>NC_057819.1:20045000-22445000 GCF_910594005.1 Cervus elaphus | reverse complement strand
GAACAAACAGTGTGAGACTAAGCTTTTCACATTCACTAACATTATTAACTGAGGCAGTAGCTTTAACATCATCCCTGTTACAGAACAGAAATCATGAGTAGATGACATCACCCAGGTGTGCACATCTAGGAAGTGGCAGAGCTGGGATTTGAACACAGGCTCTTAAGTCCCTTTGCATCCTGGGTTTCAAAATGCTGTGATGCCTCTTGATGCAAAGCTTAAGTCGAGTAAACATCATCTACTATGACAGCTACCTAGTCTTCAGCAAATCCTCCAGGACAACATAGAACTCTTGTTTCCTATTTGTAAATCAGGATGTTCAGTCACTTCAGTCATGTCCAACTCTCTGAGATCCCATGGGCTGCAGCCTGCCAGGCTCTTCTATCCAAGGGGATTCTCCAGGCAAGAATACTGGAGTGGGTTGCCATGCCCTCCTCCAGGGGGTCTTCCTGACCCGGGGATCAAACCTGTGTCTCTTATGTCTCCTGAATTGGCAGGAGAGTTCTTTATCACTCGTGCCACCTGGGTAGTCTGTAAATCAGGATGGACAGCAGTAAAAGCTGTTGACAAGATCCCTCTTAATAATAATCAGCTAATGGCATATTTTACAAAGATCATTTTTTAAATTAATTTTTAGTGGAGTGTAGTTGTTTTACAATGTTCTGTTAGTTTCTGCTGTAAAGCAAAGTGAATAGGCTATACCTATATGCATATCCCCTCTTCTGGGTATTTCTTTTCCATTTTTAGGCCATAACAGAGCAGAGTTACCTGTGCTATACAGTAAGTTCTCATTTAAGTGAAAGTAGCTTTCTCTCCTGGTGGCTCAGATGGTAAAGCGTCTACCTACAATGCGGGAGACCTGGGTTCAATCCCTGGGCCGGGAAGATCCTGGAGAAGGAAATGGCAACCCACTCCAGTATTCTTGCCTGGAAAATCCCATGGACGGAGGAGCCTGGTGGGCTGCAGTCCATGGGGTCGCAAAGAGTCAGACACGACTGAGCGACTTCACTTCACAGCTCAGTCAAGTCTGACTCTTTGCAACCCCAAGGACTATACAGTTCTAACTAAGTTCTCATTTGTTGTCAGTTTTATTGTGCAAGCTCAGTCACATCTGACTGTAACTGGCCAGGCTCCTCTGTTCAAGGAACTTTCCAGCAGGAATACCAGAGTGACCTGCCATTTCCTACTCCAGGGGATCTTCCTGACCCAGGGATCCAATGAGGAGGATTCTTTATCACTGAGCCACCTGGGAAACATCTATTTTATACACAGTATCAACAATGTGAAAGTGAAAGTCACTCAGTCCTGTCTGACTCTTTGTGACCCTATGGTCTGTACAGTCCATGGAATTCTCCAGGCCAGAATACTGGAGTGGGTAGCCTTTCCCTTCTCCAGGGGATCTTCCCAACCCAGGGATTGAACCCAGGTCTCCCACATTGCAGGCGGATTCTTTACCAGCTGAGCCAAAAGGGAAGCCCAAGAATACTGAAGTGGGTAGCCTATCCCTCCTCCCGTGGGTCTTCCCAACCCAGGAATCAAACCAGAGTCTCCTGCATTGCAGGCTGTTTTTTTACCAACTGAGCTATCAGAGAAGCCCTATATCAACAGTGCATATACATCAACCCCAGTCTCTCAATTCTTCTCACCACCCTCTTTTCCCCCTTGGCATCCATATGTCTGTTCTCTACATCTGTGTTTCTATTTCTGCTTTGTAAATAAGATCAACTATACCAATCTTTTTAGATTCCACATATATGCATTAATATACAATATTTGTTTTTCTCTTTCTGACTTACTTCACTATGACACTCTCTAGGTCTACCCACATGTCTACAAATGACCCAATTTTGTTCCTTTTCATGGCTGAGCAGTCTACAGGTTCAATGCAATCCCTATCAAATTATCAATGACATTTTTCACAGAACTAGAACAAAAAAAAGTTGGCAATTTGTATGAAAGCACAGAAGACCTAGAAAAGAACCATTTGCTTTGAAGAAGGTGGCACATGTATATCCATCTTCAGTATGGCTGCCTAAGCATATTCCAAAGCAGAGCAATTCCTGCCATTTACCTGAATGCTCTTCCTATTCTAATTGCCTTAAATGTCCCTTGTTACATTTGCTGAAGAAGTAGCCTTGGTCCTTACCAAACCCAGATTTACATAATAAAAATGCAACAATGCACATATATAAATGTCAAAAAGTGTACAAAAGCACTTTTAAGCTTTTGTCAAGCCCCACATTTTCCTAAAAGAGACTCAGAGTAAAGGATCAGGTGTCTTTTGGTAGCAACATATTTTAAATTTGATTGACATCCAAAGAGTCAAAGGCAATTCTTTAAAACCCTTTTTCATTCTCCTTTATGTGTTTATGTCTTTTTAAAAATGAAATATTCCCCAATGCATCTGTGTGTATCTCAACCTTCTGACAAGGCCACTTAATTATCAGGGGCACTGACTGGAAATCTCCCTCTTATCAGCACAGGGGCTGCCTGCTTTGTATAGCCAGCAAGTGTTTGAAAGGCTTTACAGAGCTAAGTCCTAGTGCTAGGAGATTTTCGTCTTTCCAAAAGCTCGCCTGTCATTGTGACTGGATTATCTGGCTATTAAACTGTGGTCTCTTCCGTTTGTCAAGCCTCCAAAGAGATTGTGCTAGAAACTCAAGCGATAAGCAAAGAAGTGACTTTCGGTACAAATAAGCAGACTCCAACCTTACTCCTGATAGAGACTGAGATTCCAATGTGCCAATTATTTAATCTGCAAGCAGCTACCTAGGTGCCCCCTCCATGCTGAAAACTACTGGTTGACATCCTTTATTTTCTTTTTCAAAATGTCAATTTTTATTGGAGTAGAGTCGCTTTACCGATGTTGTGTTAGTTTCTTCTCTACCACAAAGTGAGTCAGCTTTACATGTACATGGATCCCCTCTTCCTCGGATCTCCTTCCCATTTAGGTGGTCACAGAGCATTGAGTAGGGTTCCCGGTGCTTTACAGTAGGTTCTCATCTTAAAGTAAAAGTGTTAGTAGTTCAGTCATGTCTGACTGACTCTGCAACCCCATAGGCTGTATGGAGCCCGCCAGGCTCCTCTGTTCGTGGAATTCTCCAGGCAAGAATATTGGAGTGGGTAGCCATACTCTTCCAACTCTGGGTTGGGAGTCTTCCCAACCCAGGGATTGAACCTTGGTCTCCCGCAAGGAAGATTCTTTACCATCGCAGCCACAGGGAAGCCCAGGTTCTCATTAGTTATCTACTTTATACCTAATATCAATAGTGTATATATGCATCAATCCCAATCTCCCAATTCTTCCTCTCTTCCCCGCTTGGTGTCCATATATCTGTTTTAGTTTGTGTCTCTCTTCCTTCTTTGTAAATAAGATCAAGGATGACATCCTTTGGAAGAGGAATTTAAGAGCTAGGTTAAGTTGAGGTTTTCTCAAGCTATGGAGTCAGAGAAATGAGGAGGTAGGGGGTGAAGCAAACATACCAAAAACTAAATATATTTCACACTTCATCATGTGAGTGGGAAATTGTACAGGTTTGTAAGCAAACAGGATTAAAAGGAAGAAATATTTTAGCATGATGAGACTACAGTGGATGGGTCCCGTTGGCAGGTAAGGTTACTCTAGGATGTTGGAATCTACCCTGCCTGGTGTCTTGCCAAGGCACAAACTCCACACTCTTACCTCCATTGAGCATTTTCTCTCACTTTCCACCTTGATCAAGGACAGCGCCCCCTGTGGTTGCCTATAGATTTGGGCTGTGGACTTATAAAATTTCTTAAATAAGTCTTTCTGAAATACATTTAAAGTCATTTTCTTGCACACCCTCATTCAGTTAACAAAATCCCTCTTTTGCCAATTTCAGACCTTAGTGGCACAAGACTCTAAAGACAGTGAGTTCCTTATACTTACCACCCACTGGAAGAATCACCTCCTTCCATTATTTATCCTTAAATTATACCCTTTTAAAGGCTGGAGGGAAGTTGGAGAAAAGATCAAAGGATCTAATCAAGGGAATGTTCTCATTTCAATCAGCTATTAGTACCCAAACTGTTAGTTAGGTGGTCATGAAGGAAAGATGGAAATTACTTAATTTTGTGGTTCGATACTGATTTTTAAAAACCATTTAACAATATTTAGCCTTGTCAGCACACATAAAAATAATTTTGCACTTGTAATATCTAGGGGGATAAGGTACACTCGGGTTAAA
This sequence comes from Cervus elaphus, assembly GCF_910594005.1. Taxonomy (NCBI): domain Eukaryota; kingdom Metazoa; phylum Chordata; class Mammalia; order Artiodactyla; family Cervidae; genus Cervus; species Cervus elaphus. The sequence continues at coordinate 22,440,792 of NC_057819.1, read as the reverse complement.
TATATTATTTTGGATGAATCACAAACAATATGAACTATCAAAAGTGAAATTCATATTTAATTATACCTCATCACCAATCTTTTTTTTTTAATATTTACTTATTTATTTGACTGTGTTAGATCTTAATTGCAGCACACAGGATCTTTACTTGAAGCATGTGGGATTGTTTTTTTTAGCTGATGCACATGAACTCTTAGTTGCAGCATGTGGGATCTAATTCCCTGACCAGGGACCCCAAACTAGGGCTCCCTGCATTAGGAGCTTGGACCACCCAGGGAAGGTCCATCCATCTTTCTTCACAGCCTTTGAAGGCATGGAACCAGGCAGAGCAGCCTCCATTTGTAAAACGCATAGTCTAGGACCCTAGCGTTCACTTCTCAGGTGTATGTCACTCATTCTCTGGATATTTTAACAAAGTTGGATTTAGGGCTAAGAACCAGGTATTTGGTTAAGTGTATTCACATTTCTTTTTTAAGCATGCATATGTTTGCATCATCATTTTAGAAAAGAGAAAACTAAAAACTACAGAGTTGAAGTAATTTTCCCAAGAAAACTTCCAGGGTAAACCTGAATCTTGATCCGTGGCTTCCTTTGCCACTAACTCCCATGATTTCAGTGTCCACTTTACTCATTGCAAATGGCATGAAAATGGAGACTTAGTAGCTCATTTGCAAGGATTTTTCAGTTTTTTCCTCCTTCCCTTCATCTTTTCCTTCCTTCATTGTTTCTCGTTTTAGTCTTCTCTCTGTAAGAGTCCGTGAAACAGGCAATTCTTCAAAGCCATGCTGAATTTTGATCTTCGGGGATCTTTCTTCTTGTTCCATTTCTTTTCTGGAAATACTGCAATTTGAATTAAAAAGAATTCTTTCAGGTCGATATTTTGCCTATGAGAAGCAAAAAATTTCTACGTGTTGAAGGCCTTATTTTAAAATTCCAGCTACTTCAGTAGCTGATGATGTGTACCTGAATCTCAGAGGAAAAGTTTCAGTCTGGGGGTACCTATTTGGCAATCGTCATCATAGAGACAATAGTTGGAAAAACCATAAGAGTGGGGAAAATACCAAGATACATGGGTTGAGACGACCAGTTGGCCGAGGCAAAAGTAATTAACAATTAAACAAAACCTTAGGGAGCAGAGAGCAGCCTCATACATATGGAGACAGGAGACAGAGGCAATGGAGCCACAGCTGAGCAAGAAGAGGGGTGACACGTCGTAGTCCTCGTGGTTGAGGGAAGCTTGTGAAATAAACAACTGGGAACAAAACCTAGTAAGTTACATTTCAATGTTCATGGTTAACATTTACCCTAAATCCCTATCTAAAAGTAGTTCAAGAATAACATCTGCCCACTTGCCAAGCACCAATGCCCACTAGACCCTACATTCTTGTCTCCAACATCAACTCAGCCCAATGAGTCCAGCACTCATATGAGAGCAACTGATGCTAAACCCTGGGGCAAAAATGGGGTCGGAAACTTGCTGATGTTGCCAGAAAGCAAGAATATTTTGTTTAAGCATGGAAAGGAATTCTAAAGGGGAAGAGCTCTTTAATTAAAGGCTCGTGCTGGCCCTTTGCAGTTGTGCAAATCTTAAGAGACAAAATACTCATAGCAATAGTTTATGGCTAATTGAAATAAACTGAGTTTGTGAAAGGTAATGAATTAAATTTATTCAAAGGAAAACCTTGATTCAAAAGGAAAAATATAACAGGACATCTTACTTATTACTTATTACATTATTACTTAAGAAAAATTTTTTTTTCTGTGACTGTTCCATGGCATGCAGAATCTTAGTTCCCCTACCAGGGATCAAACCTGTGCACCCTGCAGTGGAAGCTTGGAGCCCTAACCACTGGACTGCCAGGGAATTAACTGATAGGACATTTTAATTTAAACAAGTACTCAATATTTGTGTACATACATGTGTGTATGTATGTATTTCATTTGTTCACTTAATCATGTGGCTGTATATGTTAGTAACAAAATTAATTACATCAATTATATGGTGCTTTAGAATATGCTGAAACACAAATACAGTAATAAGTTTTATAATAATTGTAATTTTTACATGTCCTGTCTCTTATTAGGGTCTATTAAGTAATAAGAAAAAGACAGCATTTTTAAAATGTCATTTAATTTCTCCAGGAAATTTAATGAATTGGTCCTGCACATTTGAGGGCTTAAAATATTTTTAAGTCATATATGTATGTATATATATAGATCCCCTGGAGAAAGAAATATGGCAGTCCACTCCAGTATTCTTGCCTGGAAAATTCCATGGAGGGAGGAGCCTGGTGGGCTACAGTCCATGGGGTTGCAAAGAGTCAGGTAAAACTGAGTGACTTCACTTTCTTTCTATATACATACATATATATATATATGTGTGTGTGTGTGTGTGTGTGTGTGTGTGTGTGTGTGTATACACACATATATGCACATTTACATTTATATCTATATATAAAGAGTTCAGATCAAAAGAAGCCCAATTTCAAGCAGGAAATTGTCAACAGTGGCCAAATAGGATTAAATATGCTAACTTGACCAATAGGTTGGCAATGACAGATGTTAGTCGCTCCGTCATGTCTTGACTCTTTGCGACACCATGGTCTGTTCATGCAATTCTCCAGGCAAGAATACTGGAGTGGATTGTCATTCCCTTCTCTGGGGTATCTTCCCGACCCAGGGATTGAACCTGGGTCTCCTGCATCACAGGCAGATTCTTTACCATCTGAGCTACCAAATAACACACCACACTAGCTCCTCCAAGAACAGGGAGAGGTAACCCTGAACCAGCCAGGACAATGACAGAACAGATTTGATTGATTGTGGAGGATGGGAACCCCCAAGGTGAGCATCATTGACATGACCTTAGCCACTAAGGCTAAAGGGGCAGACAGAAACACTCGAAGGGCACAGAATCCCAGTGTGTGTTCACTGAAATGTCAGGGACAGCACTGGAACCACCAGGAGGGAAGGATGGGGAGTCACAGAGACCAAAATCAAGCAGCGAAAGGATTCATCTAGCTAAGGGCTGAAGCCCTCTAAGTGGGAGGAGTGAGACTCCCATCATAACTGGCTGCTCTGGGACTTCCCTGGTAGTCCAGTGGTAAAGAATTCACCTTCCAATGCAGGGGACACGAGTTCAATCCCTGCTTGGGGACCTAAGATTCCACACGCCTCCGGGCAACTAAGCCTGAGCCATGCACACCGCAACAAAGATCCAGTACAGTCCAAAATAAAATCATAAAATAAGCACATTACTTTTGTTTTTGTTTTGTTGTTGTTTTTTTTTTTTAAAGACTGGCTGTGTGGGCCTTGTATTGAAGACCTTTGGCTGTGAGATCTCTCATCTCAGAAGCAGGGACTTTCCTATTAATTGATGTAAAGACACTTAAAAAGGCCTAACAAGGTGGTACAGATGGTGAGCAAATTACCCAGTGTATCCACTTCTCCAGATTCCCTGTGTTTAGTCGCTCAGTTGCGTCTGGTGTCTGACTCTTTGCGATCCCATGGACTATATCCCGCCAGTCTCCCCTCTCCACGGGGATTCTCCAGGCCAGAATACTGGAGTGGGTTGCCATGCCCTCCTCCAGGGGATCTTCCCAACCCAGGGATCAAACCCAGGTCTCCTGCATTGCAGGTGGATTCTTTACCATCTGAGCCACCAGGGAAGCCCAGATCCCCCGGCTCAGCTGAAAATATGGCATCTCTAAGTAACTTAAAGTCCACTAAGTAATGTCAATAATTTTCAAAGAAAAAAAATCCCAATTTGTTTGAGATTATAATTCTCATTTTCTGGAAATGTTAAATTATTTCCTTAGTAGGTCTTTAAACCTAGGAAAGTTTAGAATCAATAGCACAGATGAATTATGTGACAAGCCTATTTTATTTTCCTGTTATAGTGAGACATAATTGGGGGATTTTTTGTATTTAAAGCATTTATAATTAACAGAATTTACCCCATGATAAATTAAACAAATGGGGGTAAATTTAATTTATCATGGGGTAAATTCTTTGCCCACCTGATGCAAAGAACTGACTCATTTGAAAAGACTCTGATGCTGGGAAAGATCGAAGACAGGAGGAGAAGGGGATGACAAAGGATGAGATAGTGGGATGGCATTACTGACTCAGTGGACAAGTTTGAGCAAGCTCCGGGAGTTGGTGATGGACAGGGAGGCCTGGCGTGCTGCAGTCGCAAAGAGTTGGACACGACTGAGTGACTGAACTGAACGGAACCTCTATAACATTACAGATTCACCTCTTTTCTCAGTTAGAATGCAATTTAAAATCAATTTTTGACTTGTGATTTTAAGTTGAAAAGTATGAGAACTCTATCTTAATACTGAAACTATATTGGAGTACTGAAGACAACTTGTTTATTTAGTAGATATGTTAGGTCTGTTTAAACCCATAAGATAGTTTTGCTTGATAAGTGGCATTTGAGTTTCTTAAAAAGAAAGCAGACTTGGACTTCCTTGGTGGTCTAGTGATTAAGATTTCCCCTTCCAATGCAGGGGGTGTGGGTTCGATCCCTAGTCAGTGAGCTAAGATCCCACATACCTAGAGGTCAGAAACCAAAACATAAAAGAGAAACAACATGGTAACAAATTCAATGAGGACTTTTTGAAAACTAAAGCAGACTATTACATTTCTACACATAGTTTAAAATAAATTTATTGAATGATGCTATAAAAAGCCTCATTAAAACATACTTATTTTATAAATAGATTATTAGGATTTGTAAGTTGAACTTACAAAGAAAAGTTCTGGAGTTCAGGGATTTTACTTTAATATTTTGATTTTTAATTTAAAATCAAGTAGCCACAGATGGGGCATCCCTGGTATCTCAGCTAGTAAAGAATCTGCCTGCAGTGCAGGAAACCCCAATTTGATTCCTGGGTGGGGCAGTTCCCCTGAAGAATGGATAGGCAATCCACTCCAGTATTCTTGGGCTTCCCTGATGGTTCAGATGGTAAAGAATCCACCTGCAAGGTGGGAGACCTGGGTTCGATCCCTGGGTTGAGAAGGTCCCCTGGAGGAGGGCATGGCAACCCACTCCAGTATTCTTGCCTGGAGAATCCCCATGGACAGAGGAGCCTGGTGGGCTACAGACCAAGGGGTTGCAAAGATTCGGACACCACTGAGCAACTAAGCATAGCACAGCACAGCCACAGATGGTCTTTCTCTGGATGAAAACCATCCTGAAGGCAACAACTCATACTGACATAGTGCAGATTGAGGTGCTACTGGAAATCCAAGACATGGGTCACTTTGGCATCCTGGATGGAAAGAAACAGAGAGGCAGAAGCCCATTCATTGAAACCAGGATGAGTGCCAGAGACATTCTAGGATTTCTGTCTCCTTGGAGTGAGTGCCGCCTGACTAGGTGGGTGGAATCTGATGGAGAGGTGGCCTCTCCTAGGGGCACCTAGGAGATTGAAGATAAGGAGTAGGATCCCCTTCACTCAGGACAGGAGATTGAAGGTAAGGAGCAGGATCCCTTTCACTCAGGACAGCCTCAGGTCTCCCAGAACTCACCCATGTTCTTAGGAGGCCCCTGGATACAGGGTGTCTGGGGGCAAGAACCCAGGTGACCACAGCCCCACGTGTCCCCTGCTCTGTCTCAGCAGGGTCTCCTGGAGCCACCTGGTCAACCCCGCAGCATGGCAGTGAGGAGGAGCACAGGATCTAAGTGGAACATGGGGGCTCCCCTCAGGTTCTGTCCCCACCAACCAGGTGACCTCTGGCAAGGAATTTACTTGCCGTTCTGCATCCGGAAAACGCAGCTAAAGAGAGAACCAACTGCGTTAGTTCTGTTGTGAGAATCAAATGGAAAAAATAAATAAATGGTAAAGGGATTATATTAGTACCTGGCACAAAGTGCGCTAAATCTGACATACCTAAAGGTCAGTGGAAAGTGGAGGGAAAAAATTCCCAAGGAGAGAGATTGAGGTTCATCCCCGGAGACCTTGGTGACTTCTGCTGGGAACTGAAATCCCATGGGCCTGGATCAGAGCCACGAAGATGCAGTGCGGCATAATGGTCCCCATTTTCTTCTTTTCATCACAGTCTCCTCATAGACCTGGATCTCAGGATTCCCGCAAAGCTGCTTCTCCCTAGATATTACCAAGGATGTTAAAGAACGCGTTGCTAAGAGACCAGGTGAGAAGGCGCCAATGAGATGATTCCTCTTCTCCCACCAACCCAGCAGAGCACAAACGCTCATCCCTGCTGTTTAAAACAGCTGTTTCTAAATCCCTTCCAAAAGTCCCATTTCCAAGAAGTTGACTTCCTCTTATAAACCCACATAATTTAAGAAATCCATGGCCATTGTGCTTCACTCTTCATGTAAAACCGTATTTCTACTTGTGATTGCTTTCTGCCTGAGGGACATCATGATGGACTCTTTCAGCTTCTGGTTGTCTGAAAAAAGTCTTTACCTCACTCGTTTTTTTGAAAGACGTTTCTTTCTAGAAGTTAGTATATAATTCTAACTTGACAGTCCTTAATTTTAAAGATGTTGCTTTGTTGTCTTCTGTCTTGACTCAATTCCCATGAGAAATCTTACATCATACTTAACTTTCTTGCTGAGAACTTGACGTTTTTACCTAAACAGTCTTCCTAAGGAGGCTTTTTCTATGGCTCTTTTAAGATTTTATCACTGGCTTGACCAATTTGATTATGACTATGACGTACCTTCACGATGGTGTGATCACTCACCTAGAGCCAGACATCCTGGAATGTGAAGTCAGGTGGGCCTTAGAAAGCATCACTATGAACAAAGCTACTGGATGTGATGGAATTCCAGTTGAGCTATTTCAAATCCTGAAAGATGATGCTGTGAAAGTGCTGCACTCAATATGCCAGCAAATTTGGAAAACTCAGCAGTGGCCACAGAACGGGAAAAGGTCAGTTTTCATTCCAATCCCAAAGAAAGGCAATCCCAAAGAACACTCAAATTACCACACAATTGCAGTCATCTCACACGCTATTAAAGTAATGCTCAAAATCCTCCAAGACAGGCTTCAGCAATACGTGCACCATGAACTTCCAGATGTTCAAGCTGGTTTTAGAAAAGGCAGAGGAACCAGAGATCAAATTGCCAACATCCGCTGGATCATCGAAAAAGCAAGAGAGTTCCAGAAAAACATCTATTTCTGCTTTATTGACTATGCCAAAGCCTTTGACTGTGTGGATCACAATAAACTGGGGAAAATTCTGAAAGAGATGGGAATACCAGACCACCTGACCCACCGATTGAGAAACCTATATGCAGGTCAGGAAGCAATAGTTAGAACTGGACATGGAACAACAGACTGGTTCCAAATAGGAAAAGAAGTACATCAAGGCTATATATTGTCACCCTGCTTATTTAACTTATATGCAGAGTACATCATGAGAAACGCCGGGCTGGAAGAAGCACAAGCTGGAATCAAGATTGTCGGGAGAAATATCAACAACCTCAGATATGGAGATGACACCACCCTTATGGCAGAAAGTGAAGAGGAACTAAAAAGCCTCCTGATGAAAGTGAAAGAGGAGAGTGAAAAAGTTGGCTTAAAGCTCAACATTCAGAAAACTAAGATCATGGCATCTGGTCCCATCACTTCATGGGAAATAGATGGGGAGACAGTGGAAACAGTGTCAGACTTTATTTTTGGGGGCTCCAAAACCACTGCAGATGGTGATTGCAGACATGAAATGAAAAGACGCTTACTCCTTGGAAGGAAAGTTATGACCAACCTAGATAGCATATTAAAAAGCAGAGACATTACTTTGCCAACAAAGGTATGTCTGGTCAAGGCAATGGTTTGTCCAGTGGTCATGTATGGATATGAGAGTTGGACTCTAAAGAAAGCTGAGTGCCGAAGAATTGACGCTTTTGAACTGTGGTGTTGGAGAAGACTCTTGAGAGTCCCTTGGACTGCAAGGAGATCCAACCAGTCCATCCTAAAGGAGATCAGTCCTGGGTGTTCATTGGAAGGACTGATGCTAAAGCTGAAACTCCAATATTTGGCCACCTGATGTGAAGAGTTGACTCACTGGAAAAGACCCTGATGCTGGGAAGGATTGGGGGCAGGAGGAGAAGGGGATGACAGAGGATGAGATGGCTGGATGGCATCACCGACTCGATGGACATGAGTTTGAGTAAACTCCAGGAGTCAGTGATGGACAGGAAGGCCTGGCGTGCTGCGATTCATGGGGTCGCAAAGAGTCAGACACGACTGAGTGACTGAACTGAACTGATGACGTGCCTTGGCGTACTTTTATTTCTTTCCTTCTTTTCCTTCATCCTTCTCTTCCTCCCAACCACCTCCTTCTCCCATCCCTTTTTTTATTGCCATCAGATCATCAAGTTTTTTAAGATCCCTGGGATTATGGTTATTTTTTTTACTTGAAGTACAGTTGTGTACAATATTATATGTTACAGATGTACAATATAGTGATTCACAATTTTTAAAGGTTATACTCCTTTATAGCTATAAATAGAGTTGTACAATATATCCTAAATATACTATAAAGCTTATTTTATACTGGACATTGTTTCTTTTTTTTAGATTTTATTATTTACCTATTTATTTTTGTCTGCACAGGATATTCATTCTTGCATGTGGGCTTTCTCTAGTTGCTGAGAGCAGGGGTTTACTCTCCAGTTGTGGTGGCTTCTCTTGTTGCAGAGCCCAGCCTCTAGGGCGTGTGGGCTCAGTAGTTTCAGCTCAAGGGCTTAGTTGTCACTTGGCAGGTGGAATCTTCCCAGATGAGGGATCAAACCTGTGTCCCCTGCATAGGCAGGCGATGCTTAACCACTGGACGACCAAGGAAGTCCTGGCCATTGTTTCTTAAACTATTTTTCTGCCCCCGCTTTCCTTTGGGGATTTTGAACACATGTATATTAAGCTGCTTAACGTTGCAGTTACCAGTGGGGGAGAGGGGCAATATGTGGGTGGGTGCGGCTGCTGCTGCTGCTAAGTCGCATCAGTCATGTCCAACTCTGTGCGACCCCATAGACGGCAGCCCACCAGGCTCCTCCATCCCTGGGATTCTCCAGGAAGAATACTGGAGTGGGTTGCCATTTCCTTCTCCAGTGCATGAAAGTGAAAAGTGAAAGTGAAGTCACTCAGTTGTGTCCAACTCTTTGCTACCCCATGGACTGTAGCCTACCAGGCTCCTCTGTCCATGGGATTTCCCAGCAAGAGTACTGGAGTGGGGTGCCGTTGCCTTCTTCGGTGGGTGGGTGAGTGGGGGGGCAACATGTGGGTGGGTGAGTGGAAGGTACAAGCTATTGGGTGTAATAAGATTGGCTCAAGGATGTATTGTACAACATGGAGAATATAGTCAATAATTTTGTCATAACTGTAAATGGAAAGTTACCTTCAAAACTGCCCCAGGGCAGGCTGGCTTTGACCTTCACTCATAGCCCTCAGGCTGCACCATCTCACACAGACAAATATGCACACACACACAGGCACACACATACATAGAAACATGAACATACTTTACACAGAAGCATGTGCACACTCAAATACACACGCACAATGCACTTAATATACACACAGGCTCACATGCACAAACATGCACAAAAATACCTAAGTTCAACACAACATACACACACCCTCATACACATATTCAACACACGTAGACTTACAGACACAAAGATACACATGTAATCGTACCCCATATCACTTGCAGTTATATTCTTAACCACTAGACAATGATTCTCTATGCTCAAAGTTATCATGAATTTGCCCAAACATAGATGTTTAGGATCTGTACTCCTCAATCCACACATGGCAGATCTAAGGGCTTTAAAATGCTTCTGCAATCACTTTTGATCATCCTTCCCACAGATAGACCCCCGAGCCAACAAGAGTGAAAGACTTTTGACATTCAGCATCTGTCCAATGTGTATTTGTTGTTTCTATTTTTTTTCATTAAAATGAAGTCCTCTCCTGAATAGACTGAGGCAGTGGGTAACGAGTTTCTGACATTGAGAAGGTTGTCAGATTTAGTCAATAAAATTACAGGACTCTCAGTTTAATTTTTGTTGTTGTTTGGGGTTTTGGGTAGGGTTTTGTTGTTTTAATTTTTACTGCCATATAGATAATCTTAATGTTGTGTTAATTTCAGGTGTACACCAAAGTGAATCTGTTATACAAATATATATATATCCACTCTTTTTAAGGTTCTTTTCCCATATAGGTCATTACAGAGTATTGAGTAGAGCTTCCTGTGCTATACAATAGGCCCTTATTAGTTATCTGTTTTATATATAGCAGTATATGTCAATCCCAATCTCCCAATTTATCCCCGCACTCAGTTCAGTTTGAATTTCAGAAAAACCACAAATAACTTTTAAACTCAAACGTGTCCCAAATGGCAGACTATTCTGTATCTTATCTGAAGACTCTATTTGTAGTACAAGTATGATCCCAGATTGGGGCTTCCCTGGCGACTCAGTGGTAAAAAAAAAAACAAAAACAAAAACCCACCTGCCAATGCAGGAGACGCAGGTTCAATCCCTGGGTCAGCAAGATCCCCTGGAGGAGGAAACAGCAATCCACTCTAGTATTCTGGACAAAGGAACCTGGCAGACTACAGTTCACAGGACTGCAAGAGCCGGACACAACTTAGCAACTAAACAACAACAACATCCCAAATCGCATTGTATGTTCTATGCTTTATCTGGGAACACTGAACCCAGGGAAAGTAGACTGAAATCTCATACACAGTTGGGTGAGGCTGCCATGTAGTTCTGGAATTCTGTGTCAGAAGTAGATTTAGTAAAGACAAGCGTCCCCTGAGCATATTAGTTTGACTTCAGAATCATCCGACTGCCTCTGTTGGTCGCTGCATGCCTCGTTTCTGTTCTGCCAGTTACAGATAACAAACCTGCAAGTAGGTGCCTGCGGGGGCAGGGGACAAACTCTTCTGTCTTCACAGAGGACTTGAGGGTTAGAAAGTCACCCCACCTGAGACTCCTCTTTCCTAAGTAACAATATTAATTATAATCATTTAAATACACAAGTCTCAACCTATGAAATGAGTTCTCTATGAACAGGGCAACTTGCTCATGAAATGAATTACCTTTTGGGATGTGAATTTTTCTTGATAAGATACCTGACATGTGTGGCAATAATTATAATTCCCATTACTCTGGCTCCACTCAGTTGTGTGGACAGAGCTATTATATTATGTAAATTGTATAGAGTTGTTTAATAAAGAAGTTTTAATCCATCTGTTTTTCAGGGATTAAATGACTCGATCTAAATATTCTTTCTTGACAGAGGGGAATTTTTCTCAGCTCAGAATGAGGAAGAAGTCGCAGGTTGTAAAGGCCGAGTATATATTTAATACCCCCGGGAGCAAACAGAGCAGCCAGTTTTATTCGACTCACTGAACGAAAATGTGATATTAAGTGGCCTTCACCAAATTCATCCTGAGATAAAAACAAAGTCTGTCTTTTAGTCCCCTATGATGTAATGAAATTCAGGCACCGCTGGTTTGTTATAAATTAGAGATTAGTGTCATTTTCTGGCTCGGTTTCAAATACAAGGTGACAGAGATGAATTAACTTTACAGATGTTCAGAGAAATTGTATTAGGTTCACCCAAGTAGAACAAAAGGGAGATAGTTATTAAGGAAGGGGATAAAATTTGAGACAGAAGTTCTCTAAAAGAAGCAATGATCTCCTAGGGTGTAACCTACAGGGCCCACTTAGGAATTCATACATTCAAGGGGCGCCCCCACCAGCCTCTAAGTCTGATGATTCTGAGGGTCATTAGCCAGGGCTGAGCTTCACAAGAGCTTTGATAATCGAAGGGATCAAAGGATGAGAACAGGCCATTTCCTATCATCTCCTTTTCCTGGCTTCTCAAATTCACAGGCATGCAGAGGCCAGCCCAGACACTTAAATAAGGACTTCAGGGTAAAACTGTGGACCTGGGGAGAGTGAAAGAGGAGGGTGAAAAAGTAGGCTTAAAACTCAACATTCAGAAAACTAAGATCATGGCATCTGGTCCCATCACTTCACAGCAAATAGATGGGGAAACAGTGACAGATTTAATTTCTTAGACTCCAAAATCACTGCAGATGGTGACTGCAGCCATGAAATTAAAAGATGCTTGCTCTTTGGAAGAAAAGCTATGATCAACGTAGACAGCATAGTAAAAAGCAGAGAACATTACTTTGCCAACAAAGGTCCATCTAGTCAGAGCTATGGTTTTTCCAATAGTCATGTATGGATGTGAAAGTTGGACTATAAAGAAAGCTTAGCACGAAAGAATTGATGCTTTTGAACTGTGGTGTTGGAGAAGACTCTTGAGAGTCCCTTGGACTGCAAGGAGATTCAACCAGTCCATCCTAAAGGAAATTAGTCCTGAATATTCATTGGAAGGACTGGTGCTGAAGCTGAAACTCCAATACTGTGGCCACCTGATGTGAAGAACTGACTCATTGGAAAAGACCCTGATGCTGGGAAGGATTGAAGGCAGGAAGAGAAGGGGATGTCAGAGGATGAGAAGGTTGGATGGCATCACTGACTCAACGGACATGAGTTTGAGTAAACTCCGGGAGTTGACGATGGACAGGGAGGCCTGGCGTGCCTCTACGGGGTCACAAAGAGTCAGACACTACTGAGCAACTGAACTGAACCGAACTGGGGAGAATAGGCAGTGTTGAAAGTCTTATATCCCATCTGATCCCAGCCAGGTACTCCCATGTGGGACTAGCTCTTCCAATTTCAAGAGACTCTCAAATCTAAATTTTTATGTGAAAATTTGCAAGTATTTAATCTTAAATACTAATCAAGTAATGTTAAAAAATCAGACTGCCTGGGTGGACCTAGAGATTATCATACTAAGGGAAGTAAGTCAGAAAAAGAAAGGCCAGTACCATATTATATCACTTATATGTGGACTCTAAAATAAGACACAGACTCACAGACATAGACTACAAACTTATGTTACCAAAGGGGACAAGGGGTCGGGAGGGATGGAGTGGGAGGCTGGGGTTAGCAGATGTAAGCTTTTATATGTGGAATGGATAAAGAACAAGGTATGGCTTCCCTGGTGGCTCAGTAGTAAAGAATCTACCTGCCAATGCAGGAGACCTGGGTTCAATCCCTGTCCAGGAAGATCCCACATGCCACAGAGCAACTAAGCCTTTACGCCAAAACTATTGAACCTGCGCTCTAGAGACTGGGAGTCACAACTACTGAAGCCTGAAGGCCCTAGAGCCCATGTTCAGCAACAAGAGAAGCCACTGCAATAGGAAGCCTGTGCACCACAACTAAGAGTAGCCCCCACTAGAGAAAGCCCGCGCTCAGCAGTGAAGACCCAGCACAGTCGAATAAAGAGAGAAAGAAAATTATAAAAATAATAATAAACAACAAGGTCCTACTGTATAGCACAATAGGACTTACTATTATTCTGTAGCTCCCCGGCCCAGCATGATGCAAAGTGCTTAATCAGTGTTTGTTGCATGGATGGATGGATGGGTGTACGTCCGTTTCACTCACGAGTGTATCATCTCCATGAAGCCCGGATCTACCATCCTCATGTGAAGTAAATAAACCAAAGATACTCCCTGTATATTGACCTCTAGACTGTATATTTCTTCACCGCAGCCTGGATGAGACCCATTAGCTCAAAAGCCTTTTATCACCGGATTTTCTTTTCTTTTTTTTTTTTTTTTTTTTTTTGCACATTGAATTGTTTTAAGCATAGACAATATAAGCGCCTTTGGAATTTTCTCACCCAGAGATTTCCCCCTTCTTCAACACCTAAAGCTCCTAAGAAACCACCTGGACACATGAGACTCCCTCTCCCCAGAGATTCCTTGCTGTCCTCCCTTTCAGTTAGCCGCCCCCACACCACAGCCGCGGGACGATTTCATGAGGTGATGACTCCCGCCAGCCAACCTGGCAGTGTTACCCGCCTAAGCCTGTTGTCTGCTACCGCCACCTTGTGGTCGAATATTTTCCTTGATTGGACTAGCCCCCAGATCCCTCTATTAGAGTACTGCCCAACGTAAACGTATTGCCATCACTACTTGGGAATTGAGGGACATTTTCCCATCATGCCAGTGTACAGAGTGGATACTCAGTCAATGCTTGTGAATGAATAAATGGATGGATGGGTAGATGGATGGATGGGTGGGTGGGTGGATAGATGGGAGGATGTGTGGGTGGATGAATGGGAGGATGGGTCTCACTTTACTACTCTGTGATCTCCATGAAGCCTGTATCTACTGTCCTCACTAGGGTGTCCTCCAATGACATCTTCTGCCGTGATCACTCTAGACCCCTGAGCCCATTGATGATGGTGCATAATCATTTCTTAATGGATGCTGTGAATTGATCAATAAGAAGAGGAAACCACCTGCATCCAAGCGATCCTTAACTTTTGGTAAAAGAAGAATAGAAATAGAGCTAGATTGCTCTAGCCACAGCATCAGCTCCAAACCCTAAACATAGGTACATGGACCCACATGCCTCTCTCTGTCCTGGAGCCTCATGACAGATACAGGAAGCCAGAGCCTCGCAGACATAGAATTAAGCCTTTTGTTTGATAAAGAGTTTAACTGAAGCTCACATGATATTTCTGAGGTCAGAAGGGGTTAGTCAGAGCCAGGGCTAGATCCCCCAGATCAAAGGCTCTCCCAAGCTCTTTTCTTTCATGTGCCCCGCTTTGTCATTCCCTCTGGGTTCTGTATTCACCTTTATGCCTGTGCATCACTTATTCGGTCACCACTGAGGAAGTTCGAAGTTGGTGCTGTGTTCAAGGGACACCAGGTGAATGAGACATGGTTCCCACTTCGAGTACTAAGCAGCTGTTTGAGCATCTCTTCAAACATTTATTTACAGCAACTTATTCATTACTTTCAGCCTTCCCAAGTGGCACTAGTGGTAAAGAATTTGCCTAATGCTGAAGACGTAAGAGATGTGGGTTCAATCACTGAGTAGGAAAGATCCCCTGGAGGAGGACACTGGCAACCCACTCCAGTATTCTTGCCTGGAGAATCCCATGGACAGAGGAGCCTGGTGGGCTACAGTTTATAGGGCTGCAAAGAGTCAGACACAACTGAAGTGACTCAGCGCACACGCATGCCTTCATTACTTTCAGACTTGATACACACAAAATAGAGCACAACAGATGCTATAAGAAAGCTTCCTCATAAACAATAGGAAGTCTCTTTAGATTTATTTTTTCTGCTTTCTCCATGAACAAAATGACTGTCAATCATTCCAAAACTTGTTTTATCACAAATGAATGCTTGATTTCTAGCATTTGGAGGAAAATAAAATAATACCCCCTGCTCTATGTTCCTGACTTGAATTGCTCTCTAATTACAGAATGCAGAGTTCTTTTTGAGAGTTTGAATGTGTGTAGACAATCCTATTAAATGTGGTAGCCAGTGTGTGCGTGTGTGTCTGTGTGTGTGGTGCCTGACTCTTTTGCGACTGTATGAACTGTAGCCCACCAGGCTTCTCTATCTATGGGATTTTTCAGGCAAGGATACTGCAGTGGGTTGCCATTTCCTCCTCCAGGAGATCATCCCACCTCAGGGATCGAACCCAAGTCCCCTGCATCTCCTGCATTACAGGTGGATTCTTTACCGCTGAGTCACCAGGTAGCCAGAGTGATCCGTTAATGCTTGTGAGAAAATGTTCCTGGCCAGGGTTCTTTCCAAATGTGGAGGCACTTTTAAACTTTGCATTTGATCAATTAGGCTTTGTGTTTTTAAGCAGTTGGCATTATCTATGGCCACTAACAAAAAGAAGGTATCATTGTCTGAACACAGTGGGAAGAGAGTAAAGATGAAGTTTTCCTGTGTTGTAAGAGTGATGCTATGAATGGTTGCCAAGATCAATACCAGGAGGACCACTGCCAGCCAGAGACATAGTTTTGAATCAATGAGAACTTGGAAAATCATTTCAGATACTCCATCCCTGCTTCACCCAGCTTCCAACTGTGGACCAGCTTATCCTACAATCCATGAGAGATTCATTAAAAATAAAAAAGTCCCCATCTGATTGTAGCTAGAGTCACCCACAAAACTTCACGCTTTATTCTCCCGAGGACACGCTTTTGATGTCATGGGGTTATGCCCTTTTTTTGGCTAATGCAGCTTTTGGCCGTGACCCATGGAGTTAATGCGGGTGAAGTCCATTTTCCTCCCCATGGACATTTCAACATGATGGCCAGAGGAGGTAATTATTTCTCCCTTCAAACTGAATTAACAATTTTAAGAAGATGTCACTTTTGTCTTTGCAGGAGGAATATCAGCTTCCTCATTATCCTTGAACCCCAGGACCCTTTCCCATGGTGCCTGTGTTGGATTTCTTTATTTAAAACTCCCCTACTGCACTGACACGATAGAACCATCTGGATGGATACATTCTGAGAGGGGCTTTGGCAGGAAACAAGGACTTAAGAGCTCCACCATATAGAGGAATAGGTGACAGAAGTTACATAGTGAATGGAAGCGTCATGCAATAACCGCTTATCTTTTTAAAAGGTATTTTCAGAATTCAATTTAATGTGGTTGGTGATTTGGGATATGGAAAGGGAGAAGAATAAGCTTTTGCCTCATTTTACCTAGTAATTTAAGTATAAATCCGACTTTAAAGTTTATCCAAAGGAGTTTGTTTATATATTTATTTATGTGGCTGTATCAGGTCTGAGTTGTGGCAAGTGGGATCTTTCATTGCGTCCCCACGGACTCTCCAGTTGCGACACTCTGGCTTAATTGCTCCTTGGCATGTGGGATCCTAGTTCCCTGATCCGGGGATCAAACCTGTACCCCTTGCATTGCAAGGTGGATTCTTAACCACTGGACCACCAGGGAAGTCCCTATCCTAAGGAATTTTATACCTGCCCTTTTATCTTTGACCACCAAATAGTACCTGCACCAATAACATCCCAGGTGCAACCAATTCTCAATTACTGAAGCTGAGGGTGGGGATGGGGAAAGAAGTTGACAGACAGAATTCACATGAGACAGTCTTCCCCAGAAAGTTACACAGATGCTTCAAGCTTCCCTGTATTCCAAGGGAAAATAGGTAGGCGAGCTTCAGAGGTCCCCAGGACGATCGGATCCCCTCCCCGGAAAACTGTCCTCTAACAGGAGGCGCTGATGTGCTTTCTCGAGGCACAGAACCTGTCACAGTAGATCAGGCGTGTGCTCATGATCATGTCTTAGTGGCTTCCTATCTGGGCCATATGGCATCTGTGAGAGGGTGGCCTTTTCCTGACACTGGACGTGAAATTGCCAACAGTCCGGAATTTCCATGCTTTACTTTCTTTCCCTAAGTCCTGTTCAAGTGACACCCCAAGATCCAGAAAATCATGGGACTCAGTTTCATCAGGCTGCCATCAACAGGAAAAAGGAGAGTTTGCTTAGTTGTTAATAAAATCTATCACTTATGCCATGTAGACAAGCATGTTGGCACCTAGTGTGAGAGTGTGTGTGTTCCCAAGTAATTATCTCTGAGAAAAGCCCCTGCTACTATGGAGGCGTTGTCCCAGTGACATTATTTTAAACAATGAAGTGCAGAATGAGAAGGGCTTCCCTGGTGGCTTAACAGTAAAGAATCCGCCTGCTATGGAGGAGATGCAGCAGGAGACGTAGGTTCCATCCATGTCTAGAGTGGGATGGTTAGATCACACGGTAGCTCTATCATCACCTTTTTAAAGAACCTCCATATCGTTTTCCATACAGGCTGCACCAGTTTACATTCTCACCAACAGTATAGGAGGATTCTCTATTCTTCACACCTTGTCCAGCATTTATCTGAAGGATGCTTTTCATTCAAACATCTCCTTAATTCCTGGTTTTCAGTACTCAGAATGTAGGTCATCTCCCCATTGGTTCATTGTGTTGTCTATTACCAGGAATGCTTTTCCTTTCCTCCTGACACAAACATCTTTCAAGACCCAATTCAAGTCACCTTCCCCAGATACCCAGATCATTCCCACATCTTGTAGGAAGGCCAAGGCTCCCACCTTAGAGAATCTGTGACCCCAGACCTGCTCTGGTCCTCCTTGTGACCTGCGCCTACCTTGGACAGCAGCGGTCTCTATGTGCACTGTGTCCTTCTCCTAGAACATAAGAAATTCCAGGACAGGGGCTGGGTCTCAGTTTATCTCTGTTACCCTTCGCCTGTCAAGGGCTTGCCTGAGTATGTTCAGGGAAATTTTGCTAAAAATAAACATCAAGCCTTTCAGATGAGAACCACAGGGCGATTTGCAGTCCTTCCTCCCTCCCTCATGTTTCCTTGTGATGACCTCAAAACGCTGATGCTTTTTGTGTAGCATAGACACACACACAGAAACACATGTGTGTGAGTTTTCCCATCTGCCATGTCAGGTATATGGAGTATGTCTGATCCCTTGAACAGTTGAAGCTGCAGCTTGGAATTGGGGTTAAAATCAAAGTTGTGATATGTTTCTTCTCCCCACAATGGGATTACAAAGGAAGCTAACACGTGAAGGAAACCCTGAGAATAACTACAGGACTGAACCCTGGGTCCTCAAAGCAGTTTGCCTGACAATGAAAGCCATGATTTTATCTGTGATTAAGAATATAAAAGTAGGACAAGCTATAGGAGATCAATTTTAAAACATCTGAAGCTACAGGAAAGACATTTTTTAAGGTTCTTTTGAACCGGGATAATGTATGTTTCTGCCATGGCCTTTTACTAGAGAGCTGGACACCTATCTTTTTCACACTCCTGTCTAGATATCATGCTTTCTACAAATGTTAATATTTAAGCCAATTGCAAGCCTTTGAAATTGTTTTATTTCAGCATATGGATGTGAGCTGTAGTGATTTCTTATGTGTGTGTCTTTGCTAAAAATAAAACAATATTTAAATCGTACCATTCATTAACTGTTTCTCCTTGCTGGAGGAAAATTTGTGTCTTATTTTGGTTTGGGAACATTGCTTTTTGGAGCTCTCTTTCGGGAAATCTTTACTGGAAATTTTACATGTCAAATAAAACTCTTTCTTGGAGGCAGTGGGGAGGGAGCAAGACCAGCAACTATACATAAGCGTCTTCGTTCCTCACGACACCCAGGTATGTCATAAGTTAGACCCATTTTACAGAGCAGGAAACTGACCACAACAGCCTAATCATCATCTTCTGGAAAGAGCTTCCAGCACCTGCTAACCTGCCCTCATCTGGCCCTGGCACCCTCATGTCTGGGCACAGCTACGTGGGTCTGCCCTCACCATCACCCTAGGGATCCTCAGCACTCTCTCCCATGCTGACACTCCCATTTTCTGTGTCTTTCTCTGTCTAGCTTTGCTTCCTTTTTTGGGCAGAGATCTCATTCAGTGATCCATCATTTGTGACATCTTTTTTTTTCCCTTCTTTCTTTTTTTAACTTTTTTGGCCACATCACACTGCATGCAGGGTCTTAGTTCCCCGGCTAGGGATTGAACCCACATTCCCTGCAGTGGAAACGCAAAGTCCTAACTGCTGGACTGCTAGGGAAGTCTTATGAGATCATTTTTGAACCATGTCTATGTGACTCTTTTTTAAAATTAGAGGATAATTGCTTTACAGTGTGTTGGTTTCTGCCGTATAACAACGGGGATAAGTCATAGCTATTGATCCCTGAGTTGGGAAAATCCCCTGGAGAAGGAAATGGCAACCCACTCCAGTTTCTTGCCTGGACAACTGCATGGACAGAGGAGCCAGGAAGGCTACAGTCCATGGGGTTGCAAAGAGTCAGACACAACTTAGCAACTGCTGCTATTGCTGCTAAGTTGCTTCAGTCATGTCCAACTCTGTAAGACCCCATAGACAACAGCCCTCCAAGCTCCGCCGTCCCTGGGATTCTCCAGGCAAGAACACTGGAGTGGGTTGCCATTTCCTTCTCCAATGCATGAAAGTGAAAAGTGAAAGTGAAGTCACTCAGTCGTGTCTGACTCTTTGCGACCCCATGGACTGCAGCCCACCAGGCTCCTCTGCCATGGGATTTTCCAGGCAAGAGTACTGGAGTGGGTTGCCATTGCCTTCTCTTACTTAGCAACTAAACCACCACCATTATATATATATATATATATATATATATATCCCCTCCTTCTTGGGCCTCACTCCCACTCTGCCCATCCCACCCCTCTAGGTTGTCACAGAATGCCAGGCTGGGCCCCCTGTGTTATATATCAGCTTCCCATTAGTTATCTATTTTACACACGGTAGGGTATATATGTCAGTGCTACTCTCTTAATTCGCCCCTCTCTCTCCTTCCCCACAGTGTCCTCAAGTCCATTCTCTATGTCTATGTCTTCATCCCTTTCCTGCAAATAGGTTCATCTGCACCATTTTTAAAACCAAATGACAAGGGACTTCCCTGCTGGTCCAGTGGCTGAGACTCTGCGCTCCCAATACAAGGGGCCTAGTTTGATCCCTAGTCAGGGAATTAGACCCCACATGCTGCAACTGAGACCTGGCACAACCAAATAAATATTAAAAAAAGAAAATGATGAGCCCCACTTCAGTGCCCACATGGATATTGGCATTCATGATCGGGTTGGTGGCGTGTAAGTACTCTAGGGGACACAGCATGCAGGTTTTACTGCAGCCTTTCTTAAAGGAGGGATCTTGAGCAGGGGAGGCTGCAGTTACAACCACCTGCAGTATTTGTTCAACATGAACGAAGCCCCAGGCAGTGGCCTGGGGGAGCGAATGTGACAGGGATGTCCAAGTGGAGATGGACAGTGACAGTCACCGTCTATGGATGAGAATGGCAGGATTTTCAGCATGGCACACCAGACACCTCATCCCTACCAAGCACATCTGAGGATGAAAACAAGATGCAGGGTTTTCCCCTGGGCCCAAGGAAACTGGTTCAGCACAGAGAAAATTGTATGCAATGTGGGGAAATAAATTAGAATATGCAAAGCTGCTAAATACAATACCATTCATATAGACGATAAAAAGGCACATAATTCGATGAAGCCAAACATCAATGCCCTCCCTCTTTCCCAATTGCCAGCTCTTTCTTCCCACCCCAGTGAATCATTTTTATTGTGATTGTTGTAGTTTATGGGAAGAAAAAAAATAATCTTTATTTAGAATGGGAAAATGTTTGCATATAACAAATCAGCTCTTCTCTGCCCTGTTCACCCTTAATAAAAGTTGATTCTAATAACTGTGTGTGAGTCTCTTTAAGATAATCTGATATGCATGCACTTCTTTCCTAATGGAAAAGTCTCTTCTAAAGAGAAAGCTCAGACTACTAGATAAATATTTTATTCTCATGCTAATCAATTTTCTATATAAATATCATCTTCTCCCCACCCCCTCCCAATACAGCAAGAGAATGTTTTCCTGCAAAAGAATTGAGAAGGCCTGCCTGTTTTTGCTCCAGGGTAATGGAATATATTTATCGATGCTGAATAAATGACGTGAGTCGGGAGTTCAACTATGGAGGGTCCTGAGGCTCTTACTAATCTTATAAAGATGAAGCATCCTGGGAGTCTAAATAAATGAGACACATCTAGTCCTTTAAAGCACATTCAATTCATAATTTTAACCCAGTGTTCCTGCAGTTTTCAGGGTCAATAGCAAAATGCAATATCCTCCCATCTATTTGGTTTTTAGCGATCTTATCTTTGGGGATCAGAATCTCATCAGGGAAAATGAACTAAAGGATAAATCAGCATAACTGTAAATAGATACTTTGCTTGCAGCAAAATCCAAATTCTCCCTCATCCATTGTTCTGGGGACCAGGAGAAACACAATGTCAACTCCATAGACAAGCAAATGCCTGCCCACTAGAGCTCCAGAAAGAGTGGCTTATGATATTTGAGATTTGTTTCAAGATGTCTTTCCTCTCATGCATAGTCTGAGAAAATAATATTCACCGTAATGGCATTCCGAGTAATGAACGCAAGTTCATCCGTGTTTATTCAGTCATCACAAGGTACAGAGCATTGAAAAACTTGCACTTGCTTGTCTAAGAATTTTCACTTAGAAATACTACGAAGTTGACACCTGTACGCGATTTTTTGAAAGCTGTTGTTTCATCACACTGTAACAGATCTTCAAAGTACACAGATCAGAAGAGTAGAGCTTCGGAGGGGGAAAGGAGAGAATAGGATGAATTGGGGAGATTAGGATTGACATATATACACGATGGATACTACATATAAACTAGATAAGTAATGAGCACCTACTGTGTAGCACAGGGAACTCAATGGCCTTTGATGAGCTCAATGGGAAGGAAATCCAAAAACAAGGGGATATGTGTATATGTATAGCTGATGCACTTTGCTGCATAGCAGAAACTAACACTTTAAAGCAACTATATCCCCATCAACTTTTTTTTTAAAAAGAAGAGTATACCTTGATAAATTACCACACAGGGAACACACATGTACAACTTCTACCTAGGTCAATAAATAAAACATAGGAATGTCCTCAAATTCCCTGTGGTTTGCCTTCCTGGTCACTACACACACTCACTCCCCCAACTCCCATATCTCAACACCCGAGTCAGTGCTACCTGTTTTGAAGTTTACATAGATGGAATCATCACAGTTATATATCCTTTACTGCCTGATTTATTTCATTCTGAATTTGGTAAGCGCCGTCTACCTTTGATGTATATCTATGATGTGTTCATTTTCACTTTGTACATGATGTATTTATGCGTGCGTGTGTGCTAAGTCACTTCAGTCATATGCGACTCTCTGCAACCCTATGGACTGCTACCCGCTCGGCTTCTCCGTCCATGGATTCTCCAGGCAAAAATACTAGAGTGGGTGCCACTTCCTCCTCCAGGGGATCTTCCCAACCAAGGAATCAAACTCCGCATCTTTTAACTTTGGTATATTTGAAATATACCAAAATGCATTTTAACCCATTATACTGAGAATTTAGATTTGGCTGTTGTGGGGTTATTTTAATCATCCCACTAATACCATTTCTGTATACATGCTTTGGTGCACCATGTGAAGTTGCTGGATTGGAGTCTATAAATATGTTCCATTTAGATAATACCAAGTGTTTTCCTACAATGGTTGGATTAGTTTTGATTTCCACCTGTAGAATATGAGAAAACCAGTTAATCAAAATCCTCACCAATACTGGGAATTTGTCTGGCTTTCAAAATCTTTAGCTATATAGATAGGTATATAAGCAATGCTGTTGTGGTTCTAATTGTCTATGACAAATGAGGTTGAAAACACTTTGATATATTTATTGATTGTGGAATATCAGCAATCCATTCCCCAATATTTACAAGCACCTTTTCCAGTGGTTAAGACTCTGCTTCCAATGCAGGAAGCATGGGTTCCATCCCTGGATGGGGAGCAAACATTGTGCATGCTTCAAGGCATGTCACATAGCAAAAAAATAAAGCCATTATTCATATTTAATGACAACAAAAAATTAAAAAGAAAAAAAATGCAAAAACCAAAGTGACTTTTCAAGAATTCTGCCATTTTTCTAACAGGTTTTAAATGTCTTTTGCTGATTGAGTCATAGAAGTTTTATATGTCTCAGTATGAGCCTTTGGTTGATTTTATATATGCAAAAATTTTCTCTCATTCTAGTTTAACTTTCCATGTTCTCTATGTGGTCTTTTAAAAAATAGAAATTCCCAGTTTTAATGTATTCTAATTCATCAAAATCTGTACCCATTGCTTATTATGTCTGGCTTGCTTATACAAACAGCAGGTTTTCTTATAAAAGTTCTATGTCTTACCTTTTGCCTACAGCCTTAAGAGTCCCAAGAATCTGATTTTTGTATGTGGTTTTGGGGTAATGATCATAATTTTTTTCTAGATGATATCTGAATAACCCAACACCATTTATTGAGGAGTCCCTGTCCCTACCATGCTATAGGGTCACGTTTGCCATCAGTCAAGGGTTCACAGAGGTGCTGATCTCTTTCTGAGAGCTCTATTCTGTTCCACTGGTCTGTTTCTCTTTCTCTGCACCATTACTGTACTGATGCAATAGCTAAAACATTTTATTATATCTCATAGAGTCATTTCTCCAAAGTCATCTCGTTTCTTAAACATTTTCTTGGCTATTCCAGGCTCCTTGTATTTTCACATAACTCTCAGAATCAACTGATCATTGAATACCTTCTGGGGATTTTATTGATGTTATATAAAAATATATTAACATGTTTGCAATATTAAGACTTCAATCCGTGAACCATAGTATATCCCACTACATATCCATTCTTTAATTGGTCTGAATGATGCTTTATAGTTTCCACTGTAGAAGTCTTAAATATTTTTCATTAGATTTAGTATCTGTTACCTGCTCTGGAAGTTGGTGATGAACAGGGAAGCCTGGCATGCTGCAGTCCAGGGGTCGCAGAGTCGGACACAACTGAGCAACTGACTGAACTGATTTTCTTTATTCTACTTTAAATGGAAACATTACTTAACTTCATTTTCTAAGTGTGTGTTATTGTTATACAAAAATATAATTGATTTCTTATATTGATTTGGTGTGCAAGTTATCTGAATACATTTACTTTTGATTTAAAAAGTCTCTATATTCTTTTAGCTATACAATCATGCCATCTACAAATAATGACAGTTTCTTTATTCAATCCTTAAATATATTTTTTTCGTTCTATCACTCATGAGATTAGCTATGACTTCTGCACAATGGTTAATACAAGTAGTGATACTAGGTGCCTTTGATCTCATTTTCAGTTACAGAAAGATAGATTTCAACATTTTGCCATTAGGTATGATTTGCTGTAATGGGCTTTCCAGGTGGCTCAGTGGTAAAGAATCCCCTTGTGAATGCAGGAGATGCAGGTTCAATCCCTGGGTTGGAAAGATCCCCTGGAGAAGGAAATGGCAACCCACCCTCATATTCTTGCCTGGGAAATCCCATGGACAAGAGGAGCCTGACAGGCT
This sequence comes from Cervus elaphus, assembly GCF_910594005.1. NCBI lineage: Eukaryota > Metazoa > Chordata > Mammalia > Artiodactyla > Cervidae > Cervus > Cervus elaphus. The sequence goes on along the minus strand of NC_057819.1, from coordinate 22,415,891 downwards.
ACAGTCCATGAGGTCACAAAAGAGTTGGACATGACTTGGCAACTAAACAACAACAAAGTGCCTTGCTGTAAGTTATATCTTGTGACTATTCTGTCACAGGTCAATATACTCTCCTACTTATGGCTTTACATGTTTCCTTTTTACATCATGAACATGCAGAAATTTTCAGATTTTTTTCTCTTTCTATTAAGATAATTACTGAATTTTTCTTTTATTTGCTAATAATTTTGTGTCCTTTCCCCATTCAATGTTTCAGAAAATATTTTACTAATATGATAAACTAGCCATAAATATTTTATTTTTTATAATATCTTCACATCAAAAAAAAATTTTTTTTAAAGTATGAAATCTTCCCATTTTCTCACAATTCCACCCCCAGAGGTTTTCACTCTTAATCTTTTGGTGCAGAATCTTTCCAAATTTTCCTCTATAGGAGTCCAAACTTAAATGAAATTATTAAACATATGATCTACTGTCTTCTTAGCATAGTTCTCCTTGAGGATAAGATATTACTGTAGCTAAATCTATATTTAATCGCCTGATAGAGAAAAATGTATATTTAGTTTGTGATTTTTCCAGATTTAGTAAAGATAGTTATATAAAAAGTTACATAACTGTCTGGCTAAAATCCCAACGAGTTCTTGAACAAACTCATCAAATCAGTAAAATTAATACCAGTCAGCTGAATCTGGTAAAATGATATTTTTAGTACCCAAATTGAAATGTTTAATACATTTTTTTTTTAAACCCCAGAGATCTTTATTGGATCAGCTAGAAATTTAATGCAGCATAGAGAAAATAGCATGGACTCTTGAATCTTCCATTTATCCATCTTTCCACCTGATGTTGTGGAGGCTTCCCAGGTGGTGCTAGTGATAAAGAATCCACCTGTCCATGCAGGAGATAGGAGACACTGCTGCGATCCCTGGGTCGGGAAGGTTCCCTGAAGTAGGAAATGGCAAGCTGCTCCAATATTCTTGCCTGAAAAGTCCCATGGGCAAAGGTGCCTGATGGGCTACAGTCCACAGGGCCACAAAGAGTCAGACACAGCTGAGTGACTGAGCCCATACCTGGTGTTGGGGGGCTACTTAAGACATGCCGGGTTGGGCATCTGGGTTGCTCTGGAGAGAGGGGTGAACAGGACAGCTGTGGCCCCCGCCTCCAGAGCGGAGAAGACAGAAATGAAACAACAGCAGTGCCATGTCCTGTTATCGAGAGAATGACCTGGAAGCACGCAGCACACACATTCAGGAGGGAAAATGACCTTCAGCTAATGGAGTCTGGAAACATAGCGGAGACAGATCACAGAGATTCCCACGAATGAGTCTGGATTTTATCCTAAGGGCAATAGCAGTCACACAGCCCATCTTACACAGGGCAGTGGTGTAGTCGTGTTGGGCTGCCCAGTAAGAAGTTATGGAAAAACCCCAACAAGCTTTTTGGCCAACCCAATATTTTGTGTTTGAAATTCAGCAAAAACTCCTTCCTGTTCTCTGGGGCCATTGTAATAGGCCAAATGACAAACAATGGAGCCTAGATTAACACTAGGGTTGACCAAGAGCATGGTTATAAGAGAAACATGGCCAGGAGGTGGAATTCAGTAGACTTTGTGATCAGATAGAGAAGAGAGGAGAGAGAAAAAAATCAAAGGCAATATTCTCATTGTTCCCATGAATAACTGGGTATGTGCCAGAGACCTAGGAGCTGCCTAAGGGGTCAGCAAAGCTGGCTCAGACAGGACCTTCCATTGTCGGGGAGGCTAGTGAACTGAACAGCATCTCTGAGCCCTCCCCACCCCCCAGGACAGTTGTTGTTCATTTGCTAAGTCATGTCTAACTCCTTGCAGACCCATGAACTCAAGGTGAACTCAAATGTGCACAGCCACAATCCAATAGAATCAGAATCATTAGAAAGCTGATAACAGGTTACAACTTCCCTGGGCTCCATCCAGGGAAGGGAAGATCAGACCCGCCATGGACGATGGAGGGTAAAAGGAGTCTAATAGTCACACTGGCCTTAGACCACGGCCGTGAGTGTTACATGAGTCCGCACCCAGAGCAGGGTGAGAGCAAGGGAAGGAAGCCTCATTAATGCACTTCACCTTGGAGTGACCATACCCAGCACCCACAGAGGATGATAAAGGCTCCTGCAAATAGCAGGCCCCCTGGGAACGTTGTGAATCCCCCATGCCTGCCAAGGATCCCAGGGATGTGCCTGCATTTCTCTGGGCCTCAGCTTTGCCACCTGTAAATTGGATCACAAGCATTCCTCCTGCTCAGGGTTGCTGGGGAGTTTAAGCGGATTTCTGACCTACCCTTTGGAGCCTGGAGTAAGGGCTCAGTGGTGGTCATTCACCACAGACTACCCTGGGGCAGCAGGGACAAGTGAAACACACAGAAATGCAGGACGAGGCCTTGAGGCCAGCCCGAGACAAGGGGAAGGGGAGCTAACAGCTGTCCTCGTAGCTCATCTGTAGTTCAAAAAACCACTTATTTCTGCCCTTTGTCAGCCTGAAACCACAGGCAGGTCAGGTGTGATCAGAGACTTATCCTTAGCTGCCCAGAGGCCATTCAGCTCCAAACTAAGTAAGCTAGAGGAAATTGTTCGGTCGTGTCCAACTCTTTGCGACCCCATGGACTGTCGCCTACCAGGCTCCACCGTCCATGGAATTTTCCAGGCAAGAGTACTGGAGTGGATTGCCATTTCCTTCTCCAGGGGGTCTTCCAGACCCAGGGATTGAACCCGGGTCTCCCGCATTGCAGGGAGACACTTTACCATCTGAGCCACCAGGGGAGCTAGAAGAGTAAAGGATTAATTCATAGATGATTAATCACAGACAGATTTATTTTTAAAGGAGGGTACAATTTAAGGATGTTTAGTTGAGGAAACATGGAATGACATCACATTTAGTTTCTGGGACTTTTATGTAATATGATCCACCTTCCAGGGTCAGGACTAGGGTGAAACAGGCAAGGCATCAAGGACTCAGAATTTAAGGAGGCACTTGCCTGCACCCACACAGCCAGAGAGCAAGTGACACCTTAAGTTTTGCACCCTGGGGTATGGAGAAAAGGGAATTCTCTTACACTGTTGTTAGCAATGTAAATTGGTGCAGCCACTATGGAGAACAATAGAAGATTCCTTTAAAAACTAAAAATAGAAGTACCATATGACAGAGCAATCCCACTCCTGGATATATACCCAGAAAGAAGCATAATTCCAAAAGATATATATACCCCAATGTTCAATGAAGCACTATTTATAATACTCAGGGCATGCAAACAACCTAAATGTCCATCAACAGAAGAAGAGATAAAAGAAGATGTGGTACATATATACAATGGAATATTACTCAGCCATAAAAAGGGTATGAAGTTGTGCAATTTGCAGAGATGTAGATAGACCTAGAGACTGTTATACAGAGTGAAGGAACTCAGAAACAGGAAAACAAATATCATATAATATTGCTTATGTGTTGAATCTAGAAAAATGATATACAGATGAACTTATTTCCAAAGCAGAAATAGAGACACAGACATAGAAAATGAATATATGAATACTGGGGTGGGAGGGAGTGGGGTAGGATGAACTGGGAGATTGGTATTGACACATATGCACTGTTGATATTGTGTATTTATAAAAGAGATAACAGGAGAATCCACTGCACTGCACAAGGAACAACACACTACTCTGTGTTGATCTAAATGGGAAGGAAACCCAAGAAAGGGTGGATATAGGTATATGGATAGTGGATTCACTTTGCTGAACAGCTGAAACTAACAGCATTGTAAAACAACTACACTCCCATAAAAATTAATTAAAAGCAAACAAACTAACGTGTACCCCCAAGAACTTGCTTTCTGGCCCTAGTCTAGCCCCTGCCACCATTACGAAGTTAAGATTTTCATCTTAACTTGATTGGTCTCAGTAAATGACTCAAGCCTCATTGCTGCCAGGCTGAGAGTCACAGCTGGAGAAGGAAAAAGATACTCCTACCCTCTTGTCTCCTGCCAAGACTGAAGGCCAATCTCTCCACCTGCTTCTGTCTCTGTGATCTAACCAGACATTTTCTTAAATCCCCACCAGCACTCCATAAAATTGCAGAGTGGATCCTAAGCTGAAAAAAAGATCCTACTCTTCTTTGCCTTATGGAAGGACTTGAACTAGGAAACTCTCGGAGCTTTTGGGATTTTAAGTGTTTCCTGGTAGAAAGGACACTTTTCTGGGGGTTTGACACTTTGCATAGGAGACCATGCTGGGTACAGCTTGGTGACAACTTAAAGGTTATTCCACCGAGGTCAGAATCGCCCTGACATGTTTTTACTAAGACTTGGAGTTGGCATGCTGATAGTATCAGTAGTGAGTCCAATATGTAATCACTCTCTTATGTGGGAATTTTCACTGTAACCATAACCTTGGCTCCAAAGAAAGATACTATTATCGCCATACTTTAAATATAAACAGCTGCCAGTATGAGAAAGAGAGTGTGCGTGTTACTCCTCTACATAATTTGTGTCTTTTCATTTATGGAATTTTCATAGCATCTGCAGAAGGTAGGTGCTGCTTTATTCCCATTTCACAGATGAGACTGAGGAAGATACAAGCTTGACAAGCCATGGAAAAGTTAATAATTGTGTTTAACCATCTGTATTTTGTCCATACTATGAGCAGCTTCATAAGATTCCCTTCTAGGAACTTCCCTACTGGTCCACCGGTTAAGAATCCACCTTCCTACGTAAAGGACAAAATGATTCCTGGCCAGAGAACTAAGAACCCACATGCCGTGGTGCGACAAAGAGCCTGCGTATTGCAACTAGGACCTGTAGCCCGCCAGGCTCCTCTTCTATGGGATTCTCCAGGCAAGAATACCGGAGTGGGTTACCATGCCCTCCTCCAGGGGATCTTCCTGACCCTGCCTGAGCCACCGCAGAAGACCCCAACTAAGACCCAGCAGAATCAAAACCAAATAAATAAATATATAAAAGATTCCTTTCTAAATTACTAAAAAATCAGAGTATAAGAATCAATCGGAGCCGGACCCTCCGCCTTCGCCACCGCTCAGCATCTGCACATCCCTACAATGGCTAAAACAGCAATGGCCTACAAGGAAAAAATGAAGGAACTGTCCATGCTGTCCTTGATCTGCTCTTGCTTCTACCCGGAACCTCGCAACATCAACATCTATACTTACGATGATATGGAAGTGAAGCAAATCAACAAGCGTGCCTCCGGCCAGGCTTTTGAGCTGATCTTAAAACCACCATCTCCCATCTCAGAAGCTCCACGAACTTTAGCTTCTCCCAAGAAGAAAGACCTGTCCCTGGAGGAGATCCAGAAAAAACTGGAGGCTGCAGAGGAAAGAAGAAAGTCTCAGGAGGCTCAGGTGCTGAAACAACTGGCGGAGAAGCGGGAACATGAGCGAGAGGTCCTCCAGAAGGCTTTGGAGGAGAACAACAACTTCAGCAAGATGGCAGAGGAGAAGCTGATCCTGAAGATGGAACAAATCAAGGAAAACCGTGAGGCGAATCTAGCTGCTATTATTGAACGTCTGCAGGAAAAGGAGAGGCATGCGGCGGAGGTGCGCAGGAACAAGGAGCTGCAGGTCGAACTGTCTGGCTGAAGCGACGGAGGGTATGGCACGCCCCACCATTAGTAAATCCCCCTGCCTATATTATAATGGATCATGCGATATCAGTATGGGAAATGTATGACATGGTTTAAAAAGAACTCATTATAAAAAACAAAAAACAGAATCAAAAATAAAAAAAAAAAATCAATGCGGAAAAAAAAAAAAAAAAAAAAAGAATCAATCGATATGCAGACATTAAAGCTTTATAAATTTGCAATACTTAGGGCATCATTATTCTTTTCCCTAATAGGGCAGGTAATCAATGTTACTTGGAAGGGGAAAGCTATAGTGTGGACCCTGAAACAGAAGTATAATCAGTCATATCACAGAGATAACATCACAGACATCAGCAGCCCTCCTTGACAACCATTCTGTGTTGGGATAAATGTGTAAATGTAAAACTGGAGACTTGCACCTAAGTCAGTGGGCAGGATGAATACTGGCAGAGCTTCTTTTCTATAATTATTTTTCATGAACTCCCACAGCCTCCAATAGATGGGGATATCATGGGAACAGTAACAGACTATTTACTTGGGCTCCAAAATCACTGCAGGTGGAGACTGCAGCCATGAAATTAAAAGCACTTGCTCCTTGGAAGAAAAGCTATGACCAACCTAGACAGCATAGTAAAAAGCAGAGACATTACTTTGCCAACAAAGGTCTGTCTATTCAAAGCTATGTTTTTCCAGTAGTCATGTATGGATGTGAGAGTTGGACTATAAAGAAAGCTGAGTGCCAAAGAATTGATGCTTTTGAACTATGATGTTGGAGAAGACTCTTGAGAGTCCCTTGGACTGCAAGGAGATCCAACCAGTCAATCAGAAAGAAAATCAGTCCTGAATATTCATTGGAAGAACAGATGCTGAAGCTGAAACTCCAACACCTTGGCCACCTGATGCAAAGAACTAATTCATTGGAAAAGACCCTGATGCTGGGAAAGATTGAAGGCAGGAGGAGAAGGGGACAACAGAGGATGAGATGGTTGACTCAATGGATATGAGTTTGAGCAGGCTCCAGGAGTTGGTGATGAACAGGGAAGCCTGGCATGCTGCAGTCCATGGGGTTGCAAAGAGTCAGACATGACTGAGCGACTGAACAGAACTGAACTGAACCACAATCCCCAGTACTGTATCCCCTTACTGAGTGGAAGAGACATGAGCTGAAGACCTAGAGACGATCTTAAGTGAAGTAAGTCAGACAGAGAAAGAAAAATATCGTAGGACACTCCTTATAAGCAGAATCTAAGAAGAAATGATACAAATGAGCATATTTACAAAACAGAAACAAACTCACAGACTTAGAGGACCAGCTTATAGTTACCGGGCGGGAGGGAGGGGGGGCGGGCGGAGAAGGTTGAGGGGGAAGGGATAGTTAAGGAGCTTGAGATGGGCATGTACACACTGCTATATTTAAAATGGACATCCAACAAGGACCTACTGTATAGCACAAGGAACTCTGTCCAATGTTATATGGCAGGGACTTTCCTAGTGGCGCAGTGGATAAGGAATCCATTTGTCAATGCAGGGGACACTAGTTCGAGCTCTGGTCCAGGAAGATCCCACATGCTGCAGGGCTACAGACCCCATGCTCTAAAACAAGAGAAGCCACCCCGCAATGAGAAGTCTGCACACCAAAACGAAGAGTAGCCCCTGCTCACCGCAAATAGAGAAAGCCCACACAAAGCAACGAAGACTCTGCACTGCCAGGAAAAAAAAAAAGATGGTATGTGGTGGCCTGGGCAGGAGGGGAGTTCAGGGGAGAATGGTACATATATGTGTATGGCTGAGGTCTTTTGCCGTGCAGCTGAAATTATCAGAACATTGTTAAGCGGCTATGTGTTCAAGCCACTTCAGTCATGTCCGACTCTCTGTGACCCTATGGACTTTAGCCCACCAGGCTCCTCTGTCCATGGGGTACTCTAGGCAAGAATACTGAAGTGGGTTGCCCTGCCCTTTTCCAGAGGATCTTCCCAACCCAGGGACTGAACACCCATCTCTTGCTTCTCCTGCACTGCAGGCAGATTCTTTAGCACTGAGTCCCCTGGGAAGTCCGTGAAGGGGCAATGAGCTGCTCTGCGCTCATCGCCCAGTCGGGTCCAACTCTTTTCGACCCCATGGACTGGAGCCCACCAGGCTCCTCTGTCCGTGGGGATTCTCCGGGCAAGAATACTGGAGTGTGTTGCCACATTCCAATAAAAAAGTGAGTTCTTTTAAAAAACATATCATAAAGAGATTACAAAAATAATGGACAGGAAAAGAACAAGAGAAAGTAGAAAATAGTGGACAGGGAGGTGAACACAAGGCAGAGAAAAGAAAACAGTTTCCTATGCCTACCCACAGGAAACTCAAATCCCACGTTGCATTTCCTATAATGAAAGTTATCACCATGCTTTATGCTAAGCTTTGGTTAACAGGGATAAAACATAAGCTCTCAATGACAGAGAATCATGCTCTGAGATTCGTTCTAATATATTATTCATATGTCGTACTTAGGCGACAGAGGCACTGAGTATGCTTTCTCTCACAAACATAAACTCGAGGGCCAAAGAACATTTAACTGGAGATCTGGGGTGCTCAGTTTCATACGGAGTGGCAGGCTTGCTGCATGACTGATGGGTATTCCTTTCACATGTGGAGTTTCTAAGACCCGTGCCTCTCTTCCTCGCCAAGGGGGAGGGTATTTCACTCAAGACCCTCTGAAAGATTTTGACTTGAATAAAGGTCTTAAGTCATCAATTGTGGGATCAGGGACTGGCCATCTAATTCACTGTGCCTCTAAATGAGATCAGGTATGCAATATATAATATCTGTCATGTGTTTTAAGCTATTAAATTTGCAGTAGTTTTTTCCAGCAGCAATAGAGAGCTAAGAAATATGACCCTTAGTCCTCCTAGAGGCTGATCATAGCCTGATTTCAACAAGCATCACGAGAACTTCTCTGGTGGTCCAGTGGCTAAGACTCTGAGCTCCCAATGAAAGGGGTTCGATCCCTGATCAGGGAACTAGATCCCTCATGCCACAGCTAAAAGATCTTGCATTGTGCAACTAAGACCTGGAGCAGCCAAATATATAAATGATAAATTTTTTAAAAACACAAGCATCACTTAAGTTTAAAATAAAATATCACCTCCTTGTGACGATGCCCTCTGACTCCCCAGCTACATAAAATCACACAATCCTTCTCTCTCCTGATGCCCTAGAGATGCCCTGTTTCATCACTCTGACTTGAACAACACATCATTCATTAAAAGTATCTATGTGTTTATCACCAGGTACCTGCCATACTGGGACATGGGCTCCTACGGGCAGGGATCTTACATGCTGTTCCTGATTGCCTCTGTCACCCAGAGTAAAGTTAATTACAAAAAGGTACTGGATAAAAGGCTTGTCAAGATGAGCAAGAAGGCAGAAGTTCACACATTACCTCTGTCAAGTGTAATATAAAAAAGGGAGACATGGGTAGTCCAGTGGTTAAGATCCTGGGGAGAGTTGGTTTTATCCCTGGCCAGGGAACTAAGATCCCACATGCCACACGGAATGGTCAAAAAGAAAAAGGAAGAAATAAAAGGGATATGTATATGGGCTCTAGAGTCAGACTGTTGGGTCCTATTACCAACTCCTTCATTTACCAGGTCTTCAACTTCCTGCAGCTCTGATTTCTCATGCACAAGTGGTGGTATACATCGTGTCTAGCTCCCGGGGTTGCTGTGAGGATACCCCGAGAAAACTCTCATGCAATCTGCCTAGCACGTTAAAGACTAATATGAGCTTTTGTCTGAGATGATCTGGGATGAGGTTCCAGGAGGCATTCCCCATTGTCTTGTTCTCCTGCAATTATTAGGAGAAGAGCTTGCCCTCATCTTCTCCTTGGATATTTATCACACCTTGACTCAGCTTGACTTAAGCTTTCATGAGAGAACTCCAATAAAAGACACATGTTCTGGAATGGACTTGAAAAATTTTTTGCATTTTTAAATTTTTGCATGTAAATTTTACTTGTATCTTTCATTGTGAGTGACAAGCCCATCTCAAATGAGTTTCGGCAAAAAGGGAATGTCTTGGTTCATGTGCCAGGTGAAGGAAATGATTCAGGGAAAGTCACTGCTTCAGGCGTGGCTGGATCCAGGGCCTGAGAAATAGAATATGTTCTTTTTCTATCTCTCCATTGCTCAACTCCTCCCACCCAGGCTACAAAGACTGAGGCAGAAGTGGGAGGAGGCCTGGAAGAAGCAGCGATGCTATTGATACAAAAGGAACAGAGGATGAGAAACAAGATGGTGAAAAACTCAAAGAAAAGGTGTTCTTTCTACTCTTGGAACCTGGAAAGGCCTGGAGAAAAGAAGAAGAAATGTCATTTAGATTGCTAAAGGAAATTTGCACCAGCAATCATGAGGTTCTTTAGAGACAATGTAAAAAAGAATTTTATTTCCATGTGCAATTGTCAAAATAGAGTGTCTTCTCTGGTCCCCTGGCAGGTGAATCCATTGTCCTTATGAGGGCTGAAAGTGTATCCAGTATGGGTACCCAGTGTGATTAAAAGCTTCCTCTTAAAGTCTGAAGTTCCAGGGACTTCCCTAGTGGTCCAGTGGTTAAAACTCCGTGTGTCAAAGCAGGGGACTCAGGTTCAATCCCTGGCCAGGGAACTAAGGTCCCACATGCTAAGTGGTACAGCCAAAAATTACATTTTAAAAATTTAAAAAAAAAAAGTCTGCAGTTCTGTCCTTCAGGTCTTCAGATATCCATGTACAAAAAGGTTTCATATGTGACCATCTCTTTTGGGCTGCACTGTGCTCCCCCAAATTCATAGGTTGAAGTCCTAATACCAGTGCCTCACAATGTGACCACATTTGGAAACAAGTTCATTGAAGATGTAAATACTTTTTAAAAAATTTGGCTGCACCAGGTCTTAGTTGTGGCAAGTGGAATCCTTAGTTGTGACATGCAAACTCCTAATTGTGACATGTGGGATCCAGTTCCCTGACCAGGGATCGAACCCAGGCCCCCTGCACTGGGAGCGTGGAGTCTTAGCCACTGGACCACCAGGGAAATTCCACTGATGTAATTCTTAAACATGAGGTCATTAGATAAGGGTGGCCCCTTATCTAACATGACTGGTGTTCTTCTTAGAAGTGGACACTTGGAGACAGACACACACAGAACGCCACGTGAAGATGAAGGCAGGGATGGGGGTGATGCTTCTACAAGTTAGGGAAAGCCAAGAATCACCCACAAACCACCAGTGGCTGGAGGAGAAGCCATAACAGATTCTTCCTTGGAGCTTCCACAAGGAACCAACCCTGCTCACACTTTGCCCTTGGACTTCCAGCCTCCAGAACTGTGAAGACATTTCTGTCATTTAAGCATCTGTGATACTTCATCCCAACAGCTCTTGTAAATGAATACACCTGCCAAGGAGATGTGAAGCTGGGTGTGAGATGAACAGATTCCTGGCGTCAAAATGCCAAGGGAAAGACCAGGGCCTATCACCCACTTCTGTTGGCCCTTGTCCGTGCCCTTAAAGCATCTCAGTGGAAATTGGACACAGTGAGATTATGTTACGGGAGCTGGCAGAAAGTAACAGCAGCATAGGAAACCACTATAGGTGCATCGATTGTCCTCAGAAATTTTTTTGTGATTAAGAAATCAGCTGGGGGAAGTCAGCTGATGACAAGCAGTCTACAAAATGAAGGTTTTGCAAAATATCATTAAATTGTCACAGGCCCACAATGATGTTTCCACAATGATGTACAATAATTCTATGATGCTAGCCCAAACCAGGCAAAGTAATCTCCTTATGCAAAATGTATGCGATTAATAAAAGATGAACATTTTTATTCAGCTGTCCTTGCCCTTCCAAATACTAATTATATTTATTCCTTTTTATTCATGCAAAGTTTTGTTATATAAATGTAATCATGGTTTTGTAAATCCATAGCTGTGTGCAGGACAGCAATGCTGATCACATCTCTTCAGCTAAGACTTACAAAGCGTTTCATTAAAATGGTGTTCTGCCCTAAGGTTCACCCAATGAATTGAATATGTGACAATAGAATAATGCCACAAGCATACCAGGTACTTTTAAAAAAACCTCTTTACTTATTATCAGCCAATGTTGCTAGAAAATTTGCTTGTCTCCAAAGTGATGGAGAAAGGGGGTCAGGAAATAAACCATCTACAAGTCCTTGTGTCCTTGTCTTTTGAAGTAAAATGCTGACTGGAGAGTTAGCGATGGGGAAATGTGAAGATGTAGACACAAGGCATGGCTGTTGGGCTAAGAAACTGGTACCAATTTAGACTATAATTCTGCCACATCACAGCGTCACCAAATCCCCAGTTCCCTGAAAGGAACAGATTAAAGTCCTGACACACAATCCTAAGTTGTTTTTTACAGGAAGCAGACCCACTCCAGATGAAAACTGCCAACCAAAAGAACTCAGACCCTAGACTGGTTGAAACCAGAAAGTTGATGATGTTTGGAAACTTCACCTTGATGCCAACCAATCCTAGAACTGTCCATGAGCTGATCACTCCTTGCTCCTTGAACACTGTAAAACTCCTCCCTAACCCCTCCAGGGTGGGTCACACGGTCTTCAGGGCATTAGCCTGCTGTGGCTGCCTTTGCCTGGCAAAGAAATAAAAGCTGCTCTTTCCTACTTCACCCAAAATTCTGTCTCTATGTTTCTGTTCAGCACCGGTGAACAGAGGCCAAGTTTGAGCAACAGAAAGATGACAAACATAGAAACACCTCTAAACAGAACACCCACAAGTCTTTGTTCTAGCTTCTTATTTCCTGGTTTGTGGTTTGTACTGGGCGGGGTGGGGGGGGGTAGGGGGGGGAGATCAGAAAGCATCAGTCTTGCAGAAATAGTGTGGGGGAAAAAAAAATAGGTTCCGCAGACAGAGAACTCTTGTAGATTTCTTTGACGTCATTTGGTCAAATGCAATGTTCTTAAACCCCCACCTCCTGCAGTACTTCCCAGTGTCCTTGGCTGGAGGAAGCACAAGGGAAGATGGCAGAGAGGACTGTTCAGAGATGTTTATGATGCATAAAAGATCCTGTGGGAGTGAATGAATGGTTTATCTGTGGCCTCTTACAAGCACAGGGCATACACTTAAATGGAGGGAGGAAAATGTAACTCAGTATCCGGTTTCCCCTAGATAAGAAAATCGTTTACAATTAATCCCATCTCTTTGACTTTGTTCTTTCCAAGGCACCATGTTGTGCAAGACTCACTAAGAAATGTTCACGCTTGAGCACATCTGCCCTGGATCCTCCTTGGGAGGTTTCTCCTCAATCTTTAAAGCATTCCTGTGCCTACAAGTTTCTCCTGAGCTGACAGTGATGTCAGTGATGTCAAAAGTTTCTGATGAAGGAAGATATATGTTTCTTTGTGTAAAAGAGGTGGCCAGTTCAGTTTAATTCAGTCGCTCAGTTGTGTCTGACCCTTTGAGACCCCATGGACTGCAGCACGCCAGGCCTCCCTGTCCATCACCAGCTCCTGGAGTTTACTCAAACTCATGTCCATCAAGTTGGTGATGCCATCCAACCATCTCATCCTCTGTTGTCCCCTTCTCCTCCTGCCTTCAATCTTTCCCAGCATCAGATTCTTTTCCAATGAGTCAGCTCTTCACATCAGGCGGCCAAACTATTGGACCTTCAGCTTCAGCATCAGTCCTTCCAATGAACACTCTGGACTGATCTCCTTTAGGATGGACTGGTTGGATCTCCTTGCAGTCCAAGGGACTCTCAAGAGTCTTCTCCAACATCACAGTTCAAAAGCATCAATTTTTCGGCGCTCAGCTTTCTTTATAGTCCAACTCTCACATCCATACGTGACTACTGGAAAAACCATAGCCTTGACTAGACGGACCTTTGATGGCAAAGTAATGTCTCTGCTTTTTCATATGCTATCTAGGTTGGTCATAACTTTGCTTCCAAGGAGTTAGTGTCTTTTCATTTCATGTCTGCAGTCACCATCTGCAGTGATTTTGGAGCCCAAAATAATAAAGTGAGCCACTGTTTCCACTGTTTCCCCATCTATTTGCCATGAAGTTATGGGAAAGGATGCCATGATCTTAGTTTTCTGAATATTGAGCTTTAAGCCAACTTTTTCACTCTCCTCTTTCACTTTCATCAAGAGGCTCTTCAGTTCTTCTTCACTTTCTGTCATAAGGGTGGTGTTATCTGCATATCTGAGGTTGTTGATATTTCTCCCAGCAATCTTGATTCCACCTTGTGCTCAGCATTTCTCATGATGTACTCTGCATATAAGTTAAATAAGCAGGGTGACAGTATACAGCCTTGATGTACTCCTTTTCCTATTTGGAACCAGTCTGTTGTTCCATGTCTAGTTCTAACTGCTGCTTCCTGACCTGCATACAGATTTCTCAAGAGGCAGGTCAGGTGCTCTGGTATTCCCATCTCTTTCAGAATTTCCCACAGTTTATTGTGATCCACACAGTCAAAGGCTTTGGCACAGTCAATAAAGCAGAAATAGATGTTTTTCTGGAACTCTCTGGCTTTTTCGATGATCCAGCGGATGATGGCAATTTGATCTCTGGTGCCTCTGCCTTTTCTAAATCCAGCTTGAATATCTGGAATTTCACGGCGCACGTATTGCTAAAGCCTGGTTTGGAGAATTTTGAGCATTACTTTACTAGCATGTGAGATGAGTGCAATTGCAGAGGGAGGCGCTAATTTGCACTGGTTTTTAGAAATGAATCTGTCAGCATACAAGAATTCACACACAGGTCTGTAAAAAGGAGGGTTTCTCCAATGGCTCAGAGGGTGAAGAATCAGCCTACAATGTAAGAGAAGATGAGGTTTCAATCTCTGGGCCAGGAAGATCCCCTGAAGGAGGAAATGGCAACCCACTCCAGTATTCATGCCTGGAAAATTCCATGGATAGAGGAGCCTGGCATGCTACAGTCCATGGGGTCATAAAAGAGTTGTACATGACTGAGCGACTAAGTACACAATAAGAAGAAAAAAAACCAGGACAAAGGAGACTCCCTTCTTCCAGTTAAAGTGAAGTAAAAGTTGTCCAGTCGTGTCTGACTCTTTGCGACCCCATGGACTATACAGTCCACGGAATTCTCTAGGCCAGAATGCTGGAGTGGGTAGCCTTTCCCTTTTCCAGGGGATCTTTCCAACCCAGGGGTCAAACCCAGGTCTCCCACGTTGCAGGCAGATTCTTTACCAGCTGAGCCACAGAGTAAAGGCAGGTCATTTATGTAGTAGTGAAGTTTTAGGGTCAAGTCAGGGAGAGACAGAACAGGTTAATGATCAAACTCCTCATTTATGCTGTAGCATACCTATCCCAGTTTTCTACAGCAATCGTTTTAACAAATGCACTTTTCTCCCAACAACATTTATGATCTCAATATTATAGACCAGCAGAACTATCAATATTAAAACTTTTTTAATATTCAAAGAATATATTTGCCCTCTTGAGCAAGTAGCCTTAGGGAACAACTCGATTTTATGTTGATGGGATATGGACCAGGTATACCTATAATCTGAATTTTATGGTAGCTGCTGTATAAATATTTACCAACATTTTTTTTATCTCTCTAAGATGATGTAAGGTCCAGTGCAACATTCTCCCCTGTGTGAAAACCAAAAATCATAGCAGATCTGGGACCACACTGCTTAGAAGCCCTTGTAAAGGTTTTTCCCTATGCCTAAACTACAAATCGTATGATTTCTTTCTTTTGGCCACCCAGCATGTGGGATCTTAGTTCCCTGACCAGGGATCGAACCTGTGCCCCTGGCTTTGGAAGCACAGAGTTTTAACCACTGGACCACCAGGGATGTTCCTAAATCATGATTTACACTGAACACTGCTTTCCTTCTAGGAGTCTGAAATTTTGGTATGTACCAGGCAGAAGGTGCCTATATGAACAGCTCTCAATAAATACCCTGGGTGCTGAGTCTCTAATAAGCTGGCTAGTCGTCAACATCTCACTCATGTTGTCATAAATTGAGACTGGTGGAATTAAAGACATTCTGTGCAACTCTCTGGGGAGGGGACTTTGGAATTTTGAAACCAGTTTCCTGCAGATCCTTCCATATGTCTTTTCCCTTTGATGATTTTGCCTTATATACAAATTTTTTGCTGGCCTCATTTCTGTTTATAGAGGATCAATGGATCTTCAAGTAGAATGTGGTTTTCTTCTCATTTTATCCCTAAACAAATTTTGTGAGCCTATTTACGATGACCAGACACCACATGAAACATTAAAAATACCCTTAACCCATATACAGACAACTTGTATTGTATTCATGGACTTGTGTATTCATGGACTCTGTCTCATTAGCCTCATGGGAACAACATCCCCCACATCATTACTGGATCGTGGCCTCCAGGATTTCTCAGGAGAAAGGTTTATACTGACTTTTCTCCTATCATCGTTTTCCTTCTTAAATTTGTTAATGCAAAGCTGAGTTTTAAATTCCTCACAGAACTGAGACATTAGCGGAGGGTAGAAAGATATCCATCCGACTTCAGCTGATAATGCCTTTAATATGCTGGGAGGCTTTGTGCTTGTGCCTTATGATCAATTATGCAAGTTCATTCTTCCGCGCCTCTGGGCTCAGACGTGAAGTTTTTGTCTTAAGTAGCAAGAGCCGGTCCCTATGGCCTTAAGATCGGAGGAAACCACTGAGAACCCACAGCCCCCAGGCCCACCCAGCTGTGCTCACAGCATCCAGACCACTGGTCCGAAACAATTCCCTACGGCTCAAATCTTGAAGCAAATTCAATGCTGGGAGGGCTTACCCTGTTTTCTATCTGCAGGCTACTTTGCTTCTCAAAGGTCTGTTCTGAGCCTCCCTTGTTTTGTCCAAGATTAACCTGCACAATGTTAAAAACTAAATTAAATTAGTTGCCAGTATATAAAAATAGAGAGATTTTAAATCACATTCCAGATTTCTGGCATCTTGTGAAATAATCAGAATATCTATCTTTGCAAGGACCACACATCAACATGAGGATACCTAAGAGGGGTGGTCCATTCTTTTTGTCTCTGATGTTTAGCCAACTTCCCTTCATTTTGTTTAGCAGCTGATTTACTTTTGATCACCCTGTGCAGCTTGCAGGATCTCAGTTCCTCAATGAGGGATGGGACCTGGGCCACAGCAGTGAAGGCTCAGAGTCCTAACCACTAGGCCACTAGGGAGCTCCCAGTCCTGGCATTTTAATTCCCATGGCCTGATTCTAAAGTTTTACATGGGCTGATTTCTACACTGACGTGCGTAGTAGGATCCCATGTGTTGATTCTATCACATCTTTTTTAAACCAAGTCTTCTTTCAAAAAAATAAACAAAGCCCATTTGAGGTTGCCCACAGCAGCCATCCTGTGGCCTTCCGTGGTGGCTCAGATGGTAAAGCGTCTGCTTACAATGCGGGAGACCCAGGTTCAATCCCTGGGTCAGGAAGATCTGGAGAAGGAAATGGCAGCCCACTCCAGTATTCTTGCCTGGAAAATCCCATGGATGGAGGAACCTGGTAGGCTACAGTCCATGGGGTCGCAAAGAGTCGGACATGACTGAAGGTCTTCACTTTCATTTACAGAAGCTTAGCAACTGCTTACCATGTTAATGGCAGGAATTCAGGCAGTTAGCCTGCCTGAATTGAGACCTGGCTCTGACACTTTCCTAAGCACATGTGCGCAAGCCCAGGCACTGCTTCTGTTTCCTCATCTGCAAAATGGGGATAATATTATCTACCTTATAGATACTTCACAAGTGGCATTAGTGGTAAAGAACCCACCTACCAATGCAGGAAACATAAGAGATGTAGGTTCAATCCTTGGGTTTGGAAGACCCCTTGGAGAAGGAAGTGGCAACCCACTCCATTATTCATGCCTGGAAAATTCCATGGACAGAGGAGCCTGGTGGGCTAGAGTCCATGGGGTCACAAAAAGATGGACACGACTGAGCACACACCCACCTTATCAACAGATAAGTAGACAGATTTTTTTTTTTCAAGCCTCTATTTTTCATTTTCCCCAGTACCATAGTAATCTTTTGGGGGTTTTGTTTTGTTTATTTTTTTGCCACAGCACACAGCTTGTGGGATCTTAGTTCCCCAACTAGGGATTGAA
Organism: Cervus elaphus; assembly: GCF_910594005.1. Classification (NCBI taxonomy): domain Eukaryota; kingdom Metazoa; phylum Chordata; class Mammalia; order Artiodactyla; family Cervidae; genus Cervus; species Cervus elaphus. Next base: position 22,398,155 of record NC_057819.1, on the reverse strand, counting down.
CTTAGGCCCATAGAAGTAAAGGTGTGGAGTCTTAACCACTGGACCCCTGGAGAAATCCCCATAGTAATCTTCTTTGAAAAAAATTGAGCAATAAATTTAAAGTAAGGTTTCTAGTGTTTCTGAAGCTTTGTTGGTTATGAATTACTTGGCTGAAGGACCTATGGATGACATGGCCCTTTGAAAACATGAGACTCCTGCTACTTTCTGGTAGAGCATCAACTCGGACATTCTCCAAATCTTCCTTCTCATCTCTACCTCTGCCCATCCACTCCTGCTTGGAACAATTGTTGCTGTCACCAGCATAGCAGGCAGTCAGGATTCAGAAAGAGGTAACTGAAGTGGACAGTAAAGGGACAATAGTTTTGGTTTTGTTTCTGTTTTCCAGGTGTTCAGAAACAAAACTCATGCTGAGGATTCAAAAGATAAAGAAATCAGTTTTGGAAATTCAACATGGAGCATCTAGTTATCAGAGAGACAGGAATGCATTTGAAATTACTGGAGGGACTTCCCTGATGGTGCAGTGGCTAAGACTTCATGCTTCCACTCCTGGGAGCATGGGCTCAATCCCTGGTCAGGGAACTAAGATCCCACATGCCATCTGGCACACCCAAAAAATAAACAAAACTTAAAAAAAAAAAAAGCAAATGGTGGAAACATGGCAGAAGGACTCTAGGCCCCAGGTGGTGACATAGGCTGGTGGAAGGAAGAGCTTTGAACTGATCCAGTTTAATTCTAGGATCTGTCATGTTCTTACCAGAAAACCCCTGGCCCCAGGGGGCAATATGGTAGACCTCATGGACACCCAGAGCCAAGGAGCCATTGGCAAGCACATTAAATTTACATGATATTTTAGGGGGGAAAATGGAGACACCCACAATATTTGCCTGACTTTGTGCCTTCCTTCCTGGCAAACTTACGTAACACTGGCCTGAACCTTTCAGCTCAAAAATTGGCTTCCGGGCAACTGGGAAGAGCCTAGAAACCCAGCACCTGCGATTGTGGGTTTTTATGACTATTTTTTGAGTCGGAGATAAAGTGACTTTGTCTCATTTGTCTCTTATCCAAATCACCCCTGGCTTGGGGGCATCACCTGCTTTCTATATTCCGAAATGTCCCAAGGTTAGAGCAATAAAATCTCTTTTTGCTGAATTCAAGAAACAGGGAGATGAAGGCTGCAGGTGCTAAAATCCATAATGGAATTTGTCTGCAAAGCCACTTGCGGATTGCCTACTCCCATCTCTGTGTCCCAGATGGACCAGATGTTGGGTGGAAAAAGGGAAGCAAACAGCAGAAATGAGGACACCTTGTCTACTTTCCCTGGACTTCCCCCACTCCTTCCGTGCTCGGGAAAGTTCAAGAATAGCAGAAAGAATTCTGGATTGCAGACCCAGTGAGGTCACCACTCGGTTCTATAACTCTGGGGGCACCAGTCACATGGTGTTTTAAGTGAAGGGTTTGGATTTTTAAGGCTAGGGGACCAGTTGGGAGATTGGAATCCTCAGGGCTTCTTGATTGTTAATGAACTCTTATCCACCAGAGCAAACACATGAAAAATTATTTCCATTTAATCATACTGAAATTCATTTCTCAAATCATTAGAGCTTCTAGAATGTGCCTTGTACATAGAAGGAATACAGCAAGTAAATCTGGTTTGATCAAGTGGCATCAACAGATCAATGACAGAAGACATAGATTTGTTGCTAGCACGGCATGTTTACTGAAGAGAGAGGTCAGTGTGGACAGGGCCAAGCACCGAACTTAGGATGCGTTTTCTCACCAAATACTTCCAACAATGCTCTGCCATCGGTGTTACTGGCACGTCGTTGCACAGACAGAAAGCTGAGAAGCAGAGCGGTTCACTGTCTCATAAGTGATGGAGGCCAGCGTTGAATGGTAACCCCCACATCCAGCCAGCCATCTGCTGGCCTGGCCACCTTCTCCTCCTCATCATCAATTTCAGTCGTCCTTACTCCACAGCTGGCCACTTTCATGAAATTCACCAGTTCCGATACCTTCCATAATGGCGTTGGATAGCAAAGAGCCCATTGCTGGAGAATGAAATAGTGGTTGACATCAACATTCAGCACAGCAAGGGAATAAGGACTGGGGACTCAGGGTTATGATAGCTTGTAAAACAAGACATCCCAACTGGAGGGACAAGCATTTGAGTCCTATATCAAAACCACTAAGGTTTAATGTGTGTTATCAGAGGCAGTCACACTCTTCCAAATGACAAAATTGCATAAGGGAACCATTGAAACTCACCCCTCCACCAAACACACACACACACCAACAGCCAAGACCCATCCATCATGCCAAGAGATCAGGGGGCAGCCTTTATCTCGCAAACATCACTCTCTGAGTGATTTCCTATTCAGTGTGGCTATTTGGGAGGCAATTTGCAAACACCATCACTGCCCCCACCAACTTGATAAAAGATATGTTGGCAGCACTTAAAGGCGGATGGGTACAGAGAAATCAAAATAAAGAAGTGTCAAGCGCTTCTCTGGTGGCCCAGTGGTTAAAATTCTGCTCTGCAATGCAAGGGACACTGGTTCAATCTCTGGTCCGGGAAGATTCCACATTCCTCAGAGCAACTAAGCCAGCCCTCTAGAGTCTGCGAGCCACAACTACTAAACCCACACAATGCAACTAATGAAGCCTGTGTGCCTAGAGCCTGTGCTCTGCAACAAGAGAAACCACTACAATTAGAAGCCCATGCACCTCAAGGAAGAGTAACCCCCACTTGCCACAACTGGAGAAAACCCATGCATAGCAATGAAGACTCAACACAGCCAAAAAATTGCTCAGTTGTCAGTCGTGTCCAACTCTGCGATTCCATGGACTGCAGTCCGGCAGGCTCCTCTTTCCCTGGGATTTTCCAGGCAAGAATACTGGAGTGGGTTGCTATTTCCTTCTCCACAAAAAATAAATAAATCTTTAAAAAATAAAAAAGTATCGAGCAGGATGGTGAGTATTTGAAATGACCCAAGAGCAGGTAATAGGAAATAATTGCACCAGATTTTTTTTTTCTATGTCTACCTTTACTCTCCTCAATTCTTTGCAGGGTGGATATTCCCAAGCATCTTTGTTCATGCAACTTCTGTGGCTCAGGAGATTAAAGGAGTTCTTTAATGTCTATCTGAGCAGGAGAGACTGGTTTTCCTTAACCTAGACATGGATTTTCCAGCTTCTCAATTTAAGCTGAAATCTGGAAAAAGTTTTAAGAGTGAAAGAAAAGATAATCCTTCTCATAAAAACTGTTAAATGTTGTAAGTGCGATGATATATATAGAATTCCACTGCTGTGTTGGATTACCTGAAATTGGCAACTCTCTTCAATCTTCTCACATCCTTGCCTGGAGAAGTAGTTGCTAAATTGGTTTTGGTTCCATCAGGTTCCATGTATTTTGAGAGCATTTTGAAATAAATATCATAAGAATCCAGCAGAGCTTTTAGCAATCCCACACACATGGAGAGGCAAAAATTATGTTCACAGTTGCCAAAAAAAACCAGGACTTGAGGGGCCATGATCCTGAACAGAAAAGAAGCCCCAAGAAGTAAACACCACCCTCCAATTTTGTTCTCAAAGCATTTGCCAGATTCTTAAAAGTACCGTGGGGAGCCCTCTGCATCGAAACAACAAACTGCTAAAAAGGGGAGTGGTTTACAGCATCCTTAAGGTACCGAGAAGACAACTTTATGAGACAGGTATTATTTTATCCCACGATACAACAGAGAAAACTGAACCTTAAAGAGCCCATCACTTGCTCAAGGCAATGCAGCTGCCATTTGGCAAAGCTGGGATTTGAATCTGGGTTTAATTTTGCCTAAAGCACTCTTCCCTTGAAATGCTCCCACTCTCATTTCCACAAAGTATCTGCTCAAATGTCATCTTGCAAGAGAACCTTCTTTGGAAGTTTCAGGGTGAGATGGCCAGCCATTCCCGATCCATGGCATGTCTTCCCCCATTACCCAGCTTCTTCCTGGCCCTTAGCATCAGGTGGCGTGTCTCTGTGGACCAATTGTGTTTACCACTTAAGTCACTAGACGGCGCCGCTAGACATGGGAGTTGTTTTGTTCACTGCTGTGTCCCAGTGACTAGAACAGAACTTGCTCCCCACTAAGCACTCCAAGCATATTGCTGAATCAAAGAAGGAGAAGAGTAAATTCTAGATCTTATGCTCTGACGCTAAGTCATCAAATCATCTCCATGAATTTTCTAAAAAGACATAGGTTAAAATCACACTATAAACTGGTGGTCCAGTGGCTAAGACTCCATGTTCCCAATACAGGGGGCCCAGCATTAATCCTTGGTAAGGGAACTAGATTCCACGTACCCCAACTAAAGATCCCAAATGCTGCAAATAAGCCCAGATATAGCCAAATAAATAAATATATTTTTAAAATAAAATTACACAATAAGTCATGGTAGTACTTATCCACAGTGGCCAAAAGATGGAAGCAACCCAAAATGTCCATCAAAGGTTGAATGGATAAACAAAATGGGTTATATTCATAAAATGGAATATTATTCAGCCATAGAAAGGAACGACACACTGGCAGTTCCCTGAAGGTCCAGTGGTTAAGACTCCAGTTTTACTGCCCAGGGACCCGGGCTCAACCCCTGGTCAGGGAATTAAGGTCCTGCAAGCTGTGTGGGAAAGCCGAAAAAAAAAAAAGGAATGAAGCGCTGACACCTGCTACAACAGGGGTAAACCTCAGAAACACAGTGCTGTTTCTGAACACAATCTGAAAGAACTCAGATACAAAAGATCACATATTGTATGATTCCATCTATATGAAAAGCCCAACACAGGCAAACCCGTTGAGACAGATTCCCTCATAGCTCAGTCGGTAAAGAATCTGCCTACAAAGCAGGAGTGAGTGAGTGCTAAGTCACCTCAATCATCTCTGACTCTTTGCAATCCCAGGGACTGTAGCGCGTCAGGCTCCTCTGTCCATGGGATTCTTTAGTCAAGAACACTGGAGTGGGTTGCCGTTTCTTCCTCCAGGGGACCTTTCTGACTTAGGAATGGAACCTGCGTTTCTTGCATCTTCTGCATCGGCAGTGAGTTCTTTACCACTAGCGCCACCTGGTGGTTGATACTGTCAGATGAGAATCTATATGTGGTGCAATGCAGGGGACGTGGGTTCAAATCCTGGGTCAGGAAGATCCCCTGGAGAAGGAAATGACTACCCACTCCAGTATCTTGCCTGGGAAATACCATGGACAGAGGAACGTGGCGGGCTACAGTCCACAGGGTCCTAAGAGTCAGACACGACTCTTAGGACTTAGCGACTAAACCACCACCGCCACATTGAAACAGAATGCAGTTTGTTGGTTTACAGAGATGGGAGAAGAGTGAGGAAATGACGGTTTGATCTGTACAGGATTTTCTTCGAGGCTGGTGAGAACATTTCAGAACTCAATAAAAGGACTTCCCTGGTGGTACAGTGGATAAGAATCCGCCTGCCAATGCAGGGGACATGGGTTTGATCCCTGGTCCAGGAAGATCCCACGTGCTGGGGAGCAGCTAAGCCTGTGCACCGCAACTACTGAGGCTGAGCTCTAGAGCCTGTCCTCTGCAACAAGAGAAGCCACCGCAAAGAGAAACCCAAGCACTGCAACTAGAGAGATGCCTCCACTTGCCCCAACTAGAGAAAAAAAAATGCAGCAGTGAAGATCCAACACAGCCAAAAATGAATTAATTTTTTAAAAATACTCAATAGAGGTGATGGTTGCACATCCTCGAGAACGTGTTTAATGCCACTGAATTATCCCCTTTAAAATGGTTAATTTTATGTTATGCTAATTTTACCTCAATATTTCCAAATTACATGAGTCTTAGCGTTAGTCAAAGAAACTCTACGTGGTTCAATTTCTTCATTTATAAACATTTCTAAATATTTAACTGAAACAGTCTCATTACGAAGTTCACAACTGATTTAATATACGACAGTTTGTAAATTATAAAGCGTTACAGCATGCTCATTGCTGTTTCCATTCTCCAGTTCTTGAGAGGGTGATCACCATTTTTTTTTTTTCCCCCTTTGAAAAGCAGTCTTGATCAATTGTATGATCAATCTCTGTCTGATCAATTTTCTGGGCTTATTTCACTTCTGAAACCAGATTCTTCCTAGCCTTGTAGACTTCCCCCGTGAAAGAAAAGCCCCTTTTCTGCCTGCACTTTGAGAGGCTTGCTGATCTCAGATTGGATGTTCTCCTTATTACAATAGTTTTTCCCCTATTACAGTGGTCCCTCTCCCCTATTTCATAATCATTTTGCATAAAGTCTCTCCTTACCTAAGTCTAGATCGGTTTCTACTTGACACTGTCTATCTAGGGAAAGAAAGAGTTAATGAAAAGGGGTTGGGCTTGAGATGCCATCACTGAGAAGGAAAAGCTCACTCTGGGGCACATTTCCTCCCTCGGTGCTGCCCTCTTGACCTAAGTACAGTGTGGAGGGAACCATCAAGCCCCCCTCCAGTCACTCCCAAACCTGGTTCCTCTTCCCCCTCATCACCCAGCTGTGAAACAAGCTCTCAGGCCCCAGTATATCCAATAATTCCTCTGAAACTGGACTCCAGAGAGGCGAGGCGCTCTCAGAATCATAGACGGCCAGCCCAGATCTTTATAAAGCTCTAGATCCTAGCCTGAGAATTCCTTATTAATAAACCATTGGTTGTTCTTTGCATTCATTCTTTTTGTGGTCCTCACAGAGAAGGTTCATTACCTTAGAATTATCCTAGAATTACCTAACTTTCCACGACTGAAAGTAAAAACTTTTCATTATTCATTCATTTATTTTTATTGATTCTTTGGTCAATTATGAATTTATATTCGTGTGTTTATCAAGGATTTTTTAATCTCTTCTTCTGAGAATTGCCTTTTTGATGTGCTATTGATTTAGAAGGAACAAATCCTCAAATATTTTAACCCCTTCTTTGTCATCTATGAATGAGTCCAAATACAACAGAATTATTTTAACCATGTCAGGACATGTTGATGGTATAATTTAAGCCTAAGCTCCTTTTAGAAAAGGATATAAGGACATCCCTGGTGGTCCAGTGGTTAAGAATCCACCATGCAATGCAGGTAAACCATTCAATATCACAGTAATCCAAGTCTATGCCCCAAGTAGTAATGCTGATGAAGCTGAAGTTGAATGGTTCTATGAAGACCTAAAAGACCTTCTAGAACTAACACCCAAAAAAGATGTCTTTTTCATCATAGGGGACTGGAATGCAAAAGTAGGAAGTCAAGAAACACCTGGAGTAACAGACAAATTTGGCCTTGGAGTATAGAATGAAGCAGGGCAAAGGCTAATAGAGTTTTGCCAGGAGAATGCACTGGTCAGAGCAAACACTCTCTTCCAACAACACAAGAGAAGACTCTACACCTGGACATCACCAGATGGTCAATACCGAAATCAGATTGATTATATTCTTTGCAGCCAAAGATGGAGAAGCTCTATACAGTCAGACTGAACTGAACTGAACTGAACCCAGTGGTCTCCCCACAAACTGGGGGTTCAGAAATCCCCAAATCATGAAGGTGTTCCTCAAACAAGTGGAATAGGGAAAAAAAAAACCTGTATTTCACTCCCCCCCAACACCTTGTACAGTCAAACATCAGTAAATAGTCCTTTAACAATTGAATGTGTGGTCATCCTTTCTGATCATCTTTATAAACTCCCAGCCACACTTCAAGGTGAATGGGATGGTCCCCGTGATTTGGTATGGAAGTGGAAGTTCAGAGAGGCCAGCTCAAGGTTGCAGAGCCAGCAAGGTGCAGTCAGGTGTCAGCAAATGGATGCTCTCTGAGAGGGAGGGAGGGATGGAGAAAGAGAGGAAGATGCATCTTCTGTGGTTTACTCCCTGTGGCCCACCACCACCACCTCCAGGTTTCACTCAGGAGCCTCTGAAGGATCAGAGCCACAGCGATAAGATTTTGGATCAGAAGCCTGAAACCACAGCAGTGGAAGGACTTCCCAGTGGTTGAGACTCCGCGCTCCCAATGCAGGGGGCCTGGGTTCCATCCCTGGCCAGGGAACTAGATCCCACCTGCCACAACTAAAGATTCTGCATGCCACGTTGAAGACTGAAGATTCCGAGTGCCACAATTAAGACCCGGCAGCAGTCAAAATAAAAAAAAATAAGATAAATATTTTTAAAAAACACAGCAGTGGAAGGGATAAGAGTGACAGAGTAAGGGTGATGCTACCACATCAGGTTATAGGTTCAAAAAACACTTCTGGGTTGGCAAATGTTATAGAAGATGCTAAGATGAGTGGGCTGGACCATTTGTCTGTGTTGGCATGGAGTTCACAGGAGACGGAGGGATGATGACATGGGAGCAGGCAGGTAAAGCGGTCCCTTTGCAAAACCAGGTCTGGGTTTGGGCTGAGAGCGGGAGACGGGTGGCAACGGCCAGAGAGGGCAGCCACCCTCTGCGTCTTCCAGTAGAACCTCTTGGGGAGTGTGTCATTGATGGATTCACACCATATCCCCCATTGCTGGGCTTCGTGTGTGTGTGTGTGTGTGTGTGTGTGTGTGTGTGTGTGTGTGTGTGTGTGTGGTTTACCATTCCTCTGATCTCCTTTCCCAAAGAATAAATGACATGCCACAGGATGAACGCATTGACATTTACACTAATGATGTCAATGACATTCTTGCTCCTTCAATATCCTTTGTGTGCTGCTCTTGATTCATGCTACACTCATCCGTGAGGAAGCATAAGTGAAAGTTTCTTTCAAAAACTTCTTCGTAAATGTCTGATGAATGGGAACCCAAATAAGTCCAAGATGCTTTTTCTCTAACCTTGAAATGGCAAAGATTGGCAAAGAACTCTGAAACAGTACTCTCTCCCCTTGGGTGCGTTTTGAAAACGGAATTATCCTTTCTGTCATGATACTCCATCCACAAACCATATACCCTTGTCCCATAATAAGAAATTGAAAACAAAACTCAAAGGAACCTAGAAATAACTATAAGCAAGCCATATTAGAAATCAATGACATTTCCCACATTTCTTGGCTAAAGTAAATAGCATTCTCTGGCCAAGGATGCCAACTCTTTGCATGGTGGTTTGTAATTTGTCAGATTCATCCATTGAATAAATGCAGGTTGAACCTCTTTTCTGTGATCTGGCTAATGTCTGGGGATGCAGTGGGTCTTCCCACTTTTAACCTAGGAGACAAATAGTAAGACAGGCATTCATCTTCTGCAAAGTGACAGCACAGAGCGATTGCCTACCATGGTGTGTATTCTTTAATTAAATTAATCACCAACATTTAAATACCAGAATGTTGCATGTTAAAATAGCCTCTCCTTTTTTCCCATTGAAATATGGAAGAAGAATTAATTAGGGGCCCATTTCTTGCATGGAGACGGCTACTGGAGATGAGTGCTAGCTATTCTCTCTCTCTCTTATTTTTTGGCCACATAGCTTGTGGGATCTTAGTTCCTTGACTAGGGATTAAACCCAAACCCTCTGCATTGGAAGCTCAGAATCTTAACCACTAGACCACCAGTGAAGTCCCTTACTGTTCTCATTAGCTGGGGGCACACACAATAGTTTCCTATTGACTGCTTCTTTCATTGAAGTCACCTTTCCAACTAGTATTATATGGAAGAGTGTGACTTTGAAAAGAAAAAGTAATTGTACAAATTACTATTTCATTCCATCTGTAGTCCACACTCCAAAGGAAAAGTTAAAGAGCATGTGATGTGTAACGGGGCAGGGGGGGCAGATTCCTAGCTCCTCTCAGTTTCTGACCCCTGAGACTTCTCCAAATACAGTTTGCAGGACGGAATCCAGGCAAGGCCAGGCAGGTAAGACTTCAGATCTACACTGAGCTTTAGGATTGAAGTCATTTCATGCTCCATTAAAGAGCTATTCATCATTGCTTGGTCATGTACATATGAATCTGACTAAATACATCTGTTACCTGAGGCTGGTCTGCTTCAAGAATTCTGTGGACAAGGTCCAGACAAGGCATTGTTGTACTGTTAGGACTTTAAAGCTGTTGGAAGATAATCCTATGGCTAAGAAGGATGCAAATCCTCCTATTTTAATTGTAAGCAAGATGCTGAACTAGAGTGGCATTCCATTCTCTAGCATTCTCTGAACGCTACGATGCTACAAGGCAACTGTGCCCAGGTCTGACATGTTAATACACTTGACGTTCGACCAATGACGTGATGTGTGTATAGACTGACACCCATTGGAAGAGGCTGGGACTCATGCCGTGCAGCCTGGCCCCTGCCTGCCCTGAGCACCTGCATTAATTCAACTATTCCGGATATAAAGGGGATGCATTGAAATGTTTCAGTTAGAGAAAACACCTGCAGCTTGCAAAAGATGTACACCTCAAGGGCAGCGTGAGGCACGGAAGGATAAATCAGCCTTTTCTTTTATTTCCTCTTCAATAGGCGAATTTTGGAACACTAATAGAATTACTGTATCTTCAGTAAATTCCAGCCCATGGTGGCTTCACCGCCAGGTAGGCCTTTTCTATTAACCTTCCTTTATAAAAGCAAACAAACAGTAGCAGTGGGTCAGACAGCTAGTCCTTACAAAGCCACGTGTGTGTCCCACATAAAAAGCCTCTATCATGGCCACAATGTGCTGCTCAGCTTCAGGCATGAGGCTCAGGGAAGGGTCCTTTCCATAGCCCCTCATAAGTATCCGCAAAATATTAGCAGGTAATTGACAAAGCAACTACTGGCTTGTCGCTCTTACTACTTATTAACTCATTGCTTTTACTAACTTTACCAATGAGGTGACTGAGGCCACAAGAAGTTAACGTGCCCTCAAATCAAACACTTTTTTCTTTAGCGTTAGGAACGAAGCATGAGTCAGTGCAAGGGTCAACATCACCGCCACGTCTGTGCCACAGTGAGTACCCAGCCTGGTAGTACCTTCAGATGGTGGCAGCCTTAGCCACCACCAAATAGCAGCCATAGGACATTGATGCCTGAGAAACTGGAGAAAATCTCCAGACTCAAGACAGATAATAGATGATCATTTGAAACCATTGTTTTCAATAACCAGTTACAACTAGATACTATTAATAATCCAGATTTACCAATGACAACTCTGAGGTTATGGAAAGTTCATTTGCCCCAAATCCAAGACATTTTGATGGAAGATCCAAGAACAGTTTCAGGTTCCTCTGACCCAGCTGCAATATCGTTCCCTGTGTTATACACTAGGACTTTGTTGTTTATCCATTCTAGGTGAAGTGAAGTGAAGTGAAATTGCTCAGTTGTGTCCGACTCTTCGTGACTGGATGGACTGTGTCCTACGAGGTCCCTCCATCCATGGGATTCTCCAGGCAAGAATACTGGAGTGGGTTGCCATTTCCTTCTCCAGGGGATCTTCCCGACCCAGGGATCGAACCTGGGTCTCCTGCATTGCAAACAGATGCTTTTAGGGTCTGAGCCACCAGGGAATTGCTAATAGCTGTCAATCCCAACCTTCCATTCCGTCCCTCCTCCAATCCTTCTCCCCTTGGCAACCACAAGTCTGTTCGCTATGTCTGTGAGTCTTTTCTGTTTCATAGATAAATGTGTCATATTTTAGATTCTATATATAAGTGATATCATATGGTATTTGTCTTTCTCTGACTTACTTCACTTAGTATGATAATCTCTAATTGCATCCGTGTGCTGCAAATGGCATATTTTGTTCTTTTTCATGGCTGAATAGTAAGTATTGCAGGGTATATATGTACCACACCTTCTTTATCCATTCATCTGTTGGTGCACATTTAGGTGGTTCTCATGCCTTAGCTACTGTGAATAGTACTGTTATGAACAGAGAGGTGCATGTATCTTTTTGAATTAGAATTTTGTTTGGATATATGCCCAGGAGTGGGATTGCCAGCTCATATGGTAGTTCTATTTTTAGTTTTCTGAGGAATCTCTATACTGTTTTCCATAGTGTCTGTACCAATTTGCATTCCCAACAACAATGTAGGAGAGTTCCCTTTTCTCCACACTCTCTCCATCATTTGTTATTCATAGGCTTTTTAATGATAGCCATTCTGATCAGTGTGAGGTGGTACCTCATTGCGGTTTTGATTCACATTTCTCTAATAATTTCTAGATTTCTTTCCTATAAGAATACAGTATATAATATGCTAATATAAAGCATAAACAATATGTGTTCATCAATTCTTTATGCTATCCTTAAATCTTCCAGGCAACAGTAGGCTGTTAGTACTTAAGATCAGGAGGAGTCAAAAATTAAAAGAAAATTTTCAACTGCACGGAGAGCCAGTGCCCCTAAGCCTCTGTTGTTGTTCAAGGGTCAACTGTAATTTGTTTTCTAATTAGAGTTTATCACACCTGTTTATGTAGGAAATCATAAAATCAGCTCCCAGATGCTAATAATAAATTACGTCAGCACAAACACAATCCTCCATGGGTCTCCAAACAGCTGCACAGGCTGAAATTAATTTTGAAGGCATCCATGGATTACAGTGGTTTTAATCTTCAGAGTAGGGGGATTCGTTTCCTCTATAGAGTGAAGAATCATGTCTCTCTTCAATTATTGGAAAGAATAAATGGTCCATAGAAGAGAAACCAAGAGCACACACTCTACAGCCCAATTTGTTTCAAAGCCAAGACCTGTCACTTCTGTTTGTGACTTTGGACTATTTGTTTCTCTTTCTTTTTAAAGTGATTTTATTTATTTACTTATTTTTGGCAATGCTGGGTCTTCGTTGCTGTGTGGGTTTTTCTCTAGTTAAGGTGAGTGCGGGCCACCCTCAGTGGCTTCCCTTGTTGTGAAGCATGAACTCTAAGGTACAGGCTCAATAGTTGTGTTGCATGGACTTAGTTGCTCCGAGGCATGTGGGATCTTCCTGGACAAGGGATCAAACCCTCGTCTCCTGCATGGGCAGGTGAATTCTTTATCACTGAGCCACCAGAGAAACCCTATTTTCTTTCTGTAGTAGCAGCTTCATTGAGATATAAATCAAATACCAAAAAGAGTGCCCTCTAAAAGTACACAATTCAATGGGTTTTTTTTAGTATATTCACAGAGTCATGTAATCATCATCACTAATCACATTAATGTGGTTGATAATCATTTTCAGAGCTTCCCAAAGAAACCCTGTACCCAGCAGTAGTCACTCCCCACCCCCACCCCACCCTCAGCCTGCAAATACTAATCTACCTCCTGTGTCTATGGACTTGGTTATGCTGGAGGTTTCATATAAGTGGAATAAGACAATACTTTCCTTTTGTGTCTGGATTCTTTCATTTAGCATATTTTTAAGACTTATCATGGTGGAGCGTGTGTCAGAGGCTTCCTTGGTGGCTCAGTCTGTAAAGAATCCACCTGCCAATGCAGAAGATGCAGGTTCAATCCCTGGGTCAGTAAGATCCTCTGGAGAAGGAAACGGCAACCCACTCTAGTACTCTTGCCTGGAGAATCCCATGGACAGAGGAGCCTGGCAGGCTATAGTCCATGGGGTTGCAAAAGAGTCAGATGTGACTTAGTGACTAAACAACAAACAACAAAACAGCATATATCAGAACTTTATTTTTAAAAATATTTATTTATTTGGCTGTGCCAGGTCTTTGTTATGACATGTAGGATCTTTAGTTGGGGGATGTGAACTCTTATTTGCAGCATGTGGGATTTAGTTTCCTGATCAGATACGGAACCTGGATCCCCGGCATTGGGAGAGTGGAGTCTTAGCCACTGGGCCACCAGGGAGGTCCCAGAACTTCACTGATGTCAAGGCTGAATAATATTCCATATATTGGTCCATGTGGTTATTTCTCCATTCATCAGTAGATGGACATCGGGCTTTTTTCACTTTGGGCTCTCATGAATAATGCTGCTATGAACATTCCTGTATATGTCTTTGTGTGAATATATATTTTCAGTTTTATCAGGTATGTTCCAAGGGTTGCAGTTGCTGGGCTGGGCATATTTCTTCATCTCTTGGTGACTTTGTTTCTCCATCTATAAACAGACACAGTGATAGTGACTTATCCATAGGCTTGCTGGGAAGAGTAGATGAACTAAATCTATAGAGAGCATTTGGGACATGTTTCTATGACAGTAAACATTTATAACATGTCTTTATCAACATATCCTTATCACCACATGTTCACCAACCAGAAAGTTCTACCAAACTCCTCTTTTTGAGTTTTTATGGAGGTTTTTATTACATAGGCATGATTGGGTAAATCCTTGGCCATTTGCAGTTGATTCCTTCTCAAGCCTGCCACCCCTCCATCCCCTCACCCCCCAACATGACCTACCCTCCAAAGAAATCAGAGGGCAGGACTGAAATTTCCAACCCTCTAATTTTGGTTGGTTCCCTTGGTAACCAGCCTCATCCTGAGGTGTGGTCCAGAGGCCACATGATCTGTGGATGATTAAAGATTTCTATTATATGCATTCATTTGATACTGTCCTTTAATTGAAGCTCCAGTCACATCTAAAAAGAAATCTGGTCACTAGACTTTTGTTTGTTTTATTGTTCTGAGAAATGGAGTATCTCCTGCTACATCAGTGAACAAGGATGGCACAATCATCAATGACTACAGCCCTCCAATGAGAGTTTGTGAGTCCTAAGGGCACTCGGGAAGGAGAAGAATACCTGTGATCTAGCGGCCATCAGGACTGCAGCCACTCCCTACAGTGAGCCTCAAGGAAGTTCAGGACATGTGAGAAAACACAGGATACTGGCCCAGGATAGCTGAGATGCGTATAAGAGGAATGATGTCAGTGAGCCCAGACTCTCGCATCTTCCTATACATAGAAATTCCTTAACTTGAGGAAGTTAAGATTTCCTGATTTCCTTTAATTAATAATAATATTTTGCTATTCAGACTACCTACCCTTTGTGGCAAAACTTCTTTATAACCTGGCTCCTCTTCTCCCTCCACAAAGCAGTTCTCTCTGGGTTACTTGAGATGCTGCCTCCCAGACTTGAAGTCCTAAAAATTCCCACCAAATAAAACATAACTCTCAACTTTGAAGTTCTGGATATTTTTTAAGTTGACAGTTTAATAAAAAAAATATATGCTTCATCTTAAGAGAAGCCTTAACCCTTCATTGTACCTGACTGGATGATGACACAAATATTCCCTTAAGTGCCTGAAAGAATTAATAACACTCCCTGAAAATGTCCATACTTTTTAGTTATAGCTACAAGAGTATCAAGAAAGAAATGCTTCACCAAAAATAAGAATAATGTTGACTAGAAAGAACTGAAAATAGAAACTGGCCACACACAAAAAATCCAAACAGATTGCTTCAATGGCAAATTTATGAAAAAGGAGAAATAACATAAAATACTCATTATCAAATTAGCAAACCCTCCAGATCTTCTGGATTTCTAAAACATATCCCACTAGAGTCGTCTGTGCTTTGAAACATCCTGTTTGCTTACTCAATGACTTCTCTGGAGCCAGCTTTTTATTCAAAGAGCTTCATACATCTGGCAACATGGGCAGAAAGAAAAACTCTGGAGTCCTCCCAGATGGGTTCCTGCATTCCTGCAGGAATCCCGACACTTGGGAGATGGCCTCATCTTCTGTCTCCCCTGGATTCATGATGGATGAAATACAGAATCACAAGTCTTTGCCCCAGTTGCTTGCTGTGTGTGTACTGCTTTTCTCACCCCGATCTTGAACTAATACCGAGTAGGACCCTATGGGGCTCCTGGACACAAAGTCCTTTCTGTGTCCCCCATTCCTTGACTACAGAAAATAGGCTTCATTCAGCCTCGAAGACCTTCCCTTAGTTCCAAAGGGCAGGTTCAGACAGCTTCTAATCAGGGAAGAGAGGCGATACGAGACAAGGCAGGAGCAATCAAGAAACAATAGTGCAGCCTTGGGTCAGGGTCCTGGTTCCCCCTCAGGGTATACACAGAACAGTATCTTTGAGCTGTTTTGCAGATATTGAAATGAAACCCCCCACCAGGTGGGAGAAGTTAACTGTATGCTGCCCATCAACATGTAGACTCCAGACTGGCTGGAACCAGAAGGTTGATGATGCTGACTCCCACTTACCTCATCACCAACCAACCAGAAGAAAGTCCACAAGCTGATCATACCCTCCTCTTTGAAACATTACTATAAAACTTCTTCTTATCTCCTCCAGGTGGGGACACACAGTTTTGAGGGCATTAGCCCACTGTGGCCCCCCTTGCCTGGCAAAGCAATAAAGCTATTCTTTTCTATTTCACCCAAAACTCTGTCTCTGAGATTTAATTTGGTGTCAGGTGCAGAGGTTGGATCGGCATCAGAACCCTATGCCCATCTCCTGGATTTGCAAGTGAACCTCACCTTGTTTTCCCTGGAATTCACCTATAAACCAAGGTAGGGATGAGGGGTTCAGAGTCTGTCTATGATGAGTTTCCCGGGAGTACTAACCCTCCAACCTGGTCCTTTCAGCATCCTAGTCCATCCTTCCTTACTAAAGGACTCCCCACTTGGGGTATAATAGCCCCCAGCTGTTAGCCTCCAGCTGTGAGGTCAAAGCCCCTCACCTTGTCACCTTCCCCAAGGGGAAGAAGGCATTGGCTCAGGGGACGCTCAGCAACTACACTGGGGGAGAGGGGTGGCATTTACACTGCTAAGCCCCTTTCAGTTGGAAAATTCCCAGCATAAATCCATCATTCCAATGAATGGTTGGGGGGAGGCCCTGATGTCAACACATCCTTGAAAAATAAGAGAGAACAATGAAAATCAGAAATGGAGATTTGCAGAGAGCATGAGTTTGAAGAGCTCTGAACTTGATCTTTTGCAGACTCTCCTAGGAACTCACTCTCCCAGGTGGCTGGGCCAACAGTTTAGCCTTAAAATGAAATTTTGGAGTCTGCAATCCTGCACATGGACTAAAAATCGATCATGAATTGTGTAATAAACTTTAGCCTTTGGCATTTCACAATTTCAAAACTTTTATTGCACCAGCTATATTTATAGTTTACCTTCTAAGTTATTTGTGTTCCCTTTATAATTTGTGTAAACATTTTGCAAAGGGAATTTTGCATAAATCCCTGATTCTGGGAATAGGGCTGAAATTTTATGATCTTTGTTATATGTAAATTATTTTGGATTTTGTTCAATATTTTTATTTTTTAAATGATTTCATTTTTTAAAACTTTATTTCTGATGGAGAATATCTTATTTAATTATTCTTTAGTAAGGACTCTTCTTATGTCAATTAGCCTAACATGTGGATCATGTTTACACTCATGATCCTGTAAACATTCTTTTCATAAAATCTTTAAAAATAAAATGTACTTTCATATTTAGCTGTCATTAATATATGGGTTGAGGACTCACATTGAAAATCTGTAGAAGAATTAAAAATACTGAGAAAACGTATACTAGAACCAGTCTTATTGATCAACATCATATTTAAAATGATTAGCCTCCAACTAATAAAAAAAAAAAAATAAAAATAAAATAAAATAAAAAGAAAGAGAGAGTTATAAAAACAATCCAGAATTTCACTAAATTCTTTAAACTTGCTTTAAACATAATAGACTTTTGCAATTTCAGATGCACTGATGATTCCTAGAGGCAAATAATTGCCTCTGGCACATAGAATTTAGTGAATCATCTTTCCCAAGGAGATTACATTACAAAGCCTTCTAACAGACCATAAAAGTTAGTAGACCCAAGAAGAAAGCACTTTTTTTTTCTTTAAGAAAAATAAAACTAGTTGAAAACAACAACAACAAAAATAATAATAATTTGTCTTTTTCCTATGAAATAAGCATTTTTAAAAATTAATACTAACTATTGGCTAGAAATATTAACATTTTCAAATTATTTATCACTGTTGTGAGAAAATAGCAATATAAATAATAATAATGAAAACAGCATACTGCCAGGCTCCTCTGTTCATGGAATCCTCTGGCAAGAATACTGGAGTGGTTAGCCATTCCCTTCTCCAGGGGATGTTACCAACCCAGAAATTGAACCCAAGTCTCCTGCATTGCAAGCAAACTCTAACTTCTGAGCCACTAGGGAAGCCCATCTAAGCCCATGAATCCCTTATAATGTCCCAGGTTCTCGGCTATATTCTGATTCTTCATATAGTCATTCATTGAATCTCACAACAATCTCATGAGATAGCAACTGTGTTATCTCCAGGTTCCAGATAAGGAAACTGAAGCAGAGAGTAGTTAGGTAATATGTTTTGGGATCACAGTGTTAATAAGTGACAGAATAGGTATTGAAATCCAGAGTTGCTCACATATTGTTCTCATGATCTCAAAATTTGTCCAATACATCTAAAAAATTGTGTTATTACATATAAAGAGCTTGACATCATCATCACTATCTTTTTGCTATTTTAAATAATGCCATCACCTCTTGAATAATCCCCTGTGCTTAAATGCCAGTCCACCACTAGCCTGTATAACACAACGTACAAATTTGGAAAACATCTTTTTTTCCATGCCTCTGTTAAATGTTCACATTATGTTGATTTTGTAAGACTGGAAATCTTTCCTATTGTCTGCTGGAAAAGAATTTGGAAAAATATTATATGAATGTGACTATTTTCTCTTATATACGGCCCAGTTGTGTCCTGTACATGGCAGTCTGCTTGTTGGACCTGAACCATTAAAACATAGCAATCTGGTACACAAATATGTGCATCTCAATTGCTACTTTCAAATTACCTTCTACAGAGTTACGACTGTGCACATTTTCACTAACAGGATTACTCCAAATATGGATATTACTACATTTTTTGTCCAATCTTACTAAATACATTTACTTCATTTTTCTAAAACCTGAATTTTCCTGATAACTTCTGAGATTGAGGATTGTATGTAGATCCTCTTGGAAACCTGACTGAAACATGCCAATGCATAAATGGTCATTGAAACAATCAGGAAATTTGAACATTGTCTGGGTATCTGAAGATACTAAGAAATCATTGTTAATTTTATTCA
Organism: Cervus elaphus; assembly: GCF_910594005.1. Taxonomy (NCBI): domain Eukaryota; kingdom Metazoa; phylum Chordata; class Mammalia; order Artiodactyla; family Cervidae; genus Cervus; species Cervus elaphus. Next base: position 22,379,206 of record NC_057819.1, on the reverse strand, counting down.
AAGTAACGATGATGCGAGAGTTATTTTTTAAGTCCTCTTTAGAGATGCAGCCTGAAGTATTTCCAAAAAATGCTCTGATACCTGAAATGTTTTTTATTAATATTCCATGAGGAGCAAATGCAAAGAAACAAGATTAGCAAAATGATATAATTGTTAAAATGGAATAGTGAGCATATGGAAGTCACTTACGTATCTTTCCATTCTGTAAAGTATTTATTTATTTATTTGGCTGTGTTGGGTCTTAGTTGCAGCACGCAGGATATTTGCTGCATCATATGCGAGATCTTTGATTGCAGTGCACTGAGTCTCTCGCTGTGGGCATGGGTTCAGTAGTTGCAGCTCAGTTGCTCTGAGGCACGTGGGATCCTAGTACTCCAACCAGGGATCGAATCTGTATCCCTTGAATTGCAAGGTGGATTCTTAACTACTGAACCACCAGGGAAGTCCCATATCTTTTTTTTTTTTTTTTGATGTTGAAATTTTTCATAAAAAAGGAATGTCACATTTTATGTCCTCGAAGAGAATGAGATAACACTAGGTAATTAACGGAATCAAGACAAGAACATTCAAATAAGTGTAATGGAAGTTAAGTTTTATGTTTAAAAAACGGCAGACTTTGATGGATGTAACACGTCATCTATTAGGATGACATCTGTAGAACATGCCTGGGCAGGAACAGGAAACTCCTTCTTACTCAAAACATTTTTTATGCAGTGAAAGGCTCTTAGCAGTGAAAGGTTAATTATTTTATACCCTATAAGGATTTGCTTCCTGCCATACTTTTATGTGGAAAAAAAAATAAGTAACTACACTGAGAGGTGGAAATTAATTGATAACTTGAAGACTATTCCCCAGATTCTCATGGGCCTGTGTGTTTCCATCTGATCTTACTCTGTTTAAGCTCTTGATGGATGCCATGTTTAGAGCTGGATCAAGAGCCTGGCTAGGATCTGAAAGAGACACGTGTACCCCAATGTTCATCGCAGCACTGTTTATAATTGCCAGGACATGGAAGCAACCTAGATGCCCATCAGCAGATGAATGGATAAGGAAGCTATGGTACAAATACACAATGGAATATTACTCAGCCATTAAAAAGAATACATTTGAATCAGTTCTAATGAGATGGATGAAACTGGAGTCCATTATACAGAGTGAAGTAAGCCAGAAAGATAAAGACCAACACAGTATACTAACGCATATATATGGAATTTAAAGAGATGGTAATGATAACCCTATATGCAGGACAGAAAAAGAGACACAGATGTATAGAACAGATTTTTGGACTGTGTGGGAGAAGGCGAGGGTGGGATGATCCGAGAGAATAGCATTGAAACATGTATATTATCAAGTGTGAAACAGATCACCAGCCCAGGTTGGATGCATGAGACAAGTGCTCAGGGCTGGTGCACTGGGAAGACCCAGAGGGATGAGATGGGGAGGGAGGCGGGAGGGGGGATCAGCATGGGGAACACATGTAAATCCATGGCTGATTCATGTCAATGTATGGCAAAAACCACTACAATATTGTAAAGTAATTAGCTTCCAACTAATAAAAATAAATGAAAAAAAAAAAAAAGAGCCTGGCTAGAGTTAATCTAGGGCCAATCTTTCTCACTCAATTTTTTTTGCTTTCTGTCACAGAACTTCTCCCATGCTCACTGTGTTACAGGCATTGTGTTGGTACTGGGGCCACGGAGCCAGATCAGAGCATCTTTACAAACACAGAAAGTCCGCTACATGTAAACCTTCAAGCTGCAAACTTAAAGAGAGGCAAACCTTCCCCTGCCAGCTATTATACTGTACTACTGTACTTTTCAAAGTACTGTGCTGTAAGATTTTAAATATTTTCTTTGTTTCTGCTTGTTTTTTTATGTGTTGCTTCTGTGAAAAGTATTATTAAACCTATTACAATGCAATAGAAAGCAATGGACAGGGAGGACTTGCGTGCTGCAGTCCATGGAGTTGCAAAGAGTTGGACACAACTGAGCGACTAAATTTCCTGAACTGACTGACTGACAATGCAATACTATATAGCTGATTATATTAGTTGGGTACCTAGACTAACTTTGTTGAACTTACAAACAAATTGGACTTACAAATGTGTTCTCAGGAGGCAACACGTTCCTAAGTAGGAAACTTACAGTATTTCATTTTTTATCCTCAAAACTAATTTGCATTTATTGTTTGTAGATTTTTTGATAATGGCCATTCTGATTAGTGTGAGATCATACCTCATTATAGTTTTGATTTGCATTTCTCTAATTAGGCTTCCCTGGTGGCTCAGAGGTTGAAGTGTCTGCCTGCAACGCAGGAGACCCAGGTTCAATCCCTGGGTTGGGAAGATCCCCTGGAGAAGGAAACGGCAACCCACTCCAGTGTTCTTGCCTGGAGAATCCCATGGACAGAGGAGCCTGGTGGGCTACAGTCCATGGGGTCGCAAAGAGTCGGACACAACTGAGCGACTTCACTTACTTACTAACTAATGAGTGATGCTAAGTATTTATTCATGTGTTTATTAGTCATCTCCATGTCTTCTTTGGAGAAATGTCTATTTAGATCTTCTGCCCACTTTTTGATTGGGTTGTTTGTTTTTCTGGTATTGAGCTGCTAATATATTTTGGAGATTAATTCTTAGTCAGACTTTTCATTTGCTATTAATTTCTCCCATTCTGAAGGTTGTCTTTTCACCTTGCTTATAGTTTCCTTCATTGTGCAAAACGCTTTTAAGTTTAATTAGGCCCCATTTGTTTATTTTTGTTTTTATTTCTATTACTCTAGGAGGTGGGTCATCATCAAAAAATCTACGAACAATAAGTGCCTGAGAGGGTTTGGAGAAAAGGGAACCCTCTTACACTGTTGGTGGGAATGCAAACCGATACAGCCTCTATGGAGAATAGTATGGAGACTCCTTAAAAAAAAAAAATCTAGGAATAAAACTACCATACGACCCAGCAATCCCACACCTGGACATATACCCTGTGGAAACCAGAACTGAAAAAGACACATGTTCCCCAGTGTTCACTGCAGCACTATTTACAATAGTTAGGACATGGAAGCAACCTAGGAAGAAACCTCAGCAGATGAATGGATAAGGAAGTTGCAGTGCATATACACAATGGAATATTACTCAGATATAAAAAAGAATGCATTTGAGTTAGTTCTAGTGAGATGGATGAACCTAGAGCCTATTATACAAAGTGAAGTAAGTCAGAAAGAGAAAGACAAATATTGTATATTAATGCATGTATATGCAATCTAGAAAGATAGTACCAATGATTTTACATGCAGGGCAGCAAAGGAGACACAGACATAAAGAACAGACTTTTGGACACAATGGGAGAAGGAGAAGGTGGGACGATTTGAGAGAACAGCATTGAAACATTACATTACCATATGTAAACTAGATAGCCAGTCAGAGTTTGATGTATGACAAAGACAACCCAAAGCCAGTGCTCTGTGACAACCTGGAGGGACAGGGTGAGGAGTGAGGAGGAAGGGAGGGTCAGGAGGGAGGGAACACATGTATGCCTCTGGCCTATGGACACATGTTGATGTATGGGAGAAGCTTACAGTTTCCTTAATTGTGCAAAAGCTTTTAAGTTTAATTAAATCCCACTTGTTTATTCTTATTTTTATTTCACCCACTCCAGGAGGTGGGTCATTATCAAGAAATCTACAAATTTGCTTACAGTATTGTAAAGTAACTATCCTCCAGTTAATATAAATAAACTTAAAACTAATTTGCAAGTAAATGTCACTGTTACCAAACTGGTCAACTGAACCAACAAGAAAGCAGGACTAGCCAATAAGACATCACAAACTTGATTTCTCTTGGCTTGATCAAGGGGAGAGGATAAGTATTCAAAGGAAGTAGGCTTGTTCTTTTGAAACAAATGAAGATTTGTCCTGTCGGATGTACATGTCGCAGCCCCAACATTTTATTCTCCCCAGAGAGCCAAGACAGATAAAGTTGCCCCCAACCAGGCAGCTGGGGGGAAGGGGCTGTCCATTTCCTGGGCTACACCCCAGGAGGCTTCCCACACTGCTGGACATGGAGCAGGGAGAAATTTATCTGATCAAGATGCACCAGAAAGGCAGCAAATTGTCTTTAAGGAACTCCCTTCCAGAAAGGACTCCCACAGGGATGCAGGAAAGGAGGGACAGCTACATTTCAACAGTCCTTAGAGAAAGGAAGTTACTATTTCATGGTCCAGCAGGAAAAGGCTGGGGATGCTGCTGGCAAACAAAGAGTGGAAGTGATGTCTTTGGAAAGATGAATAACACCTAGGATCCAAGATTTAAAACAGTTCAGTAAATGAAGATTCATTAGAAGGACTGATGCTGAAGCTGAAGCTCCAATACTTTGGCCACAAACCCTTGTGTCTGAGGGCTGACTTTCAGTAGATGGCAGCGAGGGAGCTGCTCTGCTCCCTACTAAACCCCGACCCAGAAGCAGGTCGTCTACTAATGGTTTAGCACCAGGTTCCCCACGAATGTGCGGTGCGTGACGGGCGAGGGGGGGACCGCCTTTCCGACCGCGCCCTGTGTCCCAGGATGAAGGGCTATCCGCCCTGGACCCTGGAACAGGGGTGGCGGGGCTGGCGGGGGACAGGCTCTCCAAGGTCAACCGAGGCTCCAGGGGCGAAGCCGATGCCGTATTGTTCCGCCTGGGCGGGATTCTGATTTAGAGGCAGGCGTTCAGTCATAGTTCACAGTTGGTAGCTTGGCCCCATTGGCTCCTCAGCCTAGCATATTTTATTTTTTATAAAGATTTTTTTTTTCATTTTTAAAGTCTTTATTGAATTTGTTATAACACTGCTTTTGTTTTATGTTTTGGTTTATTGGCCACAAGGCATGTGGGATCTCAGGTCCCCAACCGGGGATTGAACCTGCACTCCTTACATTGGAAGGTGAAGTCTTAACCACTGAACCACCAGAGAAGACCCTGGTGGAGTCTATTTTAATCGTTTATTTAATGTAAGAATTCCTGGGGATCCAAGCAAGCAAAATGCACCTTAAAGATTTACACTCAATCTCACTATACCCTCTGCTCTTTAGCTGCCATGAAGACACACTTTGAGGTACCACTGCGTTGTGCCCCCCACCATCAGTACCACAAATGCCCACTTCTCATCAGTCCACTCGCCTCTCTCTGAGCAAAGAACCACATCTCACACAAAACAGGCTTCTATCAGAGAAACAGATGAGCTTGTTAATGAAGGGGATGAAAATTGGAGCCATAATGAGCTACTGTGTCATAAATGAGTACAAATTACATTGTCAGTGCTATTTACAATTTCACATGGCACAGAGCCCTGTAATTATGTCTATGCAATTATTCCGTTCAGAGGACTTTTCAGTAAGGGATTCTCGCCATGGCCAAAATGCATTTGGAAGCTTCTGTGGTGCATGGAAGTTAGAACCAGCCCTGGAAGGATTCATCACTGCATATTTGGAAGCAAATTTGTGAGCAAAGGCTCTAAAGATGGGTCTGGACCTTAAAAAAAGGGGGGTGTTCAAAGTTTGGAGACCTCATAAGTGGCCATGGACAGTGTGGTCATGAGGTCAAAATACTGAGTCAGTTTCCAAATATTCACATGGTCATATCAGCAGAAGCAAAATCTTGGACCTCACCTGCATCTACACGTTTCTGCCACATTTGGAAGTGCCTTCAGAGAGAGATGTTTTTACATATGGTGGTGGTTTAGTCACTAAGTCATGTCCAACTCTTGCGACCCCATGGACTGTAGCCCACCAGGCTCCTCTGTCCATGGGATTTCCCAGGCAAGGGTACTGGAGTGGGTTGCCATTTCCTTCTTCGTCTCCTGATCTTCCTGACCCAGGGATCAAACCCAGGTCTCCTGCACTGCAGGCAATTTCTTTACCAACTGAGCCACCAGGGAAGCCCGTTTTTACATATAACCTGTAAATATTTTAGTACATTTTTCTGAAGGATATCAACCATTTTTTAAAAACATCATCAAAATACCATGTCACGCCTAAACTGATGCATAGTAATTTAAATCATCCTATACCTTGTCAGCATTCAAGTTTCCTCAAATGTGTGAGCCTGCTTTTAAATCCCTGCTACAGCATAGGTGATTTTGTGTTTCATTTCCATAGATTAGAATGTCAGCCTTTTATTCCACTTTGGTTCCCCAAAACGCAGCAAATCCTGTCATTAGATTCACCTTCGCCAAACCGCCCGTGGCTGCTGCATCCCTAAACCATTTGACAGACGGAACATGGCTTAGTTTGTTCTAAAAGATGAGCTTTGTTACCATTCTGGTAGAAAATTAAAGCGCTGACTGAAAGAAGTAAAATCAGCTTTTGTTATAATAGAAGTGAACGTGAAGCTTCCAGCTAATGTAACAAAGGTAAGATTTACAATAGCAGGGGAACAAAAGTGGACAATAGAATTGTCTCAACCTATGGAGTTTCTGGGGGCTTTCCCAGACGACTCAGTGGTAAAGAATCTGTCTGCCAATGCAGGAGACTCGGGTTCTATCCCAGGGTCAGGAAGATCCCCTGGAGGAGGAAATGGCAACCCACTCCAGTATTCTTGCCTGAAAAATCCCATGGACAGAGGAGCCTGGGAGGCTACAGTCTATGGGGTCGCAAAGAGTTGTACACGACTGAGCGACTGAGAATGCATGCATGGAATTTCTGGGGAAACATCCCACAACCCCAAACATCATGAGACAACGCTATTGATGTGCCAACATGAACGGCAGGAGTCATATAGCATGTAACACCTCTGATTCTGGCACAAGAGCCAAGAACAGAGAGTCTGTACCTGGAGATTCTTAGAGAATCCTCTCTGGACAGTGCCTTCCTCACTTCCCTTGCTCTTTTTTTTTTTTTTTTTTTGGCTGTGCCATGCAGCCAAAAAACATACAGCATGTTCCCTGACCAGGGATCAAACCTGTGCCCCTTGCATTGGAACCTCAGAGTCTTAACCACTGCGTCGCCAGGGAAGTCCCCCTCCTTGCTTCCTGAATGCAGTGGAGCGCAAATCATTTAAATGAACCAGTTCACCAGCTGCGATTCTGGGTAGGAGGTAGCTGGAAAAGAACAATAAACCAAAGCATCCTCAAAGACTGTCCTCTTTCCTCAACCGACTTAGAATCAGCGCTCTCAAAACCTGCCTCATAAGCGGTCTTATTGACACGTGGTCAGGCCATCAACAATCATACCCTCAAGCACCCAGTCCATTTCTGTTTCTAGAACAAGCTAGCCTGTTCTTGCCCCAGCTGTCGCTCCTGTCTGTCCTCTTCCTGGAGCTCCTGCCTGGGTCTGGTTCCTTTCGAATCTTCCCTCCAGGAGAACAGCATCCCTGTTTCACCCCTGCAGGAGGCTTCCTAGACCTCTCTGACTACTGCTGCTCCATCACCCCATTCATATGTCTCTCTCTCTATCAATTTTTTTCTCAATCCAAGCTCAGTTTGCTTGCAGCACAACAAGGGAGATGACGTGTTGAGGCAAGAAATAGCGACTCTATGTGGAAAGCCAAGCATCTGAGAAGATGCTGGGCTAGCACCCTAGAGTACTATCTTATGGGATCTGGATGCCAGTTTCTTTTATAGAACATTGAGCGGGAGGAGGTGAGGAAGTAAAGTAAAAAAGGCTATAAATCTCATGAAATATCACCTGAGTTGGCCAGCATTGGGGAGGGGATGTGGTAATTTCTTTTTTCCTGCAGCCAGTCACAAGTGGGCAGGGTCAGAATGTCTCCCTGAGAGCTGAACAAAGGCTCTTTAGTTTAACATTCTGGCAGAGGGGGCAGGTTCCCTGAGGCAGGCCATTATGTGTGCTCACAGCTATAGACCGCATCCTTTCTGTGATTATAGTAACTGAAGCCATGGAAAGCAAACGTTAAATAAGAGAAACAGATTCAATGTGGAGTCAGGCTCTGTTCTTCCCTGTTACAGCCTGAGAGACTGAGTCCTGAGGAAACCACAGGGTCCTGCTTCTCGGGAGGAGCCAGGCCAACTCAGAGGAGGAAATGGGAGGCGTTCACAGCAGATCAACCTGTGTAGCTTGTCCCAGGCCTGGAAGGCACAAGGTCGCCACGGGCCTGACTCCACTGTGAGAGGCTGGTTGTAACCAGCTGCAGCCTTGCCCCTGCCAAGCTCCCAGCCAGCACAGATATGGGTGCACTGATTAATGCATTCATTAACACACGCATTAGTACACCTGTCAACACACTCAGGAATACATTCATTAACACACTCAGTAATAAACCTGACCCTGAGCCCTAGCCCTGGTCACACTGGGTGGGGACCAAGGCTACCGTGTCTCACTTCAGTGAACATCAAGGCTTCCTTCTAAACACAGCACTTGTTAGCATCCTGTTTGTGCCCTGATGGTGATAACCTCTTGGAATTTTCTGTCACCTGCTTCTGTAACTGAACAAAACTCTAGGGCCTTCCCAGAATAAAATCCTACCCGTGTCCTCCATCTGCCTTTTGTCTATAGAAAAACTTTACTCAGAGAAGAGAGAATATGCAGAAAGAAAGGAAAACAGTCAAGCTAGACAAAATAATAAGACTTTAGCCATTAAACAAAGTCAAGGACCTTCAGTTCTTCATCAAGGACTATGGATAATATTCCGAGCCACGTCCTTTTAGCTCTTCTGCGGATACTCAAACCCCCACCAGGTGGAAGAAGTTAACTGTCTGCAGCCCACAAGGACAGAGACCACAGACCTGTTGAAACCAGAAGGCTGAGGATGCTGACTCCCAACCAATCGGAAGAAAGTCCCGGAGTTGACCACACCCTGCTCCTTGAGCACGGTAAGACTCCTCACTTCCCCTCCAGGGAGGACATAGTCTTGAGGGCGTTAGCCTCCTGTAGCCCCCTTTGCCTGGCAAAACAACAAAGCTATTCTTTTCGACTTCACCCCAAACTCTATCTCCAAGGTCTAATCCAGTACTGAGGTACAGGGGTTGAATTTCAGCAACACTTGTTCCTTGCAGAGGGGTCTTTGCTCTCATCCCTGAAACTATTTGGGTCTCAGGAGCTGCATTTAATGAGACACTCCTCTAGCCTTGTCCCACCACGAAAACCCACCACGAAAACGCTTCAGCACAATTCACTGTAAACTAGGACCGAGGGGAGACGCTGGGAATCATGTTACCTAAACCATCCAGACAGAGAAAATAGGAGAGGTCTGTGTGTGCGTGTGTGTGCGTGTGTGTGTGTGTGTGTGTGTGTGTGTGTGTGTGTGTGTGTATTGTTTGAGGAGGTGGGAGAAAAGGATCAAAGGATCATCTAATAAAACTTTAGACGGAATCATCTAAAAATTATTAAATATTATCTGTGCAGAAAGAACTTTCCACTAGCATCTATCTACATCTTGTTTTAAATTTTATTTTATTGAAGTGTAGTTGATTTGAAATGTTGTGTTAATTTCTGCCATGCAACAAAGTGATACAGTTTTATTATATATATATATATTCAATACACACATATATATATTCCTTTTTCATATTGTTTACCATATGGTTTATCACAGGATATGGAATATATTAATAGTTCCCTGTGCAATACAGTGGGACTTTGTTCTTTGCATCTATGTACATATTAAACACACTCCATTCAGAAGTCTTAAATCTTTTTGGGGTACAAATTTAGGTGTTGTATCTCGTTGGGTTGGTGTGTCAGGTACTGCTCCAGAAGCTAGCATCATTCCCATTATACAGACAAGAAAACTGAGCACAAGGAGGCTGAGATCCTGCCAGGATCCCTACGGAGGGGAACAGCAGAGCTGGGGTCAGACTGGAGCAGACCGGCTCTGGAGTCTGAGCTCCTGTCCACACTCCGGCAGGATTCTCAGTTGTAACTTGCGGGGGACTGTCCATTGACATCAGGCTGGGAGACTCTGGTCCCCTTCCCTCTGTCCTCCCTTCTCTCTGCACCCAGCTCACACCGTCCCCATGGTGAACTGCCTTCCTCACTCACCCTATTTTGTGCATGCTACCTCTTCATCCGCTGTTCCTTCTACCTGCTATGTCTCCCTCTGGGGACCCATGGATGCCCCATTCTCAAAGGAACTCAGAATTTGTCAAAACAAATAACCACTCTGCTCCTATCCATATAAGAAAATAGGTCAGGGGAACAGGGAGGGAGATTCGTGTTGTCAGGGTCACATTTCCCCTCTCGTAGATTTCTGAGGCTTGAACCGACACGGATGTGAAAACCCAAGTCTTATAAAAAGGCCATAGGGCTAAAGGAAATAATATCTCTCCTGATTCCCATGGAAGCGATGACCCCTTACAGAGTACTCTCAAAGTACCAGAGACATCTGTGCATCTTTCATCCAACTTTCTATGTAAAAAAACAACAAGTCAAGGGACTTCCCTGGTGGTTCAGTGATTAAGACTCCACAGTACCGATGCAGGGGCCGCAGGTTTGATCCCTGGTCGAGGAACTAAGATCCTGCATGCCACACAATTCGGCCAAAAACAAAAGAAAAACAACAGGTCGGCTGAACTCTAGCAGAAAACTTAAAGTGCAATTAAGATTGTGGCATTTTCCCCTCGTCTGCTGCTGGCAGGGTGAAAATTTCAGGTGTCACTGCCGCTGCTGCAGCTAAGTCGCTTCAGTCGTGTCCAACTCTGTGTGACCCCGTAGAGGGCAGCCCACCAGGCTCCGCCGTCCCTGGGATTCTCCAGGCAAGAATACTGGAGTGGGCTGCCATTTCCTTCTCCACAGGTTAATTCATTTTGTACCAGCTCTGCAATAAAGACTGCTAGCAGAAACCTTCAGCCTGAAAGACTTGGTCTGGATGTCCCTTGTGAGGACCCAAATTAAAGAAAACGATGGTTTAGGGATTCAGAAAGGAAAGAACATTTCAAAGTCACAGGTGTTTGATTTTGCAGGCTGTGGGTTTTTATAGTTCCCACTAGCCACCCCCATCGGAGAAGGCAATGGCACCCGACTCCAGTACTCTGCCTGGAAAATCCCATGGACGGAGGAGCCTGGTAGGCTGCAGTCCATGGGGTCGCAAAGAGTCGGACACAGCTGAGCGACTTCACTTTCACTTTTCTCTTTAATGCTTTGGAGAAGGAAATGGCAACCCACTCCAGTGTTCTTGCCTGGAGAATCCCAGGGATGGGGGAGCCTGGTGGGCTGCCATCTATGGAGTCGCACAGAGTCGGACACTACTGAAGTGACTTAGCAGCAGCAGCAGCAGCCACCCCCAGCAATAACGAACTTCCGGAAGTTCTAGAAACTCACGTGAACAAACATAATTGGTCCACAGTTCTATTTAATTTTACCCTAACAGATGAGGGAAAAAAAGGATTGAGTTTTAAATGACTTCTGCTGGATAGAGTGAAAGATAATAAACAGTGCAATTGATAATCTCTGCTTCTGGTTAAATTTATTTTTGCAAATCTATTTTGCAGATTAAACTGTTAAGGTCTAGTGACAAAACCAGCTTCAAAGATAATCTTTGTATGTGTCCCTTTTGAGTTAAATTGGTTTTTTAAAGTAACGGTAAATGCAGATCGATCCCTGAATTTGGAATGAAAATGAACAGATTCATTCCTTCAGAAACCTCGTCCCCAATATGTCACCAGCTAATGATTTTCCCTTCATTTGCCAACTAAAAATTGTGATTTTTCAGAGCCTCTCTTATCTTCGTTCAGTCATAATTCCCAAGGCATGTCAATCTAGCTTGTACTGTGTTTGACTTTAATATTGGTTAAATTCAAATTACAGTTACCCACAACAACAGTAAAACTGGGATATAATTAATAGGGAGCAAACTCAATATTATTTCATTCAGAAACAGCTGGGAAGAATCTTTGCCATGTAAACCCCTAGAAACATGCACACTACAGTCTGTAAGATCCTTTATTATGTTTGCTTGTGGTCCTATGTCAAGAGTGTCCTAACAATTTCTTGAATAAAACCGTAACTTTTTTTTTCTGATTACAAAAGCAACATACATTCAAGGTCAAAAATTCAGGGAAACCAAGGAAAATCATTTGCAATCATATCAATCCTACCACCCAGGGTGGTTAATGTATTTAGTGTATGTCATTTCAGCCTTTTCGTTTTTTCCCAAGGAAAACTGACACATTGAGAGATTCCCTGGCGATTCAGTGGTTAGAACTCTTCACTTTCATTGCCGAGAGCACAGATTTGATCCCTGGTCGGGGAACTGAGATTTTGCAAGGGTTGCAGTGCTGCAACCTCTCCCCAAAAACCAGACACACTGATGAAAACACACTTGACCACAAGTACTGGGCAGGATGTGGAGAAACTGAACTATTCACATGTCCCTTCTGGGAATGGAAAGTGGTACGGCCACTCTGGAAAGTACTTTGGCAGTTCACTTTAAAACTAAAGGTGAACTTAACATACAACCCAGTAATTGCATTCTTGGGCATTTATTCCAAAGATATGAAAACTGATTTCTATGCAGAAAATGTACATTAATGTTCATAGCAGATTTATTTATAAATAGCCCCAAACTGAAAACTACCCACATATTCTTTAGCAAATGAGCAAGTTTAATATACAGCGATCCAGCCTTACCAAGGAATGTGTGTATGTGTGCTTAGTCGCTCAGTTGTGTCTGACTCTTTGCGACCCCATAGACTGCAGCCCACCAGCTTCCTCTGTCCACAGGGATTGTCCAGGCAAGAATACTGGAGTGGGGTGCCTTGCCCTCCTCCAGAAGATCTTCCCAACCCAGGGATCGAACGCAGGTCTCCTGCATTGCAGGCAGATTCTTTATAGCCTGAGCCACCAGGGAAGCCCAAAGATACTGGAATGGGTAGCCTATCCCTTCTCCAGAGGATCTTCCTGACCCAGGAATTGAACTGGGGTCTCCTGCATTGCAGGTGAATTCTTCACCAGCTGAGCCACCAGGGAAGCCCACTAAGGAATACTACTCAGCAATCAAAAGAATACACCATGGATGCACAAGGCACGCTGGATGAACCTCAGGGACATTATCCCGAGTGGAATAGCTGGTCTTAAAAGGAAACTTACTGAAAATTCTATTTATATAAAATTTGTGAAATAACAAAATTATAGCAATGAGAACAAATTAGTGATTGCCAGGAGTTTGGTAGGGTATGAAAGGGCAGCATTAAGGAGCTTTGTGGCAGAGACAGTCATATATCTGTCTTGGGAGGATGACTACATCAAAGCACGTGTGTGATAAAACTTCAGACACACACAGGAATGCATGTATAATCATCCCACAAAATCCACAAGGAAGTGGCTCCAGGATTCCCCATGAATACCATGGTCCACAGATGCTCAAGTCCCTCATGCAAAATAGCTGGTAGAGTTGGTCTTCTATATGGGCAAGTTCCGAATTCTCAGATTCAACCAACCATGGATTTGAAACCATGAATTGAAATCCGAGGTTGACTGAATTTGCTGGTGTTAACTGGCAGATACACAGAGTCATATATATACCCAGTAAAACCTGAATAAACTCCATGGATTGGGCCAATGTCATCAATTTCTTGATTTTGACATCACAGGTTTGTAATATTTGATACTACAGTTATATGTTATTGCTGTTGTTTAGTCGCTAAGTTGTGTCCAACTCTTTTCAACGCTATGGACTATAGTCCACTAGGCTCCTCTGTCCATGGGATTTTCCAGGCAAGAATACTGGAGTGGGTTGCCATTTCCTTCTCCAGGGGATCTTCTCGACCCAGGGATTGAACCTGTCTCTCTTGTGCCTCCTGCATCGGCAGGCAGATCCTTTACCACTAAGCCACCTGGGAAGCCCGTTACATACAAGATGTCAATTTGGGAACAGGTTGGGTGAAGATTGGACAGGATCTCCCTGGATGTTTCTTTGTAAGTTTCTGTGAATCTGCAATTATTTTAAAATTATTTTTAGAAGAATAAGGCAGTAACCTTGTTCTACTAAGGAATGATAAATAGTTTTTCATTTTTTTTCTAAAACCATTATCCTATTCCAGGGCAATTTTAAGATTAAAGTATGAATTAATATGATGTGTGAAGGATATTCTCTATTCCACTCAAAAATACATTAAAGTTGCTATAGATTTTCTTAAAATAGCATACAGTGCATGCTGCTCTGTAACTTGATTTAATTTTCACTGTATATAATTGCCATTTTCCCATGTCATTAAGTACAATTTTTTTTGCAGCATCATTTTTAAAATGCTTTCCCTAAGGATTTCCCTGGCTGTCCACTGGTTAAGACACTGCATTTCCAATACCAGGATCATGGGTTCCATCCCTGGTCAGGGAACTAAGATTCCACAAGCCATGCTCATGGCCAAGGGAAAAAAAGGAATCTCATAGTAACTTGAACTCATTCCAGCCAATGTTATATTTGTGGGAATTGTTTCTACTGCAGTGTGTAGCTATAGATTGCTCATTTTCACCACTCTATAGCATAATTTATTAATTCATTCTCCAATCTACACCTGATAAACATTTGGGCACTTTCCACCTTCTGACTTGTACAAGCAGTGCAACTAGAACCTTCTAGAACCTTTCTTTTGGTGACACATTCACACCTATCTGTTGGATGTATACTTGTTCTGTGTAGTGTAGTCACTAAGTTGTGTCTGACTCCTTTGTGACCCTATGGACTGTAGCCCCACCAGGTTCCTCTGTCCATGGGATTTCCCAGGCAAGAATAATGGAGTGGTTTGCCATTTCCTTCTCCAGGGGATCTTCCCAACCCAGGGATTGAAACTGGCCCTCCTGCATTGGCAGGCAGATTCTTTACCACTGAGCTACCAAGGAAGCCCAGGCATATACTTAGGAATATTTAAAGTCATATATTTGTTCCGATTTAATAGATTACACCAAAGAGTTGTTCAAAACAGTCATGCTCATTTCAACCTTTTCCTTTTCTTTTACTTTCATCTGTTGTTTGGGGAAATGTATAGCCTGCAAGATATAATTGACTTGCCTTGGATATGTGGTTCTTTCTCACATGGATGGGGCTGAATTCATGCCTTTAGTCACTGAACTCTGTTGTCAGAAGACACTACAGTAAATTCCCTACATGTGAACTCTCGAGCTGCGAGATTTCAAAGAAGCCAATGTGCATTCACAAGTCCAATCACGTAAGTTAATTCATGGGTCTGGAGTACATTGTCATGTGTGTGCATCCTACCCAAGGTTGAGCTTTTGTGCACTTTACCATATAGTACTGTATAGAGAACACGAGTACAGTATCTTTATTTCAAGGCCAGGATGTCCAGAAGCAAGTGTAAAAGCAGCTAAGTGCCAAGCGATGATGAAAACGAAGGTGAAAATAATTGAGAGTACAGTGAGGTGAAAAGATGCTAGAGCTGTTGTACTGTACTTTTCAAGGTCCTGTACTATAAGTTTAAAAATGTTTTACTTTTGTGTTTGTTTTTTTTTGTATTATTTTTGTGAAAAGTATCATAAGCCTATTACAATATAGTTCAGTTCAGTTCAGTCGCTCAGTTGTGTCCGACTCTGCGACCCCATGAACCGCAGTTGGCCAGGCCTCCCTGTCCATCACCAACTCCTGGAGTTTACCCAATCTCATGTCCATTGAGTCGATGATGCCATCCAACCATCTCAGTACCATGTAGCCAATTGTGTTAGCTAGGTACCTAGGCTAACTTTATTGAATTATGGACAAATTGGACTTACAAACTAGCTCTTGGAACAGAACTCGTTTGTATGTAGGGGACTTACTCTAATCTCTTCTGTGGCATAGTCACCTGGATCCAAATCCTAGCCTGGATCTGAATCCTAATTCTGCTGCTAGCTGTGTGACCTCAGGCAAATAACTTCACCTCTTGTGCCTTAGATTTGGTAACACTGGATTATGAAGAGTTCCTGCCTTGCAGGGCGCTTATGAGGATTAAGTTAGTTATAATATATAGAGGACTTGGAAGGGTACTGGCACACAGTATGTGGGGGTTACTCTTATTTTTTAATGAAAAAAATCTCTATTGAATTTTACTGTGCTCCACGGGCAATGAGAACTTTATATTCAGGGAATACAGGGAGATTTTTGAATTTCAGAAGCTTTTCATTTTTAAAAGAATTTGTCTTGCAGAAAGCAGAGGGGAAGGCCTGGTGGGTGGTCAAGAATCTGGACCAGGAGGCAGAAAGTGTGGTTGCGGTGTCTTTGTACTGGGACTTTGATTTCCAAGATGGTGGTCCTTGCTTCTGGGAATGGAGCAAGTATCTTACCTGGGTTTTCTGTGTTGAGACCCAAACAGAGAGGAGGTGGGCTTAGGAGGCAACAGAGGAAGAGCTAATAGGGAAGAGAAAATTCTGGGCTCATAGACCCCAGGAGGGAGAAAGTTTACATCTTTGAGGAACACAAGGAAAGTTAATGAATGTGTTTGGAGAATGGGGCCCTGATGAAGCTAGAGAGTCAAGCAGAGTCAAATCAGAACAATTTTAAGTTTCTTTATTTGGTTGCACTGGGTCTTAGTTGTGGCATGCAGGATCTAGTTCCCTGGCCAAGGATCCAATCTGGACCCCCCGCATTGGAAGCACAGAGTCTTAGCCATTGGACCACCAGGAAAGTCCCAACAACTTTGAACTTTATCCTCCCTTCCAGTAATGGCCATTGACTTGGGGCAATGGCTTGACCTCCTGGACCATTCTGATTCATCCTCTACTCGTGGTCCACTAAATCCATGGTGCAAAGAAAGGGGATAATATGCAGGCAAAGAGAAGATTCAACAAAGTTTAGCAGGTGATGCAAGTTGGAGATTTAAGCTATCAATAAAGTTTCTTCAAAATTGTCATCCTCAGGGCTTCCCTGGTGGCTCAGTGGTAAAGAATGTGTCTGCTGACGCAGGATACATGGATATGGTCCTGATCAGGCAAGATCCCACATGCCCCTGCACCTCAACTACTGCGCCTGTGCTCAAGAGCCCAGGAACCACAACTGCTGAAGCCTGCATGCTGTAGATCCCGTGCCCGCAACAAGAGAAGCCACCAAAATAAGAAGCCCATGCATAGCCATTAGAGAGTAGCCCCCTCTTGCCACAACTAGAGAAAAGCCTGTGCAACCCTGAAGACCCAGAACAGTCAAAAATAAAATTACTTAAAAAAAAAAAAAAAGAATTGTCATTCTCTGGGGCTGGGGTATGAACAGATGCTTGTCTGCCTCTGGGGAGTTCATGCCCCCGCTTTGCCACTACGGTGGCTGAGAGTGGCCCAGGATACCACCAGTCACACTAGTGGTCCCTCTCCTTAGAAAAGACTTTGGAGGCACAGAAAGCACTTACACGAGATTGGAACAGACTTCTGCTGTCTTCCTTAGATTTTCAGTAAAGAAAACAAGAAAAAGCCAGCCAATGATGTATTCCCAACAAAATGCATTCCTAACACACTTTTTCTTTAAAGATGAATCATAAAAATACATTTTGCAAAAGGTGATGATACTTCACTCCCAGACAAAAGTCAGTACATCTTGCCTCGGGGCTGTTGCCTCCTGCAAGCCAGTTGAGGGCTTTCCGCCTCGCTCCAACCTATCACTTCTGCCCCCCAGGGATCTGTTCTCTTGTTGACAGCTGCTCCTAAGTATTAATTTCCTATTTTGCTTTTTTGGTTGCCTTGATCAGCATGCCACATGTTAATGCCTTGTTCATCTCATGTGTACTGCATTCCATGTTTAGTTTAAAGTGAATGTTTATTTTCTGGGGTGGTTTTTGTTTGAGTTAAGAAAGTGGTCATCTAAGGGGGAAAAGCAAAGATGCTTTCCTCCTGAGAGTAAGGATTCCATAATTGTCAGTTAGGGGCAGCATTTGCTCTTCCCTCACTAGACCTGAGGGACGTGGTTTATACTCCAAAAGTGTGAAGCTGTTTTGGAGTCAAGGAGAACTTGCCTCCTCAGAAATGCCTCCAGGATTTCCCTGGTGGCTCAGTGGTAAAGAATCCATCTGCCAATGCAGGAGATTCAAGTTTGATCCCTGGTCTGGAAAGATCCCACATGCCCGGGAGCAGCTAAGTCTGTGTGCTACAACTATTGAACCTGTGCTCTAGAGGTTGGGAACTGCAACAAGAGAAGCCACCGCAATGAGAAGCCTGCACACCACAACTAGAGAAAGCCCATGTGCAACAATGAAGACCCAGTGGAGCCAAAAATAATACATAAATAAATAAGAGGAGCTCATGTACTGCAACTAAGACCTGGTGCAGCCTAAATTAAAACGTTTTAAAAGTGTATTCTTCACTCTAGTTAAAGAAATAGTCTATAAACAGTATTGTGGCACCTGCTTTCTGCCAGTCCCAAGAGTATGGTTTTTCTTAGAGAACCAAAAAATGGTTCAAAACAATGGAGACATTGTTTACCAGAGTAATTCCAACAACAGAGGTCTAAAGCATGACATAAAGGCCCCACACATAAACAAATGGGAACTAATTAAACTTAGAAGCTTCTGCAAAGCAAAGAAAACCATTAGCATAATGAAAAAACAATCTACTAAATAGGAAAAAATATTTTCAAATGGTATGATCAATAGGAGTTAATCTCCAAAATATTTAAACAGCTCATACAACTCAGTATCAAAAACCAAACAATCCCATTAAGAAATGGGCAGAAGACTTGAATAGACATTCTTCTAAAGAAGACATACAAAAGGCCAACAGGTGCATGGAAAGATGCTCAACATCACTAATTATCAGATAAATGCAAATCAAAACCCCAAATGAGCTATCACCTCACACTTTTTATAGTTTTAAATTTTATTTATTTATTCATTTTTTGTTGCTCTGGATCTTCATTGCTGCACATGGGCTTTCTCTGGTTCTGTGGGCTTCCCATTGTGGTGTTTTATCTTGTTTCAGAGCATGGGCTCTAGGATGCTCAGGCTCAGTAGCTGTGACTCGCAGGCTCTAGAGTGAGTGCTCAGTAGTTGTGGCCCATTGACTTAGCTGCTCCACGGCATGTGGGATCTTCCTAGACCAGGGATCTAACCCATGTCCCCTGCATTAGCAGGCAGATTCTTATACATTCTATCACCAGGTAGAGTGAAATCCCTCAGCTTACACTTTTAATGAAGATATGTACATTGTTTTTTTAGACACAATGCTATTGTACACTTTATAGACTACACTATAGTATAAACATAACTTTTATACTCATTGGGAAACCAAAAATGTGTGATTCACTTTATTGCACTGTTTGCTTTATTGCAGTGGTTTGACACCTACAGTCTCCCTGAGGTCCACCGCTAGTCCTCTGGAATCTTCTGAGCAGACCCTTAACCCAAGGCCCCCATCCCATCAAATTATTTAATCTCCTCCATTCGAAAACACCGGATACCCTCAGGGGATGATCCCATGCGGTGAATTTAGAAGACTGCCTGGCTATTAGGGATTTTTGTTTCGCTCTGAATACCCACTTCTAAGTGCAAATGTGCCAGCCAGGGTGGTACCTGTGTGAGTGAGTCATAGACGATGCATGGCTCTGTAGCTCTACCACATTTCGTTGCAGGGCTGTGCATCTGTCAGGATTATGTCTTTTCTGCCAGCAGCGTTTGAGCTATTTAAGCAGGTGACAGCATACACCTAGTAGAACATATACAGGGAAATGTGCACCAAAGATCAGAATGTGAAATGCCAGGACCATTTAAACACAACACGTGGAAGGGCTGCGGGCATCTCTCTTTAACAGGTACAGACTGAGAGGATCAGGTTTCAATGTGCAAGCTGCTGCATTAATGAGTCATGAGCCAACCAAGAGGGGCTCAAGGGCTGGGCTGTGCACAGTTTGCTTCTGCGGCCCCTCCCAAGCCCCACCCAGCTTCTAAACCTGCCACCCACCCTCTAAACCTGCCACCCACCCCACATGCACTCCCATTGTTGAGGTCCCCTTGTCCTCCAGCAGGACCCCCCTCAGTAAACTCCAGACTGGCTCTCTGTTCTGCATGGGCATGGTTCCTGCTTATTGCCCCAGCATGACTGTGATGTTTTAAATGTATTTATTTATTTTGGCTGCACTGGGCCTTTGCTGTTGTGTTCAGACTTTCTCTAGCTGCGGTGAGCAGGGGCTCCTCTCGAGCTGCAGTGCATGGGTTCTCATTGCGGTGGCTTCTCTGTTGCACAGCACAGGCTCTACGCATGAAGGCTTCAGGAGCTGTGTCTCGGGGGCTCAGCGTTTGTGGTATGCAGACTTAGTTGCCTAAGGCATATAGAATCTTCTGGAACCAGGGATCCAACCCGTGTCCCCTGCATTGGCAGGCAGATTCTCAACCACTGGACCACCAGGAAAGTCTAGCATGACTGTTAATAGTTACTATTTTATTCAAGAAAATGTTGCCAAACCAGTCTTGGGTCCACTCACCAGCCACTCAGCAAAGCCAATCTACAAACAGTGGTTTGTGGTGAACTAGTGTTTATCGCAGTCACCAAGCAAGGAGAACAGGCAGCTCATTCCCCAAAGACCTGGTCTCCCTGATGACTTTTTTTTCCCCCTTTATGACTTTTAAAGAGTCTTTAAAGACAAAGTGAGGGAGAGGGTCACAGGATATATGATCTCGGCTTCTGGGCAAAGAGAACCCCATGAAGTTAGTAAGCAAGACAATAGTCTCTTGGTGAGGGATATGGACAGGGAGTGATAAGAAGTCTTACCTCATCACCTCATTCATCCCACAAACTGGTTGAGTGTCTAGCCTGTTATGCTGTTTGCTAGACCTTGAAGCAGTAGCTGGCACCATCGGTTCAGACAACTAACATTTTAGCGAATGAGACAACAAGCCAATAAATCTTCAATATTATTTCAGATGGTAATGCTCAGTTTGAAGGGCAGAAACCAGAACAAACTACTGTGATAGAACAGTGGGTGTGAGGATGCATGCCTACCATGCCCCCTCACTCCCAGGACATACATCTCCCTCCTCTCTGCCTGCAAGTTCATCTGCTCCTTACCCTCATCTTGAGGCAGGATAAGGAGGTAAATGGGCCCCTTCCTGGGTAAAACAATTGGAGATTCATTCCCTGTGGATCTTTACTCCAAGAGAATAGTAGGACAATCAAGAGAGGAGGTTGGGCCCTGCCCAGACCATGTATTTCTCAGTCTCAAAGTCAAAAGACCTCCCTGACCACACATGAAGAGAAAGGCTCCTTGGAGGTCAAAAGAAGAGTGATGCTAAATGATGCTAACTACCCATAGACCTCTTTGATGGAATCCATCTTGGCTGAAAGATGCATGCACATGCAGGGGAGGATCCTGAAATATACCAAATATGGCTCAGAACCAGGCAAGGCAAAATGATTGGCCAAAGGAAACTTGGAAGAAATGCCCCATGTAAGTGATTCAAACTGCCAAAAGGGTGCAACTCTCTGAGTATGCCCATGTATCTATCTACAGATACTATACTCTTTTCCTCCAAATAAATACTTTGCTTGTTTCACTACTTTCTGTCTTTGTGGGAATTCTTTTTCTGCAAAGTCAAAAGGGCCAGGGCCTTGTCACTGACCACTGGTCTAGAGGCTAGGATTCGACTCTCTCACTGCCGTGACCCAACCCAATTTCTGGCCGGGAACCAAAGCCCTGCCACAAGTCACTGCAGGCAGAGACCACTCTCTCTCAGTTCTTGTGTCCTTCCTGATGACCCTGTCCAAAGTGACTGCTAGGACAAAATTCCACAGACTGGCTGGCTTATGAACAACAGACATTTATTTCTCCCAGTTCTGGAGGCTGGGAAGTCCAAGATCAAGGCACTAGAAGGGTAGATGGCAACTGAGAGTCTCCTTCTTGGCTCACAGATGGTTGGGGCTGCCACGGGCACAGAAAAGGAGAAACTATTTTCCTTGCAGTCTTCCAGGTTGAGACCAGAGCTGATGCTCCATCACACTTAGAATTTTGGTTGGTAGCTTGGACAGGCTCTTGCTTCCCTAGTGGCTCTGTGGTAAAGAATCTACCTGCAGTGCAGGAGCCACAGGAGACACAAGTTTGATCCCTGGTCAGGAAGATCCCCTGGAGGAGGACATGGCAACCCACTCCAGTATTCCTGCCTGGAGAATCCCAGGTACAGAGGAAACTGGCAAGCTACAGTCCACAGGGTCATGAAGAGTTAGACATGATTGAAGCAACTTAGCACGCACTTTGGACATTTTTTACTCGATGGTAGAAGGCAGGAAGTCCTGGGTTGGCTAAAAGTTTTCAATCAGGGAAAGGATGGATTATCCTCTGAACACATTTTTTAAAAGTGTTTTGATCACATCCCAGGAGCTGTTCCATCAACAGAACCACTGCTCCTGTGTTTCTTCCTCCTTTTGTTCCTCCTCCTTTTGGTAAAGATTTTTCATTAATGGAGTGATCACTCTGTGGGGGGAATACAATTATGAGAAATCTCAGCTTACTTAACATCTTTCTTTGAAAGTTCAAAATATTACCTCAAATGCTCTCTTTTAATCTTTTTGATTTTCCTTTTGAGTAGATATGTTTCCCCTAGGCTGAATGCATAAAAAGTTTCCTTAAGATGTTGAAGATTTGCAAATACAAGCAATATGTCAATATCCCCCTAGTCTTACTACACGTTTGTCTTAAAGTTCCCTTTTGGGTTTTTTTTGTTTTTGTTTTTTTAAAGAATCTGAGATCATGTTGGCCAGCAGAATGGTCCAGGTCCTTGTTCTACTTCTTATATGAGGTGGGATCTGGGGGCTTCACCAAGGACACATGCTAGGAAGGATTATAAAGACACTCTGAAGAGTGAGGCTGAAACCAAGCAGGACCCTGTGGTGATGGTTTGACAACTCTGTGAACAGACTGAAAATACAATGAATTGTAGTCTTTAATGGATTAATCTGAGTATGTAAACTATGTTTCAGGAAAGCTATTGAAAAGAAAACAGACAAGGAAAGGAAAGAATCAAATATGGAGCAGTGAGATGGGGAAAAAATCAAGCAGAACCTTGGCCAATGCATTCCGCGAGCATTGAACCATCTATCCACTGCCGTACCACCATATGCTAACGAGTCAAGGAAGACAAAGATGTGAATCTTCCCCTCCAAGCACACAAGCTCCCAAGGGTACAGACCTCTTACCCCACAGTGAGTCCACCCAGGTAAGACTGGGATGGAGATGACGGGGAGGCATCACAGCAGATCAGAGGATGGAGTGATGAACTCCGCCCTGGGGAGGAGAGAGCAGAAAGGACTCCCAACAGGATCATGCCTGAGGGGGCTCTGCAGGCTGTGAACATCCCAATTGCAAAGTGATGGCAGCAGGAAGTAGCAGGGTCCACTGCGGAAGGTGTGGGGAACAGAAGAGGGGGAGAGGGAAGCTGGAGAGTCATGTGAGCTGCCACCACCAGGGGCTTCATCTACCAAGATAAGAGGGGTATCTGCTGGTCCGGTGGTTAAGACTTCACCTGCCAACACAGGGGTTGTGGGTTTAATCCCTGGTCAGGGAACTACGATCCCACATGCTTCAAGGCCAAAAGCCCCCAACATAAGACATAAGCAATACTGTAACAAATTCAATAAAGACTTTTAAATGGTCCACATAAAAAAATAATCTTTAAAAAAAAAGGGGGGGAGGACATCTGATGATACTTTTTAAAAAAACCCAGATCCAATTGCATACTGCTCTCTTTTGTTTATTGGCCACGCAGCACACAGGGTCTTAGTTCCCTGGCTAGGGATCAAACCGGGGCCCCCTACATTGAGTGTGCAGTCTTAACCACTGGACCAACAGGGAAATCCTTTTTCTTCCCCACTTGTAGAGCTCTGTGTGGCCTTTAGACTAGAAATGCAGCATCAACTCTCTGGTTCTCAGTCCTCTGGACCTGAAGGAGGAAACAGACAGAGCTGGACTCCATCTCAGGCCAGGCTGCAAACCTTAGGCTACACGCATGGTCACCCTTCCCAATGGACTCTGAAATTTGTGCCCGGTGTCTATAGAAATGGCATACCAATGGAAAACCAGATCTCTCAGGATAAAAGAGCCTCAGGACTTGTACTTGGACTCTCCGTCGCCCAAAAGAATATGCTAATTATCTCTGTAACAGAACAAAGTGGTAGATTCCTTTATGTTTATCATGATATGACCACAGGCTTATTGATAGATATCCACTGTTTATCTAGTCTTGTGACACATGAATCATGGGTTAACTTTGATCGTACCCCTCTCTCACCTTGTCCAGACTAGTTTCAAGGAATTTGGGGAGGTGGGTTTGAGCAAGTACACTTAGGGTATATAAGGTTTTCACAAAAACTGGTCGGTGTCCTTGGCTAAGAGGAGACTCTGCCTTGGGCCCGCCGGTGTAATAAATGCACTCCACTATCTGCATTGTCCTTCTGAGTGAGTTTGTTTCCCGGAACACATGGCTACAACATTTGGTGCATGGGCCAGAAAACTCCTCACTTTGAGGAGACAAGTCCCATTTGGGACTACTCTGAGGCTTTGTGACTTGAATCTTCTAGAGGGGGGAAGGCACCTCACCCTTCCAGAAGGATTCTGCTTCTCAATGCCCAGACCTTTCACGTTAGCAGGTAGTGGACAGCAGCAGGGAAACTGAGCGCGCAGGTGAGGAGGAACCCAGCCGGAAAGGTGGAAGAAGGGGCCTGACCACCCCCCTGGGAGGGACTAGAAGGAGCAGGGACCCACAGGAGCCTGGAACAAGCAGGTGGCGATTGCTTGGTACACAGGTCGACGAGCGTGCTAGGGCTTAGGAAGGGAATTTGCCAAGGTCATTTAGGAGATGTGTCCACATCATCTCAGGGAAAATTATTACCAGTGATCGCCAAGGGACTTTTAGGATAGGAAACTGGTCCTTGTATGCTCATATTCTGCCCTCCCCCAGAAGGTGTCCTGTCTGCTGTGAAATTCTTGACCCCCTCGGAATTGTCAGGCTAGAAGGAGGGGAATACATAACTGAGTATGAATTGGCTTTTCCCGAGACGGCCTGGGACGTGGGATATTTAACCCATCTATGTTTTCACCTACGAACAAAGCTAGTGGAGGTGATGGAATTCCAGTTGAGCTATTTCAAATCCTAAAAGATGATGCTGTGAAGGTGCTGTATTCAATATGCCAGCAAATTTGGAAAACTCAGCAGTGGCCACAAGACTGGAAAAGGTCAGTTTTCATTCCAATCTCAAAGAAAGGCAATCCCAAAGAAAGCTCAAACTACCGCACAATTGCACTCATCTCACACACTAGTAAAGTAATGCTCAAAATTCTCCAAGCCAGGCTTCAGCAATATGTGAACCGTGAACTTCCAGATGCTTAAGCTGGTTTTAGAAAAGGCAGAGGAACCAGAGATCAATTTGCCAACATCCACTGGATCATTGAAAAAGCAAGAGAGTTCCAGAAAAACATCTATTTCTGCTTTATTGACTATGCCAAAACTTTGATTGTGTGGATCACAATAAACTGTGGGAAATTCTGAAAGAGAAAGGAATACCAGACCACCTGACCCACCTCTTGAGAAACCTGTATGCAGGTCAGGAAGCAACAGTTAAAATTGGACATGGAACAACAGACTGGTTCCAAATAGGAAAAGGAGTACGTCAAGGCTGTATACTGTCACCCTGCTTATTTAACGTATATGCAGAGTACAGCATGAGAAACGGTGGGCTGGAGGAAGCACAAGCTGGAATCAAGACTGCCAGGAGAAATATCAATAACCTCAGATATGCAGATGACACCACCCTTATGGCAGAAAGTGAAGACGAACTAAAAAGCCTTTTGATGAAAGTGAAAGAGGAGAGTGAAAAAGTTGGCTTAAAGCTTAACATTCAGAAAACTAAGATCATGGTATCTGGTCCCATCACTTCATGGGAAATAGATGGGGAGACAGTGGAAACAGTGTCAGACTTTATTTTGAGGGGGGCCCCAAAATCACTGCAGATGGTGATTGCAGACATGAAATGAAAAGACACTTACTTCTTGGAAGGAAAGTTATGACCAACCTAGATAGCATAATAAAAGGCAGAGACATTACTTTGCCAACAAAGGTCTGTCTAGTCAAGGCTATGGTTTTTCCAGTGGTCATATATGGATGTGAGAGCTGGACTGTGAAGAAAGCTGAGCGCCGAAAAATTGATGCTTTTGAACTATGGTGTTGAAGAACACTCTTGAGAGTCCCTTGGACTGCAAGGAGATCCAACCAGTCCATCCTAAAAGAGATCAGTCCTGGGTGTTCATTGGAAGGACTGATGCTGAAGCTGAAACTCCAGTACTTTGGCCACCTCGTGCGAAGAGCTGACTCATTGGAAAAGACCCTGATGCTGGGAGGGATTGGGGGCAGGAGGAGAAGGGGACGATAGAGGATGAGATGGCTGGATGGCATCACCGACTCGATGGGCATGAGTTTGAGTAAACTCCAGGAGTTGGCTATGGACAGGGAGGCCTGGCGAGCTGTGTTTCATGGGGTCACAAAGAGTCCGACATGACTGAGCGACTGAACTGAACTGATGTTTTCATCCGCACCTGTTCAAGTCCACCAAGGCAGAACGGACTTTAAGGGAGAAACAGTCTTGGACCACGTGGTGTTCTGGTTCAGCCTTGCTGACCAGAAGATGAAGACATGCCGATCCTCCTTCTCCCTCTGGGATCTGGCAGGATTTGGACGGGGCTGACCTGCCCCTCCCCCATACTGGATGACGATGCACCCGCCGGCCCAGTGCTCCACCAGGACCGGAGGCCACCTTAATGCCCCATCCAGGGCCAGGTGAAGTTCCTGCAGCAGCCGCTGCTCCTCCGCCAGCTCTCCCGGAGGTCGTAGAGCCGCCACCTCGGTGGGCTCCATTCCCGGTGGCAGAAACCTCTGGTCAACACTTCCAGGATCCAGCTCCAGTCGAACCGCCCAAGCTATACCCACCTCTCCCAGTGAGTACTGACAAGAAGGGGAGGGAGACATTGGAATTAAGCAGAGACTGCGCTCTGCCAGAGAACCAGAGGGAACAAAAGAGAACAGACAAGAGATTTGCAGTGCTAGCTGCTGCTTTGGGAAAGTCTATCTCAGGCCCTCCGGAATACCTCCTCTGCCCCAGGGACAGGACAGTCCTTCAATCGGTCCCAATGGAGGCCCCGGGCCTAGTTACAGCCAAACCAGTGTGCCCGGTGCTGAGATTTTGGCCACTGGAAGAATGAATGCCCTAAGGCCAGGAAGGAAGAGGGAAGCTCCCGCAGTTGTGGGGCTGGCTGACTTGGAAATTAACTAGGGCTGCCGGGGCTCAGAGATATCAGGTCCCCGAGAGCCCATGGTAACCTTAAAAGTGGGGGACCAAAACATTGACTTCATGGTGGATACAGGAGCAGAACTGTCGGTAGTAACAAAACCTGTGCCACCACTGTCCAAAAAGACTACCACTGTAACTGGGGTATCAGGAGAAGAGATGATTAAATCATTTTGCCAGCCCAGAAAATGTCAGATGGGGGAGCACCAAGTGATTCATGAATTCCTCTATGTTCCTGAGTGCCCAGTACCCCTGTTGGGAAGAGACTTGCTCTCCAAACTAGGATCACAAGTGACTTTCTCCCCTGAGGAGAGGCCCACCTTCTGAATGGGCTCTATGACTTATTTGTTCTCTCTCTCTCAGTACCACCCCAAGATGAGCAGAGGGTGCGTGAGCCTCCGAAGGAAGAACCGAGTGGGCTAGAAGAACATGAGAGAGCGCTAACTCAATTATTCCCTGAGGTCTGGGTGGAAGACAACCCCACTCTCCCCCAAGGCTGGCTAAACATCAAGCCCCAGCAATAATAGAACTCAAACCAGGCACAATCCCATTTAGAAAGCGCCAGTACCCGCTACCAATAGAGGCCTGGGCCAGCATACTGCCCCACATCGATAGATTGAAACAAGCGGGCATTCTATAGAGTGCCAGTCGGCTTGGAATACCTGCCAGTCAAAAAGGAAGAAGGACAGGACTATAGGCCTGTACAAGATCTCAGTCTAGTCAATGAGGCTACTGCGACTTTATACCCCACTGTTCCAAAACCCTACACCTTACTTAGTCTCCTCCCACCGAGGACTAAAGTTTATACTTGCCTAGATCTCAAGGATGCCTTCTTCTGCATACACCTTACCCCAGAGTCACAGCCCATGTTCGCCTTTGAATGGGAAGATCCAGTCGGGGGCACCGAACAACAGCTCACCTGGACTCCCCCACAAGGGTTTAAGAACTCCCCAACTATCTATGGGGAAGCCTTGGCTTCTGACCTGGACTTATTCCATCCAAAAGAGTATGGATGTTGGCTCCTACAATACATGGATGACCTGCTGCTGGCTGCCGAGACCAAGGAAAAATGCTGGAAAGGGACAAATGCACTGTTCCAGCTGTTGATGGAAGCAGGTTACCCGGTGTCAAAGAAGAAGGCACAGATCTACAAAGAGGAGGTAAGGTATCTGGGGTTTGTTTTAAAGAAGGGCACAAGTTTCCAGACCCTAATTGGGTCCTATATACTGATGGCACTAGCCTGATAAAACAAGGACAACGGCTGTCAGGTTAGCCAAAGCGGAAGGGGCCATCAAGACTGAAAAGGGATGGTGGGAATTGCCAAGTGGCAAATTATTGGTATTGGAGGAGCTGGCACACACTCTGGTAAGCCAAACACACCAAGCGACCCACCTAGGCCATGCTGCCTGTTCACGGTTAATGCTGCCTCTCGGGGATTCAGACAAAATCCTCCGGGTATTCAGCTGAAAGGCATGCTGCCCCTTGAACACCTGGGAGTGGACTTCACTGAAATGAAACCTCACCGACACTACTGTTACCTGCTGGTCACGGTATATACGTTCTCGAGATGGGTAAAAGCTTTTCCTACCTGGATTGAAAGAGCATCAGAAGTAGCCCGGTGCCTGCTTAGGGAAATAGTTCCCAGATTTGGATTTCCTACCAGCATTGGATCAGACAATGGCCCGGCTTTTGTAGCTCATTTAGTACAACTGAAGAAGGAATTCACAGGGCCTAGACTCCATCTCAGGCCTGTCCATGCTGATCATGCTCGGCTGCCTCTCCAACGGACTCTGCAACTCTGTGTTTAGTGTCTGTGGAAACAACAACAGAAGGATAAGACCCCCTCCGGACAGGGGAAATTTGAAGATCGTATCCAGGTTACTCATCACCTAAGAGAACACATACACTAATCACCCCTTCCTCCAGACAGGCCATAAATTTTCTGTACCTATTGGAGTGTAATCTCGAGCTTATTGATTATTGGCTAATTGTTTAACTGTCTGAGCACATGGCACATGAATGATGGGGTTATTGGGATTGTATTTACCCTTCCTTTGTTTATGTAAGTCTCAAGGAATTTGGGGTGGTGGATTTGGACATGTACATATGAGGTATAAAAGATTTTCACAAATGCTGGTCAGGGTCCTTGGCTAAGAGGAGACTCTGCCTTGGGCCCGCTGGTGTAATAAACTGCACTCCACCATCTGCATTGTTCTTCTGAGTGAGTTTGTTTCCCGGAATGCATGGCTACAACACAACAAGTAAGCAAAACTTTAAACAGCAAATGGAAACTGCACACTGCATATAGGCCCAGAGTTCTGAGATGGTAGAATGAACCAACTGGACACTTAAAGAGACTCTCCAAGTGGATCATAGAGACTGACTGCTCCTGGGTGGACTTGCTTCTGACGGCTCTGTTCAGACTCAGGATGACCCCACAGTCCCAAGGCTATTCTCCATACGAAATTGTGTATGGGAGGCCTCCTCCCATAATAAAATAGGTGTCAACAAATTTGCCTCAGGTAAGGGGGGGATAGGATTTCGCAGCAGATGGAATTGGGTAAGGTAATAAATCAGGTAACTAAGTTTGTACAAGAAAGGGTGCCGTTCCCCTTTGGGGAACAGATCCATGAGTTTATGCTTGGTGACCAAGTATGGGTCAAAGATTGGAAACTTGATTTACTAGTCCTTCGGTGGAAATGCCCT
Organism: Cervus elaphus; assembly: GCF_910594005.1. Taxonomy (NCBI): domain Eukaryota; kingdom Metazoa; phylum Chordata; class Mammalia; order Artiodactyla; family Cervidae; genus Cervus; species Cervus elaphus. Next base: position 22,349,347 of record NC_057819.1, on the reverse strand, counting down.
TATACTGTTATTCTAACTACCTCTACTGCAGTTAAAGTTGCAGGTATTGCCCCTTGGATCCATCATACAAGGGTGAAGAGAGCATACCACACAGACCCAGAAAATGCTGAGTGGACTGCATAGAGGGACCCCGCTGACCCTCAAGAGACAAAGACCATCCTTAAGAAGAAGGAAAAGAAGATCCCAAACAAGACCCCTTGAGGATGAAGCTGCACAATCAACTCCTGCTGCTTGGTCTCATCAACGTGCACATTCCTATGCCAACTTCCACAATACCTCCAATGGTTGGGTATGTGGGGCTATGCCTCTGTCTGTGATGAATGGACTTCCCTGGGGGCTGTCACCTCTCCACCAAGATTTTAAACCACTCTGCTCTTTTCTGGGACACAATCATAATCTCTCCCTGCTCTCTGGGTGTAAGCCAGACCTACAGTCAATAGACTCAGGTCATAGGGTTACATTTGATATAAATGCCTGTGTAACAAAAGCCTAACCTACAACAAGCCCCAGTAAATCTACCTTATTTACATGCTAGGTGGACAAGATCTGTGTTTCAATGGTATGAGTATATTGCTGCCTTATTGGTACCCTCTATAGGGACAACAGATATTATGATTAAAGTAGAGGCCTTGACTAATTTCACAAAACAGGCCCTCCGAGATAGAACAAAAGCCATCCAAGCCTTAAATGAAGAGCAAATCCAAATGAGAAAAATGGTAATTCAAGATAGAATGATTTTGGACATACTCACAGCTGCTCAAGGAGGGACCTGTGCTATAATTAAGATTGAATGTTGTGACTTATCTGGCAATGTATCAACTGCTTTAGATGACATGAAAAACCAGGTAAAAGCAATGTCAAATGAAAACATTCCTTTCTGGACATCAGTCCTATCTTGGGTGAAGAGCAATTGGTGGAAAACTATATTTACCATTGTTATAGTTGCCTTGATAGTTCTGTTTTGTGGACCCTGAATTTTACAATGTATTATGAACTTTGTAAGCCAAAGGTTGATGTCATTCTCCCAAATTGGCGGTCGGAGAGCCAGGGTGCAATATATCCCTATGTATGATGCTCGTAATATGAGTTAAGAGCATCAAGAGCAGGGAATGAAGGAGGAAACAGACAGATCTGGACTCCATCTCAGGCCAGGCTGCAAACCTTAGGCTACACGCATGGTCACCCTCCCCATGGACTCTGAACTTCGTGCCTGTGCCCGGTGTCTATAGAAATGGCATACCAATGGAAACCAGACCCCACCCTCCACGCACCCCCACTCCCATAAAAGAGCCTCAGGACTTGGACTTGGACTTGGACTCTCCATTGCCCAAAAGAATATACCAATTATCTCTGTAACAGAACAAAGTGGTAGATTCCTTTATGTTTATCATGATATGACCACAGGCTTATTGATAGATATCCACTGTTTATCTAGTCTTGTGACACATGAATCATGGGTTAACTTTGATCGTACCCCTCTCTCACCTTGTCCAGACTAGTTTCAAGGAATTTGGGGAGGTGGGTTTGAGCAAGTACACTTAGGGTGTATAAGGTTTTCACAAAAACTGGTCGGTGTCCTTGGCTAAGAGGAGACTCTGCCTTGGGCCCGCCGGTGTAATAAACTGCACTCCACTACCTGCATTGTCCTTCTGAGTGAGTTTGTTTCCCGGAACGGGTGGCTACAACAGACTCAGGCTGTTAACGCAAGTTCATGTGAGGCCAAACGAATGAGTTTGGAGCACAGAAAGGTTTAGTGCAGGGCCATGAAAGGAGATGGATGGCTCATGCCCTAAAAAAGCCTCAAGCTCCCCCAAAGACTTGGCCAGGCACTTTTAAAAGCCTAGTGAGGAGAGGGAGGGTGTTACAGGGTCTGTGATCAGTTTATGCACAGTTCTCTGATTGGCAGAAGGTGTGGTAACAGGAGGTTTCACAGGGGTTCACATTATCAGTCTTTAGGCTCCAGGAGGCCTGGGGCTATGCGCTCAGGGTCATCAAGTAGTTAACATCTTCTATTTAATGGAGAGTTTTCACATCTGTAAAACAACAGGAGAAATGTGCATCAAATACTGTTATCTAGGTAATTCAGAGCAGAAGAACCTGGGGGAAAAGCCTGCACCCCGCCCCCAAAGGCACCATGACGTCCTTATGGGTTATAAGACTAGAACTAACCCATCAGGTCTCCCAGCTTGTGACTCATCCTTCAGATCTTGGGCTTTGCCATCTCTATAATTGTGTGAGCCAATTCCTTATCATGAATCTCTTTATTAATATCTATATGTATATACATATCTTGCCTTAACTCAGACTTTGTTGCTCCCAGAATAAATAAACCAACTGCCAATGAAATGTGCAGAATTATGTGTGATAAACAGGTGTTCCAGTGTGTAGGGGGCCAGGCTGCATGAACAGGAGGCTCAAGGGTGCCTTCAACAGGAATAAAGGAAATGACATTCTAATCAGATGGCAAATGCCAGCCCCGGGTGCCCCAGGTTCTTCTTAGACTATTAGTACTATGGGGAGTAGTTTGCATCTAAATTAAAATTGGACTTCAAAGAGGCTGGATGAGCTTGCAAGTCTAAAGATAGAAAAACGTGATAGACAGGTTACTAATTACTAAGGAGTTCTATACCAGTGGCTGGGGAGAGGGGGAAAAAGAAATGATGATAATAATAAAGCAGGTCAGGGCACCTGGCAGAAAGTGCAGGAAAACACCATATGAGTGATCAGAAACTAACTTCTGTAATCCATTATTTTTGGTAATATATATTGGATATACTATACATATGTGTGTGATACATATTAGAGATATAATACACATGTCTGTGCTATATATGGCTTCCCTGATAGCTCACTTGGTAAAGAATATGATATATATATATATATATGATATATATATAAGTATATATTCTTATACTGGGGGCTTCCCAGGTAGCACTAGTGATAGAATCTGCCTGCCAATGCAGGAGACATAAGAGATTCGGGTGTGATCCCTGGGTCAAGAAGATCCCCTGGAGTAGGAAATGGCAACCCACTCCAGTATTCTTGTCTGGAAAATTCTGTGGGTAGAGGATTCTGGCGGGCTACAGTCCATGTGATTGCAAAGAGTCAGCACAACTAAGCAACTGAGCATGCACATATATTGTATCACTTATTTACATTACTTTGTGAATTAGTTATGCAAATATAGGGCTAAGTAAACTTTCAAAATGTATAATATGAAACTACATATAAAACAGTGTATTGGGGGGAATTCCCTGGTGGTCCAATGGTTAGAACTCCATACTTTCACTGCTGAGGGCCTGGGTTCAATCCCTGATCAGGGAACTAAGATCCCACAGGCAGTGTGGTACAGCCAAAAAAGAAAAGTAAACAGTGTATTTTCACATTTCTTTGTAAAGTGTTTCTAGTACACATGTGCAATATACGTTGTATTTAATATATGGTACTATGTGTAGAACATATAAACAACACACAATTTATAGTTGCATTTATTTGCATATATACATTTATATTTAATAAATTACACATACATAGTCTTCTTTTACATCTCATTTCCAAAGTTTGTTTAATTTCTCCATTGTAACTAAAGAAATCACTTCACTAGAAAAAGTCTGAGTGAGCTTAGTAACCACACCACTTTCGTTGAGGGCTTCCCTTTGGTATCTTGATTAGCCATCCAAAATATTTACAGGGTCATGAATAAATAAACCTGTCCTCACCACAGCTTGACATGGCAGGGCAGGATGCTAAATACAGAATCGACTTTGACCTTAGAACCCTAAAAAATGTCTATTTTCTGTTGCTTCTCTAAAGAGGTACGTGGGACTTCCCTGGTGGTCCAATGGTTAAGACTCTGCACCTCCAGTCCAGGGGTGCAGGTTCAATGCCTGGTCTGGGAACTAAGATTCTGCAAGATGCATGGTGGAAAAAAAGGAAAAAAAAAAGAATTTCTTGAACTGAATAAAAATGAAAATGCAACATACCAACTTTAAAAAAAAAGAAGAATTAAAATAAAATAAATAAAAGAGGCACAATTATAGGAAGGAGAAAAAACTCCTGCCTGACTTTAGATCTGACCCAAGTTCTTTACTGATGATGCTTCTCCATTTCCATCACCCATGCAATTCTGGACATTCCCAGTGTTGTGTTCCTTCCTTAAGGGTTTACCCTAAATCTTCTCATCTGTGAGCAATCAGGAGGGTTTGGAGGACTTGATTATTCATTTAGCTGCATGGCGTGACCATTCTGCAATTGGAAAAATCAGCTTAGAAAATGTGTGAGGACTACTGAGCAGTGTGTATTTGCTGCTGAATCAAGGGTCCGCTGAGGAGTGCAGGAGAGCCTTAAAGACCTGCCCTAATAAGGATCACATCCATCTTCACCTTCTGCTCTATTAAACCTGGGGGATCGGATACCTGGACGACACTCCGTGTTACAGCTGCTCCTCTTTCCCACGTTCCCCAGATCTCTATACTTAATTCCTTGAGTTTCTCAAGATAGATGACAGCCACAGGCAATATTTACAGCTAATCTAGACAGCTGCTTCAGTGACAGGAATTACAACTCTCTCTCACTTCTGCCCGCCAGGACTAGTCTTATTTGTGGGCCCAGACTGTCTAAAATTTATGTGTATTTCCTTTAGTAAATCTTTATTAAAAAGACGCTCTTTCCTCTGTATTCAGAGGGTGAATTCTTTCTGTTTTATTAAATAAATTTGTATAACCTACGTGTCATGTGTGCACATCCCTCTGTGGTATGTGTGTGATCTCTTGACTCATCCTTGAAAGAGTAGTAAACACATGTGGAAGGGGTTGTCCAGGGAAATAGATAAGGATCCAGGGTTCTAAGGCGGTCCCGAAAGGGAGGTTTTTTCCCCTGTGATGCACCCTCTTCATGCTGGGTGGGGTTCCACGATGTATGTGCGTGCTCAGGCATGTCTGACTCTTTGCGACCCCATGGACTGTAGCCCACCAGGCTTCTCTGTCCATGGGATTTTCCAGGCAAGAATACTGGAGTGGGTTGCCATTTTCTTCTCAAAGGGATCTTCCCATCCCAGGGATCGAACCTCTGTCTCCTGTATTGGCAGGCAGACTCTTGACCACTAGCACCACCTGGGAAGTCCACTTGGTTCCACTGTAGCCATGGTCAGCTGTACAGCTGCCTTTCTCTTTGGCCACCCTCCACGTTGTAGAGACCACATGACTAGCCTTTTCATCAGGCTGTCGTATCAGGAGAAAAACCAGTCACATGCTACTGGGCCCTTCTTGACATCAGAGCTTCCCATCTGGGCTGCTCCATATTCTATGGATTCTCCAAGGGCTTCCCATGACTGTGTGCTGATGGTCATCTGCTAATGGTTTATCCTCTCCTCATGTTGTTCCCCCAGGGTAGGACAGGTTGCTGGCCTCTGATAAAATCTCCAGGCCAAAAAAAAAAAAAAAAAATCTCCAGGCCAGTGGTTCTTTTTCTGCTTGCAGATATCAGAAAATCCACTCAAATTGGATTCATCAAAAAAAGTGGCTCAATGTAATCTGATATAAATAAAATGTTTAGCTCTACTGGGACCCAGGAATTCAAACGAGCCATCAATACCCAGTTCCTCTATCACTCTTCCTTCTGTGATGTGGCTTTCCTTTTTCGATCCATTCATGGTTCCAGGCTATTATCTATATGCTTTTCGGAAATTTTTTTAAAAAAATTATCTGATAACTTCGGCAAGAGGAGTTCTGCAAGAAAGAGTCGTACAAATTGATACAAAACACACAAATTGTACTTGTGTATTTTGCATCGATTTGTACCCCTACTGCTGAGATCATAGGAGCTAAATGACACTGCTTGACCACTTTGTAGACTGAGTGATTCCATTGCATTTCCATAGGTGGCGCTAGTGGTAAAGAACCGGCCTGCCAATGCAGGAGACACAGGAGAGGCAGATTTGATCCCTGGGTGGGGAAGATCCCCTGGAGAGGGGCATGGCTACCCACTCCAGTATTCTTGCCTGGAGAATCCCATGCACAGAGGAGCCTGGCGGGCTACAGTCCATGGGGCCACAGAGAGTCGGACACGACTGAGCACAAGCTACAGCAAGCCAATATATTCCACTCTCTTGCATCTGAAATGTGCAGAGAATTTGAAAATAAAGCCACACTAAAGCCAGTCACTCTTACTCCAGAGCCACATTTAGACCTGCTCTACACATCCTGGGACTGGTGCTACACGCTGGTGTTTATTTTTAAAATTGACCTACTTTCCACGCCTGAAATGGGAGAGAATCCACAGGGGCAGTTTGCCTCTGCGGTGTCGGAGAGAAAGGCCGTGGAGCTGATTATGTGGGCGAACACAAAGGTCATGCCCAGATAGCAGGTGCCTTTCGAGTTCTGTGAAGGTATAAAGGTACATCGCAGCCAGCAGGGACTGTGAAACACGGCCGGGAATTCAGCATTCTCTTAACAGCCATGGGGAGACAGAGAGAGAGAGAAAGCCTTTCAGGGAAGATCCTTTATTGTCACAGAACGTGAGAAAATAAAAGTCTATTTCACAAAGGTCTGGCCTGAATAAAGCAACACCTTTAAGATAGACTTCAAAACTCAAAAATGTGCAGCAGAAAGGTAGACACCGGTGTATTCAGCAGGAAATGGTATTTTTGAAGAAGACTGACAGAGACTGATTAATTAAAGCTCTCTCTGCCCTCCATGAGCCTCTGGCCATCACAGATTTTTTGAGCAATAAAAAGCCATTTCCCTAAGGATCATTCCCAGCTCTGCTAAGAGGAGTGTACCCATTCTGGCCGGAGTGTGCAAATAATCTTGTTGTCGGCCACCCAGGCAACAGGAAGGAGCTGGACTGTGCAGAAAATCTGATGGTCATATAGCATGCTGTTCCATTTTTAATTATAGCCACCAAGGCTAGCTTTCCCTGGGTTTGGAGATCCTGGTCTCAGAGGGCACCCAGGCTGGCACTCCTTCAGAACAAAATACAAAACCACTATTTTCTCAAATTCCCTTTTATGTGCTCTTGCATTTTGATCAAACTCTGGAATGACAAAACGGAGGAGACTTTTACTAAGCACTCTCTACAGATGACTCGGAGAATGATCTGTTACCTTTTGGACAATGGAGAAGGAATTCAGTATTTTTATTTTATTTTTTTCATCATCTACAAGGGCACTTAATCACTGGATTGCCATAGTTTTATCATGAGATTAGTTCCTATTTTAATTAGAAAAATGACCTCTGGAGAATGCTTAGGCTGGTAGCAATGGCTTTTTTTTTCTTTTTTGCTTTAGTTCACTGGACATTGGCAGGTGGTAACTCATGATTCCATGCGTGTCTCTTCTTTAACTTTGTTTTAGAAGGAACAAGGTTCTTTATGGTTCCATGTCTGTGGGTAATGCAACAGCTGCTGATTATGCTAATTCCTGCTTACTTGCAAAGAGGCCTGTTTATTTTGTGCCTCTCCAGCTGTCAACAAAGACATTTTAGGAATAATTGCCATATTTAAAGGCAGACTTCATTCCAGTGTCCTACTGTGGGCCCTCCCAGCGTGAGGACCATCAGAGTTCTGTATAGAGACCTCTGATATTAGAAGGGCAGGCACAATGATGGGATGGCAGTCTTGGCCGGGTTCCCCATCACCTGTCTCCCTCACCTGTGCGGGGAATGATCTTCACAACAGAATGAATTCTTGACTTGCTTTGCCCAGAGGAGATTGAAATGCTGCACTTGTCACGGGCTTGGGAAAGACCTCATTTCATGGTAGTTAAGGAGGTTGAAGTTTTCATCACTTCATCATTGATGTTTGAGAAAACTTGCTCTCAAATTGGAAATTCCAGCAGTCTTCAGAGAGCCCGTTTTACTGTCTCCAAAGCTTTGACATGCTTTCTCACTTAGTGATCAGAATAAAAAAACAAGGATTGTTTTTGAGCAAATAATTTTGTTTCTTATCTTCCTTCAAGGTTTTATTTTATTTGTATGTTATAGCCCAGATTTTATTTCATGAGAGAAATAGAGGAATTTTTCAATTGCATATTCTTTTTTTTTTTTTTGCAATTGATATTCTATACAACAAAGAAGAAAAAGGTCAGTAAATGAAAGTACGTTGATCTCCATTATTTCTTTTCCAACCATTGTCCTCTTTCTGCTCAGGCATCTTTTTAGTTAATAAACAAATTGAAATAAAATAGTTTTTGTAGAAGAACCACTATGACACTCCTATCTGTACCTCTTAATGGAAATAGGCCTCCACTCTTGATTAACCAGAAGGCTTATTCAGAACAGAAATTACTCTTAGAGGTAGGGTAGGGGGAGGCATAAACTATTGGATATCAGATAGGCTCAAGGATGTATTGCATGATACTAGGAATATAGCCAATAATTTTGTAATAAATGGAAATGGAAAATAACCTTTAAAATTGTATAAAAATGAATTTTTAAAAAAATTATACTTAAAAGTTTCATCTTAATTTCCTCAAAGCATAATGTGAGGACAAGAAGAATCTAATATTATTTCCTTGGATAAATCCCCCAAATATTCTTCAGGCAAGAATACTGGAGGGGGTTGCCATGCCCTTCTCCAGGGGATCTTCCTGACCAAGGGATCAAACCTGCAGCTCTTAGATCTCCTGCATTAGCAAGTGAGTTCTTTACCATTAGCGCCACCTAGGAAGCCCCCCCAAATTCTCCATCCCTCAGCAAATATGCAGGCCTACTGGATTCCAAGGTGGGACTTTATTGCTGAATTCATTTCTTCCAGAGCATCCCCAAGCTACTTGGACCAGACAATATACAGTAATATATTCAGTATCTAAGCACTGCTCTCTGTGAGCCAGCCTTGTGCTAATGGGGATAACAGGGATTAAAAAACGCCAAACCCGTTTTTAAAGGAACTAAGGGACAGAGTGAAAAAAATACAAAGTAAGTAACAGTGGGTCTCAGTCGTGTCTGATGTGGAGTGAAAAGCAGCTAAGAAAGCTTTGGGGCTTAGCCAAGCCTTCATGGTGAGCGTGAATGGGGATAGATGGATGATGAGTCAATCAATCCTGCCTATGGGATGAGGCCTCCATTTAAAAAAAAAAAACGACACGAAAGGACAGGAATTGAAGGTTTCTTGGTTGCAGAACATAAGAGATTTGAGGAGCATAGCACCCGGAGAGGGCATGGAAGCTCCATCCCCTTCCCCATGGCATGCCCCGTTCCTCTCTTCCATCTGGCTATTCCTGAATTATATTCTTTCATAGGGGATTCCCTGGTGGCTCAGTGGTAAAGAATCTGCCTGCTAGTGCAGGAGCCACAGGAGACACAGGTTCGATCCCTGGGTCAGGAAGATCCCTTGGAGAAGGAAATGGCAACCCACTTCAGTATACTTACCTGGGAAATCCCATAGACAGAGAAGCCTGGCAATCTACAGTCCATGAGGTTGCAAAAGAGTCAGACACAGCCCAGTGGCTAAGCAACAACAACATCCTTTCATAATAACTGGTAATCTAGTCAGTAAAATGCTTTTCTGAGTTTTGTGAGCTGTTTTAGCAAATTAACTGAACTCAAGACAGGGGCTTGGAAATCTGCCATTTACAGCGAATCTGTCAGAAGCACGGGTAACAACCTGGACTTGTGATTAGCACCTAGATGGGGACAGTCTTATGGGATCAGATGCTAATTCCAGATAAATAGTGTTAGAATTTAATTGAATTATAGGACATCCAGAAATAGGAAGATTGCTTGGTGGTGTGGAAAACCACCTTCATACACACACTGGAATTGGTACTGAAACAAGAGGGAAGTGGGCAGGGCACAAACTTCAAAAGAATGACATCCCCTGGGGGTTTAGTTCAGTTCAGTTCAGTTCAGTTCAGTTGCTCAGTCGTGTCCGACTCTTTTTGACTCCATGGACTGAAGCACTCCAGGCCTCCCTGTCCATCACCAACTCCTGGAGTTTACTCAAACTCATGTCCATTGAGCTGGTGATGCCATCCAACCATCTCATCTCTGTTGTCCCCTTCTCCCACCTTCAATCCCTCCCAGCATCAGGGTCTTTTCAAATGAGTCAGCTTTTTACATCAGGTGGCCAAAGTACTGGAGTTTCAGCTTTAGCATCAGTCCTTCCAATGAACACCCAGGACTGATCTCCTTTAGGATGGACTGGTTGGAACTCCTTGCAGTCCAAGGGACTCTCAAGAGTCTTCTCTAACACCACAGTTCAAAAGCATCCATTCTTTGGTGCTCAGCTTTCTTTATAGTCCAACTCTCACATCCATGCATGACTACTGGAAAAACCATAGCTTTGACTAGACGGACCTTTGTTGGCAAAGTAATGTCTCTGCTTTTTAATATGCTGTCTAGGTTGGTCATAACTTTTCTTCCAAGGAATAAGTGTCTTTTAATTTCATGGCTGCAGTCACCATCTGCAGTGATTTTAGAGCCCCCCAAAATAAAGTCTGCCACTATTTCTACTCTTTCTCCATCTATTTGCCATGAAACCCCTGGAGGAGGGCATGGCAACCCACTCCAGTATTCTTGCCTGGAGAATCCCCATGGACAGAGGAGCCTGGCGGGCTACAGTCCATGGGGTCTCAAAGAGAAGGACATAACTGATCTGCTAAGCACAGCACAGCACAGCCATAAGGCATGACAAAAACTGGTTAGAATAAACTAGGTCCAAGATGGTGGAAGATTTGACTTCCAGTGGAAGATTTGACTTACAAGCCCATTGTAAAACATTAACATCCTAAATGCACATCCACGAGCACCATGACAGTTCCAAGGCCAACCTTCAAAGATCAAAGAATGGGCAGTGGCCCAATTCCTGGAAATCTTCACCACTTCCTCAAAATAATTGGAATAATCCTCCCAGTCATTAATCTATGTAATTAGTCAAACCATAAAAACTAACCATGCCATATTTGGGGGCCTCTCACCTTCTGAAATGGCCCACACTCTGTCTGCAGGGTGTGTTCTCTCTAAATAAATCTACTTCTTAGCTATTGCTTTGTCTCTCTCTCTCTCTGAATCCTTTCTGTGACAGGACATCAAGAACCTAAGCTTCATTAAGTCCTGAGACCAGGTGTGTGATCTCAGTTAAAAGACCAGGGGTTCAAGCCCCAATCTGCCTTGCACAGTTTTAGCACCAGAACTTTACTTGGGATCAGAATCAGAGATAATAAGAGACTCCTGCATAGTCTCTTATTCCCAAAATACAGACAAAATTATCACATTCCCTATTTTTTTCCATTTAATTTTAGAGTAGAGCATTGGGTCCAATTTATAGAATCTTTATTACTAATTAGTATGACATCAGATGGTGATGAAAGAGGATAATACCAGGTTTGCATTCACTTCACGAGCAATCGCTCTGTTTAGCTGATAGTGCATTTCATTTCGTTCTTATCAGTGTAACTCAAAGGTTTGTCTCTGTAACGCACAGATGCCAGATGCTCTCCCTAATTAGTATTTCAAGTTCTACAGTGACCATCCCCAAGCTATGTACATCATTCTCCATTGTGAGAGGCCTTAACTCCTTTCTCCAACCCATGCAAGCCTTTTGTCTGACCTTCACAGCTGCTGGCTTTGTGGACCACCACTTGGGAGGCTATTTTCAGCATCTTCTATTGGATAGCAGATTGGCGCGATCATATGGGCAAATTGAAGCTACATGGATGGCAGGTCCAGAATCCTTGAGATTAAACTTTGAAAGTGGCCCCTTGGTTTCAGGTCATCATAGTGAAAGCAAGCAGGACACTGTGGGTCCCTTCTGGGTACAAATCCTTTCTGTGTCCCCTGTTTCTTGTTTGTAGGAAATAGGCTTTATTCAGCCTGCTTGACCTTCCCTGAGTTCCAAAGGGCAGATTCAAACATTTGCTTATCAGGGGAAGGAGGGGATGGAGAAGTAAGGGAGAATCAGTTCAGATACAAGAGTGCAGCTTTGGGGCAGGGTCCTGGCTCCTCCCAAAGGGGTATATGTAACCCCATCTCTGAGTTCTTCTAAAGGAACTAATGTGCCCCTCGTGTAGATGGTAACTACATGGTGAGACCTCAGACTGTCTGAAACCAGAATGCTCATGATTAAGAGTCCTGGAGCACTGCCCTGCCCTCACCGCCAGCCAATCAGAAGAAAGTCACTCACCCTGCAGCCCTCATCTCAAATTTTGCCTATCAAAACTTCCCCTGAAGACCAATGAAAGGACTTCTCTGGTGCCAGTGGCTAAGACTCCAAGCTTCCACTGCAGGGGGGTGCCAGGATTGATCCCTGGTTAGGGAACTAGATCCCCATGCCATAACTAAGGGTGTGCATGCTGCAACTCAAGATCCTAATGCCTCAACAAAGATCAAAGATCCCATGAGTTGCAGCATGCACACCCTTAGTTATGGCATGGGAAAAGACTTGGTGCAGCCAAATAAATAAATCAATAAAAAATAAATATTTAAAAAAAAAATCAGTGGGAGTTCCAGTTTTTTGAGCACTGCTGCTAAGTCACTTCAGTCGTGTCTGACTCTGTGCGACCCCATAGCAGCCTACCAGGCTCCTCTGCCCATGGGATTTTTCAGGCAAGAGTTCTGGAGTGGGTTGCCATTGCCTTCTCCAAGCAACCAATTTTCCCGGCTTGTGCTGTGCTGTGTTTAGTCGCTCAGTGTTTTCCAACTCTTTGCAACCCCATGGATTGTGGCCCACAAGGCTCCTCTGTCCATGGGGATTCTCCAGGCAAAAATATTGGAGTGGGTTACCATGTTCTTCTCCGGGGGATCTTTCCAACCCAGGGATCGAACCCAGGTCTCCCACATTGCAGGTGGATTTTTTACCATCTCAGCCACCAGGGAAGCCTGAAAATACTGGAGTGGGTAGCCTATCCTCTCTCCAGGGGATCTTCCCAACCCAGGAATTGAACCGAGGTCTCCTGCAGTGCAAGCAGAGTCTTCACAGCTTAGCTACCAGGGAAACCTTTTCCCGGCTTAGCCCTGCAATAAATTTTTCTCTGCTCCAAACACCAATATTTCAGTTTGTTTGGCCTCACTGTGCGTTGGGTACACCAGCTTATATTCAGTAACGTTGCCGCTCCTGCATCATGAGCTATCAGTAACAAGCTCACCTTCCAAGAAAGAGGAAGAGTTGGATATGGAGGGTCTTCCCTGGAGGCAATAGCACTATCCTTGGCAGACTTGTTTTGTACAAATGTGTTAGCCTTCAGGGATTTTCTCACTTCCTCCTGGGAATAAAGCACATTGCTAATAACAGTGTTTGTATGTCCCTCACCCATCCCTAACCAATTCATATGCTTAATCCCTAAACCCTAATGTGGTGGTATTTGTAAGTAGATGTAATGGAATATGTGCAGTCACTTCAGAAACAGTCCACCTCACCTCCTCCAGTTAAGAGCAATGGTGGATATAGCACAGTGACTAACCCGTGGGCTCTGCTGTCCCCTTGGCCAACATTTTATTCATCTCATTCATTTCTGCAACAGCCCTCTGTGGCAGGAGTTTTCACGCTTTTTTTTTTTCTTTGAAGACTGGGAAATGGAATTCCAAGAAATTAAGCCACTGTCCAAGGTCACAAAGCTTGGAGGTGGCAGAGCCTTGAGTCTCACCCAGACTTGTTAACAGAAAATGGAAATGATCTAACTCAGGGGTCCCCAACCCCTAGGACATGGACTGGTACCCATCTATGGCCTGTTAGGAACCAGGCCACACAGCAGGAGGTGAGTCGTGGGGGAGGGAGCAAAGCTTCTATATTTATAGCCACTCCCCATCACTTGCATCCATCTGGTCCATGAAAAATCTGTCTTCCATAAAACCAGTTCCTGATGCCAAAAACACTGGGGGCTACTGATCTAACTCATTTACCTTCCTCTCCCTCCTGAGAGCCGAAGTCACTCAAGGCCTCTGGATACTTAAGCCAGTAACCACCCTGGGATTCAGTTCTATCACCTGTGGGATAGGACCACAGTAATGCACAGACTCGAATCACTAGGGCAATTAAGAGCATCTTTGCAAGGATGCTGGATTCTCCTTTTCTCAACAACAGGAAATCCAGCCACAGGAGCTCCTGGAACTAATACTAGTATAATAATAATGATACCCCGAGACAGAGGGGCTCAGAGAGGGGCACCCAGGAGCTGGGTGAGTGACAGCCCTGCTCATTTTGTTCTCGGCTGGGTGAAGCTCATGATGTTGTAACCGAGCAGGACCTTACAGGGCCTTCCTGGGCAGACCCTTACCCCATATCCTTTGCTTCATTTCCTCTCTAAAGTATCTAGATAATAGTATCTGAGACACATTTCCTGGGTTGTTTTAAAGATGCTAAAACCACCACCAGATGGAAGAAATTGACTATTTGGTGACCATGAACAGACAGCCCCGCAGACCCACATGCACCTAAGGATTATTAACCCCTGTGACATCACCCTATTACCTCGTCAGCAACCAGAGAATTGTGCACAAACAGATCACATGCCCTGGGACACCCCTCCCTCACCTGGCCTTTAAAAATGCTTTGCTGGGACTTCCCTGGTGGTCCAGGGGTTGAGCATCCACCTCGAAGTGCAGAGCATGTGAAGCTGATCCCTGGATGGGGAACAAGGATACCACTTAGTGGTCACCACTAAGTGACCACAGTCACTCCATCCTGTCTGACTCTTTACAACCCCATGGACTGCAGCACACCGGGCTTCCCTGTCCTTCACCATCTCCCGTGGTTTGCTCAAACTCATGTCCATCGAGTCTGTGATGCCATCCAACCATCTCATCCACCACATACCACAGAGCAACTAAGTCCCAGTGCTACAACTACTAGAGCCCATATGTCTCAATTAGAGAGTCCATGAGCCACAACAAATGATCTTGCATGATTCAGGGAAGATCCCTCATGCTGAAGCTAAGACCCAATACAGCCAAATAAATTTTAAAATGCTTTGCTGGAACCCAACAGGGAGTTCACGTGTTCCGAGCATTAGCTGCCCTGGACTCTTCTCTTGGTGCCTGCGATAAACACTACGCTTTCTTTCACTATAACCCAGTGTCAGTGGATTGGGTTTACTGTGGGGAAGTGGACCCCAGTTTGGTTCAGTAACAGCATCTTCTGTATGGGGTTCAGTAGACTCCTCACTCCCCCTAGTCAGGGAGCTTTGTGACAGTCCTTCTGGACTCATGGAGAAGTGTGATAGAAAAGATAAATGGATCTACTCAGGCAGGTAACTTAACCTTTGTGTTCTCACCTGTAGAATGGGTACCAGTGACACCACCTTCAAATGTTTCTCTAAAGCAGGTTCCATCTCTGAAATGTAAATATCAAAGAAGACAGTGCCCTTACCTCCCAGTTTCTGTGGGATGGTAGGAGTCCAGCTTTGGCAGGTACCTAACTCAGATGGTAAACAATCTGCTTGCATTGTGGGATACCTGGGTTTGATATCTAGGTCAGAAAGATCCCCCGGAGAAGGAAATGGCAATCCACTCCAGTATTCCTGCTTGGAAAACTGTATGGACAGAGGAGGCTGGTGGGCTACAGTCCATGGGGCCACAGGGAGTCAGATATGACTGAGTAACTGACACTTTCTTTCTTCTCCCTCCCAAGACCACCTCCTGCCATAAAGGTATGGCTCTTTCCTCTGGAGAAAGCCAGTTAGCTAAAGCAGAAGGTCAATCCAGTGATCAAATAAAGTTAGGGCCAACGCCTTGTGAAAAATAGTGTTGCCATGTTCTCTCACTTGAAGACATGCATATAATTGGTTGGCTTGAGACTTCCCTGGTAGTCCAGTGGCTAAGACACTACACTCCCAATGACAGGGACCAGGGGGACCAGGGTTCAATCCCTGATTGGGAAACCAGGTCCCATCCACCACAACGAAAAGTGTGGTGAAACCGAGCTGAAACGGAGCCCTTGTACAGCCAAATAAATAGTTGGATACTTTTTAAAAATCATAATGGATTTTATGCAGAAGAGGGTGAGATTTCTGTTTTCCCAATCTCAGCTCTTAGGCACTGCCCTCTGATGCATATCACATTCTGGTTTAATGGTTATTCAACAACAAATCTATTTTCTTTCTCTACCATCTTTGTGGAGAGGGTTTTCTAGATTGGGAGAGGATTTTGCTTTCAATTATATTCAACACACTCTCAAATCTAGGGATGCTCTGTATTAGGGATGAGCAGTTAAATGTTACCAAAAGGAGGAAAATGGGGCTAACACAGACTTAATCAACAATTACTTAACAATATCCAGAAAAAAGAATGAAAAGCTTCAATTTGCCCTTCTATCTTCAAAGCTCCCCCTCTCCCCATCCATATCCTTGCTACAGTGGAAAACAGTGATATTTCACTTTGAGAGGGGAATTCTTTCTTCCATAAACGTGATTCTTAAAAATGCTAACATCTATAAATTAAACGTGCAAAGAAACTTTAAAAAAATTTTTATTGAAGTATAGTTGATTTATGATGTTATGTTAATTTCTGCTATACATCAAAGTGACTGGGTTATACAAATACACATTCATTTTCATATTCTTTTCCATTATGATTTATCATAAAAGATATTGACTACAGTTCCCCATGCTATACAGTAGGGCCCTGTTTTTCAAAGAACTTTAAAAAAAATTACCCTGATCGGTCCCACTCTTTCCCCAAGACCCCAGACCCTGCTAACCTACACTCACCCAACTTCCACCACTGCTTCTGCAACTGCGTGGGGGATCCACCCTTGCCCGCCCCACAGGCCCCTCTGTCTCCCCTCTGCGCCTGCGCTCTCTCCGGTGGAGGCGGGGCCAATCCGTTGCGCTGGAAACCACGGGGGCGGGGCCGAGAGGAGGCACCGCTTCCTCCCAGGACTTCCGGGCACACACTCTGCTTGTCGCGAGTACGCGCAGAGGACATCGGCACCAGCGAAGTCCTTGGCATCCTCAGGAGGGGGTGCGGATTGAGTAGGAAATGACACTAGACGATGCGTGGGCCACCTGGCGGCCATGTGGAGGGATAATCCGGCCCGCGCCCTGAGGACAGTGTAGCCCCACGCCGGCTCCGGCGGTGTAAACCCGCTCTGTCTCCCAAGGTTGAAGGCCCGCCTTCCTGGGGCGGGGGGTGGGGGGTGAGCCTCAGACTTGAAATGCAAAGAAGTCGACCTGCCAGAGGTCACGGAAGGAACCGACTTCGTGCACCCGCTTTCCTTTAAGGAACAGAGTCCTCCCAGCGCACCTTTTCTGAGCGGAACACAAACTCCAGGGCCGGGGGTCTAAGGAGCAAGGCTGGAGCTTTCCGAGTTGGGGTCGCTGGCAGAACGCTGTCGTAACACGTTCATTTCGTGTTGAGGACTGAAGCAGCCAAGGTTTTCCCCAGGCCCCCACCTGCCTGGAGCCATATCCGGTGCCTTCCCCTCTAGAGCATCTTGGGAACCCGCCAAGCTCCTATTTCTAGCCCCGTCCGCCCCAGATGAGGTTGCATCTGCCCTGACCTGTTCAAGGAAATAACTCCAGCAATTCTCGCTTCCCTCCCCTCATCTTCAGCTGTTCCCCCTTCTCACACCCTTTTCCGATCACTCCATCAACGTTATCTTAACACTTTTGACAGCACTTCTTGGATCCAGATCTCTGTGTGTTGAATGCGTTTTGTGTAAAAAATGTCTTCAAGCACATCGACATAGAACCCCTAGATGAGTCTCCTCCTGGGACAAAAAGCTGTTCTATTGATAGAAAAATTGCTTCTGTCACATTTTTATTATCACATTTGTTTCTGTTGTTTCTCAACCCCCCTATCTGACAATTGTCAGCATCCAAGGACCTTAGGAAGAGGACCTGGTTGCCATTTTAGCTGAAGCTTTCTTAGAGGGGTTAATTTATAAAGAAACTCAGCAGGTTAATTTGTAAAGTAACTCCTAGAAGATAGTCAATCTGAAGTGTGAACTTTTTCATTATATCTCCTATTATAACTTCTTAGTAAAAATGAATTCTGTCCTGTACTTAGGTATTATTAAAACTTCCTTTGCTATATTAAATTCTGCCAAACAAAAAAAATTAATTGTACATTCACACATACATGTATATGCAATATATATCCACTTTTACATATGTAGCCATTAAATTTTGCAAAAAAAATTAATAAAATAAAAAGTCAGAAATACCAATGGTGATGTTTTCTCAGTAAATTGATGGAAGCTCTGAAGCAATTTCAAACCCGGTTTCTAAAAGTCTTGTATTTAAGAATCACAAAATATCATTAGGTAATGCCAAATGGTGACCAAAGCCAAATATTTTGGGTTTTTCTTTCTTACTCAACTCATTATAAGATCATTTTATCCCAATAGTATGTTGTATTTTAACCAAGAAAGTAAAGGGAAAAAAAAAACTGAAAAATGAACATTGACCTGAATACCAAGTAATTTCACTTCCTTAAATATCTAAGGATGTTTATATAATTTTATCATTTCCTTTGTATATTATCCATTGGCTGTATTTTGAAAAGAAATAGAAACTAGTACAACCACAGAGAAGCTGTGATCCGAGTCCATTTCAGGCCCACTAAGGAGGGAAGAGACACGCTTCAGAGGTTTATTTTATTTTAAATATTTATTTATTTGGCTCCCCCAGGTCTTAGTTGCAAATCATAGGAATCTTTAGTTGTGGCAAGTGAGCTCTTAGTTGCAGCACGTGGGATCTAGTTCCCTGACCAGGGGTTGAACATGGGTTCCCCAGCACTGGGAGCACAGAGTCTACCTTATTGGACCACTGGGGAAGCCCCTAGAGGTTTATTTTAGAAATTAATTTGACTCACCCAGTTCTTGCTTTATTTACAAGGAACAGAATCCACTTTGACTTGCTGAGACAAAGAGGGGATTTATTGGAAAGACACAAGGATTCAAATAGTGACCATTGCCAATAAACAAGACAGCTCCTCTCCCTCTCCTATCTCTAGAGCCTTCTGATCTCTCTTCCTCTACTTCTCTCTGACCACCTTCAACTATCTCTTCCCTCCTGTAGATGGACTTTCTCCGATCTTTCACAGATGACTCAGCCATGGCCCCTCAACTGTCTGACAGAGACTGAATAGAAAATCTGTGACCCAAGTCCAGAGTCCCAGGAAAGAGGTTCTGAATGGGCTGGCTCTGGCTTTAGCCCTCACTCTGATCTAATCGTCTTGACACCAGGTCAAGATCACTAGACTCACCGCCCACTCAGCAAAGCATGAGGCAGTAGACTCTGAAGGCAGCCAGGCTGGACAGGCAAGTGGAATAATTAAATATGGTGCAGTACACTTACACAGCTCCAGCGATCCAGTATCTCTAACTGTGCGGGGCTGACACGATACCCTTGACAAACACAAAATCCTATTCAGGACTAGTTTAGCTTAAAACCAGTCCAGTTACTCGAAGACCCAACCAGAAATTCTGTTAACCTCAGGTGGCTTCCGGCTGGTGATCTGAAAATGGTATCATGTACACAAAGAGAGAGGCTGGTCAGTGACTTCTAGAAACATGTGCTTTTTATGCTTATTCTTTTTTTAAAAAAAATTTATTTGGCCACCTCTGGTCTTAGTTATGGCATTGCATCATGCATCTTTCACTGTGGTGCATGGACTCTAGTTGTGGCATTTGGGCTCAGTAGTTGTGGTACCGAGGCTTAGTTGCCCCTCCAAGCATGTGGGATCTTATTTTCTCCACAAGGGATCGAACCTGTGTCCCTTGCATTGGCAGGCGGATGCTTAACCATTGGACCACTAGGGAAGTCCTTTCTGCTTAATCTTGACTAAGAGGGGACAACAAAAGATTTATTGGACTGATACTTACTATGCTGTGCTTATACCCCAGAAATTTAAATAATTTGATGAGTAGAGAGGTGCCCACTTGCTCAAGATATTAAGATGAGACAAGTGTTTATTGTTCTCCTTTTTATCTATTCAAAATACCTTTTGAAGAAAAGATATTCAATGCACATCCAATAACATAATTAAGCAAATTTTTAAAAAAATGATGACCTCACTTCCTCACTGCTTGAAACCCCCAGAGTCTTGAAATCCCAATGAGTGATTTCAAAAATGTTGACTGAGAACATATTAAGGGCAGTGAAGAATTGGGCTAAGTTGCTAGGGAGACAAGGGTCAAGAATTAAGTTATTCTTTCAAGAACTCAGGATTTAGATATCGCCAAATACTCACATAACTAACTCTTGATACAAGGCAGAACTTAGTGGTGGTAGAGTCGAGAGATTAAATAACATGGAAAAATGAGAGAGAGAAAACAATCTGACCTTATCTATAAATTCTTCATTCAGCCATTTTAACAGCTCCTTCTGTATTTGGCTGTGAAAATAAATATGAGATTGGTATGTCCTACACACCAACACTGGGCTTCCCTGGTGGCTCAGAGGTAAAAGAATCTTCCTGAAATGCAGGAGACACAGGAGACAGAAGTTGGAACCCTTGGTCAGGAAGATTCCCTGGAGGAGGAAATGGCAAACCACTCAAGTATTCTTGCCTGGGAAATCCCATGGACAGAGGAGCCTAGAAGAGTATAGTCCATGGGGTAACGAAGAGTCAGACACAATTGAGCGATGGGACATACACACACACATACCAGCAGTCTGTTACATGATCCTGGATGGTGATGTGAAATTTGGGGAAACCTGTCTATGGGAAGGTGCAGGGCTCTCCTAACTGTAATTTATTTCAACCACCTTGACTACAATGACACACTAGAAACATCAGAAAAATACAGATGTAATTTTCTTCACAAAATACATTTGAGTTTTTTTTAAAAAGAGAATATATAGAAATACAAATAATCAAGACCAAGGTCATTAACAATTTAGCCCCCCAGCAATATTTTCAACCCAGATTCAGTTTGTAGTAATTATATCTTGAAATACCAGAATCCATGCCCAAAATTCAGGTTCTATAAGCCCAGAATCAGTGATATAAACCCATCACTGAAACCTATGATAAAGCAGGCACTTCTCTTTGCCTGCTTGAAAGTGACGGGGGAAAACTGGTCTGGCTACAAAGGTATTTGCTTTACAACCAATCATGGTTTTGCACCATTCATCAAAAATAGCGCTTCCAGTCACAGAATCTTTTCCAGGGAATGTCCAATCTCACAGCTCAACTATTTACACATCTCAGGCTTGAGGTGATTCATTTCCAGTTGCTTACAATTTTTCTTCTGGATTCTTTCAAACAAAGTCACAAGTTGTTATGGTTTGTTTTTAAATTATGTAGCGGTGCTGCATTATTACTGAATACTCAAATTTGATGAGGTCATTAAAATGATGACAGTATCAATCACCATAGCAACCAACCCATCAATCCAGAGTCTGATTTATCCTATGGGCTGAAATCTTTTACAGCTCTTGAGAACTCAGGTGCAATGCAAATCAAACATTTAGCTGCTGAAAGAGTTGGAGGCCAGACATCCATCAACTCTGACTGGTATTGAATTGTTGTCAGTAGTCAATAATGAATAGCACAGGCCATTTCTTTGGAACTACCCAGGAGTTAAAAGACCTGAGTGTGTGTACACAACAACTTTACCAGCACGCCTCTATGTCTGTCCTCATTAGACTACATTCTGAGAATTGATTGGATAAGAAGGAAAAGTGCCCACCATAGATAATAATGTTCTCCTTCATTGGTAAATTTCTTTTAAGTCTCACCCGTGGAAATGATATCTTTGTCTCCCAGTAATTAATAGGAACCAAAGCAGAGTGAGAAGACAGAAACTAAAAGAATGAATTATCACCAGCACCATGAACAAAATGTATAACTAAAAATATATGAGGCACAGGTAGAATACACTTTATCTTGCCCTTCTTTGACAGGCACATAAATCTCTTGTTGCTTCCCTCATCCAAAGCCAAGAGCTAAAAATACGAGATGGCACCTGTGTTGTTAAATACTGTTTTATGCCAGCAGTGACTTGAGGGAAACAGTGTATTTTTGGTTGAGAAGACTGGGCTGTCCCAACAGAAAACATGATGGGGTGGGTGGGGTGGGACTCTAGATTGGAAAAGCTTTTTCTAAAGCATACCCTGAGTTCAGTCTTTTCTGTATGTGATTGCAGACAAGGACATGATATAAATTATTCGTGGTATAAATTATTCGCTGAGATGCTCTGTTCCCCAGAACTTACTCTGTGCCAGCCCTGCAAATCTTTTGGGCGCTGAGGACCAGGAAAATAGAAGCTCGAAATGTCAGACACTGTTGGTCCTGAAACACAACAACTCTTGAATCTTCTAGGCAGGGATTATTTTTATTAAGTAATCTTATTCCTGGCAGTCCAGTGGTTACGACTTTGCCTTCCAGTGCAGGGGGTGCTGGTCCGATCCCTGGTCGGGGAGCTCAGATCTCACATGCCTTGTGGCCAAAAAACTGAAACCTAAAATAGAAACAAATGTAACAAATTCAATGAAGTCTTAAAAAATGGTTCACATTTTAAAAAATCTTTATGAAAAGGTAATGTTATTCCTCTAAATGTTTAGAATAAAACACTCTAATGGGATCAGCTAGGTAAAAGATTGGTTCATCCATTAAATGTTTGGAGCTCCTGACACATGTCAGCACTTTTCTAGACTTGGGATTCTGAAAGGAACAAGCCCCAGATTCCTCCTTCATGGTGCTTACATTCTTGTCGAGAAAGTAATAGCAGATATGGGGACTTACTTGGGGTTATAAAAAAAAAGAGAGGTGTCAAGGACAATTCCAAGAAGTTCGACTGTGCAACTCCATGAGTGATGGTGCCATTGAATGAGATAATGAAAACTGTAGAAGATGCGCTGGAAGGATGAGGATTCATTTGGGAGATGTTCAGTTTGAAAAATATTTTATCCATGTAATAGGAGATGTTAAGTACAAACTTGGATATATGGCCCTAGAGTCAGAGGGAAGACTTTTGAAAGGCACTAGTGAATAGATGGACTTAAAGCCACAATAGTCAAACCAAATCACCCGGGGAAGGAGAGTAGGAGAAGAGAGAGTTCAACTGAGCCTTAAGAGTCTAGCATTAAGAGTAGGGAGAACGAAGAGGAATTTTTAAGAGAAGTTAGGAGAAATTCAAGAGCAAAAGGTGTTCCCAGCAGTAGCATTGATCAGACATGGCTGATGGCAGGTGAGCATGAGACGTTCATGACAAGGATGTGTGTGTGTCAGATGACAAGACAGGCACAGGGGGTGGGCTTGGAAATGGGGTCTCATTTAGGCAAACAGTCATGCTGTCTATGGACCACTGAGTCGCTGAAAGATGGAAAAATAGTAAGAACGCAAAAGGAACAGATAAGTCAGAGGATCTCAGACTGACATACCGGCTCCTCCTGTAGATACCTCCACTCCACTTGTGAACAAAACACAGCTTTAAGAATATGGCGCAGGGACTTCTTCATGGCCCAGTGGTCAAGACTCCACACTCCCACGCAGAGGGCATGGGTTCGATCCCTGGTCAGGGAACTGGAGCCTGGTTGCCCTGGAACAGAGTGCAACTGAAGACCTCGTGTGCTGGAACTAAGACCCAGCACAGCCAAATGAAAAAATAAAACTAAATATTTTAAAAATAATATGATACACACGGTGGAAAGGTTTTTTGTTTTGTTTTTTTTTAAATACAAACCCATGTATTAAATGTTTCTTCACTTCTTTCTGGGTGAAAAGATCAAGACCTATGACTTGAACACGGTGAAAAGCAGGGAGTAGAGGGATACTGGGCAGATTTTTATGGGGAGGAAGACTTGAGGCTACGGAAATGGAGATGAGCGTTCACTATATGGAGGGAAGGGCTGAAAAATAAATCAAAATACTGGTGCTTGGGCTTTGAAGGTAAACATTTCCCTTTCAGTGTGGCCTGAGATGGGATGTTTTTCCTTAATCTCATCTCATTTGGCACCTCGCTTCATCCCTGGATTCTTTTTTTTT
Source organism: Cervus elaphus (assembly GCF_910594005.1). Lineage (NCBI taxonomy): Eukaryota > Metazoa > Chordata > Mammalia > Artiodactyla > Cervidae > Cervus > Cervus elaphus. Next base: position 22,325,483 of record NC_057819.1, on the reverse strand, counting down.
TTTTTTAGACTTTTTTTTTTCATTTATTTTTATTAGTTGGAGGCTAATTACTTTACAATATTGTAGTGGTTTTCGTCATACATTGACATGAGTCAGCCATGGATTTACATGTGTTCCCCATCCCGATCCCCCCTCCCGCCTCCCTCCCCATCCCATCCCTCTGGGTCTTCCCAGTGCACCAGCCCTGAGCACTTGTCTCATGCATCCAACCTGGGCTGGTGATCTGTTTCACCCTTGATAGTATACTTGTTTCAATGCCATTCTCTCAGAACATCCCACCTGCGCCTTCTCCCACAGAGTCTAAAAGTCTGTTCTGCACATCTGTGTCTCTTTTTCTGTTTTGCATATTGGCTTATCATTACCATCTTTTTAAATTCCATATATATGTGTTAGTATACTGTATTGGTCTTTATCTTTCTGGCTTACTTCACTCTGTATAATGGACTCCAGTTTCATCCATCTCATTAGAACTGATTCAAATGAATTCTTTTTAATGGCTGAGTAATATTCCATTGTGTATATGTACCATAGCTTCCTTATCCATTCATCTGCTGATGGGCATCTAGGTTGCTTCCATGTCCTGGCAATTATAAACAGTGCTGTGATGAACATTGCACCCCTGGATTCTTATCTCAGAATCCAGGACAGTGACCCAACTTCTCTCTGTTGGAATAGTGGCTGCGTCCACACTGCCTTCTTTGAGGAGGAAAGTGGCTCTGAACCAGGACATGCAGCAGAGTGATCACCTTGACAGGATACACAGGACTTAGCCCACGTTAGCGCCCTGAGAGCCTGTGCTGATGGTGTTTCTGCTGGAACCCTGCCGTCTGCCTCTGCCTTCTCCCGCAGAATGAACATCCTCTGTGGGCAGCCAATACTGTAATTAAATGCCAACACCCGGGGAGGGGGCCCAAGCAGCAACACATTAAACGTGGAAGGAAGGCTCCCTGCCTGGAGAACTAATTCCCACCTGCAGATGATTCAGATTCTTCAGCCTGGGTAAACCAGGTTGTTGTTCAGTCGTTCAGTCATGCCAATTCTTTGCGACCCCATAGACTGCGGGATGCCAGGCTTCCCTATCCTTCACTATCTCCCAGAGTTTGCTCAATCTCCTGCTCATTCAGTCGATGATGCCATCCAACCATCTCACCCTCTGTTGCCCCCTTCTCCTCCTGCCCTCAGTCTTTCCTAACATCAGGGTCTTTTCTAATGAGGCAGCTCTTCACATCAGGTCGCCAAAGTTTTGGGAAAATCAGGAGGTTTCTTTTTTATTATTATATTTAATTTTATTGGAGTGCAGTTGCTTTACAATACAATAGTTTTTACTGTCCAGCAAAATGAATCAGCTATATGCATACATACATCCCCTCATTTTTGGATTTCCTGCCCCTTTGCGTCACCACAGAGCACTGAGTAAAGTTCCCTGTGCCATATAGTAGGTTATCTATTTTATTCACACAGGGGTGCTGTGATTATTAGAGAGAGTTAAATTACAGAGATTCACATATGGTCCTTTTGTGATAAATGCTCAGTTAACATGGATCTTATTATGATAATGAATATGGCTGTTAAAAAGAAGCATAGTGTGCTGGTTAAAAACACAGTATCTGCGGTTAGACTTCTCATAGCCAAATCTTAGGTTTTCACCTTACAAAGTGAGTGAACTTGGATGTGTTCCATAATGGCTGCCTATTCCAGGTACCACATTTGTAAACCAACAATACCACTTCTGGGTATTTATCCTGGAGAGAAGAAAACATGGGTTCCCACCTGTGCACAGATGTTCATAGCAGTTTTCATTGTAATAGCCACAGACCGGAAACAATTTAATGTCCATCAAAAGGAAGGATGAATAAACTAAGGGACAGACTAAGCAATAAAACAATGGTTACTGAACACAAAACAATTTTGGATGGATCGTAAGAGTATTATACTGATTTTTTTAAGCTAATCTGAAAAGGTTACATACCGTATGATTCAAATGAACAAACTGTTGCAGGAAGGGAGATCCCTTCCAGGGCCTAAGAGCGGGCTCTTGTCTAACCCTTGGAAATAAATTGTCTGAGGAGACACATGTGCTGACAAAACAAGAGACTTTATTGGAAAGGGGAGTATAGGGGAAGAACAGGAGGGTAAGGGAACCCAAGAGGACTGCTCTGCCACATGGCTCTCAGTTCACCTCAGCTCAGTCACTCAGTCATGTCCGATTCTTTGCGACCCCATGGACTGCAGCACTCCAGGCTTCTCTATCCATCACTAATTCCTGGAGCTTGCTCAAATTCATGTCCATCATGTCGGTGATGCCATTCAACTGTCTCATTCTCTGTCATCCCCTTCTCCTCCTGCCTTCAATCTTTCCCAGCATCAGGGTCTTTTCCAATGAGTCAGCTCTTCGCATCAGGTTGCCAAAGGATTGGAGTTTCAGCTTCAGCATCAGTCCTTCCAGTCAATATTCAGGACTGATTTCCTTTAGGATGGACTGGTTGGATCTCCTTGCAGTCCAAGGGACTCTCAAGAGTCTTCTCCAACACCACAGCTCAAAAGCATCCATTCTTTGGCACTTAGCTTTTTTTATAGTCCAACTCTCACATCCATACATGACTGCTGAAAAGACCATAGCTTTGACTAGATGTACCTTTGTCAGCAAAGTGATGTCTCTGCTTTTTCATATGCTGTTTAGGTTGGTCATAGCTTTTCTTCCAAGGAGCAAGCATCTTTTTATTTCATGGCTGCAGTCACCATCTGCAGTGATTTTTGAGCCCCCCAAAATAAAGTCTGTCACTGTTTCTATGGTTTCCCCATCTATTTGCCATGAAGTGATAGGACCAGATGCCATGGTCTTAGTTTTCTGAATGTTGAGTTTTAAGCCAACTCTTTCACTTTCATCAAGAGACTCTAGTTCTTCTTCACTTTCTGCCATAAGGGTGGTGTCATCTGCATATCTGAGGTTATTGATATTTCTCCCAGCAATCTTGATTCCAGCTTGTGCTTCATCCAGCCTGGCATTTCACATGATGCATATAAGTTAAATAAGCAGGGTGACAATATACAGCCTTGACCTACTCCTTTCCCAATTTGGAACCAGTCTGTTGTTCTATGTTCAGTTCTAACTGTTGCTTCTTGACCTGCATACAGATTTCTCAGGAGGCAGGTCAGATGGTCTGGTATTCCCATCTCTTAAAGAATTTTCCACAGTTTGTTGTGATCCACATAATGGCTTTGGCATAGTCAATAAAGCAGAAGTAGATGTTTTTCTGGAACTCCCTTGCTTTTTCGATGGTCCAACAGATGTTGGCAATTTAATATCTGGTTCCTCTGCCTTTTCTAAATCCAGTCTGAACATCTGGAAGTTCACATTTCACATACTATTGAAGCCTGGCTTGGAGAATTTTGAGCATTACTTTGCTAGCATGTGAGATGAGTGCAATTGTGCAGTAGTTTGAGCATTCTTTGGCATTACCCTTCTTTGGGATTGGAATGAAAATTGACCTTTTCCAGTCCTGTGGCCACGGCTGAGTTTTCCAAATTTGCTGGCATATTGAATGCAGCACTTTCACAGCATCATCTTTTAGGATTTGAAATAGCTCAACTGGAATTCCATCACCTTCACTAGCTTTGTTTGTAGTGATGCTTCTTAAGGCCCACTTGACTTTGCATTATAGGATGTCTGACTCTAGGTGAGTGATCACACTGTTGTGGTTGTCTGGGTCATGAAGATCTTTTTTGTACAGTTCTTCTGTGTATTTTGCCACCTCTTCTTAATATCTTCTGCTTTTGTTAGATCCATACATGACTCTCAGTTTCAGGTTTTATGGTGGTAAGGTTAGTTTCTAGGTAGTCTGTAGCCAGTCATTCTGACTCTGGGTCCTTCCTTCTGGCACACACATCACTCACTCAAGATGAATTCTGGGAGTTGGTAGGATATATGGATTAGAGTTTTCTCTCTCTTTTTGTCCTTTCCTGAATTCTTCTGGTTGGCGGTAGCTTGTTAGTTCCACATCCTTACCAGGACTTCCTGTTTGGGATAACTCATGCAAGTGGTTACTATGGTGCCTGGCCAGGGCAGGTGGTTCCTGACAGTGGTTCCCTAACAAAATTATAGTGATGGAGAACAGGAGTCAGAGTTGGAGAGAAGGTAGACCATAAAAAGTAACACTGGGGAGTTTCCTGGGTGATGGGCGGTTTCTGTTTCTTAACTGTGCTGATGGTTCTATGAATCTGTAGATATCATTAAATTTTGTAGAACTATTCACATGACTTCCCTGGTGGCTCAGTGGTAAAGAATCTGCCTGCCATACAGGAGCTGCAGGAGATGCAGATTCCATCCCTGGGTCAGGAAGATCCCCTGGAGAGGGAAATGGCAACCCACTCCAGTATTCTTGCCTGGAGAATCCCAAGGACAGAGGAGCCTGGCGGGCTATAGTCCATGGGGTCGCAAAGAGTTGGACACAGCTGAGGCAACTTAGCATGCAGGCATTCACATGCACACACACAAAAACCCACACAGAGAATGTATGTAAAACTGGTAAAATCGAAATGAATTTTAAAGGTCAGCTAAGAGTAATGCAGCAATATTGATTTCTTGGTTTTAATAATTCCACTGTGGTTATGTAAAATGTCATTAGGAAAGCTGAGTGGAATGTACATAGTAACTCTCAGCACTATTTTTGCAACTTTTATGTGAGTCTAAAATTATTTTGACAGTTTTTAAAAATAGCACTCACATAGAATTGAACAATTCAGTAAACAGATGGCAGAAGGTAAGAACCATATTTCTGACTGTGAGAGTGAGAATTTACAGATAAGAAAGAGGAGGACACTGGAATAATTCCTGTGGTAATGGACTAGAGTCAGAGACATCAATACAAATTCATGTGTACTTTCATATAGATACAGATGGCTATGTATAGAAATATTTATAGATATGTGTTGGATAATACAAGGGTTAGTATACACACATATATTTCCTTGTTCTGTCAGCTGAAAGGACTTCAAAGAAATGACACCCAGTAGCAATGAGCACCTCTTGCATCTAGATCTTGGTTTCTAAGATCATTTGTTCAGTAGAAGGAACCAGGGTTCTTTTGAGAAAGGCTGGTTCTAGGACTGGAGCATGAAATATACAAGATGAGTCTGGAGCATCTTAGAGTGCCAGGAACTAAGGAAATACATTGTTAAAAGTCCGCATTGATGGTGGTATGTCCTGGAACACAGGAGCCAACTGAAAGAGCTTCCAGTGGTTAAAGTTGGAACACTTGGAGCAAAGATAAACAAATGAAGTAGTATTAGATTGTAACCTGAAGTATAAAATAACTGTTCAGGAGCCCGAGTTGATATAAATAAATGATTGAATAAATTAGTAAATGGAGAGAAGAGACAAATTTTCCATGCAACAAGAATTTTGCATGGAAAACTTACATAGATATTCTGCCCTCAAGGAGGATGAGTGTTACTCCTTCCCCAGCTGTTCAGGTGTGGGCTGTACATAGTGATTTCCTTTCAAGGAGGACAGCCTGGAAAAGGAAGGAAATGAATAAATTTACATCAGAGACCCCAGCCAGGTGATCAAGGTCCGTGTCAACAGTGCTAAGTCACTTTGGTATATACACCACGTTGGTGGTGTATACCCTTGGTATGACATGATATAGATGACGCTTTACCTTTGTGGTCTAAGTCCTCCAAAATTATAACCCCTGTGTAAACATGAGAAAAAAATATCCGACAAATTTCACTCATGGGTCATCCTGCAAAATACTGACAAAACCATCAAAGTCATCAAAAGTAAGCAAGTCTGTCAGAGCATAGAAAACAAACTTAGAGTTACCAAAGGGAAAGGGGGGTTCCTGTAAGAAACCTGTAATATGAAAATGAATATGGGTACATATGTACAGCTGAGTCACTTCGCTGTACACCAGAAACTATCACAACATTGTATACCAACTATACTTCAGTTTTAAGAAATGCATATGGGGGACTTCCTTGGCGGTTCAGTGGTTAAGACTGCGCTTCCGCTGCAGGTTCAATCCTTGGTCAAGGAGCTAAGATCCAACATGCCTTGATGACAAAAAACCAAAACGTAAAATAGAAGCAATATTGTCACAAGTTCAATTAAGACTTTAAAAACGGTCTACATTTAAAAAGGAAACACAGTGGACATTCATGTCCATGTTTTTTGTTGGACGTAAGCCTATGTTTCTCTTGTGTATACACCTGGGAGCAAAAATGCTGGACTCGAAGGTAAGTGCAGGTAAGCTTTCCCAGATCCCACCAAATGAACTTCAGCTTTCACAGAGGCTGCATCTCTCCACAATATTGGCTTTAGATCACCAAGAGTGTTAAGTTCTGAGTTTTTTTCCCCTGACTTTAAAACGCAGTAGTCATTGCTCTTGGTAAAATATTGTCTATCACAGCTATGACTCTTTGTGGGCTGCAGAGTAGCCTGGGTACCATTCATCCTGTGTGGATCAGAAGGAGAAAACCTGCCCATCCATTCTTCACTGCTTCCTCTCGCTGGAAATCCTGGTCATCCATTCCGCACAATCGATCGACTCTCTCCTCGTCACTTTATTTTGAGTCTCTATCCTATTTCTACATCACCCAAACATTCGTTCTCAGTGCCCTGTGCTTTGCTACAGAAAACAAAAAGCCCTGGGTGGAAACAAAACAAAAAGGAAATGAAAGAAAAATCTACAGACACATCGCATGTGGATTTCAATCTTTATAACCTCCCTATTTGGTAATAGATCTCTATCAGAAATCTGTGAATCCGCTGCCAAATGGCCAGAGTTCATGTTTCCGGTGAGCTCAGCACTCCCTGGGGATTTGCATTGCCAGAGAAGATGCCTCATGCACTCATCTGCACCATTAATACATCACGCGGGATGGGACCAAGTGTCTTTCGCAGGCTCACCAACTGCACCGCTGGCTGAGAGCAGGGAACCTTAATTGGTTCTAAAACAGGCAAATTAAGGACATGCTGAGTCTTCCCTCTCAGAGATCAATCCAAACACTTTCACAGAAGCATAGAGATGCTCCTTGGGGTGAAATAAATGTTAATGTTAAAAGAAAGTCAAAATATCCCCCCTTCCCTCCACAAAAAGCTCAAATCAGTTTCAGTTTCTAATGCTTAAAGAGAAAAATGACATTCTGGTTTTATACAGACTAAAGTCTGCTAAAATAAGTCAATACTTGGGGCTTAGCAGAAAGGGTGCAGGGATGTGTTGGCTTAGCTTTGCCACTGCAGCAGAGCTGTGAACACAATGGTGGGGCTGGCTCTGGAGTAAAAGATGTCAACTCTTTTTTTTTTTGGTTGCATCACAAAGCTTGTGGGATCTTAGTTCCCAGACCAGGGATTGAACCTGGGCCCCAGCAGTGAAAGCGCCAAGTCACTGGACCACCAAGGAAGTCTCCAAAGATGTCAACTCTTCAAAGACTATAAGACATTCTCTTCTGTCTGGGACTTAGTGGCTATTAATTTAATAGCAACCCCAGTTTGGAGTGAAATTATCGATACAGTTCATGGGGCTTCTCAGAAAATAGAAATATCGTAGAGGTCTCCCAAAGACAAAAATATGAAAAATATTCTGTACACTAGCTGCTGGTCTCCTATGGCTGTTACCTGAAAGAATACTAACGATATAAATATTAAAGAGTTCTCCTCCTTTATCTGTACCCTACCCCTCCATCTATCTATCCCCCTCATCTGCTTATACAAACTCTGTCAATCAAAAGTGAGAATAATTTATAAAGCTCTTTGTAGATTTTCGATTGAGACAGGGTTGATGCCCATAACATCTGCATTTCTCAAGTCAACCGTAAATAATAAAATGTTATTCAGCCATGAAAAGACAGGAATCGTGCCATTTGTGACACCATGGATGAACCCAGAAGATGTATGTTAAGTGAAATAAGACAGACATAGAAAGACAAGTACTGCGTGATCTCATTTATATTGAAACCTAAGAAGTTCAACTTAGAGAATAGACGGGTTGCTGCCAGGGACTGAGGCTAGAGGAAAGATGGGAAGACGCTGGTCAAAGAGTATAAACTTTCAGAATACAGAAAGTATTCTGAGTATTTCTTTCATTTCAGAAGAAAACTCTTCTTCCTTCAGAACAATGCAGACTTACAATTTCAAATAAATTCTGGGGTTCTAATGTACAGTAGGGTGACTAGAGCTAATAATATTGTAATACTATATTGTACACTTGAAATTTGCTAAGAGAGTAGATATTAAATGTTCTCCCCCCACCCCAAAAAAAGGTAACCATGTGAGGTGATGGATAAAGTCAATTAGCTTAATTGTGCAATTTTTTACAATGAATATATCAAGCTATCACATTTTATACCTTTTAAATATATGCAATTTTAGTTTGTCAATTATACTTCAGTAAGGCTTAGAGGACTACTGCTACTGCTAAGTCACTTCAGTCGTGTCCAACTCTGTGAGACCCCGTCCCTGGGATTCTCCAGGCAAGGACACTGGAGTGGGTTGCCATTTCCTTCTCCAATGCATAAAAGTGAAAAGTGAAAGTGAAGTCTCTCAGTCATGTCTGACTCTTCATGACCCCATGGACTGCAGCTTACCAGGCTCTTCCGTCCATGGGATTTTCCAAGCAAGAGTACTGGAGTGGGGTGCCATTGCCTTCTCCGTTAGAGGACTAAGAGAAGTTAAATTTTAGGGGGGGACATTCAGAATTCATTGACTTATTTATTTATGTACTGGCTAAGCAGTGTGGTTTGTAGGATCTTAGTTCCCAGATGAGAGATTGAACCCTCACCCTTAGCAGTGGAAGCATGGAGTCCTAACCACTGGCTAGCCAGGGAAATCCCCAGAATATTTTACATAATGATAGAATGCTGAAAAAGAACTCCAATGCACACACGTTGTCTATTTTTATTTAATTTTTTTAAGCATATTGTCTCTTTTTGAAGGGGCTGGGTCTCAAATGAGCAGATGGGGCATGGTCTGCTGTCAAAACTGCAGAGAGACTGAAAAAGAAACAGGACATGCAGATCTTACTGTATAAAGACTTGCTCGTGACTGACTGACACTCTTGCTGTCTTCTTCCTCCACTGACGGTGACCCTGCCTGACCCACAAGACAGAGAATGAGCAGCTCAGACAGGCATCAAGGGCGACGGCTACACATGGACCGACAGGGCATGGCTGTTGTGAGCTGCAGGGAAAGACACAGAAGAATTCCCTGAGGCCAGCACAGCCACCCAGCTGTGCATGCAAAGGACAAGGCTAGAGGCCAACAGAGCAAGACGGACACAGCAACTGTAAGGTCCACCTTCCCAGGAGGCTCTCACTTCTTGTGGCCAGACATCCATCCTCAGAGGACCACTGTGCCACTTCCTACACATCAGCCCTATTCTTACTAAGGGCTTTCACCACCCTCTTCGATGGAGTTGTCACTGGCCATGTCAATTGCAACCATATCCACTCTATGAAAACTTCAGAGAATGCACTGGAATGACTGCATGCTAAACATGGCTCATACAACTTCTGGAACTAGTCTCCTGTGGGACTGTGATGTCACAGACTCCAGTTACCATTTTCAGTGGGGGTAGGTCTATAAAGGTAACTAATTTTCTTCAGACCCACTTCAGAGCTGGGAAAGTTCTCAGCAGTTCCCTGAAGCTTAGCATCAAAGCTGCCCTCCCCACTGTAGAGCTGCCTGATAACTGACATCCCTGGTGTGTAAACTCCTCTGTCTCCATCAAGATCCCAGTGGCTGCAAAGAAGGGACAATTGACACTACCCTCCCACTATAACCCCTCCTCAATACAAAAATCCTGAGTGGTGCACTAGAGCCTTTTCCCAATGCTGTTTGAGGATCTTTAACTCAATAGCTCATCTTTAAGCCAGTTGTTACCAACTACAAACAAGGTTTCCCTTATGGCTCAGACGGTAAAGAATTTGCCTGCAATGCAAGAAATCCAGGTTCGATCCCTGGGTTGGAAATATCCCCTGGAGAAGGGAGTGGCTCCCCACTCCAATATTCTTGCCTGGAGAATTCCATGGACAGAGGAGCCTGACGGGCTACAGTCCATTGGGTCAAAAAGAGTTAGACACGACTGGGCGACTAACATTAATTAATACACTAGCAAATACATTATATTATATTATCAGCTTGAATGAAAATGTACCATTTTAATGAAGTCACTGCTATTTGATGTGAGTAGACTTTGGATTTAATCTGAAATGCTAGTCATGGACCCTCTAATTACAGAATCATTTTATCCTCATGAAAATGAAGCTATTAGGGAATGGAAGACACAGAGAAAAAGAAAAGTTATGATGGAAAAGAAGTTGCTCCTATTGAAAAGACTCCAGTCATAATAGGTGAAATTCTTACTTCTAGGGAGATAATTCGGTTGTGGAAATTCTCTAAACATTTGGCCTAAGAAGGAAACTTGGCAAAATATATCAACATTCAGTGGGATGAAGCAGTTGGAGTTTTGATAAATCACAGGTTCAAAAATTTCCCATTTCCATTGGCATTCACTAGAATTAAGCAACTACAGTGTTGACTAATATGAAACTGACATTTTTAACATCCCCTTTTCATACAGAGGAAAGGAGTATTCCAGCCTTGCGTGAATACAGCATCCATCAGCACACAGAGGACATCCAACATCCTTATCCTTTCTCACACCTGAGCTTCAGCTAAACTAGAGACAGGGGGCAGTCTCTGCCCACCTAGAACAGGATGGAGGAGAAGGACCCACGGATGTTTCAAACCAGTGACCCAGGAGCTTGTTTTCCTGTCTCTTCCTTAGTTAAATACACAATTCCTAGAATCTGGTGTTTAAATGTAAATACCAAGACCAGAACTGAGATATCCAAGGAACGACCACATCCCACCCTGGACTGGGGATTGTTTTATCAGTAATCCGCCTGCAATGCAGGAGACTGCCTGCAGTGTAGACCTGGGTTTGATCGCTGGGTCGAGAAGTTCCCCTGGAGAAGGAAATGGCAACCCACTCCAGTATTCTTGCCTGGAAAATCCTATGGACAGAGGAGCCAGGCGGGCTACAGTCCACAGGGTCACAAAGAGCTGGACACGACTGAGCGACTAAATCACTACCGCCATTCAGAAGACTCACATGCCATCCTCTCAGTGCGTCCATGCCTACATCACTCCTTCAAGGACTGCAGGTCTGCATAGATGGAGGAAAAAGAGGGCTTGCTCTCTCCTATAAACTGTACCTTTAAGTCCACCACCCCTCCCCACCAGACACACACATCCACATCCACAGTCTTGACTCTTATCTATAAACTCGGGGACAAAAAAAAAAAAACAAACAAACAAACAAAAAAAAACTCAGGGACAAATAAAAACTTTCCATCTCATCTTAATAGCACTCTTGTAAATGGTTCTTCTAGCCTTGCAAACAGTGGGAAGACAATAAAAGCAATATTTCTGAGCCAAGCTAGAGTTTTGCTCCAGAGAGAGAAAATTGTTTCTTAAATTGCTTCAGCATTTTATTTATTTTCATAACAGAGCAAAACAATAGAAAGAGAACTATTTATCTGGCCCTTGGATGTCCTGTTTCTTCCCTCTCCAGCTACATTCCCCCAACTTTCAATTTAGATCACAAGGTGGCCCCAGATTGCTTTCCAGTTTCATCTTTTAACAGCTGCTTGTGATGAACACTTGATTCTTCTCAGTGCTTCCACCATCTCTCCTTTGCATGGTAGCTTGTGGTTTCTGGAGAGAAAGCAGCCCTTCCCTACTCTGCATCCATCTGGTGCCGCTACGTCTGACCTACACCCAAACTGCAGGAAACCATCAGTCCCAGACCTGACACGCAATGCTGTTAGCAGGTGGGGTTGGGGGGGGTCTTTTGTTATAGCAGCCTGAGCTGATTAATATACTCCTATTGCGTGCATGCATGCTCAGCCTCTTCGTCTCGGACTCTTTGAGACCCCATGGACTGTAGCCCACCAGGCTCCTCTGTCCATGTGATTCTCCAGGCAAGGATACTGGAGTGGGGTGCCATGCCCTCCTCCAGGGGATCTTCTCGACCCAGGGATCAAACTCGAGTCACCTACATCTCCTATGTCTCCTGCATTGGCAGACGGTTTCTTTACCACTAGCGCCACCAGGGACATCCCACACACTCCTGTTAGAGATGTCTAATGCTCTTGGCCCAGGAAGGTGTCCTTTCCTCCCCCAGGGGGAGAGGAATTTTCTTTAATACAGTTTTCCCAGTACCAAGAGTCTTCACCTAAGGGGACTTCCCTGGTGGTCCAGTGACTGAGATTCCATGCTCCTGAGGCAGGGGGCCTGGGTTCAATCTCTGGTCAGGGAAGAAGATCCCACATGCTGCAACTAAGACTCAGCACAGCCAAATATATACATATATACATAAGTAAATAATATATAATATATATATTTTAATAAGTATTTGGCAATAAGGGCTTTCCCAGTTGACTCAGTGGTAAAGAATCCAGCTACCAATGCAAGAGACACAGGAGGTGCAGGTTCAATCCCTGGGTCAGGAAGATCCCCTGGAGAAGGAAATGGCAACTCGCTCCAGTGTTCCTTCCTTGATAGTTCAACGGACAGAGGAACCTGGCGGGCTACAGTCCATGGGGGTCACAAAGAGTCAGACATGACTGAGCGCGCGCACACACACACACACACACACGCACACAGTAATGATGTTGTTCAGTCACTCAGTTGTGTCCAACTCTGCCACCCCATGGACTGCAGCATGCCAAGTTTCCCTGTCCTTCACTATCTCCCAGAGTTTGCTCAAACTCATGTCCATTGAATTGGTGATGCCATCCAACCATCTCATCCCCTGTTGCCTCTTCTCCTGCCCTCAATCTTTCCTACCATCATGGTCTTTTCCAATGAGTTGGCTCCTCACTTTAGGTGGCCAAAATATTGGAGCTGGCTTCAGCATCAGTCCTTCCAATGAATATTGGCAATAATATTGCCAATTCTTAAAAAACAGAGGCTTCACATATGTCCTGGGGTGGGGGTGGGGTAGCACTTACTTCCCTTCCCCTACAAGCTTCAGGGTTTTGTTTTTCCAAGGCATAGGTATTAAGTAGGTTTTGCTTGGGACACTTTAAGAACTTTTAAGAATAGGTACTAGTGACTTCCTTGGTGGTCCAGTGGTTAAGAATTTGTCTTGCAGTGTGGGGCATATGGGTTCAATCCCTGGTCAGGGAACTAAGATCCCACATGCCTCAGGGCAGCTAGGTCCATCAACTACTGACCCCAAGTGCGACAATGATGGAACAAAATCCTGTGTGCCACAGCTAAGACCCAACACAATCAAATAAAGGAATAAATACTTTTTTTAAAAAAAATCACCTGTAATCTCTTAAAAAAAACCTGGCTCTATGACTCACTGACAGCATAAGTGTAGAAAAATTACTAAAATAGATACATTTATAGGTATAACTGAATCACTTTACTATATACCTGAAACTACCAACATAACATTGTTAATCAACATTGTTGTTTAGTCACTCAGTCGTGTCCAACTCTGTGACACCATGGACTGTAGCCCACCAGACTCCTCTGTCCATGGGATTTTGCAGGCAAGAATACTGGAGTGGGTTGCCATTTCCTTCTCCAGGGGATCTTCCCAACCCCGAGATCAAACCTGAGTCTCCTGCATTGGCAGGCGGATTCTTCACCACTGAGCCACCAGGGAAGCCCTACTCCAATACAAAATAAGAATTAAAAAAGAAAGGAAGAATGAAAGAAAAATTGTTTATCTTCTTTAAGACTCAGTATCTTCACTGATAAAATGAAGAAAGTCTTTGTTTCCACCTCCAGGATCATTGTGAGCATTAATTCAGATAAATACTCAAAAGCATTTCATACAGATCTTAGCACTGAGAGTAGTTACATGTTAAGTACTCAGTAAAAATCTATTCTATTAGGAGGATTTTAAAATAATTCACCTACTTCTAACTGCTTCATCTTTTTTGCAATGAGCCAGTGTTTTTTAAAAGCCATTCAGTGCTTATCCATGGCAGGGAGTACCAGGCCTTTGTGTTGTGGCATGCTTTTAATACAGAGCAGGGCTATGTTCTGAGAACAGTGCATTCCTGGAAATGGAAAATAATTCCAAATTTGCATAATTCTCATCTGATCCTCTAAAGAGTAGCAGGGGTATCTGATTATTAGTCAAAGTGTCATTACTACTGCAATGATTGAATTTATACGTTTTAAAGTCTATGATTGTAAGTGAATTATTACTTTTCTGGTAGACCTGCTATTTGAAAATGGGCACATCAAGTGAGCTTGTATTAATCTATTGACAGCTCACTATGATGATTAGCAAACTTTGAAGTTGTACCAGCTGTCAAATTCCATGGCAAATCTACCTCTTAACTGACTTTGACAGAGGTTTTGATTCAGGTGGTTTTTTAAAATTTTTATTTTATTTATTTTGGAGGCACTGGGTCTTAGTTGCAGCATGAGGGATCTTTAGTTGCAGCATTCGAACTCTTGGTTGTGGCATGAGGGATCTAGTTCCCTGACCAGGGATTGAACCCAGGTCCCCTGCATTGGGAGCACACAGTCTTAGCCACTAGACCACTAGGGAAGTCCATTGATTCCAGGTTTAAATAACCAGAAGTTATGCTTTAAAAATGTTTTCCTAATTGCCCCTACACTTAGAAGATATTTCCTTCGTCCCTGTTCTGTCACGAAATCGTGTCCAGGAAAAAGAGGCCCTTGGATTCTCACACTCATTCACCAGCTACAGTGACACCTTGAGTCTAACGAAGCTCGGAACTTTCCACCCACGTGAACTTCCACACCTCGCCTGAGGAAGTTCACTTTGAATCAGTGTGACACTTCCCGGAGTTTCCAACTGTTTTGAGCAGCAACTTAATCTTTTCAAACAGACACACACATACACACACACTTATGTACAGACAGCCACTTACACACATACACATACTTACACATAGAGACACACACAACACACTTACATACAGATACCCACTTACAGATCTATACCTACTCTCAAACACTCACACATACACACACACTTATGTACTTACAAACCTACACATACACATAGAGATACACATACACACACTCACATGCACAGATACTCCCTTACACATCTATACCTACCCACACACGCAGACACACACACACTTATGCACTTACACACCTACACATACACGTAAAGACACACACACCCTTACATACACACTCACTTACATATCTACATCTGCTTACACACACAGACACACACACACATTTTGACATCTTGAACCCTCCTCTCTTCCTGCCACTATACACTTGAGACTTGTACCCAATGAAGCTCTCCAGAATAAGAGTATCATTTCACACTTTAAAACTCCCATCTAAAGTTCTAGACATAAATATTATCCAAATTTGCTTAGGGTCTGGGGGAAAAAGGCCTGCTTATACTCTTCTAGTGCGGATGCAAATTGGCTTAACCTTTTGGAGGCCTCCTGACAATATCCATAGAAACTTTCAAGTGCACAACAATCTACTTTCAGAAATATATCTAATTTATATGTTTCACCAGCCACCAAAAGTACAGGCACAAGAATATTTATTGCTGCATCATTTGAGGGAAAATGTCATTGGAGCAGGTGTTTGCATAAAGCAACATCAGCCATTCAGCAGAAATGATGAATATTTATTTGTGTAGGAACCATGGCCTCATTTCATTCCATCAACAAATATATTTATTAAGGACGTATCAGGAGCCAAGAACAGTGTCTGTCACCAGCGTTACTTCACTCAACAGGACATATATGGTTCCTTCTCTCTTGGAGTTTATCTCTTTATGGGAAGAAGAAGATAATAAACAATTAGCAAAGAAATAGACACAGCTATTCCAGGTAGAGATAAGTACTATGAATAAGATTATAGAGCAACAGAATAGAAAATAACTAGCACTAATGTTGCCAAAATTCAGCCTCTATATACCAGAGCCACATTAAATCTCAGAGACAAGAGTTTTGGGTAAAGCAGAAAGAAATAGTTTCATTGTTTTGCCAGGCAAAGGGGGTCACAGGGGGCTAATGTCCTTTAGACTGTATCCTACACTATAGGGGTAGTGAAGAGTTTTATAGTTTTCAAGGATCAGGGTGTGGTCAGCTCATGGACATTCTTCTGATTGGTTGGTGATGAGGCACTTGGGAGTCAGCATCATCAACCTTCTGGTTCCAAGTGGTCTGCGATCTCCGTGCTTGTGGGCAGCAGACACTTAATTTCTCCCAGTGGGTAGGGGTTTCAGTGCCTGCAAAACAGCTCAAAGAACATGGTTCAGAATATTAGCTATAGTTCTCAAGGAAGAACTAACGATCCTCGACTTTGTTTAATGGCTAGCATATTATTCTTTTGTCTTGCTTTATTGTTTTCCTTTCTTCCTGCATTTTCTCACTTCTCTGACTGAAGTTCTTTGACTAAAGTTTTTCTACAGACAAAAGGCAGGTGGAGGACATGGGTGGGGGTCTATTCTGGGAAGGCCGTGTAGGGTCCTGCTCGGTTGCAGTAAAAAATAATTCACATTAAGGCTAACCAGCAAGGAAATCAAACCAGTTAGTCATAAAGGAAATAAACCCTGAATATTCATCGGAAGGACTGATGCTGAAGCTGAAGCACCAATACTTTGGCCATCTGATGTGAAGAGCCAACTCATTGGAAAAGATCCTGATGCTGGGAAAGATTGAGGGCAGGAGGAAAAGGGGGTGATAGAGAATGAGATGGTTGAATGGACATGAGTTTGAGCAAACACCAGGAGATGGAGAAAGACAGGGAAGCCTGGCATGCTGTGATCTATGGGGTCACAAAGAGCCAGACATGACTTAGCAACTAAACAACAAAAAGGCTAATCCAACTTATATTTTATATCATCTTCTGGTGGCTTGGAGAGCACACCCTGAGATAATCCAGGGCATTCTCCATCTGAACAGTCTGTCAGTGGAGCCAAGATAAAGGGATGGTCATCAGCAGTCAAGGAAGACTTCCTGAAAGAGGAGAAAAGGAATGGATTATGACTCTGCAAGAATCAAGGATTTCTTTAAAATGTCCTTCAGGCAGAGGAGATCTTATTTTTGTTAATCTAGTTACAAAGCTGAGCTTTTGATTCAGAAATCTTTGTGAGGAACTAGAAATGATATTGTTCAAACTCACTTCTGGTTAAGCTGCCTGCCAGTCACAAATGAAAATTATGAATTTACTTAAAAAGATGCCCATGTTGTATGCAGTCTTTTTTTTTCTATTTGCATTTACATTTTCATTGATTCCAGGAACACTCCAAATCTTCCAAGATGATTGTGCTTTAATCTTATGAATCTGCTTTCAAATATTGCTGTGTATCAGATCCAGTCTTATAAAAAGATGCTGAAACAATAAGAAAGCAATAATCATAAAATGTGGACATGAGCTCACAATCTAGGGGCAGAGAAGGCATTAAGCCATACAGTAAGTCCCCTGCATATGAACGAGTTCCATTCTGAGAGCACATTTGTAAGTCTATTTTATTCATAAGTCCAACAAAGTTAGCTTAAGTACCCGACTAACACAATCAGTTATATAATACTGTGCTGTAATAGGTTTATAATGCTTTTCACACAAATAATACTCTGATA
Organism: Cervus elaphus; assembly: GCF_910594005.1. Lineage (NCBI taxonomy): Eukaryota > Metazoa > Chordata > Mammalia > Artiodactyla > Cervidae > Cervus > Cervus elaphus. The sequence goes on along the minus strand of NC_057819.1, from coordinate 22,307,861 downwards.
GTTGGATGGCATCACAGACTCAATGGACATGAGCTTGAGTAAACGCCAGGCCAGGGAGGCCTGGCGTGCTGCAGTCCATGGGGTCGCAAAGAGTCGGACATGACTGAGTGACTGAACTGAACTGAATACATTTTAAAAAATGCAAAAATTAAAGAAAACAGTTTTAATCTTACGATACAGGACCTTGAAAAGTACAGTAGTACAGCACACCAACTGGCTTCCAGGGGCTGGCATCAAGTGAAGAGGCAAGAAGAGTTACTGACTGGAAGAGGTAGAAGAGGTGGGAAATGGTAGAGCTGAAGAACTGTCAGCAATAGGAGACGGAAGGCAAGCTGAAATGTCACTCACCTGATATTGATAGAACACACGCTGGCATCTTTGAAAGTTCGCAACTTGGAGGTTCATACGTAGGGGACTTTCTGTAGTTACTTGTATAAGGACTTATTACCATTCAGTTCAATAGTTCAGTTCTGGGAAGAAAAAGTTCAGTTAAAATGTCTTTTTGGTTAATGAGCTCCAGTGTAAGGAGGGAGTGGGAGATCCAGAGGAGGTGAAAGTCCTAGAAAAACGGGTTTGCCTTCATCTCTCAGAGGCTGAGTCATACCCAGGCCAGGAAATTACAACTCTCTGTCTATTAAAGTTTCTAGAAGCAATAGCAAAAATCACATCAAATTGTAAATACTTACAAATGTATTGTTTTTCAAACATATGCTCCCAAGTAGAACAATGATCTTTTGAGATAAAGTGATATGATTATATATGAGGTCGTATGTTGGACAGCAAGGAGATCACACCAGTCAATCCTAGAGGAAATCAACCCTGAATATTCTTGGAAGGACTGATGCTGAAACTGAAGCTCCAATACTTTGACCACCTGATGCAATGAGCTGACTGGAAAAGACCCTGAGGCTGGGAAAGGTTGAAGGCAGGAGCAAGAAGGGGATGACAGAGGATGAGATGGTTGGATAGCATCACTGATTCAGTGGACATGAACTTGGGCAAACTCCAGGAGATGATAAAGAACAGGGAAGCCTGGTGTGCTGTAGTCCATGGGGTCACAAAGAGGTGGACACCACCTGGTGATTGAATGACAACAAATGTGAGTTTCAGACTTGGATAAACGTCCTGTCTACCTTCTAGCTTCTCTCAAGCTCTAGACACTTGAGTAGCCAAACCATGACTCTGGTTGAGTTATTTTCACCAAATAAATGTAATTTCAAAAGTGCTGATTAGAACCAGAATCTATAAGAGAATAAATTATCATTAAATTTAAACAGTACCACCAGGCTCCCTGCTGGTCCAGTGACTAAGGCTCCATGCTCCCAGTGCAGAGGGCCCATGCTCAATCCCTGGTCAGGGAACTAGATTCTCCCATGCCATAACTAAGACCCAGCACAGCCAATTAAAAAATAATTAAAAAATAAAATTAAAAAAATCTAACAGTACCATCGAAGTGTAAAGACCACAGAACATGCAGTATCTCTAAACATCTGTCTATGATTGATCCATTGATGAATCAAAAGGGGAGAGGGACTTCTCTGTTATAACCTACAGATGTGTGGTAAAAATAAATAATTGTCACATTATCACCTTCCATTACACCGTCATCCTATTACTCAATGTGGCATGTCAGTTTCAGAAGCACCTCTGTAATCAATTAACAGTGAATAATTTATATTAACAGCTGCTGCCAAGTGTTTCCAGATGCTGTCTCATGGGAGACATCTAGTACTTTTCAAAGGTTGCCGCAGGCCCATATGAGTAACCAAAATCAACATCTAAATGCAGGGGGTTGTCTTTTCCCTTTTCCAAATATAAAGTTGTGATAAGGTCCCTCTGCATGGAAAACAGAAATACCAACTCTTGCCATCTAATTTCAGCTATAAACTTGCAAGACAGGACTCTTGCTTGCTACTGTGTTCTTGTCTTAGTTATGAATATGGCAGTGAGAGCTCCCACACCCCCTCCCTAGGGGTGGGGCACACAATTCAAGGGCTAATCGTAGGTTATACTTCATCATTTACATGACCAAAGTCACAGGGGGATGCCATTCAAATACATGGATATCTTGCTTCTCTTCTGAAATGCCACTGAAGGACATGTACACACGTGAGTGTGTGCTAAGTCTCTTCAGTCATGTCCAACTTTTTGTGACCCTATGGACTGTAGCCCATTGGCTCTTCTGTCCAGGGGATTCTCCAGGCAAGAATACCAGAGTGGCTTGCCATGCCCTCCTCCAGGGGATCTTCCCAAACCAAGGATCAAACCTGCATCTCTTATGTCTCCTACATTGGCAGTTGGGTTTTTTTTACCACTAGCACCGCCTGGGAAGCCCCAAGGACATATACACTTTCCTATTAATCAAACCAAGACTTTACCAAGAAGCGCAAGTCATCACACCATTAAAGAAATCAGTTGAGATCTTTTGGAACTTCAGACTCCTATGCACATCAAAACCCATTCAGTGCCTCATCTCTTTCATTCGCAAGATGACAGCTCGGTAACAGAGAAAATGTTCCAGATAACGTGTTCAGGAAGTGTCGACGGGCTGACCAAATGCAGATGGCAGATTTTCATGTTAATGAGTCTCTCTCTTGGAGTTAAAAAAAGTAGTTCTGAAGGAGGCGACTTTAGAACAGTTCCGTGTCCTTGCATTACCTGACAACTTCAGGCAAAGGACTATAGTCATCTTGGGCTCTTTGAGGATGATGTAAATTGGAGAGCTTTTCCAAACATGTCAATGATTCTAATTCTGTTCCACAAAGCTTTTCAGAGTGTTCTCGCCCAGTCTCACCGTCATCCTATTTGAGGTGGCTGAGTAGGGGAGGAAAGGGTGAGAAACTCATCAACTCATAATGCTTTTTTTTTTTCTAATTTATAGTTTTTTGATTTTGGCCATGCTGTGACTTATGCAAGGATCTTAGTTCCCCAATCTGGGATTGAACCCATGCTCCTTGCAGCAGAAGCAGGAAGTCCTAACACTGAACCACCAGGGAATTTCCCATGATGCTTTTTAAATTGCCCTGGGTCATTTCAGATCTGGAAGCTAATGTGTTTCTTCCTGCAAAAGTCAGAATAACAATGAGTTTGCATGCACACATACACACACACACACACACACACTGGTGAGGGCTAATTTTTTTTACTGAGTTCACTGATTCAAATGCTAATCTCTTCCAGAAACACCCAACTAGACACATCCAGAAATAGTGCTTTACCAGCTCTCTGGATATCCCTTAGCCCAGGCAAGTTGACACATCAAAGTAATCATTAGGAACAGCAAAACCCAGCAGCACAGAGACGGTAGATCGGTTATCTAGTCCATCGGCTGGTGTAGAGACAGAAAATCTTAGAAGTCTGCCCAGAGCATCTTAGTATGTCTTTGTACTTGCTGTACCTCTGTCTCAAAGTGTCCAAGTATCCAGATACTCAAGTACCTCAAGTATTCAGATGCTTCCTTATATCGTTATCTCCTTCAAATTGTTTAGTCGCTTAGTCCTATCTGACTCTTTGCAATTCCAGGCTCCTCTGTCCATGGGATTTCCCAGCAAGAATACTGGAGTAGGCTGCCATTTCCATTTCCAGGTGATCTTCCCATCCCAGGGATCGAACCCGCATCTCCTGCTTGGCAAAAGGATTCTTTACCTTTGAGCCACTGGGCTTCCCATCTGCCCAAAGACCACTGCTTTATTCTTCTCCTCCAAATTCATCACTTGGCATACTGTTTTGTAAACACAAGTTTGCTGTCTGTCTCCTCTCATTAGAATGTACAAAGAAAGCGGGGGTTTTATCCACTGCTGTAATCCTGGGCCACTTTAAATCATAATCCTTAAATGTTAGAATGGATCAGAATCTCCCAGAAGCTTTGTCATAATGGAGATTTGGGGCTCCCACTCCTAAAATTTCTGATGCAGTAGGTCTGGGGTGGTACCCAAAAGTCTGAATTTCTACCAAGTTCCCAGGTGACGCTGATGCTGCCGGTCACTTTGGACCACACTTTGAGAACCACGGCTCCAAAAATTCTTGGCATGTAGTAGGCGCTCAATAAATATTCATTAAATGAATAAATGAATGAACACTCTCTCATGTCTCTTGTTTACGGATAAACCTCTGTGGGTATACCTGACAACATGTCCTCAGCACAAGCCATCTTTTCTCTGGACCTGAGTACAGGTCATCCCAGGCTTTGGGAAGTCAGGGCTCCCTTCCCAGAGTCTTGCTGAAGCCCCTCTCCCACAAAGGTGCCTTGAATCTCAGCTCCAGCCAATCATTCCTCTGTAGATGGTTATAGCTGTGTTCTGTCTTTTTAATGCCATCATCAAGATTCCCCTCAAGGAGGACTTTGCCTTTTATGTTCCAAGAGGAATATCATCACCCTGCTCATCATCAGGGAAAACAAAAAACGTCCTAAATATTCAACAATAGAGAAAGAGTTAAGTAAGTGATAGTTTAGCCATATGCTGGCTGTATCATTCAGCCATAAAAATTATGTTTACACAGATTGTTTTAATAGCTGCAGTAAAATGGTTTTTATATAATACTATAAAGAGTAACGCTGGAATAATATTCTCCTTGAAAGCTCACTTCTGCTGGCATAGGTGTAGGCAACTTGCACTGCAATCGCCCACGGGTAGCAGTGACAGGGAAGCAGCAGCCTGGCAACATGTGTCTTTGATGGGTTTGCTTTTCTTTTTTAAAAATATTTATTTATTTTTGGCTGTGCTGGGTCTTTGTTATAACACGGGTTTTTCTCTAGCTGCAGTGAATAGGGGCTACTCTCTAGTTGCAACGCGCGGCGGGCTTCTCTTGCTATGGAGCACAGGTTCTAGGACATAGGGCTTCAGGAGTTGAGGGGCGTGGACTCTAGAACCAACTCAGGTTCCATGGTTGTAGCACACGAGATGAGCTGCTCCACAGCCTGTGGAACCTTCCCAGACCAGGGGTCTTTCCCCGTCTCCTGCACTGGCAGGCAGATTCTTCAGCACTGCGCCACCAGGCAAGCGCTGGGTTCGGTTTTCTAATTGGAGATGGATGGTTGATTGGATGCGGGGAAAGCAAGCAATGATGGAGAGAGAGCGGCATGGCATGTGTTTCCCACCTAGCCTCTGGACTGGGTTTTTGTTTCTCTATTTCAGGGGTCCCCAACCTCTGGGAAGTAATGCCTGATGATCTGAGATGAAGCTGATGTAATAATAATAGAAATAGGGAGGTGGGAGGGAGGTTCGAGAGGGAGGTTCAAGAGGGAGGGGACATATGTACACCACGGCTAATTCATGTTGATGTATGGCAGAAATCAAAGCAATATTGTAAAGCAATCATCCTTCAATTAAAAATAATAAAAAAATAATAGAAATAAAAAGCACAGTAAATATAATGCTCTTGAATCATCCCAAAACCACTTCCCGCCAACCCCCGTCTCTGGGAAAATTATCTTCCACAAAACTGATCCCTGGTGCCAAAAAGGTTGGGGACCGATGCTCCATTTAGAAGACAGAAGACCAATTTCATAATATCAAAGCAATAGTTAACAGTTATTAAGCCCTAACCATATGCTGGGCACAGCACTGTTTTATGATCTATGCATGTATGCACGTGTTAATTACATTTCACTTATTCAGGGAGCCAATTATTTCAAGAAACAAATGGAACAGTTTTTATGAAACACATGTGTAGCTGTGGGAACAAACAGGGCTGTGTTCATCATATTCATTCATGTGGATTTGCTAGTTTAAAAAAAAGATCTCTCTTGTGACATTTATATTCTGGTTAGGAGGGAAGTGATAAATAATAAGTAAGTAAATTATAAAGAATACTGGAAAGCAGTAAGTGTTATAAAAATACTTAGTAAGGCAGGGCAAGAGGGTTGAATATATCAAGGTGATTTTAAATAACAGGAAAAATATACAAGTAAATTATACCCCTTCTGAAAAATTATAGCTGTTGTCTCTAGGAAGATAATTCTATTTTACTTCAGAGTGGTTTTCTAAATAATCCACAACATGGTATATTAAGGACTTATTCTCTAAGACTAACATTTTTCAGAGAAGCCACAAGACAAAATAGAAATGGTTAGCCATATCCGGGCACAGAATATGGCCCTTCTACTTACTAGCTGAACCACCATAATTAGCATTATTTTTTCTCCTCTTTAACAAGGGGAGCTATTTAAAGATTAAATGATACAGCATTTGCTTGTCCATGAGAAATTCTTTTAGCTACAGTTAATAAAACCTGACCACAGTAACTTAAATAATGTGCTGTGCTTAGTCACTCAGTCGTGTCTGACTCTTTGCAACCCCATAGCGACTTTCACTTCACTTCACTTTACTTCCGGGGCTTAATGATGTCTGGACAAAAGTTTTGATTTTTTTTTGGTCCTTTGACTCAAAGTCACAAGATGGCTTCTGCAGCTCTAGCCATCACAGCCTGTCCATAGCAAGAAGAAAAAGAAAGACAGAAGGGATGGGTTGATGATTAGCAAAACAAATGCTTTTTGCAAAACCCTACAGAAGAGTTCTACTTCTACCACATTGACTAGAATTTGGCCACTGCAACACAAAGATGATCAGGAGAGGGAGTTAAGTAATGGATGCTGCATCATGCAATAACCACTTTTTCCCACCTTAAACACAAAAGCACTGTGCCTAGGACATAGGTGTGTGTGTGTGTGCGCACTCAGTCATGTCTGACTTCTTGCAACCCCATCGACATGAAGCCTTCCAGGCTCCTCTGTCCATGGGATTTCCCAGGCAAGAATGCTGGAGTGAGTTGCCATTTCCCACTCCAGGGGGTCTTCCAGACCTAGGGACTTAACTCAAGCCTCTTGCATCTCCTGAATTGGCAGGTGAATTCTTTATCATTGAGCCACGCGGAAAGCCCATACATAGGAGTCCATCTGTAAATGCTGGCTACTACTATTACCAAATATTTTTAAAGAGTTACGTTTGCTTTTAGAAAGACAGTTTGGGGTACCATGCTTAAGGAAACACTGTCTCTTTTGGGTATCCCCAGTGCAGCTGGTTACCATTATTATTTTCTAGTTAGCAACACTTGATAATGGGTAGGCTTTGTTCAATGTGCTCACACTCCAGTTTTCATCAGCTGAAGCCATTTTCCCAGGGACATCCACCTGCACTGCTTAGCTGGGAATACGTGGGGTTAATCCACTAGAAGCCAAGTGGTTCCTGAGGACTCCCCGAGGAGATTCAACTCAGAAAGTCCCCCCACTTCTATCACCCAGAGGATCGGCCAACTCATAAACAGCAGTGGGGACAGAATCAGGCTACTAAAGTAAACTGTAACATCATAGTCAGCAGATCTGTCTACATCTTTGACACCAACCTGGCCCACACATCATCTCCTCTTGGGTGGAGAGTTGAAGAACCCCTAATTGCCTTCCTGATGGGTCTCACGTCTGTGCTGGAGCAACTGTTTTAAATAATGAAATGAATCATGCGACCCTCCCACTTAAAAACCTTCGACAACACTGCATTATTTTTTTTTAATATTTATTTATTTGGCTGTGCCAGATCTCCCATTTTTGTTTGGGGCATGTGGGATCTTTAGTTGCAGTATGTGAGCTCTCTATTGTGATGTATGTGATCTACTTCTCTGACCAGGGATGGAACCCAGGTTCCCTGCTTTGGGAGTTCAGAGTCTTAGCCACTGGACCACCAGGGAAGTCCCTGCATTATTTTTTTTAATTGACATATACCATCATATTGATTTTAGGTGTACAATGTGATGGTTTAATATTTGCATAAATTGTGAAATGATGACTACTATGAGTTTAATTTACAGTTAAACTATAAATAGTAGTTACAATTTTTTGTATCCAGCATCTCACATAGTTAGATATTTTCCTTGTGATGAGAGCTTTCAAGATTTCCTCCCTTAGCAACTTTCAAATATACAACACAATATTATTAATTATAGTACCCTTGCTATATTTTATGTGCCCCAAGTATATTTCTCTTATAACTTAAAGTTTGGACCTTTTGAACCCATTCTTTGTGGAATTCCTTAAACACAGATTTTGTCGTAAATGCAATGGGAGAGTAAGGTAGGGATTAAAGAATGCAAAATGATTTGTTGTTCAAACTGTCCATGTTAATCCAACCATGTACTATAGCACCTCCCCACAGGATACTATGAGGGTTCAGACAATCCAGTGAGCCTAACAAACTCATTACCTAAAGAACTGATAAAAGCAAGACATAAAATTATGTATATATATTAATATATTATGGTATATTTATATATTATAATTTAATCATATATATGCATGCATGCTTGTGCATACTAAGTCGCTTCCCTCTTGTCTGATTCCTTGCAACCCTATGAACTGTAGCCTGCTAGGCTCCTCTGTCCATGTGATTCTCCAGTCAAGAATACTGGAGTGGGTTGCCATGCCCTCCTCCAGGGGACCTTCCCCACCCAGGGATCGAACCCACATGTCTTATGTAAAGAATCCAAAGAGTAGTCATTGAGGGTCTTCTGATACCCAGCCCCAGCTCACTTCTCATCTTTCTCTGTGGCCCCCTCCTCCCGCCCTTGACACAGTCACTGGGGTTATTTATCACGCGGATGCACAGCAACATTCGGCCTCCAGAAAAGGTGGTCTGATTTTCAGATGCCTTCACACTCCTAACTGAGCACACAGACTTGATTGACATTGCTGATCGACTTGGAGAAGAAAGTGAAATGGGTGGAGAAAGTTTGGTTTTGGCCGTTTCCGGACGCCTTTAAGCGGGTCACAGGTAGGAGCCAGAGGCAGCTGCCAGCGCACAGCGAGCACCGAAAGCCCAGGAGCCGTGAGCTTTCTCTGCAATTCATTAATCTTGGCAGCGAGGCCTGGATGCTGATTAAGTAGCTAACGCGGGGAAATTAAAGATGCTCCAGAACCTTCGTCTTGGCGGCGTCTTTTCTCCAGACGCCAGGGCAGTGGAGCGCCTGCCTCCGCAGGTAACACGGATGTTGCTCCCTCGTCCAGAGATGGATAGTGAACAGATGGAAGGAACTCACTGACGGGGCAGCTCTCTTCCTCTCCCCATCATGATACAAAATTCAGTGTAAGGAGGAATAAATAAAAATCTCTATTCAAATGAAGCCGCAAAGAAGCTTTTAAAACGGCATTCATCAGGTGAGCTGTTCAATAAGCCGGGAGCGAGCACGGTGGGCGAGAGGAGTACGTGGTAGGGCCCTTGGTGATGCCCTGATGCCCGGAACGGCCTCCATCACCTGTCAGTCCCCGTGCGCTGGGGCGAGGACCTGGATCGTGAGCACCTTCAGCCTCACCCTTTATTCATTTCAGCCGTGCACCCTCTGCCTGGCAGAGAGGAAGGAACCTGCCATACTGAAAGTTATATAGTCGTTGAACTATGATTTCTTGACGCTCTATCAGCTGACAGATAGCAGACCATAGCAGTGAGCCAAGTGGATGAACTCCTGCCTTCACGGGGCTTAATTCTTGTGTAATGTCTAGAAAGAAAAATGGGCAAATAGAATGCTTATATAATACTTTCATTCCTGAAATAAAAAGAGGACAAAGAAGCCACAGAGACTAAAAGAAAGAAAGAGGAATTCAACCAAATGTACTGAGCATGGGGTATGTATCCAAAATAGGAGAGCAGCTCAAAGAGCATCAGTAGATTAGAGAGTAAGTCAAAGGCTTCACCTGATTTATGAATTTTTCCTCTGGGCTTACGAATTGCTCTTTCTGGAATTTCAGACGCCACTAGTTAGAACCCAAAATGGTGATTCCCTTTTGGGTGATCAATCAGAGTTGTGTGGTCATTTAATTCTGCCTGTTATATACAAATTTCTCTGGGCAAGGAAACAAAAGAGAATTTGTAGGTCAATAAATTACTGGGGATAACTGGAGGAACCAACATTTATGGAATATTCAGGATATTCTAAGAGCCATGATTTAATATTATGAATTTTTAAATCCCTACTCTTCTTCAAGTCAAGCATTCTTATTTTCACTTTATAGTTGAGGAAAATGAGGTGCAAAGAGCTGAAGTAAGAGGTTGAAAGTAGTCTGGTGGCCAAATCAGACCCACAGATGTTTTTGATTTTTTGATTCTATCATGTTAAAAAATTAGTTACCAAAATTTCAAATACATAGGATTTCATATTTTAAAATTCAGATTTCTCTGAATTTCAGAGATTGCAGAGATCTAAAATTCAGATTATGGCAGGACTGTCATCCCATCTTGCCTAATAAAATTAGACTTTTTCTTTACCTCATACACAAAAACTTACTCAAAATTGAATTATAGACCTCAATGTAAGTTCTGAAACGCTAAAGCTCTCAGAAGAAAACATGAAAGTAAATCTTCATGACCTTGGACTAGGTAATGGTTTCTTAGTTATGACACCAAAAACATATGTGACAAAGAAAAAATGGATATTGGACTTCATCAAAATTAAAACTTCTGTTCACCAGAAGACATCACTAAGAAAGTGACAAGACAGCCCTCAATGGGGGAAAATATTTGAAAATCATATTTCTGAGAAGGGACTTGTATGTAGAAGATACAAATAACCCATACCAGGGCTTCCCTTGTGATTCAGCTGGTAAAGAATCCACCTGCAATGCGGGAGACCTGGGTTCAATCCCTGGGTTGGGAAGATCCCCTGGGGAAGGGAAAGGCTACCCACTCCAGTATTCTGGCCTAGCGAATTCCTTGGACTGTGTAGTCCATGGGGTCACAAAGAGTCGGACACAACTGAACGACTTACATTTTCATATTCAACACCAAAAGACAACCTAATTTTTTAAATGGGCAAAGAATTCGAGTGAAAAGTTGAATATAAAAAATATTCAGAAATGGTGAATAATCACATGAAAGTTTGCTCAACATCTTTAGTCATTAAGTAAATGAAAATCAAAACTAGTGTGAGATATCATTTTAAATTCAGTACGATGGCTAGATTCTATAAGTTGGACAATAGTATGTGTTGGAAAACAAATGGAAAAGCTGAAACCCTAACACATTGCTGGTGGGAATGTAAAATTGTGCAACTGCTTTGGAAAACATTTTGGGAATTCTTCAAACAGTTAAACATAAAGTTACCACATGACCCAGAAATTCCACTCCTAAATAACACCCAACAGAATAGAAAACATATGTCTACACAAAAACATGTACACAAATGTTCATATCATCATTTTTCATAATAGACAAGAATTGAAACAAAAGGTTCCTTAATTGATGTATTGATAAACGAAGTATGAGCTATCCATCCAATTATTATTATTCCATCAGAATAAAAAGGAATGACATATTGATTCAATGGTGAATTTTGAAAACAATATGCTAAGTGAAAGAAGCCAGACACAAATGGCTATCCTATGATTTTGTTTATCATGGTATCACGGTATCATTATATCATTCAAATCCATTTATATGAAATATCCACAATGGTAAAATTCATCAAGACTGATTAGTAGTTGCCAGGGGCCAATGGTTGTAGGGGCAGGCAGAATATTCTAACAGGGTGATGAAAATATTCTGGAATTAGGTAATGGTGATGGTTGTACAATTTTGGGAATGTACCAAAAAAAACTAAACTGTATCCTTTAAAGAAATGAATTTTATGTTATATCAATTACATTGCAAAAAACCACCATTTAAAAAAAAAGAACACTGAAAGACATGACTGATAGGTATTTTTAAATCACCATAATTTTTTTTAGATATCATGACAACTTCACTGCTATGAACTTCCCTTTTCTGTCCATTTTGGCCATAACAGGTAAGAGAAGGTTTAAGACGGGGAGAATCCTAATTAATGAGAATTGATCATTGTCCTATAGTCCACACAACTCTAGTCTAGTAGACTAGAAAACTGATGATGCCCACCCCCAACTTTCTGGCTAATGTTGTTAAACTTAACCCAAAACTATGATTTAGTCCCCTGTGCCACTGAAAAGGAGCAGCACTTTCTGAGCAGGAGAAGCAGGTCCTTCTCCCACCCCCATGCCCTCCACCTGCCTTTTGTCTGTGGAAAAACTTTAGCAAAAGAATAAGCTTAATCAGAGAAGTGAGAAGATGTAGAAACAAAGCAAAATAGTCAAAGGAGACCAAATAATGATAGTTTAGTCATTAAGCAAAGGCAACGACCTCTAGTTCCTTCTCAGGGGCGATGGATAATATTCTGAGTCTTATTCGCTGAGCTGTCTTATAGATACTGAAATCCCCACAGGGTGGAAGAAATTAACTACGTGATGCCTAGACCGTAGCCATGACATAAGCTGCCACAACTCCAAGAATCAGCCTCAAAGAAATGGGAACAAACCAACCTTGGAACTGAAGATTAATTGTATTTAAAACAATCAAGAAGTTACCAATCAGACCACTGATGACCAGCTTCAAGAGGACTGTCAGAACTGAGTGTTCTGTTTCTGCATGTAGCCCCCTCCCTCTGTCCATAAAAACTCTTGCCCACTGATTATCAGGAGGTGGGGGAGAATTCAGCCTTTGGACAAGCGCCCAAACTTCCCCCCACCCCGAATCCCAGTGGCTAGCATCTGGAATAAAGCAAACTTCCCTTTCTATCAACTTGCCTCTTTATTGGCATTTGAGTGGCGAGCAGCCAGATCCCACTTTCAGTAACACGATGGCTAGTCTTTGACATTAGAATATTTTTTTTTAATCATTAGAAATACATCCTCCAGATCCTGACTCTAAAGGGTCTTCTGCCACTGGTTATAACACAGGTGACACATGCACACTCGTGTTCATTAAAGACGGTCACAGCAGAGTGACTCTCAAGTTTTCTGTCACTGCCACACTTTCATGTGGGAGAAATCCTGGGTAGCCTGTCAGAATGTGGAGCTGGCCTGACATACATTCCAATCCAAATGATAAATCTCCCTGGCATAGATTATAGAAGCTGGTCAGAGATTCTCACCTCTGGCTGCTCATTATAATCACCCGAGAAGCTTTGTAATAATGTCATCCATCAATTGGGTTTCATCTCACAGGAACTGAATCAGAGTCTCTGGGGCTGAGTCCCAGGCACGTTTATTTTCAAAAGATCCTAAGATTATTCACTCCATTGTGCAGCCATGGTTGAGAAATCCTAATTATGTAAAATCAGCCAAAAGCATACTTGGGCAGTAGATGGATGCAGTTAATACAAGTGATGCATATTTCAAAGTCTTGTTCTGTTGTTAATGTCAGCTACACTCAGTGATGTCATTCTCAGGAAGCTGAATCGATATGGAAAGCCAAGCTACTCATAAGGTTGTCTTTGGGTTTTTCCATTTCCAAGAATTACAGAGAAGACAAAGATAAGGGTTAAAGCTGCCTGACTCAGGCTCCTCCTCTCTCCTGGTGCCTCCTCTAGGTGTGGGGTCTTCTGCAAGGACACCATGGCTTCCAAGGGCACCATCATTTCCTGGGTGGTGAATGCCAGCAAATGCAAGTACTAAACACTATTTTGAAACTAGCTGGTTTTGTTCCAGGGGCTCCAAAGAGCTCTGATACCATCATCCTTTATGTCTCTGCACAGAAAAGAATTCGGTGAGAGGCAAAGTGATAGATAAGAAGTGATTTATTAGAATAGGATGCTTGTGAAGTTTACAAGTGGGCGAGCAAGGGGGTACCACATCCCAAGAACTTTTTGGGTTACAGTTTTATAATCAAAGGAAAAGTGAGGAGGGGGATTTTCTTTGTCTTTCTGGAGTAGACGCAAGCTCCATCATCAGCTCCTCCTCCAGCTTGGGCAGGGAAGTTTTCTGGTCCCTACATGGTCAAGTTAGGTCCACAGATTATTGTTTTTTATGTGTACAGAGAGCATGTCCTACGGATCATTAACTTATTGAGCTCACTGGGCAGGATGTGGGTCTCCTTCCACCATTATTTTATTGTGTGGGGGCGTGTCTTCTGCTTCTGTCGCCCGGCTTTTTGCTAAGAAGTCTGCTGGTTTTGTGGTTAAGCAAACCTGCTTTGCTGTGAGCTATGCTGTGCTTAGTCGCTCAGTCATGTCCAACTCTTTGTGACCCCATGGACTGCAGCCCGCCAGGCTCCTCTGTCCATGAGGATTCACCAGGCAAGAATACTGAAGTGGTTGCCATGCCCTCCTCCAGAGTATCTTCCCAACTCAGGGATCGAACCCAAGTATCCCACGTTGCAGGCAGACTCTTTACCAACTGAGCCACCAAACTGCGTTTTTGAGTAATCATTAACTTTCAGGAGTTCCCCATATTTTTCTACTTACAAACCTCTAGTGGGATTAACTATTTAATCACCTACTTTGTCCCTTTACTCTGTCCCTATCAATTTCATTGAAACAAAATAAGTTCTTTGGACTCAGCCTAAAGATCCTTCACTCCACCCCTTGCACAGAAGTCAGAAATGCATCATGAATGAAATCAACCCAAGCTTGGGCATGTGGGGGAAGGGAGATTTTCCCTTTTCCTTCTCAGTTCTTTTGGCTGGCATTTAAAATGACATAAGGTAGATTACCAGGAAAAAAAAAATCAAAGGTATTAATATTCGCATAGGGAATCCTATAAGTATAAAGAATTCCAAAGACAATCAGGCAAGGTGAGGTATATGTTGACAAAATATTAGTCAATCTAAGAAAGAAATGGAAATTTTTATTTGAGCCAAATTTGAGGATTATAACCTGGGAAGAGCTTTTCAGAAAGCTCTGAGAACTGTTCTACCCATTAGAAGTCAAGATGCAGTTTATATAGATTTTTTGACAGAGGGCTGTACATGAAATGATGTAGTATTATTGACAGTTTACATAATCCAGATTAAGGTGCCATTATGATGAGTCATGTGACCCCCTTACAAGATCGAGAAGAAATGTTATCTTTTAAGGAGCTGTCTTGTTGGTTCTAGTGTTGCAGGTAGAGGGACCCTTTTCAGGGCCCAAGAGTGGGCTCTTGTCTCACACTCTGAAATGAATTGTCTGAGGAGACACATGTGCTGACAAAGCAAGAGATTTTATTGGGAAGGGGCACCCAGGCGGAGAGCAGGAGGGAGGGAACCCAGGAGAACTGCGCTGACGTGTGACTTGCAGTCTTGGCTTTTATGGTGACGGGATTAGTTTCTGGCTTGTCTCTGACTTGGGGTCCTTACTGGTGGCAGGGGCATCACTCAGCCAAGATGGATTCCAGCAAGGAGTATTCTGAAAGGTTAGTAGGACTGGTGTCTCCTCTCTCCTTTTGATATTTACCAAGTTTTTCCAGATGGTGCTAGCTTGTTAGTCCCATGTTCCTTACCAGGACCTCCTATTGTTATGATAACCCATGCAGATGGTTACTGTCTCACCTGGCCAGGGATGCAGTTTTAGTCAGTGTTTCCCCTAACACTACGAGAATATTGCTCTTTGTAGTTGAGCAGGTATTTCTGCCAAAGGAGAAGGTTTTGTGGATCCCAATGCACAGAGTGGGGAAAAGAGAGGTCAAAGGGCAGAAAATAATTTTTCATGTTTAAAGTTTTCTGATCTAGCCACAACAAATTCACGTATGTGAGTTTTATTCCACATATATGTATATATTCTAGACTAAGGAGAGCAGGTGGGATCTGAGGCTGAAACCAAGCAAGACCCTGTGGGGTCCTCCTGGGCACAAATCCTTTTCAGATCCCCCATTCTTATTCGTGGGGCTTCCCAGGTGGCACAGTAAGAAGAATCTACCTGCCAGTGAAGGAGATACAGGAGATGTGGGTTTGATCCTTGGGTCAGGAAGATCTCCTGGAGGAGGAATTGGCAACCCACTCTAGTATTCTTGCCTGGAGACTCCCATGGACAGAGGAAGCTATCAGATCCCTGAGGTCCCAAAGAGTTGAATGCTACTGAGCACATATTCTTATTTGTAGGATAAAGGCTTCAGCCTCCGTGACCTTGCCTGAGTTCCAAAGGGCAGATTCAGACAGATACTAATCAGGAAAGGGAGGGAATACAGAGTCAAAGAAGGAGCAGTCCAGAAACAATAGTGCAGCCTTGGGGCAGGGTCCTGGTTCCTCCTCAAGGTATATACATAACAGTATGAATATACATAACAGTATGCAGAGTTTTTCTGCTGGAACTTAGGCCTCCCTGCAAGTGGAGGATGGTAAATTCAGCCTGAGCACAAGATTCCTGGAGCACCACCCTGCTGCTTCACCACCAACCAATCAGAAGAAAGTCACACGCTCTGCCGCCCTCCTCCCAAATTTTGCCTATAAAAACTTTCCCCCTAAACCACTGGGGGAGTTCCTGGTTTCTGAACAAAAACTGTCTATTCTCCTTGCTAGACCCTGCAATAAAAATTTCTCTGATCCAAACTGTTAAGTGTGTGTGTGTGTGTGTGTGTGTGTGTGTGTGTGTGTGTGATAGTGAGGGGGGAGAAGGTGGGAGAAGTGTGTGTATACAGAGGGAGAAACAGTTTTCTCTTACTGAATTTTAATTCTATGATGAACCCATAAGTGGAAGAAACTTAGTCTCAGCTCCTGCTAACAATTGACTTAATCAATATGGTACCTACTTAAGCCCCTGATGAGGAGTAATTTATAATAAGTCAATACTTTGGTCACCTGATGCAAAGAGCCAGCTCATGGGGAAAGATCCTGATGCTGGGGAAAATTGAGGGCAGGAGGAGAAGGGGGCGACAGAGGATGAGATGGTTGGATGGCATCATCTACTGAATGGATATGAGTTTGAGCAAACTCATAGTGAAAATAGTGAAGGACAGGGGAGCCTGGCATGCTGCAATCCATGAGGTTACAAAGAGTCAGACACAACTGAGCAACTGAACAACAATGGCAAGTTAACTGCTTCTGAGCTTTGAACTAAGAAAGATACAGTGATATGTTTCCTTGACCTCAAGTAATGCTAATGTTAAAAATCAACTAGTAAAGGAGGGTCAAAATTCCTTTGGTGTTCCCTTCAATGGTGAGTGATTAGAGTCTTGTAGTGCAAATAATCGGAGAAGGCAATGGCACCCACTCCATGGAAAATCCCATGGACGGAGGAGCCTGGTGGGCTGCAGGCCATGGGGTTGCTAAGAGTCGGACATGACTGGGCAGCTTCACTTTCACTTTTCACTTTCACGCATTGAAGAAAGAAATGGCAACCCACTCCAGTGTTCTTGCCTGGAGAATCCCAGGGACAGGGGTGCCTGGTGGGCTTCCGTCTGTGGGGTCGCGCAGAGTCGGACACGACTGAAGCGTCTTAGCAGCAGCAGTAGAAGCAGCAGTGCAAAAAATACTTATCCACCAGAGGACTAGGTACTTTGATAAAATAAAAAATTTTGTACCGAATGGCCTGGCCACTTATGTATTCATTTCTCCATGTACTCCCCCAGAACCAGTTGCTCTTTCCTGACAATTCCCTACTTATTTGCATTAGAATTCTTTTTCAACATCAAATGCATTCTGTTCTGCTGGTCATGTGAGCCAAGCTAGACCAATTTTACCCTCCCCGTCACCTTGAGCAGAGATCCAAAGAAGAGAATATAGCTTGTATTCCATTTCACTTCAAAAGTGGCTTGTTTTCTAGTCCCTTTGTGCCAAAGAAGCATTAATGAAGTCCCCACTCCCAGTATCCCTGGGCTGCCTTGATCTCCCTAGGCTGATATCAAGCTCACTAATTCTGAGAATGTCCCAATCTCTGTTCATTAAATCACGTTTTGCTTAAGTTAACCCAAGTTGATTTGCTTACAAAGAAAAAAAGTCTAGTCAGTATACCTCCATATTTAAAAAATATTTTTCTCTGGCTAATATATCTGCTCAGTCAAACCCTGGACAGTCTGAAGAATATATAGAATCCTTGCCCTGATGGAACCCCCAGCCAATCATGGATATGGACTGGGGAGATCTCTGTAAAGAAAAAAATAGGAAAGAAATTTTGTGCCATAATGTGGAAAATACTGCATATGTCTTTTTATTTTGAAACATAGTAAGAATAGTTTTTGCATCTTACACACACACACACACACACACAGTTTAACACAGGCACTGAAAGCTCTAAGCAGAGCATTGGCTCTGAACCAGAATATCTGGGTTGATGATATACAGACAGTGACAGCATCACCACCTGTTCATCAAATACGCCTTTCTGATGCTCTTGCTGGGAGCAGTCACTCAGGCTAGCATCTCATTTCCTGTCATCTAGATGGAATTATGTCAAACCTTGACTAGGAAATATGAGCAGATAGTAAGTATCTCAAGATGCAGAGGTGGGAATTCCCTGGTGGTCCAGCAGCTAAGACTTTGCACACTCCCAATGCAGGAGCATGGGTTCAATCCCTGGTCAGAGAACTAGATCCCACATGCCATAACTAAGAGTTTGTATGCTGCTACTAAAGATCCCACATTCATGTGCGGCAACTAAGACCTTGAGCAGCCAAATAAATAAATAAATATTGAAGGGGAAAATGATGCATATGTGCCGTCTCTGCTTTTTTTTTTTCTTTTTTCTTTTTTTTTTTTTCATCTTGTCATGAGATAATATTGATAATATGTCCATTTTAGAAGCCTTGTGTTGAATCTGGCAAAGCCACATATGGAACAAATTACTGCTTAGAAGAGTAAGTTGAATTTTTCTGTAATTTAGAAAAACCACATGGAGGGTCCCACCAGTGAGAAATATACTTCTCTTGAATCTCTTTGTATTTTTAGGTTTATTTTTAAATCTTTATTGAGGCATAATGGATAGAAAAAAACTGTATGTATTTAATGTATATGTTTTGATGGATATGGGCATACGCATGCATAAAACATAATACCAGATCATTTCCCAGTGGCTCAGCGGTGAAGAATCTACCTGCAATGCAGGAGCTGCAGGAGACGTGGCTTCGAACCCTGGGTCAAAAAGATCCCCTGGAGAAGGGCATGGCAACCCACTCCAGTATTCCTGCCTGGAGAATCTCATGGACAGAGGAGCCTGGAAGGCTACAGTCTATAGGGGCCGGAAGAGTCAGACAGACGGAAGCAATTGAGCACGCCCGTAACATGATATACCATCACCACAATCAAGGTACTAAATGTATCCATCATAGAGTTGTTTCGTTGTCACAGCAACCAGGATTATCTTCAGTAGCACACTCGGATTCACACCCACCATGACAATTTCTGTATGTTACCTAACTTAGCTTTGGACAATGTGTATAAATATATTCATGCATTCACGCCACATGCATGTACTGAAATCCCATCATTTGCTAAGTATTCTGTACTAGGACCTAGAGGTAAGTCTAGTTTTCAATATTCTAGTATACAGTGGAGTAATAATAGGCTTTCCGTTTATGTCACACATAATATATGAAATCATTGTCACCTCCATTAACCAGTGTGATTCCCAGAACTTTCTTTTAGTGTGTAAAAGGCAGAGATCATTAACTCCATTTCAGGTGTGAGTCCTGAGATTCATTAATGAAGCTCTCTGAGTTTTCTTTTTAAAAAAATATTTATTTATTTATTTATTTATTTTTGGCTGCTGTGGGTCTTTGTTGCTGCACAAGGGCTTTCTCTAGTTGAGGCGAGTGGGAGCTACTCCCTAGCTGTGTCGCGTGTGCTCCTCACGGCAGGGGCTTCTCTTGTTGCAGAGCACAGTCTAGGCACGTGAACTCCAGCAGTTGTGGCTCACGGGCTCTAGAGGGCACGCTCAGCAGTTTTGCACCGGCTTAGTTGCTCTGTGATACATGGGATCTTCCCAGACCAGGGATCAAACCTATGTCCCCTACATTGCAAGGCAGATTCTTAACCACTGGACCACCAAGGAAGCCCTCTCTGAATTTTCCTTTAACAGAGTTAGCAAGAACCAAAATGAAAAGGAACATTTCAATAAAACATACTACTTAGAACTATAGAGATAAATGCCCCAAATTTGTCAAAATAGAATGGGTGCCTCCAGGCAAGGGGAAATGGGCAGATGGGACTGTTTTGTCTTTGTTCTTTTTGTCTTTTAAATTTGTCACAAGTCTGGTTGAAATGTATGATTCTTTAAATTGTATCATGCAGGACTTTGGGGTTTTTTTTTTTCATATAGTTAATTTTTACAAATTTTTCTTTACAGTTTTTCTCCCAAATGTCCAGTATCTTTATTTCTTTTCTCATCCACATTGGAACTTTTGGTTTTCCTTTCAAGTGATCTGACATTTTCTAGTTCAGCTCTTTTGTATGCATCCATTTAACACCTACTGCATAACAGGTTGAAGGATATACAGTCAGGCAGTATATATTTCTATAAAACCGTGTGTATAAAAATATAAATCCTGGGGCTTCTCTGGTGAGCTAGTGTTAAGAATCTGCCTGCCAATGCAGGGGACACTGGTTCAATTCCTGGTCTGGGAAGATCTCACATGCCATGGGGCAACTAAGTCCATGCACAACCAGAACTACTGAGACAGCTCTCTAGAATCCCTGCTCCAGAACAAGAGAAGCCACTGCAGTGAGAAGTGAGAAGCCTGGGCACCCCAACTAGTGTAGCCCCCGCTAGCTAAAACTATAGAAAACTCAGCAGCAATGAAGACCTAGCATAGGAAAAAATAAGTAAATCAGAACCATAAGTTCTGGTCAGCACTCAAAGAACCTGCAAACTTGCTGCAGAAAGAAATTGGGAAAACATCTAAGGAACTCTGAGCAGTTCTTATTTTCATGCGACATTTTTTCACAGTTTCTTCTCACTCAATTTTAGGTCCATCTTAACATCAGTGTTTTAACAGATGCAGTGCTTATTTTTTAGTACTATGTAGGATAATGTTCCCTTTCAGTGGCATTTGGAGTTTGTTTGTTTATGGAATGTGTGATTAAAGATTAAGTTATTGATACACACTCTAATGTGAGCCCAGGGACAGAAGCAGGCAGGAAAAACATCTTCCTAAAGTGCAAATCTAATTAGGCCACCTCTTGCTGACAACTTTCCAAAGGCTCATCATTACCTTCAGGCTAAAGCCCCAAACCCTCAGTGGATAACAAAGTCTGTCATCATTTAGCTTCTGCCTGAAATCAGGAGCCCCCACTCCACACCCACTTGCCTAAGTATCCAACCCCGTCACCTTTCCCTCCACACACCAGGGGAATCATGTAGATCCCAGAGTTTGTGACCCCTCTGCTCATGTTGAAAAAGGAGGTAGATGTCCTCCCCCACCCCGACCCAGAGTGAGCAATTTGAGTTCATTCCCTGTGAAGAAAAATTCAAAATACCAATAGCAGGACAATCGAGAGAGGAGGCTAGGCCTGGCTAAGATAAGAGATGAGAGATCACATATTCCTCATTCTCAAAGTCAGGAGACCTTCTCAACTGCACATGTGCAGAAAGGCTCCTTAGGGGCCAAAAGGGGAGTTATGCTAAGTGATGCTAACTACCCAGAGGCCTCTTCGGTAGACTCCATCTTGGCTGAGAGATGCTGATGTGCGCATACATGGGAGGATCCTGAGACTGACCAAATACAGACTCAGAACAAGGCAAATCAGAATGATTGGCCAAAGGAAACCTGGAACAATTGCCCTATAAAGTGATTCAAATCACCATGAGGATGCGACGCTCTGAGTTCACTCGAGTGTCTATCCACAGGTACTGTCCTCTTTTCCTCCTCATAAACACTTGACTTGTTTCATTACACTCCGTCTTTGTGGGAACTCTTTTTCTGCAAAGTCAAAGGGCCAGGGCCTGGTCACTGATCCTGGTCTAGCAGCTAGGATTCAGCTCTCTTGCTTCTCTGACCCGACCTCAATCTTTGGTCAGGAACCAAAGCCCGGCTTTTTCTAGGGTGTTTTCCCTGGATGTTTGGCTGGCCTCTCCTCAACTTGAAGTCCTCCATCTCAAGAGACAACATTTTTTTAAAAAATGATACAAAGGAACTTATTAGTATTTACAAAACATAAACAGACCCACAGACGTAGAAAGCAAAGTTATGGTTACCAAAGGGGAAGGGGGTGGACGGGAGCGATAAACTAAGAGCTTGCTATTAACAGATACACATCACTGCATGTAAGATAGATAACCAACAAGGATCTACTGTATAACACAGGGAACTCTACTCAATATTCTGTAATAATCTATAAGGGAAAAATAATCTGAAAATGAATATATATATATATTTTTTTCATTTATTTTTATTAGTTGGAGGCTAATTACTTTACAATATTGTAGTGGTTTTTGCCATACATTGACATGAATCAGCCATGGATTTATATGTGTTCCCCATCCTGAACCCCCCTCCCACCTCCCTCCCCATCCCATCCCTCTGGGTCATCCCAGTGCACCAGCCCTGAGCACTTGTCTCATGCATCTGAATATATATGTTTAATTTTTTTTATTGGAGGATAATTGCTTTACAATATTGTGATGGTTTCTGCCATACGTCAACATGAATCAGCCACAAGTGCACATATGTCCCCTCCCTCTTGAACCCCTCTCCCATCTCCCCGCCCCGCCCCATCCCTCTAGGTTGTCACAGAGCTTGGGTTGAGCTTCCTGTGTCACACAGAAAATTCCCGCTTGCTATCTATTTTACATATGGCAACATACATGCTTCCATGCTAGTCTCTCAATTCGTCCCACCCTCTCCTTCCCCCACTGTGTCCACAAGTCTCTTCTCTACGTCCTTGTCTCCACTGCTGCCCTGCAGATAGGTTCATCAGTACTATCTTCCTAGATTCCAAAGCATGCATTAATATACAACATTAGTTTATATTTTATTATATATTTATTATATGCAAATGTATATAATATGTATATGTATATTACATGTATATGTATATAATAAATGTATATCAAACCGGGATCTCCTGCATCGCAGGTGGATTCTTTACCAACTGAGCTATCAGGGAAGCTCATATAATAAAATAATTATATATAAATATTTTATATATATGTACATACACATATATATATATTTCCGAATCATATTGCTGTACATCTGAAACTAATGCGGCATGGTAAGTTAGCTATATTTCCATTTTTAAAAAAGAGAAAGTGAAAGAGACAACACTTGTCTGTATTGACTCTCTTATGTGAGTTCCATGTCTCTCCTGTGGCTTCAGTGGGAACCTGTTGTGTCCACAGGAGCCCTGCTGTTTTATATAACTGCTACCCTGAACCATCAGGATGTCAGGGAAGCCATCGGAGAAACAGTTCCTTCTTTGTCTCTTGCCTTCCAGCTCAGAGAAAAGGATGAGCCTTTCCACACCCCCTGGTGAAGGACTAGGAAGTTCCATGTGTTGGTAGCTCCCACTTTCTGACATTGAGAGGCTGCTATCCACTAAAAATATGTTACTCATTCTTCCAACTCCAAGTTGTCTCAGGGAAGCAGTTGTCCAGCCTGGGATGGCTTTTGCCCCCCACTGGCATCTAGACAGGGATGTGTAACCAGTTGTCACCAGTGAGGTGTGAGCAGCAGTGATGCAACACTTCTGGACCAAGGCGTATAGGAAATGAGAGTGTCTTCTTCCTGCTTCTTTTCTCCATTCATAGACTCAAAAAATAGAAGGAACTAGGCACCACCTGAAAAGACTTCCAGGAGTTAAGGGGGAAAGAATTCTCTTGTGTCAATCGATGCATTGAGATTGGGGGATTTATTTGCTCTGCCAATTACTCTTACTCCGGGCTTCCCTGGTGGCTCAGATGGTAAAGAATCCTCCTGAAATACAGGAGACTCAGGTTGGATTCCTGGGTCAGGAAGATCCCCCGAAGGGAATGGCTACCCACTCCAGTATTCTTGCCAGGAGAATCCCATGGACAGAGGAGCCTGGTGGGCTACAGTTCATGGGGCTGCAAAGAGTTGGACAAGATTGAGTGACTAACACTTTCACTTTACTCTTATTCTGATTAATACACTTCCATATAAGCAGTCTCAGGATATATTTTTTTTCCTTTTGTCATTGAAAATAGTTTTAAAATATTTATTTATTTATTTTGGCTATGTCAGTTCTTAGTTGCAGCTTGCAGGCTCTTGGTTGCGGAGCATGGGCTTCTCTCTATTCCTGGTGTGCAGGCTTAGTTGTGGGATCTTAGTTCCCCAACCAGGGATTGAACCTCAACCATGGACAGGTGGATTCTTCACCACTGGACCACCAAGAAGTCCCAGAATCATGGTATCTTTAAGACAACAAAGTCCAAATGTATAATCCAAAAATGATGTTAATTATATAAATCAAATCTTTAAATGACATGAATAAGATGCTTTCCCTGATTAGATCTGGCTCTTTACTCATTAAATGTGTTCTTCCTCCCCAGGTTTTTACCTGGGGAGGTAAGGTAAGGTTAGGGTGGCTAAGGTTTTTACCCCCAGGGAGATACATACAGTGAACATATTCTTATTTGAGAAACATTTTAGGAAGGTGGCTTTACAAGTATTAAAACTGACAAGTATTAAAAGCTGATTCTTATTCTGATGGACAGCTCCATGGATTCTCCAGAGACCCCTCTGGTCTTCCTATCCAAGCACAATTTCCTTGGTACCCATATGTCCCATTTCCCCAGCAGCAGCATCTAAACCTTGAGCCCTTTACCCCTGTCTCAGGCAGGATAGGATAGCCTCTTCCAGTTTGCATTTTCTTGCTCCAGCCAGATGCTCCTCTTAAAATCACTCCAAACCAAATTGCTCTGTTGGCTGTGTTGTACTGGGTCCCCAAGATTCACACAACTTTGGAGCCCATCATAGAAGAGCAGAGAAGTCTTTCCTTCTCTCCCCATCTCTGCTGCTATGGTAACGTGTCCCCTTTTTTTAACTATGTCTGTCCTTTAACAATGCAATGATGCAATCGCTTACAGGAAAATTGTTTCCAAACAACAAATAGGGAACTTCAACTCACAAACTCATCCAAAACTAAAACAAAAGCCATCTTTATTTTTCCATTAGCAGCATGGAGCCTACAAAAAATATTCACCTGACAGATGAATTTGCTGTTTTGATCTGTTTTCTTATTTTTAGCATATGTTTTTGGCAGATAAGCCATTCAGTTACTTACTTATAGGTGTTTTCAAATTCCGTGATATTTTCCCCCCATTTCAATGGTGTTCTATCATCTTTAAAATTAAAACGTTTCCCTAAATGTAGAAAGAGCATTATTAATAGTTTAGCATCCAAGTCAGGTTTTGCCTTGATGATAAAAATAAAAAGTACTATGTATCATATAGGAACTTGACTTATTTCCCAAGTACACATTTTCTCACAAAGTAGCTTTTCTGGTCATTTAAGAAGTTGAGTTGAAGAGAGTCACATGAAAAATCAGGCTCAGAATGCTCTCAGCTGCCCCTTCTGTCTGCTACAAATCATCACTCATGTTTAACTTTCTCCTGTTTTGTAATTTAGTTGTTTGGGATAAAAGGCATGTCCAATATTTGGGCTCAGTGAAATGAAAGTCACTCAGTCATGTCTGACTCTTTGTGACCCCATGGACTGTAGCCCACCAGGCTCCTCTGTCCATGGCATTCTCCAGGTAAGAATACTGGAGAGGGTTGCCATTCCCTTCTCAAAACGGAGCTCAGTAATACGAAGCTATTTCCCTAAATTCCTTTTTTATTTTATTTTATTCATTTATTTGGCTGTGCCACATCTTAGCAGTGTGCCGAATATTTAGTTGCAGCATGTAGGCCTTAGTTGTGGCATGTGGGATCTAGTTCCCTGACCAGGAATCAAACTCAGGATTCCTGCATTGGGAGCATGGAGTCTTAGCCACTGGGCCACCAGGGAGGCCCCAAGATGATGTATTTATTACCCAGGACAGGCTACTTCAGGGTGTGATAGGAAACCTAAGAGGCAGGTACCATTGCCCCCAGTTTACAGAAGAGGAAACTGGGGCCTGGAGACAATAAATGATTTTCTCCAAGTCTGTACTTTCATTTGCCTCCCATATAGCAGGAACTGCAACAAACTTGCTTTTCACAACCCAGTTCTAATTGGTCTCCCAGAGAGATGTGTTAAAAAAAAAAAAAAAAAAAAAAATTCATGGTCACAAATGAAACCAGATGGGTGGGGCTAGAAGAGGGTGATAATCAACCAGACCAGCTGAATTAGTTTCCCTAGGGTTGCCATGACAAAACACTATAAACTGGGTGTCTGAGAACAATAGTCATGTAGTCTCTGTCTGTTCCAGAGGCCAGAAATCCAAGATCGAAGTGTCAACAGGGCCACGGCCCTCTGCAGGCTATAGGGATCAGTGTGTTCCAGACCTCTCTCCTAGCCTCTGATAGTTGCTTGTCTTACGACAGCATAATTCCTGTGTTCACATGGTCCACTCTCCCTGCACAATATCTCTCTCTCCAAACTTCTCTTCTTTTAAGGTCACTAGTTATGTTGGATGAGGGCCCCATCCTACTTTAGTATGACCCCATTTTAATTAATTACTCCCTTTCCAAGTAAGCTCCCAGTCTGAGGTACTTGAGGTTAGGGTTCCATGGCTAGAAGGTGAGCACTTGGAACAGGCATTTGTTTTCACTGGGATACTAATTTCCTTTAAAAAAGAAAGAAAGAACCGAGGAAATTCAGAGCCAGGAGGGAGGGCTGTGCTAGGCTGTCCACCTGCCCTGGGGGCCCGGAAGGACAAGAGCAGGGTCGTGCATTTGCAGGGTGGGGGGGCTTCCTGTCAGGACGACCCCCGCTAAAGCCACCGGACTAACAGGGGCCGCTGCCCGTCGGGGACGGGCCGGGCCGGGCGTCGGGGCGGCAGCCTCAGCGTTTACATTACCGCAAACCCTCTTGCCTTACTTGCAGTGGAGGCCAGGGCCATGCAGAGCCCGCGGGCAGACACGGCTCCCAGGCCCCTGGAGAGCTCGTGCGGATTTTCACTCTCAGAAAGCCTTACTTTTCAACAAAATTTTTGTAGCAGGAAAAGTTTCGTGAATTTGTATACGCCGAAAGAAATTTTAAAATAAAATGAAAAGTCCACCTTAGAAAGCAAAAAAAAAAAAAAAAAAAAAGAAAGAAAGAAATTAAAGACTGTCCCTGAAGGACTTCCCTGATGGTCCAGTGGTTAAAACTTTGCCTTCCAATGCAGGGGGTATGGGTTCCATCCTTGGTCAGAGAGCTAAGATCTCACATGCCTCACAGTCATAAAACCAAAACACAAAACAATAACAACAAAAACAGAAAAGCAATATTGTAACAAGTTTAATAAAAACTTTTAAAATGGTCCACATCAAAAAAAAATTTTTTTTTAATAATAAATTAAAGACTGTTCCCAAGGGTGTATGCGTGCTCAGTTGGGTCTGACTCTTCCAACCCTGTGGGATATAGCCCACCAAGCTCTTCTGTCCATGGGCTTTTCTAGGCAAGAATACTGGAGTGGGTTGCCATTTCCTCCTCCAGGGATCTTCCCAACCAAGGGATCAAACCTGCATCTTCTGCACTGGCAGGCGGATTCTTTACTGAGCCACCTGGGAAGTCCTCCTGAGGATAAGTTAGTGCTTTTCATTTTTGTTTCTTAATAAAAGCATCATGTTTCCAGTGACTCAAACAAAATTGATTATCTATTTTCACACTATATGAAGCACATAGTAACACTCCCACATGAAAACTGCCAAAGTTTGAAATTATTGGATTTAAACCACACAGCGAATTAATGGTGGGGTTGCAAGGAATCACACATGACTGCCTGACTGAAGAGGGAGAGAGAGCCTTAGGGAGGTAGGTTTTAGATATAGAAAGAAAGAAAGTGAAGTCGCTCAGTTGTGTCAGACTCTGCAATCCCATGGACTGTAGCCTGCCAGGCTCCTCCGTCCATAGGATTTTTCAGGCAAGAATACTAGAGTGGGTCGCCATTTCCTTCTCCAGGGGATCTTCCCAACACAGGGATTAAACCCAGGTCTGCCACATTGCAGGCAGATTCCTTACCATCTGAGCCATCTTTAGAAGTAGGAGGTAAAATTCCTAGAAATTCCTAGAAAATTTTCTAGGAAAGCCAGGACCTCCTTCTCACCAGCAAAAATCTGACTTAGAAGGTCAAACCCTCCATCAAGGCAGAAGAGAACCTTAAATCCCCAATTGGGGAGCAGGAAACTCAGGATCAAAAAGCGTCATTGGCAGTAAAGCACTTCTGTCCTGTCACTCGTCCTGACAATGCCTTCTGCATAGGCAACAGCAGTCCTGGGTCTTCTTGCAATTAAAGACATTAAAACTCAGAGAGAAAAAACAAATATCGCATATTCATGCATAGCTGTGGAATCTAGGAAACTGGTAGAGATGAACCTATTTGCAAAACAAAAATAGAGATAAAACGCAGACACGGAGAACAATTGTATGAACACCAAGGAGGGAAGGGGGAGTTGGGTGAATTGGGAGACTGGAATTGACATATATACACTACTAATATTTTGTATAAAGTAGATAACTAATCCACAACTGGGCATTGTTTTTGCTTTAGCTCCGTCTCCTCATTCTTTCTGGAATTATTCCTCCACTCTTCTCCAGTAGCATATCAGGCTCCTACTGAACTGGGGAGTTCATCGTTCAGTGTCATATCTTTCTGCTTTTTCATACTGTTCACAGGGTTCTTGAGGCAAGAATACTGAAGTGGTTTGCCATTTCCTTCTCCAATGGACCACATTTTGTGGTGTTGGAGAAGAGTCTTGAGAGTCCCTTGGACTGCAAGGAGATCAAACCAGTCTTTCCTAACGGAAATTAGTCCTGAATATTCATTGCAAGGACTGATGCTGAAGCTGAAACTCCAATAACTTTGGCCTCCTGGTGCAAAGAGGAGAAAAGACCCTGATGCTGGGAAAGATTGAAGGCAGGAGGAGAAGGTGATGACAGAGGATGAGATGGTTGGATGACATCACTGACTCGACGGACTTGAATTTGAGCAAGCTCTGGGAGTTGGTGACGGACAGGGAAGCCTGATGTGCTGCAGTCCATGGGGTCACAGAGTCGGACACGACTGAGGGACTGAACTGAATAAGAACCCACTGTACAGTACCGAGAACTCTATTCAGTGCTCTGTGGTGACCCAAATGGGAAGGAACCCCCAAAAGTGGGGACATACGTATGCATATAGTGGATTCACTTTGCTGTACCGCAGAAAATAACATTGTAAAGCAACTGTACTCCAATAAAAAATAAAAAAGCCCAGTGAATTAGTGGCATATTGTCCAAAGTCCAGGTGGCAGTGGTGACAGGGGAGAGTCATCAGTTTCCTTGCTGTTTGCCCCAGATTAGGTGGTGGGCTTTCTCAGTCCCTACCATGGAGAGATAACATTATTCGTAAGTGAGAGAGAGTCTTGTGACCCTTATGTGTTGTTTCCAAGTCTATGTGGACACACATCATATTTTCTTCACTGTAACGAGAGAAATAGAAGTTCTGTTTTGTTGGAGGCAAGAGGATGAGAAAAACAATCACTATCACTTTGAGTGCTGTTTTGAAACCCGTACTTTTTGTCTGCTGAGAGTTGAGCTGAAGAAACATTATTTCAAAGCACAAGCCAGAGAGAAATTTCTGGAATAACTAAGTCCTGCAGCTTCCCAGGCTGTGGGCCCAGGTATGTATATAAGATAAACAATAAGACATGTGTGTGCTAAGTTGCTTCAGTCATGTCCTACTCTCTGCGACTCTATGGGCCATAGCTCACTAGGCTCCTCTGTCCACGGAATTCTCCAGACATGAATACTGGAGTGGATTGCCATGCCCCCCTCCCGGGGATCTTCCCGACCCCAGGATCGAACCCACGTCTCTTACATCTCCTGCATTGGCAGGCGGGTTCTTTACCACTAGCACCGCCTGGGAAGCCTGAATAATAAGACAAGAGCCCGCATAAACAAATCTTTCTGATTCTTCTTTTTCTTTTTGGCCATGCCATGTGGCATGTGGGATCTTATTTCCCTAACCAGGGATTGAACCCGTACTCACTACAGTGGAAGTGTGGAACCTTAACAACTAGACCACCAGGGTTTATCCCATAACTCTGTACATAAAGAGCTAGTTAGAAGTGTGGAACCTTAACAACTAGACCACCAGGGTTTATCCCATAACTCCGTACATAAAGAGCTAGTTAGAAAGAGAAGTTAAGCAGGTCATATAGAAAGATGCTCCTCAGGGCTTCTGATGATGAAGCTCATGTGTGTCTTCCTCAGCTTGTCCTTCATAAAGTGAAGTCTGCAACTACTTCTAGTCCAGTCATGAACCTCTGTCTACAGATCATAACAAATACAGAATTTCCAGAACACCACTAATTTGGGGCCAAAGTGGATCCACCATAAGACATTCGGTCTTTGATCCTCATTCTCAAAGAATAATTTCTCATAAACTGTCTTAAACATTGAAAGAAATACTACATCAACTTGGACAGAAACAAACCCACAGTTCATATAAATAAAACAGTTCATGCAACTGCATTTGAGCAGAAATTCAAGTGGTTTCTACCACTCAAGTTTCACATGTGTCCATTTGCAAATAAGTTAATTACACAGCTTAGTTAAAACAACAACCGAAGCAACTAAGATTTACTTCAATTTAGCATCTCGGTATTCACTTTTTGTGACATTTGAAAGCTATTTTCTATTAAAGAATAGTTGATTTGCAATATTATGTTAGTTTCACGTACAGAGCATAGCAATTCAGTATTTTTGCAGATTATACTCTGTTATATATAGGTTATTACAATATTTTGGGTATAATTCCATGTGCTATTCGGTAAATTCATCCTACTTATCTATTTTATATACAGTAGTTTGTTAATTCCCTAATTTGTCCTTCCTCTTTAAGAGTTATTTTTTCAATTTTGGATTTTGGGGTGATCTTTAGCATGAAAACTTTAAAGCACATCCATAATTTGAAGAAGGATTATACATAAAAGAGTTTTATATTTACTGTTAACCTGGTATATTTCATCTACGAAAATATTTCAAAAAGAGAACTCGTTTTTTTCATAACACTTTACAGTCTTTAATAAATTCCTTGTAACCAGCAGTGCTGAAAAAATTTTTAAAGCTTTTCAAATACTATTGGTCAATATTAAATTTGTCATAAATTTTCTCTAACTTTGGAAACAAGCCCAGTTGCTAATTTTGCAAGTGATTCATAGTTATCATCCATTTAAATACAACGAGGTGTTAAATCCTGTTAAGTGCAAGTTTGTTTGAGTAAGAAATGATTTCCCTTTAACGACAAGTGTTGATTAAACTATTTCAGCGCATCCTCCTGGTCTTGCTAGCCAACATTCTATATGGGCAACACTTCAGTACACTAAGGGAAGCAGCAGAGTTAGAAAAATAACAGAAATGTGTGTTGGAAACATAGAAAGCCATAAGAATTCATACTGCCTTTTACAGCAAAAAGTAAGTTTAAGCTCTTTGATTTGGCTGTGTGTGACTCAAGCAATCAACATTTTGGTGAGGAATTTAAGTTTATTAAAGTCTCCAGATCGGTATTTTGGAAGCTCTGGGGAGTCTGTTCATATGCTCTACGTTTCTGGGACAACAGAGGACAAGATGGTTGGATGGCATCACCGACTCAATGGACACGAGTTTGAGCAAGCTCTGGGAGATGGTGACGGACAGGGAAGCCTGCATGCCGCAGAGTCCACGGGAGCAAAAAGAGTCTGACATGACTGAGCGACTGAAGGGCAACATCAACGTTTCTGGGTGTGACCTTGGAAGAAACGGTGGTGTAAGGATTTCCATTTAAGCCCTGGTGCAGGGCAAGCGCTGATGGAGGTGGTACCCTTGAGTCCACTAGGGGACGCTGCACTTCCTTGCAAATCAACGAACGTAACTTTAAAGTATGTAGATTCCATTTCTGTTCATTTAAGCCACGGAGAATATAACAAGCATTTATCGCTAAAATCAATGTCCCCCTTCAGAAGAAAGCATCTGGGCTAGCTAGGACATTTTGTGTGGGGCGATCCATTTATTAAGTGATTGAAGGTTCTATAGTCCCAAACAGAGAATGATTTTTTACCTCAAAAACACTGGAATCAACACCACTATGCTTTTGGAATGCTCTCTATATTTGGAAGCTTTTAAATAATCTAGACAATTCCCTCTTCAGAATTAGGGGATAGAATTCTAACAAGATAAAAGTCACAATACCATGAAAAGTGAAATTTTCAGCCAACTCCTTTTTTCAGTCAGGTCCTTCAAACACGTTCTGAAAAACATTTTATTTTGAAAGGATTGTTGCCCTAACAAGCATGCCTTTCTTGTTACAGTGGGGCACACAAAATGTATTAATTTCTGCAATAAGACAACAAAAGTGTTTCTTGTTTATTAATATTTTTATGGACGTATAGTTGATATACAATGCTGTGTTAATTTCTGCTGTACAGAAAGTGCTTCAGTTATACATGTATATGTATAAAAGAATATTTTTTAAAGAATGTATATATACACAGTATATATAAGTAATGAAAAGTGAAAGTGAAAGTCACAGTCTGTGTCTGACTCTTTGTGATCCCATGGACTATACAGCCCATGGAATTCTCCAGGCCAGAATACTGGAGTGGGTAGCCTTTACCTTCTCCAGGGAATCTTCCCAACCCAGGGATCAAATCCATGTCTCCCAAATTGCAGGCAGATTCTTTACCAGCTGAGCCACAAGGGAAGCCCAAGAATACTGGAGTGGGTAGCCTATCCCTTCTCCAGGGGATCTTCCCTGACCCAGGAATCGAACTGGAGTCTCCTGCATTGCAGGCAGACTCTTTACCACCTGAGCTATGAGGGAGGCCCTAGATACAATATGTACATATATATATTATACATACACATGGTGTGTGCTAGGCCCCTTCAGTCGTGTCTAACTCTTTGTGACCCTATGGACCGTAGCCCGCCAGGCTCCATTTTCCATGGGATTTTCCAGGCAAGAATACTGGAGTGGGTTGCCTTGCCCTTCTCCAGGGGATCTTCCCAACCCAGGGATTGAACCCTTACGTCTCCTGCATTGAAAGGCAGGTTCTTTATCACTAGCTCCACCTGGGAAGCCCATATATACCTATATACATAGCTATATTCAGTTATACATATATATGTATAAAATATTTTTAAAGAATGCATATGTATATATACACATTTTTAAAAAAATTTCTTTTCAATTATGGTTCATATATAGTTCTCTGTCTTACACAGTAGGACCTTGCTGTTTATCCATCCTGTTTATAATAGTTTGCATCTGCTAACCCCAGCCTTCTACTCCATCCCTCTCCCTGGTTCTCTATGTCAATGAGTCTGTTTCTCTGTCATAGATAGGTTCATTTGGAGACACCGAAGGCTTTAATGGAGTAAATGTGGGGCTGAATTGGGGACCCATTGAGGATCAAGAGTCAGAGAGAAATGCAGGCATGGTCAGGTGTTGAGAAGGTGCCTCTGAGCCAGAGGTGCGCAACTGTGTTTCTACTTGCTCCCAGGAGTGCACAGTCCCCGGTCATGGCTCCAGGATCATAAGGCCTGCCTCTGTCCTTAGCCACTTGCTTACCTGTGTGGACAGGTGTGTGACATCTTTCTTCCCATCAATTCCTCTAACACTTGAGAGAAAATTTAAACCTCACTTCAGGGCTGTGCTGCCTCAGGTTGGAAGAAAACATATCTTCATGAGAGGATGAGATTGTTTGGCATTTTAGGGACCTCTTTGGGGTTTTTGTTTGTTTGCTTTTAAACTGGAGTGTTTTGTTTGTTTCTTTTAATGTTTATTTGTTTATTTAGGGTGTGCCAAGTCTTAGCTGCGGCACTTGGATCTTTAACTACAGCATGCAGGATCTAGTTTCCTAACCAGGGATCAAACCGGGCCCTCTGCGCTGGCAGTGTGGAGTCTTAGCCATTGGACAACTGATGAAGTCTCAGAGACCCCTTTGTTAATTCTCCAGGGAGACAAAATTACCACCGGACCAACAAACATTGACCGTGACCGGAATCACACCAGTCGATGGAAGTGTACCCTCTCCTTGACATCCATTCCTTCTCATTTACACAGTTTTTTTCATACCAGCAGCAACTCGCTTACAAGATCGGGGCCTCCTGCAAAGTCCACAAAAGCCCAGCTAATTCCTTTCATTTTTTTAAAAAAGAGAAACGCCAACACAAGCTGACAGAAACTGTGGAGTATTGTAAATGTTGACATGTTCTAGATAAACTCTGTCAACAGAGGAAAAACATTGCAGCATAATGGTACTAGTTGTGAAATAATTATGGCATTTACAAAAATGTTAATTTATAGCCACTGCTGATCTGTATTTGGGGAACGAGATGGAAGCCGGAAATGGCTTAATGACCATCAGACCTCTTCTTCCCAGTCTACAGTGGGACTCCTGGCTGTCACGGCCTTCCTTACCTACAAGGCTGAAGTTCTTCACCTGAGGTTCTTGTGGGATGGAAGGTGGGGACAGGCAAATCGGTCCTGCTGGCAGCCCCCTACTCACCCCGTGGAAAGGTCACTTGAATGGATTCATCTTTGGTGGTGACCAGCACCACTTTGGAGTCAGAGAGAATGCAGTTTCATTTCTGCCTCTGATACTTAGCAGGTAAAAGTCATCTTTTAGAAAATTCCAATTTCCTCATGCATAAAATAGAGGAAATTATAGTACCTGGTCCATTGGCTGGTTGGAAAGATTGTATGAGATACAAGATGTAAGTAATTACACTGCTGCTATCTCTCAAGTATACTTCTCAGTAATCACTATCATTATTATAAAATATACTATTAAAATTTTCCACAGTAATAGCTATTAAAAATAATTTTACCCTGCACTTTTGATGTGAATTTGAGGATGAAGTGCTGATTTGGTTCCAATATCGGGTCCTTGGACAGCACTTTTCATGGAGATAGGACTTGGTGAGTGGAAACTTGGGGTTAGGGAGAGAAGCATAATAGTCTACCTTCTATATTATGTCTTTGAAAATTGTTACCTGGTCAAAAAAAATTTTTTTTACAATTATCACATTACTTTGCCAACAAAGATCTGTCTAGTCTAGGTTATGGTTTTTCCAGTGGTCATGTATGGATGTGAGAGTTGGACTGTGAAGAAAGCTGAGTGCCAAAAAAACTGATGCTTTTGAACTGTGGTGTTGGAAAAGACTCTTGAGAGTCCCTTGGACTGCAAAGAAAGCCAGCCAGTCCATCCTAAAGGAGATCAGTCCTGGGTGCTCATTGGAAGGACTGACGCTGAAGCTGAAACTCCAATACTTTGGCCACCTGATGGAGAGAGCTGACTCATTGGAAAAGACCCTGATTCTGGGAAAGACTGAGGGCAGGAGGAGAAGGGGACGACAGAGGATGAGATGGTTGGAGGGCATCACTGACTCAATGGACATGAGTTTGAGTAAACTCCGGGAGTTGGTGATGGACAGGGAAGCCTGGCGTGCTGCGATTCATGGGGCCGCAAAGAGTTGGACACAACTGAGCGACTGAACTGAACTGAACTGAATCAAAATATATACCAAAAATGTAAATCTGTTCCCACTCCAAAGTAAATGAATGCCATAATTTTGGCTGACTGCAAAAATGGAAAAATATTTTGTTTATCAAATATAATGCTTCCATAACCTCCCCCCTCTTAATCTCTCTCTCCTTCTCCCAGGCCTTGCCACAATCAATTAAAGCACATTGTCTAAGGTGGGACTCAGAAGTCAATAATTTTCAAAGCCGCTCCACCCCCAACCAGTGACTGTCAGGCAGTTTGAGAACCACTGATACGCAGGCGACTCTAATGATGCTGAAGTGTGAGCCTGTGACATTTGTCCTCCCAATTGTGGATGTAGGATTTCTACAGCCTCTTTCCTTACTCACTAGGGATGGACATTTGTGTGAAATGGGGAAGGACTCTGGGCAAGTAAAATACAAATGATAAAGACCACAAACGTACTAATTCCTCAAGACCAGGTCATCTAAGCTGACCACAGGGGACCACCTGGGAATCAGTATGCTGCTTCCAAGGACTGGATAATTCAAAGGCCTTTTATCTCAACATTTGTGATTCACACTAGATGGTGAGTCATTCCTGGGGGCTTTAGTAATGGGTCTCCATCTCTGTGGGATAAGGATCTCTCCAACTGTTACTGTTTAATGGTTACAGAGTTTCTGTATGGGATGATGCAAAAATTCTGGAACTGGATCCATCATACGATGGGAAATTAATTGGCTGGCAAGTGAAAGATGAATTGGGGCAGATACAAATGAACATGAGAAGTCCAGTAAAGAGGCTGTCGCGAAAACCCAGTTCCAGGGCACAATTCTTGCATCTGAAAAGGAAAAGAAACAGATGTCAGGGAGAGTCAGGAGCTGAATTCAAAGGATAAGTTAAGTGACTAGATACGGAATCAAGGAAGCCAGTGGTATCACAAATGACTGTGACTTGACCTTGCTTTCATGTGTTAAACATATAGATGTCTATAGGAAATATGATCAAATAGTCTGAATGAATCACCCAGCCCAGGCATAAAAGAGTCTGGGAAATACAGAACATACCAGAACCTGGGTATAGTTCTTACAGAACCAACATTCCCCGATACATGAAATGAGTGCAGGAGAAACAGAAGATAAAGCCCTGAGAGATTAAAATCATTTAAATAACCTGGTGGTTAACTTTGTAATGGGAGAAAAGGCTATGGATACTTTTTAAAGGGAGTTCATTAGAATATGTTGTTTTTTGTTTTTTTTCTTTAATCTAGATAAGAATGCCCATGCAAAGTAAAAGGATCCCAGTACTGAAACAGGACGGAAGAGGGCAGGGCACAATCTTTAAAAGAATGACTTGGCCATAGGATATGATAAAAACTGGTTAAAACTGATGGTGTTGAAGATCGTGGACGATTCAACTTCTGATAGTCCTTGAGCCTTATTATATGCTCTTTTGTAATATATTAACATCTAAATGACACACCCATCAGTGCCAGGACAGCTCTGAGGCCAGCCATAAAAGGCCAAAAAGTAGGTAATGTCCCAATTCATGGAAATCTCTGCCCCTTCCCCCAAATAATTGAAATAATCCTCTCATTAGCTTATGAAATTACCCAGCCCATAAAAACTAGCTGTGTCATATTTTGAGGCTCTCTCTTGCATTCTGAGACGGCCCATACTTTGTTGAATGTGTTTCTCTCTAAATAAATCCATTTCTTAGTTCTCACTTTGTGAGTGCAGAATTCCTCCTGCACTGAGATGCAAACAACTTGAGCCTCAGCAAGTCCAGACACCAGGTGAGTGATTCTAATTAAAAGACTGTAGGTTCAAATCCCAAACTGGGTTTAGGCTGGGTTCAAGTCCCAAGCTGAGTTACACGGTTTTAGATACGAGAAGCAAAAAGGGAACATATTCTGTGCTTTATTCTTCATGACAAAGTCTAGTGAACAAAATCACATCTATTTTGCCAAGATCAGACATTCAGCTAAAAGGGCAGAAGAAACTCCAATTGCATTCGTTGTTGACTAGGTTGTTTGTAGCAGCAAACCTCATGCTGTAAATGCTTAAAGATGGAAAAATAAAGGCCTAATTTGGTTGCTTAGGCTTTTATTAGGCTCAAAATGATCAGTTAGTTTTTTTTTATTAAATGGTAAAGGAGTGTTCAGCTCCTGCGAACAATCATCTCAATCATGTTGGTTTCTATTTCATCCCATGATGAATAGTAATTAATTACACATTGATCATTTTCATCCTTAGAACCACACCAAGATGTAGGAATACATTTATATATAGCCAGTGATGCCAATGCAATCCTCAATTAGCAGAAAGGGGCTGAAATGCCTTTGGTTTGTGCAACACTGATGGTTAATTGGCGTCTTGTTATGCAAATAAAGCTCCCCACTTAGAGAGGAAAAGATGAGGATAAAAAAGTGTTCTACCCAATGAAGTGGACATTCTCTGTGTACTCCTGTATGTGCCTTTCCAGTTTCTCTTCCATAGACATCACCCTCTTTCTTTTAACTGGATGACTTTATTCATGAAGCAGTTTTGGAGTAAGTCCTAAAATTAAGGACTTGTTTATTTTAATAACATTTTGTGCAGACTCGACATCTGGGGAAATCTGGAACTGCTAGTCCCACCCCGCAATAGCTGTTACATCAGCCATCTTTACATCATTCTAAGCTAATGAGTGGGAGGATTATTTCAATTTTACGCCTGGTCAAACTTCACTATGTGTATACAATAAGTCCCCTACACATGAAACTTCAAGTTTCGAACTTTCAAAGATGCGGACTTGTTACTTAGGGGAATAATCAGGAAAAAAAGTTGGGAAACACTGATCTGATGGTGGAGAAAAATGGGGATGAGGGAAAGTTGCTAAGTCTAATTGCTGCAATAGTTATCATCATCATCATTGAAAATATTGTGTATACATCCCCTGAATTAATCCTTCTAACAGTCTTAAGGAGTAAGAACTGTTAGTTGGGTATGTAGGCTAACTTTGCTGGACTTACGAATGTGCTCTCAGAACAGAGCTAATTCATATGCAGGGGACTTAACTGTATTGTTATTCATTTCTACAACGAATTTTTGTTTTAATTTGACTCCATGCTAGGTGTTCACTAGGAGTTATGGATAAGGCAGTGAACAAGAGAGCTCTGGTCTCTGATCCTCCAGAACTCAGTGTCTATAAGTTAGAAATAAAGCTGTGTAGTCCCTGACAGTCTCTGATGAGATCTATCAAGATATCTCATTCCCAGAACACTGCTGGAAAGTCAGTGTACATGCACTGTTGGATACACGTGTGATAACTGAGGTCCAGAACATTAGGGCAGGTGGTCAACATGGGGCTCAGACTGGATGAAGTCCTGAGTCCGAACAAGGGTTCCTCCTTCCAAAGCTCGTTGTCTCGTTGCCTGACAACATACATCTTAGGCGAAGAGGTTCTGCGAGTTCATCTGTGTGATGAAATCCTGAGGATTTCTGAGACTATCCCAGGGGAGAAATGTGCCAAGCAATGATTAAAATGCAATCATCACCTCGTGATGATTAATTCTATTTTCTCTCTCCAGATATTTAAAATAATTTTTATTTTTGACAATTTTTAAAGATTGCACTCCTTTTAGAGTTATTATAAAATACTGGCTATATTCCCTGAGCTGCTCAATATACCCTTGTAGCCTATCTTACACTCAATACTTTTTATCTCTCTTTCATTCACACCTATAGCTCCCCGCCCAACTTCCCCACTGGTAACAGTTAGTTTGTTCTCTATGTCTGTGAGTCCGCCTCTTTTTTGTTTTGTTCACTAATTTGTTGTATTTTTTAGATGCCACACAGCAGTGATAGCATATAGTATTTGCCTTTTGCTTTCTGACATTTTACTGAGCATGATGCCCTCCAAGTCCATGCATGTTGCTGCAGATGGCAACATTTCATTCTTTTTTTTTATGACTGAGTAATATTCCATTGGGCCTATACACCACATCTTCTTTATCCTTTCTTGTATTGATGGACACTTAGATTGCTACCATACGCTGGCAATTAATAATGCTGTCATGACAGGGTGCATGTATCTTTTCAAGTTAGTGTTTTCGGTATTTTCAGATATATACACAAGGTGGGGTTGCTGGATCATATGGCAGTTCTATTTTTAAGTTTTTCAGGGAACCTCCATACTGTTCTCCATAGTGGCTGCACCAGTTTACATTCCCACCAACAGTGTAGAAGGGTTCTGTTTTCTGCACACCCTCTCTAGCATTTGTTATTTGTGGTTTTTTTTTTAAATTAATTTATTTTTTATTGAAGGGTAATTGCTTTACAGAATTTTGTTGTTTTTTTGTCAAACCTCAACATGAATCAGCCATAAGTATACATATATCCCCTCCCTTTTGAACCTCCCTCCCATCCTTTTTCTCCACACCCTCTCCAGCATTTATTTTTTGTAAACTTTTTGATGATGGCCATTCTAACTGGTATGAGATGATATCTCATTGTAGTTTTGATTTGCACTTCTCTAATAATGAATGATGTTAAGCATCTTTTCATGTGTTTGTTAGCCATCCGTATGTCTTCTTTGGAGAAATGTCTGTTTAGCTCTTTTTCCCACTTTTTGATTGGGTTCTTTGTTTTTATGGTATTGAGTTGTATGAGCTGCTTGTATATTTTGGAAATTAATCCTTTGCCAGTTGTTTCATTTACTGTTATTTTCTCCCATTCTGAGGGTTGTCTTTTCACCTTGCTTATAGCTTCCTTTGCTGTGCAAAAGCTTTTAAGTTTAATCAGGTCCCACTTGTTTACTTTTATTTTTATTTCTGTTACTCTAGGAGGTGGGTCATAGAGGATCTTGCTTTGATTTATGTCATCAAGTGTTCTGTCTATGTTTTCCTCGAAGAGTCTTATAGTTTTTGGTCTTACAAATAGGTCTTTAATCCATTTTGAATTTATCTTTGTATATGGTGCTAGGAAGTGTTCTGATTTCATTCTTTTACATACAGCTTTCCCAGCACCATTTATTGATGAGGCTGTCTTTGCCCCATTGTATATTCTTGCCTCCTTTGTCAAAAATAAGGTACCAATAGGTGCATGGGTTTATATCTTGACTTTCTATCTTGTTCTTGGTATGTATTTCTGTTTTTGTGCCAGTACCATACTGTCTTGATGACTGTAGCTTTGTAGTATAATCTGAAGTCAGGAAAGTTGATTCCTCCAGATCCATTCTTATTTCTCAAGACTGCTTTGACTATTCGGGGTCTTTTGTGTTTCCATATAAATTGTGAAATTTTTTGTTCTAGTTCTATGAAAAATGCCATTGGTAATTTGATAGGGATCACATTGAATCTGTAGATTGTGTTTGGTAGTTTAGTCATTTTCACAATATTGATTCTTCCTACTCAGGAATGTGGAATATCTCTCCTCCTGTTTATGTGGTCTTTGATTTCTTTCATTAGTGTCTTATAATTTTCTGCATACAGTTTTTTGTCTCCTTAGGTAAGTTTATTCCCAGATGTTTAATTCTTTTTGTTGCAATGGTGAATGGGAATGATTCCTCAATTTCTCTTTCTGATTTTTCATTTTTAGTATATAGAAATTCAAGTGATTTCTGTGTATTGATTTTGTATCCTGCAACTTTTGCTAAATTCGCTGATTAGCTTTAGTAATTTTCTGATACTATCTTTAGGGTTTTCTATGTACAGTATTGTATCATCTGCAAACAGTGAGAGCTTTACTTCTTCTTTTCTGATCTGGATTCCTTTTATTTCTTTTTCTTCTTTGATTGCTGTAGCTAGGATTTCCAGAATTATGTTGAATAACAGTAGGGAAAGCGGGTACCCTTGTCTTGTTCCTGATCTTAGGGGGAATTCTTTCAGTTTTTCACCACTGAGAATAATGTTTGCTGTAGGCTTATCATATATGGCCTTTACTATGTTGAGGTAGGTTCCTTCTGTGCCCATTTTTTGAAGAGTTTTAATCATAAATAGGCAGTTAATTTTGCCAAAAGTTTTTTATGTATCTATTGAGATTATCATATGGTTTTTATCTTTTAATATTGAAGAATCCTTGCATCTCTGGAATAAATCCAACTTGATCAAGGTGTATGAACTTTTTGATGTGTTGCTGAATTCTGTTTGCTAAAATTTTGTTGAGGTTTTTTGCATCCATGTTCATCAGTGACATTGGCCTGTAGTTTTCTTTTTGTATGTTTTTCTGTTTGTGTTTTCTTTTTATATGTGTCTTTAGGTCTGAAGTGGGTTTCTTGTAGACAGCATATATATGGGTCTTGTTTTTGTATCCATTCAGCCAGTCTGTGTCTTTTGATTGGAGCATTTAATCCATTTACATTTAAAGTAATTATTGATACATATGTTCCTATCATCATTTTTTTAATTGTTTGGGGTTGATTTTATAGATCTTTTTTCTTCTCTTGTATTTCTTGACTATATAAGTCCCTTTAACATTTGTTGTAAAGCTGGTTCGATGGTACTGAATTCTCTTAACTTTTGCTTAACTGAAAAGCTTTTGATTTCTCCATCAATTTTGAATGAGATCCTTGCCAGGTACAGTAATCTTGGTTGTAGATTTTTCCCTTTCAGAACTTTAAATATATCCTGCCATTCCCTTCCTGCCTGCAGAGTTTCTGCTGAAAGATAAGCTGTTAAATGTATGGAGTTTCCCTTGTATGTCACTTGCTGCTTCTCCCTTGCTGCTTTTAATATTCTTTCTTTGTGTTTAGTCTTTGTTAGTTTGATTAGTATGTGTCTTGGTGTGTTTCTCCTTGGGTTTATCCTGTATGGGACTCTGTGCCTCTTGGACTTGACTGGCTGTTTCCTTTTCCATGTTGGGGAAGTTTTCAACTATAATCTCTTCAAAAATGTTCTCATACCCTTTCTTTTTCTCTTCTCCTTCTGGGACCCCTATAATTCAAATGTTGGTGCATTTGATATTGTCCCAGAGGTCTCTGAGACTATCCTCAATTCTTTTCATTCTTTTTCCTTTATTCTGCTGTTCAGAAGTTATTTCCACCATTTTATCTTCCAGCTCACTGATTCGTTTTTCTGCTTCAGATATTCTGCTATTGATTCCTTCTAGAGTATTTTTTATTTCAGTAGTTGTGTTGTTTGTCTCTGTATGTTTATTCTTTAATTATTCTAGGTCTTTATTAAATGATTCTTGCATTTTTTCCATTTTGTTTTCAAGGTTTTTGATAATCTTTACTATCATTATTCTGAATTCTTTTTCAGGTAGTTTGTCTATTTCCTCTTCATCTACTTGGACTTCTGTGTTTCTAATTTCTTCCTTCGTTTGTGTAGTATTTCTCTGCCTTTTCTTTCTTTTTTTTTTTTTTTTAACTTATTGTGCTTGAGGTCTCCTTTTCCCAGGCTTCCGGGTTGAATTCTCTCTTCCTTTTTGTTTCTGCCCTCCTAAGGTTGGTCCAGTGGGTTGTGTTAGCTTCCTTTAGGGTGAGATTTGTTCTGGGTTTTTTTTGTCTGTTTGTTTTTCCTCTGATGGGCAAGGTTGAGTGATGTGGTAATCCTGTCTGCTGATGACTGGGTTTGTATTTTTGTTCCATTTGTTGTTTAGATGAGGCATCCTGCACAGGGCGCTACTGGTGGTTGGGTGATGCCTGGTCTTGTATTCAAGTGATTTCCTTTGTGTGAGTTCTCACTATTTGATACTTCTTAGGGATAGTTCTCTGGTAGTCTAGGGTCTTGGAGTCAGTGCGCCCACTCCAAAGGCTTGGGGCTTGATCTTGAAGCCAGGAGGGTGGTGTTCACCAGTGCTGTTATTGCAACTGTTAGATTCCTGGCTTCTCAGCTTTGATGTTCAGTGACCTCGGGCAAGTCATTATCTCCTTCTCTCTAATGCTTTTTTTTTTGGCTTCCTGACACTGGGCAAACATCAACTAATGAATTCATCTGCCCAGGACAGCCCCTCCAGAGGGAGGTAAATAGTTCCAGGTTCTTAGACCCTATCTGCTAAGTGAACCAGCATTTGTGGTCTTTTTCATGATGACCATCCTGATAGATGTGAGGTGATATCTCTTTGTGGGTTTTTTGTTTGTTTGTTTGCTTTGTTTTTTTGTTTGTTTGGTTTTATTAGTTGGAGGCTAATTACTTTACAATATTGTAGTGGTTTTTGCCATACATTGACATGAATCAGCCATGGATTCCCTGATGATTAGCAACGTTGAGCATCTTTTCATGTGCCAATCTTGATTTCTCAATATACTCTTTATC
This sequence comes from Cervus elaphus, assembly GCF_910594005.1. Lineage (NCBI taxonomy): Eukaryota > Metazoa > Chordata > Mammalia > Artiodactyla > Cervidae > Cervus > Cervus elaphus. The sequence continues at coordinate 22,264,357 of NC_057819.1, read as the reverse complement.
TCATTCTCACTTAGTTATGTTGTGCTCCTTAACTGTCTGGTGATTCCCTGTAGACATAAAATCAGTCATTCATTTCTCTTTGTTACACATCACTCCCCATCACCCCTCTCAGAACTAGGGTTCCCAGGTGACATAATGGACATATGACTAAATTTGAATTTCACATAGGTTATGAATTTTTAGTATGTGCATGCTAAGTCACTTTAGTCATGTCCAACTCTTTGTAACCCTATGGACTGTAGCCTGCCAGGTTCCTCTGTCCATGGGATTCTCCAGGCAGGAATACTGGAGTGGGTTACCATACCCTCCTCCAGGGAATCTTGCCAACCCAGGGATTGAGCCTGTGTCTCCTGCAGTTCTTGCATTGCAGGTGGATTCTTTACAGCTGAGCCACTGGGGAAGTCCAATTTTTAGTATAAGGATGTCCAAAATATTGCTTGGAATATACCTATATTAAAATTATTGATTACTTATCTAAAATTTAAATTTAACTGGGGGGTCCAGCAATTTTACTTGGTAAATCTGATCATTTTTCTCATAACATCTTCCTCCTCCTTTTTCTATGAAGCATGAACAGTGCCTACATCATTATTCTTGTTTTACTTTGTTCTCTTTCTCATCTTTAGAAATCTCAATTGATAAAAGAGCTAGATGCTAGGGAGAAATATTTTAAATAATTTCTTCCTACATTGATTATTTGCACTTCAAGTCTCAAAGGAAAAAAAAAACAGACTATAAAATACAGGCACAATCCAAGGACCCAAAGCAAAACCTTATTCATTTTCTTTAATAAATAGCAGTTTTGAAAACAAGAATTTATAAGGAGATAATATATTTTTGCAAGCCCTAATATTTGAATGCAGGGTTTGATATTTCAAGCCTCAAGAAATGAAATTCTAATGGATAAAAGACAAAAGCTAGAATCCTTTTGTGGAAATATATAATCAGAAGCTTTTGATAATAATAGGGCTTATTGAGATGCTTACTCTATACATACAAAAAGATAGATTTATGAAGGTCAAGGGAACATTTGAGGGATTTTCAGTGACATAACAGTTTTAAAAAATCTCTAAAGTTTTAAGATTATATTGAGTAAAAGAAATAATTAGATTTGTAATAGACAAAAGTGGAGTTTGTTTTGTCATGCAGCATATGGAATCTTAGTTCTGGGTCCAGGGATTGAACCCACACCCTTTGCATTGGAAGGGCAGTGTCTTAACCACTAGACCACCAGGGAAATCCCAAAAGTGTTTTAAGATAGCCTTCCTTTCTACAGTGGATATAGGGCAATTTGTATCACCATAGTCAGGGTGTGACCCAGCTCCTACCCATCATAATATTAACAACATAAAAGGGGAATTTTTTTTTACACTAAAATAACTAGAATGATTAATTTTGCCTCTCAACTTCCCCTCTGGGTGAAGGGTTAGGGGTGAGGTAGGAGTGGGGAGTGATGTCAGGGTACATAGAAAAGAATGCCAACACTTACATTGATCTCTTAATCAAATACCCTACTTGGTAACATCTGTTTCAGTTCATTACTAGGGAAAAAGCAACTTGATCTTGATGATTTTGAGATAGTGAAATGGATGTGAACAGCTGCTAATAAAACAGGATAGCACTCGAAGAATTTTCAAGAAGGGTGAAGTAAGCAAAGATAAGAAGAAGTTATAGGACTTCCCTGATGGTCCAGTGGTTCAGAATCCACCTGCCAGTTCAGAGGACACCAGTTTGATCTCTGGTCTGGAAAGATCCCACGTGCTACTGAGCAACTAAGCCCAGGTGCCACAACTACTGAGCCAGCAAAACAAGAGAAGCCACCGCAGTGAGAAGCCCATGCACCACAACAAAGAGTAGCCCCCACTCGCTGCAACTAGAGAAAGCCTGTCTACAGCAACAAAAGACCCATCACAGTCAAAATAAATAAGTAAAAAAAAATTTAGAAAGAAAAATTATGGGAGGAGCAATCATGGTCATCTTTCTTGAGAGGTCTGTCCTCCTAGTCTGGCCCTCTGCAAAATCCAGGTGAAGTTCACGGTCTGACCACAACTACAGCTGACCCTTGAAGAATGAGGGGTCAGGGATGCTGACCCTGCAATCCATGTATAACTTACAGTTGACCCTCTGTATTCACAAATTCAACCAACCATGGCTTGCGTAACACTCAAGTATTACTTCCCTCTTGGCTCAGGTGATAAAGAATCCGCCTGCAATGTGGGAGACGTGGATTTGATCCCTGGATTGGGAAAGTCCCCTGGAGAAGGGAACGGCTACCCACTCCAGTATTCTGGCCTGGAGAATTCCATGGACTGTATAGTCCATTGTCTCGCAAAGAGTCAGACACGACTGAGCGACTTTCACTTTCACTTCACTTTCAAGTATTACTATGGGATGGAGGTCGGAGTGTGTGTGGGGAAACAGGTATAAGTGGACCTTTGCAGTTCAAGTCCAGATTGTTCAAGGATCACTTCTGTATTGCATGAAAATTATCTTCCATAACAGAGCGATGAACCACCTGCCTGACCTTCTGAGCCAGGTCTGGCATGAGACAACACAGAGTAAGCCATCTCTTAGTATCATCCATTGCCCTGGTTAGGGGGCTGCATGCGTGCTAAGTCACTTCAGTTGTGTCTGACTCTTTGTGACCCTATGGACTGTAGCCCATCAGGTTCCTCTGTCCAAGGGATTCTCTAGGCGTGGAGTGGGTTGCCATGCCCTCCTTCAGGGGATCTTCCCAACCCAGGGATCAAACCAAAGGCAGGTTCTTTACCACTAGCGCCACCTGGAAAGCCTGAAGGATCATCACAAAATAGTTCTAAGATGAGAAAGTAAAGCCATAAAATTTCTGCAGACATCGAGACAGTGTCCCCCTGTGGATCTATATCCAGTCCAACAAAAACAACCACAAGGGACTTCCCTGGTGGTCCAGTGGTGAAGAATCCACCTGCTAACACCAGGGACACATGTTTGATCCCTGGTCAGGGGAGATCCCACATGCCATGGGGCAACGAAGCCTGTGCACCCCCACTACTGAAGCTTGTGGGCCCTAGATCCTTGGGTTCCACTGCACGAGAAGCCACCTCAATGAAAAGCTGGAGCACCACAACGAAGAGTAGCCCCTGCTCATTGCAACTAGAGAAAGCCCGAGCACTGCAACAAAGACCCAGCACGGCCATAAACAAATAAATAAAGAACCAACTGCAAAACCGTTTCAAGTGGTCAAACAACAGGGAGTCACGTCAAGATACAAAATTATCTGCACGGAAACAGGGAGAACAGGTGTCAGCTCTCAAAGGAGTAGACCATAATTTGGAAAAACAGGATGCCTCATTCTAATGCAAGTCATTTTAGACACAACATTCTAAAACATCCACACTTCGGGGAAAAAAGCACATGATTATCAGAAATTATTCAAATGGAAGACAAAGCAGAATCGCCTCCCATCCCGTGCTGTAAAAACACAGTAGAGAAGCTACTATAAAAATAGCCATGTGAATGGTTGTTTTAAGCTTTTCACAGCTTATTTAAGTCATAAATTAAAGGCTTTGTCTCAGAGGAAGGAAAGAAGTATTTGCACCAGGACCTGTTCCAGAACGGCTCTGAAATTTACCATGAGGGAGGGTGCTAAAGAGAGCCCCTGGCAGAACCAAGCTGCCCCAGCTGGGTTGGCCAGGGAGAAGACTAGAAATGGAGCAAAGGGTGAAACTATGAATGTGTCTCAGATGAGATGGTTGGATGGCATCACCAGCTCAAACTCATTTGCTCATGAGTTTGAGCAAATTCTGGGAGATGGTGAAGGATGGGGAAGCCTGGCGTGCTGCAGTTTGTGGGGTCGAAAAGAGTCAGACACAACTTAGGGACTGAACAACAACAGAAAAACAAAAGGTTCGATACAAGTACTGCTGGGAAAACAGGGGAACTCCCAGCAATGGTCCCTCCTCTGGGAGGAATTCATAGCACCTTATATGAGTCCTGACAATCAATGAATTACTTTCAGGACATAATTTCACAATTAGGCATAATAAAAATGAAATGTTCACCACGTAAAAAATGTAACAGAATGGAAAATGGCATAACCAGTAAGTGGAGAGAAAGAATAATAGTCTAACTCAAATCATTCTGGAAAAGAGGGGGGACATAGGCATTAAAAAAGCAGAAGGAGCAAGAGAAACAAACTGAAATGTCTATTAATATCAGGCGGCATATCTGTAAGGAAGGAGACCCTGTGCTTGGGAAGATATATGCAGAGGCCATTTGGGGGGAAAACCAAGCTCTTGAATGTAAAACAATCAAAAATGCTTTTAGCAATTCTTCATGAGATGATGGAGATTCCCAGGTGGCACAGTGGTAAACAATCTGCCCACCAATGCTGGAATCGCAAGAGGTGCAGGTTTGATCTCTGGGTTGGGAAGATCCCCTGGAGGAGGAAATATCAACTTGCTCCAATATTCTTCCCCGGAAAATTTCAGGGACAGAGGAACCTGGTGGGCTACAGTCGGTGGGGTCGCAAAGAGTTGGACCCAACTGAGCAACTGAGCGTGCACGCATGCACACACAGACACACATGAGGTGATGAGAGGAATTTATTAGTGATCCTATGTAAAAACAAGACGAGCAAAGCAAGTAGAGGGGTATAGAAGGGTGGGAGAGGAACTGAGGCAGCCAGCCTACAGGGCACCTTTTTTCTTTTTTTGATCATGCCCCAAGGCTTGCGGGGTCTTAGTTTCCCAACCAGGAATTGAACCCTCCGCATGGGAAACATGGAGTCTTAACCACTGGACCACCAAGGAAGTCCCTAGACACCTTACGTGTGTTACAAGGGGTCCATTCATCTGTCTCAGGACTTGGTGGGCAGAGCAGGAGCTGCATGCCAGGCCCCCCACCACTTCCTCCACTTGGCATCTGTGCAAATCTATGGGCAGTGATCATGGTGGAGACAGGAGTCGAATCAACCAGAAGTGGGCTCCAAGGAAAGGCTCCCTGCCTGAAGACCCAGGCTTATGTAAAGCCCAGATTGAAGAGTCAGGGTGTGCTTTCGGCTCCCCGTGAAGTCATCTGCATTGCTGTGGTGAAATCCCTGTCCTGTAACTCCCAACTTCCTCCCATGTTTGGTAGAGTCTCTTGGACTTGCAAATGCTTGACATGAGCAATACTTCTGGGCAAATGGGGCAAGGGGCTGGCTGGTGAGCCTCTGGTCACAGTCGTTGTTCTAGAAATGGAGGGTTGACCTCTAGTCCCACTAGATCAGTGGGCTGCAGGAAATGAGCTCTCTGCTGCAGAAACCTTGCAGAAGTTAGAGTTCACCGCAGGAAGCATAAACTATCCATATTTTAGCAGGCTTCTCAGGGGGCACTAGTGATAAAGAACCCGCTTGCCAATGCAGGAGACTAAGAGACTTGGGTTTGATCCCTGGGTCAGGAAGATCCCCTGAAGAAAGGCAACCCACTTCAGAATTCTTACGTGGAGAAGCCCAAGGATAGAGGAGCCTGGCAGGTATTAGGGTCTCACAGAGTCAAACATGACTGAAATGACTTAACATAACACTGGGGGATTTGTGATGACAACTGCCCATCCACGCTGAGGTCCTGTCAGTTTGCTGAGTAAGGGCCAACAAACATTTTTTGTTTTTCCAGTGACAGCATCCAGAAACTCTGAAGCAATACCCTGGTGCATTTATAAAAGCTGCCAACACCAACAGTGCCGTCTTACCCACGGTCCACAGATTATGTGTGATGGCTGGGCGTCACATCTGCCAGCTGCTTTGCAACTATGTATAGCATCTATTCTATTCTGTGGATGGAACCAACAGCTCAGTGCCTCAGAGGGGCTGAGCCCAGAAGGTCCAGGCAGGTCCCTCTCCCACCCACTACCCAAGCTGCAACCAGAGTGTATCCCAGGGCTTGGGGGGACCTACTGAGAAACAATATGCTCTTTTTAGCTGGACGTCAGCCTGGAGGAACAGGCAGCCTATGCTGCCCCCATGAGGGAAGATCCCACCTGACAACAGAACATACATGGCAGAAGGCAAGAAATGAGGTTAGTGGTCCAGTGGCTAAGACTCTCAGTGCAGGGGGTCCGGGTTTGATCCCTGGTCAGGGAACCAGATCCCACATACCACCACTAAGAATTCACATGCCTCAACTAAGACCAAGAGCAGCCAAATACATAAATAAATAGATTTTTTTAGAAAGAAAGAAATGAGGTTAAGAGAAACTCTATTCTGATGAGCCCCTGGGTCTAGTTGAACCTTCAAGCCAAACTGTTCATGAATACTTTAGCAACACAAAATGTAATTTTGTATTGTTTGTGTAAGCCAATTTGAATTGGATTGACTGTTATGAAAGAAAGAGGCCAACCTGATACATATAAATTCAGGACCATGTGTAGTTAACCTCAGTCTCCCTTCTTTGTAGGATAACATCTACAGCCAAGTGGACATAGGAGCGAGGGGGATGAAAGGGGGCGTGGAGTTGGAGTGGAAGTTTTAGCAGAAGGACCAGCCTGAGAACTAGGGTGGGTGTAAACGGGTGGTCTTATAATCACCACCAAAAAAAAACATTGTGTCTGCATGGTGCATGTGTGCTAAGTTGCTTCAGGTGTGTCTGACTCTTTTGGACCCTGTGGACTGTAGCCTGCCAGGCTCCCCATTCGTGGGATTCTCCAGGCATGAATACTGGAGTCAGTTGCCTTGCCCTCCTCCAAGGGATCTTCCCTACTCAAGGACTGAACCCAAGTCTCTTACATCTCCTGCATTGGCAGGTGGGCTTTTTACCATTAGTGCCGTCTGGGAAGCCCATTCACGTGGTATTATCCATGAAATAAAATGCTCTATGAAGTTTATCCGTCTCTCCCATGGGTTCATCGTAACTAAACAACCACCTTTTAAAAATATACTATTTTGAAAGAAAGTGATTTTAGTTGCATGGTGAATTACACAGACCAGTGGACTTTGAAAACAGCCTATTGTAAACTGATACACTGGAAAAAAAAAAACATTTCTAAAACAATTAATACTGAATTAGATTGCATGCCTTGTTTGGGATTCAGTGTGGAAGATATTTAGACCCCAGAACAGATGACCCATCCCAGATAATCCCAATGGCTCCACCCTCCCTCTAAATGTTGGGCTTCCCTGATAGCTCAGTTGGTAAAGAAACCATCTGCATGCAGGAGACCCCAGTTCAATTCCTGGTTTGGGAAGATCCGCCGGAGAAGGGATAGGCTACCCGCTCCAGTATTCTGACCTGGAGAATTCCATAGTCCATGGGGTCACAAAGAGTCAGACATGACTGAGCAACTTTCACTTCACTTCACTCCCTCTGAATACTTAACTTTATGAGGGCCTGGAGATCCAGAGAAACCATGTTGGCAAAGCTTCAGAGTCTGTTTGTTTGTTTTTTCTGGGAAATGGGCATTTATTTCGTATACAGGCACACAAACCAAAACCAAACAATCAGTTCAATGCTTGAAAACTTCCATGTCCACAGAAGAAAAATCATCTGGAATGTTAAGGATAACGTTCATCATATCCCTAGAACACTGTTTCCTTTTGACCACACATCAAAAACGTAGATGGAGGAGGGCAGAGCGTGTCACCCCAAAGTGGATCCCTTTGGGATGTTGATAATTTTGAATTAAAGTTACTCAAGAAACAGCTGGTGCAAGAAGGATGTTCTGAGCCTCCTTTGTCCCCCCAAAAGCAGGAAGCATATCTCCCACGTGGGATCTCCCTGGTGGTCCAGTGGCTAAGACTCCATGCTTCCCGTGCAGGGGGCCGAGGTTTAACGCCTGGCCAGGTTTTACCAGGTGCCACTAGTGGTAAAGAACCCACCTGCCAGGTCAGGAGACATAAGAGACATAAGGCAGGTTCAATCTCTGGGTCGAGAAGATCCCACTGCTCCAGTATTCTCACCTAGAGTGTCCCAAGAATGGAGGAGCCTGGCAGGCTACACTCCATAGGTTCGCAGTCAGACTTGACTAAAGTGACTTAACACATATGCAAAGAACTAGATCCCACATGCCCCAACTGAAAGATGCCATGTGCCTCAACAAAGACCTGGTGCAACCAAATAAATAAACAATTTTTTTTAAAAGAGGAAGAAATAAGATTCACTAAAATACCCTTCTATTGGGTCAGGCCACTAAGCTTTGGGGATTATATGTTGCTAAAACTAGCATTATTTTATCTAATACAGGACAGCATAGAATAATAGATAGATACCTCCTGCAAATGCAGTATGCCTTCAGTATGAAATTTAGCTTCTGCCGCTAAACATTTTTTTTTAAATAAAAAAAATTTTAACTTCAGAAATCATTAAAAAGGTATTTCTATTATCTAGAACTTCTAGCATTAAAGAGTTTTGAAAGTTTCTGGTGCTTATATTTAACCAAAACACCCTCTTATTTATAAGAATGATATTTACAAGAATTTTTATGAGAATGACCACATGAACATAGCAGAAATTATTAGACTAACTGGTCAGAGGAAGTAATATGCTCATATTTCATTCTTATTCTGACAAAAGTTCTTATAAAAGCCATGTAAACCCCCTATCAGGAAAATACATCAGATTCTTTTATTACCTGCATTAATGTTTATCAAAATATTTGTATATTTAAACCTTTTCTTGCTAGAGAAATCCTTTCTTTCCTGTCTATGGAACATGTATTTTATGGTGCATAAAGCCAACAAGAGAAAAATTGATCTGATGTTTATTCTTATATGTGATTTAGTATAAATATGCATGAGTCTCAAATATATAGTTTTTCCTATAACTGCAAGCCCAAGTATTTCTCTCCTACAGGATCCAGGAAAGATTGTTAAAATAGCTTTGTAATTAATCCTTCCCCGTAGATGAAATTTCTCATTCCATTGTTCTCATTACAATCTCCATCTTAATCTCCTATCACATTTCAGGAACCAAAAGAAATATAGTGAAAGGTTGAAGAATGGGCCAGAAATCACTGGTGCAGTTAATATGAACATTCTAAGAAGGAGACCTTCTAAATGTAGAAAAGTACTCCATCTAATTTTCTTTAACCTTCTACTCCCTGAACCAAAAGAAATACACTGAAAGGCTGAAGAACTGGCCAAAATCACCCCTATAATTAAGATTAATAAAAGAAAGAGATCTTCTAAATACAGAAAGCTGCTACATTCGATTTTCTTTATCCTTCTACTTGGGACTTCACAGGCAGCGCTAGTGGTAAAGAACCCACCTGCTAATGCAGGAGACATAAAAGATGTGGGTTTGATCCCTGGATTGGGAAGATCCCCTGGAGGAGGAAATGGCAACACTGCAGTATTCTTGCCTGGGAAATCCCACGGACAGAGGAGCCTGGCGGGCTACAGTCCATAGGATTGCGCAGAGTCAGACACAACTAAAGTGACTTAGCCACACGTGTGCTTGCAACCTTATACTTACTGATTGAAGTAAGTACTTTGAATTGAGGGCAATAATTATTTTAATGCAATTCCCATAGTATCCAACCTGGGTTCAGTCTGCTGGCTATGAGCTCAGATTCTGGATTCAGATGCTCTGGGTATACAACCAGGCACCATGTCTTCCTTGCTCTGGTCTATGCCCTTGGGAAGGGCACTGCAGAACTGCAGCGGCTGTGAGGATCACAGCAATGCCAACGGGGTCAAGTTAAGAGGAACTCAGCTTACAGTTTCACAGAGGAATTAAATGAGACCTTGATCAAGACTTGCCCGAAGGCCACCCTGCTGCTGTTCTTTTTTGTTTATGAGAACCATTAAATTCTCTTGTTTATTTAAGTCAAATTGAGAATGGATTTGTGTCACGGGAAACCACAAGCATTCTAGCCTGTGCAGGCCCACAGCCAACAACACTTGACCTTTCTGAAAAATGTAGCCTGTTCTGAAGAATGGGCACAGGTTTTACAACATCACTAATTGTGTATTTTCTGTTCATGTCACATTACGAAGTGTTCTGAACTTTAGGTCACTCTGATTTCACAGAAAAGAGGAACAAGAAAAACGTGAAAAGAAAAAAAATTTGCTCAAAGAAAATAGTGAAAGTGGGAGTGGGAGGATTACAAACACTTTATGTAAGAAAAGATTGCCTCCCATGTCAGCAACTGTCCTGGATGTCTTGCCCAATCTATTTTGTTTCCTCCTAGAGAGGTCCTTCCCACACTCAAAACATTTCCTAATTAATCTGTAGTTTAAAAAACCAAACTCCTGAATCTACATGTGTTAATGGCTGGGTGAAAGGAACATGGATAATGAATGGGTAGAGAGAAAGTATAGTCAAAGCTATGGTCTTTCCAGTAGTCATGTATGGATATGAGAGTTGGACCTTAAAGAAGGCTGAGCACCAAAGAATTGATGCTTTCAAAATGTGGTGCTGGAGAAGACTCTTGAGAGTCCCTTGGATAGCAAGGAGATCCAACCAGTCAACCCTAAAGGAAATCAACCTTACTCATTGGAAGGAGTGATACTGAAGCTGAAGCTCCAATACTTTAGCCACCTGACTCAACGAGCTGACTCATTGGAAAAGACCCTGATGCTGGGAAAGGAGGAGAAGGGGATGACAGAGGATGAGATGGTTGGATAGCATCACTGATTCAATGAACATGAACTGGAGCAAACTCTGGGAGATATTGAGGGACAGGGATGCCTGGCATCCTGTGCCTGGGGTCACAAAAATTTGGACACAGCTTAGTGATTGAACAAGAGAAAAAATATCTTTTCTAAACTCCCTCTAAATATCCATTAGGAAGGAAAGGATTAGCAGAGGCTTGCAGTCCACTCTCTTCCTTTATGGGGAGCACCTGGGAAAGAAGAAAGAACACCCACTCTCCCTTCTTCCTTTAACTTTTTATTTAGTATTGGAGTATAGCCATTAACAATGTTGTGATAGTGTCAGGCGAACAGAGAAGGGACTCCGCCATACATATATGTGTATCCATTCTCCCCCAAACTCCCTTCCCATCCAGGCAGCCACATAACATTGAGCACAGTGTACTACACAGTAGGTCCTTGTTGGTTATCCATTTTAAATACAGTGGTGTGTATATGTCCTTCCCAAGCTCCCAAACTATCCCTTCCTATACCACTCTCATTTCTTAGTAAACTTAGGAGATGGCATTGCCAGATGAAATACAGCAAGCCCAGTGACATTTGATTCTTCAGGTAAACTATTTTTTAGTACAAGTGTGTCCCCAATATTGCATGGGATACACTTACATGAAAAAAAACTATTCCTTGTTTATCCAAATTCAACTTGTAACTGGGCATCTTATGTTTAGATTTGTTAAGTCTGACGATCTTATCAGGAAACCTTCTGGGAAACACAATAATGGTATTTGCTAGCAAAAGAAACCTTATGAGTTAGCATGATATACTTTGTCTATGATGCATATGGTAAATGCATCTGGAATCCATGGATGGATGAGGCATTCAGAGACCCAGGGTCCTTCCAACTCATGAGGAAGTGCTCAGCCATCCTCTTCACCTGGCCAGGAGATGAGGGAAGAAAGAGCATGAAGGACCAAGCAGGAGGTAACATGGCCCAGAGCAAGAAATGCATACACCATGTCCCTTTGGCCAGAACAGTCTAAGGATGCTGGGGACATTGTTGAGCTAGATCTCCGGAGGGCCAGGACCATGTCTGGTAACCAAATAGCCAGGTTTTCCTCTATGTCTGCCTCATGATCTAATAAGTAGTAGCTGTTCTTTTATTAAGGCTTCCCTGGGGGCTCAGTGATAAAGAATCTGCCTGCAATGCAGGAGCCACAGGAGATGTGGGTTCAACCCCTGGGTCAGGAAGATCCCCTGGAGGAGGGCATGGCAACCCACTCCAGTATTCTTATCTGGAGAATCCCATGGACAGAGGAGCCTGGTGGGATATAGTCCATAGGGTTGCAAAGAGTTGGCACGACTGAAGCGAATTAGCACACACACATTTTTTTATTAGGTGTACAAAGTAGATCTGAAAATAATTGCAAACAAGCCCAGATACATAGTAAGCATTGGCTGTTACCATTATTATCAGGTAATTATTTCAGAGAGGTTGTATGTGAGCCTTTTCTGTAAAGGTAGTGAGCCAGGAGTGGGTCGAAGTACTCCTGGGGACGCGTCCCTGGAGGTCCGGTGGTTACGCCACACTTCTACTGTAGGCTGTGCGTGTTCGATCCCTGGTTGGGGAACTGACCACATGCTACACAGCGTGGTCAGAAAAAGCTCTCCTAGACAGGGAAATCAGTGCAAAACTACTTGACATCATTTTTCTGAAGACAAATGGATATGAAACGTACTCTGTGAAAGGGCAGCTTTCTTGAGCATACAAAGGAGCTCAGATCCAAGATTTCCTGTTTCCTTAAAGCTCTAAGCCATTCCTATAGAATGAGGCTAAAGTATCCTATAGGTGGAGAGAAAAGAATTCAATTCAGATGCTGGAGGGACTTTGGAGGTAACAGAGTATCCCTTCCTTCCATTCTCAAAGGAGGAGAAGGCAATAAAAGAGGTTATGAATGTCTAGAGCTATTGGCAGGAACAGATTTTAAATAACACATTTTGATCCCAAATCTTTATTATAGCAAATGGTGGATATTAGATAAAGATGCCTCATGTATCCGCAATAAAGGAGCAATGGTGCTTTCAACCCATTTGAGCTAGTTAAGCTTTCATGGATTAAAAGCCTTTTAATAATATCTGCTGAAAAGTATGTCTCTCCCAGTTCCATGCAGTAACAAAAATCATTGTACAACCATTATGTGGAGCTTGGACCGGAAAGATAATGGTCTCGGTTTTATAAAGTTGGAGGGAGTGATAGATTATGCCCTGAAGTTTCAGCGGTGCAATTCTATTGAATAAGCATTCAGAAGTTCAAATGTTTATCTGAATTTCAGGACCTGCAGAGACACGCTTCAGCCCATTGGCTTATCCAGGAGCAGTTTTATCTCTTTTGGATACTAAGGAGCATGGTCGGGTGGCACGACAAAAGAAAAACGGGGATGGAGAGAAAGGGTCAGAGTTTTCCTGCTCTGGCACATACAGCAGAGATGGGAGTGGAAACCAGAGGGTGTCCTGTTTGCAGATGAAACAAGAACCACCCACCCACGGCATACTCCAACCTCCCTCCCTTGGGGACCCCTAGACACACCCAGGACCCTGGAAGAGGTGCAGGGCAGTTTTTCAGGGCAGGTCATGTGCTAACGTTGCCCTGCCTTCCCTGGATCCAGGTGAGCGAACATCTGTCCAGCTTTGCCTTCTCCCCAGTACCTGAACCCAAGCTGAGAATCTGCTAGGAGCAGAACACTCCTCTGGTGGCGGAAGGAGAGCCTGGGATGAACTGAGAGAGTAGCATTATAATATACACATTGCCATGTGTAAAATAGATAGTTAGTGGGAAGCTGCCATAGAACAGGGAGCCTGGCCCAGCACTCTGTGATGACCTAGAGGGGTGGGATGAGGGGATGGGTTGGGAGGGAAAAACAAAAGGGAGGGGATATACATATACTCATGGCTGACCCATGTTTGTAAAGCAGAAACCAACACAACATTGCAAAGCAATTATCCTTTAATTAGAAACGTTTTTTTAAAAAAGAACCCTTCTCTAGCAGAATCAATATTTCACTATTCATTAGCTTATTTTGCCTATAAACCAGCTTAATTCAATAAACCCCTTTCTCCTTCCCTCCCTCCTCCCCTTTCCACCTCTTTCTTTCCCATTTGCCCTCAACATCACATTCTCCTTCCTGTGTCGTTTGTAGATCATCAGACTTGAAAGTTGAGGGCCTTTGTAGCTGTTGCTAGAAGATCATACAAATGTGTATCCTTTACCAGCATCACTACTCTGTGATCATAAACGCTTTCTGATCTCCATTTCCTCCCAGTATCAGGGACCACTTAGCTTCTGTCTAAAATAACAGATGAAAACTAAAGCTGTAACCTGCCATAGGTCAAGACTCCCTAGCATCAAGATATACACACACACACCCCTACCTGAATCTGGGTAGCGATTTTTTTTCCACCCAGCATCTGATTCCTTTCAATATTCACCAAAGAAACTGAAAAACCTTTGGAGCACTCTGTAAGAAGCTTTAACCTAAATGACATTCATAATGCTCTTTTCCCAAAAGTGTTCTATTTGAGAGAACAGAACGGAAGTTTTCCTCTTTCCGATCAAAACGTAACCTATTTTTGAGAGTATTCTTTACTTCCTCAAGGGAAAAGAGTCTTAACATTGTGGCATAAATATAAGAACAGATTAAAACCATTCCCCACTTTCCTTCAGAGGTCAGGAGTAGTAAATTTATATCCTAGGATAATATATGGGCTTCCTTGGTGGTTCAGACAGTAAAGAATCCGCCTGCAATGCAGGAAACCGGGTTCAGTCCCTGGGTCAGGAAGATCCCCTGGAGAAGGAAATGGCAACCCACTCCAGTATTCTTGCCTGGAGAATTCCATGGATAGGAGTCTGGTGGGCTACAGTCTGTGGGTCATAGAGAGTCAGACATGACTGAGCAACTAACACAAACACACAGGATAACATGTGGGCTACTAGAGAAAGGTGTTAGGAGGAGGCAATGGCACCCCACTCTAGTACTCTTGCCTGGAAAATCCCATGGACGAAGGAGCCTGGTGGGCTACAGTCCATGGGGTCGCGAAGAGCCGGACACAACTGAGCGACTTCAGTTTCACTTTTCAGTTTCATGCATTGGAGGAGGAAATGGCAACCCACTCCAGTGTTCTTGCCTGGAGAATCCCAGGGACGGGGGAACCTGGTGAGCTGCCATCTATGGGGTCGCACAGAGTTGGACACGACTGAAGCAACTTAGCAGCAGCAGCAGCAGCAGAGAAAGGTGTTAATTTCAGTTTGGCAGAAAATTAAGCATCCCTTTAGTTATTGTAAAAATGCAGTCATAAAAATGAATAAGTATAATTTGAACCCAACATTTAGGTTTTAGGGAAGATCTTTAATGGGCAAAATTTGAGGGGAGAGCATCAGGGCATGTGACCTTCCTAAGATTGGTTGGTGGAGAGGTAATAGGTGATGATCCAGTAATCTCAGTCATCAACCTTCTGGTTCCAAGTAATGTGAGGTATACGTGCTTCTGCTCAGCCTGAAGTCACCATCCTCCACCTAGGTGGGGGCCTTAGTTGCTGTAGAACTCAGAGCTATGTATTAGATTGTTCTGTGTATCCTTTCAGGAGGAACCAGGACCCTGCCCCACGGCTGCACCATTGTTTTTGGATGGCTCCTCCATTAGGAACTGTTTGAATCTGTCCTTTGGACCCTATAGCCTTTCCCATGAGCTATGTCCTCACCATACGGTGCAGATCCACCAGAGAAATGGGGGTCACTCTACAGCCCCCATCCTGGTCCGCACCCAAGAAGGTAATGGGGACCTTGAGGGCTTCCCAGGTGGTACTAGTGGTGAAGAACCTGCCTGCCAATGCAGGAGACATAAGAGCCACAGGTTCAATCTCTGGGTCAGGAAGATCCCCTTGAGGGGGGAATGGCCACCCACTCCAGTGTTCCTGCCTGGAGAATCCCATGGACAGAGGAGCCTGGCTATAGTCTATAGGGTCACAAAGAGTCAGACACAACTGAAGCAACTTCACACACACATGAGGGTGTGTCAAGACAAAGGTGAGACAGAGGATGTGACAGCAGCCACACACACATTACGACTCAGGGAAATTCACACAAGGTCAGTTCAGTGCACCTAGTTGGATCGAAAAAAAGAAAGAAAACTTTTCTGTTTAAAGACGGCAACCCTGAGGATTCATGCAGAATGGCAGGCTTTCAGTTTAGCAGCTGCTAGGGGTGGGGAGCAGGAGAAAGTGAGGATGTCAACCTCCCTGTTTGCTTATAGATGATACAGGAAAGACCCTTTTGGATCATCTGTGATTCAGAGGACAGGATCACTCTGTCCTCTGAAGGATAAACCAGAACTCCTCAGAAGTCCCCTTACCCAGGACTTCCCTGCTGGCCCAGGGGTTAAGATTCTGTACTCCCAATGCAGGGGGCCCAGGGTTCCATCCCTGATCAGAGAACTAGATCCCACATGCCACAACTAAGAACCCCACTCACCAAAACTAAGACCTAGCACAGCCAAATAAATTTTTTTTTTAAAAAGTACCCCAACCCTCCTGTTACCATTCCTAACTGTTACAAATTGAGCTGTGTTCCCCCAAATTCATGTGTTGACATTCTAACCACCACCACCCCCCACCCAGTAAAGTAGAATGTGTATTTGGAAATAGGGTCACTGTGAAACAGGAGGGAAGGGGGCAGGGCACAACTTTTGAAAGAATGATGTAGCCTGAGGACACAACATAAACTGATTAGAATCAAATCAGTGCAAGATAGTAGATGAGGACTTCCCTGGTGGCTCATATTATGGTAGAGTCTGCCTGCAATGCAGGAGACCTGGGTTCAATCCCTAAGTCAGGAAGATCCCCTGGAGAAGGAAATGGCAACCCACTCCAGTATT
Organism: Cervus elaphus; assembly: GCF_910594005.1. Classification (NCBI taxonomy): domain Eukaryota; kingdom Metazoa; phylum Chordata; class Mammalia; order Artiodactyla; family Cervidae; genus Cervus; species Cervus elaphus. Next base: position 22,247,887 of record NC_057819.1, on the reverse strand, counting down.
CTTGTCTGGAGAAATCCATGGACAGAGGAACCTAGTGGTCTACAGACCATGGAGTCGCAAAGAGTTGGTCACAGAGAGTTGGATATGACTAAGTGAGTTTCACTTACAAGATGGTAGATGAGTCAACTTCCACAAGACCTTAAGCCTCAGCATAAGCTCACTGTAATACAAAAGTGAGATAAGTGACACACCCACAGGTACCCAGCGGGTTCCAAGCTGACCATCAGGATCCAAAAGTGGACAGCGGCCAAATTTCTGGAAATCCCTGCCCCTTTCCAAAATAGTTGGAAGAATCCTCCCACTTACTAACATATGCTACCCAGGAGGTTCAGTGGTAAGGAATCTGCTTGCCAAAGGAGATGTAAGAGACATGGGTTCAATCCCTGGGTTGGGAAGATCCCCTGGAGGAGGGCATGGAAACCCACTAGTATTCTTGCCTGGAGAATCCCATGGACAGAGGAGTCTGATGGGCTACAGTTCATGGGGTTGCAAAGGAGTCAGACATGACTGAGCATGCACGTATGCTTTCATTAACCTATGAAATTACTCAGCCCATAAAAACTAAGCCTACTATATTTCAGGGCCTCTCACCTTCTGAGAGGGCCCACACTCTGTCTATGGAGTGTGTTTCTCTCTAAATAAATCCACTTCTTATCCATCACTTTGTCTCTTTCTGAATTCTTTCTATGGCAAGACATCAAAAAACTGAGCTTCATTAAGTCCCGAAACCAGGTACATCACCTCAGTTAAAAGACCATGAGTTCAAGCCCCAGTGTGGGTCACATGGTTTCAATTGGAAATGAAATAAGTTAAGACGAAGACATGAAGAACAGACTTGTGGACAGAGGTCTGAAAGGAGAAGGTCAGAAGAAATGGGAAAGTAGCCTTTAATCATATACATTAACATGTGTAAGATTAGATAACCAGTGGAAATTTGCTCTATGATTCAGGGAGCTCAGAACCGGTGCCTGTGACAATCCAGAGGGATGGGATGGGGTGGGAGGTAGGAGGGAGTTTCAAGAGGGAGGGGACATACATATACCTATGGCTGATTCCAGTCGATATATGGCAGAACAACACAATATTGTAAAGCAATTATCCTCCAATTAAAAAATAAATTTAAATTTTAAAAAATGTTTAAAACAAGACAAGGACATGCTGGAGCAGGTTAGGCCCAGATGAGGTATCCAGGATCCTGGGCTGCCCCACTGCTCTTACACAGGCTCAGAATAAAAACTGACTGACACTAGAAAGATCAGGAAGAGACATGCTGTCCATGTAGACAAATAAATGTGGTCACCACAACACCTGTGTATTCCTCTTCTCTGAGCGGGAGAGGAGACACCTGCTGGGAAGATTTTCTTCCTTATTTCATTTCTCAGAGTTTCCATGCTTCTCTCTATACAGGACTGTATTGTGCTCAGACCTGTCAATACACACTTAATTTCTTTTTATTTGTGTTTAGATGATTTACAATGTTGTGTTAGTTTCAGGTGTACAACAAAGTGAGTCAGCTATACATATACATATATTAATGCATATACATATATTAATACATATGCATATATTCACACATATAAGTATATATACATATATAAAAGATTCGTTTCCCATATAGGTAATTACAGAGTATTGAGTAGAGTTCCCTGTGCTATGCAGTAGGTCCTTATTAGTTATCTATTTTATATATAATAATGTGTTTAGGCCAGTCCCAATCTCCCAATTTAACCCTCCCCGCCCCCACTTATCCCCTGGTAACCATAAATTTTCTATATCTGTGACTCTATTTCTGCTTAATACACACTTTATTTTAATTATTATTAATCTCCCCTAGGCCAGCAGTCAAATCTTCTTCATCCTCCTACCTCTTGTACTTAGTATAGAATCTGGCATATTGATTCATCCGTTTATACATTCAGAAGCTTTACTGCACACCTATAATTCTTGACCCCAACGTAAAAGCTGGGAATGTAACAGGGGATGAAATTGGACCCACCCCAGGAGGTCACAGTTTCAGGGGGAAAACAAATTCCAGTCAACTCTTCTTGTAAAGGTATGTAAAACAAGCCCTGGGCAAAGGCAGAGCTCTGCGGTCCGGTCATCACATAAAAGAGTGTGATGGGATCAGAGCAACAGAGAAAATCCACATGGCTGCCTAAGAATGTAAAATAGTGTGGCTTGACCTGCTTTTGCAGAATCAAAGCAGATTCCCTAAGAGAGTGGAATTCGAGATGGGATACGTGGAGGGTGAATAGGGGCTAACCAGCAAACAGCAGGCGAGGGACGTTTGGGACACAGGGAACCCGTGAACTAAAGGAAGTGGAAGAGGAGGGCTTGCGGCTGGGCTGTGGAAGTGCAGGGGCACCCAGGGTGGGTAGGGGCTAGAAGATACCTGGCTTTGATGGAAAAGTTTTTTAAATATTTGCTTTTATTCTAAGAACAGCAGAAAGGCAGAGTTGGTAGGGGGAAAAGAATAGGATGAGATTTCCATGTAAAAAATGATCCCACTGGCTATAGCACAGAGAACAAATTTGAGGGGCCTAGAGGGATGTGGGGGACTAATTAGAAGTTTCCAGATGATGAAGGGGTGTTAGTTACAAGTCTGGGGGGAGTGAGTGAGAGAGAATGAAATGGGGAGCAGGGGGAAAAATCATGAAAATGGGGGCATGCAGAAAGGTCCATACGTACAAAGATGCCCGTTTAACTGAATATATGGTAGGTTACTATCGTAGGCGCCTGTTAGTTCTCATGAGAATTACATGGATGAGAAGAAACGGGTGAACAAATGAAAGAATTTGGTGAATTTAAGCAGATTTCCTTACTGCGGACATCAAATTTTTATATCCTGGTGGTCCTCATGAGTCACTTAAATAAGATATTATTTTAAATTTCTACCGAGTTACTGGCTATGAAAGTATTTGTTTTCTCAGAAGCCCCTTCTTTTTTGGCCACAATGTGGGGCTTGCAGAATCTTAGTTCCCAACTAGGGATCCAACCCAGGCCCCTGGCAGTGAAAATGTGGGGTCCTAAATCCTGGACCACCAGGGAATTCTCAGAAGCACATCTCTTAAGAAGTGTTTATACAAAACAGAATCGGGAACTCTACCCAACTTTCTCATGTTGCAGGAGGGGAAGCAGGAGGATCTGAAGAGGAAAAGGTTTCCATGTTCTCATTCTGGGAGCAGAGTCAGAGCAGGTTCAGCATCATCACTTTCAAAGGGCGGGGGGGTGTTGCTGTTGTTTCATCACTAAGTCATGTCCTACTCTTTACAACCCCCACGGACTATTGCCCACCAGGCTCCTCTATCCATGGGATTTCCCAGGCAAGAATCTTGGCATGGGTTGCCATTTCTTCCTCCAGGAGATCTTCCCAACTCAGGGATCAAACCTGAGTCTCCTGCATTGGCAGGCGGCTTTGTTACCACTGAGTCACCTGGAAAGCCTTTTAAAGGGGTAGTTTGGCTTCATTCTAGCCCTGGTACTAAATCCCCTAAGGATCCAGAACTGAGCCTTTGGAGAGTCACCCCTCTGCTCAGGACTACTTCTGCACTTGGTCAACACCACCATCCACCTGCCAATAAGACCAGCCTTTTCCTCCATCCTAAACAGATTGCATCCTGCCTGAAAAGTCATTCCAGAGCCCGTCGTGGTTCAGCCCTGAGATGCGGGCTGTGACTTTTCTGCTCTTCCTTTTTGTGCTTCAAAGTCTACGGACACTCTCTCCAGATACCCCCTCGAGATGCCTTGGCATGTTTCCGAGTGGTAACAAAGCCACTGCCTGTCCCAAGAGCTGCCTTTTCTGTGCTGAAATAAAAAGGAACCAAGAAATAAGACTTCTGAGAAAGTACAAGAAGAAAAAGAGGCTTGCCAATCCCGGAAACCGTCATTTGAATTTTGCACACAAAAGATCCACATGGAGTTCTCAGAAGGCAACCATGAAGGAGAGAAGGACAGGAGGAAACACTCCCAGGAAACAGAATGCAACATCAGTGGCGTATGTTTGAGTTTTTCTTTTTTCTGGGATGGGTTTTTTGAGTGAAAGAGCTGTAGTTAATTATGGGCAACCTCCACGTTCCAGAAGAAGTCAATGGCAGTGGCCTCGGTGGTGGGCAGCCTGCTGGAAATTGACAAAAGCTGATCATATGCAGCCTCACTTATATTTCTTAAAAAATATTTATTTATTTGGGGCTTCATAGTGGCTCAGCAGTAAACAACCCACCTGCCAATGCAGGAGACAAGGATTCCATCCCAGGGTCGGGAGGATCTCACATGCTACAGAGGAACTAAACCCACGCACCATAACTACTGCGCCCAGGAGCTGCAACTCCCAGAACCTGTGCTCTGCAACAAGAGAAGCCACCACAATGAGAAGCCCTCGAACTGCAAAAAAGAGTAACCCCTGCTCTCCACAACTGGAGAAAATCCCAAGCAGCAGTGAGGAACAAGCACAGCCAAAAATAAATAAATAAAATTTTTTTTAAATATATATACTCTCGAAGGGAATGTTTAAAACATTTTATTTACTTGACTGTGCCTGGTCTTAACTGTGGCATGTGGGATCTAGTTCCTCAACCAAGGATCAAACCCAGGCCCCCTGCGTCTTAGCCATGAGACTGGGGAAGTCTCTCCTCCCTCCTTTTATATACCAAGGTCAGCAAGTTTTTTTCAGGAAATGCTCATATGGGAAATATTTTTCACTTTGGGAGCCCCGTGGTCTCTGTTGTCCTAGTCACACAAAAAGCAACCACAAAGGATACAAACTGTATCCACAGTTTGTACCACAAAGGATGACTTGCTGTGTTCCAATAAAATATTATTTGTGGACACTGAACTTAGAAATCAAATTTTTTACTTAAAAAAATGTATTGAAGTTTAGTTGGTTTACAATATTGTGTTAGTTTCAAGTGTATAACCCAGTGGCTCAGTTATATATATATATATGTAAATATTGGAGAGGGCTTTCCTGGTAGCTTATCTGGTAAAGAATAACTTGCAACGCAGGAGACCCTGGTTCAGTTCCTGGGTCAGGAAGCTCCCCTGGAGAAGGGATAGACTACCCACTCCAGTATTCATGGGCTTCCCTGGCGGCTCAGATGGTAAAGACCACCTGCAATGCCTGAGACCTGGGTTCAATCCCTGGGTTGGGAAGACCCCCTGGAGAAGGGCATGGCAACCCACTCCAGTATTCTTGCCTTGAGAATCCCCATGGACAGAGGAGCCTGCAGCCTAGAATCCACGGGGTGGCAGAAGAGTCAGAGACAATCATGCAACCAAACAAGAGACAACATATATAAATATACAGGTATATCTTGTTCAGATTCTCTTCCCTTATAGGTTATTACAAAATACTGAGTAGAGCTCTGTGTGCTTTACAGTGTCCTTGTTGTTTATCTATTTTATATGTAGTGGTTTGTACGTGTCAACCCCAATCTCCTAATCAAATGTTTTCCATGCCGTGGAATATTCTTTCGATTGTTGCCCTTCTGATCTGTCTCACTGTGGTTCTTTCTTTATATCTTTATTGTAGAAACTGTTTTCTGCTCGTCTTCATGTCACTTTCATCAATAATTGCTCTATAAATTGTTGTAATTTTGTGGAAGGAAAATTATATACCAGTGGAAGGAGATGAGCTGAGGGTCTTCTGACTCTGCTATTGTGGCCATACCCCAGCTCCTAAGTTTTATTGCTCCGTAAGTGTATCACCCTATACATCAGTCTCCCTGGGGGAGTGGACCAGGTCTGGCTTATTTACCAAGCATCCTTGGCACTGGCAACATCCAGCTCATGGAAGATGGTCAATCTCTATCAAGTAGACACACGAAAAGCAGTCCATATACATAGGATACTGAGCGTTTGCAAGATTGAATTTCAGGACTTCAGTGGTGGCACAGTGGATAAGAATCCACCTGCCAAAGCAAAGGACATAGGTTCGATCCCTGGTCCAGGAAGATCCCACACGCCCGTGTGTCACGACTACTGAGCCTGCGTGCGGTCAACTGCTGAAGCCCAAATGCTTAGAGCCCGTACTCCACAACGAGAGAGGCCACCCGAATGAGTAGCCCATGCACCACAATGAAGAGTGGCCCCTGCTTACCGCAACTAGAGAAAGTCTGAGCAAACAATGAGGACCCAGCGCAGCCAAAAATAAAATAAAATAATAAAATTTTTCAAAAAATTGAATTTCAAACACGTGCATCTGAAACTGTGAAATAAAATGGTCCATCTTTTCTCTAAACACAGTTTTTCTAACTACATTTAGCCCTGATGCTGTCAATTTTTCCCTGAGTACCAACAGCTATCTTTGATGTCTTTTACTTCTTTTTTTTTTCCTTTAACTTTTATTTCCAACTTAAAAAAAATTCATGTCTAGTGAGTGAATGCACATTTACCAAACAGGAATAAACAGATGTCTCTCATTAGTACAAGATGGCTTTCATCTTTCGCACAACTTTAATTTTATTTTCCCGTTTAATGTTCATCAAGAGATCGTATGGAATAAAGCCTTCAGACAAATAATGCAATTTCACAAGTTTCCACTTTGGCAAAACTTGCAGAGTTTAGACAGAGGACACTGCAGCTGCTGTTGTCAATCCGCTCGGGGACCAAATGAGACACGATGCACAAGGAAAACGTCGTCAGTAACAGTAATGAAAACAAGATAATATCTGTGTCATTTGAGATTTTATCCCCAATGTTGGAAAGTGCTGGGCATTTCTTAGGTAATTATTAAATATTTAGCAGATGAACGAATCAAGAAAAAAAGAAAGAAAAAGGCATGTACGTTGTATTTTGCTTTCCCTCTCTTCTTAGTCCATGCATATCCTAAATAATTTTGCTGTTACTGTGATTCTTACATGTTTTAATTTTTTTTTGGTTAGAACCACCTCCAGGAAGATTGCAACCCTCAGAAGTCCACCCTGACTTCAGTGCCTTGAAGCTGAATATTGGGCAGGATTTACAGAAAAATGACTGAGAAATGGATAGGACAAGGGCAGAAAAGCAAGGATCACAGGGACTGGCTGAGAAGAAGCTAAGGTTTGGGGATAACTGGGGCATAAAAAGGAGTAACTAGGATCAATGCATTCCGTAACAACGTGTTAAGCTACAAGTAATAGAAAACCCAGTGTTATTTCTTTATTCCATAAGGATATTTATTAAGCACTGCAGAGCAGGCAGAATTGGGTCAACAACCCAAAGATATCATCAGGGCCCCAGACTCTGACCCCCATCCTCAGCACACTGGCTTACGCACAGAATTTGGAACCACATTGTATGGAGACGGCTGTCACATATCCAGGCATTGCGTCCTCATAGCACAGCCCCAACGGGAGGGAAAGGGGCAGAGAGGGGACTTCTAACATTGCTTTTCCTTTCATTAGAGAAGAAAAAATTTCTTGGATAGTGTACTTCACAGTGGGTCCCACGATTCATCCCAGCACCACTGATGGGCACAGAGGGACGCCCATGAGTGGCTCAAACCAATCAGGAACTTCCTGGGCGGTCCAATGGTTAAGACTTCACCTTCCAGTGCAAGGGGTGCCGGTTTGATCCCTGGCTGGAGAACTAAGATCCCACATACCGTGCAGCATGGCCAGGAAAATAAAAATAAAATAAAATAAAAATGAATTAATTAATTTTAAGAAAAAAATCAGGATCCATGCTTGGGACTAGGTGCCCAGCAAAATACTACCGATCTGAACAAAACTGGGCAAAAACCCAACCACATCAGGGACTGGCAGTTTCCCTAACAGGTCTAAGTTATTCTAAAGACTTTTAGAATACTAATTCTGGGAGAGGCGGTGACAAGCTAATAAAAGTCTCCAGTGGTACTCAGAGGGAGCTCACATAACACAAAATTCACAGCAAAGAAGTGGTCCCCTCCCCAGTTCTTCTGGGGGATTATTTTTTTAAAGTCTTTATTGAAGTTGTTACAATATTACTTCTGTTTTATGCTTTGGATGTTTGGCTGCCAGGCATGTGGGATCTTAGCTTCCCGAGCAGGGACCAAACCCGCAGCCCCCTGCATTGGAAGGGGAAGTCTTTACCACTGGACCGCCAGGGAAGTCTCTCTGGGGGATATTCTAGTATTGTCTCCCCACTATGTTTGCTGTTAGTTTCTTAAGTTTCTTTCAAACATGCACTGGGAATTCCCTGGCAATCCACTGGTTAGGTCTCTGGGCTTTCACTGTCAGAGCACAAGTTTGATCCCTGGTCAGGAAACTAAGATCCCACAAGCCACATGGTGGGGCCAAAGGAAATAAAAACAAAAAAACAATAAAACCACGTACTCATTTCCCTTTTAAGCAAATAGGAAGCTGGCATTCGGATCACCTCTGATATGTTTTCCTTTCACTGTATCTATTTTCATAATTAGGAGCTTCCTGGGTAGCTCAGCTGGTAATGAATCCACCTGCAATGCAGGAGACCCCAGTTCGATTCCTGGATCGGAAAGTTCCGCTGGAGAAGGGATAGGCTACCCACTCCAGGGTTCTCTGGCTTCCCTGGCGGCTCAGCTGGTAAAGAATCTACCCGTGTTGCAGGAGACCTGGGTTCGATCCTTGGGTTAGGAAGATTGCTAAACCAGTATCAGTTTCCCATTCATAGTGTTCACATGTGGTTTCTTCTGTAAACGTTTTTATTTGAGCAATATATTTTAAAAGGGAAATATTATTTAATGAACAGTGTAAATGGCACAGCAGGTATGATCATCCTAAGGATGTCACATAAAAGACTGAAAATCAGCAACCTGGTGAGAGGAGTAGGAGAAAAATTTGGGGGACCTCCAACAGCCTTTAGAGTAACTTAGACCTATTAGGCCACTCCAGTACTCTTGCCTGGAGAATCCCATGGATGGAGGAGCCTGGAAAGCTGCCATCTATGGGATCGCACGGAATCGGACACGACTGAAGCGACTTAGCAGCAGCAACAGCAGCAGACTTATTAGGGGAACGGAAGCTGCATTCACATTAATTTAGGGAAAAAATCAACCAACACCTAAGATAGTATCAGGTCTTGTTTGCCCCTGATGCCATCCTGCCTCTCCAAATAGACCCCAAACAGTCCCAGGGTTGTTGTGGATTCCTGTCTGGACAGAGAGCAGGCTGCTTTATTACTCACTGAATGCCACGTGGCCACGTCTCCTGGAGAGCTGCCACGATGCCGTTTGTTTCTGTAAAGAAGCTGAAACTTGCAAGGTCATGATTCAAGACACATTGATTTTTGTCCTGAAATCTTGACTTCTAATGACCGTGGAAGCCACAAGCTGATACATTTATGTCAGTGATGTGTGATTTATATTTCAGTGTTGTTTCTAACTAAAGCAGTAACTTGAGTTACAGGAAAGTGCTCAGTGGACAAAGTCCCTGTGAGATGATTGGGGCGAAGGGTGGATTTTTTTTTTTAAACTCATGAGGGTGACAGATGAATGATTTTACTTTAATTAAATTTTTATTGGAGAATAGTTGCTTTACAATATTGTGTTAGTTTCTGCTGGACAGCAAAGTGACTGAGTTACACATACACATGTATCCCTTCTTTTTTGGATTTCCCTCCCATTTAGGTTACCAGGGAGTACTGAGTAGGCTCCTCTGAGCTATACCCTATGCTCTCATTAGATGTCTGTCTGATACATAGTATCAATAGTATATATATATGTCCATTGCAATCTCTAAATTCATTCCTCCCCAACTTCCCCCAGCTTGGTGTCCATATGTTTATTCTCTGTGTGTGTCTCTATTTCTGTTTTGAGAATAAGATCATCTATCCCATTTTTAGGGGCTTCCCTGGTATCTCGGATGGTAAAGAACTCGCCTGCCATGTAGGAGGCCTGGGTTCGATCCCTGGGTCAGGAAGATCCCCTGGAGGAGGAAATGACAACCCACTCTTATATTCTTGTCTGGAGAATTCCACTGACAGAAGAGCCTGGCAAGCTACAGTCCATGGGTCGCAAAGAGTGAAGACACAACTGAGCGATTATCACTTTCACTTTTCATACCATTTTTCTAGATTCCTCATATATGTTTTAATATGTGATATTTGTTTTTCTCTTTCTGACAGATGAATGATCGACATCTGGGAAGGTCAGAGCTCAGGCATGCAGGGAAATTTGGGGAGAGGTCAAAACCCTGTTCAGATAGAATGTCAGGGCCAAGGAGAGACCTGCCAGTAACACTTGGTATTATCTTTCCTTCCGTCTCCACAGGGAATCCTCCCAGACTTCAATCTTTGGAAGTCTCCTGAGTACCACAGTGTGTAACAGAGTGTGAAGTGATCTGGCAAAGTGCACCACAAAATAAGCATGTTAAGCAAGAGTGTCATTTTCTGCAGCCAGAAAGGACTCCAGTACACGGCTTCACCTCTCTGTCTAGACAATTTGTGATTCTCTTCATCTCAGATCTGCAGTTTTGAGCCAAAGGCTAAGGATAGATTCTTCTGGAAAAATTTTTGACAGATCCCAGAAAAGCAGCATGTGACAAGTGGCAACTAGTGAAGGCAGGTTCCAATTGCCTTTTTTTGGTGAATATTTATGTTCCCTTTTTTAAAGCAAACGAGTCCTCAGAGAAGAAACACATCAGAACTTCTGCAATCCTGACTCTGTGAGGCTGGAAAAAGTTTAAAGGATTAGAGGTGTGAAAGAGAAACACAATGTTTTTACTGTCAAATTCACATGGAAGATAATTTAAATAACAGACAAACATCAAAGCTCAGCATTTTACATAATAGTGACTAATAAATAAGAATGAAGTGTCGTCGTCTCATCAGACCTGAGAATTTTGTTGTTTTTCCTTTAAGAGTTTGCAATAAAAATCTACCCGTGACTCATATTTGTCCTGTTAACTTGGATACGTTTTCTTTAATTCATCAGATATTTTCTTAAAGACATGGCAACTTGCCTCATCCTAGTTATCATGACTTTCAAATTAACCACATCTAAACCAATGGGGTTTGTGTAATTCTACATTGATGGGTTAGCTACGCTGATGAAAAATCACAGGAGGATTTTCAATGTTGTGTGTTTTTTTAACTGAAGTATAGTTGGTGTACAATATTATATGTTACAAGCATACAATATATTGATTCGCCATTTTTGTAATTTATTTATTTGGCTGCATCACGTCTTTTTTGCGGCATGAGGGCTCAGTTGCCCTGCAGCATGTGAGATCTTAGTCCCCAACCAGGGATCGAACCTGCATTGCAAGACGGATCCTTAACCACTGGACCATGAGGGAAGTCCCCACAAACTTTTTGGTTTTAGGGTGTTTTTTCTTTTTATGATTTTCAATTTTTAAAGTTTGTATTTCACTTATAGTTAGTATAAAATATTGGCTGTATTTCCTGTGTTGTACTATATATCCTTATAGCTTATTTTGTTCACAATAATTTGTGCCTCTTCATCCCCTCCGTCTTGCCCCTCCCCACTTCCCTTTCCCTATTAGTAACCACTAGTTTGTTCTCTATATCTGAGTTTACTTCTTTTTTGTTTAATAACTAGCTAGTTGTAATTTTAGATTCCATATATAAGTGACATCATACAGTATTTCCCTTTCTATGGCTGACTTATTTCACTTACCATCATGCCCTCCAAATGCATCCACATGGTTGCAAATGGAAAAATTTAATTCTTTTTATGACTGAGTAGTATTCCACAGTGTATATATGTGTTATACACACAGCACATCTTCTTCATTCATTCATCTGTTGATGGACGCTTAGGTTGCTTCCACCTCTCGGGCTGCCATTACCAAGCTCCAGCTATGCCCTAAGGTAATCACAGCTGTGAGTGCGACCTCTGACCCCACTTTATGGATGGGCATGGTCTATATGAGGACACACATTGGACACAACAGAGTCATGCTCCCCCATCACCAGTCACCTTCTTCCCAGGCCCAACAGTACCCCACCCCAGGAGAACTATGAGGGTACTGAGTCCCCCCACCAAGCATCAGGCCATTTCATCCACCTGTCTGGGGTCAGAAGCTGAAGTTTCCAGGACATAGACACTCTCCATCAGCCTCCCACTGGGAAGTCCCCAAGAAACCCTTGGTGCCCTCCTTCCTTTGGTGCCAGCAGAAAAAAACTCAAACCTTGCAGACTCCCAGCCCACACGGGACCTCCCCCCGCATCCCACCCCATAGCCTCTGGTTGATTTGTGGACACGTGTGTGTGCTCAGTTGTGTCCGACCCTTTGCCACCCCACAGACTATAGCCCACCAGGCTTCTCTGTCCATAGGATTTTCCAGGCAAGAATACTGGAGTGGGTTGCCATTTCCTCCTGGGGATCTTCCTGACCCAGGGATCAAAACTGTGTCTCCTGAATTGGCAGGTGGATTCTTTACCATTGAGCCACCTGGGAAGCCTGGAGACCAAGAGTCCAGATCTTTATATGAGATCACTGGAATTTTATGGTGCAACCATGTATAAATTATTTCTGCACATTTTGACCACAGCAAGTCAGCGTGTTGGATTTGGGCCAAGCCCCCACCCTGATTCTGCACATCAAGTCTTTTTCCTTCTGACTGATGGATGAAGGCCCTTCTTGAGGACCATCCCTACATCCCACCTCATCCCCTGCTCTACTGCTTTTAAATCCCTTCTCCTGCCTCATCAGACCTGAAGATGCTCCGAGAAGGAAAAGGAGACAGTGAATCAGTATTCAAAGAAGATAATGACCAGTAACAGCTTAACCAGTAACCTCTCCTTGGAGGAACCAGGATTCAAAGGCTTTTTCTGGGGCAATGATGCTCTGATTGCCCACCAATGACCCCATCTCCCTCCTTGCTAGCAACTCACATCTCATAATAGATGCTGATACTGAGTCACTTTTTGAGACTCTTTGGAGATGACATGCAATCCGATGTCAGCCAAAGGAGACTTGACAGGACACTGATGGAGTCTTCTGTAATGTTCCCTTCTCAACAAAAAGAGACACACACAGGATGTTTCACCTCTGAAGCCAGGCCTCTCCTTTCCATTCCCCTCCCCAGAACTTATCTCCTTCCTGCCTTTAAATGTTAATGGATAAGGATGTGATGCTAGGAGCTCTGACAGCCACCTTGTGGCCATGAGGAGAAAAGTCAAAGAATCAACTGAAACGCTGAGGAGGCTTCTTGGTATATGAGATAATAACCCCTCTGGTTTAAAACTTTCCAGCTGAAGCTTCTATTATTTGGCACTAACACAGGGTAGATCTAGAATGCCAGAGAAACTGAGATCCTATTTGTGAAATTTCAAGACCCACAATAAGCATCAATATATGAAGACTATTTTCTGGGGTTGGGTGTATTCTTTCTCAAAGCTCCAACCAAAGGTACAGCATGACTTATGTCTCTTTATAAAATTAACAGGAGCACAATTGCCCTGTATTTTTTCCAAATGTTGTGAGTCTAAGTAAGTGCTGGGGTGTGTTCATACAACCCACTCATGAAAGTGGATAAACACCTCTGATACTTTTACTCACAGTTCAGAGCTCTGACCTAGATTTATGGGACAAAACCATGGTGTGTGGAATTTAATTATAGGGGCCCAGCAATCTGGCCAACTTCTTTCCATCCTATGTGAGAGGTACAATCTTCCCCCACCACCATCTGCCAGAAAATCACAAGGAAAATATTCAAGCGAAACTTCCTTTTGTCAGTCTGGCAAGTGACCCCACAAAAAGCTCCAAGCCCCCTTAGCCAACTGTGAATACAAATAATTGCTTTTCAGTTTGGAAACATTCATCCTTGCTCAGAACCCAGGCTGACAGCAAGCCTCAGACATTCTCTGAATCAGAACCCCCTTTCCCCAGCCGAGTCTTCTCCGGCATTCCCTGTGGACTAATGCAACCATCGGAAAGCTATCCATCTTAGTTTCACTGCCTGATAAGAGTGGAGATGTCATTAAACAGTCCCTCCGTAACAGACCGGCCAGATATAATTTAAAGAGATTAAATGGGTCCAACTTTAGACATCTATAGAATTAACATCAAGGAGCAGTATCAAAATAGAAAATGAGGCCCAGCCAATCCCATGCCATCTCTCAACTGAGCATCTTCTCATCACCCCCACGATGGTCCACATGTGTGTTTCCTCCAGCAATGGGGCATTAGAGATAACACTCTCACCTCTCCCTTTAAATAGCAGTTGGCAGGCTCGCTGTCAGGCAACCTACAGGAGGGAGCCTTGTTGCTTCTCTCGGAGATAATCTACAATAAAATAAGGACTGAGACTTCCCTGGTGGTCCAGGTCCAGGTTAAGACTCCACACTTCCACTGAAGGGGGCACAGTTTCCATCCTTGGTCAGAAAACTAAAATTCCGCCTGCCTGGACAGTGTGACCATTTTTTTAAATATATTTTTTAAAAAAACCAATAAAATACACAGCATGTGCACAGTAGTCAAATGAAATTTCAATTAATTCAGAACTTGCTCCCGAACTTCCCAAGACTGTTTATGATCATGAGCTCTCAGGGCGTTGATTCCTCCAGCTCCTGGTATCACGCTAAATGGCCTGCATTGAAAATGCTGATGGGAGGAAAATGTATTTGAGCTAGACTGCGGTTTGTCTCTGTGGTTTCAGGACCAAAGGAAATAGCATAATCCCCCGCTCCCAAACCCAAGGCCTCTTCTCCCTCCCTCCTGGTTGAGGGGGGTGAAATTGATGGGGTTTGCATCCATTTTTAGAGCAGCATGGGAAGATTCTCAACTCAAGGGAGTTTGTGGTTTCCTTCATTTGCCTCTTTGATGACAACCCAGTGCTTCCTCCATCCAAAGCATTTCATGAATGGCACAGGAGAGATGATGAATTATCTGTCACCCTTTGCCCTCAGCACGACATCTTCGCTCTCCTGCACCCAGGGCAGCCAGGGCTCATCCCTTGTGAGTTCTGGATCAGCCCCAGGGATCAGAGGATGGAGTCCCACTCCAGCAATTCTGCCAACTCACAGCACCCTTGCTGCTCGATTGCCCCACCTGTAACGGCGATGACACCTGTGGTACCCACACCAAAGGTCTTGCAAAGACCAAATGCAGTGAGGTGAGTGAGGCCTGAGGAGGGGTAAGAAGCACCTCCCACTGTGAATTAACACCCCTGACCTCCTGTGGTCGTGACCATGCAGTTGTATGGTCCCTGGGGGAAGACAGAGCCCAGCTCAGCAAGGCTGCCGGCTCACCAGGATGGACGCCAGGGGGCAGGTGGGACAGAGGAGGTGACACAGTGATTCTGCAATTGTGACATGAGCTATGCACGTCTTCTCCCATGCCCTCATGACATCAAAGCACAATGCTATTTTTGTTTTCTTCTTTTTCTTTCTTTTTTTGGCCATACTCGGCAGCATGGCTGATCTTAGTTCCCCAAACAGGGATCAAACCCACAACCCCTGCCCTGGGAGCTAAGACTCTTAACCACTGGACCACCAGGGGAGTTATTTTGTCCTCTCCTGCCCCTTTCAAATGTATGAATTAGAGAAAGCAACTGTACTGATTTCAACTCTCCGCTGAATTTCCCATCTTGCATAAACAGTGACACAGATGACAGCCATCAAGACTTGAAATTGTATTATGCTAGAAAATTGTTTACATGTTTGTGAGCTCTTCAGCACACAAATGGGCTTTCCAGGTAGCTCAGTGGGTAAAGAATCCACCTGCAATGCAGGAGACACAGGCAGACGCAGGTTCAATCCCCAGGTGGGGAAGATCCCCTGGAGGAGGGCATGGCAACCCACTCCAGTATTCTTGCCTGGAGAACCTCATGGACAGAGGAACCTGGTGGGTTACAGTCCAGGGGGTCGCGAAGAGTCGGACACGACTGAAGTGACTGAGCACACACACATGCATGTGAACATAAATGCCTTTCTTTTTTCACTTTTTTTTTTCAAAAAATTTTTAAAATTTTTCAATGGAGTATAGTTGATTTAAAATGGGTCAGTTTCTACTGTAGAGCAAAGTGAATCAATTAGACATATACATATATCCACTCTTTCTTAGATTCTTTTCCCACATAGGTTTTTACACACTATTGAATAGAATTCTCTGTGCTAATCAGTAGGCCCTTTTTAGTTATAAGTAGTTTATAAATAGTAGTGTGTGTATGCGTCATTCCATTCTCCCAATTTATCCTCCCCTCTGCTCCCTGCCTCTCGGGTAGCCTTAAGTTTGTTTTCTACATCTGCTTTTTAAATAAGTTCATTGGTACCATGAATGCCCTTCTTGAGGGCAGGAATTTTGCCTCTCTTTTCCCACTCAGTGTTCTTGCGTTTTCTCTCCTCAAAGCTTCAGTATCTACCCCCCTTTCTCCTCAGCTGGGAGCCATACCTTCTCTTTTACTGATGAAATGGACACAACCAAGGAAATAGAGAAATGCCTGGCTTGTGGTAGATGCTGAATTAGCACTTGTTCTATGAAAGAGAAGATTAGAAGTATGGTATCATAAAGAAAATATGGGTTTCAAAAAAACTTCCCTGATGGTGCAGTGGCTAAGACTCTGCACTCCCAAGGCAGGGGGTTAAGGTTTGATCTCTGATCATGGAACTAGATCCCACATGCCACAACTAAGAGTCTGCAGGTCACATGCATGCATGTGAAGTTGCTTGAGTCGTGTCTGACTCTGTGCAATCCTATGGACTGTAGCCCACCAGGCTCCTCAGTCCATGGGACTCTCCAGAGAAGAATAGTGGAGTGGGTTGCCATGCCCTCCTCTAGGGGATCTTCCCAACCCAGGGATCGAACCAATGTCTCCTGAATTTCCTGCATTGCAGGTAGATTCTTTACTGCTAAGCCCCTGGGGAGTCCCTTGCATACCACAACAGAAATCAAAGATCCTGCATGCCACAACCCAGCACAGCCAAATAAATAAATATTTCTTTGAAAAAAAATTTTTGAACACATTCCTGATCACTGTCTCCTGTAACCAAAGACAAAAAAAACCCCGAGCAAACCAAAGACATAGGTAAAGAAGATCTTCAGTGTCTTTCCTGACAATAGCAGGATGGAGTCTGGTTCTAAGAACCTGGGCAGTGAGAAATGATGCTGCCCTCACCAGAGTCAAGATGAAGACAAACTGGTCTCAAACAGAGAATGCTCCAGCTCCCTCCATACTGCAGTGATGGGAGGACCTCACCAGGACGCCCCCCCATGTGATACAGAGCTCATCTTCACAATCAGCACTGACCCCTGAGACCTGCTGAATAAAACACTCATTATTATTATTATGGTTATTTACTGACAGACACAGCAGTTGGAGAAAAACACTGGACTCACCATTGTGCTCATCATCAAAATGCCTCGTTATGGGAAAATGTTCCTGAATGGTGCAGAGGGGCGACCAATCCATCCAGCTTTCGTTCCGTCAGCGGAAAATGAAGCTGGTCGAATTGGAATGACGTGAAAAGAAGTTTATTTTTCTCCTGCCAAGGTTGCAGTTTTCAAGAGCCACAAATGTTTCCAAATCAAATATTGGATGAAAACATTTGCCACCCAGGACACGCTGGCTGTGGATCTGCTGCTGAAAGCAGTTTAGGGGCTCATGTGCGGTGGAGAACTACATTCATTAGTGGGGCGCCATCCCCATCATAAGGGGTCACCTGGTGGCTCATTGGTAAAGAATCTGCCTGCCAATGCAGGAGACGCGGGTTCAGTCTCTGGGTCAGGAAGATCCCCTGGAGGAGGAACTGACAACTCAGTCCAGTATTCTTGCCTGGAGAATCTCCATGGACAGAGGAGCCTGGTGGGCTACAGTCCATGGGGTCACAAGGAGTCAGACTCGGCTGAGTCACTAAACAGCAACAGTACAACTATCCCCGTCATGGCCCTGGGCTTCCCGGAGTCACTTCCTGCTCAAAGTCGCCAGGAGACCCAGGGTGTTGTCACTCAGCCAGCGCGGTCTGGTGTCCTCTGAATGCCCATCTGGGGCGCAGACTGCCTCTGGACTGGCAGGGGAATTCAGCGCTACTCACTGGTGGGCAGCACAAAAGCGGATATTTTCTCCCCAGTGTACCACAAGGTTTCCCAGAACCTGCCTGGGCAGCACACACAGGAGCAAGCTCCGCTCCCAGAAGCTGATGGATTTCATCCTTCAGGAAATACAAGCGAAATTGACAAGGGTGCTGTCCTCCAGGAGATCAAAAATTGGAGGATGAGTCTGAAAGGTATCAGTATTGAAAGCCCCTCTGCATCGTTACAGCAAGAACTTTCCTTTGACAGACACAGGGGAGGATAGAGGGCTGAGCAGAGAGCCTCTGACCCCTCCGTGAAGGAAATTGGAACAAGAGAGAGGAAGAGAAAGCAGCCAAACAGGGGAGGCACCAAGATCCAGCAACTTCTCTTGAATTTCCCTCTTCCCAGGGGAAATTCGAATGGCATCTCACTGTCCCCCAACTTCTGCCACATTGCCCTCTGCTTCTGATTCCACTTTAATCCCTGATTTATGAATAGAATTAATAGAAATCAGTCAGGCATGGCAGTGCCTGCAGTGCTGTGTTCAACAACAGATGTTTCCCAGGGTAATTACAATAGGATAATAACAGAAAAAGTGACTGGTCAATAGCAATGGATCATGAGCACTATGAAGACCAGGGATTTCACCAATAACACTGTCAACCAAGGAGCTGAGAAAATAGATGCAGTTCTAGGGCTGGACCCACTCCCGAACTTCTCTCTTCTGGTTCCCTTCACGGGAGATCTATGGTGTTAACTGGGGTGGTCTTTATATTCCTGGTTTATGCCCTTAATATCGTTGGTGCCTCCTTGGTGCTCATCAACATTGGGTTCAAATTTGACCTTGACATTCCCTTTCCCCACGGCAAGAATGCTGTTCCTCTCGGTCTTCTGACAGGGTTCACTGATCGCCATTTCCAGTTTAATTAAGTGCTCTTGCCACCCCCGCTTGGCAACCACAGCCAGCCACTTGGACTGAAGGTTTGCCTGGATAGACCACCATTTCACCCAATGATGAAGCAGTAACTGAAAAATCCTTGGGATGACAAATGTTTTAAAACCAATCCTTCCAATTACCTGTACCTTGGTCTCCACCGGGAAACAGAGGTCAAGAAGCCGGTCAAGAAGCAACAGTTAGAACCGGACATGGAATAATTGACTTGTTCGAAATTGGGACTGGAGTATGTCAAGGCTGTGTATTGCCACGGTGCTTATTTAACTTCTGCGCAGAGTGCATCATGCAAAAAGACGAGCTGGATGAAATTCAGTGTGTGAAACTGCTGGGAAACAGAGGAAGTAACCTTATTCACTGTCTCGGTTGGTCCTGCCAGACACACATAACCGGGGAAAACCAGTCTGAAAGATGCAGGAGACATTTCTCCTGGAACCCAGCCTGTGGTCCTCCCAAGTAACAGATTGTGCAGTACAGTTTATTTGTTTGCTTGATTTCTTCATGTTATCCTGACCTGGTTTTGAGGTATTTGTTAAGGACAGTCCATTTCCCTTTCTTGAGCAGCTGATTAAGAGCCCCCCACCACAACTCAGCCACTTCCTTCCCTTATGGGTCTCCCAGCCACAGTGTACCTCCCTTGGTGCCCTGGACCAAGGACCACATAACTCAGGGCAATCTCTATGTCCCTAAAACTCACAATATTATTCAAATTGCCGATCCACGGGGAGAGCTCAAAACTTAGCTACTCCCACCCTGCTGGTTTCTCCCACCCCCAGCTTCTGGTCCATGCCCCCAGGTGCAGCCCCCTGCGTGGCCATGCTGACAGCTTTCTCACACAGTTTAACTGGAAGTGGGGTCCAGCTGCTCACCACTCAAAAGCCAATAAAGAGGCAAGTTTGGTGGAAAGGAAAGTTTGCTTTATTTCAGGCCAGCAACGGGGGAGGGGGGCAGACTTCTGTCCAAAGGTCAACTTCCGTCTCCCCCAACCCCGACAATCAGGGGGCAAGAGCTTTTACAGACAGAGGGAGGAGGCTGCCTACAGAAACAGCACAGTTAGCTCTGACAGTCCTCTTGAAATTGGTTATCAGTAGTCTGATCAGCGTCTTCTTGATTAAGAATGCTTCATCTTCAGTTCCAGGGTCAGTTTGTTCCCATTTCCTTGAGGCCAATTCTCAGAACTGTGGCAGCTTATGTAATGGCTATAGTCTGGTCATCATGCAGCCAATTTCTTCCACCCAATGGGGGTTTTTTAAATCTACAAGACAGCTCACAGGATATGGCTCAGAACATTATCTCTAGCCCTTGAGGAGGAACTATGCCTGTGTGTCTCCCATTCCTGGAAGCTTCCTAAGTCTTCTAGTAACAGCGGTGGCTGCCTTAGTGAGTCTATGTGATGTGTGTCTGGAACTGCTCTCATAGCAGCCCCTTGACTATGCTTAATGACTAAACTATTATTATTTAGTCTTGTTAGGCTGTTTTCCTTTGTTTCTGCATTTTTTCACTTCTCTGATTAAGCTTGTTCTTTGGCTAAAGTTTTCCCACACGCAAAATGCAGGCTGAGGACAAGGTGGGCAGGGTGGCAAGGACCATATGTCTCTGCTCCCTTTCAACAGGAGCTGCAAATTACAGACGTCTGCCTTTCATCTGTCTGAGAGGCACTGTGTTACATCCTGCTGTCAGAAGGATCTTTGAATCTTATAAATCACTGTCAGTATTTGGGGTCTAGAGGTCCAGCCTTTAGCTGTCTCCCCACTGTGTAACCCAGCTTGTTCCTTGTTCTGCTTCTCTGTCTTCTCCTGTATTCCTCGAGCAGAATTGGGGTAGACCAGGGCTTACTCTTGACTCTGACATCCATGGACGCAAGTCCTCATGCTTGTATAACTACATCCCTGGGCACCCAACTCCCCTCTCTTCAGGGGCTGCTATGAGAGCAGTTCCAGACACACAGCACACAGACTCACTAAAGCAGCCAGCACTGTTACTAGAAGCCTTAGGAAGAGTCCAGGAGCGGGGGACACACAAGCACTCATTGGCCCCCCACACGTGCCAAGGCACTGGAGACAGGACACAGAAGCCAAATGCTTCCATCAGGGGATCTTAGCAGGGGATTGAGAGCAGATAAAGTTGGACTCAGGTCCTGCATTCTTAAAGCAATAAATGTGGGCCTTTTGATATTACCTCCAAAGAAAGGTACACGCCTAGTGACGGAGCAAACAGCCCTTCTTCACACCACTGAAAACTTCCATCTGCATTTCCTAGACTGCGCTGGGAATGATGTTCCCAAATCCTCGAAGTGTCTTATGCATTTTGTATTATACCTTTTGCAATTTAAAAAGCATTTGCTTATTCAAATGTGATCACTGAAAACATACCACATATTCGGAAATTCCATGTAGACTTTAATTGTATTAAGCAAAGAAATCTGGGGGCGGGGGGAGGAAAGATTTTTAATTGGCCTGTCCTCTCTTTAAATCCGGGTTTGATTCCTGGGTCGGGAAGATCCCCTGGAGGAGGAAATGGCAACACACTCCAGTATTCTTGCCTGGAAAATCCCATGGACAGGCTCCACCATGGAGCCTGGTGGGTTACAGTGCATGGGGTCACAAAGAGTTGGACACGACTGAGTGACTAAACCACCACCACCACTCTTTAAATCAGAGGCCCTGATGTGGCCAAGACTCTTGTCAATAACCTTGGAAAAGGGCCTGTGATCCGCCAAAAGTTAAAATCTCAAGCTGAATTCTGGGTCCTTGAGCAGGAGGTTCATCATTTGATTATTATAATTAATATATTATAGAATTATATATAAATTATAGAATTATATATTCTATATATATAAATTATAGAATTATATATTAAACTGTATATAAATTATAGAATTATATAAATTATAAATTATAGAGTTATATATTAAACTATAGAGAAAATTCATTATTAGAAGTGGTGAGAAAGGGCAGAACATAAAACAAAGAAAAAGAAAGAGGAGGAGGAAATATAAATTATAGAATTATATATTAAACTATAGAAAACTATAGAGAAAATTCATTATTAGAAGTGGTGAGAAAGGGCAGAACATAAAACAAAGAAAAAGAAAGACAGAGGAAGAGGGGAAAAAAAATGGAAAGGACAAGGACACATAAGAAGCGGGGTAGGCTGCTCTGTGAGATTAGAAGTGACTTCATCTCCGGTATTGCAGACCCTGGTGCACGCTCCCTAGCAGGACCTGGCCCGGCGCGGTGCATTCCTTCCCATCGACGCCAGAGGGCGCGCCCACGCAAGCCCGCCCCGCGCGGACCCTGGAGACGTTCCAAGCGGGCGACAGGGGGCGCTGTTATAGGGCCAGAGGGAGCCTAACAGGGACAGGGGAAGCCGGGACACCTTCCTGGGGCTGGTGGGCTGGGCAGGAGGGAGGTTTTCCCTGTGGACCAAGAGGGAGAGACCCTACCTCCAAATCCCGAGGGCACCATATGCTTTGGGGAAGCTAGAGGGAGCTTTGCAGTGAGCTCAGTGACCGTTGTAAAATCGTCTCTCTTGATCTCTCAGAGGCAGGTGTTCCTGGTTTAGAACCTCAGCTCTTCCCGTAGCTGCGTGAGACTGGAGAAGGGATCCACCTCTCTGAACCTCAGTTCCCTCCACCCCTAAGTGGGAATAATGACCATGCCCAGATGGCACAGCTGGGGCGAGATTTAAATGAGACCCTGCGCCACTAGAGCGACCAGGTAGCAGGGCATCTGGAACACGCATATGCAACACGCACGTGAGCGCCCACTCTGCTTTGAGATAGATTCTGCTCATGAAGAGAAATGTGCACTTTGCCTTAAACCAAATACTGACTCTGCACAGCTAATCAGCCTGAACCTCATTCCATTATTTGTTCATGATTAGATCTGGCCATTAATCCAATTTTCCGGGTTTAGAATTAGACTTTAACCCTGAGCTAAGCAGAGTCGTTCTCTGCAGCTCTGACAACTTACCTGGCAACAGAAGGACACCTGGTGTGGTGAAGGGTGCCTCCCCGTTGGCCTCAAGGATACCAGGAGCTAACGCGACAGGTGGCAAAGGAAATCTAATTTCCCCCCAAGCCCTAAGTAATTACAGAATGTCACCATAGCCTGAATATTTACCGAGAAGAATGCAACAATGTGATGACTCCCGATCCGCCCCAAAGCTTAACTGTCATTTAAATAGGGCATGGTATTTGCAATATTAATTTCATTATCTTCTACCTTCTTATCATTATACATCTCAAGCATCACAGAATACATTTGCATGTGTAAAGAATCCATCATCATTGTTTCTCTGTGGCAGAAATGGCTATTGGTTTGATTTCTGGATCTGAGCATCAGGAAAGATAATGTGTTTTTCCGTCAAAGCTTGCTCAGTGTTGGAGAAAAATACAACACGGGGGTTGAAAAGGCAGCCGGACAAGGTGGGCATGTCACATCCATCACTTGTGATACATTCTTGATCTCTGTGTGGTTTGATAACTCCTTCTGCTCCCAAGTCAGTCACTAGAATAGAAGTCCCTTCAGAATTCCCCAAATTTCACCCCCGGTCACAGCAGGAGCCTTGGACCTGACTGCAAAATTCTCAGGCTGTAATTGCTATTACTTCTTTCAATTGTCTTGATTGTGGATTTTTGTCAGGGAACATGTGGACCTCCAGGGAAGTCCTGGGACATCCATTTTTAATGGAAGAAACCAAGACCCAAAGGCAGACATGGTCTTCACTTTACAAAATAGAGGTGGGATTCTCCAAAGCAGCTTGCCTGGAAATCGACAAATCGCCGCATTTTCTGACAGACATCACTTGGACTTTCTAGTTGTCTTATTTTCACTCTTCTTGGCCTTCAAGTGATGGAGGCACTTGAAGACAATTCAGCTTGAAGTGTCTATTCTCCTCAACCTTTAAGAAATTCGCTTTGCATGATCAAACCTCCATTCTGGAATGTCCTGGTGAAATTGTAAGAGGAACCTCTCTGCAAAGTGTCACCTCCACTCTCTGATACACTTTGTGACCTCTGGGTTTCCCCCCACACTGTGGGACCACACAGGCCAGGGTGTAGAATAATGGGCTGCACGGCCTCAATGCCTGCTCTCAAATTTCAGATTTGTTACCTGCCTCTGTTGATCTGTATTAATGTCTAAGCCTCAATTTTCTCAACTGTAAACCTCAGAGGTAAATAGGATCTAAGTTATCAGGGAGGATTAAGTTAACATCTGGCAGCTTGCATCATTATTAATATAAGTATTCTGAATGTTCTTCTTCCTTCAAATGTTCAGACAAGGCTTGAAATATCCCCCAAATATGCAGTGAGATGAGACAGCCGGCACAGAGTGTGATGTCAAGGGTTGTTCAGACGCCCTGACCTGGCCCCAGTGCTCCACCACGGGACCAGCAGGGATGCTAAAGGTCACCTGCAGGTGCTCATTCAGGACTGGATGGTTTTAATCATGACAGTTATGTGCTGAGTCCAACTGTTGACTAGACATGGTGTGTACACAGAAGGAAAATGAGGTGAATTAATACGGACCAAGGTGAATTAAGTATCAACCATCTTGTCTCAGCCCATAGTGCTCAACCATTGCCCTACAAGAGAGGGATATCTCTCTCCATTTACAGATGGAGAAACAGATCAGGGAGAGCAAGTCACGTCCAATGTTCTGCACCATCCATGTGACCACGTCTAGATTCACAGCCATGGTTTTCTGATGCCACAGTCCATGGTGCTTCAAAACTCACTTCCCACCCCTGGCTTACCCTCTTCTGGGTTTGGAATATTCAGACCCAGGGCACTAGACTGTCCTTCATCCTATTCAGTCCTTCCTCATTCGATTCCCAAGAATAACCAACCTCATGTTCATTCATTGTCTCAGAAGCCACCACTTCCATGACATCTCAGCAACCTTCCTTCCTCTGATGCCCTGTAGGCAGAGATAGTTTTCACAGGTGTCTGGCCTGCACAGGTACATGTGACCCCAGGCTCAGAAGGGTCCCATGGTTGATTTAATGCTCTGGTGTCAACCATCTTGAAATTCTTAACCATTTTATCTTTGAATTTGTGTTTGTAAAGGAAGTCAGAGGGAACATCAGGCCACTCGTGAGAGCAGAGAATGTACATGCAACTTGTGTGCCTGCTGTTCCCTGCCACATGTTACACCCATGATACCAGAATGTTGGTAGATCCATCTTCAACTGGCAGGCAAGGGCACTGACCGAGCCTCTCCCTCACTCTCCTTTTGAACCTGAACTTGCTTTGAATGCAAAAAGAAGCAGTGTGCTGAGAAACATAAATGGTCAGAGAGCCCTACTGTGGACCTGCAGACTCATGTTTCCTACATTAACCACCCGCTGATCCTCGAAAGGATGCCCCAGAAGAAAGGAGAAAAATAGACCAATGTGGCATTCCTTTTCTTTCCAGCCCTCCTTTACTCATCAGCAAGCTGAAGGGAGGGGTTGTTCCTAGAATATGTGCACCTCGAAATGTGAAACAATAGCAGTCAAGCCGGTCTTGTGCAACGCTTACACAGTGCTGGCAAGAACACAATACATGTGCACTTAAAATCTATAGGATACAGATCTTTTCAATTTCACTGCCTTTGCATACAAGTTAAATGCACTGGTATTTACGTTTAGAACTGACCTTACACAGTATAAAGATTAATGACAAAATTTGTTTCCATCCTTCACGATGTCTGTTTACTTAGAATAGCATTAAAGAGCAAATAAGAAGCACCATAAGTGGTGAGAAAAACCACAAGAAAAATCTTAATATTTTATTACCTTGATACTCTTATCTCTTTTTTTAAATCCCACCTGCAGAGTATGCAGCCACTGTGTCCACAAGGCTGTGTGTTACATCCTCAACTTACACTGCAATCGTGACCCCATTCTCAACAGTAAGGCCAGTACCTAATCCATCTTTGCAACACCACCAGCAACCAACATGAAATTAAGTCCACTAATAGATGTTTTTATTTGCTTCTTCTTTTGAATTTAGAATGAGGAGGTGGGAGTGTGTGTTTTCACTGCTGGATTGAGAAATGGAGATATTAAGCAGGGAACTAATCACACAGCTTCTGAAAATAACTTTTAAGTTTGGTTTCCACTTCTCCATCACAAATAAATGTACCTTAAAAATCCTTTAAAGGGCCTCTTGGCTCTACACAAAAACATGCCCGTCAGTGGGAAATCTCTCATCCCTGTCAATGGGAAATCTCTCCACTGCAAATAAGAGAAAACTGGGCTTGAAATAAAAATAAAGACAATGTATTGATTCACATAAAGATACACGATGCACCACAGAGCAGTTCTGTCCAGCAGTTCCCAGTATTCCCGTGGCCTTGGTGTTCTTCTCTTTCTTGTGCTTCTTCTCCACACTTCAGCTACATCCTCGTCACACCCACCTCATGATCACAAATTGGCTGCCATCAACTCCCAGGCACAGGAGCGTCCTCATTTATATCTCTTTCTCCAAGTGTGTTTACAGGGCCTGAGCTGGCAGAGGTAATTCTAGATCAACTTGGGTCCATATCTGTGACCAGCGTTGTTGTTGTTCAGTTGCTCAGCCACGTCTGACTCTTTGTGACCATGGACCGCAGCACACCGGGTTTCCCTGTCCTTCACTGTCTCCCATACTTTGCTCAAACTCACGTTCATTGAGTTGGTGATGCCATCCAACCATCTCATCCTCTGTTGCCCCCTTCTCCCTCCTGTCCTCAATCTTTCCCAGCATCAAGGTCTTTTCTAATGAGTTGGCTCTTTGCATCAGGTGGCCAAAACATTGGAGTTTCAGCATCAGTCCTTGACTGGAGATCTTATCTGAAAATTAGGTCAGTGCAGAAGAAAATATATCTGAGAGATGAAGAAAGAGAAAGAGAGGGTAGGATTCAGAGTCCTAAGAATATTGATTGAGCAGCTGGATCAAACTGTACCCGAAATCACATCCTTGACTTTTCACTTACGAGTGCCAGTAAATTCCTTGCTGACTCTTTGGAGTTTTTGTTTGTTTGTTTTGCTTGCTTGATAGATCTCAGTTACTGTCAATCAAAAGAATCCTGACAATTATAGAACTCATCCATTCAACCACTCATTCATCACACGGTCCTCAAGTACTCTTCTGTATCAGGCACTGGTCTCTGCTTTTTGGAGCTGCAATCCAGAGAGAGATGATATACCCAAAGCAAACCCATGGAAGTGATTAATTCTATATTCATGAGACTCTGGGCATGTCACAGGCAACTTGGGCATATCATCCTCCATGAGCCACCTGCCTGTTTCAATTGCTAGGAGCCTAGTTGGAAAATGCCTAGATAATATATAAATTCAGGTAAACCCCTTACACTTACATGTTTAATTCCCCACCCAACATCACATCTAAAATCCATAGGGACTTCCCCTGTGGTCCGGTGACTGGGACTTCGTGCTCCAATGCAGGTGGTGCGGGTTTGAGCCCGAGTCAGGTATACAAGATTCCACATGCCTTGCAGTGCAGCCAAAAGAAAACACGTAAAATGATATGTCTATAATTCACTTTCACTAAATACAGTATTTTTTATACCAGGGCAGTAGAGATAGGAAATAAATCTAGCAGTTTAAATACCCAGTTCTCCATCGCTTCTACCAGGTTCTGCATTGGAATAGTGGGAACACAAGAGCCTTTTGATGAAAGCTCTCATTTAAGCCCCTCCAGATAAAATTCACGTCTGGTGTGTATGTTTGTTTTTCCCTGCATCTCTGTGCTTTCTCTTGGTTCACAAGAGCCATCAACCCATTCTCTGAAATTTCTAAACTCTTAAATGAATGGACTTCAATAGAAGACACTGATTCTTTCCTCCTGATTCTACATCTTCTGAGACGTGTGGCTGAATTTTTTTCATGCCTTTTGGGAAGTTTCTTTATCCCCAAGTTCGTCTCCTCCTGTAATTTTCTGTGCAGTTTCAACACATGCTGTTGGTATAATTCAAGCTGCATTTTCATTTTCTACCAAAGTTTAAATTTTTCCCTTTCAGAGCATGCTTTCTGACTACAGAGATGCTAGTTCCTGTTTGAAGAGTGTAATTGAATGCCGAGGGCTTTGCTGATTTGATTTCCTCCTGGTATCATGTATATTTCCTAACTTTCCCTTGCACTAACTTAGCTGCATAAAGCGTGGTTTCTACAAAGCAGCTTTGATATGATGAACTGTTTTCTGATTCATTTTTTTGTATCCAGGCTGCCACTTCTCATGGAGCTTCTTGGGCAGCAGATGGATCCACCATTTTTGGCAGGTTTTATCAGAGATGAGCTGACCCTCACTCTTACAATTCCCTATATGCATAGAGTTGCTTGAGTATTGTTCTGTTCAATCCAAACCTTCTCTCTTATTTTCCCCCCTTCTGCTTCCTGTGAAAGCAGGCTAGACTTTCCTGAAGCTCAGCATTTTCATCTGAATCATTCATTGATGGTATCAGAAGCTATTGCCATGCATCCAAAAGGGTTTAACTGCTTGAGATATTTTGCTTTCAGCCACTTGAGACTGGAGATGATCTGCTTTTAGGGATAATAGCTGTCCTTGAATATGAGCTATAAACAGTTGAAATGAAAGGTTAGTAGGCTCCAGGTCTAGTTCTTTGAGAAGGACTATTTTATCCTCAGATATGGACTTGTTCATGTTTGGATCACTTGCTGCTGATTTAAGCATCTCTAACTTGTTTGAAGAAAGTGAAAGTTGCTCAGTCGTATCCGACTCTTTGTGAACCCATGGATTGTAGTCTGCCAGGCTCCTCTGTCCATGGAATTCTCCAAGCCAGAATACTGGAGTGGAGCCTATCCCTTCTACAGGGGGTCTTCCCGACCCAGGAATCAAACTGGAGTTTCCTGCATTGTAGGCAGATTCTTTACCAACTGAGCTACTTGTTCAAAGAGGTAACCTCAATCGAAGGCAACTTAAGGTCTCCATAAACTGTAATCAAGCTAAGCTTGTCACAGAATTCTATAATATGTTTTATCTCATATAGAAAATCTTCACGCTACCATTTTTTTTCCTTTCTTAAAATGATGTATTAATATAATCAAAGCAGTTAGTACTATTTGCCACCGTCTCCCAAGAAAACCCCAACTTGGGTCTGTCTAAGCCCTCAGACAACATCATGCTACCTGCTCAACTTCTCCAGGACCAGTCATGAGCAACAGAGTATGGCAGTCAGTGCTGAAGGGCCTTTTGGTGGCCAGTCCCCTGCTGAGCCACAGCAGACCTCATGGAACTCCATGGAATAGTCCTCTTGGATCCTAAGCAAAAGCCTGACCACCAGGGAGGACCATCCATGAGGCTGAGAGGAAGCCAGTGGTGCCATTAAGAAGTGTGATCTCTGGTCTTCCCTGGCAGTCCGTTGGTTAAGACTCCATGCTTCCAATGCAGGGGTGAGGGTTCAGTCCTTGGTCAAGGAACAAAGACCCTACATGCCTAGTGGCACCACCAAAAAATTTAAAAAAAAAAAAGAAAAAGTGTGGTCATGGTCTGACCTTTCTCTGCCAAGGCACACACATGATGGAAGAAGTGGAAATGAATAAGGATGCTTGAAGCCAGAGGTGATCAGCTCGTGCAGGTCCCACAGGAAACCAAGAATACCCAAATTATGTCAGTCTGCCACCCTCTGCACCTGTGGCTCAGGGTGTCAAGGTGGGACCCTCTGCAGGGGACCATGTGTGTGGCATGTCACTGTCCCGAGCTGTGACATGGCGTACGCACCATCCCCCGCTCCTTCCTTTCTTCATTTCAACTCTTCCTCCAGCAGCAACAAAACCTGGTCCTGCCAGCAAAGCTCACAGAAATCTCTCTTTCCAAGTTTCCTTGTTTTGCGTTGTATTGCTTTTTGGACAGAGGGAGGGGCGGGGATGGAAGAGGGTGGAGCAGAGCAATGCTGAGACTGGGAGAAATCCGGCTGCAAGGGTAAGGACAGAAGCAAAAGGGGCCTCATCAAGGATATTTGTGGTTTGCTCACTTTGTATTTTTTTGAAGATTATTTTCACGACATTGTTTTGAATATAATTTGCATATAATTAAATGGGCAGGTCTTGAGTGTATAATATAGTTTGGTGAATTTTTAAGTTTTTATTTATTTTTCATTTTTGCCTACCCTGGGTCTTTATTACTGCACTCAGGCTTTCCCTCGTTGCAGAGAGTGGGGGCTACTCTCTAGTTGGGGTGCATGGGCTTCCCATTGCAGTGGCTTGTCTTGTTGCAGGGGCCTAGAGCTCAGCCTCAGAAGTTGTGATGCATGGACTTAGTTGCCCTGTGGCCATTGGAATCGTCCCAGGCCAGGGATGGAACCTGTGTCCCCTGCATTGGCAGGCAGATACTTAACCAATGGGTCACCAGGTTCACCCTAGTTTAGTTAGTCAACACACACCCCAATAAAGGAAAAAACTGCTCTGATTTCTATCCCCAGAGACTTTTTTTTTTAACCTGTTCTTGAATTTCATGTAAATGGAATCATATAGTCAGTACTCTTAGGTTTTGCTTCTTTTGTTTGGTTAAGTCCATGAAGCTGCATAAAACAGAAGCATGTTCCTATTTTGAGTAGTATCCCCTGTCTGAAAAAAGATACAATGTTTATCCATTCTCCTGTGGATGGCACTTTGGGTTGTTTCTATTTTTTGTGTGCATTATGAATAAAACTGCTCTGAACATGTCTTCCTGTGAAATCATGTTTTTATTGCTCTTGGATAAATACCAAAGAAGGCTCTTCTTAGCTAATATGTTAAGTATATGTTTAACTTAATCGGAAACTGGCAACATGTTTCCCAAGGTGGTGATAGTGTTTCTCAGTCCCTACTGACAACGCCAGAAAAATTTCACCCACATCTTTGCCAGCACCAGCTGTTTCATTTTTTTTAATATCAGCCATAATAGATGGTGAATGCTCAGCATACTCAGCTGCTAAGTCATGTCGACTCTGCGACCCCATGAACTGAAGCCTGCCAGGTTCCCCCATCCATGGCATTTCCCCGGCAAGAATACTAAAGTGGGTTGCCATTTCCTTCTCCAGGGGCTCTTCCTGGACCAGGGATCGAACCCTAGTCTCCTGAACTGGCAGGCAGGTTCTTTACCACTGAGCCACCAGGAAAGCCCGTGATAGATGGCATGCACTTGCATTTTGTGATCGTTGAAACTGACATTTCCCTGATGATAAATGGGGAAAGTTACTCATTCTTGTGCCTGTCACAGGTCTTCCTTTGGGAAATTTCTGTTCAAAGTTTTGACCCATTTTCAACTGTGCTATTTGTCTTTTGATGGAGCTTCGGGCACTCTTTGTATATTCTGAATATAAGTCTCCTGCTCTGAGACTGTTTTCTCCCACTCTGTGGATTGCCATCATTATTTTCATAATGATGTTTTTTGAAAAGCAGGTTTTTTAGTTTTGATGAAGTCAAATTCATTGACATTTTGCTTACACTAAATAATCTTGTGACTTGATTAAGAAAGCTTTGCTGACCCCAAGGTTGAGAGAAAAATATTCTCCTATGTTTTCTTCAAGAAGTTGTAAATTCTAGTTTTTATATTTAGGTCTATCAAGGTGTATTGAGATGTATTTTAGATGCATCAAGGTTTAGGTACAGCTCAACCTTGAGAGCAGTAGTCTTTTCTTTCTTTTTTTTTTTCTTTCTGGCCTGGCTGTGGCTTACAGTATCCTAGTTCCCTGAACAGGGATTAAACCCAGGCGCTTGGTATCAAAAGCCAAGAGTCCTAACCACTGGACCACAAGGGAATTCCCTGAATGCATTATTCTGAGTGATAGAGGTCAGTCACAAAACCCCCATATTGTGTGATCCCATTCCCATGAAATGTACAGAAAACCAGAAATATACACTCAAAGTAGATTAGTGGTTTCCTGGGCCTGTAGGTTGGAGAACTTGGGAAGTGACCTGGTGGTGGGTACGGGATTTCTTTTATGCCTGATAAGTATATTCTAAGATTGATTTTAGTGAAAGTGTGAATATACTAAAAGCTACTGAACAGTACCCTTTAAATGGATTAATGGTGTGGGAGGTAAATTATATCTCAATACAGTTGTTATAAACAAATATCAAAGAACAAGTAAAAGCAGCTGATTTCAGTTTTCTAATGTGAACATCATCTTAGTGTTTGGGTCAATATGAGACAGATTCATTCTTATAAAGTGGATTTTTAGGAACTCCCCTGGCCATCCAGGGGTTAAGACTTCACCTTCCAATGCAGGGGCTGCTGGTTCGATCCCTGGTCAGGGAGCTAAGATCCTACATGCCTTCTGCCAAAAAACCAAAAGGCAAAACAGAAGCAATATTGTAACAAATTCAATAAGGACTTTTAAAATGATTCTCATCAAAAAAATCTTTAAAAAATGAATTTTTATGAAAGTATTTACCTTCCTTACCTTGCTTAACTTGAGCAGGACCCAAAGTTTCTTGGGCTCAGCAGCCCCTAGAGATCCCTCACTTATGGATGGTGTTGTGATAAGTCTCAGGTCCCAAAGCTTCCCTGATTACAGATCTGTATTTTAAACACAGCAAGGAATAAGTCAGCTCAGAAGCGAAGCAGCTGTTCTAAAATCACTCAGCCCTCACCTCCACAGTTGCCCAGCCTCTTACCACATCACTACCTTTATTTCCTGAGAACACTGGCAACGTAAAAACAACATAGAATCTGCATTAATAGTATTGCTAGATTGCTCCAAAGAAGGGTCTTTCAAAGTGTACAGTGCAATCCATCAGAGTTTTAATAGGTTTTACGCAAAACTAAGCAAATAATCAAATTAATGAATAACTTATTAAAATGGAAAAAAGAAAACTAAAGTGAGTAACTTATGGAAAATGAGGTTGAGGAATCCTTGAAATACGTGAAATGTTTCTTTATAAGCAGACTTCTCAAAACCTTCAGTGTAGTCTGAAAATTTTCAAGGGGGAGGATTAAAAAGCATTTCTCATGGTAGGATATATTCTTGAAATGATTTTTTTGTGTATGTGTGTATATGTGTTTAATTTTTTTAATTTGTTTCCCTTTTCCCCACCATCTGATCTGGCCAACTTTCTTTATTGCAACACACTTTGCACCAAGAGGTTACTGCCTTACAACACAAACTTGTCTTGTTGATCGTGTGTGTGTGTTAGCTGCTTAGTCATGTCTGACTCGTCTGTGACCCCCATGGACTATAGCCCAGCAAGCTTCTCTGTCCATGGAATTCTCCAGGCAAGAATACTGGAGTGGGTTGCCATTTCCTCCTTCAGAGGTTCTTTTCAACCCATGGATTGTACCTGGGTCTCCCGCATTGCAGGCAGACTCTTTACCATCTGAAACACCAGGGAAGCCCTAGCCCAACAATACTTTTTTTCATTTAGAACTTTCCAGAATTTGGGCAGCTTGTGCTCAGATTTCCCAACTTTAGATGTCTATGAACAATTTAGAGTAAGAAATATCTTAGCATGCCAGACCCAAATCTAGAGACCTGTGTGTACCTGGTATGTCTTAAGTTTGCTTTTTAAAAAAAAGTTTATATATTTTAATTATTTATTTAGTTATTTGCCTGTGCCTGGTCTCAGATGCAGCATGAAGAAGGATTGAGTTCCCCAACCAGGGATCAAACTCAGGTCCCATGCATCGGGAGCTTAGAGTCTTAGCCACTGGAAGTAAAGTGAAAGTCGGTCAGTCGTGTCCAACTCTTTGCGACCCCATGGACTATACAGTCTGTGGAATTCTCCAGGCCAGAATACTGGAGTGGGTAGCCTTTCCCTTCTTCAGGGGATCTTCCCAACCCAGGGATTGAACCCAGGTCTTCCACATTGCTGGCAGATTCTTTACCAGCTAAGCCGCAAGAGAAACCCAAGAATACTGGAGTGGATAGCCTATCCCTTCTCCAGGGGATCTTCCCGACCCAGGAATCAAACCAGGGTCTCTTGCATTGGAGGCAGATTCTTTACCAACTGAGGTATCAGGGAAGCCCCCTTGGCCACTGGACCAACAGGGAAGTCTTCAGGTTTATTTTTAAAAAACAACTAGGTCACATCTCTTATCTGCTTTGCGAGAATCCTGTTTCATGGGAATCATCCTTCAAAATCTATGCTTGGCCATGAAGCTCCCCCATCCCACCAGGGTCCCTTGACCCTGAGGATCCAAGCACATGGATCTTCCTGCCTTGGCATGTTCTGTTCCCTCAACCTGGTACACTATTTCAATTCTACCTACCCATAAGGACCCCACCTCAAACCACTACTACCAGCTCCCTCTGTTCCAGAAAGTATCAGGGACCTGCAGACACGGAGTTTTAGTCCCTCTTTGCTGCATCTGTGGCCAAGGAACAAAGTTAACATTATGATCCTTTCACTTCAGTTCAGTTCAGTTCAGTCACTCAGTCATGTCCAACTCTGCGACCCCATGAATCGCAGCATGCTAGGCCTCTCTGTTATGTTAATCAAATGAGTAGTTATTTTGGCTTTTCATGGGTCATTTCATATGAGTGGAAAATGACCCATGTCTTTGATGTGGAAAACAATCTGGAGTTTTCTTGTTTTGTCCTGTAATTTTATGTTACTATAAAGTAAAGCATATTGGTGGTTTTAATATCTAGAACATTGCAGGCTAAGGTAACATAGGTTTTTAAAAGAGTATTTAATAATTTTCCAACTACAGATTCATTATTACATGTAGTCAGATAAAATGTGAAGTGATAAAATGTATCCTTAATTTCATAATTTACTAATTGGTCTCTTAAGGCTTGTGTCTTCTCTGAACCCACACCTCATCATCGGGAAGAGAAAATTCCAGATGGTTGGTTCCTGGAAATAGGGTTCTCTCAAGGGCTCAGTAGAAACCTCCTATGCCACCCGCCTCGCCCCACCACCCCCCACCCCAACCATCCCCAAAGTACTTCCATCTAGAGATATCATTCCAAGTCATCTTGAACATTTATGATAAAATCATGTGTGAATGTGACCTGTGATTCTTTGATAAAATTATTATTTCACCTCTGAAAATATTAGCTTAAAGCAACTCATTGTTAATTACAATTGGCTACATATCTTGGTGATCACCATCCCACCTTCAGAAATTCTCGGAAAGTTATCTCACCTGTGAATTGTTTTCAAAAGTCATGAAAATTTTATGGGTTCTAAACTTCTCAATGAAACTGGCATAATATTGTCTCACAGGCATTTAAATGCGCCTATAGTCATTTTGGGTTTGGTAATTTCCTCTTTGTACTTGAGAGTCTGGGTATGGGGATTAGGACTGCCCTAGGGCCGAGGCGGGTCTCCCAAGGTCATATCTGGACTTCTGATCCTTGCATTTTGGACAGGAAGTTTGGAGCCTCCCTGAGAAGCAGCCAGAGGTTAGGGTAGAAGACCTCATTAGTATATTAGGATATTAGGATCCTTCGGTTTAGTGAAGCTCGTGTTCCTCAAAAGAACTTTAAGGGCTAGCAATTCCCAATTAAAAGGAAGGAATCTCTCCCCTGGGTAGATCTAACCCATGTGGAGTAACAGTGACAATAATTATGTTCCATTCCTTGTCTCTCTGATCACCTTCCCAAAGCACACAGAAAGAGATGTTATTCATCCAACTGACAGACTCCACAGCCTGTACCATACAAATTACATTCTGATTCTTGCTGAAAGAGACAAAGTTCCTAGGTCAGAGACGGTCTTAAAATTCTGGTAAACTAAAAAAAGAAAAAAATACAATCTCCCCCTGTGTTTTATGAAAAAATAAAACTATTAGGAAGTATCAACTTCAATACTGTTGCTAATCTTGCCATTTAAAACAAAACTATCTGGGACTTCCCTGGTGGTCCAGTGGTTAAGACTTCACCTTTCAGCACAGCAGGTGTGGGTTTGATCCGTGGTTGGGCAATATCCCACATGCTGCACGGTGCAGCCAAAAAATAAAGAAAGAAAAAATAAATTTGCCATGCTTTTCTCTAATTCTGAAATTCTCAGCCAATGACTGTCCTCAAAACCTTGAAGACTGCTGCAGAACATAAAGACTTCTTAATATCTTCCTCTGAACAACTATTTGAGGATGGGATAATTTCTTGGAGTCTACCAATGGACTGTTTTACTATGACAAGGAATCATCCAGAACGTTTTATTTCTTCATTTTCAAATAGTTCGGAAGTGCCTTTACAGGTACATTAAATATACTGTGGAACAGATACAACAGATCATACTGGAAGCCGTGGGTATTGTGAGACAGGTTCATTACACAATCGAAAAGGTATAGAGAAGCAGTGTTGTAATGGCATGCTCTGTTTATAATAGCTGATGTATACCAGGAAACAAGAATCCAACTCAGAAAAATGGGAAATAGAAGATTACACTTTTTTTTTCAGATGCCTTGAAGCTACCCAAAAGTGCAGAACCGGCTGGGTGGTGTGGGTTCGGCCCCTGCCTGTGTTCCACAGCTCAGATCGGATCCACCCAAGAAGAATCCGGGGCTGGGACCAGAAGGCTGAGGATACAGATTTAAATCTTGAGCAAGAACCTCCCTGGTTAAGGGAGGTTAAGACTCCATGCTTCCACTGCAGGGGATGTGGGTTGGATCCTTGGTTGGGGAACTAAGATCCCACATGCCACGTGTTGCAGAAAACAAAACAAAACACCATAAGTGGTGAGCAAACAGCATGCCCTTCAGACACAAGCAATAGATAAGCAGCAATGAAACAATGGTTTGCCTCTGGAGACTCATGTGGGTCCCTCCAAGAGGATGGATCTGCAGGATAATACTCAAGTGCAAGGGAGTGTCTTTCTCAGTGTCTTAGAGCTACTTCTCTTTTCCTGGCTTTGATCACTTCCTTATTTCATGCTCTACTCTTAGCCCTTATCTTTCTTAGTTTGAGTGTTTGCTTTGACCTGCAATGATGTGTCTAGAACATGGACTGTCATGGGGGCCGGGCAATGGCTTGGGTTTTAAATTAATGTCCTTGCTAGAAGTCCAGAAAAATTCTCCCAGTGGAAGACAACTACAGAAAGGGAATCCCTCACTCAGTGGTCTGTGACCAGAGGAAGCACTTGGATCGCTCTGTCTGCCAGTCCTGGCATCTTTCAGCACATGGGCTGGTGGTGCTGAACAATTCACTGCTTCAGAGTAGCTGGTATGATAGATAGCAGATCCAATGCAAATTTACAGATTTGCCCTGTGGAATAGTAAATTAAACCAACCAGAATGGCAAATTAAATTGTTAAGAACCTGGAGGCATGTGACCCTTGCCAGCCTAAAATATTTATGGGAATAAAGCATGCTCACACTATGTGGGAATATAAGGGCAAAATGGAGATACTACAGTGATTACAGCAAGGAGAAAAAAGGCATATTCTTCAGGAAAGCAACTCTATGTGAAGAAATGGCATCATATGGGAAGTGTCTACCCTGGCATTTTGGGTTATTTCATTTGGTGACTCAGATTCCTCTAAAAAAGGTAACTATAAACTAGATTATTTCAGCTCCAACCTTATCATGGAAAAATAAAATGCTGTCCATGTTCTTTGGAGGTAAAGAAAGAAGTGTTGGGTCACAAGTGACTTAAAGCATCTTAGACAGTAATGCTGTCAAAGGGGTGGAAAGGTCAACATCACATGGACCCTGAATCCCAAAGCAACACCCATCTCTCTGTAAAGTGCTTTCTTCCAATGGGCAGCATAGATGTATAGACTGACCTCAGTTCCTGTAACACCTAAAGAGATTGCAGTCGTCAAGATAAAAGTAAAGGTTTCATCGGAAC
The DNA here is from genome assembly GCF_910594005.1 of Cervus elaphus. Taxonomy (NCBI): domain Eukaryota; kingdom Metazoa; phylum Chordata; class Mammalia; order Artiodactyla; family Cervidae; genus Cervus; species Cervus elaphus. The sequence continues at coordinate 22,210,299 of NC_057819.1, read as the reverse complement.
AACTGACCTCCAATACTCTGGCCAACTGATGCTAAGAGCCGACTCACTGGAAAAGACCCTGGTGCTGGAAAAAATTGAAGGCAGGAGGAGAAAGGGGCAGCAGAAGATGAAATGGTTGGATAGCATCACCAACTCAATGGACATGAATTTGAGCAAACTCTGGGAGATGGTGAAGGACAAGGAAGCCTGGTGCAGACAAGGAAGCTGTAGTCCATGGGGGCTCAAATAGTCAGACATGACTTAGCAACTGAGCAACAATAATTTGTAATGTGAAGATGTCCAGTTTGTCAGTTGATGACATTGTTGCTTTCATACGAGGAGGATAATTATCCTATCAGACTGGAATTGTTACTTGCCACTTGGAGAAGGGGATAATGGCCTGATCATCTTGACTCTTAGATGTGGCTACAAACACTGCAACTGGGTTAGAATGTCTCTGCATATTTTTGAGTTTAGAAAAAAAAATGTTTAAAGCAAACACAAAACACCTCTGTAACTGATATAAATCATATCAAACCATAAAGAAACCACCTCTGTAACTGATCTAAATTGTATTATACCATAAAGAAATTACCTTGTAACTGATTTCAGCTGTATCAAATGATAAACTAACAGGTATTAAGCATTTCCATATCAAATGTTGCAAATGCAATGTTTGCATTTTGCACACACAGAAATCTAAATCTAAAGGGTTTATTCTTTTACTAGCCTCATTTCAAACTTTTTTTTTTTCATTCTTTTTCAGAAACTGACTTTACTAAGCAGCATACACGCACATTAAGATCTGAGAAGAGGCTTTGGGGGCTGTGGTTCCTTCCTCCTCATTCCAGGAAGAAGAGTGTGCTGTTAGTGGGAAACAACCACCCAAAGTGTGATGGGGGTCACGGCGGGGAGCGGGGGGAGTGGACACCTGGGAGAGTGTTCAGGCTCCTTTTTGAAACCTGCCATTCTGTAGATTTGATTTCCTGATTGATTTCCAATCAATTTGATTCCAAATCAATTTCCAAATTGATTTCCAATTCCCAGGTTGATGCTTCAATCCTCTAATGATAGTCTGTAGGGTCCAGTGAAAGATCACGCTTGGGGTGGGGCATTTATTAGGACATGTCAAGTTACTGCCATAGAGACACCGCTTTTCGTCCTGATAACGAGGAGTGACATTTGCCAAAATGCCACAGACGATGCTGGCATTGTCAGAATGGGTACACTCACCACAGAGAGCCATAGGGACTTGGCAATGCACCCATCAACCTTTCAGCTGAGACACCATCAACCTTCCAGGAAGAATCCCCGACTCTCTTGTGTTTTTCTTATGGGTCCAGAGCTCTGTCAGTTCTAGGCCCTCAGCACCCCAAACCCCTGCCCCAAATATGGACACATAAGTGAGTCACAGACGAATAAAGACCAAAAGGAGGAAGACAGCAGGGACCGATACACTGCCTGTCAGCACCAAATCCGACATGGTTTGACACTGGACAGGGACCTGAGAAACAGGAGTCCTCCTTCTGAGACATCCGAGAAGAGGTGTGCCCCTATTGGCAACTTTCAAGAAACATTTTCTTTAGGTTTCCATTTATTGCTGCATCAGAGGTATTATAATCTCTGGCTAAAAAGAAAAATACATATAGTCAAATCATACAGCTGCTGCAATTAAAAGAGAAAAATGTGGATAAAATAATGCAACCACTGGAGAATGTTTAAATGTTTATTTTCATGTTAAAAAGGATGAGTTACCCTGCGGTTAGAATATACCTTTATGCTGAAAAAACAAAGTCACTTTATTTCTGAAATAGTTCTGGGGAAAAAAAGGAAGAAAAAAGGAAAAAGAAATCCAAAAGTAAGGAAGAGTAAGATCAAAATGTTCTGGCAGATTCCATCCACAGTCCCAACAGAAGCCATGCCCTCTAAAGGCTGCATCTCGAATTCAGTGCATTTCGCGAGGTCGGGTTCTGATGTTTCCCACCATCAGTTTAGATATTTCTGAGTGGGACGTCTGTACATTTAAAAGCTACAGCTTTGCATGCTTTTATTTGAAAAGGTATTTATTCCAACACACCTTCCAGTGTTTCAGTATATTGCCTATATTACATACAAAAATATCTGCTACCCATATTTGAGCATAACTTTTCCACCACCCATACTGTTCCTTTACATAACAGGTGACACGCGATACATTACACATAATACAATTTTGAGGGGGAAGATGGTTGCTGGGTTTATAGACCACCTATCTTGTCATTTGCAGAGACTAGAATGGAGATCTGAGGCTGTTTTTGAGTTGATGAGAGTAGAAAGGTGATGAAGGAAGGATTCAGACAGAACCACTCTCTGTGGTCAGTGGAGTTGGAATGAGTGGTCTTCCCTGACAGAGACTTTACTGTGGTCCCAACGTCCCAACACTGGGAAGACGTTTTTCTAAAAGAGTGAGACGAGAAAGCTGATCAACATGCACAATTCCTAAAACTTAAAATTACCCCGGTACAAAATACTTCTTCCTCGGAAGTGGCAATGGGACAAAAGTTAATCCATTATTTTCTCGGCATTAATTTTTTATAAATAAAAAACTCTCTGCCTACAGTCTAAGCATGATTACAGCCTGGGAATGCAGCCTGGCCAGTGTGCAACAGGAAACCCCCAGGGGTCACTGATCCTCTCTGGGCTCACACGGAGTATTCTGAGGTCAGTACCTTGTGTGTTCTTTGGGGAAAGCTTCCGGGGAAAACTTCCAGTGTCTTTTCTTTTTGTTTTCTCTCAAATGTAACACTGCAGGCTTAAACTCCAGTGATGTTGCGTGGCAGCTGCTCCTTGATAGCTGTGTGCTGGCCTGGAGACAGTAGTTTCACATCCTCCATGGTTGTCGGTCACCTGGTCCTCACATGGCATCTGAATTGCCCCTCGTGTGATTCACGGAGCTCACAGCCCGCTGTCCCCATTAGAGGCTGCTGGTGTCTGCCTCAGGGGGAGCCTGAGCATCCCGTTTTCAAGGGAGAGAAAGGGATTCTATCTATCTCATTTATTTCAGGTTATTGACACCAATGCTTTGCATATCTCAGCCATAAAAACCTGGAAAATCCAGGCAAATGCATGCCTCCCCCCCCCCGCCCCCCCCCCCCCCCCCCAGAACCGTATTTCAAGGCTTAATAATTTACATCATTCCCCCCCATTCTAGTTTAAATATTTTGGAAGCATAGCTCCTAATTGTTTTAAATTAACCAGGTTGGAAACCAAGCAGATGTAACACATGGATTCTAGTCAGTAGGAAGTATTTAGAGCAGAAAGAGCTTCAGTGAAATTCTGTTCAGCTGAGTAGTTGTCCATGCCCAATCTGAGAACAACTGACTGTTGATTCCCACAAATAACTGAATTTCTGGCTCTTCATTATTCAGACACACACACATGGGTATAAGTATGTATGTGTGAATATAGGGAAGTGTGTGTTGTGTGGCAAAAGGGACCCTTCCCCTGAAAGCTTCCATTTGATGTTTGTTTTGAGCTGACTGAATCTCAACATAAGCCAGCACAGGTGCTTTATGAAGCCTGCATCACTCTGGGGGACGCCAGCTTACACACAGGAGGCCACTTCAGGACCACGGTCAGCTCCCAGCCCCGTTGAGAAACCAAGGGAAAGTGAAAGTCGCTCAGAGTCCGACTCTGCGACCCCGTGGACTGGAATTCTCCAAGCCAGAACACTGGAATGTATATCCTTTCATTTCTCCAGGGGATCTTCCCAACCCAGGGATCAAACCCAGGTCTCCCTCATTATAGGCATATTCTTTACCAACTGAGCACAAACCAAGGGTTCCTTCTAATTCTCCCCAGTGTGCTCTCTGCATCACATCAAGCACTCAGGCCTAACCTGTATGCTCCTGGATAAGGCTCCTCAGGACAATGGTAGGCTCCTCTTCTCCTGAATTCATCCCATGGAAACTCACTTTACCAGTGGGAGGCAGCCTGCTGTGTGTGTGAGACACTACCTGTATCAGCTGAGGTTCCTCAGTTTTAGAAACAAAACCCCTATTATGTCTGGACTGTCAAAGGGAAAGAAAATTGACACTCTCTTATAGGGGGAGCAGGACTTATATGGACAGCTCTGTTTCCACAGCATGGAATTCTAATTCCATGAATTTCTCTCTAGCCCTACACAGTTGGCTTTGAGCAACCTCCCCACCAAGTCCTTTGAAAAGCAGAAGCAGCTTCCTTTGGCTACCAGAGCAGCTCTTCCTACAAGGTGTCAGCCATCTCTCTGCAAACTCCTTTGGAAGCCAATACCTGGGTCTCCTGACTTCATTTCCCAATAAAACTGGAAGATTTGGGCAACCTTACCAGCTTCAGTTCCTAACCCCCATTTTAAACACAAGAGCAACTAAACACCAGCCCCTGGAGGTCAGGCAGTGCATCACTGGTAACTTAGGCATGGTTTATAAATGTACTGTAGTCCTGTGGGTAAGAGACACAGGGAGAATGCTATGTCTGCCATGTCACAGCTGGAGGAGGCTGGTTGTCATGTTCCCAACCATGGAACCCTAAAAGAGAACCGCTGAATCACACCCTTGTGAACAGCCCAGTCATCAGCCATCGAGAGTCAAGGAACAGTCTCAACACCTCCTGCAGGTCCTGGCCATTTTGGGTCATTAAAATTCCACTTCTCTGAGATGCAAATGGTTCAAGAAAGCTTGGAATGAGGTATACTCATCCAGTGTCTGTTTTTCCAACTATCACATCCTAATAAAATGTTGCCATAGTTTCCTAATCTGAATTTCTTGCTTTGCTTGAGACCAGGCATGCTGTTCTTTGAAAAACATTATTTATTTAAAAATTATGCAGGAATCATGCAAAATTTCTCTCTCTCTCGCTTGCCATTTTAATTTCCCAATACCTATAGTTTTTCATCACAATTGCTTCTCAAGCTTCCGGAATAGTCATTTATTTTATGAATTTTGGGGAGAAAAAAAAACCATTGCTTTTCTTGATTAATGTACACCCTGTATACGTTTTACCTCTGCCAGAGTCATGACTGGGGATATATATATATGTGTGTGTGTGTGTGTTTATATATGAGCTTTTTTTGGTGGTGGGGTGGAAATCGTTGAATGGGTAGATTTCTATGTGTTACTAAGGTGAAACATCATTCCACTTACTGTTCTAATAAAGTTTTGCTCTGGTAAAAGAAAAGTTTGGTCTGAAGGTACTTTCTATGCAATTTCCTTTCTGTGCGTATCATTTCTAGACCTTGATTTCAGTTTGGATAACAAACGGTGTTGACCACAAAGCATTAGTATCAATACAACTATTTTGAGGACTGCTTTGCCCTCGGAAATGCACTCCAAGAAGGAGGTCCTCATGACTCCTGCAAGCAGAAGATAAAAGGTTCACAGTTCATAATTTTTCTCCAAAGTTTTTAAGCATCATGTAGAAAACTGTAAAGAAGATGGCCCCCCCTCACAGTACATTAACATTTTAAGTAAAATCCCATGTCCCTATCTGAGACAACAAAGTTCAATCACAAAAAAGGAAAGACAGCATGAGGATTAGCCTCTTAGCTATTGCCCCAAGTGATGAAGTGTGGAAAACTGGAAAGACCCCGAACTTCCGCACAGACACCTAGGAAATAACAGGACGCGGCAAATCATGGGGAATAAAACTCATATGCAAATCAAACAGGTCTCAGAGAAAAGAATGAAATCTCTTGTCTTCATGTTTCAAAAAGAATTGCAGAGGTCAAAGGAACCAGGGGCGAGTGCAAAGATATATAAAAATAATGAGCAATGCTCGTAACAAATATGGGCGGCTACATTCAGCATCTTTCAGGTATGTCCAATCTCAGGCCAAGGGCAAGAAATGTCCACTGTGCTTTAAAAGGTCTAGGAGTAGAAAAATCAAACCCAAGTCTTTTCTAATTCCACACGGCTGTTTTGCCACGAGATGATTAACAATGTCTGTGGGGTCAGGTTTATTCTACTGGAACTGAGCTAGTACCAGGCAGCAGATAAAATCATTGTCTTAGAATTTTTCTAGGACCCACACGTGGCCGATTCAGAGACATTGCCTAGCTTCAAACCCAGCTGCCTTTGCTCTCTCTGATACCTGCTTAGAAAGGGATCCCGCCAGACCGCCACAAATGAAGCTCTGTTAAATCATCCCCTATTGCTGATCAGACTCACGGCTCCACCATTCAAAAAACAGAAGGCATAAAGGTGAATACAAACATGAGAAAGGAGTTCACATCTGGTCCTGCAGCCTCTCCATGTAGTCTCTGAAGCCCTGGGACTCCCCCAGCCCCATATCTGGGCAGACCCACTGGATGTTGTCATCACTGTCAAACAGGATGGAGTTGGTGTAGGGGCCGCCGTCCTCTGGGAGGATGGTGGTGTAGGAAGTAAACTTGACCCTCTTCCTCTTGGGGCCTGTGGAACTCAGAGGGTCGTTTTTCATGTCTTTCTCATAGACATAGTCAGAAGGTCTCAGCAGCTGACTATGGAAAGTCTTCTGGGAACCGCCATTCAGAAGGAAGTTCCTCTCCTCGAACTGCAGCCCCCTGTCAATCATGGTGGTGCACTCCTCCGACGGGAGGGTCACGTCCACCGGGTTCTCTAGAAGCTCCACGTCGTTCCCCAGCCAGACCCAGTCATGGGAATGGGGGATGTTGCCTTGCTCGCTCACGGCGAATCTTTTGTGTCTGTATTTCCAAGCAAATGCCACACAGTTGATCAAGAAAACCAAGATGGCCAGGCAGAAGACGCAGAGCAAGGCGTACATGCCGATCTCCAGGTCGGTGAGCCCCCTGGAGGTCACTGTGAGGTCACTAGGATTATGGGGTTCCGGTGACTTCCCTTGAGTGGGGAAGCTTGTGAAGGCATCTGGACCACTGCTCTTGAGCATCTTTTTATCTTTTCCTTCCATGGGAGACTGTGGGGTTGTGCTTTTGTTGGTACTTTCCTCATGGCCAACAGAGGCGCCATGCTGGAACCACTCCTGAACTGCTCTCTCCTGGTTTCCCTCACGATCTATGGTGTTACTGAGGTGGTCTTTATATTCCCGGTTTATGCCCTCAATATCATTGGTGCCTCCTTGGTGCTCATCAATACTGGGCTCAAATTTGACCTTGACATTCCCTTTCCCCACGGCAAGAACGCTCTTCCTCTTGGTCTTCTGACAGGGCTCACTGATCATCATTTCCAGTTTAATCAAGGGCCCTTGCCCTTCCCCCTCTGCAACCACAACCGGCCATCTGGACTGAAGGCTTGCCTGGACAGACACCACCATTTCATCCAAAGATGAGACAGTAACTGAAAAATCCTTGGGATCGTAAATGTCTAAAGGTGTCACCGAACCATCGCTGAACAAAATCCAAGAACTGACGATGGCCTCCTAAGAGAAATGAAACGAATGCATTATGTTATAATCAGGTTCCTTCAAAACTTGCAAATGTAAATATGATTTTTCTATGTAATATGATTTAAACATACAAACTAAGAATTAATTTCTATGCTTTATCATTGTGAACAGCTCTTGACTTGCCTTGAACTGGCATGAGCCATAAGCCACAGCCCTACTAATGTAAGAAACAGCCAATATGCTTTAGCAAATGCGTTAAAGTGTATTTTACAGTAAGTCCCCTACAGATGAACTTTCGAGTTGCGAGCTTTCAAAGATGCAAACGTGTGTTCGCATGTCCAGTCACCCAAGTCAGTTCCTATATCTGGCACGTATTGCCGTGTGCATGCACCCTGTACAAGCAGTGTGCTCTTGTGGCCTTCACGGCGCGGTACTGCATAGAGCACAGTGGGACGGCGTCTTTATTTCAAGTCCAGGGTGTCTGAAAGCAAGTGTGAAAGCGGCGGCAGTGACGTAGCTGGTCCTGTACAGTACGATTAAAAATGTTTTCTTTACTTTTTGTTTGTTTTTTATGTATTATTTGTGTGAAAAGTATTATAAAATGACTGCCTTACAGTACTATATAGCCAACTGTGTTAGTTGGGTACCTAGGCTAATTTTGTTAAACTTAGGAACAAACTGGACTTACGAACACACTCTCAGAATGGAATTGGTTCGTCTGTAAGGGACTTACTGTAATTTACCACATGCCAGACAACAGAATTTGACTTTGACCCTTCTAAAACCATTCTGAAAGATCAAACAGTTTATCTGAATCAAATTCAGATGCAACTAGTCAGGCGCCTGCTCAAGAGAATATTGCTTTGAACTTTCCTTATTAGGAAGTCAATGCTGACAAAGCAAAACATGCACTGGTTGGACATGCTTATGGAAGGATGCATCATAAGACTGGTTTGCTTGAAAGGCACAGTGCCCTGGTATCTTTATCAATGACATGTCAAAGTTTAAAGAGGGGGAGAGTTTGAGAGTTGGCAATCATTGTCAACAGTGGCGATTGGATGCCTATTAGCCATGCTTGTTTAAGTAGCTGAAATGAAATTTCCAAGTGTCAATAGGCACCTGCTTGGGCAAAAGTAAAAATATGGGAGCCTTTGGTCATGGTCTAGCAGGAGACTGTGTCTAAAACAGGTAAGGCTGCTCAAAAGCAAGAAGAACATATGAGAAAAATGTATCTAAGCCATTGAGTACTTTTCTCAGAGTCAGGACAGACTGGATAAGAAATAGGTAGAAGCTTCAAGAATCACCAGTCCCAGTTATGAGTGCTCTATTTATCTCCTTTACAAGATGTGACAGAGAAAGAAGAGGTCCCAACTGTCCACCGACAAAAGGACTCTGGAATCTTACCTGCTGTGGGGCTTGAAGAACATCCTGCGCAGCTGCTGTTGAGACGATGGCTCTTTTGTCCAACCTGTGAGGCTGCAGGGAGAGAGACAAGCCGGCCACCAGTTGCACACCCAGGTCCGCAATAGTGACCCGGTCATCCAGGACGGTCACGGTCTTTTCAGCCAGGATGGAGTCAGAGAGAGGCGACAGGACCTGCAGAGTCAGTGAGAAACCACAGTGTCTGCTCCTCACACCATTCAAAACTCCTGAACTGGTGTTCCCACCAAAGTGTTCTCCTAGTTTCCTGTGACATGAGTGTATGTAGCGAAATTGTGTATGTAAGCAAGTCATGAGTGTGTGTGTGCTAAGTCATGATCCTGTTCAACTACGCTCTCCAAGTGAAGGAGTTTTAAGTACAAATGTCATCTTGGCCCATTTTCTTTCCTTTGATTCATATCATGATAACAGTACTGTATTTTTTAAGCTTGATTTAATTTAGAGGCAATAACTAAAAATTGCCTACCTTGGTACTGGGCACCAAAGACTGACATTTTTCCAACAAATAATACTTAGTTGTGAAGATGGAAGAATTGCAGTAAAAGCTCTTTGAAAGGTTGGTGCTCAGCCATCTCTTCCTACTCTTACTCCTTCCAGTGAGCATTAGATGTTCACTATGGACCACTCAACCCTGGAGAAGGGCATGGCAACCCACTCCAGTATTCTTGCCTAGAGAATCCCATGGGCAGAGGAGCTTGGTGGGCTGTAGTCCATGGGGTCCCAAAGAGTCAGCCACGACTGAGTGAGTAACACACATACTCATGGACCACTCATCACCATTTTGTGGGCTGCCGTGTCATCCCTGGATAAACCAGGTGAGCAAGGTGGGAAAGAGAATCTTACTCTCCTAAGCCATTTTTCTTAATAGTCTAGCTTACAAGCAGGTGGTGGTGGTGGTTTAGCCACTGAGTCGTGTCCAACTCTTGCGACCCTATGGACTGTAGCCTGCCAGGTTCCTCTGTCCATGGGATTTCCCAGGTAAGAATACTGGAGTGGGTTGCCATTTCCTTCTCCAGGGGATCTTCCCAAGCCAGGGATTGAACGCTAGTCTCCTGCACTGGCAGGCAGATTCTTTACCACTGAGCCACCAGGGAAGCCCTTGAAATCAGGAAAGAAAGAAAGAACGTGAAGTTGCTCAGTGGCGTCCGACTCTTTGTGACCCCAGGGACTGTAGCCTACCAGGCTCCTCCATCCATGGGATTTCCCAGGTAAGAATACTGGAGTGGGTTGCCATTTCCTTCTCCAGGAGATCCTCCTGACCCAGGGATTGAACCCGGTCTCTCACACTGTAGGCAGACACTTTACCATCTGAGCTACCAGGGAAGTGTCAAATAAAGATGCATATCTACTGGGCAGAATTTCCAGACCTGTCCCCCCAAAAAGGTTCTGTCTAATCTCTCAAACCTGTGAATATGATGAGAAATCAGCCTCCCAATTATGTTATAGGATATGGCACAGTTGACCTTAAAATAGGGAGACCATACTGGGTTAGTCAGGTGGGTCTCATGGAATCACACGAGCCCTTAAAATCAGAGTGCTTTCTCCCTGACTGGTAGAAGAGAAAGTCAGATTCAAAGAGTGAGAATCTGGTGGTGGATCTGCTCCGTGAGGAGCAATGGAGGGAACTCTAGGAGCAGAGAATGACCTCTGGCTGATAGTCCACAAGGAAACAGAGTTCTCAGTCCTGCACCACGAGGAACTGCATTCTTCCAGCAACCTGAGCCAGGAAGCAAACACTTCTTCAAAGCCCCACATAAGCCCAGCCTGACCCATACTTTGATCGCAGCCTTGTGGTACCCTGAACTTGGTACCCCAAGCTCACCTGGACTCCCAACGTTCAGAACTTCATGCCGGGAGCTGTTTGATTGATCTGTTACACAGCAACAGAAGAGTGATGCAGAATGTAACACTGAGTCCAGCTTTGTCAAAAACTGACTTGGCCAACACCTAAAAATCTGACTTGAACCATGAGCAGTAATTTTTTAATTTGTTATTTAAAAATATGCTGCATTCTTTCTGCAGAATGATCCTGTCCACTGGCTAGAAAACAGTTTTACTGTTACTATAGTAAAGTGGAGAGCGGTTTTTATTATTTTTAGTGCAATACGTTTTTAAATTTTTTTTGGTCCACTGTTCAAGGTAAAACATAGCTAAATGGTTAATGCTCAAGTTGAGGAAAATGAAACTAGCTTTCACAGGTTCTACTGTCTTCTGTTAGTGACACATAAAAAGTAAAGGGTCACATTAGGGGAAAGATTGCTTAGACTGTGTGTTAAATTTAGCTTTGGTAAAAGAAATGAGATATTTTTTCTCAACTCTCTAAAAGGCAAACATTTTTCTTTGATTATTCTCCGAGGTTTTTATTTGCTACTCTAGACAATAAGATTTGAAAATGACTTTGACCCTCTTTGGGGAAAATACAATATAATTTTATTATCATTACTTTTCATTTTTCAATTGTTCTATGAACTTTTGTGAATTCTATTGTCTATTATAAAAGTATTCATTTATTTAGTTAGTAGCATGGGGTCTTAGTTGCATCACGTGGGATGTTGGTGTACACGGACTCTCTAGTTGTGGCTAGCGGACTCTGGAGCCCACAGGCTTAATTGATTCAATTTTACTGGAATTCCAGTTCCCTGACCAGGGATCGAATTCATGTTTCTTGAATTGCAAGGTGGATTCTTAACCACTGGACTATCTGGGAAGTTTCTTAAAAAAAAAATGTAAAACAAAATTTAATTTGAGTTTGAACTGTTAGAATTGATGAACCCTCTATCACTGCCCATAAATCTTTGATGCATGCGTACACACGCTGTCCTCCAGCATCCGCCTGGACACTTATCAACACAGACCAGGGTTGCGGGAGGTGGCCAGGGCTGGGTGCCTGTACCTGCACAGTGGTGATGCCCGGCTCCCGGCCCACCAGGGTCCTGCCATCCTGTATCTGAGCAATTCTCGGCTCTTCCACCTTCATGAAATCCATCACGAGGTCGGTGATGTCAAATTGCCAGTCAGGGCCCAGCATGTAGCTCAGCTGGCCCGAGTCGGGGGACTCGGCCACGAACTGGGTGAGGACGCGCACGAGGGCGTGCTGGTATTGCAGGGAGCACCCTCTCCCCTTCTTCTCCTCATCCTCCTCGTCTTCACTGTCTCGGGTAGGCCTGGGACACACACACACAGCAGAGCCAACGTCATCCTGAGGAAGAAGGGTCTCCCCTACCTCCTTGTCCAGATTCCCTGTGACTGTGATGCTTGGTGTGAACTGGATTTTCTTCCTGCCAGGGTTGCCTACCAGCGGTCACCCACCATCTGCTGCTTCTTTCACTCCCCGGACCCTGTGCGGTGGTCACTGAGCGTCACATGTGCTGCCACAGGCTCGGGACACAGGAGCCCAGCACGGCCCCGCCTCCCCCGCCCAGCGCTGGGGGGACCAGCACTGCCCAGGCAGAGATGGCACCTTTGTCCTATGTCCTGGAAATCTGCAATTTCCTCATGACCCCCTGTGCAGGGATGATGCAGAAGGTGGGCTGCAGGAGGGAACGTGAGGTCTGGGATCATAAGAGCCCTGTGTCGCCAGTGGCCACTCCCCCCTGTTGGCCTTGAGTGAGTGGTCAACCCCTACCCAGGCCTGGGCACCTCCCTTGCGGGTGGAGATGAGAATGATGCCCCTGACATCCTGCAGATGAGCATGAGCTATAAGCCAGGTGTGATGACACCCAAGGTGGGCCCCTGTGAACCGTCACCTGGATAAGGGCCCTTTGATCTCGCAGAACCAGCTTTCTCTGAGCTCAGAGCCCTAAAGTGACCAGAGTATGCCTCCTATCTCCCACCCACCTGACCTAAGTGACTGCAGACCTGCAGAGCTGCTAAAACAACTGAAACACATCTGACACCTGCATCCTGACTTCTCCTCCTTCCTCAGCACCCCGGCCCTTCCGCCTGTCCTGACACAAGTTCTCCTCCACTTGCCTGCCCATGACCTGCCCTGAGAAACCCTCTCTGACTTGGCCATTCCATAAACTTCCCCTTGAGATGAACCTGTCAAGCGTCCCTCATGAGAGGACCTGGTTTGGTGGCTGCTGACTGGTCTGTGGCGCCCTCAGTGGACAGGGTCTGTGTCAGGGGAGAGAGGGGCAGAGACTCACATGTCCCGAGTTAGACTATGTGCCGGGTCCTGCCTTACATGCTCCTGTAAAGTGAATAAATGCTATCTTCAGAATTCTGACTGCTGCAGGGTGTATCATTTCACTGAATTCTTGGAACAACTCTATTCAGTCACTCTATTGTCATCTCCAACTTGCAGATGAAGAAACAGGAAGAGAGAAGTTAAGTAACTTGTCCAAGGTCTCACAGCTATACCTGGGAAAGTGAAAGGTTGCTCAGTCATGTATGACTCTTTGCAACCCCATGGGCTGTAGCCTGCCAGGGTCCTCTGTCCATGGAGCTCTCCAGGCAAGAATACTGCAGTGGGTAGCCATTCCCTTCTCCAGGGGATCTTCCCAACCCAGGGATTGAGCCCAAGTCCTCCACATTACAGGCGGATTCTTTACCATCTGAGCCACCAGAGAAACCCCAAATGTGGAAAAGCCAGGGTGAAAACTTAGTGGCCTTATTCCAGAGTTCACAGCTTAGCCACTGCACTGTGCTCCACCAAGGATGGTTGACATTTACAAGCAGAAAGCTGAGAATGGATAATGCAGGAAAGAACACTAGGGCAATGGGGAATAGAGCTATTCCCTAAATGCCAGGCCTTGTGCTGTACGCTTCTTATGTGCTGCATCATTTTATTGAATCCTAGCAACTATTCTATGAGGTAGATAATATGACAGTAAACCCACTATATACGAATGAGTTCCGTTCCAAGAGTGCCTTTGTTTAAGTTCGTTTGTAAGTCTAACTATGTTAGCCTAGGTACCAAACTGACACAATGGGCTATAGAGTAGCTTACTGTAATCGGTTTATAACACTTTTCATGCAAATAATTCATAAAAACAAACACAGAAAATAAAGAAAATATTTTTAATCTTACAGCATAGGACCTTGAAAAGTACAATAGTACTATACAACAGCTGGTACTCCTTAACAATATCAGCTACATCACCACTGCTTTTATGTTTACTTCCGGACCTCCTGGGCTTGAAACAAAGGCCCTGTACTACTGTACTCTATACAGTAACAAAAGCTCAGCCACCTGTAGAAGGTGTGCCCATGTGACAACACGTGCCAGACACGTGAACTAGTTTACGGGACTGGACTATGCGAATGTGCATTGGCATCTTTGAAAGTTCACAACACAAGTGTTCGTATGTAGGGAACTTACTATATTATTCCTATTATAATTTTCTCCTTTCAGAATAAGGACCCAAGTCAGATCTGTCTTAACTCTGTTCCTGTTACTACCCACTTTAGATGCAGTTTTGCTGGAGCCTGGGTCCCTGAGGACGATTTGCCTCAGATCCAAGCCCTAGGAGCCTCAGACCCACAGCCCCCTCTGAGGGTCAGCCCCTCACCCTGAGTTCCTCACCTTCGATTGGAGGCCACCGGGATCCTCCATCCTTTGATCTGACTCAGCTCCGTGTCGGAGATCTCAACCTGCAGGGGGAGTCTGGGCACCCAGACCGTGACCTCTAACTGGGAGGTGAAGTGCTGGTGGGTGAAGTTCACGATCGTGTCCACTTTGCTCTTCATCTCCTTCCCATTCACAAAAATCGAATCACAGCCGTTGGAGACCTTGGGGGAGGGGACAGGGCCGCCAGATGCAGCAGCAGAAAAAGTTCATGTGAGACCTGACAGTAAAAGTTCATGAACCGCAACAGCTCTGATCTATGAGGCCCCAAGACAACCAGGAGAACGTGGCTTGAACAAAAGGTAATTTGTAGGCACTAATTGGTGACAATACTGATAGACTCCAGGAAAACCACTCTGTATTACAAACTACTGACAAGTAAAACCATAAACATAATTTAACGGAGTTCCATAACCTTTGTTGCCTTTTCTGTGTGTTTTTTTCCTTTTCCTCACCTCCTTTATGTACTCAAACCACCACTAATCAAACCCCAGGTGCAGCATATTTCACTAGTGCGCCGTATCTGAAGATGTTTAAAAGGTATCCATATGTTACTAAAACAACACTTCATTTGAGCTGTAAAGGGGATTTTTTTTTTTTTCCTGAAAAAACCAAGAAAGCTTTGCACTAGACTAAGACCGTTGTAGAAATACACTCATGAAATGCATCAGTAACGTGGATACAATCTTTTGCCCCATTACATTTTGCATTAATTTTACGGGATGGAGATGAGGATGTGGCATTCTGCTATGGACTTCTGACTCAGCACTCGGGGCAGGCACCCTTTTAACATGATGCCTTCGCAGGTTAGGTATCAGACAATGTAAGCCCCCGCGGCACTTCACATCTTCCAGAGAAGCAAGGAAATGTTGATGGCTTTCTCTCTTAGACCATCAGAAGAATGAATGTCTTTTATGTATCTGGATGGGGAGGGGGAGGAGATCACTTTATGGGCAGAAGACACAAAAGCAACAATCAGTTTAGCACAGAATCACAAAACTGCCAGGGGTCTGCAACCTCCTTTTTACAGATGAAGAACCTGAGGCCAGCCACGTGATGTGTCACTGGCTTAAGGTCACACACTACTTTTTGGGATACTGGCCTGCTGGCAGTGGTCCCCAGCTCACCTGGAGTGCCACCAAGAAGCCTGTTTCCCAAGCCACAAAAGAAGACTCACTCAAGACCTTCTCTTCCTCACCTGAATCGGTATCTGCGACCCAGCCTCCCTTCCCACCCCAGGTGCACACGTCCAACTGCTTCCTCCATGTGACCAGGTGAACGGCCCAGAGCAATGCCAGCAGTGTCAAGGTGCAAACTCTAAGAGCAAACCTCCACGTTGTTTGGGAGGTATTATCACCACCTGTCCTGTCCCCCTAGAAAAAGGATATGAATGTGTATTTGCTTCCACGAGAAGGAAAAGATGAGCTTGGTTCACTGTAGGGTGAAATCAAAGACTGAGGAGAAAATAACTAAAATGATGCTTACATCCTTACATCAGAATCTCAGACAGAGGCCCCTGTCATTGCTACCGCACCATGTCACCACATCTCTGGGAATCTTTAAGCAGAATTAAGCAAGGCCAGTAATAGGAAGGTGGGATGAAACCACAGTGACACGAACCTGACAAGCCTGGGTTACAAAGCAGTGAACAGGGGTACTGATGGGTAACTACGCATCAGGCTGAGTTCATTCGGGGAGTGCTTTCCCACCCTGTCAGAGTTTAGCCCTCCAGAGTCCCCTGACCTCCAGGCTCCACTACTCTGAGCAGCAAAAATTCTGCCCCCAGATGGCAGTGGAAAGTGGCAGCTAATGCGTCTCTCCCCCTGAAATTCCAGTGGGAGTTGAAAAAGATATTTCTATCACTTTTCAAAGTGTAAAAGAAGCCACTTTGCCTCTCTCTCTCTCTTTGTCTGCTTTACTTCCTAAAGGAGAGAAGAAAAATGATGAACCAAGCAAATCAGCTGTCTTTTAAGGCATGTTTGAGGGACATAAATCTGTATTGTTGTGCCCAGGATTGTAATGTGAGCAACCAGAGTAAGATTTTCAACTAAAGCAGACAAACAAGTGGAGAGCCGTGTTTTTATTTTAAAATCCTATGAGGCTGACACAATGCCGAGCCAACTGCCCTTCCATGGGAGGCAGATCTGTTCTAGAGAAACTTCTGCCTTCCCTCCAGAGCACTGCAGTGGGAGACATGCGATAAGACCCCTAAACATCCCTGGACTCAGTGGCAGTAGCAGACCTATCTTAAGAGAACAAGGTTCCTCACTGACAAGAACGCTGCGATGGATGCGTTAGGGTTCTGCCCTCACCTTCTCCCAGCTCAAGTGGGCCTCACCCATTGCTAGAACTTTCCCCAACCTACCTCCCTCCAGTACAGACCTCAACTCTCCTGAATCTGCAGGATTATTATAACCTATGTGAGATGCACATATGTGTGTGTGTTTCCTCTAGAAGGAATGGTTTAGTATTTGTTAATTCAGTGTTTGCAGGGACTTTATAGGACATAACTAGTGTAACTAACGAGAAATGACTGCAGTAGGGATCTCTTATGGGTATAGGAACTCACTGCCTGTGAGGTTCTTCCTCTTCTCCGGAAGCATTAATATCCACAATAATTGCGTGTGGCGGGCATCATGACCCTCATTGCACGGAGACTGAATCCAGTGTCGAGAAAGGGAACATCACTTCCCAGGGTTTTACCTATGTGTGTAACGATGCCAGCCAGCCCCCAGGACTACTGATACCAGGCTGGGTGCTCTCTTCCTCTGCCTGCTCATGCCAGTCCCCTCTAGAGACTTCCCTCGCTACACAGGACAAAGTCCAAAATCTTGATTACAGCTTACAAGACCTAGGGTCATGGTACTTACTTACAAGACCTAGGGACAAGCCAACTTCTCCAAGCTCCCTTTGCACTCCTCTCCCCGGCCCCTGCACAGGCTCTTCCCTCATGGGTCATGGGTCTTCTCTCCCTGGAGCTCTCCTGAGCTTATCCCCAACTGAACACCTTGCCACCATCTTCCCATGACTGAATGACTGAGATCTGTTTGTCATTCATGTCTGAAGCAGATATAACTGGTTGTCTTGGGCCACCCAGTCACACACCAGCACCCCTGCCCCATCACACACACACACACACCCCTTCCTCTTTTCTGTCCAGCCATTCATAAGAACAGGGCTTCCTTGGTGGCTCAGTGGTAAAGAACCCACCTGAGAAAGCAGGAGACACAACAGGAGATGTGGGTTCGATCCCGGGTCAGGAAGATCCCCTGGGAAAGGAAATGGCAACCCACTCCAGTGTTCTTGCCTGAAAAACCCCACAACAGAGGAGCCCGGCAAGTTACAGCCCGTGGGGTCACAAAGAGTTGGACACGACTGCGCGATTGAGTACCACACTATGTTAGTTACTCTGGATTGCTCTGTGCTGTATTTTATAATCTGCTTTTCAATATTTATCACTCTCTGAATGCTCCTGGTTACTTTTTACTTGTTTCTTATCTCTGTTCTCCACCTGAAAGTAACCTGCTTGAGGCCATGGACCTGTCTCTTCTCATCTACAGTGTCTCTACTTCTAGCACAGAGATGACATATAGAAAGTGTTCAATAACTAGATGTTCAATGTGACTATATCACCAGTTTCCTCTGGGTCCCATTCATTCCTCTGCTCCATGAGTAGCCTGAATCTGGATAAGAAGGGGTATGAGGTGATGTACACCAGGTTATCACATTAAGGATATCATGAGAGGAGGCAGACAGGTAGAGGAAACCTAGTCCAAATGCTAAGGAAGTTGAGGTAAAAAATCTGATAAATATGGATTTCCAGGGATGAATTTGGCCTTTGGGCTAGCAACTGAAATAGAGAGATCTCTGAGTCATGTCACATCATAGAGGCATGTGTGTTGGGGAAGCAGACAGACAGACAGTGCAAGGTAAAGATCAGAGTCAGGTTCCTACCACTCATCGTAAAGATACCTTCAGGGCCCTCTGAGGCCCTGAAGCAACACCAAATGCTGTGTATTCTAATGTAAGAAGAGCTGAGGACGGGAATGTGAAGACTGAAAACGACGGTTCGTGTCATGTTAATCTGCGAGCATGGGCCAGATGACTTGCCAATGTCATCGTAGGAAGGCTGCCTCTAGAGGTTCATTGTTCTACTGTCAAATTACACTCCTGCAGTTACAGTACTTTAGAGTAATAGGGGCAAACAGGGGTCTCCTAGTGTAAATAGTTTTCCTTTGGGGATCTTGTAAAATACACCACTGGCTTTGTTTTCTATTTAGAAAAGAAGCAAGAATTGAGTCTGTATCAGCACCCTCCCTCTGAGTCTGCCACACTATTGACGTATCTGTGTCTACACCATAGAGGCTTTATAAGGCTTCTCTCCTGACCTCTCCCCCCACCTGGAGAAATGAGTTAGAAAGAAAAAAAGTCACACAGTCAAGAGTAATGGCTGCAGTCTACCTCCTCAACAACTTGGCAAGAGCAGTTTAAGAAGTGTAAATGGTGTTTGTTTAAGCTGAATAAAATAAAGGGTGCCTTCTGCAGTGCTGTTCATAATGAAAATAAAAATATTCTGTATGAAATGCCTAGTTCAATAAATAACAGTGCACACAAATGAAACACCAGGAATCATAAAATAAATTTAAATAAAATTTAAGGAAAGGGAAATATAATCAGGAAATAATATTTAGTGAAAAATGATGGAGTTAAAATTATATGGACACACTCATTCTAATTTTATAAATATATGTTATGTGTGTTTGTGCATTACTGAAGAATAAAAAGATCTGAGTAATGGGGGGAAAGCTATATAATCAAAGAGTATGTTTCTCACAAATCATAATAAATGCTGAATTCCATATGAAGATAGGCAAAAATGAAGCATGTAAAGAAAAAAAAACATCTTTCAATTCAATTGTCAAATCAAACATTTTGTATTTATTACCAAGTTGAGCAAGTGCATTATGTCTGAGGAGCAGCGGGTACTCAAAAAATATTTAGTTGACCTTGAGGGTTTATATCTCTAAGAAATACAAAAAAAGAAAACCAATAGCTCTCACGTATTGAGTGCTTACTAGCATTATGCATTTTTTAAAGCACTTTACATAGGATGATAGCCATTGATTCCTCTGAATACCCTGTTCAATAAGTGTTATGTCCCTATATTATCGATGGGGAAAGTAAGGCCCAGGACAGGCAGCTCCTGCAGGGATCACAGCTGGTGACAGGGCAGAGGTCCTCTGAATGGGGGCAGAGGGCTCCTCACGTTGTGTGTTACCCTCTTCATACAGCCCACAGAAGGAGGACCTGATTGGGAAAGACAAGACCCAAATACACACACTGGGACTTTTTTATGACCCTCACCGAGGTATAATTTAAGTTCAATGCATAGCATCCATCTGGAGGGCACAGCTGGATGAGCTGGGTGGTGTGTGCACCATGAAACCACTGCCACACTCAGACACAGAATACTTCCACCATCCCAAAAGATCCCTGGTGCCCCTTTTGGGCCCATCACTGCCTTCACGCTGGCCCCAAGCCACCAGTGATGTGTCATTAAGCAGGAGGTATGGATTAGTTCAGACTAGCTTGATAGTGCTCAAGTCCAGGGTGAGGGAGCTGGAAGCAGCAGCTTGGTGCCTCAGACTGAAGGCCAGCAACCTGGCTCCTCATCCAACTCTTCCCCTCATGACACTGAACAAGTCACTCTCCCTCTCCAGGCTCAGATGCCCCATTGGTAAACCCAAGGGTACCTGAAGTTTCCAGCTCTAACACCCTCCCATCCCATCAATGAAGGATGGAAAGAGCAAGCTTGGAGTCCCGGTGTAGTGTGACATAGCTTTTCTCTGTCACAGACCCCTCATCTGTAAAACAAGGATAAATCATTCATTCGTTTGATAAATATGTATTTAATGTCAGTGAAGACCCAGGAACTGTCCTAGGTGCTGAGGATAGAGTGATAAACAATACAGTCCCTACTCTCATGGAGCTGACCGTCCAGTGGAGGAGACAGACAAACTTGACACACATAGATATAAATGCAATACTAGAGATCTCTTCAAGAAAATTGGAGATACCAAGGGAACATTTGGTGCAAAGATGGGCACAATAAAGGACAGAAAAAGCAAGGACCTAACAGAAGTGGAAGAGATTAAGACGAGGTGTCAAGAATTACAGAAGAACTGTACAGTAAAGGTATTAATGATCCAGATAACCACGATGGTGTGGTCACTCACCTAGAGCCAGACATCCTGGAGACTGAAGTCAAGTGGACCTTAGGAAGCATTACTATGAGCAAAGCTAGTGGAGGTGATGGGATTCCAGCTATTTCAAATCCTAAAAGATGATGCTCTTAAAGTGCTGCACTCACTATGCCAGCAAATTTGAAAAACTCAGCAGTGTCCAGAGGACTGGAAAAGGTTAGTTTTCACTCCAATCCCCAAAAAAGGTAATGCCAAAGAATGTTCAAACCATCATACAATTGCACTCTTTTCCCATGCTAGCAAGATTATACTCAAAATCAGATAGCAAGATGGGCTTACAAGGAAAATCGAACAAGGTAAGAAAGCAGTGATGACAGGACTTCCTGGCGGTCCAAGGGCTAACACTCATTGCCTGCAAGGCAGGGGGCCTGGGTTTGATCCCTGGACAGGGAACTAGATACGACATGCCACAACTAAAGGTTCTGCATGCTGCAATGAAGATCGAAGATCCAATATCCACAGCTAAGACCTGGCACAGCCAAATAAATAACTAAATAAACATAAATATTAAAAAAAGAAAAACAGTGAGAGAGCCCAGTTAGAATTTTCTGTTCTGTTCCATCCCATCCCATTCTACTTCACTCCACTTTGCTCTGTGCCATTTCATTCCAGTCCATTCTATTCCTTCACTTTTTACAAAATGCTGGTGAGAGCCCATAAAAATTGGCCCTTAATCTGAAAAAATCCTGCACTTGGGCATTGTGGGAAAGTGATCCTCTACCCATTTTACAGATGAGGAGACTAAATCTCAGTTAGGTCATCTAGCCAGTAATGGAGGGCCAGGGTCCCAAGTGACATGTTCTGACCTGACGCTGTCCTTTTCTTTTGGTCAAATAGTTGCTATAGTAACCACTGATTCCCTCGCTATATTCAGTTCATTCTTAGGTTTCACTTAAAGAATTACTTAAAGAATCAAGAATAAGGAGCCTGGTTTATCCTCTGCTTAATAAAAATCAAGGACAAAATCATGTCAGCAACATTCCAGTTTCAGCTGAGAGATGTAGTCAGCTGAAAAGAGCACTTTTCCCACCCTTACCAAACTGCAAATTAAAAACTTTCCTTGGCGGTTGGTGGTTAAAACTGTGCCTTCCAATGCAGGTGGTACGGGTTCCATCTCTGGTCAAGGAGCTAAGACTACATGCCTCTGGGCTGAAAAACTAGAACATAAAACAGAAACAGTATTGCAGCAAATTCAATAAAGACTTTAAAAATGGTCCACATCAAAAAAAAATCTTATAAAAAATAAAAACTTTTCTCAAACACATCAGAGAACTGCTAATGCAGGGCTACAAACTAACCTGGAATCTAGAGAAAGACACATGCACACAGGGAGAAAGAGAAATAAAGTGTTTGCTTCCCCAGGGCAGACTCTGCTAGATGCCATATAAGCTAGAAAAAAGAATCCAAGTGACAAATTGTACTGACTTAAGAAAGGCCCGGTAGGGGCTCATGTGAGAGGGTTGAGCTTTTATAGCCTGTGAATACACGGGAGCTTGTTCCCACTGGCTTGCTCTGTGAATTCCACCAGCTGCTTACGGAAAAGCCAGCAGTGGCCCCGGGGCAACTCTTGCCGTCTTTGGCTCAGGAGGGGAACCCCTGATACACACTCCCATTTCCTGTTTCCTCTACAAGGCAAAAGTCTTAGCCTTCAGGCCAAAGTGTAATCAAGACTGCCATTCAGAGCCCTTAGGGGATTCTGTTGTAGCTAGAGTAATCAGTTTGAGTTAAATTTAAGCTGCTTTACTAAAAAGAGGCCTGCATCATGACTCTTGCAAAAAGCTATGTGCTTGTGACGACTAAGTCACCTCATTAAAGTTTATCCAATAAGATTTACTCAATAAGATGCTTTAGAACAGGGAATTCCCTCGCAGTCCAGTGGTTGGAACTTCATGCTTTCATTGCTGAGGGCCCAGGTTCAATCCCTGGTTGGGGAACTTCATGCTCCGGCTTAGTTTTTTCCAACTCTTTGTGACTCCATGGACTGTAGCCCACCGGGCTCCTCTGTCCATGGAAATTGCCAGGGAAGAATACTGGAGTGGGTTGCCCTTTCCTCCTCGAGGAGATCTTCCCGACCCAGGGACCAAATCTGTCCTGTCTCCTGCATCGGCAGGTGGGTTCTTAACCACTGGTGCCACCTAGGAGCTAAGATCCCACAGTGCAACCATTAAAAAAAAAAAGAAAAGGACAAGACAAACTTTTTTTTCAGAAAGAAGAAAGCTCTAGGATGGGGTTCGCAACTGTTGGGATCTAATGCCTGATGATCTAAGGTGGAGCTGATGAAGTGATAATAGAAATAAAGTGCACAATAAACATAATGTGCTTGAATCACCCTGAAACCATCTCTCCCCACCCCCTCAGTTCAGCTCAGTTCAGTCGCTCAGTCGTGTCCGACTCTTTGCGACCCCATGGACTGCAGCACACCAGGCCTCCCTGTCCATCACCAACTCCCGGAGTTTACTCAAACTCATGTCCACTGAGTCGGTGATGCCATCCAACCATCTCATCCTCTGTCATTTCTTTCTCCTCCCACCTTCAATCTTTCCCCCACCCCCTAGTTTGTGGAAAAACTGTCTTCCACAAAACTGGTCCCTGGTGCCAAAAAGGCTGGGGACTGCCGCTCCAGGACACAACAGTGCTCCTGTCCCCAGGGTTTCCCCAGACTGTGCTAGGCTTCCCTTGGTCAGAGGCATCCACTTCTCTGAATCATAGCTGTCTATCCCTTCCCTTCAATAAGTAAACATACCATCTTGATCATCTTTTTTTCCCCAGAACATTACTGAATTGGGCTTAACAGCACTGTGTGACTCTGAACAGGTAACTTAATCTGAGTTTCTGCTCCTTCATCTGTTTTATCAATTGGCCTTCACCTGGACAAATAGAGCATTTGCCTATAAAATACCTCATTCTTTTCTTAATGACTCACACAAATGGTAGTTGGGTTTTAAAGTTAACTGAAGCAAAATTTGCAACTAACCAGTATTGCACAATAAAATCCCTATTTTCATTCACTAGGCACAGAATGTATCATTTTTAATATAAAGAATATGCACAGTAACATGTATGCATATGAGATACACACACACACACGTGTGTGTGTGTGTGTGTGTAGCATATAATTGCACAGATGGGCAGTATATGCATATGTAACTCTCTGCCCAGAACTCTTGAGCAATTTATAATGTGTTGGTTCTCTCTGTGTACTATTATCACCTACACTTTTTATAAATGTATTTTCCAGTTCTTATAACATTTCGTTAGTCAAGGGTTTCTCGGTGGCCATAATTCAGTCTCTAATATCTTCCTGAAGGCCAGAGGTCAATGACACCATCACCAGTGATTTGCTTAGCCACCAGAAGAAGGCATCACACATCTCTGGAAGATGTGGAGACCCGTACCACTGTGCCCGTGTGCCCCACAGGTTATGCCAATATATAGTGATGAATACATGACCAGGCAGAGTAACGAAGGTAATCAGTTAAAAGATGCACAATTTCTACCCGTACATGTGTATATGGATACCTGGGAAGGTAAGCACACAATGTTATTTGGGGCCAAATGCATATAATTGTGGGGCTTCCCCGGTGGCTCAGACGGTAAAGAATCTGCCTGTGATGCAGAGACCCTGGTTCAATCCCTGGGTTGGGAAGATCCCCTGGAGAAGGGAATGGCAACCCATCCCAGTATTCTTGCCTGGAGAATTCCAGCATGAAATTGAATTCTCAGGAGTTAAACTATTCATGTGCTCCAGCTCCATGTCCTTTGGGCCCCTTGTACAATCATGGACACAAAGCCGAACATCAGAACTGGCATTCCCTGGTGGTCAGGGGGTTAGGACTCACTGCCTTCACTGCCCAGGGGCCTGGGTTCAGTCCCTGGGCGGGGAACTGAGATCTCACAAGCGACCACCACCACCGAAAAACAAAACCAAGCATCAGAACTGAAACCATGCAGCAGCCCATTACCAGTGGTGCATGTTGCTTACACATCATTCTGTGGACTACTATAAAAAATGAAAGGGTGCTAAGTCACTTCAGTCGTGTCTGACTCTTTGTGACCCTATGGACTATATAGCCTGCCAGGTTCCCTTGCAAATACAAGAATACTGGAGTGGATTTCCATTTCCTTCTCCAAGGGATCTTCCTGACCCAAAGATCGAACCCACATCTCTTATGTCTCCTGCATTGGCAGGTGGGTTCTTTACCACTAGGGCCAAAAAAATGAATATGCAAAGTCAAATTACTCTCATGAAGATTTCCAGGAGACAAGTCCATGGATCCTGACTCAAGGAACCTTCTGTCTGTCCACATATGTATGTTCATAGACTATGAGTTAATATATGAGTGCTTACTTCTCTGCTTCTGAGATCATAAGGCAAGTCTTTTGAGGACAAGCATGCTGCGTTACTCAAGTCTCTGCAGCCCAGGCTCATGGCACAGGGCCCAGTACCTTGTAGATATACAGGAACTGCGCAGAATAAATGAGAGATGAAGTGCTCTGCTCATATCTGCTCATATCATACAACAGTAAAGGGCAGGTCTTGTGAGCCTCTCCCCATGCATCATGTCCAGCACCACACTGAAAGCCTCCACTCTAAGGAGACTCCCTCATTCACTGTCAAGGTCTGATCATGAGGCTTTGCTCTCAGACTCATTTATTCTTATTAATCCTCTTTTCATGCAGATCAATCTCATTTTCCTAGTCAGATCACGGCTGGGACATGTCAGTTTTTCATCCCTCCAAAGCAATGTGCCCAGCGCCCAGCCGAGAACTGACTGATTATCCAGTCCTCCCAACAAGGACAGATCTCAGGGCCAGTGTGGGCAGAATGGAGACCATTTCACATCTTTCCCTTCCCAGCTCATCCGAAACGCACTCTTCCTTATAGAATCTTAAAGTCTTGGTGCTACAGAGACCTCAGAGAATGCAACTCTGCAGCCTGGGGAGGATGAGGATCCATCTCAAAGGCACAGAGAGCTCGCAGAGAGTCTGAGGGTAAAACTCAGTGATGATACGCGCTGAGGTCCAAGCAGGGCTCTGAGGACACAAGCGGACCCGAGTCCCTGCCCTTGAGAAGGCATGAGTGGAGAGGAGAGGTGTCTGTGCAGAACACTGTCAACAACAGCGACTGTTAGGGCAGCAGGATTTGTATGGTGTTTACAAGATGCGCGGGCCCCGCTGGCTGCCTCAGGTTCACCGACCTTCAGCTCACCTTCATCTGAGATGCCCGGGACACTCCTCCGCTGCAGACCCACTGACGCCCTGTCAACTACAAACTGGCACTTGCCAATGGCATGTGCCGTCCACCTCTGTGTGAGCTTGCTAAGTCGCTTCAGTCACATCTGCCTCTGTGCAACCCTATGCCCACCAGGTTCCTCTGTCCATGGGATTCTCCAGGCAAGAATACTGGAGTGGGTTGCCATGCCCTCCTCCAGGGGATCTTCCTGACCCTGGGATCAAACCCGAGTTTCTTATGTCTCCTGCATTGACAGGCAGGTTCTTTTACCACTAGCGTCACCTGGGAAGCCCGCCATCCAACTCTACAAGTATTAAATCGTGCTGTTGCCAATATTCAACACCCCTTGAAAGGAGTTCAGGGTGGAGAGCAGAAATGAGGCACTCTGTATTTTGGGGAAAAACTGGCAGGACAGGTCTGATAGTTAGATATTTTTCAGGAGCCAATTTTATGAGCCCAATTCTTGTACCTCCTCATATCTAGAAAAGCACTAGAATATTTCATGGTGACGACAGTTCCTCATGACTAGCTGCAACCTTCTAAAAAAAAATGTATGTTTGATTGCATGTATACCCCCTTCACCAGAATCACACTGGTGATTTTGACCTCCCCCTGTACCCCGCCTCTTTGGAGCAGTTTCTCAGAGCTATCTAAGGTGCTATCTCCCAGGCTACAGTCCTCATTTTGTCCCAAATAAAACTTAACTTGGGACTTTTTACTTCATGCATTTTTTTTAAAGCTGACACCCGCTTCCATCCAACTTCATGTTCCCCCTCATCAGTCAAGCATCACCACTCCGTGACTGCATTCTGCTAGTCAGGCCGCTTCCATGAAGAAATAACAAAATTCTGGCTCTTTTCCACGAGAAGAAAAAAAAATCCCCATCTGAAGCATATTCGACAAGGTTTGATTCTACCTCGACAGACAAATGCTTCCAAAACTGTGCCCCTTAGCAAAACCACACCAGTAAATTAGGCCCAAGATTACGGTTTGTTGTAAAGTTTAGCATACGCTTCTCTGGGGAATGTTTTCATTTTAGCTTTGTAGCCCTCGACATTGGGAGATTTTTTTCAAAGCACCACCAACGCTTGTGAGTTTAGGAAAAGATCCAAGCGCTTCCTATGCATCAAACGGTGGCCCGCGAGGGATGAAGAGCTGTTTATCTGGTGAGAGCCCAGCATATGGTGCTGCTCAGCCTCCTGTACCAGCTCGGACGGCAGACACTGAACCTGGTGGGGAGAAGCACGCTGAATGAGTTTCCATTGGCACAGAGGCTGGAGTCACAAGCTTAGGTGTCTGGGGATTGCACAGCAATTAGTCACATAAAAGAAAGGCATTTTGGCAGGATAAGCATATTCTCAGGGGAATGAGAAATCTGCAGGGTTTGTGTTTTCCAAACTGATTTTGAAAGTACTTCTGAAGATTTCCCTGAGAAACTCTTGTATCAAAGCATGCTGTGAATTGGGGACTCAACGTATAAAAAGAAGTAGTTGAGAGGTTTTTTTTTGTTGTTGTTTTAAGTCTCTGAGACTCCAGGGGAAGGGAAAAAGAAAATGCCAACAATGACCTCATCACCAATTCCTCCAAAGTCTGAATGTGGAAAAGACGGAGGTTGAAAGGCCCAACCTAAGATCTGGCAAAGACAGGATTGGCTCAGAGCTGCCAAGAAAAGGCTGGGTTATCCAGACTTCTCAGAGGAGATTTCCAGAGAGGGACGGCGACTCAGAGCCTAGCCAGGCTGAGCCAGTCACAGAGGGAGCGGTGAAGCGCAGCAATGCCTCGGTAGCACAGAAGTCCCTGGAATTCATCCCCTTGATCATCTCGGAGTCCTTGCCAGTGTGACATGGGCTGATTAAAATCCTGGATATAAAAATTTCCAGACTGGTAGCAAAACACAGAAGTAGCCCCCATGGCGAAATTACAGCTGTTCTTAAATGACTCTGCCTCATGAAAACCTCTACCTACGTGAGCAATAAATTACAATACTTGCATCTAATACACTAATCTAATACATCTCACTCAATACAACTTATTTATCTAAGATATTTGTAATAGAATTCAGTTTATCCATATAATTCAGCACGACTAGCCTGGGATGATGGAGCTTCTCTGGAGGCTGATGGGGGTTGACACAAAAATCCAATCCCTCTGGGCCCAGGGAAGTGACATAAACGAGGAAAGGAGGTCTTCTCTGAAAGACAGAGAACTCGTGGGTTGTGAAAAACTCGAGGGAGCACCCCAAGCCCCGCTCAAAGGGGTCAGCTCCCACTCCCCTGAGCCTTCTGCTGCCATGCGGGAATGTCAGGGCTGTGTGTAGAGATCTTCTGACTTTGCAAGAGAAATGGAAAACCCAGGGTTCAGTGAAATTTACTAATGTTTGAACGCTGACATCTAAGAATACATTTTAAAAATACTTTGCTCTGTGTGGAGACTTGTCTTGGGGACTGTATTTGCCTCAAAGCCTATCATTTTATGGGATTCCCAGGTAGCTCAGTGCTAAAGAATCCACCTGTCAATGCTGGAGGCTCGGGTTTGGTCTCTGGGTTGGGAAGATCCCCTGGAAAAGGAAATGGCAACCCACTCCAGTATTCTTGCCTGGGAGAATCCCATGGACAGAGGAGCCTGGAGGGCTACAGTCCACAGGGTCACAAAGAGTCAGACATGACTGAGCACCCATGAACTATCGTTTTATGACCTTTGGCCTAAGGACATCCTGATACAATGATAGTGAGACAGGAGATAGACAAGCTCCAGGCTAGATATTTATAACTCGCCTCCTGTTCACACCTCCTGGCCTGAGAAAAAGACGGGCTCCAGGTTGGACACTCACTATCAGTCCCCTGTTTACATTTCTTGAGGTAAGAGACAAATGGGCTCCGGGTTACCTTTTTATGACTGGACTCTTGTCTACATTTCAAGATCTGCACTTCTATACAAGAAACAACCACAGGAGTGGGGTAGATAACCAGATATTGGGTACAAAAGAGAGGAACCAGACCCTATTAGGAGCAAGAGGTCATACATTTTCCATGCTTGGGGCAAGGGAGATGCTACATGTGTGAAAAAGTCTCCCCAGGGTCAAAAAGGCAGGGGATGCCAGACCATAGTAAGTCTTGCTATTTTCCTTCCATATGCCTTTGCAATGAAATCCATCTTGACTAAGAGGTGTGTGAGCACACCCAGGAGGAGGGTCCTGAGACAAATTAGCCAGGGAGTCAAAGAAGATGGCGCTTTCCAGATGGTTCTAGTGGTAAAGAACCCACCTGCCAAAGCAGGAGACATGAGAGACACAGGTTTGATCCCTGGGTTGGGAAGATCCCCTGGAGGAGGGCATGGCAACCCACTCCAGTATTCTTGCCTGGAGAATCCCATGGACAGAGGAGCCTGGTGGGCTAGTCTATGGGGTCACAAACAGTTGGACACATCTGAAGCAACTTAGCATACATGCATGCAAAGAAGATGACTGGGCAAGAAGAAGACAGAGACCTGGAAGAGTCCTCCCCTTAGAAAGGATTTTAACTTCCCAAAGGCTTGACTCAAGCAACTCTCATGCTGAGTTCACCCATGGATATTTCCACATGTACTCTGCTTTTCTAATAAATAATATACTTTCCTCTATACCTTCTGTCTTCTTGTCTGATTCCTCCTTTCGGGGTAGACTAGGATTGGGACTTAGATTCCAGCCACTGGCCCCTGTCATTTAGCAGTTAGGATTCCTGGTTTCCACCCAGGCAACCAGGGTTCAATTCCCAATCAGGGAGCTAAGGTCTTGCTTCCAGCTGCTACTTACTGCTACATGTCCCCGAAATCAATAGGATGTAGTGCAATGGCACAGAAATACTGTGTTTTGTTTCGTTTTCCTCCAATATATCAGATTTTGAGGTCCATATCATGGCCTCATTAGCATGCTCCTCAATTCTTATGAAAACATTTGCTAGTTCCCCCACAGGCTTTATCAGAAGTAGGAAATAGGTTTGTCTCACTTGTCACTACAAATCACTCCATAGTGGCTGCTCAAGGGACCTGTGCTCAAGAAGTTGGGGCTGTAGAAGGAAGGAGTGGGGGATGGATTAGTGATGTCTGGATTGGTGCATGCTAGGGAGTGGGGTCCTACTACACGTTTTGTTTATTCTATATTATTTACATCCTATTTATGAAACCAAAATCCTTTGGCCCAACGTCCTTGACCAAAGTCCCTCCTGTCTCAACCTGGACCAGAGTGCAAGCACTGGTATCAAAGTGGAAAATCCTTCAAGATTCTCACCACTATTCTGTCACTCAAGAAGGCTGTCAAAAGCACATGCAGGGACTTCCCTGGTGATCCAGTAGTTAAGACTTCGCCTTCTAAACCAGAGGATGCAGGTTTGATCCCTGGCCCACAGCTAAGACCTGATGTAGCCAAATAAAATCAAAATTTAAAAAGTTCTTTTTTTAAAAAGCCACATGGAAATCCACTGTCCCCATGAGTGGGCTTCAGACACACAGCCAGTCTCAGCACACGGCCGTGGACTAATCTTCCTACAACTGTGCACATAGGAAAAGAAGTCATCAGAGTGTAACCCAAATAGTTATCAAGTGTCAGACACAAAGGATGTCAGGAAGTCATGGATACATTCACCTCTCTGAACACATCCGTTGAGGAGTGACATGGCCGAAATCCTTGATGATGGAAACTGCTCTGGCGTCCAGAGCATTAAAAGATAACTACGTTAGGGCAATCGCTTTGGGCTGGGGCCTTTCATTTTAAAAACAGCCTGTTAAACTGAGCTTTAGAAGTGGTCAAAAATATCTGAAATATTTGAAGAGGGGTCCTTTAAGAAGGTTAAGGCAACTCTGCAGGGAGAAATAGGAGTCAAAAGCAGAGCTTTGAAATCTGAGATTGTCTCTTAACATTTCAAGTTAAACCTGAAATGTTTCCTTGGCAAACTAATCCAAGAGCAAGATAGAAGGAATACACTGAGTATAAGAATATAAATAATTGTTTCCTGCTGAAAGCCCATTGATTTTGAAAATGGATTAGAAGAGATAAGATAAGAGTCCATCTGTTTAATAGGCGGCCACATAATCCAGTGGTTTCCCAAGTGGTGCAGTGGTAAAAGAATCCGCCTGCCAGTGCAGGAGGTGCAAGAGACGTGGGTTCAATCCCTCAGTCAGGAAGATCTCCTCCAGTAGGAAATGGCAAACCGCTCCAGTATTCTTGCTTGGGAAATCCCATGGACAGCAGAGTCTGGTGGACTACAGTCCATGCGGGTCACAGAGAGTCGGACATGACTGAGTGACTGAGCAGGCGAGCAAACACACGTAATCCAGACCATCCAGTCCCAGAAAAATCCCATTCCGTTGTTTCTGGCTGAGACAGAATTTGTATTTCCACCAACTGCTAAAGGCAGAGTTACTTCCCCGAAGTCCATATCGGACTAGGGATAAGTATCAATAATACAGTAATAAACTGTTCGTGCAAGACACCTCCATATTCAGGGGAAAATGTGTGAAACTCTCCAAAGATTTTTCTCATTCATGCCCATCAAGTCTGTGCTGTACTAGTCGCTTTTGGCTGAAGAAGTTAGTTCTAGCTCTTCTTTGTTGGATTTTTTTTTTTTAATTAAACATTATATATTTATTAGACTGTGCCAGGTCTTAACTGCAGCATGTGAGATCTTCCATCTTTATTGCAGCATGTGGCATATGGGATCTAGTTCCCTGACCAGGGATCAAACCTGGACCCCCTGCATTTGGAGCACAAAATCTTAGCCACTGGACGATCAGGAAAGTCCAGGGATTTCTTTTTATGTTCACCAGTTCCCAACATAAGTAAATTTCCCTCTACACATTTGAAATGTTTAAGAGAAAAAGAAGCTACAGTTTAATCTTTGGAAGATAAATCTTAACCTCATGATCTGCATAAAAAAGGTCAATGTGCAGATAATCCCAAAGTAGAGGAGAGAACCCTGCCCCTGAAATAAGCACCCTAACCACTCCATGGTGTGATCACTCACCTAGAGCCAGACATCCTGGAATGTGAAGTCAAGTGGGCCTTAGGAAGCATCACTACGAACAAAGCTAGCGGAGGTGATGGAATTCCAGTTGAGCTATTTCAAATCCTGAAAGATGATGCTGTAAAAGTGCTGCACTCAATATGCCAGCAAATGTGGAAAACTCAGCAGTGGCCACAGGACTGGAAAAGGTCAGTTTTCACTCTAATCCCAAAGAAAGGTAATTTCAAAGAATGTTCAAACTACCACTCAATTACACTTATCTCACACGCTAGTAAAGTAATGCTTAAAATTCTCCAAGCCAGGCTTCAGCAATACATGAACCATGAACTTCCAGATGTTCAAGCTGGTTTTAGAAAAGGCAGAGGAACCAGAGATCAAATTGCCACCATCCTCTGGATCATCAAAAAAGCACGAGAATTCCAGAAAAACATCTATTTCTGCTTTATTGACTATGCCAAAGCCTTTGACTGTGTGGGTCACAATAAACTGTGGAAAATTCTGAAAGAGATGGGAATACCAGACCACCTGACCTGCCTCTTGAGAAACCTGTATGCAGGTCAGGAAGCAACAGTTAGAACTGGACATGGACCAACAGACTGGTTCCAAATAGGAAAAGGAGTACGTCAAGGCTGTATGTTGTCACCCTGCTTATTTAACTTCTATGCAGAGTACATCATGAGAAACGCTGGGCTGGAGGAAGCACAAGCTGGAATCAAGATTGCTGGGAGAAATATCAATAACCTCAGATATGCAGATGACATGACCCTTATGGCAGAAAGTAAAGAACTAAAGATCCTCTTGTTGAAAGTGGAAAAGGAGAGTGAAAAAGTTGGCTTAAAGCTTAACATTCAGAAAATTGAGATCATGGCATCTGGTCCCATCACTTCATGGCAAATAGATGGGGAAACAGTGGAAACTGGCTGACTTTATTTTGGGGGGCTCCAAAATCACTGCAGATGGTGACTGCAGCCATGAAATTAAAAGACGCTTACTCCTTGGAAGGAAAGTTATGACCAACCTAGACAGTATATTAAAAAGCAGAGACATTACTTTGCCAACAAAGTTCTGTCTAGTCAAGGCTATGGTTTTTCCAGTGGTCATGTATGGATGTGAGAGTTGGACTATAAAGAAAGCTAAGCACTAAAGAATTGATGCTTTTGAACTATGGAGAAGACTCTTGAGAGTCCCTTGGACTGTAAGGAGATCCAACCAGTCCATCCTAAAGGAGATCAGTCCTGGGTGTTCATTGGAAGGACTGATGCTGAAGCTGAAACTCCAATACTCTGGCCACCTCATGTGAAGAGCTGACTCACTGGAAAAGACCCTGATGCTGGGAAGGATTGGGGGCAGGAGGAGAAGGGGACGACAGAGGATGAGATGGCTGGATGGCATCACTGGCTCCACGGACATGGGTTTGGGTGGACTCCGGGAGTTGGTGATGGACAGGGAGGCCTGGCATGCTGCGGTTCATGGGGTCAGAAAGAGTCAGACACGACTGAGTGACTGAACTGAACTGAACTGAACCACTCCAATGGGGCTACTGCTAAGTCACTTTAGTCGTGTCCGACTCGTGTGCGACCCCATCCCTGGGACTCTCCAGGCAAGAACACTGCAGTGGGTTGTCATTTCCTTCTCCAATGCATAAAAGTGAAAAGTGAAAGTGAAGTCGCTCAGTCATGTCCGACTCCCAGCGACCCTATGGACTGCAGCCTACCAGGCTCCTCCGTCCAAGGGATTTTCCAGGAAAGAGTACTGGAGTGGGGTGCCATTGCCTTCTCCGCCAATGGGGCTAAGTTCCCTTGAAATTGGGAAGCTGTCTGTAAAGCCGAAGCTGAGAGCCCAGACTCAGAGTCAAGCTGCCCAAGGTCAAACCCCAGGCCTGGCACTTACCAACTGGGTGATCTTCATTTCTGCAACAATAATTCAATGCCCTGTGCATCACTTCTAAAGTTTATTCAAATGCATGAGGAGGGACACGTAGGGCTGCGGCGTGGGAGGTACAAACTATTTAATATAAGATAGGCTCCAGACTTCCCTGGTGGTCCAGTGGCTAAGACTCCATACTCCCAACGCAGGGGCATGGATTCAATCCCTGGTTAGGGAACTAGAATCCACATGCCACAAGTAAGAGTTTGCAATGCTGCAGCTAAAGATCCAATGTCCTGCAATGAAGATGGAAGATCCCTTGTGCCCCAGCTAAGACCTGGCACAGTCAAATAAATAAATAAAAATTTTTAAAAAGAGAGGCACAAGGCTGCATTGTACCACACAGAGAATATAGCCAATGTTTTGTAAATGGAAAGTAACTTTTAAAAATTGTATAAATTTTTAAAATTTTTTAAATATATTGCATTAAATGATTTGAGTTTCTCCAGGAAACTCAATGAATTTGAATATAAAGCAGATACATTCTGCCCATCATCAAAACTCCTGGTAGGAGCCGAAATTGCAAACTCAGCTCCAAAACATCAAGGATAAATGTGCCAGGAGACAGAGGCACTGGGGCCATAGTTAACCCTACTTGATACTGATAATACAGTCACAGACCCAAGACCCCAGTGAACCACCAGGACCTTGCCCTCAGCAGGGCTTGATGGAGAGGAGAGGTGAGAGGTGGCCCACAGAGGAGAAGGAAGCTTGCAGGCGTGTTTACTGAGGGAGGAAGTCGGTAGGCTCACAGACCTACTCTGGCTCATTCCAGGGTTTCTCCGCGTGACGCCAAAACAATTCCAGAATGTTAGTTCTTCATTAGAGATGCTAAAGACAGAAAGGAACAAAAGATCTAATTAATATTGAAATCAGAGTGATGCTGATGGAACAAAAGGTTGGGGATGCAGCAATAGCTATCCTCTGGCCAACAGGAAATATACGACACATCTCCCATCAGGATGGAACAATAAAAGTCCAAATTACCAGCATAAAGAAGGACAAAATTAGGCAATAACATCCAAGCTGCCTGACGACTTATTCTTAGCTGCCTGGCTCCTGGTGATGGGTGAAGGGAAGGAAATTCATGCCCAGAAATAGAGGAACAGTGTTTTCTGGAGGAATGTTTGCCAAGTGTTGCTGAAAGAGAGAGAAATGGGCTTAAACCACTCTAGGATTTCTCTCCATCTCCTGATAAAATTAGGATCCATCTGAGGGTTTCTCTGGAAGCTTGTTGGAGCCCATGGAGACAAGGACCCTTTCAAGGTAAGTCAGTGCAGAGAGACTGCTCTGAACCCACTTCATCACCATCATGGGGTCCCCACAAGGTCCTCAACCCCACTCTCACCTGTGACCAAGCCCCATCTTTCATTAGCGAACCTGCTCCTACAGCACAGGACACATGGAGAAGGTGAGAATGCCTTCAACTGGATGATGTGCGAACATTTAAAAGTCACATCAAGCATAAAAATCTGGATTTTCAGAAACATCTGTCTTTAATTCTGTCTTTAAATGAGAAGAAGTAGGAAGGGACTATTTATCTACTTTTCCACACCATACATTTGGACACGAAATGTACTAATATTTATGCACAACCTAGACACTTAAACTTCTGCAGCCTCAGTTTTCTGGGCTGCAAAATGGGATAATATTGGGACCTACTCTGTGGGGCTGCTAGGTACACTGGAGGCTGTAATGTGTTTAAAATCAGGGAACAGAGTCTGGCATAGTGTCACCATGGGCTGTGGTGGTTGTCACTGCTCCTTCTAACAGACGCTTCAGGGCAGGAAGAGAAGTAAGACATGGACCTGCCCTCAAGGGGCAAGCCTGCCACCCGCACAAGGACACACAATGCACTGAGTCCCTACACACATGTCTACATGGGGGACAGAAGGCGAAGGCTGCAGCATGAGGCAGGGGATGTGCGCTGGAGATGCAGAGCGGCAGGAAGAAGGTGGCAGCACAGGGCCGGTGCACCTGACCCAAGTCCAGAAGACAACCGCGCTTTCTCCAGATACAGGAAGTGGCGAGGGTTGCTGGGCCCAGGAAGCAGCACGAGAATAGGAAAAGATGCACAAAACCGCACAGAGGAAGGTAGAAATGAGAGAAGGGGAGAAATCAAGTCTAGATGTATCTCTGGATACACCTTCACCTCAAGTCATCATGGCTTCTTTGGTTGCATGTCAATGTATTAATATTTCTCCCTTTTGGCTTAAGATAGTTGGATTTGCATTTCTATTGTTGTTTTTGTTTAGTAGCTCAGTCATGTCCAACCCTTTGCAAATCCATGGATTGTAGCCTGCCAGGCTCCTCTGTCCATGGGATTCTCCAGGCAAGAAAAACTGGAGAGGGTTGCTATTTACTCCTCCAGGTGATCTTCCCAACCCAGGGACTGAACCCGAGTCTTCTGTGTCTTCTGCACTGGGAAGCCTTGAATTTCTATTACTTGCAACCAAAACAAAGCAAAGCTCACCAATGCAGGATTTCACCCCAGGCCTGCAGATCCCACTACCTACCACACCTGTCCAATCCCCTCCACCTGAATCGTTATGTCTCTGGTTCAGTGGCATCAATTCATACCACCTCTCTAAGGATCATGTTCAGGACATGCCCACCCTGCTACCTCATGCCTCTGTGAATCCAACCACTTAAGAAAATCAGGTCACACAGCATTTTGCAGGGGTTACCTGATAATCTAAGAAATGCAGTTGCTCTCTCAAAGCTTCCTGCATCGTCCAGAGGTGACATTGGGCTCTGTTTAGTGAACCCACATCAGCAGCAGAAAACTTTATGTTTTATTTTCAACAGCATATCCGCTGCCTACCCTTGCCCTTTGCAGACCAAGTTTGGAAATAAAGACCTTCCCTGGGGCACAGAAGGCTTTAAAATGTTAATTCCCTTTTATGAGGCCTTTAGCATCTCATTATTGCAAGTCCAGCTGATATCAGAAGGCTGGAAACTTAATTATTGCAGCCAAAAGTTGGAGGGTACCCTCTTCAAGATCAGCGTGAGTTTACATTGATTTCTCTCCAAGCGTGAAAGAGTTCATTGCCTGCTGGTGACGTACGCCAGGCTTCTGTGGTTCTGGAGACCACAGCTCGCTGACAAACAATACAACTACTGACAGATGAAAACAGGAGGCCATCACTTAGTCAGGAAGATAGATGTTCAAAGATTAAATCATAATTACAACATGGAAATTGCATTTTTCTTCCTTTCTCTGAAGACCTTTAAAGAAACTTAGCAAAGAACAGAAAATGTGTTGTTTCTGAAAGCATGTTGCTGCTGCTCAATTGCTCAATCATACCTGACTCTCGGCGACCCCATACACTGAAACCTGCCAGGCTCCTCTGTTCATGGGATTTCCCAGGCAAGAATACTGGAATGGGTTGCCATTTCCTCCTCCAGAAGACCTTCCCGACCCAGGGATCGAACCCGTGTATCTTGCATCTCCTACACTGGCAGGAGGATTCTTTACCACTGCACCACCTGGGAAGCCTTTCTGGCAGCATAAAGACCCCCAGAGCTGTCCAGATCTTAATTTTCAGAATATGTCACTTTACATGGGGGGTGGAATTGTGACCCCAAAATGATACATGCATGTTCTAGCCCCTGGCACCATGAATGTGACCTTATTTGGAAACAGGGTCTTTTAAACATACTTCTTTATTTATTTATTTTATTTGATGTGCCAGGTCTTAGCTGAGGCACCTGGGAGCCTCGATATTCATTGCAGCATAGCAGACCTAGTTCCCCAACTGGGGAATGAGCCTGGGGCCCCTTGCATTGGGAGCTTGGAGTATTAGCCACTGGACCACCAGGGAAGTCCCTGGAAACAGGGTCTTTGCAGATATAATTAACCTAAGGATCTTGAGACAAGATCATTCTGAATTAGGATGGCCCCTAAATCCAATGACAAGTGCCCTTATAGGAGAATAAGGTCACACGGAGACACAAGGGCAAGACATGTGAAGATAGAGGCAGAGACTGCAGGGATATGGGTACGAGTCCAGGAACACTTGGAGCCACCAGAGGCTGGAAGAGGCCAGGAAGGATCCTCCCCTAGAGCTTCTGGAGGAAGGGAGGCCCTGGCCACACCTTGATTTCAGACTTCCACCCTCCAGAACTGTAAGAGAACAAACTTATGTTGTTTCAAGCCACTGAGTTTGTGGGAACCTATTAGGGCAGCTCCAGGAAACTAATACATGTGGCAAGAGACTGCAGATGTAACTGAGAAAAGAACCTTGAGATGAAAGGAGTATCTGGGTCCATGGTCTCCAACCTTTCTGGCACCAGGGTCCAACTTCATGGGAAATAATTTTCCATAGACCAGGAGTGGAGGGGATGGTTTCAGATGATTCAGCACATTATGTTTATTGTGCACTGTGTTTCTAATCTAATGTTGCTGCTGATCTGATAGGAGGTACCGGTTCTGGAACCCAGAGGTGGGGAGCCCGGAGTTGGGCTATCCAGGTGAGCCTAAAGGTCCTTATTAGAGACAGGCAGAAGGGTCAGAGTCAGAGAAACAGAGGTGATGATGGAACTAGTGGTCAGAGAGAGAGAGATTTGAAGATGCTACAGTGTTGACTTGGAAGAGGGGGCCATAGTCAGGAAATGAAGGCAGTCTCCAGAAGCTGGAAAAGGCAAATAGATTTTCTGCTAGAGCTTCCAGAAGCAAGGTAGCCCTGCCAAGCAACCCATTTTAGGGTCCTGACCTCCCATCCTATCAGATAATAAATGTGCATTGTTTGAAGCTACTAAGTTCATGTTGATTTGTTACAGCACCAAGAGGAAATGGATACATAGGCCTTCCAGGTTATAAGGATGGAAACAAAAGTCTTTCAAATTCAGAAAAAGTCAATTATCAACTGACTTCATGATGGGAAAGCCACAGGAATGATACTTCGAATGATACTTTACTACTAGTTCATAAAGGTGTTCCCCATGGGGTCAGCATTTGAACTGACATCACCTGTCTGAAAGCTTACCAACCCCCAAAACTCACTCGCTCTGCATTATTTTTATTTATGCTGAGCCCAAGCAGTTCCCTTTTGACTTCCAGTCTTGGAATCTAAAAAGTACAAATCTACTCCGTATTCCAGAGGATGGTCCTTGAAAGACTTCAAAAGAGCTGCCATATCCTCCTCTTCACCTCTCCCTGGGCCTTTTCTTCTCATCACCGGGCTCAAC
This sequence comes from Cervus elaphus, assembly GCF_910594005.1. Taxonomy (NCBI): domain Eukaryota; kingdom Metazoa; phylum Chordata; class Mammalia; order Artiodactyla; family Cervidae; genus Cervus; species Cervus elaphus. The sequence continues at coordinate 22,171,347 of NC_057819.1, read as the reverse complement.
ACTCACATTTCCTTCAATCATTTCTCCTGCGGTTTGATCTCAAGGACTCTCAGCCCCTCAGACACTGTTTGACAGAACACAATCCAATTTCCAGCTTTCCTCTTCTGCCTAGAAAGACATGGAATTCTCTATCAGAGTGACAAGTGACATCTATCACCCGTGACTTATAGAGACCAGGGGATAAGAAATAGCTCCCTTATCTCTGAAACCTACTATTAGAAAACCAACAGCACAAGTGTAGTGAGAAATCACAGATGTCCCTCTGCCTCTGTCAGGGAGACGAGAGGGAGGGTTGGAGACTGTGCTGATCTGGGGGCAGGGACTGACACACAGGGGTGTCCGTTGGTCACTTCCAGGTCGAGGGTCACAGGGAGCAGTGTGGGCCCAGGGCCACCTGACCTTGTGAGTTTCATAAGAACCTGGAAATCCAGGTGTCTATGTCATTAGCCAATTTTTACAGGGTGGCAGCGAACTAAATAAGCAGAGGCACACCCCTGAATCAGATGCAGCCCCCAGTCTGCCCGCCCGGGGCCTCTGTTCCGGGGTCACACACCCATTAATGCCAACAAAAATTATATCAGCCTGCGGCAGTCTCTTCAGACAGGTGGTCCCACAGGGAATCAGAGCCATGACCGTGTAACACCTTTTAATGGAGTTTAATCTGTAAAAATACTGAATCACCACCATGCTGTACACCCGAAACTAATATCATATTGTAAACCAACTATGCGTCCATTAAAAATACAGTTGGTTCATCAGATCTCACTGTGAACAAAAGCGCCACGGTTTCTTGCACACACACACACACATGCACACACAATTAATACACATCTTCTATTTTTGTTTTTAACATGGAAGTAGTTGTTAGCTTACAATGTGACATTGATCCCTTCCAATCTTGCCAAGGTTCCAGCCCTTTAAAATCCTTTATGTTCTCAGATTCAGTTGCCCCAAAGTCCCAAGTCAAATAAGCCAACTGGACATCACCACAATTGACACCTTTCTAAATTCATTCTTTCTCCCTTACCTAAGTCACCATCCCAACACTCAGAATTTCCATCACGTGACGATCTTTGGTGAAACCTGCACAGCTCTCCCTGGGGAGGCACACAGAGTCTCCTGGACCATGAAGAAGTGACAGAATGACCCTCCACAGACCAAGGGTGTCTCTCAAGGAACATCCACATCTTTGGGGTGCCCCTGGGTGATGCTGAGGCCAGAGGACAGCTCTGAGGATGACACTGTACACCTTAGTGTTGTGACAAAATGCACGACAAATATTGACATGAGAGCTGTGACAAGTGCATCACAGCCATTTAATGAATCCCCCTCCACTGAGCCAGGCCCCGGAATCTGCAACAGAGCCTGGGCTCCCCTACAAAAAAAACATATTATGGCAGCTCTGAGCTTCGTGATGTGCACGCTCTGGTTTGCCAAGATCAGGCCACAATTTGCTAGAAGAAAAATCCCACCTTCATGTGGCCACGAAAGTGACAGGTGAACCAAAAACTACTGCTTCCCAAAGCAATTCCTCTATCAGGTAGGACAGAGGATAATCTTAGTATATTTCTGGGAAGGGGAAGTAACCAAGTACAAGGCAACAATGGGAACCATGAACTTGGCCTTGCCTATGTAGGGTAGAGCTCTCCAGGACAGGAGAGTGAGGGTCCTGCTTTGGGGGGCTCCATAGCAGGCTCTCAGGAAGGGATGTGGCTGAGGGGACTACAAAGCTGAGCCATCCGTTGGAGCCCATGGTGGCATAATCACACAGATGCCATCTCCAGGCGCCATCACTAATGTCTCCTTTCTGGAATGATGGGGAGGGGGATGGTAAATAACATGTGTTGTCAAAGGCAACCAAGGACAATGAATCAATATTTTCTCATTCTCCGCAGATGAATTTGTATGACTTGGCTCAGATCTTTCTAGAGTCTGAATATAGAAGGCTTCAGATTTGTTTAATCAAACCTGCCCATGGAGTCCAAGACCTGCCAGGATTAAAGATTAATTTTTTCTTAATTTTAATTAGAACGCACATCAATTCTTCCTTATCAAAAAAGCCATCTCTGGCTTAAGGCATAGCTTCCTGCAGGTCACCATGAGAAGGAATCAAGCCCTCCCAGATCTTGTCCACCACAGGGAAACCCTTGCAGGATTTTCTGTCCATCTCAAAGTTCTTTAGATGAAGACCAAGTTTCATTCAACTTCTGAACAGCAGCCAGTAGAATGGAAAGAAAGCAGAATTCAGCATTACTGTGTTTTTTAAAATTAATGAAGACACAGGACCTAGGAGCTCCCTTAGCAGCTTAAAGGAGAAAGGATGGCTCTAAAGATGGAAGTCCTTTCTCCTGGGGTTCTGAGCTGCAAAAGGAAACTGCCAACCAGTGAGCCAAGAAAAAATTGGCAGAAACTCTGAATTCAGTGATTCAAACAGACCCCTGCAAAGAATATGGGAAAAAAAAAAAATCATGGGCTGGTTCCTGGCTGAATTTGGAGCCATAAATCCAGCTAATTGGACGGAAAATGCAGCAGAAATAATCCATGACCTGATTCTCCAAACTGTGAGCTGTGTCCCACTGATTCCCCAGTGAAGTTGGGGGCACAGGGATGGACTTTTTAAAAAGTTAATCATTATTTATTTTCACGTATATTAAGAAAAAATTAGTACATCAAGCTAATGGGTTTTACAATGGATTTTATTGTCTTCTAGTGAGACATTTAAGATATTTAATGTTGAAAAAGTAAGGCATTTAAAGAAAATATGTTGAGTAAATTACATTATTTGGCACAGGAAGTTGGCAAAAATTGAGAAGATGGCAGGTAGATTGCTAAACTTCGGAAAATACTGTCCTATGAGAAAAAGAAGGAGAAGAGAGGCCCCCTCCTCCATCCCGGGGGAGGGAAACAGCACGCCCAGATGCCTCTGATCCCAGGCAAGTCCCTGTCATTACTCACTCCCTCCTCAGCATCCCCATTGCTCCCTCCTCAGCACCCTTATCACTCCCTATCAGCACTCCCATTGCTCCCCATCAGCATCCCCATCATCTCCATCAGTACCCCCATTGCACCCCATCACTCCATCCTCAGCATCCCCATCACTCCCCATCAGCACCCTCATGACTCCCCCCTCAGCACCCCATCACTCCCCATCAGCACCCTCATCACTCCCTCCTCAGCACCCCCATCACTCCCTCCTCAGCACCCACACTGCTCCCCATCAGCATCCCCATCACTCCCCATCAACACCCCATCACTCCCCAACAGCATCCCCATCGCTCCCTATCAGCACCCTCATCACTCCCTCCTCAAAACCCCCATATTGCTCCCCATCAGCACCCCCATCGCTCCCCATCAGCACCCTCATTGCTCCCTCCTCAGCATCCCATCACTCACCATCAGCATCCCATCACTCCCCATCAGCATCCCATCACTCCCCATCAGCATCCCATCACTCCCCATTAGCATCCCCATCACTCCCTCCTTAGCACCCCCATCGCTCCCTATCAGTACCCTCATCACTCCCTCCTCAAAACCCCCACATTGCTCCCCATCAGCATCCCCATCGCTCCCCATCAGCACCCCCATCACTTCCCATCAGTATCCCCCATCGCTCCCCCATCAGCATCCCCATCGCTCCCCTCTCAGCACCCCCATCGCTCCCCATCAGCACCCCCATCGCTCCCCATCAGCTCCCCCATCGCTCCCTCCTCAGCATCCCCATCGCTCCCCATCAGCACCCCCATCGCTCCCCATCAGTATCCCCCATTGCTCCCCCATCAGCATCCCCATCACTCCCCTCTCAGCATCCCCATCGCTCCCCGTCAGCACCCCCATCGCTCCCCATCAGCATCCCCATCGCTCCCCATCAGTATCCCCATCACTCCCCTCTCAGCACCCCCATCACTCCCCTCTCAGCACCCCCATCACTCCCCTCTCAGCACCCCCATCGCTCCCCATCAGCATCCCCATTGCTCCCTATCAGCATCCCCATCGCTCCCTCCTCAGCATCCCCATCGCTCCCCATCAGTATCCCCCATCACTCCCCCCTCAGCATCCCTATTGCTCCCCATCAGCATCCCCATTCAGGTTCTGCCCTTGGGAGCCTGGGATGCTTAGAGCAGCCGTGTGACAGAACGTGAAAGAAAGGACCAAACGCGCATCTGGAAGTAAAACCTGTTGTACCTTGATGACGTCTTCATCCGCAGACCTGCATTCCATAGCCTCTGACACGTCCACCACCGAACCATCCTCTTGAACTGCCACCACCTTGACGGGAACTGAAACAACCTTTCCAGTGAGAATGGCCGTGTTCAGAACCTCGGAGTCCTGCACAAGAGAAAAGAGGACTGTGTCAGCTACAGGCACGCCCGTGAGTCCCAGGAGGAGTGACCATCAAGCTACCTCCGACCTTAGCAGTTGCTCTACAATTTAAAAAAATGTCTGTGCCCTCCAGACACCCCTCACACACAGCGCAAGCGTCCTTTTTGATACTGGCCAAATCTTTGGTAAACGATGCTGTACTTTCAGAGCTTATTCACATAGTGAACACAGCCTTCATTTTAGTTTCAAATTAGAAAAGACAGCAGCACACAGAGCAGAAGAGAACTGGAGGCAGACTGTAAGCCTCCACACTCCTGAGATGATCACCAACCTGAGATGATCACCAAGATCACCGTCTTTCCTCAAACCACTAAGCACCCCCAGAAATTTCCCAGCCAAGCTCAGGTATCGTGAAACCAACACCATGTTAATTTCTCTCCTCCTCTGACATCACTCATAGTTTTGTAGGTTCTGTCTTCCTAACTTATCTCCCATCTGTCAAATTCTTTATTTTTTTTCCTTTTTTAAATTGCAGCGGCACTGGGTGGTGAGGGGGCTTTTCTAGTTGTGGAGCACTCTGGCTCCGTAACTGTGGTGGACTGGAGTTTTAGTTGCCCAGCCTCAGATGGAATCTTAGTTCCCCAGCCAAGATCCAACCTGTCCTCTGCATTAGCAGGCAGATTCTTAATCACTGGACCACCAGGGAAGCTCCCCCATCTGTCAATATCCTGTCAACCCCAGGATCAGTTCCTCCATGGAAGGAGAATCCCCCCACTCAGTAACTACCACTGGCCCCTAACTGACCTTCCTGTGTCCACAGTCTTCAGAGCAGTCGGAAATTTTTTTTTTAAGTTTTTATAGAATTCAGATAATTTCTCTCCTAGATTAAAACTCTTTGAAAGCATCCTAGGGTTCTTAAGATGAAGTCCAAACTCACAGATGTGTAGGGACCTGAACTTCGTCCACCTCCCTAGTTCCCTCTTGCCCCATTCCTGCTGTCCGTCATTAGTCAAGCCTCAAGGGGTCTTTTCAGTTCTTCCAAGAGTAAACCCCATTCATGCCTTCTGCCCTTACATACGCAGAGCTCTCCAACCCCAAATATGCCTCACTGTTGCTTCCATCCTTCATGGACATCCTTCCATGTCCACTTCTTTTGAGAAATGGGGCTTTTCTGCCAGTTACAGTGTGAGTTAGCACTGTATTATCATCTGTCGTAGCATCTAGTCTGTCCTGCAAGGTAATAACCATAGCTGTCACTGTATATTTATTTTGTGTTTACGTTTTAATCTCTGGCTACTCATTAGGCTGTGAACTCCCCAAGGGTCCCACTCTCCTATCCATGAATGTGACTTGGATGGTGCTGACCCACGCCATTAAATCAGGCTTCACAAATGAGCAGATGAACCAAATGTGGTCCATCAAGGTATTCTAGCCCCATGTCCAAAAAGACTGATTCAAGAATGAAACCCAAAGGAAATCAAAGACAACAGTAAGAAAAAGAAACAGATTCCTGGGAACAATTTCTGGGTTCCTGAATCTGGCTACATCTGTGTCCGTTATCTTTGGAAATTTAGAGATACAAAATAAACTATTTTATTAAGCCAGTTTTAATTGGGTTTTTATCACTTGCAACTGAAAGTCTTGACTAGTACACAAGAGATTAGACACCATGTTGGGTTCTAGGGAAAGAGAAAAGATAAAAATAAATATCAGTCTCTACCCTGAAGAAGCTCACAGCCTTTAAAGACACTATAATAATTTTCCCAAACTGGGTTTCAAGGTAGGTGATTTTATGTTTCATAACAAATCACAATCAATCTTCAGAGCTTGTTGCTTTTATTTCAAATACATTTGCAACCACATTTCCTTCTTTAGCTTTCTCATGTGTGGCTGAGATTTTTGCAACCATGTTTTCCAGTGTCCACCAACAAACAGCCTTTCAAAAATCCCAAAGGCAATTTCTACCTGCCTCTGGCACAATGAGAAAGCAATTTGTCTTGTTAAATATTACATTTAAATCATCCCCTGGTGCCAGAGATTGCTAAAAATTCACCACCTATCAAAATGCTCCTCTTTAATTCTGTTCCTATTTGTTCCAGCTCTAGGTTTTATGTCTTGAGAGCATATTTATATTCCTTTATGAAGATAAGTTTCCATTAACGTGGCACATTAGTGTGGCATCTATAAAAATGGCAAAGTAAGGACATGTGAAAAGTCGTCTGTGAAAGAAATTTAAAAATTGGCCAAAAAAGTAAAAATCCACTTTTTCAGAACTTGAGAAATAAAACAAAGGCTTGTGCAGCCAAGAGAGCATTTATTCAAGAAAAATGACTGAATCTTGGTAAAAACAGAATTTCGTGGCGTTTTAACTTGATTTACTCCCATTCCCTACTGTCCAGCTCAGTAGTTAGCTTTGAAAAATGATAGCCCACTTTCACAGAAAAATACCACTATCTGAAAGCCATGGAAGAGAGCAGATCAGGGATGGAGATCTTTCAAAATTTCATTCCCAAAGAATTGCCGTTACTTGACTTGTCTGGTATTTCCTAGAAAATTTCATTTGCAAAACTTTTTGTATCTGACCTGACTCTGAGTTCATTCTCTAGATGCCCAACAGCAGACGAATGGATAAGGAAACTGTGGTACATATACACCATGGAATATTACTCTGTGAAAAGCTTTTTACTAAAGGTATTTGTTTAAAGCAATTACAGGCAATTAGTTAATTTCATAGCTAGCTGCCTGAAGCAGTGGATGACAGCTGTGACAAACAGCAGACTCATCAAAAAGTTCAGTAAGAAAAGATGAGGAAAAAAAAAGAAAAGATGAGGAACAGAATTGCCAGAGGGGCTCTGAAATGCTAACACATATTCTGGGGAATCTGTAAGACTATGCTTATACATAGGACTGTGTGCATGCCCAGGAAGACCTGAGAAGGCTCTCAGCTCTTGCCCCTGGTTGATTTTGACATTATAGAGAAGCAGGAAGTGAAAGCTAAGGCAGAGCTGTCTAATGCCTGACTGAGGATTGAAAGTGTGTCCCAACACATTCAAAGAGACCCTTGTGGGATTTCCCTGGTGGTCCAGGGGTTAACCAGGGGTTAAGACTCTGCCTTCTAATGCAGGGGGTGTGAGATCAATTCCTGCTAGGGAATTAAGATCCCACATGCCATGTGGTGTGACCAAAAATCAAAAAATAAATAAAATTTTTTAAAAAGAAGATCTTGGTAAAGATGGTGACACTTTGATTCCAGATGCCTAAGGAAATCCCTGTCCAATCGTTGGCTGACCACCAAGCTAACCAAACAAAGAATTCAGTGGCCACGTGCAACAAAGAATATAAACTTTAAAGAATTTGTTCACAAAAGTCATTAAACAAACTACTCCCACAACAACTACAACAAACTAGGGAAGGGCAGCAGCAACACAGATGGACCCAGAGGCTGTCATACATAGTGAGGTCGGAAAGAGAAGGACAAATACCATACGATGTCACACATATTCAGTATCTTGTATTATAATAACCTATAATGGAAAAAAATCTGAAAATACATATGTATAATTGAATCACTTTGCTAAACATCTGAAACTAACATAATGCTGTGAATCAATCAAACTTCAATAAAAAAAATGTCTTATCCATATGTTAGGTAGTTAGAATAGGAAAAAGGAGTGCAGAATGGCAGTGGCTAAAAGACAAGGAAGGGAAAAGCCCGCCAAAACAGAACTAAGGAAGATCCGAGGACCGGAGTGAGGACCTCAGGTAGAGCAAACAGCACTCCTGGTTAGCCCCATTTACACAGGGCAAGCTCAGGGGGAGGAGGAAAAAACATAAAAAGAGGAGCCAAAGGGCGGGGGGTCTCTCTCTTCTCTTCGTGTCTTTTGGGTCGGCATGCCCTCATGCCTCGAGGATGTATTTTCCTTTATTTTCTAAATAAAACTGAGCTGCAACATGGAGCTGTAACACTGATCTGCCCAAGAGCTGTGACACGGCCTATCTGAGGGCTTTAATGCTGGTCCATCACTTCAAATTTTTGTTGTGATGAGACAGAACCAAGGAAATTACACAATCCCCCGACACATATATACATATCAAAACAGAATTTTTGTGTAGATCTCAAGGAAAAGTTAATGGGCTTAAGAAAACATCTAATGATTTCTGAAAGCTTCTCATCTATTTTTTTTTTTAAAGAATAAAACTCCATTGTTTTCAGCTATGAAAATCTAGGAGTTGTATATAACTTTTCAGCACATTATTCTGACTATACACTCTCAGACTAAAGATAAAAATAACTGTAAACACATATCGAATTCTAGTTAGGTTTGTTTTCCACAGCAGTATGGTTTAGCAATTCCAAAACTGCTTCAGTGTACTTTGCTGCTGCTGCTAAGTCGCTTCAGTCGTGTCCGACTCTGTGCAACCCCATAGACGGCAGCCCACCAGGCTCCCCTGTCCCTGGGATTCTCCAGGCAAGAATACTGGAGTGGGTTGCCATTTCCTCCTCCAATGCATGAAACTGAAAAGTGAAACTGAAGTCGCTCAGTCGTGTCCGACTCGTAGCGACCCCGTGGACTGCAGCCCACCAGGCTCCTCTGTCCATGGGATTTTCCAGGCAAGAGTACTGGAAAGTGTACTGTAGGATGGAGCAAATAATGTATGTTGGATAATGAGAGCCAGGTTTCTCATTGCTAGAGAAGTTGAGTTTAAAAATGGAAAGAAGAGTGAACTGTGTGGTCATGAGTCAGAATTAGAAACACCAGCATGAACTCCTGGGAAATGCAGGTGTAGGTATGTTTATATGTATGTAAATGTAGGTATGGGTATGTAATATGATTTTTCTAGTTCCATTCACTGAGAGAACTTAGATACAGACAATGATGGCTTAACAATCAACACCTAGTAAAGTGATCCTTAAAATTCTCCAAGCCAGGCTTCAGCAATACATGAACCATGAACTTCCAGATGTTCAAGCTGGTTTTAGAAAAGGCAGAGAAACCGAGATCAAATTGCCACCATCTGCTGGATCATCGAAAAAGCAAGAGAGTTCAAGAAAAACATCTATTTCTGCTTTATTGACTATGCCAAAGCCTTTGACTGTGTGGGTCACAATAAACTGTGGAAAATTCTGAAAGAGATGGGAATACCAGACCACCTGACCTGCCTCTTGAGAAACCTGTATGCAGGTCAGGAAGCAACAGTTAGAATTGGACATGGACCAACAGACTGGTTCCAAATAGGAAAAGGAGTACGTCGAGGCTGTATGTTGTCACCCTGCTTATTTAACTTCTATGCAGAGTACATCATGAGAAATGCTGGGCTGGAGGAAGCACAAGCTGCAATCAAGATTGCTGGGAGAAATATCAATAACCTCAGATATGGAGATGACACCACCCTAATGGCAGAAAGTGAAGAGGAACATAAAGCCTCTTGATGAAAATGAAAGAGGAGAGTGAAACAGTTGACTAAAAGCTCAACATTCAGAAAACTAAGATCATGGCATCTGGTCCCATCACTTCATGGGAAATAGATGGGGAAACAGTGGAAAGAGTGTCAGACTTTATTTTTGGGGGCTCCAAAACCACTGCAGATGGTGATTGCAGCCATGAAATTAAAAGATGCTTACTCCTTGGAAGGAAAGTTATGACCAACCTAGATAGCATATTAAAAAGCAGAGACATTACTTTGCCAACAAAGGTCCATCTAGTCAAAGCTATGGTTTTTCCAGTGGTCATGTATGGATGTGAGAGTTGGATGGTGAAGAAAGCTGAGCACCTAAGAATTGATGCTTTTGAACTGTGGTGTTGGAGAAGACTCTTGAGAGTCCCTTGGACTGCAAGGAGATCCAACCAGTCCATCCTAAAGGAGATCAGTCCTGGGTGTTCATTGGAAGGACTGATGTTGAAGCTGAAACTCCAATACTTTGGCCAACAGATGCTAAGAATTGACTCATTGGAAAAGACCCTGATGCTGGGAAAGATTGAAGGCAAGAGGAGAAGGGGACAACAGAGGATGAGATGGTTGGATGGTATCACCGACTCAATGAACATGGGTTTGGGTGGACTCCGGGAGTTGGTGATGGACAGGGAGGCCTGGCATGCTGTGATTCATGGGGTCTCAAAGAGTCGGACATGACTGAGCAACTGAACTGACCTGAACCGAGACCCAGACTTTAGTTCTAAACATCATTCTTCAAGAAAGGAAACAGCTCCTTAGAGAAATGGGTGATTCTAGGACTGAGGGTCAGAAAGTACCCAGACAGTGAGCCTAAAATATATTGTCCACCCAGAAGGTAATAAAGTGATCAAAACAAATATCAAAGGACCCAGGGAGACAGCTTGAACGGCTTCCAGTGGCCAACCTGGAACAATTTTATAACACTACAAATAAGTGTAATTGCCAATCATAATAATATAACTTAATATATATTATATATAATATGTAACAAGCTATTGAATCCATACTGACATAAACAAACAGAGAAGAAAGAAAACCTCATCCATGGGGTAAAAGTCCAACTAATACACGTAAAAAAGAATGATGAAATTAGAATATATCATTGGTCAACCACCATTTATTACTATCATTGTAGGAATCATACAATCATACATGTATTGATGCTACTGATGATTAAAAGTATGATAAGAGAGAGGATATTCATAGAGTGTCAATGTACCTCTGTGTAAGAGACTTATTCATTTCAAATAGAAAAAAAGTAACCTTGTGATACCGAAAGTTAGATACATCATATTATCTATGTGATCAAAGATAACATCACTATGGTTTTTACAGTAGTCATGTATGGATGTGAGAGTTGGATGGTGAAGAAAGCTGAGCACCTAAGAATTGATGCTTTTGAACTGTGGTGTTGGAGAAGACTCTTGAGAGTCCCTTGGACTGCAAGGAGATCCAACCAGTCCATCCTAAAGGAGATCAGTCCTGGGTGTTCATTGGAAGGACTGATGCTGAAGCTGAAACTCCAATACTTTGGCCATCTGATGAGAAAAACTGACTCATTGGAAGAGACCCTGATGCTGGGAAGGATTGGGGGCAGGAGGAGAAGGGGACAACAGAGGATGAGATGGCTGGAATGGCATCACCGACTCCATGGACATGGGTTTGGGTAGACTCCGGGAGTTGGTGATGGACAGGAAGGCCTGGCGTGCTGCAGTTCATGGGGTCACAGAGAGTCGGACACGACTGAGTGACTGAACTGAACTGAACTGAATGAGATAAAGAGATGTCGTATGTCCTGAAGAGGAAGCAACATTTTCTGAAGTGCTCTCCTCTCCACAAAAAAAGTGACTCTAATAATAAAGAAACAGCAGACAAATCCAAATTATGAAGCAGTCTACAAAATAGCTGGTCTGTATATTTCAAGTATATCATAGCCTGAAAGACAAAGACTGAGAAACTTCCACAGTAAAGGAAAATAAGAGACACAACAAAGGTATATGTGATCCTAGATTAGATCCCCAAAGAGAAAAAAATACATTTATTTTACTTTAATAAGTGTTGGTGGGACAATCGATGAAATTTGAATAAGGTCTGGGGACCACATAGTTCTTAGTATCAATATTAATTTCCTGATTTTTATCATTTCACTCTATTTATAAAAAAGTTTGGGGAAAATTCACACTGAAGTGTGTACAGACAAAGGATCAACATGTGTACAACTCTCAAATATTTCATGGAAACAGTAATAATGTGTGTTTGTATAAAGAAAATGTTAATATTTGGGGAATTTTGGTGAGAGTATTTGGAAAATGCATTTATTCAGACTCACAGAAAAGTTTTTTTAATTTTTTTTTTTTTTTGGCTGTATTGTGTCTTATTTGTGGCAAGTGGGATGTTAGTTCCCTGAACAGGGATTGAACCCTTGTCCCCTGCGTTGGAAGGCAGATTCTCAAGCACTGGACAACCAGGGAAGTCCCTGGGAAAGTTTTAAATAATATGAAAATCCAAAAGAGCCAACAATAAAAACAAATCAGTGAATAAAGATAGAAGATGTGATAAGTGCCTAATAAACATAATTTAGGACAAATAATTTCCTTAAATACTTAGATCTAAGTGTCCAGCACTGTGATAAATGATTTACATGCATTATCCATTCATAGTAATGCATAATTACAATAAACATAGTAAAATATGAATTAACATCTAATAACAAAACAGCAGTACAGAGTAGAATCTGGTACATCATAAACATTTGATAAGTATTAATTGCTCTTACTAATCTCATTTAATCCTCAAATATCCCTATTGAAGGATTACTATTTTCATTCTTATTTTACAAACAGGGAAACCAAAGCTAGAAGTTCAGTTCAGTTCAGTTCAGTCACTCAGTCATGTCCAACTCTTTGTGACCCCACGGACAGCAGCACACCAGGCCTCCCTGTCCATCACCAACTCCCGGAGTATACTCAAACTCATGTCCTTTGAGTCGGTGATGCCATTCAACCATCTCATCCTCTGTCGTCCCCTTCTCCTCCTGCCTTCAATCTTTCCCAGAATCAGGGTCTTTTCAAATGAGTCAGTTTTTCTCATCAGATGGCCAAAGTATTGGAGTTTCAGCTTCAGCATCAGTCCTTCCAATGAACACCCAGGACTGATCTCCTTTAGGATGGACTGGTTGGATCTCCTTGCAGTCCAAGGGACTCTCAAGAGTCTTCTCCAACACCACAGTTCAAAAGCATCAATTCTTAGGTGCTCAGCTTTCTTCACCATCCAACTCTCACATCCATACATGACTACTGGAAAGCGTTCCTCTATTTGGCCAGAATCACTCTTCTGCTGAGCATCCCAGCTGAGGATATGAACCAAAGCCCGCTGCCCAGGCTGCCTTGTCAGCTCTACTCCCAGCCCCTCACCTGTAGGATAGAGCTAACAATCCATTTTTTGGCTTCACTCAAAAGCTTTAAGGATATAAGATAGATTTGTAAAGGCTTTGATTTTAAAACTTATCAAAAGATGTTATACAAATGTGAAGATTACATTTTAGTAGAAACATCCAAGTAGCCCCAAAGCCCCAAGCCATGACCATGTGTGACTTCTGGTATGTTCCATTCCAGCCTCTCCCCCAGCTTATAAGGTTCTGAATCACACTCTTCCATCCTCTGGCCCCTGGCACAGGGATGCCAGTCTCTAAACAGGACTCTGACCCTATTCTGTGTTCAGACACCTTGACTACTGACACCTAAAACGGCAAGACAGGTGTAAACTTCGCTCAGAGACAAGCAAGATGTTGGCTCCAACTGAAGGGATGGTTTTCAATCCCACTGTTGTATTATATAACTCTGAAATCAGCCCAGTTCTTCCCCTCTTGATGGCTATTTTTGGATTCTGACCATTTATTATCCACAAAGCAGTAAGTGCTTTCAAAACCCAGCTCTTCGTGAATCCCTGACTAACACGAGGATAGTTATCTCAAACAGGATAGCACTCAGAGAGGGTCAATAAAATGTGTGTCTGTGAAAACACTCTCCAGGCATCTCCTGGGTGGGAGCTTTGAGGGAAGAGGCGGAAACTATTTGGAAGGAACTTCTATCAGGCATCACCCAATGGCCAGGGCAATCTCATTACACCAGGCAACCAAGAGAATGAGGTGGAAAATGCTACTTAATGTACATGATTAGGGGCCACATACAGGGAAGATGGTTTGTGCAGTGGGTCTCACAGTCATGTTCATCTCCAGGTCTGACACAACAGGATATCAGTGGGGGAATCCCTACATCTTCATGTAGGGAGGGAGGTTCTACAGGGAATGGGGACTGAATCAATTAAAGCCAGGAAGAGACTAAACTCCATGGGACAGGGAGCAGGTTTCTTTTCTTCCTGCGACCCCCCTGCACTGCCTGGGGTGCTGGAAGATTGCAAATGTAGCTGAAGCCTTCCAAAGATGTGAGAGTTGGAAGCAACCTAGATGCCCATCAGCAGATGAATGGATAAGGAAGCTATGGTACAAATACACAATGAAATATTACTCAGCCATTAAAAAGAATTCATTTGAATCAGTTCTAATGAGATGGATGAAACTGGAGCCCATTATACAGAGTGAAGTAAGCCAGAAAGATAAAGACCAATACAGTATACTAACGCATATATATCGAATTTAAAAAGATGGTAACCATAACCCTATATGCAAAACAGAAAAAGAGACACAGATGTACAGAACAGACTTTGGGACTCTATGGGAGAAGGCGAGGGTGGGATGTTCTGAGAGAACAGCATTGAAACAAGCATACTGTCAAGGGTGAAACAGATCACCAGCCCAGGTTGGATGCATGAGACAAGTGCTCAGGGCTGGTGCACTGGGAAGACCCAGAGGGATGGGATGGAGAGGGAGGTGGGAGCGGGGATTGGGATGGGGAACACATGTAAATCCATGGCTGATTCATGTCAATGTATGGCAAAAACCACTACAATATTGTAAAGTAATTAGCCTTCAACTAATAAAAAAAAAAGATGTGAGAGTCAAAGAGAGAATACACAGCCTGGGAACTGAGCAAAACAGAGAGTAAGAGAGAGAGAGAGAGAAAAAGCAAAGAAAACACCTAAGTCTGAAAAAAACCAGACAGAGAGGGTGCGACAGCACACACAAAGCTTGGAGACACAGAGACAGTCCTAGCGACAACGAGGGAGGTAGACAGGGAGGCAGACAGAGCAAAGAGATTAAGTTCCACCCTCAGGCTTTCCTGCTTCTTCCGTTTCCCCCAGTTCAGGTGGGTCCTGCTTATTCACACCTCTCAGCTCCAACACTGAATAGCAATTATATGTGCTTTCTCCAATTCATTCCTCTACTTAACTATTAGCACCTTAATTATAGTCCTTAATTATAACTGTAATGTGTAAATAGTGTTTCTTTGTTGTCTGGGGCATGGTGGAGGAGGGGGACCTTCTCAACCAACTTGAGCTACTTGTGTTAAATTAAAATTTAACACAACTTCCATTTGCCAGAGACCCAGCAAGTAAATGACATCTATTCAATTAAAATTGAAACCAGATCTGATGGCACTCGTGAGAAAAACTGTTCCTGAGGTAAAGCTTAGTGCTGGGGCTTTCCTGGAAGTCTAGTGGTTAAGATTCCATACTCCTAATGCAGGGGGCAGGGGTTCAGTCCCTAATCAGGGAACTAAGATCCCATATGCTTCACAGTATGGCCAAAAACAAAAACTCCAAAAGATTCTGACACCAAGAAATTTGCGAAGACCAATCACACCTCCTCCCTTTTTAGTATAATAGAAGCCTGAATTTTAACTCGGGTAATTTGGTTCTTCGGGACTCTCATTCACCATCTTCTCAGTCTGTGGACTTTGTGAAAAAAGTCTCTATGCTTCGTCCCAACAATTCATCTCTCTATTTATGGACCTGTCATGTGGCGAGCAGTATGAGGTTGGACTTGGTAACATGTATACCTTACATATTTCTGCTTGTTTAATTCACAGAGCAAATCTGTGAGAAGGAACTCTCATCTCCATTTTGCAGATGAAAATGCAAAGGCACAAAAAAATACACTTGAATTTCTATTACTACAATTTTTGACTAATAGAGTAAGCATCTCATTATACTGTAGAGATTATACTACTAAACCCCAGAAAACCTCACTCTTGAGTCTGCACCCTTATCCACTGTGTTATTAGATTAGTAAGAATAATATCAACAAGGACCCAATATATAGAACAGGGAGAGATCTAAGGCAAAACAAATCTGAAAAACTCTCTTTATATATATATAAACTGTATCACTGTGCTGTACATCTGAACTAACAACACAAAATATATATACAGAAATTAAAAATAAAAATAAGTAAACACATAAATAAACTTTAACATGAACCACAAAAATAGAATAATAGCAATATGAAAATCATAAAACACTCCATGTCAGTAGAATGCTGAGCACTTAACGTGTTCTGTCTCATTAATACTCAGAGGGAGGGTATTTTTTGACTCTTCTCTCCCCTGCACTATTTCTACACATTATTTCATTTTATAGAAAGTACCACAAATTGGAAATTTTTTTAACTCTTTTACTTGTTTATGACCAACCTTATTCATTAAAGCTTAATTCCTGGGCTTCTGTTTCCACTAATGACCCAGAATTGCTCCATCTGCTGAAACTAGAAAATCAGATAAAATACATAATACAACTGTCAATTAGAAAATGGGTAGAAATTATTTTTTAAAAATAAGATGAGTCCCTTGATTATCATAGGAAGATAAATTCAAATAAAACTCTACAGTTTCATTGAGCTGAGAAAACAGAAATTAGAGTTCAGAGAGGTTGAAGCAACTAGTATTTGTGAGGCAGGTTGTCAAAGACAAGGGGCTGCTGTACAGAGGAAGAATCTTTGAGACCTGCAGGGGGGCCCTGGGGTCTCTGACTCATGACATCGTCCCTTAAGATCCATGGGGGATTGGTTCCAGCATCTCCCCTCCCCAGGGTACCAAAATCTGTGGATGCTCAAGTCTCTTGTATAAAATAGCAGAGTCTTTGCCTATCAACATCGTCTCATGGGTGTTAAGTCATCTCCAGATTAAACTTATAACACCCAATACAATGTAAGTGCTGTGTGAGCAGTTGCTGATGTGCAGCAAAGTCAAGCTTTGCTTTCTGGAAACTTCTGAAATTTTTTTTCAAATATTTTTCATTTGAGGTTGGTTGAATCCAGGGATATCGGAACTGCAAATAGAGAAGGCTGATTGTACTCGTCTGTGCATGCAAGGCCAAGGAGAAAATTTCAGAAAGCAGTAAACTGAACAATTCCAGAAATCACATGGAGGTAAAAAGAGTCCACGTCCCCACCAGCCAGACTGGAGAGTTTGCAGTATAAGAGGCACTGGACAGAAAACTTGGAATGGTACAGTAGGGCTAGAGTACCCAAGTAAAGGCTGCTCTTGATCTTCCCTACCAAAGCTTAAAGGCAGCCTCAAATCAATCAAATTTATCTGCAAGAAACTTAACTGGGTTTCCCTGGTGGCTCAGTGGTAAAGAACCCACCTGTCAATACAGAAGACATGGGTTTGATTCCTAATCCAGGAAGATCCCACATGCCTTGCAGCGACTAGGCCTGTGTGCCACAACTACTGAGCCTGTGCTCTAGAGCCCAGGAGCCACAACTACTGAGGCCCACGCGTCCTAGAGCCTGTGCTCCGAAACAAGAGAGGCTATTGCGATGAAAGACCCATGCACCACAACTAGAGAAACGCTCGCGCAGCAGTGAAGATCCAGTGCAGTCAAAAACAAATAAGTAAATAGTATTTTTTTTTTAAAAGAGCCATGTTTCCCAAGTTATTTATTTTTTTAAAAAAAGAAACTTAACCGCATGCCAGAACAAAGTCAGCACCATTTAAAGGAATGTAGCAAGACCCGGCACTCAACAAGGTAAAAGTCACCATGTATGGAAGGAAATCAAAAGGTATCAAGTAGGACTTCCCTGGTGGTGCAGTGGGTAAGAATCCGTCCACCAATGCAGGGGACACAGGTTTGACCCCTGGAGCAACGAAGCACATGTTCCACAACTACTGAGCCTGCCCTCTAGAGCCCACAGTCTGCAACCACCGAAGCCTTTGCACCTAGTCTGTGCTCCACAAGGGAAGCCACCACAATGAGAAGCCTGCACATAGCAACAGAGTAGCTCCCACTCACTGCAATCAGAGAAAGCCCATGTGCAGCAATGAAGACCCAGTGCAGCCAAAAATCAAATAAAAAAATATTTTTTAAGACATGTCAGGTAACCAGGAGGAAAATCAATCAAAACAAAAGACTCAGAAATTGTGAAAATGATGGAGTTATGAATATGGGGTGGGGGGATTATACACAGAAAATATCAAAGTTAAAAGACAATGGAATGACTATTGAGTGCTTACCCAAGGTAAATAAAAACTTATACCCTACAGCAACATAGAAGATTTATTCATAAGAGCCAAAAGCCAGAAATAAGTCACATATCCATAAAATGGGGAATGGATAAACAGATTATGGCACAGCCATATGATGGAATAATACTTGGCAACAAACCACTGATACACGTGAAAATGTGGATGAACTGCAAAACAATAAGGGAAGTCATATATACTGTATAACTCTACTAACTTAAAACTCTGGAGGAAAACAAAAGGCAAAATTATAGTGATAGAAGGTAGATCAGCAGTCACCAAAGATGTGGTAGGGAGAAAATTGGTTACAGAAAGACAAGAAGGAACTTTGGGGGCTGATGGAAATGTCCCATCTCTTCATTGTGATGGTGGTGACCTAGTTACTCCTAAAACCTATCAAATTATAAAATGAGTTTTACTGAACATACACTTTATCCCTCAAAAAACATAGCAAAAAACTAGATTTCATTTTCTGATTGCTCATTGCTGCATCCCTGGTATTTATCTTTATGCAATAAACAGTTGTTAGAAGAAAAGCGAACGAATGAGAAAGGATTCATCTGGGTCCATTTTCCAATGGTCAGTCCACTGCTGACCCTGCTGTGTGAAAGAACCAAAGTCCAAGGTCCAGGAAGTTCCTCACACTGCAGCAGCTGGTCACGTGTCACATACTGTCTTTGGGTGGATAAAACTCATACACTCTCTTAACAACTCACTCACGGGGTTACCAACTTCCCCTTTCCCCACATTTCCCTCTTCTACCCACTGTGGCATAATGGTTCCAAGCTAGGCTGGGGAGCCAGACCTCCTGCTCCCCATCTGACCTATGTCCCTTGGGAAAGTCATTGAAACTCATTCAGAGTCAGTGTCCTTATCTGTAAAAGGTGGTCAATAACTGTACCTATGCCTCAGAAAGCCTCAGAAAGTAGCCATGAGGTTTAATTAATGTAACACATTTAAAACATTTGGAACACTGCCTGGCCCTTAGTAGCTGCTCAGTGAAGCCTAGTTACTGGTTTTATTACTTCCATCTTATTTTTTTTTTCACGGAGAAACTTCACTCTTCCTTCAATACCCTACCAAAGAGTTGTCCCCTATGCAAAGCCTCCCCAGGCAACAGTCCCCTGTAAAAAAAAAAGTTGATTCCTCAAACATGTCCCAATAGTGCCTTATAAATGCATCCTCTTCATGCTGGAGAAGACTCTCCAGAAAAATCCTGAATATTCACTGGAAGGACTGATGCTGAAGCTGAAGCTCCAATAAACTGGCCACCTGATATGAAGAGCCAACTCATTGGAAAAGACCCTGATGCTGGGAAAGATTGAAGGCAGGAGGAGAAGAGGGTGAAAGAGGATGAGATGGTTGGATGGCATCATTGACTCAGTGAACATGAGTTTGAGCAAACTCCAAGAGATAGTGAAGGACAGGGACGCCTGATGTTCTGCAGTCCACGGGACTGCAAAGAGTCAGACATGATTTAGTGACGGAATAACAACAAAGAGTTGTCTCCTGTGCAAAGCCTCCCCAGACGACAGTTCCCTGTAAAAATTAACAGTTTCCTCAAATATGTCCCAATAGTGCCTTATAAATGCCTCCTCTTCATGCATGGTTTCCTAGCTCACATGGTTATCTCTTGGATGTGCTTTTGTGTGTGTTTCGAATGCTCAGAATCTGACATCAGCCTGAAGTCATTACAGATGTTTGAACAAACTTAATAAATACCAATTTATTTGGTATTTACCGGAACTCTAGTCTACACAGGATGACTTGGGAGAAGTGTAAAGTAGAAAGTCACCTCCTTGGAAAGACAAAATCTGAATTAGTTTTATAGGCACTTTAATCCTGAGTCCTCCTATCAAGAAAACTCACTTTGGAAGAACTTATCTAAGAAATTTTCATGAACTCTGTCTGGTAAAGAATAGAAGCCCCAAGTTATCATAGGCAAACATGACCCAAAAACCCACATTTTTTTCTCAAGGCATTTTAGAATTTCTAAAGGCTGAAAGAACTCAATGAAAATTACATCCTATTCTCTGTATTTTCCACACTGAACCTGACAAGAGGAAATGTATGATGTCAGGATAGAAGCCATTCTTTCAATCTATTTGATAAATTATTCACCATCTTTCCCTATGTAAATGTATTAAGATTAACATGTAAAACAAGCAGTTTACTATATTAAAATTCAAAGTCACTCTGAAGTGTTGCCCCAGCATTTACGAATTAATGTCCCAGGACTCAAATTAATGGAACTGCTGGCTGCAAACCTATTTTTGCTTTCCTAGTTGTGTTATATCAAATCCAGCTGCCTTATCTCTTTGCCTGAATCTTTAAGACCATATTGGGCTTGTATTGTTTTCTAGTGCTGCCATAACAAATTACCACAAACCTGATAACTTAAAATAGCAGGAATTAATTCTCTCACAGACCTATCAATCAGAAGTCTGAAATCAACATTTTGACAGGGCTACGCTCCCTCCAAGGCCCTAGGGCAGGACTCTTACTTACCTCTTCCAGCTCTGGGCAGCTCTAGGCACCCCTTGGCTTGTGGTTCAGTTCAGTTCAGTCGCTCAGTCGTGTCTGACTCTTTGCGACCCCATGAATCGCAGCACGCCAGGCCTCCCTGTCCATCACCAGGAGTTTACCCAAACCCATGCCCATCAAGTCAGTGATGCCATCAAGCCATCTCATCCTCTGTCGTCCCCTTCTCCTCCTGCCCCCAATCCCTCCCAGCATCAGGGTCTTTTCAGATGAGTCAACTCTTCGCATGAGGTGGCCAAAGTATTGGAGTTTCAGCTTCAGCATCAGTCCTTCTAATGAATATTCAGGACTGAATTCCTTTAGGATGGACTGGTTGGATCTCCTTGCAGTCCTAGCATCACTCTAATCCCTGCCTCCATCTTCACATGGCCATCTATTCTGTGTTTCTTCTCTGAATCTGTGTGCCTTAAATCTTGCTCTTTTTTCCCCCATGAGAACATTGGTTGCTGAATTTACCGGCCAAGATAATCTCTTCTTGAGATGCTTGATTTAATTACATATGCAAAAACCCTATTTCCAAATAAGGTCACAATAACAGGTGGGGGGGGGGGTCAGAACTTGGACATATCTTTTTGGGAGCTACTCTTCAATCCACTACCTGGCTTGTCTCCTGTTGCACTGTTGAGTGTAGAAAATAGGTGACTGGCCCCAACCTTTGTGTTACAGGGAAAACAATGACAAAACTCTGGCCCTCATCTGTATTGAGAAAAGTTCAAACTTTCTCATTCTTTAACAAACAAATCCCTCACTACTTTGGGAAAACCAGTAGGGTGGGTTTTCCCCCCACTTTCATAATAAATTCAAATTGCAAAACAAGCAATTGTCTATTGCCTACACCCCCTTACCTCTAAGCAGGAATCATTATATTCAGTATATTCAGTACACACACACCCTAGAAGATCAAAAAGTTTCATTTTTGCTTTCAAAGAATCAGAAAACAATGCTGGGACATTTCTAAGAGAGAGAAGCAGTATTAACTCAGCTGTCTGCAGAAAACCACTTTCCACTGTGCGGTGCAGGGGACTCAGTCAGGTTCAATCCCTGATCAGGGAACTAAGATTTCACATGCTGCAGAGCAACTAGGCCCACGTGTCACAACCACTGAGGCCAAGCACTACAACTAGAGAATCTGGTGTGAGGCAATTAAAGATTGCACATGAGACAAGGAAGATCTCATGTGCCACAACTAAGACCCGATGACATCTAATAGATAAACAAATATAAGAAGAAATAAAGCCGCTTTCCACACCAGTGATGTCAACGCACACACTTCACTAGCTGGGACACCAGGTCTAAGAGGATGGAAGTTCTGAGATGCTGTTGTGTAACCCCATGCTCAGGTTACGCATGAGCAGAAGGTGACCAAACAGTGTGAATGAAGAAGTGGCTGGAGGCTCTGCCTGTCTCCTCCAGAAAAGAAAAATAAGCATAGTTATGAATTTTTGTTTGTTTTGTTGTTTAGTTGTTCAACAGGGAGCAATTTCCTTCAGATTTGCTTGTGCATATAAATTCTTCTCAATTCCTTTTGAAAGGGGTTCCCTAGACAAGCAGTTTTCAGTATTTGATTTGAGCTTATCCTATTACTAGACAAAGAAAAAAATCTATGCCTTTACTTGACACTTCAATTAAGGAGCTGTTTTTGATACTGGGAAGGTGGGTGAAGCATGACTTAAGCAAAGAGACAGTTACTGAACCCAGTAATTTAGAACATGCAATGTTCACTGAAGCCCAGAGGTAATCTAATTCCTACATTGATATGTCATAATGGATTTTGGAAATTATTTTTGAAGTGCCATCGAAACCCCAAACAGAGACAGAACAGAGTGACTTATTATTCCAGGAAGGATACCGGCCATGCCATAGCACTGGTACCCAAGTCAGCTCTGATTCTCTTCCATTCTAGGAACCTGACCACTGACCCCTCTCAGCTTCCGTTCTCCCCACAGGGCTGATGGCCATCTCCTTACAGAAATGCAGCCTGGGACCCAGGTCTACAGCCAATCAGCGTCTGGCATTTCTCCTGCCCCAACCATTGGTTCAAGGACTGGCACATGGTCCCTGGCTGGTCCAGTCAGATCAGGCTTCTATAACTAGTAAAGTAGTCTCCTGGCTGATCCAAAGCCTTTACAGACTCTGTTGTAAGCTTCATTCCATGCCTCTGAATTGAGACTGACTTCCTTGTGTTGTGTGTAAGAAGGTGGCAGGAAATGAAGTCCTTTTCAGTGGCTTCTCACAAATGGAGCCAACCACTTGCTCCCCTCTCTTATCATTTGCAGGTAGACTCTGAAACAATGTAGTCAGTACTGGCCTAAATACAGTTACTGCCTAATTAAGAGAGGGATCCTCACTTAGGACATCAGTCTCAATTAGAGACCAAACCAACACTCTCATGCATAACAGAGCCCTGGAGTTACCGCACAGTAGGCTCTTATCAATTTTTTCTCCTAATTACACTTGACAGTTCCCTCCCCGAAAGTAATTGTGACTTCACTTCCATAGCACCCATGCCATTCATACCACCTTTATGTCAAGAAATTCACAGCTTCCCTGGGAGGTAAGCAGGGAAGTTAGGACCATTTCCATCATACAGAGGAGGAAACAGAGTCTCCAAGAGGGCACCTGGCCTGCCCAAGGTCTCAGAACTGGCTATGAAATCTTCCCAGAACAGGAACCTATGCCTTATCTTCTGGGGTGATATTTCTACTGGGGCACTGTTGTAATTACTTATTGCAGTAAGGGAATGGGTATATTCGCAGTGTAGCACTGTAGTTAAGAGAATACTGTGAGGTCTTTCTTGACCTGGAATCCTGGACCTTCCACTTCCTGAATGGACTTGGATAAATGATTTATTTTCTCAAGATCCCACTTACTGAATGTCTGCCTACTGGTTCTAGCAATTACTGAGGGAGAAGGGTTAAAACCTTCAATTATAATTGTAGATTTATTTATTTATCCTCTCAGCTATAAAAGTTTTTGCTTTATGTGTTTTTGAAGCTTTGTTACTGAGTGCCTACAGGCTTTAAAATAGAGAGGATTCCAAATATGAAGACTGGACTCCATAACCTCAGCAGGATGATATAGATAAAGGTTGCAGATAGGGATCTCAAATGCTTATTTTCCTCAATTGCCGCATGCATCTTTTTGTCATAGTGAAATTGACTATCATGCCTCCTTCCCCTGAGACTTTGTCCATGGAATTGCTCAGAGGGGAAGTTCTGAATTGTAACAGGAATGATTCTGCTCATCCAAAAAGACTGAGATGGATAATAATTCAACTCAATGTCTTATATCTTCACAATTATCCTCTCAAGCACTCCTTTTTTCTTCACAGACACTTAAGTTAAATGCTTCAAAGCATGTGTTGACAAATGTTTGACAACATCAAAACAATGGCTTTTTAAGGAACAAAGCCCAAATCCTTTTTCAAAGGAAAGAAACTTTCTGTAATGGTAAACAATCAACCCCATTTTGACATGCAGATGCCTGAATTTTCCAGTGAGGAAACCACAGAACACTGAACTTGCTAGAAACCTAAGAAATCAACTCTTCCACTCCCCAATCATGTTGCCAACATTGTCAAGAATGAAAATATGTGGTGTTGGCAAAGAAGAGACACAACAGATCCTTTCATATGCTGCTGATGGGGATATGGGCCTGGAAATATCATTTATAATTAACAATCCACTGTTCTTAGATTCAGCAATCCCAGTAATAAGGATCTGTAAAAAGTTACTTGTTGCACTACTGCTTGTAGTGCAAAAATGTGAGGTGAGAAAGAAAAGAAGGAAGAAGGAAAGAAAGAGGGAGAGAAAAGGAGGGGGGGAGTGGAAGGAAAGGAAAACAACCTAAATGTCTAACAAAAGAAAATTGATTAAATAAATGATGCCCATCCTATGGGCATATTATGTGGCTATTAAGGAGGAAAAATGTTTGGGGTCTCTATAAATCGGCCTAAGGATAAATCATGATATTACAAAGAAATATGCATAGAATAACTTCATGTTTCTTTGTAGCTTTATTCTTATATCTTGCAATTTGCAGGAAGGGACACTAGGAACCAGTATCTAGATCTGCCCAGGACAGCCCTGTAGGTGGTATTTGGGGAAGAGAGTAGAGAAAGTCATCTGTATTCCTTGAGACATTGCTTTAGGGACCACAACCACTCCTGTGTTCAGCCACTGGTACCCAAGCAGCATTCCCCAAACTATGGCCTTTCATGCATAGCCCTTAAATGTTTGCCATCATCATGTGCTGTAGTCAATATTTCTTTGACTCAACTTACATTTTATAGGATTTTTACTTAATCATATTTTTTAAAAGTGTTTTCTTTTTAAATTTATTGAAGTATAGTTGATTTACAATCAATGTTGTGTCACTTTCTGGTGGACAGCAAAGCAATTCATATATATATATATATGTATATATATATTCTTTTTCATATTTTTCCACTGTGGTTAGTCACAGGCTACTGAATACAGTTCCTGTGCTATACAGTAAGACCTTGTGGTTTATCCATCCTACATATGATCGTTTGCACCTGCTAATCCCAAACTCTCAATCCATCCCTCCCTCACCTCCCTTCTCCACAGCCTCAAGTCTGTTTTCTATGCCTGTGAATTTGTTTCTGCTTTGTAGATTAGTTCATCCCTCCCTCACCTCCCTTCTCCACAGCCACAAGTCTGTTTTCTATGCCTGTGAATTTGTTTCTGCTTTGTAGATTAGTTCATTTGTGTCAAATATAAGTGATATCATGGAATTTTTAAAAAAGATGTTTTCTGTAACATAAATGGCAAGGGTCAGCATTACATGCCACAGGTAGAAAGAAACAAAACTAAATATTCAGAGTTGGAATATAACCTTTAAAATTGTGAATTACTATGTTGTACACCTGAAACTTGTATAATATTGTATATCCACTGTACCTCAAACCTAAAAAACAGGTAGTCCTCACCTTGCAAAGTTCCACTATGCACAGATGTCAGTTACCACAGTTTAGTTAAATATCCTGAATCTCCCCTAAAACACGGTTCATTTTTCAGTTACCAAGATCTCCTCTATTCACCAGAGTAAATGCACCAAGTACAAACTTCTAACCAGCTCTTTAAATTTGCCAGCTCTTCAGCTCACAAATCACTACATAAACAAACAGATGGATATCATGATGAGTGACCAATTACATCAATTACTTCACAGTCTGTTGGTGACTGATAACTGCATCTGTTATTCAGTTCATACCCAGAGAGCAAAGTATGAAAGTGTGCTGTTTCCTTGTCTCTCAGTGATGAGACCCCCCTGCCAAAATGGATCATCAAAAGGTGGGATGGGCCAACAGAGATCAAAGTGCAACACAGAAATGAGAAGCATTGATGCTGAAAGTAAAATGAAAATAAAATGTGGATGGAATCATAGAAGAAATACCTGGGTGATGGGGGCAATGTTGACACTATCAGAGTCAAGAAGCTAGAGCTATGCAGTTAGAGGAGCTTAATAAAGGCGAATATCAACATAAATGAAAAAAGTAGTTGTAACAAAGAGATCAAAGATGCCACAGAGGAAATGACACCAGCCAACCAATCCCACATTAAAGAAATTTCAGAGATCTTTCACAACATTGAAAGTGCAAAGGATAAAATGTGAGAAGCTGATTCAAGACCTAATGAGCGTGACAATCTGTCAAAGCATGGAAAAGATGCTCTCTTCAAATCCTAGGTCAAACAAAGAGAAGATAAATGCTGCTCAAACTGCTCTTGATAAGTTTTATACAAAGAAATAAAACACTTTCTCAATGTTGCTACTGTTTTAAATTACCAATGTACCAAATCAATACTACTTTTACTGTCTTTTTTCATTTCCCTATATATTTTCTAATCAACAATGAGAGTGTTTTTAATGTTCTGACAAAACTTTTTAAAGGTCACAAAACAAACACAATTCCTCCCATTGATTAATAAGATTGCTTTGCACGGTTTCGGTCTGCTGGGTCATTGACATGGTCTGACACCACCCTGCAAAGCCAGGGCTACCTGTAATTAAAACAAAGTACTATTATTAAATGACATTTGGATACTGTTGCTTGTCCAGGGATTTGGCAAAAGACTCACTGTTTTCCTAGTAAAAATGAGCAAATTCCTAAAGAACTGTTAAAAAATAGTAGAATCCAAGTGAGACTCAGTTCTTGACCTAATCAAAGGTTGAAAGAGAACTGAAAGGAAATCATTTTCTCCTTATGTTATTCAGTTTTATTTAACATGCTGTTCATGCCCTATGTACACTCACCTTACTTGTTGGGATGCGTCTCTAGGAAGCCTTCAGCCTTCACCTTTCCTTCTACAGACCCTCCTCTCCCCCACACTGTCCAACCTCACCTACCACCATGGTCCCCATCAACCTTCAGAGCCTCCTCTGGGCCCTCGGCAGATCTGCTCAACCCCTATCCATTATATGCTCTTGTAACAACACCCCAGACTTGCCCGTTATAGCACCTGCCACAACTGTGATCACATAACCAAGTATGTCCTTGGTTGTTTCACAAGTGACTTCCTGGTTAGGATGGAAGGATGATGCTTTTTGCTCCTTTCACTCTTCATTGCATCCCACAGGCCTTGCCCTGGGGCTGACATATAATAGATGCTCATTTAATATTTGGTAAGTGTTGACTGGTACTTCCCTCATAGCTCAGTTGGTAAAGAATCCACCTGCAATGCAGGAGACCCCAGTTCGATTCTTGGGTTGGGAAGATCCCCTGGAGAAGGGAGAGGCTACCCACTCCAGTATTTATTAGCTTCCCTGGTGGCTCAGATGGTAAAGAATCTGCCTGCAATGCAGGAGACCTGGGTTTGATCCCTGGGTTGGGACGATCCCCTGGAGAAGGGCATGGCAACCCACTCCAGTATTCTTGCCTGGAGAATCCCCATGGAGAGAGGAGCCTGATGGGCTACAGTCCATTCAGTCACAAAGAATCGGACACAACTGAGAAACAAGTGTTGAATGAATAACAAGTCTGGATAATCGCAGGAAATAATACGTTCCCTAAAAAAACATTCAGTGCAGAAAAACTATTGTTAATCCACAGAGAGCTTGATGCAAATTAAAAGATGGTACCTCATCCATCCCTCAGAAAATTATGATAATATACTGATTTTGTTAAAGTGAGGCACTTAACTGCCATCTGCTATACAACTGTCCTACTTAATTTCCAACTCTGCAATGTCTGGGGTGTGGATGACATGGCTGTGGCCATGCCCTTGAGCAGTATGCAACCTAGACAACCTTACTTGCAGTCCTGAGCATGCTCAGGCTGGGAAGCCACTCAGCAGGAGTGAAGTCTGAATCCTCTTCTGCAGCCTGGATCACTACATTCCCCTCTCCCAACCTCTCACAGGAGAGTGTGCCCATCACACCCCAGGAAATCCAGTTATTTTCATCAACTGATACATTTCAGAATCTAAAACCACAGTATGACCTAAATCAAATCCCTTATGACAGTACAGTGGAAGTAAGAAATAGATTTAAGGGACTAGATCTGATAGACAGAGTGCCTGATGAACAATGGACAGAGGTTCGTGACACTGTACAGGAGGAGATAGGAATCAAGACCACTCCCAAGAAAAAGAAATGAGAGAAAGCAAAATGGCTGCCTGAGGAGGCCTTACAAATAGCTGTGAGAAGAAGAGAAGCAAAAAGTAAAGGAGAAAAGCAAAGATATACCCATTTGAATGCAGAGTTCCAAAGAATAGCAAAGAGAGATAAGAAAGCCTTTCTCAGCGATCAATGCAAAGAAATAGAGGAAAACAACAGAATGGGAAAGACTAGAGATCTCTTCAAGAAAATTAGAGATACCAAGGGAACATTTCAAGCAAAGATGGGCTCAATAAAGGACAGAAATGGTAGGGACCTAACAGAAGCAGAAGATATTAAGAAGAGGTGGCAAGAATACACAGAAGAACTGTACAAAAAGATCTTCACGATCCAGATAATCACAATGGTGTGATCACTCACCCAGAGCCAGACATCCTGGAATGTGAAGTCAAGTGGGCCTTAGGAAGCATCACTACGAACAAAGCTAGTGGAGATGATGGAATTCCAGTTGAGCTATTTCAAATCCTGAAAGATGATGCTGTAAAAGTGCTGCACTCAATATGCTAGCAAATTTGGAAAACTCAGCAGTGGCCACAGGACTGGAAAATGTCAGTTTTTATTCTAATCCCAAAGAAAGGCAATGCCAAAGAATGCTCAAACTACTGCACAATTGCACTCATCTCACACGCTAGTAAAGTGATGCTTAAAATTCTCCAACCCAGGCTTCAGCAATACATGAACCATGAACTTCCAGATGTTCAAGCTGGTTTTAGAAAAGGCAGAGGAACCAGAGATCAAATTGCCACCATCTGCTGGGTCATCAAAAAAGCAAAAGAGTTCCAGAAAAACATCTATTTCTGCTTTATTGACTATGCCAAAGCCTTTGACTGTGTGGATCACAATAAACTGTGGAAAATTCTGAAAGAGATGATAATACCAGACCACCTGACCTGCCTCTTGAGAAACCTGTATGCAGGTCAGGAAGCAACAGTTAGAATTGGACATGGACCAACAGACTGGTTCCAAATAGGAAAAGGAGTACATCAAGGCTGTATATTGTCACCCTGCTTATTTAACTTATATGCAGAGTACATCATGAGAAATGGTGGGCTGGAAGAAGCACAAGCTGGAATCAAGATTGCCGGGAGAAATATCAATAACCTCAGATATGGAGATGACACCACCCTTATGGCAGAAAGTGAAGAGGAACTAAAGAGCCTCTTGTTGAAAGTGGAAAAGGAGAGTGAAAAAGTTGGCTTAAAGCTCAACATTCAGAAAACTAAGATCATGGCATCTGGTCCCATCACCTCATGGCAAATAGATGAGGAAACAGTGGAAACAGTGGCTGACTTTATTTTTTTGAGCTCCAAAACCACTGCAGATGGTGATTGCAGCCAGGAAATTAAAAGACGCTTACTCCTTGGAAGGAAAGTTATGACCAACCTAGATAGCATATTAAAAAGCAGAGACATTACTTTGCCAACAAAGGTCCGTCTAGTCAAGGCTATGGTTTTTCCAGTGGTCAAGTATGGATGTGAGAGTTGGACTATAAGGAAAGCTGAGCGCTGAAGAATTGATGTTTTTGAACTGTGGTGTCGGAGAAGACTCTTGAGAGTCCCTTGGACTGCAAGGAGATCCAACCAGTCCATCCTAAAGGAGGTCAGTGCTGGATGTTCATTGGAAGGACTGATGTTGAAGCTGAAACTCCAGTACTTTGGCCACCTGATGCAAAGAGTTGATTCATTGGAAAAAACCCTGATACCGGGAAAGATTGAGGGCAGTTGGAGAAGGGGACAACAGAGGATGAGATGGTTGAATGGCATCACCGACTCGATGGACATGGGTTTGGGTGGACTCCGGGAGTTGGTGATGGACAGGGAGGCCTGGAGTGCTGCAGTTCAAGGGGTTGCAAAGAATCGGACACGACTGAGTGACTGAGCTGAACTGAACTGAAAACCACAGAAAAGGATTTCAAATAGCATGAAATGAAGCAACAAAGACACTGCTCTAGAAGCTTATGTACAATCTGAGGTTAAACCACTGTCCAAGAAACAGGTACAGAGAACCTTATAGAGAAATAAAGTAGTGCCATTTCAAGAAAAGGAAGCAGAGAAAAGGAAGGAGGCCCATGTGGTGGGGTCTCTGCAAGCACAAGGAAGGGACTGGGAGCGTGATGAGGTGGTTTTTGGACGTGTTACTTTTGGTTTTCTTACAATGAGATTACATCACAGCAGGAGTCTCAGGGGCCCTGCTCTCTCGGGACCAGAGCTCGGAAATACACGGACAACATGAAGTAATTTTTTAAAAAAGGAGCCAAGGACTTTCCTGGTGGTCCGGTGGCTAAGACTCTGAGCTCCCAATGCAAGGGGCCCGGGTTTGATCCCTGGTCAGGGAACTAGATCCCATATGCAGCAACTAAGAGTTTACATGCTGCAACTAAAACTCTTGGATGCCACAATGAAGATCAAAGATCCCACATGTCACTATTAAGGTCTAGCATAGCCAAATAAAATAAATAATTTTTTTTTAAAGAGCCAGATAAAAGGTGGGGCCACATTTACCTCATCAAATCTCAGTCTAAATGACCGCTCTCTCCATCTCTGCTGAGAAAAAAAACCCAGTCCTCCCAGGAGACCACCGAACCGCCAGAGTTCCAGTCACTGGCTTTAACCCAGACTGGATTCTTCTCTTCATTTCCATTTCTGTGGGAAGTTGAAGCTATTCAACATTTTCATCAGGAGCTTAGAGCCCGCATCAAATAGAGTGCTATGATCTAATAAAGGAATCATTATTTTTTTGCTCATAGTCATCTGTGAACAAAATTATACAGGTTATTTTATCAGATGGTGTTTTAAATGAGCTTGAGTATACATAGATAATGCAAAGTGACAGGAGCTATTACTGAGAGGAATTCACGAGAAATTGAGAGGTTATTTCTCCTTAGCATGTAGGAGACTGGAGTGAGAGGCAGAAAAGAAAATCATTTGTCCTCTTGTGGCAAGGAGGCAGAAGAAACAGTGTTCCAGTTCTCAGCCCAGGCTGCAAGGCACTGCATTTATTTCTGCTTGTCCTCTATTTTATTACTGATTTTACTGAAATATGGTTGATTTACAATGTTGTGTTAATTTCTGCTATACAGCTAAATGGTTCAGTCTTACATATATACATTCATTTTCATATTCGTCTCCTCTATGCTTTATCACAGGATATTGAATATAGTTCCCTGTGCTATACAGTAGAACCTAGTTGTTTATCCATCCTCTATATACCAATTTGCATTTGCTAATCCCAAACTCCCAGTCTATCCCTCCCCACCTCTCCTCCCTCTTGGCAATCACAAGCGTGTTTTCAAAGTCTGTGAGTCTTTTTCTGTTTTGTAGGTAAGTTCATTTATGTCATATTTTAGATTGCACATAGAAGTGATATCTTATGGTATTTATCTTTTGTCTGATTTACTTCATTTAGTATGATAATCTCTAAGTCCATGCACGTTGCAGCAAACGGCATTATTTCATTCTTCTTTATGGCTAAGTCTGCTTGCCCTCCTGTGTGTCCATTGTGGCCATGAAAAGAACAGAGCTAGGCTGGTCCCAGGAGAAGGATGAGACACGTGGCCCAGAGGTACCCCCTGCAACCACCCCAGCTGAACTGTCCCCTGCAAGCCCAATCACCACAGCTGTCCAGCCACTATATGAGTGACCCTAAATGACTATGGTTTTAAGCCACTGAATTCTAGGGAACTTTATTACACAACAGCAGCAAACCAGTCCAACTATAAAATTTTTTAAAAATGGAAAGGGTAAAAACTAAAATATGATCATCTCTTGTTAAAGACTACATAGATGCACAGAAAAGAAATTAGAATTAGATGTGTCACAACACACCTCTAGGCAATGGGGAAAAAAAGATGATTTCATTTTCTTCTTTATAAGTGTCTCTGTTTCATGAATTCTCTTCGATGAGAAAAAATATTGTGAAAAGTGAAATTATTTGCCTGACTCAATTTCCTCATCACTTACATGAAAGACACAGAAAAGAGGTTTCATTCTGTGCTAGAAAAGCAGTTTAGTGGAAAGGAAATACGCCCTTGGATCAAAACCCAGGGCTTGGTTTCTGACCCCAACCCAACCCTTCATCTGCCTACAAGATACATCTCCGAGCCACAAAGCAGTAAAATGAGATCAAGGCATTTAACAGGATGGTTTTAAGGATTAAGGGTGGAAAATGTACACAGAAAGGCCATATAATGATAAATCAGAGTAACTCAGCCTCTAGGTGTGAGGCCTAAGAATCCACATTTTAAAGTAGCTCCCTGGGCTTCCCTGGTGGTCCATTGGTTAACAATCCACATGACAATGCAGGGTACAGGTTGATCGCTGGTCCAGAAAGATTTCACGTGCCACACGGCAACTAAGCTTGTGCGTTACAACTACTGAGCCCGTGTCCCCTACAGCCTGTGCTCTGCAATAAGAGAGGCCCTTGTGCAGCAACAAAGACCCAGGGCAGCCAAAAAAAAAAAAAATTTAATAAAAAATTTGGGGGGTTTTCCAGGTGGCGCTAGTGGTAAAGAATCCACCTGTTAATACAAGTGACATAAGAGACGTGGGTTTGATCCCTGGGTCAGGAAGATCCCCTGGAGAAGGGCGTGGCTACCCACTCCAGTATTCTTGCCTGGAGAACCCATGGACAGAGGAGCCTGGTGGGATACAGTCCATAGGGATTGCAAAGAGTTGAACATGACTAAAGCAACTGAGCACACACATACAAATAAATAATTTAAAAAACTAGCTCCCCATGTGATCTCGAAACTAAAAGAGTAAGAATCTTCAGTCTAAACCATCAAGCGTATGAAAAAGAAATGGTGTGATTAGTTTTTGGTGTATGTTATACTCTAGCAACGCTTAAAGATAATCATGCTTTCATTCACTGAAAAGGTAGCCTGAAAGGATGCAGGGGAAACATATTTAAACATGATCAATCAAATAAGAATTGGTTATGGGAAATAAAAATTAATGTCTCTTGATGTCAATGTTGTTGTTGTGTTTAGTCATATCCAACTCTGTGACCCCATGGACTGTAGCCCGCCAGGCTCCTCTGTCCAAGGGAATTCCCAGGCAAGAACAGTGGAGAGGGTTGTCCTGCCC
This sequence comes from Cervus elaphus, assembly GCF_910594005.1. NCBI lineage: Eukaryota > Metazoa > Chordata > Mammalia > Artiodactyla > Cervidae > Cervus > Cervus elaphus. The sequence continues at coordinate 22,137,890 of NC_057819.1, read as the reverse complement.
TCTTCCAGGGGATCTTCCCAACCTAGGCACTGAACCCATGTTTCCTGCAGTGGCAGGCGGATTCTTCCCCACTCAGCCACCTGGGAAACCTTGATGCTGATACTTAACCATATATGGTAATATATCAGAGTCCAGTCAGGAGACAGAAACCACATCAGTCATTTGATCAGGAAAAATTTAAGATAGAAATATCTCTTTTCTAAACTTTTTATTTTATATTGGAATATAGCCTGTTAGGGTGCTTCCCAATGGTGCTAGTGGTAAAGAAGCCTCTGCCATTGCAGGAGACATAAGACGTGTAGGTTTGATCCCTGGGTCGGGAAGATCCCCTGGAGGAGGGCATGGCAACCCACCCCAGTATTCTTGCCTGGAGAATCCCCAGGGAGAGGACCCTGGCTGGCTACAGTCCATCGGGTTGGAGAGAGTCGAACACGACTGAAGCGACTTAGCATGCCTGCACATGGCCTGTTAACAATGCTGTGACAGTTACACGTGGACAGCAAGAGGACTCGGCCATACAAATACTTGTATCTATTCTCCCTCAAATTTCCTTCCCAGATGGGAATTTCTAACTAACGAAATGTGGGTAAATAAAAGAACTCTAGAGAATATAAGGCAGATGTCAGCCCTAGAGACCAGCTCTAGATCTGAGGGAGGGTGTCCAAGAAAGGATTAAACATGAAGAGCACCCGCTCCGCAAGTCTCCAAGGCTGATTCAGACACTGCAGAGGGTGTGGCTGCAGCCCACTGGCTGGTAGAGATTGTACTAAGTGCCATGGGTAAGGTGGTCCCCAGTAGGTGAGCAGGAAATCACCCACCTGTGAGTCAGTGAAACTCCCTGGAGAGTGAGTATCACAGGGTCTTTGCATGCTGCTGGGAGCTGTACCACAGGGGATGAAAACAAGACCATATCGTAGTTAGAAAGCCCTGTCCCCTGGTACATCTTGCCCTGTCTCTTCAGTGGCCACTTCTGGAAAAGCCCAATATTACACCATCTGACAAAAGCAAAAATGTTTGCACAGTCCAGCTCCAAGAGGGCAAGGCAGGCAGAGAAGGTCAGAGTAGGAGCTGATGGGCAATAAAATAAAAACTGGCATAGGGCTTGCTAAATGTTCTTAAAGGTTCAGGAGCCTTTGTACTCTGAATTTCCCTTCATCTCTTAATATAACAATATGATACTATTTATGATGTTAACTTTCCCTCTTCTGGGTGTTCTAAATCTATGATCACTCCTGGGCATATACTCAGAGAAAACTATAATTCCAAAAGACATGTGCACCCCAATATGCATTGTAGCACTACTTACAATAGCCAGGATATGGAGGCAACCTAAAGGTCCATCAATAGATTAATGGATAAAAAAGATGTGGTACATATATACAATAGAATACTACTCAGCCATTAAAAGGAACAAATTTGTGCCATTTGCAGAGACGTGGATAGACCTATACAAAAACAAATATCATATAGTAAGACATATATATGGAGTCTAGAAAAACGGTACAGATGAATCTATTTGCAAAGCAGAAAGAGAGACACAGATGTAGAGAACAAAGGTGTGGATACCAAGGTGCTAAAGGAGGGAGGGGAAATGAGAAGATTGGGACTGACATATATACACTGGTATGTATAATACAGATAACTAATGAGAACCCAGGGAACTACTCAATGCCCTGTGGTGACCTAAATGGGAAGGAAATCCAAAAAGAGGGGATGTGTGTGTGTATGTAAGGCTGGTTCACTTTGCTGTACAGCAGCAACTAACACAGTGTTGTAAAGCAACTACACTCCAATAAAAATTGTTAGAAGAATCTATGATGAGCGAAACTGACCTATCTGAAAAGGTTTCCTAAATGGTTACACTAGTTCATTTCAGCAGAATCTGAATTTTTAAGAAAAGAGATGAAAACAGAGATGTTAAGGAATGTGCTTAACATTACACAGCGAAATAGGAATGAACTAGAAAGTAAAATGTAAAATGTGTCTCCCAGGCCAGTGCTGAAGACCTTCCATCATATCTGGGATCTCTAGATCAACATAGTAGAGTGACCAAGTGTTCCTGAGGGATTATAGAAAGCTCTGGGCCGTGTTCCCATTGAGCAGAGGGTGGAAACCCATTGTCAAGAAGGGCTGTTGCTGACCTGTTTCCCACCTTCTCACCTCAATGAGCAGGAACAAGAGCAATTAGCTCCTATCTATGATGCCTGTGCCATGTACAAGAAAGCTCTCCAAGAACTGTTTTGACTGAAAGGCAGGCTGAAACCTAAGAGAGTAGGGGGGTCCACAGAGCCAGGAGGCAGACTCGCTGAGAATCAATAGCCCTCACTAATTCCAGAGATGAACCCAGAAAACACCTGGCACTGTTTCAACACACTGCTTATCGTCACAACAAGCATAATTAATCTCCACGATGATAAACAATATATCACAGCAGAGGACAAAGTCTGTCTTAATGCAGTGATGTTTTCAAATATAGCTGATACCCAATCATCTCTTCTGAGAAACTTGGGACTAACCATTTCCCATTATGTAGAGGCAACTTTAAAGGGGATGTTGGGTGATGACAAATGTAGCTGCTTGTCAATTCTTAATTCCTAACTCGTGAGGAATTCCACAGTCCTCAAACTGTTTTCTCGCAGGGCAACAGAAGGATTAGCTTGAGGGCTCCCCAACAAAAAGGACACTTGCAATTCCGCTCTTTGATAATGTCTCAGCACTGTTCCTGGTGTATGCCCCATTCCATCCTGCCTACACCTCTGCAATAACTGCACAGCAGATCTTCAGAACTTGTTCATCTTGCCTAACTAAAATTTTATATCTGTTAACTGCCTGCCTGCATGCATGCATGCATGTTCAGTTCTGTCCAACTCTTTTTGACTGCATGGGTTGGAGCCCATGTAGGCTCTTCTGTCCATGGAATCTTCCAGTGGGTTGCTATTTCCTACTCCAGGGAGTCTTCCCAACCCAGAGATCAAACTTTCTTCTCCTGAGTCTCCTGCACTGGCAGGTGGAGTCTTCACCACTGAGCCACCTCAGAAGCCTCCTAAGCGGCAATATCCCACTTCCTCCTCCCTCCAGCCCCTGGCAACTACGATTCTACTCCCTGTGTCTAAGAGGTTGGTTATTACAGATTTCTCATCTAAGCAGGATCATGCAGTATTTGTCTTTCTGTAAACAGCTTATTTCACTTCACATCATGTCCTCCCGATTCATCCTTGTCATTGCATATGATAACATTTCCTTCTTTTTTAAGGCTATTAAAAAATATTCCATTGCACGTGTACACCACTTTATCCATTCATCTGTCAAAAGACATTTGTTTCCAACCTTGGATACTGTGAATAGTGCCACAGTGTACATGAGAGTGCAGGCTTCTTTCTGAGATCCTGTTCTTTGTTTCTGTTTGCCTTGTTTCTATTTTTCCTCTCTGGGTTTTATCACTAACGCCTAGTCTACTGATGTTAGGGTCTTTCCTTCAGATGTAAAGATCATGATCCAACTGGTTCACGCTCAATCACACTGCACTTTGGGGATTAGGGTGAGGGAGATGGGGAGAATGAGCCCCGTTCTCCTGTCCCCATTCCCCTCTTCGCTCTCACACCCACTGCCCACCCATTCACGTGTGAACACAGTCCTGCAGGAACTGACGTCAAGTTCCTGACCTGTGGCATTGGCAGCATTGTTGCAGGTACCGTGGAGTTTTATAAACGTGTGACTGTGTGCCTGTCCTCAGGAGGCTGATGATCCCAAAGAACCCGTGGAGCCTGGGGCTGGGGGCTGGGCGAGTTCCTGGCTGTGACTCTTGCTCTTTCCCTGTCTCCATTCAACTGGGAGATGCAGACTGAAGGCCTTCTCCCTGGGGACAATGCCTTTTCATTACCAGCAACTTCTCTTTGGCTCTGACATGTAACCACCCGGGTGGCTGCCCGTCACCACCCCAAGGAAGACGTGGCAGCATCAGCCTCACCTCGAGTTCCTGTTTCTTCTCTCCTCCAGGGCCAGAGGAATAGAAGGTCGGGGGCCAGCCCACCACGTGGAGGCAGAAGCAGGGCAACTCGTCCTGTGTGGACACCCCCAACTCCCCGCACAGCGGTCTCTACTATGGGATCTCTGGGCAGCCCTGGGGGACCACAGGGAGCTCGGAGATGGACGTGAGTCCCAGGCAGAGCTCAGCGCTCTCCAAACTAGACCGCCTTCCATCCAGTCTGATTTCCCTGGATAAGATAGTCCCTGAGGCTGACTCCATCAGTGAGCTCCCCTCCTGCAGAGAGAGCAGGACCTCATAACCTTCACCAGCCAAGGGTGGGCACCTCCTAGGGTCAACGCTCGTTCTGCAAAAATGGGAGAGGGGGAGGGTGGGGTGGGTGGCCCGAGGTCTACAGCGCCCCGTCCCCTGGTCTTCTCTCAATACCATGCTCCTTCTCTCAGAAAAGAACCAGCAGCTTCCCCTGCTGAGTCTAAATCAATAAAGGCACAATTACTCCACCCAAGGATGTCAGGGTTTTAACTTGGTCTTTCATTGCAGGATAGAATATTTTGTCCTTTGTTAAAGCAATTTCACACAAACACACACATTTCTGTTCTTGGGCAGAAAGCCTTTGCTGACATCACCAGTGCCAAGAACTGTCTCCCTTATCCGTCCCAGCTCCCACCCCAGTGCGTGGCACACAGGACTCTGGCAGGTGTGTGAAGGATTGACTGACAACCTACCCCTTAAATCTGAACCACATTCTACAGTTTCTAAAGAATGTTGGGATTATGGTGGACGAACCATCAGACTAATCTCATTTATCCTCTAGATCACATTAAAATGGAAATAAAGGAATAAAAGCATTGCAGTCCACAGCAACAACAGAAAAAGGCCATCAGCAGATATCAGTCCCACACCATCTCTGAGGATGGAAAGAAGCAAGTGGCTGGGGTAAAAGATGAAGCAAGCAAGACTGGCTTCCCAGCATCAGAGTTAACAAAAGGGACACATAGGAACCAGGCTCCACAGAGGTTATCAACGTTACAGACGTTAACAATGTAAAACTTACAAAACCAATAATATCCAGATGGGGAAATGGCAAGAAATCTCAGAGAGTTATTTCTTCTACTTTCCAATTAAAGAGTTGACATCACTGGCTAAAATTGTGTTGTGGAAGAAATAGAGGTGGTGTGGTGATGATGGTGGAGATGACAAGTAGCATTTTTAGTAATACTACTAATAATGATAATAATAGTTCCAAGCCTTGGTATGTTTTCTTCTACGAACTTTTCTTTCTTAAATTACCAAGGTATTTTAAAATTCAAATTTTCTTGTCAGCTAACGTTTTTTTCTTGTTTGTTTTATGAAATACAAGGAGTCTACTTCTTTGTCTTCTTGCATCTATAAATAAAAAGGAATTTAACACTTTCGCAAATAAAATACAGCCTAGAGTAGGATTTTGTTGTTATAAAATATGGGGTCCAACCACTATTTATCCACCAGCCATTCCTCTGGCTGTGGATTCGTGGATGTGACCCGTCTGGAATGATGATTCTCTAATATCACTGATGTCATACAGGGGGCGCTGGGATTTGCCCTTTTTTCTGTTTTAACACTTATTGAATACATGTTATTTAAAAGTAAAATGATAAAACCTTTCAGAAAAAGAAGTCACACGCCGGCTTCATTCAGCCGCAGGGCAGGCGGTGGTGCTGGCGGGGAGGCAGCACCTTTCCAAGAGGCCGGATGCTGTGGACCAGGTGTGCACCAGGTGAGTCTCAGGTGCTGTGCTGAGCGCTGGGTAGGGCCGAAGGAGGGACCTACATTCCCATAGTTGAAGCCAACCGGGACTTCAAGGTGAACAAATGGCCGGATGAAGCCGTAGGGGGACGGGGAGAACACTGGGCCAGCGGGGCAGGGGTTCAGGGAGCCTGGGGGAGGGGAGCGCAGGGCTTGCGTGGTCACGAGCTGGTCGGTCTGTGAGCTCCATCTAGTGGGCACCCCGGGGACTGCCGCCCGTGATCCCCTCTCCTCGGGAAAAATTGAAGTCAACCATAAACGCTATCTTGGCAGTTTGCAAAATTAAAGCGGTTTGGGAAAAGGTGTGCTGGACTCCGCAATAAACTATGCAAAAAAAAAATGCATTGAACTTTAACTTGCCGTTTCTCTCAGGAAGATTTAATGTACAGCTGGCATGCCCTGGGGGGAGGGGAGAGGCTACAACAATTAATTAGAGGCTGCATCTATGCCCATGGGTGGGGGGAGGGCAATGGTTAGTGCCACCCTGTTAGGAAATATTTTAATTTCATCACTATTCTGAAGTGTCTCCTGTTTAAGCACGATGGAATTCTAATGAAAAGAAGCTGATAACATCTATCATATTCTTACTTTGTAATAAAAACTGAATATAATGTTGCCTTATTGAATCCTCAAAGTAACCTGTTGAGGTTGCCCTAGTGAGAATTTTAGTACCCCTTTTACAGATAGAATGACTGAGGCACCAAAGGCAGGCTCAGGTCACAAAGCTTAAGGAAATGGCAGGTCAGATTTTAGTTGTGGCACTTTGACGTCTCTCAGGCACACAGTTCAGTTCAGTTGCTCAGTTGTGTCCAACTCTTTGCAACCCCGTGGACTGCAGCACAGCAGGCCTCCCTGTCCATCACCAACTCCCGGAGTTTACCCAAACTCATGTCCATTGAGTTGGTGATGCAATCCAACCATCTCATCCTCTGTCGTCCCCTTCTTCTCCCGCCTTCAATCTTTCCCAGCATCAGGGTCTTTTCAAATGAGTCGGCTCTTCACATCAGGTGGCCAAAGTATTCACGCCTCCACATTTCCCCAGCTGCGGAGAAGGGGTTGTCCCTTCACTGACCAGGACAGAGGCAGGCAAAGTCTTTTGGTTTGCAAGGACTCTGGTTTGTCATTTCCAAACAGGAGCCTCAGAGGTGGCCCCTGGAAGTCAGTACCCACAAATGCTTGCATATCCCCAACCCCACATTTTGATAAATAATCCAGTTCACCCACCAATAGGAAAAGAAGTTTTTCCAAAAGAAATTTACTTCAGAATACAGCCTTTTGATGATTTTACCACCTCTAAGGGCATGTAAAACAGAAGCACAAACCCTTCACTTAATCGCTCTCAATTTTGTCATTCAGGGCTCGTTACCCAACAAAACAGAACAATTCCCAAGCAGGAATCTTTGATGAATGCGCTGGCCAACAGACGTTTTTGGTGAGATAGGTCATAAATATTCATGGTATTGACGCAGCCTTAGAAATTTGTCATGTCACATTCCTGCAACAGAAACACCCAGACTTCTATCACTTTGTTCCTTCAACTGACAGTCACCAGTTTCTTTCCTAGACTTGCTTCTTGGTTCTGTTTTTCCTGATCATCTTCAGGTATTGTATGTCAGCCAAGTTTCACCAAAAAAGACACAGATCAAAGGAACCAAATATCTTAATGGGTTTCTTCCTTCTCCTTTTCCAGTTTGCTGACTCCATTTCATTCCTCAAGAACAAATCTTTTTATATTCTTATTTTTTTAAGTCAGTTAGGAAATGATAGAGCATCTCCATCCAGCTACGGGGCAATTTTGGAGATAGGTTCTCTGAATAGGCTCGTTGGCATCACATGCTTGGCTGTGGGGAGTTGACCTGCATCCCACACTTTAGACAGACGCATATGGCGGCACTTACAAAGTGAATGTCTTCAGTCTTATCTGACCAAGATGCTTATTTCTGGTCATTTGTAAAGTACATCCACTAGACATACCTTCAGCTGGACAATTTAAAATTACTCCTTTCAGCTGTGAACATGTTGGATCAGTCAGGTGAAACTGTCTATATAACCAAGGGAACCAAGTTTGCCGACCATCCTGTTTTTCTTATATGTAAGTAAGGCTTGAAGACAGAGCTGAGTCAGGTTTATTCTGGATTCCCACAGCAAGGTGTTCTATGCAATCTCCAACAAGTAATTATACTCACAGATTTGTTTTGGTGGAAGAAGGGAGACTCGGGTCTTCTGGATGGACTTTTGAAGTCAGGCTTCCACAAAAAATACCTTTCAAGAGTACTGGAATCTCTTTCTTGTCCTGGGAAATGAAGTCTAATCAACACTACTGAATGTGAACACTTTGTAGCTGAGTTAATGACTAAAGACCTGATAGCTTTTAGAGTCATTATCCAGAACATCCAATCTCACTGAAGATGCTGAAGGTGTAGGATGTAGCTGCCCCAAATCCCATCCAGATCTTAGTGGACAAGTCCATGGCATATGTGCACCCCTCCCCCTTCCTGCCCTATAGTGGGCTAAATAGTGTCCCCTGCCCCCAATTCATGTCCACTGAAATCTCAGAATGTGACCTTATTTGGAAAGAAGGTCTGTGCAGATATAATTAGTTAGATGAGGTTATACTGGATGAAAGTGGTGAAAGTTGCTGAGTTGTGTCCAGCTCTTTGTGACCCCATGGACTATACAGTCTAGGAATTCTCCAGGCCAGAATACTGGAGTGGGTAGCCATTCCCTTCTCCAGGGGATCTTCCCAACCCAGGGATCAAACCCAGGTCTCCTGCATTGCAGGTGGATTCTTTACCATCTGAGCCACCAGGGAAGCCCAAGAATACTAGAGTGGGTAGCCTATCCCTTCTCCAGCGGATCTTCCCAACCAAGGAATTGAACCGGGGTCTCACGCATTGCAGGCAGACTCTTTACCAGCTAAGCTACCCAGGAAGCCTGGTGTACTGGTTGAGGGTGGACTCAAATGCCATGACTGGGTCCTTATAAGGAGGGGACATGCAGAGATGCTGACACACACAGAGGCTGAGAAGGGAGTGATGTGGCCCCAAGCTAAGGAATGACTAAAGCTGGAAGGCCAGGAAGAACCTAGAATCTTCAAGCCATCAGAGGCAGTCGGGCCCGCTGACACCTTGGGTTTGACGGTCTGGCCTCCAGAACCATGACAGAATCCATCCCTGTTGTTTTAAGCCATTCAGTTGGTGGTAATTCTTCATGGAAACCTCAGAAAACTAGTGTAGCTTGCAAAACAGACTACTGACTGATCACCATCCTCATTCTTGCATCTAACAGCCACTGCCATATGGCACATGATGTAAAACCCACCTTCTACCTCCAAACCAGATGAAATTTTTACAAGAGGCATGGTAGTAACCTCCCCCCGTCCCACCAAAAAAACCATGAGAGAGCGAGAGAAAGAAAGAAATGGAAACCACCTAAATATTCACCAGTAGGGAAACAGACTATGGATAAGCCCACAGCAGAATATTATAGAGTAATTTTTTTTTAAATGAGTGAGGCAGCTCCATTCATCTGGGTACGAAAAAGCCTCCAAGACATATTGCTGGCTATAAAGAATGTGATACTCAATGCAATGCCCTTTGTTTTCCAACACAGCTATGCAAAAAAAAAAAAAAAATCATTTGCTTTCTGCAGCCAGGTAGCTGTGTACGAAGGTAGATACAAAGTCTTGGATGAGAAAATTAAAATGATAAAACATAGTTCATTCAGGGAAAAGGGTTGGAATTGCGGGTAGTCAATGAACACTTGAGCCTTACCTGTGAGGTTTTAGGAGGGTGCATTCAAGCCCTCTTGAGATTTTCTTTTTAAGTTTTAAATAAAACAAGACAAGGGACCAGAAAAAACCTCACTGATAAGCTTTCAAAGCTTTCTGAGTTACACTCATGACTTAATTACTTAAGACCCCCTAGTGGGTCCCCCTGGGACCCCAAGAGGCCCAAAGATGCCTGCTGGACCTTCCCTGGGGGGAACCATCTCTCCTTAGAGCTGGCTCAGGGCTGGAAACTCCCAAGACAAAGGCTGTCCTCTCTGAACCCTAGGCCACATGCAAGCCAATAAGCAAAGGAGAAAAACACCTGCAGAGGGAGGGTGAGAGACACTCCATGAGAGAAAGCAGGAGCTTCACATGATTAAAGTCCCCAAGTGGTTGGCACCATCAGGACAGTCATCCCAGGACAACAAGGGCATACAGAGTGCTTGGAGTTTCAACAAGGCAAGTGGAGTGAACTGCCGTCATTGGGGCAGCAGCCTGAACCCTGATGTCAAGGGAGCACAATGCCAACAAATCATACATTAAAATGGTTTCACGTGACTCTGTCCTGGGGGTGTGTGTGTGTGTGTGTGTGGCAGTGGGGGCAAGGGGGTGGTGAGCAAGAATCAGGAAAAAAAAAGAAAGAAAAGCATATCTTTCAGAAATGTAGCGTTCCCATGGGCAAGCTGCAGTCAATATTCACCAGCCTGGGCTTCCCCTGACATGCACCCCCCCCCCACCCTCTCCCATTATGATAACTAATCTGTACACATCACACTGGTGTTCTGTCTAATCCAACGACCTCAAAACACCATGGGGCCAGAAATCCCTTCTATCCTTCACTGTGTGCGCTACTCTTCTGAGCTAACTGCCACCACTTCTATTTCTGATGACTAACGTAATGCCAGGCTCTATTCTGAGAAATTCCCACATGTGACATCACCACAATCCTGGGCCAGTTTCCTGATGGGGAAACTGAGTCACCGCAGAACACTTAAGTCATTCCCCCAAGGTCACGTGGCTGCTAAGTGTCAGAGGCAGGATCTGAACCCAGATCCAGAGGCTGTGTTCTAACCACTGTGCTGCTTGACACTGAGTGCCCCTCAGGTCTGAGTGTGCCATCCACTCAGATCAGTTTGAACCTCTGTCGCCTGTGAAACAGGGATTAGGAAATCTGAGTTGTCGCTGAAGAAAAGGAGCCCAGGGTCCCTGCCCATTATGACTGTCACCGATTTCCTCCTGGTCCAAGTCCAAGATGGGCGTGGAGCCTGGGGAGTCTTTTCAAAGGGAAACTTGTGCCACAAACACACACACCCACACAAACCCAGCTCCATAGCACAACTAGGTGTGCACCTTGTGGCAACTTATTTATTATTATTGTTCCTCAGTTTCCTTATCCACATGATGGGATAATAGATTATTATCTATTATATAAGATTGCTTATAAGATTGCTGTCTAATGAGTTAATACATCTAATAGGTCAATAACTTTCCCCGCAAATATATCTGCGTCCTGATCCCAGAACCTGTGAATATGTGACCTTACATGACGAAGGGGCTTTGACGACGCCACTGAGGTAAGGATCCTGAGATGGGAAGAGTGTTCTGCAATATTGTCCAGGTGGTCCAGTGTAATCAGTCCTTATAAGAGGGAGGCAGCAGGTTCTGAGTCAGAGAAAGAGATGTATGATGGAAGCAGAGGTCAGAGTGATGTGCGCTAAGTACCGTGGGCACCTCCAGAAGCTGGAAAGGGCAAAGAACAAATTCCTAGAGCTTCCAAAATAATGCAGCTCTGCTGACACCTTGATTTTGTCCTGCAGACCCATCTCAGACTTCTGACCTCCAGAATTGTAAGATACATTTGTCTTGTTTAAAGCCACTCTGGGCTTTCCAGGTGGCACTAGTGGTAAAGAACCCGACTGCCAGTGCAGGAGACATAAGAGATGTGGGTTTAATCCCTGAGTGGGGAACGTCCCTGGAGGAGGGCTCGGCAACCCACTCCACTATTCTTCCCTGGGAAATCCCATGGACAGAGGAGCCTGGCAGGTTACAGTCCATGAGGTCGCAAAGAGTCACACAGGATTGAAACGACTTGGCACGCATGCACGCAAAGCCAGTCTGTTCATGGTAATTTGCTACAGCAGCAAGAGAAGACTAATATAGACACCGAGAACTAGACACTGGAAGACCTGTGAAATGTCATCTGTTACTTCCAAGGCCTGGAAAAGCTGCCCCTGGCTTCCTCTCCAAGCTCATCTCTCTCCAGTGCCTTTCCCCAGCTGTCTGCATCCCAGCAGCTTGGCCTTCTTTCAGTCCCTCAACTTAAACAAGCTTATTTCCTTTTGAAGATGCACACTGTTCCCTCTATCTGCAATGCTCTTCCTCCACAGCCTTCTATAGCTGATTCCTCTTGTCAGTTAGTTCTCAGAGCAAACATCAGATCCTTAGACAGATGTTTTCTTGATCACTTGACACTGTCCACTCCCATCCCTGTCTCTTTATTCTATGACCCAGCATAAAGTTCTCCATAGCATGCATCTGGTGGTGGTCAGTCATCCACATGCACCACATGCACCACATGCATCTGCCGTGGTCAAATGTACTTGTTTCTTGTACTCTGAACTCTCTTCTCCTAGAATGCAAGGACCCGGAGAGCTGAGACTGTGTGTATCTGTTCATCACCATTCACCAGAACACAGAGTAGACACATGAATATTGTTTGCAATAGAGAAGTATTTGTGCCCAAGCCTTGGCATAAAGTTTTAGGTCAATTTGGCTAAAAAGGAGTCTGATTATCTCTTGCTTTTTCCTAGCCTGAACCTGTGTGTCCAGCTGCCTAGAAACTCATCAAGTGTGTTCATTTTTGATTCCAACCTTTTTGAAAGATAACTTTTTTTTTAATCTGCATGAGTCAAGCTGGGCTTTTTAGTTTTAAGAACTGTAGCAGAATGGTGGGCTGCAGCCCTAAATGCCAAGCCACCCCTGGAAAGAAATCTCTAAGCTCAAAGCTGGGTAATTGGACAGAAAACCAGAGAGAAGTGAAAGACAGTGAGAGACATAGTGGGGAGCTGGGGGTGGGGGAGAAAAGAAACAACTCATGCTTTCATAAAGAAAAGAAGAGAAGGGAAGGGAAAGAGGAGGCAGGCAGGATAGGGAAGCAGAAGGGAAGGGAAAGAGGCACAGTTAGCATTTCCCCAGGTGACTGCCCTCAAACAAAATGCAGATCACTGCTGATGCAGATCATCCCCATCTATCTAGCCTTCAAGAACTAGATGATCCCAGTAGCTCAGATTACAGCATGGGATTCAGTCCTTCATTCAACAAATACTAAGTGTCCCAGGCATTGTTCTAGGTACTGGGGACCCAGCTGTGGACAAAACTGACCAGAAGCCTACAGTCATGGATCTCTCCTTCTGGGGAGGAAGATAGATGATAAATCCTAAATCTCAAACACTGATAATATCCATGAAGAAGATCCATGAGGGTGAGGATGTGGACAGAGGGTGATGAGGAAGGGGACGGAGAGCCAGTTTGGTCACTGTGGTCGGGGATGGTATCTCTCTATCGGTTGAACCAAAGAGAAGGAATCAGATGTGGGGAGATGGGGCAAGCATGTTTTGGAGGAGAGAGAAGAGTCAAGAACACAGATATGGGAGTTGCAGAGTTAATTGTAGGATAGAGGGTTTTATCTGCAAGGATCTCACCCCTGGTACCCAACTTGAGTATGGATGATAGAAGCACTCCCAGAATGTCCTGAAATCACTGAGTGTGGACCCTCTTTCTTTGGTTCTAGACAGGAAGGTCAAAGCAGTGCAGAATGCATTTGAACAGTTCCAGTGTGGGGAAGGGTATTAGGAATATGGTGCTCCTGGGGTTTATTCCCTGGGACACACCAGCACTGTCCTTTAAAGTTCTGGAACCTTGTCCATGACCTTGTTCTCAGATGTGGCCCCTGAGCCTGGTCATGAATAGAGCTTTGGCCAAGCTCAGAGGAGAAAGCTGGCCACCCACAGGCCAGAAACAGAAACATACATGGTTTCATGGACTCTGGGACCCTATCCAGGTTCAGCTGGTCAGTTCCCAACAAGGCTCTTCTGTCCATATACATTTTAGAGTTTTCCAATCCCTAAGCCACGTGGCAACTCTCAGGGCAATTGACCAGCCACTGTCAACTGGTCACTCAGCATAGACTCAGAGCAGCTGTTCCCATCACACATGCCTGATGGATTTCAATGCAACCATCTTCTCTCAGGAGCACTTGGTCCTGAGATGGATATAGGATGAGACAAAAAAAAGAAAAAGAAACACAGGTTCTCCAGGACATGGTTCAACAGCATTCACAAAGGAAAGGGATTTATGCAGCAAACTTTGAATAGTTTTTAAGGAGGCATTAAAGGCAAGCAGGTAAATAAAATATAATTTAAGTGCATTTCCCTTGTTCAAACAGCTTCATCAGGTGCATAGAAAACAGCAGATTACAAAATGCTCATTGTTTTAATATTAAAAATGTACTCAGGGAATTCCCTGGCAGTTCAGTTGTTAGGATTTGGGGCTTTCACTGCTGGGAAGCCACTGCTGGGTTTGATCACTGGTGGGGGAACTAAGATCCCATAAATTACACGGCAAGGCAAAAAAAAAGGCCTTAAGGAAAACATCTTTGTGACACTGATTCTGCAGCCTGACATCTCACCATTGCAAGTGGGACGATGCCCACAAAGGAGGTCTGGCTGACAAAGATCTCGGAGATGACCAGCTCCCTCGGGGCGTCCTCCACAGGGTACTCCACCTGCCAGGTGATCTGCTGGGCGCCGGACAGGCCACTGCTGTTGTCAACTCCGAAGTCCACTTGCAAGATCTCGTAGAAGGAGCCATTTGTTCTGGAAAACAAACACACACGGTAAAGTGCAGTTTAAAACTGAGATTCAGCAGAATGTCAAGCACGAGATGAATTGCCACATTCCTCTTTGTCAAACTGAAGAAGGATCGCCAAGTTCAACAAGTCACACAGCAGTGTCGATAGAGCCTGATTCACAGGCTGCCACAGATGACCCACACCTCAGAGTGGACGCACCATCCGTCTTCAGGGCGCTGTGGAAAGCTGACCGTCCTTCCCCGAGGGAGCAGCTCAGACCGCGCCGCATCTCTGGGCACTGTCACAGCTCTGCCCTCCCCAGCCCCGCGTGTGCCTCCACCATGATCCAAGGGCCACACACAGGACGTGGCCAAACCCTTCATCCAGGGCCACCATCACTCCAGCCCTGAGACGTAGCCTGGATCTGGCTGCTTCTATTGCTACTTACCTGTGTGTCTGTGGACCCGTGGTTCAAACTCTGAGCTTTAGAATTTGGGAAGAACATCGGTGACTACATGGACTTGTGGGAGCATGATGAGACCAATTTTGGGAAAGGACCCCACAACATGCACGGTTTGTGATATCAACTATAAGCCACACAGTAAGGGACCATGGTGGACTCTTCATGTCCACCTGAAATGGGATGGGATGGGATGTAATGTAAGAAATCCCCACCTGCCTTCCTTCATGGAGTTACAACATGGTACATATATTTGGAGGAGGGGGAGAAAGTGGACAGGGCACACACAGGTGAAAAGGAGAAGTGCCATTCTCAGCACCTTTCGACACAGGGAGAGCCTCTCATCGCTGACATGAACTCGTAAATTAAAGGCTGACTCCTGTCCTGACAGGAGAAGTTACTGAACAGAGAGTTAAAAAGCCACCCAGCATGGGATTCGTGAGTGACTTTCTTCCGTAAGTCTGTGTCTATCATCCTGAATCTAGCTGTACCTGGATCCAAGGAATGTTAACAGCAAGTGTGACTGATTCATAGCTCCTAAAACCTCAGTCACTCAGGTGTAGAGATTCTTGCCCAGCAGAATCTCCTATCACGGACAGCTCCCTCCCACTGAAAACTTTAGGCGGGAAGAAAACCACAGTATTGACAAAATAGCTATCGTAAATTTGTCCTTTAAATCTTCCCTCTAGCTCCTTGTAAGAAAGACAAATATCATATGAAATTGTTATACATGGAATCTAAAAAAAAAAAAAGGTAAAAATGAACTTGTTTACAAAAACAGAAATAGAGTCACAGATACATAATAGAAAACAATCTTATGGTTACCATGGGAAAAAGGGAGAGGAGAGGAGGAATAAATTGGGTGATTGAGATTGACATATACTAACTATTATATATAAAATGGATAACTAATAAGAACCTACTGTATGGCACAGGGAACTTCACTCAATACTCTGTAATGACCTGTATGGTAAACAATCTAAAAAACAGTGGATATATGTATAACAGATTCTCTTTGCTGTATACCTGAAACTATTGTAAATCAGCTGTTTTGGTGTTCAGTCACTAAGTCATGTCTGACTCTTTGCAACCCTATGGACTACAGCACTCCAGGCATCCCTATCCTTCATTATCTCCCAGAGTTGGCTCAGACTCATGTCCGTTGAGTTGGTAATGCCATCAATCAACCATCTCATCCTATGTCACCCCCTTCTCCTCTAGAGTCCTCAGGGTCTTTTCATCAGGGTCTTTTCCAATGAGTCAGCTATAACCCAATAAATTCACTTTATCCCAATAAAATTTTTTTAATTGTGGAAAATTTTTTACATGGGGGGAAATAAAAATTAAGTAATGTCTATAACCTGACTTACTTACAAAATTACACTTAGAATTAAACTGAAGCACCATTTTTTAAAAAAGTGGATATACATGACACTGACCTGTCTGATATGGAATTCTACCCCAAATAGCACTACATTAGAATTAGTCATGCCCGACATTTTTTCCACTTAGCCAAGGGTTTAAGAAACTCTCTGCTATCACTGTGTGCGACAGAGCGGCCATTTAAATTGAAGTATAAACGTATCAGGGCTTTCCTGGTGGCTCAAACAGTAAAGAATCTGCCTGCAATGAAGGTGACGCGGCCGGGTTCAACCCCTGAGTCAGGAAGACCCCCTGGAGAAGGGGATGGCTACCCACTCCAGGATTCTTGCCTGGAGAATCCCATGGTTAGAGAAACCTGGCAGGCTACAGTCCACGGGGTCGCAAAGAGTCAAACACAATTGAGCAACTAGCACACACACATAAATGTATTAACGTTACACTGCCAGGGAGTCCCAGCTGGCTGGTTGTGGGTAAATCATCAAGTATCTATTTGCACACGTTGTTTTCCACGGGGAAGGGAATATGTGTTGGACAAAGGACTGGCCTCAGGAGAGGATGGGAGTGGGCTCACATGGGAACCCCCAACAGGCGCTCCCCTGTTTACTGGGGCACTGCCAGAGGGACTTCAGAATCTAAGGGACTTGGGCACTCAGCTCTTGGCTTCAGTCACCCCCCTTCCCAGCCGCCACACTCCAGCCTAAAGTCACCTCTCTGATCACCGGGATGCTCCACTTATCGGTCAAGTCTCCTCCTGCAAGAGATGCTCGGCCTTATCAGATCAGATCCTTGATTTCTCTCTGGGCTCCTCTGTGCTTGTAACCAGATCTAAGGAGCTGCTTCTAATGCCTCCTGGGTCTCAGCATTCAGTAAACCTCAGAAAAACTACTGCCAAGAAAGTGAAAATCCAGCACTAGAAGAAAACGAACATAACTCTCTCTGTTACCAGCAGTTTAATCCAGCTAAATCCACACTCTGGCCTTGGAGTGCCAAAGTAACCAGTCTTTGGGCAAAGGGGGCAGGGTCTGTATGGGAGGGCTGCCCCCCTTCACTGTGCTGTCCCCCTGCAGACCAGCTATACGAACCTGCCCAAGTCCAGGTTAACACGAATGGATTGACAATCCAGTCAGTCATTTCACACACAGATTTTTAAGTCATTTCCCTGAAACCAAAGGAGAAGGGTCTTTTACTTTCAGGCAGCTGGCATGCCTGGTAATAAGTCCATTGCTATGGAAATGGGTTTATAACTATTAATTTTACCTGCTCCTGATCTATTCTTTTTTTTTTTCTGATCTATTCTTGATAAGCCTTTCCATTTAGGAAAGTGCTCCACGAGTCTCTCAATTTAATAATTAGCCACTGCCTTTGGGGAATTGGGATCAGCGAGATATTCATTAGATAATTTTCTTTTCCCTGGGGTGGAGGTGTGTTTGTGTGTGTGTTGTGTGTGTGTTTGGAGGGGTCAAGCAGGAACACTGCTTGGCTGCTTCTCCCCTCTAGCTAGAACACAGCCTCCTCCCAAAAGGACTTGCTTCGCAGAAGTTCTATTTCCCGTGGAAACTTGTCCTTTGATAGAAGTTTAAGCCTCCTCCGTGGGACCATGGGACCCCTGAGGTGAGGCTGAGACACCTTTTAAGTGCACAGTATGGCTGCAGCTCAGCCGTGCCAGCAAGAAGGAAGGGGAGGAGAGATGGGAGCAGGGCAGAGAGACGGGACCCAGAGCAGCAGCTGGTCCCCAGGAACCACATCCAGCACTGTCTCAGCAGATCCCTCGTGATGACAGTGATGGTTGTTTTGCAGAAGGAGGTAGGATGAGGGGAGGCGATAGGAGGACAGGGAGGGAAAGAGAGAGAAAGAGAAAGAAAGAAGAAAAGAAGGAAAGAGTGTTTGAAAGCCTGAACTGTTCTCCAGCACGTTGGACCATTTACTTAAATTATTTTTCTCCCTATAAATTTCTAGATAATTCTGAGCTACTGGGCTGAGATGCTTTTGCCACATGAGTTCTTTCTAGAAATGGGGCAAAAGGCTGTCTCTGGTCTCAGGGCTTCTGTTTTTTCTTATGAGTCTATTTCTAGGCATTATTTTAAAAGCTGACCAAAAAAGCAAGGGAAATACTGAACAATGATCACATTGAACAAATGCCCCAGGATAAGCCTGATGGTTATTCAATGTAAATACGAGACTAAACCCTGACTTCCTCTCTTGGCTGTTCATGTCACCTGCACAACAGTGCACCTGTACTCTGCTGTTCTGACTATGGCAGCGGGCATTGTGCCCGGAAAATGGTAGGAGTTCCCAACATATGTGTTTAATTCTCTGAACACACTCAAAAGACCCAGTAGGATACCCTGTAAATAGGGGGTGGGGGCAGTTAATTTGCATTCTAAAGTTACCAGTCAGCTGGGTTCTGAGACACATGTTCCTGCCTGCCCAGTAAGTATATTTATATACTCTGCTTTGAGAAGATGTATCTGTCTTCACTACCATAATGTAATCTTTAAAAAAAAAAGACTTTTATTTTTAGAGTAATTTTAGGTTCACAGCAAAATTGAGGAGAAGATATGAAAGTTTTCCCCATCTACTTCCTCCACCTATACATGCAGCCTCCTCCATTATCAACATCCTCCATCAGATGGTACATTTGTTACAGTGAATCTACATGGACACGTCATTATCACCCAAAGTGGACAGTTTACATCACAGTTCCCTCCTGGTTTTGTATATTCTATGAGTTTGAACAAATGTATAATGAAAAGTATTCATCATTACGGTCTCATACAGAGTATTTTCACTGGTATAAACATCCTTTGATCTCTGCCTATTCATCACTCCCTCCCCAAATCCTGGTCACCACTGATCTTTTCATTGTCTCCATAGTTGTGCCTTTTCCAGAATGTCATAGACTTGGAATCGTATAGTATGTATCCATTTCAGATTGGCTTCTTTCACTGAATAATATGCACGTAAGCTTCTTCCCTGTTTTTTCATGACTTGATAGCTCATTTCAGCACTGAATAATATCATAATACCCGATTATGTGGATGGACCACAGTTTATTTATCAATCCACCCACTGAAGGACATCTTGGTTGCTTCTAATTCTTGACAATTATGAACAAAGCTGCTATAAATATCCATGCACAGGTTTTTGTGTAGGCATAAGTTTTTAATGTTTAGGTAAATACCAAGGAGCGCAACTGCTAAATTTTCTAAACATAAGTTCTCAAAGGTCAAAACCTATCATAACACCATGGTCACTACAATCCCTGGCATTTTCATTATTCAGTGACATTTATTAAGCACTGAATATGTGTCAGCCACGGAGAATTCACTGATAGACAAAATAGATGAGATTCCTCTCTTAACAGTCAAGTAAATAAACAAATAAGGTGAGCCCATGTCATGATAAATGCCATCCTAAAAATAAAATAGAAGAATGAAGTTTCTTTTTAAAAAGTTAAATACTAAAAAAAAAAAGTTAAATACTTATTTTTCAATTTAAAAAAAATTTACATTTATACCACATGACCCAGCAATTCTACTTCTAGGTGTATACCCGAAAGAAATGAAAACACTAATTCAAAAAGATACATGCACCACAATGCTCAAAGCAGCATTATTTACAATTGCCAATATGAAAGCAACCTAAGTATCATCAATAGATGACTGGATAAAGGAGGAATAAAATGGAATACTACTCAGCCATAAAAAAGAATGAAAATGCCATTTGCAGCAACATGAATGGATCAAGAGATTATCATACTAAGTGAAGTAACTCAGACAGAGAAAGACAAACATATGCCATCACTTACATCTGGAATCTAAAAAATACAACAAACTAGTGAATATAATAAAAAAGAAATAGACTCATGGATCTAAAGAACAAACTAGTGAGTACCAGTGGGAAGAGGGCAGAGGGGAGGGGCAATATACGGTAGAAGAGGAAGAAGGACAAAGTATTATGTATAAAATAAGTTATACGAATTTACTGAAGAGTACAGGGAATATAGCCAATACTTATAATAACTATAAATGAAGTATAACCTTCAAACATTGGGAATCACTTTAGTGTATACCTGTAACATATTGTGCATCAACAAAGCTTCATTTAAAAAATAAAACATAAAATGTTAGTTTTCATTTTAAAATAGAATATAAATTAAAACAGGAGACAATGAAAAGTGTGTCCAGGGAATGCCTCTGTAAGGAGCTGACATTTGAGCTGAAACCTTAAGGATGCTTAACAGATCTTTAGCAAATGTTTGCTGAATAAATGAATAAATCTATTTTAAGCTTTAAAAAAAATCATGGGAAACATTTATCCCGGAATCATCAGCATGAACACAAGGTGCTAACTGAAAAAGAGCATCCTTCAAGCCTTTGTTCAAATATTCAGATTTTTCTGTAACAGCTTATGGAAGAACCAGAAGAAACTTTCTGGCCAACTGAATACAACCCAGAGACTCTTCTGACCACCCCACTAAAAATGTCATCCTCCTTTCCTGCGATTTTGATCCCATTATCCTGCTCTAAGTTTCCCACAGCTTTCACTTTATAACCTGTAAGTTATTCATTTGTTACGTTGCTTCTCTCTCTCTCTCTCACACACACACACACACACACATGAACGCAAACAACAGGAAAGTAGGGATTTCCGCCCGTTTTGCTCACGACTGCGTCACCAGCCCTTAGAACACAGCCTGGGGCAGAGCTGTGAGCGCCCTGCTGCTCGGTCATATCCGACTCTTTGGAACCCTTTGGACTGTTAGCCTTTCAGGCTCCTCTGCCCATGGGATTGTTCAGGCAGGAATACTGGAGCGGTTTGCCATTTTCCTCCTTTGGGGGATCTTCCTGACCTAGGGATTGAACCTGAATCTCCTATGTCTCCTGCAATGCAGGCAGATTCTTTATCCACTGAGCCATCGGGGAACCCTGGGGCATAGTTGGTGCTCATTAAATATCTGTTGATGGAATCTCTAAGTACCAAACACCAGTTTGAGCAAGACCTCAGAGAAGAAAGTGTGCTTAGGAAAACCAGAGAGGCTGTGATACGGTCTTTGGAGGAGAGAAATTGGCAGGTCAGGGAAGGCTTCCTCATAGAGGTAGCCTCTTCAAATATTGACTCAGGCCAATATTTGAAGAATGGGCTCAAACAACAGGCAACTGCTACAGCCCACTGCTCAGGGTCCCTCATCACACCCTCTTTTCCCTCCAGACTTCCTTCCCACTCTGACTCCCCCTCCCCCAACATCAGTCATCCCAGAGAGGAAGGGGGCAAATCCCTGCTCACCAAACCCATCAATAGGGCAGAGGGTCTTTAGTTCATCTCTCTGCCTGTCACTCAGCCCTTTTCATCATGACCTCATGGTTGGCTCTCAGAATCTAGCATGAATAAATCATATCTTTCTGCAATTTCACAAAATTCAGGCATTGCCCCCGCATTTCTGCTCTCTCCAAAGAACTTGATGTGGAAAAAATGTTTCAGGTTGACAAATCAGGGTAGCTAGCAGGCAAATGCCTAAAAATATTTTAAAGCCCCTCATTTAGAGCAGGGACTTTTGGACTCAAAACCTTCTCTCCTCATTGGTTTAATTTCAAGACTTCTCCTTACATTGCTATCTAGAATCTTGAAAAAATCCTAAGACTGTGTCACCTGGGAATAGACCAAGAACAGGGGTTCTTTTATTACATTTCTAGCTGACTAGGAAAGTTAAATAGGAAACCCAGAGGTGTGGTACCTGGGTGCATGTGGCCAGGGCCGTATTTATTGACCACCTCCACTGTTGTGTTTTCATGAAATTTGACTTGGTTGCTAATGTTTTTCAAGGCAGAATATTCCCACCAAAGAACTGGTATTTTTGGTCTCTTGGAAAAATTGGAAGCAGACAACATTGTCCCACATTCCGATGTGGCAATAATCAACTAGAAGAGCAAGATGCTGTTCACACAAAGTGGATCAAAGACCTAAGAGCTAAATTTATAAAAAGTCTTAGGAGAAAACATTGGCAATAATCTCCGTGACTTTGGTTGAGGCAGTGGTTTCTCAGATAAAACACCAAAAACACAAACACACAAACACAGAAGAAGAAACAATTTAAAACTTTAGTGCTTCAAATTCTATCAGTAAAATCAAGACATTGTATAGAATGGAGGAAATATTTGCAAATCAGATATCTAATAAACAATCATTATCCAGGATTATCCAGAATATATAAAGAGATTTTACAACTCAACAATTTAAAAAGCAACAATAACAGCAATTAAAATGAGGCAAAGTATTTGAATAGATGTTTTTCCAAAGAAGATATAAAATGGCCAATAACCACATGAAAAGATGCTTGATATCATTATCCATTAAGGAACTGCAGATCAAAACCACAGTGAAATCCCACGTTAAACTATTAGGATGGCTGCAGTCTTTTTTTTTTTTTTTAAGGCAGACAAGGGAGGAGGGATAAATTGGGAGATTGGGATGGACATATACACACTACTACATATAAAATAGATTACTAATAAGGACTTACTGTATAACGCAGAAAACTCTACTCAACACTCTGTAATAGTCTATAAAAGAATCTAAAAAAGGGAAAATGTTTATGTGTAACTACTTTGCTTTGCTGTGTACCTGAAACTGACACCACTGTAAATCAACTATAAACCAATAAAATTTTTTTTAAAGAAGACAAAAATATGTGGGCAACAATGTGAAGAAATTGTAAACCACATGCATTGCTGGTGAAAATATAAAATGGTACAGCTAATTTGAATAGTATCTTTGCAGTTCCTCAAAAAATTAAACATAGCATTACCACATGCCCTGGCAAGTTCACCCCTAGGTATATATATAAATCTATGCAAGAGAAATGAAAACGTGTATTCACATAAAAAGTTGTACACAAGCTGTCCCTGGTGGCTCAGTGGTAAAGAATCTGCCAGTGCAGGAGACACAGGTTAGATCCCTGACCCAGGAAAATCCCATTTGCCTCGGAGCAACCAAAGCCCGTGTGCCAAAACTATTGAGCCTGTGAGCTGCAGCTACTGAAGGCTGTGTGCCTAGAGCCCGCACTCTGCAACAAGAGAAGGCACCGCAATGAGAAGCGTGTGCACCGCAACTAGAGACTAGCCCCCTCCTCACCGCAACTAGAGAAAGCCCTCACACAGCAACAAAGACCCAGCATAGCCAAAAATAAATCAATAAATTTTTTTCTTTAATTTTGCACAAATGTTGATTGTAGCACTATTTTTGATAATGATATGCAACATTTATCATGGAAAAAGCTCCAAAGTCTTCAATTAGCTAAACATGAACTGACTTTTAGTGAGCTGTCTTACTGTAGGTTTTCTACATTCCAGGAACTATGCTAGGAACTTGAACTTCAGTACATCATGCAAACCTCACAGCAATGCCATGAGGAGGATACTATCATTATCAATCTTGAGTCATTTCTGCTCCGGTTGCTGAAGGGGCCACTCCACTCAGCAACCCTTAGTAAGGTCAGCAGAGATCAGCTAGGCACCAAGAAAGAGAAGCATTTTCCATCCTTATCAACCTGGACTGTCCCTTTGCTTTCTCCCTCCCCTCCCTCTCTCTCTCTCCTCTTGGGTCTTCCTTCCTTTCCTCTCTTTCTCAGTCTTCATTCTTTTCCCTTTCTCTTTATCCTTCTTGCAGGTAAGTCCGTGTGAGCCATAATGCCCTTCAGAAACACAAAAGTTGCAAAACTAATACCAAAGTTGACTTCACTTCTCTCCACAGTAGGTTTTCTTCTTATAGTTTAATGTCAGGGAATACTTCATTTGGCATCATGGAACACAGCCTTCCTCTCTTGCGTCTTTTCTCAGTGTCTTTGTCTCTCTCTTCTATGATGAGCAAATTTCAACGTTAGGCCAGACGGTACCATTAGCTATGGATTATTTTTTCATTTGAATATGATTTCAATATACATTTATGAGCCTCTAATAAACGTTCTAAGAACAGTGCGGGCTTCTGTTCACTGGCGGGGCCACGGTACAAACCAAATAATATCGTTTCCCCCACAGGCCTTACAAATTTTGTTCAACTCTTCCTATGAATTCAGATAAGTTTTGAGAAGAAAGGAGCACCTAACAAAACACATTAGCCCAGACTAGGGGATTTAAGGAACTTGTTCTTTTTGAACTCAGATCTAGTGAAGGAATTGAGGGGAGTTTTCCAGACAGCAGGGAAAAAATGTTTGCATTTTCTATACCTGCAGCCTCTCTTTTAAAGTATATATTTATCTAATCTTCCTGCTCTCACAGGTTGCAAGCTAGTTCTTTAAAACTGGTGAGAATGTACATGAAACATACCAGCAATTCTGTTCATATTCCCCCCTCAATCTACAGCTCTAAAATTGGAACTACTTAACTGTGTAGGTTAAACACAAAGATGCACGTGTGCTCACAGACACACAAATAAAATAGTGGAGCTACGTAAAAGGAAGAAGAAAAGGATTAACTGAACTATCAGGGTATGTAGCATTATTTTTTAATTGAAGTATAACTGATTCACAATACTGTGTTAGTTTCAGACTTATAGCAAAGCAATTCAGTTACATATTTTTTCCGATTCTTTTCTATTATAGTTTATCACAGAATACTGAATATAATTCCCTGTGCTGTACAGTAAATCATTGTTGCTTATCTGGAAAATAATCTGAAATGGGTGTGTATGAATGTCTGAATCACTTTGTTATATACCTGAAACTAATACAATATTGTAAATCAACTAAACTTCAATTAAAAAAAAAGAAAAAGAAAGCTACCATTGTCCAACTCTCCCAGTTTATTCTCCTTCTGTCAAATCTCCAGTTCATTTTTCTGCAATAAATACTCCCAGAAACTCTTTATCTAACTCAAACCAGCTCATGATCAGTCCACCAACCCACTGCCCTATTTTCCAAACACAGAAAAAAATGATATTAAATTCCTCTTGTTTTTTCCATTTTTAAATATTTCAAAGCACCTCACAGAGTGGTGTAAGTGACCTTATTTTTGCTTACCAACAACTTCCCAGAGTGGAAAACAATAAATCTTGATAATGAGCAAACAACGCAGGCACCTCCACTCTCTCAGCTGCCAGATCCTGGACCATTTCTCACACTAACAACTCACCCTCACTTCCAGCTTATTTGATTTTATCAGCATCACTGTGACAAGCCCGGAGACAGTGAAGACAATTGCCACAATTAATTTTTCCCCCTCTGCCTCTGTCCTTCTGACAACATCCCAAAAACCCTTGCAGGAAGCGACAGCCCAGAAATCATCTCCCACCGACTCCCCAAATACGGCTCCTCAGAGTCCTCTCTCCGTTTCTTCCTGTTACCAACTTTGAGCAACATTCTCGTCATGTGCAATGACTCGTGGAATCCAGTGCTGTTTGGTTTTTTCCCAGTTTTTATTTTATACAGGAGTAGAGTTGATTAACAATGCTGAGTTACCTGCAGGTGTATGGCAAAGTGATTCGGTTTCACATATACATGTAACTAGTCTGCTTCAAAATCTTTTCCCACTTAGGTTGTTGCAGAATACTGAGTAGAGTTCCCCGTGCTGTACAGTAGGAGCTTGTTGGCTATCTATTTTAAATAAAGTAGTATGTACCTGTCAAATCCAAACTCCTAATTTATCCCCTTCCCCACATCTTTCCCCTTTGGTAACTATATGTTTGATTTTAGATTCTACACATAAGCAATATCATATAGCATTTGTCTTTCTCTGTCTGACTGACTTCCCTTAGCATGATCATCTCTAAGTCTATCCATGTTTCTGCAAATGGCACAAAGTTACTTGTTCCCTCATTGGTCCTCCAGGGAGATAGTGTGGGCATCTGTGAGCCTGAACATGAATGACTCCTTGCCTCGTTTTTACATCAACAGAGCACTTTTTGTCCTCTGTTATGCCTCTAGAACGTTTGATCTCTGACCCACAGGAAGAGGAGGACTCTGGTCATTCTCTCCCTGACAATGAAGCACTCACTCAAGGAAGTGAGTTTGGAAGCAGTCCCAGAGTTCCGCCTGATTGTGGTCATCACCCAGAAGCATCCTCCGGAGAGTACAGAGGGGAAGGAGTGAGCTATGTTCGAGAATCAGGAACAGGGCAGCCCTGGCTGAGGGCGGTCAGCAGGTACAGATACAGCCTCCAGAATCCACCAGGAGTCTGACTCCAGGGGCCGCACTGGAGGGAGAGTAAACATCACATTCCCTCAATCATTCATGCTGGTACGTTTATGAAGAGGACCATGTCCCTGACTCTGCGCCAGGCTCACTGGCATATACAAGCAGAGTCCCACACAAAACTCTAATTATCTTTCAAAGAGTCTGCTTCTCAGTGAAAGCCTTTCTCCTGTCATGTGGCACCGGATTTCTCTGCACCTAGACTGGAAAGGGCCTCATTAAAAGCAGAATCTTCTGCTGCCTAACGGGCAGGTTGGCTCCTCCAAGAAGAGCAGCTGTTAATGAGGCCGGGGTCCCTGGGTCACACCCAGAGCCTGCTGGTGAGCTGGGCTCCTCCACGTTGCTGTGGAGGACACCCATAAGTCCAGCACACTGCAGGCCACCCTGGTCACCAGGGGCCAGCTGACAGCTGCAATCAGCGCCAATTTATCCCCAGTCCTGGTGTATTCCCTGCTGAAAAACAGAAGCAGCATCCTGCCCAAAGGATGACACTGGGCTCCCCATGAAGGCGACTGTGACAGTCAGATGACTGGAGGTGTGTTCGTGGCCAAACCAGCAAAGACCAGGCCAGAGACAAGCTGCCTGCAGAATGCTAGATCAGAAGAAAGCTCACATTCCACCCACAGCATCACTTAGAGACCACAGACATTGTCTGTAAATACTAGGAGGACTCACGTCTCTCAGAGGGGTGGAGTCAGAAGGCACAAGAATCATGAGGTTTACAGACATAGAGAACAGACTGGTGGCTGCCAACAGGCGGTGGGGGGAGGAGGTTGGGGAGGGACGGATTAGGGGGTTGGGACTAGCAGATGCAAACTGTTATATAAACAACAAGATCCTACTGTGTAGCACAAGGAACTATATTCAATATCCTGTGACAACATAGAGGACAATCACCAGCCCAGGCTGGATGCATGAGACAAGTGCTCGGGCCTGGGGCACTGGGAAGACCCAGAGGAATCAGGTGGAGAGGGAGGTGGGAGGGGGGATCGGGATGGGGAATACATGTAAATCCATGGCTGATTCATGTCAATGTATGACAAAAACCACTACAATATTGTAAAGTAATTAGCCTCCAACT
Source organism: Cervus elaphus (assembly GCF_910594005.1). NCBI lineage: Eukaryota > Metazoa > Chordata > Mammalia > Artiodactyla > Cervidae > Cervus > Cervus elaphus. The sequence continues at coordinate 22,110,395 of NC_057819.1, read as the reverse complement.
AATAAAAATAAATGAAAAAAAAAAAGTGTGGACACTGAGGGGGAGAGAGGGGGAGGGGGATGAATTGGGAGATTGGGATTAACATGTACACACTACTATGTATAAAATAGATAATTAATGAGAACCTACTGTATAGCATGTGGGGGAAAAGGAAGGTACAATCTGTTTGTAGGACATGTATTAAGTTAACCTTAAAAAGGTATTCCAATGCACATTAGGTGCAGACAAATACTGTTTGATTCCACTTATAAGAAATACATAGAAGAGTCAAATTCATGCAGTCAGAAAGTACACTGGTAGATGTCAGGGGCCAGGGGCTAGCGGGTAGGGAGGGGGAATGGGGAGATGGTATTTAAAGACAACAGAGTTTCAGATTAGGAAGGTGAAAAATTTGGGAGATGGATGATGGTAAGAGTTGTACACCAATGTGAATGTACTTAGTGCCACTGAACCGTACAGTTAAATATGGTCAAAATAGTATGTCTTATATCGTGTGGCTTTTACCACACACACACAAAAAAAAAACAGTTAAAAAACCTTGTAATAAATCATAATGAAAAAGAATATATATATATATGTATGTATTACTGAATCAGTTTGTTATAAGCAGAAGTTAATGCATTGTAAGTCAACTATACTTTAATGAAGTAAGTTTTTAAAAAGAATCCAACCTATAGCCTGGACTTGTCTCTCAAATTCCAGACTCTTACTGAACCCCCTTTCAGCAGCTTCAGTTAGGGATCTAAAAAGCATCTCAAACTTGACACTGAACTCCTGCCCTTCCCAAGCCCAAACCACCCCCACCATGTGCTCTTCCCCATCAAAGACAAGGCCATCCATCCTTCCAGTTACTCAGGGCAAAGCCTTGGTCATCCCAAGCACTCCCTCTTCCTTAGTAGCCCAATCTGGGCTGTTCAGAGAGCCTGTCACTTCTATCTGGGAAATATATTTTTAAAATACCTTCACTTTATCATGCCTACTATACCCACAGTGGCCCAAGCCATTGTCCCTTCTTTCCTGGTTATTATCACCTCCTAAATGATTTGCTTCCTCCCTCACCCCCAGCCCTCCACTCTGGTCTCTCTACATAGCAGCCGGCATACTCCAGTTAAACCAGAAGTCAGATACATTCACTATTAAAAATCCTTAAGGAATTCTTATCTCATTTGCATAAAAGCCCATTTCCTTGCAAGCATCTATAAAGCTTTATACAACCCGACTCCCCAGCCTCAATGCCCATTATCCTCGTGAATATCTCTGCTACCATCATCCCCTCAGGCACTCTGTCTGAGCCACACTGGTCCCTCACTGTTCCTCCAGCACTAGGCATGCTGCTGCCTTGAGGTCTTCCCTCTGCCTGTCCCTTCTACTGGACCGTCTTCCCTGTGACGTCTGTAGAGCTTACCCCTCACCTTCAGACCTTGCCTCAAAAGCTGCCTTTTAGGGGACCCTGCTGAAAGACCCATGCCCTACATGGGCCAGCCCTCTCCCCCTCCCCTGCTGTTTCTAACCATTAGACATACTCTATTTACATACTTTTGCTGTGGACTGTCTCTGTCTCTTAGATTGTAAACTCAGTGGGTGCAGGGATTTTTCTCCATGTTTCCTGCAATACCTAAGAAAGTACGTGGCCCAGAGGTACTCCATAAATTTGTCATGAATGAATGAATGAACTGTGACCCTCAGAGTCCATGCTTCAACCGTACACTTCTTTGGCTTCCTCAGAATGTAATATCTGGATCTTTGGGAATTTCCCCTGGTGGTTCCAGTGGCTAAGAATCCGCCTTCCAGTGCAGACGATGCAGGTCGAGGAACTAAGATCCCATATGCCTTGGGCAACTAAGCCTGTGTGCCACAACAAAGAACCAAATAAATAAACAAATATTTTTTAAAATCTGGATGCTTGTGTGGGAGGCCCTCCAGCCCATCCCTGGCTGGGTCCATCCATGTGTCACTCATTCTTACTCTCTTCCAATGTACACATTCATCTTGGGCATCTTCATAACAGAATCAAGAAAGACTGGACTTTCTGAGTTTCAGCTTTCCTGACTAGGGCCTTCCATCAATCTATAACTCTTAAAATAGGAAATTCACACAGCGTTGCTCTCTGTGACCAAGTGTCTGCTTCTTTTGGTCACTCCCTACATTCTTCGGGTAGCTGGATACTTTCTGCAGAGTTTATAGGTGTCAACTGTGAGACTATTAGTATGATACCAACTCCTCAGCCATGACTGGACATGGAATCACCAGTGTTACTTTTTTTTCATTGTGGTGAGAACATTTAACCTGAATCTACCGTCATCACAAATTTTATGTGTACAATACAGTACTGTTAACTATGGGTGATGCTGCACAGAAGAACTGTAGAACTTACTCACCTTGCATCCGATGCAAATGTTTTGAAGGCAGGTACTGTTACAATGGACTTTATAATAAGGACCACGTTTCCAAGGAGCATCACAAATGATAATGATTACCAGTTTCATCTAAGAAGGTAAAATATCTACTTTAGGTTCTAGCATTCTCAAAGCAAATGGCAGCTCCAAATACCCTGAAATTATTTCAAGATCACAAGAGCAAACCAAAAAATTAAAGACAGGGACTTCCCTGGTGGTCCAGTGGTTAAGACACTGAACTCCCAATGCAGGGGGTCTGGGATCAACCTCTGGTCAGGAAACTAGATCCCACGTGCCAAAACTAAGAGCCTGCATGCCACAACTAAGACGGAAAGCAGCCAAATTAAATAAATAAGACAAGCCAGACAGACAAACAGACACTCCGGGGTGTTCAAAAACAAACCCAAACAGAATCTCTACCCTCATTAACCTTGAAACTGAGTAGAGTTAAGAGAATTCTACAAATAGATTGACATTCAGAATGCCATTTGGGTCAAAAATCAGATTAGAATTCCTGTAACCTTCAATTTACCTGGCAGCTTTTCAATAAATGTCAGCTGGGCAGAAATCCAATGGAAGTGATTTGCAGGCCCCTGTAATTCCCACGGTGTGTAAATCTCTGTAAGTGAGGAGCTCTCCTTCAGGAAACAAGAATTCTCCTGTCGCTGATTAATTAAAACCCAATGATCCCATCACGTCTCCTACTTGGCCCATTGTATTAATTACAACAGCCTCAAAAATCTTTCTTATAGGCCAATTACTCTATAGTAATTAGCTCTTAAGTCAACCACAATTAGAAAGGATTATGTGCATGTAATTTCTTCCACTTCTCCTTTAATAAATATATGTATTCAAGCACTCCTGAAATTCTTTACATAGAATTGATCTTAACCTGTTGTATTTTAAGAAGGACTAATTTGATCCAGAAGAGTCAGTATGAACCAGAATCCTCATGAAGTAAAAAAAAAAAAGTGGTTAAAAGTTGAAATTTTTTATTTTTTGGTCTCTCAAGGATGTTTGTATAACCTGTTATGCATGCATGCTCAGTCATGTCAGACTCTTTGAGACCCTATGGACTGCAGTCCTCCAGGCTCCTCTGTCCATGGGATTTTCCAGGCACAAATACTGAAGTGGGTTGCCATTTCCTCCTCCAGGAGATCTTCCTGACCCAGGGATCGAACCCAAGTCTCTTGTGTCTTCTGCATTGGAAGGCAGATTCTTTACCACTGCACCATCTGGGAAGCCTCATAACCCATTACAGAATACAAAAATAAGATGGTCTGGGACAAGGGAAGACCTCCATGTGCGGGTTCCAGGGATGAGGACTTTGAGTTCATGTGGGTTCACGTACCAGCACCTTGATCTTGCCCAGTGCTCACACTACATCAGTCTCATTTCCCACCTCTGCATGTTCTCAAGGATTGAAAACTCCTCCAGATAATGATGAGATCCGATGGAAGTCAGCACAGGTCAGACCCTCAGAGGAAGACGACCACTAATTGGCCTGAGACTGCGGGATGAAAGCTGACACCTGTTGCGGTGGCTGAGCCAGGCTGCACTAATGAGCTGCTCTGCGGCCGCGCGATGGCCATTCGGCCAGCTGACCTCTGGCATCCAGTATGTGTCCCCGCGCGCCGTCCACCACCGGAGCAGGGCACACCCGCGCTGGGAGGCAGAGCACAGCTGGGTGAAAGGCTAGCCTCAGAAGCTTCAAGGTCAGCGTCTGCAAAGTCAGTTTCTTTGAAAACTCCATCCAGTCTAAAACCACGGTTTGCTCTCTCTGGTGTACACCGACTGATTTCACTCTCCCGAGAGATGCTAGGAGTCTGGGGACCACGCTTTCTGAACACAATGAGAGCATGTTATTGGAGGTTTGTGAGTCTCTAATGGGAAGCAAACATCTGAAGTTAGCACTGTCCCGGAATATCAAGATCAACGTGCCTAGGAAGAAATAAAAAGAGGTCTGTACTCAGTCTCTAATTCCACCAGAGTTTTGCAAACTTATGCTCTTTGGCTGGGTCTCAACTTCTGGACTGTAACTCAATCATTCAAGCATTTGATAAAATGTGTTTGAGCATCTCCTGGGAGCCAACCTCTATTCCCAGCACTGGGATCAATGGGAGAAAAACAGTTGAGGCTTCTGCTCTCCTGGAGTTTTTATTCTGGTAGAAAGAACTGATTACAAAGCAAATATGAAATTAAATAACACCAGTATTATGGTGAATTTAATAGTCATTAGTGAGCTGCTCTAAACACTTTTGGGGTTCCCCATTTTCTGGACACAGAAGAGAAGATTATACTTCCAGCCCACTTGAGGTTGGATGGAGCCTGTGTGTCTCCCTTCTGGGCAAGTATTTAATCAACAGTACAAGCTTCTATTTCAAGATGAGGTGCTATTTCGGCTGCCTTTGAGATTATGATGGTCAGAGTCCCCAGAGCTCATAGCATGAGTGAGAAATAAATCTTTGGTGGTTTTTAAATATAACTTTCTTTTGTTTTTTAGTAATGCTGTGTGGCATGTGGGATCTTAGTTCCCTGACCAAGGAGGGAACCCGTGCCCCCCTGAAGTGGAAGAACAGAGTCTTACCCACTGGACCTCCAGGGAAGCCCCAAACCTTTATTGTTTTAAACGACTGAGATTTGGGGGTGGTTTGTATCACTGCATCATCCAGCCCATCCTGGCTGATGCAGAGATGAAAAGAGCATGCAATCAAGTGAGGAGAGGGACCATTTGGACAGAGTCGTGAGAAGAGATATTCGAGACTTGAGATTCTGGTGATGGAGGACATAGATCAGTGTTGCAGACAAGGGGGACACAGGGTCAAAGGCTCTCAGTTGTTAATAAGTTTGCCACGCACAAGCACCATGTCCTACACACACACAGGCACTCAGCTGCACACACGCACAAACACCGACACAAACTCAGGGAGGGAGTGATGAGCAGGAAGCAGAGGGTAAGCAGGCTTCCCAGCGATAAAGAATCCGCCTGCCGATGCAGGAGATGCAGTTTCAATCCCTGGGTGGGGAAGATCCTCTGGAGTAGGAAACGGCCACCCACTCCAGTATTCTTGCCTGGAAAATCCCATGGACAGAAGAACTTGACGGGCTACAGTCCATGGGGTCGCAAAGAGTCAGACACAACTGAGACGCACATCGCCACTGCCCTGTGGTCCATCTACAGACACTGTCACGGCCCAGCCTTCAGCCCTGAGAGTGAGTCAGCAGTGATACAGGCCCTTTTCATAAAACCTCACACATCCCATCAAGGGATGGGTCTTTCCAGAAACCAGCGGCAAGTGTGGACCCCACCCCTGGCTACAGAAACCCAACCCCATCCAGTTCTCTATCAGCACAAAGTAAAAGAAAAAATTCTGACCACTGAGACAACCAGAGAAGTAAGGATGCTCCGGTTCCACAGAGGGGTTAATTTTCTCTCTGAGTCAAAGTCCTGAGCCTGGGTGCTTCATGGCAGTGCCCTGCTGGGTACCCGGTCCATGCCAAGCACTGTGCCAGGACCTTAGTCACGTCAGTCTCACAGTACTGACTTCCCTCGGGACTCAGGGGTGTGCCTTCAATTCACCTTCAATGCAGGGGCCACAGGTTCAACTCCTGGTCCAGGCAGATCCCACGTGCTGCAAGGCAACCAAGCCCGTGCACCACAAGTACTGAGCGCATGTGCCCTAGGGCCTGTGCTCCGCAACAAGAGAAGCCACAGTGAGAAGTCTGTGCACCACAATTACACGGCAGCTCCCACTCTCCGCAGCTAGAGAACGCCTGTGTGCAGCAGTGAAGGTCTAGCACAGCCAAAACTAAATGATAATAAATAAATGTTTTTAGGAAGTCTCACCCTGGCCCTCTGAGAGAGGCTCTATTGTTGCCAAGTCACACGTGATGGGACAGTCTCAGACAAGTGAGTGACTTTCCCACAGAATCAGAGTTAGGAAGTCATAGAACCCAGGATCCAAACCAATACCTGGCTCCAAGGTCATGACTAGAATATGCTTGTAAGGAGAAGAGCTGAGGCCTGATCCATGATATGGTCCACAACCTAAAGAAAGTCTGCCCTCACAAACAGAGGGTGGTCTTTGTAAAGCACAGAAAGAAATGGGGCGGAGGAAATTGGAAACTTGATCTCTGTAGAGAGGAGATTCTGAGCTCCAAGAATTAAGTTCTCAGACTCTAAAGAACTCTTGCCTGAAAATGGAGGTAAGAGGATGCAGAAGAGGTGACGGAGGCAGGGAGCAGGGGAGAGAATGACTTATTAGGAGGCCCTAGAGCCAGCCAAGGAGCCAGACTCATGCCCTGGACCACCCAAGGACTAGAACCAAAGCATTTGGCTCTTTGACTTTGATATCTGATTAGGCTAATTTAAGCCCCTTCTGTTTGCAACTAAAAATGTTGATATACATCTGACTGCATTCAAGTCTATCACGAGAAGGAGATGCAGTATTTATTTCATGATACACAAGTAGCATTATTCTACTTGCCTCATAATTTCAACTGTGGTGACTTTCCACTGGCATTTAGCCATGTTTCATCTGATATGTGGGGAGAGCCAAAGACGGCAATAAATCAGTATCAAGTGCTAGCAAACCTCCTTTCTTAAAATCTAATACTGCCTTCCATGGGCAGCCGGACCTGAATGCAGGTAGGAAAACCTCCTTGCATGTGTGCATGCTAAGTTGCAGACGTGTCCGATTCTCTGTGACCCTATAGACTGTAGGCTGCCAGGTTCCTCTGTTCATGGGGTTCTCCAGGCAAGAATACTGGAGTGGTTTGCCATGCCCTCCTCATGAAACCTCCTTAAAATGCTTAAGTTGCTAACACAATGACGCATCTCCCAGCCCTGTTGTATAAGCTCATCTTGAAATCCAGGGAGACCATTTCCAGTTCTTTTTGTCTGTTTCAAAATCTAGAGCCAGTGGCTAGCATCCCATCATAGTTCAACAAGTGAAGAACCCACAGAGTTGAAGGTAAGGCAATTTCAGGAGGCCAGGGACTGGGTTGTTTCAACTCAAATGGCTCAAAATAAATTCAACATCTCTCACAACTTCTCAACCACCTTGTACTTCAAAGCTTCTCAACCACCTTGTACTTCAGGCACGTCTCTTAAGCAACCACAGCCAAGTATTAAGTTTTTTTTTAAAAAGGACTTCATATTAAAAGCGAAGACATATTCAAGAACCCAGCATGAAAGGAAAGCCCAACATCCTTCCAGCCCCAATATTATTCAAAATGCAGTAACCTCAATGCACGTCCAATCCACCCAGTGTCCTCGGCAAGACGTCAGCAAGCCCAGGCACTCTGCCCACTGTCCACACGATGATGTCTCAGGGCTGTTGCCTCGTGCACCTGGAGTGGTCCCAGCAGGAAGCAGGGTTCCACTCGTACTGGTTTAATGGAATAGTATAGGATGAAGGGATTATTTGCAGAGGAACAAACAAGGATATGAGCAATAACAAGGGATGCTGAAAAAACCAGAGGTGAGCAAGAGCAAAAAGTTGTCACCTCCCAAGTTTGAAGGGATACGGGGGAGGGAAGGAAATGGTGTTACTGGAGCCCCATGAGAGCTGGAGTCATGCATGGAGGGCCACCTAGCAGGAGCTGTGGCCCTGGGATTGGAGGGGACCATGCAAGAAGGACTTTTTCTTCCTGCCCTCTGGTCTCCCACTAATGCCTCCCACTGGCTAAGCCTGGCCAGGAGCCAGCAGCAAGGGAGCCCAGGTGACACGATCTGTTGGCATGAACTCCCAAATCACACAGCAGAGACATTGGAAGATGGACTGCTTGAGGGCCAAGAGACGATAAGTGGAGAGCTTGTCATTCGAGGTTCTGTCTGGTAGTACCCCACAATCCTCCAGAGGTGTCCCCCTCCAGATGCCTGTTATGGTGCCAGCTCTGCAGAGGCTGAATTCATCTCCAGCACTCCCATTTCTGTTTCCAATTATCCCGGACCATGAGAGAGATTCCAGGGGATGCTGGAGGGCAGTAGGGAGGCATATAGAAATATTGATCCACTGCAAGTTTTACACATTGCAAACGTCTTCCCAGATGTCTTTCATACCTTGGTTTGAGCCAACAGACTTAAGACAAAACGCCTCATTCTAGAATGCTTCAAGCAGTCTGGTCAAGGTCCTCACAAAGGAGTAAACTGCTCTGCACGTAATTATTGTCATGATCGCAGATTTCCACCTGCAGAGACAGGATTTCTCTATCCCTGATACAGGTCTCCTCCCTTTTACTGTTTACAGAGCTCACGGTACTCTCATTCACAGAACTTCCTGCCATCTGAAATCAGGTTTTTATTTAACTTTACAGGTTTATGCTTGTCTCCCTCATTTGAATGTAAGCTTCAGATGGGGAAAACTGTGTTCTTTTTATTCACATCATGTCTCCGGGGAACACGGCGTCAGCACCTCTCAGGAGCTAAGTGAAACTTTTGCACAACTGAGTGGAGGACAAATGGGGACCAGAGAAACCTGTGCCCCCTAATTTTCTCCAACGGCTGCCCCATCCATCGAGGCCGGCTGAGCAAGGGAAGCAGGGATGCTGACAGCAGGATCATGAGAGCCCTTCTGTCCCCCAGGAGAGTCCCCACTGCCTCCAGGATCCCAAGGACCCCAACACCTGCCCAGAGCATCACCTGTAAGCCTGACTTGCATCCATAAAGTTCTGGCTGCAGGTCCTCTCAAGGTCAAGAAACTGCAAGGGATGATGGGAGATGGATTTGGAAAGGCCATGAGGGATGTGAGGGCACATGATACCCAGTAACAGGAAGTAGGCAAAACAGCAGCCCACATTCACACCGATGCTGCCAGAGCCTCAGATTTGAACTGAACATAGAACAGTTTTCACAGATGACCAAAGACCCCATTTACTCCCCAGTAACATGAGATGAGGAGGGAGAGGGAGCAGGGTGCTCTCATAAATCCTCAGAAACTCGGGTCCTCATGACCGTGAACCACTTCTACTCGAAAGGGTTATTGGTGATGAAATGTTCCCCCTTTCCAAGAATTTTCCTGAAAATCCAATCTATTGACTTGGTTTAACCATCAATCTGATACATAGCTTTGCAGACTTCTTTTTACCCCAACCCTGTTTCCCAGAGAAAGAGATTGACTTTTCCATTTCTGCTCATTAAAAGTGATCTGTTTTAGACTCACAGACTTAGAGAATGAACTTATGGTTACCAGCGGGGAAGAGCAGGGGGTCGGGATAGTTAGGGAGTTTGGGATCGACATGTGCATACTGCTGTATTTAAAATAGATAACCAACAAGGACCTACTTTAGAGCACAGGGATCTCTACTTGATGTTCTGTAACAATCTAAATGAGAAAAGAATTTGAAAAATATACATGTATATTAAAAAAAAAGTGATCTTGTTTAAATATTGTGCTATGTCTTTCAAGGAGGCCTCAGATAAAAACAGGAAAGAAATTTCTCAGTCGTTGAGGCACTGAGAAAACTGGTTGCATTTTCTGCCCATGTCAGGCCCTGCAGTTGAGTCAAACAAGCAAAGATCTATTGACCCACTGAGTCAGTTGGTCACACGGCACCTGGACAATGGGTAAGTTCAGTGGGGTCCACATGGGTTGTGGCCACTCACAACAGGTTCTCCTATAGGTTCACAGGTATATAGGCAGCCACGATGCAGAAGGCAGAAGGTTAGGTACACAGCTCACAATTCTTGAAGAGGTACCATCTGAGACCTGTGTATGAACAGCTCACAGCGAGCGTTGCCTAAATGTGCAGAGAACATGATGACAAAGAAGGAAAACCAAACTACCCTCAGTAAGTCAAGGATTTGAGAGGAACTTGACCAATGCAATCCTTACAAGCTCAGGAATTGTGTTCACTCAGACAAGCCTACCTAGGTTCATGTTTACCTTGGAAGGCCTTGTATTTAGTTATTTATTGCCACATAACAAATTAACCCAAATTTTAGCAGATTAAAACAATAAACACTTATTATTTCACAGACCCTGTGGGTCAGATATTAGGGAGCAGTTGAGCTGAGTGATCTTTTTTAAAAGCTTTTTGATTTTATACTGGAGTATAGTTGATCACCAGTGTCATGTTAGTTTCAGGCGTACAGCAAAGTGATTCAATTACACGTATACATGTATCTATTCTCTTTCAAATCCTTTTCCCATTTAGACTGTCACATACTATACAGCAGAGTTCCAGGGTCACTCATGAGATTGCAGTGAGGATGCTGGGCGGGGCCACATCCTCTGAAGGCTTGACTGGGGGTGGAGGAGCCACTTCCAAGACAGCACCCTCACACGGCTGTTGGCTTCAGTACATCACCACACAGACCTCTCCAAAGAGCTGCTTGGGTGTCTTTATCACACGGTGACTAGCTTTCCCCAGGATGCAAGATCCAAGAAAGAACAAGGAGGAAGGCCTTCTAGCGCCTGGTCTCGGAAGACACACACCATCACTCCCACCATACTGTACTCTTTAGAAGAGAGTCACTAAGTCCTGCCCACACTCAAGGCGAGAGAGATTAAGCACCACCTCTTAAAGGAAGGAATGTCATGTGAATGTGTGCACCAGACTTCCCTGATGGCACAAGGGTTAAGAGTCCACCTGCCAATGCAGGGGACATGGGTTTGATCCCTAGTCTGGGAAGATCCCACATATCTTGGAGCAACTAAGTCTGTGTGCCACAACTACTGAAGCCCATAAGCCCTACAGTCTGTACTCCACAACACGGGAAGCCACCACAATGAGAAACCCAAGCACTGCAACAAAGACTCAGTGAGGCCAAAAATAAAGTAAACAAATATTTTTTTAAAAGAATGTATATACCTATTTTAAAACTACCACAAGCCTACTGAGCAGACATCAATAAGAGTTAAACGTGGAACTTAAGAGGCAAGACAGACTCAGGTTTGAATGTTCCTTTCATCATGGGTTACCTTTGCTTTAACTCCATCATACCTCAGGCTCCTCATCTGTAAATGAGGATAATAACACCTGTATTGTCTAGTAGTTGTGAGAATTTAACTAGGTATAAAGTATTCAAGACCATGGCTGGCATACAGCAAGAATTCAACTCATTTTATTAATATTTTAACTCCTATTAACAGTAAAGAAAAACAATTTAGCATTTTTTTACATGTTAATCTCTGGTGCAACACTACCCCATCAATATCACTAATATATCATTTTATTGTTGTTGTTCAGTCACTAAGTCATGTCTGACTCCTTGCAACCCCATGAACTGCAGCACATCAGGCTTATCTGTCCATCACAATCTCCCTGAGTTTGCTCAAACTCATGTCTATCAAGTCAGTGATGCCATCCAACCATCTCACCCTCTGTTGCCCCCTTTTCCTCTTGCCCTCAATCTCTACCAGCATCAAGGCCTTTTCCAATGAGATGGCTCTTTGCATCAGGTGGCCAAAGTATTGGAGCTTCAGCTTCAGCATCAAACCTTCCAATGCATATTCAGTTAATTTCCTTTAGGATCGACTTGTTTGATCTCCTTGCGGTCCAAGGGACTCTCAAGTCTTCTCCAACACCACAGTTCAAAAGCATCAATTCTTCGGTACTCAGCTTTCTTTACGGTCCTACTCTCACATCCATACATGACTACTGGAAAAACCATAGCTCTGACTATACAGACCTTTGTCAGCAAAGCGATGTCTCTGCTTTTTAATACACTGTCTAAGTTTGTCATAGCTACTCTTCCAAGGAGCAAGTGTCTTTTAATTTCATGGCTACAGTCACTGTCTGCATTGACTTTACCATAGATGGGTTTATATAGTTAAATAATAGATAATTATTTGTTTAAATGTATAACTCCTAAGTTTTAAGCATCCTACAAATAACAACATGATATAAGGTCGCTGATGTCTCCAAGACATTCTGAGTCGTATTGTACTAGGACAAAACCAACGTCCAAATTTCATGAAGGTTTATAGGCAGATTCTGCCTTCAAAAGATGCCAGAATCAATTAAAGGCTATACTTTTGTCCTCTTCCATCTAGGACAATTCCTATTGGCTGCCTCTTTTCTTCAAGTGGAAATAAATCAGAAAATCATGACTATGATATTATAGGAACATGGATTGACCCAGGCATCAAGAAGCCACATTTCTAATGTGATACTAATATTTCTACTGATAGCACATACTTTTGCTCTATGCCAGCTGTGTGACCATGGGCAAGTCTCTTAACTCTCTTAGTCTCGATTTTCTAAACCATAAATGAAGGTACTGAATACCCGATTTCTAATGTTCTGTCAAGCGCTAACCATCGCCGGCTTCTCTGAATTTGTCTCTGGATGATATCTGAGATTGGATAACAAGAAAGCTTTTGCAGACAAACCCAGAGACAGTTAAAGGGATGGTTCCATATGCAAATGATGATTGCAAATGTATTTCTTGAGAAAAAAAAGTCTCTCAGGACCAACATCTGGCCAAAAAATGCTGATTGGTATACATATGCTTAAATGTGTTAAAAAACAGTTTCTTCAATGCAGTCTTGTTCTTCATACTAAGATCTACTGAGTAGACTAGAATATCATCCACAGACAGTGAGAGTGTTGTCCCCTTTCTTCTAATTGTATCAGCTAGGTTTCTCTGTGAAATGAAGCATCCCAAACTTAGTGGCTACAACAACAACCAAAGATCCAGCAGCTGGCCACCAGCACAAGAGCAAAGTCCGAAGTCAATAAAAAGAAGTGTCTAGTTGAGCCCGACTAACATTGCAGACACACATAATTACACACTAAGTAAATGGTTGTTATCTTCGACAGTTTCATTTTAGGGTGATTTGTTTTGCAGCAAAAACTGATACATAATCTTTATAATTTGTTTCTCCTCCATGTATTATTTTCTTGGCTAGACACTTAGTACACTGTCAGCCGTGATTCTAAGGCACTTCCTCTTCTTTTGTTCTAACTCTGATTTCCTATTAAACATAATGTTTATGGTAGAGTTCTGAAAGATACTGTCTATCAAGAAAGTTCCTTTCTATTTCTACTTGGCTAAGACTTTTTGCATAAATTAAGAGCTAAAATAGACACTGCTCTCATTCTGTAGGCAATGAGCAGCAGCCCCTTCCAGACAAATGGAAAACTTCTTCCAGGCAGACCACTTTGGGAACATATTGAACAGCTGATGATGGCAGAGACAAGACTGAGACACAGGAAAGTGATTAAAGAATAAGACACACAATAGCTACAGTCAAGTGATGAATAAGAAAGATATAAGGTCAGGTTCAACAGAAGTTCAGAGAAGAATGAGAGGTTGATGTTCAAAACAAAAGGAAGGAAGGCAGGAGAAAAAAAGACAGGAAGAAAGGGACAAAGGAAGGAAGGAAGAGAGATGGGGGGAGGGAGAAAGAAAGAAGTAAAGAAAAGAAGGAAGGAAGGAAGGAAGAAAACAAGCAATTCCATGAGATGAAGACACATAAGAGTGGAAAATGGCAAAATATACTTGACAAGTGCATCAAGGCAGTACCACACATTGACCTCACTGGCTTTTCTTCCTGGGCACATAGAAAGGCTACACTTGCCAGCCTCCCTGGAAGCCCTGTCTCTGCCTACTGACCAATGAAATATGGGGAGAGGTAACATAAGCTACTTCCAAACCTGGCCTTTGAAAACACCCAGTGAGATGTTCCAGGGTTTCCATGGAAACTTCTAAAGATGGCATGGCAACAAGCACAGTTTCCAGATGGCATAGCATAGGACAGAAGCAGTGCCTGACCACTGCTTGGACTTGGACATCGCTACCTGGATGTAGCTCAGAAACTCCATCCAAGCCCTGTTGGACTGTTATACCACTGAGATACAGGGTTATTCGTTACAGCAGCTAGCATCAATTATCCTAACAAATACAAAAAGCTATGATGAGCAGTCTTCAAAGAACCCAATACCTGGACTATCCCACTAAATTCCTTAGAGACTAGCCACTCTGTGCTAGACCACTGGCTTCCATTTTTAAAGACAGCCTTCATTTTTGGAGCTGAAGAAGAAAGAATCTTATTGATTTTCCTGTGAGGAAGAGAGTACCTGTTGTAATAAATTTACTTCCACCAAGGCTGCTGAACAATGAGATCACAAAGGATACGCTAAATAGTATTTCAAAAGAAAAGGTAGAAAACAGACTGAGGCTTTCTGTTCCCAAGCAAACTGGGGAGTCAGCAGACCAGGTGATGGAATTCAGACCTCCTGTGCTTTCCACATAATCTCAAGACAACGACAATAATACTATAAGGAAGAACAGACAAGGCCACTCAGGGATGCACAGTCTTTGGGAAACTTCAGATTGCTCAGTTCCCACTCCAGCCCCTTAACTTTTTTTTAACTTAAACTTTATTTTCTATTGGAGTATAGTTGATTTACAATGTTGTGTTAGTTTCAGGTGTACTGCAAAGCAATTCAGTTATATGTACACATATATCCATTCTTTTTCAGATTCTTTCCCCATTTAGGTTATTGCAAAATACTGAGTAAAGTTCCCTGCGCTACACAGCAGGTCTTTGTTGATTATCTATTTTATATCTAGTACTGCGTATATATACACACTACATACTGCCTGGTGGCTCAGACAGTAAAGAATCTGCCTACCAAGCAGGAGACCTGAGTTCCATCCCTGGGTTGGGAAGATCCCCTGGAGAAGGAAATGGCACCCCCTATCCAGTAGTCTTGCCTGGAGAATTCCGGGAACAGAGAAGCCTGGCAGGCTACAGTCCATAGCGTCCCAAAGAGTTGACACGACTGAGCTACTGACACTTTCAGTGTGTATGTGTTCATCCCCAATTCCTGATTTATCCCTCCCCTCCACCCACATGTCCCCACTGGTAACCACAAGCTTGTTTTTGAAGTCTGTGAGTCTGCTTCTGTTTTGTAAATAGGTTCATTTGCACGGTTTGCTTTGGATTCCACATATAAGTGACTTAGTTTGAGAAAGCAAATTGAAAAATAGTTGAATCAAAGGCAGTACCCTGCTACTTATATTTCAAAACAATGCTGATGATCTTTTTTAAGCAAAACTTCTTTCTTCCCTATAAGCTACTGTTGGGGTCCTTTAATGGACCGGAACCTTGTGGTGCGGAGTCGACGATAAGAAAATGAAAGAGAGAAAGAGAGAGAGAGAGAGAAAGAGAGAGAGAGAGAGACAAAAAAGACCCGGGGACCTAAGCTCTGATGGAGCAAAGGTGCTTTAATGATTTTTCTATGAGTATATATAGGCTGCAGTACAAGAAACTTCTTTCGGGAATGATAGAGATCAGAAAACCAAATGTACAGCAAACGTTACCAGGGAAACATGGGCTAAAAGTAGTCACAAGGTCAGAAGACAATCTTTATCTCAAGAAAGGGGAAGGAGACTAAGCTGTTTTGTCCTAAGGAGAATGTTTACTAAAGGAGACTCATGCTTGCCCCACACAATGACCTCAGTCCCTGGGAGCAGCGTGCTGTTCCGCTTGAAGAGGGACAAAGGACTCATGAGAGACAGCACGTAGGAATCCTCCCGTCAAACATCCCCTGACAAGCTACAATATAAAATTGCACTGTACAGTAGGAAGTCTAAGTGGGGTGACATCTGGCATTCTTTACCTTCTGATCCTAGCATTTAAAAAAATTTATCTATTTGGCTGCTCTGAGTTTTAGTTGCGGCACACAGGATCTTCAGTTATGGCATGTGAATTCTTAGTTGTGGCTTGTGGGATCTAGTTCCCCGACCAGTTTAAAGAATAAGATTGAGGGACTTCCCTGGTGGTCCAGTGGCTAGAACTCCACACGTCCAGTTTTGGGGCTCGGGTTCAATCCCTGGTCCGGGAACTAAGATCCCACAAGCCATGAGGTGCAGCCTAAATTAATTAAAGAATAAGATTGACAGATGAGACAAATTGAGAACAGAACCTTAAAGTGAATTTCTTGGAATGCCCTCCTCTGAGGTCTTTAGAAATACCTTTGTCTCTGGCCTTCCTGGGGCTTCCCTGGTGGCTCAGATGGTAAAACATCTGCCTGCAATGCAGGAGGCTCAAGTTCAATCCCTGGGTCAGGAAGATCCCCTGGAGAAGGGAACGGCAACCCACTCTAGTATTCTTGCCTGGAGAACTCCATGAACAGACAGAGTCAGACTCGACTGAGCAACTAACACACTGGCCTTCCTGAAGCTCATTCCTTTGGTGGATCTCTGAATTTCATGCACTAATCTAGTATCTTCCCAATAAATTATATATTTTTTTTTACTCATGCCTGGTTTTCTATTCTTCCCAAAACAATGACTCCTGTCTAGTTCAAAGTAAAAATTTTCACCCAGACCTCAGCTAACAAAAAGACAGATACCAAAGTACCTGCTGTTTCTCTTTGCCAAAAAAAAAAAAAAAAACCAACAACCAATTAACAGAACAAAAATTCTTTTATCTGTGCTTTAAAAGGAAGCAAATTAAAAATCTAAAATATCCAGATAGAAATGTTTAATCTTAACCCCCTCAGACCCTCAATAATTGGTCAATATTAACTAAAGTCAGATCAATAGAAGAGTCTCAGTACCAAAAAATATACAAATTTTGTCTGAATTAGAAGAGAAAAAATTTAGGTTCTTGGGGGAAAAAAGGGACTTTCTTAAAAGAAAAAACCAGGTGAAAGCTTGCCCAGTCATGTCCAACTCTTTGTGATCCCCTGGGCTGTAGCCCACCAGAGTCCTCTGTCCGTGGGATTTTCCAGGCAAGAATACTGGAGTGGGTTGCCATTTCCTCCTCCAGGGGATCTTCCTGACCCAGAGATCTAACATGTATCGCCTGTGTTTCCTGAATTGCAGAAGGATTCTTTACCGCTTGAACCATTGGGGAAGCCCATAGGTGAAGGAGAGTTAATTAACTCAGCTTAAAGCTCTTCAGTGGAGAAGGAAATGGCAACCCACTCCAGTGTTCTTGCCTGGAGAATCCCGGAGACGGGGGGGGGCCTGGTGGGCTGATGTCTGTGGGGTCACACAGAGTCGGACACAACTGAAGTAACTTAGCAGCAGCAGCAGCAAAGCTCTTCAGAATTCGTCCCCATTAACGAAGGGAGTGGATTGAGCACAAGGGAGAAAATCTGTACCATAAATCAAGCATTACTTGGCTATCTGTGTGGCTCAGTTTTCTCCAGATAAATTTTTAAAATTATGATAAGATCAGTTTTGAGTTTCAATCTTTTCGTAATCCATTCATTTGCCTTTACATGAAAGTGAAATATACTGTTCTTTAAAAAAGGGATATATATATATATATATGTACACCCAGGTTTGATTCAAAACCCAGTGAGAAGTAAAGTGTGCAGTAGATGAAGACACAAATTATCATTTGCGTGGAGCTGATGAGAGCCCAGTTCTAATAGAGCTGGTCTTAAATCAGGATTGCAGTAATGTAGTCCTGCACCTGATTACAAGTATCCAGGCATATTTTGCTGAAGTATACTCAGCACTCCATATATAATAGGTTGTCATCCATTAACAACGACAGATTTGGCTAAAGAGGAAGATTCTGCTTTATGATATTTTTTACAAATCATTGCTCACCCTTTCAGACTCAACAATGCAAATTAGCCTCAGACTCTGTTCCAATCTCCCATGGAGCTGCATGTCTGTGAGAAAGACCCACTCTACTTCTAGGAAGACCTGTCCCAGCTGGCATTCAAGCCCAAGAATTAGGTAGATATTATTATCATGGTTATTATGGGGTTTTCCTGGTGGCTCAGACAGTAAAGAATCTGCCTGCAATGTAGGAGACCCGGCTTCAATCCCTGGGTCAGGAAGGTCCCCTAGAGGAGGAAATGGCTACCTACACTCCAGTATTCTTGTCTGGAGAAGCCCATGAACAGAGGAGCCTGGAGGGCTATAGTCCATGGATCACAAAGAGTTGGACATGACTAAGCGACTAACACTACTACAATCATTTTCAAAAGGCCATCCTGGAAACAGGCTGGCATTTTCTCAAAAATTTAAACATACACATTATTGTACAGCAGAAACCAACACAACATTATAAAGCAATTATCCTCCAACTAAAAATGTAAAAAAAAAAAATTTAATGTTAAACATAGAATTACCATATGAACTAGCAACTCTTCTCCTAAGTATATATGCCACCCCCCGAAAAAGAAAGCAGGGACTCAAGAAAATACTAGCACACAGATGTTTTCTTTTTATTTATTTATTTTTTTTGTGGCCAAGCGGTGTGGCATGTGGGATCTTAGTTCCCTGACCAGGGACAGGAGCCACTCTCCCTGCAGTGGACGCGTGGAGGCTTAGCCACTGGACCGCTGGGAAGTCCCCCACACAGATGTTTACAGCAGCCCTGCTCCCATAGCCATGGGGCAGAAACAGCCTCAAAGTCCACCGACTTACGACTAGATGAGCAAACTGTGGTGTATCCACTCAACAGACCACCATTCAGCCGTAAAAAGAACGACATCCTCATCCACACTACACTGTGAAAGCATCTCAAAATCACTGAGAAGTGAAAAAAGCCACACACAAAGGTCACACATTGTGTACAGAGCCATTTATATGAAACATCCAGAAAAGGTGAACCCACAGAGGCAGAAAACACCTCAGTGATTCCCAACGGCACGGGTGGAAAATTGGGAACCAACTGCCTAAGATGTTTCACAACTAAATAGAGAAGCTGGTGACACAGTCTTGCCAATGTGCTAAATGCCACTGAGTTGTTCACTTTATTTTTATTTGTTTATTTATCTTATTTGCTGCACAGGGTCTTCACTGCAGCACGCAGGCTTTCTCTAGTTGCAGAGAAGAGGGGCTACGCTCCAGTTGCGGCGCACAGCTTCCCATTGCCATGGGTTCTCTTGTTGCAAAGCCCAGGCTCGAGGGTGTGTGGGCTTCGGTAGTTGTGGCATGTGGGCTTAGCTGCCCTGCGGCCTGTGGAATCTTCCCCAAACAGGGACTGAACGGGTTTCCCCTGCCTTGCAAGGTGGATTCTTCACCACTAGAATACCAGGGAAGCTGCTCACTGTGAAATGGCTAACTTTATGTTATGTGAATTTCATAACATAATGAAATGAAAGATAATAACAATTTACCAAAAAAGTCAATCCTGTTCATTTTAAAAATATATAGGCTCATACTATCAAACTTGTCTTCCTTAAACACTTTTTGACCTCCCCCTACTCCCCAGACATTAACTCAAACACACTGTGTTTTAATTACAAGGCACAAAAGTAGGTGACAAGGCTACATATCTAATTAATGTCAACATAAAAACCAGAGATAAATTCCACAGTCACTTTTATACTCAAGATTGGTAACAGCAATCTTTACACAACAGAAAAGCTTAATTGATGTTTCAAATGCTTCCTTAATGTTCTAGAAAGAGGAAACGTGACCATGTATGTCTCACCATCACAAAGAAAGTTAGAGGGAGAATTCACTTATTTCCTCTGCCTTGCCGCGTAGACCTGCAGCTATTTTTTAAAATTTATTTATTTATTTTAATGTGAAGATAATTACAGTATTATGGTGGTTTTTGCCACACATCGACATGAATCAGCCAGAGGTGCACTTGTGTCTCCCATCCTGAACCCCCCTCCCACCACCCTCCCCACCCCATCCCTCTGGGTTGTCCCAGAGGACCCGCTTTGAGGGCTCTGCTTCATGCATCGAACTTGAACTGGTCATCTATTTTACATATGGTAATATACATGTTTCAATGCTATTCTTTGGAATCATCCTACCCTCACCTTCTCCCACAGAGTCCAAATGTCTGTTCTTTACATCTGTTTTTTTTTGCTGCCTTGCATATAGGATTGTCATTACTTTCTTTCTAAATTCCATATATATGTGTTAATATACTGTATTGGTGTCACTCTTCCTGACTTACTTCACTGTGTATAATAGGTTCCAGTTTCATCCACCTCATTAGAACTGACTCAAATGCATTCTCTTTATAGCTGAGTGATACTCCATTGTGTATATGTATCACAACTTCTTATCCATTCATCTGCCAATGGACATTGCTTCCATGTCCTAGTTATTGTAAACAGTGCTAGTCTACACCTATTTTAAGGGGATAGGCATCTTGAAACATTTGGGCATATAAAGTAACAAAATAAAATACCATAATGATGATGGTGATAACAATGCCAGTCATACCACCCTAAACAATAACTTCCATTGGTGGATTGCTTGTCAGGCACTGTGCCAGGTGGCTCAGTGCCATATGTATGTCATTTTTTTTTCAAACTTTCCTTTCAAACTTTTTTTTCAAACTGTCATACAGATGAGATGACATCTATCTGTCACACACCAGAGCTTCTTAAGAATGCACTTCTCCCTGGCTCTGTCCACACTGGTTCAGATGGGTCTGATTCCACCCCTTGATCCATCCAGATGTGGCCAGTCAGAACCAACTTCCAGGACTTGACTTGGAGTTATGAGAACAAACATCTTTCCCAGGGAAGTTGTCTGAGGCCAGGAAGTAAGCCCAGAAGTGATGGATGCCCTCTACCACACCCAGAGGAGAGCCCGCCTCAGGGTGGCACCATCTCGGGATCCACAGCACCCAAAGGCTGGCAATGATTGTGTCCTGACAGCAGCATGGGTCCCTCCCTCATGGCCGAAGCCAGACCTGCCCTGTGCTTATCAGTTACGCCAGCCAATTGTTTTCCCCTGTGCTGCCGAGCTGCAACCTCAGGATTAACTAGAACTGGCAGGGATAGGGAAGGTACCTACCTCATCTCAGCAAAGTGGACCAAGATGGTCTTCCTCCTCTTAGCTTGGTTTAGGTGAGGATGAACACTTAGAGAAGTACAGGAAGGCAGGATGATAAAACAGGGAAAATGACTCCCAGAGAAAGATGTTGCCTCAAAACAGCCAGGCATCCAAATCGTTTCCTTATTCTGACACATGAACAAATCAGCAACCCCTGATGGGGACCAGACTCTCCATTCATGACCCGGGTGTCTGGATTTGCTCCCCACCCTCATTTCCAAGGGGCTTCCCTGATTGCTCAGTGGTAAAGAATCTGCCTACATTACAGGAGACACAAGAGATGTGGGTTCAATCCCTGAGTCGGGAAGATCCCCTAGAGGAGGAAATGGAAACCCACTCCAGTATTCTTGCCTGGAAAATCCCATGGGCAAAAGGAACATGGCAGGCTACAGTCCATGGGGTTGCAAAGAGTCAGACACAACTGAGCAACTAAGCATATCCTCTTTTCCAAAGTGACATGAACTAATGATGCCACTGAGCTATGGCTCATAAAGAGTTCAATGGTTCAGGAACAGAAACCATGAGGGACATAAAGAAGAAAGTATTTGGACCCTGGATTATTTGGATGCTCCAAGAGGCAGGTGCTAAAATGGAGCTGGGAGTGAGGAAGTTGAGAGTGATAACCTGGGAGAGAGATAAGGAGGAGGGAACAGGATGGAGCAGGGAGAGGCTCCAGACTGCAGAGCAGATCCGAAAAAGGCTCATCTAAGCCAAGGTTTAGAAAAGACCCTGATGCTGGGAAAGACTGAAGCCAGAAGGAGAAGGGGATGACAGAGGATGAGATGGTTGGATGGCATCACCAACTTGATGGACATGAGTTTGAGCAAGCTCCAGGAAGCCTGACGTGCTGCAGTCCACCGGGTCGCAAAGAGTCGGACATGACTGAGTGACTGAACTGAAGTGAACCCAATGTTTAGCTCTGGAGCAAAGGCACCTGGGAGGCAAGTCCAGCCTTGAGCAAGGATGACCAGAGCCCAGAATCCCTGTGGTTCACAGCTGATGGCTGGGGGCTGCCTGGGGATAGAGCAGCCTCAACTCAGCTCTGCAGCCCAAAAGAACCCTGAGGGCTGTCACACACTGTGTTCCTTGCAGCGAAGGGCAAGCCTTTCCTAAACACTGTTTGATTCCACTTATACAAGAATACCTAGAACAGTCAAATTCACTGGATCCAGAGTACACTGGTAGATTCCAGGGGCCAGGGTGGGGGTGGGGAGGGGGAAATGGGGACCTAGTGTTTCATGGGGACAGAGTTTCAGTTTAGGAAGGTGAAGAAGTTGGGAGGTGGATGATGGTGAGATTTGCACAACAGTGTGACTGTCGTTAGTGCCACTGAACTGTACAGTTAAATGTGGTTAAAATAGTGTGTTTTATATTATGAGGCTTTTACCACAGTAGAAAAAAGACAGACAGTTTTTATAAAAAAGAGCGACTCTTTCCTGAAGAGAGATGGAGCAGCCCTACTGCATTGTCACAGATCCAGGTGTTCCATCCACAACGTGGGAGTCTAGCTCTGCCCTGGTGACCCCAACAAATGGAATGTTCAACCTGCTCGTGCCTTTCGAAAACGGTCACTAGAAAGCAAAACAAATGGCATTTTAACGTGGAAGACTTACACAGCCTCCCTGCCTTGAATATGGCCGCTCTTGGATATTTTCTTCTGTGTTCTCACAACACGCAAGAGAAACTCTTGAAGGATGCGGTTTGGAGGCTCATGCACCAAGGTCTGGGGAACTAGGTTTTCATCTTGATTCCAGCATCCTGCACACAATTCTCTCTTGGAGATACGAGAAACACTACTTTTCTTTTATAGCTGAACACATGCCCCAACTAGGAGGCAGTCGTTTCAAAAACCAGTTGCCTTGGAAGGATTTCTCTTGAAACGCCACAAATGAAACTCAGCAGCTCACCATTTCAGGAGAAAAAGACACTACACTGGATGATGGGAAACCTGGGGCCAAGTGGAGACTACATCCTGAAAAACGTCTGCACAGCCAGTGAAACAATCCAGAGTGAAAAAGCAGCCTACAGAATAGCAGAAAAATATTTGCAAACCATATACCCGATGAACAATTTCCAGAGTATATAAAAGATTCCTATAAATCAACAATGAGAAAAAAGATAATAATTTGATTTTTTAATGAGCACAGGACTTGAATAGACATTTCTCCAAAGAAAGTACACAAATGACCGATAAGCATATGAAAAGATGTTCAACATCAGTAATCATCAGGCAAAGGCAAATCAAAACCACAATGAGATACCACCTTACTCCTATTAGAATTTTTAAAAAGATAGGAAATAAAAATAGCAAGCATGTGGGGAAATGGGAACCCTCTCCATTTAAACTGCTGGTTGGATGTAAAATGGTGCAGTCCCTATGGAAAAGAGTACAGAAGTTCCTAAATTTTTTTAAAGGTACTTAAAAAAAAGAATAAAGATCCTTGATACTTAAAAAATAGAATTACAATATCACCCAGCAGGCGCACTTTTGGATATATCGCCAAAATAACTGAAAACAGGATCTTGAACAGATATCTGCATCCCTGTGTTCATTGCAGCCTTATTCATAATAGCCAAGAGATGGAAGCAATCCAGATGTCCAGCACTGATGGACGGATGGTAAAGAAAATGTGGTATACATGTACAATGGAATTCAGCCTTTAAAAAGAAGGAAATCCTGTCATATGCTACAACATGGATGAAGCTTTAGGGCATGACAATAAGTGAAATAAGCCAGTCACACAAAAAAGGCAAATACTGCATGATTCTACTTATATGGGTATTTAAATAGTCAAACTCTCAGAAACTGAATGTAGCATGGTGGTTGCCACGGTCTGGAGGGAGGGGAAAGGGGGAGTTGCTGTCCACCAGATATTGAGTTTTAGATTTGCAAGATGAAAAAGTTCTAGAAATCTGTCACACAAAATACATATAGTTAAGACTACTGTGTTGTAGATTTTAAAATGGCTAAGATGGTCGATTATAGGGTATGAACTTTTTTTTACAATAAAAAACAAGAACTAAAGAAAATGCATCGGCTCATATGACAGAATATTCCAAAGTGAGTAGACTGGATCTTGTGCTCAAATAACATCATCAAGACAGAATCACTCTCTACTGCTTCATGTTGACCCCAGGTTCAGCAGCGGGTGTTTGGGAGTCCCGATCCCATCATCCTTCTCTGGCAAGCTCAATGGAAAGAGAACCTCTTTTTCCAAATTCTTCACACAAAGGCCCATGAATGGAGTCTCATTGGCGAGATTTGGGTGACACACCCAAGCCTCGATCACGTGTCTCGAGGGGTGAAATCACTGGAGGGGCCAGGCCCAGGATATGTGGCCACACTGGGAACAGGGAAAGGCATGACCCCCACCCTGAACAACCCAGACTGAGTGGGAAGAATGGCTCCCATGACACAGTAGGGGTGCACTTGCCAGAAAAATGAAGAAGAGATGCTGGACAAGAGAAAAGCTGTCATGGTTCCCCTCAACTAAGAACATCCAACAGAGGAAAAGCAGCAAAATTATGGTAACTACCTGGACAGATATTTGCAACACTACAGAGGTATTTATGAACAGTGTGACAATACCAAAAGTTCTTCTGACAGAATGAATGGTAAGTGATTCCATTCCTGCACAGACATCAAGAAGAGACGTGTGGACACAGAAGGGAGGAAAGGGGAGGCTGGGATGAAATGGGAGATTGGGACTGGCAGATATACACTACCATGTGAAACAAACCGCTAGTGGGAAGCTGCTATATAGCACATGGAGCTCAGCGCAGGGGCTCTGTGATGACCTAGACGGGTGGGAGGGAGGCTCAACAGGGAGGGGTATGTGTATAGCTACAGCAGAAACCAACACAGAATTGTAAAGTGATTATCCTCCAATTAAGAATAAATCAATTAATTAAATAAAAAATTTTAAGTGCATCATTTTATTGTTTTAATTTTTATTTTATATTGGAGTATAGTTGATCTACAATGTTGTGTTAGTTTCCATTAAATATGCATCTATTCTTTTTCAAATTCTTTTCCCATTTAGGTTATTACAGAAAATTGAGTAGAGTTCCCTGTGCTACACAGTAGGTCCTTCTTGGTTATCTACTTTATATACAGGAATGCGTATATGTTAACCCCAAACTCCTAAAAAAGTGCATCACTTTAGGCGAAAATGCTTGTGTGCACAGGTGTGAACTGGTAGAGATGGTCCAATTATGTCTACGGCTTACCTTCTGTGTACCAGGTATTATGCAAGCTGTGTTCTGTACACTCACTCCTTTTAAGAACATGAGAGACTAAGACACTGGTTGTACTGTTTAGAAAGGCTGGAGTATAGGTCTATTTCTTCTGTGTTATTCATTTGTTTAGCTTCATTGTACTGTTATATAACAAAAGAGAAATCACTTAATCATAAAAAAAAGAACAAAACAATATCCAGGATGCACACTGCTCTCCAGCAAATGTGGTAGAAACTTAGACCCCTAAGAGACAAGTAAATCTTCCCATGGTGCTTATCATAGTTCTTAGTTTGTGTTTATTTGTTCACTTCATTAGCTACCCAAGGAAAAGAGGAAACTTTTAAAACAATATTTCTCCAGCTTGCCTGCAGTTACGTGATATAAAATACCCTTATTGTGTCGAGGTATAAGCTGCAACCTTTGATAAAGTTAAAAAATTACCAAATCATTCCAAAAAACACAAAACTTCCCCCCCAAAAAAAGAAAACACAACAAAACCCTAAGGTGTTAGCTTTCTTGATATATATACAATAACTACAAAAAAAAAAAAAAACTCACTTAGAAAAGGTGTTAGAAACTTACTGCTCAATGAACCAAATCCATCTGCTCATGAAAATCCCACAAGCTCTTCAGTCTGACAGCCAAAATTCCCTGAAACATAAGCCCTCACCATGACCTTTTGGCCTTTCACACACCATATTCCCAACAAACAACTCCTGGAATATCCTTTGGGCTTTTCCACCTCCATGCTTCATCCCATGCAGTTCCTTTGATCAGAACTTATTTTTCCTACCATCGCCACATGTCAAAACCATCCTTCCAAAGTGCATCAAGTAAAACTCCTCTGGGCAAGAGACAGATAACAAAGTTAAAATAGTCTAACACAAAACAAACAGACATTCATACCCACTAGGATGGCTTTCACTCAAAAAAAGAAAATAACATGTGCTGGGGAGAAAGGGGAGAAATTGCAACCCTCACACATGGCTGCTGGGAAATGTGAAATGGTACAGCTGCACGGGAACACAATTTGGTAGTTTCTCCAAAAGTTACCATAGAATTACCATAAGACCCAGTCATTCCACTCCTAGACAGACACTGAGAGAAATGAAAAGATACATCCACACAGCAGGATTCTAATAGAGAAAGAGAGACAGAGAGATGTTTGCTTTCCCCACAGTAAAATAAAAGTCTTGGTTCTAGGACTTCCCTGGTGGTTCAGTGGCTAAGACTCTAATGCTCCCAATGCAGGGGGCCCAGGTTCAATCCCTGGTCAGGGAACTAGATCCCTCATGATGCAACTAAGAGTTCACATGCCACAACTAAAGATCTCAAATGCCACAGTGAAGATCCTGTGTGCTGCAACTAAGACCTGGTGCATTTATATAAATCAATAATATGTTTCTAAAAAGTCTTGGTCCTGGTGCTAGGCGGAACTCGATCATAAGCCCAGCCCCTCGTCCTTACTGTGGGCAGATATAGGAGCAGCCGCTGAGATGTTTTTTTTGACCCACCGGGAAAGTTTGTCAGTACCTTCTTAGACCATCCCGTACCTCTATTTTAGCACAGCAACTTTGTTTGTTTACGTGTGTGTCCTCCATCAGAACCTAAAAGGCAAGGACATGCCCCCCACCCATCACTTTCCTATGCCAGGTCCAGACTGATGACTCATTGTCACAGAAATACACAAACACGTGGGTGTTTCGTGGAAAGCTGTCACAGGCCCCTGTGGAAGGTTCAGCCCCTGCACAGAGCCGGGATGGAGACAGTTTGCAGCTCCAGGTAGTACAGCCTCTGTTCTCAGAATCTCATAGTCCAGCACATTCTTCCTTTCTCCTCAATGACAAAGAACCTCATTTTCTACTTCTGTCCACTAGCCTGTGAAATTCTCAGAACTCCCCTAGTCTGGGCACAGAGGAGGCTGTACTGTATGAATCATGTAAGTTGCTCTGGAGAGCAGAGCAGTGATGCTCAAAACAGGGAGGGAAGCCCCACAGAGGGGGCTCCGGTTACCCTGGTGAGATCTACTCATAAAAGACTGTATTCTGTTATCCCTTCCCCACTAATGATGAGCAGAGTGACTTTCTTCATACTGCAAGCTGCTCTCTCACCACACAGATTTTCACAAAATACACCACTGGGCACTCAGTTCATTAAGCAGCTTCACCCTGGCTGCAGTGGGTATGTCTACCGATCAAGCTAGAAGCTAACCTCACCTTGACAAACAGTGGGAGTAGCCAGTTGACCAGATGCCCCTTCAGGTTAGATGAACCAATGGACCCTGGAGCAATTGATCTGACAAACTGACAGTAATATATGAAGGGTAGTATTCACTGGAAATGGTGTTAAGAGAGAGAGAGTCTATCCATCCAGGTGGGACTCCCTGGGTCAGCAGGTCCTAAGGTGGTTGGAAGCCAGGCCCAGGCCTTCCTGAAAGGCTATGAAGACTCTAAGACTATTAACTCTTTATCAGTGTATTGAGAAGCATACGACATTGTCTGTGAGTAGTTCATTTCTAGATACCAGGTAAAAGACACACAAAGGCATAATGTACTCATAGGAAGAATTAGTGCCTTGCTGGCTGAAGACATTAATTATTTAGTCACTGCCTTGTTCTCTTAATTGACTTCATCAGTTAGAATAATATCAACATTAGTTAGAAGTGCCAGCACTTTTCATCATTGGACCTTGCTGGAAATAATAGATGAATTTAAATTGCATACTATGTTTCAGGCAATTTCTGATCATTGGGAGAGCAGGGGGAAATGTGAATCTACAAGAGGTTTCTGCAGAAAGATTTTCTTGTTTCTTTGCCACATTCATATCAAGGGGCCAGTACAGGCATGCCTCAGAGACACCATGTGTTTCATTCCAGACCACAATAAATGGAGTCATGTGAATTTATTGGTTTCCCAGTGCATTTAAAAGTTATGTTTGTGGGACTTCCCTGGTGGTCCAGTGCCTAAGACTCCATGTTTCTAATGCAGGGGGCCCAGGTTTGACCCCTGGTCAGGGAACTAGATCCCACAGGCCAGAAATAGAGACCCTGCAAGCCCCCACTATAAATAAATATTTTTAAAAACAATAAAACAATAAAAGTTATGCTTACACTATACCATAATCTATTCAGTGTACAGTAGCATTATAACAAAAAATATACATACCTTAATGTAAAAACATTTTATTGCTAAAAAATGTTAACCATCACCTGAGCCTCAGTGAATCAAAATCTTTTTGCTGGTAGAGGGTCTTGCCTCAGTGTTACTGGCTGCTGACCAATCAGGATGGTGGTTGCTGAAAGTCAGGGGTGGCTGTTGCAATTTCTTAAAACAAAACAACAACAAGGTTTGCCCATTGATCAACTCTTCACAAACGATTTCTCTGTTGCATGTAGTGCTGTTTGACAGCGTTTTACCCACAGTAGCACTTCTTTCAGAATTGGAGTCAATCCTTTCAAATCCTGCTGCTACGTTATCGACTAAGTTTATGTAGTATTCTAAGCCCATCGTTGTCATTTCGACAGTCTTCACAGCATCTTCACCAGGAGTAGATTTCATCTCAGGAAACCACTTCTTCGGGACTTCCCTGGTGGTCCAGTGTTAATACTTTGTATTACCAATACAACACTTGTACAGGGGGTACAAGTTCGATCCCTCTTAGGGGAACTAAGATCCCACATGCCATGCAACACAACCAAAATTTTTTTAAATGGAATTGTCACTGATTCCATCATTTCTCAAAAAAAAAGAAGAAGAAGAGAAAGAAAAAAGATACCCCCTTCTTCATTCATCCATAAGAAAGCAAGTTCTCATCTGTTAAAGATTTATCATGAGATTCCAGCAATTCAGACACCTCTTCAGGCTTCATGTCTAATTCTAGCATTCTTGCTGTTTCCATCACATCTGCAGTTGCTTCCTTCACTGAAGTCTCGAACCCCTCAAAGTCATTCAGGAAGGTTGGAATCACATTCTCCCAAACTCCCACTTATGTCGATATTTTCACTTCTTCCCATGAATCACAAATGTTTTTAGTGGCATCTAGAATGGTGAATCCTTTCCAGAAGGTTTTCAATTCACTTTGCCCAGATCCATCAGAGTCTATCTATGGCAGCAATACACTTAGTGTATTTCTTAGTGAATAAGACTTGAAAGTTGAAATTATTCCTTGATCCGCGGGCTGCAGAATGGATGCTGTGTTAGCGGGCATGAAAACACACTGATCTCATTGTACATCTCCATCAGAGCTCTTGGGTGATCAGGTGCATTGTCACTGAGAAGTAATATTTTGAAAGAAATCTCTTTTTCTGAGCAGTTGTTCTCAACGGTGAGTTTAAAATGTTCAGTAACGGGACTTCCCTGGTGGTCCAGAGGCTAAGACTCCATGCTCCCAGTATGGGGTATGCAGCTTTAATCGCTGGTTATGGAACTAGATCCTGCATGCCACAGCTAAAAGTTCCCATATGCTGTTACTAAGAGCTGACACAGCCAAATAAGTAAGTAAATAAATAAGTATCTTTGAAAACTAATAAAATAAAATACTCAGTAAACCATGTTGTAAACAGTTGTGCTGCTTTATTGTTCCATTTGTAGACCAGAGGCAGTGTAGATTGAGCATAATTCTTAAAGGCCCTAGGATTTTTGGAATGGGAAATGAGCACCGGCTTCAACTTCAGGTCACCAGCTGCATTAGCCCCTAATGTGTCAGCCTGTTCTCTGAAGCTTTGAAGCCAGGCATTGACTTCTCTAGCTATGAATGTCTTAGACTGCATCCTCTTCCAATAGAGGTTTCCTTCATCTACATTGATTTTCTGTTGTCTAGTGCAGCCACTTTCATGAGTTATCTTAGCTAGATCTTCTGGATAACCTGCTGAAGCTTCTGCATCAGCCCTTGCAGCTTTCTCTTGCACTCTATTATGGAGACATGGCCTCTCCCCTTACACCTCCTGAACCAACCTCTGCCAGCTTTAAACTCTTCCTCTGCAACTTTCACCTCTCTCAGCCTTCATAGAATTGAAAAGTGTGACCCTGGGTTAGGAAGATCCCTTGGAGAAGGGAATGGCAACCCACTGTGGTATTCTTGCCTGGAGAATCCCATGGACAGAGGAGCCTGGAGGGCTACAGTCCATGGGGTCGCAAAGAGTCGGACAAGACTGAGTGACAAACACTTTCACTTTTACCCAATCACTTAGTTCCAGAGCTGAGACTCAGATCCAGGACCCTTTATTGTCAGCGGGTCAATCTTTAGGACTCCTGGAAACAGCCCTAATTGGGATTCTTTTTTTCAATTGGAGTATAATTGCTTTACAATGTTGTGTTACTTTCTGCTGTACAGCAGTGTGAACAATCAGCCATACCCATAAATATATCCTCTCCTTCTGACCTCACCCCATCCCACTCACCTAGGTCATCAGAGCACTGCACTGAGCTCACCAGGCCATGCAGCAGCTTCCCACTAGCTATATGCTTTACACGTGGGAATACACGCATTGCTACTCTCGAAATTTGCCCCACCCTCTCTTTCCCCCTCTGTGCCCACATGTCTGTTCTCTACATCTGCATCACTATTCCTGCCCTGGAAATAGGTTCATCAGTATCATTTTTCTATATTCCACATATATGATTAATATACGATGTTTGTTTTTCTCTTTCTGACTTCACTCTGTATGACAGACTCTAGGTCCATCCACATGACACTTAATGCTGGGATTAAATGATCCTGATGACATGAAGACATACAAAGACAGTAAAGATGACAAGGAACAATGGACTGGTTCAAAATTGGAAAGGAGTACATCAAGGCTGTATATTGTCACCCTGTTTATTTAACTTATATGCAGAGTACATCATGTGATATGCTGGGCTAGATGAAGCACAAGCTGGAATCAAGATTGCTGGGAGAAATACCAATAACCTCAGATATGCAGATGACACCACCCTTATGGCAGAAAGCAAAAAGAAACTAAAGAGCCTCTTGATGAAAGTGAGTGTGAAAAAGCTGGCTTAAAACTCAACATTCAAAAAAATGAAGATCATGCCATCCAGTCCCATTACTTCATGGCAAATAGATGGGGAAACAATGGAAACAGCGACAGATTTTATTTTCTCGGGCTCCAAAATCACTGTGGATGGTGACTGAGGCCATGAAATTAAAAGATGCTTGCTCCTTGGAAGAAAAACAATGACAAACCTAGATAGTGCATTATAAAGCAGAGACATTACTTTGACAACAAAGGTTTGTATTATAGTCAAAGCTATAGTTTTTCCAGTAGTCATGTATGGATGTGAGAGTTGGATAATAAAAAAGGCTGAGCCCCAAAGAACTGATGCCTTCAAACTGTGTTGGAGAAGACTCTTGAGAGTTTCTTGGACAGCAAGGAGATAAACTCAGTCAATCCTAAAAGAATTCAACCCTGATTATTCATTGGAAGGACTGATGCTGAGGCTCCAATACCTTGGCCACCTGATGCAAAGAGCCAATTCATTGGAAAAGACCCTGATGCTGGGAAAGACTAAAGGCAGGAGGAGAAGGGGACAACAGAGGATGATATGGGTGGATGGCATCACTGACTCAATGCACTTGAGTTTGAGCAAGCTCCAGGAGTTGGTGAAGGACAGGGAAGCCTGGCATGCTGCCGTCCATGAGGTCACAAATAGTTGAACACAAATCAGCGACTGAACAAGAACAACAAAGATGATCTGCTTTTACATAGTCAAGTCTTGAAACCCAGAAGGAGATGAACATTCAGGCGTTTCCAAAATACAATGATATCATGTCCAAAAGATAGTTTGGAAATGTTCCTCTTTCATAAATGACATGGGCACGTTAGAAAATCATTTCAAACCAAAGGGTATGGCCGAGTCGTGCCAATAAAAGTGAGCAACGTCTCATTAATGAGACATGGTGACATGGAGAAACACCACCCTTCTTTTTCCCAGTAAAACTACTGTAATTAAGCCAGAGCACTGCCTGTGTTATTAAGCAAAATAAATAATTACAGCATGTCCCTGAGGCTCATTGCTAAGCTCAGCCTTGGGCTAAGGCTCTCACATTAGGTTCTGAAATCCATTTCAGAACTCAGGTGCAGGGTGACTGAGTAACTTGCACACCGCAATTACCACGCAGACCAAAGGTGTCCGGTGTCCCTCAGCCCACACAATGCAATGATGGCTGGTGTCTGTTCCGAGAGGCTTTAATTCTGCAGATCAGAAAGGGAAGCGATGGTTACTTTCTTCCCATCCCCTGATCCCAAAGCTAGGGAGGAAAGGGAGCCGGCCCCAGGCAGACATCTGATATTCTGGACTGAATCAGAGAACAGCCCACAGTCCAAAGGTCACCTTTCACCTCACAGCTGCCCAAGGCTCACTGATGTCCTGTATCTCCCAGCAGAGGTGACCTCTGGCAGAGAAGGAATTCACCGGTTAATCTTTTTTTTACCGTTAGCACTAAGTCAGTCTTTCAGATGGACAGATATTAACAGTGGATTTCCTGGACCAAAGAGGAAAGGAACCCTCACCCCCACCCCTCCATTCAGCATCCTTCTAACTTTCCCTTCCAGCAGAGACAGGCCTTGAGGTGAGCTATGGATCCTGAACTTCCTTTCAAACCAGGAAGGGTTGAGATTGCAAGACACTGCTACAAAGTGACTGGCTGTTTCTCTTGTTCATTTTCTTCAAGTGCACACTCATGGGTTTCCAAGGACAATCAGTGCAGGCAATCACAATCATAGATAGAGAAAATGCAACAGAAATAAAATGTTATACATCAAAGATGTGAGAAGTTGTCAGTACTAAGAGAGCAAAATCTATAAACAACTAACAGAGTGTTTATCTTAGTAAAGAGAGAAGAATTTGATCCCAAAATGCACATCACACTCTGAGCCCACCCCATCACCATCCAATCTATTGTGGCAATATTTTAGCACCAAGGATGTAGCAACTCAGACCACAGGGCAAGCTCCCACTCCAGTGAGGCTCAGCTAACAGAGGACTATGAATATTGCACCTTAAAAATAACCTGTCACTAATGAAAACCCTTTTGCTCACAGGTAAGATTTGAATTAAGTTGTCCGGGTCAGAAGAGGATTGGAAATGTTGTCAAGTGGAAGTTTTATTTAGCTCAGAAGACATTCAATGCTTTCAGTGTACTTAATACTTGGGAGATCAATTCTGACCCTGAAAACTTTAAGTTGGAATCATTGGATCACAAGAATCTCGACTAAGGCTTAGAGCTTTAACGTTATGGGGACCAGTGAGCCTTCTAGAGGGAAACTTCATTCTTGGGGCCAAATGCCATCCCTAAGCATGGCTAATCAACTCATTAACATGGGCTTGTGGATGGTTCAACAACAGCAAAAATACCAACATAATAATATAGACCCAAAGTTCTCAGGCTGCTGACTGGGCATCAGCCAAGCTGACAATCATTTTTTTAGGTGATAATCATCCCTAGGAAAGTCAAAGAAATCTTTTTCATTAAGAAGTCTTAGACTTCCCTGATGGGTAAGTGGATAAGAATCCGCCTGCCAATGCAGGGGACATGGGTTTGATCCCTGGTCCAGGAAGACTCCACATGCCTCGGAGCAACTAAGCTGGTGCAGCACAACTACTGAAGCTTGAGCACCCTAGAGCCTGTGCTCTGCAACAAGAGAAGCCACCACAATGAGAAGCCCATGCTCTGAAATGAAGAGTAGCCCCCACTCACTGTAACTAGAGAAAGCCCATGAGCAGCAACAGAGACCCAGTGCACCCAAAATAAATAATTTTTTTTTTAAAAAGAAGTCTTTAGAGAAATTTCACCCATGATCAATATGTCAATACCCACTCTGGGTTTAATGAGCATTTGGAAACAATACCCATCCCCCAACCCATGTACTCTTTCCTTGGGTGACACCAACTTATTGTTCAGGTCTCAGTTTGATGTCCCCTCTTCAAGAAAGCCATCTCTGAAAGGGACCTCTCCTACATGGTTGGTGGGAATGTTAACTGGTACAATCATTATGGAGAACAGTATGGAAGTTCCTTAAAAAACTAAAAATAGAGCTACCATATGACTCACTCCTGGGCATATACCTGGAGAAAATAATTGAAAAACATACATGCCATAATTTGAAAGATACCATAGTTTGAAAAGATACATGCACCCCATTATTCACTGCAGAACTATTTATAATAGCCAAGACATGGAAGCAACTTACATGTGCATTGACAGAGGAATGGATAAAGAAGATGTAGTACATGCATATGATGGAATATTACTCAGCCATAAAGAAGAATGAAATGATGCCCTTTGCAGCAAGATGAATGGAGCTAGAGATGATCATACTAAGTGAAGTGAGTCAGACAGAGAAAAACAAGTATCATTTGATACCACTCATATGTGGAATCTAATTTTTTAAAATGATACAAAAGAATTTATTTACAAAACAGAAACAGGTTTACAGATATCAAAAACAAATGTATGGTTACCAAAGGAGAAATGTGTGGGGCCGGGGGGTGAATCAGGAGCTTGGGATGGACACACACACACTACTATATACAAGACAGATAGCCACAAGGACTTGCTGTGTAGCACAGGGAACTCTACTCAATCATCTATGATCACCTATATGAAAAAAGAATCTGAAGAAGAATGAATATGTGCGTACGTATAACTGAATCACTTTGTTGCACGCCTAAAACTAACACAACATTCTGAATCACTGTAAGCCAATAAAATTTAAAAAAGAAAGTCACAGAAATTACAGTTGAGAAAAAAAAAAGGAAGAAAGCCATCTCTGACTTCCTAAACTCTATCAGACTTCTCGGTTTTACACTCTCAAAGTTCTAATATTTCTCCTTCAAGATCATCTCATAATTATACTTAATTACCTGTGTAATTGTTGAGAGTCCAGCTTCACTGCCAGGCTTGTCAGAAGCTGTCCCTTTCTGCCTGTTCAGCATAGATGGACACAACTCAGCACATAACCCAGTGAATGAAAACAAAAATATTTATGTATTTATTTATTTCAATTAAGAAATGAACTATTATCTACTTAGGGATAAAACTGGCTAAGAGTCTTGGTTTACAAGTTCTAAATTTTCTAATTTTGTTGGAGATCCAAGTGAAGTAGATGTGTGAGATTTTAGCCAGGGCTTCTCTGGTAGCTTAGACAGTAAAGAATCTGCCTGCAATGCAGAAGACTGGCTCCCTGGGTCGGGAAGATCTCCTGGAGGAGGAAATGGTAGCCCAGTATTCTTGCCTGGGAAATCCCATGGACAGAGGAGCCTGGTGGGGTATCGTCCATGGGGTTGCAAAGAGTCAGACATGACTGAGTGACTGAGCATGCTGAGCGTATTCCCTAGAGCACAGGCTATAGGACACATGGACTTCAGTAGTTGTGGCCACATGTTTAGACCAGATAACTCAGATACCCCTCAGCTCATCTGAAGTACCAGGGGTTGTGTGTTAGCCAGGCTAGGACAATCAGTGTGTTCCATTTCATTCGTCACAGTGATCGGTTCAGAGAGAGACACATGACTCAAGCTGGGCCAATGAAACATAAGCTGTGATTTTTGTTGGAACCACTGGAAAAGAGGAGTACTCACGGTGAAAAGATTGCACTACTGAGAGGGTGACAGCCTAGAGTTGCTGCAGGCCATTTGTCACCCCAATGGAAATGAACAAAACCTAAACAAAGTCCAAAGGAGACCAATCCTAAAGGAAATCGCCCTGAATATTCATTGGAAGGACTGATGCTGAGGCTGAAGCTCCAATACTTTGGCCACCTGATGCGAAGAGCTGATTCATGGGAAAGACCCTGATGTTGGGAGAGATTGAGGGCAAGAGAAGAGGATGACAGAGGATGAGATGGTTGGATAGCATCATCAACTCAATGGACATGAGTTTGAGCAAACTCCAGGAGATAGTGAAGGACAGGGAAGCCTGGCGTGTTGCGGTCCATGGGGGTCACAAAGAGTCAGACAAGACTGAGCAGTTGAACAACAACAACAAAGATCCAGCTGTGGCTGATGTGAGATGTCCCCTTGGATTTTCTTATCATGTGAGCTAAATTGTTTTCTTTATGCATTAAGAGGTGGGTTTCTGTTGCTTGAAGAGAGCCTCCCGTAAAATACGAATGAAGCTAAGGACCCTGAGGCTGGTGTATTTTCCATCAAACCACCTCATGCACAGAATCAGAGCAAAATGAATTCAAAATCCAGTTGAAGATGGTTTCTCAGAAGATGATGTTGGAACTGGGCTGGCCCTTGAAGGGTGGAGGAGGTTCGGAAGGACAGAAAGAAGAGGAGGACCTGCTGGAGGTCCGAAGACGTGCACAGAGGAAGGGAGTGGGGTCAGGAGTGAGGAAGGGGCAGGGGAGAAGCGTCCCTGACTTGGTGAGATGAGTGGGGTGGCGCAGTGGGCAGACCTGACAGGAATCTGTCTGGATGTGAGGCTTAGGCTGGATTTTGAGATTCTGGAGAGAAAAAAATAAACACATAAAGTTAAAAGCACCTTCAGCAGACAGTGGAAGAGGGCCACTTACAAAGTTCATGAACAGGTCTGAAGATGTGCTGCCCATCAGGGGGCATTTTAAATTTTTATTAATTTGTTTATTTTTAGCTGTGCTGGATCTTTGTTGTGGTGTGTGGGCCTTCACTGCGGTGGCTTCTCTTGTTCCAGAGCATGGGCTCTAGGGTGTGGGCTTAGTAGTTGTGATGTACAGGTTTAGTTACTCCGCTGCATGTGGGATCTTTCTGGACCAGGGATCAAACCCATGTTCCCTGCATTGGCAGGTGGATTCTTAATAACTGGACCACCGGGCAAGTCCCTTTCATAGTGTTTTAAAGTGACATCATTTCAGGAATTCCCTGGTGTCCAGTGGCTAGGACTTCATGCTTTCACACCCGGAGTCAGATTCAATCTCTGCTTGGGGAATTAAGAGCCTGCAAACTGTGCATCATGGCCATAAAAAAAAAATAAAATAGCATTATCATTTGAAAATTGAGATGCTCCACATCAAATTCAGATGTGTGTCTTCTCTTGAAACAATCAATAGGAGATGCCCTGAAGTTTCAAGAACCTCCCAGCTTTTCTGTCTTGGGTGTAGTCAGGATCTCCTCCCAGTGAATGTGCTCATCTCATTTTTATATTATTTCTCACTAAGATCAGCTTCCTGATGGGCTTTATCATTCAAATGATTAAGGAAGCCCTTTGCAATAAATAGTCTCATAACTCAGATAGTTCCACTGGGGAGAGACCCACGCCCCTTCCCTTCGCTTCATTAATGAAAAACACAGGAGATGTACGAAAATAAGAAGACAAAAATAACTTTCTGGGAGGAGCTGAATTTTAAAGAGCTTCTTAAAAACTTCCAAAATGAAAAGCAACAAGCATGATGGTCCATCATCTTCAGAAAGAGTAGCATTAAAAGATGACAAAGAAGGGCCAAGATTAGATTTCATGAAAATTTTCCAGCTTCTTGCCTGGGAAGAAGAGGTCAGTAGCTAGTTCTCAAAAGAAGTGGTTTCCAGGATTTCCCTGGAGGTCCAGTGGTTAAGAGTCTGAGCTTCCAAAGCAAGGTATTCAGGTTCAATCCCTGGTCAGGGAACGAGCTTCCACATGACATGTGTCATGACCGAAGGGGGGAAAAAAAGGTGATTTCCCTTCAAATTCAATGTCAATGACATGCACCAAAGATCCTAGTGCCTGTGGTCTCAGATGAACTCAGTTTTATTTCATCATTTGACTCTGGGCTATGGCTTGAGAACAGAGGAATGGCCCCTGATTCAAAAAGAAACAATATAATACCCCAATGGTTCAAAGAGAAATAGATTCAATTGGAGTAGAGATAATGTGTTTGGTTCAAGGAGAAAAATTAAGATGCATTCCTAGTAGGTTTAGAAAGATGTGCCTTGGTCAGCAAGACCCCTGGACCAGTAGATGAGATAACAGAGTCAGAGACTGCTGAGAACTGACCCTACCATGATCTCCAAGGTGACTTGAGCCAAGAACACAGTTGGTGTTTCTTCAAGTGCAGAAGAGGGTCCTTCTACAAGAACTAAGTGGCAGTCTTCAAGGCAGCCTCAGTCTTAGGCCCCCTCCTCATGTTAATTTGCATGAACCCATGGAGAGTAGTAACTAGTATGAGCCTGAGGATAGCTGTGTCTAGCTGGCTCCACACAGGCACAAGATTAACAGGTGTTCTGAAAGGGGCTATGCAGTGGACAAATGCTGAAGTCCTGAGAAGATGCTGGGATCTCACCCAGATCGAGCTGTAAGGCAACATCCTTAGTATATCAATGGCTGATGTGACCTTTGAGTGTGCAGATAATGTAAACATTCATGACTCCACATAGCCTCATCTGTATGTTGGAGGTGTTATAGTGAAGAAAGAAGATAAAAATAACCTGGTGAGCAATGATCCTCCTGCTGGGTGGCTTTGTGAACAGGACTTTGTTGTTGTTCAGTCGCCCAGTCATGTCCAACGCTTTGTGACCCTGTGCACACCAGACCTCCCTGTCCCTCACCATCTCCCAAAGTTTGCCGAAGTTCATGTCCATTGCATCGGTGATGACATCCAGCCATCTCATCCCCTGACGCCTTCCTCTTCTTCTGCCTTCAATCTTTCCCAGCATCAGGGACTTTTCCCCTGAGTCAGCTGCTTGCATCAGGTGACCAAAATACTGGCGCTTCAGCCTCAGCATCAGTCCTTCCAGTGGGTATT
Organism: Cervus elaphus; assembly: GCF_910594005.1. NCBI lineage: Eukaryota > Metazoa > Chordata > Mammalia > Artiodactyla > Cervidae > Cervus > Cervus elaphus. The sequence goes on along the minus strand of NC_057819.1, from coordinate 22,071,325 downwards.
CAGGGTTGATTTCCCTTAAGATTGATTGGTTTGATCTCCTTGCTGTCCAAGGGACTTTCAGGAGTCTCCTCCAGCACCACAGTTCGAAGGCATCAATTCTTTGGCGCTCTGCCTTCTTTACAGTCCAGCTCTCACAACCATAAGTGACCACTAGGAAGACCATAGCCTTGACTGTATGGACCTTTGTCAACAGAGTAATGTCTCTGCTTTTCAGCACACTGTCTAGGTTTGTCATAGCTTTCCTGCTGAGAAGCAATCATCTTCTGATTTCATGGCTGAAGTCACCATCTGCAGTGATTTTAGAGCCCAAGAAGATGAAATCTGTCATTACTTCCACCTTTTCCCCTTCTATTTGCCATGAAGTAATGGGGCTGGATATCATCATTTTAGTTTTTTTAGTATTTAGTTTTAAGCTGGCTCTTTCACTCTCCTCCTTCACTCTCATCAAGAGGCTCTTTAGTTCCTCTTTGCTTTCTGCCATTAGAGTGGTATCATCCACATATCTGAGGTTGTTGATGCTTCTCCCGCCTATCTTGATTCCAGTTTGTAACTCATCCAGCCCGGCATTTCTCATGATGTGCTCAGCATGTAGGTTAAATAAACAGGGAAACAGCAGACAACTCTGTCGAACTCCTTTCTCAATCCTGAACCAACCAGTTGTTCCATCACGGTTCTAACTGTTGCTTCCTGACCCACATATAGGTTTCTCAGGAGACAGGTAAGATAGTTTGGTATTCCCAACTTTTTAAAAGCTTTCCACAGTTTATTATGTTCCACACAGTCAAAGGCTTTGTTGCTGTCGATGAAACAGAGGTAGATGTTTTTCTGACATTCCCTTGCTTTCTCTATGATCCAGCGAATGTTGGCAATTTGAAAAGGACTTTACCTGCCTCTTCCTGTTGGTCCTCCCATTTCCAGCATCCACACAGGTCACCCCAATGATGCTACCCACTGCGACAGCAACTCAGGGCAGGACTCATCTTCATCAGGATCCCCAGTTCAGCCACTCTTAGAGGCAGGCATCCCAGACAGCTGATGCTTTCTTTGAACATAGGTCACCTCCAGAGGGGGCATGCTCCTGGCACAGTCCATGTCAGGATCTGCACTCAGCTGCTCCAAACTTGACTGTCCCTCAGCTCTGGAGAATCTTCAGGAATTACACAGCTCACAGCTCCCCAGTCCCTGCAAGGTCCCACCCAAACCAAGTGACCCTGGCTGGCCTCCTGGGCGTTCCTGCCCTCATGGATCACAGGTATGTGCTGCTGGTTTAATGTCTGAACATAGTCATTTCATGTATCTTGTCCACGTTTCAACTGTTTGCAGAGGGAGGGCAAGTGCAGCCAGTGACACCACATGGTCAGAAGCTTCAAACTACCCTTTAAAATAAACACACATGTGGGACTTCCCTGGTAGCCCATTGGTTGACCACGCCTCCACTGCAGGGGCCACGGGTTTGATCCCTCGTCATGGAATTAGGATCCCGAATGAAAAAAAAAATCCTGATTTCTATCAACATCTAAAATAATAAACAATATTTAAATAAATAAATACATACATGTGAACCAGGGAGTTCCTCCCCAGCCTCACCCCACGGCCCACATTTTAATGCCTCTATTCTGGTCTCGCACATGGAATCTGTCTCAAGTCCTGTGGATCCTGGCAGACTCCTCTCTGAAATCTCTGCCCTCCTCCTCCCACTCATCCAACCTCACTGAAGGAGTCTCTCGGCGGGCCTCTGCCTCCCGGTCTTGTCTCCGCTTCCCACAGGCATCGTCCTGAGACACCCCTGCCACACTACTGCTGCATTCAAACCCCACCCCGGCTCACAGCCAACCTTGCTCTTCATTAGGAGGACATACCGATCATCTCTTCCCCACCTGCCTGTCTAGACCCAGTTCCTGCTCCTCCCATTGCTTGTGCCTGCCTGTGCACACCTGCGGGCCTTTGAACATGCTCACCTGGACATGCACACCTTCGAGCCTCTGCTCGCCTCTCCCCTCTGCCCCAGAATGCTCTCTTCCAGCCTTGCCCTTGGAAAGCCCCCAGCAGCTTCCCTGTCACCTGTACAATCCTCCCTGAAGCCAAATCAACTGTCCCCTCCTCTCTCTCTGACTCTTCCCTTGCGTACATCACACAGCCTCCATGACCCCTAGTAGGTGGAGGGGCACCTGCCTCTCCTCGCAGGATCGCAAACATTTTGGAGAGTGGGAACTGCATGTTATTTCTTGATTCCCCTGCTCCTGCAAGCATCCCACCCACGCTACATGCTCACATTCCAACTGAACTGAATCAAGCCCTGGCAAGCAGCAGAAGACAACTGTGATTGATAGACACACCAGGGCACCCCGGAATACAGACCTCAATTCCAGCTCTTAGCACGGGGGACCATTCATTCTGCACCCCACGCAGGACCCAGAGTGGTAGAAATACAACGGCGAAGCCGAGTTTGAAAGAAAATGTTCAAGCCAAGTGAAATCAGGAGGAAAAAGATAGTCATGGGGGTAGAGATGGATGAATCCCTGAGAAGAACAGGAGGAGAGAGTGGGAGCGGAGGATCTATTTCCTGGCAGCTCCTCCTATCTTTCAGCCTCTTGTCACCATGCACATGCAGCTGTATTATCAAGCAAGAGAATAAAAAAGTCTCCTCTGAGTTGCAAAACACACATGAACTTCCTTAGCACAGGCTGCACAAGGGCAGAGCCGACCAGGGGCACGTCCCAGCCCAGACCTGCCAGCAGGAGGAGGGGAGGGGACAGCATGGGCTGATGGTGGGTCTCCGAGGTGAGAAAAAGAGACAATCATCAAGGAACTGGAGTAGGGTGGGCCTGGGGGAAAGGTTCTTGAGCCAAGAGGGCAGAGATTTTTAAGGAGGAATTTAAAAGTGTGTATTTTGCTTCAGAAATTATAAATAAAATTCTCAGACACAGATTTGAGGGTCCACAGGAATTTCTGAAGTGACAGCCTCTGAGGACACAGAGGTGAATAAGCCACCGTCCTCTCCTTGGAGGAGCACAGAGAGACCGTAGGGGAGAGGCACAAGAATAAATACAAGAGGATGCAGTGTGATGCATGGCGTGGCTGAAACAGACACGAGACACAGGAGGGGCTCACAGGAGGGGGTGTTAGCAAGGAGACTGGAAAACAAAGAAAAACCTTTACTTCTAACATCCCCGCAGCCCTGTCAGGATCCCCCACTCTCGGATCATTTTCACAAGGACACATTTTTTGACTGCTCCCTGGGAACAGTTTTAGGGACATCAGAAAAGTACAGTTAGGAGCACACAGCTGGCAATCCATAAATGCAGATTTAGGGGCTTCCCTGGTGGTCCACTGACTAAGACTCCAGGCTCCCATTGCTGGGGGCCCGGGTTCCATCCCTGGTCAGGGAATTAGTAGATCCTGCATGCCGCAACTAAGACCCAGCACAGTCAAATAAATGAGTATTTTTTAAAAATAAATGCAGATTTAACTGACGTGGTCTAGGGATTCATCCTGATCATCTTCTCAGGAAAGCCACCTCACCTTTATAAATCAGAAATTGACCCCAATTCATGTTCTATCACCTAGGATGCTGAGGCCATAAACCACTCCAAAGCTGAAAGTTGCTGGAAAAATTAGTTTATTTCTCATGTGACAGGTCTGGCAGGGACTGGCCGGGTGCTCGACTCTGCAGATCTGCTAACTGTAGCCCACAGGCCAAATTCGGCCAGCCTCCCGCCTTTGCAACTGAAGAGTGATCGGAACATGGCGTTCTCATTTGTTTACTGCTTTTCAGCAGATTGTGTGAAGCGAAAAATATTTACTATCTGGTCCTTTATAGAAAGGGCTTCCCTGGTGGCTCAGCGAGAAAGAATCCGCCTGCAATGCAGCAGACGCAGGTTCGATCCCTGGGTTGGGAAGATGCCCTCCACTCCAGTATTCTTGCCTGGAAAATCCCATGGACGGAGGAAACTAGTGGGCTACAGTCCACGGGGTCACAAAGAGTCAGACATGACTGTGAGCATGCACACACATCTTTATAGAAAAAGGGTGTTGATCCCTGGACTACTGCCTGTCATTTGACTCCAGGACCAATCACCTGGGGAAGAGTTCCAGAAGTTTCTGCAGCAGTAAATAAATTTTCTTGCATGAAATTACATGTGAATTACACACAACTCCACTCATGAAATAGCCAGAAATGCCACATGGTTCTACCCCACCACAGAGGCTGAAGGTGCAATCAAATTACTGATGAACTATAGGAGTGACCACATACTATACACCTTCAGATTCCTTTTTTAAAAATAAAGAATTCCAGGGACTTCCCTGGCGGTCCAGTGGTTAAGACTTCGCCTTCCAATGCAGGGGTATAGGTTCAGTCCCTGGTCAGGAAGCTAAGATCCCACACACCTTGCTGCCAAAATCCCAAAACATAAAACAGAAGCAACACTGTAACAAATTCAATGAAGATTTAAAAAATGGTCCACTTCAAAAAACAACAACAACTTGAAAATAAAAAATAAAATAAAAAAACAACAAACCTAGAAAACAATCTATCTCAGGCAAAAACCATATATGGACACAATCTGGTCCAATGGCCTTTTCAGGAAACTCAGAAGACAGGTCAAGCAAGAATAAGAACACCCCTTCAAAAAAAAAAAATCACAGAAACACACCTATCTCTGATTAGAATTTTTTTCTTATTCAAACCTCCTGGCACTCACATATCCTTGCAAATTTCTCTCAAGCCTTTTCGGAGAGTCTTCATTCCCTTCCTGCACTGGGCACAACTTCAAATCTGATTTCCTTTAGTCACTAAGTGCAAGCTGTGATTCCCACAAATGTCCCTAAGTGACAGGCTTTATCCCTGTGAGCACTCTGATCTTGCCTCTGAACTAAGCCCCCTGTTCCCAAGACAACATTTACCACCAGCGCTTATGGCACTCAACTTTCCTCTCCTCCCCTCTTTTTCTGTCTCCCAGCCGGGCCTTTATTCTCTCTCCTTCCATCCCTCAATTTCCTTCCACCCCACTGTCCCCACTCCTGAAATGTGTACTTGCCTCATCACCACTCCAGACTCTCCCTCCCGACCCCCCAATTAGGAATCACTCCAGAATTCCCTTGAACCATCAATGGCTGTTTGTTGCAGTCTCTTCAGCTCAAACTGCTTATTTCTTCTTTTAATACATAGAGCACCTTCTGTTCAAACTGCTGGAGGGCCTTGGATGGTGAGGTGTCTTTTCAGTTTTTAATGAGTCCAATTCAGTGTAGACTCATTTTAAGATCTACATTTAAAGTTCTCTTATTAGCTTCACAGAGGGCAGGGGGAAAGTAGCAGAGCCTGGCATTTAAAATTTCACTTCTTAACCTAAAGATATTTCAGAGTTTCCATCGTGATCAAAAATGTGCATCAAAGAAGACACCATATCCACTTAACGAGAAAAACAGCAAAGGAGATAGCCAAGTATTCAAATGCAGAGTCAACAAACTGAGGAGTTTAACAAGATCACCCAGAATGGAATGGTTTCTGTCTCCTTACAACTGTATTTATAAATGTTTTCCTAAGAGATAAATAAGCAGATTTTTGGATGACAGAAATGTTTTCTCTTCTAAGCTTTAGGCAACATGTTTGCCTTCTCAGCTGTATCTTTGCAAATGCCTGTACAAAAGACCTGAAATTCCTGAAGAGTCCAAGTTATCTGCTGGCACTTGGCTTCAAAACAGAGGGAGTGTTCACCCAGTCCCCCTCACATCCCATGGGGCTCTGGGAATGACCACAAACATCACACACACACACACACACACACACACACACACACACACACCCATACACACACACACATTGTTTTATGCAGAAAACCTCCCGTTGCCGTTTTTCTGAACAACTGCTGCCTTGAATAGGCGTATGATGGAAAACTGAGCATGCAAAAAAAAAAAAAGCCAGTATCCTATCTGACACTTATTATTTTAGATGCCACATCAAAGTTAGAATGCAGTGCTTCTTTACTGTAAGGTTGTCATCGTAAGAACTCCACTGCCTGCTTCTGAAAACACAAATTTGGCATTCTCAACAGGGCACCATCAGCCTAGGTGGGGTCCAAGCCAGAACCCAGAAATCTCTGTTCAAACAAGCCCTACTTGAAAGCTCCATTCAGCTCTCCAGAGCCATGTGCAGAAGCTAAACAATAGTAAATTCAGCGAGGACAAGAGATGTCTTCTGTCAGGTCTGGCCCTGTTCCGGGGGAAGGGGATTAGGACAAGCTGCCCAAACAGTAATTAACAAGACAGGAACAACCCCAAAGGGCAGTGAACTGGCTGAAGCCAGTGAGGTCTGCACACACCAGGCTGAGAATTCCTGCGTTGTCTGGGGATTGGTGACAGTCACCTGCCCCAACTAACAGGCAGTTTAAGAAGCTAATGTGCATTTGGAATCTCCAAGAGTAGCATATGAATAGAAAATACAATAGGAGGCATTTTCTCAACGTATTTTCCCAATGTATCCCAAATGTTTCATGGACTGTCTCTAAACAGACTCATCTACTGTATGTGGCCTTTGGGAAATAACTATGCCAGAGAAGGTTTTCTATGTTTGTTTCATTTTACTTTATTTCCTTGGTTTTCAATGGGTAATTTATTTTCAGGCCAAACGTCTTAAGCAACACTGATACAGATCTTTTAAAAGAAATTAGCTTCATCCTGCTAGTGTTATAAAAATAGGAGAGCTGGAAAAGAATTTCGAGATTGCAGACTATTGCTCTCATTTTAAGGTAGGGGAAATTGATGCTCAAAGGAGAAAATGTTGGTGCGTGGGTGGTGGCCAAGATTACAGTGTTTTCCCTGATGCTCAACCCAAGGTTCTGTCATCATTTTATGCTACAGCTTCTTGTCATCATTAGAGGAAAAAACTAGAAAGAAGGAGATGTGATGGGAAAAGCAACTTCTTTTGCAGCCTACAAAAAGGTCACCAAATGCTCTTATTTAGAATTCATACCACAAAATCTCAAAGTGAAATACAAGCAGCAAAAGCTCACAATACGTGACTGAACAACAACAACAACAATTTAATGTTGGATTGTATATCTATGTAAAGTGTTGAAATGCAAAAAAATAGCAGGATTATTAGGAAACTTATGGGCGACAAGCTTTAAGATTTTGGTGTAAGGGTAAAATGCCAAGTCATAAATCATAAGATGGTAATTTGACTACCATAAAATTTTAAACATATGCAAGACAGAAGACTCCATAGAAAGTGAAGGGACAGGACAAACTAAAGACAATATTGGATACATAAATTAAAAATTAATATCCAACTTACAGAATGAGCACCTATAAATCAGTAAAGAAAAATCAACTCAGAGCCAAATGATATGAAAAGAGATTTCCCAGAAATGGAAGTGTAAATGACCAATAAACATATGAAAAGATGTTCAACTTTGCTAGCAGTCACTGAAATGAAAATCATAACAATAAGAAGATATTGCCACTCATCAAACTGACATTATTTAAAAGACTATATAATACTAAGCACCGAGGAAAGAGAAGTGAAATGAGAACCCTCATTCATTGCTGGGAGAGTACCCACTAGCACAGCAATTTGGGAAAATAATTGGCTGCTTCAAAATATTAAAAACATGTAATCCCCTAGATTTAGCATTTATATCTCCTGGAACTTTTTCCAGAAAAGCACTTAACATATGTTCATAATGAGACATGTGCAAATACAGTTAACCCACCATTACTGGTGGCTCAGCAGTAAAGAAGCCACCTGCAATGCAGGAGACGCAGGTTCACTCCCTGGGTCGGAAAGATCCCTTGGAGAAGCAAATCGCAACCAACTCCAGTATTCTTGCCTAGGAAATCCCATGGACAGAGGCGCCTGGCAGGCTACAGCTCATGAGGTTTCAAGGATCAGACATGACTGAGCAACTAGACCACATGGGAAAGAGAGAAGGTCTGCAAACAAACTAAACATCCACCACTGTAGGAATGGTTAAATAAGCCAAAATATATCCCAATTATTGACTCTTTTGTAGCAGAAGCAAGTCAAAGATACATGCATCCCATATACATTTTGCAGCATTATTCACAGTAGCCAAGACATGGAGGCAACCTAAGTACCTATTGATGGATAAGTGGATAAAGAAGATGTGGTATATATATGCAATGAAATATGATTCAGCCATAAGAGAAAATCTTGCCAGTTGCAACAACACAGATGGACCTTGAGGGCATCATGTTATGTCAAATGAATAAGACAGAGAAAGACATATACTTATGATATCACTTATATTTGGAATCTAAAAAACAAACAATTAACAAAAACAAGCTCATCGTGCACAGAGAACAGATTAGCAGTTGTCAGAGGTAGGGGTGGGGTAGGCAAAATGAATGAACGGGATAAAAAGATATAAACTTCCAGTTATAAAATGCGTAAGTCATAGGTATATAATATACAACACAGAGACTATTGTTAATAATATTGCATTGTATATCTGAAGGTTGGTAAGAGAGTAGATCTTAATAATTCTCATCACAAGAAAAAAAGTTTGTAACTGTGTTGGTGACAGATGTTAACTAGATTATGATGATGATCAACTGCAATAATACAAATGTCAAATCATTAGGCTATATGCTTTAAACTCATATAATGTTACATGTCAATTATATCTTCATTTTTACAATAGAATCATGCCAGAAGACCCCTGCTTTCAATAATATATGTGTGTGGTCATCCAGTTGTGTCTGACTCTTTGCAAACCCATAGACTGTAGCCCACCAGGCTCCTCTGTCCATGGAATTCTCCAGGCAGTAATACTGGAGTGGAGAGCCATTCTCTTCTCCAGAGGAACTCCTGACTCAGGGATCAAATCCAGGTCTCATGCAAGGCAGGAGGATTCTTTACTGTCTGAGACACCAGGGAAGCTGCTGCTTTCAGTAATGGTTGCCCGGATAATCCCAACCAGCTCTCCAGCTGAGGACACAATCAAAGTTGCTCAAAATATAACAGTGACTTCATATACACTATTAATACTAAGTATAAAGTACTTAACTAATGTGAACATACTATATAGCACAGGGAACTCTACTCAGCTCTACCTAAACAGGTAGAGAATCCAAAAAACAGGGGATTGTGTGTACCTATAGCTGATTATGTGTACCACAGCTGATGGTACCTAAGCTATGACCAACCTAGACAGCATATTAAAAAGCAGAGACATTACTTTGCCAACAAAGACCCGTCTAGTGAAAACTATGGTCTTTCCAGTAGTCATGTATGGATGTGAGAGTTGGACTATAAAGAAAGCTGAGTGCCAAAGAACTGATACTCTTTAACTGTGGTATGGGAGACGACTCTTGAGAGTCCTTTGGACTGCGAGGAGTTCAAACTAGTCAATCCTGAAGGAAATCAGTCCAGAATATTCTTTGGACTTATGCTGAAGCTGAAACTCCAACACTTTGACCATCTGATGAAGAACTGACTCCTTAGGAAAGACCCTGATGCTGGAAAAGATTGAAGGTAGGAGGAGAAGGAGATGACAGAAGATGAGATGGTTGGATGGCATCACTGACTGAATGGACTCAACAGACATGAGTTTGAGCAAGTTCTGGGAGCTGGTGATGGACAGGGAAGCCTGGCGTGCTGTAGTCCATGCAGTCGCCAAGAGTCGGACACGACTGAGTGACTGGACTGAGCTGACTGATAGCTGATTCACTCTGCTGTACAGTATAAACGAACACAACACTGTAAAGCAACTATACTTAATATAAAAATGAAAACAACAGACAAAAATATATATTAATATAAGGATGACTTAATGAAGGCACCCGAGAAACAATCAAAAATATGAAGAATTACTACACCAGAATCCAGGAGAGAACAGAGGGCCAGGAAGATGAGCCTAGGACTGGAGGTATCATTCCCTCTGTGGGCATTTGTCAGTATCAGAGGAGATAGCTGAGGGGCTGAGAGTTTTGACAGCCTCACGGGGCTGGGGCAAATACTGGAGCCCAGAGCTCACAGAAGGGTGGAGGCCTAGGGAATCTACACACTAAACTGCAATCTCAAAGAAACCTATAGTCAAATTCAAAAGACTTAGATTAGCAGAACAATTTTGAAGCAGAAAATGAAAGTTAAAAGAGTTTATACTACCTAGTTTCAAAATAATCAAGATAATGTGGGCAAGGAGACATATAGCTACAAGGAACAGAATAGGCAGTCCAGACACAGACTTGCAAATATATAGAGTAAATGAATTTTCAGTAAAAGTAGCAAGGTACTTCAATGGGGAAAGAATTTTTTTCAATAAATGTGCTGGGGGGAGAATTGGCAAAAACATAGCGGAGAAAGGGATAGTTGGAGAGGAAGAGGGAAGCAGATCCAGAGAGAGAGAGACAAACAGAAGAAGAGAGAAATAAAAGGCAAAACAAGAGAACCAGGGCTTTTACCTCCTGCTCTGATGAATTATAGACCTAAACCTATAAAACTCCTACCAGGAAATAATGTACAAAATCCTTATGACTTTAGGATAAAATTGATAGGACACAAAGACCATGAACCATAAAATTAAAGATTGATAAATTGGACTTCATGACAACTTTAAAACTTTTGTTCTTCAAAAGGCATTGGTAAGAAAATAAAATGATAAATCAGAACAGAAATTTTTGCCAATGTGCATCTAATAAAACCCTAGTATCCAGAATATAAAAACAGCTCTAAAACTTAATAATTAGAAAAGAGTTAACCTGATGTTTTTCTAATGGATAAAGGATTTTGACAAGCATTTCAACAGAGACGATAAATGAATGCTAAACAAGCACAGGAAAAGATTTTCAAAATATATAGTTATTCAATTCAGTTCAGTTCAGTTCAGTCGCTCAGTCGTGTCCGACTCTTTGTGACCCCATGAATCGCAGCACGCCAGGCCTCCCTGTCCATCACCAACTCCCGGAGTTTACTCAAACTCATGCCCATTGAGTCGGTGATGCCATCCAGCCATCTCATCCTCTGTCGTCCCCTTCTCCCCCTGCCCCCAATCCCTCCCAGCATCAGGGTCTTTTCCAATCAGTCAACTCTTCGCATGAGGTGGCCAAAGTATTGGAGTTTCAGCTTCAGCATCAGTCCTTCCAATGAACACCCAGGACTGATCTCCTTTAGGATGGACTGGTTGGATCTCCTTGCAGTCCAGGGGACTCTCAAGAGTCTTCTCCAACACCACAGTCCAAAAGCATCAATTTTTCAGCACTCAGCTTTCCTCACAGTCCAACTCTCACATCCATACATGACCACTGGAAAAACAATAGCCTTGACTAGACGGACCATTGTTGGCAAAGTAATGTCTCTGCTTTTTAATATGCTACCTAGGTTGGTCATAACTTTCCTTTCAAGGAGTTATTAGGGAGATGTAAATAAAACCACAGTGAGATACCCTTATATATACTAACTAGAATGGCTAAAATTAAAGACTGATAGTGCCAAATGTTGACAAGGAGTGGGAGCAACTAAAACTCTCCTATACTTCTCCTGGAAGTATAAAATGACACAATCACTCTGAAAAACAATCTGGCAGTTCCTTATGAAATTAAACATACACCTACCATATGATCCAGTGATCCTGAGTATTAACCATGTGAAATGTGAACATTTTTCCACACGAAGATTTGTATACAGATGTTTATGAGAGCTCTATACATAATAGCATGAAACTAGAAACAACCTAAATGTCCATGAACAGGCAAATAGATAATAAATTCTATCTCTACCAGGGGGAGGAGAAGGAATGGCATATTAATACATGTAACATCATGAATAAATCTCAAAACGTGATGCTAAGCAAAAGATGCCAGACACATCTTTCCATCTATATTAAACTGTAGAAGAGGCCAGTCTAAGCTATAGAGATGGTAACCAGGTCAGTGGTTGCCTAGGAATAGGGGCAGGGAATAGGGAAAACTTTCATTGTCATGGTAACGCTATACATCTTGCTAGTGGTACTTATTAGTCAGGTGAATAAATTTGTCAAAACTCATCAAAATGTACATTTAAAGTGGGTGTGCTTTATTGTATCCAAATTGTACTTCAAGAATTTTTTATTTTTCAGAAAGCAGCTACAGAAAAAGGGAAGATTACCTTGAAAGTAAAAATAGTTAGACTGACAGTAACTTCTCAACACAAATGATGTAAGCCAGAAGACAATATAAGGATATAATCAAAGTGCTGAAAGAAAATAACTGCCTACTTAGATTTCTACTGCCAAGTAAATAATTCTTACAGAACAAAAATAAGATAAAAGCATTTGCATACCAACAAAAAAATATTAATGTGGAGCAAACATTACTAAATAAAATACTAACAAAGGCCAAAGTTATCCCAGTTTTTCAACTGATTAGACCAGGCCCATCAGATTAACCAGGGTCATCTCCTTTATTTAAAGTCAACTGATGATGAAGGTCAAACACATCAACAAAATACCTCATAGCAATACCTAGATTAGTGATTGATTGAACAACCAGGAGCTATAGGCTAGCCAGGTTAATGCATAAAACTGATCATCACAAGTATTAGCTAATACTTTCAGAGAAGCAATTTTCCAAAGCATTGAATAAGCCTTTAAAATATCAATATCCTCTACCATCACTTCTGCAAATGAACCTAAGAAAATAAGCTAAAAAACAAAGCGTTATTTAGATGAGAAAACTATTTAGAAACAATCTAACTGGCCCCATTCAAGAAATTAAGTAAATGATACAATACTTGTCTGAAGAAACAATGAGAAGCTATTGAAAGGCTTACAAAAAAGTTTATAATTATATTTGTAAATGTCTGTGATGAAATACTAAGTCATGAAATACTAAGTCAAGAAATGCAGGAGAGAAAGTTGTTTTACAGAATGTAATAAATTTGGAGAATAAGAACATTAAGTAGAACTAGGAAAAAATGGTAACAGTGATTCTTCATGCTTTCTGTTTTTCTGTTTTCTGACAATAACCTTGCATTACTTTTCACATTACACAGAGTGAAATAAAGAAGAATGTTCCATGCAAACCACAGATGTCTGTATAAAAGAGAGATGTCATTCTGGTAATTAGGAGTGTTTTGTCCTATTACAGACCCCAAGTCTTTTGTACGCAAATAAGGTCAATCAATGACCTACTCTTATCTTTAAGAGAAAAAAGGGGGAGAAGACTAAAAGTGGGAAAAAAATGACACTTTCCTCAACCCAGCAGAGATCTCAAATAGAAAGGACCTTTTCTGACATAGTTACCTTCCCAAGTCACTGTGAAAGTAACTTTAATAAATTACCAAGGGAAAAAATACACTTTCACCAGCCTTGCCCTTCCCAATTCAGCTCAATTTCACGGTGCACGACTGCCTTCTATTTTATTGTCACTAAGGCACCAGAGAAAACAAATAGAATAAAGACTACCATTGTTAGCAGACGTTTTGGAAAAAACAAACAAAAAAATTTTTCTTTCTTACAGTTCCAATGGGTTATTTAGTTTCAGTGGCATCTGTTGACAATGAAAAAATGTAACCACTGTAGCTATAAATCTCCTTTGGTTGTAAATGTTTAATTATAATGTTTCCATTTCAATTTAAGATAAATCCACTTTCTATCTTAAGAAAGAACTGTTCCCAAGGAAACAGAACAGGGGGGAAAAATCCACAGCAGTGATTGTTACCCAGCCCCTCTGAAACTCCTCTAAAGCAGAAATCCAGTCAGTCCTTCCCAGCAGGTTACCAACAGGTAACCACAGAGGAGATCAAATCAGCACCCCCATTCCATCCTCAGGAAGTTTTCTGGTTCTGCTGGAGTTCTCGGAGAAACAGATCATGCTACACTCCCTCCCTGCATCACATAAGGCAAGTTTCCAGCCACAGACGCTCAAAAACGTTTTTCCCATAGACCCGAACTTACAAACAGCCCGCTCTCCCACCACAGTTGTATCTGGTGGATTTCTCTAGAACCGCAAGGGATAATATCCACTGCAGCCTGGGTCTCCTGCTAGGGATGGGGTAAAGGAAACCCAACAGAAGCCCATTCTCTACCTCCGAGATGAAAAATAATAAAAGTGCCTTGAGAAGCATCACCCAGAGATGCCACTCAGAGACTCCTGGTTCTGATCATAATTATAAATGAAAATCTGAATGTAACCCCAGGTAAGGAGAAACTGGACAGTCGGACCCATCCCTCGGGCTACTTCTCACAACCCAGGAAGATCTCTCAGTGACTGAGATTTGGCAACTGCAGAGCAGGGGCCAGCTTTGACCCCCCAGATCATCTGCATTGGCCCACTCACTCAATATGTGTCGAAACTTAACTTAGGGTCTGGAGATTTCATAGAACGGGATTTATGTCTGTGTCCAAAATTCAACCCTACTTGCAGAATAGACTGTGATTTTATGAACGATGATCAAAAGTTGCCTCAGAGAAACACCCCTCCTCTGATCTCAGCTCAAGTGGGGTGGAGTTCCTTCAGGAGCATTTGCTCCTTGTTCCTAATTAGAACTTCTATCTTTCTAAGGAGATCATTTACTGAGGGCTTACTCTGTCCCTCGATCTGTACAAAAACTTCAGACAATTATCTCGTTTAGTCCCCACAGCACACCTCACAATAAGCATTGTTCTCTTTCCAATGTCACAAATGAGAAACTGAGGAACAGGGAGATCGAGTCACCTGCCTGAGGTCACACAGCTAGGCAAGGACAGAGCCTGGATTTGAACCCAGATCTGACTCCAAAGATTGTCAGTTTCAATGACTGGGGTATTTACTTCCCTGAAGACAAATCAGGCAAATTCCCGAACCATCCCCAGTTCATAGGTAACATTCAGATTCCCAATCGTAGGCACACTGGCTGCTGTGAAATTTGAACAACTGTCTGCTATTTCTCTATTTCAGACATCACCAGCTTGGTTTTCCCAGAGGCAGTAACAGCACACAGATACCAGATTTCACAGCTATTTTCTCTCCGCAAATACCTTCTAAACCTCCGGTCTTTCTGCTTTTCGATAAATCATGATCCAGGCCCCTAGCAAAGCTACTGCTTTATTTGCTGTTGCCTTTGAAACAAGTAAAAGTGGAATCCAAATGGGTTTCTAGGGAGAAAAACAGAACATACCTTGAAATTCTCTTTAAGGATCAATCCAATTTCATTTGCCTAATTGTGTATCTGGGGTTAAGAAAATCAGTTTTAGAGAAAAAAAAAATCTTCAAAAACACTGCATTTGGATTCAAGTTTTTACAGTGGATTTTTTTAAATTGAAGTACAGTTGATTTACAGTTATGTTAGCTTTCAGTGTACAGCAAAGTTTTACATACACACACACACACACAGAGATATATATATACATAGATACACACACACACACATATACTCTTTTTCAGATTCTTTCCCCTTATCAGTTATTAAAAAATATTGAGTATGGTTTCATATGCTACACAGTAGGTCCTTGTTGGTTATCTATTTTATATATAGTAATGTGTGTCTGTTAATCCCAACCTCTTTAGGATGGATTTCTGCAGAAGGAGGAAACTGTTAAGAGAGCATTTACAAAGGCTAGGCTGTTCTTTCTATTTTACTTTATTTTAATCCCCACAGTGAGTCTACAAGGAAATTCCCACTTCATAGAAGAGGTTCAGAGAGTTTCTCATCTGACTCAATTCACACAGCTGATCAGAAATGGAGGAACCACGATGGAACTCAGTTCTCTGCTTTCAAACCCCAGGCTACACCTGCCTCTAAAAAAACCCCTTTTCCCTGGATCTGAGAGATTCTTTCCAGATCACACTGGGGGCTGCTTCTGCCACAACCGGATGGTGGGTGGTGTGCAGTGGATCTCAAGGCCAGAAGGGCCAGCAGACATCCTCAGCGGGTGAGACCCGCTCCAGTGAAACATGCAAGTGTGATTCTCAAAGCCAACATTCAGCTTATTTGCATTTAGAAAGAAACTCTGTTGAAATATCCTCCCTTTTATTGGTTCATTACACTTTTCTTCATCTCTCTCTTCTGTGTATCACAGTGGTACAAAGGTTTATTTCTAATGGGTGTTTTAAATTGTTTCCTTCAACCTGGAAATCTTATTTTTTCATAGCAACCATACAGGAATCACTATGTCTGTCTTGATACAGAGGTGAATATAATAATATTAAATCCGCAATACTTACAGGTCACTTGCTCTGTGCCAAACTCTGTTGTAAGAGGTTTAGAAAGATAAAATAATTTAATCTTACAACAGCCCTACCAGCAGATACAAAATTTTCTCTAAAGTTGAGGAAATGGAGGCACAGAAGTCCAAATAACTTGTTTACAGTCACATACCTAATAAGTGGCGATATCAAGAAACATTTCCTCAAAGAAGAACATCACCATGCGCTTAACAGTAAATGCCAATAGCTAACCTCAGGGTGATATTGCAATTTATAGTGAGAAAGATGTATTTGGTCGCCTCTGTTCCTAGCACAGAGCTCCTAAAATCTTTGGAACTTCCTAACTGATGAGAATAATAAAGGTGACTTTTGTTCTGTTAGTGAGGTGACTTTTGGAACTCACTTGAGGATGGTGAGGATGGTTGGTTACCAGGGCAACCAACTATGTGACCGGAGGGTTGGAATTTTCAGTCCAGCCCCCCGACCCTGACCTCCTAGGAAGGGAGAGAAGCTGGAGGATGAATCACTTGCCGATGGCCAATGATTTGTAACCTTTCACGCCTATGTAATGAAGCTTCCATAAAAACCCAAAAGGACAGGGTTCAGAGATCTTCTGGGTTGGTGGATATTTGGGGAGAGTGGTGGCCTAAAAAGAGCATGAAAGTCTGCCCCCTTGCCCCATACCTTGCCCCTAGGCATTTCTTACATTTGGCTATTGCTGAGTTACATCTTTTATAATCAACAAGTAATCTAAGAAGTAAAATGTTTCTCTAAGTTCTGTGAGCTACTGTAGCAAATCAATCAAACTCAAGGAGGAGGTCATCAGAACCTTCGATCCATAGCTAGTGACTCAGAAGCATAGGTGACAACCTGGACTTGGAATTGGCATCTAAGTGGAAAAGAGAGGGCAGTCTTGCGGGATCTCACAGTGACACTAGGTGGACAGAGACCGAATCCAGTTGAATTATAGGAACCCCAGCTGGTGCAGGAACACTGCTCAGTGGTGGGAACCACCCACCCCCACAACACACACACATACGCATTGGAGTTGGGTTCCAAACTTTTATGCAGTGTGGAGCAGACAGTAGGGCGTGGAGGGGACTGTGGCAAACAGGAGAGCACAGCCCCCCCATAAACTGAATGGCCAAGGCAGCATGGGCAGCTGTGATCTTTCAATACCAGCCTGACTTCATCTTAACAGGACTTCCAACTTCCCCAGAGAAGCCAGAAATGTGTGTGTGCAGCCAACTCTCCTCATTTCTTTTTAATGTTGGCCCAAACTGAAGGGAAAAAGAAAACATTCAGCAGGCCACACAAAATAGGTTCAAGGTTTACCAATTTGCCACCTGTATTTAGGAGATTCCAACGGACCCCATGCTAAGTACCAATAGTTTATATGTCTATGCAGTTGAGGGGACTGCATAGGAGGGACTCTTGAAAAGAAAGACACTGCTTTGCAACTGTCTAATCAAAGGGAAGATACAAGGGGCCTTAGAAAATAACAGTGCACCCTAGTGCACTCAGCATCAAAGTGTATCGAATTCATCACTGCTGTTTTTATTTTTTGAAAATCATTAAATATCATTTTCTTTCCCTTTATAGCAAGATCCAAGTGACAACCGATCCATCAGCTTATCGGCTGATGTTTAACTACAGCATTTTGCATTCATTATTTCCTACTTAAATCATTCTTTGAAAAAGAGGAATAACTTCATCTTGCCTCTTGACAGCAGAGAAATTAAATATCAAGACTTTAAGATGAGTGTTTCCCAAACACCAACAGCAGATCCATAAAATTAAGCCAGAAGAGCATCAACCCAAAATAAGACAGATAGGGACAAGTTTCTGAAAAACTCCTCTCATTTCCAAAAGTTAAGAAATTTCTAAACTCAGACACAACTTGCTAATTGGTACAACCACTTTGGAGAGCCATTTGGTGACATGAAGAAAGTTGAAGATATTTACACCCAAGGAGGCTGCAACCCCATTGCTAGGACAGACTCTGGAGATTGGGCATCCCATTTTTAAAATCTGGTCCCCAGCAAGGAATAAATTTTGAATTACAACTCAGAAAAATCATACACGAAGGACACTAAAGTTACACGAAATAATATTTTTATTATTTTATTATTTTTATAATATATTTCTGTATAATATTTTTCTGTATTAAATGCTTTGGACTCTCATATTTTCTATTTTCTATTTTTCTATATTTTCTATTCTGTGCTAATCTATTCAATTTCTCTTTTTTTAAATATACTTGTCAGTACTCATTAACAGTCACAACCCTCAGTTTAAAACCACTATCCCAGAGGATCTGGTGCAAACCATTAAGATTGCATGCACAAGAATGGGTATTAAAATCTACAAGAGCAAAAATTTAATTTAGGAAATGTTGCACTGAGGAAAAGAGGCAAGTTGCCTTGATCCTGATAGCATGATGTCATGTACATAGTTTTCAAACATGACAAACACAGTTCTAGGGAACTGTACCTGTCTCAGTCCATTTAGGCTACTCTAGCAAAAATGCCACCTACTGGGAGGCTTATAAGCAACAGAAAATTATTTCTCTCAGTTCTGGAGACTGGAAGTCAAAGATAGATGTGCCAGAAATTCCCTGGCTTCCCAATGGTTAGGCTCCATGCAGGATCTTCCCAGACCAGGGACCCAAACCGGGTCCCCCACACGGCAGGTAGATTCTCAACCAGCAGTGTGCATGTGTGGTCAGTTGCTTCAGTCATGTCCAGCTCTTTGTGACCCTGTGGACTGCAGCCCGCCAGGTTCCTCTGGCCTTGGGATGCTCCAGGCAAGAATACTGAAGTGGATTGCCATGCCCTCCTCCAGGGGATTTTCACAACCCAGGGATCGAACCCAAGTCTCCTGCACTGGCAGGTGAGTTCTTTACCACTAGCACCACCTGGGAAGTCCTCTTAACCACTGGACCACTGGAAAAGTCCTTAGAGTCTTTTTTATAAGGGCACTAATACCATCATGGAAGCTCCATCCTTATCTGATCTGATAAGGATCTCCCAAAGGCTTCTCCTTCTAATACCATCACCTTGGAGATTAGGATTCCAGCAAATATACTGCAGAGGCAGGGTGTGTGGGGTGTGGGGGAGACAAACATTTGAACCAAAGCAGTACCTACAAAATAAAATTAAGTGAACACTCACAAGAAGGATAAGCGTGTAACTCAAAACAGTGGTTAAATCTAAGGAGGAAAGAAGAGGAATACAATAGGGATAGTTTGGTCATTTGTTTTTGCTTGTTTGCTTTTGTTTTGTTTTTTGACCGTACCATGCATCTGAGAGATCTTAGTTCCCCAATCAGGGATCCAACCCACACCCTGGGCGGGGAGAACACAGAGCCCTAGCTACTGAACCGCCACGGAGTCCCTTTGCTTTTGTTGTTTTAAGCTCTACAGCAAATTTGGGGAAATATCAAAGCGTGACAAAGCTATGCAGTAGATAGGGGGGTATTTGTTACAATAGTCTCTATATTGTCAAATAGGGTTGAAATTGTTCTCACAGAAAGAAAAGTAAAGGAAAACAACTTGTCCACTTAGAGAGCAGAGAGCGGTCAGCTTCCTTGCTCTCTGGACAGCTACGGTCCCTCTCTGTTAAGGGGTGGCAGGAAGTCCAGGAGGTGAGGTGTTCCTAACAAGATCATCCTTCCCTCCTCACGCAGTAGCACCTGCTATGCACTAGGCATGGCTCTGGGGAACAGTGATGCCACGTGAACAGACACACAGGTCCTGTAGTCCTGAAGCCCGTGGATTAAGTGCAGTTATTGTCAGAAGTATAAAAGCATAGCAGCAAGAAGAACTCCAAATACATTTTGCAGACAGTCCCCCACACGACAAGGGACCATGACTCCTACCCTTTAGTGTGGGCTGCATTGTAACTTCTTCCAAAGAGGATGGTGTAGACAGAAGGGCATGGCATGGCTTCACAGCAGAGAAACCCAGCAAATACTGGCTGCAACTGGTGACCAAGGTCAATATCAACAGTGACGAAGGGTCTGGTCACGGGTACTCTCAGTATGATGTGATGAAACTGCAACTTCACCTCTATAGTCTGCCTCCCAAAACTTTTAATCCCAGCCTAACCAGGAGGGGAGAAACCAGGCAAATTGCAATAGGGGGACCTATTGCAATATCTGATCAACACTTCCCCCAAAACCGTCAAGGTCACAAGTACAAGGAATATCTGAGAAACTGTCATGGCTGAGCAGATAAGATGACTAAATGTGATGTGGTGTCCTGGTGGGATCCCGGGATAGAGAAAGGACATTAGGTGAAAACCTTTAAAAATCTGAATTAAGTATGGAGCTTTGTTAATATTGGGTTGGTCAAAAAGTTGGTTCAGACTTTTCTTTAAGATGTTATGGAAAAACACGAACTAACCTTTTAGCCAACTCAGTAATAACATATCGATATTGGCTCATTAAATATACCAAATGTAACATACTAATTCAAGGTGTTAATAATAGAGGAAACTGAGTGTGGAGAGGGTGGGGAGTTTCTACGCGAAATTTCTTTAATACCAGCTCAATTTTTCTGTAAATTTAAAACTGATCCAAAACATAGAATGTAAAGTAAAAAGTAAAAAGCTAACAAAAATAAAGACAAGAAAAAAGAAAAGAAAAAATAAAGTCTACTAATAAAAAGGTGGATCATCTGGTAAGACGGAGGAACGTCTTCATGGGTGGAAGGCTGCATGTCCCTCCTGCACTTAGCGTCAAGTGGCCTTAAGTAGTTACATTCAGATACAGATGTCAGAATATGGAGCCACGTTGCACCTGTACCCACGGAAAGCAACAGAGGACACTGGCTATGGGGCTGGATAAAACCAAATCAAACATCCTTTCAAAAGGTTTCTAGGACTTCCCTGGTGGTCCAGGGGTTAAGATGCCACTCTTCCACTGCCAGGGACATGGGTACAACCCCTGGTCAGGGAACTAAGAGCCCACATGCCTCATGACCAAAAAAATAGAGGGGAAAAAGACACAGAGGTTTCTGCTCATACAGGAAAGGAAAGGAAAGGAAATACCTACCTTTTCTGTAGGTATAAAGGAATTGATGCTTGGTTGAGACAGTGTTAAAAGAACACTCTCGAATCACAGAATATTTTCTCCAGGAAACAATGAAGGGGTGGGGGGAGCACTTGAAGGTTCACTTGACTGCTTTTGTCAAAGACTTGCACCAGATCTGAAGGTTTCCTGGTTCCAAAGGTCAGTTTGGTCAATGACATCTATAATGTCATCATAATAAATATGTCAAAATAAGTAAATAAATACATCACAATAAAGACATAAAGAATGATTTAATGGAGCAGCTGGGGTTTCTAACAAATACCAGCCTGAAAAGTCAAACAGAGAGTCATTCCCAAGAGCATGAACTTTGCAGGTTTCCCTCGGTTAATTTCATCAACCGCCAGTCAGAAATTTGGTGCAAAGGCTCTGATCTCAGACCACCATGTGGGCAGACCTTTGGAAAGAAAGCCTCCCATTTCCTCTGACTCAATTTCTGCCTGCATCAGGGAACTACAGAAGTCAAATCCCACAGCAGAAATAAAATCACACTCAGTAAGAAAGGGCACGTCTAAACCTCAATGATACTTGAGTGTCTGAGAGAAATTCTATTCTGGATTTCTGTTTCACAACGGACCTATGATGCATGAAGCTGGCAATGCAGTAATCAAGGCTGAGCTTCCTGTAGCCTTAAACAGTATCGCTTACATTAGGGATTTGGGGAGGCCACCAAAATCCCGCCCAAGTGTTGACCTTTGGCAGAATTTCTCTTCAGCACCTCCCTCTTCTCTTTTTCTCTGGTGCTGGGAAAGGAGTCTTGGGCTTAGAATGATCTGACATATATTTGTCGAGTGCCTACTATGTGGCAGGCACTGTTCTAGGATCTTGAAGTCTGGGTTCATATCCCAGCTCCGCCAGTCCTAGCTCTGTGACTGTGGACCCTTAAGATCTCTGAGCCTCACTCTTTCCATCTGTAAGTGTGGTTGGTTAGTTGTGCTACCTTCTTCAAGGAGATATTCTGATAATTCATGGAGATAATATATAGCATAGAACCTAGCACACAGTAGGAGCTCAGTAAGTGTTGCATTTAATAGAATTTGCTTGCAATACCCCTGAGAACTCCTCCTAAATTGGCACCTCTCCAGGATTATTCAAAGTGGCCCCATCCAGGTCTATCCTCCACAGATGTTTCATATTCTCAGACAATTCAACCACTATAAAACTTTGCATTAAAGGACATTATGTATCCATTCCTCTGTTGATGGACATCTAGGTTGCTTCCATGTCCTATGTATTGTAAATAATGCTGCAATGAACATTGGGGTATGTATCTTTTTGAATTATGGTATTCTCCAGGTATATGCCCAGGAGTGGGATTGCTGGGTACCTATATACAACGGAATATTACTCAGCCAAAAAAAAAGAACAAAATTGTGCCATGTGCAGAGATTTGGATGGATTGAGAGATGGTCATACAGAGTGAAGTAAGTCAGGAAGAGAAAAACAAATATCATATATTAACACATATTTGTGGAATCTAGAAAAATGGTATAGATGATCTTATTTGCAGAGTAGAAGTAGAGAAACAGAGAACAGACATGTGGATTCCAAGAGGGAAAGGAGGGGCTGGGATGAATTGGGAGATTGGAAATGACGTATAAATACTGTTGCTACTATGTATAAAATAAATAGCCAATGAGAACTGACTGTAAGGAACAGGGACCTCTACTCAGTGCTCTGTGCTGACCTAAACGGGGAGGAAGTCAAAAAAAGAGGGGATGTATGTATACCTGTAGCCGATTCACTTTGCTGTACAGTAGAAACTAAGAGAATATTGTAAAGCAGCTATACTCCAACAAAATTTTTTTCAAAAACATTCTTAAAAATGAATACAATACAGTGTTAATATTATATAAAGAATGGTTTAATAGCTGCCTTCCCAGACATGTTTACATTTGAATTTCCACTCATCCTTTAAGGGCCCATTCAAATGTCACTTCCTCTGAGAGGCCTTTTTCCTCCATTGAATCCTCTTCTTTGTTCTACTGCACTTGGGCTCTTGTCCTAAAACTGTGCAGAGCACCACCTACTGGCTGAGTTTGCAGACCTAGCCTCTGTCTCTGGCACCAGAGTTCCCAGCACCTTGTGGGAGAGAGGGCCCTGCTTCTAAAAGACGGTAAAAAGTCAAGCCAATTGTTTAGACTTTCTGAGACAGGCAATGGGGAGCCACTAGGTCATGATGAAAGTGGTATTTTAAGATTACTCTGGCAGCTGGTAACAGAATGGATTAGTGGAGAGAGATCACAGACAGAGCGGCCATGAAACAGCCACTGGGAATTTCTAGGAATGAGCCGGCATACCACCAGGAATACGTTCCTCAGTCAGTGATGCCCACCTGGTCAGCAGGAAGACTCAGAGGCGTAAAATAGACATATTTTTTATCAACCACACCTGAATACCCAATTATAAGAGTTTCTGTTCTAGGACATCCCTAATTGTCCAGTGGTTAAGACTCTGCACTTTCAATGCAAGAGGTGTGAGTTTGATCCCTGGTCAGGGAACTAGTATCCCACATGCCTTACAAACAAAAGATTTTTTTTTAATTAATTTTTAAAATGTTTTAATGTTTCCATTCCAAGCCAGCATACTGAGAATTAGGAAAACTTCTTAGTTATCTAAATATAGCCACTTTGAAACCTATTAACTTATTCCCTACATGGTATCACTACTGAAAATGACTATTTGATTAAGAGAATGAAGACAAGCCTCAGAGAAGGAGAAGATATTTACAAAGTACATAACTGTTAAAGAGTTGGTATCTAAGCTATACCAAGAACTCTCAACACACAAGAAGAAAAAACAGCCCAATTTTTAAAAACTGGGGTACAGATCTGATCAAACACCTCACCAAAGAAAAGACACAAATGGAAAGCAAGCACATGAAAAGATGTTCCATATCATATCTTCTTAGGGAGTTGCAAATTAAAACAGTGAGAAACCACTACACACCTCTTAGAGTAAAATCCAAAACACTTAACAACCAAATAGCCATGAGGATACAGAGCAATAGGAGTTCTTATTCATTGCTGGTGGCAATGCAAAATGGTGCGGCCACTTTCAAAGACAGTTTGACACCAAACCAGATGTACTCTTACCATAAGATCCAGCAATCACACTCCTTGGTGTTTATGCAAAGGAGCTGAAAACTTAAGCCCACAAAAAAAATACACACACAGATGTTTATGGAAGCTTTATTCCCAGTTGCCAAAACTTGGAAGCAATCAAGATGTCCTTCAGTAGGTGAATGGATAAATAAACAGTGGTTCATCAAGACAACAGAATATCATTCAATTCTGAAAAGGAATGAGCTAGCAAGCCACAAAAAGACACGGAGGAACCTGAAATGCATATTACTCTGTGAAAGAAGTCAACCTGAAAAGTCTACATTCTGTGCAATTCAACTTTATGACATTCTGGGAAAGGCAAAACTAGAAGGATAATAGCAAAATCAGTGGTTATCAGGGTTTGTGGGCAGGAAGGGAGGGATGAATAGGTAGAGCACAAAGGAGTTTTATGGTAATGAAACTATTCTGTATGATACAAGAATGATGGATGCTTGTCATTGTTCATTTGCCCAAATCCAGAGAATGTACGATACAAAGTGCGTGCTATCTCTTCAGTCGTGTCCGACTCTTTGTGATGCTATGGACTGTAGCCCGCCAGGCTCCTCTGTCCATGGGATTCTCCAGGCGAGAATACTGGAGTGGGTTGCTGTGCCCTCCTCCAGGGGATCTTCCCAACCCAGGGACTGAGCCCGCATCTCCTAAGTCTCCTGCACTGGCCGGCGGGTTCTCTATCACTAATGCCACATGGGACGTCCCTGTGCAATACGAAGAGTCAACCCTGATGTATGTGGCGGACCTTAGTCAACAAGAACGCATCTTTATCATGCTAAGTGCAGTGAGACAGAGAAAGCCAAATGGCATACGATATAGCTCCTATATGGCATCTAAAATGTGACAGGGATGAACTTATTCACAAAACAGATGCACAGACACAGAAAACAAACTTATAGTGACCAAAGGGGAAACGTGGGCAGAGAGGGGTGAATTAGGAGTTTGAAATTAACAAATACAAACTACTATCCATAAAATAGAAAAGCAATAAGGATTTACTGTATAGCAGGGTGAACTATATTCAATATCTTGTAATAACATATAATAGTAAACAATCTTAATATATATACACATACACATATATGAATCACTTTGCTATACATCTGACACTAATACAATATTGCAATTCAACTCTACTTCAATTAAAAAAAAAAAACAAAAACCTCTATGGCTTAAGAGAAAGTGAAGTCGCTCAGTCGTGTCTGACTCTTTGCAACCCCATGGACTGTAGCCTACCAGGCTCCCCTGCCCATGGGATTTTCCAGGCAAGAATACTGGAATGGACTGCCATATCCTTCTCCAGGAGATCTTCCCAACCCAGGGACTGAATTCAGGTATGGCTTAAGAGAACCAAGGTTTAGTTACCGCTCATGCTACCTGTCTTTGCCAGGCCAGCAGGGGGCACTGCTTCTTTCTATCACTGACAAAGACTCTCACTAACTAAACCTAAGTCAAGATCTCTGAGCCCTCCCTCCTCTGGACCATGGACTTATCCTTGCCACACCCATGTAGCCCAATTATAGCAAGAATCCTAAATCAGTTTAGAAATATCCCACCCCATCCTTGATACCTGATCACCCTCCATCTCCAATTAAATTCCTCATGCCCACGCTAGACATCTGATCGCTCTGGTCTGCCCTCAGCAAGAACCTGGTTTGGTCAGTCTCATAAGAATCCCTTACTCCCAATGTCTCCTAGCAGTTTGCCATCTACCGACCCCACGCCCACTCTGTTTCTTGGCTTTAAATCCCCAGCTATCTTTACAGCATTGGGAATGGAGCCCAATTCCACCCTGAGGGTCTCTCTTCCCTTGCTGAAAAGGTCTCTGAATGAAGTCTTTCTCCACCACCTTAACCAGTCTCTTTCTTTAACCAGTAACTTTCTTTAACCAGAGGAAAGTTGGTTCTGGTTCTCTCTGACACCTCTCAGAAGCCAGGCTGATGGGTGGGTTTTGACAAAGCCTTTTATGTGTTCTGCTCACTCCCACACCATCCCTTCAGTGGGAGCACTTGACTTGAAAGAAAATGGTGACTAGATTGGGCAACACAAAACCCAACAACATTGCTGCTAAAGTCATAACATAATAACTAAAACAAAAAAACTAAAGACAACAAGTGGGAGAAAACATTTGCAGTTAAACATGAGAAAAGTTGTTAAATTTCACCAGAAACAGTCAATGCAAATTAAGCCTACAAGAAGACAGCCATATTTCAACTATCAAATTCTCTTTTTAAGGCAATGCCCAGCATTGGCAAAAGAATTGACAGCTGGGCGTTCTTACATAGATCAGGCAGGAAAATTTCACAAAAGCTTCAAAAACTTGAAACGCTGTCATGTCTTTTGAACCTACCCATTCACTTCTAGCTTTCTCCCCCGAAGTCTTACCTACAGGAATATACAACTTCGTGTTTTTAAAAAATGAATTTTAAAAGGGAGAAAAATAAAACAAAAATGGCCAGCAGCAATACCTTAAAGAGGAAAAAAATGAAACGTGGTAAATTAATAGAATACACTTCTGTAATATCAATAGAATACTGTACCGCTTTTAGATATTACATTAAAAATTAAAGGTTCTGGAACTTCCCTAGTGGTCCAGTGGCTAACACTCCATGCTCCCAATGCAGGGGACCTGGGTTCAATCTCTGGTCAGGGAACTAGATTCCCACAGGCTGCAACTAAGAGTTCACATGCCTCAACTAAAGACTGAAGGTCTAGCATGCCACAACTAACACCCAGGGCAGCCAAATAAATAAATAAAAATATTTTTTGAAAATTATAGTTCATTGAAAGGCCCCATTAATCTTGAAATTGTTAGGAAAAAAATGTTTATATATACATATTTGTATTGGCTGGGGGGGTGGGCACGAGCACCTACCACTTTTACCAGTTTTTCACCAGTGAAAGTGAAAGTCGCTCAGTCATGTCCAACTCTTTGCGACCCCATGGACTATACAGTCTATGAAATTCTTCACGCCAGAATAGTGGAGTGGGTAGCCTTTCCCTCCTCCAGGGGATCTTCCCAACCCAGGGATCAAACCCAGGTCTCCCGAATTGCAGGCAGGTTCTTCACCAACTGAGCCACCAGGGAAGCCCAGGAATACTAGAGTGAGTAGCGCATCCCTTCTCTAGCGGATCTTCCCAACCCAGGAATCGAACGAGGGTCTCCTGCATTGCATGTGGATTCTTTACCAACTGAACTATCAGGGGTTGATAATTATTTTTATGGTTAAATATCTAATGACATGAAAAGATATTGCCATATATTTATTCTACAATATTATAGAAAACAACAGCTTTAAAAGGTAAAGAAATTCAAAAATTGACAAAAGTCATATATTTTTGTACACTCATATACCCATAAATCCATATGAGTATATACAAGTAGACTCATCAATATATTAACAGTGGTTACCTGTGAATCATACACTGGTTCAGAGATGACTCTTATCTTCTCTGTTTTAATAAGTTGTATTTTCTACAACCAAACATCTATTACTTTTGAAGTAAGAAGCTTTCTATTACACTTAGGCTGAAACTGGCCAGCAGCATAAGTGAACAAAGAGTTTCCCACTGGTTAGCAAAAGAGGTGAAATATTTTTAGAACATTTTTTTCCCTTTTCTTTCACTCGTCTGATCCCTTTTAGGGGGAGGGGAGGAGTTCTCCATTTCCTATAGGTGAATTCTGTTGCCACTTTCTAGAGAGGATTACAAACAACATGCTGCATTTTTATACATCAAATCTTGGTTTTGAACTATTTTGACAGCTGGTACTTAGAGTTCGCCAAGTGTGCAGTAACAAACGCTACTGTAAATCCAAGAATTCCGTATTCTAAGTTCCATTATTTTCCAATCCTAAAATTGTTTTTTTGTTTGTTTTGTTTTGTTTTTTAATTAATTAATTTATTTTTTTATTAGTTGGAGGCTAATTACTTCACAACATTTCAGTGGGTTTTGTCATATGAATCAGCCATAGAGTTACACGTATTCCCCATCCCGATCCCCCCTCCCACCTCCCTCTCCACCCGATTCCTCTGGGTCTTCCCAGTGCACCAGGCCCGAGCACTTGTCTCATGCATCCCACCTGGGCTGGTGATCTGTTTCACCATAGATAGTATACATGCTGTTCTTTTGAAACATCCCACCCTCACCTTCTCCCACAGAGTTCAAAAGTCTGTTCTGTATTTCTGTGTCTCTTTTTCTGTTTTGCATATAGGGTTATCGTTACCATCTTTCTAAATTCCATATATATGTGTCAGTATTTTTTTAAAAAACAAGGTACCTCTATCTTTTGATGGTGCTTAAATTCATTAATATTTTATTTTTTCCTGTATCCCTGGCGACACATTAAAATAACCTGTGCAGGGACTTCCCTGCTGATTCAGTGGCTAAAAATCCACCTTGCAATGCAGGGGACGTGGCTTCAATTCCAGGTCCTGGAACTACGATCCCACATGCAGTGGGGCAACTAAGCCCGCAAGCCACAACTACTGAGCCCACACACCACAACTAGAGAATCTCTGTACCACAACAAAAGATCCTGCATGACCCAACTAAGACCTGATGCAGCCAAACAAATTAATAAATGTTTTTAAATAAAAATAATCACCAGGGGAGGTTTTTTGTTTTTTGTTTTTAATAGTAATGCCTGTGAACCAGTTAGGGCTGAGGTTTAAGGAATATGTGTTTTCAGAGACTCCTAGGCTATTCAGATACATATCCAGGACTGACATGCCTTGACTGATTCATTCACCAAGTAGTCATTAAGCCCCTTGTATTTGTTTCCCAGGGCTGCTTCAACAAATTACCACAAATGTAATGACCTAAAGCAACAGAATTATCACAGTTCTGTAAGATAAAACTCCAAAACCAAGGTGTCATCAGGGTCTCCGGGGGGGGGGACCCATTCATTGCTTTTTCCAGCCCCTGGTGGCCCCAGGCTTCCTTGACTTGAGGCCGCATCCCTCTCATGTCTGCCCCCATCTTCACATGGGCTTTTCCTCTGTGTGTCGATCTTAGAAGGACACATCATTGGACTGAGGGCCTGCCCAGATACTCCAGGATTATGGCGTCATTTCAAGATTCCTTAATTACCTCTGTAAAAACCCTTTTTCCAAATAAGGTCAAGTTCACAAGTTCCGGGCGTTCAGATGTAGAAGCATCTATTGAGGGACCACCCTTCAGTGCACTACGGTGCCTATTTCCACATTGTAGATGGCTTGCTAGTGCTGTGGGTGCTGCTTTCTACTGAGTTTTCAGTCCATTTGGGACAAGAGAGCTGAAAGCAGGGGAAGGAAGGAGGATGCTCAGAATGTGCACGGCATGGGTGTGTCCCCAGGCCTTGCGCAGAGCCCAGGGTCGTGGACAAGAGCGGGGACCCAACGGGCAAACTCCATTGGCTACTTACTGGTTCTGAGACCTGGGGAGATCATTTAAACTATACCTCAATTTACACATCTATTGATTGGAAATGACAATAGTTTTTAGCCTACCAAGGCTCTAATATTTCTGATTTTTAAACGTGTGTGTTCCCTCAAAGACTTACAACGGTGCCGGGCACCTAATGAGAATGATACAGTTTTTCAAGAAATTTTTCAAATGAATAAGGAACAGACAACAAAACTACACAAAAGTATCCTCAGAGACACTTAAAACATTCCGTGTGTTCTATCATTTACGTTTCAGTAAAATATTTTACAGAAGGAAAGTAACCAACATGAACTAAATCTGGTGGGAAAATCTCCTCAGAAACAGAGGCAACTGTGACCATCACTGTACTGTCTTTCTCCCTCCTCCCCCTCCCCTTCTTCCTCCTTCTCTTCATTCTTCCTCTTCCTCTCCTTCCTATTCCCCCCTCCCCCTCCTTCTCTTTCTCCTCCTCCTCCTCTATTAGTCCTCCTCCTCCTCCTTCTTCTTCTCCAACTTGAATAAGGCACTTTAAGCACAATAAAAGATTTAGCCTGGTTCATGTTCCATGGAGCCATAAAGTGACACATGACATGTATGTGGTCAGAGATCACATAAACTAGAGATGACTTTTCCTCTCTTACCTCTGTTTGTTCCTTAAGGTTTCCACTGCTCAATTTCACAACAAGCAATGAGTTAGCTGAGTTAGTAAAAAGGGTAATCCCTTCTTCTGCTCAACTGGTTATAATCATTTCTGGATTAGAGCAGGTCAAGAAAAACTCGTGAAATATTGGATCCAGATGTTCAAACATGGTAACACTTCATGGTAAACATTTACCTTTGAGGTCGATTTCTCTTTCAACTGGGTTATAGTCATGTGAGGTGTGTCTATTTCTTTCAAGAAATCTATTTTAGGGTTTGTCTTTCTTTCCTACGGAGACTCCTGTTTCCATGGTGCACTCCCAAGAACTTGTCTCTGTCCCAGCTTTCAGAGAAGGATGAGTTCTGCAATGTGGTTTCTGACCATACAAAAAGTAGCAGCCTATTTTCTCCAATGTTTGGGTCTCAACAGTCCAATGGAAACCATTGAAGGGACAATCTCACCTCAACGTAGCTGGTTGCACATGGTCTCCATACCAAGAGTCCATTTCATCCAGCTTTCCTTTCCCTTGGTTTTGCTTTATCTCTTCTGAACACTTTCAAATTTGCTTATTTTTCTAACGTCTTTTCTCCTCTTTGGGCAATGCAACTGTTTATCTTGTGGTTTTCATCTTTATTACTCACATTTCCTCACAATGAGTGTTCATTAATATTTTAAATTAAGACCTTTACTGCCTTCCTTACCGAGCCCATCGAATCTTCCTATATGACACATTTTTAATTCTTATCACAGAACTTCAGGCAGTGTGTGCATTATATTCTGTTAAAAACCTATTCCGCCCAAGGTTGTCACAATTCAGAGATTACAGCTTTCAGTGGGATGTTTCGTTTAGGGATATATTCATAGATTCACTTTGTTAGCCCGGCAAACACGGTCCATGAGCTTGTATTTCACACCTCATTTGATCTCACAATTCAACAAAAAAAAAAGTGTAAAAAGAAGCAATTATTTATTTAGATTATGGAATGGATTTTAGAAGGATATTAGATAAGCATAAATTGTCATGCCAAAGCAACAGTCCTTGTCCTTCTAACATCCCCAGGGAGGTCAAAAATGGAAAGTGAAGAAAGAGAAGAGGACGGCAGAATGTTTGATAATTATGTAACTCTGGTTATGTAAGGGCTTTTTTTTCTCTCTTGTAACTTTATAAATCTCTTCTAAAGAGAATGCAGAATTGATTCTCTCAAAACCAAAAGTGATAACCACAGCCTGTGCTTGTCCTCCAACTTAAAACATCAGCACTTGATCAGTCCAATGCTTCAACCAAATCAATTCCATGTGCGTAAACCGTGGAGATGGCCATTTGAGACCCACACAGTAATTTCTGAGGGTGTACGTCCAGGCATTCCACTGGGGCTGCTCCAGCCCAGCAGGAGGGTCCAGCATGACTTCCTAGCCACTTCTTGTTTCTACCCTCCCGTTTCACCCCAAGAACCCTCTCTCATACTCGAAGTCCAAGTCATTCGGGTGGGTCCAGCCATCCCCGACTTTTACAACTGGCTGCAGAGATTGGTTCAGGGTGAGTACAAGATCCACATTACTCCAAGCAGAGCCAGTGATGAGCAGCCCCAAGACTTGTGCTGGACACCATGGGACAGAACATGTTCTCCCTGAAGAGGCCAAGCCAGCAGGATGGATGCTGGGAGCTGCCGGTGGTCAACTCGCCACCAGGAGGGACAGCCTGCTGGAGATGATGCCAGAGGAAAGACAAGGAGACAGGTTGCTAGGGATACTGCATCCAGACACTCTTGGTTCCGGTCCCCGCCTTGAACTTTTTCACGTGCTCCTAGGAGCCCTTTTTGCTTGGACTTCATTCATGCAGTACCTAAGGGCATCAGTCAAAGCCCACCTGATAAACACCCCAGCAATCAAGAGGAAGCCATCCAGTGGAGTCAAGGCAGAAATTAAGCCACAATCCTTGACAGGTCCCACTTTAAAGAGTGTGCCAAACACAGCTAGTTGACCACCCTTCTTCCTTGATAGCAAAGACCTTCTCCCAGTACAAAGCCTGAAAATAACAGCAAATATTCACTTTTCCATGAGCAAAGGCATGGAACCCACTGCTTACTGATGCTATCTAAAAGGAAGACTTGAAGGGAAAGTCGTCTTTCCAGTTGGAAAGGTCTTCTCTTACGGCAAAAAAAAAAAAAAAGATACATGAGGAGAAGCCCCCCTCCCTTCCAGTCTTTGTATACAACTAGATAAGTCTGTGATGTCTGGAACTGCTGCAGCCATCTTGCAGCCACGAGAAAACAAGCTGGAGGATGACAGCGAACAAACTGGACACGACAGAGTGGAAAGACAGAACACACACCGGGGTGACACACTGTGCTGCTAGATTAACCAACCACGGAAACACCTACCTGCAAACTTCTTGTCACATGAGCTCACAAAATCCTACTGTAGCAGCCACTTTAGGTGGGAATTCTAGCACTTGCAACTGAGCCCAAATATGTAAATCCCAAGTTCTCTTCATGTATCAACTCAGGATTCATGGCTGTTCAGATAGCAAGTAGAGATTTCCAGGGAAATCATGGGTCAACCGAGGTCTCAGACTAAAGTTCTGCCAAGGGATGTAAAGGACAATATCCAGAATGTTGGTTTGGGAGTGAGAAGCACCCAGATCCCTGATCAATACCCCTAATAAAAGGCTTTTTGGTCACTCAACCAGAGTCTCTCTTTCCTTTTGAAAGAGATCTTCAAAAGCAGTCAGAACAGAGTTCTAGCTGAGGTTGGCTGAGGTCACCCAAGAGGATACAGCACTCAGCCTAGAAATCCACTGGAAAAGGCAAATTCCACCCAATCTCTCCATTTCTCATACTCCCACCACTAACTCCCTGATTCATTCACCAAGTGCTCCTTCGGTGCCCAACATCATGGACCTCAAAGTGTTTAAAAACAAGAAAAGAGAGACTTCTCTGGCAGTCCTGTGGATAAGACTCTGCACTTCCACTGCAGGGGATGTGTGTTCAATCCCTGGTTAGGGTAAGATCCCACATGCCCAACAGTATAGCCAAAAAAACCCAAAAACCAAAAACAAGAACAAAGAAAGAGAACAGATTATGACGATAGAAGGTGGTAAGTAAGAGATCAGAAGGGGGCTCTTTGCCAACCTGAGAAGTTGGGTCTCATCCTGGCTGAAGGCGGAGCTATTAATGGCTTTAAACAGGCAGGAAGACTTCCCTGGTGGTCCAGTGGTTAAGAATCCACCTTGCAATGCAGGGGACTCAGGTTAAATACCTGGTCAGAGAACTAAGATCCCACATGCTGCAGGGCAACTAAGTCCGCACACCCGCAACTACTGAGTCTGTGCACCACAATTAGAGAGAAGCCCTCAGGCTGCAACTAAGCCAAAATAATCCAGCCAAAAATAGATAAATATTAAAAAAAAAAACAAACAAACAGACGAACAGGGAGTATGGCATAGCCAGCACTGCTCAGTCAAAAGGGAAGAGAAGACAGGAAAGAGATCGTAGAAAAGGCTACTGCAACAGGCCTGAGCTCATTCTGCCTATTGGGAGCCCGGATGCAATATTATTAGCAATGACCTCCCTCTGCTTCCCAGGTGAGCTCAGCACCATAAAGCCCAAGGCTGGTATCCGAGCTGGAGAAGAGCCGCCAACGATGTGAAGTTGACCTAACTTCATATTCTGAGCCCATATGCCAATACCCAGGTGTGACATCTGCAAAACAACCACCTTTCAGCACTAAGAGACAATTACTAGACAGCTTAGAGCCACCCTACATTCGCGCATTAAAAAAGTAGGTTTCCCCCTTGCCTCTTAAATCATTTCTATTTTACCCATTTCATTCTTCAGTTCTTCGCTGCCAACAGTAACAATAATAAAATTTTAAAATAATGGTTATCAAACCCTGCACCATGACAAATGTGAGTACAGGTAATTTTTGAGATTGCCAACCTAATCAGGTCATTGATGTATAAAGAGCATAAAGGATAAAGCCTTCAGCCAGCATCACATCCCATAATGGAGCCATTCAGAAGCTGCAGGACGGAGCTGCGCTGATGAGCTCAAAAGAACACATCACCCATTAAATGCAGAGGCATTGCTTTATTTATACACACATTATTTTGCTATCAGCGTCTGCAGCCATCCCCAACAAAATGGCTGCCGAGGTGCCTTGAGGATCCCAGCGCTTACCTGCTCCGTGTGTCCGGGTGATGGCCCACGCACGTGAGGGTGGCTGTGGTCTGAACGCTGTCGTTATCTATTTCTTCCTGGACTGCCCACTGGTCCTCGCTGCTGACTCTCACTGCAGTTATTTTCACACCAGCTGCTGCCTTAATTCTGTGAGGTAGGAAAAAATATATATGACCATCTTCGTTCAAAACAGAGAGTAAAAACAAGGAGTTAGAACCGATCTCCCCTTTCCTCTGGGAGATGCAGGAAAGAGTGCCAGTAAATGGCTTTCCTTCAAAAACTAAGAGTCTTGTTATTTTTACAAGTGCCCCGAAGTAGGAGCTCCAGTGTTCTGCCACATGGTGTTAATTTTCTGTTTGATCAGTGTGTTAGGAACCAGATCACTTTCTTCTTCAGGGGCCCTGCAGGATGGAGACAAAACAGACGTGTCTGGCAGGCATGGACAGGATCTGGGGGCCGGTTCTTCCCTGGGGGTGGACGAGGAAGGGTTCTCATGAAGTAGGAGGGTCTGAGAGGCTGCAGGGGCTATGCCAGCTGCAGAGGCTCTGTGGGAAAGAATGCCAGGGCCTCACTGGGCACTTCTCGCCCCCCACGGTCAAGGGCACCTCCTCATGTGCTCCGGGACTTTCTGCTGACCCTACAGCCCAGCACGTTCACTCACAGGCATATGCGCAGCAGAAATGCATGCATTTATTTCCCCAAAAGACCTGCACAAGAAAGTTCACAGCAGCGGTATCGTATTAAACCCAGTAAGGAAACGGCCTACACTGTCCATCAAAAGCAGAACTAATCAAATATACAGGCACCCAATGGAATAAGACAGAAATACCAAGGATAAACAGTGTAGTACCACACAAAGCTACATGGATGCTGTGTTAGTTTCAGATGTCCAGCAAAGTAAATCAGTCATACATATATCCCCCTTTATTAGATTATTTTCCAATATATGTCATTACAGAGTACTGAGTAAGAGTTCCCCGGCCATACAGTAGGCCCTTATTAGTTATCTATTTTATATACCCTAGTGTCTATGTGTCAGGGCTTCTCAGGTGGCGCTAGTGGTAAAGAACCTGCCTGCCAATGCAGGAGACATAAGAGACATGGGTTTGATCCCTGGGTCAGGAAGATCCCCTGGAGGAGGGCATGGCAACCCACTCCAGTATTCTGGCCTGGAGAATCCCATGGACAGGGAGGTCTGGAGGGCTACAGTTCATAGGGTCGCAAAGAGTCAGACACAACTGAAGCGACTTAGCACACATGTGTATGTCTTCCAATTTATCCCCCCCCCCCACCTTTTACTCCCTTGTAACCATGTTTATTTTTGACACCTGTATTTGTTTTGTAGATACATTCATCTGTAGCCTTTTTTTTTTTAGATTCCACAAACCAACTATGCCCCAATAAAAAGCAAAAATAAAATAGTGGAGAAAACAATTTAGGAATAACTCTGTGTATACTAATTGACATCTCCAAACAGATATCAATTTAATATTTATTAAAACAAATTTAAATCAATTTTTAAAAACTACATGGATGAACCTCCTATATTTGGAGGTTAAGTGACAGATGCCAGGTGTCAAAAAGCACACACCATATAATCCCATTTATAGAAAATTTGAAACAGTTAAACTCATCTGTGAGGCTGAAGTTAGCATCAGTTGCCCTTTGGAGCAAACAGCTGGATGGGGGGGCTTCTGGAGCACCTAGAATGTTTGTTTCTTCTTTTGGGTGCTGACTGCACTATGGGTTGTGAAAACCCACCCACCTGTGCTCACGCATCTGTAGTTTTCTGTTTGTTCCATGTGGACTCTTACGTACACTCATAATCATTCAGTTGATAAAGAATCTGCCTGCAAAGCAAAAGACCCGGGTTCAGTCCCTGGGTCAGCAAACTCCCCGGGAGAAGAGCATGACAACCCACTCCGGTATTCCTGCCTAGAGAATTCCATGCACAGAGGAGCCTGGCGGGCTACAGTCCATGGGGTCGCAAAGAGTTGGACACAACTGAGTGACTAACACTTTCACTTTCAATCATTCAGTATAAAGTTCCAAACAAAGCAAGCAGATTTCATGTTGGTAACAGGAATGTAAGTCAAGGCCATGGAGAACTTTCACCCTTGGACATGACTTCTCCACTGTCCAAGCTCAATGGGCGTTCCCAAGATGAGTTAGACCATTGCCACCCTTGACACACCTAAGGGCTTTCCCCCCAAACTTCCACCACCCCTCAGGGTGTTCAGGACACAGTGTAACCTGAGGCTTTGACCTTGTCTATGATGGGGAAGAGCCTCGGAGTCCAGATGAGCATTCCTCCCTGTTGGTCCAATGACAGGTGACAATCCAGCAGCTATGGACAAGCAAGAAAGACACCTGGACTGCAGGCCAGACCCCACCCAGCAGAGACAAGAGAGGACAGAGACCCATAGCCTCCCCATCTCATTCTTCTAGGTCTCTCCAGCCCATAGCATCTGCCACCTTGTAGGGCAGAAGAAAACTTGCCCGATCAGCCCATCTAAGTGTTTGTGTCTTATACTTAAGCCATCCACTTTAATGGTTTGGTTGTCCACACAGTGGAAGTGCAGTAAAGGATGAACTTTGCCCAAAGAGAAGATGAGTCTTTGCCCTCAACTCTTAGGAGGTGACCTCTAAGCCCTTGTGGTGTTCTACCTGATTAGAGTATCTTTGTTTACCTGGGAACCCTGGGTCATATGGTATCAACTTGACCTCTGGAGGGACTAGAGACTAAGGTCAACCAACTAGGCATTCAAACATATCTGCATGACCAAGCTCTGCACATCAAAGCCTCAATGAGTATCTCTAGTTGTGGTTGTGGGTAAGTCAAATCTCTCTGTCTGCTTGGGAAGGCATGCAATGAGAACTCTGAAATCATCAACGCCATGAAACAATTTTCTACCACAGATTATCCACCCAGTTCTCTAATATTAAGGAGACTGTCTTGAGTTCCAGGTGCTATGTATGAAGCATCAGGACATACAAAGATGGACAAAGTTCAGTCCAGACCAGTGAGTATCCAACGGTTTTGGTACAGACCAGGGAATGACTCATCTACCACCTGACCCATCATACTGTAGAAAAAGACTTACTAACAAATGCCAAAATATCTTCTGCACCTTCCATATGCCGAGCTGTCTGATACCTTTCATCATTCAATTCAGTTCAGTTCAGTCACTCAGTCATGTCCAACTCTTTGCAACCCCATGAATCGCAGCACGCCAGGCCTCCCTGTCCATCACCAACTCCCGGAGTTTACGCAAACTCAAGTTCATTGAGTCAGTGATGCCATCCGGCCATCTCATCCTCTGTCATCCCCTTCTCCTCCTGCCCCCAATCCCTCCCAGCATCAGGGTCTTTTCCAATCAGTCAACTCTTCGCATGAGGTGGCCAAAGTATTGGAGTTTCAGCCTCAGCATCAGTCCTTTCAATGAACACCAAGGACTGATCTCCTTTAGGATGGACTGGTTGGATCTCCTTGCAGTCCAAGGGACTCTCAAGAGTCTTCTCCAACACCACAGTCCAAAAGCATCAATTTTTCAGCATTCAGCTTTCTTCACAGTCCAACTCTCACATCCATACATGACCACTGGAAAAATCATAGGCTTGACTAAACGAACGTTTGTTGGCAAAGTAATGTCTCTGCTTTTTAATATGCTATCCAGGTTGGTCATAACTTTCCTTCCAAGGAGTAAGCGTCTTTTAATTTCATGGCTGCAATCACCATCTGCAGTGATTTTGGAGCCTAGAAAAATAAAGTCAGCCACTGTTTCCACTGTCTCCCCATCTATTTCCCATGAAGTGATGGGACCAGATGCCATGATCTTAGTTTTCTGAATGTTGAGCTTTAAGCCAACTTTTTCACTCTCCTCTTTCACTTTCATCAAGAGGCTTTTTAGTTCCTCTTCACTTTCTGCCATAAGGGTGGTGTCATCTCCATATCTGAGGTTATTGATATTTCTCCCGGCAATCTTGATTCCAGCTTGTGCTTCTTCCAGCCCACCATTTCTCATGATGTATGATGCATATAAGTTAAATAAGCAGGGTGACAATATACAGCCTTGATGTACTCCTTTTCCTATTTGGAACCAGTCTGTTGGTCCATGTCCAGTTCTAACTGTTGCTTCCTGACCTGCATACAGGTTTCTCAAGAGGCAGGTCAGGTGGTCTGGTATTCCCATCTCTTTCAGAATTTTCCAGTTTATTGTGATCCACACAGTCAAAGGCTTTGGCGTAGTCAATAAAGCAGAAATAGATGTTTTTCTGGAACTCTCTTGCTTTTTCGATGATCCAGCAGATGTTGGCAATTTGATCTCTGGTTCCTCTGCCTTTTCTAAAACCAGCTTGAACATCTGGAAGTTCACTGTTCACGTATTGCTGAAGCCTGGCTTGGAGAATTTTCAGCATTACTTTACTAGCGTGTGAGATGAGTGCAATTGTGTGGTAGTCTGAGCATTCTTTGGCATTACCATTCTTTGGGATTAGAATGAAAACTGACCTTTTCCAGTCCTGTGGCCACTGCTGAGTTTTCCAAATTTGTGGGCATATTGAGTGCAGCACTTTCACAGCATCATCTTTCAGGATCTGAAATAGCTCAACTGGAATTCCATCACCTCCACTAGCTTTGTTCGTAGTGATGTTTTCTAAGGCCCACTTGACTTCACATTCCAGGATGTCTGGCTCTAGGTGAGTGCTCACACCATCGTAATTATCTGGGTCATGAAGATCTTTTTTGTACAGTTCTTCTGTGT
This sequence comes from Cervus elaphus, assembly GCF_910594005.1. Taxonomy (NCBI): domain Eukaryota; kingdom Metazoa; phylum Chordata; class Mammalia; order Artiodactyla; family Cervidae; genus Cervus; species Cervus elaphus. The sequence goes on along the minus strand of NC_057819.1, from coordinate 22,032,006 downwards.
ATTCTTGCCACCTCTTCTTAATATCTTCTGCTTCTGTTAGGTCCATACCATTTCTGTCCTTTATCGAACCCATCTTTGCAAGCAATGTTCCCTTGGTATCTCTAATTTTCTTGAAGAGATCTCTAGTGTTTCCCATTCTGTTGTTTCATCATTAATTCATGTAATTCCTACACCACCTGTGAGGGTAGGACTTATACTCCCCTTCAAGGAAACTTGAGCTGTCACAAGATAGGCAAATTTATGTGGGTGTGGGCAGCATAGAGAAATGTCATATTCTGCCTTAGCCCTAGAAGATAAAGAAAATTAGTGCTTGGACAACAAAAGATGCATACATTCTGGTTATTGGAAATTTACCAGCCAAAATATTTACATTTACTAATGTTAGAGTTAACCAAACAACTCACAACAAGGAAAGTGCTCATGAGGAAACTAAACCAGTGATCATTCAAAAGCATGAATGGCTGCAACTCTGAAGTCAAAATCATCTATGGACAATAGTGTCCTCATGTTTAAACTGTCCTCCTCTCCAAATACCGAAGAAGGCACAATACTAGGAGCTGCAAGCACCCTGACACTGCTCAGACATTTTGTTGGATTGTAGTAACTAGAATTTCCTGAGGCCACGCCCATTGGTCAGACCCTTTTCCAGGAGCTTTACCTAAACTGTCTTGTGCTTTGCCTGTCTGAACGTTCCATCTCCTAAGAGCACTATGAATGGGGATTGTTATTTCAGGCTCACAAATTAAAATCTGTGACACCAAAAGCCTACAGAAAAGGGCTGAAATTGAAAGCCGATCCCACCACAGAAGCAGAATCCAGTCTGCCCTTCTGGCAGCTACACCTGAGACACAAGAGCCAGTGTTCATTCCAGGCAAGCCAGGTTGGGTCCTAGCCCCGCTGTTCACTTTGTCTGTCATGCTGAGGCCCCTCCTCTCTCAGGAGAGGAAAAAATAAGGATGGGTGTTGTGGTTGAATAGGGTCCCTCAAACGTTCAGATCCACCCAGAACCTCAAAATGTGACCTGATCTGAACATAGCGTCTTCACTAATATAATTAAAGGATCTCAAGAAGACACCCTCCTGGGTTTAGAATGGGCCTGAACAATGAGTGGTGTCTTTATAAGAGAGAGAAAGGAGAAGACCGAGATACAGGAAAGAAGGCAATCTGAAGGCAAGGGGAGATATTGGACTGATCTGTCCTCAAGCCAACAAACACCAAGAATGGTGGACAACCCACCAGAAGCCAGGAGAGAGGCAGGGAATGGATTCTCCCTAAGAGCCTCCAGAGGGAAACAACACTGCCGACACCTTGATTGCGGACCTCCAGCCTCCTAAGCTGTGAGAGAGCACACATCTGTTGTTTCAAGCCCCCCAGCTTGTTGGGGCAGCCCTAGGAAATGAATACAGTGACCATGTCATAACACTGATACACAGGCAGAGAGATAATAACAATATAACGTGCTGGCATAGAGGAAGTGTCACATACAAGGATATATTACATTATATTACTTTCTGTGAATAAAGAAGGAAATTAAGAAACTTAGTTGCCTGGGTAAACAGATGCTGACACATTAATAAAACAAACTTACAAAATAAAGAGCACTATATTATTTTTAATTTTTTAATTTTATATTGGAGTATAGTTGGTTGACAATGTTGTGTTAGTTTCAGGCGTACAGCAAAGTGATTCACTTATACAAATGCATGTATGTATGCATTTTCAAATTATTTTCCTATTTAGGTTGTTACATAATATAGAGCAGAGCTCCTTGTGCTATACAGTAGATCCTTGCTGGCTATCCATTTTAAATACAGCAATGTGTATATGTTAATCCCAAACTCCCTAATTTTCCTTTCCCCTGACTCTTCCCCAAGAGAAATATATTCTAATTATCTGTGCTTTGGATGGCTGTGAAATACCAGGCATTCCTGCCCACCTAGGAAAACTGGATGCTCCCAGAGACAAAGGTCAGGGAGACGATGGAGTTAGTGATGATGACAACGAACCAGTTGTAAGAGTTTGGATAAATCACTGAACATCTGTGAGTTGGTTTCCTCATCTACAAAATGTGTGTGATAAGAATATCAAGCTATAATGCTGTTATTATGAAGGTTAAGTGAATCACTGAATATAAAGTGCTTAGAAAAACACCTGGGACAAAGAAATTGATCAGTGTTATCATTAGGATTTTTCTCATCATGAACTATTGCATACTCTCCAGGGATCATACACTTAGGCATCCAGTCCCCTCCCTACGAGATGTCCTTCGAAACTGCTCTAAGTCTCCATGCAGGACCCCAACCACCTCCTCTCCAAATATGATTTCTCTGATCTTACTCTTTTTCCTTGGCAGGAAATTCCTCTCATATCCTAAGATTGGGCAAACCCTCCATTTGCCACAGAAAATTCATATATATAAATATAAATATATATATATATATAAAGGTTACTGTAGAGAACATTCAACCTTTGGGTTCCAAGGACATCAGTGTACACCTAACAAATTTTCTGAAATTTTCTGTGATTGCAGTTGACCAAAGAAAAAATCCATTTCTGGTTCATATCTAATTAAATATCTAGAAGTGAGGCCAGCTTTAGAAGTGACTCATCACAAAGGTTTAGATGATGCCTCCAGTTCCCTAGGCACTTGCCTCTGTTCAGCTCTCACACATGTGGGTTTTAGCACTGACAGGTTCTCTTCTAGTGGTCACAGTGTGGCTGCAACAGCTCCAGATCTCACACCCTCATCAACAAAGGAAAAGTAAGACTCTCTCAAGATTTTGTTCTTAACTCCAGAACAAAATCCTGGAGCCAGGTTTTCACTGGTTGAACTTAACTGAGTATTCAACCTCGGACCTATAACTGTGGCCCAGGTGGGTGAAAGGACAGTGTTCAATGGTTTGGCCCATCAATGACCATCCCGCACAAGGTAAAATTAACCCCATCTGAACCACCAGGGAGGGGTTAGCAGGTAGTGGCTGCCAAAAGGAAATTCGAGTTACAACAGAAAAAAATGGATGGTAGGAATCAAAAACACAAGCCTGAAGCTAAATTATTGAGGTTCTGCCTCTCTCCTACATAGAAGTTATAAAACTGTCCCTGAATCCTCGTTCTCAGTCCAAACCTTTCCCAATTTTAGATCCTATTTGTTACAACAATCTAAGCCCAGAAAAATCCATGTCTTGAATATTCATTAAGTTTGTTTTAGAGAAATATTTTTAGGCTTAGTGATATTCTTAACGCTTGTTATTTAAAAACTACAATAATCTAAACCTTGTGACAACGATCAATGGTCTCAGCGCCGTAATGAGTTTGAGGGATTTGGGGGCTGATCAAGGGAAAGATATGACCACAAGGAGGCAGTAGCATGCAAAAGCTTTACCCGGGCAGAGATCTGATAGGTTTGCATGCTACTGCAGGAGTCCCTCACAGCCTGAGATCCTCCAAACTACATGGGGGCCACGAGCCAGAAGGGAAGGAGGGCAGGGAGCCCCAGGGAGAGGAGAATCAGAGAGGGAACTTAGGTGTCACTAAGCGGGACGGTGGGAAAGCTCCAGGTCAAACAGCTCCAAAGCACCACTGCGGCTTGGAGTCTTAAAGCTACAAGGTCTATCGCTAACAGACGTTGGGAACAGTTTCGCAGGGCATGCAAAGCAAGCGAGCTCCAAATGTCTAATATAACATGCTTATTTCAAGTACATTTAAAACAATTAGATGTGTAAACAATTGAGTTTGACTCTTGAGCTAACAGGTCCTAGTCTACTGTGAAGAACTAAACAATACAAGGACCAACCTACAGGGATCACCTCTGGTTCATTTATATAACAACTATCTCCTGACATTCACCAAAAAAAAACACTTATATTTCCATAGGGTCTTCATTATACAACTATTTGTTATCTGTGTTCTCCAAGTTACATGATTACATAGAAAAAAATAACATGGCAAGCTGAGAAACTATTAGATGAACTGAGGCTTCAGGAAACCAATCCCCACTCTCACTTGGTGTTTGGATGACCGTGGCACCAACTCAGCATCTTCTGTCTTTTGGGAAGTGGGGTCGGACCCTGCTGATTGTCAGCTATAAGTATAATGCCAATGCAATGCAAACCTATTGCAAAGTGTAAATGCCAACCTTGGAATATGAAGGACTGACAAATGCCAAGCAAGCCACTGAGAAAAAGGACCCAGCAAAGGATCCACCCCCTTCAAGAGATACCTACTGACAGTTCACAAGTGAAGATGGGGACATCAACGAGAAAAGAGGTAAGTGCTTCAAAAGAGAGCAGCTCGAGAATCAAAGCAGAATGAAGCTCTTAGGGAAATTGGGGAAGCCTTGAAATACTTCCGCTAAGCTGGTCCTTTTTGAGATCCTACTGACAACATCAAGTGTGAAATGAAAAATGCAACACCATGCAATTCTATAAAATTGAAGGGGAATAACAACAAAAAGCTGTCAAGAGGCAATGAATGCATTCTTCATTCTGGGCAGCACCGAAAGGGAATTACTGGATTTTGTTTACTTGTTTATCTTTACTTCATTTCTCAAAGAAGAAGAAAAATCCCAATCAGGTTTCGTTTTTCTCATGACTTTCTATATGATTTTATGTTCTCATTGTCAGTGGATTAGTTTCCATTGGCCAGATAGTCTCGAATTAGAAAAACTTTCCATAACACACTTGTAGTTTTAAATGTCAGTGCTCTGAAAAGTGCATATTTTACGTATGTGAAATATACTAACATTCTCTGTTGGCGGGGAACTGACTTCCTCATAGCTCCTAAAACAGCACATGACTTCCTGCCTTTAAACCTTTGCTCATGTTGTTCCCCTCACCTGAAAAGATCTCCCTTGACACCCACAGGACTCACTCCCTCATCTCCTTCAGGTTCCGGCAAATATCTCTTTGAGCCTTTCCCAAACCACCCAATCTAAAATAAAGCCCTATCTAGTACCCACAGACTTTGATTCTGTTGTTTATTCTCTGTCACTCCTGCTGGATGGAAGCATCAGGAGACTGGGTAGAATTTTTTTTTTTAATTGTGTTTCCTGCTTTATCCATTGTTCTGAGAGCCATGCCAGGGAAATCGGAGGTGCTTAATAACAGTTGGTAGAATGAAAGGTCTCTATCTAACCACCTATCTCTGAGTGCTCCATAAATATCAGAACTTCAGGGCTGAAAATGCCCAGTAAGAGGCAAAAACTATCAAAAGCAGGGGACAGAGTTTAGGCATGAAAACCCCGTGGACCAGAGGTTCTTAGACTTCCAGGCCATCAGAATCACCTAGTTACAGCCATCTCGATCCCACCTCCAAAGACTGTGACTCACTACATGTGGAGCGGAACCCAGCAGTGCTATGTTTTTAAACAGGCTGCCATTCCGATGCAGGTGGTCCCCAGAACAATCCTTGGATAACAGTGCTTGGGACACATTTCAGACAATCACATTCTGTCAAGGAGAGTAACGCCAAGGAACATCTGGTGTTCAACTCGCTTTCTGAGATAAGCCCAGCCCTGGGCGCTGCAGTACTTTCAGGATGAGCTTCAGCAAAACTGTAAAGATACTTTTAATTTGGATTCTCCCAGCAAACCACTTTCTCTGTGATAAATTAACCACAGAGAGAGGCATGAAGCTCCAACTAGTCACCCAAAGACTGGCAAAGGCAGGCTCTGCTGAGAGCTTGTTGCAGACCATGATTTAAACTTGGGAGAGATTACAGGACAGGGGAAAGAGTCAATGCAAGGAGCCTGCCATGCTCATGACTACAGAGCAGGTGGGGCTCCCTCCTGTTCAGGTGGCTGACACTCATGGGGAAAGGATTCTAAGGATTAGATACTTTTGGTCTCAGTCCTAAAGAGAGCAGGAGTCAACTTGAAGGACAAACAAACTACCCGTGCTGGAAACCCTTCAGAACACAGCCCTAGAAGGCATGGATTTCAGGTCTGAGAACAGGCACATGCAAAGTGGGGTTTTAATTCCAGTGAGAACTTCCCCAAAGCAACACATGCTGATTCCTGAGGAGCTATCTCCTATCTCTTATCTCACTAATCTTTCACCTAAGAAAGCTAAATTCATAAAACTATACATATAGCTTTTGACAAATTGGAAATTTGACGAATTGCTCCCTTCTTTTACACTTCCTATGGCGTTGAGATAAGTATATCCAAAACTCTGCCTTAGCCCCCAGACACCCAAAACCAGCAAAAAATGACTGCCTCCAGCCTAGGGCATGTCTTACTTAGTCACTTACTTATTTACTTCTGGTCCATACCAGGTGCAGCAGACAGTGGAGTGGTCCACTATGAACCGGGACTCCAGGTGATCACTTCTTTTAGAATACTTTCCCCCTTGAGTGTGGGGAGGGCCTGTGCTTCCTACTAATCAGAATAGCATGATAGAAGTGATGAAATGTCATTCCATGGTTCCATAACATTTTATAGGACTCCATCTTGCTAGCAGACTCGCTCTACAGAATCTCTCTCCCACGTGTCTTCAAAGGAGTAAGCAGCCATGTTGGGAGACCCACGTGGTGAAGAGCTTGGGTAGTCTCTAGCAACTGAGGACCAACAGTCAGTAAACATCCAGGGTCCAAAGTCCTACAACAGCAAGGAAATAAACCCTGCCAACAAACCAGTGAGTATGGAAGAAGATTCTTCCCCAGTCGAACCTAAGATGAGAATGCTCGTGTTTAAATCTGGGATCCCCAACCCCCAGGCCACAGGCCAGTATCAGGCCATTAGGCAATTTTGTTCTATGGGAGCCTAAGATTAATTAGGAACTGGGCCACACAGCAGGAGGTGAGGGGCAGACAGCTAGCAATCCAGGGAAACTCATCTGTATTTACAGCCACTTCCCACTGCTCTCATTACCACCTGAGCTCCGCCTCCTGTCAGATCAGCAGTGGCATTAGATCTGGTTGTTGTTTAGTCACTCAGCTGTGTCCAACTCTTTTGCGACCTCATGGACTGTAGCCAACCAGGGTTCTTTGTCCACAGGATTTCTCAGGCAAGAATACTGGAGTGGGTAGCCATTTCCTCCTCCGGGGGATCTTCCAGACCCAGAGATCAAAGCCGCACCTCTTGCATTGCAGGCAGATTCCTTACTGTCATAGGAGTGCTTGAATCATCCTGAAACAATCCTCCCCACCACACTGGTCTGTGGAAACACTGTCTTTCACGAAACTGGTCCCTGGTGCCAGAAAGGGCGGGGACTGCTGATTCAGAGGAGTATGGCCAGGGATGCCAAATGCCCTGCTGTGAACAGACTAGTCCTGCCCCACTCCGGATGCCAATAGTCCTCCCACTAAAAAAACACTGTAGGCACCTGATATTTAGCCTCCTAGAGATAATATCCCCACCACCACCTGCACACATGCCTGGGATTATCTTTCCCTGGCAAACTGGACCCCAGGCTGAGCTCCAGACACTCCCTCACTACTCTACCCTTGGTCCCATGTGAAGCACACGCTTATTTTTCAGCATTAGTGGACAGAAGGGGAAGCAGCTCCCCTGCAAACTCTGGATGTACTGTGTCACAGCCACGAAGCCAGTACCTGCCACAATTTCAAGTCCATTATTATCCCACTATGAGGAATAGTCTGTTCATCCACTTCACTTCTTTGTAAAGCCCCCAGTGTTGCCTCCCACCATGAAAACCAGTCCCCCTTCAGGTCACATTTAAACATCTGACAAGATGAAACACAGAAGGCTTTATCCTCAGATCCCCAACCATTGTCTCAGATCATCATGTCCCACGGAATGAAGTTAAAGACAGTGTGTGCCTCTCTGAAGCAGAACTGTTCAAGACACAATACAGAAACACACACACTGTGAGCAGCACGTGGCAGGGGAAAAGAAGGTTATTATTTTCCCAGAGCTCAACAAACGGCTTCTCATGATCCAATTAGTAAAGTAATATTGTTTTATAGGGACCTAGGACTAGTCAATGTACAGCAATTAGGAACCAGAAATGCTTTTGAAATGAAGGAATTGGGAAAACAGGTAAGTTGGACTCAGGGCTTTGGAATTCAAATGTGGCCAGGAAGTATTTTATTTAATCTACAATCTACACACTGTTTATCTATTACATGTCAGGCATTAACCACGTACTATGTGCAGGAGAAATACACAGTTCTACAAAACAGACAGATGGAATATGAAGTTAAGACTACTTTCTGACTTAAAATTTGGGCTCTAAGAAAGAAAAAAGGACACTTAAGTTAACACACACATCTTAAAAATATGGGGGGAAGAATGGACTCCAGCTCTGTGACCTTGGGAAAGTCATTTAACCTCTTTGTGCCTCAGTTTCCTCATCTGTAAAATGGGACTATTAATACTACTACTACCTCACAGGGTCACTGAAAGAATTAAATGGAGACAGTGTATACAGAATTCTTAGAACAGAGTTTGGCATACAAGGACTATGCAGACTTCACTGTAGTGACAAGAATGCTCAGATGCTGACCCTTTCATAAGCATCATAAGATGCTGACCCTTTCAACTCAGCTCTGAATGCTGACATTTCCAAGAATCATCCCCTTGGTGGTAAAATGCTTCAGAAACAGTCTGAGAAATGTAGAAAAACTGTTGTGAGAATTGTCCAACAAGCTCCCAATCCTGGTCATCTGATCCACAGGGGACCAGAAGGTGTACAAGGAGAATCCACCCAGCATTCACCGCCTCTCCTGGTGCAGTGCACCTACCTGGACTTCCCTTGGGATCCACTTAAGCTCAGTCCAGGTGCTTCAAGGGTTGGTATGCTGTAGCCAATCAAAGTGTTGTGTCCTCCTGGACAGTGATTGGTCCAAGGAGGAAGCATGTGACTCAATCAAAAAAATCAGGATGTCCCATCCCCCTGACCATAATTGACTGGCCCACAAATGGACATGTCAACCATAAATTTTCAGGGAGAGTTGAGTCCAGCTCTCTTTTCGCTAAGCAATAAGTGTTCCAAGAGCCCACCACCTGCCTGAGAATAAAACCAACAGGAGAAAACAAAGGCAATAGGTGGAAAGAAATGGCTTCTAGTTACACTAAGCATCTGGATCCAGTCAGACCTGAGACTGTCTTTCAGTTACATGAGTCAGTAAATTCCCTTCAAGCCACTTTGAGTTGGATTTCTTCTTTTAATATTTGCATTTGTAAGTGCACTGACAAAAACAGCCAGGACCTGACATTTCTACCACTCAGAGGACCAAATAAAACCCTCCCAAAGTTCACAGATGATACACAAAGTTACCACCACAGATGGCAGAAGGATGTTCAATATTTCAACCATCATTGTAAGCACAGAAAGCAAATATTAAACAAAGGGAACCTACAGAAACAATCAGAGATCCTCTCCCTTTGTGATATCCATCACTTCAGAATAAATATTAATAAACAAACTTAAGGTATAAAATTCAATTCATAACTCAAAAATAACCTGACCTTTTATGGAATTAAACCCACTTTCTGTCAAGCCTGCTATTTTTTTAGAATGTTTGATGATAAAAATCTTCAAATGTCTAGTAAAGAATCATTTCATTGTAATAATTTAAAGCATTTTGTGAGCCACTATGAATTTTTTGTCTCCAACCTGGACACAATCAAGGGATCAACCTGGCACACTGGATATTTCGTCTCCATGAAGACTTGTCATTAATTTTCAGTAACTTGGTATTTACAGCTCCTGAGAAATAAATACACACACACATATATACACACACATCCATTTCCCAACTTCATCTACCATCTAGAGTATAATGATCCACAAAGTGATTGTTTAAAAACAGAACTTTCCAAGTTCCAAGTGATCACCTGAAATCACCTCTTAGAAGTCTCAAAGGAAATCAAACTCAATGCATCCAAAACTGAACTCATGATCAACTCAGCCAAAAATAAAAATAAAAGCCGCCTCATTCCTCTTGCCCCCTTTGAGAGAAGACCAGTCTCTTAGTACAGGATGCTATAACAAGACACCACACCCTGGGTGGCTTAAACAACAGAAATTTATTTCTCACAGTTTTGGAGTCTAGGAAGTCCAAGACCGAGGTGCTGGCCAATTCAGCTCCTGAGAGCTCTTCCTGGTCTGAAGATGGCAGCACTCTTCCTGGCTTGCAGATGGCTGCCTTCTTGCTGTGTCCTCACGTGGGAGGGAACAGAGGGGTGAAGAAAGCTCTCCTGTCTCTTCTTGTAAGGGCACTAATCTCATCTGCGAGCTCCACTCCACCCTCATGAACTAAGTACCTCCCAAAGGTCCCATCTCCAAATACCATCACACTGGGCATTGCGAATCCCACATATCCATGCAGAGTGGGGAGGCAGGGGGACGTGAAAATTCAGCTCATAGCAACCAGCATACGTCAAATTGCTCAAGCCAGAAACCCCGGGATCAACCTTGACACCTTTCTTTCTATAATGGGCTCTCATGTCCGGTCCATTAGCAAGTCCCCTGCCATCGTCCTCACCATGGTAAGCACTCTACAACCACTGCTAGAAGTCACAGAGCAAGGAGGATGATCTCTCCAAATCCCAAGCCATCAAAATGCGAAGCCTAAAACTCTTCACTGGCTACCAACATTGTTATTAAAAGTCCAAAATCCCACAAGACCCTGCATGATCTCAACCATGATTGAGAGATCATCAAATTGCCCAAAGGAGGCAGTGGATAGGCTATTAGCTTTGTGGCTAAAAGCACAGACCCTAGAACCAAACTGTCTGGATTCAAATCCTGGCTCTTCCATTTATCTACTCTGTGAACAACTAACCTGACTGAGCCTCAGTTTTCTCATCTGTAAAATGGGAGCATAGTAACCATCTTATACATGTCATGGGAGGATTGAATTTTAAGCACTTAGCAGGTGCAGTTTTCTCTTTTTAGGATTCTGGCTCTGCCCTCAGAAGACACAGATTTTCCCCACATATGGCTATACTCACTGGTCTCTGTTTCTCCCACAGACTGTTTTGCTAGCCTTCTCTTCTTGTCCAGTACTGATAGAGGCTGATGGCTGTGCACAGCATCTCTAGAAGCCCTGTTGTCCTCCCTCTGGCTTCTGGCTGGGTTCAACCAATAGAAGGCGCAGCAGATTGGATGATGAGAGGAGAGAAGCTGGGGTATTAATACCCTGGCTTCTTCCTGCTGGTGATAGTGGCTGAGTTTCCCGCCCTGTGAGCCTGGCTCCTGTGGTCCCACCCTGTCCCACAACCTCCACTCTCACCGGGTTCTTGCGATTCCTTCCCTGCTCTTGGGCCAGTTACTGCCTTGGCCCTATCCCCACTTAGTCAAAGCCCCCATGAAATTCTCTTTGGGTTACCAGCTCTTTCTCATCTGAACTCCAAATGCTTCAGGCCTTTGCAAAACTCTTCCTGATGACTGAATTTTTTCCTCACACCATCGCCCACCTCCCAACAATCCAGTTCATTCCTTTCCATCCTTCAGTTCTCAACTGACACCTCCTCTGGGAAGCCTTCACAGGTACACAGGACAGGATTCCTTTTTTCTTTTATTGTGCCTTGACTTTTCCCTTCCTAGCACTTATCACAGCTAATACTAAATAATTATCTGTAAGTTTCTATATACATCATGATCTTCAGACTCAGACTCACCCCAGCAGAGACCACATCAGGCTTGTTTTGCTCACACCCCTCACTTCCTAAGCTGCTTCGCACGCATGTCAGATACTCAGTGCTGCACTTGCCAAATTAACCAATCACACAGTGAAGTGCAGCCAGTCCCTGCAATTGGAGTGACGGGCTTCACCCAACCCAGGAAGAAACAAAGCAGTGATGTCCAGGCCAAGCCACTTTTGCTTCTAAACCTAAGGCAGGCGCGCCTGAAAGAGACCTGTGCCCGCCATCTCTCTGATGCTAAGTGAAAGTGTTACTCGTGTCCAACACTTTGCAATCCCATGGACTGTAGCCCACCAGGCTCCTCTGTCCATAGGATTCTCCAGGCAAGCATACTGGAGTGGGTTGCCATTCCCTTCTCCAGGGGATCTTCTCAACCCAGGAATTGAACCCAGGTCTCCTGCGTTGTAAGCAGATTCTCTACTGTCTGAGCCACCAAGGAAGCCAAGATGCTAAGACGGTTACTGATTATGAAACCTCTCTAGTCAAACTTCATGCTGGCGCCTCTGTGGCAACTTTGGCCACCGAGGCTGGCTGAGGGGCAGGGAAGCTGGCATGGATTCCAAGGCCTTGAGACTAGGGGTGAGCCCACTCTCCCCTGTCACTTACAGTAGCAGCTGAAATGGCACCTCATTTTCGGTTACCCTCCCCGAACGCCTGCTGAGGGCTTTCACACGTTATCTCATTTGTTCCTCATGAAAATCTGCGAAACTGCTACAGAGAACAAGTCACACGCCCACAATCACACAAGTGGGCAGACACAGAACTAAGGCCACACCCCTGTGGTCACGGGTCCCAGCCCACACAGCTCCTCCTGCAAGGAGGCCAGCCAGACTCGACCTTGCTGGCTCTGCATCCTCAGGGCTGTTTGTCAGGTGAAGTGTTCCAAACCTCTCCCAGGGTCCCTGTAATCCAGATGGAAACTGATGGGAAAAGCTGTGCCACAGAGGAGGTGACAGCATACCTCCAGACCCCAGTGCTCGGGTTCAAAGTCAAGTGTTGACACTTTCTATCTATGTAACTTAACACTAATTATTTTAGCCTCTTCAGACCCGTTTCCTGTCTGTAAAATGGGGATAAAGTGTCCACTTGGAAGGCAGCCTTGAATATTAAATGCATGAATGTATTTACACCCACAGTACAATGCCTGACCTGGCTTATAGCAAACAAGTATGAATCACTCATTCTGTGTGCCTTCTAACCATTAACAGCTTAACTGTCCCCATGAGATAACTGTTAGCCTCAGGGTAAGGTAGAAATCTTATTCCACTTCATTGCACTCCCCACCAGTCCGTGGATGGAAGGGAAGACCCATAATGGGTATGAAATCAGTCCACGAAGTCATTATTTTCTTCACTTTCTAAAACTCAAATTAACTTTGATTCTCTATGTAGCCAGGCTGATTTAAAATATAAAAACTGAAGGACTTCCCTGGTGGTCCAGTGGCTAAGATTCCACTTTTCCAATGCAAGGTGCTCAGGTCTGATCCCTGGTCAGGGAACTAGATCCCACCACGTGCTACAACTAAGACCTAGTGCATCCAAATCAATGAAAAATTAATTCATTAAAAAATAACTGAAAGTAGTCTTGCCTGAGATTTTCTCCTTCCCTCCAGGGATGGAGGAGGAGTGGGATTTTGTATATGGACAAAGATGGGAGGGAGCAGAGGGCTATGAGAACCTCTGTCCTTCACCTGCTGTCCCTGAGATATCCATCACGGCAGCTCCCATCGCTCCTTGGGTCAGAGGTGGGAGTGGGGGTAGAGGGGTGGCTCAGCTACTTCTCTGCCAGCCTTGGAGCTAGGAATCTTCCAGAAGGCTACCCCTGTCCCAACTACTCTGACCGATGGTTGTAAACTCAATTGCCCTCAGGGATCAGACAGGTTTGAAGGTGAGTAGCTGGGCAGGTAGATACTACAGTGAACAAGTGACTAGCTCACTTGCCCCAACCTAAGGGGATACCGGTGAGGAACCTCTGTCTTCAACTCTGCGAAGGAGACCTCCAGTAACAAGACCTTCCATCCCTGTAATTTTGCCCAGTATGTAACAACTTGGTATCCACTGAAATGCAGTGGATCTGCAGCCCTGAGGCTGCTTTGTGGGAAGCATTCCCAGAGGAGTTTTTGCTTTCTCTCCACCCAGGACAATGTTTCTGCATTTACACAGTTCGGGAACACAGTCTCCCAAGGCCAAGACCACACTGACATGGCGTCAGACACATACACCCACACATACACACACAAACACATACACTATTTTGCAGTCAAGTCCCTGTTTTAATCCTGCTGTGACAAAAAGTGATCCATTAGTTCAGATCCTATAGACGCAAAGGAAGCAGGGTTACACATCACTTACCTACAGCAGTAACTATGTGAGCATCAAAGACCAGGGAGACAAAACTCCAGGTGACACTGTTCTGCTTAGCGTCCTGCCAGGGCCAATTCTGTCCTCTGCACACAGACCAGAGACACATCTGTTCTGTAGTGAATGAACAATCGGAGAACCCAGCTGGGTCCCTGTCTTCTAGGCTCCTATATTTCTAGCTGTGTTTGTAAAAGAAGCTACAATGATACAGAGACTTGGAAAGTGAGAAGCAACCATATTTCTTAATCTTCCTTTCAAAAATGAAACTTTCTGTGCCAGGGACCACGAATGTACCCTGAAGGGGAAAAGCAAGTACCGTAAAGAGACCAGATTTCTGTCTGGGGTATTCAAACTCATGGATAACACAGCCGAGGATGTTCAGAACTGTCTTAGGCAAAGTCTCCTCCATCCCACAGGCTCCTCAACTCTGTCGTCTCTTCAGAAATATCCTTCAGAGATGGATTATAAATATTACATATCCATGGTGTAGAGAAAAGGGGACCCTCCTACACTGTTGGCGGGAATGTAAATTGGCACAGCCACTATGGAGAACAGTATGGACGTTCCTTAAAAAACTAGAACCACCATATAATCCAGCAATACCACTCCTGGGCATATATCCGGAGAAAACTCTAATTCAAAAAGATATATGCACCCCGATGTTCATAGCAGCACTATTTACAATAGCCAGATTTTACATGGAAGAAACCTAAGTGTCCATCAACAGATGAACAGATAAAGAAGATGTGGTACACCTATACAATGGAGTATTACTCAGCTATAAAAAAGAATGAAATTTTGCCATTTGCAGCAATATGGATAGACCTAGAGATTATCATACTAAGTGAAGGAAGTCAAACAGAGAAACACAAATGTCATATAATATCATTTATATGTGGAATCTAAAACATGATACAGATGAAGTTTATTTACAAAACAGAAATAAACTAATAGACATTGAAAACAAACTTATGGTTACCAAAAAGGAAAGGGAAGGAGGATAAATTAAGAATTTGGGATTAAAAGATACATACTACTATATAAAAAAATAGATAACCAACAAGGGCTTACTATATAGCACAAAGAATGGTACTCAATATTTTGTAATAACCTGCAATGGAAAGCAATCTGAAAAATAATATGTATATATATATATATATGCATATGTATGAATTGCTTTGCGGTACACCTGAAATTAAAACATTCTAAATCAACTATAATTAAAAAAATACTACACATCCAGAGGCATACAACAGAAGAAGTCCCAGGTCACAGCTGGAGATTTGTCTCAAACTTGGATAACAGTTCTCCATGTGATACTAGCTAAGTCATGACACTGCTTGGTATGACACCAAAACTGCATTTCCAAGGTACATCCATCTGGGGAATTGTTCTCATCTCTGCAAAAGCAAAAACTCAATCAGATAGCACTAGATCTGGGAAAACGCTCCCCTTTTCTGCTCCTCTTAAAGCCAAGGTTATCCCCAACTTGGAGCCTGGCACTCGCTGCCTGTGCCCTCTCAACTCTCCCAGGGCTCTTTCTTTATGCCTGTCTCACTCAATTCAGCCTCTTCACTTACTGATGTACCTTGCCGAGTGTCCACAGGCATTTCAAACAGCAACAAACAGGTCATTAAGTAGAGAACAAAAGACAACAAAGCATTACGAACAAACAGGCAGAAGCAAGCAGAATCTACTAATTTGCTCCTGTGATGGGCATTTTTTCATTAGCCGGCAGTGCTGCAAAATCACTTTTAACACACTACTCCCCGATTCAGAAGATATCAAGAGCCCCAGTGCTGAGCCATGTCCAGACCATTCTTGGCCAGACATTCTTTCTCCTCACCAGCCAGCTGACCTTCCCTCCTTTCCCCCATGGGTCCATCTGGACTTGGCTCCATTCAAAATCCTCAAGTACTCCAGTACTTGGCTTGACTCAGAAAATAGGAGCACCATAAACACCAGAACACCAAGAATTTATCCTGGCCACCCCTATGAGGATACAGCTTCACAAGGTCAGAGAACTACATCCCCCGCTACTATAGAGTCAGTGCAATATCAGTACCAGGCAAATGGAAAGCACTCAAACACCTGTTGAATTAATAAATGAATGAGGGACTTCCCTTGCTGTCCACTGGCTAAGACTCCAAGCTCCCAATGCAGGGGTCCTGGGTTTGACCACCAGTCAGGGAACTAAATCCTGCATGCTGCAACTAAGACCCAGAGCAACCAAATAAATATATTTTTAAAAATAATGAATGAATGAATTTCACACAAGAGAAATAATATGTGACACTGATCTGCCTCCCGTGGGTAAATGAAAAATATACTATTAAGACCTTGGCATTCATACATATATATGTATGGCTGAGTCCCTTTGCTGTCCACCTGAAACATCACAGCATTGTTAACCAGCTATATTCCATTATAAAACAAAAAGTTTTTTAAAAAGATGTTAGGATTCGTTGGAACCTTGTGTAAATAAATTGCTCATAAAAGTAAGGTAAAATATAAATAAATAAATTGCTCATATTTCCTTTAGTTGCCAAACCTACTCTAAAGGACAGGAAAGTCACAACAATAAAAGCATTTTTCCCTGGGAAACTGTAGCCTGAGAGTTACATCAGGTCTTGTTGAACACAAATTTTAACAGCATCTGCTCTCATGTGCCCTAGAACATTCTGTCCCATTACTAAAAAGGCTCCTTCTGGACAGAAAGTGCAAGGGGCATTGACCACCACCACCTTAAGGATCCACCACGCAGCCTCCAGCTGCCAAGCCCCTTGGCAGGATGGGAAACCAGGGGCTCGGGGCGGGCGGGGGAGCGTGGCCTCTCTTGAGAGTCCAGAGAAGGGAAGCAAAGAGCTGGGGACCAGGTCCCCTCCACCCCTGGACTTTCAGCTCTCAAGAGGCCACAGACAGTTTTGTTTTATTTTTTTTAAGTGACAAAGGGGAGGGCTTAATTGGTGGCTTCAAACTCAATTTCTTTTTTTTTTTTTTTATTTTATTTATTTACTATTTTATTTCTGGTTGTGCTGAGTCTTTACTGCTGCGGGAGCTTTTCTCTAACTGCCGCGAGTGGGGGCTACTGTCTAGTTGCTGTGAGCAGATTTCTCATTGTGGTGGCTTCTCTCCTTAGGGAGCACAGGTTCTGGGGCGTGGCCTTTCAGTAGTTGCAATTCCTGGGCTCCAGAGCACAGGCTCAGTAGTTGTGGCTCACAGGCTTAGTTGCTCTGCAGCATGAGGGATCTTCCAGGATCAGGGATCGAACCTGTATCTCCTGCATTGGCAGGCAGATTCTTCACCACTGAGCCATGAGGGAAGCCCACACACAGTTTTTTATCCCATCAAATGTTGTCAGCAAAGAACAGAGATAAAGACCAAGCTTTCATGTCACCAAATTTTATTACAGAATTCTTACACCTCATACAGTTTTAATGGCTGAAATTAAATATTAAAAATAATGTTTATTTTTAATAATGCTTTTAGGATGTGGGGCAAACACCTCTACATGAGAGGGCACATAAGAATATTTTAGGTGATATGACAAGGACTTGATACTAAGTTGAAAAAAAAGAGTTCCTAATCTTTATCAACCACTTTGATTAAATCGGTGAAAAGTTCCAGTTGAGTGTTTTAATGTCTTTAACCTCTTCTGACACTTGCAAATCTTCCCCTTTAAACAAAGAAAACTAATGACCCCCCAAATCAAGGCATTTTAGAGCCTGCCACCTTCTAGCTTGAACATTACAACACTGGCTTTCATGCATAATTATTATTACAGTTGCCTTCTCTTTATAGCAAAAGACGCTGGTTTTTCCATTTATAGAAGAGATATAAAGCTCCTGTTTTAGGTCAATTTAGTAAAAATACGAGCTGATTTAAAGAACTGAACATCAGTACTGCTGTTATACAGGGCTTCACAGGTGGCAGGCACAGTGGTAAAGAATTCACCTGCCAAAGGGGGATATGCGAGAGACTTGGGTTAGATCCCTGGGTAGAGAAGATCCCCTGGAGTAGGAAATGGCAACCCACTGCAGTATTCTTGCCTGAAAAACCCCATGGACAGAGGAGCCTGGAGGGCTACAGTCCATGGGGTCGCAAAGAATCGGACACAATTGGGGAACTCAGAATCACACACACACACACACACACACACAGAGTGAAACAAACAATGAAATCAGATGGGGAAAAGACAATGCAACTGCCCAGTCTCTTTGGTCAGGATTCCCGAGGTGATGGGTTTATGTGATAAACCCATTCCTGCCATAGCTACATGTCTAGTTTAATGTGAACTAGAAAAATAGAATAAAGCCAGAAACTCAAGAGATTGATCTTCCACCTTAAGGGAGCAAAATAACATTTTCTTTAGAGATAAATTTATTTCCTCCCCCCAGTAGGTATTAATTAAAATGACATTAGTTAAGGGGAAAAGAGTTCGGGGTGGTGGGTAAGTATGGGAAAACTGAATTCTGGGAAACACCAGTTCCAGGGATGATATGGACCAGCTCTCACAGGCAGCCTCACACCCTGCATGGTCACGCTGCAGCTGTACCCAGGCGTATCCGAGCTGCAGATCAAAGAGCCATTTTCCACCACAAGAGGCGGTCTCCCTGTCTGGCTCAATTCCGCTAAGATGAGAGCAGAGGAATCTGAGAATTTCACTCCAGGGTGGGTTTGCTCAACAGCTCAGATGAAAGAAGGAAATATATCTCTAGGAGGAATCAAGCTGCTCAGAAGGAACTGAGTTTATCTTCAGTTGTCAAAGCACTCCACTGGGGAACACACAGCCTCCTGCCTTCACCTGTCTATGTCTCCTCC
Source organism: Cervus elaphus (assembly GCF_910594005.1). Lineage (NCBI taxonomy): Eukaryota > Metazoa > Chordata > Mammalia > Artiodactyla > Cervidae > Cervus > Cervus elaphus. The sequence continues at coordinate 22,013,214 of NC_057819.1, read as the reverse complement.
TGTCTCTGCCACTAGCGAACAGCTGAGAATGGGAAGCCACAAACAGAAAGGATTTTCAAGCAAAGATGAGGCAAAGAAAACAGATTTTTCAAGAGCAAAACACCCACAGCTTCCACAAATTTAGACTGAGCTAGAAAAATCTGAAACACATTTCAAAAACAATATTATCAAATTGGGCTTAATGGAATTTCTGGGCATCTGATTACAGCGATCTTACCACCCATGTAGGGGAACAACATCTAAGCCACTCTAACAGCTTCATGATTAGGAAAGTGAGGGTCAGAGAAGTGAAGTGATCTGAGTAAGGACCTAAAGAGCCAGGACCAGAACTCAGATGCCCAACTGCTAGCTGTCTTTTCTCTCTGCCATTCAATGTCATGGGTCATTAAGAAGACAGCAAGAATGCACCTTCTTCATCCTCTTGCACCAAATGTCCTGCTAAGAATTATTATCCAATATCCTGGGACCATCTCTTGGAACGAAAAAGATAAAACCTACTTGAGATCACTTGGTTTTATATTTTTCATTCCGAGAGATGAGCCCAAAATATTGAATGATAATTCTTCACTTTTCTGACTCTCAGTTTCTTAATCATAAAGTCATTAGAACAACTGACATGTACCCCAACTAGAGGCTTCCCTGGTGGTGCAGTGGTAAAAGAACCCACCTGCCAAGGCAGGAAATGCAAGAGACTCAGGTTCAATTCCTGGGTCAGGATGATTGATCCCTTTGAGTAGGAAATGGCAACCCACTCCAGTATTCTTGCCTGAAAAATCCCATGGACAGAGGGCTACAGTCCATGGGGTTGCAAAGAGTCAGACACAACTAAGCAACTGAGAATGCATGGATGATATTAACTAGAAGAATAAAGATACTAAACTGCGCTGAGAAACTACATTTGCTTTTGAAGAACAGATTAAACCTATCCTACTTTTGTCTCTGTTTTAAGAATCTAAGGATACTGGGGGTACAATGAAAATTATTTATGTTTGCTATAAAACACTAACCGAAAAAGTCAAATACTCAAGGAAGGGAGCAAGTAGAGTTCTTGGTTTGCATGCAACAGAAACCGCATCCGGCCAGCTTATGAGAAAGAGATTTATAGGAGCAAGACTGGGCATCTCATAGAATGAAGGAGAAGGCTGAAGGTCCAAATCCAGAAATGGGCCCAGAGCCAGGGCAAAGAGGTGGCAGGACTACTGCAGAGACCATTTGACCAGAATTACCAGACCCCACACCAAGCATCCACTTCTGCTGGCACCAAACATCCAACAGGCACCTGTGATCTATAGTAACTGAGCCTCCCACAGGCATCCGGAGAGAATCACCCTCCACAGGAGATACACACACACCATCTGTGGACCAGCCAGCAGGAGGAACCCACCACTGTGCCCAATCCAATGCTTGTGTGAACTATGCATGAGAACACTCACACAAGCATACACACACACACACACGTGTACGTGCACACATATACACGTATGCACATGCAAACAGAGCAGACACGTGTGAAGCACCCCTCCTCAACTCTGCCCCTCAGCCCACCCAATTTCAGCACAGCCGTGGTGGACAGCTCCATGTGCCACTGCAAGTGAACAACCTTCACCAGCTTGTTCTTGATGTTTTCTCCCAGTTACCTCCCCCGGGGAATATTCAACCAGCTGGGATGGAAGTCAGAAGATAAATGCTCCAGCCACCCCATCTTCCAGGGGGGACAATTCTGAGGCAACTTCTGCACAGTTCCAAGGATGGATGAAGCCCCCAGGGGCCCCTCAGTGCATCTTTATCACCCCTTCCTCCTTCCCTGCTCCAGTGTCCCCACCTCACATTTCCAGTGCCTGCCATCACCTCCCAGAAGTGAACCACCTGGGCTCCAAATCCTTGTCTCAGGATCTGCTCAGGACCTACATGCTCACTTACACACTATGCAATGTTCTTCACGGAAGGAGGGTAGGCCGTGGACTTGCAGTGGGTTGGAAGTTGTTGAAATATAAACCCCTATTGTCCTATCAGACCCACCTATGACTGCCCTGAGCTGGGACAGAGTTGAGGCTGACTTTGGTTTGGGACACAACCTGTGCTTAGTGGCCAGGCTGACACATAAAATCAGTGCCTCCCTTTCTCTCTCCGTATCTCTCTCTTTTTTAAAAGTTTTTATGTGGACCATTTTTTTAAAAGTCTTTATTGAATTTGCTACAATATTATTTCTGTTTTATGTTTTGGTTTTTCGGCTGCAAGGCATGAGGGATCTTAGCTCCCGACCAGGGATCAAACCCACACTTCCTGTATTGAAAGACAAAGTCTTAACCACTGGACTGCCAGGGAAGTCCCTCTCTCCATATCTCTTGAGCCAATAAGAATCTTGTCAGGAGACCAGAGCACTTAAAACAGAAGAAATGTAGGTGGGAGGGAGGGGTGGACACAGCCATCTGGATACGAGGCACATCATATCACATGAGGCCCTGCAGGTCCGCCTGCTTATTCTCAGTGCAGTGCAAAGCCATCAAAGCAGGAGGTGCGGATGACTGGCACGTGTTGAAGGCCACTCTGGTTGCCATGGGGAAAAGAGATGTGTAGGGCAAGAGAGGAGACTGGGAGGCCGGTTAGGACAGGATAGTGCAATACTCTTCACGTCAGAGGGGATGGTGGTATGCATGGGGGCAGTGGAATTTGAGGTGGAAAGAAGTGGACAGTTTCAGACTATAGTTTGGAAACAGAACCAACGGAAGGGTGAATTACTGTATCTGTTTAGCCTCTAGAATCAGGACCTTAGCTATAAATGGCTTTCTATGTAACAGTTCTTTTGTAGGAAGAAGTGTTTCTTTAACGCCACACAAGCAAGAATAGGAGACTAAATAAGTGAAACAAAGACATACATACATACGACACACACACGTACATAAAAGCAGAGGGAGTTTAATTCAGGGAAGGTGTGACTCCCTTACATGTATCTGAGAACTTCAGTCAAGATTCGCACAGGTTTGGGACTGGCATGTACACACTGCTCCATACACACTGCTGCTGGTGGTGGTTTAGTCGCTAAGCCGTGTCTGACTCTCGCGGCCCCATGGACTATACCCCTTCAGCTCTGTCCATGGGGTTTCCCAGGCAAGAACACTGGAGTAGGTTCCCATTTACTTCTCCAGAGGATCTTCTTGACCCAGAGATCGAATCCATGTCTCCTGCATTCCAGGCGGATTCTTTTACCAATGAGCCACCAGAGAAGCCTATATACACACTGCTGCTGCTGCTAAGTCGCTTCAGTCATGTCCAGCTCTGTGCGACCCCACAGACGGCAGCCCACCTACTGTATATAAAATAGCTAACTAGTAAGAACCTACTGTGTAGCACCGAGAACGCCACTGAGTACTCTGTTAATGGCCTAAAAGTAAAAGAGTGGATACATGTATATGTGTGACTGATTCACTCTGCTGCACACCTTACATTAACACGACATGGTAAATCAACTATACTCCAATAAAAACTTTTTCTAAATAAGTAAAATAGATAACCAACAGGGATCTACTGTCTAGAACAGGAAACTCTACTCAATTCTTTGTAATAACCTAAATGGGTAAAAGAATTTGAAAAAAATACACTTTACTGCATACTTGAATCTGACACAACATTGTTAATCAGAACCTCTTGATGAAAGTGAAAGAGGAGAGTGAAAAAGTTGGCTTAAAACTCAACATTCAAAAAACTAAGATCATGGCATCTGGTCCCATCACTTCACGGCAAATAGATGGGAAAATAATGGAAACAGTGAGAGACTTTATTTCCTTGGGCTCCAAAATCACTGCAGATAGTGACTGCAGCCATGAAATTAAAAGACGCTTGCTCCTTGGAAGAAAAACTATGACCAATCTAGACAGAATATTAAAAAGCAGAGACATTACTTTGCTGACAAAAGTCCATCTAGTCAAAAGCTATGGTTTTTCCAGTAGTCATGTATGGATGTGAGAGTTTGACTATAAAGAAAGCTGGGCACAAAAGAATTGATGCTTTTGAACTTTGGTGTTGGAGAAGACTCTTGAGAGTGCCTTGGACAGCAAGGGGATCAAACCAGTCCATCCTAAAAGATCAGTCCTGGGTGTTCATTGGAAGGACTGATGCTGAAGCTGAAGCTCCAATACTTAGTCCACCTAATGCGAAGAACTGACTCATTGGAAAAGACCCTGATGCTGGTAAAGATTGAACGCAGAAGAAGGGGACAACAGAGGATGAGACAGTTAGATGGTATCACCAACTCAATGGGCATGAGTTTGAGCAAGCTCCAGGAGTTGGTGATGTACGGGGAAGCCTGGCATGCTACAGTCCATAGGGTTGCAAAGAATTGGACACAACTAAGAGACTTAACTGACTGATACTCCAATATAAAATGAAAAATTTTAGAAAAAGATTAGTGCAATAGGAAGCTTCTAGTCCCCTAGGCTAGAAGGACGGAAGGAAGAAGTCATGGCCCCAGAGCCAAGAGGAGTCACTTGAAGATGATAGAATCACAGAGGGCTCATCAATCAGAAGTGCAGCTGCTGCCAAAGACACCATAGCTGCCCAGGGCGGAGAGGACGGCGGTGGGATACCCCAGCTACTCCTTCCCCTCGGCCCTCCAGTCTTCAGCCAGTGCCCCCAACTGGCTGCAGGCAGCTGAAGGGAAGCTGGGACCCGCAGGGTCAGCCCTCTGTGATACAGGCAGAGAAAAGGAATATCCAAGACTGGATCTGAGGGCAAGAGCCAGGCTGGGGGATCAACCCACTGATCCCTTTGGTGCCTGGAAGGACAGGCTGAGTTCCCCACCCACTGTTGTGAGTGGAAGGCTGGCTCCCCAAAGATGCGTACCCACAGAAGTTTTGCACGTGACCTTATCTGGAAAAAGTAATTTGGTGAGGATCTCGAGACGACATCATCCTGGCTGAAGTCAGGCCCTAAACCCAAAGACACATGTTCTCATCAGAGACAGAAAAGGAGAAGACCCAGACAGTCTGCAGAAGGGAAGACCACGTGAAGGCAGAGGCAGAGACTGAACTCGTGTAGCCACGAGCCAAGGAGCGCCTAGCATCGCCTGCTACCACCAAAAGCCGGCAGAGGCCTAAAACAGACTCTCCCCTGACTATCCGGAAGGAACCACCCCGCCCACACCTTGACTTCAGCCTTCCGGCCCTGAGAACTGAGAGAGAAGACATTCCTGCTACTAGTTTAAGCCACCAAGTTTTCAGTGATTTGGTTGTGGCTGCCCTAGGCAACGAACACACCTATCCACCTATCTTCAGCTTCATTTTTTTCTGTTCCCTGGCAAGTGCTTCTTTACAAGTGGAAGATAAATCCTCAATCAGGGAAAAAAAAAAATTAAGGAACAAAACAGGCATGCAGAACTTCTGTCTTTTATATGATATTGTGACCTGGAAAACCCTCGTCACTCAAAACCCCAAATTACATGTGTTTCTCTCAGTATGGCTTCACCTAGGGAGTGTGTTTGCTTCATTCATGATGGAAAGTCATCTGTTGAGCTTTTCCTTCACATGGTGACCAATTCGTCCCCCCTTTCATAATGGGCTCTGCTCACTCACAAAGCCATGTGCCGTCTCCTCCTTTTTTCTTTAAATTTATTTGGCTACACCAGGTCTCAGTTGTGGCACATAGGATCTTTAGTTGCAGCATTTGGGATCTAGTTCTCCAACCAAGGATTGAACCCAAGTACCCTGCATTGGAAACACAGAGTCTTAACCACTGGACCACCAGAGAAGTTCCTGCCACCTTTTTCCTAACTAATTGGCTAAGGCACTGTAATAGTTTCCAGTTGCTGCTGTAATAAACAGCCATAAAGTTAGTAGCTTGAAATAACACAAATCCCATCATGTTGGAAGTCAAAAACCAAAAATGAGCTAAGATCAAGGGTTGCATTTCTTCTAAACAGGGATTTGAACCAGTCCTCCTTGCTTATTAGTCTACACTTCTCCACGATACCACATGGCTTCCTGAAATGAGTGAAAGCTGAAAGAAGGGAGCTACCCTTATGTTCTGATGTTGTTCAGTCCCTAAGTTGTGTCCAACTCTCTGCGACCCCATGAACTGCAGCATGCCGGGCTCCTCTGTCATCCACTAGCTCCCAGAGTTTGCTCAAATTCATGTCCATTGAGTCGGCGATACTATATAACTATCTCATCCTCTGTTGCCCCCTTATCTTCCTGCCTTCAGTCTTTCCTAGCACCAAGGTCTTTTCCAGTGAATCAGCTCTTCACATCAGGTGGCCAGAGTACTGGCGCTTCAGCTTTAGTATCAGTCCTTCCAATGAATATTCAGGGTTGATTGCCTTTAGGATGGACTGGTTTGATCTCCCTGCAGCCATCCACCTTCCATATCCTGTTTAATCACAGTATGAATCTCATCAGTCTCCTGATCACAACAGCAACATCACTCCCAACTGGGCTACCCACCACTCCATACTCAGTGTTGTCATCTGTACTGGATCAAGAATACCATTCCCCCTCTGCTCCTCATATTCTCATTTATCCAAACTGTAACAGCCAAAATCAAGTGACACCTCCTTTTCCAGACTCCCTAACGACCTACATTTCAAAACATTCCTGAAACACCCATCACATCCAGCTTTGTCAGTTTGTATGTGTGCATTTCATCCCCCAAAGAATTTTGAGATCTTTGTGGGTGAGCACCCCATCTAGGATCTCTTGGTAACTTCTAAAACACTAGCTTAGAAGGTGCTTAATGAATAGCTGTTAGTCAGAACCCAAAGCAAGGAGCTAGGACTGCAGGCATATGCAGAAGAGATGCTTATTAGAGAAAAGTATTCCTTCTACATCCCTAAGGGGTCTAACCAAGTCAATGAGGATCCTTTAAGCATGTTCATGATGTCCCCTGAGATATACTAGGGCCTACATAAGTGGAAAAAAATTATAACAAGGAAAAAATAATCATTAGAGCTATGTGTCAGACCCTGTTCCAAGCTATTTTTGTATATTAATTTATTCCTCACAGTACTCTTGTGAAGTAGATGTTATCCTCAATTTATAGAAGGGGAAACTAAGGCATGGATACACCTGAGGAGTGACCTTACTCCTTGCTCAGTTCTCAAGGCCTTCTTAGGTATAATCTCCCTACCCAAACTCTATGTCACCTCTGCTTTCTCCCAAACTCAAATCTACCTCCTAAATTCTCTTGACCTATGCCTGGGCTTCCTCTGGGGCTCTCCCTTTGTTTCAGTTGCCTCTTGATCTCCAGGGTAAGCCCCCTCCTGAGTCAGCCCACCTCTGAGAACTCTCTTTATTTTGTACCCTCAGGGGTGCTCCCATCAGCCTGAAGTAGGCATGCCCTCTAGAAAGACAACCATCACATCCCACCTACACACCTGCACATGTGCTTCGCAGCTGAGGCACACAGATAGCAGATCAGATTTTGTGGGCAGCAGCACTTTGACCACTTGTAGTAATTCCCACACAGAGGGTCTGGATATGGCCCAGGGATCAGATTTTAGCAGCCTCCTCCAAGGCATTCTGTTGCCAGTGGTCCCCAGAGCACACTGGGAGAAATTTCAAGAGACAGATTTTCTGATGACTTAAAAAGCTGGTCACTCAGTCTTATTCTCCCCTCTCCCACAGAAGAAAAGCACTTATTTACATAAATTCTGCTTTCAGATGATTTTGACTCCTACATTTTAAGCATAGGTGTGACTACAGGCATCAGTTCAGCTCCCTGGGGCCTGTGCCAAGTGATCCCAATTTCTCTGTGTGGACCGCTCAGCTTCCCTGCTCTGTGATGGACATCCCAGATCAGTGTCAGCCCTCAGAAGGGGCAGGGGATACATTCACCCTCTTAGAACACCTCCCTCAACCTGGGCAATTCACCCCTGCAGGTGACTCCCTCTAGACTCATCACACGGCCTATAAGAAGCAGTATCATCCTGCCGTTTTAGAAGGGAGACAGCTGGGATAGGAAGAGTGTAAATAGCCCATGTTCCAGTCAGCTGGCCACTGGTGAAGAGTTGTCAAGTGAGGGGAGTGTAAATGTCCACCTCAGAGCCAGCTTCTGAAGCTAGGGGCTTCTGAAATGGGAAAGGCATTAGAAAGGCTTGGCTGAAACCCCCCAAGAAGCCCCAAAGGAGATCTCCTCCCACGTGTTTCCCTATTCAAACTGAACCCTGGCAGGAAACATCTAGAACCCAAGAGAGGAATTTATTGGTTAAAACTCAGTTACATTCCAGTTACTCCCAAAGAAACAAGTTATCAACCAACTTCCCCAGTCTGCAGGTATCCCCACAGTATGCCACACTCTCTTGCTAAAGTACCATCTGTATTAATTCTTACTTAACATTTTCTTTTAAAACTTCTCACTGCCTTTATACAAATTTATCTGGGAAGAAGCAATGTATCAGCACTTAAATGGAAAAAAACAGTGTCACTTTCCATAAAGAGAAGAAATCTCTAAAATAAATACAATAAAAACAACATTATTGAATTCTAGCCAGCCACTGCTGCCTACTGAAGGCTCCCAACCTGGGTTGTGGGCCCGCACTGTTCAAAACAAAATCAAAGTCAGCCACAAAGGAGATGAGCAAGTGGTTAGAGATGCAAGGGACTCTGGGGCATCAAACAGAGACTCTCTCCTTGACTGAATCATGATAGAAACAGGATGCAGAAGGAATCCACTCTCACCGGGTAAACTCAACATTGTGCTCAGTCACTCAGTCATGTCTGATTCCTTGCGACCCTACGGACTGTAGCCCATCAGGCTCCTTTGTCCACAGGATTTTCCAAGCAAGAATACTGGAATGGGTTGCCATTTCCTCCTCCAGGGGATCTTCCCGACCAAGGAACAGAACCCACGCCTCTCGCATAGCCTGCATTGGCAGGCAGATTCTTTACCACTGAGTCACCAGGAAAGCCCAAACTTAATGCTACCAAGCACCTATGTTTGGAACTTGAAAATCTACACTCATCTCTGGGGGTAGCCTGAAATAATTTTTCCCCTGCATTTGTGGTTCCCAAAGTATAAGATGCAGACTGATTTTAGGTGTATCCAAGAGGAGTTTAAAGGGAAAAGTCATTCCAAAACCTGGTCACTTTGGAGAAAGTGAAACAACAAAATTAAGAACTCATGGGACCATGGAAGGCGAGTGAATTCATGTGTGAGTCTAACCAAAGATTCTAACCACTTTCTCAGGACTCCAACATTACTATAGGAACAAGAGGCACTGGCCAGTCAGACTCTGAAACCAGGCGTGACAGAACGTGATGTATGCACCTTAAAGGCAGCCACTGCCTGCTCACCCACCCCAGGTCACTGATTATGTAACAGAGCTGACATCCACATTCCTGAGTACCAATTTAATTGCTTTATGTCAGTTGAGTTTCTTTCAGGATAAAAGCAAAGAGGTGTTCCTCTCTTCCTTGACTAGCTATAATTAACTCCAGAAATATTCGTCCTCTAGCAGTGAAATGGTCTCTTTATAGTCACCTGGGGAGTCATAAAAAGAAGGATTGGCACTGGATTCTGAGATTGAATAATAAGGCAAGGCAAGGTACTCCTTCTCCTATGAAAACTCCCCCCATCTCCTAGTCTTTGAGTGACTGTTGCATATTTAAATAAACCCGGCCATGGTGATCACAGATTAGATTCAGAGTCTGAGACTGAGTTTCTTAGAGAAAGCAACAATGAGCTGGATTATTCATACGCGCATACCCACAGAGGTGGCCTTTTTTGTGTATCTTAGCTCAAATATTACAGCACATTGTGTGCTATCCAGTTGCAGTCCAATTTCTGACACAATTTCCATAATAGCAAAATTTACATACAGATGGCAAATAAATAAAACCTTTCTGCCGCTTGGTCTGCCGTTCTTATGGTCAGCAAATCCTATTAGGGACTTTATTAACCTGCTCAGTGATGGAAATGTTATATCTGATCTTATGGAGTTCAGCTGTGCAATCCAGTCCTGCTACAAAATGAAATTTAACTCTCGACATGCAACACGAAACCACCAAAACTGAAGGATTTTTTTTTCTGTAGGCAGTTGGAAATAGCCACTCTTTCTCATTTCTCACTTGAGCCACAAATGGTCTCTTTTTTGCTCTCCGTTTTCTTGAACAGCACATAATTGCAATTAGCCAATGAGCCCAGAGGGAGACAAATGGACCAACACAGCCAAGCAGGAGAAAAGACACCCTGACATGACAGAAAGAAAGAGCAGCATGGGGGAGGGGGGTTCTGGAATGGAAGAGGCATTAGAATGGCTTGGCTGAAACCCCGGAGAAACCTCGACGGAGGTCTCCGTCCACGTGTTTCTCTATTTCAAGTTGAACCCTGGCAGGAAACATCTAGGACTCAAGGGACTAATTTACTGGTTAAAACCAGCCACCTTCTACATCGACACGAGGAAAGAAATGTGTTTGAGAATGAGCTGAGAGCTTCACCTCTCTGCAAATTCTCATGAGAATCCTGTAGGATCCTGAAGAATTTCCTGTGTCCCAGGAGAATTTAGATAGAAACATCATCTCTGATCTAAGAAAGATGAGGCTCCAGGGAGAGGACATTGGAGAATAAGAAGGTCTCGCTAAGACCTTTTCTTTTGCCCTAACAATGTGCTTCACACCCACGGTTCAGAGCAAGATCCTGGTGGATCAAGCAGTAGCCTCAATAAATCAATCCAACCCGAAGATAAAAATTTGTGGTCTTGAAGATCTCAAAATGATCATGAAACAGAATGGAAAACACGAGAGTCATGAAGGAGAGAACGAGAATCAGAGACTGTGAGAAATTTCTGAATCTCCACCTAATTGTATTAAAAGTTATTTGTTTTCCATTGTAGAGCACTGGGGGCTTCCCAGGTGGTGCAGTGGTAAAGAATCTGCCTGCCGAAGCAGGAGATGCAAGAGACGTGGGTTTGATCCCTCGGTCGGGAAGATCCCTGGAGTAGAAAATGGCAACCCTCTCCAGTACTCTTGCCTGGAAAATTCCATGGACAGAGGAGCCTGGCAGGCTATAGTCCATGGGGTCGCAAAGAGTCAGACACGAATGAGCAACTGAGCACACACATTATAGAGCACTGAATCCGTTTTCTAGGGGTACCATTATAAAGTATCAGACTAGGGGGCTTAAACAACAGAAATTTATTTTTCAGAGTTTCGGAAAATCTAGATATTTCAAAGTCCGAGATCTAGATGCCACCTGGGATGATTTATTCAGAGACCTCTCATCTTGTCAATGGCCAGCTTCTCTGTGTCCTCACATGGCTTTTTCTTGTATGTACATCTGGTGTCCTCACCTCCTCCTCTCATAAAGACACCAGTCATATCAGATTAGGGTCTGTGCTAATGACCTCACCTCACCTCTTGAAAGACTCTGTCTCTAAATACAATCAGATGGGGGTAGTGGTTAAGACTTCAACATGAGTTTGGTGGGGACACAATCAGGTCCGTAACAGGTATCCACCCTCATAAGCTAACTGCTATATCTGGAATGTCAAAGTGTGTCTGTTTCCCATTTACTGAGCCCCAGCTACAAGCCAGGCACATGTCCTACATGAAGCCAACATGCCAGTGTGGAAGAAACAGACAAGAAATGAGTGCACAAATAAGTTTGGCTTATTTCACGACATGATAAGCACGAGGAAGAAAAGAGGCTGGAAAACAGGGGCATGGATGGGACTTCCCGAGTGGTCCAGTGATTAAGAATCTGGGATTCCACTGCAGGGGCATGGATTCCAACCCTGCTCGGGGAACTAAGATGCCGCAAGTCAAGAGGTGAGACCAAAAAATAAACAAATTTTTAAAAGGGGTATTCAAGATAAGAAGGTGGGGAGGGGCCAGCCCTTTTCACCATGGGGAAACATTCCAGGCATAGGGAACAAAGAAAATGCCCTGGGACTTCCCTAGTGGTCCAATGGTTAAGATTTCATGCTCCCAATGCAGGGGGCTGGGGTTCAATCCCTGCTTAGGGAACTAAGATCCCACATGTCACTGCCAGAATAAATAAATAAAAAGAGATATTACAAAATTAAAATGGTTAACTTTATTTTTAAAAATTCTCTGAACTGGAAGTAGACATGGTGGTTTCTGGGAACCAAGAGAAGGTATAAGCAGTTGAAACATGGTGGGAGATGAGCAGACAGAAGAGGACCAGGTCTTTACCAACACAGTCCACTCTTCTCATATTCTTTCCTGCTTCCTCAGGTCACAATCAAGATCGCGGCAAATCTGTAACAGGACAGGTACCATTTTACTTTTCACCTGCCATTTAACCCAATCAGGATTTCACGTACTGTGTATAAAGTATCTACAACTGTGATCCTCAGCAATGCAAAAAGGGCATCTTTATTTCTATTTTTTCCTTCTGAAATAACATCGCTGAACATTGATCCTGACATCCCAACCCCAAGGGCAGGCAGAAAGCTCCTTCAGCTAAACCCACCAGGGTAAGCATCCTGGGAAGGATGTTTGATTTCCCATTTATAGGGAAACTGCCCATGGATTTATGAAGTAGCAGGTGCAACTGCATTGTCGTCAGTGAAGAAAAACCATTACTTGGGACCCTGGAGGTAAGTGGCAAGTTTTCTTATTCTGAATTTCAAATTTAATTCAACTCAAGGGAGATTTCATGAGCTTTAACAGGCTACCGGTCCTTGCCAGAAACACAGACTGCCAAATCAGCAGTCCCCGACCGCAGAAGTGCATAAGCATAGACACTGACACAAATTCAGTTAATTGAGATGTTCTGGGATAAAGGCTTGATCAGAAGTGTGAATAAAATACTCCAAGAACTTGGAGGAGTGGCTGGTGAACTTCCTGCAAAAAGTTTTGTGGATTTAGATCACTCAGGTAGGAAGAAATGCAATTAAACATCCATTTAACCTTAAAATTGTGGATTATAGGTCATACCATTACATAATTCATTCTCTTTCTCCATCCTGGCGTTATGAAATGTATCTAAATGACAGCGAATGGTAGTCAGTCTTACCATAACAGAAGTAGAGACTATCTTTTAATTTTTTTTACTGAAGCAACAGAGAAATGAACAGTACACTACACTTTTATTGGAAATCCGATGAAGTTGGCACCAAACAATACTCCAGCAAACAGCATGAAAGGATCATAGAGTGCAGTTTGCATCTCTCTTTAGTACCTCCCGTTTGAATCTCTCCATAATTATTTACTGTCCAAGTCATTGGCAGGCAACTACAAAATGATGAAAGAGCAAACTGAACCAGTTTCACATTAACAAATCACATGGATCAGACAAACTGTGCACACAACTACTTATTTTTTAAAATAAAATTCTCAGCCACCCTAAAGTGAGTTTTAGGAGACTTCCCTGGTGGTCTAGTGGCTGAGACTCTGCGCTCCCAGTGTGGGGTGGAGTGGGAGGAGCTAAGGCCCCAAGTTTGATCCCTGCTCAGGGAACTAGATCCCACATGCCACAACTAAAGATCCTGCATGATACAACTAAGACCCAGCACAGCCAAATAAATAAATAAATATTTTTAGAAAGAAAAAAAAATTTAAATGAGTGGTAAAGGTAAGGAGGACACCCAATTGTGTCTCAGAAGCCTATAAGATACACAGGAAGTTCTTTCAGGCCCTGAGAAATCAAACCACCAGGACTTTGAGCTTTCAGCATTTAAACACATACAGGCTCCTTTAGCTTTAGGGAAAAGAATTCTCCTGATACCCCAGGTCCCCTACATTCATCAAATCATAGGTGGCAGACGCTGCTAGTTGCTAACCCAGTATCCATCTTCCATTACTTCCTCATCAAGAAAACTCTGATTTGAGGTGAGGAGACTGGCAGTATGTCCAGTTAAACACCTACAATTCCCTACTCACTATGGACAGATTTGAGCATGAGAACAGTTTGGCCATTGAACATTAGTCAAAAGGTGTTGATTGATGCTTCTGGGAGAGATCCCTAAAGTGGGGTAGACTCGGGTGCACATGATTTTTTTGCCCCTCTCTCTTCCCTTCCTTCCTTCTGCATGGAATGCAGATGTGATGGCCACCACTGCAGCAATCATCCTGTGATAATGAGGGAAAGGCCAAGGGAATCATACAATCCTTGATGCTCTGATATCCTTGATTCACCAGACAGATACCTTCCTGTGGAATTTCTTGCCTTTCCTTGAATCTATTCCTGTCTTGGTGAGGTCAGTGTTCTTTGAGGTTTCTGCCACATGTAGATTCCCTTTGAATCGCTAACTAATATGCATCACACCCCCAAGTCCCTTCAATCTAGCTTTTATCCCTAGGAGTCAATTAATCATCTTATTAAAGTCACCAATGACTTCCAGATATAAAATGCAAAGGGTAATTTCATTTCCTGGCCTGATTTCTCAGCAGCATTCACCTCTATTGACTCTTGTTTCCTGTCTCTTCTCTTGGCTTGTGTAATGTCACATTCTCACATTTTTTCTGCTGTTTCTCTGGCTGCTCTTCTGAAGATTCTCTCGTTATTTATCAAATGTTGGAGTCCTTCAGGACTCAGTCGCAAGCCCTCTTTTCTTCTCAGCATTTTTACTGAGAAAATCTCATTTTCCCCAAGGCTTCAATTATTAGGATATGACTGCCCAGAGACTTAAATTTCCATCTCCAGAAGAGACATCTATTTTGATTTTCAGACTCACATTTCTAACTGCCCTTTCCACCTCTCCATCCAAACATCCAATTACAATATCTGAAAATAACATTTCACTAGATAAATTTAATAGCCAAATAGAAAAGACAAAGGAAACATTCAGTGAACTTGAAGACAGGTCAAGGGATGTTACCCAATGTGAAAAGAACAAGAATAAAGACAGTAAAGACTGGAAAAAAATTAATAGAGCCTCAAGCAACTGTTTAGACAATAGCAAGTGATCTAAATTTTAGCCCATAATTGATGTGCAGAGGAGTAAAAGAATGAGAAAGAAAAAATCATTTCAATAATTAAAGCTGAAAAGTTCTCAACGTGGATGAAAGACACAAATGTACAAACTCAAGAACAAAACAAACCCAAGACAAGGCAAGCATGGGAAGCTCATGCTTCAACATACGGTGTCAGCTGAGCTTCAACATACTGTGTCAGCTGAAAGGCAGACACACCAAGCAAAAGGAAAACAACACATGCCCTACAGCCGAACAATGCCATGCATGGCTGTCTTCTCACTCCCAACTAAGAAGGACAAAAAAAGAGTGAAATGCTTTTAAAGTGCAGAAGGAAAAAAATAAATCTGCTAACCCAGAATTCTATAAATAGCAAAAATACTCTCTGAGAATGAGGATGACATACAGACATCTTCCAATAAAAGGAGTTCATTGCTGGAAGGTTTGCACTACAAAAAACTTCCAAGAGAAGTTCTATATACTGAATAGAAGTAGCACCGATAAAGACAAAAGGGAATGAAGAGCATCAGACATAGTAAACATCTGGATAAGTGCAAAAGGCTATTTTAGTTTTTGCTTTTTCCTCAATTTTTTATAATACACAAAATTATTTAGGGCAAAAATTATAATATTGTCTTCTAGAGTTTTTAACATATTTCTATGTAATTATCTAAAATAACTTTAGCTTTTAAGGGCACAGGTGGTTAAATGAACCTACTATCTATCTATATTTTATGGGAAATGGTGTGTGTGTTTGTGTGTGTGTGTGGTGTGTAAGTCACTCAGTCATGTCCAACTCTTTGCGATCCCATGAACTGTAGCTCGCCAGGCTCCTCTCTCCATGGAATTCTTCAGGCAAGAATGTTGGAGGGGGTAGCCATTTTCTTCTCCAGGGGATCTTCCTGACCCAGTTATTGAACCCAGACCTCCAGCACTACAGGCAGATTCTTTACTGAGCCACCAGAGAAGCCCTTATATTTTGTGGGAAATGATACATGAACTTAAAGTAGACTGTGAAAAGTTATGTATATATTGCAATCCCTAAAGTTATCACTAAAAGTATAATGCAAGTGAGTTTACCCTATAGAAAAGTCAAACTAGAATTCATTAAAATATTCAAATATCCTCCAAACAGACAGAAAAAGAAAAACAGAGGAACAATAAGAGAAGCAAATAGAAACAAATAATAAAATGATGATTCTCAGATCTAACCACATCAGTTATCACATTAAATATTAACAGAATAGCCTCTCTATTTAAAAGGCTGAGATCATCAAAATAAATAAAAGTACAAGACACAATTATATGCTGTCTACAGGAGATATATTTTAAGGATAAAAACACAAATAAGTGAATTTGGCAAGGTTGCAGAATACAAGTTCAATACATAAAAGTCAATTGTATCTGTACAGACTAGCAATAAAAAAAATGTCAAATGAAAATAAAATCAACAACTCCATTTATAATACTATTAAAAATAAAATATTAAAAGATAAAGTTACCAAAGATGTACAAGACCTGTACACTAAAAATTATAAAGTATTTCTGAAGAAAATTAAAGACGGTAAATAAATGGGGAAATATATCATGGTCATGTATCAAAAGGTTCAATATTGTTAAGATGGCAGTTCTCCATAAATCAACCTATAGATGCAATGCAATCCCAGTCAAAATCACATGAACATTGAATTCTAGCCAATGATGCACTCACTGAACTATTTAGAGGAATGTGAATAAATATTTGCAGTTTGCTCTTCAATACATCAAATAATAAGATGAATTCATGGATGGATAGAGGGATTGACAGATGGACCAATACACGATAAAGCAAAAACAGTAAAATAGTAATGGCAGAATCTAAGTGGTTGGCATGTAGAGTCTTACCATAAATTTCCTTCAGCATTGTTATATGTCTGAATTTTTATATAAAATATTAGCAAAAGCATAATTATGAAATATTTCCAACACCTAAAAGAGTACGAAGAATAATAAGTTAGTGTTAGTCCTTCAGTCCTGTCCGACTCTTTGTGACCCTATGGACTGTAGCCCACCATGCTCCTCTGTCCATGGGATTCTCCAGGCAAGAATACTGGAGTAGGTTACCATTCTCTTCTCCAGGGGATTTTCCCAACTCAGGGATCAAACCCAAGTCTCCTGCACTGCAAGCAGATTATTTACCATCACCAGGGAAGCCCACACAAGAAAAATGAACACAATACACCCATAACTCCCACCAACCAGATTGACAAATAAAACAAGTTCCCTGCCTGCCTTCAACCCACCTCTGTTGATGCTGGTGCTTATTATGTTCATGCTTATTTTATGCACCTCTGGAGAAGGAAATGGCAACCCTCTCCAGTAGTCTTGCCTGAAGAATCCCATGAACAGAGGAGCCTGGCAGGCTACAGTTCATGGAGTCGCAAAGAGTCGGACACGACTGAGTGACTAACGCACACACGCACACATATTTTATGCACAGACTACATATGAATGTATTTATATACAACAAACAGAAACACATTGCATGTTTTTAAAACTGTATCCCACTGTAAGTCTGAGCTGGCAAAAATTTTCCCCTTAGCCTTAGATTTTAGAGATTTTTTCAACAATTATAGCACGAATTCATTTCCATACTTGCAGAGTATTTCTCTATATAAATATTTAGCTATTTATTTATCCATTATTTATCCATTCTCCTCTGACAGATATTTCTGCCATGTCATCTCAAGATGTGGCCTCTCTGAGCATAGCAACAAGGGGCTCAGGTTCTCAGAATGGAATGACCTGGGTTCAAGTCCTGACTTCATGGCTTCCTGTTCCTTGAGGAAGTCACCTAACTTCCTGAGCTTCAGCTTCTTCATGTGACAAGTGGGGGAGGTCCTCAGTGAGGAAAGAAGAAAAAATAAGGTGGATGGATGGGAAGCACTTAGCACAATGTCTGCCTGATACAAACAGGTATTGATATTCAGAATCAGAAACATAAAAAATGGGACAGCCCCAGGGTGATGGCCAACCCCATTTGGCTCAGGCCCCATCAACACTATCAGGCATGAAAACTCCTAGCTCTCCTTCATAGAGTTAAATGTCTGAAGAGGAGAGTGACCCTCACAACATGGCAACCAGATTCTCACTTTCACTGAGGGTAGCATGTCAGGCAAACCTTCAAAGGTAGTTAAGTAGCATCCAGAGATCTTCCTTCATCACAACCCCACCAGCTGACTCTCCACTGTGCCCAGCAGGGGCCCAGCAGGTCCCAGGAGGGGACTATTCACAGACATGTGGGCAGGGCAGAGGGGGTGCCTAGGGACAGTGATGTACTGCAGTGCTGGCAACAGTGGGGACCCTTGTTCAGTTGAGATGGAATTCTTAAATTTATTTCACTTTAGTGAATTTAAATTTGAAAACTGATACTCAATTGTCAGAAATTCTATAAGTATGTTTGGAACAAGGTGGACCTGTGTATCTACTGTTATCATCCCCAGTCTAAAGGGACGAAAGCAAAGAGTGATTACTTTATAAAATCCAGAATTACAGGAGATGAACTGCCAACAATTGCTATAGCAACAGATGAAGGGGTATAAGCAAACCACAGTCTAGCCAGAGGGCAAAGAGGGGGACTAGATATCTTGCCCCATCTCTCTCTTTTGTTGTTTTGTCTCCAGATTCTGCCCAATGCCTGCCACTGGGCAGACCAAACCAGATGATGGAGATACATATGCATGCACACACATACAGAAACTATTAACCAATGAAGTTTCAGCTGCCAGAGTGGTAATGATATGCACAACACTTTCCTGGATGTGATGGAGCTACACCCTGTGAGTATTGCGATCGGCAAGACAATTCCCAGGAACAGGGCAACCCTTAGCAGGAAGAAGAAAGGTCTTGAGGCTGGGTGCCACGGCCATGCAAGGTCATGCACCAGCCACCTGCAGACAAGCAGCCCCACCACAAATGCCTGCACAGGGGAGCAGCGGCCGAGACTGCTGGCACTTGCCACCCTCCTTAAGCCCACAGGCAGGAGTCTGTTCCAGAGAGGAGAGGGCAGTCTGGGTTTCCTAGTCTATAAGACAGCTTTGAAAATAACCACCTCAACCTCCTAACACAACTGCCAAGGTTAAAGCAACAAAACATCAAATGTAGCTTGGCACAAGCTAAGTGTACATCAATTTTTTGGCCACCACCCTAACCTAGGTACACTCCAGTTTCTCCAAACTTGTGACCTAAGATAAAGTAATCCACACAGGTCAAAATCTCCTTTTGTCGGTTTTTGTTTTGTTTGCTTTGTTCATTTATTGTTTTTTTTATATGCCACATATGACTGAAAACACACAGATACAGAGAACAGAGTAGTGTTTGCCAGAGGGGAGGAGGGCAGGGAGGGGGACACAGGTCGAGAGGATCATCATTTAACAATGGATGGAAACTAGGTTTTTGGTGGTGAGCAGAAAAAAATAAATTAAAAAAATCTCCTTTTGAACCTTCACACACCATTGTTGGAAATGTAAATTGATGCAGCCACCATGAAAACAGTATGGAGGTTTTCTCAAAAAACTAAAAATAAAACTAAAAATGTGACCCAGCAACTCCACTCCTGGGTACAATACCTGAAAAAAACAAAAACACTACTTTGAAAAGACACACGCAGCCCAGTGTTCATAACAGCATTATTTATGATTGCCAAAGTATGGGAGCAAGCAAAGTGTCCAGCCACAGGTGACTGGATAAAGAAGACATGGTACAGATACATAGTGGAATATCATTCAGCCATAAAAAAGAACAAAGCCTTGCCATTTGCCACAACATGGATGGATTCACAGGGCATTATGCTAAGTGAGATGAGTCAAAGAGAGAAAGACACATATTACATGATATCACTTATAATGTGGAATCTAAAACATACAACAAACTAATGAATATAACAACAAAAAAAGGCTACAGACTCACAGATACAGAGAACAAACTAGTGGTTACCAGTGGGGAGAGGGATGGCGGAGGGGCAATTTAGAGGGGAAAAGGGTTATTACATGAAATCCTATGTGTGAAACTTTTAAAAATTGTAAGCTCAACATTCAGAAAACTAAGATCATGGCATCTGGTCCCATCACCTCATGGCAAATAGATGGGGAAACAGTGGCTGACTTCACTTTTTTGGGCTCCAAAATCACTGCAGATGCTGATTGCAGCCACGAAATTAAAAGATGCTTACTCCTTGGATGGAAAATTATGACCAACCTAGACAGTATATTAAAAAGCAGAGACATTACTTTGTCAATAAAGGTACATCTATTCAAGGCTATGGTTTTTCCAGTGGTCATGTATGGATGTGGGAGTTGGACTATAAAGAAAGCTGAGCACCAAAGAATTGATGCTTTTGAACTGTGGTGTTGGAGAAGACTCTTCAGAGTCCCTTGGACTGTAAGGAGATCCAACCAGTCCATCCGAAAGGAGATCAGTCCTTGGTGTTCATTGGAAGGACTGATGTTGAAGCTGAAACTCCAATACTTGGGCCACCTGATGCGAAGAGCTGATTCATTTGAAAAGACCCTGATGCTAGGAAAGATTGAGGGCAGGAGGAGAAGGGGACGACAGAGGATGAGATGGCTGGATGGCATCACTGATTCAATGGACACAAGTTTGGGTAAACTCCAGGAGTCAGTGATGGACAGGGAGGCCTGGCATGCTGCGGTTCATGGGGTCACAAAGAGTCGGACACGACTGAGCTGAACTGAACTAAATAGAATTTAAAGAATATTTCTTACAATTAAAAAAAAAAAAACCCACAGCAAGATCCTCTATGACCCACCTCCCAGAATATTGGAAATAAAAGCAAAACTAAACAAATGGGACCTCATGAAACTTAAAAGCTTTTGCACTACAAAGGAAACTATAAGTAAGGTGAAAAGACAGCCCTCAGATTGGGAGAAAATAATAGCAAATGAAGAAACAGACAAAGGATTAATCTCAAAAATATACAAGCAACTCCTGCAGCTCAATTCCAGAAAAATTTAAATGACCCAATCAAAAAATGGGCCAAAGAACTAAACAGACATTTCTCCAAAGAAGACATACAGATGGCTAACAAACACATGAGAAGATGCTCAACATCACTCATTATTAGAGAAATGAAAATCAAAACCACAATGAGGTACCATTACACTCCAGTCAGGATGGCTGCTATCCAAAAGTCTACAAGCAATAAATGCTGGAGAGGGTGTGGAAGGGAACCCTCTTACACTGTTGGTGGGAATGCAAACTAGTACAGCCACTATGGAAAACAGTGTGGAGATTCCTTAAAAAACTGGAAATAGAACTGCCATATGACCCAGTAATCCCATTTCTGGGCATACACACTGAGGAAACCAGATCTGAAAGAGACACGTGCACCCAATGTTCATCGCAGCACTGTTATAATAGCCAGGACATGGAAGCAACCTAGATGCCCATCAGCAGATGAATGGATAAGGAAGCTGTGGTACATATACACCATGGAATTTTACTCAGCCGTTAAAAAGAATTCATTCGAATCAGTTCTAATGAGATGGATGAAACTGGAGCCCATTATACAGAGTGAAGTAAGCCAGAAAGATAAAGAACATTACAGCATACTAACACATATATATGGAATTTAGAAAGATGGTAACGATAACCCTATGTGCAAAACAGAAAAAGAGACACAGAAATACAGAACAGACTTTTGAACTCTGTGGGAGAAGGTGAGGGTGGGATGTTTTGAAAGAACAGCATGTATATTATCTATGGTGAAACAGATCACCAGCCCAGGTGGGATGCATGAGACAAGTGCTCGGGCCTGGTGCACTGGGAAGACCCAGAGGAATCAGGTGGAGAGGGAGGTGGGAGGGGGGATCGGGATGGGGAATGCGTGTAACTCTATGGCTGATTCATATCAATGTATGACAAAACCCACTGAAATGTTGTGAAGTAATTAGCCTCCAACTAATAAAAAATAAAAAATAAAAAAATAAAGCTAAAAAAAAAAACAAAAAACCTCTGTAGCTAGACCCCTCAAGCCTGTGACATTTATACTTGCTCTCTACCAGCCTCCATGGGAGCTCCCAGACTGCAGTGAACTTGGGGTGGAAAGCCAGGTAGAGATGGGGCTAAGCACCATGTACTAATAATGGAAATACACTCACTGAATGCAGCTGATGACTTTTGGAACTAGTTAAACACTCTGGGCAGGTTATGGTTTGTTTGGGAAATAATTGCCTACCTTCTTTCTAAGTTCTGCTGAAATCTAGGCTTGATCTGCGCTTTGACATTGCCAGATTCAGAGCATCTGTGTCTATGCAGAGTGTCCTCAAGGGGAATCTGAGTTTCCTTTGGGGAAAAAAATTAATAAAGCCTGAATTTTGGGCACCACCTGAGGTAATATCACCAAACAGGTTGCTATTGGCTTTTTTTAAGCTTTAAGATTTTTTTAGTGTGGACCATTTTTAAAGTCTTTATTGAATTTTTGTTACAATATTGCTTCTGCTTTATGTTTTGGTTTTTTGGCTGCAAGGCATGTGGGATCTTAATTCCCTGATCAGGGATTGAATCCACATTCCCTGAAATGGAAAGCGGAGTCTAAACCACTGGACTACCAGGGAAATCCTCCCATGTTGCTATTGTTTTAAGTGTGAAAGTGAGCACTAAGATTAATTTTTTTTTAATTTTCTTTTTCTTTCTCTTTTTCGGTCATGCGATGCATCTAATGAGATTTTAGTTCCCCAACCAGGAATTGAACCTGGGCCCCCAGCAGTGGGAAGCGTGAATGGCAGTCATCTCAAAACCCTCTGGACCCCCTAAGTGCATAGAGCATCTTCTTTCATTTCAGCAGAAAAAGTGTAGTGGCTTCTATGATGACTAATTGCTTCTGGCTCACTTCTTAATATACAAATAAGCAGTGATCAAGAAGAGCCAAGATTCTCCTGTAATATTCACTTCTGATTCATTTATTTAAAAATTACTGCATTCTACCATAAATCTAGTCTTGGAAAATTCAAAAAAATTGAAATCATTCCAGTCATCTTTTCTGACCACAGTGCAGTAAGATTAGATCTCAATTACAGGAAAAAAATCGTTAAAAATTCAAACACCTGGAGGCTAAATAACACGCTTCTGAATAACCAACAAATCATAGAAGAAATCAAAAAAGAAATCAAAATATGTATAGAAATGAATGAAAATGAAAACACAACAACCCAAAACCTATGGGACACTGTAAAAGCAGTGCTAAGGGGAAGGTTCATAGCATTACAGGCTTACATCAAGAAACAAGAATAAAGCCAAATAAATAACCTAACTCTACACCTAAAGCAATTAGAGAAGGAAGAAATGAAGAACCCCAGGGTTAGCAGAAGGAAAGAAATCTTAAAAATTAAGGCAGAAATAAATGCAATAGAAACTAAAGAGATCATAGCAAAAATCAACAAAGCTAAAAGCTGGTTTTTTGAAAAAATAAACAAAATTGACAAACCATTAGCAAGACTCATTAAGAAACAAAGAGAGAAGAACCAAATTAACAAAATTAGAAATGAAAATGGAGAGATCACAACAGACAACACTGAAATACAAAGGATCATAAGAGACTACTACCAGCAGCTCTATGCCAATAAAATGGACAACTTGGATGAAATGGACAAATTCTTAGAAAAGTATAACTTTCCAAAACTGAACCAGGAAGAAATAGAAGATCTTAACAGACCCATCACAGGCAAGGAAATCGAAACTGTAATCAAAAATCTTCCAGCAAACAAAAGCCCAGGACCAGATGGCTTCACAGCTGAATTCTACCAAAAATTTAGAGAAGAGCTAACACCTACCTTACTCAAACTCTTCCAGAAAATTGCAGAAGAAGGTAAACTTCCAAACTCATTCTATGAGGCCACCATCACCCTAATTCCAAAACCTGACAAAGATGCCACAAAAAAAGAAAACTACAGGCCAATATCACTGCTGAACATAGATGCAAAAATCCTTAACAAAATTCTAGCAAACAGAATCCAACAACATATTAAAAAAATCATACACCACGACCAAGTGGGCTTTATCCCAGGAATGCAAGCATTCTTCAATATCCGCAAATCAATCAATGTAATACACCACATTAACAAATTGAAAGATAAAAACCATATGATTATCTCAATAGATGCAGAGAAAGCCTTTGACAAAATTCAACACTCATTTATGATTAAAACTCTCCAAAAAGCAGGAATAGAAGGAACATACCTCAACATAATAAAAGCTATATATGACAAACCCACAGCAAGCATCACCCTCAATGGTGAAAAATTGAAAGCATTTCCCCTGAAATCAGGAACAAGACAAGGGTGCCCACTCTCACCACTACTGTTCAACATAGTGTTGGAAGTTTTGGCCACAGCAATCAGAGCAGAAAAAGAAGTAAAAGGAATCCGGATAGGAAAAGAAGAAGTGAAACTCTCACTGTTTGCAGATGACATGATCCTCTATATAGAAAACCCTAAAGACTCTACCAGAAAATTACTAGAACTAATCAATGAATATAGTAAAGTTGCAGGATATAAAATTAACACACAGAAATCCCTTGCATTCCTATATACTAACAATGAAAAAACAGAAAGAGAAATTAAGGAAACAATACCATTCACCATTGCAACAAAAAGAATAAAATACTTAGGAGTATATCTACCTAAAGAAACAAAAGACCTATACATAGAAAACTATAAAACACTGATGAAAGAAATCAAAGAGGACACAAACAGATGGAGAAACATACCGTGTTCATGGATTGGAAGAATCAATATTGTCAAAATGGCTATTCTACCCAAAGCAATCTATAGATTCAATGCAATCCCTATCAAGCTACCAATGGTATTTTTCACAGAACTAGACCAAAGAATTTCACAATTTGTATGGAAATACAAAAAACCTCGAATAGCCAAAGTAATCTTGAAAAAGAAGAATGGAACTGGAGGAATCAACCTGCCTGACTTCAGACTCTACTACAAAGCCACAGTCATCAAGACAGTGTGGTACTGGCACAAAGACAGAAATATAGACCAATGGAACAGAATAGAAAGCCCAGAGATAAATCCACGAACCTATGGACACCTTATCTTTGACAAAGGAGGCAAGGATATACAATGGAAAAAAGACAACCTCTTTAACAAGTGGTGCTGGGAAAACTGGTCAACCACTTGCAAAAGAATGAAACTAGAACACTTTCTAACACCATACACAAAAATAAACTCAAAATGGATTAAAGATCTAAATGTAAGACCAGAAACTATAAAACTCCTAGAGGAGAACATAGGCAAAACACTCTCTGACATAAATCACAGCAAGATCCTCTATGACCCACCTCCCAGAATATTGGAAATAAAAGCAAAACTAAACAAATGGGATCTAATGAAACTTAAAAGCTTTTGCACTACAAAAGAAACTATAAGTAAGGTGAAAAGACAGCCGTCAGATTGGGAGAAAATAATAGCAAATGAAGAAACAGACAAAGGATTAATCTCAAAAATATACAAGCAACTCCTGCAGCTCAATTCCAGAAAAATAAATGACCCAATCAAAAAGTGGGCCAAAGAACTAAACAGACATTTCTCCAAAGAAGACATACAGATGGCTAACAAACACATGAAAAGGTGCTCAACATCACTCATTATTAGAGAAATGCAAATCAAAACCACAATGAGGTACCATTACACACCAGTCAGGATGGCTGCTATCCAAAAGTCTACAAGCAATAAATGCTGGAGAGGGTGTGGAGAAAAGGGAACCCTCTTACACTGTTGGTGGGAATGCAAACTAGTACAGCCACTATGGAAAACAGTGTGGAGATTCCTTAAAAAACTGGAAATAGAACTGCCATATGACCCAGCAATACCACTTCTGGGCATACACACTGAGGAAACCAGATCTGAAAGAGACACATGCACCCCAATGTTCATCGCAGCACTGTTTATAATAGCCAGGACATGGAAGCAACCTAGATGCCCATCAGCAGATGAATGGATAAGGAAGCTGTGGTACATATACACCATGGAATTTTACTCAGCCGTCAAAAAGAATTCATTTGAACCAGTCCTAATGAGATGGATGAAACTGGAGCCCCTTATACAGAGTGAAGTAAGCCAGAAAGATAAAGAACATTACAGCATACTAACACATATATATGGAATTTAGAAAGATGGTAACGATAACCCTATATGCAAAACAGAAAAAGAGACACAGAAATACAGAACAGACTTTTGAACTCTGTGGGAGAAGGTGAGGGTGGGATGTTTCAAAAGAACAGCATGTATACTATCTATGGTGAAACAGATCACCAGCCCAGGTGGGATGCATGAGACAAGTGCTCCGGCCTGGTGCACTGGGAAGACCCAGAGGAATCGGCTGGAGAGGGAGATGGGAGGGGGGATCGGGATGGGGAATAAGTGTAAATCTATGGCTGATTCATATCAATGTATGACAAAACCCACTGAAATGTTGTGAAGTAATTAGCCTCCAACTAATAAAAAAATTTAAAAAAAAATAAATAAATAAAAATTACTGCATTCTAGGCAAGAATCATTGACAGATGCTAAAATTCATGGGCAAAAAGTACATGAAAGATGTTGACAGTCACAAATTATCTTCCCAGATGTTATTATTACTAATTACAAAAGGGAAAATCATACTTGTAGTGGAGGAACTGAAAAGATATCACTTTAAGAAGGTAACCTAGGTAAATATCAGTGGTAATGAGACATGTCAACATCACATGCCTCCCATACAACAGAGAGAAGGACAAGCACTTCACTGAGATTCCTACCAAATACACACATCCTCAATCTAATCATGAGAAGATACAAGAAAAACCCAAATTGAGGAACATTGTCAAAAATAACTGGTCAGTATTCATCAAAAACATGAAGGTCATGAAAGAGAGAAAAAGCCAAAAAAAAAAAAGACGAAAGGTCAGAATTCATCAGACTAAGGAGCTATAACAACTCTGGGCAATGTGGGATCCCAGAGCCAAAAAAGGATGCTACAGAACAGTGGACATTTTTTCATAATGTCTGTAGGTTAGTTAACAATATTACAGCCATGCTAATTTCCTGGTTTTGATATTCACACTGTGGCTATGTGAAAAATATTTGCATTAGGGAAAATCTCCGTTTTCTGCAACTTTCCTATAAATCTAAAATCATCCCAAGACAAAAAGCTTTTTAAAACTTAAAATAAATGAAATGAAGTTTGAATATACCGCATTCTGTTTGTTTCCTTTGTGGCCCTTAGCTTCGGTTTTAATTGTGTATAATTTAGTTTATTTGCTTGGTTACTGCCTTCCTCCTTGGAAAATACGAGCTTGAGAGATGGGAGCATGTGTGGTTTTTTTCAAAAGGAAAAAAGAAAAGCAAACTAAAGGTGGACGACAATAGGTGATCGCAAAATATTTGCTCCATCAATGACAGCTAGATTTCAGCCTGCAGGCTCACCCACCCCATAGTCATCAACTACATTTTCTACCTCCGACACTTCTGATCACCTCTTCTGCCCAGTGGTGAAATGAAGGAAGATGGTCTCTGCAGTCAGGGAATCTAGAAGGCTTTGAGGTAATTGACATTCTCAACCTGGAACATATATTAGCAATACCAGGTACAAAAGAAGTCCCTGAGGAAGTGCTGTGGACAGGAAGTGATATCCATGGGAGAGACAGAGGCTGACCAGGAGGTGATGCTTCCTGGTGTTTCCTTGATCCCATGGATGAGAAAGTCTTCAGCAGCCAGTTTTCCCAAAGCCTGGTCCTGGGTCTGCAGGTGGTCCTGATGTCACATAGACATGGCTCAAACAGCAAGAAGTCACAGAGGGAGACAGTCACCCTCTCCAGAATCTGTGACAATGTATGGGAGAAAGTTTCCGTGGCCATCACCTTTCTGCAGCACAAGCTAAACCTGCTTTCAAGCAGAAATCTGACCTCAGGTTGCTTCCACAGGTGATGACACCTACTTAGCACTTAGCAGTGTTGTGTTCTTTGCTGTTGTTATTGTTGTAACTTATCTTTATAATACCCTTTCATGTAAACAAGTAATACCGATTTCTATTTATGGTGGCTGATGTAAGGTATGCTTTTAAACGTGTTTATGTAAGTTTTACGTGATTTCATTTAAAGAAAAAGAGCAAATAAAAATTGTACAAAGAAGGTACATGGATATGACTTAACTTACAATGGTAGGATGTGGCAGCATCTGACATGACGAAAAAAAAATCCTAAAGGGGGTGTGTGAATTACCAAAGCTTAGACTACACTGGCACTGCCTACAGTTTGATTACAAATGATGAATCCTTAGTTGCGTCATGAAGATTTTTTAGTTGTGGCATGTGGGATCTAGTTCCCTGACCAGGGATCGAACCTGGACCCCCTGCACTGGGAGAGCAGAGTCTTGGCCACTCTTGACCACCAGGGGAAGTCCCATGTGCCGCAACTAAAGATCCCAGGTACTGCAACTAAGACCCAGCACAACCAAATAAATAAATACAAACATTTTTTAAAAAAAAAAAGAAGAAATGATTAATCCATTCTCACACTGTAGCCAAGACAAAACTTCTGCCAGAAGTAGATCTCCAAATGTCCCAACCTTCAGTATTTATAAAATTCCTACTTATTTATTCCATGAATTCATACAGTCTTGACAATTCACACCCTTCATCCAGGAACAATGCTTCACAACATTTCCAAAATCACTCATTCATTCACCCAAAACATATTTCTTGAGCACTTATTCTGTGGGCAGACAGTACTCTGGGTCCTTAGTGCACATCAAAGAACAAAAGTCCCCGCCCTCAGAGACCTCACATTCCAGCAGGAAGAGGTGAGCCATAAATGATGATATATTATGTCATTAATATAAATGATAAAGTATGTCCAAAAAATCAGAGCAGGGCAGGGGCCACAGGAGGAGGTCAGATCATGTCAGGCCTATGGGCCCATATGAGAACTTTGGCTTTTGCTCAAGACAGCAGGGGGCAAAGGTGGAGGCTGGGAGACCTGTCAGGAGGCCAAGAGAGGACTCTGGCTTGAAATGGAGGGAGTTCAATTCTGAATACTATATAGGAAAATCCTACCAGACACATTAAGTGTGGATGACCCAGAAGAACTGCAGAAGAGCCCGTCAACCTGCCCAGAAGTGCCCCTCCCAGTAGACAGCCTCTCTTATTGAATGCCTCTACTGATTGGGAGCTCATCATTTCTAGAGAAAACTCAAGATTTGCAGACAGTTCAAATGGAGGGGTATGTATCAGAGAATGGCAAAAGTCAATCTGGTGATTAGACATTTGGCCTGAGCAACCAGAAGCATGCGGTGGCAACAAATGAAAGGGAAGAATCTGGCTGAGCAAAGCTGACACTTCATAAATAGCCACTTAAAGTATCAGTTCAGTTCAGTTCAGTTCAGTCTCTCAGTCGTGTCTGACTCTGCGACCCCATGAATCGCAGCACGCCAGGCCTCCCTGTCCATCACCAACTCCCGGAGTTTACTCAACTCATGCCCATCGAGTCAGTGATGCCATCCAGCCATCTCATCCTCGGTCGTCCCCTTCTCCTCCTGCCCCCAATCCCTCCCAGCATCAGGGTCTTTTCCAATGAGTCAACTCTTCGCATGAGGTGGCCAAAGTACTGGAGTTTCAGCTTCAGCATCAGTCCTTCCAATGAACACCCAGGACTGATCTCCTTTAGGATGGACTGGTTGGATCTCCTTGCAGTCCAAGGGACTCTCAAGAGTCTTCTCCAACACCACAGTTCAAAAGCATCAATTTTTCAGCACTCAGCTTTTCTCACAGTCCAACTCTCACATCCATACATGACCACTGGAAAAACCATAGCCTTGACTAGACGGACCTTTGTTGGCAAAGTAATGTCTCTGCTTTTTAATATGCTATCTAGGTTGGTCATAACTTTCCTTCCAAGGAGTAAGCGTCTTTTAATTTCATGGCTGCAGTCACCATCTGCAGTGATTTTGGAGCCCAAAAAAGAAAAAGTCTGACACTGTTTCCACTGTCTCCCCACCTATTTCCCTTGAACTGATGGAACCAGATGCCATGATCTTAGTCTTCTGAATGTTGAGGTTTAAGCCAACCTTTTCACTCTCCTCTTTCACTTTCATCAAGAGGCTTTTTAGTTCCTCTACACTTTCTGCCATAAGGGTGGTGTCATCTGTATATCTAAGATTATTGGTATTTCTCCCAGCAA
The DNA here is from genome assembly GCF_910594005.1 of Cervus elaphus. Classification (NCBI taxonomy): domain Eukaryota; kingdom Metazoa; phylum Chordata; class Mammalia; order Artiodactyla; family Cervidae; genus Cervus; species Cervus elaphus. The sequence continues at coordinate 21,983,127 of NC_057819.1, read as the reverse complement.
TCTTGATTCCAGCTTGTGCTTCCTCCAGCCCAGCGTTTCTCATGATGTACTCTGCATATAAGTTAAATAAGCAGGGTGACAATATACAGCCTCAACGTACTCTTTTTCCTATTTGGAACCAATCTGTTGGTCCATGTCCAGTTCTAACTGTTGCTTCCTGACCTGCATAAACAGCCCCCATTTACAAATGGGGAAATTGTGACACAGAGAAGTTAAGTAACCTGCCTAAGGTCACCCAACTGGCACCTGGTACCTAGGCTGTCTGGCCCTGAAGTCTACAGTCTTAACCACTGGGCTCCACTGCCTAACAGGATGAGAGGTCAGCCTGTGAGGTTTCTCTGTGTAAGCCAAGAAAGAGCTATTTTCATAAATCAGGGATAAAGTTTCTCAGGATCACTCTTGGCCTTGGAGACATTACAGATGGAGTGGGAAAACTTTCATAATATGTCAGCCTTTCTTGGTTTGAAAGACTTACCCTGGATCCAGCCTAGCAGTCCCCAACCACTCCAAACCCCACTTTTTAACCCTTTGCTAAAAGGATCTTGGGGACTTCCCTTGTGGTCCAGTTATTGAGAATCCACCTTCCAATGCAGGGGACACCAGTTCGATTTCTGGTCAAGGTACTAAGATCCCACATGCCGTGGGGCAACTAAGCCCATGTGCCACAACCACTGAGCGCCCCGGGGAACTGCAACGAAGAGCCAGTGTGCCCCAACTAAGACCCAATGCAGCCAAATAAATAAATATTTTAAAAAAGAAAGACAGAAAACTCTGCAACTTTAAATTTGAAATAACAAATAAATAAAAGGCTTTTCAACATATGGTTAGTTTTAGATATTAGCATTTAACAGAGTCTATCTGTGTTAGAGAACAACCAATCCAACTTTTGTTCAGACTGGCCCCAATACAATATGCAGTCAGAAACAGCAATGTAACACATGAAAATTGAACAGACCTGTCCCCCGTCCATACGTCTTCAATTCTAAAATTATCTCAGTGAATACTGTGCGCATTCACACTTGATCTGGGGTTTCATCTGAGCCAGAATGAAATATGTCACATTTCATTCATAAAAGACATGATTAAAACAAACAATCAGTTATGTTGGGAAATAACACATCCCCTACAGCCTGAAAACAGTGTTTTATTTTTAAGAGTCTGAATATATAAAAAGACAATAGCCAGACCATCTATGACAAGAAAAGTCTGATCCACAACCTTGCAGCAACCAAGCCAAAATGCCAAACCACAGCCTCAGCAACAGTCAGCCCAGAAAGATCTGAAGTTGGTCCATGACTGCCAGCTTCCGTTTTGACAGCCTCTGCTTCCAATTCAAGGTCAGCCAGAAAAAGCCAGATATGCTTCCCAGACCAGTCACATAAGATGCTCACTGCTTGGGAGCCCCCTCCAGCTTCCCCACACTGACAATCGGAGCAGAACTTTCCTACTTCCTTGACTGCCCTTGGGTCTCTGCCAAATGTCAGTGATGGTGACTGACTCCCTTGCCAAAGCAAGCTCTGAATAAATAACCTCTGTTCTCATCTAGGTGCTCTTCATTTATTTCCACAATTTTAGTGCATTCTTCTCTGGGGCTTCCCTGGAGGCTCAGCTGGTAAAGAATCCACCTGCAGTGCAGGAGACCTGGGTTTGATCCCTGGGTTAAGAAGATCCCCTGGAGAAGGGAATGGCTACCCACTCCAGTATTCTGGCCTGGAGAATTCCATGGACTGTATAGTCCATGGAGGTCACAAAGAATCGGACACTACTGAGTGACCTTCACTTTCACTCTTCTCTTCACTCTTCACTTCACTCTTCTCTGGCTATAAGTTCAGCATAAGAAATAATAGTCAGACTTCCCTGGTGGTACAGTGGAAGAAAATCCACCTACCAATGCGGGGCACAAGGGTTCAATTCCTGGTCTGGGAGGATTCCATGTGCTTCAGAACAACTAAGCCTCTGTGCCAAAAACTACTGAGCCCACACTCCAGAGCCTGCAAGCCACAACTACAGAGCTCCCGGGCCTAGAGCCTGTACTCTACAAGAGAAGCCACTGCCATGAGAAGTCTGCACACCACAATGAAGAGTAGCGCCCTTTCGCCGTGACTAGAGAAAGCCCATCTGCAGCAAGGAAGATCCAGCGTAGCCATAAATAAATGTTATTTTTAAAAAAGAAATAAGTCATCTGTATTCATTACCCTGTAATAACCTATAATGGAAAAGAATCTGAAAAAGAACATGTACATATATATGTATGTATGTGTGTGCATGTGCGCCAAGTCGCTTTAGTCCTATCCAACTCTTTGCAACCCCATGGACTGTAGCCCGCCAGGCTCCTCTGTCCATGGGATTCTCCAGGCAAGAGTACCAGAGCAGGTTGCCATTCCCTTCTCCAGGGGATCTTCCCGACACAGGGATAGAACCCTCAACTCTTAGACTCCTGCATTGGCAGGCAGGTTCTTTATCATCGGCACCACCTGGGAAGCCCCATTACGTATTTAGGTATGTATGTATAACTGAATCATTTTTCTGTACACCTAAAAGTAACAAAACATTGTAAATTAACTATACTTCAATAAAGAAATTAGAATTTTATCTTTGTATAAGAATGCAATTGATATTGATATACTGGTTTTTAAAATTAAGTTCACTATATAATTTATAAGTGAATAAAGCTTCTGCAAGCAAACAAACAAAAAGAAACAGTAGTCATATCTAGGAAAGCATGAAGACAAGAAACTCTAGATGGTGACCCAGAAAGATCTGAAAGGTAAAGCTCAGTCTCCACCTGGACAAGTAGAACCACCCAAGAGTGTTTTCAACTCCTGCCTGCAGACCCACATGCCAACCCCACCACTTCCCCACTGCACGGCTTCAGATAGGTAACGCTTAACCTCTCTGAGTCTCAGTTTCCACATTCATAAGATGGACACGAATACTTTGTATGCTGCCTGTGATAGACACAACTTGAGCCTGGCACAGTACACATAATTATTTAAAAGCATCAATCATATCAATTAAACATAATAGCATCAATTATAATATATAAATAATTGTATCTATTAACACTTACTGAACACCTACAGTGTACCAGGCACTCTTCTAATTGTTTTACATGAAGCAACTAATTCACTAAATAATACCAGTTATGATGGAGGAATGTTTCACTTCCTTTTTTAAAACATTTATTTAGTTGGCTGTGCCAGGTCTTAGTTTCAGCATGAGGGAGCCTCAGTTGTGGCATGCGGGATCTAGTTCCCTGACCAGGGATGGAACCTGGGCCCCCTGCACTGGGAGCGCGGAGTCTTAGCCACCAGACCACCAGGGAAGTCCCTGATGTTTCATTTCCTATGATGCACTCACTGACCACTTCTGTCTCCCTGACACCCACAGTGACTGAGTCAGTGATGTCTGCCTTCGGAGGTTAGAATTTAGCCCCTCTTTTAAGCACTGCTTTCCCCTTTTTCCAATATTATATCAGGAGTTTCAAAATGCTCACAAGAACCAGATAAGTGAGTGCAATGGGCCGGGCATGGTGGGGACTGGAGTGAGCCAGGCAATGCATGATCCATCTAAAGCGGGAAGCCACTCCCTAACGACAGCCAACTGTAGCCAAGTCACCAAATCTTCAAAACCTTCCAAGAAAATGAAATGTGAGATCTCCCTATTGTCAGAGGTTGTCAACTCTTTTATATATTTTAAGGAATGCCATATGAGATTAAAAAAAAAAAAGCCCACATCTCTGGGTTAGGCTTGCTATGACCATCAGTTTGCAAACTCTAAACTAAGTGCTTCTCCTTTGGGACAGTCTCAAGGCCCCACAGCTAAAGGCCCCTGGATAGTATTAATATTTCCTGGAGGCTGACAGTTCATGATTTGACCTTTCAGGTCAAAGTCAGCACATTAGAGTTCATTTCAGCTCTAAAATTAACTTCTGTGAGCAACAAAAACTTGAGGCGTTTCTACTTAGAACCAAGATGCCACTTCAGGGGCCTCTACATTCTGGATCTCCTTCCAGTCTCAGCAGTGTCTCTCTCCCTAAATTGACCCTCAGCTCTGGCATGACTGAGCCATGCACAGTCTGGGAGGTGCGGCAGTTGCCCCCTCCTATCTTCAAAAGGCAGTTGACTGTGGGGGTGAAGGGCACAGGCTCTAGAGCTTGCCCACCAGTAGGTTCGCACCCACCACTCCCTAGCTGTGTGAGCTTGGGCAAGTTACTTAACCTCTCTGTGCCTCAGAAAAATGGGGATGATGATACTTGCCTACTTGAGTTGTTTGTTGTCAAATTCAGTGAGTGAAGGAATATAAACCACTTAGAATGTGGTCTGGAGCATTCTAAGTTCTCAGTGAAAGCTATCTAGTACTGTGTGCGCCATTCTGCTGGCCTGACATGCCTTTCTCAGCCAGGTTCCCAGACTTTCCCAACCACCAGGGCATCTGCTCTCCCTTTCCTTGAAATTCACACTAATAACATTCCCTCTACACCCAAGATGGCAAATAAGCTGAGTCTGAAATGTCATACCCTCTCCCTCACATGAATTGGTAGGGGCTGCCTGGAGTCCTGGGCTCAGTGTGGCAGTATATTAGTAATGTCTGCCATGGCAGAGGGAACACTAGGTGCTGCAGTTGATTGATCATGTCTGCCTTGGGAGAGTGAGTGGCAGGAGAGCAGAAGGCATCCCTATGCCATTCTTGGTCTATAGTGAGCAGCTGGCACTGCCTGGCATTGAAAGAATCTCTGCAGAGCAAGAGCTGTGTTTTAGACCAGACCAGCCCCATCACTGGAGTGACCAGCACAGGACTGGGTCCACACCCAGTTCTGAATCAATTTTTATCACCAAGACTAACTCAAGGGGCTCCAAACAAGAACCCTACTTCCTGCAAGCTACTAAACCCATTTGGGATCTGCCAGAGTATTGGGATCCTCTTGGCAGGTTCTGAACAAGGACATCTTCAGACAGGTGTGATTTGGGACATCAGCCTCTCAGAATCAGAAGGACCACACAGGACTCATGATTAGTTCTTATTTTTCCTCACCTGCATCCAGCAAAACAAAGCCCCACCCGCACTGCAGTTTTGATGCCTACCAGCTCAGCATCTGGGGGTGAGGAAACAACCACAGCCTAACATTCAGTGAAGACTCTCCATGCACCAGGCACTGTTCTAAGAACTTGATTAACTTGTGTAATCCTCACAACCACCCCAGGAAGTAGATCCCATCATTATTGCCATCTCACCCATGAGGAAGCTGAAGCCCAGAGAGGTTGGGTGACTTGCCCCAGGGCACATAGCCAGTGTGTAGCAGAGCCATGCATTCTACTGCTACCCAGGGACCTTTGTGAGCAAAGTAAGCTAGACAGATTTGTACCTTTAGCACAGAGAAGTTCCCCCACTTTCTGCAATCCGAAAATCAAGTCTTCATCATACAGATATAGACAGCTGCTTTGCTTTGACAAAGGATTCTTTACTGATTAAAAACTAAGAGGAAGGATGGGACTTCCCTGGTGGTCCAATGACTAAGACTCCATGCCCCCAATGCAGGAGGCCCAGGTTCGATCCCTGGTCAGGGAACTAGATTTCACATGCTGCAACTAAGGGTTTGCATGTCCCAGTTAAGACCCGGCACAGCCAAATAAATAATTTAAAAAAAAAACAAAAACCTGAGAGGTAGGAGATATTGTCTCAGAAAACTCCTTTGTGGATTTAGAAATTCATTTACAAGGTGTTCACTTCTGGGCATTCTGGGATTCTACCTGGCACATCAAGGGGGCAGTGAGAGGTTCAGAATAGCAGGTGAGGGCCTGAAAGGGACACACTTGGCCCTCACAGCCTGAATCACTGCCTTCCAAGCAAATATTTTAATCCTGGCCTCATATCAGAATTACTTATGGAGAGCTTAGAAAACAGAGAGGCCCAGAGCCCATCCCCAAACACTCTGCTTGAGGCTGTCTAGTCTGCTGGCTTGCACTGGTCTTGTTTGTAAGTTTCCTCACTGTGGTGGAGGAAACTTAAAATCAACAACCACTTGATGGAATAACGATTCACTGAGGATCAAGAGTGGATTTCCAGCCCAATCCAACCCTGCAAAGCCTCTTACCTAAGAGTGAAGTGGTCTGCCACAGAGCCACTAGTCAGGGAGACCAAAAAGGTGGCCGTGTCCCCTTCCCGGATGAGGTTCAGCGGCACAGAGACGACGACATTCTCATCCAGGTTCAGCATGGACCACCGCAGATCGTCTTGGGTCGGGTAGACCACTACACTGCCGATCCTCTCCCGGGCGGGGGGTGCCGGCGGGGGACTATCCTGGCCCGAGTGGATGTTATTCTCCCACTTGCCGTCCTCTTCCAGGGGACACTGGCCAGCCGGGTCGGCCGGGTAGAGCGCGAAGAAGAGCTCCATGGCCGTGCCGCCGAGCAGCGCCGGGATCTCCTCCTCAGGCTCCAGGTCCAGCCCGGAGCTGAACCACTCGGGCAGCAGCTCCAGCTCGGCCACACACAGTCCCGGGGTCCCTTGCAGCCGGCAGCTGGCCGCCACCTCCCTGGCCTCGGGGAAAGCAAACATCTTGACACAGGGTAGTTGTTCCGCAGGGTCACCATCAGCCCAGCCCATCCCCGTGATGTAAAACAAGGTCTGTACTTTGGGTCTGTTGGAGTAAATGGAGCTATCGAGGATGTGGGCTTTCACCTTCCAATTAAAGGGAAACTGGCCCACGTGGCCAAAGGGTATAGAAGTCAGCATGAGCTCCCGGGGGACCGTCTTCTCCACTGAAAATGGACCATAGCTGGCATTGACGACTGGGGGCCTCCTGGCTCGGTAGATAAAGAAGGACTCCACCCGGGTCTGCAGACTGGAGTTCCGCGTGATGTCCTGGTTGGCCTCTTTAAGGAAGAAGGACTCCTCTGCGTCAGAGATGTGGAAGCTCGTGGGAAGGTAAGCGGGGAGCGAGGAGAACCTCTGCAAGCTGTCCACGATGGTTCGGCTCTCCATCACTGCACGAGAAAGGAAAGAAAGGAAGATTGAGAACAGAGTCCGGATTTAAGACAGTGCAAGCTCCACCCACCCACCCCCAGCACACTGCCCAGTGGCCACGCCCATCTGTCTCCTGGATCTCATCACTGTGGAAGTCCTTGCATTACATAAAGTGTGCTCTAAGGATCTTCCAAAATAACAAAGGCAGAGTGGGAAGGAGCCCCCAGGTACCACTAACCCAATCGCCCTGTGGCTGAATTATACCCCCAGAGGGAAAACATCACACCCTCTTGTTCTTGCAAATCTCCAAACTCAGAGGATCATGGTCAACTCTGTTGTAATCACCCCACAGAGAGTAGGCTGCACACCTACCCAGCCCACCACACAACCAGGCATCCGACTGTTGTCTATGAGGTGTTGGTGCTTTTATTTGATAGTTACACTTCTTCCTGTCACTCCCAGATGGGATGTGTGCAGGGACATTGAGACGTCTCCTGATTCTTTGTGAAATGAGGGTGAAGCTATGGTTCAGCGTTCCTACTTCTAGGAACATATGTGCTAGGGTGAGAAGGCTAGATCTAAATCCCGACTCTGTCACTTCTTCACTGAGCAACTTAGGGCAAATTACTTAACCTCTCTGTGCCTCAAATGTCTTCATATAAAGTAGAATATAAATATAAACTATCATAAGGATTGAGTTAATAAATATGAAGAGCTTAGAACAGTGCTGACTCACAAACATGCTCAACCTTTACCAGCTACCACTATTATTATTTATCAGTTTAAACCATTCCAAAGGTTTATTAAGCGGAGACTGGATAAACTATACACTTTTACAGTGGGATAACAGGCAGCTATAAGAAAAATGAAGCCCAGTGGGACTTCCCTGGTGGTCCAGCAGTTAAGATTCCATGCTCCCAATGCAGGGGGCACAGATTTGATCCCTGGTCCCACATGTAGTCAAAAAAATAATAATAATAAAGTTAAATTTAAAAAAAAGAAAAATGAAGCACAACTGTATCAGTATATTTGAAAAAAAAAGTCACAATATGTCATTAAACATAAACAGTTATAATCATAACTCATATGATCCTATTTGGGTAACTTTTTAGGATTCTATTTGCATGATTTTTTAGGTACATATGTACATGTACATATATTTATGTATGGTATCTACAGAATCCAAAAAGGATTTTTTAATTTTATCACTAATGTTTCTACTTTCTCAAAATTTATCACAATAACTGTGTGTTACCTTGTTAATTAAAATACATATAAATATACATAAACATGTATACACCTGCATGCATATATGTATATGTGTGTGTGTGTGTTTCTTTCAAATGGTGAAACAGAAAGCAAAGACCCAAGAAGATTTTTCAAAGTGAAGACAGCCCACCAGGAACCAGGGTCAGCAAATTAAGCCACAAACAGACAAAGATTCTTTCTTGCCCTGAAACAAACCTCTGCCCCTGGAGCCCAGCTTCCAACCAGAGCAAGAAGAAATAAAGCAGGCAGCAGTGTTTAAAATGCAGCATCATCAGAGGATAAAAAGCAAATAAATACTCCATTGACTCCAAGTTCTGGTAACATTTTTTTCTGTAGCCGTTACAAATTCTGCAAAATACAGCTTTCTATTGACTGAAATAATTTGGGGCCTTTTCAGGGCTGTCCTTGGTGAGCTCTCCTTTCCTACAGGATGATAAAACTGCAATTAGGAGATTGTGAAGCAGACACAATCATGTCAGAGCTGACGCATCCTTTTTCCAAGAAGGTGTTCAGAAGGCAAGTTCTCTGCACCATCTCACTTACATGCAGAATCTAAAATAGTCAGATTTGTAGAAGCAGAGAGTAAGATGGTGGTTGTCAGAGGCTGGGGAGAGAGAGGAATGAGGCAGGATGGGGCTTAAAGGGTACAAAGTTTCAGTTAAACAAGACAAATGCATTCTAGAGAGCTAATGCACAGCAATGTGATATAGTTAACAATCCTGTATTGTACATTGTAATTTGCTAAGAGAATGGATCTTAGATTAAATCTTTTCAATACACACAAACACTGAGAATGATAATCAGGTAGAGGTAATAGATATGTTAATTAGTTTGATTATGGTGCTCACTTCACAAGGTTTACATATATCAAAACATCAAATTGTACACCTTAAATATACTTTGTATAGATCAATGATATCTCAGTAAAGTTGTGGGGGTATAAAAGGAGAAGAAAGAAAGAAGAAAGTAAGTTCTCAAGTGTCATCAATATGGCCAGTCCTGGGTCAGATTAATTACTAGAGGAGAAGAGTTATTTTTTATCCATTTCTCCAATTACCTATCTAAATATATTTACTACTCACTTACTATGTTCCCAGCCCTTATATGGAAGTCACAGGGGCAAGACGGATGTGGTTTCTGCCCCCAAAGAGTGGTCAGATTTCGGAGAAAAGCATGGCTAACCTACACAATGCAATTATAAAAGTGAATAGGACTTTGCTACTGGTCCAGTGGCTAAGACTCCATGCTTCCAATGCAAGGTGCACAAGTTTAACCCCTAGTTGGGGAACTAAGATCCCACAAACTTCGTGGCATAGCCCCCAAAAATAAGTGAACATTCAGACCCTTCAAAATGACCATCCCAGTAATTCTCTACCTAGGAATTCACATGAAGGAAATAAGAGATCAAGAAGGAGATTCATGTGCAAGCATCATCACAAGTATGATTTATAGCTGCAACATCAGGAACAACCTAACAGCTCATCATGAGGGCAGTGATCATATAAATGATGAAAGTCTGACTCTACGTGAGATGTTAAGAGATCACCAAAACCACGGCCTCAACAAATACATAGTGTCGTCAGAAAATGCTTACATCTTCAGTGAAAAGTGAAATCTCTCAGTCGTATCCGACTCTTTGCAACCCCATGGACTGTAGCCTACCAGGCTCCTCCGTCCATGGGATTGTCCAGGCAAGAATATTGGAGTGGGTTACCATTTCCTTCTCTAAAAAGCAATCATCAAATCTTGATTTACATGATCCCAAATCTGTTTAAAATATATTTTAAGTAGTAAATATTGTATGTACACAACATACAGACATACATAAATATGTATATGATGCATTTACCCAGACCTGGATTTCCTCCAGAATGCATCCTATAGATTGGGTGGGATTCAGATCAAAGATGGAGGAGGAAGAGATGACTCTGAAAAATGAGCTTCAACCAAAGGAAAGTTTTAGCTGTTGACGCCACCAAGGGGCAATTTGTATTTTGACAATGACAAGCAATGCAGAAAGACCATCCCAGATGAAATTTAAATTATTTTTTGGTTGGTTTATTTCCCCACTCCAAACTAGGAAGTTAAATTCTTGGTGAATTTGCCCATAAGTCAGCTGGCAATGAGGGAAATCTGTCTTCCACAGCCTGACAATATCCTTCAGTAGATATGGGTGGGCACACAGCTGACCAGATTTGGAAAGAGATTCCAATTTTACCTTCCCATAAAATCTATGGGAAGCCTAAGGCAAGGTTTAAATTCCAGCTTATTTACAGATAGGGAAAAGGAAGTTAAAATAAATGCAAATTTTAATATGATCTGTTTCCATTGTGGATTAGTTTTTTCCATTATCATTTATATCGATATTTTCTGTCTCTTAAAAATTGATTTATAAGAAATTTGAAACTGTGCTTTCTCTCTTCTTTATTACGGCCAAAGCTTGTATTTCATCCAACATAGCAGTGTTAGTTTACAATCCTGTCCCACCATAACTCACGCAAAATGCAATATAAATTTTGTCTGAAGGCATCTATGGAAAACCATAAACATCGGCTGCCAGATCCTCATTTTTGTCCTCAAACTAGATTGCAACAAAATATGATATGCGAATTTAGGAGCATTTTATGGAGCCATGAGACTTTGTCCTTAGAAAAACATCCAGGAGCTGAGAAGCTAACATGCCTCCCTTCAGTCCCCTAACATCGTATAGTGGCCCCATTCTTCTTCCCATTGGCAGGCAGGCCATGTGGCCGGAGGTCTGGATGTGAAATGAGATCCTATTCAGTCTGCTGATTTCCTAAAGGGCTTTTCACCACCCGACTGAATGAGGTGGGTGCTGAGAGCAGAAAACGAGAAAGTCTTGGTTTGGCCCAACTGCAAAGCGCTTCCCATCACTGCCCTCCTTCCTTATGAGCCAAAAAGAGAATCAAGTCCAGGTTCTTCAAGAGCACAAGGTGCTCCAGACAGATGCTCTGTGATTAAAGGATGTTCAGAATCACAGATGGCTCCAGGGAAGTCCAAAAAAGAACTTCAGGTGGAAACAAACAACATCCAGAATGAAGCAACTCCCACGGTGTTAGGAATCCCAGTAGGGACTCTGTGACCCAAAGTGCATGGATGGACATCACTGCTGTGCTTGGCACACAAAAAAATACTCCTAGGCATGTGTCTTGGTCAGGACTGGAGGGACCTATAGCCATAAGATAATGCAGCCCACAGACTCACAAACCTTTTTGCTACCATCACCAGTCCTGCATGGAAGCTTATTAACAGTCCTGTGGCTCCTGGTAACCCACCTGAGGGTCAAGGCCTGTGACATTTCTGTAGCTGAGTCTCTTCTAATTCCCACAAAACTACATGGACAGCCAGAAATAAAAGGCTCTCTTTGCAGTGGACCAGATGGGCCACATCTTTGAAAACCATCAGCAAGTGAAACTGCTCAGTGATCTGTCAAAGGGCAGTCCTGACGAATAGGTGGTAATTTACTGCCACCATCTGGGTACCCCGCCCCCATGGTCATGGAGACCAGGAGCTACAAGGAAGCCTTTGGGAGCATTCATATCCGTTCAGAACAGTGCAGTGGATGTTGTTTCTTAGGCAGAGGAAAGAAGTAGGAGATCCTTTATACTCATGTTTTCCGGTCTATCTCCATGATGTTTGTGTGTCTTCCTCCGTGAACTGCTGCACCTGCTGGGGAACTCTGCACCTGCTGGGGAAGTCCATCACCCACCTATGAGTAGAGCAGGCTCCCTCCCATCAGGATTTCTCAGCTCAGGAACTGTTTCTCAGATGAGGCACTCCAGCCCTAGCTCTGCTCTTCTCTGCATCATAGGGAACTACATTTCCCAAGCTCCTTTGCTCCCTGGCTTCTGGATACCATCACTCAATGGGATGCTCTGGTAGAAGATGGAGCATGGGAGATATTTCTCCCCCTTATCTCCCAGTATTTACTGGCAGAGACTGTCCAGCCCATAAGAACTCCCACCATGAATATAGCTCTCTTAGGCAGTAGTTCTAATACTTACTAGATGGTTTCAGCTTCTGGGTTCTGATAATCCAATTTCCCCACTTTGTCCCTTCAGTCCAATTGGTAACAGCTTCCTGCTGTTAATTAATTTCTGGATTACTTTACCATTCCCAGAAGGTATTTACCACGCCCGACTTCATTTCACAGATCTTCCATCACATGACTAACTGATTCCCTTGATTAAATTCCCTCTGTGGAAATAACTAGTGTGGCTTCTGTTTTCTCAGCTAGAGTCTGACAAATATATCCAGTCACTATTCACTCTATCCTGTTATATTTCTTCAAGGTCACTCTCACCATCTGAAATTAGCCTTTGTGTTTTTACTTTTTGACTTATTTTCTATCAAGTCTCTCTATTAAAATTCAAGCTCATGAGAGCAGAGACTTCGCCACCCAATTTATGACTGCATATCCAGGATCTAGCAGAAGAAACTAAACAAATATGTGCTGAGTGCATGTCCATCAATTAAGAGTGCCTTGGCTTAATGCTTAAGAGACTAAATCTCTCTGTGTTCCTTTGAGCCTTTCTTTGGCTTCCTCCCAGGGTTGTTAATAGATACCATTAATATTAACAAATCATTGGCCCATCACATTATCACTCCATTCATTTCCTCTCAAATATCACATCCTTGTGGTCACTAAGCTGGTTGCTAGGTTTGCCAAGCCAAGAGCTTCAATTTTCACATGGAGGGAAAAAAATATCACTTAAAGGAGAAATAGCATTTACAGAACACCAGCAATGTGCTAGCCTGGGCATATACAACTGCTACATCCATTAATTATCACAATGGTTGTGATATGAATAGTCTTTGTCCCTTTTGGAAAATGGTGGAACTGAGGCACAGAGAAATTAAGCAGTTTGAACATGGTCAAAGTTAAGGTTGAAACCAGTTCTGTCCAATTTCAGAGATTTTCCACTTTTCTGTACTGCCCCAGGGCCAACTGGTCTGGTGGTTCTACAATGAAGCCAAAGAGTTAGCCATGGGAAGGTCAGCAAAGAAGCTGGAGCTCAAGGCTCACAGGGCCAAGTTCATGGACAAAATCTCTACAGACTTAGTTAGGTTTTCATCACTCTGCAGTCACAGGTGACTGTCTCCCACCCCAGGTATCAGCCTGGATTTCCAGGTAGAGCAGGAATATAGATACAGTTGGCCCAGAGCATCACAATGCAGCTGCTGGCAAAGCAGCCAGTAATCCATACCTTTAAGGTATGGTAGCAGTAAATATGGCTGAGCCTTGCTACCTGTAAACCATGTCACATGACCTAAGGCCTTAGGAGGAGGAGCCAGTGCAGCAAGTCAGATCAAATGCTCTCAGATTAAGGAGGAGAACTGCATGTGCTTACTTAGTCATTAACAACCAGCCATGGTGGAATTTATTATACATCCCCATTCAGTCTGCTGCTACCCCCAACTGCATCTCCTAGTTGTACCCCAGGGACCACACGCTTTCCCACCTCTGCATCTGAAACACAAGTCACACACCACATAACTCAGAAAAGGTAGCAAAAACCTAACTATCCAATTCAAAAGTCACCCATATAAAAGTAAGATGGGGAAACTTGAGTTTGTCTCTCTCAACCAGATAAAATTCACACAACTGAAAGAGAAGGAGAGAGCATACAGACAGAAAACTGTGAGGACACCAGGTCATCAGGCAGGAGGGAGGGATGCTTGCCTTCATCCCAAGATTCTTCTCAGATCTCAAGCTGGGGAGCCCTGAATGGCCAACATGAGTCATTCATAAGGGCAAGAAGCTGATAAACAGACCAGAGGGACTTGCCTGGTGGTCTAGTGGTTAAGAACCTACCTGCTAATGCAGGGTACACAGGCTCAAGCCCTGGTTGGGGAACTAAGATCCCACATGCCGCGGGGCAACTAAGCCTGTGGGCCACAACCTTTGGGCCTGCACTCTAGAGCCCATGCTTCACAACAGTAGGAACCACCACACAGAGAAGCAGGCACGGTGCCACTAGAGTAGCCCCCACTCACTGAAACTAGAGAAAGCCCATGGCCAGCAATGAAGAACCTGTGCACTGCATCAAAAGGACCCAACACAACCAAAAATAAAACAAAGATAAATACATAAAGTAACCCTCTTTAAAAAAACAAAAAAAGCAGACTAGAAGCAGGGGAGAACCAGGAAGCGGACAGGAAGCAGACAGGAAGTGGACAGGAAGCAGATAGTAAGTGGACAGGAAGCAGACAGGAAGTGGACAGGAAGCGGACAGGAAGCAGACAGGAGGCGGACAGGAAGGAGTAAGTCCCTTCTCCCAGCTCCAGCCTTACAGTCTTCTCTAACATCTGCCTCCCCACACCTCTTCCCCTGCCAGCATTAGCAGAGACTAATAGGAGACAACTGGCTGAGAGAAGTATGGTTTTCTGATTCCAGTCCCAGAATCACAGACCAGAGACCGACTTGACGCTGAGATGCTGAGTGTAGTTTCCGGGGAAGGAACCTGGCTGTGTGCCACCCTCCACCCTTCCTCACTGCAAAACCAACACTGAACACTATCATCACTCTTTTCATCTTTTTTTGTAAAAGGGAAAATCCTCTTTAGATATCTTTCAGATTAGTGAACAATGGTACTAATGTAGGTCTTTCATAAAAGTGAAGTGGCATAAAGTAAACTGGCATAAAGTGAACTTTCAAAAAGTAGAGGGGTGCTGGTACTCAAAAATGAATAGTCATTCATCACCTTGAGGGTCATATAAGTCTTAGGTCATATACCAGCAAATCCATTAAGGATTAGATACGGCTTCCCAGGTGGCACAGTGGGCAAGAATCCACCCACCAGTTCAGGAAGTGCAAGAAACTCGGGTCTGATCCCTGGGTTGGGAAGATCCCCTAGAGTAGGAAATGGCAACTCACTCCAGTATTCTTGCCTGGAAAATCCCATGGACAGAGGAGCCTGGTGGGCTACAGTCCACGGGGTTGCAGAGTCAGACACAACTGAGCACAGCACAACACAGCATAACCATATCTTACAGTGATAATAAAAAATAAAATATAGAGAAGTAAGGGTAATGAGAAGAGACCTGTTATCACAGTCAACATTTATACATAATCTTTATGATATACCAAGCACTAGTCTAAGCATTTCAAGGATATTAACACTTTTCATCTTCACAATCTTTTGATTATGAGGATTTTATTATTAGTCCCACTCATGGATGGGAACATTACTTTGCCTACAAAGCATTACTTTGCTTACAAAGATTTGTATAGTCAAAGCTATGATTTTTCCAATGGTCATCTATGTATATGAGAGCTGAACAATAAAAAAGGCTGAGTGCTGAAGAACTGATACCTTCAAACTGTGGTGCTGGAGAAGACTCTTGAGAGTCTCTTGGACAGCAAGGAAATCAACCCTGAATATTCACTGGAAGGACTGATGCTGAAGCTCCTCCAATACTTTGGCCACCTGATGGGAAGAGCCGCCTCATTAGAAAAGACCCTGATGCTGGGAAAGATTGAAGGCAGGAGGAGAAGGGGACAACAGAGGATGAGATGGTTGGATGGCATCACTGATTCAATGGACATGAATTTCAGCAAACTCCGAGAGACGGTGAAGGACAGGGAAGCCTGGCATGCTGCAGTCCACGGGGTCGCAAAGAGTCGGACATGACTGAGCAACTGAACAACAACATACATGGGAAAACTGAGGCTTGAGGAGGTTGAGAGACTTGCCTAAGATCCCAGAGCTAGAAAGAGGCAGAGGCAGTTACTGGATCCAAGCTGTTCAAGCTCCAGGCAGAGAGTAGAGTTTGTGCCTTTAGCCACTGTGTTCTGCTGCCAGCTGAAAGCTTAGCAAGCAAACTACATTGTAAGAGCTTCGGCAATAACTAAAGAGACTGCAAATGTGCCTCTGAATTGCCCAGCTCTCAAAACACAAGATGAAGTCACTAGTTGGACACCGTTCATAAGATGAAAGCAAGGAGCAAAGCTTTTCCTGGCTCTGAGAGAAATCCCTCCCGTGGTAATGCCCCAAGGGACACAGCAGCATCCCTACAAAAAGTGAGCTTATTAGCAGGCTCCCTCTGGTGCTGCACACACGAGGTGGGGTGTAAGAGCAAAGGGCCAAAAGCCAAAGGCAATTCTTCAGAAGACAACGGAGTGTGAGCCAAGACACCTGATACCTCTCAGAAGGTCCAGCTTGACTGGAAGAATAAAATCCAGATTGAGATCCTAGAGAACGCTGCCCTTCACACTCTCCTCCATGAAATTACTTTCTTACTAAACCAGCCAATGGAGAGCAGAAGTCTCAAGACTATATTCTGTAGCAAGATCGGGGGGCACAAATATTCTGTGCAGACCATCAAAGCCCAGTGTATGAGACTTAAAACATAATGAAGGACTTCCCTGGGGGTACAGTGGTTAAGAATTCATCTGCTGATGCCAAGGACACAGGTTTGATCCCTGGCCTGGGAACTAAGATCTCACATGCCTGCCGTGGGGCAACTAAGCCCAAGCACCACAACCCCTAGCCTATGCACCCTAGAGCCGGTGCTCTGCGACAAGAGAAGCCACCACAATGAGAAGCCCAAGCACCACAACTAGAGAGCAGCCCCTGTCGCCACAACTAGAGAAAGCCCATGAGCAACACTGAAGATTCAGTGCAGCCAAAATAAGTAAATAACTTTTAAAAAACATAATGAAGAATATGGATCTTTTTTTCATGATGCCCACCACTGCTTTTATGCCAGAAAAAAAAAATTCCTCCCCAGCATCCCAGTATCAAACATATATTCACCTGTATGTTTACATGGACGGGTATATTTAGATACATGTATGTGTCTACATTTTTACACTTAATTCTTCTCTGAAAAGCTTTTTTTTTTTAACAATGAGATTTTTTTTTCTTTTTTAGTATTTTGATCTTTATTGAATTTGTTACAACACTGCTTCTGTTTTATGTTTTGGTTTTTTTTGGCCATGAGGCATGTGGGATCTTAGCTCTCTGACCAGGAGTTCTCATTCCCTACACTGGAAGGCTGAGTCTTAACCACTGGACTGCCAGGAAACTCCCACATTTAATTCTTTCTTTATTGAGGTATTTTTGACAATTGAAAGTTTTACATATTCAAGGTGTAGAATTTGATGACTTACGCTGTGAACTAGTCACCACAATCTAGCTAATGCCTGTATCCATTGACTCAGACCCACCAACATATGTGAATCCACTTGATATTTTTGTTGGTGAGGAAATTTAAGATCTACCCTCTTACAAATTTTAAGTATTAGATTGAATTCTTGAATCCGTCTGAAGTTTCTTTTGGGGTTCAATGTAAAATGAGGATCTGATTATAGTTGGATAACAAGCGTATGCTGAATCAGTCAGAAGTATTTTATTTGATTCACAGTTTAGTGGTTCTTTAGTTGAAAAAATAACATGACTGCATTTAGGGACAGAGATTTTAAAGGGGTAGTTAAGTTAAAATGAGGTCATTAGGGTGGGCCCTCATCTATTATGGCTGGTCCTTAGAAGAAGAGATTAGGACACAGACACGCACAGAGGGACAACCACGTGAGGACATAGGGAGAAGACGGCCATCTGCACACCAAGGAGAGAGGCCTCAGGAGACACCAACCCTACCCACACCTGGATCTTGGCCCTCCAGCCTCTAGAACTGTGAGAATAAACATCAGTTGTTTAAGTCACGCAATCTGTAGTACTTTGTTATGGTAGCCCTAGCAAACGAATATCAAGAGATTACTCTTCTTTACCAAAACTCTATCAGCTTGTCTTACCTATTTTTTATCTTTAGATTCACTTTAGATTCATTGCATCCAGTTGCCCCAAACCCAGACTCTGTCATATTTTTCTATGTGTTTTCAAGTTTTCTAGGATGAACACGTCTTCTTGCTTATTTAATCTAAGAGAAATACTGACATTTTTTCCCTTAAAAAGAAAGATATGGAATTTGATTTCAAGTGACAGACCAAGCACACTCATTTGCTCACATCTCTACAGAAACTCCACTGCAGAATATTATAGGAAAAGTGTAGCTTCCCTGGTAGCTCTGACGGTAGAGTCTGCCCACAATGCAGGAGACCCGGGATGGATCCCTGAGTCAGGAAGATCCCCGGGAGGCGGGCATGGCAACCCACTCAAGTATTCTCACCTGGGAAATCCCATGGACAGAGGAGCCTGGAGGGCTACAGTCCATGGAGTCACAAGAGTCAGACACAGCTTAGTAGTGACTGAACAACAACACCACCACACAGAGGGACAACCGTGTGAAGACACAGAAGGAAGATGGTCATTGACAAGCTATGGAGACCAGGGGCTTCTGTGACTTTCAGCAAAATACAACGTTAACTGGTAAGAAATGAAAGTAAGGAGTGTCAGCTAAATTCTCATCTTTTGTAGAGAGAGCCGCTGCTGTTGAAATTTGATTAACTCAAGGAGCAGAGGCATGGGGTATGTATTGGATTGGCCAAGTTCATTTGGGTTTAACGGAAAAACTCAAACATGTTGGCCAACCCAATAGAATGACAGAAATAAGCACAACTAACAGAACTACAAGTGGAAATGGCTGGACCTGGCTGACTTTAGAGACAGACAGAGAGATCAAAGATACAGAGGGATGGAAAATGATTGCCAGTCTTTGAACGTTATCCTGAGCCATTTTGTTTTCCCCAAATGCATGCATGACTGTGAGGGTGAATAGGCTTTGCCTGCAAGAAGCCGAAACTAGCCAAGCAGGGGAGCACAGCGTTGAACAGACACTGGACATTTGAGTGTGGGGTAAAGGAAGACTGGCCTTCATGTTGACAAGTCATCACATCTGTGGGAGAGATGGATGGCTACCTGTCAAAAAACAACACCAGAAACAACTGCCCGAGGCCATTGGCAACTGCCAGGTAGCACATCCCGGCTCCCTGCACTTGTTCCATCCTGTGTGCCCTAAAATAAATGAGGGATTTACCATTCTTCACTCAAATCAAACAAACAAAACAGCAGAAACTTTCTATCCATTGTATTGCATATGGCTGCTCAGTCAGGGACTTCCCAGCCTCTGCTGGCCCCCTGGCAAGGCCATGTGACTAGTTCTGACCAATGAACTAACAGCCTGTCCTGCTTTGAAGCCAAAATTGGTATCTTTTATCTTCAACCAGTGAGAACCAGGGGACCCTGAGACTCTAGGTCATGGCAGAGCAGCCAGAAGCTGGAAGGGAGCCTGGACCCCTGAGTCTCCACCTGGAGGAGAGCCACCTGCCAAATATAGCACCCACATTGGATGGGACCAAGAACAAATCTTACAATGTGTTAAACCACTGCTAGGGTTTTATTTATTACAGCAGCTAGTGACACCTAACTAATACAACACTGTATAGGCTAACAGCCTGGACAGCTGTGATCCTGTCCGTACGCAAAAGTTGGAACAAAATTTCACATCTCTTCCTTAAGGTAAACTGTGCTTTCATTAGCGAGGAAATACAGGCAGTCAGAGAAACAAAGCGAAGAGCTGTTAAGCCAACGTGAGAGGTTTCCATGGGGCACCAGATGTAGAAAGAGCGTTATTAAACGGATTATATAGATCTTAGTGACAGTAATTTTGACCTCCTATAGGCACCGTCAGCTGTTAAAACAGTAGGAAATGTTGATGACCTTGTTCTAATTTCCATTTATATTTATTCTAAATTGGACACCTTGGAGATTGTTTAAATAAGAGAGGGAAATTCACTAAGTAACCCTGACAGCTCTGCCAGTCTCTGATAGGGGAGGCAGCTGAGGCTTACAAAAGGCAGAAGACACCTGGGCTGGAGCCCCATGTCCGCCATCAGCTCAATTTATGCACCAAGACAAGTCACTTCATCCCCCTCAAGATTCATTTTTCACTCTGTGTCAAAGAAGGTGTCACTTCCTGCTGCCCATCAGGGATGCACCTTGAGGGAACCCAGTAACGTGACTTGCTATTGTGTGACTGCGTTACTAAGAATGTCATATGTGGAGAGTCCTTGCTTTGCACGTCTCACTAGTTCAGACTAGCCCTTCTCATCTTCTGGCCATTGTTGATAACAAAAATGATTCCTTCAATTCAGAGAAAACCCACACCACGCAAGTCTGAACAAAATGGGCATTTAATGGCAGTCGTGGTTGGAGAGAGAAGCTACCTCCAGGTCTGGCTGGAATCGGCATTTAAACAACATCATCCACACACAACTTCACAAATATCCTTCAATGGGTGAAGGGATAAATATATATCTGGTGATGCAGCCACTGAACGGGAAACAACTTGATGGATAGTTGTTTCCATCTATCCAATAAAGCAAATGATGGATATCCACACAATATGGATAAATCTCAAATGCATTTTGCCACCAAAAAGAAGGCAGCCTCAAAGAGCTACCTACTATATGATTCCATATGTGTGACAGTCTAGTAAAATCAGAACTGGAGGCATGAGGAACAGAGCAGAGATTGCCAGGGATCAGAGGCTGAGATTTAACTGCTTCACCACAAAAATTCAAAACAAAGGATTAGGGATGGGGCGATGGAACTGTTCTGTATCCTGATTGCTGCGTTGGTT
Organism: Cervus elaphus; assembly: GCF_910594005.1. Taxonomy (NCBI): domain Eukaryota; kingdom Metazoa; phylum Chordata; class Mammalia; order Artiodactyla; family Cervidae; genus Cervus; species Cervus elaphus. Next base: position 21,962,328 of record NC_057819.1, on the reverse strand, counting down.
ACATGACTCTATATATTTGTCAAAAACTCATAGTGCAATATGCCAAAAAGAAACACATGAAGTAAACTACAGGAAGGGAAACAAAGATCGCCCAGTTGTAGTTGGGCAACTACTGTAGTCTTTGTAGTTGTTGCCTAGAAAATCTCCTTTAGGAAATCTTTAAGACTGTTGTTTAAGGCTTAAGAGTTTAAACAGCATGAGCTCAGATACCTTCAACATCCCTGCTACAATTCTTTAGGCTATTCAACTGCTTGAAAATTTCTTTTCACCTACCACAAAAATATGTAAGAGTGAGACTTCCCTGGAAGCCCAGTGGTTAAGACTCTATGCTTCCTCTACAGGGGCCTGGTTGGGAAACTATTAATAAGATCCCACATGCCTTGCAGCACAGCCAAAAGGATAAAAAAGTAAGAGTATTTTCTGTCTGAATTAATTTCTCCAGATAATCAGGTAAGTCAAGGTACCCTAAGATGCAGGAAGTGCAGAGTTGTGACCAAAATAGACAAGCAGAGACACAGCCTGCTTTGGGGGAACTAAAAATTATAACTGAAAAGAGAAGATATATCTACACTTTAAAAACTGATAATAAAAGAAGGTAAAAGATGTATTGTTAACTTGCCTGATATGAGTTATGTGTGCTGCCAAATTTGAAAAAGAAGACATCAATATTGATTGGGAATTATCACAAGTTTATCATCAGTAGGATCCAGTGAACAAAATAATAGTAGTTATAGGGTCTTCCCTGGTGCTTCAGTGGTTAAGAATCAGCTTTCCAATTCAGGGGACATGGCATTGATTCCTGGTCAGGGAATTAAGTTCTCACATGCTGTGGGGCAACTAATCCCTCTGGCCACATCTAAAGAGAAGCCTGCAAGACACAACACAGTCAACTAAATAAACAAATAAAATATTTTTTAAAATAGTAGTAATAACTAGGAACTGTCGAGTGCCTACTATGTGCCAGTCACCATTCTGCTTTATTTAAATCAGCTTTTTACCCAATCCTATGAGATAGGATATTATTTTCAGATTGCTATCATTATTATTATATAATTATATAAGTAATATTATTATGTCCATTTTATTGATTGAAAAAATGAAGGCACAGAGAGGTTAAGAAACATGCCTAAGGTCACACAGCATGTGAGGGGTGGAGCCAGGATTGGGCTCCAGAGTCCAGGCTCTGACTGCTATTCTCCACTGGCTCCCAAAACATTTTTGCTCTGTTTGATCCCATGACAGCTGATGCCCAGACTCAGTCACCTCCCTTCACCAAAGCAAAGAAGGGCTCCATTATTGCTTCTGACTGATCCTATGACCCAGAATAAAACCCGCAAAGAACACAAAGAAAGAAAAAGAAACTTCCTCTGGTGGGTGGTGAGGGGAGTAAAGTGCAGAGGGACCTGTGCGGGGCGGGGGGGGGGCGGGGGGGGGGGTGGGGCGGGTGAGGGGGGGGTCAAAGGGAGTGTATGGGAAATCTCTATACCTCTTAACTTCACTGTGAACCTATACTGCTCTCAAAAATAAAGTCTTCATTTTAAAAAGTAAGAAAGAAACTTCCTCCCCACACTGGCCCCAAGGGTTGTGCCATGAACCCCTGTCATAGGTAAAACCAGCAACAACCCTGGGGAATCTTGGGAAAAGCAAAACCAAAAATCCCTCAGTCCTTTTTTTCTCAAATTTAATTCTAAGTTTATTCTGTGTTGGGCAGAGTCATCCTGGAACACAGAGGACAGCATTTCTGAAGGAGGAGGTAGCTCCCTGCGGCGTGGGTGCCTGCACCCAACCCAGGACACCCCCGTTCCGGCACTGGGTCCACCCCCGCGACCCCCCAACACCGGCTGCCCCTGACCCACGGCTCTCTCTCCTGACCCCGGTCGCCTCTGCAGAAACAGGGGCCTCGTGCGCTGCAACACTGCCACCTAGTGGCCGAGGCTGTTCCCACACTGCAGGAAGCAAGTGGTTGGTTCCCCATTTCCATGGCTGAAATGGGCAATATGGTTTGATTTCCAGCGATTTGGAGACTTTAACCAAGACTCGTTGTTGCTTTCTGGTAGAAAACTATTAGACAAAGCACGATGACTCTCTGGGACCAGATTCTTTGTTGGCAGGCAACATAAACCCCAACTCTGATGGGCTTAAGTGAGAAAGGGGGTCACCCCTGCCCCAGACCTCAGCCTGGGACAAAGGGGACCACAGGCAGCAAAGTGGTGAGGGGAAGGGGAGAAGTATCCAGCACAACTAGGGTCCCTGTGCTCTGGAAGGACCTGAAAGTACACCCAGGAGGAAGGAGGCACCGCAGACCCCCAGAGACACTGCCGAGTTTTCCCCACCACAAACTGACTGCAAAGACCAGTGATCTACAAAGACAGTGAGCCAAGCAGAGCTCCAGGCTGACCCCATGATCTTTTCTCTCCCTTGCCTTTGTCCACGAGTTTCACCCTGAGAAATCACAAAGAGGAAAAGAAATGATTTTTGTCTGAATCATTCACATCCTTCCAGGGAAATTCTGGCAGTTTTATGAAAGGGCTTTTCTTCCCTCTTTTTCAGTTCTACTTGCTCCAGGAGGAAATCTCTCCAGCCTCTGACTCAAAAACTATCCATGTACTTCCCTCTCAGTGACCACCTGAGTGCTGGGAGACCCGAGCAGGGGAAGATGTGAAAACACCGATCCCAACATTGATGGATTCAGCCTGCATGGTGACAGTGACATGGGGACAAGACCACCCGGCACTGAGATATCTATTAGGGAACCGTCCCCATGGAAGAAACATGGCCTATCATCTGCTGTACATCCAACCAGAGGTCACTCAGGTCCTGCTCACGTTCCTGGCTTCCTTGAAGCCCCCCCAAAGCCAAGGAGTAGGGGAGGAACCTGGGCTCCAGAGCAAGTGACCTTGGCTGGAAAATCAGCCCATTTTTCAACCATCTGGTCACCGTGGTGAGCACCCCAGCCCCCAGGAGGAACGTGGGGGGAAAGGAGACAGGAGGATGATCCTAGGAGTTTGTGGGCATCAGATGGGATGGATCAGGCATACCCACTACCTTAGTGTTGCTATCATGAAATGCCAATAGGGTGGCTTAAACAAGAGACATTTATTCTCTCAGAGTTCTGGAGCTGGAGGGTCCAAAATCAAGGTGTTGGCCAATTTGATCTCTGGTGAGAGCCTGCTTCCTTGCTTATAGATGACTAGCCTCTCCCCGTATCCCCACATGGCAGAGAGAGGGAGTGCGGGTGTCTCCTCCTCTCTTTTTTTTTTTTTTTTTTTAAGCCATGCCACACAGACTGTGGGATCTTAGTTCTTTAAACAGAGACTGAACTAAAGTCCTTGGCAGTGACAGCAGGCAGTCCCAGTCACCAGACTGTCAGGGAATTCCCTGTTCCTCTCTTTTCAAGAGCACTTATCCCACCAAGGGGGCTTCACCCTCGTGACCTCGGCTAAAACTGATCACCTGCCCACAATTCACCTCCTGATATTATCACATTCAGTCCATATGACCACCCATCCATCACACATTCACTCAGTGCTTATCACGGGCCAGTCCTGTGCCAAGCACTGAAGGTAGGGGCGGACAATGGACCACTGAAGCCCTGCTCCATGAAATTTTGTCTAGTTTGGGGGTATGAACATAAAAAAGTCATTCCCATAATGAAAAACAAGAGTTGTGACAGAAGAGGGGCTTCTAATACAATATTTTTTAAGATTTTTTTGATGCAGACTATTTTTAAAGTCTTTATTGAATTTATTACAATATTGTTTCTCTTTCATGTCTTGGTTTTGGGGCCCCGAGGCATGTGGGATCATAGCTCACCAAGCAAGGATCGAGCTCACACTCCCTGCACTGGAAAGTGAAGCCTTAGCCACTGGACCACCAGGGAAGTCCCCTAATGCAATCTTGATGGAACCAAAGCAGATGGGACCTGCAGTGGATTCAACAGTATCCACCAAAACCTCATGTCCACTTGGAACCTCAAAATGTGAACTAAGGGACTTCCCTGATGGTCCAGTGATTATGAACTCGCCTTGCAATGCAGGGGACGTGGGTTACATCCCTGATCGGAAAACTAAGATCCCACATGCCGCGGAGCAACTACTGAAGTCTGCTGGAGCCTGAGCAACACAACTAGACAGTACGTGTGTCCCAACAAAAGAGCCCACATCATGCAATGAGGATCCTGCATGCCACAATTCAGACCCAATGCAGCCAAATAAAAATAAATATTTCTTTTAAAAGTGACTTTCATTTAAAATAAGGTCTTTGCAGATGCAGTTAGGGCATATTGAATAAAAGCCAGTGGGTGGCATGTTTATAGAGGAAAGAAGAGGGATTTCCATGCACAGAGAAGCCGTGTGAATGAAGAGGGGACAGAGAACAATGGAATGAACCAGGTCAAGGGGTTGAAAGAGGGTCTGGGAGGAAGACAGCAGGATGGGCAAAGGACCAAAGGTGGGGGACAGAGCACTGCTGCAGCAGGTGTGGGGGAGGAGGAGAGAGAAGCAGACAGACTGGAGACGAGGGAAGGTCCAGGTCACACAGGGCCAGGTGGGGGCCCGTTAATAATGCCTGGACTGCATCCCAGGGGTAACGGGAAGCCTCTAAAGTGGATGACATCATGGGAACATGGCACTCCACAAGGCGGTTGGTAAGCCATCGCCCTGGGATGACGGAGAAGGGACTGGAAGCAGGAATGACCAAGACAGAGACAGACATAAAGGTCCAAGTCATTAAAGGGTAGTGACCTCGTTATACAAATGGACCAAAGAAGGCTCCTATCTGCTAACCCACCCCCACGCTGTTTATTTCTTGAGAACTCAGCTACGGCCATTAGCCCAAAGACTGCTGATGCCAAACTCAATTTTTTACATATGCAATTGCTTTAAATGTAGCCCAAATAACCATAGTTTTATGGCCATTTAGATTCTGCTTGTTTTGCATATCCCAGGCACTCAACATCTGCTACCTTGCATAAGAAAAACCCTGGACAATAAAAGATCCGCAGGTGTTATGGCCCTTGGGAGCTCCCTGACCTCCCACTGAGCTCTGGACACGTGAGCCCCGCCCTTCACCCCCGGCTATTGCCCATCTCCCGAGGGAAAGTGCTGCCTCTCTCGTGGTGCTGGTCATCGCATGGTCATATCTTTTGGTTTATCAGCTCCAGTTTCCTCAAAGTCGCTATGCTCTCTACTACAGAAAGGGCCAGTAGGATGGAGAAAAGGTTCAAGAGATTTTGAGAGGACTGGGGGATTACCTAGCTATGGTGGGAGGGGAAAAGAAAGAATTAAGAGTTGTGCTGGGCTGAGGCTCAGGCAAAAGAGTGCGACAGCCACGGAGACCAGGGAGAGCATCCCTGAGGGAGGGGGATGCACTCTACTTGGGTCATAGTGAGTCTGAGAGACAAGTGGGCCCAGCCGGTAGAAATGCCCACGAAGTCATGCATTAGACACTGCAGCCACAGCTCAGAAGGACTCTGACTGAGGGAGGGATGTGGATGCTGCCAGAAAGGCGGTGGCAAGTGCAGTCACTTGGGGAAGCAGCCCAAAGAGACACCCACAGAGTGGGAAGTGACACCCTAATGTGGGGGGCTCTGGCAGGTGACAAGGAACCTTGAAGAGAAAGCTCCGAGGGGCACTCACAACGTGGAGCAGGGGAGAGATGGATATCTATGTTATCAGAAAAGACATCAGTGGGGTACTTCCCTGGGGCCTAGTGGCTAAGATTCTGAGCTCCCAACGCAGGAAGCCTGGGCTCAGTCCCTGGTCGGGGAACTAAATCCTGCATGCCATAACTAAGACCCGGCACAGCCAAATAAATAAATAAATATAAATAAATATTTTTTTAAAAGATCAGCTACCAGAGTGCTAGGAAGACTTCTGAGAAGGAGGGATCCTTCCCTGAGAAGAGCCCGAGCATTTGACAACAGCTTGGATGAACTCAGTAGAGTTTCAGTGGAGATGCAGTGGCAAGAAGCAGAATGATGGAGGCGAGGAGCAGGCAGAACACGAGGAAGGGAAGCACCGAAAACAGACAACTCTTTGGAGAAATGTGGTCAGAAAAAGGAGGCTCAGACTAGGAGTTAGAGGTCCCTCCCCTTGAGTCTGGTCTGAGACCATCTTCTGGTAGCTCTAACTCATCATGCCCATCGACGTCCCTGGTGCAGATAGATAGAAGTACTGTCTGCCCAGACATCCCCCTGAATATCTCCTGTAGAATCTGGAGCTGGGACTAGAGTACCAAATCTCCAGCTTTACTCAAATGCCCCCCCCCCCGTTCCTAATTCCTGCCATCACCACTCCCCACTTTAAATAGCATTAAGCTGATGTTTACCACCCAGGTTGCTATGACAACGGAATGTCAGAGTGTGCTCCATCCTTAGTTATGCCTTCTTTATTGGCAACAGGTCAATGAAGAGGGCGGGTAGCTTTTTCAGCAGAATCTGAAGTACTGAAATAAAGATTGTTGAGCCCAAGACCAATCACTCAAAGAAAGAGTCATTCTCCCCAAAGCAGTGAACAGATCCCAAATCAAGTCTCCTGAAGTCCAAAGGTACAGGGACTGGCCAACTGCTGGACTCTTGGGAGTCTTTTCCTTATTTTTTAAGCATTTGTTGTCTCCCCAATATCTGTTTCTTTTCTCTCCCTTTGAGGAAAAACTTTGGCGATTTGGTCATCAATGGGCATGTAACCCAAACCAGACCATTGGGATATAAACTGCAGAGATACAAGTTCTCCAGACCTGTGCAGAGGCTCCCCAGAGACACCTCCCCTCTTCCCAGGAACAGTGTGGTGTGAGGATAAGGGTCCCAGGCTGCAGACGGATGTTTCTGCACTGAGCAGGGAGCTCAGAGCTCCTGGGTGTAAGTTTCAGCCCACAGAAAGTAAACCGGAAGTCAGCCAGAAACTTGGTCCTCAGAGACCCTGAGCTGCTGGGTCACTTGGAGGGTCCTCTGTCTCAAATTGGAGGAATCCTTGCACGCACACACATCTTGAATCTGTGGCATCCTGTGAAGTTCCACGACTTGTGTAGGAAGAGGAGAAACTGCCACCAGAGACAGGCAGCTAGAAAGTTCCAACTAAAAAGTTGGAAACGGAAAACAAAGAGTCCTTTTAAAAACAACACACAGGAAGTGAGCATCTCCTTGCACCATAAAAATGAGCCAGCTTCCAGTGAGATATCTGAGGCCCTGTGTTTCTGGAATTCTTTGCAAAAATGTCACATCTCTGATCAACGACTTTCCAATGCCAACGATCCATAGATTCAAATAATCATTCTTTGAATGTTTAATGAATAAATACATTGACCAAGAGATTACTTTCCAATCATTTCTCCAATGTGGCAACTTCTTCCAAACAGTCAAATCCAACACAAGCCGGTCTGAACCGGAAAATCGCCCGTCTCCAAAAACTGTGCATTTCATGTCATTCTCCTCCTGCCTGGACTATGAATGCCTCTCACATAACCATGCATTTTACAGTGCCTCAGAACGGTCATGTTTTGTTGAGAATTCAAAAGCTTTCTTGTCGGCTTTTCTCTGAGTTTCATGTGTTTGTGTTTGTACCTTACGCATATGTTCCCGGGACATGGCAGCTGTGTCCTGAAAAGTCATCTGTATTCCTTATTCAATTTGCAAAACTCATAAACGTGATGGAATTGGTGTCACAGGCTATGATGTCCTCCCCTGTTTCCTAACTATGTCAGTGGAAAGACTTGTTTTGTATTTACGGTAGATAACTGTCTATGCCAGTGAGCCAGAGGAATTTTGATTGAAGCCCATTGAAGTTGGGGTCTTTTCCTTCCCAAACCAGGAGATGCCACCGCTTACCTCCAGCTGACAAAAATCCAAAAGATCAGATCTACTGTGGTTTGGTGAGTCTCTGCAGACACAATCTCATTCATCACTCAAAGGTGTAAAATTGATCATTTGACGAAATCCATCCAAAATTCATCTGCATGTATCCTTTGAGTGAGTAACTGGCCTTCCCAGAATTTATCCTAATACACCTGCACACAGGTGAAATGACAGACATGCAAGTTTCCTCTTGGAAACAATCTTTGTAACACTTTACCCCCAGTTTCTGTGAGCTAGATACTGTTTAAGCACTTTCTATAGATGAGTTCATTTCCTCGTCACGCTTCTGGGAGGTAAGCAGGTGAGACCAGGAGCTCCACTGAGAGATGAGGAAGCTGAGGGACACCATGAGGTGAAGCAGTTTGGCCGAGCATTTCTGTAAGGGGCTGAAGCCTGGAAACCAGTCAAGTGTTCATCGATAAAAGAGTGGCTGCATCAGGGCTGTGAGAGCCATACCATGAAGTGAAATTACAGGACTGAAAAAAATGCAGCTTTTTGTGTTAGAAAAAGATCTCCAAGACATATTGCATGTTAAGTGAAAATAACTAGGTACAAAATAGTGTCTGCGGTTTACTAGTATTCGAGAGGGGAAAACAAACTATATATACATATGGAAAGATATATTTATGTGCTTTTCCATGCATAAAGCTCTCTGAACACACTGGGGAGAAGCTAAGAACCTTGGTTGCCTGTGCAAAAGAAAACTGGATTGCTGTTGAGAGTCAAGATTTTTTTCATTATAGTATCATCACTTTTTTTATTATCATCATTTGTATATTTTTTGAAATTTCAGGCATATGAATCTATTCTGTCTTCACAGATTTTAATAGTCCTATTGAATAGTCCTTTACATACCATAAGATGTACCCATTTTAAGTGTACAGTTCGATGTGAATCTGTACAGGTGTGTAATCATCACCACGATCCAGTTTTAGAACCTGGCCATTGCCCCTAAAAGTTCCCCATGCTAGTATGTAGGTGACCCCCATCCCCACTCATGGCCCCAGCCAACTACTGATCTGCTCTATAGTTTTGCCTTTTCTAGAAACTCATATGCATATGTAGTCATACCATATGCATACTTGTGGGTCTGGGTGCTTTTACTCAGCATGATTATTTGAAAGTCACCCACATTGTTTCGTGAATCAGTGGGTGAATCCTTTTTATTCTATTGTATGAATATGCCGTAGTGTGTTCATGCATTCACTAGCTGATGGACATCTGGGCCATTTCCAGCTGAGGGCAATGATGGATAAAGCTGTTAGGAATATTTATGAACAAGTCTTTCATTTCTATTAGGTTAGATACGTAAGGGTGGAATTGCTGAGTCATAGGATAGGTGTCCGTTTCATTTCACTTTCCAAGAAACAGCCAAACTACTTCCCAAAGCAACTGCACCATTTTACATTTCCATCAACAGGAGTCCAGTTTCTCTATATTCTTGCCGATACTTGATATCATCAGCCTTTTGTATTTTGGCCATCCTGTTGTTCTCATTATTTTTTTTTTAAGATTTTTTGATGCAGACAATTTTTTAAGTCCTACCGAATTTATTGCAGTATTGCTTCTGTTTTATGTTTTGGTTTTTTGGCCCCAAAGTATGTGGGATCTTAGCTCCTCCACCAGGGATCAGATCCATACCCTCTGTACTGGAAGGCGAAGTCAACCACTGCACCACCAGGGAAGCCCCCCTCATTCCAGTTTTAATCTACATTTCCCCAATGACTAATAGCATCAAGTATCTTTTTCTGTCTTCAAAACATATTTTAAAATCTGAATCTGAAACTACTCTATAGAAACTGAGAAATTTCACATAAAAATCAGGAACTCTGATTTCTCTCCCTAAAATCTGACAAATCTGACATTCATGGAGACCCAACACCTCTTTTCCAGAAATCTTGCTTTCTAATTTTTCTGACACAGGGAAGCAATCCATTGTATATACTGCATATTATAATAGTAACATCTTTAGTGGGATCTGGAGCAGCATTCTTTCATCAAACCAACAATGGTTCCCAGACTTCCCTGATGGTCCAGTGGTTAAGACTCTGAGGTCCCAATGCAGGGGGCCCAACTTCAATCCCTGGTCAGGGAACTAGATCCCACATCCCACAACTAGGACCTGGCACAGTCAAATAAATTTTTTAAAATAAGAAAGCCAACAATGATTCCAAAGTCAAAGATAAGAACACTCATTCTCATGGTATAAGTCATAAATGAGCTCAGGTGAGGTTTTGCCACCAAATGACTCTGCTAAAAATTTACCCAAAGCATTTCAGTTTTCAGAGCTTTGAGGATTTGGAATTTCACATGAGAGATGATGACCCTATAACACCTGCTCCCTTGCACCAGGATGGTCAGTCAGTTCAGTTCAATTTAGTCGCTCAGTCGTGTCCAACTTTTTGAGACTCCGTGAACTGCAGCACGCCAGGCCTCCCTGTCCATCACCAACTCCCGGAGTTTACTCAAACTAATATCCATTGAGTTGGTAATGCCATCTAACCATCTCATCCTCTGTCGTCCCCTTCTCCTCCTGCCCTCAATCTTTCCCAGCATCAGGGTCTTTTCAAATGAGTCAGCTCTTTGCATGAGGTGGCCAAAGTACTGGAGTTTCAGCTTCAGCATCAGTCCTTCCAATGAACATTCAGGACTGATTTCCTTTAGGATGGACTGGTTGGATCTCCTTGCAGTCCAAGGGACTCTCAAGAGTCTTCTCTAACACCACAGTTCAAAAGCATCAATTCTTTGGCGCTCAGCTTTCTTTATAGTCCAACTCTCACATCCATACATGACCACTGGAAAAACCATAGCCTTGACTAGATGGACCTTTGTTGGCAAAGTAATGTCTCTGCTTTTTAATATGCTGTCTAGATTGGTCATAGCTTTTCTTCCAAGGAGCAAGCGTCTTTCAATTTCATGGCTGCAGTCACCATCTGCAGTCTATACCAGGAGGGTACGTGCTTTCAAATGCTGGCAATCCCCGAATACAGGACCAGGGCATTTTCTGAGGGCATTTTCCTTTGTCCTGTGAGCAGGCTCAGAACTGGGGTAAATACATTTGCTTCCATTTAAGTCAGTCAAAGACCCTGAGATCTGCTTAGATTCCCACCCCCTCGGAACCTCCCCTGTACTTAAAGAATGAAAGGACACCGGCACTCTTTACAGAGCAAACAAACCTATTCCTTTTCCTAGCTGAGTTTACCCAGGATTTCCCACCTGGACCCCCCTCGCATCCTCTCCGCCAACAGGCCTGCTCCATGCTCACAAAAGCTGACTGTTTCAAAACCTACTGGCAAATCTTATTAAAGTAATCCCCCTCCCTGAACCCAGATTATTACAGCCACCTTTACAGCAGAATAAAAATTAATTTTCTCCACTATAATAAGAATGATAAGAATGAATCACTTGGGACCAAATAAAGATTACAATTAGCTCCAGCAGAATAAATCTAAATTTAATGCAGGCCAGCAATTTCTCTCCACTCCTGTTTCCTCTCTGATTCCCGTATGAATGAGGTTGCTGGGTTAGACTACCTCACTGACTGGGCCATTGTTGATACAGTTCCAACAAGGGGCTCTGGGAGGAACGCCAGGATTCAAGCCAACACTCCAAACAAAGGCTGCAGGCTTAGTTCAGGACTTGGAGACATTGCAAAGGAAGGCCATGTCTTTGTCAGAAACAGTGAGCTGTGCTGCCTGAGATAGGTAGTCCTTCTGTATCCCTGTGGATGGTGTGGGTTAGCTAACCACTCTGCATGATTATTTACCCGCTTCCGGTAACTGCATTCCAGTTTTCCTTTGGGAACAATCTCCTCCCCCTCTTGGTATTTTGCTGCTGCTGCTGCTAAGTCACTTCAGTCGTGTCCGACTCTGTGCGACCCCATAGACAGCAGCCCACCAGGCTCCCCCGTCCCTGGGATTCTCCAGGCAAGAACACTAGAGTGGGTTGCCATTTCCTTCTCCAATGCATTAAAGTGAAAAGTGAAAGTGAAGTCACTCAGTCATGTCTGACTCTTAGCGACCCCATGGACTGCAGCCTATCAGGCTCCTCCATCCATGGGATTTTCCAGGCAAGAATACTGGAGTGGTCGCCAGTGCCTTCTCCATCTTGGTATTTTAGGTAGCTGCAATTCCACTCTCATCTCCAGGAATGGGTACTTGACCCAGGTCTGGCCAGTCAGAGACCCAGCACAGGTCTGTGACAATGAGGCACAGGACTTCTATTTGAAATATTTGGCAAGAACTCTTTATTCCCTCTGGCTTTTACTGAGAGGTCATCTTATCCCCATATGGATGCATAGAATAAGCTAATCCTCAAGGGAAATCCAAGATAAGGAGAGATACTAGGTCCTGATAACAATCTTTTAACTGCTGGATCAAGCCATACCTGAAGCTTTTCAACTGTATGAGCCAATACATTCCTTTTTCCCCTGTCTAATGCTTTCTGTCTCTTGAAACCAACGTACCCTCACAGGGGTAACTGTTTCTTGGCATTTCATAGAAAAATGAGCCCATCAGTAAACTGGGCCCTCTGTGATAATAAATAGGGTGTCTGATTCCTCAGAGGACTAGAGAAGACAGGATTTCACCCACAAAGACATAAAGACTCAGATCTAGATCCCAGGCAAACAGGAAAGCAATGGGGTAATACAAGGAGCATGGCTGTCCAGTCAAGACTTGGAAGTATGCTCAACAAGCTAAACAACAAGCTCAGTTTCCGGAAAGGCCAAGAGTTCTGATCTCCATCAGGAGGGATGGGTCTGAGCTTCCCAAGCATTTCCAGATGATTTTGATAAACAACTGACACTTTGAATCCACCCACACTGCCTGGTATCAAACAGCCTGAAAATTCAAATACTAACAAGGCTGCTTTCTGCCTACCTCCAACAAAAAGTAGGTGAGCCTGGGCAGTGTCCTTCCATGCAATGCAAACCCTGCACTGAGTCCAATAGAATGGCAAGGACCTCGAAGATCCCTCCACAGGGCCAATGGGAAGATGCAGTTTGGTTTTTCTTCCTCTTCCTCCTCTCTAGCTTGCAGGTTTCCTCTATCCTCAATGAACTCTATCCCCTGTGACCTTGGAGAATGCATCCTACACCCTGGTGCCCAACAGGCGGCCAGCTAGACTGATCCAGCTTTCGTGACAAAAAGAAGCTGTTGTCTTGGCAAGGCTTTGCCCTAGGGCATCTGACTGCTCCCCTGAAGAGCAAGCCCCTCTCTGTTCTATTTGAACAGAGAAGACTCCTGTCCTCTGGGGGTCAGAGAGAAAGGCCCACCCACAAGCAGAGGGTGGACAGGCTGCCCCCATCACCCAGGGTCAGCGAGAAGGAGGACAGCCCAGACCCGAGGGGAAGCACACAGTTAGTGCCCCCTCAGCAGCATGGGGAGGTTAATCTGAGGCCACCATTAGCCGTGGGGTCTGTGAAGGGTCAGGGCCAGCCTGTGGCCAAGAGAAAAGAAGCAGTGTGTGCAACCAGAACAGAGGCTGGGCAGCAGCATGAGTCAAAACCAACTGGTCCTCATGGGGCTTTGAACTTGAGACAGTAGAGCCATTGACAGGGGGGCATTCGGAGCTAAAAGAGCAGAGGGCCTCTCCTGGGTGGAGGGGACGGCATTGCATGTCCTCATCACTTTCCCTCCTTCTTCCCTCCACCTGTCACCCTAAAGAGCTTGTTCGGAGGTTCCAGCAGGGGAGTGCAGCTACTCGTTTACCCTTGACCCAAGACTGGCCCTCCTCTATTGGGGAAGGTGGTCCTCTTCAACCAAGTCCACAACTCCAGGAGGGATGGACATGGAGTGGTGAGGAAGGAAGAGGACACCTGCTTAGCCAGCCAGATCAGTCCATTAGTCAATGGGGTGACAGATGTCACTACCAGATTGCCCCCATGTCATCACTAACAGCATCTACTACGTCCTGCACATTCATGGCACCCAGCTCTGAGTGAAACGCCCGACAGGCACCATCACCGCAGAAAGCTCCTGCATCAGCCCTGTGCGTACAGTCACAGGGGCTGATTCTACCCTTTCTACAGGAGAGGAGACTGACAGAGAGGACTCAGCTCTAATCCAAGGTCCCTGGGACAGTCCAGCCACTTCTTCTGATTCTCCTACCACTTCTCTGCCCTACTCACCTGGGAAACTAAGCTCTCACTGATGACCTCTGGGAACACTCAGAGTCAGTGCCAGGGAGGAAACCAAGGACTTTCAGTCCATTGCCTTTCAGATTTTTTTGTTTAGCTTTACATATTTTTGCTAAGACAAACTATTTTTTAATCAACTTTATGGGAGTATAGTTGCTTTACAATGTTGTGTTAGTTTCTGCTGCACAGTGGAGTGAATTGGTTATAGTGTATATATATACACACACACATGTACATATACATCCCCTCTTTTTTGGATTTCCTTCCCATCTCACAAAGCACTGAGTAGAGTTCCCTGTGCTATACAGTAAGATCTCATTAGTTATCTACTTTATACCTAAGAGTATATGTATACCAATCCCAATCTTCCAATTTATCCCTCCCCCACTTTACTCCTTGGTATTCATCTACTTGTTCTCTATACCTGTGTTTCTATTTCTGCTGTACAAATAAGTTCATCTGTACCATTCTTCTAGATTCCACAAATAATAGATATTATACAATATTTGTTTTTCTCGTTCTGACTCACTTCATTCTGTATGACAATCTCTAGGTCCCTCCACATCTCTATAAATGACTTGATTTTATTCCTTTTTTTGGCTGAGTAATATTCCATTGTATATACGTACCACATCTTATCCATTCCTCTGTTGATTGACATTTAGGTTGCTTCCATTGTATTGGAAAAGCTTCCATTCCAATTGGCTATTGCATTGGCTATTGTACATTGGGGTGCTCAAACTATTTTTAAATGTATGATGTGATATTTAAGATATGCAAAAGACAGTCTGAAACAATAAATGTACACATACCACTGAAGAAATAAACATCACGAATCAGCTGATGACCCTGGGCTCAGTCCCCACCACATTCCCCTCCTGACCCCAAAGGAACCCCTTTTCTGAACTTGGGGTTCCTCATGGTTGCATTTTCTTTTACCTTGACTACAGTATATGATGTCTACTTACACCACAATATACTGTATTGTTTCTGGAGTTTTAAACATTGTATAAATAGGAGTATACTGTATTCCTTTGCAGTTTGCATTTTCCACTACACATTGTATTTGTGAAATTCACATCTATTGATACACATTGCTGTCACCCACTCATTTTGCTACTGCATTACATCCCATTGTATGGAAATACCATATGGATCCATTCTTTTGCTGGATATTGAGGGAAGTTCCAAGTTTCTGTGATAAGATATAATGTTTTAAGAAACAATTCTCATACGTGTCTCCTTGTTTACATTTATTTGCATTTTCATTTACAGTGGAGTTTCCAAGTTGTTTCAGGAAAGAAAAACTTTCTTATGGGGAAGCTGATAAAGATGAGCAGTAAGAGCTTTCTGGATGTAGCAGAGGTGGGTCTGGAATCCCTCCCGTCAAGCCTACCCTACCCTCTAAGCACCCCCCAAAGGTGAAGGCTCAGAGTAGAAGCACAGCAGACAAGGTATATTTGCCAACAGCCACCCATCATGGAAATGGAAGGACTAGAACCGAAAGCCAGTGTCCCGCTCCCAGCCCAAGAAAAGCCAAAGACAGGGACTGAGAGAGAAGATCACCTCTTTCTCAGTGCTTCCCGGCTGGCAAGCCAGGGATGCAAGTGTCCTGGTGCTTCTGCACATCGACTGCTTATGGGAGGAGGAGGCAGAGAGCCTCTTTCTACGCAGATGCCTATGAGGCCACAACAAGCTCTCGCTGGGACTTCCCTGGTGACCCAGTGGTTGGGAATCCACCTGCCAGTGCAGGGGATACAGGTTCAGTCCCTGGCGTGGGGAGATTCCACATTCTGCAGAGGAACTAAGCTGGTGCACCACAGCACTGAAGCCCACGTGGCCCAGAGCCTGCGCTCCACAACAAGAAAGGCCACCACAATGAGAGGCCCACGTACAACAACTAGAGAGTAGCCCTGCTCATCGAAACTAGAGGAAGTCTGCACATCAGAGAAGACCCAGCATAGCCATAAATAAATATATATATATACACACAAATTTTTAAAAGCTCTCAGTGAATTTAAATAACAGCATTTAACATTTATACAGCACTCACTCTGTGCCATGGGACCATCCCAAGCACTTGACATGCAGTAATCCACTTTTACTCTCTCTACAAGCAGAGGTACCACGGTCAGCTCCTTCGTGGGCTGAAACAAAAGCACAGAGAGCTGAAGTCACTTGCTCACATCACACAGCTAGCAGGGGTGGAGGGAGAGTCTGAACCCAGGTAGTGGCAGGTTGTCCACTCGGAGCCCCTACTGGTCGAATGCCACCTATGGAACTCGTCCTTAAAAAAAAACACCCAGAATAACGAGAAGGCAGGCACCACAAGCACAAGCACAAGCTGGGCCAAGAAGGTAGTGCAGAGTGAAGCGAGCAAGCAGAAGAAAATGAAGACAGGCTTGGGAGGAGCCCCGCGGCATAGCCTCTGTAGGAGACATCACACCCTCACCCAGACAAATTATCAATCTATTGTGATTTGCAATTGCTCTGTGCCTTTTCTAGCCTGAATCTACCTCCTCTGGGTGCATGCCTGCCTGGTCTCTGGGACTGATCAAGTTGACAAGCCCAGGAGGATGCTCTCTTCAGTGAGGAAAACAGCAGAAACCAGGCCAGGGAACCCAAGAACCGGACCCATATCACAGCCACTACTCCACCTGCAAGCACCTCGCCCAGCCACCCAGCCTCACAGCCTCCCAGGCAGCCAAGGACAGTGCACAGAAGACATGTCTCAGTTCATCTTGGTTCTGATCTATGATAGAACAGCCAGGCGGCCTGGGTCATCGGAGCCAAAGAAAGGCAAATCCATCCCAACTTCTAACCCCTGAGACTTAGCCGGAAAATGACAACAGCCCCGGAAATGTCGCTAATTTGCGCTGGAAGAAAAGATCTTTGTGCCTCCCTCGCAAGGGTTCGTGACCTTGAGCTGTTCCCAGCTTAAGAGGATTTGCCGGCTTCAGGCCCTCGCTGGCTCAGTCTCGTGCTGGAAGAAGCGGCTAAGCCTCTTGTGAGCCCAAATGCGGAGGCGCCTACTCAACAAGAAGCGAGAAGCCCATGGGAGCCCGGTTGTCACCTGTCTCCTAATCCTCTCAGCCCACCCAGGGCAGAAGGCAGTGTCTTCTTGAGAACCTGTTCTGAGAGGGATAGAGGGGAGGGCCGGCCCCCTGCTGTCAAGTCGATGCCAAATTTCAGCAAAACCTCCAGCTACTAAGGAGGGGCCATTGCTGCAGAAGGCAAGACCTTGTAAACGTTCTCAGATGCCCACAAGGCATGTCGACGCTGGTTCCCAAAGGACAAATTCTGAGCTGGCTGCTGGACCACGAACTGGATGGAGATTTTCAGAGAAAGAGAGCATCATGGAATTTGCTCCACACACTCAAAGGGTTCTGCACATAGTTATATACGAGCTCACACACTGCCCAGGCAGATGCCGAATGGAGGAAAGAGAAGAATTCGTAGCCCCATTGATAGGAATTCCATTTAGTCGGTACATACACTGAAAGCCCCTCGTGCCTCAGGAGACAGAGAAACAGAGATGCCCCTACACATGCCCCATGGCTTGGTAATGCCTGGCACCAACTGTGGATTTCGTGCAAACTAAGATGGAGGAGCCCTTGTTCAAAACTTTTTTTTAAGAATTTCGGCAATTTCCCTGGTGGTCCAGTGGTTAAGGATCTGCCTTCCAAGGTAGGGGACGTGGGTTCGATCCGGGGTCAGGGAACTAAGATCCAACATGCCTCAGGGCAACTAAGCCCAGAAGCCTGGGTGCCACAGTGAAGATGCAGCCCAACCAAAAAAAAAAAAAAAATCAAGCTGGCAACAACTAAGCATTAAATAAAGTATGGGACCCTCCTGAGGGTGGTACCCTGTGTAACCGCACGGGTCACATGTCCACAACGCCCGCTGAGGATGCATGTGGCAGAAAAATAGTTCAAATCAACAGAGGGAAGGAAGGAGAGAGAGAAAGGGGTAAGGGGAAATCAAGAAAGAGAGGAAAATGTATATTTAACTCCAGAAAAGACAAATCCAATCCGTAGTGGCAGGAAGATAACAATAGTTACCTGGGGCTGGAGAGGGTTAGATGGAGTAGGGGATGTACTGTATGGCAAGTGGTACAAGGTATTTTGGAGGTGATAAAAATGTTCAGAGCTAAATTATGATGAAGATTAAATGTGTATATAAATTGTCAACATTCATCAAAATACTGTCCACTTAAAATGGATATATTATACTGTATGAAAATGATACTTCAATAAAGTTAACTTTAAAAAAAATGAGAGAGAGAGGAAAGCAAAGAAAAAAGGAAAAGACAAAAAGAAATACACTGGACCATGCAACTCACAACCCAGAATTGTTTATGCCTGCCTGGACCCAAAGATTGACAGAATCATAAATGTCAATGTTTGTTGAGCCTTGCTGTGTTTCGGTCACTGTCCTAAGGGATTTACATGTATTAACTCATTTACTAGTCACAACAATTCTCTGAGGTAGGTTTTCACTGTCTCTACTTTTTTTCATTGCAACCTCATGACACGTATTTTATAGTGTCAAGTTTGTGCTTTTTTCCCCCTTTGATTCTATCCTTTATTTTTAATTGAAGTATAACTGATTTACAATGTTGTGCCGATCTCTGCTGTAGTGCTTCAGCTACATACATACATTCTTTTTTATATTCTTTTCCATTATGGCTTGTCATGATACTGAATATAGTTCCCTGTGCCATACACTGGGGCCTTGTTGCCTATCTACTTCTAAATGTAATAGTTTGCATCTCCCAACCCAAGCTCCCAGTCCATCCCTCTCCCTCCCCACCCCCTTGGCAGCCACAAGTCAGTTCTCTATGTCTGCGAGTCTGTTTCAGGCACAGCCTGATGAAGTAGTTTGCCCAAGGTTCCAAATCCAGTCTGTAGCTAAGCCAGGATTCAACCCCTGGTGATCTGAGCCCAAGCTCACACTGGAGGTGTTACAGAGAAATTATAGAGTCTGTGTCCTCAGCAGGAACCAGCTTTTAAACGACACAGGCAGCACCCAGTGGCCTACATGGCAGAGGCGTGGGCAGTGGCTGCCAGCAGAGGCAGAAGGTGTTAAGAGAGACCTCTCCATGGGTTTACAGTCTGTGCATTAGGGATGACCCATTCCAGACACTGACCCCCATCACGGGTCCCCCTATAACTCCACAGTGACAGACAAGACAATGAGCTGGGGACATTGACACGGTCTATAGAGCCTGCTTCATCATTTCCAAATCCACACCTGAAATCTCTAGGAGCAGCTCTCGGGGAACGTGCCTATCAGACGTTCCTGGGTGGCTGCCCCGGCGGAATGCAGCTGTCCAGACGCATTAGCTGTGTCGTTCATCAGCCCCACAGGCCCCAGGAACAGAGGCCGGTCTCCTGGAAGATGGTGGCACTTGGCCTGAGGCTCTCCAAACGGTGCGGAGGCATCTACCCAGGGACCCCAGGGGGCCACCCCAGGAGCAGATCTGCCTACAGCCAAGCTTTCATTCTGAACATAGGTTTACTGTCAACCTTTCAAAAAAGAGCTCAACTCCAGACTTCTTGAAGAAATGGTTGATTCTGGAGCAGGAAACATACCAGATGAACCTAAAATAGCTTGTGCCAGGAAATGGGTGAGTGTTCCAAAAGTGACGGGGACGTGTCAAGAGGACACATGAGCCAGCCTGAAAGGAGCGCTTGCCAGCAAAAGCTGGATCGATTTAGAGTATCCAAGCAAAGAGCAACTCCGTGGCTGAAACACATGGAGTATGTTCAAATCCCTGAGCTCACAATGATTGTCAAAAACCAAATCAGGGAGGATCCACAAGGCTGGATTTCTGGCTTCCCTTGAAAAGCTGGAAGACCTGGAAGCATCAGACCCACATTCCCATATGACTACAGCTGGCCAGTCTGGGAGTCTCTTGACAAGCGGAGCAAAAAGTGGTCTCTGCTTTGCCACAGTTCTCACCACTCCCTATTACCTGACCTGGAGACAGAATCCCGACAGCTCTTTGGTTTCCATAGAGCACCTGCTTCACTCCTTTATAACACGAGCCTGTCGCTTTGATCTGAAATGTCCTTCCAATCAGACACATCCCTCATCACTGAAAGTCAGGTCTGGCCTGACCAGCCAAAGGAGATACTATTTCAGCTTCTCCAGGCTGCATCTCACGCAGCCAGGAGGGAAATATCAAGATACTGAAAAAAAGATGGATCATAAATCCCTCATCCATGCTTCCTGCCCTCGCCGCCTGCCCTCTGAACTGCCCACTCTCTGCCCTGTTTGTATGGGATTTTGAGCAGAGGGGCACCATAATATGATTTACATTTTACAAAGGTTTATTCTGGCTCCTTGATGAGGACAGACTGTAAGGAGACCACCATGAAAGCAGGAAGACGTGATAGGGGTCATGGCAGATTCCAGGCAGGATATGATGAGGTTTGGAGCAGGTGGAGGAGAAAGATGAGGTCAGACCCTGACTATTTGACACTATAGATGATGTGACTTGTGCACCTGAGCCAACCGGAAGGACAAATTGCCATCAACTGCCATGTGTGTAACACTTTCATGTCTATTTCAATTCATTTAAATCCCAATTAACTTTGATTTTAAACCACCATTTGGAAGTGGCAGCTGCCTCCCCTTCTGACCCAGGATTGAGATGGTCTCACTTTTATAACAGTTAGGCCCGGATCCCCTATGACTAACAGAGATGCCACACAGGGTGAGCACTAAAGAGCTGGGAACATCCTCAAGTGAGAACTTCCCTTTGATAGGGCAAGGGTTACAGAATTCTTCAGCAAACACCGACATATACCCCCCTTTCGTCATGCACAATTATGTCTAAGAATATGTGAACATCTTCCCAAAATAGCCCAGAGGAACGAGCAGGAAAAATTCCACCCTGAAAGGTCTTTCACAGAAGAGTTTGGAAGCCTGGAAACAGGTGTGTATAATTGGACAGTCTCAGGCACCAGAACTCAGTGATGGGCTGCCTGACATGACATCGTATTTCATTTGTATAACTGCTCAGTCCCTGCCTTGAGTCAAGGAGACACCTAAGACCATTTCTCAAATCAACAAGCCTATTAGCAGACGGATGGGAGGTGCCCTTCTGAAACCTCTCTCTGCTCAATAAGAGGAAGAACCACTGAGTAGGGAGAAGGGAGAAAGGTCACAAGTGACACTCTGTGTGGCTGGCCACTGTCGCCATGGTAACCAGAGGCCTAGCAGACCAAGCAGCCACAGAGAGGCAGCCCCATGGAGTCCCATGGCTGAAAGATCTGAGAGCAAATGGAGAAGTCTTACCTCCCTGGAGGATGGGGGTGGCTATGTTGACTTGAGGAAAGGAATCTAATTTGTATGCCTGGGTTCTGACCCAAGCTTCCCTGCTTATTAACTGTGGACTGTGGAGCTTATACAAGGGCTCTAAACCTCAGTTTCTTCATCTGTAAAATGGGAGAGACAATGGGTGTTGTGAGGAGTTAATACAAGTTCTCGATGCGGTGGGTAGCCCTCAGTGACTCTGCTATCACCCCAGCCACCGTCCACACGGTCATCTCCACCCTGGTCTCCCACAAGCCATGCCACTGCCACCCGGAAGATCTGGTCCAGCACCTACACAGGGCCATGGATGGCATCGCCCTACTTACCGTGGGTGGTGCTTTTTTCCTAACATGATTCCAGCAGTGTGTCCATGTCACATGCTCTTCTTACAGTTGACGTGCACACACCCTCACGGGCCAGTGTCCCCTCCTTTTGAGTAGGGGTTCGCCTGTGGCTGCAACAGAAGTGACTCCATGTGACTTCTAAGACAAAGGCAATACATCTCTTCCTGATCCTCCTGGGATGTTGAGCCTTGTAACTAGCCGCCATACTGTGAGGAAGTCAGGCAGCCACAGGGGAAGCCCTCGTGGTGGCGGTCCAGTCTCAGCACAGCTGAGATCCCACAGAGAATCAGTATCAACCACCAGACACATGAGCGAGCGAGTCTTCAGATGATTCCTTCCAGGCGCCCCAGAGGACAGCAAATGTTACAGAGACAGCTGTCCCTGCCAAAACCATCAATTAGAAAGCAAAACAAATGTCATCATTGTTTAAAGCTACTATGTTTTAGGTTGGTTTGTTATGTGATCAGAACACAGCTTCTGGAAATTTTAACTTTGAACACAGCTCAAACTGATCACTATCCATAAATCTCCTGAGGGCTCAACCAGGGGATAGACCTGGCCAAGGGAACACATGTCCATTAACACTTCAGTAATGAACTTTAGAAGGGGAAGAGCAGGTGCTGATTTATGCCTGTTACATTGTCCATTTCCACCAAGAATGGAAATCCATGACAAGGATTTATATCTGAGAGTTCCCTGCCTAGGACAGAGTCTGGCACATAGTAGGTGTTCAGTTAATATCAGGAGAATGAATGAGAACATCCAACATAAAAAGATTCAAATAATTAAGATCCTGCAGAAGGAAATGGCAACCCACTCCAGTACTCTTGCCTGGAGAATCCCAGGGACTGGTGGGCTGCCGTCTATGGGGTCGCACAGAGTCGGACACGACTGACGTGACTTAGCAGCAGCAGCAGCAGCAATTAAGATCCTAGAATGTGGGAACGTTCCGTCTTGATGTCCATTGGTAATGAAAATAACCGAATTAATAAAAGCAAGCTGGAAATGTATAGTCCTGGTTAGCATGGAAAGAATCAGCATCTGGCAGGTAAAAGAAGATACATGAAGTGCTATTTTTCTTTTCAAAGCATTTCTATGTCTATGAAAAGAAAAAGGATGCCTTATTCTGTATAGTACATAAAAACAAAGCATAAAAAAATGCACAATGAAGAATCTGGGGACTTCCCTGGGGCTTCAGTGACTAAGGCTCTGTGCTCCCAATGTAGGGGGCCTGGGTTCAATCCCTGGTCAGGGAACTAGATCCCACATGCCGCAACTCAGAGTTTACATGCTGCAACTAAAGATCCCACATGCTACAAGGAAGACTGAAGATCACACATGCTGCAGCTAAGACCCAGCACAGCCAAATATTAGCAAATATTTTTTTAAAGAATCTGAATGGTTCCTGACTAGGATGTTCATCTCAGGACTGGCTGTAATAGTGAATCACTAGAGTTAGCCTAAATGCCCATCATTTGGAAAAGAGCAAATAAACCATGGTGTAAAGAATATTACACAGCAGGTAAAAAGCATGAGGGAAGTCTAAATGTGCTAATGTGAATAGGTCTCCAAGATACATTGTTGACTGAAGAAAAGCAAGTTGCAGAATAATATGGCCAGCACAACACTAAGATTAAAAGTTTAAATGCACAGAAATAATATATTGTTCATGGTTCTACTTATAAGTAAAATATAAAAACAGTTTGCAAAGATGCATGATCAATTTATAATTGTGATTGTATCTGGGGTGGGTGATGAAATTGTGCAGAAGAAAATATTAACTTCCCCAGTAACATTCGAGGTTTTTTTTTTAAATAAAATAATCAAAGACTTGTTGCAAATGTGACAAACTGTTAACAGCTGACATTTCTAGGTGCTAAGTACATTGATGTTGGTTACGTTACTCTTTGTACTTTTCATATTATTTTCTTTCTCAAAATAAAAATTATGTTTTTAAAAAAAATAAAGTAAAGGCTTTTCACACCCTGCTGGGAGACCGTGAGTGGCAAGACCATTTTAGAGGGCAATTTATTATAATGGCAAATGCATCAACCTTCAGACACAGCAATCTCATGCCTCAGTGTTGACCTTGGAGAAAGGCATGAGCGCTCACAGGGAAGACACCAAGATGCTAAGTACTGTTTGTAGCAACAGAAACTTAGAAACCTCTTAAATGTCCAGCAGTGGGAAAGAGCCACAGAATCTAGAGCAGTCCCATATTCTAGAACATATATCTAGAAGTGACAACAAGTGACACGGACATCTACGAACTGGTGTGAAATCATCTCCACAATGTTGAGAGAAAGAAAGCAAGTTGCAAAAACAATTATGTGAAGTATGGCATTTCTTTGTTGTTTTTGAAACTATGTGTTGCTGTTGTTTTTTAAAAAAGTTTATTTATTTGGCTTCATTGGGGCTTAGCTGTGGGGTCTTGCAGGGTCTTCATCACATCCTGCAGGATCTCTGATTGTGCACAGACTCCAGTTGTGGCACATGGGCTCAGCTGCTCTGAGGCACGTGGGATCTTAGTTCTCCAACTAGGGATCAAACCCGCCGTGTCTATTCGTACCATTTTAGTATTCACATGGGTAAATAATAGTAGCAGTAATAATAATAATGCAAACCCTAAGATGATGCTTCCTATTTGCCAGATGCTATTCTAAGTGCTTGAGATACGTTCATCCATTTGATCTAAGCACAGCCCCGTGAGGTTGAGTGAAGGATCCCAGGGCACAGAGAGGTTAAGAAGGTGACCCGGGAATTCCCTGGTGGTCCAGTGATTTCACTACCATGGCCCAGGATTCAATCCCTAGTTGGAGAACTAAGATCCAAATAAACTGTGCAGTGCAGACAAAAAAAAAGAAGCTTACCTAAATCAAAGAGAGTAACAACTGTGACAGATTGAAACATCATAACTACATATAAATCCATGAGTTTGTATTAATAATGCTCAAAACCTTTCTGAATCTACACCATTCATTCACTAGTTTGAAAATGAGCCCTCTCCGTGTGCCAGACAGAAATCCCAGGCCTTGTGGGGCAGACGTTTTGGTGGGAAAAAGAAAAGACCATCCACAGAATAAAAAAAAATTAAGGACTTCCCTGATGGTCCAGCAGCTAAGACTCTGCGTTCCAATGCACACAGCCTGGGTTCCAACCCTTGCTGGGAAACTAAGATCCCACATCTCAATGTGAGTTCATATGCTGCAACTAAGATCCAGCACAACCAAATAAATAAAAATACATTAAAAAATTAAATGTATAGCACGTTAGCAAAATCAAGGGCCATGAAGAAAAATAAAGACAAGAAGGGGATAAAGAATGTTGACAGAAGGGAGGAGGATGGTCACAGTGCTAGATAGGATGGCCAAGAACCTCCTCTTAGCAAGGGCCACTGGCAGAAAGGTCTGAGAAAGCAAGGGCAAGAGAATGAATGAGGCTCCAGGATGACGGAACAACAGGCGCAAATACCCTGAGGTAGGAACGTGCTTGGGAAATGCCGGAGACAGTAGGATGCTGCTGTGACCACATGGGTCAAGTAAACAGATAAGAATTGAAGACCAAGTGGAGAAGCCTGATCACTTAGGATATTCTGGTCCATTTTAAGGATAATGACTTTTATTTGGAGTGAGACTAGTGCCATTGAAACATTGTGAGCAGAAGAGGGATGTGGTCCAATGAACACTTAGCAGAGCTTCTCTAGTTGCTGAAGGAGAAAGGACTGGGGTGAAGTGAGATCAGGGAGCTGGGAGACCAGGCACGAGACGACTGCAGCAGTCCAGGCAAGCAGTGATGGCGGCTGGGAGCAGGGTCAGGCAGTGGGGGGGGGGAGGGAGAAAGGGTCAGATTCTGGATATAGTTATTTGAAGGCAGAGTCTCAAGAATTGCTAATGACTTGGATATGATAGAGAGAAGAGGAATCAAAGATGGTTCCAGGCATTTCAACCTGAGCAGCTAGAAGGATGGAGTTGTCATCAACAGAAATACAGAAGGCTGCAGGAAAAATGGGTTCAGAGCAAAGACCAGGTAAGGAGGAGATGCCCTGAGACCTCCAGGGAGAGATGTCACATATACAGTCAGACAGAGAAGTCTAGGGCTCAAGGGAAGGAGATGCACCATCTGCTAAAACCTGAGGTTCCAAGAGTACATTGGGCAGCAGGTGTGTTTTATGAAGCCTGCATAGTATTTTTAATTTAGACTTATTTCCCCTATTTCTCATAAAAGTCCAGATTTCCAGTCATGGTTTGAAAAATTGGAAGATCTGGCAACTCTGGACCCCTCTTCCTGCCTGGAGACGAGCAGCGTCTGCTCTCATTGGACCAGGCAGCCAACGGTGGACCCCAAGTGGCCACACCAACCCATCACCTCACCTGCCTGGCCCCCAGGGTGTCTGAGTTTCTGTTCCTGGCACCAGACTCCAAAAACAATGAACCTCCGCTTTGACAACTGCTATAGCAACAGAACTAGTGAAGCCTGGAACTTTCAACTTCTTCTCCTCTCTCCAAAAAAGCACATTATGAGGCTATCTCAGACAAAACAAACTAACATGATCTCTAACTTCAGTGGAGTATGAAGTTGTTAAACACACACAGCAACAGAGAAAGAGATTCAATACCAGCCAGCCATGAATGAACACAAACAGCCCCATCTGGTTCTCATTTGCCTCCTCTTTCAAACTCGAGATCCCCACCAAAACAAAAATTACAGGTCGGTAATGTGTTAGGAAGTTGTCTGCCACACCACAGCACAGAAAATTTCCACTCCCCGCCCCAAATCAGCCAAATGAAGATCAATGCATCGATAAAATGCAATGACGTGTTAACGCACACTTAAAAAAGATTAAATGCTTTTTAGCCCAGTCTTAGGAAAACCTAATAAAGAATTAACTGTCCGCGACACCACAGAATTTCACTCAAGGTTTTACTTTATGTCAGGACTTCTTAGATCATTAACTCTTAACAGACAGGCTTCCCCCAGCTTTGGGACATGTGGCTGCCATCACATGCAGCACAGATAAGTCATTAAAATTGGACCCCTGCTTCCTGTCAGAACTTCAAGTATGGGCTCCAGCTGATGCATTGAGGCTAAGACAAATCCCAGCCTCGCAACAGCGCATGAAGGTGTGCAGTTCAAAGATGTTAGCAGTATTCACTCCCCAAGCCTCTGAGAGCTGAAGTGGAACTACCCAACTAAACTCCCACCCACGTCTGAACACTGGTGGCAACTCCTTGAGGAAGTTGGAGGACAGATTGGAAAGTAGGCGGGTGGTCTTTGTAAGGCTTCGGGAGCATATCCACACACTCCATGGAGATGGGGCATTCTCTCCACAAAGAATGAAGGAGCTGAGGCATTCTCTTGCCAGTTGGGTGACTTGAGCAAGTTATATACCTCTCTGTGTCTTCATGTTCTGTCTATAAAACAGGCTAATTTTTATCTCCTCCAATCTCACAGAGCTGCTGTGAGGATAAAATGAGTTAATTCTCCTGAAGTATTTGGACCAGGTCCTAGTATCCACCCGTCTCCATAAATGGGAGTTACTGTGGATGTTGTTGTTGTTATTATTATTATTACAGAGATTTTTTTCCCTTTGTTGGATAGAGTCTCTGTATTACATAAGGTGTGGAGGGGGAAGGCTAATGTCATCGATGGATCACTTCTCTTGGACCACACTTGGGGGTCAAGTTGCTGGCTGAGGCCAGCTGGGGGCTGACTCAGCTTCCCCACAGCTCCTGGCTATGGCTGGCTGTGACAAGGAATATAAAGAAAACAGAGCAGGCTAAGAGGAAGGGGCAATCCCTATTTTAGGTAGAGAAATGTGGGAAGTAGTCGCTGGTGGGGAAGGATGGAGGAGAGGTTTCAAGGGTATTTCTTTAAGATGGAACGTGTTTGCTGTTGGGAATGGTCCAGAAGAGAGCAGGGGTCTATAATACAGGAGAAAGAGCTAATGAAGAGAGTCATCAGATAGGTGGGAGGAGATGGGGATCAACACGTAAGCCTTGCCAGATTTCTCACTCTTTGATGTGTCCACTCATCCCTGGAAGATCTTGTCTCCATCCCTTCCAGGGCGCGTGTTCTGGAAATCACACTGGTGGGTTAGAGAACCATCACTGCGATAGGCTAGGGCTGGTGCTGAACTGGTTGACAGTTTGGACACCCCTCCCCTCACTGAGCATCTCAATTCTTTATTCCACTTACTTGGTTGCAGATAAGTGAGGACAGAAGCTACAACTGCTCCATCTAGTAAACCCAGCATAGAGCACAATGTAAGATGCACAGTAAGTGTTTAATAAATGTTGATGAGATGAATGACCAGCATGGGCAGCTGCCAAAGGGTCCTAATTGGTTTCCTAAAATGTCAAGGATGGATAGCATTGGGGCAGCACTAAGCCAGAAGGCTGGCCATCGCCTCACCCCCAACCCCTGCCCAGGTTCTACATGCAGAGGATTGCCGGAAGAGGCCATCTGGTGACAGTGAGCCAAGGCAGGTACTCAGAGGAGGGATCCGCTCACCCGCTTGGCACACGCCAGGTCTTCACCTGCGGTGGGAAGGCTGAAATGACAGTGCTACTCATGCACCTGCCTGGGGACAGGAGACAATCCCCTTCCAAGGGGTGGCGGGTCCCTCCTCTTCCCATCCACCCTGGTGGTGTAGGGATGCTCGCTTCACCAAGCAGGGAAAGCCATTCAACACTGACCCAGACAGGACCGGGGAGCGGACCGAGAAATGTTCTTATCTGTGTCCAGCGCAGTGACTTATAGCCCCGGCCCCCTCTCTTTGACCATCTCCTATGGGCCTAGAGCACTGCTCCCCACCCCCAGACAAGCTCATTAACAGTCAGGCTGCTCTCAAAGACCAATTAGGGACAAATGCACATCCTCCATAGCAGCAGCTGGAAATCTACAAGACCAACTGAGTGCCGTTAAGAGATTACCCAGACAAGGCTGCGGACTTAACAGCTTTCCTTAGCTCCTCTCACTCTCATCCCAGACTTACGCGGAAGGAGCCTGGTGAGCTTTGGCACCCTCCAAACAACCTGGTCCTAATTCTATGATTTTGGTACAACGCTAAAGAGTCTGTCTGAAAAGACAGTTTGCAGCCAGCATTCACGTGCGTCCCCATTCGCTGGACAAACAGTTGTGAGCATTTGCTGAGGGGACATAGCAAGGCACTCAGGACCCAGCAGAGAACAAGACCCACACGGCCCCTGCCTCACGGCGTGGACATTCTCTCAGGAGGAAACAGACAGCAAACCAAACCCATAACAAGTAAATGACAAAGACTGTAGAGGGGACACAAGCAACAGGAAAACAGGGCAAGACCAGGAAGGATTGGTGCACTTGGGAGTCAGGTAGTATGACAGCATGAAGAAAGGGGTCACCAAAGCCATGATGGGTGGCGGAATCTGAGCAAAGTTGGAAGGGGGTGAGGGAGGTGGCCAAAAGGTGTCTGGGAAGAGCACTCTTGGGGGAGGGAGCAAAGACTTAGGTGCGGGAGGTACACACAGGTTTGAAGAAAAGCGAGGAGGCCAGTGTGCCTGGAGCAAGAGGGTAAGGAGGAGGTGGGCTCAGAAACATCCCAAGTCAGATCACGCCAGACCACCTTGAAGATCTGGCTTTTGTTTGAGTGAGATGGAGTCTTTGTAGGTTCTGAGCAGAGGAAGGACATGATCTAATTTTGGCTTTTAAAAGTTCACTCTGACTTGGAGTAGTTGTGAATTACAGTGCAAACTCAAAGGCAACCACTAAATAAAGTTTTTAAAAAAGAAGTATAATTGATATGAGAGGAGAAAAACTGGAGTCATATAAAATGTGCAATTAGAGCCAGAGAAGCAGAAAATAAGTGGAACCCAAACAAAGAAAGAATGAGGGCAACAAGTAGAAAACAGTAAAAATTCAGTAGATATCACCAAAGCTTGGAAACAACCAAGATGTCCGTCAATAAACGAATGGGTAAAGTAACTGGTACGTACATACAATGGGAAATTATTCATCAATGAAAGTGAGCTATCAAGCCATGAAAAGACACAGAGGTACATTAAATGCATACTGCTAAGTGAAATAAGCCCATCCAGAAAGGCTGCATACTGTAGAGTTCTGGAAAATGCAAAACTACCGAGACAGTAAGATCCTTGGTTGCCAGCATTTCAGTGAGAAGGAGAGGTGAACAGGTGGAGTGCAGAGGGTTTTTAGAGCAGTGCGGCTATTCTGTATAACGCTGTAATGCTGGACACAAGACATTATGCATCAGTCAAAAGCCACAGAACGCACAACACAGGGAGCAAACCCTAACGTGAACCGTGGACTTCAGTTCATCACACCACTGGCTAATCAATTCTAACAAATGTTCCATGCTAATACAAGATGTTAATAACAGGGGAGACTGGGGTACATGGGAGTATATGGGGACTCTTTGTACTTGCTGCTCATTTTTCTGTAAACATAAAACTGCTCTTAAAAAAAAAATAGTCTGTTAATTAAAAAAAGGATCCCTCTGGCTACTGTGGTGGGAATAGACTAGAAGCAAGAGAGGAAAAAGAGAGGCAGGAGGCAGTCAGGGTGGGGAGAGAAATAAACTGATTCTGGACATATTTTGAAGGTACAGCCAGGAGGATGTGGGATGAAAGATCAAGAAAAGCCAAGGATGACTCCAGGGTTTTGGAGGATAGATTTGGCACCAAGTGGGATGAGAATGTCTGGGAAGGACTGTGGGCCAGGAAGTCTGTGCTGTCACGAACAAAACTACAGGTTTCATCACAGACCCAGGCACGGGTTTCATCACAGACTCAGGCACACAGCTTCAACTCTAATGACCCGAAGTTCCTCTTGCAAAAGCCAAGTGTGAACAGATAACCACATTTACACCGAAGTTTACATTGACCTTTGTATGTACCTTCAGATCTATACATAGATGCCAGGGCCTCCAACTCAAATGCTGCCTGTGGCCAGGCAGAGGAGGTAAATGAGTGAAGCAGACCAGGGGAGAGGCAAAAGGGAGTGGTGAGGACTGTGGTTAACTGCAGAACACACTCCATCTCAAGGCAGCTCTCTAGCTCTAGCCCACCATTGCCAAGTGTTTCTCTAGTGGCTCAGATTGTAAAGAATCTGTCTGCAATACAAGAGACCCAGGTTCAATCCCTGGGTCGGGAAGATCCCCTGGAGTAGGGAATGGCAACCCACTCCAGTATTCTTGCCTGGAGAATTCCATGCACAGAGGAGCCTGGTGGTGGGCTATAGTCCATGGAGTCACAAACAGTCCAACACAACTGAGCGACTAACACTTTTCATCAGAGTGATGAACAGCCAACAGAGAAGACTGGTCCAGGATGGCTCAGTCTTATGATTTTTTAAGAAAAGCTGAAAATCTGGATTTTTATTTGAATCCTCTCTATTTTTAAAGTTTGGCAACTAACTTCCTTTTTTTATTCTCTGTGGGCCAGACATTAAGCAAGCCAAACAAAACACATCCATAGGCAGGACTAGGCATACTCCTACCCGTTGTAACTTCTGTTCTAAAGGTTCCTAAAATTTTTATGGTTCTAAAGGTGTTTACCTCTGAGACAGCAAATGTTAATGAACTGAAAGATTACTTTTTATAACAGGACATCAACAAATAGTATTAAAAGTAAAGCAATGGTCTAGATAAAACTACGGTTCAAAACAATACATGCACCCCAATGCTCATTGCAGTGCCATTTATAATAGTCAATCCATAGAAGCAACCTAAATGTCCATGAACAGAGAAATGGATAAAGAAGGTGTGGTACATAAACACAATGGAATTTTACTCAGCCATTAAAAAAGAACAAAATAATGTCATTTGCAGCAACATGAACAGACCTAGAGATTGTCATACTAAGTCAGACAGAGAATGACAAATATCATATGACATCACTTATATGCAGAATCTAAAAAAAGATAACAAACTTATTTACAAGACAGAAACAGACTCACAGACTTAGAGAATGAACTTAGAGTTACCAAGGGAGAAGGGTGGAGAAAGAGGGATAGATTGGGAGTTTGGGATTGACATGTACACACTGCTATTAATTAAAACAGATAACCAACAAAGACCTACTATATAGCATAGGGAACTCTGTAATAACCAAAATGGGAAAAGAATTTGTAAAAGAATAGATGCATGTGTATGTATTACCGAATCACTTTGCTATACACCTGAACTTAACACAACATTGTTAATCAACCATATACTAATATAAGATAAAAATTTTTTTAAAGTAATGGTACAATATACAACACCTACTGGGTACCAGGTTCTGGTATATACAATCGCTTAAATCTTGCACAACCAACTAACCTCATCTTATTAATGAAGAAAATCAAGGCAAAGAGATAACCTTCCCCAGATCACACAGCTACTATGTAGTAAAATAGAGCCCGGAACACTAGAAGGCTAGATCTAGGGTCTGTGCTCTTGGCCACTATATTACACTGCCTTCTAGATGTGGCTGTTGTTCATAGTTCTATTAGCATTAGCTCATTTGGCTACTTAACTAAGCCAAAGCTAAAAATCAGTTTGACACATTTTGCAAAGCACTGGAGCTGTACAACTAATAGGCAGCATTTACATGTATCTGGTACCATTCTTAGAGTTTCATATTCACCCTCACAATCCTAGGAATGGATGTTACTATTACTATCCCCATTTTACAGATAAGACACAGAGGCTCAGAGAGGTTAAGTTACTCACCCAAGGTCACACAGCTGGAAAGTGGTAAAGACTGGATGGCGTGCTGTAGTCCATGGGGTCACAAAGAGTTGGACACAACTGAGCGACTGAACTGACTGAAGACAGACCAGATTTGGAGTCCACAGGGATCATCTCCAATTACTTCAAGGCAAATAGATGGGGAAACAATGGAAACAGTAAGATACTTTATTTTCTTGGGCTCCAAAATAAATGAAGATGGTGACTGCAGCCATGAAATTAAAAGACGCTTGCTCCTTGGAAGAGAAGCTATGACCAACCCAGACAGCATATTAAAAAGCAGAGACATTACTTTGCCAACAAAGGTCTGTCTAGTCAAAGCTATGGTTTCTCCAGTAGTCATGTATGAATGTGAGAAGTGGACTATAAAGAAAGCTGAGTGCCAAAGAATTGATGGTTTTGAACTGTGGTGTTGGAGAAGACTCTTGAGAGTCCCTTGGACTGCAAGGAGATCAAACCAGTCAATCCTAAAGGAAATCAGTCCTAAATATTCATTGGAAGGACTGATGCTGAAGCTGAAGCTCCAATACTTTGGCCACCTGATGCAAAGAACTGACTCACTGGAAAAGACCCTGATGCTGGGAAGGATTCAAGACAGGAGAAGGGGATGACAGAGGATGAGATGATTGGATGACATGGATATGTTTGAGCAACCTCCAGGAGTTGGTGATGGACAGGGAAGCCTGGCATGCTGCAGTCCACGGGTTTGCAAAGAGTCAAGCAACTGATCTGAATCTACAAACCAACATTCAATTCAGTTACTAGAGGAACTTGAGTATGAATCTGCTTTTTCAACTATGCATTTTATGCAACCTCAACAGAGCTCAAGCATTTCTGGTGAAAAGTTGGCATCGAAATTGAGAGGTGATATAAATATAAAATCCTCAGCAGAGTTTAAAGACTGAGTATAAGAAAGGAATGTAAATACCTCATTAATGGTCTGCTCATATGAATTACATGTCAAAAAATAACATTTTGGATACATTGGGTTAAACAAAATACATTATTAAAATCCCACCTGTTCCTTTTTACTTTGTAAATGTGACTATTGGAAAACATTAAATGACACATGAGGTTCACACTGTATTTCTGATGCACAGGTTGGCTCTGGGTGACTCTGTAGCCGACATCAACCATAGATAATGTGGTTACATTCCATGCTACTATCTGCAACAAGCAACAGTGCTTCTCATTTGCTTGATACGTCATTTTTATTTCATCCTGGAAGTGAATCTGTGAATAAGGTAGCAGCCTTGTTCCCATTTCAAAGAAGGCAAAACTAAGGCTCTATCCCATCTTGCCCAAGGCTAAGCCACTAATCCATGGTGGAATCAAGTCTCCAATTCAAATCAGAGCCTTAAGCAAGGCACGCTGTGGGCCACCTCTGTAATTAGTGCACACTTTTAGAAATTAATTCAAGGGAGAAGTCTAAGCAGACACAGACATGGTCCCAGCACAGCAGCCTGCCCAAGACACCCAAATCTGTCTGCATCTTTCTAACATACACATGTGAACATATGTGCATTCATGAAGCTCACACACAAAGCTCAAGGCAAGACAGTTCATGTGACTGGTACCTTCCCAGAATCTCTTCTCCAGCCCGTGAGGCATGTTTTTATCCCATCCTTTCCCTCCCATGTTCCCTTGCAGCTCCTGTCCCAACGGGCTGGATCTCACCCCCTCAGTCACTGCAGGAGTTGCTAGTAGACCTTACTTCCTGCAACCATGACTGGAGGAAATAACCCTACCCAAGCCTCTGGGGTCCTCCTACCCTGGCCCAGACACAAAGATTTCCCCCATGCAACTTACAGAATAGAGGCAAAACACAATTGTCATAGTAATGGGCTTATTTTAAACTAACAAGCAACTGTATCTCTCTTTTGTCATTTCATTGTTTAATCAGGCTTGACTATTGTTGCCTTTTGATCACACCCTCTTTGTGCTTTTGTCTTCTGCAGCATTTGCCTATAGTAGAAGAGATGCAGAAAGGCTTAGGGAGGCTCTTCTGCACACACTCCTACACTTCTTGCTCTTTTTCTCTGCATAGTTTTAATCAAGTTGATATCTTATTGAATATACAGCTTTCGTTCTGCATTTTTCCTCCTACTTAACTGAGCATAAACACTTTCTCCTATTATTAAAAATTCCTAATACACATCATTTATAAAGAATACCTAATACACCACTGAATGGTTTTACCATCGATTTTCTAAATCATTCTCCTGCCTTAAATCACTGTCATGAATATTTTGAATAGCCTGACTTTGGAGTCAGCAGGGTAGATACTTATAACCTTGAGCAAGTGATAAGCTTTCTAAGTCTCAATTTCCACATTCTTTGAGTGGGCGAATTGGGCTCATAATTCCTACCCGAAAGGTTGTTGAAAGGATTAAAAAGTGATATACGGGCAGCCCTTCCACAGTGCCTGGCACACACCAAGCACTCAATGGCAGCCAAATTATTTGATCAAGGAATCATACTCCCCTCGTTGGAAAACTAAGTTGTTTTACTATTATGAATAGCACTATAAAGAGCATTTCTGTGTGTAATGCCTGATTCATTTTTCACATTTGAGATTATTTCCTTTTGATAGATTTCCATCAGTAGAAACACTGGACCAAATAGTATACGGGTAATACTGAAATCTCTGCCACTTCTGTCTTTGTCCAACAGATACTGCCAGCAATGCGAGCATACCTGTTCCATTGTTCACTGCATAGAAAACCATCCCACATTTAATGGTATAGACCAACACCATTTTATTATAGCTCACAAAATCTGAGGTTTAGGAAGTCAGACCAAGCACAGAGGAGATGGGATGTCCACTTCAAAAAGGAGGCAGTCTCAGCTGGGGAGACCTGAATGGCTGGGTTGACTCTAAGACTTGGACTTGGTTCATCTGAAGGCTCTTTCACTTATACATCAGAGCATGAGCTTGGACGGCTGGAAGGCTGGGCTCAGCTGTCAACCAGAGGCCTATCCATAGCCTCTGCATGTGGCTTAGGCTTCCTCTCAGCATGGCGATTGGGCTCTGAGATGAAATTATCACAAGAGGGGAAGTTCCAGGAGAACCAAGCTGCATGGCCTTTAAGGACCTAGACTCAGAAGTCACACAGCATCACTTTCACCATCATTGTCACAAGTCAGCCTAGATTCAAGGGGAGGGGACATAGACCCCATATCTCTCCTTGGGAGGAATATCAAAAATGTATGACTGGTTTTTAAATTGCTACAATATCTTTTACTATGAATTGGCTTGATAAAGTAATACAATGAAAACACAACCTCTTATCTATAATGAGCAGTCACAAGTGAATAGAGTCTGGCAGATTTTGCCAACAATGAGAGAGAGATTGGATTGAACCTCCCACCATCATGACTTTCTCTCCATAGTCCTGAGCAGGGGTCCAGCTGGATGCCACAGAACAGAGCAGCCCAGCTCGCAAAACAATCAAATGCATGACGTCAGCTTAAAAACTCCTGGCTGAATGAAATATCCATTGTCTTCACACACCAAGCAACCATTCCCCAATGTGGTCATTCCAACATCTCAATTTTTATTTCGTTTGGTCGGGCATGTGACCCAGACCTGACCAATCAGTACTGTCCAAACCTCTGCAACAGTAATGAGTTCAGAGGCAGGAAAATCTGGTGAGAGTCAATCTTGTCACTTCTGCGAAAACAAACAGGAAAGAGAAGCTCTTTTCCATCGCTGGCTATAACAATGGTATGGCCCTAGATTGCCATAGGCTACTCCTTGAAGTGGCAGCCTGAGAAAGAGACCAGTAGCCAAGGCAGGAAGAGGAACCAACTCCTGGATATAGCCATGCCTGAAGTTGTTCCTCCCAGATATCTGTTTAGTGAGCCAATCTTCTCCTTTCCTTAAGCCTGCTTTGTGTTGAATTTCTGCCACGTGTAAACAAGATGTCTAGCTACTACATCATCATCATCGTCGTCGTCATTTCCTTGACCTTGCTCTTATACCCATCATTCACCCAAAGAATAAAATAAAATCTTCCTTACTTGCAAACTGCTGAAACAGGAAAAACAGAAACATTTCACATTTGTTCCAGTTCATAAAACCTTTCAAGCTAACACCTAACATCTCTCTCCCATGCGTTCTGTCACAGCAATTTAAAAAATAAAATGGGGGAATAAAAGTGTTTCTAAGCAACAAATTATATATGTAATGGGGGAGGGGGAGGAGAATTAGCAAGTTTAATCTAGTTAGAAACTATTTCCATTTCTTTCTGAAGTTGCTACCTGCGTGAAACCTCCACAGGAGAATGAAACAAAGGTTGAGCTATTTTAATTCTTCTCTGATAAGTTAGTAATAAATGCACCCTGGAAAGACTTGAATGGTGATACTCAGCATAGGCAAATGAATGACATTATTCTGATAAAATAATTTCTGTAAAAAAAAGTTACGGCTTTGGATACTGTATTAGTTTTCTATTGTTGTTTATAATTTACCACAAGTGTAGCAACTTCAAACAATGCCAGTTTTAGTTGGGACAGAATTTCATTTGGGGAAGATGAAAAAGTTCTGGAGATTAATTGTGACGATGGTTGTACAGCCACGTGAATGCACTTAATGGGACTGAACTGTACATCTAAAGAATGGTTAATTTTACCATAGTAAAAAATGAAAACCCAGTGTTTTGGATACCACACTTCCACTACAGTGTTGGGGAAGGGAGGGTTGGATTTAATCCCTGGTTGCAGAACCAGGATTCTGCATGTCGTGTAACATGGCAAAAAATTTTTTTTCAGTGCATATTTAATTCACAGTCTCCATAGGTCAGAAATATGGACAGACTGTGTCTGGGTTCTCTGCTCCACCTCTCACAGCGATGTCAACAGGCTGTGTCCTTATCTGGAGCCCAGAGTCTTTCCCAGGCTCACTCAGCTTGTTGGCAGAGTCAAGTTCCTTGTGGTTGTAGGACTAAGGTTTCCTTACTGACTGTGGGAAGGGACCTGCTCTCAGCTTTTAGAGGCCAGCTGTGTTTCTTACCACATGCCCCTTCCATCTTCAAAGCTAGCAATGGCAACTCTTCCTTATGAAAAATCCGTGTAACACCTCACATCTCTCAACTTCTTGGTCTCTAACACATAGACCTTGACGTAAAGGGTCCATTGATTAGATCCGATCCACTTGGATAATCTCCCTTTCTTAAAAACAGCGCACCATAAAATGTACCCCAATCTCCAGAGTGATATACCTTCTATTCACAGTCCCAGGAACCATCAAGAACATCCACATTAGGGATGTTCTGGAACATCAGAGAACATCTTCAATTTTGTCTACCACGCATGCCCTAAAACCCAGCAATTCCAATTTTATATATATTTTTCAGAGAAATTCTTGCACTTGTACACAGGAGATGTACAAGGACACTCATACTGCAACATTGCTTATCATAGTGGAAAACAGCAAGCAGCCCAAATGCCCATCAACAGGAGAATGGATGAATCTACTGTGAAATAGTCCTGTAATAGAATACTATACAGCAATGAAAATGAACTACATTCTGTCTCAGCAAAATGAGTCCAACAAACATAGCAGGGAAACAAGTTGTAGGAGGATGTGTGTAATAATATTCTACTTATATAGTTTATAAACACACATTTATGCAGTTCATAATTCCCCATAAGAATAGCAAATTTTTAAAAAATGCCAAATTCAAGTATTGAATTCCTCTGGGGAAAGAGATGGGGAAAAGATATCTGGGAGGAGTAAACAGAAGCATCATTGTAACCGTCATGTTTTATTTCTTTGGTTGGATGGTAGGTGCTTGGTGTTCACTAAAATGTTCTCTATATCTCCTTGGATGCCTGGAATATTTCATAATTTTCCAGGTAGTAAGCTTTCATAAATCAATAAGAGAAAGTTGAAACTGAAACTCTAGAATTGCCTGCTGTTGAGAAGCTTCAGCAAGTGGGTAATTCGGATGTATAATGAGCTACTTGAATGAATTACAGGCCAATACCAGCTAAGAATCATGAACAGCTTTCGTTTTCAGTTTTGGATTAAAAACATACCAACAAACATACCAATGGCTTCTAATGAAGAAACAATCACCAGCTAGAAAAACACACATTGCATCTCCAGGCTTCCTCTTACAAATAGAATATATCTTTGATTTAAGGGGGATGTAAAGCATGATAGACTATCACTGGGGAGTTGAAGAATGTCCACATATGTCACCAGGATAACTAGGGGGATAAAAAATTCTCCAAAAGCCTGGGGGATATTCCCAAGGTGACAATGGCTGAGGCCACCATGGCTTTAGAAATCCTGGTTTCATGTGTCCAAAGGCAGTGTGGCCAGATGGCTGCACCCCTGAACCCTGGAAATTCCTGGATTGGGTCCACACTTGGCCACTTCAGCTGTGTGACCTCAATCAAGTTCCTTGATCTCTCTGTGCCTTGGGTCTCTGTCCACAACATGTGGGTGATGAAAGGGCGGTTCTGAGCATTGAACATGTAAACAGCTATCTAGTACCTATATAGCCCTGGCCACCTGCCAACACCCACTTGGGACAGGTTTATCAAGTGAACCCCCACTCCACCTTTCCACTGTGAGGAATGGCCCTAAAACAGAGATTCTCAAAGCGGGTGATTTCCTCTCAGAGGACATCGAGCGATGTCAGGAGACATTTTTGGGTGTCACAACTCAGGGAGTAGATGCTACTGGCATCTCATGAGTGGAGACCAGGATGTGGCTCAACATCCTACAGTGCCCGGGATAGCCCCTGCAACAGAGAATCATCCTGCCCTCAATGTCAAGAAACCCAAAGTGCTAAAAATACAGTCATGGTCATTGTCTTCGATATGACAATGCCCATGTAGCTCTGTCTGTATTCACAAGCTGGGAACCACCAAAGTAACCAATAACAGGGGACTAGTTACAAAAATAAATGAAGAAAGAAAGAAAGTGAAGTCGCTCAGTTGTGTCTGACTTCTTGTGATCCCATAGACTGTAACCTGCCGGGCTCCTCCGTCCACTGGATCTTCCAGACAAGAATACTGGAGAGTGTTGCTATGTCCTTCTCCAGGGGATCTTTCCGACCCATGGATCGAATTCGCATCTCCTGCATTGCAAGCAGACTCTTCCATCTGAGCCACCCAGGGAAGCCCCAAAATAAATGAAGCACCAGCAATCCAGTGAAATGCTGGGAGCTTTTTAAAGGAAAAAGTGATGTCTACCTACTGGGACCAAAAGATCTACAAGATAGAGAATAATGTGAAAAAAAAAAAAAAAAGCAAGATGCATAATGGTGTTAAGACGATCTCTCATATTTTTTAGAAGGGAAGGTATAAATAGATGCATTTATTCTGTTTTACGCATCAGGTTTCTTTTTTTCTGGAAGGAATCTTCTAAAACTGTAAAGTGGTTACCTTGTGGGGGGAATGGATGCTGGGAGAAGAGGACAGCTCTAACTTTCCATCTTGTTTCACTCTGTAACTTTGCACTCTGTATATCCTTCTACTAATATTGCATTTTCTGTTTAAATGTCAAAACAGGAAAAATTATCCCTTGGGGTTAT
Source organism: Cervus elaphus (assembly GCF_910594005.1). NCBI lineage: Eukaryota > Metazoa > Chordata > Mammalia > Artiodactyla > Cervidae > Cervus > Cervus elaphus. The sequence goes on along the minus strand of NC_057819.1, from coordinate 21,922,397 downwards.
CCAGACATGGAGCTTAAGGCCCTTTTTTGTTTTCTTGTAAGTATCGATCTACACGTGTCTTACAAGGCTGAACAATGGCACATTAGAAAAAATAATTACATAGGTGCTAGGTAATGAAATAAGGCGAAATGATCTTAAGTGGGCTGCTGAAGAAAAAATTAAATGCTCCCTCCAAAGATGTCCACATCCTAATCCCCAGAACCTGAGAATAAGCTATCTTACATGGCAAAGGGAATTTTGCAGATGTGTTAAACTAAGAATTTTCTTTTTTTTTTTTTTTTTTTGGCAACACTGCACAGCATGTGGGGTCTTAGTTTTCCGACCCAGAGTCAAACCCATGCCCCCTTGCACTGAAAGCACAGAGTCTTAACCACTGGACCACTAGAGAAAAAAAAGTGAAGTCACTCAGTCGTGTCCGACTCTTTGCAACCCCATGGACTATAGCCTACCATGCTCCTCCATGTGCAGGATTTTCCAGGCAAGAGTACTGGAGTGGGTTGCCATTTCCTTCTCCAGAGGATCTTTCTAACCCAGGAACTGAAGCTGGGTCTCCCACATTGTAGGCAGATGCTTTACCATCTGAGCCACTAGGGAAGTCCTCAATTAAGGATTTTTGAAATGAGAAGGTTATCTGGGATTATCCCATGGGTTCAATGTAATCACAAGGGTCCCTGTAAGAGGGAGGCAGGGGAGTCAGTCAGAAAAGAAGATGTGATGACCGAAGAGGAGAGAGGGTGGAGGGAAAAGAGGGAGATAGAGGGGGAGTGAGAAAGCCAGATTTGAAGATGCTGCACTGCTGGTCTCGAAGAGTGAGGAAGGGCCCAAGGGCCAAGCAGTGCAGGCAGCCTCCAGATCCTGGAAAAAGCAAGAAAATGAGTTCTCCCCAGATCCTTCAAAAGAAACACAGCCCCGCTGAGGCATTGATTTTATCCCCATGAGACTGATTTCCAGCTTCTGACTCCAGAACTGTAAAATAAAACACTTGTGGGGGGTTTTAATTATTTGTTTTGCTTGCATTTCATACTTGTGTTGTTTGAAGCCACGAGTTTTGAGATCATTTGTTACGGTAGCAATAGAAACTAATAGGTGTGCCAAAGCATTTATATTATTTTCCCACAAAAGGTGTTTTTTCTTTTCTTTTTTTTTGCTAAATACTTTATTTGATCCATAATGAACTCTGGGCTCGGCCAGTGCTCCACACAGTATATGTGGGAACCGAGGCACAGAATTAAGAAGTGACTGTCACCAGTGATCAGGCAGCTACTTGGGGTCACAGTCAACTCAGGCCTGCTATTCCATTCCACCTCCTGATACATGCGCTGGTATGGACAAAAGACGGCTGTACGCAGAGCAGACTCTGCAGCCAGACTGCCGGACTCAAAGGCTGGCTTGACCCCTTACTGGCTGTGCGATCTTGAGCAAGTTCATTAATCTCTCTGTGCCTCTATTATCTCATCCCCAAATAAGGATCATAACAATACCGACCTCAGAAGGCCATTGTAGGAATAAAATCAATTCATATGTGTTAAGTCCCTGGCACTAGAATGACTTCAAAACAAGTGAGTAACCTCAGTATCATTAATCTCAGGTTAACGTAGAGTTTGGCATGATGTTTTTTTCCCATGACAGGTACTCAGTAAACAGGCGTTGAGGGGAATGCTCTTGCTATAGGCACAGGGTTTTCAGTAGCAGTAAGCACCCCCAAAACTCCCTTTTAAGGATGTTTATCTTCTCTACGTCTTTACAACGCCCACCCCCAGCCTCTGCCACCTCCCCAAGGCCTACCATTAAACGTTGTTCCTCAGCCCCAGGCACTCTCTCACTTCCTCCTTCTCACACTTTCCTGAAGTTCTTGGCCTGTGAACCTCAGTATCTGCCCAGCAATGTACTATCCTTCCTCCCACAAGAGAACCGCTTTACTTTCAGGAACCCCTTCACCTACCCTCAGTCCTTCCGGTTTCTGAAGACATTAACTCCACCCCCTAGGCCCAGGTCCAGGCTGGCCAACCAGCTTATAGCACTCCTGCCTCCGGCCAAAGTGATTGGTTCAGGGATTGTCACATGACCAAACTGATCCAATAAGATTCAATCCTGAGACTTGTACCTATTGGGAGGAAGGTTTCTTTTTCCTCCAACCTGGGAGAATATAAACCTTTGACTGGGTAGGCATACAGAATCTTGGGAATGTCAGCTCCAGGAAGGCCAGGATTTGGGTGTGTTTTCTTCTCCAATATATGCTCAGCACCTAGAACATCTAGCCCATTGCAGGTGGTGCAATCACCAATGCAATTAATAATATTTTATAAAGATTTAGTAAGTCTTCTTCTTCTGAGAATGAAGCCATCTTGGGACTGAGAGATTAGTTCCAAGGGATAGGTTTGAGCACCTGGATATAACCATATCTGAAAACCTAACTCTGTGGACGTTTTAGACACATTGCTAAATAAACTGCCAGATCGACTCCCACGTGTGCCTATGGAGACATTTGTACAAGGACCTTGCAGCATCATTTATAATAGCAAAAGGAAAAAACACCAAAAAAATCCACCTAAATATCTATCAATTAGATACTAGCTAAATAAATTAAGGTAAATCCACACAATGAAATACCACACCACAGTTATAAAGAAAGAGGCAACTCCCTATGAACTTATAGGAAGAGACTGAAAGATATAAGTTTAAAGTTTAATACAAGCACAAAACTATGTGTAAGCTACTGTAAAGAAAGGTGAGGAGAAAAGGGAGTGGACTGTGAGGTCTAAAGTCAGCTCCATGGCAACCATCCTTGTCTTGCTGCTTAGCTCTGCACCTATGACAGAGCCCAGCACATGGAATATTCTCTATAACTAGCTGAATGAATGAGTGAACAAAATCTTGTTTGTTTTGCTCCTATATGCATGGAAAAGTCTCAGAAAGGATACACAAAACATCTGATGATACCAGCTGCCTCTGGGAAGGAGATCGGGAAGGTTGGAGGGACGGATGGGAGGGAAGGAAACCTCATTTTCAACTTAAACCTTTTGAATTTTGAACCATGTACATGCACATCTGTTCTAAAAAGTTGACTAAATAAATAACAAGACAAAATGTCATCTATTTGTAGAAGGAAAAACCTCTTGTCACTCTCTGGAAATCCACATCCCCTAGGAAATGGGGTTGTTAACCATGCTTGGTCTCTGCATTCTTGGCGGGAGGGTGGGCAGTAAAGGCAAATCAAAGTCACGAGATGGCTGTTCAGGGACCAACAATGGCTACTGAATCACTGGGAGACTCTGGGAATCCCACTGCCCTCCCTGGGTCTCAGTTTCCTCACCTGTTAAATGGGAGAGTTGGGCAGTGATCTCAAGCTCTGTCCTGAAAATGTAGCATCCCTCCGAGAGCATGGCAGGCAGAGCAGCAGCAGCCTCAGCATCCTCCCTGGAGCCATTAGCACGCGTCTTCCTGGGAGGTGGCATGCACTGGATTTCCACATGGGAGCATTTGTCTTGGCCTGCATCAGGGCATCACAGGACGGCTGCCGGGAGCTACTCGGAGGCTAAATTATTTTACTCAACTTATTACCTCGCCCCCTTCTCTAGTTATTTATGCTCTAGATTTAGCCCTATCAATGCTTTGTTATGGAGACTGACACTCGCGGTAATTACGTGTTTTCTTGACCACATTAGTCATTCGCGGCATCTTCCTGGTTTTTTTCATTCCTGCTCCTTTATCAAGGACAACAGAGCATTTGCTAGTGATGCTCCAGCAAGAGCCAGCACATAATGGGTACAAAAGACCAACCAAGGTAACTAGTTTTCTCACTTAATTTTCATGAGTTGGAGATACTGTTCTGGAATATAATGCATATTCAACAGGTTGAAATAAATACCAATTTTGACTGCCGAAGCTCAAAAACTTGGCTGGAATATTATAAGGAGGTTTCGCTGTTGAAATAGCACCTATGTTAAGAAAACCTAATATATATGAATCTGAAATCACAAAGCAGAACAATTTGGTGACTCTGCATTTTACAAAAGCATTTGTCAAAAAGGTCTCTAATTGGCAAGTTCCCTGGGACTTCTAAAAGGGGGACTCGTGGTGAAGCTAATCAAACTGGAATTGCACACAGTTGTTTGAGAACATAGTTGCTGCCTAAAGCGGGAACTATTAATAGTGCCAGGGGCTCCCCTGGACTTGGGGTTTTTCCATGAGTGAATAGACATCTTTTCTCTCCTGCACCCAGCACTCTGAGGCACTCAGACTATACCAGCTCAATGCCCACTACCACACAATCAATACTTGTAGGACCAGCCTAGCAAAAGAGCCACAGAGCAATGGTCATCTAAGAACAGGGCACAGGGTTCAGAGAGGTCAAGGGACTTAGTTAAGGTCACACCACCCTAAAACAGCAGCTCCAGAATCTCTCATTGCCACCGGTGGACCCCTAAACAATACAATTCCATACTATGCAAACCGCATCATCCAAATCGCATTCCCTGCATAGGGAGAGGTCTGTGAAGGTTGAGGTCAGTGTGTATGGGGGTAACAGGAGTAGCAGACAACATGGGTACCTTGGGGAGCTTACAGCCCAAAGAGGCCAGCTGATGTGCACAAGCAAAGAACACCAGAGCCTACATAAGAGGTTGTGAGAGGCTGTGTGTCAAGGCTATGGAAGAGGTGGTGGGCATTATGGGAATTCAGAGAAAGATGACAACATCTTTGGTCTTGAAAATACCAGGGCAGGGGTCAGGTGAGTAGAGCTTCTTAATCCACAAAGGACAGGACATATCTAGATGGGCTGGGAGTGAGAGAGAGAGAGAAGGCAGACGGCACAGAGAATGCTCAGGGAGGGGGCAATGAGCTGACCCCTGATCAGTTTGAGTGGAAGGAAGGATGCAGCAAGGGGTGGTAAGAAATAAGGCTCAAGTAGGGACCTCCCCAGTGGTCTAGTGGCTAAGACTCTGTGGTACCAATGCAGAGGGGGCCAAGTTTAATCCCTGGTCAGGGAACGAGATCCCACACACAGCAACTAAGAGTTTGCATACCTCAACTAAAAGACCCCACACGCTGCAATGAAGATCAAAGATACTATGTGTGTCGACTAAGACCCTGGGCAGCCAAATAAATATTTTTTAGAATAATAATAAAATAACAAGAAGCCTTTTTTAAAAGGCTCAGATGCAAAGAGGTTAAACCAAGGACGGCAAATATGTAGCACACATGGATAGCATCAATAGCTCCCATGTTCAGGACAGACATCAATAGCAATTGCACCGTTCTCTCTCACTGAGTTTCAGAATCCTTCTTAACACAGGCTCCAGGGAGCCATTATTCTGAACAGTTTGAGATGGGAGTCTCTTTGCCATTATCCCCTAATTAAAGAGAGGAAAATCAGTTCAGTTCAGTTGCTCAGTCATGTCCGACTCTTTGTGACCCCATGGACTGCAGCACACCAGCCTTCCCTGTCCATCACCAACTCCTAGAGCATGCTCAAACTCATGTCCATCAAGTTGGTGATGCCATCCAACCATCTCATCCTCTGTCATACCTTTCTCCTCCTGCCTTCAATCTTTCCCAGCATCAGAGTCTTTTCCAATGAGCCAATTCTTCACATGAGGCAGCCAAAGTATTGGAGCTTCAGCTTCAGCATCAGTCCTTCCAATGAATATTTAGGACTGATTTCCTTTAGGATTGACTGGTTTGATCTCCTTGCAGTCCAAGGGACTCTTCTAGAGTCCTCTCCAACACCACAGTTTGAAAGCATCAATTCTTCGGTGCTCAGTTTTATGGTCAAACTCTCATATCCACACATGACTACATAGCTTTGACTAGATGGACCTTTGTCGGCAAAGTAACATCTCTGCACTGAATACAGCAGTTCTCGGAGCCACAGAATGCTGGCATAAGGAAAGAGGTCGCCATTACCACCATTACCCCTACCATAGTTTGGCCTCATGCCAAACTACAGGGAGGGAATACAGCCTCACCCATCAACAGAAAATTGGATTAAAAATGTACTGAGCACATTAAAAGTTTACCCCAAGGCCCAGATTCCCCCACAGCCAGTCCCTAACATTAGGATACTTCCACAAGCCTCTTATCCTTATCCATCAAAAGGCACACGGAATGAAAACCACAATCACAGAAAACTAACCAAACTGATCACATGGATCACAGCCTTGTCTAACTCAGTGAAACTATGAGCCATGCCACCCAAGACAGATGGGTCATGGTGGAGAGTTCTGACAAAACGTGATCCACTGGAGAAGGGAATGGCAAGCCATTTCAGTCTTCTTGCCTCGAGATCCCTGTGAACAGTATGAAAGGAGAGGAAAATACAGGCACATTATAAAGAGGACCTACTATGCTGCCAAATACAAGGCTATGTTATTACTCAACATCATCCTGCTAATAGCATACCTAGTTAAGAATATTAAGGCTCATCTCCCAATTCATCCCATTCTCCCCTTCCCTGCCAAGTCCACATGCCCATCCTCTGGTCTGCATCTCTACTCCTGATAGCTGCTGGAGGCTGCTGTATAGCACAGGGAGCTCGGCTTGGTGCTCTGTGATGACCTAGCTAGGCAGGGTGGGGGGGTGGAAGGGAAGTCCACGGCAGACATATGTATACATCAAGCTGATTCACTCTGTTATACAGCAGAAACTAATGCAGCATTGTAAAGCAATTATACTCCAATAAAAATAAGTAAATAAAAAATTTAAAGCAAATATATATGTATATATACATACATATATACTATATATATACATATATATGTCTATATTAAGGTTCAGGGACCTTAAGTTCAAACACAGAAAACAAAACAGAAAAGAAACTGATTTGAAGCCACAGAGTGTGATTTCAAAGCCTAGTTTCTTTCCCCACACCGTGGGACCTCATTCTCTTTTCCTCCAAGTCAGAATGTTATGTCTATGTGGGAACATTTCAGCACCTATTCTAGCAGCGAACCTGTATTCCAAGCCCCCACACCTCAAAAGCAAAACAAAGGTGCCTCCCCGTTCCTACCCACTCCAAATTCCTAACCTCACTCCCACTCACTTCAAACACCTCCTTTTTCCCTGGATGATGGCCTCCAAGGTGCAGGGGTGAGCCTCCCAATTAGCGGGGTGTGTCCGCATCCAGGAACTGCTGGGGGCACCCTGCTGGGGCACTTTCTCTCTCCCTCTCCACCCCCAGGCCAATTCTCCCTGGGTTCCTTTTGGCAATCATTCCCTGGTGTTCCCTTACAGAGGAGAACTTCACTTGTCGTTCACTAATTGAATTGTTGTCATGGAAATCACTTTCATTCGCTCTGAAAGGACTGAACTATCCAGCCCCCCTGATTTCTCACTCCTGCCTTTGACAATAACCAGCTCCCTCCCACCCCTCTGCTCTCAACTGCCTGCTCTTCCTTCCTTGAGCAGTCTTACTCCAAATCTGGAGTCAGGGAAAATAAGTTTTGTGCTTGCTTTTCCAATCCTTGCTGTAGTATTCCATGCACTGTTCACTGAAGAGTTTACTCTCAGGAATTCCCTGGTGGCTCAGTGGTAAAGAATTCACCTGCCAGTGAAGGAGACACAGGTTCAATCCCTGGTGCAAGAAGATCCCACATACAGCGGAGCAACTAAGATGGTGCACCATGACTACTGAGCCTGTGCTCTAGAGCCCATGCCTAGAGCCCATGCCCCTCAACAAGAGAAGTCACGGCAATGAGAAGCCCGCACATAACTACAGACTAGACCCCCTCCAGAAACCTCACCCCCAACCCCAACCCCTAGCTCTCCGCAACAAGAGAAAAGCCCACACAACAGCAAAGGAACAGCACAGCAGGCAGGGTGGGGAGAAGCCTACTCTCTGCCTTCTGGGTCAGAGTGCCACTCATTTCCTGACTCCCTTGTGTGGGGGAGAGTCATGGGACACTTCTGACCAATGAGATCTGGGACGCTCCTGCTGGGCTGCAGCATCCAAGTGCAGATGGAAGACTCTCCTTCTCCAGGGCATCCAGCAGCCCTTAAGGGTGGTGGCTGCTACAGCAGCCTGGGTCCCTGAGTGAGGATGACACAGAGCTGAGCCTCCAGCCAGCCTGGGATAAACACACAGATTGGGCAAGGAATAAAGGTTATTTCAGGCCACTGAAATTTTGAGCTGACTTCTTATCTCAGCTGATTTGCCCTCCATCAGAAAAGATAAAGACAATGTTTAGCCTCTTTAGACTAAAGCTAGTTTCTGGGAAGGCAGTGGCCCCAGTCATCATTCTGAACACAGTCCTGTGTTTTAGGAGGATCTTAAGCTTCTGGGGACTTCATTCTCAGCTCTGTCACTGATGAGCTAACTGATAAAGGGCAGGTCACTTAACCTCTTCATGCCTCAGTTTTTGCATCTGTAAAATGGGATGAAAGTAATACCTACTTCTAAGAGGATGGTTAAGTTAGTTAATCTATGCAGATTAGATTAGCAACTGCCAAATTAATAAAAATTAGTTATTAGTATAATCATTGGTACTTTTATCATTATCATCAAGGCATGCACTCTCTGAATTTCCTTTAATGCTGGATTTTAATTTATAATAAATCATCCTGCTTTGGGGTTTTCCAAGCCCACCCATACATTTAGTGATTCACTAGAAGCACTCGTGGAACTCAGTATTCAGTTGTCCTTACGGCTAAGGTTTGTTGCATAACCTGATCAGCAAGAGGAAAAGACACAGGCTGAGTGTATAGAAATCTTATGCACAGGCTATCTTATACTGACTCTCTCCCCACAAGGTCACACAGACCTCACTCTCTCTAAGCCACAAAAACACAGCAACATGCATGTGCTGTTCTGCCCAGGGAAGTCCATTCGAGTCTCAGTGACCACAGTTTATACTGGGAGCTGTGATGTAGGCACCCTCTGCTTAGCATGTGTCCACCTTCCAGACTCTCAGAAGGAAAGCAGGTGTTCAACATAAATCACTAGGTTCGTATAGTCTGGGAACAGCGAAACACACTTAGAGAACAGTTCAGATGCCAAGTTCCCAGACTGTTGGCTAGCCAACCGTCAAGTAGACCTTTCTAAGGATAACAGCCTCGCATTATGTTAGCCCTTTCCTGCACATATCCATACCCTCCAAGCAGCCACACCACCTTGAGGGGACTAATTGGCTTTGAATCGAGGGATGGAACCATACAGTCATAGATAAAAACACTGGAGGTGAGCAGGGTGTGGGATCAGCTAGGCCAGCCTGTGCCCTCCAATCCAGGGATGGCAGAGGAGTGGCTGCCCAATGAATTGTCCCGGCACCAACGACCCCCAGCTCCACCCCATGTGGCACTCCTTCCTGGGAGCAAGAGAGGATGCAGAGGTCAGCTGTGCAGAAGTGGGTCACCTGATCGTCCATGCCTGGGCGACATCCAACCAGGGCAGAGCTGTCGCTTCCTAGAAGGTCTGCAGAGACTTTCTCTGCTATACTTTCCAAGATTTACCACCTTGAGTAACAGAATCTTCCTCCCTACACCCAAAATAATCCTTTCCTCTGTCAATTCCATTCTCTCTCATGTAGCCCTCTGTGAACAGCAAGAATCAGTGTTTAATATCTTGCCCTAAAAAATGAAATGTGAACATTTGACAAGAGTGATAACATAGTCTACTGGCTCTCTACAGTCTGAATTAAATAACCCAGTCACACATGCCCTCCCCATCTTAAAAAAAATCTTAGGACTTCCCTGGTAGTTCAGTGATTAGGACTCCGTGCTTTTACTGCCGAGGGCTGGGGTTCAATACCTGGTCAGGGAACTAAGATCCTATAAGCCTCATGGTACAGTCTCCAAAAAAAAAGAGTTGCCAAAAAAAAAAAAAAATTCAATGCTCAAGTGTGGTGCTCATTAGCCAGTCCTGACTAGTGCATATAAAGTTAAAACATAACTGCCTACATACCCATTAATAAAAAAAATGGTTAAGTCATAGTACTCCACATCTTTTTTTAATGATGAAATTCACATTTATTGTCATGGAAAGATGTCTTTGACTGACAGGTTTTCTGACATTAAAAACCAATATGAATTACCTGCCCTCATTTAAAAACAAAGAGAATCCATGTAAAAATCTAGATTTCTTGATTCTCTACAAGGGGGTCGGCAAACTCTATAAAGGGCCAGATGGTAAATATTTTAGGATTTACAGGCTAAATGATCTCTGTTGCAGTTACTCAACTCTGTCACTGCAGTGTGAAAGCAACTGGAGACAACAGATAAACAAGTAGGCATGGCTCTTTCCCAATAAAACCTTATTTATCAACACGGACAGCAGGCTGGATTTGACCCACAGGCTGCAGTTTGCCATCTCCCGCTCTAGAAGCCAGAGATGGGCCCTTTCTCAAATCTTCCATCCCAGACCTATTGTAAGAGCAAGGGCCACAGTCTCGCATTCCTGGAGGGCTGGATGGGGAATGCAGCTGGGAGAAGCAGACCACGAGGAGCAGAGTGGTGACTGGGGTAAAGTGAAGAGGTCCAGATGACTCCCATCAGAGAACGCTGGCCCTATGTGGACAAATCTGATGCTTCTAGAGATGCCAGAAATCCCTGTTTTTATTATGAAATCTCTGTTTTTAAATCATAGCCTCTATGAATTTCCCCAGAGGTACAGGGAAAAGTCCTCACGTGAGTTTCTTCCTGAGCTCTTCTCCTTTTCTTATAAGGACATCAATCATACTGTATTAGTGCCCTAAGGATTATATGACTCTATCTGCAAAATAAGGTCACATTAGCAAGTATTTGGAGAAATCTTTTGGGGGGGACACAATTCAACCCATGGCACCCACACATCCGGCTCAAGGTGTTCCAATTTGCAACCTCTACCTTAAAATCTAATGCAGTGGGACTTCCCTGGCAGTCCAGTGGTTAGGACTCTGCGCTTCCACTGAAGGGCTTTCCACAGAAACCATCCCTGGAGAGGGAAGTCATATCCTACATGCTACGCAGCATGGCCAAAAAAAAAAAAATCTAATGCATTAAGCAGATGTGATGAAAGACAACTTTATTCCACTCCAAAACCCTGCCCAAACGGGATTTTCAGGAGGACCTGAACTCCTCTGCCTGCCTTTCATCAGTCCAACCCCTTGGCTGGTCCCCGTTCCAGATTAAAACATCACACATGCACCTTCTGGAAAGCAAGCCAACTTTCCCGCACCCCGACAGACGTCACCATGCTAGCTGTCAGGGGAGATGCCAGTGCTTCTGTTTATTTGACTGACAGCTACATTGGGGTCAGGGCGAAGTCAAGGGCTTAACAGCAAGGCAGCCCCCAAAGGCATGAGGGACTCACACCCATACAAACAGTCTCTCAAGGTTTCCCCACTGAGAAAAACATCTCATTCCCAACTCCTGCCCAACCATTCAGCCTTGACTAACACTCCAAACAGCCTTGAGATGCCCGGAATCAAGCACAGCCCAGGGCCAGCTCATCAGAGATCCGTCTAATGATGGTTAGAACGCAGTCAGCGATGGATAGTTCATTTCACCTGATGGCTTTATTGTAATTAACCAAATGCCCACAATGACTCTGTGTAATTTTGGCCACTGTGACCAGACCCACAGTCTGAGCTAAACAGCTGAAAAATGCTCAGAGAACACACCTCGGTGGTGACAGCTGCTGCCACCAGCTGGAGGCGGCTGACCCCAGCAAGGTCAGAAGAGAAGCCAGGGCAGTCGCAGTTCTAAGAATGCAGTTTATTCTATTTTCCTTTATCTTTTATTCAAACATCCAACAGATGCAAACTATGTATTCAAATAAAAGAATGAATGAATAAAAGTCACCCTGGCATGGACTTCTTACCTCATTTCTAACACATTAATGACCAGAGTCAAGATCCCGTGGACACTGAAGGGCTATCTTTCAATTTTCATTAGTATTTACCTTTTAAAGATTGACCTTGGGCTTCTCGAATAGCTCAGCAGGTAAAGAATCCTCCTGCCAATGCAGGAGACGGGTTCGATCCTTAGGTCGGGAAGATCCCTTGGAGAAGGAAATGGCACCCAGTACAGCATTCTTGCCTAAAAAATCACATGGACAGAGGAGCCTAGCAGGCTACAGTTCAAGGGGTTGCAAAGAGTTGGGTATGACTGACCGACTCAACACACACACACAAAGATTGACTAGCCAAAAGTTTCTGAGGATAGAAAAAACAAAACTACAATAAATCCCCAAAGCTAGGAAGACAAGACATAGTTAATTTACCAATCAGATTTATAATAGCTATTTGGCCAGTGAACTTCCAGATTTCTAAAACCAAGCTGGTTTTAGAAAAGGTAGAGAAACCAGAAATCAAATTGCAAACATCCGCTGGATCATCGAAAAAGCAAGAGATTTCCAGAAGAACATCTATTTCTGCTTTATTGACTATGCCAAAGCCTTTGACTGTGTGGATCACAATAAACTGTGGAAAATTCTGAAAGAGATGGGAATACCAGACCACCTGATCTGCCTCTTGAGAAACCTGTATGCAGGTCAGAAAGCAACAGTTAGAACTGGACATGGAACAACAGACTGGTCCCAAATAGGAAAAGGAGTACATCAAGGCTGTATATTGTCACCTTGCTTATTTAACTTATATGCAGAGTACATCATGAGAAACACTGGGCTGGATGAAGCACAAGCTGGAATCAAGACTGCTGGGAGAAATATCAATAACCTCAGATATGCAGATGACACCACCCTTATGGCAGATAGTGAAGAAGAACTAAAGGGCCTCTTGATGAAAGTGAAAGAGGAGAGTGAAAAAGTTGGCTTAAAGCTCAACATTCAGGAAACTAAAATCATGGCATCCGGTCCCATCACGTCATGGCAAATAGATGGGGAAACAGTGGAAACAGTGGCTGACTTTATTTTTCTAGGCTCCAAAATCACTGCAGATGGTGATTGCAGCCATGAAATTAAAAGACGCTTACTCCTTGGAAGGAAAGTTATGACCAACCTAGATAGCATATTAAAAAGCAGAGACATTACTTTGTCAACAAAGGTCCGTCTAATCAAGGGCTATGGTTTTTCCAGTGGTCATGTATGGATGTGAGAGTTGGATGGTGAAGAAAGCTGAGCGCCAAAAAATTGATGCTTTTGAACTGTGGTGTTGGAGAAGACTCTTGAGAGTCCCTTGGACTGCAAGGAGATCCAACCAGTCCATCCTAAAGGAGATCAGTCCTGGGTGTTCATTGGAAGGACTGATGTTGAAGCTGAAACTCCAATACTTTGGCCACCTCATGCAAAGAGCTGACTCATTGGAAAAGACCCTGATGCTGGGAAAGATTGAGGGCAGGAGGAGAAGAGGACAACAGAGGATGAGATGGTTGGATGGCATCACCGACTCAGTGGACATGGGTTTGGGTGGACTCTGGAAGTTTGTGATGGACAGGGAAGCCTTGCATGCTGCTGTTCATGGGGTCGCAAAGAGTCAGACACGACTGAGCAACTGAACTGAACTAACAACTCCTACTCATCCTTTAAAATCCACTTCACGGTTACCTTTCATCTGGGAATCTTTACCCAACTTCTCCAGGCAAAGAAAGTCTCTTTGATAATCAAGGTATTCCTCCTATCCAAAGTCTTATCACGTCACTCTTATTTATTTCTTTCATTTTGTCTGGAAAGCATGTCCCTGAGAAGAGCTAGTAATTCAGTTTCTTTATCTTTGACTACCTTAGCCATTATCATCAGGCTTAACACATAATGGGATCTGCCAAACATTTCCTGGAAGAATGAGCCTAGACAACATTAGTCCCCGAGGGACACATAAAGATGAGGAAAGTTTCAGAAGATTTCAGATGAAGGAAGCAAGACTCACATCCACAAAAAGGTTAGCAGAGTATGATTAAATAGGAAAAAGGCTAAATCCACAAACAAATCCTATGAACACAGACAGCCAAGTAAGCTGTGTGAACCAGCCTGAGCTGGTGCTCCATGAGAGGAGTGAAAGCTCCAGGTTAGCAAGGTCTGGGACAGGTGAATGAGAGGCACATGAAAATGTAAGTTATAAGAGACAGCATTGCTGATTGTGTGTGTGATGGTCTGTAGGACAGCTGTGATGTAGCAATTTGTAATAAGAAACACATATTTGTTCTTCATCCCTATTCCTGGCACAAAGTTTCAAAAACTCGAAATTTCATAAGTGATGGAGCCAAAAAGGTGAGAGTGTGGGACTTCCCTGGTGATCCAGTGGCTAAAACTCCGAGCTCCTAATGCAGGGGGTCCACATTCTATCACTGGTCAGGGAACTAAAGATCCCACATGCTGCAATGAACATCTGGCACAGCCAAATACATAAATAATTTTTTTTAAGGTGAGAGTGTTTTGTTATCCATAACAAGCTCCTTTCAACCACATACCAGTTTATATTAATGAGGTGATTTTTGCAAAGCCCCAAGACAGCTACAGGAGGGGATGGTTCCCAGGGAACCCACCATGTGACTAGAGGGTTGGAACTTTCAGCCTCACCTCCTGACCCCAGGGAGGTGAAAGAGACTGAAGGTTGCATCGATCACCAATGACTGACCTGATTTAATCTATCATTCCTACGTGATGAAGCCTCCATATAAACCCAAAATAATGAGGTTCTGAGAGTTTCTGGGTTTGAACGTACAGAGGTGCTGGGAGGGTCATGCACCCAGAGAGGAAGTGGAAGCTCCGAGGTCCTCTCCTTCAGAACTTGCCCTGTGCATCCCTCCATCTGGCTGCTCCTGAGTTGTATCCTTTTATAATAACTAGTAATCTAGTAAGCACACTGTTTTCCTGATTTTTGTGAGTCATGTTAGCAAATGGTTGAAACTGAAAAGGGGGTTGTGGGAAACCCCAATTTATAGCCTGTCGGTCAGGAGGACAGGTGACAACCTGGGCTTGCCCCTGGCATCTGAAGTTGGGGGTGATATTATGAAACTGAGCCCTTGACCTGCAGGATCTAATGCTGTCTCCAGGCAGACAGTGTCCAAATTGAGGTCAATTATAGGACACTCAGCTGGTGTTGCAGAGAACAGCTGGGTGGTATGGGGGAAAGAATGCCCCACTCCCTACAACTGGAGTGGAAGTGTTCTGGGGGGAAGAGTGTGAGAGCAGAGAAGATACACAGTTTTTCCTTTTCAACACCCTTAAGGGACATCCCTGTTTCCCACCTAAGTTCTCAACCAATTAAAACAAAAGAGGCTGCTATAGAGCCAAGTATCAACTTTATTACTATAAAGTTAATATTGGAGAACAGAGCCTATTCACAAGAAGCTGAGCTCCTCATACTGAGCCCCAGAGTTGTGCAGACTGGCTACAGTCCCAGGCAGCCCTAGAGATATAAAGGAACAGTG
The DNA here is from genome assembly GCF_910594005.1 of Cervus elaphus. Lineage (NCBI taxonomy): Eukaryota > Metazoa > Chordata > Mammalia > Artiodactyla > Cervidae > Cervus > Cervus elaphus. Next base: position 21,907,100 of record NC_057819.1, on the reverse strand, counting down.
AGATACCATTCTGATCCTATCAGACCCGTAACAATTGAACATCAGCAAGTGATGACAAGGACACAGAGCCACCTAAACACTTTCACATTACCAGTGAGGCCTTAAAACTGTACCACCAGGGAATTCCCTGGTGGTTCAGTGGTTGGGACTCCACACTGTCACTGCCCAGGGCCCAGATTCAAGCCCTGGTCGGGAAACTAAGGTCTCACGAGCTGTGTGGCATGGCCAAAAGGAAAAGAAAAAGCAAACAACAACAAAAAAAACTGTACCGCCACTTTGGGAAACAGTGCAGCACCATCTGGTGAACTTGGAAATGCAATGAACATGACCCAACAATTCTAGACCTATAGCCTGGAGAGTTCACTCCAGCTTCCATAAGGATACACACTGAAATATGTTCCTATCAGCCTTCTTCATTATAGCGAAAACAAAAACCAGAAAACCATCTAAATGTCTGCCTGCAGTAAAATGGATACACTGTGACACATTCCTACCATGGAATAGTATACAACTGTAGAGAAGGATGAATTACTGTTACCTCTAGCAAGGAGGATGCACCTCTGAAATGCAACCTTTGCTGGAAGAGAAAGGACACAAAAGAAGACTCAGAGCAGAGAGTTCACAAAGAGAAGAACCAAAATAACAGACCATTGCGGACTTCCCTGATGGTCCAGTGGTTAAGACTCTGGGGCACAGGTTCGATCCCTGGTTGGGAAATTAAGATCCCACTTGCTGTGTGGCCAGATAACAAAAGAATAATAGACCATTTTGGGAGGCAAACAGCAAACAGCAAAAGAATGAAAAACTAAAATTTGGAGAAGAGTTTCTGTTTGAGGGAAGAGGGAACAAGATAGGGGTGGGGAGCTTAAAGAAGGCTTAAAAACAGAGCCGACAAAATTTATCACCCAAACCCGAACCTGTTTTGAGAGTGAAAAGGGATGTTATTAAGGGTTTTGCCAAAACAACAGGACAAAGCTGGGAAATCAGACATATTGTCATCCTCTACCTATCACCTTTTGACCATATGTGGCAGGTACCTGGGTGTTCATTGTATGCTTGGATTTCTGACAAATAATTTATAGATGATTTTGCATTTATTCCAGTCTGTAAAAGAAAAAAACATAAGTATACTTATGTACAAACTGGCATCCAAAATGGCATACCCTGAACATTCTGTGGTAGGGAGCATCTCCCCATGAGTTTGCCAGCAGCCCTCCTGACCCTCAGCATCTGGCTGCATCTGAGCTGAGAATGACATTCAAATGCAAACAGATGAGCCACACCGTTCTGAACACTCTGGAAATGGAAATACCAACATCTGTGGCAGAGATGGGTAATGACCTGCCAGGCAAGGCCACGACACTAAATTAATCTTTAATGTGTCTAAGAGCTTTTTTTTCTTTCATTGGGTCATTTAATAATGCGACAACTCACTTCTTTCCTCCGCCTTCAGCTCCCCCATCGCCATGGAGACGATTGTGAATCAGCTATCATAAATAAAAATAATCCAACAGTACACGCCCGCGCCACATGCCACTTGGATGTGCTGCCAACTCGATTTTATTTTTTTCATGCCCAGAACTCACGGGAGCTCAAGCAACACAGGACACCTCCGGAGGAAGAGATGATTTTTGGTGACTGTTTAAAGACAGAAATGGGCCCATCAGGTCCTACGTTGTCTCTTACCAACCACACGAAGTGGAGTTGGGGGGTGTTGTTTACCTAAATAGGAATCTCCCTTTGGGGGCCATGCGTGTGTGGTCAGTCATTCAGTCATGTACAACTCTTTGCAACCCCATGGACTGTAACCCACAAAGCTCCCCTGTCCATGGGATTCTCCAGGCAAGAATACTGGAGTGGGTTGCCATGCCCTCCTCCAGGGGATCTTCACAACCCAGGGATCAAATCCATGTCTCTTGCATCTCATGCATTGACCAGGTGGGTTCTTCACCACTGTTCCACCTGGGGAGTCCCATTCATTAATAATTCTGCTATTGAAACAAACTACTCCTGTGTCCTCGAATAATCCCCCAAAGCATACAAGAACTCTGCCAAGACACCGTTCTCTTTTGCCTCACATTGAATGCCTGCCTAAGTCTGCCCTCGCCTGTGTCCCTGCACCAATGTGAACGGCTGTTTACCAAATGTTTTCAGGAAGATGAAATTCCACAATTGGAAAGTTAGTCTCTTCTTAATTTTCCTGCAAACCTCCTAAAGACAGAAAGCCTCCTTCTGGAGCTAATGAGCCTCTAACACTTGGCTGATCACCTTGTTAACAGAGAGACAGCAGGTCTCCGTCTGAGAGCCTTTGGCAAGCAACAGTCTCCAAGCTGGAATTTAAGACCATTGTTTTGTTTTCATTGTCTTCATTTTGAAGGGTTTTGTCTATTTATGGCAAGTGATGCTGGCTTTTGTTTGTGAGAGTGATAGAGATTGCTTTTAGAATAAACATATTTAAATAAAGTCAATGAATCAATTTTAAAATTACACATTAAATTAAAAATAGCACAGGAATATACCAGAGGTGGCCTCAAAAAAAACTGTGAAGGGAATGCATTAAAACTAAACTTCGGGGAATGCAGCCTACTTGGTGTACTCTCTGCCCCTTTCTACCTTTTCAGGGGCTGGATGTGCACATAGTAGGTTTGCAGTTCAAGTCTACTGAAAACATAAAGGAGGGCCAGAGACAGCAGAAAAGCAAGGGTTGGAATAAGCTGAGTGCCAATTACAGGGCGACCTCTTACCATTCTATTCTGACCAAATTTGTAAACTTTTTTTGTTCAAAGCTGATCTGTAAGTGGCTGCAAGCTCCCTATGGTCAGGAAGAGTAGGCTCTCAACAGCAAGTCTTCCACTTCGCCACAGACACACCTGTGGCAGACATCACCAATCAAGTGTGGAATTTTCACCCATAACAGCAAGAGGTATGCAAATATTTCTAACACATGAAAATGTTTTAATAAAATGTGAAGTGAGGAAAGTTGTTTTTAACCATTATGCTGTATTTTTTTATTTTTCCTGTGGGCTACCACACATCCTGTTTTGAAAATAGGGAACACAGAAACACTCAAATAAGGAAAGAAAGCTGCCTTATTCACACATCAACCAGAGCTACACAATGACCCATCCAATCCTGCAAGTTTAGAAGGTAATTTGGAAACTAATAAGTTGGCTTTTTTTAAATTATCATAATCATTATTGCTCAAGATTCAGTAAAATAAAAATCACCAACCAAAAAAAAAAAAAAAACCCTCAGATACTGTTGGTGGCATGTTGACAGATAATCTATCTGAAAAATTAATTTGGCAACATGAATTGAAAGACTGAAAACTAATCACACCCTTAACCCAGGAATTGTATTCCTAAAATTCTATAAGAAATAATTCCAAAAAAAAGAAAAATAATCAGAGGTACAAGAAAAATCAATTTTTTGCAATAAAGCTGTGGCAGTGAAAAATCATAACAACCTAACTGCTCAAAACTATAAGGGGTTGATAATATTTTAAAGGTATGCCCTTGCATAGAAGTGGTATGCCATCTTCAAAATTAATCCCTGAAGAATATTTAAAGAACATGCTCAAAAGCTCACATAAAATGGAAAAAAACAAGTTATAAACCTTTACATTTAGGATAATGACTTCAGGGGTGTGTGTGTATTTACAAACATGTTAATATATACCCTAAAAAGACTGGAAGAAAGTAAATTACTGCTAACTTTTCCCAGATGGTTTTTATTTTAATTCTTTACATTGTTTTGTAGTTGCTAACCTTTCAATATTAGTTTGAAAATCAAGGTTGGGAGGAAGACTGCTTTCTAGGCATTTTAAGGAGAACTAATAGTTTTATATCCACTGAGTTTGTTTTATATTGGGGAAGGCACCTAAGTTTGTGAATATTTTTAATTGAAAGTAAAAGGGTGGCAGTCATACAACCCAGCAATCCCACTGCTGGGCATACACCCTAAGGAAACCAGAACTGAAAGAGACACACGTACCCCAATGTTCACTGCAGCACTGTTTACAATAGCTAGGACATGGAAGTAACCTAGATGTCCATCAGCAGATAAATGGATAAGGAAGTTGTGGTACACAGACACAATGGAATATTACTCAGCCATAAAAAGGAATGCATTTGAGTCAGTTCTAATGAGGTGGATGAACCTAGAGCCTATTATACAGAGTGAAGTAAGTCAGAAAAAGAAAGATAAATACTGTATATTAACACATATATATGGAATTTAGAAAGACGGTACTGATGAGCCTACATTCAGGGCAGCAAAGGAGACACAGATGTAAAGAACAGACTTTTGGACTCTGTGGGAGAAGGCGAGGGTGGGATGATTTGCGAGAATAGCACTGAAACATGTACATTACCATATGTAAAACAGATGACCAGTGCAAGTTTGATGCATGAAGCAGGGCATCTAAAGCCAGTGGTCTGGCACAACCCAGAGGGATAGGATGGGGAGGGAGGTGGAAGGGGGGTTCAGGATGGAGGGGGGGGGAGACACACATATACCTGTGGCTGATTCATGTTGATGTATGGCAAAAACCATCACAATATTGCAAAGTAATTATCCTCTAACTAAAATAATTACTTTTTAAAAAAAATTTTTTAATTCATATTCTTATGCCAAAAAAAGAAAGTAAAGGGGTGGCAGTAAGAATGGAAAAGATACCCAGCATTTGCCAATGCCAACGTGCCTCAGCCTCAAATACATTCAAATTCCAGCAGGAGGCAGTGTTCCACTTTGAGTAGGGCTGACTTGCTGGATGACTGACTAATCCATGGAGCTCTCTCTCTTGGAGATCTCTCTGATGAGCCTAGAGTAGCAGCAATTAGGAGTAGTTCTGAAGTAGAGCCACCCTGCTGATCTTTTACCAACCCAAATCCAAAAAGGCCTGAGCTTGAAACTGCACCCCAGCAGTGGAAGAGGCTGGGCAAAAACTCTACGACCTTTCTCACCCAAGAACCAAGGGTACACGCTAGAAAGAAGCTACCTGGGATCAGAGATAGAGTGTTCCCATCCATCCATCCCTATCCATTCCACAAAGACTTACTGGCACCACCTGGGTGCCAGGTCCTAAAAACATAGCAATGAACAAGATAGACAGAGCTCCATCCCACCTCCACCAAGAGCACAGTCACACAGTGGAAAGACCACTGAACAAGAAATAATGACAGACTATTTGCCATCAGACCCTGTGGTGGGAAAGCCTAGTCAATGTAATGTTCAGCAGAAAACTGAAGGATGACCAGGAGTGCCCAGACCGGGGACAGGGTGGGGGAGACGAGACTCTAGACAAGAGGAAGGATGATGTACAGAGGGCATTGGAAGAGTGAAATTGTGCACGGAGTGTGGTTCCCAGGTGGACAGTCAAGGACAAGCTCCCAAGGGCACTGAGAAGCTTCTAAGGAAGTGACCTCTGCATTTGTATGAGCCACTCTGAAAGTCTATAAAGGACAGGCTGGAGTTGGGAGAAAGAGTTAGGTTTCCATCTGTAGACAGACCCTTAGCAATGCCTGCATGTTCAACTGCTTCCATAGGGAAGACAGACCACTCTGCTTGTTAGAATTGTCATCCAAAGCAAGAGTCAGTAGACCTCAGATGAGATCTTAGAGGCCATCCTTGAATACATGCTTCAGTGCACGGACTTTGATGGCTATCTTGGCCATTCCGAGGCCTTTTAATATATCCTCAGTTGAGTTCCAGATCACTGAGACTGACAAAATCCCTTATTCTTGGATGAATGAAGATTCTGCTGTGCTGGAATTCTACCAGCTGTGTTCCAATATCCTTTCAACAATAACCAAAACAAAAACAAAAACCCTGGGTTTTTGTTTGTTAGTTTTTGCAGGGCTTGTGGCCACCATCAATAAAAACTACATTTCCCAGATGTCTTTGCAGCTGAGGGAAGTCATATAACTTCACCTCCTCATCTCACCTCCTCTCCACCCATCCTTTTGGTTCTGGCCTTCATGGCACCCACAGGATCTGCACACCAAAGTCTCTGCAGAGGTACTTCCCAGCCATTCTGCTTGTGTAAATGATTCAAATACAAGAAAATGAACGAGAGGAGAGCGCCCCACCATGACTGTGAGGTACTCTACCCCTCCTTGGGCAAACAACCACAGGGTGTCCTTCCCGTACTCCTGGACTGGACCCCAGCTGCCACAGCACTAACCAGCTCAGTACACAGCTTTGAGCCGCCTTTCTCTCCTTCCCCGCTTCCTCTCCCCAGCTAGCCCACTGCCACTTCCTTTGAATCCAGCCGTAAAATGATACACTATTTGCCATGAGCCCCTGTGGTAGGAAAGCCTAGTCAATGTAACACGAACACGAGCCCTTATCAGGTTCTGCTGGCGGGACAGGGTGAGAGAAGTCTGAAGTAGGACACTGGGGAGGTTTTGCAAGCAACTTCTTTTTTTCAACATTTACTTTATTTACTTGGCTGTGCTAGGTCTTCGTTGCAGCAAGCGGGATCTTTAGTTGTGGCATGCAGTTTCTTTAGTTTTGACATGCGAACTCTTAGTTGCAGCATGTGGGATCTAGTTCCCTGACAGATATTAAACCCAGGCCCCCTGCATTGGGAGCTGGGAGTCTTAGTCACTCGACCACCAGGGAAGTCCTGCAGGGGGCTTCTTTAAAAGTCAATTTAAGGGACTTCCCTGGTGGTACAGCAGATAAGAATCTGCCTGCTGATCCAGGGGACACAGGTTCAATCCCTGGTCCAGGAAGATTCCACATGCTGCAGAGCAACTAAGCCTGTGTGCCACAACTACGGAGTCCACACGCCTAGAACATGCGCTCTGCGATGAAGAGAAGCCCACACTTGCCACAACTAGAGGAAGCCCGAGCAAAGCAAGGAAGACCCAGTGCAGTCATAAATAAAGGAATAAAATGCTTGTTTTAAAGAGCAGCTTAAGAAGCAAGGGCATGTACTTTTTTGCCCTTGGCCATTTCCTGCTGTCAGGACCCTGGAAGGGATGACTGGGGCTCCATCCTACACCCGGAAGAGGGACCCAGCCCTTAGGAATGGCAGTGAGCCAGGAGGAGACTGAACCCTGAGGGTTTGGCACTGGAGCTGCTGCACGAGATCTGGATGGTTATTTACGCCTTTTTAGATGATGATAGAGAAATACACTTCTATCTTTCTTAAGCTATTATTTAAGGCCTCAGTTATCAGCAGCAAACCTATACTACACATAACACACACGATCTAAGTGCTCAGTCACATCCCATGCCACACCCTAAAGGAGGTTTAAAGTGATAGTACAAACTCCGGACACTCAGATTTCTCATTTTATCTCAACAAGGAGAAAGTTCTAATTCACCTTTGGGTCAGAACACAGTATATCCTCTTGCAAGCTCCCCTGACAAATGACTGTGCTGGAAATCCTCAGGACACAGGTAAAGAGCTAATTACCAGACTCCAGTCCCAATGAGGCTCCAAACAGCTCTCTCATCTGCAAGAAAAATGTCATTTAAATGGCGTCTCTGCCAGGAAACCAGAAAGGCTGCCTGCCTCACTCCACACACGTCCCACATTTGTCACCCTTCCTTCTGCAGCCAAGAAATCATTATTTTTCCTGGTGCCACTGGAGAGAGGTGAAGCAGCAAGGATCCTCCAAGTTACCGTGAGGTAACTTGGCCCCTGCATCAGCTTCCAAGATTACCAATACTCAGGTGATTAAGCCAATGCTGGGGAACTGGCCCAGGTATGCTCAGAGAACTACAAACTAACTGTAGATATAATCAGAGGTCGATCTTAGAGCCCAGGATCCTGCAGAAGAAGGTCTTGCTTCAGGGCTGTTATTATTAAGACAGAGGAAAACAACAGCTCTGGCAAAGCACCAAATTAATTATATCAGCTGGTAAAATGTATTCCAACTTGCTAGTTAATAAGGTAGAGAGGTTCTTCCGAACTATCTCTAAAGGCAAAAACCAGCAGCGTGGGATGATTGCCAGGGAAACAAAATGAGGTGCCAGGAGGTACAGAAATGGATGCTAGTTCTGGCTCCAAACTGCTGTGTGACACTCAGGAAATGCTCGTCCTCTCTGAGCTTCACAGATCTTTCCTGTTTTATAACTGTAGTTTACTGGAAAATGATTTACATGGTTCAACTTCAAAAGGTACAAGATTCTCAAGTAAATATCTCCTTTCTGCTAACATTTTATAGCCATTCAAATCTTCAGAAGCAACCCATGTTACCAGTTTATGAACCTTCCAGAAATATTTTATGTATACAAAAGCACACATATGCACACCCCCGAAACACACACACCCATATACCACTCTTCTTTTTCCTTTTGCTAACATAAATAATTGCATACTATATGCCATGTTCTGCATCCTGTTTTGTTTTTTCACTTAGCAGTATCTTCAAGTTACTATAGCCAACATTAGAGTGTTTTCATTCTTTTTTTTTATGGCTGCATATTGCCCCATTGTATGAAAGCACCAAAATGTATTTAAGCAGTCCCTCTTAATGGACAGGGAAGCCTGGCGTGCTGCAGTCCACAGTGTTGCAAAGAGTTGGACTGAACAACGGCAAGAACAACTCTTAATGGACATTTAGGTTACTTCCAGCCTTTTGCTACTACAGGGCTGCAGTGAAAAACCTCATGTATAGGTTAATTTGCACATGTTCAGTCTCTCCGAATATGTTCCCTGAAATGGAATTTCTGAGCCAAAAACTGTGTGCATTTGTAATTTTGATAGGCAATGTCAAAACTGCCCTCCAGAGGAAGTGGACCAGCATTGCCATCATCAGCGGATAAAAGTTGAGTCTCAGGACTTCCGTGGTGGTCCAGTGGTTATGACTCCGTGCTCCCAATGCAGGGGGCACAGGTTCAACCTCTGGTCGGGGAACAAAGATCTCACGTGCCACATGTGGGCAAAAAATAAAGTCACGTGTCAGCTTCCCCAGTGATGAAGCTGATAATGCATCCCCAAGCTCTGTCACTCCCTATTGTCTTCCCAACCATAAGTGTGAGTTTCAGTTACGGCTGCTTATCCCATCTGCACTGTTACTTTCCTTACTGTGGGGAAACAGCCCTCTATAACCATGTGCATATCAGAAGTAAGCGCGAAAAAGACAGCTGTTCTGGCAGAAAATGGCTAATTTCAGTGTCCTTTCTCACCTTTCTCCTCCTGGTAATAGAATCCCCCAAGCTTGAGCTGTGCCCAAGGCTAGATATTGCCTTTCCCATGTCCTCTGGCAGCCAACTCTTCCCACATGACTTAGGTCCAGGCTCTGGAAATGAGTTGAAGTGATGCATCCAATTCCCAGGTCATATCCTTTGAAAAGGAAATGCCCCACCATCCACTTCCTATCTCTTTTCCTTTCCCAACATGGGATGATCCATGGGGATAAGGCAACCTCCACCATTAGATACCACACTAGGTGGGGCCAGGGCAAAGGGAAAGAAAACCCCTGGATCCCAGGATGATGTCAGAGATCATGACAAATTTCTACATGGGAACTCCTTCCCATATCAGGATGGAGAAATGAGAAAAAAGAAAAATGTCTACCTTGGGATTTGCCTGGTAGTCCAGTGGCTAAGACTTCATACTCCAAATGAAGGGGGCCCGGGTTCAACCCCTGGTTAGGGAACTAGATCCTACATGCCACAACTAAGAGTTAGCAGGCCACAACTAAACCTTCTGCAACTACGACCCAGTACGGCCAAATAAATAAACACTTTTAAATATCTCTTTTGTTTGAGTCACTGGAATTTGGGATCTCCATGATTCAGCCCCTCTCCTTGATCCAAGATGGAAAGAAAGCATATTTCTCTGTTAATGAGAAGAATATTCCCAAATGTTGAACAAGAAAATAACTGACCTGCTTCACCATGTACATTTCCTGCCTGGTCCCTAGACCCCTGAGTTTGGGAGTCCCCCATCCCTAGCTCCAGTACCTTATTTCTCTATCAGTGTGGGTCTCACTGGGGAGCCTATTCCAAAGTGCCATGTGACATATTCAACTTCAACTTAACTTAGCTTCAAAACATTTAGAAAAGACAGAATTATTTGATAATTTATGTTGAGACAACTGATAAGCTATTGGGATTTGGCTACAGAGCCCTAATTCACCCTAATGCTAAAATAAATTCCAGATATCAAATAAAAAGAAATCACAGAAGCACCAGAAGAAAACCTGAGTGACTTTTTTCTACAGTTGCGGACACGAAAAGGCCTAGCCCCAACTCAAACCCACATCACAACCCCAACCTTCAGCCTCATCCATGTCAAAACAGAAAAACCTTCAGTTCATAGTTTGCCAACCTTTGTTCTACAGCATCATGAATGAACCAGACACAGGGCTTCCCTGGTGGCTCAGTGGTAAAGAATCCGCCTGCCAAATGCAGGAGACATGGGTTCAATCCCTGATTGGGGAAGATCCCACATGCCGCAGAGCAACTAAACCACAACTACTGAGCCTTCAACTACTGAAGCCCCGAGTGCTCTAGAGCCCAAGCTCCACAACAAGAGAAGCTACCACAATAGAAACCCAGGCATCGCAACTAGAGAGTAACCCCCACTCACCCTGACTAGAAAAAAGCCCATGCAGCAATGAAAAATCAGTGCAAACAAAAATAAATAAATAAATAAAATTATTTTTAAAAAAGAATGAACCAGGAATAAATGAAGCCCTCTGCCAGCATTTGTGAAGGCAGGCACGGATCCCAGGCCTGGAGTCACAGCCGTCACCCGTGCTTTGCCTGGCTGCTCCTGGCTGCAGTTTCACCAAGAGCATACTACCCTCTCTGACACATCCTACCCTCTCTGACACATCCTACCCTCTCTGGAGCTACAGCAGACAGAATAATGACCCCCCTAAAAAAACATCCTGGTCCTAATCCCCAGGTGGCACTAGTGGTAGAGAACCTGCCTGCAGAAGACGTAAGAGACGCAGGTTCAATCCCTGGGTCAGGAAGATTCCCCTGGAGGAGGGCATGGCAACCCACTCCAGTCTTCTTGCCTGGAGAAGCCCGTGGACAGAGGAGCCTGGCGGGCTACAGTCCATGGCGTTGCAAAGAGTCAGACCTGAGTGAAGTGACTTAGCACGTGGCACAATCCCCAGAACCTGCGAATATGTTACTTTACATGATAAAAGTGACCCTCCATAGGTGGTTAAAGTTCATGATTTTGAGATAGAGAGAGCATCCTGGGTTATCCAGGTGGCCCCATGCAATCTCAAGGGTCCTTAGGAGAGAGAGGCAGGAGGGTCAGAGTTAGAGGAGATGTGACAATGGAAGCAGAAGACAGAGGGATGCACTTGGAAGATGAAGGAATGAGTCAGAAGCCAAAGAAAATGCGGGTACCTCTAGAAGCTGGAAAAGGCAAGGAAACAGAATCTCCCCTGGAGCCTTCAGGAGGAGCACTATCCTGCCAACGCATTGACTGTAGCCCCTCAGACCACTTCAGGCTTCTGACCTCCAGACTGTTGTTGTTCAGTCACTCAGTCATGTCCGACTCTTTGCGAGCCCATGGACCGCAGCACACCAGGCTTCCCTGTCCTTCATCAGCTCCCGGAGTTTGCTCCAAGTTCATGTCCATTGGGTCGGTGATAGTATCTAACCATCTCATCTTCTGCTGCCCTCTTCTCCTTTTGCCTTTAAAAGATCCTGATGCTGGGAAAGAGTGAAGGTAAAAGGAGAAGAGACCTCCAGACTAGAAGATGATAAATCTGTGTTATGTCAGTCCATTAAGTTTGTAGTAATTTGTTACAGAACCGATAGGAAACTAATACACAAGCCCAACAGTAGCATGCAGGGCCAAGCAGGTGAACCTAGGCCACAACTCCCTGAGATGGTTGTGACTTTTCCATGTCTGGTCCCATCTCACCACAAACCATTAACATATTCACAAATACCAGGATTTAACATCCAGATTACATGTCCCAGATCACCTCTTGCAGCTGGAAGGGACATCAAGTCCTTGGTCACACCACATGCCTGGCTTCTGATCTGGAGACTGTGTCTTTGTACCCATATCTCAGATGTATACCAACTGCAAAAGTCATCCTGAAACCATCCATTCATTCTTTCTTGCAATAACTGTTTATTGGCCAACAATTGAGGGTCAGGAGCTATTCTAGGTGCTGAAGTTACACCATGGAACAGAAGTACTCTTGGGTGTTGGGAATATATGGCCCTGAACAAACACAGAAGGTCCTCACTCTGTGGCAGGCACTAAGTACTTTATGAGTAAGAGCTTGTCACTGATCACAGCAACCTAGGAGAATAAGTGTTGCTATTATTAGACTTATTGTACAAATGTGGAAACTGAGGCCCAGAAAGATTAAATGGCTTTGCATAATGTCACAAGCAGTTTGCTTTTATCCACCTCCCTGGATTCCCTGGTAGCTCAGCTGGTAAAGAATTCACCTGCAAAGCAGGAGACCCTGGTTCAATTCCTGGGTTGGGAAGATCCACTGGAGAAGGGATAAGCTACCCACTCCAGTGTTTTGGGACTTCCCTGGTGGCTCAGCTGGTAAAGAATATGCTTGCAGTGCAAGAGACTTAGGTTCAATCCCTGGGCTGGGAAGATCCCCTGGAAAAGGGAAAGGCTACCCACTCTAGTATTCTGGCCTGGAGAATTCCATGGACTGTATAGTCCATGAGGTTGCAAAGTGACAGACACACTTCACATCATCCACAGGAAAACACCCACTCACATCAAGTTTTCATTCCACTCTGGGCTGCCTTCCATGTCTGGAGGATACAGAGACAAGATATAAGGGAAATCTGACCTCAAACTGGAGGAGATCAGTGTCCCTACAGATGTAAAATCGCCACCTCCCAATTCCACAGAATAATACACAAAAGCAAACTCGGTTGTTTAGTTGCAGAAAGGAGAGGGTAGTTGTAAGTGGAAAACCGCTGGGTAAAAGCTTCCCCTACTGTGAACCATTCAATTCATTCATTAAGGATGAAACAGACACCAATCCACTCCATCCCCAAGGGGCCCAGGAGGCCAGTTTATTGCATCTGAGGGCACCAGGCTCTGCAAGGGGCTTCTCAACCAACTGTCTGTGTGGTAGAGTTCCTCCCTCACCTCTTAGCTGAATCCAAGGGTCAGAAAGTCAAATGCCTGCAGGGACCAGACAGTGACAGTGAAGGAACAGAAGCAACCAATGCACTTGCTTGCATATTAAGTACATAGGAATGATCTTCACTTCTACTAACATGTTCTCTCCTATTGTTCTCGAAACACACAGCTCTCTGGAACTACCTCTCATTTCTGACACAGTCTGAGAAACAGAGAAATGATTTTAAAAAAGAATCCTTTAAGAAAAACAATGGTTCAAGGAGGATTATGAATGGTAACTGACAACCTCAGTGCAAGGGACAAGAGGGGCTGGTGCTAACTGCGGCAAAGTAGTGAGTCTATGACTTGTCCAAAGCAGTGTGGACTACTCAGCTCTACTCCAGGAGTCTGTTTCCAAGTGGGACTGCAGGGCCAGTGTTTTCAGAGCTTCCTCTGTTTCAAAACAGACCAAAACTTCAGATATTTATGAGCAATAATCTACTTTTTATTTTATGTTGGTGATAATCTTTTTTCAGACATTCCATAAGCAAAACAAATTATATCTGTTGGCTAGATTCAGCCTAAAGGGGCATCATTTTGCATCTTTAGCTTAGGAGAAATAAGGGCCATGGATTACAGAAGCAAATTCTAGTGTCTGGGAGAACATACAACCCTCCTTCCTCGCCTTCCTCTGGTTTGAGTAAGCTTACATTCAGCCTCTGTACAACACAGATCTTCTGAAATCATTGCATGTTCGTGCAATGTCATTCTTTCAATGAAATTCATTGGTTAACCACATAGCGGATGACAACTTTATTTCCCTACACTCGTAAGGCATTGCTTATTAATAAATTCAGATATTTCAGACTTCCAGATTTGGGGTCAAGTAAATATGGTCATGGTATATATGAGTTTGTCTCCCAACCAATGAAATAAGCAGCATTTCTCTCTATCCTTCAGCTGACCACTGCAGTCTGTCTAATGGACCAGACCTTTAAGTCAGATGATATTAGAGCAGCTAATGGTACAGGGTCCCATTCTAGGCACTAGAACAGAAGCAAGAGGAATACAATAGTGCGTTTCATGCCCATGAAAAAGGATCTGTCACTCTGGGGAGTCACACTCTGATTTTTTTGGAAGTCAGTCAATAGCTATCTAAGAACATCTTTCTGCATCATTTTGCAGGAAAAGTAAGGAAAAACTGGACAGTGAAAACTGTCACAGAATTTAAGATAGGATCTACCTTTCCCCCTAAAACAATTAGGCCAGAAACCTCTCACAGGGCAGATGTATTAGTCAGGGTTCTTCAGAGAAGCAGAACCAAGAGGAGATATATATTAATAGATATACAGAAAGATTTATTCTAAGGGATTGGCTCACATGATTGTGAGGACCACAATCTGCCATCTGCAAGCTAGCAGCCCAGGAAAGTTAATGGTGTAGTTCCAGTCCTAAGAACCACAAGCGTCTAATGTCTGAGGGCAGGAAGAGATTGACGTCCCAACTCAATCCAAGAGAGCAAATTCACCCTTCCTCTGTCTTTTGTCCTATGCAGGCCATTAATAGCTGCGGTGCTGCCCACCATCACTGGTGATGGCAATTTTTCTTACTCTGTTCACCAATTCAAGTGTTAATCTCTTCCAGAAACACCCTCAGAAACATACCCAGAAATCACGCTTCACTATCTCTGGACATCCATTGGTCCCATTCAAGCTGACGCATAAAATTAGCCATCATAGGAGCCAATGGGTAGAAGCTGAAAGCCTCACAGAGTTGCCAAAGTAAATAAGACATTCAGCCAAAGCAAACATTTCTTGAAATGAGGTATACAAACCACAGTAGTAGGGAAGGTGACTGGGTGGAACATGCCATTATTTTAAGTGGTGGACAAGGGAAATTTTTAACACATATATTTCTTTTCATATGAGTGAGAAAGAAATATAACTAGCACAACAAACCAGGATGAACAAAGCAGTAAGATTTACAACCTGGGACAGAGCTAAGCTTGATGCTTAAGTTTGAAAACAAGTAGATCAATTTCAAGATAAATATGAAGAAGTCAGAGTAGCATTAGTATATAGTGACAAGATCATTAGGAAGTTAACAGCAGCTTGTGAAATGCTGGAACTAATTCAAGTCATGATACACTCCAGGGACCAAGACTCACTCTGAAAAAACTGCAGAATCTAGCGTAAGTCTTGCACATAACTGGAGCTCAAAAAACACTGACAAACATGTAAAAACATGACAGATGACAGTAAAGTGACCAAATGAAATACATCTCAGGACACCAACACCCACTCTGATCTCTCTGTCCTAGCTCCAACCTGGTTGACATAATGTCTTCTGTGATTTTCAGTGGCTTCTGCCGAGTTAGCCTGCAAACACAGTTCATTCAAAAGGAAAATGTAATTTCTGTGGTTAGGAGAAGCCCTTTCCAGGACAGCGGCTGATGGGTGCAAAACCAAGTGAAGAGACGGTCTCCTCTGGGTCAACAGGGATTCATCAAGAACTGACCGGAAGAGGCCACAGGGAGCTCAACCCGAAGCCACAAGGATGCCTGGACCCACCCATCCTCTCTCGTAACCTTTTGCTTCTAAATCTCAGCTCCTACTGGTAAGGGTGTCCTCATAAATCGAAACGAACCTGAATCAAAGTGACAAGTCTTCGCGTGCTGCATTCCCCCATAAACAAGCGAGATTTATACCTTCCCAGGGCTATTATCCAGGCACATTTATCTTTATTTCTGTGTGTAAGTAATGGGTGTGATGCCTCTGCTGACAAGTCCTGGGGGATTCATTACAG
Source organism: Cervus elaphus (assembly GCF_910594005.1). Classification (NCBI taxonomy): domain Eukaryota; kingdom Metazoa; phylum Chordata; class Mammalia; order Artiodactyla; family Cervidae; genus Cervus; species Cervus elaphus. The sequence continues at coordinate 21,891,256 of NC_057819.1, read as the reverse complement.
AAACCATGGATGAGGGGTTCCTTAGGCTCCTCCCCCTCCCCATTCTCAGCATATTTTTCAAACCAAGGAAAGAGAATTTCATTTAAAAGACATTTGGCCCATGTGAATAGCGTCATTCCTGGGTTCCAGCTTGACCAGGTGACAGATTTCCAGTGTCCGGGAAGCTGACAACATTTTTCTGCTTTTCTTTAATTACTTAATCTGGTGACCATTACTGAAGATATCACAGATCAAAATTAAGGAGAAACTCTATGCTAGGCAGCCCTGTGGCCAGGAGATGGGCCCACTCTGAAATGAATCGTTCCCTTAACCAATTTTTTACAAGATACTTATTGTATGCTGGGAGCTCTGATACACACTGAGAATGAACGTTTCCAAGTCATGCAAGATCCTCACTCTAGTTTAGAGGGAGAGATAAAGCATCAACAAGTGGACAAGTAAGATTCTTTCAGAAAACAGCTAAGTGCAAAGACAACGCAGTAGGATGACAGGGCTTAATGACCCCATGAACTGTAGCCTGCCAGTCTCCTCTGTCCATGGGATTCTCCAGGCAAGAATACTAGAGGGGGTTGCCATTCCCTTCTCCAGGGGATCTTCCTGACCCAGGGATCAAACCCCGGTCTCTTGCATTGCAGGCAGATTATTTACTGTCTGAGCCACCAGGGAAGCCCTTAAAACAGAAGGATGGGGAAGCTACGCTCACTCCCATCCCGGGGACTTTACCCTTGGTCTTCTCTCTGCCTGAGACATCACAGACACAGTCATCCTTGTCCTTGGCATCCATTCCAAATGGCCTCAGTGTTCTTGATGATGGCTCAATGCTCTACCATATGTTTGTAAAGATACAAATATCTCGGGACTTCCCTGGTGATCCAGTGGATAAGACTCCATGCTCCCAATGCAGGAGGCCTGGGTTCAATCCCTGGTCAGGGAACTAGATCTCAGGTGCATGTTGCAACTAAGTAGTTTGCATGCCGCAACTAAAAAGATTCTGCATGCCTCAATGAAGATCCTGAGTATGGCAACCACGACCTGGTGCTGCCAAACTAAAATAAATAAACATTTTTTTCAAAAAAGATGCGAATATCTCTTCTGGCCTGGATGAATCTTCCCCCTTGGATTTTGCCAAAGCTGGCTCCTTCTTCCCATTCAGAATTCAGATTCAGTGTCACCTTTCTGGGAGGCCTTGACTGAGCATATAAAGTAGCCCCTGCATCCCAGTCACTCTCTTTCCCATTATCGTTTCATCATCTTTGCGGGATCTCCCAAAGATGGTGGCAACACATCGCCCACCTGGCACGCTCCTTCCACAATGTCATCTTGTCATTCCTTCCACCAAGAGATGGGAGGTCCCCTCCCCTTCGGTCTGGGTGAGCTGTGACTGCTTTGGCCAGTGGAGTGCAGCACAAATGATATTGTATGACTTTGGAAGCAATGTCCTACAAGGCCATGCAGGTTGCCTTAAACTTGGGAGCCCAGAAGCCACCATGTTGTAAGGAAACCCCATCGTATGCAGGGGCTACATGCATACAGATACTCAAACCAGCAGTCCTAATCTTCGCGTCATTCCAGCCGGGAGAGTCAGAATGATGGGCGGGAGGAGTGGGGGGGGGAAACATGTGAGTGAAGGAGCTGGGAGAGATTCCCGCCCCCAGTCCTCAAGTCACCCCCAACCTTCGAGGCGTCCCAGCTGAGGCTCCAGGCGCTGTGAGGCAGAAACAGTTCTCCCCACTGTGCTCCGGTCAAATTTCCAACCCGCAGAATCCAGGACTATAATAAAATGGTTGTTGTAAGGCATTAAGTTTGGGGGTGATTTCTCATGCGGCAAGAGCGTCTGGAACATAGCATTTACCACTAAATGAAAGCATCTCCTTTATTGGTTTATTTTCACTTTACCCATGAAGCGTAACATTTCATTACGCAGGAACCATGCATGTTTTGTACACAGCCACTGGAACAGTACCTGGCATGCAAGAGGCCCTCAATAAATATTTCTTGAGCAACTAAAAAGGGAAATAGTGGCAAAAATGTGCACAGTTTGAAAACTGCAGTATTAGTGTCCTATGGCTGCTGTAACAAACGGTGGCTTAAAATAATGCTGGAGATCAAAGCCCAAATTAGCATCACTGTGCGAAAATCAAGGTGTCAGCAGGCCGCACTTCCTCCCAGGGCCCTTGGGGAAAATCTGTTCCCTGCTTCCTCTGAATTCAGGTGGGCGAGAGGTTCCTTGGCTTGTGGCCACATCACTCCAGTCTCTGCCTCTGAGGTCACATGGCCTTCTCTTCTCTCTGTCAAATCTCTCTCTGCCTCTCTCGCTATTTAAGGATATTTGAGACAGCATTTGGGGCCCTCCCAGGTAATCTAGGATCACCTTCCCATCTCAAGAGCTTTAACTTAATCACATCTGTAAATTCTTCTGCATATAATGTCGCATTCACAGGTTCCAGGAACTAGGATCATCTTCGAAGGGAGGGGACATTACTCAGCCTTGCAGATCATCCAGGAAAGCAGATCCAGCTCCTGGCAACACAGCAGGCCCCCTGCAGCATCCCCCACATGCACAGTTTCCACCCACAGGGTTCTGCCAGCACCACGCCTGTGGCAGATGCCAAACCCAGAAAATTCAGAACCTCTTCATGTTTAGAAAAGCAGGAGCAGAGATTAAAGAAAAGCCAGCTCGGCTATTTATTCTCCCTCCACTGACCTTTCGACAAAAATGGGGAGCCTCCATGTATAAAGTGCAGCAGCACAAGATTGAAGCATGTGAAATTCCTGCTATTTAACCATTTTTCTACCTACAAAAACTGCAGTTCCTAAAGAATCCCAGGCCTGAGGAGGACAAAGATCTCTAACTTCAGCCCTCAAAGCCCACTTGTCGGAACTGCTGCCAAGATGCAGAAATCCCCCCCAAGAAGGTTGCCCCAAAAAGGTGAAATAAAGGTAAATAAACAGCCCTCAATAGCCATGAACCAGTTGCACAGTCTAGCTGCCTTGAATTTCTTTTTAAAAATATTTATTTATTTGGCTGTACCAGGTCTTAGTTGTGGCATTCGGGATCTTGCAGCATGTAGGATCTAATTCCCTATGGCATGAGATCTAATGGAACCCAGGCCCCCTGCATTAAGAGTGAAGAGTCTTAGCCACTGGACCACCAGGGAAGTCCCTAGCGGCCTTGAATTTCATTCTTGCTTTTGGAAAGGGTATCATGGCAACAGCTGGGGGGTGGGGAGGGGGAACACATCTGCCTTGGCAGCTCCAATGGCAACTGTGAATAACATGCAAATGAATGTGCATGGTTGTGTTCTCATAAAGCTTTATTTAAAAAAACAAGCTGGGGCCAGATTAGGCTCACAGGTTCACAGTTTGCCAACCTCAGCCCCAAGTCCAAGCTTTTGCCTTCCAACCTCATGGACAATCAAACCTTCAAAACAAGCTTGGCAGCACCTCCCACAAGCCTGACCTTCCTTAAAGCACAGCGGATGCTTCTGCATCTCCTTCAGCGAGGCTGTATTAAAAATATATGAATCCTGTGGATTGACACACTCCCTCTTTTAAGGAGAGGCTCTTGTGATTTCCAAACTACCTCTCTGTTTCCTGGTGTGGCTGTCAGAGAGAACAGAGCAGCAGATTTCTGAAGCTAGCCCCCACCTCCTTGCAGGAGAAGCTAATCACTTTTCAGCTTCCATGAAATCTTCAGGACTGGATGACAGGTGCCAGGACATGAACGAACCCTGACCCAGCATCGCTTCTGCAACATCCAAGCGATGAGAAATTCAAATGCAGAGTTAAAGAAAAACACACACAACCAGACTACTTAAAACTCGGTGATGAAGGTTGACAATGGCAGCCTAAAAGAGGACCCAGGTGAATCTGCTAATTGTTCCCCCGCATTAGACACTAGTTTCATCAAACCCACAATCAGTCGCTGTGACAACTTCAACTAGAATCTGTCCTTCTGGGGCCACCTTTTCATCTTGACTTGTTGAAAGATGTTATTTTTCCCTCAGACATATCCACACTCAAGAACATCTCACTCCACCCATATGCAAACCACACCTGTAAGAAATAAAAAAGGAAAAAGGGAAAGAAAGAGAAAGGGCAGAGACCTCACTCCCAGGCCCTGGCTCCCTGCATCTCATCCTCCAAGGTCCAGACTCCAGAAGGTACACTGGGTGGACCATTTCGACTAATTGTTGAACAAGAAAAGACCCTTTCATACCATGAAGCTGAACCCAAGGGAGCAATTATTATGAGATAAAAAGAAAAGGCATCTGCATGCAGGAGGATAAATTTGCACACTTTTCCATTTCATTAGGAGAGTCTTCTGTGGATTTTTGACAGTCACCTTGAACAGAATTAGAGAGAGAACTGATAATTGCCTAAAGCATACAGCACAGCCATGCCGCCCCTATGGGGGCACACCCCTCCCCCCAACACACACACTCATACACACACACACACACACACACACACACACACAGTTGCTCTGCGAGAGGCTACCCCTCCCCTCCCCGGCCCCTATTTTGTTTCTGAACTAGGGATGGGGGGATGAGTCATATGGAACTCCGATACTTCCATTGAAATGCAAACCCATGCTCCAGCCCGCTCCCCGAATTTCTTCCAGTTCTTCCTTCTAATCAAAGAGGATGAGGGCTCCCTGTCATTTCCTGGTCACAGCTGCCACCTTTTAAAAGTAGGAAGAGACACGTAAGCACACTCCCAGTCCCCAGGGGAGGGGGAAATGCAGTTAACCAAAACCATAATTCCATCTCAGATCTTGGTGCCGCTGAAGAGATGAAGGACAATCTTCCCAGGTCCTTTGGGGGTGACAGGTATGGAGATGCCCCTGGCAGAGTGTCAGCTCACTTAACTTGCAGGCAAAACTAACCACTTACAAATGTCTTCTGCTACTTCTAGGTCTAACCTGATTGAGCAGAGTGGACAGAGACTGGTCCACCTCACCTCAGTTCACCTCAGAATTTTCAAAAACAAGCTGTCCCTTGGGATACGCTGCAAGGTTTTAACATTCCCCTTCTCCCCAAAGTTACTTTTGGTTTCTTGCTCTTTCCCTCTGTCACTGATTTCTTTCAAGCTCCCCGTGTGAGCTAAGACCCACAGAAACAAGGATGAATACAAAGGAGTAGTAGAGAACCATGCCAAGTGCAAATGCCAATGTCAGACCCAGGTTCAAATCCTGGTCCGACCACTTCTTGGCTGGATGACCTTGAATGTGTTATATTATCTTTCTATGCCTCTAGAATGGAGGTAGTAATAGTAGAACCTCAGGACAGATTATTATGAAGATCGAAAATGAAGTGATACGTGATAAGTGCTTAAAGCCTTGCTCAATGAAGGGTCATTATTACTATTATTATTACTACTATTATTTTTTTCATTTATTTTTATTAGTTGGAGGCTAATTATTTTACAATATTGTAGTGGTTTTTGCCATACGTTGACATGAATCAGCCATGGATTTACATGTGTTCCCCATCCCGATCCCCCCTCCCACCTCCCTCTCCACCCCCTCCCTCTGTACTACTGCTATTATTATTATTATTTTAGCACATGTTGGACAAGTAATCAACTACAGCTTATAAGGGGCCTAACTGGGTGCCAGACACATGGTGAAAGCTCCACAAACATGAACTGTTATTATTTTCACCACAAATGGCCAGGATACTACAGGGACACAGACATCCTAAGAAGACGGACACAGTGCTAAAGAAACACAAGGCTAGAGTGTTTAATTCTACCTAGGGAGGAGATGGTCAGAGGCAGCCTCCCCCAAGGGGTCATTTCCTCTGCCAAGCTCCTTCACAATGACAGATGGATATTTCAAAATCGGACAGCTCACAACCCCATCTCAGCATCTCACAGGGGAGGCAGGCTGCTCCCACCTAGCTCCACAGGGCTCCACCCCCAGAGCAAGCGGATTTTTCTAAGCTGTTTTCATCATCTGGTGAGTTTTCTGAGTTCTTAGGAGTGTCACTATTTTTGTAACTATCCCAGAAGGCTGAGATGGGATCAGCATGGCACATTTTAAGAAAAAGTTGACCAATGAAAGCTCTTCCTGAAGGAGCACCCAGGGCAGAAGAGGACCCTGGGACTCACTGTTCTCAAACCAGGTGGAAGGACTACAAATATCAAGCCAGGAGGCAAACATTTCAGGGAGAGGAGGCCCCAGTGGTGGACAGGGGTATCGTGTGCTTCTTTGGGAGGAGGGCCTAAGATGATCACCCTGAAACAAAGTTTAGCTCAAAGGAACTGAAGAGACGCCCTCTGGGCTTCCAGCCTTTCTGCAAAGCAGTTAAATGAGCCTTGAAGGCATTCTGGCCATTCCAAGCATCACAAGAACGATCCACCCTAGCAGTTGGCCATCTGGGTTGAGGTGCCATCTTTCTCCTGTGTGACCTTGTCCCCTGTGGCCATAGTTGATTGGACCGGATCTGGACGCCTGACTCTAGGGGAGTCAATCATATTCTCCTTCTCGGGCATGTGAATTTGAGACCCAGAGACAGGGAGTATGGGACTCCGTGGGAGGCTGGAACAGAAGTGCCTAAAGGAAGAAGCTGTGCGGCAACCTCAGTCCACCATGGGGATGAGCAAACAGGAGAAAAGCAGGCCTGGAGAGGGAAGAGAAGGAAAGCAAGGGTGTAGAGAGGAGGGCAAAGTGACAGCAGGTTCTGGGGACTTCCCATTTCCTGACTCCAGCTTCTTGAGGCCACGCTGGCAGCATTCTGCCATGAGGCTTGACAAAACTCAGCTTTGTCTTGCTTTGGTTTCTGTTCTTTAGCACCAAAAACGTTTCTTACAACTCTGACCACTGAACGGTGGGAATTCTACCTCGTTAGGTAGTGAGCACACGAGCATACTAGAGGAATATGCCTGTCCACAAGAAGGCAGAACATAGCACTCTCCTAAATTAAGTAGGAGATGGAATTTAGTCCAAGGATTTGCTGGAGAAGTCCTTCCAGCAAATTCTAGGAAGCTTGAGATAATGGATCAGATGTGGCACAGAGATGTATTCCAATTTGCTGTCGTTTGGTTTGGCTTTTGCCCATCCGCCATTTTTTATCATAATTGATTGGGGGTTTGGGGTGATTTTTCTTAAATATTTATTTATTTGGCTGTGTCAGGTCTTAGTTGCGGCACTTGTGACCTTGTAGTTGCAGCGTGTGAACCCTTAGTCTCAGCTTGTGGGATCTAGTCCCCTAACCAGGGATTGAACCTGGGCGCTCTGTATTAAGAGCACAGAGTCCTAACCACTGGGCCACCAGGGAAGTCTCCATAATTGAGTGTTGCTGCTGCTGCTGCTAAGTCGCTCAGTCGTGTCCGACTCTGCGCGACCCCACAGACGGCAGCCCACCAGGCTCCCCTGTCCCTGGGATTCTCCAGGCAAGAACACTGGAGTGGGTTGCCATTTCCTTCTCCAATGCATGCATGCTATTACAAAATTGGAAGGTTTCACATAAATCTCTAAGTGTGTGGTCTTTCGGGAAGACAACTCTGACAACATTGGGCCTATACTCCTAAGTGGAACTGATTAGCTAGAGCTGAGCTGTCACCAGCTCCTCCATCTGGAACACGTGGTCTCCAGTTTGCCCACAATCCTCCCCCTTCCCTAATGTCCCACCAACCAAGAGTCTGGGTTATCAGTTGCTTCATCAAGCTTACAGTATTGTTAGAGTAGAGAAATATTCCTCTGCACCCAAGTCTCTATCCAAAGAAGAATCAAAATGTAGGTAGAGAGCAGCAACTTTCTCCCACCCATCCTGATTCACTCCCTTATATGACTGCCTGAGCCCTGCAGATCTCTGAGTTTGCAATCCTTGGTTTAAAGGCCCCTACAGCTGCTTTCAGCAAGGGACCCAGAAACAACAGTGTCTGAAAGCCCATCCTCAATGAAAAATCTCATCACAAAATACATTTCCAACCAGTTCTTCTTTGCTAAAATGCTTTTTCATATTATTTAATATTAAATTTAAAAGCTAGTTGGATTCAGGGACTTCCCTGGTGGTCTAGTGGCTGGGACTCTGTGCTCCCAATGCAGGGGGCCTGGGATGGATGCCTAGGCAGGGAACTAGGTCCCACATACTACAGCTAAGAGTTCACATGCCACAACAATCCTGCGTGAAACAGCTAAGACTTGACACAGTCAAACAAATAAATAAATAAATATATTTTTTAAGAAAGCTAGCTGGATTCAGCCCAAATTTAAGATACTTTTTTATATTCTCAAAACAAGTCTCACTTTCTGAGTCAAACATACTATGTCTTAAGCAGCAAGACACTCCTCCATGCCACTCAATTCTCAAACTCCCAGGCCAGCCCCAGGAAGATACCTGTGCCCTACTGAAATCTGTTGAAACTGGCAATTTGGAAATAAAGAAATTAAAGGAGACCCCAATTGCTCCAGAGCATTGCACTTAGTGCTAAATTAGCAATTGTTGGAAGTGATCTTGTCTTTATAGACAGAGAAACCTCATTAAATGCTACTACAAAATCAAATAAGGAGATGGAAGCATTAAAACAGGAAATGCTGAAAGGTCACCTTGGGAGCTATTGGCATGTCGTCCTGGGTTTCTTAAGTGAATAGATGGAAACCCAGATTTCCAGGAAGTAAAGGGCAAGGACAGTTGTGGCTGTTTCCCCAGCATGCCTTGGGAGGAACCCTTCAGGATCACAAGTGTGGCTGTGTTTAACTGTATTTTCTTAGAGTCTGTATTTGTCTATCTGGCACCCATGCATTACACAGCCAATTATATTAACTATATTTTCTTATTTTCTATACTTTTGATGTTCTGGCATTTGCGAGCCTCAAAGACCCAGAGTGTGTCTGCTCATCCAGGGTCAACTGATTCTTAAAGATAGTAACAGCTTGCCATGAACACACTTTTCACCCAACGTCACCCAATCTCAAATCCACAACCCCAATGACCTCCTTTTGTAACTCTTACACCAAGCCAATATTCCCCTAAATTAACCCAAAGCCAGGTGCCAGGCCACTACAGACCACCCCTGCAGCTCCATGGGAACTCTTTCAACTACTCAACACCAAGCTGTTTGCTCTGCCCTGCCTGGCCGTTCCTGTAGAAACCTCAGTAAAGCCTCTCAGCTTTCTCCCTGCTCCCCTATGCCTCTTGACTCCCCTGGTGCTTCCCCCAAGGCCCTACATGGCATGTGGCACCCCCTCTCTCTAAGCTCGGAGTATAATCAGCTTCTTCCTTCTAAGCATCATTCTCATTTCTTTCTGTGGCCCCACCAGTTTCATTCCACCAGGCTCAACACCTGCATTCTTAGGACAAGTTGGGATGGTATTTTTGAAACATAAATCACTGCTTGCTGGGCCCAGTGCATCTTCCTTGCTCTCCGCACCCCCTTTCCCATGCAGTCTTTTGGGCTTTCTGTGTTCACTGCCTCAGGGAAGGAGGGACCCAAAGAGAGCTGAGAAAAGAAAAATGGATGTTCAGCTTTTGAGTTTCAAAAGCCTGTGCCTCATGGGGCGCACTCAGTACTCCTGTGTTTAGACAAAAGATTTGATAGAATATGTAACGAGCAAGAGTGAAGCTTCCTGCCTAGAGACTGAGTGAATTCCCCAGACGGGGGGTAAGGGAGAACTGAAGGGGACACGAGAAGAGTGTGAGGTCAGCAGGGCCCAGGACCAGGGCATCCGAGGAGCCAGAGAAGGTCTGACAAGCACAGCACAGAACATCGAAGTAACTATTTCTGCCAAAAGCAAAACAACTTGACATTTCCCTTATGCAACAGGGATTTATTGCAGGTAAATGAGCCAGTTTTCTGCAGGCTCCTGAAATATCAGGACTAGTTTATCAGGGACTTCATCCATGGCTCTCAATCCTGCCTCACTTCCTGTGATGGGCACAGGGACACGTTGCCCAGATCCCACTGCCACCAGGGCCCTGTGGCCCCAGCTGCTGTGAGTGTGGGCTGCACATGGCCTGAGGTCACAGAGCCCAAAGTCGTACCCATTCCCAGGGTAACCTACAGCTAGTGACAGATGGAGGCCAGGGCTGTGAAAGCTCAACCATCTCAGCCCAGGGGGGACATTCCCCATTAGACACCCTGTACTCTAACCTCTGTCTCAGAGTCTTCTTACTAAGACCCCAACTTGTAATACTTCCTGTTATAACTGAATGTTTGTGTCCCCCCGGAAATTCATATGCTGAAGTCCTAGCCCCTAGTCTGATAATATGAAGAGATGGGGCCTTGGGATGTGATCAGATCACAAGGGTAGAGCCCCATGAATAGGATTAGTACCCTTCTAAGAAGAAGTTGCTCTGCTCTCCATTATATGAGAATACAACAGGAAGGGGCTGTCTGCAAGCCAGGAAGTGGACACCCAGAACCACATTAAGAACCCTGATCTCAGACATCCAGCCTCTTGATCTGCGAGGAATAAATCTTGTTTAAGCTGCCCAATCAATGGTATTCTGTTACAACAGCCCAAACTGACTAAGACACTTCCTGATTAAATATCTGCCTGGCGCCCAGACTGGTAACCACTGATTAGGGCAAAGGTAAGACTTATGTGTCACTAAGTCCTTTGTGAGCTCCATGACCTCAGGGTGAGGGGCAAAGGAGGAAGTCTGGGGGCCAGGTAGCTGGTTATAAAGAGGGAGATGTCACAGGTTAGGTTCTCCAGGAAGAAGACTAAGATGGAGGGAAGAGGGAAGGGTGGTTATTGGCGTGCATCCCTGGGACAGCACCTGTGGAAGGAAGAAAAGGGAGCAGGAGTGGGCAGAGGGAGGAGGAGAATCATGGTACAAGCTGATGATTAACAACTTCTGAGCAGACACTCCCCCACTTCCACTGCCCCTTCCCCTGTGAGGCTCCTTCCCACAAAAAAAAAAACACCAGCTTGAAGTATAACCCAAAACATAAATAAAAGAGCCTGAATCAACTGGGTTTATACCTTTAAGTGGAATAGATACATTGATTTATAATTTATTAGCCCTTCCACGGGGCACACTCAGACACAAAGCCATAAGCATACTGAAATGCTTTTTGTTATGCATCTAGCCATATAAACTCTATCAAACCCTATATAAATCCAGATAAAGGTAATAAACTTAGTGTAGTAAAGGGCCATTGGCAACTAATAATTGATGGCCCTTGGTAACCTACCTAAAATATTACAATAACTGAAGTCTCCAGTCAGAGATTTCATTTTTTTTTTCCTCTTAGATATAGCCATTTTAAGCTTTAAGATATTTAAAAAGGGTTAGATGGAATTAGGATGGAATTAATCTGGTTTACCCTCATAAAGCTGCTTCTTCAGGTGTTTCTGAGATTCTGTTTTCTTAGATGTGTCTCCCACCAGCTCCTAATTTTTCCCCTGAAGGAAGACAAGACAAGGGCCCCAGAATTGCAGAATCATTGCTTAAACTACTAGCAATGAGTATCAACAAGCCTGTGGGTGGTATTTCTGACTCTCCTTCCTGACCACTATCTCCAAGATTTGCTTCTGGGAATAAAAAATCATATTGGTGGGGATTTTCTTTAAAGTCTTCCGCTGCACAGAATCAATGTGCAAATCCAAAGTAACGCTGAAGGATGTGCCCTGAAGCACTTAAGTGCCTCAGGACGTTTCTGAGCTGCAAAATCACAGAAAACCAACTCAAGCTGGCTTAAGAGGAAAAGGGAGTTTATTGGCCGAAGGAAATGAAAAAGCAAGAGCGAGGTCCTACATCATGCCCTCTGTGAGGGGGCGGGAAAGGGTGCTGCGGTGCAGAGGGGGAAACCATAGTACCACATTCCTGCACTGTCCCAGGAAACGGTTTTGAGATTTCCTCCAGCAGGTCAGGTCCATCCCAGAGCCAATGACAGTGGCTGGGGGAGATGCGGTGCTCTGATTGGCCAGGAGGAGGCTCCACTCTGATTGGCCAGAACATGATCTCTGATTGGTCACATGGGATTAAAGGTACATTAACGGCCCCAGAACCAAAATTGATAATCAAGGAGAGGGGCAAAGTATGAGGACTGGGAGTCAGTCACATTGCAAAATCTTCAAGGAACGTCTTTCAACAGAATGCAGACAGGAGGGGGCTGGCTGAGGCATAGATTTGCTCAGATCTCATCATCTGTGAACAAGCACAATCTTGGGGAAACCCCAAGGATACCCCAGAATCTTATCTCCTGGGAGGTTCTGGACTAGATAGAGCCTTTTGTATCAAACCGTTTCAGGCGAGCTGTTTCCTAAAACCAGCAGAAAGAGAATATCAAATAGGTAAGCATGCTTAGACTTTTTCAGAGCTACTCTGTAGATGCTCAAAGGGGTGGATGATTACGGGCACACAGAAAGAAGAAAAAGAACAAGCTTGACGATCAGATCTGAGCGTTGATGGAAAGTGTTATCTTTCTAGTAGTGAGCATCTTGTCACTGGCAGCAATCAAGCAGCATTTGGAGGCATGTCCTTGCATAGGGGTAAGGAACCTCTCAGATTCCCTTCACTTGACTTAATGCCTCCTAAAAATATCCATCCAGTGGTGGGAATGGTAGTAACTTAAAACAAGTACCAAATACTGTCCCCTGCCCCCTCCACCACTCACCTAGTCTCTCCCAATGCAAGATATGATGAAATTCTAAAACCCCAAACACCATCATATCAGAGAACTGGAGATGCCTAACAAGTAGATGGAGCCAAAATGATGGATTCCTCCAGACCACAAAATCCATCACTTCCATCCAGGGGAACAAAGGGCGGGAGGAAGCGCGCCTGAGAGCCGGCTCCACTCTGCTTTAACAGAATCAAAGCACTTTAACATTTCACAAAAGAGCCCCAAATGGAAAAATCAGTGTTTGTACACAGAGGCCAACCCTGGTATCCAGAGCTTCCTCCTTAAATGGCACTGTGTGTGCTAAAGACACTGAAATTGTCCTGAAGTCTTGCATACTGTGCATTCATGCCGAAGCAAATGGGAATCACTTAATAAAGGCTTCCAAATGCTGCCGCACAAATAATAATAGTAATCACAATCATAACACTGGCACGCTGTTTCGAAACATGGCATCAGAGTTGGGATGGCATGTTAATAAACAGGGCAAGAGATGCAGCCCAGGAAGCCAACTTCCTCATGGATTTAGCGAGGGCTCCATTCATATTCATAATCCTATGCATTATTTACACTGAAGGGCTTGCTCCCTAACCCCAAACAAGCTCTCCTTCAGTGGTTGGTGGGGAAGGTGGGAGAGAGGACGGGTGCTCCCCAAGCTCACACTGACAGCGATGGGGGTTTTATGATCTCAGAAGACTGACATTCCATTCAGCGCAGAGCAGTTTCCACTCGATACTGAGCAATCACTTGTCACCAAGCAGAAAGCCAGTTAGATCACAGGAGAGGTGCCACCAGTCACTGCCAGGGCCAGAGCACCCACAGTCAGAACGCACTTACTTGTGGTCAGTGGCCTGCCTCTGCCTGCCCTGTCGTGTGGGGGCAGCACACAAACATCCTAGTTTATATCTCACCTTGATAGTCGTTTTCATGACTCCCCCAGCCTGCATCAGGCCATCTGGGCCAGTCGACTCAAGCACCTCAAGGCAGGCAGATCCTGAGTTCGTGGATCTTGAGGAGCAGCTGGGGAGCAGGGCAGTGGGATGGGTATGTGGCTCCTGCAAAGCCACGATGCAGAGCAAGCCAGAGGCTGAGAGAGTCTGTGGCACCTGCTCACCTGTCCCCACGCCCACCTCCTGGGCTCTCTGCACACTGGCAGAACCCACAACGTTGAGGCCTGTGCCCAGTGCCATGTCCCCATCACGCTCTGGGTAAGCAAGGAGCCAGGGTGCTTGCATTCATTAAGAACCTAACAGCTCCAATCTGACATTGGTTCTTGGTTCAAGGAGTGGCTGCTGTCCCTCCAAGGCTGGCTGTGATGACCTGCACCAGTTCCCACTAAGGCCTTCATCCTGGCAACTGGCCCACTGGCCACAAGGTACTAGGGGCCCCAGTTGGAGGGCGATGAGCTCTCTCCACTACCTGTGCCCTGGCCATGCCTTCAACAGTCAGAACCCGAAGGATGCTAGTGTCTACCACAGGTTCCTGTGACCAAGATCAGATCAACTTGCAGGGGGATAAGGCGAGAGCTAGGGTTGCTCAGTGGGGTTCTTTCCCTGACAGGTAGGGTGGAGGCAAGAGTACCAAGCCCTCCACCCTCCCCATAACTGCATCGTGGCTCAGCTCAGCTCCCAGAAACAAAGAAGGGTTCACACCCTCTTTCCAGAGTCTTGGTTTTCAACATGGCTCTTTTATAATAGGATTCTGAAAAGAAACAATGAAAATAGAAGGAAAAATGAAAAACAATAAAACAAAAGTAACCAACAAAAGTACTTTAGTTGTTGCCTTCGAGTTATTTCAAGGGACACGCCCTCCATTAGTGCTAATGGTATATGGTTGTTGTCATAAGAGGGAAAAAAAGAATGATGTACTGACACATACTATAGCATAGATGAATCTGGAAAACATGATGCTAAGTGAAAGAAACCAGACGTTGTATGATCCCATTGATATGAAATGTCCAAAACAAGCAAGTCCATAGAAACAGAAAGTAAATGAGTGGTTGCTAAGGGGACAGGGGAGGGATGAGGAAGAAGAACTTAAGGGGTATGGGTTTCCTTTAGGGTGATGAAAAATTCTGGAACTAGACAGCAGTAATGATTGCACAAGATTGTGAGTGTACTAAATTGCTTTTTTCTCATATTTCGATATCTGCTGCTAAGTCACTTCAGTCATGTCCGACTCTGTGCGACCCCATAGATGGCAGCCCAACAGGCTCCCCCATCCCTGGGATTCTCCAGGCAAGAACACTGAAGTGGGTTGCCATTCCTTCTCCAATGCATGAAAGTGAAAAGTGAAAGTGAAATCGCTCAGTTGTGTCCGACTCTTAGCGACCCCATGGACTGTAGCCTACCAGGCTCCTCCGTCCATGGGATTTTCCAGACAAGAGTACTGGAGTGGGGTGCCATTGCCTTCTCCAATTTGATATCTAGATTCCAATAAAATTAGTTTCCTTTGTGACTCAATTTTTCTTGCTGTTTTTCAGTCACTAGGTTCAGTCACTAGGTCAAGTCTGACTCTTTGCGACCCCATTGACTGCAGCACGCCAGGCTTCTTTATCCATCACCAACTTCCAGAGCTTGCTCTAACTCATGTCCATTGAATCCGTGATGCCATCCAACCACCTCATCCTCTGTCGTCCCCTTCTCCTCCTGCCTTCAATCTTTCCCACCATCAGAGTCTTTTCCAATGAGTCAGTTCTTCACATCAGATGGCCAAAATATTGGAGCTTCAGCTTCAGCATCAGTCCTTCCAATGAATATTCAGGGTTGATTTCCTTTAGGATTGACTGGTTTGATCTCCTTGCATTTAAAAACATTTTCCTGAGACAGCTTTGCCTATCTACCAAAGGGGCCCAAGGTGCAAAATAGATCAAGAATCCCAGCTTTAAAGGAAACTGCTCTATCCCAGCCCACTACCACTTGGCTACTTTGGGAGCTCTGGAGATGGTTACACCCCTCCACACGCTCATGGGATCACTCATTCAGCAAAGGTATCTCAGGCCCATACTCTGGATTAAGTCAGTGCCAAGGTCCTTCCTGGCCATTCAGAGCTTCCAGCCCAGTGGGAGGAGCAGATGTCCCCCAGGTAATCACACTACACAATCCCTAATCACAAAGCACAATGAGCCAAGTGCATGAAAGCAAAGAGCAGAGGAGTCAAGGAGACGCAAGGTGGAAACTTAACCTGGTCTGGAAGAGGGCTGAGTGGCCCAGGAAGTGGCCTCTGAACAGAAAAGGTGGGCTTTCAGTTTCCCAGGAAAGTGTGTTTATAGAGCTAGGGTGCATGTACTTTTTAAAATGGTCTCCTGGGGAATTCCCTGGTGGTCCACTGGTTAGGACTTGGTGCTTTCACTGCCGGGGCTGGGGTTCCAGGTTCAATTCCTGATTGAGGAACTAAAATCCCGAAAGCTGTGAGGCAACTGCCCCCAAAAAATGGCCTCCTGGACCTCAAGTGAAGGTGTCAAGGACTCATGCCTACTCTCTGACTCTCGACCATCCAGGGCCAGAAGTTTCATTTAAGTGGAGGTTTCTTAAGGTCTGGGAATGAGGGTGCCTGCAAGATAGTTCAGCAGGGCCCAGGAGATATGCAGGTGAGCCCTGGGAAGATGTCAGCTCTAATAACACGTCCTGTCAAAGGGAGCTGACAGCGGAGAAACGTGCCACTAATCAGAATAGCAATTCTGGGAAGCTGGTTCTACACTGACGCTGAGGAAGTGACAGAGACTTAGTCCCAAATCAACGTGGAGTGCGTTCCCTCAGCTCCAGTGTGATGGCTGCAGCCACTAAACGTGTTGGTCAGTGTTGTGTTGCAGACGACAGAATCACTCCCAACAGCTGAAGCGGAGAGAGACTCCTTAGAGGGAAGCAAAGGGCTTAGGGATCATTGGGAAGGTTGAAGAAGCAGGCTCTATACATTAATATTTCAGAAAGGACCCTCCGAGCCACCTGGAGGATCCAGGGCATGAAGAATTACTGTCCTCTGGATGATGTGGAAGCCACCAGCTGAACTGGGAAATTACCACCATAGCTGCCACCTCCAGAATCACGCCAGCTCTGCCGCTATCCAGAAGCCAGTACCACAAGGAAGCCACTACTGTCCAGAAGTCACAATTTACAGGCTGCTGCTGTGGCACCATGCCTGCTACAATCCACCCCATCAAAATTGGTCCCCACGCCTGCCTCTGCACCCCCTCAGGAGCAGTCAGTGGTTTTGCTGACACTGCCCCCACAAAAGCCAGGCACCTCCACTAGGACCCTTGCCTAGAGAAATAGAAGAACAGTAGCTCTCCCTCACCTCCACCTCCGAATCTCAAGTGTATGCACCTGGGCCAACTCACACTCAATTCCAGGACGTTAGCATCATTGAGGAAAAGGTATGATGTTCTAATGGGCTTATAGAAAGGCAAGGATGTGGGCTGCAGCTGCTCACAGCTACCCTGCCACTGTAAGAAGAGCACAGAAAAAAGTAGAGCCCAGAGACTAAAAGAAAGAGACCAAGCTCCAGTGGAACATCCTCAGTTCCTGGATCCAACCATGCCTGAACTCAAGATTTTTTCTTTTTTTTTTTTTTTTTCTTTTTTTTTTTCCTTAAGAAGTTTGACTTGAGTTTCTGTTTTTTATAACCAAAAGAATCCTGACTGTGACACCAGTTCAACCCCCAAGGCAAGAAAGCCTTAGGTCTATCCTTGGGGACACAGATCAGTGCATATGCTGAATCACTTCAATCACGTCCGACTCTGTGACCCCCTGGACGGTAGCCCACCAGGCTCCTCTGTCCATGGGCTTCTCTCATGCCCCCCTCCAGGGGATCTTCCCAACCCAGGAATCGCACCCACGTCTCTTATGTCTCCTGCATTGGCAGGTAGGTTCTTTGCCACTAGTGCCAACTGGAACACCACCACCAGAGCAAATCAGAACCCGCCTGACTGAATCATCCACACTTATAAATCTCACACTCCTCCTCCCTTCCAACTTCTAAACCTGAGACTTCAACTCATCTCCCCCTCCTCTATCTCTCTCCTGAATGGACAAGACTGAATTGCCCATTCATCATCTCCTCCAAGAAGCCTTCCTTGACCCTCCCAAGCCTGGCATCTCAGTTCTGCCCTCTCACCCTCTCTCTGGGCACATGCTACCATAATACCATGTTGGACAGAAACTTGATCTCCCTTCAGGGAATGAAACTCTCTTGAGAATGAAGATCTGTGTCTTCTATTCCCAGCACTAAATCAGGGACTGGGACTGGATGGGGTTCAACTGATATTTTCTTATCAAAGAAATGAACTCATCTCCTTCAGGTCTACCATTTATTTGCCTTATCTCCCCCTTTTCTTATCAACTCCCAGATTCTCTTCCTTCTAATTATTCTCAACACTTTTAAATGCAAATAAATAGCCAGTGTTTTCAGAGGAAACAGATCAACAGTGATCTGCAAAACTATAAAATTCTCTTGTGATCTTAACCCTCCATTTATCTTAGACATCTCAATCATCTTTTCTCATCTTTTTCTTCCATACATTTCTCTGAGGTTTAGAACTTTCCAAACAAAATCTTTCTCAAAAATCAAACCCAGAAAACAGAACCCCTGGACTTACAAAAATCGCTCTTTGAATACACTGGAAGAAATGAACAAATACAAAATCAACACTTCATGCTCCTGGGAATTAACTTCAGCAGAACAGCCCAAAGCTTGAAGGAGAAGGAACAAGGAGAAGAAACCAAACTGCATAAAGCAGAGAAAGCAAAGCTCGAATTTGAGATTGTTTTGACAAACAGAGGCAGCCACGTGAAAAAAAATATGTAATAACCTCCAAGAAATTCCCCAGTCTTTACTCTAAGAAACCAATCCTTTCAGGAAAAAGAAAAGAAAAAGAAGGAGCATAAAATCCAAATACAATCAAGTCTGGTTTTGAAAAACAAATATGAGCAGTTGCTCTGTGCTTCCTACATCTCAGAATTTTGTTCATTCTTGGATGAAAAGTGCAAAAGATTAGGTCGTTGGCACATGGAAACCTGCTTCAGGAGCCATGGCCCTTCTGATCAACTCGGGGGGAAAATTAACGGGCATTGGAACCACTGACAGATTCACTGAACCACATACATCAAGCTTCCACGCTGTGTGTCAAGATTGTTGCTAAGCAGAAAGAAGACAGCAACCAGCAATGGAGAGAGCTGCCCCCATCCAGGAGGCGAACTTGATTTAAGTAAGCACGCCTCTTATACTAATAAGTTGAGATCACGTTCTACAAAGAAACTGAACAGAATACCAGGAGAGAGAACTTAACCTGAGGTCCCAAGAAAGCCTGTTTGAAGTGGGGATTATCAAACCAAAGGCGCATTCCCAGGGCGCCCCCTGGAGGTCATCTGAGGCACTGACTGGCCGCTCCCAGACATTGGTGACTTATACCTCGAACATCTACCTCTCTGGCTACCTAGGCTCTCCTGGCCCCTGGAGCATGTTCAGCCTGATATGGGCAGTGCCAGCCAGGAAGGGTGGAGAGGTGGTGATAAAACTCCGTTCCTTTGCGGCTGGGTGGGACTTTTTGGAGGTGTGTTCTAGCCAGTCACCCAGGGGCAGTGAGCCCCAGGTGCCCTGTGATCTGCCCATCAGCACACCTGTGATTACCTGTGCTCTCGTCCCTGTCTCCACCCCCACTGCCCGTGATCACCCCTCCAGTGACCTACCTGCATCCTAATCTTTGTCTCGGGACCAAACTCAGGCACCCATGAAAAGATTACAGGAAAAGGAACAGTCTATCCGAAAATCCCAAAGGCAGAGAGCTCAGCTGGCCTTTCCGAAGAACAGGAAGGCCAGGAGGACAGGGCGGGAGCAGACAGATGGCATCAGGTGGTGTTTATTTTTTGTATTATTTCTTTATTTTTGGCTGCACTGGGTCTTTAGCTCCAGTTGCAGCGAGTGGGGGCTGCTCTTCCTGTGGCACACGGGCTTCTCATTGCAGTGGCTTCTCTGGTTGTGAAGCACAGGCTCTGGGGCGCACGGGCTTCGGTTGTGACTGTGGGCTCTGCAGCACAGGATCAGTAGTTGTAGAGCATGGGCTGAGTTGCCCTATGGCAAGTGGAATCTTCCCGGACCAGGGATTGATCCCTGGGTCAGGAAGATCCCCTAGAGAAGGAAATAGCTACCCACTCCAGTGTTCTGGCCTGAAGAATTCCATAGAGAAGCCTGGCAGGCTACTGTCCACAGGGTCACAAAGAGTTGGACACGACTGAGCAACTAACGTTTTTTAAGAGATTATGCTACACAGCAAAGCTTGAGAACCACAGCAGATAAGAGGTCCGCCCCAACATCCGGCATCAGCAGATAAGGCAAGACCAACATCACAGCAATCTACATATTCAGTATGAGAAACATGAAAATAATTCCAACTTGAAGCCAAAAGGAAAGAAATGTTCTCACCTGATCATAGATGTCACAGAACAACAAATGTTCTTATCCCGGAGTCTACAGGATCAGGGCTAGTTTAAGAAACAGCCCCAGTATGCATTGCAACACTGTTTACAATAGCCAAGACATAGAAGCAACCTAAATGTCCACCAACAGAGGAATGGATAAAGAAGATGTGCTACAATGGAAATACACATGGAATAATATTCATCCATTAAAAAGAATAAAATAGAATAAAAAGAATAAAATAATGCCATGGATGGACCTAGAGACTGTCAAACTGAGTGAAGTCAGACAGAAAAAGAGAAATACATGATAACACTTATATGTAAAATCTTTTAAAAAATGATTCAAATGAACTTATTTACCCAACAGACTCACTCACACACACACACACACACACACAAAAAAAAAAAACAACTCACAAATCTGAAGAATGAACTTATGGTTACTGGGAGAAGTGGGCGAGAAGGATAGACTGGAAGTTAGGGATTGGTATGTGCACACTGCTATATTTAAAATAGATAACCAACAAGGACCTACTATACAGCACAGGGAACTCTGCTCAATATTCTGTAATAACCTAAGTGAGAAAAGAATTTGTAAAGAATGCATATACATAAATATAACTGAATCACTTTGCCATACACCTGAAATTAACACAACATAGTTAACAACTATACTCCAATATAAAATAAAAAGTTTTAAAAAGTAGCCTGATGACATGCCCAATAAACATGTACAAAGGACTACCGTGTACCAGAAACCTTGCTAAGGGGCTTCCAGGGAAAGTGTCCGCATCCCCAACTACAAAGATCCATTGGTCTCTTGTGGGAGACAGAGACCCTTATAGATCATTCTATAATTATGTCAGTGAAAGAAATTCCAATGCACTATTAAATTAGCAGAAAATCCAATTATCAAACCACAAGTACATACTAAATGGCTGCTATTGTCCAAAACTGTACCAGATTCCTAGGGAGGTAGCTGTGTGAGATGGGCCCCCTGACTTGGAGACACAAGCTTATGTTTCCATGAATAGAGTCCTAAGTGAAAAAACTTCATCAGTTCAGTGGGGGACTTCTGAGATGACTGCTCAAAGAGAGTTGAAACAACTAGCAGGGACACCTGCTTCCTCCAGCCACTGGCCGGATGGTGAAAGTGATAGCTGGAACCACCTTGGACCATGAGGTGACCATGAGAATAAAAGTCACAAGCCTAGAATGACAAAGCCAAGGGTAGAAGGAATCCATGATTTTTTGATACATGGAGTCACTACACCAATGGGAAGAGATGAAAATTAATTTCTCCCATGTTTAAGTCCTTATTATTTTGATTTCCTCTGCTCTAGACAGCCAAAGCTAGTCCTAAATGACTAAAAGCCTAGTAACTACTTTTACCAGACATTTGGTTTAGTTAATATCCCTATTCCTGGTCTAGATAAGTCTCCTTTTGCAAGGTTAACACACTGATCCACCTAAGTCAAAAACATCCAAAGACAATAATATCACAGCCAACAATAACATCACATACAAGTCAGTATGACCCTCAAAGAGCTATGGAACAGCCGAACTGGAAAAGTTTTGTCAGCTCTCTGATATAACCAACCCATTTGACAGATGAAGAAACTGAGACCTTCTGAAGAAAAAAAAGATTTTCCCAACTTCTCCAAGCTGGGGATTTCTTATACTAAAGTAACTCTCATCAAAAAGATCTGCTCATTCACTAGAGGAGTCCATAATAATACTTTTGCCAGTTCTAAAAACAGAAAAGAACAACAAAACAACTTGCCTGAATGCCTCAATTAATTAATTGCCCAAAGAAGTCAAGCTTGAGTCCTTAGGAACAACATGGGAGCTATTTATATATTTATGAGAGGGAAAAAATGCATAATGTAACTTTGTACATTTAACCCTGTCCCAATATTTACAGAACATCCCTGTTTGTCTTGGCAAGCAGGTGTCAATTCTATATTTGTGCCTAAAACTTTCTCCTAAAGCCAATTTACAATTCAACTAATCAGGAGATATTTGTTTATTGGCTGGTAATTCATCAGGAAAATTCCATGATCAGAGGTTGTCTATCACAGGCATTTGTCTAGAAAAGACAAGTAGGTTAAAGTTAGAAAAGTGGGAGGCTGATTTTTTTTTTTTAAAGAAGAAATTCTTGGGAGAGGAAATTTAAGTAATCAAGCACCTACGATGTAAGGCGACCACCTCACTTTCAAATTTCCATCTCCTTCAAGTTGGAAACAATCTTGGGGAGAAGCTCTAAAAAGAATTAAGGCAGGATTTTAGCAAAGGAACTGTGAGAGATTGAGGATGCCTGAGAAGACCAAGACGTTCACACCAGCATTGTGTATAATGTGGGAAAAAATTGGAAACAAAGTAAATACCCATCAGCAGGGAGGTTTTTTAAATAAATCATAATATATGCAGACAGTGGAACTAGTACACAGCTATTACAAAGTATAAGCCAGGTCTATCATGTGCATTTGGGGGAAAAGCTCTAGAATATAAGTAAATTTTTTTAATCAAAATACAATAGTGGTCCAGTGGTTGGGACTCCAAGCTTCCACTGCACAGGACACAGGTTCGATCCCTGGTCAGGGAACTAAGATCCTGTAAGCCACGCGGTGCAGCTAAAAAAAACTGTGTACACTATGCCTTCCTTCATATAGATAAAAAAGCATACAGAACATACACACAGACTGCACGTGCATGTAAGATTTTTCTGGAATGACACATAGATGGTATCTTTAAAGACTAAATTTGGGGGGAGAGGAACACAAAAGAAGTTTCATTTTATAACTTTATATACTATGTACTATTTGAACTGTTTTAACCTGTATATGCGTATTTTTAAGTATTAACAGGGATTGTTATGAGAGTTACAAAGGTTTTGTCTTTTTACTTTTTTTTGAGAAAAAATATATATGCAATTGCTTTCAAATTCTGTTCTCTGGAATCCTAGAATTTAAAAAATACTTTTGGGCAAAGAGTGTGCCGAGCTCCTAACTTGGCTAGAGTCAGAACCGCTGTGTCTTACAGCCTACGTTCCTGCACAATATTTTTTGCAGGGATAAAAGAGTTCCACCACTAAAAAATACATTTCAAAAACCATGGGGACAAGGGCAATATAAATGTGCAAGGTTATTTATATTGTTTTTATTGAGAAAAATACACCCAAGTTTTCCTGCTTAGATTTAAAGTCAGGCTCTGTCTACTCCATTCTCAGGGATGGATGTGGTATAAACTTCACATTTCTAAGCTCACTGAGTAATTCATGCAGCTGAACTGTGCCCCACCCAAAATTCTTGTCCACCTGGAACCTCAGAATGTGACCTTATTTGGATATACAGTTTTGGCAGATGTAATTAGGTAAGATGCAGTCATAACTGGATTAGAGTGGGTCCTGAATCCAATAAGTGGTGTCTTTATAAGACGAAGAGGGACACCCTTGGTGGTCCAGTGGCTAAGACTCCATGATCCCAATGCAAGGGGCCCAGCTTCGATCCCTGGTCATGGGCCTAGATTCCACGTGCTGCAACTAAGAGTTCACACGCCACAACAAACAACTAAGATCCAATGCAGCCAAACAAATAAAAGCAAAAAATTTTAAGAAAATAGAAGACAGAGACACACACAGGAAGAAGGTCAGGTGACAACAGAGATAGAGATTAGCATGATGTGTCTATAAGCTAAAGAATGCCAGCAACCACCAGAAGCTGGAAGAGACCAGGAAGGACCTTTGGAGGGAGTGTGGCCTAACCGAGGAAACTAACATAACTCACAAAAGGAAGACAGAGGGTCAAGCATCAGTGTAGACAGGCCACAAACCAACAACAAACCAAAAGAGGCTCCACCTCTGTATTCTACATTAAGTCATTCTCAAGATTTAGCATACTCTGATTCACCAGGAGGGTTTGTTAAAACACAGATTCCTGGACTTCCCTGGTGGTCCAGTGGTTAAGAATTCACCTTGGGTGGTGAGAGGGACGCTCCAGAGGGAGAAGACACATCTATACTTATAGCTGATTCATGTTTGTTCTACAGCAGAAACCAATGCAACACTGTAAAGCAATTATCCTCCAATTAAAAATAAATGAAATAAAAAATATCAGTATAAAAAATTTAAAAAAAGAATCCACCTTCCAACACAGGGGAGTCAGGGTCCATCCCTAGTCCCAGAACTAAGATCACACATGCCATGTGCAGCAGTTGGAGAAGACTGCATGCCACAATGAAGACCCAGTGCAGTCAAAATAATTTTTTAAAGTTGGGGGGGGCAGAAACCCACAGATTTGTGGGCCCTCCCTACAGAGCTTCTGGTTGCCTGGGTCCAGAGCAGAAGCCCATGAATCTGCATGTCTAATGGGTTTCCAGGTGCTAAAGTTGCCATCCCAGGGACCACACTTTAAGAAGCACTGAGCTACCGATTCAAACAGCTGAGAACTTGCCCCACCCCCTCCCTGAAGCTGCAGGTTGAAAAGCCCCACATCCTTCTTCTTTACATGTTGGCCTCACGTGTAAGATTTTTTTAAAAAAACAAAAGGTTCTACAACTAGCAATTAAAAAAAGAAACTACAGGAAATCTGCAGTGTCTCCTCTCCTCCCAAAATACCTTAGACTGCACAGGAGACATCTGTTGTTTTTGCCTGCCTGGGCTCCAGTCCCCCTCCTCTGTTCATCCCTCCCAGCTTTCTTTCGGGAGCCCTCCTCCCCCACTTCAAGCCCATGGGGTTCAGGGAGACTGATACCAGCCAGTGTGTGACCCAGGCCAAATGGCATTCTCTATCCTCCTGATAGCTCAGTTGGTAAAGCAATGCAAGAGACCCCAGTTCGATTCCTGGGTCAGGAAGATCCTCTGGAGAAGGGATAGGCTACCCACTCTGGTATTCTTGGGCTTCCCTGGGGGCTCAGCTGGTAAAGAATCTGCCTGCAATGCAGGAGACCTGGGTTCGATCCCTGGGTTGGGAAGATCCTCTGGAGAAGGGAATGGCTACCCACCCCAGTATTCTGGCCTGGAGAATTCCATGGACTGTATATCCATGGGATCGCAAAGAGTTGGACTGAGCAGCTTTCACTTTCACTCTTTCATCCTCCTAAGCAGAATGATTGGTTCCAGGATGGGCCCTAGCTGGGCCCCTTTGATGAAATTCTAGGAGAAATGATAAAACTATTGTGGAAGACTGTTTCTCTTTCCACTGGGTTTGCAGAACTGGGAGGATGGGAGCATACAAATCTGAATGTATCAGCAGCTATCCTGACACCTCATGAGGAAAATATGCCCAGGAACATAGTCAACAAAGAAAAAAAAAGCCAGAAGCAGGAAAAAAAAAGTCCCAATGACACTATTTGAGCCCCTGGATACAGCTATACCTGAAGCTGCAACAGGAGAAACTCTGTGTCTTGATTATTTTCACTGCAGAGTCAATAAATTCTTTCAACAGATGGAAAGATAGATAAATCAGATTATTTATTTAGACAGTTTGAGTTGAGTTTCTCTTCATAGCAACCCCAAGATTCCTAATAGAGATGTCAATACAGTCTTCTAGGATGTGGGGACTTGAGGACCTGAGAAGGAATGAACCAAGTGACATCAGGGACCCTTTTTGGCTGGAATTCAGTGCACTTGCATTGCAGGGACAAATATGTAAGTCCTGATTCAGTAAAGAGCTGAGAGTTCACAAACAAATCCTGGATCAAGTGATGAAATATTAAAGAATCCCGCTGAAAGACTTCTTGAAAACGGTGACCTTAACCCATCACGATGCATTTGGCTGAAGTAACAAAAAAACCCAACTAAAAGTGGCTTAAGCCATAAGGATGTGTTATTTACTTAAGCAGAGAAATTCAGAGGTAGGCGGCTGCAGGACTGCTTCAGAGGCTCGGTGGCGTCATTAGGGACCCAGGCATGTTTCCAGTTTTTTGCTCTGCCTTCCTCAGCATGCTGGCCAGCTCTCCCCTCGCCACCGCCACCGCACCGTGGCTACAAAGCTAGTCATCACGTCCTCATAGGACTGCATCCCAAGCAGAAAGGAGGTGAGCAGTAAAGTAGGACTTCCCTCACCCCCGCCCACCCCCCGCCCCTCCGCCCGCCGGTATACTCCTGTCTCAAAGTGAGAGCATTTTTTCAAAGAGCCTTCTGCACACCTGCTCGCCTATCTCATTGGCTACAACCTAGTCACATTGCCAGCTTTAGACCAATCACTGCAAAGAAGGAGCTGATTGACACACACCTAAGACCAATCAGGATTCATAAAGGCCCATAGTCTCCAGAATGAATATTATTCTAGCAGCAAAGGAGAAGCGACAAGGCTATTGGCAGTGGGCCCGCAGGGTTGTCTACCGTAGAGAATATTCTAGCAATCCCCCTGCGCACCACCAGCCCCTCCAAAGCACACATGTGGTTTACAACCACAGAAGAGAGAGAGAGCCTTCCAAGCTTGAAAAAGTTCAGCTCTGACCACTTGCCCTGTTGCAAAAGCATCTGAGTTGCCTGCTCTCTGTGGTTTCCAGGGAATCATGGTGGACACAGCAGCGTTTTCAGAAATACTGAGATCCAGAGAGCATCAAGACCCAAACTGTTTAACTTTCCCCCAAAATCTTTTCAGGGTCAGCAGGCAAGAGAATTTTTGCTGCCTTCCCAGTCCAAAGGTGCCAACCTCCACAGTTCTCCATTAATCAAGATCCAGACGGCCAAATCCCTACTCATACCCATCTGCAGTTGTTCACAC
The DNA here is from genome assembly GCF_910594005.1 of Cervus elaphus. Taxonomy (NCBI): domain Eukaryota; kingdom Metazoa; phylum Chordata; class Mammalia; order Artiodactyla; family Cervidae; genus Cervus; species Cervus elaphus. The sequence goes on along the minus strand of NC_057819.1, from coordinate 21,864,534 downwards.
ACGTGTTCGGGTCCCGGGAGCCTCCGAGGTGCTAATGAAGGCAGCTGGCCAGGGGATGAGAGGCCATGCAAGTTCCAGCCAGTCCAACCTCAATGAAGCTTCAGGGTCTGTGCTATAAAGCTCAGAAACCAAGGGCACGGGGAGGTGGGCTTCAGGCCAGTGGCTCCAAAGGATGATGGGCCTGATCCCAGCAACTCTGGGGAACCCCTGAAGCAGATCTGAGATAAGAATTAGAATGCATGTAGGGGTGACCCCAGGAAACACCAGGCAGAGAGTCAGAAGTGAAACAGAGATGGGAAGAGGTCAATAAAGAGAGTTAACAAGCTAGAAGACTCTGGTTACAGCACGAACACTGTGACCAACTGACTCCATCCTGCCAGGCAGGTGTAAGAGAAAAGTACAGGAAAAACTCAGCATTATCCTATAGCAAGGAACTGGACTTCTGGAACTCATTACTTCCTGGCACGCCTGATCAGCCTGGCACACAAGCAGAGTGGTTCTGATGGCCAGAGGAAACCCACGGGTGTCAGTGGTGGGATGCTGAACCAGCATGGCAGTGGCAAGGGGTGAGGCCAGGGACCACGGTTTCTTCTTGGCTTGCCAAATTTGCCTTGGTCTCTGAACTGCTGATTCTGCATGATCCTGCGAGAGAGGCTGCCCTGGGATCAAGAGGAAGCCGTCCCAGGTGGATCCCTACAGTCCTCAATGGTGCCCCTCCTGGCCTTGTGGTATGGCTGGCCCCTCCTCCCTACCCCAGTACTCCAGACTCATCAAAAGAGCCCCACAGAGCAAAGTGAGTCACATCTCAGACTCTAGAGTCAGACCACCTGGATCTGAGCCCCAGCTCTGCCAAGCTGGTGGTCTTGAGTGAATTACTCCATCTACCTGTGCCTCAATTTCTTCATCTATAAAATGGGGATAATAGTACCTTCCCTGTGAGGTTTTTTCCTAACACTTACCTTTGGCTGTGTGGAGTCTTAGTTGTGGCATGCCAGCTCTTTTCATTGTGGCATGCCAGCTCTTCATTATGGTGCACAGGCTTCTCTCTAGTTGTGGCACGAGGGTTCAGTAGTCGTGGCATGCAAGCTTAGTTACCCCGAGGCATATGGGATCTTAATTTCCTGACTAGGTATTGAACCTGTGTCCCCTGAATTGGAAGGTGGATTCTTAACCACTGGACCACCAGGGAAGTCCCCCCCATGCGGTTTTTATGAGGATTATATGAGTTAATACATGTAAAGCACTTACAGATCTGATACAAAGTCAGTCCTCAACAAATGTAAAGTATATTAAGTAGCAAGGAACCTGGGTCTCCCCCATATCTTTCTCATCACCGCTCCATGCAAATTCTGTCTAACAGACAATAGAATTCTCAATACCATTTGTACCTGACACTGGCACAGCACTTAACAGTTTAAGATACACATGATTATCCATTATTATAACTACCAGTCCCCAAGAGTTTACAAAGTACTGGGTTCAGTCACTAACTAAATATGCTTTTGCTCTAATGCTAGAGAACCTTCCCTCTAGACGGAGGGCTCCATGAGAGCTGGGGCCTTGTAACAACTTTCCATCACCTTCTATGGTGGGCTTCATTTATCCTGGCTAAATGAATCAATGGAGGAATGACCAATCCAATAAATCCTGCAAGGTAAATCCTATTCCCAAACTTTACAGATGAGAAAACTGAGACTTCCCTCAGAAAACTGAGGGAAGGACAGGCCTGATTCCAAGGCTAGGCATTCTTTACCATTACCTTTTTATTAAACCCTCCCCTGCCAAACACTCTACAAGTTAGGGAGCACTTTTATTAACTATACAATCTTAGGCAATTTGCTGATCTTCTGTGCCTCAGTTTCCTCATCTGCAAAATGGGAGACACCAATACCTTTCCCAGAAGGTTGTTGTGAGGATTAAATATATCAATATATGTAAAGAGCTTAAAAGAGTGCCTGGCACATAGCAAGTACTCAAGAAATGTCAGTTAATATTATTATTAATCCCATTAAAGTCAAAGAGGTTAATTATCTGGTGCATGGCAGAGCTGACTCTGGAAGCCAGGGTGCTAACTCCCAGGCCTCGGCCCCTTAATTTGGTCTGACACATTTCTGTGGGATATGCAACTCAGACACCCATACCTGGGAAATGGGGAATTGTTCTTGCTGCATTAAAAGGAAAACCAAACAGGTATACTTGAACTTGCTATGTACACAAAGATGTACATAGAAGGAGATACCTGCTACATTTTTTTCAAAGAAGGCAAAGACTGGAAAAAGCCCCAATATCCATCACATAGTAAAATGGGATTTTTGGACTAATAGCAAGCTAAGAGCAGAAACTTTACTATTAAAAAAAAGCACGACAGAATTACCACAGACTTACCATATCATAATTAACAGGATTAGCATAGAACATAATTAACATCAAATTATCATGTTCAAAAGACATTTAGAACAATCAAATGTTCAAAGTGTTAGTCACTCAGTTGTGTCTGACTCTTTGCAACCCCATGGACTGTAGCCCACCAGGCTCCTCAGTCCATGGAATTCTCCACACAAGAATACTGGAGTAGGTTGCCATTCCCTTCTCCAGGGGAACCTTCCCAACCCAGGGATCGAACCCAGGTCTCCTGCATTGCAAGCAGATTCTTTACCATCTGAGCCACCAGGGAAGCTCCCAGCAATTCCACTCCTAGATACACACCCAAGAGAAATGAAAATAGATGTTCAAACAAAACCTTGCACACGAGCCTTCATAGCAGCATTAGTTACAGTAGCCCCAAAGTGGGAACAACCGCAGTGTCCATCAACGGGGGGATGGCAGACGTAATGCAGTAAACCCATACGATGGAGCGTTACTCACTCACAAAAAGGAAGGAAGGGCTGGCTCATGCTGTCCGTCATGGATAAACCCTAAAGACACTGTGCTGAATGAAAGAAGCGGGACAAAAAAGACCACCTATTATACCACTTCAACCGTATGAAATGTCCCGAAAACACAAATCCGTAAAGGCAGAAAGTAGATTAGTAGTTGCCAGGGGCTGGAGGGAAGGAGAAATGGGGAAGGACTGTTAATGGATATGGTTTTATTTTCAGGTGATGAAAATGTTCTGGAACTAGACAGCAATGATGGTTTTAACAACATTGTAAATATACTAAATGCCACTGTATTATAGACTTTTATTTTGGACCACGCAGCTTGCAGGATCTTAGTTCCCTGTCCGGGGATGGAACCTGTACCCTTAGTAATAGAAGTTTGGAGTCTTAACCACTGGCTTGCCAGGGAATTCCCTAATTGTACACTTCAAAATGGTTTAAATGGTGAATTTTATATTATGTGAATTTTACTACCAAAAAAAAAAAAAGGTATGACTAGCACTTTAAAAAAAAATGAAATAAAACTTTTGCAAATAAGACTGCTTTTTTATGTTTTACAAAATGTAAATTACAAATGCAACCATTGGCCAATCCTTAGACTAAAGTATGAGTGAAATAGTTGAGAGTAAAAAAAAAAAAATAGTTGAGAGTAGTCATCTGATTCATCCAACAAAATCATTAAGAGCAGGATGAAATGTCCTTCTCTTCTCATTTGACTTTCGTTAACATGACCATAAAGATGCATGTTTTTGCAAAAATATTTCAGGACATCATCAGTTTCCCCAAGGTCATCTCTTATTGCTTTGGTACTCAAATCATTCTATTTGAAGCATCCATTAAATTAGCAGTTCGGTCGATTTCCTCGTCTTCACATTCTCCAACCCTCGCGGCTCCAGTCCTGAGAGTTCCTCATTGGCCTACGATTCTGCTGTGGTTCCGGCAATCCGCCAGCATCACTTTCATTGACTTCCTGAAATCCTACATTTCTTGCAAGACTTGCGATTTCACTTTATGACTGCACTGTATTTACAGTTCATTATAATTTATTGAATCTACAGTTCCTGCCCAACCCTTCAACAAAGATATTGATTAGTGGGATGGGTGGGAACAAACATTACCTTTTTTTTCAGCCACACCACATGGCATATGGGATCTCAGTTCCCCAACCAGGGATCAAACCTGTGCCCCCTGCATTGGAAGAACAGAGTCTTAACCACTGGACCACCAAGGAGGTCCCCCAGTGTTTTAATCTTATTACCCTGATGCGTTTCTGTACACCACCTTGAATCAATGAAGGATGAAAGTAGTAATAAATAAGCAACAACAAAACATGCAGCTCAAGACTTAGAGAACAAACTTACGGTTGCTGGGGTGAGTTGGGGGGAAAGATGGGGGAAGGGATGGTTGGAGAGTTTGGGATCAGTGTGTATACACTGCTGTGTTTAGAATGGATAACCAACAGAGTCCTACTGTATAGCACAGGCAACTTTGCTCAATGTTACGAGGCAGCCTGAATGGGAGAGGAGTTTGGGGGAGAATAGATACATGTATATGTATGGCTGAAGCCCTTTGCTGTCCGCCTGTAACTATCACAACATTGGCTGTACTCCAATATAAAATAAATTAAAAGTTTAAAAAAAAAAGAAAACCATGCAGCTCACCCTATGAAGTCAAAGGGGGCAGAGAAATGTACTGCTCTCTGAATCACAAAACACCCGTTGCTCCTTTTACCCCCATCCCAGTAAAGGCTGGGTGGGTTTGTTTCCTCCCCCTCTTCTGAAATAACATGTGCCTAGCTATGGAATAACAGCGTGAGGCCCAGGAGGCAATCCAGTTTTTCCTTATGCAGATGTTCAGAGGTAACGGTCAAGACAGTTGCTCTCACCTCAAAAGACAGACTGCCGGGCCACGCAAGTCTGAGCTGCCGTCCTTGGCAGGGAGACCACTCCACGAGGGGGCGCCATTGTGTTGAGCTCACTGGCTTGACCCAGGCACCAAGTAGTCAGGAAAACTACTCTTTCCAGTCTCCTCTTCCACCACAAGTTATCCAAATTCTACCAGACTTTCAACTCAAGTCACACCTCCTCCAGGAAGCCTTCCCAGAACTGCCCCTGACTCTCCCTTCTCTAAATTGCTACTGTTCCTGCAGGGGGTTAATCACACTCTGTTTAATCACTTTATTTCAGGCAGGCCAGTTATCTCGAAGGCATTTTTAGGACCTTTGCAGGCTTCTTCCGTTTCAAGGCTGCCAATGGACTAAATGTATTGAAATGCTCCTGCAACCCAGATAATATAAAATTATTATTTTATGAGTCAAGGCAAACTGAGATTGACTGATCAGTCAACTTTATATTTTTTGGCTATCTGAACACTATTTTTTGTATTACCATTTTCTTTCTATATTTTGGAACCAATGACTTTTTCAGGTCTCAAATTTTCTGTTTCTTCTTCTATTTCCAAACAGTTATTTCTAGCTCTGTGTGAAGAATAACAAAATGTTAGAAACAACCTAATGTCCACTGATTCATTAAAATTAATGTGGGGAGATTACAAAATGTATGTATAACAAGCTTAAGATTTAAATACATACTTGATTGTTGTAACTGCTTTGTATATTTTTTTTCCAGCTTTACTGAGGTTTAATCCCAGATATACCCGTGAGCCCAAGGCACTGTGCCTATAGAACCCAATGAACAAAACGATAACATTCACCTCTCCAACTAGACATTAAACTTCTTAAAGAGAAGGGGTATGTCTTATTCTCACTAAATCCCCATGTGTCAAGTACATGACAAAATGCTCATTAAACATGCCTCCAATGAGTATTCAATGAGCACCCACTATGTGCCAGGCACTGTTCTAGGTCCTGGAGGGTACATTAATGAACTAGACAAAGGAGGTCATTGCTTTCATGAAGCTGACATTCTAACACAAAACACAGATAAACTGATAATTATATTCTACGTCAAATGACTATAAATGCTGAGGGAAAACAAAGCAAGAAATAAGAACAAGGGGGTTGGGTGATATTGGAGGCAGGATGGTCAAAAAATGCCCCTTTGATACGATGACATATGACTGGAATTATGTTGAACTGAGCAAGTGGTCCATGCAAATGTCAGAGGAGATCATTCCAGATGCATGGAACAGTGCATGCAAAGGCCCTGGGGTAGGAGTGCGCTTGGCTTCTCGGGATCTCTCACGAGGCCAGTGGCTGGTGAAGAACAAAGAAGGGTGTGGGGACTTGTGGGCCCTGCTCAGAACTTGGAATTTTCACACTGAGTGAGCTGGGAGCCACGGGGGGACTTGGAGCAGAGGAGGGACACAAACTGATTGAACATCTTAAAAGGCTCACTCTGGTTACAATCCGAAAAACAGACACAGACAGACAAGAAAAAAGGCAGGGAGACCCATTAGGAGGCTATGCAGCCTCCAGGACTTGCTGATTGCCTGCTCGACCAAGAAAACATCAAAGCCAGGAGCCTGGTGGTGCCCCCACCTACTGCCAGAAAACACGAGCCCAGTCAGCATCATCATCCCAGACCTCTTGGAGATGCCGAGAGAGAAGGGCCTGCATCACCATCTTGGCTTCCTCCGAGACTGGCAGGACGCCCAGATCAAATCAATACTGAATACACAGGGATTTAATCTGCACTTGTTTAAGGACTGGCTGGGCCTCCATGAAATGGCATCATCTTGTAGGCTTGTTAAAGGTTTGCAGCCAAACAAGATCCCATAGCCATCCTTACAGATCTCCAGGCAGCAAGGCTGGGTGGCCCCAGGATTCTTCACACAGACTCAGGTTAGGGCAAGAACGGCCTCAGTTCTGAGAAACAGTGATTGGAGAAAGGAAGGAGTCCCTTCCCCAAACCCTGATGCAAAATAACCTCCGTTTATCAAGACGTATTGCTAAGCATGCCACAGAGCAATGCAAAAGGATGCTATTTTTCCTATGAGAAAAGCAGAAAAAATAAAAATGTATATTAGTAATTGCTTAGATGCACACAAAGAAACTCCAAAAGGATACACAAAAAACAAGCACATCTATGTAATATGACAGAAAGCAAAAACTATAATGTGCTGTCAGCATCATCCAGAATATTGATCCAAACTCTGGTAACGCATTGCTCTGTCTCTGTCACAAGTCCCTAAGGTGCTGCTGGAAACCTCACTAAACAGGCTATGTATTTTTAAGTCCAAATTATCACAACATTCCAGATATTGATCTCTTGAGCAATGATGGAATAATCTAGAGGGTCAGGACCTCTCCCCTTCCAGATGGCTCTAATTTTTTTTTAATTGAGGTGAAATTCATGTAAGATGAAATTAATCATCTTAAAATGAACAATTCAGTGGCATTTAGTACATTCACCACGTTGTATAATAACCATCTCTAATCCCAGGACATGCTCATCACCCCCAAAGTAAACTGGTACACACTGAACAGTCACTCCCCATTCCTTCCTCCCCTGAGTGCCCTGCAACCACCAATCTGCTTTCTCCCTCTAAAGATTTGCCTGTTCTGGACACTTCATATAAACGGAACCATGCAGTATGTGGTCTTTTGTGTCTGAGTTCTTAAAACTCAGAATTTTCAAGGTTCATCCATGGTATATAGCAAGGACCAGTACTTTATTAAAAAGCTGAATAATATTATTGCGTGGTATGGAAGTGCCATGTTCCCTGTGCCCACCCACCTATTGATGGGCACTTGGGTTTTGCCCACCTTTGGCCACTGTAAACAGTGCTGCTGTGAGCATTTATGAACAGTACTTTGTTTAAGCATCTGGTTTCAATTTGGGGGGTATAACCTACAAGCGGCATTGCTGGGTGATTTTCTTTTTAAAAAAAAAATGCTTCAACAAGAATTATATGCTTCCCTTTTCTGCTACCCAACCTAAGCATCTCATAGATTAGGAAACATATGGGGCCATCAAGCTTCATTAAGGGGTCCTCGGCAGCCCAGCGGGAGGGGCTGATGGGAACAGCTCATGGTGACAAGTCTATAGTCACAACCTTGGTCCACGCCCAAATCGAGGTCAAAGCAACAAGGAGGAATCTGGTCAAGGCAAAGGTTTCTTCTCTCCCACCCCAGAATGTCATGGCGTGGGTGTCTAAGATTTTTATATTTCATTTCTGTGCTAAAAAATCTAGAAGCCAGATACAAAATTCCACAGCAAAGAAAAATCACTCTGTAAACTGTCACAGGGACTAAATGAGGAAATCTACGCAAAGTACTAGACTAGGCTCTTTTTTCCCAGTTTTTAGGGGGAAAGTAGGTTGAGTGGTTGCCTCTTTTATTTTTCTTCCAAAATATTTTTAAATTTAATTAATTAAATAGTAAATAATAAATATATAATGGCACAAAATTGAAAAGATACCCCGACAAGAATTAAGTCACCTCCCACCCTGTCCCCCAAACAACCCTTTCCCCTCCCAGGAGCTGCTAATTTCAAGGGAATCAATATTTGCAAACATTTACATATGTATTCTTTTGTACACACACACACACACACACACACACACACACACACACACACACACACACACACACGGCAGGCTGTACTCTACACCCCCATTCTCCATCTTGCTTTATCCACTAACGGCACATCTTATCTTTTTTTCATTTTTAAAACATATTTATTTCTTTGGCTGTGCCAGGTGTTAGTTGTAACACACAGAATCTTCCATCTTCCTTGCAGTATGCAGAATCTTCAGCTGCAGCGTGCAGGATCTAGTTCTTAACCAGGAATTGAACCCAGGGCCCCCAGCATCAGGAGCACAGAGTCTTACCCATTGGACCACTAGGGAAGTCCCTTACAGCACATCTTAGAGTCAGTTCTATATCACTATAAATGGACCTGCTGTGTTCCTTTTTTAATTAATAACAGCTACAAAGTATCTCCCATCTCTCCTATGACAAACAATCACTTCCATCACTATTAGCACAATTTCCACATTTTTGCACACACGGAAATATATCTGAATGATAAATACCTCAGCGTGGGATGGCTGCGTCAAAGGGAGAAATGGTTTTTACTGCTGATAGATAATGCCTGTCAGCCCATTTTTGAATCAAGGGTGAAGAGAGGAAAAAAGAATCATTTGCAAAACATATCGCAGGACAATCCGAGGGGTAAGTGTTGGTACCTCCATTTTCCAGATGGGGAAGCTGAGGTTCAGCAATGTCAGAAGTAACTCAGCTGGGCACCAGACTCCAGGCTCTGTTTATTCACCATCTAGGAGCACAGCCAGGCTGCACCTAAGTTATGTTCCCCGGGGGCTGGGCAGTGGTTGGCTCTCTGCCTTCCAGCCCCTGAACTCCAAGTGCCCCAAGTCTGTTGATTTATGGTTCTGCTCTGATAGCCATATTAATCACCATAACTTTTAATTGAGCTAATACAAGCATCATATGTTGCTAATTACACAATGCGGATGAAAAACTCTTCCAGATGAACTTAACCGCTCAATCTAATCAGAGTGGCAAGTCGTGTTTTAATTACAAACCAGAGCGTACAGGGAAGGCATCTGTGCAGCTTAGCGGCTCAGGGGCCCAACGGCTCCAGCTTGCACAACACTAGAATCACAGCCAGCAGCCACGGGCATCCTCCACGCGGGGAGGGCCCCAGTGATGGATGAGGCGTGATGCGTCCCGCAAGCTCACGGCCTGTGGCTGACCCAGCCAGGCCCCTTCTGACCAGACATCTGCGCAGCCATGGGCTGCACCCCCCGCCCCACCCCACCCCCTTACCCCCACCCCTGTTCCAGCCCAGGAAAGGAATCACCGACTCTTTTTCTCAGGAACTAATCAAAGGCCTGTTATCAGTGACCTTTTCTGAAACATCCTTTAACATCCTGTCAATTTGCCCACACTCACAGAGCAGAGAGAATCCGGCCGCGATAATAGAGTAATTTCAAGGGTGAGGCAAGACTGAAAAGGGATCTTGGCTCTTTTCTCAACAGAGACACAAAGAGAGCCTTCAAGGCTGAGAGTTAGAGAAAGAAGCTTAGCAAGGGGAGGTATTAAAAACTGAGTTTGGGAATTCCGGGCAGTCCAGTGGTTGGAACTCTGCACTTCCAACACAGGGTGCTCCGATTCCATCCCTGGTCGGAGGCACTAAGATCGCAAGTCGCAAGGCTTTCCCCCCACAAAAAAATTTTTTTAATTAAAAAAAAATAAATTTATTTTTTTAATCAAAAAACAAAGGGCAAAGAAGCAGGAGAGCTCCCCTGAAGGATCTTCCTAGAGCACCTGGAAGGAACATAGCACTGCTCACACCTTGATCTTAGCCCAGCAAGACCCATCTTGGACTTCCAACCTCCAAAAGATTGATAATAAACTGTAGGATAATAAACTCAGGTCCCTCTAAACCACTATGTTTGTGCAAACTTGCAACAGCAATAGGAAAGGAACACACTGGCAAATGTCTCCATGTCTGTAAGGGTACTGGCAGGAAGGAGAATTCACCCTCCAGGATGGGTCAAATGGGGAGATTTCAAAGGACACAAGCAGATAGCAACTAGCATATAGCAATGGTGGTGAGGCACAGAGATGGTGGCAGGAGCGGGGAACTGTTACTTCCCCGGGGCTTTAAGGGACCAGGAAAGAGCGCAGTGTGGCTGACACCAGCGACAGCCACATCTGGGAGGCGAGGCTTCCTTGCTGGAACAGGAGGAGGTGAAGCTCTGGCAGAGACACCGCGCCAAAGCAAGAGGAGCCCGGGACAGAGGCCTGCACTCTCTCCTGCCTCACCCTTGGATCTCCAGCCTGGTCTCTCACCGGCCACATCCAACTGGAAGCTGAAGGACAAAGAGGGCCAGATGATGCCGCCCTGAGGGCCAGCTTCCCAGGCATAGGGAAAGGCGGAGAGGGTGCAGAACAGTTCCGAGTGGAGGGAACTAAGAAATGCCCAGAACATCCTTTTTAGGTGCAATAAGCTCTTCTTAACTCTCTTGCTCGCTCCTTTTTTTTTTTTTTTTTGGCCACATGGCACAGCTTGTAGGATCTTAGTTCCCCGACAAGTGACCGAACCCTCGAGCCTCGGCAGTGAAAGTCGGGAGTCCTAACCACTGGACTGCTAGGGAAGATCCTCTTCTTAGCTCTTTTAAGCCAGACTTTCAAAGCGGGCATCTGTGGTTCTGGCCCTTCCCTTGGTAGCCATGCCCCAGTTTTCTTTGCAGGACTCCCTCTACTTCCACTCCCTGCCCAAATGGTACAGGTGAGGTAATCCTACCCCCTCCCTGGCTCCAGGAGAAGGCACATGACCCAAGTCGGGCTAATCAGAGTCACAGCAATTGGCTCAAGGATTGTCACACGACCTCGTTGCAGTCAATAAGAATCAGATCTGGGGGTTTTGCTGGAACCATTGGAAAGAGACGGTCATTTTCTCACTGTGGTTGCTAAGCTGGTAGGATGAGAGCCCTATTTTAGTGTCCATCTTTGAAAAGACCCTGCCTGAGAATAGAGCCACCAGAGAAAAAAATAGTGCTGAGAGACAGAGAGAGAATGAGTCCTGATGACATCAGTTGAGGCCCTGGATCAAGCCATACCTGAAGCCTGTGCAGGACATTCCATTTACATAAGTTTTTTTTAATTATCTTTTAATTATATCACCTTTAATTGGGTTTCCGTTACTTACAACAAAGATAATCCTAACTAACACACCTCTTCCTAAAGCTAACCTTAATGGTTCCTACTGCCACTTCACACCTCCACAGTGTTAACTCCCTGAACTATATTGAGATTGTTTACCTGTCTGTCTTCCAAATAGTCTGAGGGCTCATTGGTAGAAGGGGCATTGTCAGCACTGAAATACACTGCCAGGCACAGAGTGAGCATTAATAAATATTTGTCAAATGACTAAATGGATGGATGAATGAGTTGATGGATGCATGAGTTGATGGATGCATGAGTTCTTTTTCTTTTTTTTTTTGCATGAGTTATTCTAAAGGCAGGTTTGGCAGCAGCCCAGCCTCCGACATTTTCAGAAAATAGATAAAGTAGATTCTAACCTGACATTGTTCACCAAGAACCCCTCTAGGTGCTGGGAAGACAGGGGTGAACAAGGTGGTCCTAGTCTCTATTCCCATGGAGACCACACTCTAATCTAGAGCAAAAGAATTGAGATTGTATACAAGTAAACCATCCATCCAGGCAACAAAGGGAGATTCATTCAGATGGTGATAAGTGCTAAGCAGAAAAATCAAACAGGGTGGTTATTTACAAGAGACAGCCAGGGCTGGAGAAGGCACTGCTGGACAAGAAACCACAGAGTGACCACTGAGAAGCCATTTGTCTAACAATAAAAGCGTCTTTTGGCAGGCTCGCAATTCTAGCTCCCCACCCCCATGCTGGCCTACCCCCTTCCCTCAAGGCAGGGGTCAAAGGTCGTTCCAATGGTTCTCACACGAATTGCCCATTAAAAAATCATATACAGAGTTTTTAAAAAGTAACCCAGGTAGGGACGTCCCTGGCAGTCCACTGGTTAAGAATCCAGGCTTCCACTGCACGGTGTGTGGGTCTGATCCCTGGTTGGAGAACTGAGGTCCCGCATGCCACACAGTGTAGCCAAATAAGAAAAAAAAAGAGGGGGAAAAAATGGTTGGAAACACTCTGAATGTCTACCAATAGACAAATGAACAAAGAAAATGTGATCCATCCCCACAATGGAACACAATTCAGCCCTTAAAAAGCAAGGAAGCACTGTCACAGGTTACAACATGGCTGGACCTCAAAAAAACAAGATGCTTTGTGAAAGAAGTCAGATATAAAAAGGCCACATAGTGTATGATTCTGTTTACATGAAATATCAAAAATAGGTAAATCCACAGAGACACCAAGTAGATGGGTGGTTGCCAGGTGATGGCAGGATGGGAAGTGGGTGCTCAGGGGTACAGGGCTTCCTTTTGGGGATGATGAAATGGTTTGAAACTAGATTGATTCAGTGCTTGCACAACACTGTGGATGTACTAAAAACCACTGACTTGGTTACATACTTTAAAATAGTTTTATGTTAAGTCAATTTCACCTCAATATGAAGAAAAATATTGGAGCCAGCTACTTAGAACATGTTGCCAGTAAGTTCCCTAACCTTAATTTTATATTGATATTAATACTTCAGCTCACACACACACACAAATATTAAAGCATTAAACCAGGCCACATCCAAAGAGGTTCAGCAGGTGCCGGGGCCATGTAAGTGGAAGCTCCCCCCTCCCTCCCTCCCTGCTGAGATTTCTAAAGGCAGCAGAACAGTGCAGCTCTGAGTTAGGAACCAACCTGGCCATCCAGAACAAAGCAAAGCCTATCAAAAACATCAGGACCAAAGCCAGAACAGTCAGCTCCTAGAATGGAGTAGGGAGGATTGAATTATCTTCAGGGGAGATGGAAGCCGTTAGCTCAGGGCTCTTAAAGAGTTAGGGAGAATGATAACCAAAATCACAAATTCTGTTCTCAGTTGAAACAAATAAGTGCATTGCAGGTTCTTTTATGTCTTCATTACAGGCCATCCGTGAATGAAGCTGGCAGCATCTCACAATGATGTTTATACCCCACCTTGTCCCTCACCTTGTCCCCGGACTCGGCTTTGTTGGCAGGAGCTCAGCCTGCTCAGATTTCCCCAGAGGAAATGGTTAAATGGGGGGTGGGGGTGGCCAACACAGCAGCAAAGAGAGAGGACATTCCTCACTCACCCCTGCCAACAAGGAGTCAGGAAACCAAGACTTCTGTTCTTTTTGGTGACAGAGGAAGCCAGAATGAGTGCACAGAAGGGATGGGGTGGTTGGGAGGGAGGGGGAAAGCCACATGAGGGCTCCCAAAATGGGCTGAAGTTTTTTAATTTATTTGTTTGGATGCCCTGGTTTCCCACCTACCCTGCCTTAGACACACCTCTGGTCAGAGGGAGGCGGTCTGCAGGGAGGGGCCCCTGCTCCCTGCTCCTGTTGGGGAGGGGAGGCAGCGCTCAAGGTGGTCTGCAGAGTTGGAGGCGGACCCCAGGCAGGGGCAGGGGAGAGGAAGGCAGAGCTGGTTGGGGGACAAATATTTGAGGCAGGAGGCAGTTAAACATCTCAACACCAGACCCACAAATCCAGCAGTATACCTGACACCTCCACTTGGACCAAGCATCTCCACTCAATCACTGCCTGGAACCACTGCCACCAGCTGATTTGGTGCAAATCAGTTCTTCTAGGAGCTCAGGCCAGAACCTCGGGGACATCCCTGACCCTCCCCACTCCCTACTTCCACCGCCACTCCTGGTCCAAGCCCTTATCCCCGCTGCAGCCTCCCCCCACCCCCGGGTCTCCCGCCTGATGCCCGACCCTAGCCCAGCCCACATCAGTTTGGCTCCTGCACCACAGTGGAGGTAACTTTTTACAGTGGGAGTTGGTCCAGGTCACTTTGCTGCTTGAACTCTCCAGTGGGTCCCATTCTCTTCAGGGTAAAAGTCAAATGTCCTGCATGGGCCTGCTAAGTCCTTTGTGATCCTGCCTCATCACTAAACTGGTCTCTGCTCTATGGACCCTCTGGTCACACCCATCTCCTTAATGTTTCAAGCACACACCCAGCATCTCCTACCTCAGGGCCTTTGCACTTGCTGCTCTCACAGCAAGGGCAACCTGCCCCCAGTCATGGAGTTGAGGCCTCTGCTCAAGTATCATCTTCTCAGCCAGCTCTCCTCTGACCCTGACTGCCCTCTCAACGGCAACCCCTCCCCCTACCCAGGACTCCCCAACCACCCCCTCCTTTTTCTCCATAGCACTCACTTCCCCCAATAGAATCTCCACACCAGAGCTGAGATTTTTGTCTGCCTTGTTCATTGATACATCTGCAGAGTCTAGAACACTGCTTGACACAGAGAGTAAATACTCAATAAATTACTACATGCTGAACTAAAGAATCAGCGACCAAACAAATGAACAGATACAGGTGAGACTCACAGAAAGGCATCTGGAAAGACAAGCAATTGTAAGAGTAGTCCACCTCCAGGGAAGGAAGAGTGCCTTCAGGATTGGGGAACATTTTCATTTCCTACTAGGAGAAAATTTACACATACAACTTGCTGTCATTATATTTTTTAAATAAAATCAGTAGTCGTTGCATTGCATAGAGTCAAAGAGAAAACTCCTGGAAAAAAGAAGAACCACCACAAAATACAGAAGGCACTGAGATGGTGAACTCTACCAAGTGGCTCAGCCCGGTGACAGGCAGTGTCTGACAAACAAGAAACAAGTGTCTCTGCATTCCAGGCATGACCAGCTCCGTGGTGGGCAAGAGGAGAGGGCGCCAAGGGAAGAAAGGGGTCCTTGCGCCTGGCCCTGCTGTCAGGGTCTGGAGCACAGGAAATTGGGTATACTCCCCCTCCCCAAAGAATGGCCCTGGGATGGGGCAATGCCTAAGAAATCTGGCAGCCCCATTCCCCCAGGAGAGCTCTGTCCCTGTGGCTAGGATACTCATTCCTCTGCCACACAATGCTTGCTCTCCAGGCCCAGGACAAGGAAACCCAGCTGGCCACTGGGCCACCTCTGGGAAGAGGGGGTCCACGAGCCTGGGCCCCACTTGGAGCTGGCTAGCTGTGCTGGGCTGGCCAGGTTCTATATGTTTGTTTCCCAGCCCAGTGCTCAATTATAGAGACAAGATGCCCCTCATGCTTGTTCAGGATGCACTGGACGGAGGGTCTCATTTTCCCTTCTTCCCTCTCTTTAATCTCAAAGTCTCACATATAGACTGCAAGTGAGGGGATGGGAAAAGATATTTCATGCAAATGAAAATGACAGGAAAAAGGGAATTGCAATACTTCTATCAGCCTTTAAAACAAAGGCTATAAAGAAAGAAAAAGAGGGACACTATATAGTGATAAAAGGATCAATACAAGGAGAAGCTATTACCCTCATCAACACATATGCACTCAACATAGGAGTACCCAGATACAGAAAACAAATACTAACAGACATAAAGGGAGAAACAAATGAGAATACAATAATCCCCAAGCCTTTTACTGGTAGTCCCCGATTCCCAGGCAAGGACACTTGGAGCACAAGCCCTTCTCCTCAACATGGAAGCTCCCTTCCCAAATCAAATCGATCTTCCAAACATAATTTGTCTCAGGTAAATCACTGACCTGCGCCTTGGTGGGCATCCAAGTGGCAGGAAGCATGTGGAAAGGGACTGCCCCTCCAAAAGCTCAAATTAATTCGGAAGGGGGTCCTGGGAGGGTTCTCGTGGTGACACAGTGAGGGGCACGTGAGGATCAGGAGTGGCAGCTGGGTCAGCCCTGCACCTTGGACCCCAGACGCAAAGCTGAAAACTGGCTTCAGCAAACCCAGGGAAGGAAAGCAAGTCTAGCACTAGGCTGCAGAATGGAACTTCCTTCCAGCAATGCTTAGAAAGAAGCCCGCTGCCAGAGACCCTGCGTGGCTGCCCACTACTCTCAGACAAATTTCATTTGCACTCAGTGGACTATGATTCAAGCCATGAAAAGGAGCAAACCACTGACACCGGCTACAGCATGGATGAACCGTGAAAACATGCGAAGTGAGAGAAGCCAGACACAGAAGACCACACATTGAGGACTGCGTCTCTGAAATGTCCAGAACAGGTCAATTCACACAGACAGAAAGTAGATTACCGGTGCTAGGGGACGGAGAAAGGAGGAGTGGCGGCTTAAAGGGTATGGGGTTTCAGGGAATTCCCTGGAGGTCCAGTGGTTAGGACTCTGTGTTTTCATGGCCAAGGGTTCATGCAGGTTCAACCCCTGGTTGGGGAACAAAGATCCCACATGCTGCTAAGTGAGGCCAAAAAATAAAAATAAAGGGTATGGGGTTTCTGTTGAGGTCATAAAAATGTTTTGGAACTAGATAGAGGTGATGGTCACCCAACACTGTAAACAGACAAAATGTTGCTAAATGGCACATGTTAAAATAGTTAATTTGCATGTGATCAAAATAAATTATTTTTTTAAAAATCCAAATTCTTCCCCTTAGTCTACAGGGTCCTGCACAACCTCAGCCCCATCTGCCTCTCCAACTATATCTAATGTCATCCCCATTCACTGCTTAACTGGTTATCAGTTACACTAGACATCATAGGTGGGCCATCAAGGAGATCTGAGTTCCAATCCTGGCTTTGCACAACCCATGTACCTCAGTTTCCCCAACTATTAAATGAAGGAGTTGGGTTAGTTGATGAGTGGGAGATGCAAATTCAATTCCCTAGAGCCACACTGTCCAATACTTCAGCCAGTAGCCAACTACTGTTTAAACTTACGTATATATGAATTCCAATGAAATAGAATCATAAGTTCAGTTCCTCGGCCACATTTCAAGTATTCCACAGCGACATGTGGCTCCTGGCTACCATATTGGACAGCACAGATAAAGAACGTTCCCATCACTGTAGAAAATTCTATTAGACAGTGCTGGTCTGGAGGGCTCAGACAGGTGACATACAAGAGCCATGCCTTCTGGATGGAATGCAAGCTCCTCGACAGTAAGGGCTACATCGCCAGCACCTACAACAGTGCCTGGCACACCAAATGCCCAACTAAATATCTGATGACTGGATTGGCAAATGAATTGGTGAATGTCACTGCAGTCACATGTCACTCTCTGGGAATGTGGACACAGTGCAGCCAGTACTGCTGCTCTCCAGAAAGAAGCCAAAAATCCAGATTTTAATACTAAAGCTTTCAGCTCTTGAATGTCGGCTCAAAAATTATTAAAGCACGAGGCTGGCCAAATAGATAGGCCCCTTGGCTGTCTGTGGCCCTGAGATGCTGGCTTATAACCACTGGATCCGGAGGTAGCAAAGATTCCTTCCATGTGTGCCTCAGGACCGGAAGTTCCAGAAAGCTGCATGGAGAAATCTGCAGGTCACACAAACTCTGAAACCTCCCATTCACTCCCCCAGGGGTTCCTGGAAGAAGCCCACCCAGGAAGAAAGAGCCAATTACATTTTTCCCCTTTTAAAAGTGTGCTCAGCACAGAAACAATATGCGGGGGCCCCAGGTGAAATTAACATTCCAATTCAAGCCTCTCACACAGAGAAAGGTAGCCACCAGCACCATCCTGGAATGCTAAAGAACTCGCAATGAATCCCTTAGAAAGGAGTGAAGGAGCAAATTAATAAAGAGGGAGAGGGAGGCAAGTGGAGAAGAATATTTAGGTACCAAAGCCACTGCCAGGATAAGATAGAAGGCTGTGACGGCTGTGACTAGGGGCCCTGTTGGGGTGGACCCCTCACCAAGCCTGCTGACCACACACAAGTCCAGAGACTACAAGGGGCCACGTTTAAATCATAGGCTCCCAAGGCACGTCACCAGAAAAGGGCTCAGGACATCTGCTACCTCTAAGAAAGGCCAGCAGGACATTATTATAGCAAGAAAAGATAAGCGGAAAGGGGACCAGGTCCACTGCCCCCCAGCTGGGGATTCGGACAGTTCCACTCTCCATCCTACCCCTCACAGCACAAGCTTCCTGGATCCAGAAGCAAGACACTCCTCCCTCCATCACTCCGTCATTGGTCCGACTTGTCACTGACCAGAGGTCTCTGGCCATCCATCACAGGTCAGAGGTCCTTTCTAGTGGTCCCCAACGTGTTTGGCACCAGGAACTGGTTTCGAGGAAGATTATTTTTCCAAGGACTGGGGTAGGAGATGGTTTCAGGATGATTCAATCATGTTATATTTATTATGTACTTTATTTCTATTATTATTACATCAGCTCCACTTCAGGTCATTTGGCATTAGATCCTGGAGGTTCATGACCCTTTGACAATTCACTGATTAGTCCTTGCTGAGGCCCCTCTACCTGCAGCCATTTTTCTCCAAGGCATTTGTGATGGCTTTAAAATATGCCTGCAAATTCTTTGACACTCTTCTGATCATGAGAGGGAGTCAAGTTCCCCTTCCCTTGATTATGGGCTGGCCTCCAGTGAGTAAAATGCATTTGGATGTGACCCTCAGTGACCTCCAAGGCTGGTTCATTGCAATGGACTGACTTCACTCATGAGAAGCATATTAACATGGATCTGTGGGAAAAGCATGTTTTTTAAATACACTGGCATCAGATAGGAGATCATACTTTCTCGACATGAAAGAAAATTCTAATCCTAGGAAAAATTTTTAAAATCCTATCACTTAAAAAAAAAGAAATGTTGGTAACAGCATTACTCACAATAGCCAAAACATGGAAGCAACCTAAACGTCCATCAACAGATGAATGGATAAAGAAGATCTGGTATACATATACAATGGACTATTACTCAGTCATAAAAAAAGAATGAAATGACATTTGCAGCAACATGGATGGAACTAAAGATTATCATACTAAGTGAAGTAAGCCAGAAAGAGAAGACAGATACCATATGATATCAGTCATATGTGGAATCTAAAATATGGCACAAATGAACCAATCTGCAAAACAGTAACAGACTCACAGACATAGACATCAGACTTGTGGTTGCCAAGGGGTAGGGGGTGAGGGAGAGGGATGGACTGGGACTTTGTGGTTAGCAGATGCAAACTATTACATCTAGAATGGATAAACAACAAGATCTTACTATATAGCACAGGGAACTATATCCATTCTCCTGGGATAAACCATAATGGAAAAAGAATATTAAGAATAAAGAATGTACATATTATATGTGTGAAACTGAGTCACTTTGCTGCACAGCAGAGATTGGGAAAACATTGCAAATCAACTATACGTCAATTTTTACGTGTTTTTAATTTACAAAAATAATGCTGGTATCAGTAAATGTTTGCCCAGTCATTATAAAAGTCACCAGTTAAAACCTAAAATGTTAAGGGAATTGGCCAAGTGCTACTTCTGATCAGCACTACTGTTTGTGACTTGTTCTTTCTGTTAGGTTAACCCACCCACTGTGAAATTCACAGTCTCACTGAGATTTCTGTGGGCAGATGTGCACTGCCTCTGGAGGGTAGCATTAGAGATGTTTTTGCCTTTGACATCCAGCGTCCCAACCCAAAGGCAGGTGCAGGGAGATTGAGATCATTTCTGAGACACTTTTGACTGGTGGGGGGAGGAGGGGAGACAAGGAAGAGCCTCACATACTGTTAATTACTGACAGATGGCATCCGCTGTGTCTGACAGCATTCTAGGCACTGCAGTAAAGCAAGAAAGAGGGTTAAAAAAAAATTCACACAACTCTGCCCTCCATGAGCTCAGACTCAAGGAGACGTAAGGCACGTGACACTTTAGATTTTGTCAAGCACACAGAATGTAAAGGCTTTCCAAGGAGGAGCAGTCATTGCCAGGCAAGGGAATCTGAGAAGAATTTCACAAGACTTCATCAAGACTCTTGCAAGTGACAGAAGCCCATCTCAAAGTATCTTAAGGAAAAATGTATTGGTTCCTGAACCGGGGAAGTTCTAGATCAAGTTGGCAGAAGCAGCTACTTTTGGAGACTCCAAAAGGGTCACAAGAAAACTCTCCCCATCTCCTTCTCTTGGCTTTGTTTTCCCCCATGAGTTACTGAAATGCAAATCCGTGTGCTCAACCCACAGTGAGACCAAACAATACCAAAACATGGGAGCTTGGAGCAGAGAAAGGTTTACTGCAAGGTCCGGCAAGGAGCTGGGTGCCTCATGCCTTAAAAGTCTCAAACTTGCTTCCTTGTGTGCAGGTTTCAACCCCTTGTCCAGGAAGATCCCACATGCTGCAGAGCAACTAAGCCACACCTACCAAGCCTGTGCCCTAGAGCCCGGGAGCCACAACTACTGAGCCCACGTGCTGCAACTACTGAAGCCCGTGCACCCTAGAGCCCATGCTCCACAGCAAGAGAAGCCACCGCAGTGAGAAGTCCGAGCATCGCAACTTCAGAATAGCCCCTACTCGCCGCCACTAGAGAAAGCCCACCCAGCAGTGAAGACCCAGCACAGCTGAAACAAAACAAATCAACAAGTTATCTTTTAGAAAAAGCCCCAAGCTCCCCAAAAGCTCTCAGTAAAGCCCTTTTCTAGGAGAGAGGAAGAAGGTGCATGGTTGTTCTTGCCAACATCTTGGCATCAGATCCTTTGTTCTTGAGGTCAGGCTGTGGTCAGGTAAGGATGTTTCTGTAAACCTCCACCAAACAAATGTTATTCTCCGTCCTGACAAGAAAGGGTAAGGTCCCAAGGCACAACTTTCACCCTCTGAGGTCCAGGCCCGGCTAAGAGGAGGCAGAACTCAGTTGGCAGCTCCCTCTCAGGGCCAAGTCCCCAGACTCTGTCCAGCTGTCATCGCTGAGGGAGCGGGCACCCATGACCCAGCCAGCCCTCAGGCCGCCCATACGGTGGGAGCCAGGTCCCGCAGACTTCATCCTAGGCAGACAGCCGCTGCTATGAGGTTGCACAGGCAGGGATGAGGGGGAAACTCACCTCTGCCTCAAGGTCTGGACCCAACCTGTGGGAGGACTTGCGAGGGCTCTGGAGCTCTGCAGGACACAGCCCCCAGCCTGTTCACTGGGTCCCCCTCCTTCCCCTGCTCACCTACTCGCCTGAGGCCGGGTAAGCCGGAAGAGCCCAAGGTTCTGCCTCTTACCTCACTTTCCACCTGACGACGACCACTCCAACCATAGACTAAATTGCCTCACTCTGCGTCACTCCTTGACAGTTGGTTGCTTGTGGGCTGGGCCTACTGCGGTGCCAATCAATGGTTGAGCAAGACCGCTAACGGTCACTCCTTGACAGTTGGTTGCTTGGGGGAGGGGCCCACTATGGCACTGACCAATGACCAAGCAGGACCACTAACGGTCACTCCTTGACAGTTGGCCACTTGTGGGCGGGGCCAAATACAGCACTGACCAACGGCTGAGCAAGACTATTAACTGTCATTCCCTGACAGTTGGTCACTTGTGGGTGGGGCACACTACAGCACTGACCAATCGCTGAGCAAGACCACTAACTGTCACTCCTTGAGAGTTGGCTGCTTAGGGGAGGGGCCCACCGTGGCACTGACCAGTGATCGAGCAGGACCACGAACTCACTCCTTGACAGTTGGTCACTTGTGGGTGAGGCCCACTACAGTGCTGACCAATGGCTGAGCAGGACCAATAATGATCCAGCAGTAACCATTGCCTAGTGACAGGGTGGGGAGGTAATGGCCCACAGCAACAGCCTGCATGCTAAGAGCTGCACTCAGTTGTGTTCTATTACACGTTGCTTCCTTCTCATGCAGTTCCAGAATGGTAGGTAGCTTCTAAGATGATCTCTAATATTCATCACCTGATGGCATTCATGGTTTTTGTGTGGTCCCCTCTCCTTGAGTAAATTCCTTCTGATAACTGTCATACCTCAGAGTGGAAGGGAGATCACTTCTGTTATTAGGTCATGAGAAACTGTCAGTCACTTTGGTGAAGACACTCTCTTCTATATGGAGAGGACCACGTGTCAAAAACCTGAGGCTCTCAGTCTAAGAACCCACAAAAACTGAATCCTGCCAACAACCATGTAAGCACAGAAGCAGACTCTTCCATGGTCAAGCCTTCAGATGAGACCTCAGCCCTGGCCAACACCGTAATAGCAGCCTTGTGAGAGATCTGGAAACAGAAGCTAAGCTGGGCGGGATTCCTGACCCACAGAAACCATGAAGTAACCATAAAGTGATACATGCAGATTGTTTTAAGCCATCAATTTGTGGCTTGAACTTGTTACATAGCAATAATAACAGATACATTTAGGCTCACATCCCCCCACCTTAGCAACTCCAACAGAAAAGGAAGCCTCCCTCCCCCAGTGCTTGCAACAAACATCCCAGAGCTGGATCTCATTGGCCAAGTTTGGGTCATGTGCCCAAGCCTGAGCCAATCCTTGAAGCCTAGGAGATGAGATGTTCTGGTTGGTCAGGCACAAGTCATGAGGCCGCCCATGGAGGAGTAACAGGAGAAAGTTTTCAGTAACCAAACCTCAAAGCTGGGAAGCAGTGATTCCCCAAAAAAAAAACAGTTTGAAAACAGTTTGTAAGACCAGCTGCAGGAGGAGCAAACTATATACTCAAGCCATGAGAGAAAGCTGACAGGGGGTGCTATAGAAGTTCATCCTCTCATTCAAACATTTATTAAAAACTTTCACAAAGAAAGACAGAGAATAAGAGTTAGGGAACCGTACAGGATGGGAAAGCTTGAAAAAGAAATTCCAGCAGCTTCCTCCCTTATATCATTCTCAATGCTGTAATGAAGAGAAGCAGAATTTAGTTGCCCTTACAAAATGATCTGAGATGACAGGCAAATTAATCAAGTAGGAAAAGGAGGCCACTCTGGAGCTTGTTTAAGTGAAGCTGGTACAAATGGTGAGGCCGACCCCCTCTTCCTCAGCACTTTTTTCTCCTGAAATATACAGACCTTCTTAACAACTCAGCCCATAAATTTAAGAAAAAAACACTTTAACTGGGCTGGGCGTGGGGGGGAAGTGGGTGGAAGGAGAAAAAAATATCATAGGGAAATTAAAAATTCATCATAAATTCATGGTGCTTTCTAGAGAACTTCTTGCATTAGAAAGGAATGTGTCTGTGTTAAGTGCTATGGAGGCATAGACGGGAACAGAAGATGGCTCTCTTCTAAGATTGAAGTTCCCAGAATCTAGAGAAATGCCGTGAGTAGAGGGACTAGCATTTCTAAGTCTTTTGGGGACCATCCACCACTGGAACCACTGGGAATGGAGCCTTGGGAAACATCGGCAGGTCCTGGTCATCAAAAAGCAAGCACCTCTTGGCAAGAGGCCTGGGTTCTAAGAACCAGCCCCTGACCATTCCTGTCTTTCTGTTAACTCCACTTCTTCAGGTGTCAGTTCTTTCAATAACTGTCACTCAGTCACACCCTGCCTGGCTTTCCTCAAATGTCTGGAGATCGGGTTGGGTGCTGATTTTTGCACAGTGTTTCTGCTGGCTAGCATCGATATTTGCATATCTTTCTAAACCTCCTTTCGATGTTTGGGGAATCCTCCATTTTCTATGTGCTTAGTCACTCAGTCGTGTCCAACTCTTTGTGACCCCATGGACTGTATAGTCCACCAGGCTTCTCTGTTCATGGAATTCTCCAGGCAAGAATACTAGCATGGGTTGCCATGCCCTCCTCCAGGAGACCTTCTGAACCCAGGTCTCCTGCATTGCAGGCAGATTCTTCACTATCTGAGCTACCAGAGAAGCCCTGAGACAGAGGGAAATCACTAAATACACGTTGATATTTCCCTGCCATGAAATAGCAGGCAGTGATCGAAAAAAAAAATAGTTCTATATGTACATGGATACTGGGGAAGAAATTATATATATTCCTACAAGGAAAATACACAACAAACTGATAAACAGAGTAGTTACCTTTGGGAAGAAACTTACACAAAGCAGACTTGGGGCCTATCTGTCACACTTTTTAAACCACTTTCACAATTTTGACAGAGACAGTGTTGTGCAATCGCCAAACTGCTTTCACCCAGAAAAACTGTTTCCCAGATTCCCATCCCAGGAGACAGAATAAAATCTCAAACACAAACACACACACAGACACACAAACACACACAGTGCAATTATAAAAGATCCTGATTGTTTATACTTCCTCCAAATGCTGTGCTATTCCTGCTAAAGTATTCATCCCCAGCTACTAATTATCTCCCCAATATCCATTCTTTTCTTTTGAGAGAGTAACAGAACTTTTATTTTCAGCAACTTCAAAGGAAGACTGCATTCCCCAGATTCCTTCACAACTACACGTGGCCATGTAATTTCATCATAACCAACAGGATATAAGCAGAAGCATCCTGGGGCTGCTTCTAGGACTCTTCTATAAAAGACAATCGATAAAAATCTTTTACCCTTTCTTTATCTGCACCCCCATCCTGGTGCCTGGAATGAAGATAAGATGGCTGCACCTGTAGCTGCCATTTTGGGCCATGAAGGCAAAGACCTCAACCTTGAAACGGTAGGAGAAAGGGTCCATGAGGCTTTCACAGAACAGAGCCAAGCTACAGTCCTGAGCTACCGAGCTCCAGAATCTGACTTGGGAAAGAAATAAACTCTTACTTTTTAAGCCAACACTTTTTTTTTTTTAACCAAGCCACACAGCTTGTGGGATCTCAGTTACCCTACCAGGGGGCAACCCTGGGACCTGGCAGAGAAAACACCAAGTCCTAACCACTGGACTGCCAGGTAATTCTCACATCATCACTATTTTAATTCTCTGTCGCTCACTGATGAGCCCATTTTCAATAAATACACCCATCACACCACAGCCCAGCTTAATTTCCCCAGTGAAACACCAAGCACATCCCTCCTGGGTCACCTGAATCCCATGCAACTTAGCCCCAAGTACCCAGCAAAGCAGAGCAGCAAATTCAGGAGGTCCCAAAAAAGGCAATCTCACCAGCTCCAGTGGGGACCCAGAAACCCTAAGAGAAAAAGTCAGGCCCTCTACTTAAAAATCAGCATTATTTTTTTTTAAAACATCGGCACTATTGTGGCTGAAATGTCTCAAACTTTCCTGATTTCCTTCCTTGAAACTCCCCCACTCCTTTCCCACCACCCCCACCTTCATTCTTTCACTAAGGTCAGTAGTCCAGCCACACCGTTCCCGTGCTAATAAAATAACATGAAAGCGCATGTGTGAAGGGATGGGAGAGGGGTGAGAGGCAGCTTGGTCTGCTGGTTAATGTCCAAAGTACCTGGATTAAAACCCCAGCCCTGGTAGGAATGTAAATTGATTCAGCCACTACGGAGAACAGAATGGAGATTTCTTTAAAAAACTGAGAATAAAATTACCATATGACCCAGCAATCCCAACCATAAGACACATGTATCCCAGGTTCATCGCAGTACTATTTACAATAGCCAGGACATGGAAGCAACCTAGATGTCTACTGACAGATGAATGGAAAAGTTGTGGTATAGATATACAATAGAATATTACACAGCCATAAAAAGTAATGAATTTGAGTCAGTTCTAGTGAGGTGGATGAACCCAGAGCCTGTTTTACAGAGTGAAGTAAATTAGAGAAAAACAAATATCATATACTAATACATATACATGGAATCTAGCAAAATGGTCCTGATGAACCTATTTGCAGGGCAGGAATAGAGAGTCAGGGGGCTTCCCTGGTGGTTTATCAATAAAGAATCCACCTGCAATGCAGGAGACCTGGGTTTGATCCTTGGGTCGGGAAGATCCACTAGAGAAGGAAATGGCAACCCACTACAGTGTCCTTGCCTGGGAAATCCTGTGGACAGAAGAGACTGAAGGGCTACAGTCCATGGGGTCACAAGAGTCAGACATGACTTAGCAACTAAACAACAACAAGAAATAGAGACCCAGATGAGAGAACGGACTTATGGATACAGCAGGGACAGGAGAGGGTGGGATGAACTGAGAGAGTAGCATTAAAATACATATACCATCATATGTAAAACAGATAGCCAGTGGGAATTTCCTGTATGATTCAAGCAACTCAAACAGGGGCGACGTGACAGCCTAGAGGGGAGGGATGGGGTAGAAAGTCGGAGGGAGGTTCAAGCGGGAGGGGACGTATGTATACCTATGGCATATTCATGTTGATGTATGGCAGAAACCAACACCATATTGTAAAGCAACTATCTTTCAATTAAAAGAAGTACAGAACAGACTTTTGAACTCTGTGGGAGAAGGTGAGGGTGGGATGTTTCGAAAGAACAGCATGTATATTATCTATGGTGAAACAGATCACCAGCCCAGGTGGGATGCATGAGACAAGTGCTCGGGCCTGGTGCACTGGGAAGACCCAGAGGAATCGGGTGGAGAGGGAGGTGGGAGCGGGGATCGGGATGGGGAATGAGTGTAACTCTATGGCTGATTCATATCAATGTATGACAAAACCCACTGAAATGTTGTGAAGTAATTAGCCTCCAACTAATAAAAAAAATAAAATAAAATAAAAAATAATAATTTTTTTAAATGGATATAATAATAATATCCAGGCTTGTTGAGAATATGAGTTGATACATGTAGACATATTAGAACTGTGACTGCCATATAGAAAGCACCATCTAAAGACAGTTATTTTATACACATAGGAGACTTTGGGTCAGTTGTTTTTATTAAAATGGCATGCACAGGCTGTTACCCTGCTGCTCACTTTTCTCCTTGACAATAAAGCCCTGGTCATCCCTCCAGGACAAGGGAGGTCCAAATCCATTCTTTTTAATAGCTGCATAGTGGTCCAAGCATATAAATACCACTATTTAGTCCAGAATTACTTTATTGATGAACAATCAAGGTTTTTTTCTCTTTTTTACCATTACAGACAATGCTGCTATAAATATCCATGAGCATACAATCTTACCAGTGGTGCTTTTATTTCTAGAAAGCATTAGGTTTCCCAGCAGTGAGATTGCCAGGTCAAAGATCAAATTCTCTTTTCATATATATTAGCAGGTTACATTCCAAATAGTCTGTGTTTTCAACCAAAGCAACTAAGATATGTGTGAGATCACTGGACTGGGATTTCAGAGGTCACATGCACAAAACAGAAGCCCCAAGAGATTCAGGAGCAGCCAGAAGAGAATCCACAAAGGGCAGGAGGGGTAAGTGTTGGCTCCTTGAGGGAAGAGCACCAGAGATATCAATCCAGACATGAGAGCTCTCCCAACCTGGGGGTGGGGGTGGGGGGGTGGTGGAGGGAATGTCCCCACCTCACTTGGTAGCCTGTCAGAGTGAATTTTCTTCCTTCTCGTGGAAGCACCCAGATTTTCTTTTGGGAAACAATTCCCTGCCTACCTCTCCAGCAAGTTCCTTCCAACTCTGACTCCCGAGATGAGCCTCTGACTTAAGGGTGGCTGATCAGATGAAGGATTCCATCCCCACAGCCACAGTTCCTGGTTGAGAGGTCAGCACACAACCCATGTTAGTTCAGTAAAAGTCAGTCCTGAGATTCTTGTTGGGACAATTAAGAAAGAGACATTTGATTTTTGCTGGTTGGAGGAAAGCCGACAGCAAACTTTGCCATCAAAGAATTAGATGAACACAGGGAAAAAAAGAACTAAGAGACAGAGGGCGAGCATAAGCTTTCATTAGGAGAGTGTTTAGCCCCTGCATCTAGCCATGCCTGAAGCTGCTTCCTCCTTAAGCTTCCCACCTTCAGGGACTAGTATAAAAATTCCCAACTTTATACTGTGCAACTATGATAATCCAGATTTAATACACTGGCATACTCTTGCATTTGACACATCATCTCCATGAGTGCACTGAAAATCTTAAATTTGGAAACTTAAAATGTCACAGACCTCGGTGTCACAGATAAAAGAGAAAAGGCTATGTTAATCTTTAAAACAACCAAATATGAAAAAACACAAGATCATAAAAGAGATCCATTGATCGGAGTCATTCTGAGTATAAAATAACTAACCAGTAGGTTCCTTTAATACTAGCTCCCTCCAGCAGCATCCCTACAAGGGGTCTTCTGAGCCATGAGCCATCAAGCTTTGCCTGCAGAGTAAAAAATATCTCCCACACACATGTGCTACTATTTTTAAAATGTTACATAAATGCTACTGTAATTACCAAAACCTAGTCGTTCAAAAGCATTACTGAATTGATGGCAACTTTCGATCAATATGTTTTCCTTTTTTAACCAAGAGATACCAAACCCACAATTCTTCTTATTCAAACAAGCTAGATAATCTTTTAGACATTAAAAGGGGATACTTGTTTTGACCATAGCGTACTATAAACACACATTTACAGAGCATTCCCTGCTTGAACATGTAAGGCAAACTTTGTCTTTGAAAGGGCAAGATAGTAGGCAATTTATTTAGGCTCTGCAAGCCACAACTACTCAATCCTGCCCTTGTTGTGAGCAAGCAACCACAGTAAGTAAACAAACAGGCTTGGTGCAATAAAACTTTATTTACACAATAAACAGGTCGAGGGCCGGATTTGGTCTATGGACCCTAAACTGGTGATGCCCAGTTTAATGGGTACAGAAAATAATAAGCAATGAACAGGAACCAAGGCCAGCACAGGGGCAGATGGAATTTACACATCTCTCAACTGTTGTGAAATTGGATGAAGAAAATAAAATTTGACTGACACACAGCTTTTCAGCTACACACCTACTAGATAAAGCAAGGACACCTGCAGTGGCACACTAACAATAATAAACTCTGCCAATCACATCATGAACACAGGAGAAACTTTTTTCTTAGAACATCAGTGCTTCCAGCAAGAAAAATGAACCCCAAACTAAAGCTGATAGGTTCACAGCTCAAATCTGACCTCCACCTCCAATTTCCAGGGGCAAATAGTACATCTGAACACTGGTTTCCTCAACTGTCTTACCAACATTATTAATAACTGCCCCCAGCTATTGAGCACTTAGCATGTGCTGGGCACTTGCTAAGAAGCATTTGCATCTATCGTCTCATAGGATCTTCTTAACTTTATCCTCGTTAATGATGTGTCTTTATGTCTGTCTGACAGATGCGGAAACACAGGCTCATCCATCCCAACCTTCTCCCCAGGGCCATTGGGAAGAACGCATAAAAGGCAAAAACCCAACAGAGAGATGTTAAGTTCAGTTTGTTAAGTCCACCATTAGCATACATTGATTTGAGGGACTTCTCTGGTGGCCTAGTGGTTAAAAATCCACCTGCCAATGCAGGGGGCACCGGTTCGATCCCTGGTCCAGGAAGATCACACATGCCATGGAGCAACTAAGCCTGCATGCCACAGCTATGAAGTCATCATGCCCTGGAGCCTGTGCTCCACAAGAGAAGCCACCAAAAGGAGAAGCCTGCACACCGCAACTAGAGAAAGCCCAAGCAGAGCAACAAAGATCCAGCGCAGCCATAAATAAATAAAAATAAATATATATATATGTATATATTGATTTGGCCCCTATTCTAAGTACAGCGGTAAGTATATAATTGGCTCCCAATAAATATTTATTGAGTGAGTCTATCAATCAGCATATCCCACAGGGCAAGTTTCAAACTACACCCCAAATCTCACCACTTTTCACCTCCTCTCTGGTTACCACTTTGACCCAAGCCACCAACATCCCTGGACTATTATAATAGCCCCTCGGGGCTCTCCCTGCTTCTGGTTCCTGTGACTCAAAGCACCTTCTCCTCTGCTCAAACCTGCCAGTAATTCCAGACTCACTCATTTGAGGCAAAAGCCACAGTCCTTACCAGGCTCTGGTCCCTATAATCTCATCTACTCAGCCCAGCCTCAGTGGCCTCCTTTCTGTCTTTGAACCTGCCAGGCACCTTCCCACCTCAGGGCCTTTGCACTGGCTGTTCCCTCTGCCTGGAACACACTTGGCTGCCTCACCTCCTTAGGTCTTTACTCAAAGTCACCTTCCTGATCCTGCTATTTAAAATTGCAAAACATCTCTCCCCAGCGCTCCCTCTCCAGTCCCTCACTTCATGTTTCTCCAAAACCACTAACAACCATTTAATAAACAGCATATCTTAGTTATTTAGCTATTTCAGTGTCTATTTCCCTGTGCCTTGATGCTAACCCTACAAGGATAGGGACCTTCACCTGCCTAGAACCTGCCATATCTCCCGCTCCAAGTATAACACCTGTCACAGTGTCGGTGCACAGGAAAACATGTGTCAATGAACAAAGGCAGAATGAAGGAAGGAAGAGAACTAGGGAGAGGTTTTGACAATCAGCACCGGGGATGCAGGTCCATTTTACAGATGGGAAAACTGAGACTCAGAGAGGTCAAGGAGCCAGACCAGTGCTCCCAGATCTTCCAATTTCTTGAAAGAAGCTGGAAACCTGGATATTGACATCTTCCACTTTTTAAATGCCAGTAACAAACAAGAGAAGCCTGCAGACCCAGATATGGCCCAGAGGCAGCCAGCGGCTCTCCACTGGCCTGGAAAAGTTCCACTGCAATGTCACCCTAAAAACAACTCTTTTGGGGAAAACCATTTTCCATCTACACCGTGCCCCTCCCCTTCCACTCCCTCCTGCCCAGTCTTTGGAACAGACTCAGGGAGAACAGAGTCCCCTCCCACCTGGCCACCCCTTCCACCCCTTTGCCAAAGCATCCTCACCACTCTGCCCAGGTGCCCCCATCCCCACTCACCTGGCCCCCTCCGCTTACCCAGGAGAGCCTGCAGCGGCAGATGGCACAATTACAGAGAGAAACATAGCAAACCAAGGATATAAATCCATCCGCAGTGCACAGCACAGAGAGAATCAGGCAAACAAAGGGAGCCACGGCTTCCGAGAGCCTGGAGAACGGGCAGGGCCCATCCACCGCTCCAGAGTTCTGGAAGGAAAGCCAGGACCCTCCGCCAGGCGCACGGAGTCCGCCCCGCGAGCTTCAGGCTGCAGCCACAGCAGTATTTTTGTGTCCATTTGCTCCAGTGCATTAAGAGCCCTGGTGGGAGGCATTCCAAGCACAAGCAGACATTAGAGATGCGGTACTTTCTGAGTCACCCTTCCTAGGTTCTGAATCCTGGGCTCCGAAGCGCAGCCATGATGAGTGAGGTCCCCCAATGGATTAATTTAGGTTAACACTGCAAAACAGCTGGGGCTCAGAAGTGCCAGGCAATTCTAGAGTCTCCATCACCTTCAGTAATAAAAATACAGCAAATCCAATTGGACTCTATTGATTTTTTTTTTTAATGTAACTATTTTGGGGCTGAAACATAAGGAGAGGGTATTGATCAGTTCAGGAGTCAGGTGTCAGGGAGGGGAGTTCTGTGCATCCCAACTGTGGCCCCAAGGCAGGCTGAGCAAGAGAAGATGACAGAATTCAACTCCAAAGAACCTGGGCTTCTTTCCCACCTTCCCTTGGCAGAGAGTGAGCATCAGGGGTCCCTCCTGCCCTGAGTTGCCGGGAAAATGCCAAACAAACACCTGGATGGAGAATAAAAGTGACAAGCGACCCTGCTTTATTTCTCCCAGTGGGGCTATCACCACCTGACATTAAATTATGTATCTGTCCATTGTTTTATTATTGTCTTACTCTGCCTGAATGATGGCGGGGGGGGGGGGGGGTCTTTTCTGCTCCCTGCTGTGTCCCCAGTGCTGAGCACCGATTAATTTGTCTGTTGAATGAATGACTGAGCTCAAGTGGTCAATGACCTTCTTGATGACTTGATGCGGGCCAGGCACCGCGCAAAGAACCTTTCAGAGAGTCGAATTCCTCCTGCCTCTGACACGGTTCTCCAGGTTGGCTCATTCTGACCTGTTACATCTCAGATAAGGAAAATGCCACCTTCTCCAAGAAGTCTTCCTGGACCACCCATACTCTCCATATGGCATTGCTTTGTACTGAATACAAGGAGCATAGATTGCTGTCTGAGACGTTCCTGGTTATGGATTTGCTGGCTTCTTGTCCCTTGCTCAGTCACACCACACCTGCCCTAGAATGTAAGCCCCCAAAGTCACAGGCACCTAAGCTTGAGGGTGGGGATACTGAGGCAAAACTCCAAGCCATGGAGCTACCTTAGGGAGAGGAGAGACAGGAGTCAAGCACTTTGGGGAGGAGACCCCAGCCTGCCACTCACGGGCTGTGCGGTCCTCAGTGTCCCTGAGTTCCTCTGAGTCTCGGTGCCCCTTCCCCATCTGGGAATACATTTGAGCCCTGGGTGGGGGGGGGTGCCCAAGAATCCAGCAAAATCCTGGAGTGAGAAACCACTTGGTAGGCAGCCTTATCCTTCTCTTCACAGGTTTGACTGTTGCAGTAAAGAGCCCATCAACCCCTCCCTTCCTGCCTCTCTTCCCCCCACCTCTGAAGGACTCCCCTCCATCAGTCTCCCTGTTAGTGTCTCCCAAGCTTGTGCCAAGCTCAGCAGGAGAGTTCAAGCCCTGCTGTAGTTTGAACGGTTGTGTCCCTCCAGACTTCATATGTGGAAACGTAACCCCCAATGTGACGAGGGTAGGAGGTGAGCCTTTGGTGAACGAGGTCATGAGGATGGGGTCTCATGATGGGATTAGTGCCTTTATAAGAGACCCCAGGGACTTCTCTAGTGGTCCAGGGGTTAAGAATCTGCCTTCCAAAAAAAAAAATATATATTTATTAAGGCAAAAAATATATACATATATATTTATTAAGGCAAATAAAAAAAAAAAAAGAATCTGCCTTCCAATGCAGGGGGTGGGGGTTCGATCCCTGGTAGGGGATCCCACATGCCATGGGGCAACCAAGTCCGAGCACCACAATTAGAAAGCCCGCATGCCACGACTACTGAGTTCGTGGGCTGTGGAGCCCATGCTCCGCAACAGAAAAACCCTGCACACTGCAACGAAGAGCCCGTGTGCTGCAACTAAGACCCAATGCAGCAAAAAAAAAAAAAAATTCATATATTTTTAAAAGACAGAGACCTCAGAGAGCTCCCTCGCCCCTTCTACCAAGTGAAGATACAGTAAGAAGACGGGCATCTATGAACCAGGAAGAGGGTTCTCATCAGACTGTAACTATGTTGGCACCATGACCTTGGACTTCCAAACCTCCAGAACTGTCAAGAATAAATAAATGTCTGTTGTTTATAACCCACCCAAGGAGTGGTACTTTGTTATCACAGCCAGGATGGACTAAGACTGGGCTTATTCTACAGATGGGGAAACTGAGCCTTGGAGAGGTCAGGGGGCTAGAAGGGCCTAGATTTAGATCTCCCAATTTCTTGAAAGAAGCCAGAAACCTGGATGGAGATACTGACATCTCCCACTTTTTCTGTTGGCAACTAAGAAGAGATGCCCGCAGGCCAGACATGGCCCAAAGGCAGCCTGAAGCCTTCCACACGGGCTCAGTTTACCCAAACACCAAGTCCCGGATGGACCCAGAGACGGTCATACGAAGTGGAGTGAGCCAGATGGAGAAACACAGAAATCACACAACATAGCTTACTTGTGCAATCTAAAAAGATGACAGAAATGAACTAATTTACAAAACAGAAATAGACCTATAGACTTAGAAAAGAAACTTTATGGTTACCAAAGGGGAAGGGATGAAGGATAAATTAAGAGCATGAAATTAACATATGCATACTACTATATATAAAATAGACAACCAACAAGGACCTACAGGTTCTTGTATAGCACAGGGAAAAATACTCAATATTTTTTTAATAACATATAAGGGGAAGAATCTGAAAAAGAATATATATGCATAACTAAATCACTGTGCTGCACACCTAAAACCAACACAACATTGTAAATCAACTATACAGCAATAAAAATTTTTTAATTTCAATAAAATACATACTGATAAATTATAAGATGCAAAACTACTTTTAAAAGGAGTTTAAAAGGAGGAGGGAATGACAGAAGAATGAGATGTTTGGATGGCATCATCAACTCAATGGACATGAGTTTGGGCAAGCTCTGGGAGATGGTGAGGGACAGGGAAACCTGCAAGGCTGCAGTTCATGGGGTCACAAAAAGCTGGACACAACTGAGCAACTGAACAACAACAGTTTAAAAATAAACATTCTAGAAATGCTAGAAAATATCAAGTATTTTCAAAACAGTATTTGGGACTAAAAAAAAGTGCCACACCCTGCCTTGCCAATGTACCCCCTCAGCTCCTAAGGAAGGGAGCTGTCTTTAAAGGCACCAGAATTCCCCAAAATGGGCTTCTCAAAAAAGACTGAGCTATGTTTCCAACTCAAAACACATCCTTGAATCCCCTGGGCCCAAATGAGTCTCAAAATCCAATATATTGCCCACAGAACTCAGTGTTTACAAACACAGAGACGGTAGCGGCTAAGAGCACTGACTCTGAAACAGATAGACTGTGCTTTCATATCCATGGCCCATCCTTTTGTGGCTGTGTGACCTTGATAGGTCAAGGCTCCTCTCTGGGCCCCAGTTTCCTCATCTGTAAAGTGGGGCAAACACAAGTCCTGAGCCCATGGGGGCCATTGAGGACTCGATGAAGTAAAATCAGAAGAGGACTTAGGATGCACAGTAAGTGTAGATCGGGGTTAGTTGCGGGGTTTCTGATTCTCAGCTACACTGAACTAGAAGAACCAGGGCAGGAGACAAAATGGAAAGGTGGGGGGTGTCTGTCTGCCAAAGTCTCACCCTTTAATGTAACCGTCTAATCCCTCGAGGGCACAGAACTCAAAGGATTCCTAGTTGCTTGCAGAGTTGATGCCAATCTGTTTGATTTCTATGGCTGGAAACCTTAGCTTGAATTAATAGGTCTATTTGTTGCAGAGAGAGAGCAGAAAAAAAGTGAAATAACCACCCACCACCTTGGAATGTGGGTCTGGCTTGTCCACACAGTTCTGTGCAAGGTTGTGGAGGCAAATCTGGCTGTGTGAGGAGATGGATAAGGCACAAATCAGTGCCTGGGCTGGAATCCTGACCCTGTGTGACCTCAGGCAAGTTACTTAGCATCTCTGGACCTCAATATATCCTCATCTGTAAACTATGAATAATGAGGGTGTTCATTTACCCTTCATTACAGTATTTCACTCTGTTTAGATGAGGAAAAGTCTGAGATGGTCCCTGCAACACAGGGAGCAACTGCAGAAGCATGTGAATCCATCATCACCCCATCATTCCATCACCATCATCATTACCATCATCACCATTGCCATCACCATCATCACCAACATCATCACCACCATCATTACCATCATTATCATCCCTTCACCATCATCAGCAACGTCATCATCTCCATCACCATCATCACCATCCCATCACTATTATCACCATCATTTTCATCATCACCATCACCACCATCATAATCATCCCATCACCATCATCACCATCATCCCATCATCGCACCACCATACCATCATCATCATCACCACCACCACCATCATCATCATCGTCATTGTGATGATTTGCTACCTGCCTTTTGAGTTGACATTTGCTATTTTGGCCACCCCCAGCAGCTGTCGTTCTCACGACCTTGGGCTCCCTAAATGGAGTCACAATCCTCTGAAGGACCAGAAAGTAGAACTCCTTGACCAGAAAGGCTCCTCTGTGTAGGGTGGAAAAGTCCTGGGAGAGGAGTTTAAAAAAAAAAAAAAAAAACGAGAAATTACAGGAGCCATGAGCCCTGATCTGTCATCAATTCACCGTGTGACCCTGAGCAAGTCACTTTCCATGCCTGAGTCTCCCTTGCCATTTGCAGAGAAGGTTTTTGGAGGAGATGCTCCAGAACACTTCTTGCTCTCCAAGTCTAATCATTTACTCTGAAAAGACGTGGTAGGACCACTACCACCCCATGTTGCTGCCTCAGGTGGCCAGGGTGCCTCCATCTCCTTACAGAGATGGCAGGTGATTCATCTGCTGAATCCCATAGCTTCGAAGGGAAATGCACTCTCTCCGTCCCCATTCAATTTTAGAGCCAGGAGGAAAAAAAAAGGAGGTGCCCAGCCACATACAATGGGGGGCGGGGGGGAGGCAGTGTGCACACATCCAGGCACAAGGCCCCTGCAAGAGCTCTGCTGGCCCAGAGACCACCCTCTCAGATTTCATGTCAACAAACGAGGGGTTTCTTGTGCTCCTTTGGACCATGGCAACCACTTCCCTCATTGTTGGCTTCAAGCATCGCAGCTCATGCAGAAGCCTCATGCCTCCCAAGTTCCCTGCATCCGGTGGCAGGCGGGGGTAAGGAAGGCAGAATGAAATGATTTACTCTGGGAACCTCCACGGTACAGCCATTAAATCACTGTGGGGGGGGGGGGAGCAGGGAGGCGACAGCATTGGCATACCACTCGCTGTCATCCCCAAGGCCACCTCTCTAAAGAGCAACACCACACACAGGCAACCCCCTCCAAAAATCACTATTGTAATGAGAAAGAAATATACTACATGCCACGCCAAGGTGCCAGGCACAGCTAAGAGCATCTCTGCCTTGAAGCCAAAGTCTCCCCCACCCACCCTCCCATCAGACTAGCAGGCTCTGCCACTCACAAGGACCCTCTGTCGGGGGTTCCCCACTCACCCGGATTTTATTAGACCCCGAACACAATGGGTCAATGGAGCAAGGCACGTCCATTTTCCCCAGCAGGCACTGGAACAGCGCCGCTAATTTGCAAAGCCATAGCGTGCACAAAAGTGGCTTGAATAATGGGGGCCCCCTAGTCGCTAAGCCGGGGGATTTGTGCTGACTCTTACCAAGTACAGTTCCATATGTTTAAGCACTTGCAAGGCTCAAAGAAGTACACCCACCACACTCTTTACCATGGCAGCGACCCACGCAGGAGGGGGGAGGGGGTGCAAAGCAGACAGCCCCTGTGTGTGATGGGGGAAGAGAGTGTCCTTCCTCGCCTCTGAACTCTTCCAGCCCCTCTCCTGGAGCCTCCGTCAAATGTGGTCGGGAAATCATGCCAGAAATTAACCAGAAAAGCCAAACAGCTCTGAAGGATGCTCTAGCTAATTCCTCCGAACCTTTCAACCAACGGTAGGCAGCTAAGTATCTTTCAGGAATTTCAGCCTTGTTTTTTTTCCTCCCAGCTCTCCTAACTGGTGCTAAATATAGAGTTATGAACTGTTGTCTCTTTATGTCCCTGGTGGGGATCAGAGAAAGGCTTATATGTGCTTGCAAGGACCTGGTGGCAGCAGTGAGGGTTCTGCCGTAGCAGCACCTGTCAGAATGAGCTGCCCAGCTGAGACCCGGGGGCAGACTCAGAACCGGGGCCAGCACCAGGCTTCAGGGATGGTATACCTTTCCAGCCAGGACTGGGGCCCCCCAGAGACAGGCACGAGCTCTTCTGTTGCTAGCGGAGAGGGGAGCCAGGGTTCACCATGTTCCTTCCAAAACATTAGGCAGACAGCCTCTCTGGGAGATTTCTCATCTTCACTTAGCAGCACATCCAGGCAAACTCTGACCACCCCTACCCCTCCACCCCGTTCAGAAACCCCGGACAAGACAAAAACTGCAATTTTCAAGTCCGAAGGGACCGTGCACTTTGGAGAACAGGCTCCAGGGCTTCGGCTGAGAGGAAACAGCCTCAGCCCCAGCAAACAGCCCCTCTTTGGTACCACAGAGAAACGCGGAGAGCTGAACAGTGATCAGAGCTGCTTATTAGCCAAGCAGATTGAAGATTCATCCACAGTTAAGCCCAACACCACTCTCTAAATCGAGCCAAAGCTGAAAGCCGATGGATATCTCTGACAGAAGGCTTTCTCCGAGTAGAAGGTTTTATTTAATATTTTGGGTCACTTAAGGGCATCTCAAAGCAAGACAATATTTACTTTTTCCATGCAAATACATCACACATTAAGTTGGCAAACAACATTGGCTCCTGACTGCAACCCTCCAAGACAGTTGAAGCTGAAAAGTTACAGTTGTATTTTCTGTTGCGTTCTGGGTGGCTGTGTGGTTTGTTTATCAACAAGATTGAGAAGAAATTGTCTCAAGCAAAAGCTACCTGCTCCCAAATCACGGATCCTAATGTTAAAAGGTTTGGAGAACCGAGCTTTCCAAATGTATATGAATGCTGCTGGTGACTGTTCCCCATTCTTCTAAACCTTTACGATATTCTTCACTGCCTGGGGTGGGAGCAGGGGAGGAACTGGAATTTTAGGATAAGCGTCCTCGGGAACCAACGTGTAGCCACACCAAGGTGGTAGAAAGCTTTTCAAACTCCAGCGGAGACCCAAAATACCTGACTATCTTGCCTTTCCCCCCTCGCTAGATTTTGGCAACAGCTGCGCCGAAGCCAGCGGGGAGCCCGGCTCCATGGTACCCAAGCAATGGCTCTAGGCATCACCACGTTCCAGGCGCGCAGCGCCCGGAACTGCCTGTCCGCCTTGGGGTCAGGGCGCTGGGTTTCCAGGAGGCTAAGAGCGGGCTGCGCCGTAGCCAAGGGAAGGCCACTTGGGGAAGGGGCACCTTCGGCGGGGATGTAAAAGCAGGAGGGTGCCGCGGGGCTTGGGGAGAGGCTGCGCACCAGCCAGACAGCTCCGACAGAGACGACCTCCAGGTGGGGCCCCGCAGGTGTCCTGGGAAAGCCGGCGGTGCGTCCGCGGGCATCAGGAAACGGAGAGAAGGGGCCCACCGACTCTGCCACAGCAAAACCGCCGCGGGAACCGGGTCGTGGAGGGGATGTTGCCCCAAGGCAAGGCAAAGAGGCGATTCGATTCCTGGAGGCGCGCCCCCACCCGCCTTGTGAGGCTGAGCGCACCCGGTCTGTTGCCTCTTGCGCGCTGAAAGGATACGCAGGAAAGCTGGGGGTTTGGGGAGGAAGGCGGGCAAGGTCTCGCGCTGGGCAAAGGGGTACGTGCTGGGGACCCCTGGGTTCCCAGAGTCTCCTTAGATCTGTCCAAGTTCGGGAGACGCAAGCTGCTGGGGATTTGAGAAGGAGGTGGCTGCCCCGTGCGGGAGCCAACTTTGTGCGCTGCGGCCGGGGTCGGGGATGGGGACTGGAAACGCGTTACCTGGGCACCGGAGGGCCGTCAAGGCCAGCAGAAGCCCGAGCGGCGGCGCCCGGCCCGGGGGCGGCATGGTCCTCGGCGCGCGGTGGGCCCGGCCCGCGGCTCCCGGGAGCTGCCCCCGCGGCTACGCTGGGGCGCCGGGCATGGCTAGCTCCCAGGGCGCCTCTCTTCCCCAGACGCAGGCGGCGGACGCTGGTGGCGCTTCCCTGGCTGCGCCTCAGTGCGCTCTCCCGAGCTCGGCTGTGCGCGGCCGGGGAGCAGGGGGCCGCGGGGGCTCAGCGCCCAGCGCCCTGGCCCGCCGCCCCGCACTTGGCCCGAGTTGCGCAGCCCCCGCCGCCGCCGCGACTCCCGCGCCCCGGCGCCGGTCCCATTCCGGTCGCGCCGCCGCCGCTGCCACCACCGCCGCCTCAGCCCGCGCCAGCTGCCGGCCGCCCCTCGAGCCAGCGAGAGAGTGAGCGAGCGCGCGAGCGCCGGGGAGGAGGGAGGCGAGGCGGGAGGAGGGAGGGAGGGGCCGGGGAGGCCGGGGGAGGGGCCCGCCGCCGGGAGACGGGGCACCAGGCGGCCGCCCGGCGATAGGCGGCGGGACGTGCCACTCCCCGGCGTCCCCGGGGGAGGGCGCCTGACCGCAGAAGGCCTGGGAAGCCCCGCGGGGGTGGTCAGGGCGTTGGCGGGGACAGGGACGGCCGGAGGGATGACCTACTGGGCAAAGTGCGGACAGATCCGGGCGCTTTCGGGGCGTAGTGGCGAGAGTTCCCAAGGTCGCGGGACGAGGGAGATGGGAAGGGTCCTAGGAACGGGGCAGCGAGTCTGGAGGGAGGTGTCTGCGGGGGACGGGGACTGTGGGACTGTGCGCAGATCAGAGGTCCTGGGATAGGTCTGGCACAGCTTGGGGGGTGCCTGTGGGGGAGGGGAAGGCAGGGGAGGCCTCCGGGAGTCGGGGGCTATCTGAGGAGTTTCTTTAGCGCCCTAGGATCGGGGCGTGGACGCGCTAGCTGGGCGCGGTCAGGGGTCCTGAGAGAGATCGAAGGCGTCTTAGGGATGGCTACCCACGCGTAGTGAGAAGCGTGGAGCCTTGGGGGACCCTTCTTTACCGGAGCTATAGGACTCGCCTGCCCGTTTCTCGCAGGCCCTTAGAGCGCGCGGAGGGAGGGGGCGCGGGCCAGAGAGGTCCCCGGAAAGAGTTCCCTGCGCAGGGTCAGACAGCGACCGCGCGGGGGTGTAGCGGAGGCAAGGATGAAGACCGAGTGGTCGGATTCTTCCAGCCTCGGGGCAGCGCCTCCGCGGGGGTCACAATACCCATTTTTCCGGAAGTCCTAGATTTCCGCCCCCTCCCCGGGCGCCGCAACCAGGCTAGGCCCGGACGTGAGAGTTGGGGGGTGGGGGGGGGGCGGCGAAACAAAATGGATGAATCATGCTGGGTGCACGTGGGGGCACCGCCCGCGGTCCTCAGATGCCCTGAAAGTTGCTCCAGAGCCGGAAGTGTAAAGGGTGGGGAGGGGACGGGGCGGGGGTGGGGTCCACCTGCTTTGAAGTCTTTGCCCCAGCCCCCATCATACCAGCCCCGGGCTCCAGTATCTCGGTCTTCCATGAAAAAGTGGGTCAAACTCCTCGGAAACAGTCAATAAGGCAGCGGTGGGGTGATGCAAAGACAAATTTGGGGAAGACTTAAGAGGCCTGGAGACCAGGCAGAGAATCCTGGCTTTGCCACTCTAGCTGTGCGGCCCTGGAGGGAGTCATTCAACCTCCGCAGCCTCCGTCTGTCCCATCTGAGAAATGGGAGCCACTGCCCCGTCCGCCCGGTGTCCCACACAACGTATGTAAAGCCCCCGAGCAGTGAAGTGAGAGCTCATTTAAAGGGATCCGCTATCCACATTATCATTCTCATCATGATGGTCATTATCATTATGTATCTGATTTTCCTCTGTGGGCCCAGAGCTCACATCAGCAGAACAATCCTCCGCCCCTCCCAGCTGGCGAGGAGGGATGTCGGGGGACAGGGCACCTGCTTCATTAGTACAGACAAGCTCATTAGCAGCCGCAGCACTCAGCTCTTCCTGGATAAAAGAAGGAAAGAGCCAGGGGCAGGTGGCCAGTCCCAAGCCCAGGTTGACTTCGAGACATAAAGGGATCTTCCGATGCAGCTAATGGACTCCTTTTGCAGGAAACTCCTGCCCGCGCTGAGATCTCTTTAGGCTGGAAGCCTGGGATGCAAGGAGAGCCACATGACAGGCTGGACAATGGGCAGTCACTGAGTCTGGGATGGCCTTACACAGGCCCATCAGTCCTCTCTCTGTGACTGTCTCCCCAGAGCAGGACGATGATCCCCGAGAAGCTGCCAGGGCTTTATTGGGATCCTCCGTGCCCGGCCATGCACAGCTATCTCTTCTCTTTCCCCGGCAAATTCAGAAGTATTTGCTGAGCTGAGCACCTACTGTGTGCCAGACCTATGTGGGCTGATGGTGGTGGGGAGTTCTCCAGCTCAGAAGAGGGGACAATCCAAACTCAAGGGACCCAGAGGGAAGTCCCCACAGGGAGCAAAGCACGAGTGACCCGGGTTGTCTATGCTAAAATGCCCCAGGTATCTTGACCAGGCAGCAGAGCTGGAGGGCTGTGACCAAAGATAAGAGGTCAGGGGTGCAAGGGAAGGGGGTGAACCGATCCAGCGAGTCCCCAGACCAAGGGTCTATATGCTATCAGCTGATGGCAGACAGTGCTTGCCTGCCTCCCCCAGCTCTGGACCATCCCTGCGGACCCCACAGAGCCACCCCGCTTCTCGAGGGCAGAGCGTAGGCTGGGAGCACAGACACCATCCTTTGCAGCTCTACGACCCCAGCCCCACCCCTACCCCCACTCCCACCCCAGACCAGCCTAGCCGCGCAGGCCTCTTGGTGTCCCTGGGCACGCCCTTGTTCCCACCTCCCAGCCTTTGCTTTAGCGAACTCCTCCTCTGGGCACTTCCTTCCCCAACCTTCCCACAGCGGGAAGATCTCTCCCTTAAGATTTCAGTTCAAACGCCACCTCCTCAGAGAGGCCTTCCAGGCCACACCATCTAAAACAGACCCCCACACAGCCCACTCCCTCTGTAGCCCCCCTCCCCTCACGTATTGTTCCCAGTGCTGCTCTTCAGGAGCTAAAGTAGACACGGTTCCCCCGCCGTGATAGATGCTGCTGCTGGTGGAACCAGAGGCTGTGAAGAAGGCTCTGGCTCTGAAGGTGGCTTTTGTGTGATTTTGGACCAGCACCTAACCCTCTCTGAGATCTTACGTAAGCAAAGATGAGGATTCCAGCCCTGCCTCAGTCTATCCATGGCTGGATAAGATCTTCTGCATATTAACCAGGCCCCTGAATCTCTACCTAATCGGGTGGTTTCAAGGGTTATTCTGAGCAGGAAAAAAAGGTCTACCTGAATTCAGAAGATCCTCAGGGAAGGCGGGATGGACTGGCAGCAATGATCTAGGAGACCGCAGGTCTCCCACCGCATCCCCCCGCCACCCAGCAAATCCCAGAATCTCACGCCCCGCCTGCTGGCCTCAGAGCTTGGGGCAGGATCAAAAGAATGACAGTCCAGGCTCTCCCTCTGTGTGCAGATGGGGAAACTGAGGCCAGGAACAGCCTTCCCCACGTTCTGCAAGTGTGGGGCCCCCAGTCGGAAGCCCTATCCTTCGGGTTAGGCTCCCCCAAGCCCCGCCAGCCCTCGCCCACCTGGCAGCCACCCCCTATGCGGGTCCCCTGGCGCCTTTCCCCGCCCCTAGTTCTGCTCCAGCTCAACCCACGCGCCCGCCCGGCTAAGCGTAGAGCGACACTGCCATCTCGTGGCTGTCCTTGGCGCTGCGGGCCTGGCCTGAGCAGCTGAAGAAAGACCGCGGAGAGGACAGGACGGAGGGAAGGGGGAAAGGGGGGCACCAGGCAGAGAGATTTCCCCACCTCCTCCAACTCGCAGAGGCTTGAAGAGACAGCTGTGTCCTCTGCACAGACAACGCTTCCGACACTCTGGCGGCGACCCCCACCGGAATCACTCTTTGAGATGTTCTTCGCAAGAGGGATTGTCTTCGTTTTCCAATGCAAATAAATCCTCAAGGTTACCTGAACCATCGCTGGCATTCTCTCCAGGGAACAGAATCGACTCAATCATGTCTCCGCCACTCAGTTAATGGTGGAGAAGGGGAGTCTCTCAAAAAAGCGGTGGAACTCACTTATATAGGAAAACAAGAATGATACCGTTCCTGGATATATGGACCAGTGATGGAAGGAAGGGGGCTCGTTTCTGACAACCTTTCTGGGGACCTAGGACCTCAAGTACCCCATGTCTCTCTCTCTCTCTCTCTCTCTCTCTCTCTGTCCTCTTTCTCCATTTCATTTTTCTGTACAACAGTTACTGCCCGCATCATATGTTTCTTCAAGGAAGAAACTTATTGACTTCTGGTCTCTTCCACTGCACCTGTCTTGTTCACCAAATAGCTGGTGTAAAGAATAGTGCTGAAGGCAAGGGAAATTTCTAATAAATAGTGGTCATGAATGAGTGAATGAAAAGACAATAGATTAAGGATTGAGCTGGGAGCCTGGCAGGCTACAGTCCATGGGGTCACAGAGAGTCGGATATGACTGAGGGGCTAAACAACAGCAATAACCAGGAAGGTGGCAGAAGCCCTGATGAGCTTGTGAAGATGGAGAATAGGAGGGAACTTGAGCCGCTTTCAGGTAGCACCCCAGAGGGTGGGGAGACCCCAGGGAAGCGTGGCGTCCTAGAGTGTTTAAGCAGAAAGCACACTAAACAGCCCTCCTGAAACTTCCAGCATGGCCTGAAAGCAATAGAAAGTTCCCTGGATTCCCAGGAGAGGTGGTGGGAGGGGGTGTGAGAAAGCAGCCTAGAAGAAAGGCACCAGAAGGGTGGGATTTTGGAGCAAGTTTCAAGGTGTAGAGCTGAACAACAACTCATCTTTGGAAG
The DNA here is from genome assembly GCF_910594005.1 of Cervus elaphus. Taxonomy (NCBI): domain Eukaryota; kingdom Metazoa; phylum Chordata; class Mammalia; order Artiodactyla; family Cervidae; genus Cervus; species Cervus elaphus. The sequence goes on along the minus strand of NC_057819.1, from coordinate 21,820,391 downwards.
CAAGGACATGGTATTTAACACAGGCTGGGCAGGCACTGCTCCAAGTGCTTTGTGTGGTTTGATTTTTTAAATTATGGTAGAATGCACATGACATACCATTTTAACCACTTTTTTAATGGGAAAGTTGAGAAGATTCTTTAAATAATTATTTATTTGGCTATGCCTGGTCTTTGTTACAGCATGAGGGATCTTTTTTTTTTTAATTGCAGTATTTGGGATCTTTCAGTTGCAAGCATGTGAACTCTTAGCTGCAGCATGTGGGATCTAGTTCCCTGACCAGGGATTGAGCCTGGGCCCCCTTCATTAGGAGCACGGAGTCTTAACCCCTGGACCACCAGGGAAGTCCCTGTTTTAACCATTTTTAAAATGTCCAATTCAGTGGTATTTAGTACAATTCACGAAGCTGTGCAGTCATCATTTACATCCAGTTCCAGAACTTTTCATCACCCAAAACAAAAACCCTGTACCTAACTACTCTCCCCAGCACCCCCAGTCTCTTGTTATTCACTCAGTCATATCCAACTCTTTCCTACCCCATGGACTACAGCAAGCCAAGCTTCCCTGTCCTTCATCATCTCCCAGAGTTTGCTCAAACTCATGTCCATCAAGTCAGTGATGCCATCTAACCATCTCGTCCTCTGCTGTCCGCTTCACCTCCTGCCCTCAATCTTTCCCAGCTTCAGGGGCAGCCACCTACTCTGTGTCTCTATGTATTCCCTATTCTAGACATTTCATATAAGTGGTATCATACAATATGTGATCTTTTGTGTCTGGCTTCTGGCACTTAAAGTTTTCAAGGTCCATCCCCACTGTGGTGTAGATCAGTACTTCATTCATTTTCTGAATAATATTCTTTGTATGGATATAACACCTTTGTTTATCCATTCAGTTGTTATTAGATACTTGGGTTGTTTCCACCTTTTGGCAGTTATGAATAGTGCTGCTATGAACACTTGTGTCCAAGATTTTGTTGCAACCTATTGTCCATTCTTTAGGGCTAATATGTTTTAATTCACAATCATCTGTTTTCTGATTGAAGAAACCGAAGCACAGTGGGATTACATGATTTGCCTACGGTCGCACTGCCAGCAGAGAGTGGCAGAATCAGATTTGACCCTAGGCAGTCTCACTCCAGGATCCATTAGCTGCCAAGAAGAATGGGTTTTGCTTCCTCCACCTACTGTTGCCTCTGCACAACCCAGGCCCCCCAAAAAACTTGATGCAGCCCTATCTTTCTTCTCAACACATTCCCAACTGATTCGAGTGGCAGTGTGTCCTGCCCTGGGAGCAGGGGGATGAATCCTCACACATCCAAACCAACCACAAAACCTCATACCAGGGACTGTTCTTACTGAACTGTATGACCCAGTGTTGACCAATAAGATGTAAAGGAAAGTTGTGGGAAAATGGCTCTCCTTGATCAGATGAAAGAGGCAAAGGGCCCTTTTTGCTCTATCCTTCCCTCTTTCTTCTGGGCATTTTGTAGAGTGAAGGTGTGATAGGAGGACTGTGGCAGCCTCTTTTGACCTTGAGGCACCACAATGCCCACAGCTACAATGGCAGAGCAGAAGGACAGAGAGCTTCTGACAATCTTTGAGTTGTGGTGTCAGCCCCAGAAGTAGTGCCTCCAAACTTCCTGTTCATTGAGATAAAAACAATTGTTTAAGAACTGCCTTTTGGATATCCATTACTTGCAGCCAAAAGCAGTCTAATTGATACAGGCAAGAAAAGCTCAAACCACTCACAAAATAACTTAAGTCAAATGGTAGAAAAAATACAGAAAATTGTATTTCCTTTATGCTGAATTTGGGAGGGTTAAATTATTTTTCAAATTATGTATTCCTGGCAGAAACTCAAAGATACAAATATTGAAAGAACATAACTCCCATACCCCAGAGATAACCACTCCTAATATCTTTTTGTTTGTTTGTTTTTTGTGTTTTATTATTATTTTATTTATTTTTATTAGTTGGAGGCTAATTACTTCACAACATTTCAGTGGGTTTTGTCATACATTGATATGAATCAGCATAGAGTTACACGTATTCCCCATCCCGATCCCTCCTCCCACCTCCCTCTCCACCCGATTCCTCTGGGTCTTCCCAGTGCACCAGGCCCGAGCACTTGTCTCATGCATCCCACCTGGGCTGGTGATCTGTTTCACCATAGATAATATACATGCTGTTCTTTCAAAACATCCCACCCTCACCTTCTCCCACAGAGTTCAAAATACACCAGTCAGGATGGCTGCTATCCAAAAGTCTACAAGCAATAAATGCTGGAGAGGGTGTGGAGAAAAGGGAGCCCTCTTACACCGTTGGTGGGAATGCAAACTAGTACAGCCACTATGGAAAACAGTGTGGAGATTTCTTAAAAAACTGGAAATAGAACTGCCATATGACCCAGCAATCCCACTTCTGGGCATACACACTGAGGAAACCAGATCTGAAAGAGACACGTGCACCCCAATGTTCATCGCAGCACTGTTTATAATAGCCAGGACATGGAAGCAACCTAGATGCCCATCAGCAGATGAATGAATAAGGAAGCTGTGGTACATATACACCATGGAATATTACTCAGCCATTAAAAAGAATTCATTTGAATCAGTTCTAATGAGATGGATGAAACTGGAGCCCATTATACAGAGTGAAGTAAGCCAGAAAGATAAAGAACATTACAGCATACTAACACATATATATGGAATTTAGAAAGATGGTAACGATAATCCTAATATCTTAATGCTTTTCCCACTGACTTATTTAAAATGGACTCACATGGCATGTATTGTTTTAACTTGCTCTTTGCACTTAATTATACATTAGGAACATTTCTCCACACCATCTAAGCATTTTTCTATATGATAGTTTTAATGTGTGCCATCTTATCATTGGAAATGCCATCTTTTGTTTAACCAGTTTTCATGTGGCTGAACATTTGAGGTCATTTACAATTTTTCAGTGTTCAAAGGGAACAGTCTCATTCCTGCACCTTTATACATGCTCTTAATTACCTCTACAGGTTTAATCCTAAAAAACAAATTGTCAAATGAAAACCTGTGCTGTTGAGGATTTTCTCATCAAGTGCCTCTGGGGAAGTTAGACCTGTTTAAATTTCTATGAGTGCATGGCAGTGTCCTTTTGCTCAAATCTGGATTTGAGGTCTACAAATTCAACCTGTTTGTTTTATTTCTTTTCTTTTTTTTTTTTTTTTTTTTTTGGCCACACTGAGTCTTCATTGTGGTGCACAGGACTCTCTCATTGTGGTATGAGGGCTTAGGTGCCCCCATGATAAGTGAGATCTTAGTTCCCCAGCTAGGGATTGAACTCACGTCTCCTGCATTGGAAGGTAGATTCTTAACCACTGGGCCATCAGGGAAGTCCCTATTTAATTCTTTTTAATATACATTCTCTGATTTATGCAATTAATGACAGATTTTCCCCTCAGATTAGTTTTTTGTGTATTATGAATTTGTCAATATCCAGGAGATGGTTGCTATGAAATTTAGAAATTTAGTGAAATTATCACTCCAAATCAGGAAAGGAGTACGTCAAGGCTGCATATTGTCACCCTGCTTATTTAACTTATCTGCAGAGTACATCATGCAAAATGCTGGGCTGGATGAAGCACAAGCTGGAATCAAGATTGCCGGGAGAAATATCAATAACCTCAGGTATGCAGATAACACCACCCTTATGGCAGAAAGTGAAGAAGAACTAAAGAGCCTCTTGATGAAAGTGAAAGAGGAGAGTGGAAAAGTTGGCTTAAAACTCCACATTCAGAAAACTAAGATCATGGAATCTGGCCCCATCACTTCATGGCAAATAGATGGGGGAAAAAATGGAAACAGTGACAGACTTTAATTTGGGGGGTTTCCAAAATCACTGCAGATGATGACTGCAACCATGAAATTAAAAGACACTTGCTCCTTGGAAGAAAAGTTATGAGCAACCTAGACAGCATATTAAAAAGCAGAGATATTACTTTGCTGACAAAGGTCCATCTAGTCAAAGCTATGGTTTTTCCAATAGTCATGTATGGATGTGAGAGTTGGACTATAAAGAAAGCTGAGAGCTGAAGAATTGATGTTTTTGAACTGTGGTGTTGGAGAAGACTCTTGAGAGTCCCTTGGACTGCAAGGAGATCCAACCAGTCCATCCTAAAGGAAATCAGTCCTGAATATTCATTGGCAGGATTGATGTTGAAGCTGGAACTCCAAAACTTTCGCCACCTGATGCAAAGATCTGACTCATTGGAAAAGACCCTTGAAGATTGAAGGGAAAGATTGAAGGCGGGAAGAGAAGGGGACAACAGAAGATGAGATGGTTGAATGGCATCACCAACTCTATGGACATGAGTTTGAGTAAGCTCCAGGAGTTGGTGATGCACAGGGAAACCTGGCATGCTGCAGCCCATGGAGTCGCAAAGAGTTGGACACAAATGAGTAACTGAACTGAACTGTAATGTTATCATCACTCATTATCATAATATGTAAAACACTCCCCGTGATAAAATCTGAGTGCGAAGGATGATATAGTGCCATGTCCGGAAAATATCTGGGTTTGTCCCATCTGTGAAGTTCTTTCTACTGACCACGTATGCCCGTGTGCATTTTAAAATACTTTTTGTTCCTCTCACAAATTAATTTTATTTATCTTTTAGTCTTTGTTTAGGGAAGCTTCCTGTGGAAAAATTAGAGAGCTTTTAACCACGCCAGGATTAATGCTAATTACCTTCTCTGGATTTTTCAAAGCATGGAAGCTCCGCGGAGGTACAGAAAATGATTCAACACAGGACAGGATTGTGTGCTTCAACACAGGACAGGATGGGTGCACCTGTGGAAGCGTTGATGGAAAAAAGGAGACACGTGCTTGATGGATGTAGTCCTACACATTCCTGTCTTGGGGAACTCAAGTTAAAATTTCTTGGCTTGTCACATTACTGCATTTAGGCTGCATAGGGCCAAGAGATTTCTTCTTGTCTGGTACCATAGGATTCAGAGCAATGTTACATTTTCTAAAGACAAAAACTTAAGTCAAAGTTATTTATTGGCTCACATAATCAAAGTGTCCGTGACTCCAAGCTTGTCTGGTTCCAGGAGCCCAACGTTCTCAGGATTCTGTATCAGCAGAATGACAAGAAGGAATATCATTTGCCACAGTGAGGTCACATGCTTATTGATGGACGAATCACTGTGCCCAGGGAAATTGGATATGCTAATTGACCAGATCTGAGTCCAATCCAGGAGCTGGGAGGGACATCAGCTCCGCCCAAACCACGCCCCCTGTGGGTGGGGAGAGGCGTGTTTCCTTGGGAGATCCATGATGCTATTTTCAGAAGACGGATACATAGCAGATCACACGACTGATGTGCACTGCAAGTAGCCACTGTGTGAAAAGGACACTTCTCTGTTGATGAGGGAGCTTCCATCTCACTCTTACGGTTACCAAACACCCGTTCATTCAGCAGGCAAAAGACAGAGGTGAAGGCAATGCTCATGCTTTAAGTGTGTTAAAAAAAAAAAAAAAATTTAAATATAGCTGCATTTCCTTAAGCATATTTGTGTTGAGCAAGTCCTGCAGTTTGAACCCTATAACTGGAGAACCACGGTTTTTCACAGCAACACCTGCTGGTAGTAAGGCAGGAGGTCTCGGTTAAACATACAAGTAGAGAAAAGCTCGTCAGAGCATCATTAATGAGTCAGCATGTTCGGTTCCCTTCATTAGGCTCCCCTGCCCCAGAGGAGGAAACCTGCCCTATTAGCTTAGGTGCCCAGATATGGGTGCCCCTTAATATCTGAGAAGCTGAATATCATCATTTTTGTCTTGCTGTTTATTGAGACCTTCCAATGTAACAAATCGTTTAACTGTCCCAGTAAAGTCGGAGAGGGGTTTTTACCCCCATTTTACAGATAAGGAAATTGAGTCTCTGAAATTTAATCTATTTGCTCCAAGTGATTGAAAAAGCAGAGCGGTCCCCAAAGCCCCATCTTAGGCACCACAGTGCTCTTACTCCATCTCCTCAGAAAGCTATTCCTAATATCAAGATGCAGATCTGGGTGGACTTCCCTGGTGGTCCAGTGGTTAAAAATCCGCCTTGCAATGCAGGGGATACAGGTTCATGCTGTGGGGATACTGAGCTTGTGCGCCACAACTAGAGAACCCATGGGCCATAATGAAAGGTCCCACGTGACACAATAAAGATTCAAGACCAGAGGCAGCCCAGTAAATAAGTTGATCAATTTTTTTAAAAAAAGATGTAGAGCTGGGGACTTCCCTGGAGGAAACATTGAAGACTCTGCACTGTGTGCAGGTTCCATCCCTGGTAGGGGGACTAAGATCCCTGTATGCCTAATGGTGGGGCCAAGATGATAAAAAAAAAAAAAAAAAAAAAAAAGCTGCCTCAATAGGATGGTCATACAGTTAACTATTGAGAGCTGCTTAACTTTCCCACCACGTTGAACTTGAACAGGAAATAGCAACCTGAGCTATTAGGACTGATGACGGAACTTTACAAAAACTGATTGGCTGGGAAAACAGGGACCTGGCAAGAAAATTCACGTGCCTTAGAGATACCAAGGAGCTGAGCTCCACGGTGGCCCCCAGGTAGAACCAGCACCTGTTTGGGGGCAGGGGATGCCACTGAGCTTATTAAATGCAACAGTGAAAGGCCCCCTGGGTACAACATCTTTAGAACCACACCATCTAAATCTCATGGCAATCATTTCCTTGACATTTACAAATTCATAATGCATAATGAGCTAACCTGAATTGGAAATCTTTTATTAATCGCATAAAACAGAGAGTGTATATTAAAAATGAATACGTAAAACAAACCAGGTTGAGTTTGTAGCCCTCAAGTAAACCGGCCATGGAAGGAAGATTCGTACACAGGACTTCTTGAGATTTTAAGTTTGTAATTTTGAGGAAATCCTATTTTCTTATCTTTTTAAATTAATATTATTTATTTGGCTGCACCAGGTCTTCGTTGTGGCTCACAGGATCGTTAGTTGCGGCATGTGGGATCTAGTTCCCTGACCAGGGATCAAAGCTAGGCCTCCTGCTTTGGGAGCAAGGAGTCTTAACCACTGGACCACCAGGGAAATCCTAGACTCCTTGGGATTTAAGGACGGGTCCAGTGGCTGAGAGAGCTCTCTGAGAGGCTGATGCTTTCCCATTGTTATTGGGCAGGTCCCCCGGCAGGGTGTGGGTGCTCCTGCCAGGACCATGAGCACTGTTTGGTGTCCTGGCTTTTGCTGATGTCTGCTGCAGGTTTCAGAAACACAAGTGAGTTTTGAGCTGAAGATGCTGTGTTTGTTGCCTGAATCCACAGAATCCTTGGGCTACTTGGGGGCACTCAAGAACACACAGCTAACAAGTGGCAGAGCTTAGATCTGACCTCCATCAATCTCTTTTCTCCTCCCACCCTCAGTTTCTCGTATCTCTGTGATTTACAGGACAGAGCTCACCTTCCATCCCTAGAGGTGGGTGCTCTGAGCGTGACATCAGCCGTGGGCTGATCTTGAGGTCAGGGCTGCTAGTCCACCACCACCCACAAGTGCCCCATCAGCCTCCAGGGCCACCTTGCCTGGTGCCAGCCGTCCTCTCTCCCTGTAGAAGCGAGGCCTAATTTCCAGAGCTCTTCGGGAGAGCTCATGCAGCTGAAATGAGAGGCTGGAAACGCTAAGTATAACCGCTTGAAGCAGTGCTGACAGCTTCTTGCTGAACGAAGGTCCTGATTATATAACGAGGCTGCCTGGGGAAGGAAGCCTGGTGCCTGTTCAGATTTTGCAACAAAAAGAAAAGAAAGAAAAAGGAAAAACAAATCAAGAAAGTTAAAACTGTCCTCCTTAATCCTCACTCACTCATTCTTTGGGGAAATGTTTATTGAGCCCCTGCTTTGCACTCGGTGCTGTTGTGGGCGCTGGGGATATGACAGAGATTCAGACCAAATTCCCTGCGTGGGGAAAGCTGACATTCTAGTGTGGGGAGAGAGACTATAAACCAAATAGATTGGCAAAATATATAGCAGGTCGGATGAAAATAAGTACAAAGAAGAGAAATAAAACAAGTAGAGAAAATATTTTTAGAGTGGGAGGGAAGGGAGTCAGAAAAAGCTTCCCTGCAAAGATGACATTTGAGCAAATATTTAAAAGAGTGAGAGACTGAGCCACATGAGGGCTGAGCCTGTCAGTCAGTGGGAACTGGAAGTGCAAAAGCCCTGGGGTTGAATGGTGTCACTATTAAAACGGCACAAATAGAGACCCATGGTCCAGACTGGGAGCACTGCAGACACAATGGACCGAAGATGATAACTCCCAGCAACCAGAAAACAAAAGCTAATGTAGTTGGGTTGGCAGGGGCTAGGAAATGACTTCTGAAGTGGAGGAAGAATGAGAGATGGAGAGTGGGGGAAGTTGATTCATTCACGCATTTTGGGGGTAAGAATTCTAAGATTCCAGCCCTGTATAATCCCCAGGACTGTGAATATGATGGATTTGACTCCTGGAGTATTCCTGTGATTAGGTTACATTATATAGTACAGTTGATTTTAAGAAAGGGAGCTTGGGACTTCCCTGGTGATCCAGTGGTTAAGACTCCTCATTCCCAGTGCAGGGGGCCTAGTTCAACCCCTGGTTGGGGAATTAAGATCCCCCATGCCAAACACTGAGACCAAAACAAAAAAAAAAAAAAAAAGGAGATTATCTCAGGTGACCCCTTAAAAGCACCTGCGTTCTTCCTGAAGGCAGATATTTGAAGTGAGAAAGATTCTCCATGGGCTTTGAAGTCTCCAACCTCATCGCATGCCATTCTCTTCCTCTCTCTTTGTGTGGTAGCCACCTGGTTTTCCTTCTCATCCTCAAACACACCAAGCTTGTTCACCTCAGGGCCTTTGCACTTGCTGTTTCCTCTGGCCCAGATCATCACATGCCTGGTCTCTTCACATCTTTCCAGTTTCTCCTGAAATATCACCTTTCAGAGAACTTTGCCAACCACCCCATCTAAAAAAGCCCTCATCAGGGACTTCCCTGGTGGTCCAGTGGCTAGGACTCTGAGCTCCCAATGCAGAGGGCCTGGGTTCAATCCCTATGCAGGGAACTAGATTGCCCAAGCCACATTGAGAAGATCTCGCATGCCACAGCTAAAAAAAAAAGATCCTGCTTGCTGCAATGAAGATCGAAAAATCCTGCATGCTGGAACTAGGACCAGGTACAGCCAAATGAAAAAGTTTAAAAAGCCCTCTCCCCCCACAAATCTATTTATCTGGCTTTTTAAAAATCTCTTCATAGCATGTATTATCCTCATATTTTATTTGATTTATTCATTTACTTGCTGCTTATCTTTTCCACTGGAATATAAGCCCCAATACTGCAGAAAGCACTTCTTCCTCTGTCTCAAAGAGTTTAGAACAGCTCTTGGAGCATGGAAGACACTCAATAAATATCCGTTGACTGAATGATTGGAAGATTCCTCTGACTAGTCAGTGGTTGTTTTTATTTCTTCCAAGAGGTGTGGGGAAAGCACTGAAAAAGGAATAATTCATGGAAAAATGAAAATCCTAAGCTATAGCGAGACAGTCATTTGCATAATGACAAGCATCTGATTTTTAATATAATTCCACCTCCAAAGTAAAATGTTAGCTATTCAAATGAAGCCAGGCCCCATGAAAGGAGTCAAACAAACAGGAATCACAAGGATGGAAATCAAAATCCTTCTGTAGCTGACTCCCCCCATCACAGAACAATTTTAGTTTTTGCCATCTAGAACTTGCCAGCCATTCCAAACACTGTTAGCTATCTAATCTAGCACCCAGCCCCAACTTCTTTCTCCCTGACATCCTCACTCTCTAAGAGATGGGAAAGTCAAATAGTCGTTATCCCAGACTGTCTTGAAGACCTCCTTCTGTCCAGTGAGATGAAACGGAAGAAATCTAAAGATAATCGGGGAATGCCTTCACCTCCCAGAAATAGGAACAGAGGTTACTGATCAGGCCCTAGCCCTTCTTCCTGCCTTAAATGTCACTATGATGGCTGGAGTTGTGGCAGCCATCTTGTGACCAAGAGGAGAAGGCCCAGAGAATCAGAGATTAGCCCTTACATTAGTGCGCAGCTTTATCATCATCCAGAGATGACTACCTCTAGAATTCTTGATAAATGAGAAAAGTAAATCCTTATTAAGCCACAATAGTGAGGTTTTCTGTTACCTCCAAGCAAAAATCATTTCCTACCATTACACCAGCTGTGTGGTTACAGACAGATCCATGTGAGTGAACAAAATTGTGTCTTTTGTCTGAGCAGTTTCATATCCAGGCTCTGACTTTATCATCACACACTCCTTAGAGTTTGGATGAGCAGACTCTAGTTTCCCCATCTGGTAGATAAAAACTCTGAGATTCAAAGGGATGAAGTGATTTGCCAAGCATCACACAGCTATGTGGTGAAACTTGAGACTCAGAACGACAACTTGGACTTCCAAATTCCTAGCTCAACACATGGAAAGACAAGAACCTATAATATAAAATAGGATCCCTTAAAAGAAAACATTAATTGTAAACCTCTGTTTGATGGCTTTAGGCCAACAGAAAACTGTCATAAGCCAATTAGAAACCCAGGACTCAAGTGGTCCAATCTCAGAAGAGTACAGTCAGCCCTCCACATCCACAGGTGTTTCCTCTCCAGATTCAACCAATCATGAATCCATGGAGGCAAAACCCATGAATTTGAGGGCAGACTGTATTCACTCACTGTACTAGGTCATTTTATATATGAGACTTGAGCATCCAAGGATTTGGTATCTGCAGCAGCTCTAGGAACCAATTTCCCTCAGATGCTATATTGTGGTCGGAGTAACACTGTCCATCAATCATAAAGAAATTCCTAAATAACTCAAGGTCCTTATTTACTTTTGAATAACAACCTCCTGGTCTCTCTCTCTCTCTCTCTCTTTTGTGGGGGTGGGGGGGGCATGTTGGGGGCTGTGCCAAGCAACATGCAGGATCTTAGTTCCCCAACCAGAGACTGAACCTGTGCCCCCTGCAGTGGAAGTGGGGAGTCATAACCCCTGGACTAATCAGGGAAGTCCCAAGGTCCTTATTTACTTTTACCATAAAGGATGATTCACAAAAATATTTCTTAAAATTTTCTTTTCCTCCTGATCCACGTTCCTCCCCCTTCACACCTCCTCGCCTCCCTTCAGACTCTCCTGAACCCTCTCCCAGACTCCCAGGTCTTTCTGCCTGAGCCAGTTGCTACTTTATTATCTCTCAGCCCCAAAGCCATCCTTCTTTACCCTGCTTCAAGACACTGGAGCTGGCCGCAGGAAGATTTCTTTTCTTTCTTTTTTTGTTTTTTCACTTTTTGGCTGCACCCCAAAGCCTGAGGGATCTTAGTTCCCCCACCAGGGATTGAACCTGCACCCCCTGCATTGGAAGGTGGAGTCTTAACCATTAGACCGTTGGTGAAGTCCCTCCTCTCACACCTGGTAGGACGTTAGGCTCTGTCCATAGAGGGCAGAAGGTTGGCAGTCCCGCTGTTTCATTCGGAGCAGGAGCCCAGCTGCTCTCACACCAATGTCAGCAGCGCTCTGGGTCCTGTCCTCCTTGCCTGGCAGCCTTGAAGGGTGCGCACCCTCAGGCCACACTCTCCCCACCCAGAGGGTCATTTACAGAGAGCAGTTCACACCCTCCAGCAGTGGTGGATTGTACACACAGACCAGCCAGAGCCTTCACCTTCTGATGCCTCTTCAGTCCAGCAGATTGTTCTTGTGGTCGCCAGACCCTCTTTTAAGAATATCAGTCCCGGGGAGGAGGCAAGAACTGTAATCCCTTCATTATCCCCTTTCCCTCCGCTGTTCCTTTGTACTTGCTACTTCTGGACCCCCTAGAGTCTTCTATTATCACCTCCCCCCCCCCCTTTTTTTTTTCAATTTGGCCACACCATGCAGTTTGCAGGATCTTAGTTCCCTAACCAGGGATTGAACTCACGCCCCCAGCAGTGAAAGCAGAGTCCTAACTACTGGATGGCCAGGGAAGTCCCTTCTTTTATCATTATCTTTTAGTTCGTTAATCCCCTCTTCCTGGTTAATGATTCTTTGTAATCAACATTCCCAGTTCAAATTACTGATGACATTTCTGTTTCCTGGTTGGACTTCGATACAGAACTAGCTGTGGGAATGATTCCAGGACACAGACCCTGAAAGATGGGTTTCTGAGATTATGTTGGTCATGTCCTTGGGGTTGAGGGCAGTGCAGGACATGTTGGCAATGTGTAATATATACACCCATATTGTTATTTAGTCTCTAAGTCAAATCTGACTCTTTTGTGATCCCATGGACTGTAGCCTGCCAGGCTCCTCTGTCCTTGGGATTTCCCAGGCAAGAATACTAGAGTGAGTTGCCATTTCCTCCTCCACGGGATCTTCCTGGCCCAGAGATTGAACCCACATCTCCTGAATTGGCAGGTGGATTCCTTACCACGCAGCCACCAGGGAAGCCCATACACACATATAAGGCTGTGTACTTGTTTTATCCTTTCCCCCTCGCAAGCAGATCACAGACCCAGACATTATTTCAAGTAGGGATGACTCCTTGACTCCCATGAAAGTAAATACAAAGGCTTTTAGGTTTTATCTTTTTGTCTTCCCAGACTCCCAGTTCTTTGGTTCTAGGACCATAAACTCAAATGCCCACATGAACCAAGCTAAGTAAAATAAATGAGTTAAACGGGGCAGGTGCAGGGAGTGGTAGGGACTGCAGTAAACTGGAGGAGTCACGACTTCCTTAATGGCATTCAGGTTTCATTGTTTTTTTAATTTTATTATTTATTTATTTTTGGCTTGCTGGGTCTTCGTTGCTGCACATTTAGTCATTCAGTAACTAAGTCGTGTCTGATTCTTTGCGACTACCTGTTGCTGCACGCAGGCTTTCTCTAGTTATGGCAAGCAGGGGCTACTCTTCATAGAATAGCTTAGTTGTCCAGCAGCATGTGGGATCTTCCCAGGCCAGGGATTGAACCTGTGTCTCTGCATTGACAGGTGGATTCATAACCATTGGACTACCAGGGAACTCCCTAGATTTCATTGTTAAGCAGCAATCCTGGGGAACAGGTAGGTGTGTCCCCAGATTGACTGAAACTTCAGAAAAGCATAAGGGAATCAAGGCTCAAAATAGAAATAAATTTGAGCAGTAGAGAAAGGAAAGGGAATTACTGTGGGAGATGCCTGTCACCTGGATCTTCCTTTCTGCATTTGGGGAATTCCCACAATCTGAGTCTTCATAAGAGAGAGCAGCTACCTCACCTAGTCAATGCCAACTGATAATTTTTAAAGAATTAAAACTAAAACTCTGAATGCTTGTTCAGCTATTTTTTCGACACACTTCAAACATATTCTGTCATTTGATTCATACACCTCTAGGGGAGCAGGCACAATCATCATCCCCGTTTTGCAGATGAGCAAACTGAGGCACACGTGGTGCCCAGGGGTGCACAGAGCATGAGTGACAGAGCCTGGATTTAGACCCACCCAAACTGGGAGCCAAAGAATTGATGCCTTTGAACTGTGGTGCTGGAGAAGACTCTTGAGAGTCCCTTGGACAGCATGGAGATCAAACCAATCAATCCCAAAGGAAATCAACCCTGAATATTCATTGGAAAGACTGATGCTGAAGCTGAAGCTCCAATACATTGCCCACCTGATGCGAAGAGTGGACTCATTGGAAAAGACCCTGATGCGGGGAAAGATAGAAGTCAGGAGGAGAAGGGGATGATAGAGGATGAGATGGTTGGGTGGCATCACTGACTCAATGGACATGAATTTAAGCAAGCTCTGGGAAATGGCGAAGGACAGGGAAGCCTGGCATGCTGCAGTCCATGGGGTGGCAAAGAGTTGGACACAACTGAGCAACTGAACAAGTCTGGCTCCATAGCCTGTGTGCTTAATGCCTTGCCTACCTTCCAACAAGGGTGTGAGAGTGTGACAGAACTTGACCAACTAGACTTTGTGAAACTTTTTTGTTTTGTTTTTTAATGTGGACCATTTTTAAAGTCTTTATTGAATTTGTTACAATATTGCTTCTGTTTTATGTTTTGGCTTTGGCAAGGCATGTGGGATCTTAGCTCCCCAACCAGGGACTGAACCCACAATCCCTGCATTGGAAGGCAAGGTCTTAAACCCCTGGACCGCCAGGGAAGTCCCTTGACCAACTAGACTTTGAGTTGAGAACTCCTGACCTGAAGAAGCAGAGGCAGGAAGAAGCTTTCCTGGTGGTGGCAGCGGCAGCTGGTGTCCAGAGCATCAAAGTCCAGCAATGCTGGCCTCATCAGGCTGATGTTGCAGCACGCTTCTCTCTGTCTGGACATCCTCACTCATTTGGGGAGTGTATCTTTGCAGCTTCTCAACAACTCTGTGAGCATCGTTGGCATCATTTCAGTAAACGCCTTTTCAACTTGAAGCAGCTAGACTGTCTCTGCAGCTCACATCCGGGTACCCTGACTGGTACGGCTTTGTTCGATGCACGCATGCGCTCTGTAGTTGCTGCACTTACAGTAAGCTCCCTCCAGACTTGAGCTTCTTTGAAAGAGATTTCTTTCACCCATTGCGACTCACCCATTGCAGATTCAGATGGCCCTGGCTTTTCAAACTCTGAGGCCGTTCCAGGAAGAGACCGAGGCGGCAAGATAAGCTCTGGCTATGGAATAACCACACCTGTTCTGGGGACAGCGGCCAGGACTGCAAAGGATAGTACGGTTTGGACCCGGTATCTTGAGCTGATCCAGATGAGGGTTTTTTTCTTATCACATTTCATCATTATTAAAAATTAGCTCTGTCATTAGCACACCAAGCTATTGACTCAAATCCATCCCACCATCTGGAAGGGGCTTCTGCAAACAGCACGGGGCCCAGATGGATTTGTTCGGAGAGTTGTGAGCAGAGATCAGCTGAGAGGGAGGGAACGACAGAGTGAGAAAGAGAAGCAAAGTGACAGACAGAGACAGAGAGTGAGGAAGAGAAACAGAGTGGGAGCCACTTGCCATTTGCCCATTTCATAGATGTGGACACTGAGTCCCAGAAGAGGTGATGTGACAAGCTGGCTTAAGGCCAGGCCTTCTGATTTCATAGCCTTTTGAGGTAGACCTGCTGTTTATGCATGATCAGCATTGATTCCCTTTCTCTTCTGAGAGGAGAACCCAGATTTTTCCTTTGGGGAACTACAGCTCTCTTCTTTGGGTCAAGATATTTAGACATGGATGACCCCACCCACAAGTGGCCACATGACTCAAGTCTGGCCAATCAGATTCACAGGGAGGGTTCCAGGATAAGCATGTAACCCAGTTTCAACCAATGGGAGTCAGACTTGGGAATTTTGCTGGAACTTTTGGGAACATTGTATTCCTTGCCCCTGGGAAGTCCAACCTGTTAAAAAAATAGCCCTGGTGTATTAGTTGGATAGTTTGGGAAGCAGACGCTCAGAAGAGGTTAGGAGAGAAAGAGATTTATTGGCAGTGACCCCTGTGAAAGACAGATGTGATGGGAAGCAGGAGTGGAAAGAAGCTTTCAGACCATCATGGAGATCTGACCACACAGTGCAACAGCATAAGCACTGGGAAGAAATGACTAAGCCCTAACCTTACTACCACTGGCTGGGACCACCTGGGATCAGCAAGGCCTGGTCTCAAAAATTCGGGCAGACCTTGAGGGAGCCATATCTGGGGACTGTCAGCTAATTGCACTGCCGGTGCTGATGGCGGACTCCTCCTTGAAAGGAGAGCTATAGCACGCCTCCTGGTGGGGACACATGAAACTGCAGGTAGACGTCTTGCCCAACAGTGACTCCAATGCAGACGACAGCAGACCCAAGGTGAGATGCAGGGAGAGCATTGAAGACATTGTTTGAATTCCTGGATCCAGCCATACTTGAAATCCAACCTTGGGCTTTTCAGTTGCATTAAACAATAAAGTCTTCCCTTTTCAGATATGCCAGATTTCTGTCACTTGCACTCCAAGACTAACATTCTTAGTCAAGTCAGCTTCTTTTAGTTCAACAAGTGAATATCTTAGTTAACAGAATCCCATTGAAACATCTTCACAGATCAAACTCTCTGAGCTGGAGACCATAGCTGTTGGGTCAACGTGTTCTATCCCCTCAGCCCTAGTGATTGGGTCAAGGATCACCATATGAGGCTGTTGAGATCTAGCTCTACAAATTTTAGGAAATTGCATTCACAGTCCTCTCTCTAAAACATTTTCAGAAATTAACAATTAAGTGGTTAAAAGGCAATGCAATTTTTTTCCTCATTGATGGTCTCTTATTAGGAAGTAGATAATAACATTTTTCCAGCAACGAAAACCCAGCACAGCCAACAATAGATTTTAAAATATATATATGTATACATTTTTCTTTGAGATTCAATAAATCAATTGAAAGCATTGGCCAAGAGTAGGGGCCATAGGCACCGCCCACCTGGGTTTGAGCTCAGCTCCAGCACTTTCTGGCTGCATGACCTTGGGCAAGTCCCCTAGACTTTGTGCCTGTATTTCTTCATCTGTAAAATGGGGGACATGATAGCACCCACCCCAGGGACCTGACAGGAAGTTAAATGAGTTACTGCCTGTAAAGGTGCCTAGGATAGTGACTGCCATGTAGTGAGTGTTACATATAACCATCATCATCTAAAATGTTTTTAACATCACCCTTAAATGTTTCCGTTTTCCCAGATTAGACCTTGGTACAGAAACAAAGGCTGGTCCCCACTCCCCACAGCTTGGAGGGGGCCAGTGAGCAGACCAAGAGGCTGCCATCACCTGCTGTTTGTCTTCCTGTGAGGAAAAAACATGCAAGCAAAATTGAAGTTCTGTAACCCAATTTGAGCACCTCATTACAATTACATAATGCTATTTGCCGGCATTGTGTTCTATTTGGCAACTTGTTAAAGTAACTGAACAAAATATAACTAATGAACAATTATAATGAAGTTCATAATTAGGTCCTTGAAACACTTGATATGGAAAATATTTCAGATGCTTAAGAAAAAAAACAGTACTCAAGTGAGGTGAGGCAGATTCAGAAATCAGAGAAAGCTATGGATGCCTTCTCTGGTTTGTAATGAAGAAAGTGCCCCCAAATCAGTGTCTGACATTGAGAGGCTAATTTAAATGAGTGGATATGAGTGCCTAGCCCAAGGCATAATACATAGTAACTGTACGAGAAATATTAGTTCCTTCTATCCTTCTAGCAGGAAGGTCAATGAAGGGTAAACAATGTCATCTCTTGCTGTCTGTGGGGTTTTTTTTCCAATTTTTATTTTATATTGGACTATAGTTGATTTACAATGTTCTGTTTGTTTTAGGTGTACAGCAATGTGATTCTGTTACACGTAGACATGTATCTATTCTTTCTCCAGTTCTTTACCCGTATAGGTTATGACAGCATGTTGAGTAGAGTACCCTAGGCTTTACAGTAGGTCTTTGTTGATTATTTTATAGACAGTAGTAGGCATATGTCAATCCCAACCTTCTAATTTATCCCTCTTCCCCACACCTTTCCCTTTTGGTAATCAGATGTTTGTTTTCTAAGTCTGTTTCTGTTTTGTAAATTTGTTCATTTGTATCAAATTCTAGATTCCACATCTAAGTGATATCATATGATATTTTCGGGTCTCTGCCTGACTTACTCTGCTTAGTTTGATCATCTCTAGGTCCATCCATGTCACTGCCAATGGCGTGACTTCATTCTTCTTTCTCCTACTGTCTGTGTCTTATGGGGCCTCATAGGGAACTCAACAGTGAAGAACCCTGGCAGACCACCACTTCAGCTAAGGGATTACTCTGTATAACATTTTCATTGTTTATCCATGTTGTAGCAAGTATCAGAATTGTATTCCCTTTTATAGTTAAATAATATTCCACTGTGTGGATAGGCCACATTTTGTTTATCCATTCATCTGTGGGTTTATTTTTGGGGGTTTTTGTTTTTTTTTTTTTTATCTATACCATTCCACTTGCAGGATCTCAGTTCCCTAATCAGGGGTTGAACCTGGGCCACAGTAGCAAAAGCTGGGAATTCTAACCACTAGGCCACCAGGGGACTCCCTGCATTCATCTGTTGATGGACATTTGGATCACTTCCACCTTTTGGCTGTTGGGAGTAACATTGCTATGAACAGGACTTCCCTGGTGGTCCAGTGGCTAAGACTCTATGCTCCCAATGAGGGGGCCTGGGTTCAATCCCTGGTCAGGGAACTAGATCCTGCATGCCATAACTAAGACTCAGCGTAGCCAAATAAACAAAAATAAATAAATTTTTTAAAAAGGAAAAAGAAATCCTTCCTTAAAAAAATATTCCTATGAACATTGGTGTACAAATACCGATTTGAGTCTTTGCATTCAGTTCTTTGGGGAACATATCTAGGAGCAGAATTTCTGGTCATACAGTAACTCTATGGCTTTCAAGGTGGCTGAAATGGTAAAGAATCTACCTGTCATGCAGGAGACCCTGGTTCGATCCCTGGGTCAGGAAGATTCTTTGGAGAAGGGCATGGCAACCCACTCTAGTATTCTTGCCTGGAGAATTCAATGGACAGAGGAGCCTGGTGGGCTACAGTCCATGGGGTGGCAGAGTCAGACATGACTGAGTGACTAATATTTTTACTTTCACATGGTAACTCTATTTAACTTTTTAAGGAAATGCCAAACTGTTTTCCAAGGGCCATTTTATATTCCCACAGCAACGCATGGGGTTCTGATTTTTCCACATCCTCACCAAAGCTCAATTTTTGTACACACACAGATAAACTCAAGTAAAAACCACACAAATCAAGATACAGAACATTTCCTGCACCCCAGAGGCCACCCTTGTGGGCACGTGTATTGGTAGAAAGCTCCTCAGTAGCCAGGGCTGACAACCATACCCTCAAGTCCTCGAAACTCGCTCTCTGGGAAGGCTGGCTGATTCCCAACCTAAAAATAAACCTCAGGTCTGAAGATGGAATATTAAAAATGACATCGTCACCTTGACAGAGTGGCTAATAACGCCACGGCGGGCAGAAGCCCATCGATCATGGGCTGCTGCCTTCCGCTGGGGAGCTGAGGAAGACTCTGGGATGCAAAGGGGGATACAGATCGGATTCAGGATACGATGGAATGGATGTCCAGCTGTCCACACCCCAGCACGGAAATTGCCACCCGCACCGCCCCAGACCTCTCTGCCCAAACTGCAAACGTGAAATCTAGCAGCCAGGCATAAGGGCTGACCTCCTCGAATTCAATTTGCAAGGTCAACCATGCAAGAACCCAGGCCTAATAGAATTGTCACATCTGCGTCGCAGTCATTTACAACGTGCTCTTGCCGGGTCTGAACATGAAAGCAATTACGTGATACATACTTTGGCAAGAACCTGAAGTCCCCATCAGAGGGAGAGAGACACTGTGGAGTCAGGGATTTTTTGTTTTGTTTGTTTGTTTGTTTTAAAGAAAGAACTAACAGAAAAAAGCCACAGAAACACATTCATTAAGAAAATTTGAAAATTTCCACTTCTCCAGAAATCACATATGAAGACCTAAGAGTCGGAATCCTTTTGAAAGCTCCATTGTCTTAAGAGTATAAATATAGCATCCTCTGAAAAACCCACAATTTCAATCAAGCTGGAATAATGGGAAGGACCATTCACAGAACACTGTCTTTTAAAATTTCATGACACATGAATTGATTCTCCTCCAAATCTAATTAGGGGCTCAAGCATATGAGAGGGTTTGTGATGGCGTCAAAGTGACTTGGAACTGTACATGGCAATTGATCTTTTTCACTGGAGTGTGATTTTTTTTTAATCAATCTAGACAGTCAGGAACCACCCCTCCCCAAAAAAGAACTACCCGAAAAAGGACCACATAATGAGGTTTTGATTATCAAAAGAGGGATTCTCCCTATTCTTTGGGGAGTCCTCTCCAAAAGGATCAGGCGGAAGGTAGGGACCAGCATCAGAAGCCAGTCTGCCTGTGCAATCTTGGGCAAGTTCCTTGAACTTGGTGCCTTATTCCCCACCTGCAAAATGGGGGTAATGATGCTATCAACCTTCCAGGCTCGTAGTCAGGATCATGCCCTTGGAACAATGCCCGGCACATTGAAAGAACCGTAGTAAAGTTGGCTGTTATTAGCATCAGCCAGCCTAAGGCTCAGACAAATGGCTCCAGCCCCTGAAGCCGTGGTCCTGAGTCCTGTCCATTGTAGAAGGACAGCGGGACAGATCGCCCAGCAGGAGTCACAGCCCTTGGCCACCAGCACAGCTCAGACTGACGAGAAACAAGCTCATTGCCTTTGGCAACTGGCACCTGGTTCGGCCGTCAGTACACAGAGGGGACCTGGGCGGTCATTATCAAAGCTGCAGGCGCACCGTCTGCTTGATGCGGTGTGACATTCACCAGCTCCTTCCAGCCCAGCCTGAGTGGGAAATGAACGCCATTCACTTCCTCCTGTTTGCCTTTGCTCAGTTCCCCTTTACCACCAGTGTCCGTAAGCATCACTACATGCTGAGGACCTACATGGGGACCACTGACTGAGTCACAGGGGGCATCATCCCAGCTCTCCTAGGAAATATTGCCAGGAAAGGGGCTCTGGATGCACACCGTTTAGGGAGGCTATAGCCAAGTTGCCTGGAGTCAAACCCCAGTTCTATCCCCTATTAGCTTAATGACCTCAGGCAAGTTAACCTTGGTACTTTAGTCTCCATTCTGAGGAAACAGGGGTCGTAAAAGCATCTTCATGGGGTAGTTGTGAGGATTGAAGGAGCTGCTACTTTGATCACTCATGCATGCAAAGGTTTGTTGTATGAGTACTTATTTGGTTTGTGTTCTTTTTAGTGTTCAGCGTACATGCTGGATTTTGTAGAAATCTACTTTAGTTCTCAATAAACTAAATGAATTGCTTTCATGAACCCCCCACACCCCTAAAGACATCAAGTTAATCTCAGTCACATGTGGGAGTTCTCCTCTCTCTCCAGGGTCATGCATAACTCTGGGCAGGAGTGTGTCTGGCCCCAGGAAGGGAAGAAGGGAACATTTTCTCATCAGCATCTCCTGCCACCATGGTACCCGCTGAAGTGTCTTCCTTGCTCCCTGGATCACCTCTGGCAGAGCCCTGGGATGGTGATGATACAGACCTTGCAGGGCTGCTTGGGGTCAAGTGAATTGATGTCAAACCCTTAGAATGTTGTCCCGCCCGTCCATGCTAGATGGTCTATCTGTGTGAGGAGTATGACCACTTGATTTCCTGAGAAGCTGGGAAATCTCCCAATTTCTAAATTAGATAAAGATAATAAAACATGGGGACTTCCCTGGTGATCCAGTGGTTAAGAATACCTGCCAATGCAGCAGACCCGGGTTTGATCCCTGGTCCAGGAAGATCCCACATGCTGTGGGGCGACTAAGCCCATGTGCCCCAGAACCCACACTCTGTAACAAGAGAAACCACTGCAGTGAGAAACCCATGCACTGCCACTAGAGAAGTCCCCTTGACGCAACTAGAGAAGCCCGCGCACAGCAATGAAGACCCAGCACAGCCAAATTCTTTTTTTAATAAAAAACAAAACAAAACATGGGAGTCAAACAAGACACATCTGTAGCCCAGGTCTGAGCCCTGGGCCATTGGCTGGAGATGTCTGTTCCTTATTGTCAAGTTTAGAACGATAGTCCCATGTTACAGATGGAAAAGCTGAGGCCCAGGATGGTTGAGAAGCTTTCCCAGTATGACCCAGCTGGCCCAGCCTGGGCTTGAACCCAGACAGTTGGCTCCAGAGCCAGTACTTTTATGCCTGTGTTTCCTACTAATGGCTGTCACTATGAGACACAGCAGGCTGCTGTCCCCAGCTTCCCTCGGGCTACACCCGACCCTCTTCTTGTATTCCCATCCCCAGCTTTGGCCCTACTTCAAAGGAGCTTCGGGGACTTCTCTGGCGGTCCAGTGGCTGAGACTCTGGGCTCCCAATGCAGGGGCCCATGTTCCATCCTTGTCAGGGAACTGGATCTCACATGCCACAACTAAGACCTGGAGTGGCCAAATACATAAAAATTAAAAAAATAATAAATAAACAAGTTCTGATTACTACTGCTATATAACTACCCAAAACTTAGTAGCATAGAACAAAACAAATTTTGCTATGTATCATGGATTCCACGGGTCAGGAATTCAGGCAGGGCTTCACTGGGTGACTCTTCTGTTCCGTGTGGTGTCAACTGAGGTCACCTGCCGACATTCATGTGGCAGAGGGCTGGTCCAGAGGTCAAGGCTGGCACCACTCATGTGCCCGGTGCCTCGGCAGGGATGGCTGTAACACTGGACTCTGCCGAAACTTTGGCCAGAGTGCCTCCATGTGGCTTCCCTGGTATGATGACCTTGAGGTCATCAGATTTCTCCACCAGCATGGGAGAAGTGTCAAAAAATATTCTGCCATTTCTCTTGAACTACCACAACTCCTGAAAGCCCTCTCTTCCTAAAGGAAATGCTAGCTCCGAGAATATTGCAATTTCGTTAAGATGGATTTATCCCAGACAGAGTTGCCTCTCCCAAAAGGTGACCTGCCTCACTTTAAATCTGGCTGATGCTCAAAACCCAATTCTGGTGTTTGCCGTCTGTGCAAATAAGTCTCATTTGTGTTCATTACACATGAACATTCAGAACCAGAGAAACAAATTTTTTTTCATTGAAAATCTATTTGGGAACTCTTCCAGCTAAGATCCAGGTAATAATCTTTAATTCTCTAGCCCTCCAACAACAACGCCTTCATGTCCTCCCACCTTCATCTGTGGAATGATCGCCATGGGCATGGCTAGTTCAGCTGAGAATGAGGCAGGACCCTAAGTTTGAAATCCAGCAACAGCACTTCTTACTGACCTTGAATCCTGCCATTTCACAGATGCCCCATAGCTGCTCTGAGAGGGGGTGTTAGCATCCTCAGGAACCCATACTCACTGCCGCCTCTACCATCAGCACCCTGATTCTCCCAGGAGGAACCTTGCCTTCCCCACTCTCATCCCAGGTGGTCCCCATTGGGCTGGCTCCACACTCCGGCTGCAGGGGTGGTCACATGACCCAGCTAAATTATAGGGTCACTGTAGGGTGTGTATACTACAGATGGGGTCCAGATTGGCACTGTAGGACAGGCTTCCAAGGAGAGGGGGTGTGGGCATTTGGGGAGTGAAGAACTGC
The DNA here is from genome assembly GCF_910594005.1 of Cervus elaphus. Taxonomy (NCBI): domain Eukaryota; kingdom Metazoa; phylum Chordata; class Mammalia; order Artiodactyla; family Cervidae; genus Cervus; species Cervus elaphus. Next base: position 21,797,198 of record NC_057819.1, on the reverse strand, counting down.
AGGGAGCTGAGACAGGGTTTGACCTGAGCAGTTCCAGCGCCTCTGTTCATTGGCGCTTTCATGATTTCTGCCTCCGGCCTCACTTCTCTCTCCCCCAGCCATGGCAGGTGGTTGTTTCTCCTCATCCCATGTCTTGGGTGAGGAAACTGAGGCACAGAAAAGGGAAGCGCCTGGTGTGACGTCAAGTGGTCGGAGGGGGTGAGGCGAGAAGGAGGAAGAGGTGAATGGGAAAGAGAGAGAGGACAGGAGGGGAGGGGAGGGGAGCCGGGGCCCCAGGTGACGGCTGGAGGAAGAGTGGCAGTTTGCCAGCCCCCCAGGGGGGCCGAGCCCACCAGCCCACTTGGCTGCAGCCTCCCCTAGGCTGCAGAGGGCGCAGAGGGGGGCATCTAAATGTCAATCCAGCATCTCCCACAACTTTAAGGACAAACATTAGATTTCAGAGCTTTACTTTGCAGAATTTAAGTCATGGAAAAACGGAGAAAATGGTCTGCCCATCCCACACCCACTTTCTTAATCTGGAAATTTATTCTATGTCCCCAGGACCCAACTTGTTTTCTGAGCAACCTGAAATTCTGTGGTGCAGTGGAGGACCCCGGGAACAGGGAGAGAGACACAGGAGGTTAGAGAGACTCTCCTGGACAAAGGAGGAAGCAGGGAGGAAAGGAGAGAAGAGGAAGAGCTGGCACCTGAGGAGCGATGAAAAGATACAGAAGGGCTGGTTGCTGCTGCCTCTGCTTCTTAAAGGAAAGCCACATGCTCCTTCAGGACCCATCTCCCTCACCTCAGTCCCAGCTACTGGGAGCAGCTAGTTCCACACCTGCTGGCTAGTCATGTGACCCAGCCTTAGCCAATCAGCATATTTTCTCCTCCTGGCCACAGTGATTGACTCAGGTTTGGGCATGTGATCCAAATAGGCCAATGAGTTTCAACACGAGAATTCATGTTGGAACTACTACAGGGGGGAAAAATGTTTCTCCTCTCTCAGCCCTGTGAGGACATAAGCCTGGAGCTGTAAGTATTCATCTGTCCCCGTGAGAGGAGAAGCCATCTGAGAATGTGGTCAACACAGAGGAAGGCAGGGCTGATATGGGGGCAGAGGACACCGATGACATCACGGAGCCCCTGGATCCAGCCATACCTGAAGCTAGTCCCAGCACTTGAGGTTTCAAAACTGTGAGCCAATAATATCCTTTTTGCACTTCAGCCAGTTTCGATTGGAGTTTCTGTTACTTGTAGCCAGGAAAATCCTGAGTTGTGATTGAAAAAAGCAAGCGGATGAGACCACACTAAGCAGGTAAGTGATGAGTACGAATGAAGAGACCAGAAAGCTCGAAACCCAGAAAATGAAAAACTGGGTCCAAGCTGTACCTTTCCCTCTCTCCAAACCCAGCTTGACTTGTGCTTTACAGTTCGAGTCAAGGAAAGAGAGAGTAGGAGGAAGCACAGGGAGGGTGTTCTGAAATGAAGAAGTCTGGAAATTGTTCCAGGGCATAATGAATTGACTAACAACTGCTTCTCCCCTGGAAGTCATCTAATGAAATTATGAGACCATCCACTTACCGCTGTGACGGCCAAGAGCGTGCTCCAAGATGATCAGCCATGACAAGGAGCCAGTGCTTAGCTCATAATGTGTTTTAAACAACATCTAAACTGGCCTTTGCTTTTCCATTTGTGACAGCCTTCAAGGTCTGGGGACAAGACGGCAGCAGGCGTTTAGATCGAGTTTGTGCTGATGTTCATGGCAGTCGTGGCTCAGAAAGAACCTCAGCTCGTCAATGCAGTTCAGGCTTCCCGGCCGAATCCGACAGGCTCATCACCCTGGCTGTGTGTTCAACATCTATTTGCTTCATGAACCAAAGCATCCTTGTGATCTGTGCACGAGTGATGCTTGGGGTGACAGGGTGGTGCGGGGGGCCGGGGGAGGGCAGTTCGTTTTGCTCGCCTGGCAGGGGTGGTAGGGATAGGTTGCTGGGTAGACGGAAGACTTTTCCAGAAATTAGCTTGCCAATTTTCTCCCCTCCTCTCTTCTGTCACTCGTGGGAGGCGACCAGGGGCACAGAGCATGGCAGCCCTGCTAGGCTGCACTGCAGGTCTTTTTTGTTGTTGTTGTCACTTTACAACATTGTATTGGTTTTGCCATACATTGACTTGACTCCACCATGGGTGTACATGTGTTCCCCATCCTGAACCCCCCTCCCACCTCCCTCCCCATCCCATCCCTCTGGGTCATCCTAGTGCACCAGCCCCGAGCACCCTGTATCATGCATCGAACCTGGACTGGTGATCCATTTCACATATAACTTACATGTTTCAGTGCCATTCTCCCATATCATCCCGTCCTCGCCCTCTCCCACAGAGTCCAAAAGACTGTTCAATACTTCTGTGTCTCTCTTGCTGTCTCGCATACAGGGTTATCATTACCATCTTTCTAAATTCCGTATATATGCGTTAGTATACTGTATTGCAGGTCTTAATGCTCCCTTGGAGCTGCTACCGGGACACGTGTGCCGGGAGCTGGAAGGACAGGAGCCAGGAGGAAGGCTCAGTGCAGCTGGCCGGCAGGAGCTGGGGTTTTGAAGAGCGATGCTCGGGCCAAGGCACTCCACAGGAGAGCCGGCACAGCAGGCGATGGAGTGACTGTTGTTCCAGACCATCTGTGTCTCGTTAATGAAGTTGTCCGGCACGGCTTATTAATAAGGACGCGTGGGCTCAGCCAGCCTGGGACATCTTGCTAGAACTAAAGGCCATGGCGATGAAGCTTTAACGACTCCTCAGGCACAGTCAGTGTGAAGTGGGTTCCAAGCAGTGGGCCATAGGAGAGGGCTGAGGGGTCCCAGGCCCAACCTGAGCCCTGGGAAGGAGGCTGGCAGGCCAGCAGACCGGTCACATGGGGATGGTCAGCAACCAGGGGTCCCGACTGCTCACTCTCCCAACTCAGGGCTCACAGTTTGCCTTCCTGATGACCACTTGCCCTCCCTCCTCCCCCACGGCATCCTCACTGAGTTTGCAAAGCCAGGTAGGCAGAATAATTGCCTCCCCCGGCCACCACCTCCAGCAAAGGGTGCCTACATCCCAATCCCCAGAACCTGTAAAAACGTTAGGTTATGTGGCCAGCAGGGGTTGAAGACTTCAGATGGAATTAAGCTTGCTAATCAGTAGATGCTGGGGTTCCCAGGTGGCTCAGTAGTAAAGAACCCGCCTGCCAAGGCAGGAGAGGCGTGTTCAATCCCTGGGTTGAAAAGATTCCCTGGAGAAGGAAATGACAACCAGCTCCGATTTTCTTGCCTGGGAAATCCCATGGACAGAGGAGCCTGGCTACAGTCCATAGGGTCGAAAAAGAGTCAGACATGACTTAGTGACTAAACAACAATCAGTAGATGTTAAAATAGGGGGAGTATCACGGATTATTCAAGTGAGCCCAGTGTCATCACAGAAGTGGAAGAGGGCGGCCGGGGTGTCCTACGCTGCAGGCTTTGAGGATGAGGAGTGAGCCCCCGGCCCAGGAGGCAGGCACCTCCAGAAGCTGGAAGGCAAGGGCCTCCAGAAGGAACAGCGCCTGCTGACACTGATTTCAGCCCAGTGAGACCTGCCTTCAGATCCCCAGAACTGTAATAAATTTGTATTATTTTAAGTGTGTGGTAATTTGTTCCAACAGTGACAGGAAATTCTTGGGAGATATGGCCAGTTCTGTCCAGACCACTGCAATAAAGTGAGTCACATGAAGCTTTTGATTTTCCAACGTGAATAAAGACTCATGCTCAGTCGTGTCCCTTTGTGATCCCAGGACTGCAGCCCGCCAGGCTCCTCTGTCCATGGAATTTTCCAGGCAAGAATACCGGAATGGGTTGCCATTTCCTCCCCCAGGGGATCTTCCTGACCCAGGGATCAAACCCATGTCTCCTGTGTCTCCTGCATTGCAAGCAGATTCTTTACTGGCTGAACCATCAGGGAAGCCCTCAAACAAAGGTTGTTTTCACTATACCGTAGTCTATTAAACTGTGTGATAACATTATGTCTAAAAAATAATCCACGTACCTTAACTAAAAAATACTTATGGCTAAAAAATGCTAACTGTCTGAGCCTTCAGCAAGTTGTCATCTCTTTTGCTGGTGGAGGGTTTGAAGTACTGGGAGAATTACCAAAACGTGACACAGAGACACGAAGTGAGCAAATAGGACCAACAGATTCGCTCAATGCAGGGTTGTCACAAACCTTCAATCTGTAAAAAAATTAAAAAAACACAGTATCTTTGAAGTACAATAAAACAGCCTACAATAAAAGGAGGTCTGCAGGGATTTCCCTGGTGGTCCAATGGTTGGGACTTTGCCTCCCATGCAGGGGGGTGTGGGTTCAATCCCTGGTTGGGGAGCTAAGATCCCACATGTCTTGTGGCCAAAAAAACCAAAACACAAAACAGAAGCAAAATTGTAAAAAAAAAAAAAATAATAGTTTAAAAATGGTCCACCATAAAAAAGAAAGAAAGAAAAAGAAAACACCTTAAAAAAAAAAGAGGTCTGTACACAAATGTAATAGGCCTCGTTTAAGAACAGCTCTCCAGACTCTACCCCACCGCACCCCCGCCACAGCAAGTGGTGGCCTGTGGCCAGTTCTGGCCCCTGAGGCATAAACAGGTGTGCAATGGGTGGGGTTTCCAGAAAAACCATTCTTTTGATAAAAGCTGAAGAGGGACAGGCTTTTTGCCTCTCACCCAGTTCTCATCTTGCCTGGGACACAGATGGGAAGCTGGAGGTGGGCAGCCCCATGGTAGGACGGTAGAGCCCAGGAGATGGAGGGGCTGGGTCCCTTCAGCCCCTACACCCGCTCAAGAACAGCCTGCTTTCAACCTCCCATGACATGAGAAAAATAAGCCCTGCTGGGCCCGGCCTGGATGCCAGACACCATCCAAGGGACACACGTGTGGTCTTGCAATGGTGAAGGAGTCCCAACCAGAACCCCGGGGGCTCTGAGCTCCAGGGGAGTCCAGGGTGAGCATGTCCTCCCTCTCTGGGGTGTGACCTCATGCTGCGAAGGGCTCTGGGGCCATCTGATCACCAGGCAGGTCCGCTACGTACCAGGGGCCCAGGACATGCTCTCATCACCTGGACCAAACATCTCGCTGGCCCATCAACACCAGCTTGACCCCCTCAGATCCAGCACCCACTGCAGAGAGCACACGAGCATGCCTCCGTGTGCGTATATACATATATGTTTATTGCATTAGATGCCTCATAGCAATCTGCCCTGTTTTTACAATCCACTAGAGAAAAAGGGTTCAAGAAAGTTTTCCACTGTGCTCAGTTTTAAAAAATACAAAAACGAACACTATGATGACAGGAGAGTGTTAAGAGGCCGAACTGACAAGTACGTTCAAAAGCACGTCCGGCCGCGGGTGTGCGGGTCCTGGCCCCGGCAGCACTGTGCAGTGAAGCCACGTCCCCCAAAGCCCAGCAGCTCTGCCTCGGCAGGACCCGGGTGACCCACCACCTGGGGCCTGCCCACATTCCTGAGTGACACCCCTCATGGGGTGGACATTACCCACTCCTTCAAACGCCCACATGCCACACACTTAATTAACATTAAAAAAATTTTAAACCACTCAAAAATCCATGACATAAAGAGATCCTATTAAAACATGAAACCCAGTCGTTCTCTAAAGGCAGCTGGAGCTCTCTGTCTGCTGAGGGGCGCCAGAGCTGGGGTGACACACGGCTGCCCCAGGAGCTGCCCGGATTCCACCTGGGACACACAGACGGGACAGTGGTCAGCCCCGGTGCTGACCATCTGCTGTGAGATGCTGTAAAGTCACCCTGGGATGGGTCCCATGACGGGCAACACACTACAGTAGCCAGATGGGCCCTGAAGGACGGCAGCCAGAGCCGGGAGAAGAAAAGGGGAGAAAGAGATCAAAATGGACCGCAGCACAAGGCTGCAAGCTGGCTGATCCCCAGAGCTGAGCTGTCAGAATGCCCACCGGCCTGGACAGGGGACGGGCATCAGCCGGAACGGCACACACACAGGTGACCCTGGCTCCTCCCTGCAAGCATGTGAACACACACACCCTCCAGGATCACTGAAGGTCAGGATCCCGCGATGGTGGGTGGAAGACTCGGGAACCCACCAAATGAACCTGCGGGACAGAGAATGGTTCTTCCCTGGGCCCACGGACTTGGCTTGAACCCCTTTCCAAAGAGCTGTAGGTTTCTAAGTAATTTTTTGAATGTACAAAAATGATAGTACAGGCGTGTGTGGCTGAGGGACATGCTGGCAAGCTCGGCTCAGAAGTCCTGCAGCTGAGGGATGTCCCGGTACAAATCCAGGGTCTCGGGATTCGAGAAGGCTCCTCGGTGCTCCACCGTCTTCCCAGCGATGATCTGCTTCACGGCCACTTCCACCTTCTTGCCGTTGAGGGTGTACTGCCGGTGGGGGGTAGGGGGGAAGCAGGGGGAGCAAACAGAAAGACTGTTTAGACCCAAAGGGGAGGGACTTCCCTGGCAGTCCAACGGCTAAGACTCTGCACTTCCAATGCAGGGAACCCGGGTTCAATCCCTGGTCAGGGAACTAAATCCCACATACTGTAACTAACACCCAACACAGCTGAATAAATCAATCATTAAAAATAAATATTAAAAAAAAAATCCCAGGAATTTCCTTGGTCCAGTGGTTAAGACTTCACCTTCCAAGGCAAGGTGTGTAGGTTCAATCCCTAGTCAGGGAGCTAGGATCCCCCATGCCTCAGGCCCCGAAAAGAGCAAAACATGAAATAGAAGCAATATTGTAACAAATTCAATAAAGACTTTTAAAATGCTCCACATAAAAAAATCTTAAAGGCAAAAGAAAAGAAAACCCGAAAGGGAAAAAAAATTCCTTAGCTCTGATATTTGGGTACATCCAAGCCAAAAAGATCACAACCTGGGACTCTGAGAGCAAGTCTTTGTCAGTGGGTGACTGTGGGCAAGTTCCTTAACCCAAGTTTATCTCCTCAAATGTAAAATGGGGCCATAGCACCCAGCCCAAGTCTGTGAGTTAACCCGCACATGGCTCTTGGGTATGACTATTACACTGCATTTTCATTATTTATATTTACTTTCTTACACTGTATTATAATAGAAAAGCTAGCTTATTCCACGAGTGGACTGGCTTCGTGTGATTCCACCTCCAATCACTAAAAAGTGAGCGTCATCCAAGAACCTCTCGAAACTTCCACCCCATCTTCCCCCAGAACTGTCATCTGAATGAATGGGACACTACTTTTCCTATAATCAAGACTCTCTCCAAATGCTCAACGCTCCCTCTGAAATTCATAGCAAGTGTGTTTCACCTTTAACTCCAATGGGCATTTGGCAGCCATGCTGGCATGTTTAGGGGCCAGGAAAACTCTGGAACAGAGTTCTTTAATAAAGCTGCCAGTGCTCTCATCTCTCCCTGCTCTGGCGCTTTTTCTCCTTTTTAACCTGAGATGTAATTAAAATTTGCTCACTGAAAACCCCTGCTGACGTGTGAACTAATTTCGGATCTGAGTGCAGGCTTATGAGGGCCCTCCTGTCACTGGGGTGGCGTCAGTCCCTCTCACCCAGAAATGCAAGCGTCTCATGAGCTTTCTGTGCTTCTGAGCACTAAAACCCCAGTAACGGCTCGTGGGAGCTAACAACTTACATCTTCCATCGGCTGACAAAATAAACAAGGTGTTGTTTTAGAAGAAATTCTGCTCCTGCTTCCTGGTGAGAAGGGCAGAGGGAAGCAGCAGTTCTCCCAGCTCCGGCTGGAACCCCTCCTCTCCCCCACCCAGGAGGTAAGTCCGAGCCTCCAGTCAGGACGGGCCAGTACGTCAGCCGTGACCAGGGACGAAGGCCTGCTAGGACCAGGGCAGTTGTGGCCACCGGGCCCTCCAGCCACACAGGGCTTCAGAGGCCCACTTACATTCCCCTAGGCGTGACCAGATCCCCAGCTGTGATCTTGGCCATGGCCAGTCCCAAGCACCGTGGCCCAGCCAGACCCCCTACGCCAGGCTGGTAACACAGGGTGAATCTTCTCCTAAGTGCTTCATTAGTTTGGACCATGGGGATCTGAGAATACGAGGGTGCCTGTAAAATCTCCAGGGATCCTAGACGTGACCTCACAGGCCAGGACTCATGACCCCACAGGAAGACAGAGGAGGAGAGAGCAGAGCTGGGTGCCTGAGAGTAAGCAGACAAGAGCCTGGCTGAGGATGGAAAGACAGGCTGGGGTCATTCTCCATTTCCAATAAATCACTCCACTATTCTCGTGAGCAGATCAGTTGAGTTCAGTTCAATTGCTCAGTTGTGTCGGACTCTTTGCGACCCCATGGACTGCAGCACGCCAGGCCTCCCTGTCCTTCACCAACTCCTGGAGCTTGCTCAAACTCATGTCCATCGAGTTGGTGATGCCATCCAACCATCTCATCCTCTCTCGTCCCCTTCTTCTCCCGCCTTCAATCTTTCCCAACATCAGGGTCTTCTCCATTGAGTCAGCTCTAAGCATCAGGTGGCCAAAGTTTTGGAGTTTCAGCTTCAGCATCAGTCCTTCCAATGAATATTCAGGATTGACTTCCTTTAGGATGGACTGGTTGGATCACCTTGCAGTCCAAGGGACTCTCAAGAGTCTTCTCCAACACCACAGTTCAAAAGCATCAATTCTTCGGTGCTCAGCTTTCATTATAGTCCAACTCTCACATCCATACATGACTACTGGAAAAACAGTAGCTTTGACTAGAGGGACCTTTGTTGGCCAAGTAATAATGTCTCTGCTTTTTAATATGCTGTGGATGTTGGTCATAGTTTTTCTTCCAAGAAGCAAGTGTCTTTTAATTTCATGGCTGCAGTCACTATCTGCAATGATTTTGGAGCCCCCCAAAAATAAATTCTCTCACTGTTTTCATTGTTTCCCCATCTATTTGCCATGAAGTGATGGGGCCAGATGCCATGATCTTAGTTTTCTGAATGTTGAGTTTTAAGCCAACTTTTCTACTCTCCTCTTTCATCAAGAGGCTTTTTAGTTCTTCACTTTCTGCCATAAGGGTGGTGTCATCTGCATATCTGAGGTTATTAATATGTCTCCCTACCATCTTGATTCCAGCTAGTGCTTCATCCAGCCTGGCATTTCACATGATGTATCCTGCATATAAGTTAAAAGAGCAGGGTGACAATATACAGCCTTGATGTACTCCTTTCCCTATTTGGAACCAGTCTGTTGTTCCATGTCCAGTTCTAACTGTTGCTTCTTGACCTGCATACAGACTTCTCAGGAGGCAGGTCAGGTGTTCTGGTATTCCCATCTCTTCAAGAATTTTCCACAATTTATTGTGATCCATACAGTTAAAGGCTGCGTGAGCAGATACAGACTGGGAATTCACCATTCTGATAGCAAAGGAGATAGATTCGTTCTCAACAAAATAAAGGCCAAGAGGATGATCACACTCTAGTTCCCCGAAGTGTTTTGGGTGCAGACAGAACCTGATCCACTGAAGGGACAACTGAGACCCTCACCAGGGAAAGTCAGTAAGTGTCACTGACTCAAGAAGTCCCTTCCCACTTCCTGGCCGGTCCAGTGGTTAGGACTCTGAGCTTCCAATGCAAGGTTGCAGTGGGTGGGGATTTGATCCCTAGTCAGAGAACTAAGATCCCACATGCTGTAAGGTGCGACCAAAAAAAGGAAAAAAGAAGTCCCTTCTCTCCCTGAGAACCACTGTCCCCACTGTGTCACCAAGAGTCACCCACTGAGGGACTTCCCTGGTGGCCCAGTGGCTAAGGCTCCATGCTCCCAATGCAGGGGGCCTGGGTTTGATCTCTGCTCAAGGAATAAGATCCTACATGCTGCAACTAAGACCTGGTGCATCCACATAAATACATAATAAAAATAAATATGAAGGAAAGAAAAGAATCACCCCCTGAGAGAAACAGAGAACTTCCAGGTCACAGGCCCCTTCCTACACATAACCAAAGTGGAGAATAAATGTGTGGATGGTATAAAAAGCCCTGGTTCTAATACCTCACATCTCTACTGGATAGCTCAGTGGGTAAACCATTCACCTACAATGCAGGAGATGCAGGTTAGATCCCAGGGTTCGGAAGATCCCCTAGAGGAGGAAATGGCAACCCACTCCAGTATTCTTGCCAGGACAATCCCATGGATAGAGGAGCCTGGTGGGCTACCACCCATGTGGTCTCACAAGGTTGGACACAACCGCGCACCCACAAGCAAGCAAGCACATCCCCACTCCTAACGTGAAGACGCTCCATCCCCTGGGGACCCAGTTAACCTGCTCCCATCCCCCACACCCATGAACAGCTATTGTACAAGCTTGGCTCATCTGTACACGTGATGTACTGTGTGTGTACCCACACATACAGGTGTGCACACACACAGGGCATCTCCTCTCTATGCTGACAGAGGCATTGGTTTTGTAAGCAAGGCAAGTTAAAGCTGTGATCTGATCTCCTCCCCCACTGAGAGCCTAAACAGAGTACAAGGCAAGGGAGGGGCGCCGCTTTCTGGAGATGTGCCTCGAAATAGATTCAAATCTTCTTTCTGCAGGCCAGAACTAAAAATTAAAAGGCAAGAGCAACAGCACCCGAGCGGCTCTTTAAAAAGTTAAAATTAATTTTCGCGTTAATAATTTGAGAACACACTAAAACCACACGCGAAAAACCAGTTGGTCGGGCTGGGCTAAGCCTGCTTACCCTCTGAAGACCAGTGTTTAGCAGAAGTCGCCTTACATCCAATTTATGAGGGGTTAAAAAAAAGAGAGAGGGATGGCAGAAAAGAAAAAAGGATGGGGACGGGGTTGCCAGGCAACATGGAACAACTATATATAAAACATGAGCAAGCGTCTAGCCGAGTGCTCCGGAAGCAGGGGGGCTCTTGGGGGGCCCTACCGGGATGCCCTGTGTCTCCAGAATGAGGCTGGGCACGTGCCGGGCGGACAGGCCAAGGCGGATGGCCTCACGGATCCGCTTCACCAGGTCGGGCCGGAAGGTGTGGCCGGAAGCCATCTTCAGGAAGAGGATCACCCTCTCCTCCCCATCCTTATTGTACTGTGGGACACACAGGCTGTCCAGCACCTCCTCGAAGGCTTCCACTGCGGAGACAGGGCGAGGGCCAGGGCCTTGCTCTCACACCAGCCCACCTTGATGGGGACCTCCATCGCTTCCTCCAGCCCCCCACCCTGGGGAAGAGCTTCTGGGGAACAGGTGGAAGGACACCCATCACCAGCAGAGAGCCACAGCTCACACCGGAAGGGCTGACGTCTTACAGGGAGCCAGGCACGCTTATTTCCTCAATTACAAATTTAAAAAGAAAAAGGAAGCAAGCACCTTGGTGGGGACTCCAGCACTGGAAGAAAGGCTGGAATCACAGGGTCAAGATTCCATCCTGGCTGCACAGCCCTGACGTGACCTTGGGGCTCTGACATCCCTATGAGGCCACCTCCCTGAGAGGCTGATTCCATGCCTTTAGTGGGGGCATTTTGAAGGCCCATGGGTTTCTCTATTGTGCACTGTCTTTATCTGGTGCTGAATAGTGCTGTGTGACCTTCAGCAATCACACAACCTCTCTGTGCATCTTTCTTCAGTCATAAAGAGTAGACACGAATGACCAACCCCACAGAGCTCGAGGCTGACATAATGGAAGGGGGGTGGGCCACAGGACCCTAAGACGCCCGTCTTGAGGTTTTACAAGCTACAGGCAGTGTGGGACGAGGCATGTTCTAGGAAGAAGGACAAGCTCATACATGTCTACTCTCACAACCAGAGGCAAATGGGCCAGTTATGTCAAATGGTGGGATCTTTGGAGAGCAGGCTCCCTGCTAGGACCCTCCTTCCTTCCCTCCTGGATGACCTGAGAATTATTCCAGGAGAAAGGAAAATGCTCACCAATGTTATAGATTTCCGAGCTGCCAAATCGCACTCCATTGGGGTTGAGCGTGCCGTCACTGCAAAGAAAGAAGAGGTCGTGAACACACAGCGGCTCCAGTGTGAGGCCAGTTGTGGGGGCTGGAGGACAGTCACCCCCTTCCCACAACAACACCATGCCCACCCAGTCCTTGCCGGCTGCCTCCCCAGCTTCTGATTCTGACCAACCTTTCTCCTTCTAAACTCAAAGCTAGACATCAAGAGGTCCCCTTGTGTGGGAGCATCCGCCACCTCCTGCCCCTCCCACCTGTACAAGTACCCTCTCCCAGGTGCGGACGCCCCAGCACCCCCACACTCCCACTCTGGGAAGGGCCGTAGCTACTGTAGACAAATGCAGGCTTTACATCTACCAAAGGCCTCACCCCCACCCCATAAAGCCCCCCAGTCCACCACTTTGGGGCTCTGAAATGTGGATCATGCCAGACCCGCCCTCGGGAAGCTGACCCAGGAAGGGCCCAGATGGGGTACAGTCAGCCCACCCCCAGACTGGGCCAGTGGAGGAGCCCAGGATGCAGGAAGCACCCCCCACTCCCTAGGTGGTCTGCAGGGGACAGAAGCCAGGTGTGCGGACCCCTCACCTGCGGCCCAGCATGACGATGCCCCCGGTCTTGGGGTTTATCCTGCAGTAGTCACCATGTGCCCAGACACCTGCGGGGAGGCAGAGGGGCTGGTCACCCTGAGAGAGGCGTGGACAGACGCCTGAGGCCCGCACGACAGAAATGGAACTCTTATCAACAGACGGAGCCGAGGCCCAGAAACAGGTGTGATGTGGGGCTGGGGGCAGAACTGAACTAACAGTTCTCACCCACAAAGGCACGCCTTCTAGTGGGGTCCACCCTACAGCCAGTTCTGAGATGCAGCAGTGCATGAGAAATGCCCCTCCTGCAAGTACCAGTGAGGAACTGACGGGCTGAGAGCAACGCCAGCAGTGAGAGTGTGAAGTGGGGACTGAGCAGGTCAATGAAGCTTTGGGGGGGGCTCTGAGAAGAGGGCGGGAAAGTACAAGCCCCAACGGAAGAAGAAAGGGTAGCCCGGGGCAGCTGATGGAGCAGGTCTGGAGGAGTCAGGGCCCATCTCTGAACAGAATAAAGAGAAGCAGCAGGACCGGGCGGGAGGCTACTATACCAGTCCCAGTAATGGAAGCCTGAACTAAGGCACCAGCCACATGGACAGAGACTTAACTAGCAGGAAAACCCAGGATGCACCGAGGGCAGAAGAAGAGGAATCAGGGGACACCGACAGCGTGTGCCCTGACCGCCCGTGTGGCTTGCAGCGTACACCTGGGCCCTGGGCTGGTGATGTTCAAGGAGAGGCCCTTGTCCTGGGCGCAGCAAAAAAAAGACCCAAGGGGTCTGGTCAAAGAGAAGCCAAGCCTCACGTGGAACTGCCAGGAAGAGGCCTCCCTCCTTGAGCTAACACAGCCAGCCCAGGATCGGCCCCATAAATAGAGGAGGCGCTCCGGATGTGAATATCTGTGAGCATGGCCCCACTGGCTCTGCACAACTTGCAAGCAGCAGCCTGGCCTCCTGAAATAAGCCCCAGAGTTCCTGTGATCCACAAAGAGAAAATAGCAGATAAAACTGGCTCAGGGTCTTCACGACACCATCTCATCCTTCCCAATTCTTAGGACAGTTTTTGACTCTTAAGTGCTAACCCAATCAGCCTGAGACTGGATGAAATGACTTAAGTTCAACCTATGTCCATCCTGACCATGACCAGTAGCTTCAGATCCCATTATCTCATCTGCCCTTGTTTCTTTGTATTTATTCATATATCCCATCTACATCCAGAAAGTATCTGAGGAAGCTACCTATCAAACCAACTGTATGATGGGATGATTGAAAGAATCAGAAATTGCACAGGGGTGAGAGGACAGCTCCAACAAAGCAATGATGGCAGCCCTGAGCTTCCTAGCAGCCAAGGCAAAAATGGAAATATCACAAGTCACAGAGTATTCATTTTCTCCAAGAAGGAATATCAGTTCAGTTCGGTTTAGTCACTTAGTCGTGTCCGACTCTTTGCGACCCCACGAATCGCAGCATGCCAGGCCTCCCTGTCCATCACCAACTCCTAGAGTCTACCCAAACCCATGTCCATCAAGTCGGTGATGCCATCCAGCCATCTCATCCTCTGTCGTCCCCTTCTCCTCCTGCCTCCAATCCTTCCCAGCATTAGGGTCTTTTCCAATGAGTCAACTCTTTGCATGAGGTGGCCAAAGTATTGGAGTTGCAGCTTCAACATCAGTCCTTCCAATGAACACCCAGGACAGATCTCCTTTAGGATGGACTGGCTGGATCTTCTTGCAGTGCAAGGGACTCTCAATATCAGCGCTTCAAAAATAAAGATTTTTCTGGGACTTTCCTGGTTGCCCAGTGGTTAAAACTCTGTGCTTCCACTGGAAGGGGAATGGGTTCCATCCCTAGTCAGGGAACTAAGATCCCATAAGCCATGTGGCATGGCCAAAAGAAAGAAAAAAAAAAAGGCTTTTTACGAAATTAATCCTGAAGAGACATCTACTATGTAAACCCTTGTATACTTAACAAAAAGTGACAGCAAAGACAGTTTTCAAGGAGCAGTGTACTGAGAAGATGAAGACATGTCATTTCTGAGATGAGTCTTCAAGCTGAGGTTCTAATCCTTTCCTTAGACAGGAGCCTTTGACTCTTCAGGATCATTTGAGGAACATCTCTCTCCCTCCCCCTCCCTCTCTATTCTGCCTTAGTATGTCACAACAGCTACACCCTGGCAGTATCCAAGGTGGGGCTTAAACGCAGCAGGCATCCAATAAGGACCTGGCCACATGGGCGGGGGATGTTCCTGCTAACTCACATGGGAGGTGCTATGCTGGGTACAATGGCTTTCAAATGGGACGTTACATGGGGACACGCAAGGCTGAGCAGAGAAATAAGAGGGATCGGTGGCACATTCTACCCCTGACAGTCACCTGCCACTTTCTGATTCTCCACATGTGGAATCGAATCACCTTTCTAGAGACTGAAGAGAGCAAGTAGTTGATATAAATAACTCTGGAGCAGAAGGCTTGCTAAATTGTGAATTATATAGCAGCAATAACTCAAGGTTGCTTATGAAATAAGATAAGGAGGAGGCAGGGATCAGAGCTTTAAATAAAGAGACTTCGCAGCTCAGGGGCAGGGCACCGCTCCAAAGATGAGTGGAGAGGGCAGCCTGAGTGAGTGACGGGCCTGAAATTAATTATCCCACTCAAAAGCTCTCTTCTCCCATCACCTCCATGAGGACTGGATGACAGGGTGTGAGACAGAGGAGACCCCAGCCAGACACCTATTGCACAGGCATCTCTCCCTGAATAGACACACCAGCCTGGGTAAGCAAGCAGTGAACCGCCCCCCACTACCCAGCCCTGTCCTACACAGGCAAACAAGCGGCTCGTGCCAGCTCCCAGGTGCCAGGCTCAGGGCCAAGCGGCAGGGGGCATGGAGGATGTTAAGAGTATACCAAACCCAGATCAGAGTTTCATTTGGTGGCTTCAAGATGCAAGTGACAAGATACTGATCAGAAATTCATCATCACCCCTCTGGTGGAAGGAGCCAGGAGCGGCCTCACCAGGTTTTACCAAGGGAGAGGGGGCTGGCAGGGGGAGGGTGCATCCAGAATTAGACCCCGAAGGCCCAGCCTGGGCGGGAATCTGGGTGGCTCCGCCTGTATCCTCGACCCACCTGGGAACTTGGAGAAATATGCCTTCCGGTACTTGCTGCCATTCTCGTCGTTCCAGAAGTGCGTGGGCTGGCAGGGGAGCGGCTTGGTGCACACCAGCTCACCACTCTCCCCCCACACGGCCTTTCCTGGTCAGGGAGGGGCGACACGTACACTGAGCACACACCACGGCCACACCTCGGCGTCCTTTCTCTCCTTTTTTGAAACCACAAGCTATTATGCAGTATTTCAGACACACACAAAGCTACCTACACAAAGTCCCACCCCCCTGCCCATCCCTCTGACATCACCGAAAGCCATGCCAATCCCTCCCCACACAACTCTCCCAAATCTCTCTCTCGACTGGAACACTGTATTATTCCCTTGTGTGTATTAATACTTTTACTACATCCACGTGCATCTGAATAATGTCATTTTGCATGTTTCTAAACTCTGCACGGATGGCAGCACATTGCGCCTTGTGCCTGCATCTTACCCTGGGTCCTCACCAAGGTTAGGATGTGAGGCCATTGGTGGAGCAGCCTCAGCAGTGCTTCCAAAACTCAGATGCCCGCCTTGCGTGCCGAGCACATGGCCCTCCGTCTATGCTCCAAACCAACACCTATTCCTCTGCTTTAGGCTGAAGGCAGATGGGGAGCCAGTGGGGGTTAAACCAGGCTCGGAGGCCAACAGTCTGCAAGTGTTGGTGGGGAGGGGTAGCCCCTCAGAGGGGGCAGTTTTGGAGAACTGTCCCCCGGCAAAGCTATACATCCAAGCGCACCCGGGTGACCACTCACACCTCGTCACAAAGACAGAAAGGATTTGGGGCCGTCACCTTGCTCATTCCATGCCTCCACAGCCATGCCCAGGTTCCGAGCCTGAATCTCCCCTTTGTACACAGGAATGGATGGATTCTGGCCCATGAAGCAGGAGACGATGTCAGTGCCACCTGCCAGCAAAAGGAGATCCAGGACTTATAAGACCGAGACAACTGCTCGCGTTTTTCATTGGTGAACCCTCCAGGAGAAAAGACCCTGCAGGACAACCTCTCCGATTCTGTCTCCAGACAGTTGAGCCTCTTTTCAGGGAAAG
Organism: Cervus elaphus; assembly: GCF_910594005.1. Classification (NCBI taxonomy): domain Eukaryota; kingdom Metazoa; phylum Chordata; class Mammalia; order Artiodactyla; family Cervidae; genus Cervus; species Cervus elaphus. Next base: position 21,780,507 of record NC_057819.1, on the reverse strand, counting down.
AACAGGGAGGTTATTCAGAAACTAGCACAAACCTCCCAGGTCTGGGTGGTTTATTTTTTTTTTGACCAGGACTTCCTGCTGGAGGAGAAACCAGTGAACGACCTCCCGTGGTCACACTGAAATCTGAGACTGAGGTTCGTGGAAGATCGAAGTGTGGCCCGTTAGATCCACCCGCAGGCACTGCCGCGGGAGATGGGACATGTGCAAAGGCTCTTTGCTGCGGTTCACGTTCACTTAATCACCCGAGAAGCAGAAAGCCTGTGGTCCCAGGAGGGTGAGTCTCACGTGAGAAACAACGTGCTAGATGGGAAACACTCTGATTTCAGGAAGGAGCTTGAAAGGGAGGGTGCCATCAGAGTGCCTGAAAGGCACCCTGGGTGCCATCAGGAGGGAATGGCATTAACCCCCAGACCTGGACAACCCTCCCCTTGACAACTGTCCCCTAGGGCGGGCACCCGGGAAGGGCAGGGCCCCACGTGATTGCAGGGCAGGATGTCCTGAGGGCAGAGACACGCAAGGGGCCCACCCAGGTGCACAGTGGAGGCAGATGGCAGCCCAGGGAGGAAAGTGGGGAGGGTGTGAGTGGGGGTCACCCAAGGAGCGCCCGACTCTGTCCCTTCCTAGACTCAATGATCCAGACACCGGTGTCCACTCTCCCCTTTATGTCTGTTTGTATCCCTAAAAAGATAGCCTTATGATTTAAAAAGTACTTTTTCCTTAATCAATGCTCTATGTATATGGATGGGGTGGGGCAGGGGGTTTCAAAACCAACATAAAATGATTTGCTGAATTAATTCAGCAGAATTAATTCAGGTAGAGAATCAAAGTGTGAGGTCCTTCCTGCATCCTCCTGACACCTCGAGTCACTGGCTGATGCTTTTCACAAAAACGGGGAATCGTGTTCACTGCAGTGACCAGCAAGGTCGGACCAGCCCCCGGGGCCCCAAGGAGGCACAAGGGCGTGAGCAGAAGGGTTGCTTCCTCTGCTTCAGGATGAGAGCTGGGTTCACCGGACAGGGGCGGGAGGGCCAACTGAGATCCGAACAGGCGTGCTGCCCCGAGACAGGCTGGGCTGGCCTGGGAAGACGACCCTGTGCCCACACGACCACCACACCCCTGCCCACCAGGCGGGATCTAGGGAGGACCAGGGGATGAGATGGGGATGGTGGGGAAACTCTGGCTCTGGGACAACAGAACCAGGTCTGAATCCCACACTGGGACCTCCCTGGTGGTTCAGTGGCTATGAGTCTGTGCTCCCAGGGCAGGGGCCCCAGGCTCGATCCCAGGCCAGGGAACTAGATCCTGCATATGCTGCAACTAACACCCGGCACAGCCAAATTAATAAATTTTTGCTTTTTTTTAAATCCCACTCTGTGCCCTTGCTAGCAGGTGGTCTTGGGTCAGTCACTTAGCACGCCCAAACTTCATTTTCTCTTTTGTAAAGAAAATAGACTCTACCAGAATCAGTCATTTAGGGTCTAAGGTTACAACCGATGTGAGGTGCGTGTGTATATTCCTCACCCTGGCAAAGGATCAGGAGCTGCTAACTCCACGTCTGCAGCTTCTCCCTGGAACATAACTACCAAGAATCAGCAACATCACCCGAGCCACTCTGCTGACTGTTTATCCCAACAGATTCAAGCTGGGTGGCTTGCTGGGTCAGAGGGTAAGCACCCTGAGTGGCCAAGCCTGGCCCCCAAGTCCTCTGATCCTTCCAGAACCCTCCCTACGGCACAGGCGCACACTGGGTCGTACCTGAGATGGAGCCCAGCAGGACGCTGCTCTTGATGCACCTGTAGACGTAGTCGTAGCTCTGGGCTTTCAGTGGGGAGCCGGTGGACAGGATCGTGTGCAGTGTCTGGAGACTGTGGGTTTCCACTACAGCCAGAAGCACCGAGAGATTAGAGCCAAATTGGACGCCCTCTGCTGGCTTGCAGGAAATGGGTAACACCGCGGATCTGATTTCATCTCCAGGGACGGATGCGCAGGGAGGCAAGCTTACCTGGCCTCATGTCTTTCTCTTCGAGCACAGCCAGCCACTTAGCACCCGTTCCAAGGATGGTGATGCTGACGGAAAGAAAACACCAGAAACCCGTCAAGGCTCTTCCATGTTGCAGGTAACCAAAGTTTTCTCCTATTAGTGACCCATTTAGAACAAGGCTGCAAAATCCAAGACACATCCTTTTTCTGGGCTAAACTGATACTTAATATTTAGCTGAAAGCAGGTTACAATACCTGCTACTCTGGGGCCGGCAGTGACAGGTCTGCAGAGCACTCGGGCTCTCATTAACCTTCGGCTCTACTTAAAACAGCTGTTTGTACATAAACCCACCATCTTTGGGGACACCTCCCTGGTGGTCTAATGGTTAAGAATCTGCCTTCCAGTGCAGGGGACAACAGTTCAATCCCCGGTCAGGGAATTAAGACTCCACATGCTGCACGGCAACTAAGCCTGCACTCCACAACTAGAGAAGCCTGTGTGCTGCAAGGCCCTGAAAAAAAAAATCCCTATCTTCCCAACTGTAGGATGATCTCTTTCTGAGATCAAAGGAGATCACAGAGTCAAAACCCCTCAAATTCTGAGCTCACAAGATAATTTTCCAGGGAAGTGGAGAGGGCTGCAGGAGCTTTTGTTAGAAGAGGTGCCGTGCTTGGAATTGCTGACCCATCTTCTTCCCTTAAATCAGCTTGCGTTTGTCTGTATGAAACTTACAAAACTGCCCCCCTTCTTTTTGAACGTTTCAATTCTACAGTCCTTTATTCTTCGCTGAGAATGATACATTGTGCGAGTATAAATATTGTATTTTCAAGGAGAGGCTGTTATTTAATGTTCTGCTTCCTTCCATCAAGGCAGCCCTCAACATGAAAGCTCTAGCTTCCTAGGTAAAGGATGTTTTCTCCTGGAGGCCAAAGGAGGCCATAGAATCCAGGTCCCAGGACTGCCCTGACAGTCCAATGGTTAAGACTCCACGCTTCCAGTACAGGGGCAAGGGTTCAATCCCTGGTAGGGGAACTAAGATCCTACGTGCCATGCGGTGTGGCCAAAAAAAAAAAAAAAAAATCCAGGTCTCGCCTCTCCTCTCTGGGCAGTAAAACTATCCCTTTACACCTGGCTGGCAAGATTCATTCCAAGGAGACAGCCACGCTCTGCTTCATGTTCAGAGGTTGAGACACACAGAACACTGGGTGACTCAGGGCTCCCTGGGCTGGGAGGTGCAGAATCCATGGGGGCGGGAGGAGGTGAGGGGGGTCTCAAAGCCACTGTCTTTCACGCTTCCTGTCCCTTATTCTCTTCACTCCTTGGGGACACCCTGCCACCACCAAAACCTCAGATGTCTCCTGGGTCATTGCGCCCTAATGATGGCTAATTTGGAAGCTGTGAGGTTGTGGAGAGCAGAAAACATACTCAAGCCCCTCCCCAGCCCCCTACCCCAGCTAATTTCATAAACTCAGAAAGTGTGTCTAATTCCAGATCACCTCTGAGGATTTAGGTCTCAGCCACTTCAGGAATATCTGTATTTTAAGAGAAGACCCGGGACCACCTCAAGCCACACGTACAGAGATCTCCAACCACACATAGGTTTCAGCACATCCCCCATCCGCCCCCTGCCCAGAAACTGAGGGCCCTCTGTGGTCCTGAAGGGTGCTTAATTCACAGAAGTCCCTGCAAACTGTGACCCTGGTTATATGTAGAGACTGAGACAGCGTCCCTGGGGCCGGCCCACAGGCCTGCTTATCTGAAGAAACGGCGAGGCCTCCCCATCTGTCCCCAGGGTTTGCATAAGACGGCTTAAAAAACAGAGTCCACAAAGCGCAGCCGCCCTCACGTGGTGCCCAACACTGTGTTTAGCTAGTGAAGCTGGGGGTCCCCCCACGAGAAGCGAGGCGCTCCCAGCTCGCAGGGTCGGGATCCAAGCCCCAGAGCCCCGCAGCGAGCCAGACGCAGACAAGGCGCCCTGTCTCCTCTCAGGTGCCCTCAACTCCGTGGCTTTTGGGGGATCATGAGCTCCCTCAACTCAAGTGACCCAGTGGTGTCTCGTTTCACTCAGGAAAAAACCACCCTGCAGGTACAGCCCGGAAAACCCTGGGGGCTCAGAATCCCACCCTCACCTCTCAATCAACTCTCATCACCCCTCATCACGGAGCATCACCTCCTGTCCTGCCTCCCATATCCGGACCACAAGGGCCTCCTTCCAGCCTCCCCAACACCCCCATCTTGGTCCCTTCTTTCTGTCCTCGGGGTCTTGGCACTTGCTGTTCCCTCAGCCTGGAACATGGGTCTCCCAGTCCTAAACATGAACTGCCTGCTCAGTTAAAAACCTGGACAAAGACTTCAGAATTCTACCCTAACCCCAATCAGAATGTTCCCTGGGCTAGATTCAGGGAGCCTAGAAACACCCCAAAGAGGACAATCCATCCTTTAAGAGAGTCTTGTTCACATCTACAACATGATCGCCCAGTTATGAAACGTGTTAGTAAGCCTGTGAGCTGCCACAATGATAATCAACAAAGATTTTGTCTCTAAATGTATGGACATTATTTCCTCCCCTCTCGCCCATGTAGGCAGCCGGAGCACTGGGGTGTACTTCACGCACCCCTCACAGGTTGCCAGGTGGCACCTGCCTTGCTGAACCCAGCAAGTCAGCCCTCCCAGCCAGGAGAAAGGGCAGGTCAGAGGGGCCGGAGGACCACCGAGGCCACAGCTCAGCCAGGGTCCAGGGCACAGATCAAACCAGGATGGAAGGCGGAGGCCCAGCACGTGCTCACTAACAGTCCACAGGGCTGCAAACACATGCAAACTGGCCTGTGCATACCTGCACACGATCACATGCCAGCTCATATACACTCGCCCACAGACACGTGTGGGCCACTCCCACTTACCTAGGCAGCTCATATACACTCGCCCACAGACACGTGTGGGCCACTCCCACTTACCTAGGCACATGCGTACACATACATGCATATACACAGGCACATACATGCACACCTTCACACAATCAGATGCACACATACACTCATTCACGGACATGCATGCTCACATTCACACTTTCACACTCAAGTGCATATATGTTCACACTTCTGCACATATACACACGTTCACACTCAAGCATATACAGGCACACACTTGTGCACATATACACACACTTTCACACTCAAGTGCATGAGACTCACACTTGTGCACATACACATACTTTTACACTCAAGTGCGTATATGCTACACTTGTACAGATATACACACACTTGCATATACTTAAACATATATATGCTCACACTTCTGCACATATACACATTCCCTCATCCACATGTGCACACAAACATACACTTACTCACACTCAAAGATGGGTTTCCCTGAGTCCTTCAGCCTTCAACTTTATCAGCTCTAAGCCCTGGGGAGGTACATTTGTCCCTCCAATCCCTTCCTGTAACCCCCCCCCACACACATCAGAAATGCCTCCACCTGCGCCCGGCTTATGGGTATTAAGGGCGAAGATCTTCAAGTCGCCTAAGTTCCCAGGGATTTGATTAACCTTTTGCTGGAAACAATCTCATTAGAAAATAACCTTCCTTGCTCATATCGTGAGCCAAATGTCAGAATTTAAATATTACCTAGGCCAAAGTTATATTTAAAATATTAATGGCCAAGGATTTAAGAACATTTGTGGCTCATTCTGTTTCCCCAGTGCGAGCAGATTCAAACAAAAAGTAATTAGACCATTTCAGAGTGTGGCTGACTTCCGGGCCCCAGGAGCCCTGCCAGCTGCCGTGTTCTCATTCCTGGAAACACAACCATTAGGCCAACAGTGACTACCAACCACAGCGGCGAGAATGCATCAGCCGGTGATGATTAATTCATCAGCCAACAAAGTGCTAATGAAACAGGGTCTTCTGACAGTTTCTAGCAATGACGTTGGGGAGGGGGCTGGAGGATAAATGGGGCCACTTTGCCCTTCCCCTGATGTTCCACTTTAGCTGGCTCTGCCCCTGTCATCAGGATGCCCACCTGTCACCCTGTTAACAAGACTGCGGGGAGGCGGAGATGCCCGCCTGCAGCACTGGCCGCAGGGCATCTGGGCACACTGCTGAGTCCAGGAGACCCTCGAGGCACTGGCCAGCCCTGAGGGCTCGCAGCCAGGCTGCTGGGAAGGCCGAACACTGGGAACTCTCCAGGGACTGACCTGTCCTTCCCGGGATGAGAGGATCCACACCATCCCCTGACCAGGTTAGTACGTTCAGGCTAGATCACTCTCTGTCTCACCCCCGTATGAAACACAGCTCTAATAAACCCTTCTTCTGCCTCTCTTCTGAGCTGCTCTGCAAGTTCTTGGAATCCAGAGTTCCAGAAATAAGACCATGTTCCCTCTCCTGGTGTCCAAGGTTTCAGAGCTCACCCCTGGGCCAGGGGTGGGAGGGGGCAGCCTCCTCCTCACTACACAGATCTGACTGGTCAGTCCCTGTTGGGGCGCCCACCCCTTCCCACCCTCCTTGACAACTTCACCTGCCCTCAGCACCAACAGGTCCTCACACAGCCCCCCACCAAGAGGGGGACGTGGACAGATGGGGGGCGTGCGGGGAGGGGGGTTGTGAAGCATTCCAGAGACAGCAACAGACCCTCACAGCGGCCGCTCTGCATCTGAGCATCCCGGGTACTTACCCGATCCTGTCGACCAGATCCCAGAGCACGTTGGGTGTTGGAACCAGAGGGGAGCCATCATACAGGACCACGGCAGCTCCCGTGGCGAGAGCAGACACCACCCAGTTCCACATCATCCAGCCAACCTGGGGTGGACAGAAAGGAACACGTGTCAACCGAGCACCGGGCGGGCTCCTCTCGGCCCTGTCACTCAGCCTCTCACATCCCTAGAAGCCACCCGATGCTGAGCCAAAGGTGCCAAGAACTGCCTGTCCAAATATAAGATACCCTGAGCCGGCAATTGCCCATCAGGAGTTGATGGCATGGATCAACACACACATGTACACTAAGACATGTTGGAGAACATCTCCTGCAGCCTCGCTGGTGACAAGAGGGACTGAAGGTCACAGAGGTGAGAGTGGTCACGTGATGCACACAAGCCAAGAACTGGGTGCTGGAGTGGCCCATCCACGTCGGACATGGGGGACAGTGCCTGGCACCTGCAGCACCCTTCAGCCTCCAATAAATTCCTTTCAGTTTGAATGAGTCAGAGCCCCTTTACTGTTCCACAAGGCTGAGAACTGACCAGCCTCATGGCGTCTCTGTTAAGTTCCTGCCCCCCTGCCCCCGGCTGAACCACAGATTTCAGTCACATGACTCTCCTCCCCACCTCTACAGGCTCAAGAAATTGAACTAACAGTCAGTCTCCTTTGTTTCTCTGGAATTCCCCAGGGCACCAGGTCTCCCAGTGACAACCAAGGTCAACACAGGAGGACGGGCCAAGGTAAGGAGGGACCTTGGTGCCAATTCAAGGAGGCAGCCACCTGCGGGGAGAAGGCAGTGGCAGAGGGAGAGACGGAGATCGACAGGGAAGGATCCCACAGCAGAGGCCACTTGTGCATGCAGCCTGGGTTCCGTGCACACAGCCTGGGGTCCATGCACACAGCCTGGGGTCAGCTGCACACAGTCAGGGGTCAGCTGCACACAGCCTGGGGTCTCATGCATGCAGTCTGGGGTCTGGGGCACGCAGCCTGCAGCTTGAGCTGTACTTCTGACTATTGACACATGCAATGGGGGAGAAGCGAAAAGAAGAGTAATGATAAACGCCTCCCTACCTGAGTGAACCAGAGCCCACCCTGAGAGGGCACTCACCGTGGTATAATACAAGATGATGTCACTGCTGGTCATGTTGCCGTGAAGAATGTGTTCCTTCAGGTGCTGGATGAGCGTCCCCTGGGGAGAAGCGAGTGAGCCAAGCAGCTTCCTCCGGGGCACAAAGGCACGCACAGAACAGACGCCTGGCCCCGGAGCAGGAGAGGTCAGGGAAGAGGCAGAGTTCTGACAGCCTTGCCATGACAAGCAATCTCCCATCTCTCTGTCCCCTGACCCCTGAGACTCCCGGAGGACACAAGAGGAAACCCTGACCCTCTCCTGCCGACCTGCAGGCTCTGAGCGCCAGATGATTAGGCACCCAGGGGATCTCACACAAGATCCTGAAGCCAGACCAGGGACGCAGCCCCTCCAAAAACCCTGAAAAGGCTGGACCACTGCACTCAGTCTGGCCACAGACAGCATCCGCTGGCCGACAACAATGATAGTCCTGGATGTTTAGGAACCTTTGGGACTCACATATTAAAATGAGCCTTGCAACCCTTGTACCCAAGAGAAATAAAAAAACAGCCATTAGGAGATGACCCCTTTGAAGGCACAACAGAAACAATCCTACCCACGAGGGACTTCCCTCGTGATCCAGTGGTAAAGCATCTGCTTTGCAATGCAGGGGACGTGTGTTCAATCCCTGGTCAGGGATCTAAGATCACACGTGCCTTGGAGCAACTAGCCCACGTGCCGCAACTCCTGAACCTGCGTGCCACAACTAGAGACCGTGCACCTCATCGAAAAGCTTCCATATGAAGCACCAAGATCCTACAAGTGACAACTAAGACCTGATGCAGACAAATTAATTAACTTTAAAAAAAAAAAAAGAAAGAGACAATCCTGCCCAGCAAATTCTCTAACTCAATACCAGAGCCCCTATTCCAGAGTCTGTCCTGGACAGCACCCTGTAACCAGGCCCGCAGTGGGGGCAACCTGCCTAGGGATGGGCCACACGGGGGTTGGGTAGATGGTGGTAGAAAGGTTGCTGGGAGGGTTCTCCAAGGCCACCCTCAGTCTGCAAGAGCTGAGATCCCTCAGCTTTACCACACATGCATTGTGGGCTCAGGGCCCCAACCCAGGACAGTCACAGGCTTCTTTGGAAAATCCCACAATACACATTGTTCTCACTCACAGTGGGTGAATGATCGTGTGGGGACAACACACATTTTGGGAATTTTTCTGATGAACGCCAACTGTTCACACGGCAAATTCTCAGAAAGGACTGGGAGCTCCCAGGTCAGACAAACCTGAGGCAAATCCCCTTCCCATTTCCCTTTGTACTTAAATCAGCACCTAAGCTTTATCTCTGCCTGAAAGGTATGCCTTTATAAGCCCAGCCTATTCATAACCCATCACATGTTGTTCATTTCCTCAGTACTCCCATTTTTTGTTTGTTGTTTGTTTTTGACCGTGCCACGCAGCTTGTAGTATCTTAGTTTCCTGACCAGGAATTGAACCTGTGCCCCCTTCAATGGAAGTTCAGAGTCTTAACCACTGGCTCTCCAGGGAAGTCCCATACCCTCACCGTGCGGACAGCACCAAACCGTCCCTTGCTTCTCTCTGTATGAACCTTTTGTTGTTGTTGTTCAGTCGCTAAGTCGTGTCTGATTCTTTGCAACCCCATGGAATGAGCATGCCAGTTTTCTTGTCCTTCACTATCTCCCAGAGTTTGCTCAAACTCATGTCCATTGAGTCAGTGATGCCATCCAACCATCTCATCCCCTTCTCCTGCCTTCAATCTTTCCCAGCATCAGGGTCTTTTCCAATGAGTCGGCTCCTTGCCTTAGGTGGCCAAAGTATGAATCTTAATGAGTCAAATTAATAGTTCTTCTCTTAATTTTTAAATATTTATGGCAAGTCTGAACACTTTCCCTGAGGGTCAGGAAATACAAGCAACGTGGTTTCCTGGAACTCAGGCAAGAAGACTCATTTTAAAAAAGGAAGAGAAGGAAGCTGTTTTCAGGCTCTTTCATGGGCTTAGAAAACACAAACCAGCAAACCAGGGCCACACCCTCAACAGCCCTGGAGGCACAGTCGGTGCTGGCAGTCCCATCTTGTTGTTTTCAAGTTTCCTCTCCGGATCACTCTTGAAAACAGGCAAGATGCTTAGTCACTTCTCTGGACGTGCAAGAGCCCAGTGAAGCCAGAATTAAGATAACTTTTCCTGACTTTTCCACACTCTAAATATACCACGCACGATGATTTTATGAGCCAACTACATTAGATCTAATATATTTTTATGTTCCACTCCTAAAAAAGTGACACTCACTAGGCAAGTAGCACTAAAAATAAGAATACAGTTGGGCATTTCAGTTTTTCCTAAAATGTGTTGTTTTGCCACATACACCCCCCGCCCTCGCCTGCAAGGTTTCTAAAAACCCTAATCTCTTTGGCTGGGTATTAGGCTTCTGACCAGGTGGACTGGGGTGCCCCCTCCAGGGGAAGCATGACGCCAGCAGCCACACCTTAGAGTGGGCACTCCAGATTCAGTGCGATGCAACAGGATGGTTTGAGCAACAGGAAGAACTCGCTCCTAGAGGCCACGAGGCTTGGCCAGTGTTGCTTCCAGAAATCAAGGCTTTGGCCCCTGATATCCCCTCCCTCCCACCCCAGGGCTTCTGGGAGGTTGCCCGCTGTATATGAACAGGCTGTGTGCATCTGGTGGTTATAATTCATAACCTGCCATTGGACCATTCGTGGATCCAAATCTAGGTAATGACAAAGCTGTGTTATGTGTTAACTCCTTTCCACATTCAGATGAAGACACTGTGTAAAGAGCTGTGTAAGGAGTTAATGTGATTCCAGTCTAAATGTTTCCTTCCTAAGGCAGGGATCCAAACAGCTTCTAGGTGCAGAGAACATCTGTAAAAGCTAAATGAGCTAGGATAAAAGAAATTTTATACTTCATCTTCAAATACAACCATCTGACCAAGCAAAACTAGAAAGCTGTTTGAGAACGTGAGGTCTCTCCACTCAGATAATCCTCACGCCTCCAGGAGGGGAGGAAGTGAGACTGTTAGGGTGGGCCATCATCCACTGTGACTGATGTTCTTACAAAAAGAGGAAATTCAGACACCAAAGAGACACTGGGGAAGGCAGAGGGAACAACTCCCCCCGTGATCCAGCTGCTATGATGTTGTGCCCCCAGTGCAGGGGACCTGGGTTCAATCCCACTGAGGCCTGTGGCAGCCATATAAATAAATAATAAATATTTTTTAAAGAGATCCATCAGGGATGTATATGCACAGAGGAAAGACAATGTGAGGACACAGAGAAGGTGGCCACCTGTGAGCCAAGGAGAGAGGCTCAGAAGGAAGCCACCCTGCCCACACCCCGATCTTGGATGTTCTAGCCTCCAGAACACCGAGGAAGTAAATCTTTGTCATTTAAGCCCCTCAGGTCCATGCTATTTTGCTAGCACGGACTTTTGACTAACACAGCTTGGGAAATCCTTCAATTAGTTGTACTTTGTAATGTAACCTATTAACAGGGAAGAACAAAATCTGATTCCACGATTTCTCTTAAAGTCTGCTCTCCATTGCTTTTGTTACTATAATCACTAAAAAGATGCTATCTATAACTGTGAGCATACATAATGGCCTGCCTTGGGGAACCTGCCCCTCTGCCTGCACGTTAAACTAAAGAGCCTTTGCTCAGCTCACAGGATGACATTCTGACCCAGTTCACCTGGGAATGGCTGCAGGAAAGAAGAAATTAACACATCCCTTTCCCGAAACTGGGTAAGTCAGGAGATATTTTGCAAGATTTTCAGCCTAATTTTTACTTTACTTCCTCATCCCCTCCCCCTTCTGTTCTATCAAAGAAACTGCCCTCCAGACCCTGATAACATGGTACTCTACAGCCTTAGCCCGCTCGGATGCCTGGCTCTCTGAATGAAGTTGCTATTCCGTGCTTCACCGTCTCATCTCCCGATTACTGGACTGTTATGCAGTGAGCAGATTGAGCTTGGATTTGATAACAACCCAGTCAGTGCCTTTCAAACTTTTTGACCCCAGTCCACCATCAGACAGAAGTTTTGCGATGCTGCCCTGCACCTGCCCATCCACACCTGCACCTACATGACAGTTTGGGGAAACCACACCATCCCCTCCTAAGACCTATTATGTGCTGATATTTCCTGTTCTCATCTATCCCGTTTCCTTCTGTCTAAAATGTGGCAAGACCCATCCACTGGGCTCACGATCCCCTCAGGGATCACATCCCGTGGTGATGGGGTCACAGCAGCAAGGCCAGCATGCCTCCCTCGTCTCGCTTGACGATGGATCTCCGTGTGGCATCCCACCAGGAAAGCGGGGATGGGGTGCCACCTTCACCAGCAGGGAGTCCCCGAGCAGACCTACCCCGGCCGAGTGCACCATGCACTTGGGTGCTCCCGTTGTGCCCGACGAAAACATGATGAAGAGCGGGTGGCTGAAGGGCAGCTGCTCGAACTCCAGCTGCGGGGCTTGGTCGCCTTGCCCGGTGGCCAGGAAATCCTCCAGAAACACACTGTGGGCAGAAAGGCACAGGAGAACAACAGTGAAGGTTCTAGAACGTTGCGGGGTAGGGGGCAATCTGCTGAGTCCTCCCATTCGTTCCCCTCCATGTCTACCTGGATGACAGCCTGGACTCTGGGACCCACCTGTCTGAAAGCTTTTGTGAGGGAAGGGAGAGTCAGGGCTCACGGACTACGCTAACTGAAGGAAAATGGAGTGAAATTTTTGCTTTACTGGTGCCACTGACAGGGACCAAGGGCTTTTCTCCCGAGAGTCTAAGTGCTTTAATATTAAACACAGCGGAGGGGGACCGCTTGCAATTAACACGCCGGCTGTTTATGTGCAAATTCTGCAGGGGGGGGGCTCTGAACTGATGCTGGAGTCCTCAGAACTCAGGCGCCTCCCATTCGCTACTCACCATCTGATTAGCAAATGCCTTGTTCCCCAGGTCCCTCAAGGGGAAGTGAGAGCCAAGTGGGCCTGAATCCTTCCTTCCCCCCACGCCCATCTCCCCAGCCCCTAGGAGAAGGGAGGGGAGGAGGTGACAGGTTTAGAGATCTCTTCTGACATGTAAAGGTCACAGCGAGAAGGTGGGATCAAGGTCCCACACGAGAGTTTCTATGACAGGAATCCTGCCAGACAGTGATCCTATTCTCACTGAACCCCTATATCCTGAGGTTTACAATGGCCAGATGCAAACATCTGTCCAGGAACAAGTAACACTCAGCCCAGCTGTCGGCTCTGGCCTAAACAGCCTGCCCTCAACTGTGCCCCCAAAGCTGACGCAAAGCCTCACTGCGTGTGATCAAGGGCCACCGCAGGGGCTGTTTTCTGAGCTTCTGCTCAGGACAGCGGAAGCCGCAAAGCCACGCTGGGAGACAGGTGATTTCTCTCTTTTGAGATCAGCAGGAAAAATCAATCCCTGAACCCCAGCCCTGTTACTCCACTGGTGTAGAAGGGAGAGAGGGGAGAGAGAAGAAAACAAACAAAGCTACCGTTTTGACAAATGGAACTTGCTTTCAAGGAAAGGGGAGAACTCAGTTCAACTTGGCTGGCAACAAACTGCCAATGATTACTACTCTGAAATATTTTCAAACGCATGCACACTCGAGTGAAGAACTGTGCTGGCTCGCATGGGAAGGCATCATTAAAGATGAGCCTGCCTCCTGGGGGAGGCGCGGCCATTTGAAAAGGGGACCACAAATAATTCAATTCTGAGCAGTAAATAAGCAGAGTCCTCCTCTCCAGAGTGTCAGGAAAATTATTCACTGTGGAACCCTCCAGCCAATGAAAGCCCCCACCTCCCATCCGAATCCCATTTATATAAAGGGCCCGATCTAATCAGATGCTTCACACAGAGAAAAACCTCTTCTTTCCACTAGTCTATAAATCACAGAAATAGTGATGACTTTTGTTGTTTCTTCTAAAAATGAAAAGCCAAAAGGGCAGTCCCGTTACAGGTCTCTGCACACAGGCACAGACATGCTTTCAGTTTATCTATGGCACCCAGCAATTGAAAGCTGGAAAGCAACGGGGCCTGATTTCCAGAGTGGACCGGTGGGGAGGGAGGGCTCTCCGCATTGTCTGGAGCTAAATGAAGTGGTGGATGTTAATTCTCCTGGATGCTCTCATTTTACACCAATCACCGATAAACACATACAGAAAAATAAAAGCCGGGCCACTGTAGGGCCAGCAAACCATCATGTGTTCCTCCTGGCCTCTGGGCATTATGACTCCATCAGTAAAACCAAGGAGGGGGAGGGAGGTGGGAGGGAGGTTTAAGAAGGAGGGGACATATCTATGGCTGATTCATATTGATGTTTAACAGAAACCAACACAATATTGTAAAGCAATTATCCTTCAGTTAAAAATCAATAAATTTTTAAAAAGGGAACTAAGGTTGGGTGTAAGTTATCAAGGTCGACTGGGTTCCCACAGTCTCGGGGACAAGCCCACGCCCCCGACTGGCCTGTTAGGGACCTACACGTCCTGACCCGGGTGCTCCAGAGGACACAGCTCACTCCAGCCTGGGCTGCCACCTGCTCATAATGACAGACAACATTACTGACAGCTAACTTCGTGCACACTGCTAAGCCTGAGAGGAAAGTTCTATTATCCCTACTTTACAGATGGGGGAACCCAGACACAGCAGGGTTGATCACTGGTCCAGGGCCGCACAGCTGACATATGACCCAGAGCCGTCTGGCTGGAGGCCACAGCCTTCAGGGAGACTTTGCTGCAGCTCCTTTTAGCCTCTGGAATCCTGGTACCTGCAGCTGCCCCCCGATCTGCGCCACCTCTCAAGGTCACTTCAGGTGTCGCCTCCCCCAGGTTCCACAAAGAAGCAACTGTGCTCATGTCTCACTTCCTGGGCACTGCCTGTCCCCTGACTCAGCGAGCATGGCTGTGTCTACTGGGATCAGTGGTCACAGATCACCCTTCCTGCAGATGTGCCTCACCCCCGAGCTTGACTGTAAACTTGGGGACAGCACACGAGCTTTATCCTGCTCATGCCCCAGGAGGTGCCTGGATAGACTCAGCCATGTCCACCCAAGAGCAAGGCCTCCACACCCCCTCGCTCGCTGCACACAGCACACACAGGAACCCCACCTGTGGCTCTGAGGCTGCTCAGAGACTCTTGCCCACAGCCCAGACACAAGGCTAAACGGATAGGTTTATCTGCGCAGGTAAACACGTCTGATCTCAGAAGTCTCTCCTTGGGACTTTCCTGGCAGTCCAGAGGTTAAGACTCTGCACTTTTACTGCAGGGGGCACAGGTTAGATCCCTGACCCGGCACTAAGATCCCACAAGCCAAGAAGCGTGTCCCAAAAAAACCTACCTCTCTTCAGTGATCTCTTTAAGAGAGATGAAAGGTGGACAATAAGACTTTCAGGAAGAACCTCTATTTGGAGCAAATCATAATCCATTTTATTGATGCCTATTCAGAATTAAGGTGCTCACCATTCTATTCAGTGCTCAAGGCCTGAAGTCTCTTAGCTTATGAATGTCAGAAGAGGAAAGGAAGATGCCGTTAACAAGGGGGACAAAAAACAGGTTCTAAAATGAAAAAGTATGTATTAAGCATGTGAATGGCAACCCATTCCAGTATTCTTGCCTGAGAATCCCATGCACAGAGGAGCCTGGCGGGGTCCATGGGGTTCCAAAGAGTCAGACACAACTGAGTGACTAACACCAACAGCAGCTTTCCTTTGTACATATGCATATATATATACACACACACGCATACACATATACATGCATAGACACCATGTACATACACACAAAAGTGCACACGTGTGTGTAAACACATACACACATCCACACACATATGCACGTGAGGATACACTTTAGACACTATTCAGAACTGCTGTGGCCAAATGGCCTGGACCCATCCAAGCCTACCACCACTTCCGAGGGACAAGAGACAGGAAGAGTGAGGATGTCTGGGACAGACTCAGTTCTGCCACTACGTCACCATGTGGCCCCGAGGGACTCCCTCTGGCCCCCGGTGCCCATCTACAGAATGATGATTTTTTTTTTTGGATGCACCAGGTCGCAGTTGCAGCACTCGGGATCTTTCCTTGTGGTGCATGGACTCTCTAGTTCTGGCTCGTGGGCTTAGTTGCTTTGCAGCATATGGGGTCTTAGTTCCCAGAACAGGGCTTGAACCCGAGTCCCCAGCACTGCAGGGTGGATTCTTAACCCCACCAGAGAAGTCCCTATGGAATGACAATTTTTAACAAAGATACCCTGCATCTCCAAGATGCTCCCCCTCCAACTGGAAAGAGTCACAGAACCTGCTGCCCGGTGGGGCCGTGACTGTTCCATGTGGAATTAGTGATCAGCGTGTGGCTGGCTCACCTATTTGGAATCTTGGAGATGTCTATCTTCTCTCTGGAGGAGATGTAAGGAATCAGTACCACTTTTTTCAGGTCTGGTAGTCCTAAAAGCAGGGGGAGAAGAACACACAAGCTTATAGACCCCGACAAACTTAGTTGCTGATTTTTCTCTTTTTTGATGAAATGTAATCAACCTAGGGCTGGGACTGCTCCATTTTTGTAGCTCACAGCTCACAGGGACTCTTGGGAGCCCTGGGGCGGGACTCTTGCCCCTGCACCCCGCCCCCCACACCAGCCCACGCACCCTTAACGACCCGCTGCAGCTTGTCCATGTGGTTGTGCTCTTTGCCATTGTACACTACGGCCTCCACGGAGAAGATGAGCTTCGGCTGGATCTGAGAAAACCGGTCCAGAACACCCTGGGGTGGAAGGAGAGAGCCATTGTTGTACAACTTCCCTGGAGGTCCCAGGGTTAAGAATCCGCCCTCTGATGCAGGAGACACGAATATGATCCCTTGTTATGAGAAGGGGATGACAGAGGATGAGGTGGTTGGATGGCAACACCGACTCAATGGACATGAGCTTGAATATACTCCAGGAGTTGGTGAAGGACAGGGAGGCCTGGCGTGCTGCAGTCCATGGGGTCGCAAAGAGTCAGACATGACTCTGCGACTGAACTGAACCAAACTGATGACCTAAGATCCCACTTGCCCCGGGGCAGCTAAGACCACCCGCTGCAAACTACTGAGTCTGCAGAACATAAGCCCTACCCCACCCCACCCCTGCAAAAAGAAACACCATTAATGCTCAAGGAAACATTATTGCTCATCCAAAAGGCAAAATCTCCCAGCAGCCCATGGGACCGCTGTATCTTCAGGGAAAGAAAAGAGAGCATGACCACCACGCCAGCCATATCCCTGCATTCCCATCACCTGGAGGTCAAGAAAGACAGCCAAGCAAACCAGACACGCACCCGAGACAGGATCATCACTTCACAGAAAGCATCAATGCAAAGAACACCAGATGGACTCACAGACACACACTGAGTCTATCAAATGGGAAAACAACATGGTGTTTGCACCACCACAATGGTTCCCCACTTTACAGAAAGAACCTTCCAACACGGCTCCTCTGGTGTATGTAAGGGAAGGCTCACCTCCCCAAAAGGAAGCTCTGTATGCAAAGCGGTCCCACAGTTTGGTTCTCCTTTGATCTTCAATGACAGAGGTACCTGAATCCTCCAAATGACACTTTTTGCCAAGCAAATGGATAAAACCATAAACATGTACACTCATAAACCAGCCCATTTGAAAAAGCAGGCTCTCCACCCCCAGCAGTCCGCTTACACCACACACGGAATCACCATCCCCCTCAAGCACATCCTTCTCACTGAGAGAAGGCACACCTCTCATGCACACACAAAACTGACAGGTGTAGCCTCGAGACACAGCAATACAACCTGCATGCAGCCCTGAGGGTGACAGGCACAGGCTCTCACAGTCTCCCCTCCGGCTCCCCCTCCAGCCTGCCAAATTCAGACTATGGCACAGCCATCTTCATCACAAAAACAGCATCTGGGAAGACATCACCGGACTCCGGACTCCTGGACCAGCACGCCTGATCCCTGGCATGTAAGCCCAATGTAGCAGCTCAAGGTCAATGCCTGGGGTTATTCCAGGGATGTCAGGGATGTCAGAACCTCTATGTGAGGATCTGATGGATAGGGTCTCCACCCTGGCTGCAGGATACAGGCCACCTGTGGCAGGACGACTAATTAAACTCACCGGGTAACTAATTAACTGGCCTGGAGTGGCCCAGGCGCTGCTTTTCAGAGTTCCCCAGGAGTCAGCAAAGCACGTGCTTAAGATAAGGGGAAGCCAGAGCCCCTAGGAATGGTCTTGGTGACAACAGTGTTGAGGTGGCCTGGCAATCTGGGCTTTCACAAGCCCCTCAGGTGATTCTAACACATGATAAAATTTGTGACTCTCTGGGCTAAAGAGTGAAGAACTGAGATTCTACTTTCAATGTCATCCATTTTCAAGACACAGTGCCACGCAACCAGAGTTCCTTGTCCTTGGAACATACAGTCTATCTGGGGGAAAAGTAGCAAAGCAATTAAATGTTACTGTTTCTAATTTCCAATTGGTTTCAGTGAACTACACTCATGGTTTAGGTAGCCAGGAAAACAAAAAGATAGAAGAAAGGAAGGAATAAAGTCATAAGGAAAAATTAGTGATGGATTTGATCAATAATACCAAAATCTTTTTTCCAAGAAGATCAATAAAATAAGCCTCTTGACAAATGTGATCGAGAAGACAGATAATATTTCTAGCTAACACTTACACAGTACTTATTACGTATCAGACACTGTCCTGGGCACTTTACTAATATTCACTCATTCAGTGCTCTGACACAGCATTATTATCCCCATATTACAGATGGATAGACTGAGGCCTACAATCATCCAAAGTCAGAAATCACACTTTTCTACAGAAAGATTAATCAATGACCAAGCACTATGTTCAGTGTTGTTAACAAACTGCCAAAAGCCAGATGAAGAGGATGATTCCCCAAGAAGACATAAATTTATCAAAAATGATCTAAGAAGCAGTAGAACACCTGAAGAGATAATAACCATGAGAGAAAAAGCAGTCACAGGTCTACCTCTTAACATAGACACCAGGGAAGGACAGAACTGCACGCAAGTGTCACCACATCCTCCAGCACTAGAACATTCCTTTCATATAAACCATTTCAGAAGACAGAAAATGACAGAGAACAAGCAAACAGAAAGAGAGATTGCCGACCAATGTAATTTACCACACTAACAGATTAAAAGGGGGGAAAGCTTATGATTATCTTAAAAGCTTTCGCTTTCCTCACACAAAGCTTTACTAAGCTGGATACTTCCTCACTGATAAACAGTGTCTTACAGAAGTCTATGGCAAATACGTCACTCTTGATGGAAGAGAGTCCTGGTGGGACATCCCAGGCAGTCCAGTGGTTAGGACTCCGTACTTCCACTGCAGGGGGCCCAGGGTCGATCCCTGATTGGGAACTAAGATTCAGAATGCCACAGCATGGCCAAAAAAAAAAAAAAGCATCCTGGCAAAAAGCAGAAACCAGCTTCCGTGCCCAGACTGCCACGGTGTCCTGGAGTTTCAGCCAAGCCAGGAGCCGGGAGCTGGTAGAAAGGAGCCATGCAGCAGACAATAGAAATGGCTATGTTGAAAAAGCCCTTGAGAACCACCAGGAGAACCAAGAGAACTGGGTTAGGCAAGGTGGCCACGTACAAACTCCACAGAGCGGCACTTCCCTGGTGGTCCAGTGGTTAAGACCCTGCACTTCTACTGCCGGGGATTCAATCCCTGGTTGGGAACTAAGATCCCACATGCCAAGCAGGGCATGGAAAAAAAAAAAAAGAAAAAGAGGGAGAGAGACAGAAAATAATAGCAAGCTCCACACAGCAAAATAAACAGTATTCCTGGACCCCAGGGTTTTCAGAGGGGCAGACAGTCCTCATTTAAGCTGGGAAGAAAATTTTTGCCTATGAAAACATCTACATGTACTGAGCGTTCAATATCCACCTTTCCAGCTGGTGGCAGGCACTCACGCATCTGACTTCATGTCCCCAGCAGTGGGCTGGGGCTATGATCAGCTCCACATTCTTGCTGAGGCAGGACCAGCATCATTTGCCCAAAGCTTCACAACCTACCAGCGGCAGAGTGGGGTTGCAGGCTGCTCCATCTGCCACAGGGGCTGGTGCTCTTAACCACGGCATTGCCTCTACTAAGGAAAGACTGACCCTCAGGACAGGAAAGTGACCGGGCAGCAGAAAAGAGCCAGGGCTGGGGTCCCCACAGATTGAATCAGGAGGAAGAAGTAAGAACCACGGCCAGAGCATCCCAGGAAGCCTCCAGAGAGCACCTCCGCTCAGGGGCATCAGGGGAGCAGGCTTCACAGTCAGGTGGAAGCGGAGCGGCAGTTCTGAGCCAAGGGTGCCACGAGAAGAGCCCAGGGCAGGGGGAGCCAGCCCAGGGAAGGGAAAAAACTTCTAGAAAGTCTGGGGCCAGGGAGGAGCAGGATGGGGTCAGACAGGAGCCCTGGAAGGCAGCAGGAATTTCTACATGACACCTAGCATGCTTCTGGTGGACTAGCCCACACAGGCAGAAGGACCAGAGAGCAGTGACTTGGGGCTCAGACATCACGGAAGTGACCCTTGGTCACAGGGAGAAAGAGTAGACAGCAAAGACAACAAGTGTTTCAGAACCAGAGGTCAGAACTGGGCACCGTGGAAAGACTCAGAGACCCCACGACATGGTGGTGGGGTTCCTGGTGGGTCGAGCTGGGATCTCTGAGCATCAGAAACAAGCTGTTGGTCCATTTCGATCCAGGAGAGGGCTGCTCATTCCTGACTGCTCTCATGTTACAATGAAACGAACACACCTGTGATCATGCAGCTGACCCGATACGGCGCTTAGCAACCAACCCAGCGCTGTAACCAACAGCCAGGCCAGTGCTGGATCACATGACAGCCACCCAGAGTGAGAACAGCTCTATTGATGTTCACGTACGTACATGTGTGCACAGGTACACACACACACACACACACGCAGCAACCTGAAAGCATTCTGTAAGAGGGAGCGCTGCAAGCTACTGGCCTGGCTCTCGGATGTGTGGATATCAAAGGTTGAGCTACCCCAGCCTCTCTGAAAAAGCCACCCATTCAAAGGTAAACAGTGACACAAAGGAAAAACCAAATGTCAACACACACAGGACCTGGAGGTCTTGGTGAGGCTGGAAGGTTGGGGACCTGAAGAACAAGCACCCCACCCACCTGTAGATGTTCCTGAGTCCACTGCATTGGGGGGGTGGGGGGCAGTTATCCAAGCAAAGAGGGTGGGAGAAGTGGAAGGGATGGGAGGAAGGGTGAGGTGACGGGCAGGGGTAGGGCAGACCAGACCCAAGAGGTGTCAAGGGAAGTGAGAGATGGCCCCCAGCATCCTCGAGCAAACACTGAATCCCCACCCTGCCCCAGAACAGCCCATGCAGACAGGCACATGGCCTGGCAACAGAGGGGGTCCTGTCATCACCAGCCTGGCTAGGCGAGGATTCATCCATGGGCAGGTGAGTCCACATGTATGGAGACCCTGCCCCCATACCTGTAAACTGCCCAGTAACTATCCCCCATGCGTGTGCCACAGGATTAGAACCTACTTCATAGTCACCAACGATGTAACCCCGTCACAAAAAAAAAGTTAAAATCAGGAATTGCAAGAGAATGGCAATTTTCCCTTTATTATAGGGATTTTCAGTGATCTGCAACAGAAAATGGGTCAAAGTAGGAAAAACATTTGTACTTCACTGCAAATTTCAGAAACGGACCCTTTACTGAAACTGGAGGACCATCTAAAAATGGTGATGCTGGAAGTTAAGAACAGTAGCCTCTTTTTTGTTTATTTATTTGGCTGCACTGGGTCTTAGTTAAGGCATGCAGGCTCTTTAGTTGCAGCATGTGGGGTCTAGTTCCCTGCCCAGAGATCAAACCGGGGCCCTCTGCACTGGGAGCACAGTCTTAGCCACTGGACCACCAGGGAAGTCCCCAGGAGCCTCTTTTTTAAGTAGAGATTTGCACACCACTGAAGAGGACCGTCGCAGGCCCACAGGACTCCCCTCTCCCACCCCAGGCCCCATCTCATCATTAACTCGCAGTGCTCTCCTGCAGGTTTTAGCTACTGGAAGAAAACAGAGAAGATACTGAGGCCCTGGGGTCCTGCTTTCTACCAGGTCCTTGCTGTGTTTAGTTGCTCAGTCATGTCTAACTCTTTGCAACCCCATGGACTGTAGCCCACCAGGATCCTCTGTCCATGGGGATTTTCCAGGCAAGAGTACTGGAGTGGGTCTCCACACCCTCCTCCAGGGGATCGTCCCAACCCAGCCAGGGATCGAACCCAGGTCTCCCACATTACAGGTGGATTCTTTACCGTCTGAGCCACCAGGGGAAGCCTACGGGTATCGATGCCCACATGAGCAAGTGCTGTGGTCCAGGTTACTTGGACCAGGGCTTCCCGGACACAGGGCTCACCCTTGGGAGCTGACAGGTGGTACCAACAGCCGGGGGGCCCTGAAGTCACCAAGCTGATACATGAACTGTCAGCTGCTCCTCACTCACTCCCGAAGACTGTGCGCATGACTGTCTGCCTCTGGCTCTACACCAGGGGCTCAGCAAAACGAGGACCACCTCCCAGAACTCAGGGCAAAGTGAAGCATCTTAGTAGAAAGAAGTTTGGCCCTATCATTTTCTAATGGAACGGAGGGCTCTCCCCAGACTCAGGCTGTCGCGTGGCAAAGATTTCCCTGAATCAAATGTGCTGAAGGTCGAGGTCAGAGCAGAGCCACGCTGCCATCTAGTGCGCACGCACGTCCGACAACAGCCGCCACATCAGAAAACCCAAACCAGCCTCAACCCAGGGAAGGAATGCCTGGGACGCCCTCCAGCGGTACCCACGGGCTGCGTCCTCTACACTACAGGACCTCGGACCAGAGTCGGCCGGAGTGGCCTGTGGTGGTGACATTCCGCACAGGACAGGCTCGTGAGAACAGGCGCAGGGTCAGGGTCAGCTGCTGATGCTACAAGCAAGTGGGAGGTGCCCTGTCCCCTAATGCCGCCCCGCCCTGCACCTGGCGGCTCAGACCTGCCACCAGAGGCCAACTCAGGACCTCTACTCTCTGAAGCTTGTGACACCCTCAGGCACAAGCTTCAATCAGGCTCTAGAAGGTCACAGCCACATCCTCCTGCCACAGAGAGCTCTGCCAACATCTCTACAACTGCTTACAAGTTCCAATTCACTCAGAAACACCCGCCCCCCGGACTTCCCCGAAGGTCCGGTGCCTAGGACCCTGCGCTCACAATGCAGGGGGCCTGGGTTCAATCCCTGGTCAAGGAACCAGATCCCACATCAGGAATGTCTGACATTTACTAAGCTCGGGGGTGGGTCAAGCGCTGTCCCAACCCTAAATGGGCGTCACTGCTGCTGTCCTGCGGTGTGTCCCCAGGAATGGGAGCCTGGAAGCAGCAGAGCCTGATTCAAACCCAGGCAGGAGCCTGCCTGCTGGTAACCTCCATGCCACATGCCTTCTCCAACCCCGAGGCACCTTCACCACTTCCGGGCAACACAGCTCAAGGGCTGCTAAGGGATTCAAGGACAAGAGTGCCCAGGGACTGGCTCCCACAAGGATGGCCCGGTACCAAGCTCACATGGCCCCACAGAGGGCCTTGGGGATCGAGAAGTCACCCCGGAGCTTCTATCTCAAGTCGGTCCTGGAGGAAGGCAATCTGGCAGAGGCCCAGCAAAGCCCCAGGAGGCACAATCACGGCCACCAGTGATGAGGGCCGGGATGACCACCCTCTCCCTGAACTCAGCAGGGCTCGGTCCTCACCCCATGGGGCAAGGACTGGCCTCGGCCAATCACTTCACTGCTCCAGGCCTCCATGTTACAGAGGCACATCTGTCCCTCCTCTGCGTGGTGCAGGGGAAAATAAGAAATACTGTGAAATTTTTTCCAGAAGAGCAAGCCTCAGGACAGACATTGGTGTCAAGCTCACACCCAAAATGCCTGGCCCATGGACCAGGCACATGGGTCACAGAGCAAGGCTGGAAAAGCGCCATCACTGCATCTATCGTCCAAGTGTATCAACCCTCCCACACCAATCATGGGCCCACATGGTCTACACTTGTTTCATGACTCTCTCTTTCCACTGCCCCTGCCTCACACATGAGGATAAACAACTCGCCTAGGGATGTACAGCCCGCAAAGCCAAGCCAGCCCTTAGCCCCTGGGCTGCTCTGACGGATGCCCAGAGCAAAAGAAGAGCAGTCTGGGAAGATGCCCACCATGTCCTCTAACAGAGGACTGTCCTCGTGGTTCTGCAACCAGGAGAGGTCCCTGATCAGGAAGTGGAGAGTCCCAGGAAGTCCTGCTCGACTGTTCCTTCCTTCCCCGTGTGGGGCTCAGCTTCCTGCCCCTGCCTGGGTCACTCTACAGCTGGTGCCCACCTTGGTCCCGGGTACCCTCCAGGTTTAAGGGAATAAAAAGGCTCAACCCGCTCCCACATAGGGTGCA
Organism: Cervus elaphus; assembly: GCF_910594005.1. NCBI lineage: Eukaryota > Metazoa > Chordata > Mammalia > Artiodactyla > Cervidae > Cervus > Cervus elaphus. The sequence continues at coordinate 21,756,258 of NC_057819.1, read as the reverse complement.
AAGCTCAGGCCCAAAGTAAGAGATGAGGGCTTCTCTGGTGGTCCAGTGGTTAAGAATCCACGTCGTAATGCAGCGGACACCGATTTGCTCCCTGGTCTGAGAAAATCCCCCACACCACAGACCAACAAAGCCCGTGCGCCGCAACTATTGCGCCTGCGCACCTACAGCCCGTGCTCCACAAGAGGAGCCACCGAAATGAGAAGCCTGCTCGCAGCAACCAAGAGTAGCCCCCACTCACTGCAACTAGAGAAAGCCCGCACGTGGCAACGAAGACCCGGCGCAGTCAAACATAAATAAATAATTTTAAAAATACTTTTTAAAAAGTAAGAGATCAGAAATGGCAATGTTGGAGGCCTTGGAGGAACTTCTGTGAGCAAATCTGGAAAACAATCTGCAGAGGATAAATATCCTGCAGAGGATAAACTTCATGTGGGCATGAAGTCACCAGAGCAGTGGTCGGGCACTTCTTACTGGATGCTCAGAACACTGCCCATCACGTGTAACACACACTAATATAGCCAATACACATGGCTGGATGTGAGGAATAGTAAAGAAAGGAAGGAAGAATCATTTGCTTGTAGACTTAAGAGAAGACCTGGCTCTGGACTCTACCGATGGTACAGTGGTTAAGACTCCATCTGCTAATGCATGGGTCACAGGTTCGATCCCTGGCCCAGGAATATCCTTCATGCTGTGGAGCAACTTAGCTCATGCACCTCAGCTATTGAGCCCACACAGCCTAGAGCCCCTACTCTGCAACAAAAGAAGCTATTGCAATGAGAAACCTGTGCACTGCCAACAGAGCAGTAGCCCCTGCTCGCAACAACTAGAGAAAGCTCAAGAGCAGCAATGAAGACCCAGAGCAGCCAAAAGTAAGTTAATTAATTAATTTAAAAAAATATTCAGCTCCTTCTCTCCCATGGATCACATGTCACTAGCTGGGGAGACGTGAGGTCACAGTGAAGCCGTTTTCCTCCCCATCTTGCTGGTCCCACCCTGCAGCTGTCCACATCCTGACCCAAGACATCAGGCAGAAATCACAGGGAATGATCCCCTGCAGGGGCAGCACACCCAGGGCACTTGAGGGGACCCCGACTCACATTCACGCCAAAGTCTGGGGACGTGGAACTCCAGATGGCCCCAATGCTCGCAGCCGCCAGCATGGCCTCTACGGCGTGCGCGCTGTTGGGCAAGTAGCCTGTGGAGAGGACACAGGGAGGACATTTGGTCAGGGTGTGAGGATGCAGCAGACTTCCAAAAGCACCTCCTAGAGCCAGGGTGGGAGTGGAGAGAGGGGCTGGCTGTGAACAGCTCACAGAGTAGGGCCAGGCCCACTCCACCCACCTGGACAGCGCCTACTCAGATGCCGCAATCACCTGCTGCCAGCCTGACCGCTTCCTGTCATCACCCCACCAACCCACTCCAGTCAGTGACCCCCACAAGATACAGTCTGGCCTCTTCTCCCTCCACTCTAGCACTCACTCTGGGCTCAGTCACAATAGCCTGCCTTCAGTTCTTCAGTTGTTTGAAGCTCCTGCTGCCTCAGGGCCTTTGCACAGGCTGCATGAGCTGTCTAGACACTCCCACCCACACCAGCCTTCCCGACTGGGCTCACACTCATCCTTCAGCACTGAATGCAAATGAAACTCCCGCAGGGAAGCCTTCTCTAAGGGCACTCCATGAACTCAGGTGCCCTGGCTAGTCACTCACAAAGCATGCCATATTTCTCCCTCACCAGATTTACCATAATAATCACCTAAGGAAAATCATAACTGGCAACTTATAACTGGTTCTCTTGTGAGGGCTGGGACTTTGACTGTCTTGGTCTGCTTTACCAAATGCCGTCTGTCACACCCTGCAGATCAAAGCCCTCTGGTAGGCCAGTGGGTGGATGTTTGGATGGAGGGAGGAGAGGAGAGGCTGTAGGGGAATGAAGACAGAGCAGAGACGTATACAAGCCTGAAAGGGGCTCAGGCCCATCTTCAAGCAAGAGGCTGGGCTTCTACAGTAATAGAGGCAGAGAACCTTTATAGCCAACGAGACTATGATTGATTAAACAGATTGCCTTAAATGCTCGAGGAAAGGATCTGTGCACGAGGCACCCAGGGGCAGAAGGGCCAGGGCCTCCCCCAAGCACCGCTCCCTGGTTACACAAAAACCCTTTCTGCTTCAGCACCCCAGGTGCCCTGGACAGCTCTCCTCCTGCTTCTCCTCCCACAGCTCTTAACTGCCTATTTGACAACAGTGGTGGGTACTTCGTTTCTATGGGTTCACCGCATCTCCCAGGCTGGGTGTCCCGGGGACACAGGTCCTACATCACTCACTCAGCAGCCAGGCTCTACCCAGCCCTGGCACATGGCAGGCCCGTTGACAGACATCTGCTGCTGAGGAAAGAGTTGGCTATGAATGCAACTGAAGTGTCTCCACCGTGCCATCGCCTGAGGCAGGGCGAGACTCACCACTCAGGGAGGCTGTGTGACCCTGCTGGCTTTGACACATGGCCAGGAGATGCCCAATTCCCAGATGAGGAAGAGTCGTGAGCAGCTCTAACTACATCCTCAAAGCTCTCCAAGCATCTCTCCATTCAAGCCCCTCTGCACTGGGTTCCTCACACTGGCTTCTGGGAAGCACAGTCCTCAGTCCTAGTGACTGTCATCAGGTCAAATCAGTGCTCGAGCTGTGACACTAAGAAGCGGGGGCCGGTCAGCCAGCACCAGCGTGATGCTGAGGAGCCAAGAGCACGGGAGCAGGCGTCCCCCAAAAAAGCATGGCCAAGAGGTGCCCCCGTATACCCTGTTTTCTGTTTCTCCTTCTCAGAAGTATTTGCTTCAAAGGGAAATTTTTTAAAATAAAAATTGGAGGGGAGAAGAATTACTGGAGGATAGAAGAACCTCTTGAGTTCCTTTTCTAGGCAGATTAAATTGGACCACAGAAAACCCAAGATATTGTGGTTTCAACCACAAAAATGCCTGCTCTGACCCAGTACTCTCACGCGGCCATCACTCAAAAAATACTCATTCTACACCTACTGTGTGCCAGGCCCCCCACGGACTGAGGTGGGGCATGAACAGAAGACAAAGCCTCGCCCTCTAGTCCTGGAGGACAGACAGACAGACATGTGCACACACACACACACACACACACACACAAGTAGTCCTGTGACTTTAGGGAGCCAGTAAGGCAACAAATGTAAATAAAGTGAGGTGAAGAGAGAGTGGCAATGGATTTCTGCACAGGACGGCAGGGCCGGCCCCTGAGCAGAGACCTCAGTGAACCAGGGTGAATCCTTGGATCTACACGGAAACATTCCACCCAGGGTTGAGACAGGCAGCAATGTGGGAGTCATGGCCCTTCCTATAGATTCCTTTCCAGTCAGCTAACACTTAGTGAGCACTCGCTCCACACCCGGCTCCATCATCCAAGAAGGAGTCTCAGGGTCCAGCCCTTTCACACGGCTTACCCCAGGGTAAGGCCACTCTCTCCGCAAACACACACCTGAGCGCCAACTTTCAGTGAGGCCCCGGGAGAGGGGGGATGGGTAACGCTTATACCAACATGCCCGGTGGCTTCTCCTGCTGATGCCCTGGCCTGTGGTCCTGGTCCCACGACCCCTGGGGGTGGGGAGGGCAGCCTCACAGCTGGATCCCCAGGCCTCGTGGACTTTAGAGCCAGAGGAGACCAGTGATCAAATAATCACAAAAACCAAACAGAAAATTACTTGGGTTGGCCAAAAAGTTCACTTGGGTGTTTCTGCAAGCTGTCTGGCCAATCAAATACCAATGACACATTCTCTGAAGACAGAGGATGAGATGCCGACAGAGGGTCCAATGGGGGCAACCCAGGAACTTCCCTGAGTGACTCTGGAGGGTCCAACGGGGGCAACCAGGGGGCTTCCCTGAGAGACACTGTCTGCGGGTAGAGTTACAGGCCAGTGGGAAGAGGCTGGCTCCCCACAAAGGATCTGCTGGACACTTAGGAGGACGGCAGTCAGGGAGGGACTGAGGAAAGGCGAGGGTGTGAGGACGCAGGGAAGGAAGCAAGAATGCAAGGCCTGTGCAGACCTGCCCCTGCGGGGCAGCAGGAGCTAGTCAGCTTCTGAGCAGGGGACTGACACCCTCGGTGCCACGGGGGTTGGTACCTTGAGCAAAGCCGTGTGGCCAGAGGACAGAGAAGCTCTCTCTTTTGGTTTAAGAATGAGATCTGATGTCTGATCCTGGAAGGAACAACTTAAACGATGACCCCCAGCATCACAGCAAAAAGCACACAGAGCCCCAGCTGGCTGTGGACCAGAAATTGTCCCTGGACGCCTCCTCCTTACTGGCCCCACCCGGGATGCTGGAGGATGGGCAGGACTGAGAAGGCACACCTGACTTCTCCACCCACGAGACAATCTGTACAACTAGTCAGGTCAGCCTCTCTGCTGCCCTGTTTAAAGATGAAGAAACTCGAGGTCCCAGGGAGGAGGAATTTCTCGTTCAAACCTACAGGCCCAAAGGCAGCTCCAAATACAGAAAGCAGGCCACCTAACTCCAGGGAGCCTGGTACCCTCGAAGCTGCTAAACAAATTCTCACCAGGAAGGACTACGTGGGAGAAGACGCTGAGTGAGGAAACCCTGGTGGGGATCCCCAGGGACAGGGTGGCCACCAGCCTGGCATGGGGAAGCTGGGGCCCAGGGGCCCTGCTCCTATGCTGTAGCGCCAGTTACAGTCAATTGTTTAACAGAGCTGTGATGAGGTGTCCTGGCCATGAAATTTCATGCCTCAGTATTAAGTAACTCGGGGAATTCCATGGTGGTCTAGTGGTTAGGACTCTGCTCTTTCGCTGCCGAGGGTCCAAGTTCAAGACCTGGTCAGGGATCTAAGAACCCACAAGCAGCATGGCCCAAAAAAATAAATAAATGAAAGTAACTCCTTGTTTAAAATAATCTCCAGAGGCCAAGTATTTTCATGTACTTTATGTTAACAACCTTGTGAACTGAAGCTGTCTGCATGCATGCATGCTAAGTCGCTTCAGTTGTGTCTGACTCTTTGCAACCCTAATGGACTATAGCCCTCCAGGCCCCTCTGTACATGGGATTCTCTGGGCAGGAATACTGGAGTGGGTTGCCGTTTCCTCCTCCCAGGGATTAAGCCCAACTCTCTTGCATCTCCTACAATGGTAGACGAGTTCTTTACTGCTAGCATCACCTGGGAAGCCCTCTCATTTAAATCAACACCCAGTTTTTGATAATGACATTCCTTCCACATTTAAAAAAAATGAATTAGTGAATTTTCTCCCCTGGACCTCAGTTTTTCATCTGGGAAACGAGCAGGTTGGCGGCACCATCCCTGACATCTACATGGTGGAGGAGTGAGTCAGGTGAGTCTCCACTGATAAAACTCCCTCTGCTGGGTTTTCGGGATCAGTCTACAGTCATGTCAACACAAGCAGCGGAAATCACAGCATGGAAAATACCCTCCGAAATTCCTCCAGAAAGCATCACACTGGAGGTGGGCAGACCCAGAAAATGTAGCAGCCAGCTTTTCCCAGCCTTGGAAGAGTCAGTGGTAAAGAACCCAACTGCCAATGCAGGAGACACAGGAGACTCAGGTTAGATCCCTGAGTCAGGAAGATCCCCTAGAGAAGGAAATGGCAACCCACTCCAATATTTTTGCCTGGAAAATCCCATGGACAGAGGAGCCTGGCAGGCTATAGCCCATGGGGTCACAGAGAGTCAGACATGACTGAGCATGCATGCAACCAATGAACTCTCTGGCTTATGTTTCGTTTAAGGACTACGTTTTGGAACCTCCCTGGCAATCCAGTGGCTAAGACTCAGTGCTCCCAAAGCAGGGGGCCCAGGTTCAATCCCTGGTTAGGGAACTAGATCCCATGTGCCACAACTAAGAGTTTATATGCCACAATTAAAGAGCCTGTGCGTTGCAACTAAGAGTGGGCACAGTTACATAAATAAATAAACCTTTTTTTTTTTTTAAAAAGGACCATGTTTCATTAAAAAAAAATACACAGCTGTGAACACTGGCTCCCACTCAGCATGAAGACACACTCACGTTAGGGCTGGGAGCCGAGGACCCTCACAGCCCAGCTCACTCCCGCCAGGCCACACTTTCAGTGATCGTCCTTCCTGGTCTAGTTTGTGCAGCACATGTATATATAAGGCCATGAACAACCTGACCCAACTCCACTGCATTTCTTCCCAGCCACTCCCCTGTTCCCATGGTGACAGGAGCCAGAAATACCCACCAACGACCCGGTCTCCTCTTCTCACGCCCATCTTCCTCATCGCTGCTGCAAACAAAGCAACCTGTTGCCGCAACTCTTCAAAAGTCACCTTCACGATCTCCTCCTTGCCTTCCCCTGGGAAGAGGAAAGGGACAGGTCATCCATGGACTGTCCTAAAAAGAGAGCTCAGATCTTCGAAAAAGACACATGTACCCCAATGTGCATAGCAGCTCCGTTTACAATAGCCAGGACATGGACGCAAACTAGATGTCCATCGACTCATGAACGTATAAAGAAGATGTGGTACATATACACAATGAAATAGTACTCTGCCATAAAAAAGAACAAATTTGAGTCAGTTCCAGTGAGGTGGATGAACCTAAAGCCTGTTATACATTGTGAAATAAGTCAGAAAAACAAATATGCTATATTAATATATATATATGGAATCTAGAAAAATGATACTGATGAACCTACTGGCAGGGAAGCAAAGCAGATGCAGATGTAGAGAAAGGACTTGTGGACACAGTGGGGAAGCGAGAGAGTGAGGCGAGTGGAGAAGGCAGCATCGACATACATACACTGTCAGGTGTGAGATGGGCAGCTGGTGAGAAGTCTGCTGTGTGGCACAGGGAGGCCAGTCCGGCACTGTGATCACCTGGAGGGATGGGCTGGGGCGAGGGGAGGGAGGCGGGGAAGGAAGGGGATGTATGTAGAATCATGGCTGATTCGTGTTGTCGTATTGCAGAAACCAACACGACGTGTCAAAAAAAAAAAAATTTAATTTAAAAAAACAAAAAAAGGTTCTAGGGAATTCCCTGGTGGTCCAGTGGTTAGGGCTCCATGATTCCACTGCAGGGGGCTTGGGTCTGATCCCTGGTTAGGGAACTAAGGTCCCACACTCCACACAACCAAAAAACAAAATAAATTTTTCAAAAAAGAGAGATTCTGAGTCACAGACATGGATGAAACTCACACCTATACAAATACAGGTTAGAAAACATGCCTGGGAGACGTTACACAGATGCAGAGAATGCAAACAAGATACAGATTTACCAAACATTACAGAAAAGAAAGGCTGTGGGAAAGGGCACCTCTGAGACACACACTCAGAATCTGCCATTAAAAAATTTCTTTTTTCAAAAAAAAAATTTCTTTTTTCACTATTAGCAATGCTTTTATAAAGTGAAGAATTCTTTGATTTGGTTGTGATTTTTTTAATATATATAAATTCCCAAGGGCTGGGGGAGGAAAAGGGGAAATCAATGTTTAGTGGGTACAGAGTCTCAGTGAAAAAGTTCCAGAGATCTACTGCACGGCAGTGTGAATATACTTAACACCACTGAATTGGACACTCAAAAAATGGTTAAGATGGTAAAGTTACTATTTTGTGTTCTCATCACACACGTGTACACACACACACACACACACACACACACAAAATCCAAAGGTGCCAAAATACTGTTTGGAAATAAAATATCAGATATCGAATGCTTCAGAACCGGGACTTCCCTGGCGGCCCAATGGTTAGAACTCCATGCTTCCAGTGCAGAGGGCCAGGGTTCGATCCCTGGTCCAGGAACTAAGATCTCTAGGGCCAGCTGGTGTAGCTAAAAAATTAAAACAAAACAAAAAATACACAATAAGAGAGGAAAACCAAGCAGCTGCTGGGACTCACGTGCGACGTAAAGGGCCACTCTGTCGTTCTCTTTGTGTTGCAGGAGGTTTTCTGCATAGTTGAGGCGACTGCCTTTGAACCACTCAGGCACGTCGGCGATCCCTTTGGATGTGTCCACGACCTACAGGGACAACAGCAAACCAAGACACACATGCACGAGAGGGTAACACCAAGGATGCGTACAAGTGACTCTGCGTCCCAGGAAGCCAGCTAACCAACTGGCCCAAAGCGACGCTAGATCGTTTTACAGACTGAACGCTGACCTGGCCCGAGGGCTGGAAACTGAAAACAGAAATGAAGGCAGTACTGTGTACCTAACAGTTGCTGAGAGATCTTAAGCATTCTCACCAGGAAAAAAAAAGTAACTGCGAGGTGATGGCTGTGTCAATTATCTTGGAAATCATTCCACAAGGCGCGTGTGTATGTATGTATGTGTGTGTGTATATATATATAAAGTCATCACATGTACACTTGAAATACATAATTATATATAGCAATTATTCCTCACTAACATTAAAAAAAATTAATCCAAGGGAAAACACCATCCCCACTAATTTACTCTGTCAACAATTATTAAGCCCCTACTTTATGAGAGATGTTGATGAGAGAAAGTAAACAAGACAGACATAGCAGCTGCCCAGTGTTCCAGGTATAACCAGGAGCATAGAAACCAGGGGGTCAAAGTGCAGGGCCTACCTGACCCTCCCACCACAGTTTTCAGAAAGCAGGATCCCTGCCTCCATCCTCAGGGGCTGGAACCTTGGTTTTCTTCCCCAAGTGCCTACAGATGAACCTTTCAGAATGGCTCACCTCACAATCAAACAAACAACACAACAAGTGAAACTTTGAATAACAGAATTCCTAGTCCCTCGATATTTATTGAGGATAAAGATCTGGGAAAAAGAAACCTTTAAAATCCAGGTTAGGGGGACTTCTCTGGTAGTCCAGAGGTTAAGAATTTGCCTTGCAATGCAGGGGACTCAGGATCAATCCCTGGTCAGGGAACTAAGACCCCACATGCCTCCAAGCAACTAAGCCCATGTGCCACAAGTACTGAAGCCCATGTGCTCTGGAGCCCTCGATCAGCAACTACTGAGGAGGTGCACCACAACTAGAGGGTCTGTGTGCTGCCAGAAGGATCTGGCATGACACAATGAAGACTCGACACAGCCAAATAAATAAATATTAAAAAAAAATAAAATAAAATAAAATCCAGGTTAGGGACTTCCCTGGTGGTGCAGTGGTTAAGACCCTGAGCTTCCTCTGCAGGGAGCACAGGTTCGATCCCTGGTCAGGGAACTAAGATGCCACATGCTGCACCGCCAAAAATAAAATAAAATCCAGTTTAACAACAAAACTGATAGTTAAAAAAACAATTATGTGAATGCGTGTAGCATCACTGAATGTATACTTTTAAATGGATAAAATGGTAAATTTTGTGTTATGTGTATTTTACCACAACTCTAACAATTTTTAATAAAATAAAAACAAAGCAATGCCCTACTCTTAGGATCACTCAGAGTGCCAAGACAGGGCCTGGGATCCATGCTCACTGGGGGGGCTCCAAGTCCACAGAGCACCCATGAGGTCCTCAACCCCAAAACAATGCCCCAACAATTCTCTGAAGCAAGGACTTTTTCCCACTGTTGTGAGGATTTAAAATAAGACAGGATTTAGTCTTCCCCCAGATTAACACTTCATTTTGAATCATAACCACAAGCCCCCCAAATTAATGATTTTGCAACATAACCACAAAAAGAATGTGTAAGCGAAATCTCTACTTACCTCATCATATATGCATGAGAAGACAATTCCACTGAATTTCCAGAATTCTGCCCAGAAGTCTGAATACGACTCAACTGACCAATGATACAGGTCATCATAATTTTCTGGAAAATAAAGACATACAGCTCAGATAAATCCTGGGAGGAGACTTAGTTCAATGATAAGATGGAGTTACATGTGTCTGAAGGCTTCAAAGGCATCTGATGAGAAAGGATCTTGGGAGAGCAGGGGACCTTAGTCTTTGTTGAAGCAAACCCACCACTGCTAGTCCCCAAAAGGAACCAAAGCAATGAGGCAGCTGAGTTTTTATCTTAGCCAGCATGCCTGAGACCATGGACTCTGGACCCAGAAGGCCTGGGTTCAAATCCCATCTTGGCCATTTGTTAGCTGTGAGGCTTCAGGCAAGCTCTGTAAGTGCTATGTCTCTGTTTCCCCATCTGTAAAATGGAAATGATTAATAATAACCTGCTTCACAGGGCAAATATGAGGATTTCAATGAGCCCATGTATAAAATGCTTAGGGGCTTCCCACATGGTGCTAGTGGTAAAGAATCCACCTGCCAATGCTGGAGATGCACATTCGGTCCCTGGGTCAGGAAGATTCCCTGGAGGAGGGCATGGCAACTCACTCCAGTACTCCTGCCTGGAGAATCCCATGGACAGAGGATGCTGGCAACCTACAGTCCATAGAGTCATAAAGAATCAGACATGACTAAAGTGACTTAGCACATTATTATACCATACAAACTCAGAAAACCTATGTTCAATAGATTTGGAAATTCAGTCCAAAACTGGAAGCTTGCCAATGACTCTTTACACCAAGACAACGCTATGGGGATTTTTTTGTATTATTTACTTATTTTGATTTCTGAGTAAGCGCTACATTCACAGGATTCAAAATTACAATGACAACGCTATGGGGATTTTTTTGTATTATTTACTTATTTTGATTTCTGAGTAAGCGCTACATTCACAGGATTCAAAATTACAAATTAAATAAAAGATTACATGATTAAAAAATAAAAAGCCTCCCTCTCTCTAACCCCCAAAACCCTCTAACTTTTCTGGTCCAGAGGTAACCAGTGAAAGAGATTTTTTTTGGTGTGACTTTGCAGATTTTATGTGTCAGCAAATACATCCCTCTGCCTCCCACTTTTACACAAATGGAGGCACGTTCTTCTCAGCAGGTTCTAATCCTGGGACCACAGGAAAGTCCTATCCCCTCTTTGGGCCTTTTTAATCACAGTATGTTTTCAACAGGACTTAAAATTCATCCACTGGTGCCCCCAGAGATGGTAACAGTTCAGCAGGAAGCTGACCAATAGGTCAAGTTCTCTCATTCCATCACTCAACTACAGATTTCATCATCTTCACTGGGGGTTCATCCAGAGGATGAGACATAGTGATCCCTGCCCTTAGCACTGTCCCTCCTCCATGTGGCATCCAGTAATTTTCTTTTTAAGAGTTTTTTTTTTTTTTTTTTTTTTTGCTGCACCAGATCTTAGTTATGGTACGTGGGATCTAGTACCCTGACCAGGGATTGAACCTGAGCCCCCTGCATTGGAAGCTCAGTCCTAGCCACTGGACCACCAGGGAAGTCCCAGCATCCAGTATTTGTTCTCAGTCATGCTGGACATGGGAGCCAGAGGAAGAGAGCAATTGCTGAGAGCCAGGGCGGCAGGGGCTGGGGGCTAGGACCAGGGAGGAAGCCAAGAGCCCAAGCCATGGGGCATCTCTGGCAGCAGAGATTGGGACAAAGTGGGAAGAGTCAGCACAGCCGTGATGAGGGGAGAGGGGGGTCTTAGAGCTCTGAGTTCAAGAAAGAGAAGCTGGTTTCCCAACAATGATGCCTGCCCCTCTTCCAAACCCTACAAGAGAACCTCCCCCAAGCCCTGCCCTATATCTACTCAAGCCAGGAGCCACAGGCCAGGTCGACTACGCTCACAGGGAAAGACACCAGGGATGGTGCATCTGAAAGCCGGGAGCCAGCCCTGACTCTCAACATGGTGCTTGGGGAGCTCAGGCGGTCCATGCTGTCTCTCTGGGACTGTTTCTCTCGAGTGTCATCTGGAAACTGGCTGGAGACGGCCCCGGGTCCTCCCATGACAGCGCAGAGTTAACCTGCCCCCCAGGGCCAGGCTGGATGACTGGCTTCAAACCCCAGCTCTTGTCACTTACTAGACAGCGGCCTTGGGCTGGCTACTTCACCTCTCTGAGCCTCAGCATCCTCACCTGTGACACGGGGACAACGGCAGAGAGCACGCTGCTCAGACACTGGCTTCAGGGCCGACCATCCGGGTGCAAGTCCTGCCACTTACCTTCCTTAAGATACTGGTACTTATCATGGGGTCACTGCAAGGACCGCCTGAGTCAAAGCAGAGAATGCACTAAGAACAGTGCTTGTCAGAGAGGAGGGCCCAAACATGTGACCCTGAGCATCACTCGTGACACATGACGGGCCTCCTGACCGCACCGCGTGGGCTCAGACAAGGAGACAGGGGTGAGCAAGCACGTGTTCGCAGGAGCCTGCTGCCATGGTCTCCGCCAAGGGAGGCAGTGCCAGGCCCAGGGCGCTTCTCTGGCAGCAGAGCCTCTGGAAGGCCTGGAGGAAACTGCACTAGACAAACAGGACCTGCAGGTCCTCCCTCTCCTAGGCTTTTTTTTTTTTAATCACCTTGGTCCTCACAAATTGCAAAGAGCTCTGGCACCAAAACCTCCCCCAGGCTGACAAAAGAGATGGAGCAGGAGCTTGAAACACAGGCCTCCCCTGAAGACCTTGAGAGCCCATAACAAACTGCATCCTCAACAGTATCTAGCAGAGTGGAGGAATGTAACCAGCCTGCCAACCCATGAGCTAGAAGTCACAACGGCATCTCAACTTCACGAGGACCCATGGAGAAGTGGGTGGAGTGTGTGCCCAAATTCTCCCACTGCCCACAACTCTCCAGCAAAGCAGGGACTCTGGGGTTTCTGTTCACACACATACACCCCAACCTGGGCTCAGAGGCTGCAATCCAGACACCTGGGTGACCAACCACAGGCACATCTCATTCAGTCTGCACAATGCTCAGAAAGAAACAGAACCAGCTGATACTAAATTTGGGTTTCTGAATGAAATTCAGAATTTCTGACTTCTCCCGAGAAGAGAGGGCATCTTGATTGTGGGAGCCGGCCAACAGGTGTCTCCTCCCTGCCCCCGGCTGAACTGGGCTGATCTGAAGAACCAACCAGCTGTTACAGAAATGACCGAGTGCCTTGTGAGGCTGGGTCAGAAGGTCATAGGACACTGAAGTTCTTGCTGTCATGATCACCTGCTCTGCAAGAAGCCAGTGGCCACGTTGGCAGGACACTCAAGCAGTCCTAGGTGGCAAGCAGCGGAGGCCCCCTGCCCACAACAAGCAATGACTCACTGCCACGTGAGCCAGCCCCTGAATAGTGTGGCTGCCAGTCTCGGTCCAGCCTTCAGATGAGAACAGATAGATGCAGCCTCGGGAGACCCAGAGCTAGAACTGTCCAGCTAAGCCCCTCCTAGAAGCCTGGCCCATGGAAACTGAGAGATACTAAATAACTACTGTCATTTTACATCACTAAGTCCTGGGGTGATTCGCAAAGAAGCAACAGGTAGCAGAAACACAACATGGTGACAAACAGCTAAAGCAGGTAACAACTTGGCCACTCGGCCCTTCACACACTTTCGAGAGGCAACCTGATACTGCAGTTCAGGGCACTGACTCCAGCCCTACTGCTCACAGCTGTGAGACCTCAGCCAAGATTCTGAGCCTCCAGTTTCTCAGCTGGGAAACTTGATGAAAGCCCCATCTATCTGGCCAGGTTACTGAGGATTAAGTTAGTTAATCCATGTAAAGTTCCCAAATGAGGCCTGGCATGTAGGAAGGGCTCCCTAAACATTCACTGTTATTAATATCTCATCACCTGCCTGGTCCCTGCAGGCATCTGAGTTTGTAAGCCCCACCTGCAGCTTCACCTCCCCACTTGTGAGAATTCTGACCCGCCTGCACCTTTCACATCTCAGCTCAAGGTCCTGTCAGCCCCCTTTAGCAGCATCCTAACAGCCCCAGAGCTCAGAAGGTGGGCGGCACACGCCCCTACACCCGCCGCTCAGCACTGCTACCTTTGTGAAAGCCTTCTCCCCACAAGGACACTTGAGCTGTTTGAGAATGGAGACCAAGCCTTCTTTGTGTTGGCCAGTTTTCCCCCAGACGCTGGCCTGCAGAGATGAGCTGCAGTTTGTGATGCAAAGGCGCTTGGCCCAGTCCTCCAGAACAGTGTGTACTGGGACTTTCCTGGTGGTCCAGTGGCTAAAGGCTCCGGGCTCCCAATGCAAGGGGGCAGAGTTTGACCACTGGAACTAGAGTTTGACCACTGGAACTAGATCCCACCTGCTGCAACACAGATCAAAGACCCCATGCGCTGCAGCTTAAAGACCTAGCACAGTCAAATAAACATATATATTTTTTAATGGCTGTGTATAAGAAGCAAAAAGTAATGTGTGCCATAAAGCTGGTGGCACTCCCCTAATGACTGAGAACTGGTACATGTAGTATGCCCCCTGGGGCCTTGCAAACAAGGCCAAGTGTCATACGCTTGGCTGGGGCTGCAGGCCGCCCCCAAGGTCTAGGTGGGCATGCTGCGGATTCCCAGACGAACTCTGCTGGAAGCCATGACAAGAGCCAACCAACCTACAGTTCTGGTCCTGGAAGAGACTGCACAGTTCCAGGGAGGCCCTGCCCCTCCAAAACACAAGGATAGAATCCTCCCGCTGACAGTGGTCTGGGGGGAGCTGGGGAATGCCCCCCCCATTCATCCCATCTCAGGGCTGCAGTAGGGCTGAGCCAGCCTGTGAGGACGCATACCTTGCTCTCTCCCTGCATCCAGACAAGAGCATTGCTCAGTGCTGCCTACCAGCCACACACCAGCCACTGCTGATGGCACAGACAACACAAGTTCAAGGGTGCTGTCTTTTTTTTTTTTTTTTTTTTAAGGGTGCTGTCTTTAAGCAAATAAAAAGGCTCACAAATAGGGGATTCCCTGGTGGTCCAGTGGGTAGGACTCCATACCCCCACTGCAGGGGGCACAGGTTCAATCCCTGGTCAGGGAACGAAGATCCCGCATGCCTCACAGACAAAAAAAAAAAAAAACATGCTCACAAGTAAACGAAAAAGCAAGACAGGTTAAAAGTCCAAATTATATGCAATTGGAGAGAGAGGAAAAGAAAGTGGTCAAAGAGAATAATCAGAGAAGACAGCATTTGAGTTGGCTCCTAAAGCAAAGCCCAAAATGTCCAGGGCCAGGCCTGTGGAAAGGAGAGAAGGCAG
Source organism: Cervus elaphus (assembly GCF_910594005.1). Taxonomy (NCBI): domain Eukaryota; kingdom Metazoa; phylum Chordata; class Mammalia; order Artiodactyla; family Cervidae; genus Cervus; species Cervus elaphus. The sequence continues at coordinate 21,741,237 of NC_057819.1, read as the reverse complement.
GGTGGGTTAACTATCAGGAGTAGAAGAGGAGGAAGAGAAAAAAAAAAACCAAGGTCTAAAGCACTCCCAGACCAAGAGAGGAGCCCCACTCAGCTCAGCTGATGCCACCTGTGGGGACACGAACCCATCATCATGGGCTGGTGAGTTTGCCAAAGAAGCTGGAATTCTTGCTTTTCCTATGCAGTCTCTCAAGGAGACTGCAACTCAGTGTGAGAAGCCCAAACTAAGTCTGCAGGTTCACCCTCGCCAGCAGGCCACCAGTCCCAGCCTTGAAGGGCAGACTGGGGTTGGGCAGGCAGTCTGGGGGCAACTGGTGCCTGCCAGTGTCTGCTCAGCCACCCCCACTGGCCAGGTGTGGCAGAGCGCTCAGCCTGATCGCCCTCACGCCCACCCAATGATGTTGGTCCTCTCATTATGCCCATTTTACAGATGAGGAAACCAAGGCTCAGGAGATCCGGTGACTTCCCCCTGACCACACAACCAGTAAGTGGCAGAGCCAGTTCAGAATCCCGACAGTCGGATGACAGCTCAGCCTCACGCATCTCACAAGACTGCCCTTCTGTGAAATCATTTTGTAAAGTGTCAGGGAGAACAGCTGGCAGAAGAAAAAGAGACATGGAATCAAGGCAAGGAAACACAAAAGGAGGATGTGGTTCCATTCATGGCTCTTGGCGGGAATCAGGTCTGTGCCCCAGGGAGTTTCCTGGCGGTCCAGTGGTTGGGACTCTGTGCTCTCACTGCCGAGGGCCCAGGTTCAACCCACGGTGGGGGAACTAAGATCCCAGAAGCTGTGCGGTGTAACCAAAAAGAAACAACTCTGTCCCCCAGTCCAACACACATTAACTTACCAACTATTACCTGGAAAGAAGGCCTGGAGAGTAATAAGCCACACCTGTCTCTAGGGAGCAGGCAGCCGGGAGAGGGAGGGAGCTGGGTGAGCAAGGGAAGGGGCTACCTGTGGACGCTTTGAAGCCCACCGTGCTGTGGACACGGAAGCTGCCAGGTGGCAGGATGTGCAAATCCACGGTCAACAAGGAGCCATTGTGAGCCTCTGAGCCCAGGTGTGACCAACCAGACCTTCGCGTCAAGGCTGCTCAGGCAAAGCCCGCAGGCAGCAGGTACGGAAGAGAAGAGAAGCAGGAAGGAGGAAAACCAGCCACTGTTCACGGAAGAGGAAACCAGGGCCCCCAGGGAGATGCGGGCACTGGGGTGGGAAGGGGACCAGGCTGGAAGGCAGACCACCCAAGTCTCCATTCCTGCGGGGGCTCCCTGAGGACAGTGATGCCACCAACAGAAACACAGGAGTCCCTGTAGCCGGCAGAGGGGCGAGACGAGGGGGAAAGGGTCACAATGAGATGAAAATCGCTGAAGGGAGGATGCAGGAAGTAGGTGGACAGCCAGAAGAGAGCTAAGGAGAAGCTTCTCATTCAGAAAAGGGCCATCTCACCCAAGTGGCTCCTGAGGACAGGGAGGGAGCTGGAAAGGGGGTCCTGGGCTAGGTTCGGTTTGGGGCTGGGAGTGTAAACACGTAAGGGGAAGGAATTCCACCCCAATCCCAGAGACAGCCTCCTGCCTGAGCATCATCCATCTCCTCGATGCCCAGAATCCAGGCTGGCCTCTAGCAGTGTCAGCCTGGAGGGGTGGGGGGCGGGGGCACCGTGATGGGTCAGCACCAGGTAATGTGGCTGGCAAGTGACCCACCCTTCAACAGAAGGGAAGAGCTAAGGGTCAAAGAAGACCTGGGTCAGAGAGACAAAAGCCCTGGGGATGGGAGGGTAAGACTCCAGGGAGCACTCCTCACAGGTAGGAATGCCTAACAAGGGATCACTCAGTCCACTGGGGTTCCAAGACCAGAGGGGCTACCCTACCAGGGAGATGGATACTGCAGAGAAGAAGAGACTGGCCCCCTGAAAAGAGAGGAAGTGACACCCCGCACAGACACGCGGGCAAAACCCCACAGTCAGAAGATGTCCCACCCCCTAGGGAGGGGGCCCCTCTGTCCAGTGGCTCCTCCAACCCCCAGAAGCGGGAAGATGAAAATCAGGAGACCATTCTAACAACTAAGAGGGGCCCTGACCCCAACGTCCAGGAAAAAGGGGCTCCCGGGACTCCTGGAGGAGTGTCTCTCTGCCAAGTGGTCCCTCGGACGGCCAAGGGAGGAGCCCGATTTCTGAAAGCCCCTGGTCCAGCCAAGAGGTGGCCGGGGAGCCCCCTGGGACGCGCGCCCCGCACTCACCCAGTGCCAGGCCGCAGGCGGCGCCCACGGCCGCCCGGAAGCGGTCCATCTGCGTGTTCTTCTTGCTGTCAGGCTCCCACATCACCTGGCACTCCAGGATCTCCTCCCGCCCGGCCCGCGGTTCCTTGGACATGGCTGCGGCGGGGAAGGCCGGCGGGAAGGCCGGGACTGCGCGGGGGATCGGGACTGGGCCGGGGACCCAGCCGGCGGCGGCGGCAGAGGCCGGGGAGCGAGACCCCGGGTGAGCGGCGAGGCAGACGTGGAGCAACTGCACGCGGAGCAGCCGCCCCGCCCGGACTCCCAGCGAGCCCCGCCCCCCAAAGCCCCCGCCCTTCGAAGGCACCGCCTCTCCTGAATGTAACCCTCCGCGGGCGCCGCGCCTCGAAAAGGAGTGCTGCCGCCTCTCCGGGACTACAACCTGCGCGCCCAACCGGTGGTGCTGCGCAGGCGCGTTGGGCTGGGCTCCGCAGCCTCACCTGGAGCGCGAAGGGGTTAAACCAGGGCCCGAAGTCGAGGTAGAGCCCGCAGGCTCGTTCATGTGTTCTTTTGTTCACGATTGATTTTTTTTTTTTTTTTGGTCCTACCGGTATTTACCGAGCGCCTGCCGGGTACCGGGCACTGTGCAGGCTTTGCAGATACATCACCGAGCGAAGCGTAATTCCTGCCCTCAGTCAACAAGAGATAAGGGGGTGGGGGACAGGTGTGGGGAGGAGCGGGGTCAATCAACAAATACATTATATAAATGTCATATATAGTATAATACGTACAATAAAAAACAGTATACCAATGAGTATCATACATAAAAAAGTAATATAATATTATTCACATAATAAAAGGTAATAAGTGCTATGAAAAATCAGGGAAGAGTAGAAAACATGTGAGGAGTGTTTCTATTTGAAAAAGGTTGTCAGGGAAGGTCCCACTAAGAAGGTTATTATATCAATAACTTGAGGTAGGAGTGAGCTACTTAGTAACCTGGAGAAAAGTTTCCAGGCTGAGGGAACAGCAGGTGCTAAGGTCCTGAGGCAGGAGAGTGTTGGATGTGGTTAGTGAATTAGCTGAGAGGCCAGTGTCTTTTCACTTGAGACCTAGAGTAGAAGACAAGGTCAATGAAGGAAGAGACAGAAGCTCAGGTGGGTTCCTGGAGACCAATGAAGATTTTGGCTTTTACCTTGGGTGACACGAGACCATTGAAAGGTTGTGAGCAGAAGGACATACTCTGACTGTCATAGGAGTCTGGCTGCAGCATTGAGAAGAGTCTTCAGGAAGCAAGGGTATAAGCAGGAGGACTGATTAAGGTGATGTTTCAAGAGATGATGTTTGCTATGGAGATGGAGAGGAAACTGCCATAGGATCTCTTTTTTTTTTTTTTAACTGCGCTGGGCCTTCGTTGCTGCCCGTGGGCTCTCTCTAGCATGTAATCTTTTCATTTCAGTGGTTTCTCTCGTGGAGCACAGGCCCCAGGGTGTGTGGGCTTCAGTAGTTGTGGTGCACCGGCCTCGTTGCCCAACAGTGGGATCCTGCCCTCCCACCACCACCTGCTTTGGAACTCATGTCCCCTGAATTGCAAGGCAGGCCCTCAACCACTGGACTACCAGGGAAACCTGTGATGGGAGTTATTTTGAAGTTTCATTTGCTGTACTCTTATTGCACCTTGGCACTGTTCTGGGGGCCTTCCCATATTCCTCATTATTTATTCTGACAGCAACCCAGTCAGCTTCTCCCAAGTAACAGTTTTTTGCAGTGCTGGCATTTTAGGAACCCCCTCCCTCCACCACTTAATCTTAAATAGCTCCCATCTCCCAGTCACGACATAAACATAGGTGCTAGCTTAGAACAGAGTATTTACTATGCTAACACAACTTCCAGAATTTCCCCTTCCCCTGACCTCCAAGTTCTGAGGCCAATTCTAGCTCTGTCTGCAAGTCACCTCCTTTGTGAAGGCGGCTGCATCTGTGCTAAGTCACTTGAGTCATGTCCAACTTTTTGTGACCGTACAGACTGTAGCCCACCAGGCTCTGCTGTCTGTAGGATTTCCCAGGCTAGAATACTGGAGTGGGTTGCCATTCCCTTTTCCAGGGGATCTTCCCAACCCAGGGATCGAACCCAGGTTTCCCATATTGCAGGTGGATTCTTTACCATCTGAGCCACCAGGGAAGCCCAGAGAAGGGTGGGAGTCCATCTCAACTCAGAAAGCTCATCTTGGAGGGACTCTTGTTTATATGTTCACCCCTTTAACGCTGGACTGCAGATCCCACGGGAGCAAACTCCTGTCTAACTGGTCTCCACAGGGTCCCCAGAGTCTGATCCATAGTAGGAGTTTAAGAAATGTTCATTCATTCATTCAGAAATGTCCAGCGAGTAACTGGTGTTGGCTAGCAAGGGCCAGTTGGGGGTCACTGTGTAAAGCATAGACCTAGCCCTTATGGGCAGAGAAGGCAATGGCAACCCACTCCAGTATTCTTGCCTGGAGAATCCCAGGGATGGAGGAGCCTGGTGGGCTGCCGTCTATGGGGTCGCACAGAGTCGGACATGACTGATGCGACTTAGCAGCAGCAGCAGCAGCCCTTATGGGGGTTTCCCAGATGGCACTAGTGGTAAAGAACCTGCCTGCCAATGAAGGAGACATAAAAGATGCAGGTTCAATCCCTGGGTTGGGAAGATTCCCTAGAGTAGGAGATGGCTACCCACTCCAGTATTCTTGCTGGAGAATCCCATGGACAGAGGAGCCTTGTGGGCTACAGTCCATAGGATCACAATGAGTCGGACAACACTGAAGCCATCTAGCATGCACACAGCCCTCCTGGGGAGTAGAATTCCAGAGCTTTACATGTAGGCTGACCATTTGTCATGAAGCCAGAGGAGGGGCTGGTTTGATATACCTGACAGCTACTTGATTCATTCTTACTTCTTTCAGCTCAGAGGCACCCGCCCCCAACTCCATAGAGGCACAGGACCTGTAGGGGAAGCCAAGGGAGAAGTAAACTACAGTCAAAATAACTGGCTATTTGTCCTCACCCCTTGACTGTCTCCCAGACACACCTTGGTTGTGCCTTTTCAGGCCCCTCCTTGCTGCCTCATACTCTTCTTTTTTGAATTTTTAAAATTTATTTATTTATTTTTACTTTTTGGCCACACTGTGTGGTATGTGGGATTAGTTCACCTACCAGGGATCAACCCTGTTCCCCCTACATTGGAAGCACAGGGTCTTAACCACTGAACCACCAGGGAAGCTTCTTAACAAGCTTAGAAGGGAGTGGGGGAAATGAAGAGATTCAAGAAAGTTCTTCCCATCTAAAATGGGAACAGAGAGGAAAGGGATAAATTAGGCATTTGGGATTACTGTATACACACTACTATATAGAAAATAGAAAATCAGCAAGGACCTACTGTAGAGCCCAGGGAACTCTGCTCAATATTTGGTAACAACCTATATGGGAAAAGAATCTGAAAAAGAAGGAATATATGTATATGTATAACTGAACCACTAGCTGAAATACAACATCGTAAATCAATTATACGTCAATGTAAAATAAAAATTAAGTTAAAAAATAAATACAATGGGAACAGAGCTGGAAGGGCTTTCCTTTACCAAGAATCTTAAACTATCTGTGGGTAACCCCTCTTGGGTCTCTGAAATTCCCATCTTCCCCATCTTACCAGTTGCTTTCTTTATTCTTTTTTGGCTGCACTGGCTCATAGTTGCTATGTGTAGACTTTCTCTAGTTTGGGTGAGCAGGGCCTACTCTCTAGTTGTGGTGCCAGGACTTCTCATTGCCATGGCTTCTCTTGTTGCAGAACACAGACTCTTGGTCTCAGGCTCAGTAGTTGTGGCACATGGGTTTAGTTGCCCAGTGGCATGTAGAATCTTAGTTCCCTGGGCCAGGAATCCAACCCATGTCCTCTGCGTTGGCAGGTGGATTCTTAACCACTGGACCACCAGGGAAGTCCCATCAGTTGCTTATGTTTGATTTAAGGATTCAGATGGATACTATTTATACACCACACTCCTGACCTGTGCTTCTCCAGGCTATTCTAGCTGCTTCCAAAAAAAAAAAAAAAAAAATGAAAGAATATAGACATTTGCCAGATGAAATGCACTTATCTTATTCTCAGACGGCTGACCTTCCAGTCACTGCTTTGGAATTTCCCCTGTTTCCCCTTAAGTTCACCTGTGTTCATTTTTATTTTTCCCACTGTGGAATGTGTTCAAGTAGATTTTCCATGTTTCAAAGTTCGCACTATTATACAGTTGACCTTTAACCGATAGAATAAGTTATGTGACAATATTGAGTCCTCTGGAATATGTTGAAAGCAGTTTCATGTGAAAGGCATGAGTATTTGCAAAAAACTCCAATGATCTGGAAGAGAAGTAGCATCCAACTTGACATAAGAGCCAAGATTATCAGAGGAAAGCGCATATGTTTTTGAAATATGAATTTCATGTTTCTCTTATCACTTTCACTTTTCACTCTGAGAGGTTTCTGTTCATTTTAGTACTTCCATCACCCATGTGTGATAGTCTAGACCAGGGGACCCCAACGTTTTTGGCACCAGGGACTGGTTTCATGGAAGACCATTTTTCCATGGATGGTGAAGTGTCGGGGGAGTAGCTACAGGATGATTCAAGCGCATTGCATTTATTATGTACTTTATTTCTATTATTGCATCAGTTCTACCTCAGATCACCAGAAGTTGGGGACCCCCTAGTCTAGACCATATGAAGCCATCAGTAATAACTAAGGAAAGTCAGATCCCCAAGTCAGGACCCGTTCTGTCACAGCTCCTGTGTCTCAGGATTCCACAAGGACAAAGAGGACAAGAACTGAAGATTCTTCACCTGCCGATCTTCGAGAAGAACCTCCCAGACAGAGGGCATAACAAGTGCAAAGGCCCTGAGGCATGCTTGGCACAGTCAAAAGGTAGTGACCGTATAGGGCCTTGGGAGGCTCTAGGGTAAGGACTTCAGATTTTATTCAAAGTGCAATCAGAAGCCACTTGGAAAGTGCTGAGTAGGAGAGGGATCTACATTTCCAAAGGATTTTTCTGTCTGTTCTGTGGTCACAGAGTAAATAGGGTTGGGTTTGGGGGGCAGGATGGAGTGCAAGCAGAGAGACCTGTTAGGCAGATATTGGTGGAAACGTGGAGCTGCTGAAAAAAGAGGAGACTGTATATACATATCATGGATAGGAACACAGAAGACAAGATTACAGCATCTTTTGACATCTCCTCCATGGATTCCACTGGATGACTATCTTGTCATTTACTTATCTCTATTCATATATATATGTGTGTGTGCTGCGTGCCTGATAACTCACTTCAGTCGTGTCCAACTCTGTGTTACCCCATGGACTGTAGCCTACCAGGTTCCTCTGTCCGTGGGATTCTCCAGGCAAGAATACTGGAGGGGGTTGCCATGCCCTCCTCCAGGGGATTTTCCTGACCCAGGGATTGAACGCGCAACCTGGATCTCTTATGCACTCTACATTGGCAGATGGGTTCTTTACCACTAGTACCACTTGGGAAGCCGCTAGTACCACTTGGGAAGCGTGTGTGTGTGTGTGTGTGTGTGTGTCTGTGTGTGTCTGTGTGTGTCTGTGTGTGTGTGTGTCTGTATGGAGTGGGATGCCTTTCCCTTCTCCAGGGAATCTTCCCGACCCAGGAATTAAACCCAAGTCTGCTGCATTGCAGGCAGATTCTTTACCATCTGAGCCACCAGGGAAGTCCCGTAGGTCTATATACTTCTATATAAATATAGGTATCTGTAGATATACATCTCTAAATGTCTATATTCTTAAAGAGATGGAAATACCAGACCACCTGACCTGCCTCTTGAGAAATCTGTATGCTGGTCAGGAAGCAACAGTTAGAACTGGACAAGGAACAACAGACTGGTTCCAAATAGGGAAAGGAGTATTGTTACCCTACTTATTTAACTTCTATGCAGAGTACATCATGAGAAACACTGGGTTGGATGAAGCACAAGCTGCAATCAAGATGGCCAGGAGAAATATCAATAACCTCAGATATGCAGATGACACCAACTTTATGGCAGAAAATGAAGAAGTAAAGAGCCTCTTGATGAAAGTGAAAGAAAGTGAAAAAGTTGGCTTAAAACTCAACAGTCAGAACACTAAGATCATGGCATCCAGTCCCACCACTTCATGGCAAATAAATGGGGAAACAGTGGAAACAGTGACAGACTTTATTTTGGGGGTCTCCAAAATCACTGCAGATGGTGACTACAGGCATGAAATTAAAAGATGCTTGCTCCTTGGAAGAAAAGTTATGACCAACCTAGACAGCATATTAAAAAGCAGAGACATTACTTTGCCAACAAAGGTCCGACTAGTCAAATCTATGGTTTTTCCAGCAGTCATGTATGGATGTGATAGTTGGACTATAAAGGAAGCTGAGCACCAAGGAACTGATGCTTTTGAACTGTGGTGTTGAAGAAGACTCTTGAGAGTCCCTTGGACAGCAAGGAGATCAAACCAGTCCATCCTAAAGAAAATCAGTCCTGAATATTCATTGGAAAGACTGATGCTGAAGCTGAAACTCCAATACTTTGGCCACCTGATGCAAATAACTGACTCGTTTAAAAAGACCCTGATGCTGGGAAAGATTGAAGGCAGGAGGAGAAGGGGACGACAGAGGATGAGATGGTTGGATGGCATCACCAACTCAAAGGACATGAGTTTGAGTAAACTCTGGGAGTTGATGATGTACAGGGAGGCCTGGCATGCTGCAGTCCATGGGGTCGCAAAGAGTCAGACACAACTGTGACTGAACTGGGCTGAAATGTCTATATATGCGTAGAGATGTTTTGGAAGAACCAAGGGGATGTGTTGCTGCATTAGAAAAGCAGTCCTTGGGAACCTCCCTGAAGGTCCAGTGGTTAAGAGTCTGTACTTCCAATGCAAGGGGGTGCACGTTCAATCCCTGGCTGGGGAACTAAGATCCCACATGCTGTGTGGAGTAGCCATGAATAAATAAAAGAAGATGGCCCATACATCTCATTAAGAGCTTTAATTCTGATTTAAAAAAAAAAAATTAAGGCAGTCCTTGAAGCCCAGAGAAGATGAAAACAAGCTGTAACAGGAAACTGATTTTCCCCATATCCTAACCAAAGGAGTCATGAAGTAAGACTCAAAGAAGAAGAAAGAAGACCTGGCCTGAGAAGCTGGCATATTTCCATTTCCAGCAGCTAATGCAAAGCAGGTCCTTCCAGGCTGGCCCAGCAAAGAGGTGAAAGCGTGATTCCAAGTGGGGACTCAGCCAAGTTTGCTGAGTTTACCAGGCCAAGGGAGTTCTTGTTCAGGCCTCCATGGCGTGATTGCCTCAACCGTCCACGCCCACCCATGTGACTGTGGAAATCAGGTGAATGGTACCCAGACGTGCCTTAAGTGGTCGCCCAAAGTTCAACGTCTCCACCTCCTCTCCAGCACCCAGGGGAAAGGAGAGAAGAAGGTGTGGTCACAGTCCAAGGTCCTCACCAGGAAAAGGAGTAAGTAAATGGTGAAAAAGTCATCTGATGGGATCCACAGAAGAGATGTTGAAAGACGCTGTAATCTTGTCTCCTGTGTTCATCTTTTTTATAGGGAGAATGTATTCAGTTATTGCTTGCAGTGTTAAAATGTATCATCTTTGGAAATTCCCTAGCAGTCCAGTGATTGAGACTCCACACTTCCAGTGCAGGAGGCATGGGTTTGATCCCTGGTCAGGGAACTAGGATTCCACATGCTGCGTGGTGTGGCAAAAAAAAACAAAAAAAAAAAGCCTTAAATCTTTGTTTACCCGTCCATGATCTGGCTCCCCTTAAGAATCTTCACTCCACAAGGTCAGGGTCTTTGTCAGATTTGTTCAGTGTCATAACCTGGCACCCTGAGGATGCTCCATAAAGATACACAGAATAAATATATGAAGGATCATAGTGTATGTAAATGTCCATCCATGTGCAGAACCCTCCACTTCAAGCCTTCTCTTTCCTGCAGTCTGGAAAGGAAGATTTCCACCGGCATAATTTGGACATGGAATTCAGTCTTCCACAAACTGGTTTTGACCCACACAAAAGCCTAGGAGCTGGATGGGCCAGGAGCTAAGAGACAGAACAGGGCAGTCACAGCATACCCCTGCCCCCACACACAAGAGTCAGGGGCTAGAATGAGATGAGGAACCTCAAGGCTAACACTCGAGGTTCTCTGGCTGGATGTTCCTCAATAGACTGAATGAAAATCTGTTCATGAAGCATATTTTCTATATTCAAGGAAAAATCAGAAGACTATATTCTTACTCACTGAAGCTAATTCAAGAAGATGAAGACTGGGACTTCCCTGGTGGTCCAGTGGCTAACACTCCTCACTCCCAGGGCTGGGGGCCCAGGTTCGATCCCTGCTCAGGGAACTAGATCCCACATGCCACAACTAAAGATCCTGCATGCTGCAACTAGGGCCCAGTGCAGCCAAATAAATAAGTATTTTTTAGGAAAGGAAGATAAAACCATAAAATCTGTTTGATTTTTTTTAAGGATCTTGATTACTTTTTATTAGTTACAAGTTTTCATGACAATTTTCCATTCCCAGAAAATTAAATCTGCATTGAAAGAATGATTATTTGCTATGACTACTGATTTTAAAAATAATACATTGCTATTTATTAGGAACTTCCATAACTACTCCTTAATTTTTTTAAAAATTTCTTTTTCCTAAATATTTTTATTAAACTGCATTGTAGTTGGATTAGATCACTATTCTGAAAGTGACCACAGAAACTGTGACTAATATCAGATGAAGGACACATTTTTAAGAAATTGATAATATTATTTCGCAGTATTTTCCTCATATAAAAATGCCAGGTAAACACTTTTTTCATAATTTCCTTCAGAACTGAAAGCTTTCATGAAGACGTTGAATTTGACATACATTTTGAAGAAGAAATAGAAGTAAACAATAGAATGGGAAAGACTAGAGATCTCTTCAAGAACATTCAAGATAATAAAAGAACATTTCATGCAAAGATGGGCTTGATAAAGGACAGAAATGGAATGGACCTAACAGAAGCAGAAGATATTAAGAAGGGATGGCAAGAATACACAGAAGAACTTATACAAAAGAAGATCTTCATGACCCAGGTAACCATGATGGTGTGATCACCCATCTAGAGCTAGACGTCCTGGAATGCAAAGTCAAGTGGGCCTTAGAAAGCATCACTATGAGCAACGCTATTGGAGGTGATGGAATTCCAGTTGAGCTATTTCAAATCCTAAAAGCTGATGCTATGAAAGTGCTGCACTCAATATGCCAGCAAATCTGGAAAACTCAGCAGTGGCCACAGGACTGGAAAAGGTCAGTTTTCATTCCAATCCCAAAGAAAAGCAATGCCAAAGAATGCTGAAACTACTGCACAATTGCATTCATCTCACACACTAGCAAAGTAATGCCCCAAATTCTCCAAGCCAGGCTTCAACAGTACGTGAAACATGAACTTTCAGATGTTCAAGCTGGATTTATAAAAAGCAGAGGAACCAGAGATCAAATTGCCAACATCTGTTGGATCATTAAGAAAGCAAGAGAGTTCCAGAAAAACATCTACTTCTGCTTTGACTATGCCAAAACCTTTACTGTGTGGATCACAACAAACTGTGGAAAATTCTGAAAGAGATGGAAATACCAGACCACCTTGCCTGCCTCCTGAGAAATCTGTATGCAGTTCAAGAAGCAACAGTGAGAACTGGACAAGGAACAACAGAGTGGTTCAAAATCAGGAAAGGAGTATGTCAAGGCTGTATATTGTCTCCCTACTTATTTAACTTACATGCAGAGTACATCATGTGAAATGCCAGGCTGGATGAAGCACAAGCTGGAAACAAGATTGCCAGGAGAAATATCAATAACCTCATATACGCAGATGACTCCACCCTTATAGCAGAAAACGAAGAAGTAAAGAGCCTCTTGATGAAAGTGAAAGAGAAGAGTGAAAAAGTTGACTTAAAACTCAACATTCAGAAAACTAAGATCATGACATCCGGTCCCATCACTTCATGGCAAATAAATGGGGAAACAGTGGAAACAGAGACTTCATTTTGGGGGGCTCCAAAATCACTGCAGATGGTGACTGCAGCCATGAAATAAAAAGACGCTTGCTCCTTGGAAGAAAAGTTATGACCAACCTAGACAGCATGTTAAAAAGCAGAGACATTACTTTGCCAACAAAGGTCCGTCTAGTCAAGGCTATGGTTTTTCCAGTAGTCATGTATGGATGTGAGAGTTGGACTATAAAGAAAGCTGAGAGCCGAAGAACTGATGCTTTTGAACTGTGGTGTTGGAGAAGACTCTTGAGAGTCCCTTGGACTGCAAGGAGATCCAACCAGTCCATCTTAAAGGAAATCAGTCCTGAATATTCATTGGAAGGACTGATGATAAAGCTGAAGCTCCAATACATTGGCTACCTTATGCAAAGAACTGACTCAATGGAGAAGACCCTGATGCTGGGAAAGATTGAAGGCAGGAGAAGAAGTGGACAACAGAGGATGAGATGGTTGGATGGCATCACCGACTTGATGGACATAAATTTGAGCAAGCTCCGGGAGCTGGTGAAGGACAGGGAGGCCTGGCATGCTGCAGTCCATGGTGTCGCAAAGAGTCGGACACGACTGAGTGACTGAACTGAGCTGACTCAAAGAAGGGCAAATACATATAAAAGAAATGAAGGGTGGGTGGATATTTGTTGTGGTGTGACCTCGTGGAGCTGACATTCTCAAGGGGAGCCAGATCATGGATGGGTAAACAAAGATGATAAGTTTTTATTTTTTTGCCATACCATGCCATGCAGCATGTGGGATCCTAGTTTCCCTGACGAGGGATCAAACCCATGCCCTCTGCACTGGAAGCATGGAGTCTCAATCACTGGACCACCAGGGAATTTCCAAGAGGCATGCATTGAAGCCTAGGAAGATGCAAGGCTTATTTGGTTAGAAAAAGTGTGAATAGGAGAATGGGATGAAATTTTATCAGTGACTTTTTCATAAAGTCTGTTTTCTCATAAATTGGTGCATCTAGCCATTTCTGCAAATCCAGTAAACTGCTTATTTGGCACACTGGTTTTTGGCAAATTGGTTTTGGATGATTCGGACCACTTCTGGGATCACTTGACATAGACATTTGTTATTAGTTCACATGTCATTCCCTGCAAAAGGCCTTCCCCAGGCAGCCAACAATTCAATAAACCTTCCTCCCACTTTTCGCCCAGCTACAGATTATTTTATTCTGCTTCCTTCATAGTCTAAGACGAAACCATTCTGATTTTTTTTAAAAAGTATTTATTTATTTGGCTGTGTTGGGTCTCAGTTGTGGCACATGGGGTCTTCGTTGCATCACAAGGGATCTTTTGTTGCAGACACATGGACTCTCTAGTTGTGGCCCAGGGGCTTGGTTGATCTGAGGCCTGTGGGATCTTAGCTCCCTGATCAGGAATAAAACTGCGTCCCTTGCATGGCAAGGTGGATTCTTAACCACTGGACCACTAGGGAAGTTCCTTATTCTGATTATTAATTGTTTTACTTTTTTATCTTCTGTCTTCCCCCACTGCCACGAGGTTCCTTGAAAGCAGGGAACTTTCTCCTTGTGTTGGCACATGGCAGGCACGCAGGAAATGTGACACATGAACACAAATGCCCCTTACAGCTCATTGATCTCTACCACCGTAGGCTCACAGCAAACAGGACACAGGCCACTTTCTTGTGCTTTCTGTACCACATTGAGTCACTCAACACCATCCACAACCGGGAGATTCACTGTCTACAGGGTTTTAAGACAGTCTTAATCCTTGTTAGCCGAGTGCTTCTGGTGAAAGAGGTATTCTGACAAGAAGCCTCATTTAACCCGAGGTTAACCAGCCCTAGAAGTCATCCAAGACTTCCTATGATTTCCTCTCTAGACTGTTTTTAACAGGGCAAGAAATGGTGACCAGACGAGGTGACTTTCCACCCTCTGGCTTGATTTGGCTCCTTATGTATTTGCGAAGTTCATTCTTCAGAAACCAGGCTTCCAAGGAAAAGGACCAAATTTCATGAAAAACAGTCTCTAGTGTATTCAACAACGCAAATGTTGAAGGAGGGTGCTAGATGGTGTGAAAGATGGAGAGAAATCTTCTAAAATTTATTTTTATATTAAAAAAATTTTTTGCAGAGAAATCTTATTTTCACACACACAGATTTCCCTTCCCTTTTTTATACAGTCTCCTGTGAGCACAGTAAAAGGCCTCCAGGAGGCTACCCTTTGCTGGGAAACCTTCCCCCATCACGTTACCCCATTTCCTTGTTGGTGGTTACAATTCAAAATACTGCCCAGATTCTCCACCCCATGGCCGTTTTTTTTTTTTCCCCACCCACAGCGCTAATCACATTGTGAAAGGAAGTCCTTGGTGTGCCTTCAGCAAGCTCCAGAGCAGCACTTGGTCCTTGCCCATGAGTTCTGGGAAGAAGCAGCTCAATAAACACTTACGGAGAGATTCAGAATTGAGGGTTCAGAATTTGTCTGTTTATACTATGTCTTTATTGGGCATTTCTTTGGCAATATCGGACAACTTAAATCTTTCACTTATTTTTATTAGCGGTCTTTTACTTATGTAGTCAAGATTCTTTTGTTTTTTTGATTTAAAAATTTTTAGGATGCCAGGAAAGAGTTTGATGGAGGGGGTCCTTGGAGGGAAAGGACACTCTGGATAAAGCTGTCCGGCTCTGCTCTTTTTTTTCCGTTTGGCACGACTGCGTTCGTGTAGGCTTCTTCCAGGACAACCTCACCAGACCCTCCTCCACGCCCCGTGACCCTCCACTAACCCTGGGCCAGCAGGACCCGCCCTTCCAGGAGCCCGCGCCCAGCGGCGGCGGCGGCGGAAGGATCCAGGTTGCAAGCACGAACCACACTTAGCTCCCACACTGATTGGCTGTTTGGGAGCTGGCCTCACATCAGCTCAGTCCGTCTCACTGAGAAAGGCGGGCCTTGAGCTCCAACCAATTGCAAGGCGTTCCGTTGCATCGAAGCCACGCCTTCCAGCCAATCGTAAAGGGGATTCAGAAAAAGGCGTGCCCAATTGGCGCTGGGCACGGGGGCGGGGTCATCCTTGACCGCTAAGGCGGAGTGCTGTCACCTTGATAACCTGTCTCAGGCGGGTCACCCTGCACCAACTGTTTGTCTCCCCCAGTCCCGAAATATTCACCGTTGACCTCACTGAGTCACAGCCTCGAGCTCGACACCTGTGGGGCTAAAGGAAGGGTTTGCTTCTGAACTGTCTGGGACACGCTTTTTCTTTCACGTAGACGTGCAGATGCTTATAGAGGGCTCCTAATGTTTACGAGACTCAATGCACTTGGGGAATCAGAGGGAACCCGACCAAGTTCGGTGGGAAGAAAGTGAACAAATTCATCAGATAACTCAAGTTAGTGAGAAATGTCCAAATAGAATAAAGTCACAGAACAGAGAGTGGCTGAGGGCAGAGGTGAGGAGGGGGCTACTTTTGATGTGGACATGGCCTGAGTTAACATATGGATTCTTTAGAATTACAGTTGTGACCCTTGTTGTTCAATTGCTCAGTCGTGTCCGACTCTGCGACCCCATGGACTGTGGATAGCCAGGCTTCCTTGTCCTTCGCTATCTCCCGGAGCTTGCTTAAATTCATGTCCGTTGAGTCAGTGATGCCATCCAACCATCTCATCCTCTGTCGTCTCCTCCTCCTGCCGTCAATCTTTCCCAGTATCAGGGTTTTTTCCAGAGTCGGTTCTTCGCATCAGGTGGCCAAAGTATTGGAGCTTTGTGATCTTTACCAGGAGGCACCTTTTCAACCATCCCCTCTACTTGGCTATGGGGCAAGTACAGGCGTGGGACCTGAAGGCTGGATTCCACAAACACAAGTGCCTACAAGGAGATTTCACGTTCTCCTTGCCTCAGCTTATTAAAAAGCAGAGACATTACTTTGCCACCAAAGTTCCGTTTAGTCAAGGCTATGGTTTTTCCAATAGTCATGTATGGATGTGAGAGTTGGACCATAAAGAAGGCTGAGTGCCAAAGAATTGACCCTTTTGAACTATGGTGTTGAAGAAGACTCTTGAGAGTCCCTTGGACTGCAAGGAGATCAAACCCGTCAATCCTAAAGGAAATCAATCCTGCATATTCATTGGAAGGACTGATGCTGAAGTTCAAGCTCAAGCTTCAATACTCTGGCCACCTGATGTGAAGAGCTGACTCATTAGAAAAGATTCTGATGCTGGGAAAGATTGAGGGCAGAAGGAGAAGGGGACGACAGAGGATGAGATGGTTGGATGGCATCACCGACTCAATGGACATGAGTTTGAGCAAGCTCTGGGAGATGGTGAAGGACAGGGAAGCCTGGCATGCTGCAATCCATGGGGTCACAAAGAGTCGGACACAGTTGAGCGACTGAACAACAACTGCCTCAGTTGGTCCCACCAGACTCATTACCCCTCCTGAAGACTTGGTTGTGAGAAGCTAAGAGAGGAGAGAATCCATTGTCATAATGCAGGCAAATTGTAGACACTCAATATTTATTTATTCACAGATGCATTTTTACCCAGAAATCTTATTGAACACAAAATAGAGTTGGGGACAGTCTTTTTCTAACTGACTGGGTCCTTT
This sequence comes from Cervus elaphus, assembly GCF_910594005.1. Taxonomy (NCBI): domain Eukaryota; kingdom Metazoa; phylum Chordata; class Mammalia; order Artiodactyla; family Cervidae; genus Cervus; species Cervus elaphus. The sequence goes on along the minus strand of NC_057819.1, from coordinate 21,724,353 downwards.
CTGAAGATTCAGGCCAGTCTTCTAAAGGACTGGGGCCTTATCTAGGCCTGAACAAATTTGATCATTTCATTCTTTCTTTAGATTCCTTTTCTTACTCCAATTGGTTGACACAAATGCTGATTTCATACTCTCTTATGAGATAGCTTCTTGCTGCAGTTTCTTTTGCTAATTCTGTTCAGTTTTTATTCCATGGTCTATGATTTACATTTTCCCAATGCTGATGTTTTATGATTTAATCAACATCCAGTTCAAACACTCAACCAGAGACAGGACATGGGCATGCATACCTTTGCCACAGAACAAATAACATCCTACTCCACCTACACCACTGAAGGGTAACCTGGGCCCCAGATGAACTTGGCCCACCTTAGGGAGCCCTGGGATTAAACACTACTGCTCTTATTTCACTCTAGCTAATAATGCTATCCTCATTGCATTACAATGGGCATAGGTGGGACAAATAAAGTGTGGGGGGACGGGGGGGAATGGGAAGCAAGTTTATCCATTAGACTAATGATGTAAATACACCTTTTCATTCAATCTCCATAGATTGGTTTCAAATTTCCTGCAGCAAGGGAAAGATGGGTAAAATGAAATTAACAGCCTTGTTCCTAGAAGACTATAGGCAAAACTAAATACTTAATGATGTTCTATTCTATTCTATTATATAATAATATTATGTTGTGTTATATATTAATGTTACAAAGTGGTATAGTTGCACTAAGTGCAACCACTTGCATAAAAGTCATAGAAACACAGTGGGGACTTTTTAAAAATATTTATTCAGCTGCATCAAGTCAGTTGCAGCATGCATGATCTTTTAGATATAGCATGTGGGATCTAGTTCCCTGATCAGGGATTGAACCCAGGGCCCCTGCATTGGGATCTTGGAGTCTTAGCCACTGGACCACCAGGGACGTCCCTAGTATGGGGACTTAAGGTCAATAAATCAAATTGAACAAGCGCAGCTTCTGTTGATCAGAACAAATTTACCGACATTCTTCATGTCCATCAATAAAGGAATAGTTAAATACACTGTGGTATATCCATAAAAATGGGATACCATATGCCAAAGAATGGTACAGAACTCTGAGATATATGTACAAATAAACAAAACAAGGTTCAGAAAGTAGATATAATATGCTATTATTAGTTAGATAATGGTACATACATACATGCTCCTGTAGTCCTTGGCTATCCCTTGCATGAGTCACAAGAAACTGATGAAGGGGTTTGCCTTGGGGAGGAGAATGTGAAGGTCGTGGGAGCAAGACCACTAGATATTGTTCACCCAACCTCCTTTTGTTCCTCTGAACTGTGTACTATGTGATTACTTATCTTTCAAAAAATTTTTATTATTATTATTTTAAATTTTTATTTATTTGGGCACACCAGGTCTTAGTTTTGGCATTTGAGATCTTCAGTTGTAGCACGTGGGATCTAGTTCCCCAACCAGAGATGGAACCCAGGCCCCCTGCTTTGGGAGCAAGAAGAGTTAGCCACTGCATCACCAGGGAAGTCCCTGATTACTTACCTTTGCCAGCAGGTCTCAAACTTTTTCGTTTCAGGACTGCTAAAAATGGAATGTCTGTGTTCCTCCAAATTCATATATTGAAACTCAACCCCCAATGTGATGGGCTTTTGGAGGTGAGTAGGTCATGTGGGTGGAGCCCTCATGAATGGGATTAGTGCCTTTATAAGAAGAGCTTTTTTTCTACCATGTGAGGACACAGAGAGAAGACAGCCTTCTCTGAAACAGGAAGCAGGTCCTCACCAGACACCACATCTGTGGGTGCCTTTATCTCAGACCTCTCAGTTTCCAGACTGTGAGAAACAAATGTTCAAACCACCCAATTGATGGTATTTTTGTTATAGAAGCCCAAACAGACTAAGGTGAGGAGCTTTATATATATATATGTGTGTGTGTGTGTGTGTGTGTATAAATGTTGACTTACTGAAGACCCTGAAAGCTTTTGTTTTTGTGGTTTATTAATTAGAATTAGAATCTATCAGAATTGATAATCAAATTAGAAATAATTACCAAATTAGAATAAAAACTGAGAACCTACACACACACACACACACACACACACACACACACACACACACACACACAGCATTGACCAAATTTCTTTTGGGTTTTTCTGTGTAGAAAATCATATAGAAAAACCTGAACAAACTTTATGGCTAATCCAATATATTTATTTAAATATAATAGGGACTTCCCTGGCAGTCCAGTGGTTAAGACTTCACCTTTCAGTGCAGGGTGTGCGGTTCAATACCAGGTCAGGGAATTAAGATCCCACAAGTTTCCCAGCCAAAGGAAAAAAAGAAAAAAAATCAAAACATAAAACAGAAGCAACTGTAACAAATTCAATAAAAATTTTGAAAATGGTCCACATTAAAAAAAACTTTAAAAAATTAATGATAAGTTCATTACATAGTACTGTAAACAATGTATTTTTGGAAAAATAATTACACTTTGCTAAACAAAAAAAAATTAGAAGAGTGGCATTGTTTTCCATTCTTGCAAATCTCTAATGTTTCACTTTGCCTTCGATGTTTCCCAGCTACAGGGTCTTTTCCTATGAGTCGGCTGTTTGCTTCAGGTGGCCCAAGTATTGGAGCTTCAGCTTTAGCATCAGTCCTTCCAATGAATATTCAGTGTTAACTTCCTTTAGGATTGACTGACAGGATGAGATGGCTGGAGTAACAGGCAAATTTGGCCTTGGAGTACAGAATGAAGCAGGGCAAAGGCTAATAGAGTTTTGCCAAGAGAATGCACTGGTCATAGCAAACACCCTCTTTCCAACAACACAAGAGAAGACTCTACACATGGACATCACCAGATGGTCAACACCAAAATCAGATTGATTATATTCTTTGCAGCCAAAGATGGAGAAGCTCTATACAGTCAGCAAAAACAAGACTGGGAGCTGACTGTGGCTCAGATCATGAACTCCTTATTGTCAAATTCAGACTGTCAACTTGAAGAAAGTAGGGAAAACCCCTAGATCATTCAGGTATGACCTAAATCAAATCCCTTATGATTGTACAGTGGAAGTGAGAAATATATTTAAGGGACTAGATATGATAGAGTACGTGATGAACTATGGACGGAGGTTTGTGACATTGTACAGGAGACAAGGATTAAGACCATCCCCATGGAAAAGAAATGCAAAAAAGCAGAATGGCTATCTGAGGAGGCCTTACAAATAGCTGTGAAAGGAAGAGAAGTGAAAAGCAAAGGAGAAAAGGAAAGATATTCTCATCTGAATGCAGAGTTCCAAATAGCAAGGAGAGATTAAAAAAGCCTTCCTCAGCAATCAATGCAAAGAAATAGAGGGAAACAACAGAATGGGAAAGACTAGAGATCTCTTCAAGAAAATTAGAGATACCAAGGAAACATTTCATGCAAAGATGGGCTTGATAAAGGACAGAAATGCTATGGACCTAACAGAAGCAAAAGATATTAAGAAGGGGTGGCAAGAATACACAGAAGAACTGTATAAAAAAGATCTTCACAACCCAGATAATCACGATGGTGTGATCACTCACCTAGAGCCAGACATCCTGGAATGTGAAGTCAAGTGGGCCTTAGGAAGCATCACTATGAACAAAGCTAGTGGAGGTGATGGAATTCCAGTTAAGCTATTTCAGATCCTGAAAGATGATGCTGTGAAGGTGCTGCACTCAATATGCCAGCAATTGGAAAACTCAGCAGTGGTCACAGGACTGGAAAAGGTCAGTTTTCATTCCAGTCCCAAAGAAAGGCAATGCCAAAGAATGCTCGAACTACCGCACAATTGCACTCATCTCACACGCTAGTAAAGTAATGCTCAAAATTCTCCATGCCAGGCTTCAACAATACGTGAACCGTGAACTTCCAGATGTTCAAGCTGGTTTTAGAAAAGGCAGAGGAACCAGAGATCAAATTGCGAACATCCGCTGGATCATTGAAAAAGCAAGTTCCAGAAAAACATCTATTTCTGCTTTATTGACTATGCCAAAGCCGTTGACTGTGTGGATCACAATAAACTGTGGAAAATTCTGAAAGAGATGGGAATACAAGACCATCTGACCTGTCTCTTGAGAAACCTGTATGCAGGTCAGGAAGCAACAGTTAGAACTGGACATGGACCAACAGACTGGTTCCAAATAGGAAAAGGAGTACATCAAGGCTGCATATTGTCACCCTGCTTATTTAACTTATAGGCAGAGTACCTCATGAGAAATGCTGGGCTGGATGAAGCATAAGCTGGAATCAAGATTGCCAGGAGAAATATCAATAACCTCAGATATGCAGATGATACCACCCTTATGGCAGAAAGTGAAGAACTGAAGAGCCTCGATGAAAGTGAAAGAGGAGAGTGAAAAAGTTGGCTTAAAACTCAACATTCAGAAAACTAAGATCTGGTCACATCACTTCATGGCAAATAGATGGAGAAACAGTGGAAACAGTGGCAGACTTTATTTTCTTGGGCTCCAAAATCACTGCAGATGGTGACTGCAGCCATGAAATAAAAAGATGCTTGCTCCTTGGAAGAAAAGTTATGACCAACCTAGATAGCATGTTAAAAAGCAGAGACATTACTTTGCCAACAAAGGTCCGTCTAGTCAAGGCTATGGTTTTTCCAATAGTCATGTATGGATGTGAGAGTTGGACTATTAAGAAAGCTGAGCGGCAAAGAATTGATGCTTTTGAACTGTGGTGTTGAAGAAGACTCTTGAGAGTCCCTTGGATTGCAAGGAGATCCAAACAGTCCATCCTAAAAGAGATCAGTCCTGAATGTTCATTGGAAGGACTTATGCTGAAGCCGAAGCTCCAATATTTTGGCCACCTGATGCGAAGAACTGACTAACTAGAAAAGACTCTGATGCTAGGAGAGATAGAAAGCAGGAGGAGAAGGGGACGACAGAGGATGAGATGGTTGGATGGCATCACCAACTCAATGGACATGAGTTTGAGTAAACTCTGGGAGTTGGTGATGGACAGAGAGGCCTGGCATGCTGCAGTCCATGGGGTCACAAAGAATTGGACACGACAAAGTGACTGAACCGAACTGATCTGAAGGGAAAACTACTTCTCGACTCACAACCTTCTGACCTCCAAATGGGTGGAGTTTCACCTCAACATTAGGTATTTGCAACAGTACCTACTTGAGGTTGGTGCAGACCACATAGTTTCCAGGCTCAATCCACTAGACTGTCCCCCACCCCCACTTCAGATGCCAATTGAAAGTAGTGGGTCCCCAATAATAGTAAAGCAATCAACGAGGTGATATGTTAAGATCTTCTCATTAAAAAATAGTTGTGAGGTGAAAGTGAAAGTGTTTGTCACTCAGTCTGTCCGATTCTTTGCGACCCCATGGACTGTAGCCCGCCAGGTTCCTCTGTCTGAAAAGAGTGGATATATGTGTATGTATTACTGACTCACTTTGTTGTACACCTGAAACTAACACAACATTTTAAATCAACTGTATTCCCATAAAACTTTTTTTAAAAGCTGTGAGGTGGGAAGCGGGACAGTTTAGGAGATTGTGATTAACTTATACACTGAGAAGTAAAAGTGAAAGTGTTAGTAGCTCAGTCTTGTTCAGCTTTGCAACCCCATGGACTGTAGTCTGCCAGATTCCTCTGGCTATAGAATTCTCCAGGCAAGAATACTGGAGCGGGGAGCCATTCCCTTCTCTAGGGAATCTTCCTGACCCAGGGATCAAACCTGGGTCTCCTACATTTCAGGCAGATTCTTTACTGTCTGAGCCACCAAGGAAGCCCTAAATATACGCTACTATATATGAAATAGCTAATAAGGACCTACTACTGTATAGCATAAAGAACTCTGCTCAATACTCTGTAAAGACCTATATGGGAAAAGAATCCAGAAAAGAGTGGATATATGTGTATGTATTACTGACTCATTTGAAACTAACACAACATTGTAAATCAACTATACTCCCATAAATTTTTTTAAAAAATAATACTTGAAAAAAAATTTAAACTAAAGCAATGGGTCCCCCAGGTTACCCACACTTCTGTCCAACCTGGCTACAGATCAGTTTCCATGTTCCCCTCCTCGGGTTCAATAATTCACTAGTTTGGCCCATAGTACTCAGGGAAACACTTTTATTTACTATTACTAGTTTATTATGGAGGATGTGATAAAGGATATAAATGAACAGCCAGTGATAGCAGTACCTAGGGTAGGGTAGGGTCTGCAAGGGTCCTAAATATAGGAGGCTTTGTCCCTGCAGAGATGGACAACATCCTCCTCGTACAAGGACGCCTCCCCCAACTTGGGCGTTGCCGTTGTTGTTCAGTCGCTCAGTCGTGTCCTACTCTTTGTGACTCCATGAACTGTAGTATGCCAGGCATCCTGTTGTTCACCATCCCCTGGAGCTTGCTCAAACTCATGTCCATCGAGTTGGTGATGCCATCCAACCATCTTATCCTCTGTCATGCCCTTCTTCTCCTACCGTCAATCTTTCCCAGCATCGGGGTCGTTTCTAATGAGTCAGCTCTTTGCATCAGGTGGCCAGAGTACTGAAGCTTGAGCTTGAACTTCAGCATCAGTCCTTCCAATGAATATTCAGGGCTGATTTCCTTTAGGATTGACTGGTTTGATCTCTTTGCAGTCCAAGGGACTCTCAAGAGTCTTCTCCAGCACCACAGTTCAAAAGGATCAATTCTTTGGGGCTCAGCCTTCTTTATGGTTCAACTCTCACATCCATACATGACTACTGGAAAAGCCATAGCTTTGACTCTATGAACCTTTGTTGGCAAAGTAATGTCTCTGTTTTGTAATATGCTGTCTAGGTTGGTCACAGTTTTTCTTCCAAGGAGCAAGCATCTTTTAATTTCATGGCTGCAATCACCATCTGCAGTAAGTTTGGAGCCCAAGAAAACAAACCTGGTTGATGCAGTGGAAATTCCAAGCCTCTAATGACACCATTGTTTCCTTGGAAGGATGGGCGCTTTATTAGCATAAACCTCTGGGTTGGGAAGATCCCCTGGAGAAGGGAAAGGCTACACACTCCAATATTCTGGCCTAGAGAATTCCATGGACTATACAGTCCATGGGGTCGCAAAGAGTCAGACAGGACAGAACTATTTTCACTTTCACTTTCTTTTCCTGTAAGGTTGAAAGGGGCTTGATATGAATAACAAGAGACACTGCCTTCACCATTATCACTAAAGAAATTTCAAAGATTTTAGGAACTCTGTGCCAGGCATGAAGACCAAATACATATTTATTGTACTATCACACCGGGCTTCCCTGGTGGCTCAGACGGTAAGGAACCCACCTGCAATTCGGGAAACCTGGGTTCAGTCCTTGGGTTGGGAATATACCCTGGAGAAGGGAATGGCAACCCACTCCAGTATCTTGCCTGGAGAATCCCTTGGACAGAGGAGCCTGGCAGGCTGCATACAGTTCTGCAGATGGTGACTGCAGCCATGAAATTAAAAGACACTTGCTCCTTGGAAGAAAAGCTATGACAAATCTAGGCAGCATATTAAAAAACAGATATTACTTTGCCAATAAAGGTCCATCTAGTCAAAGCTATGGTTTTTCCAGTAGTCATGTATGGATGTGAGAGTTGGATCATAAATTCTCCAAACAGGACTTCAACGGTACATGAACTGAGAACTTCCAGATGTTCAAGCTGGATTTAGAAAAGGCAGAGGAACCAGAGATCAAATTACCAACATTTGTTGGATCATAGAAAAAGCAAGAGAGTTCCAGAAAAACATCTACTTCTGCTTTATTGACTACATCAAAGCCTTTGACTGTGTGGATTACACCAAACTGTGGAAAATTCTTAGAGATGTGAATACCAGACCACCTTATCTGCTTCCTGAGAAATCTGTATGCAGGTCAAGGAGCAACAGTTAGAACCGGATATGGAACAATGGACTGGTTCCAAATTGTGAAAGGATTATGTCAAGGCCGTATATTTTCACCCTGTTTATTTAACTTATATGCAGAGTACATCATGCAAAATGCCAGGCTGAATGAAGCACAAGCTGGAATCAAGATTGCCGGGAGAAATATCAATAACCTCATATACACAAATGACACCATCCTTATGGCAGAAAGTGAAGAGGAACTAAAGAGCCTCGTGATGAAACTGAAAGAGGAGAGTGAAAATGTTGGCTTAAAACTCAACATTCAGAAAATGAAAATCATGGCATACGGTCCCATCACTTCAAGGCAAATAGATGGGGAAACAGTGGAAACAGTCAGAGACTTTATTTTCTTGGGCTCCAAAATCACTGCAGATGGTGACTGCAGCCATGAAATAAAAAGACGCTTGCTCCTTGGAAGAAAAGTTATGACCAACCTAGACAGCATATTAAAAAGCAGAGACATTACTGTGCCGACAAAGGTCCATACAGTCAAAGCAATGGTTTTTCCAGTAGTCATGTATGGATATGAGAGTTGGAATATAAAGAAAGCTGAGCGGCGAAGAATTGATGCTTTTGAACTGTGGTGTTGGAGAAGACTCTTGAGAGTCCCTTGGACTGCAAGAAGTTCAAACTAGCCAATTCTAAGGGAAGTCAGTCCTAAATATTCATTAGAAAGACTGATGTTGAAGCTGAAGCTCCAATACTTTGGCCACCTGATGCGAAGTACTAACTCACTGGAAAAAAGCCCTGATGCTGGCAAGATTGAAGGCAGGAGAAGGGGTTGACAGAGGATAAGATGGTTGGATGGCATCACAGACTCGATGGACAGGAGAGTTTGAGCAGGCTCCGGGAGTTGGTGATGAACAGGGAAGCCTGGCGTGCTGCCATCCATGGGCTCACACATAGTCGGACAAAACTGAGTGACTCAACTGATCTATCACATCATCACTGCCTACAGCCACCCTCCCCCGCCACGCACACCTGCTTTTGTCTAATTCTAGCTCTATAATTGGAAATCCTCCAGCCTCATCTTTATCTGATCCTCTGGTCATTTGACAGTGGTTTGCAGAACAGAGGACTGCTATCAAGCTGGGATTGACTAACCTGATGGTGTGTTTAACTGTCTTGTTATCAGGGTAGATTATCCCACAATGAGACCATTTCTAGACACAGACTCAAGTACAGTTTGTATTGTGCAGATGAAATACTGTCCTGAATTAGGAGATTCATGTTTTCCAACAAATATGCCTTGAGACTCTGTGTCTGGCATTGAACCTGTTTTAACTTGCTAAGTAGTGTCCAATTCTTTGTGACCCTATGGACTGTAGCTTACCAGGCTCCTCTGTCCATGGAATTCCCCAGGCAAGAATACTGGAGTGAGTTGTCATTTCCTTCTCCAGGGAATCCTCCTGACCCAGGGATCAAACCCAGGTCTCCTGCATTGTAGGCAGATTCTTCAGGGTCTGAGCCACCGGAGAAACCCATGTTTTGCATAAAGGTCCCTAAGCTCATACTTCTTCCCTCCCTGGGGACCACATAAGCTCACAGAGCCAGGCATTACTACCAAGATGCTTCAATGTCATGAGCACAAGAACCTGAGTGATTCATGCTGGCCATGTTCTAGCACTATTTATATTAATATAATTCAATATAATGAAAGCCACAAATGCAAGCCACATGTGCAATTTAAAATTTCCAGGAAGGGACTTCCCTGGTGGTCCAGTGGTTAAGACTCTACACAGTCCCACTGCAGGCTTCTTGGTCAGGGGGCCTAAGATTCGACATGCCATGCGGCCTATATAAATAAAATATTTTAGTAACTACATTTAAAAAATTTTTATTGGAATATAGTTGCTTCACAATGTCGTGTTAGTTTCAGGGGCACAGCAAAGTGAATCAGCGGTACAAATACTCACATACATCCTTTTTCAGATTCTTTTCCCATATAGGTTATTACAGAATATTGAGTAGGGTTCCCTGTGCCATACAGTAGGTCCTTACTAGTTATCTATTTTATTTTTTGCTGCACGTCACAGCTTGTGGGAGCTCAGTTCCCTAACCAGGGGTTGAACGTTGGCCACAGCAGTGAAAACACTGAAAACTAACCACTAGACCACCAGAGAACTAACTCCTTATCTATTTTATATATAATAGTGAGTATATGTTAGTCTCAATCTTCTGATATATCACTCCCCCCCATACTTCCCCTTTGGTACCGATAAATTTGATTTTGAAATCTGTGAGTCTGTTTCTATTTTGTAAATAACTTCATTTATGTAATTTTTATTATTAGACTCCACATATATGTGATACCATATATTCGTCTTCCTCTTACTTCAATAAGTGTGATAATCTCTAGTTCTATCTGTGTTGCTACAATTGGCATGCTTTCGCTCTTTTTATGGCTGAGTAACATTCCATTGTATATACATACCATATCTTCTCTATCCACTCATCTGTCGATGGACACTCAGGTTGCTTCCATGTCCTGGCTATTGTGACCAGTGTTACTATGAATATCGGGGTGCATGGATCTTTTTTTAAAAAAGATGTGTGCTCTTGCAAAATGATCAACCACACATATTAACTCACTCAAATGAATGATATTATCATTTCTCCTTCTGGTCCCTACTTTCTCACCCAGCACTGATGCTGTGGCTCATTGCTACATTGTCTTTCACGATGTGGAGTCCCAGCTTTTGACTTGTTCAGCTAGGCCAGCCAGCGGGCCTCCAGATAACGTCACAATGACTAGCCTCAAATTGTCTTCTGGAGACCACTGTGAGATTTTCTTTGCAATATAAATATTCCCAGGAGCAATACTCTCCAATCATAAGTGTATTTAATGTCACCTGTGGTCTCGCGTGGCATGGTATGCCTGTCACCTCTGGGGAATTGCGGGTCCTAACTGTGGGAACATTTGTTCCTGAATGTTGGCTAATGCTAAAGAAATAATTTTTAGCACCCATGAAAGCATCTCAGTTCAGGGTGGGGTGGAGAGGCGTACATCAGTTGCTATACCCTGCTAGGATTGCCTAAATTAGCAAATAAAAATAAAGGACACCCTATTGAATTTGAATTTCAGATAAGCAACAACTCTTTTTTTTCCCCTTTGTTGTAAGTGTGTCCTAAATATTGCAGGGCACACACATACTAAAAAACATATTTGTTGTCTATCTGACAAATAGACAGGTATCTTGTATTTTATTTGGCAACCCTATCTCCAGTTAAACAATTAAACTCAACATGGTATGCCCACTCTTCAGACTGGGGAACAGGATCATGGAATCAGCATGACATGTCAGTATTGGGAAAACTGCACACAGGCTTGGCTGGAAGTAATGAAATATATTTAAGAAGTCTGTACACCAAAATTACAATAAACATTTATTAAGGTGTAATTTTCACAATATTTTCATTCTGTTCTGAAATTGGTCTACAAATATCTCTATGTAACACCAAAGCCAGTGATTTAATAAATAAGAGAAATGTACGGATTGCTTTGCCAAAAAAATAAGCCTTATACATTTATGTCTATTTATATTTGTAGAATCAGTTTCCCAAGGCTCATGAAACTAAAGTGAGCACACGCCACATAGGCACACACACACACCACTATATTAAAATCAAATGGATTCAGAGTATCAAATTAAATGCCATGTAAAATTTATAACCAGATACACGAAATGTGAAGTTGACTCATGAATACACTGTGGATCATGGGTACCATACCTCACAAATATGATTTCCAGTTGAGAAGAGGGAAGTAAGTGCTAGGCTGGATTTTAAGTGAGCGCTAATCACCACCATCATCACAAAGAAATCAATTTAATTACAGTATTCAAAGAGTTAACACACATGCGGATATTAAATTGACACTACAATAAAATCTTTAAATCTGCAAAAAGACATTAGAACATATGGTTGATAACACCACTAGCTGCCACAGATTTTCAGTAGATGGTGCAAAGGGCAATCAGGTTTTTAAATCACCACCAGGGAAACACTGGTCCTGGTGTATCTCCTACAAATCAAGGAATCAGTGAAGAGCAGAGTGCAGATTTCAGTAGGCTGGACAAGCTTTGTTTATTCCAGATCCTATTTATCACATTGATGGTTGTCCAAGTCTTAATTTGAAGGCTACTGTATTAGATCCTGCAAAAGTATATGCTTCTATTATTCACAATAAGGAGCAAAGCTTGAAGTACTCAAACGGCCATACAACAAAACTTTTGCAGAATGGTGATGTATTATCCAAAAAAAGTTGGGGGAGGTGGGTGACACCTTTAGGTCTTGGAAATTCCTTCTATTTTTTTGGCCATGCTATTTCCCCCATCAGGGATTAAACCTATGTCCCCTGCATTGGAAGCATGGAGTCTCAACCACTGGACTGCCAGGGAAGTCCCCAGAAATTTCTGTTAAAAGTGAGCTAGAGGGATGGCTGTGTGTGTGCTCAGTTGCATTCCCTTTGTGACCCCATGGACTGTAGCCTACCAGGCTTCTCTGTCCATAGGATTTTCCAGGCAAGAATACTGGAGTGGGTTGCATTTTCTACTCCAGGGGACCTTGCTGAACCAGGGATCGAACCTGCAACTCTTGCATCTCCTGCACTGGCAAGAAGATTCTTAACCACTAAACCACTCAGGAAGCCCCCATACTACACTTGATCTTAGCCAAAAGGCCGAGAGGTGATGGCAAGAGCTGGCTTTTTGGTTCAGTCAGTCAATCCAAAACCCATCAGAAGTGATCGGGTATCAACCTATAAGGCCAACATCCTTCCTCAAAAGCATCTTAAGAAGTAGCAGAGGGAATTCTTTGGCAGTCCAGTGGTTAGGATGCCTCGCTTTCACTGCAGAGGACCCAAGTTCCATCCCTGGTTGGGAAACTAAGGTCCCATGAGCTATGCGGTGCAGCCAGAAAAAAAAAAAGAAAAAGAAAAAGGAAAAACAAAAGGTAGCAGGAAGCAAGGGGATGAAGTAAAGCAGGATTCCCGATAGTGAGAAGGTGTCTTAGCCATGTTTTAGATTCTGCACTGGACATCTGACGTGGTATTCCTAACCTCTCTAGGTTACTGAAATGCCACCAAAGTGGTTTAAACCTTCCCCACAAGCCAGCCCCAGGGGGTGGGTGTACAAAAGTCCTTTTACAACCCTCGCAAGTACTGACCCCATCCTGCGTGTTCACCCTTAGTGCCAACAGGAAATGTCTCCAACTAGCTACTCCCCGCCACAGTCAGCAGGGCATAGATCCTGCTCTCCTGTCTGCTTCTTGAGTCCACGTGGGACAGGCTTCCTGGGGTCGTGAGAGGCATGGTATGCCTGTCGTCTCCGGGCAACTATAGGTATTTAAAATCTCCTTCAAAGGCAGTAACCTCTCTCCATGATGTCACTCGGTCCCCTTCATAAAGACCCTGGCACAATTCACAAGACCAGCTTTCAGGAAATTCTGTCATTGCATTTTGCTACAAGAAATGATATGGGGTTAAAAAAAAAAAAAGAAAGAAAGGCGAACAAACCAAAAACAACCCCAGAAGGCAAGTAATGCTGATTGGTATTGGAAAATACAAAAATGGAAAATATGAAAGGCTGACGTGCCACAAAAGCATCTTTGCCAGGATGTCAAGGAAGAGATTGCTCCAAACATTGATCCCAAAACATCCACAGAAATCCAGCAAGTTGGAGATAACAAATCCTTTTTCTTTTCTGGGCTCTTTTCTGCTCTTGGTATTTACTGCAATATTGAAGCATTGAGAAATTAACACTGATGAACTTGAAGATATCTAAAAAACTGAGTTTTAACTATAAGAGATTCACAGTAGTTTTCGTCAGGATGTTTTTATATCACACTGAATGATATGTTACACTAATATATTCTACAACCCTGAAGATATAAAAAAACTCTTCAAGGTATGAGATATGATACAAAAATACATTTCTCATGTACAAAAGAGAGAAAAAAGGAGATGAGGGGTATTGGCGGAGGTCAATTATCCTACAAGCTTCCATGGAAAGAAGAAAAAAAAAAAAATCCCAACTATTTGAGGATAAGAGGACGCCCAAGCAAAAGTCAAATTTACGTATTAAAAAGGAGGAGTTACGCATATTGAACCTCTGTGACTTCCATCAGAATTTCAAGGACTATTCCACCCTGAAGTGATACTCATAAGGAACTAATTAACTTTTGTTAAAAATAAAGACATCTTTCATTTGGGTGTATCAGATTGTTCAACTGGCTTCATAGCCTACACTTAGCCAATCCAGAAAACAAGGTGCATGTTTTTTTAAATATTTATTTATTCACGTATTTGGTTGCATTGGGTCTTAGTTGCGGCACATGGGCTTAGTCGCCTCATGGCATGTGGAATCTTCCTGCACCAGGGATTGAACCCATGTCCTTGCATTGCCAAGCAGATTCTTAACCCCTGGGCCACAGGGAAATCCCGAGGTGTATATATTCTTAACAATAACTTCCAGTTGATGATGAGGCCTCAGTCCGCCAGCACCCAGATATGTGAGCCTTCCTCGATTTACTAGAAGTTAAAATGATTTTTCTGCTAGGGTCTCAAGACATCACAGTTCCAAAAGGTTTCCAGGTGTGAGGGTGGGCGAGAGAAGGGTGGATGTTGTACCCAGACGGTAATTTAAAACTTAAAATCTTTGTGCAGAGAATGTCAATTACCCACCTGCCTAACATGAGCAAAGCAAACACCCAAATGTGCTAGAGACATAGAAGCCAAATGCACAAGGGGAAAGAAGGCAAACATGACCTCCCTGGAGTTCTCTATACCCTGTGTGAAAACAGATTTGTCTCTAAGTATCTAAATGACAAAACTGGAACGGCTTCAATGCAGAAACCAAGGGGTTTCCAATGCCCATGGGTAAAGATTTGCCCAAGCAAATTCTAGAGGACATGTATATAATTTCAAGAAGTGAGCTGCAAATGCAAGACAGTTTGGGTCCTGTTAATGTGCACCTTAAAAATAGAAGTTTCATGAACACTCTTGAAAAACATCTGCTCCTCTTTTCCAGGTACTTGCAACCTCAAATAAAGCAGTACAGAAACACAGCACAGAAGAGTTGGCAGGCAGTTGAGTTTTCTCTGAAAGGATTCCTGGACCAGAAAGTCTTGGTTCTACCTGATCTGACAGGGGTCTCGGCAAACCTGTGTACAGGGGTTCTGTGACGGGGCTGCCAGGACACGCAGGTAGGCAAGGAAGACCAATGGAGACAGCCACGAAGCCTAGTAGCAAAACCTGGGGCTTCATTTCCTTAATTTCCTGTGCTTGTTTGGTACCCAGAAAGGGGCGTCTCCACTAGCCCCTGATCCAAACCTTGCAAAGCCCCCTTTGTTCAGGACCCCCACAGCTGTCTGTCCCGCATGTACCTCTCTTCACCCCTAGAGACCACTGAAAATGAAGCCACCACAGATTCCAAACCAAAAGCACCTAACACATATATTGTAAAAATTTCAGATAAAATAAATCAGATCTTTTCCAAGTCTGGCGGGTGTCTGCTTATTGTTCCTGAGAATGCTTTATAAGCAGCAACAGACTTGAAAGGTTATTAGCTGCTATGGTTGGTTTTCCTTTCCTTTAGTCCTGAGTCAACCAAAAACCAAAATGAAATAAGTATACAAAAAACCCTGGAGAGTGTAGCTTTCCTATATCCCCCTAGCTGGCCAATGGTAAAATTAGGACTCAAATTAGATACCTGATGAGCTTCAATGCTTGCTCAGGCAGTTCTTGGCATCAAACTCCAACGATATTCCTTTGCCTGGTTCTTGAATTTTCCTTTAGAAAATGTGGAGGTTAAAATACATCAAAGTACAGAAGGGGGAGAGAATCTTAGGTTTTCTACAAATAATGATTTCTTCATTTAGAAATCTGATTGATGGGGGCTTGGTCAGATCATCTAGGATCTCAAAGACATTGAGTTTCAACCTTGAAACCCAACAGTCCACATTCAGAAGCGACACAATTCATCAAATCAACATCAACCAAAAACAACATGAAATGAAGGTCACAGCTTTGGAACATGAAAAGAACGCACACAGACCTCAACCACCAATCCCCGTGCTGCAAAAGCAAACACTTGCCTTGAAACTTTTCCAAAAGGTCGAATTAGCAATTTCTTCCCCTCTGTGTAAAGTTTTAATAAGCTCAACTCGATCTGCCTTTATTAAAAAACCTTACAAAAGATGTATTTAAATGCTTGAAAAAATTAACTTTATGCTCTATGCACAGATAAACTTCTCTTACTGTACAGCTAATATGGTTATATCCTTTGTTTAAAAAATATTTTTTTCCACTAATGACACTTGGTGGGTAGTCCTATATCAATGATCTTGTCAATTCCTCCCGGAAGATGTCCTAAGAGTTGACACGTGGCCGGAAACACCCTCACAAAGCGCCCCTCTCTTGCTCAGGCATGTTTATTAAGATTGTTTGGGGTTTGGCGTTCTTTTTTTTCTTCTTCTTTTTTGTTTCCGGAGAGAGGGCGCTGGTGGGGGGGGAGCCGGCCGGCTGGCTGGTTGTCACTTGCTGTTGGGGCGGTCAAGACTCTCCAGCACACGGGTGAGGCGGATGTTGAGCAGTCTGACCTGGTTCTCCAGTTGTTCCAGCTTCTCCTCCACGCTGGGGCCACTGGGGCTGCCTCGCCAGTAGAAGCCCATGGGCCCGGTCATGAAGTAGATGGCCACCACGAAACACAAGGGCAGCACGGCATTCTCAGGCTCGCCCTCGTATTTGTGAAGGATGTACACGCAGGACATGGAGAACAGAATGACTCGCACCACCCAGAAGAAGCGGCCGAACACCAGGTGCAGGGCGCTGAAGGTGAAGCCCAGGGTCAGAGACAGGAACCAGTAGGCCAGGAGGACGACGCCTACCAGCAGGAGGGCTCGGGCAGGGCTGTTGGCCACCGAGCTGGGGTTGAAGTACTGGGACAGGTTCGAGACTGCAGGACAGAACAGAGGGACAGCGGCCAGTTACGGGGAGTCACAGGGGTTCTCTGCGAGCTGGGGTGGGTGGCTCAGCTCACTGGCTGGGCCTCTTCCACACCCTGAGAAACTAAAGCTGGCTGCCTGGGTATAGAACCCTGGGAGAGGACAGGGCAACACTGCTCTATCATGGGTTTAAAACACCTTTCAGGTAGGGCAGAGCCTGTACACTGGCCTTCAGCTGCCCTCCTTCCTGTCTTCCATACCCAGCATTAGGCTGAGCGCATGGCTGTCTAGGAGAAGGGTGTTTCCCAGCCTCCCTTGAAGCTAGCTATATAACTAAGTTTTGGTCAAGGAGAGGTGGGCAGAAGTGTTTTGGGATGGCTCCCTAAAAGTAGTGGGAATAGGCCCTTTACCTCTTCTTCTTCTGCCTGCTGGAATGTGGATGTGATGGCTGGTATAGGAGCAGCTGTCTTGGGTCATGAGGGAAGGGAAGTCACCTATTGGGGAGCAATAAGATGGAAGGGGCCTCGGACCTGAGGAGAATGTGCTGCAAAGCCACCTACCTGCCTAGCCACCTACCTGTGAACTTTTCACATAAGAGAAATATAAGCTTCCATCTTGTATAAGCTGCTGTAATTTGGGGTCTCTGTTACTCACAGCCAAACCTAATCGTAACTGGTACCCACACATGAAGTTCCATCTTAAGAATGGAGTGAAATGGAGGACGTGCATCTTCTGTGTGCCCGACTTAAGAAAATTTCCAAACAGAAAAGTTAAAAGGATGGTAATATAAATACTCCTATCAAAATCATCTAGGTTTAACAATGGTTAACATTTTGCTCCATCTCTAGTCACATATCCCTCCCTTTTTTTTAACCAAACCATTCGAAAGAGGCACACATCATACTTCAGCATGCAACTTTCTCTCCCACGTTTATTGAGACATAACTGACATACAGCACTATTTAAGTTCACGGTATACAGAATGACTTGACTTATATTGTGAGATGATCATAGTAAGTTTTGTTAATATCCATCATCTCCACAATAGTGTAAAGCAAATGTATTGCAATTAAAAATACATAAGCAAAACAAAAAATGTCCATCATCTCATAGATAGAAAAAAGTTTTCCTTTTCCCAAGAACTTTGAGGATCTCCTAACTCTAATAACTTTCAACTATACTGCACAGCAGGGCTAAACCCAGTCATCATGTTGCACACTACACTCCCAGGATTCATTTATCCTATAACTGAGGTTTGTACCTCTTAACCATCTTCCTCCAGTTCCCCTACTTTCCATTCACTGTCTCTGGCAACCACAAATCTGACCTCTCAATTTAGGAGTTCATTTTTTTTTTTTTTAAGATTCTATATATAAGTGAGATTATACAGTATCTGCTTTTCTCTGACTTATTTCACTTAGCTTAATGCCCTCAAGGTCCTTCTATGTGGTTGCAAATGGTAGGATTTCCTGTTTCATGGCTGAAGAATATTCCATCATATATAGACACACCAACATTTCTTTATCCATTTACCTGTCTGTGAACACTTAGGTTGACTCCATGTCTTAGCGATTCTCAGTAACGCTGCAATGTACATGGCTGGGGACAGGGCAGGGGTGGGGGTTGGCAGTGATGGTGTAGTTATTTCTTTGACGTAGTGTTTTTGTTTCCTTCAGATATATTCCCAGAAGTAGAACTGCTGGATTGTATGGTTAAAATGAAATTTTTTTTTTAAACTTTACTGATTTATTTTTGGCTGTGCTGGATCTTGGAAGCTGCATGCAGGCTTTCTTTAGTTGTGGCGAGTGGGGACTACTCTTGGGTTGCAGCGTGTGGGCTTTTCATTGTGGGGCCTTCTCTTGTTGCACAGCACAGGCTACAGAGCATGTGGGCTTTAGCAACTGTGGCCCACTGGCTTAGTTGCTCCAAGGCACGTGGAATCTTTTCGGACCAGGGATGGAACCTGTGTCCCTTGCACTGGCAGGCAGATTCTTATCCACTGCACCACCAGGGAAGTTCTCTACTTTAAAGAGGAACTCCACACTGTTTTCCATAGTGGTGGACTAATTTACATTCCCACCAACAGTGCCCAAGGGTTCCAACTTCTCCACATCCTCAGCAACATTTGTTCTCTCTTCTCTTTTTTGGTAAGTCATTCTAATAACCAAATTAACACTTCACTGTGGTTTTGATATGCATTTCCCTAATGACTAGCCTGCTGAATTACTGGTAATACAGTACCTTTTTGTGTACCTGTTGACCACTCATATAGAAGGAATATGTTTCCTTTTTTTCATAAATATGAAAACATTCATATTCATATGTTTCCTTTTTTTGGAAACAATGTTTATCCAGGTCCCTCGTCATCCCCCCACCCTTTCTTTTTCCCTGGCCACACCATGTAGCACGTGAGATCTCAGTCCCCTGATCAAGGATTGAACCCGCACCCTCCGCAGTGAAAGCTCAGAGTCCTAACCACTAGACCGTCTAGGAATTCCCTTTTGTCCATGTCTTAATTTTTTTTTTCCTGCTATTGAGTTGTATGAATTCTTTATCTATTTTGGATATAAACTCCTTAACAGATACGTTTGCAAATATTTTTCCATTCTGTAAGTTCACTTTGTTGATCGTTTCTTTGGTTGTGCAGAAACTCTCTAGCTTGATGCAGCCTCGCTTGTTTATTTTTGCTTTTGGTGTCAAATCCAGAAAGTCACTGCCAAGGACAAGGTCAAAGAGCTGACTGCCTGTTTTCTCCCAGGAATTTTACGGTTTCTGGTCTCACATTTAAGTCTTTAATCCGTTTCGAGTTAATTTTTGTGAGTGGTGTGAAATAGAGATCTGATTCCATTCTCTTACATGTGAATGTTTTCCCAGCACCACTTACTGAAGAGATTGTCTTTCCTCCATTAAGCATGCTTGGCTTTCTTGTCAAATACTAGCTAACCATACGTGCATGACTTTATTTCTCGGCTCTATTGGTCCATGTGTCTGTTTTTATGCCAATACTATTGTGTCTTGCTTTAAAGCTCCATGTTTTTTTAAAAAATATTTTTATTTACTAATTTGGTTGTACCAGGTCTTAGCTGTGGCACAGGGAATTGCCGATCTTCGTTGAGGCATGCAAAATCTTTAGTTGTGGCAGGCAAACTCTTAGTTGCAGTATGTGGGATCTAGTTCCCTGACCAGGGATCAAACCCTTGCCCCCTGCAGAGAAAGTGCAGATTTTTAGCCACTGGACCACCAAGGAAGTCCCTGCTCTAGTAAATTAACTGAGCAGAAGGAGTTCATGGGAATTTCTAGTTTGCGGCCAGTTGCTCAGAAGCACAGGTGACAACCTGGACTCATGATCGGCATCCAAAGTGGAGGGTGGTCTTGTGGGACTGAACCCTTTGCCTGTGGGGTCTGATTCTGCCTCTAGGTAGATAGTGTCAGAACTGAGTTGAATTCTCTGTCACCCCACGGTATGTACACATTGCTAGCTGGTGGGGGGAAGCCTACACACACACACACTTCGGAATTGGGTCCAGGAACCTTTTTCAGTCACACACCTAGGGCAGAGTGGAGCTGGTATTTCAAGGCAGAGTCTGGTTGACAGAGCCACCCAGTCCCTGCCCTGTCCTCAGGCAGCCTCCAAGAGGAATTCCTACTTCCCCCATTTTGTCACAAGTGTCACAAGGCTTCCAAGGCTTCAGAGAAAGTCAACAATTTGAAGATGGGAGACTGAAATCCTTCCTTCTGACTCTGGATGCTATTTCCCAGAAAAGTGTCTTCAGCCAGGAGATCAAGGGTGGAGCTAACTGTGCTGTCTTTATAGTGGGCACCGAGCCCAGGAAACATGGCAAGTGTGAGTTGAGATGTGCTGAGCCAAATACAGGCTAGATTTCCAAGACATTAGTATGCCCCAAGATGTAAGACACCTTGTTAATAATTTTCTATTGATTCCAAGATGAGATGACATTTTTTTTTTCTTGTGGCTGTGCTGGCGGCTTGTATCAAACCCACACCCCCTCCAGTGGAAGCATGGAGGTTCAAGGGAAGTACCAAGATGGCAATATTTTTAATATATTGGATTAACTAAAACACCTTATTCATTTCACTGGTTTCTTTTTACCTTTTTAACATGGCAATTAGAACATTTAACGTCACATATGTGGCTGGCATTCTATTTCTATGGAACCACTCCAGGCTAAGGACTCTCCATTTTAACCAGTACCTTGAAACATTCTGAAGCAGGCCATTAAAGCATTGTGCTCACAGATGCATTCTGTACCAGAATACCCAACTCCGGAGTCCAGTTTCCTGCAAAACCTTTTGCACCTTCAAACGTCTCAGTGTAAGACACACACTCTAGAGGTTTTCAGATGATTTGAAACTTAATGCATCAAGGGGAAAAAAGCCACAACACAGAAGTGAGTTCTTTCACCTCTGAATGTGCCAGCCACCCTTCTCATGAACATGAGTATTCAGGGCCTCTTGGCTGTAGAAGAACTCTTTGATCTTTGATCTTCACTGCGGGCATGCGGGATCTTTAGTTTCTGCACGTGGGATCTAGCTCCCCAACCAGGAGGCTGACTTGACTCCAGTCTTTCATTTCAAGCCGAGTGCAATTTCTTGCAGTCAGGTTTGTTTGTCCAGGGCTCATTGGTCAGGGATGGAAATACCGAGAGTTTAATGATCTGGGAAGGTGGTGGAAATGGATTCCAAGCCGGATTGCACTCAATTGCGGGACCCAGGTTGTGTGTTGACTCAGCCGGAGTCCCAGGAGGGGCCCTCCGCAGCCCTAGGGGGCTTGGAGCTGCACGGCAGCCTCTCAAACGGCAACGCTGCTGCCTCCAATTCTCTGCCTAAGGCCTCTCAGAGACTGAATTCAGTGGTTCAAAGCCGGAGGGTGGGTTCCCAGGGATGGAGGGGATGACAGCGGGTGCGAACCAGGGTATGGGTTTGGGCCAGCAGCCAGCTCAGCTCCAAGGCCTCAGTCTCTATCTGTAAGGTGGGAGTGTCAGGACCGATGGAAAGGGTCGGGGGTGGTGGGTGGATTCAAAGAGATGGAGCGTGGAACTCAGAGAGTGTACTGGTCTCCTCAGGCTTCTGTAACAAACGACCAGACGTGGTGGCTTCAAGCAACAGGACTGGAGCCTCAGTGTTCTGGGGGCCAGAATTCTGAAGTCAAGGTGTGGGCAGGGCTGCACGCCAGCTAAAGCTCCAGGGGAGGCTCTCTCCCGGCCCCTTCCGGTCCCTGGCTCGTTGACCGCACCCGTCCTTCTCCATCTCCGTTTTCACATTCACATGGCCATCGTCTCCGTGTGTCTGTGCCTCCGTCCAAATTTCCCTCTTTTTAAAAAATATTTATTTTTATTTATTATCTGGCTGTGTCGGGTCTCAGATGCAGCATGCAGGATCTTCGATCTTTATTGGGGCATGCATGACCTTTAGATTCGGCATGTGGGATCCAGTTCCTTGACCAGGGATCAAACCAGGGCCCCCTGCATTGGGAGCTCGGAGTCTCATCCATTGGACCACCAAGGAAGTCCCTTCGTCTTCTTGTAAGGACACCAGATGTTGGATTGAAGACCCACACTAACCTAGGATGACCTCATCTCAGCTTGATTACATCTGCAGAGACTTCATTCCCCAATAAGGTCACATTCACAGGTGTGGGGGTTTTGAGGGGGCACTTTTGGAGAGGGACACCTCAATTCGCCAAAGCAGTGAAGCAGTGGGGCTGACAGGCCTCCAACTCCTACTGACAATGGGCCTTTTTGTACCAGGGGCAGAGCCGGGCCGAGGTTGCAGCCTGGAGAAGGCACGCAAGACGTAGCTCACGGATCTCAGAGGGGAAATGATAACAAATACACACACGTGGGAGGAGGGCAGGAGGTGGGAGAATGCCAGTGTGAGAACTCAGCATGAGGGGTCCTCACACAAGGTGGTCAGGAGGGGCTTCTTGGAGGAGGTGTCATTTAGCAGAGACCCGAGCATGGGAAAGACGGGAGCAGGCAAAGGGCTGGGAAGATCATCCCCAGCAGGGAACACATAGAGCAACTGGAAGGCGTCAAGGACTCGGGTATGTCCAAGGGCTAGGCAGTGTCCTTGGTGTGAACTTTGTCAATTGAAAGTGCATCAGGAAATCACTGGGCAGTTTTAACGAGAGTGACTTAATCTGACTTTTATGTTTTGTTTTTTTAAAATCACTAACCAAAAAAGTAGTAATTAAAAAAAAAAGTCACTCTAGCTGATTTGTTGAGAAGGGACCCTGGGTAGGAGATAAGCAGGAAAGCGCTCACCCAGAAGGCCTAAGGCCACTTTCCAGAAAGGTTTGCAAGTTGGGCCCTTGGCCAGCATCTGGGAACGTGGATTTCTGGACTGTGAGATTGGGATGCATAAGAAATAAGTAGCCTCCATCCCCATTTCTGGCACAGGCTCCTAAAAACCTTGCAATTTCCTAAGTGATAACAGCAATAAAGGTGTCTTGATAATTCACAGCCCCTTTCACACATACCTGTGTTTGTTAATCAGGTGATTCTGAAAAGCCTCTAAAGATGTAGGCTGGTTGCCAAGGGAACCAACTTGGTTTTTAAAGGGTTGAGCCTTTCGATTGACCCTCCTGACCTCTTGGGAGGAGGTGAAGGTTGAATCCATCACCAGTGGCCAATGAGTCAATAGAACTCGGAACGTAAAAGCTCCGAGTCCTGCCCACAAACCCTGCCCCATGCACCTCCTTCACCTGGCTCCTATCACCTTTCATAAAAAAACAACTATCTACGAGTAAACAGGTTTCCTGAGTTCCACAAGCAGCTTTAGGAAGTTACTTGAACCCAAGGAGGGGATGCGTCATTGGTACTCTTGATCTATACCAGCCAGTCAGAGGCACTGGGGACAACCTGGCCGAGTGTCTGAAGTGGGGGCAATTGTGGGACTAAGCCTCTGACCTGTAGGATCAGATGCTACCTCCAGGGAGGCAGGGTCAGAACTGAGTTCAATCTGGGCCTGGAGGTTCTGCACAAACAATGTGGTTCATGCTGATACCTGCTTTCGTTCCAGGAGTCTGGAATTTAGAAGGTGCAAGGCAGAGGGTGCCTACATGACCAGCCCCCCAGTAAACACCCTGGGTGCTGAGTCTCGACTGGATGTCCCTGGTTGAGGACACTTCACATGGGGAACAAAGCGTGTCCTGTGTGACACCCCCACCCCCATCCTGGAGAGGGCTCTAGGAGCCTGTGCCTGGTTCCCCAGACTTCACCCCACGTGTCTTTCCCTTTGCTGACTGTGCTCTGTCCTTCCCTGTAACACATCACAGCTGAGGGTACCAACAAACGCTGGGTCCTGGGAGTCCTTCTAGAGATGCACGGGACCTGGGGGCGGGGGTGGTCTTGGCGATCCTGACACAGGCGGCTGCAGGCTTCCTGGAGAGAGGCAGCAGCCTGAACTCAAAGGCTTCCAGCAGCTGCCTCCTGATTCCTGGACCAGCACACTGACTTCCTGGGGATCACACACTGCTCCTTCCGATGATTCTGTGAGCACCTCATTCTCTGTATTAAATCACTTCCTGTCTGAGTAACTGGAGTAGTTTGTTATGGACCCCGACCACCCAGAGACTCCACCTCCAGTCCCTGAGGTTTGCCTGAGTGACAGTCGTGTCTGACTCTTGGAGATCCCATGGACTGCAGCCCATCAGGTTCCTCAGTCCATGGGATTCTCCAGGCAAGATTACTGGAGTGGGTTATCATCCCTTTCTCCAGGGGATCTTCCTGACCCAGGGATTGAAGCCAGGTCTCCTACATTGCAGGCAGATTCTTTACCATCTGAGCTAACAGGGAAGCCTAGGGACAGACAAGTTGGCACTACCCACCTACACCTTCTAAGTAGCATCTGGGAATCTCAGTTACTTACAAACACAACTATGATAATAAAATAGGTTCTCTTGTATCCCCTCCACCCCTGTCTTCTCCTGCACCATCTGCCCTGGATACCACTCCCATAATTTGAGAAGCACCAGAATGAAACACAGCCTTCAAATGAATGCCCAACACCTACCGTCGAGTCCAAGAACTTCCAAGAGCTCTGCCCAAACTTTCCACACGGTTTCCACAAACATGTCCACTCCCAGCACGAACCTCTCAGTCAGCCTTGTCAGGAACTGCAGAAATGAGAAAAGTCATTACCAACTCGGCCACAGCTTCCTTCTTCCCAGCCCAGCCAAGTTTACACTTGAACGAGAAAACACAGCCAGCCGATGACAAAGGCCACCCCAGGGCTTGGCCAAATCGCCCAGGGAATTGATGGAACTTGGGACTAGCTCAGGGTGCCAAGAACCGAGAGAATATGGTCAAATCTCCCTCCTGGACTTCCCTGGTGGTCCAGTGGTTGAGAACCCACCTGCCAATGCAGGGGACATGGGTTCGATCCCTGGTCTGGGAAGACCCCACATGCCGTGGGGCAACAAAGCAGGTGTGCCACAACTACTGAAGCCCGTGAGCCCTAGAGACCGTACTCAGCAAAAAGAGAAGCCACGGCAATGAGAAGCCTGCACACTGCAACTAGAGAGTAGCCCCAGCTCTCTGCAACTAGAGAAAAGCTGCCTGCAGCAACAAAGGCCCAGCATAGCCAAAAATAATAAATAAATAAGAAAAATATATTTTTAAAAAAGTCTCCTTTCTACAGGTGGAGGGGTCCATCGGAGAAGCCAGGAGCCCTCCGCAAAGCTGCTCACTTCACTTTGATTACTCCCAGAGCCCTCTGCTGACTCTTGTCAAAGTCCCTGCCTGAATTCTCATTTCTAAATGGTGGGAGGTGTTGCAACCAACCTATTTCACCTGGAGGCTGGGCGCTGCTGCACGGGAGCAACTCTAAGGGGCGAGAATGGCGGTTTTCACAGTTGAGTCCCACCATCACCTCTCGGGCTCATGCAAACGATGGAGACGCACCTCCATCCCAGTTTTAAGGACCCAGGGGCCTTGGAGGGCTGCAGTAGCTCTCCCAATATGAACACAAAGTGCAGCTTCATTTCACTTTATTTTTTAAAAATAAGTGATATGCCATACACATGGTATAGCCTCACTTCCTACAACCTGAATCCCCTTCCAGAGACAACACTGTTACCACTCGCTTGTATATCTTCCCTTACTTGCCCAGGTGAAGAATGGCACAGACAGGGGCTTCCCTGGTGGTCCAGCAGATAAGATGACTCTGCGTTGCCAATGCAGGGCGCCTGGGGTTTGATTCCTGGTTAGGCCCACATGCCCTGCAGTGTGACCAAAAGATAAAAAGGAAATGACCCCACCCCCCCACACCTACTAAATTATACACTTTAAATGGAGACTGTATAGTATTAATATATGAATTATTCCTCAATAAGTTGCTATTTGAAAACCGGAAGGATACTAGCATAACACTGCAAATCAACTGTACTTCATTTATTTATTGGCTGCATTGCATCTTTGTTGTAGCACTCAAGCTTAGTCGCCCTGTGGCATGTGGAATCTTGTTGGACCAGGGGTGGAACCCACGTCCTCTGCATTGGCAGGTGGATTCTTAACCATTGGAGCACCAGGGAAGTCCTCAACTATACTTCTGTTTTTCAAAAAAATGCTTTTCAAACTGAAAGAGTAAGAAATAATAATGGAACAGTTGACATTAAGAAAAAAATAATGTAGGAATGACAGAAGGAAGTATCTATGTCAGGGAAAAGAGAGTCCCTGGACCTCTCTTGGATAGGGGTAGGTGGGTGGGGGCATTTTGGAGAATGTACCATCCCCTGGAGAGAAGACACACCGGTGTCCATTTAGTTATAATTCTTTTCTTGTTAAAGAGTTTCACTGACATATCATTTACATACCATAAAGTTCTCGGCTTTAAAACGCACGATTCAATGTTGTTTTTTTTAAATCCCCCATAATTGAATTTTAGAACATCTTCATCACCCCAAAAGGAGTCTTGTCCCCACCTGCAGTCGCTCCTCATTCCCTCCTCCCCTCAGCCTAGGCAACCACTAATCTTCCCGTCTCCACAGTTGTGCCTTTCCTGGACTTTCTGTACACACAGAGTCAGGCAATCTGTGCCCTTTTGTGCCTGGCTCCTTGCACTCAAAATAATAATATCAGGCTTCACCCATGTGGCACCCATGTGAATCGGTACTTAATTCCTCTTTCTTGCCAAAGAGCATTCCCTTCGGGGTTCTCCACGCTTTGTTCCTCCTCTCGTTATTCTTTAAAAGCATCACAATTTGTGCCCATTTGTCCATAGGCAGCAATTTCTACATTTTGTTCAAGTGGAGGAAAAGGGAAAGGACTCCCTGGGGCACCTGGGGAAAAGATCAGCAGGCCTTTCAAGGGTACCAGCTCCCCTGAAAAGGGTGTGGGAAAGTAGCTATTTGGGGAGGAAGAGACATTACAGCTTCTGCTGCCTCTGACCCTCTCTGTGCCTCAGTTTTCTCAGCTTTAAAATGGGACTAGGGAAGAATGGACATTAGGGAACTTCCCTGGTGGTCCACCAGTGGGTAAGAGTCCGTGCTCCCAATGCAAGGTGGCGCGAGTTCATTCCCTGGTCAGGGAACTAGATCCCAGATGCTGTAACTAAGAGTTCCAATGCTGCATCTAAAGATCCCACGTGCTGCAACTAAGACCCAGTGCAGCCAAGTAAATAAATATTAAATTTAAAAAAAAAAAAGATGTGGGGACTGCTTAGGTTGCCTGTGTCAGATCGGAGGACGAATGGGCAGCAACCCAGTGTGCCCAGCAAGGTTGGAGGTCCAGTCCTCTCTCCAAACAGAGTCATCTCCTTCCCACCGAACAACTGTCTTTGGGCAGGCGTTGGGAAACCCAAGGGCCCAGACAGGACCTGGCTGTGCTCAGAGGAAAGTTCAGGCCGACCTTGGGGACCAGCCGGGGCAGGACAGGGTGATACATGGAAAGGCTCACGTGGGCCTTTGGGACTGGGTGGGTGGGAACACTCGCCCCCTGGGGCTGACACCGCTCACTGTGGCCTCTGCTTCAACAAGTTAGTCCTTGGTTCCCTGTCTGTGTGAAGACACAGGAGCCCTGAGGGGGTTCTGTGGGCAGCACTGTGTTCCTCCAAATCTCAGTAAAGATGAAATGAGGTCAATGTGGAGAACCTGGATCCAACAGGACTGGGGCCCTTCTTGTAAGAAGAGATGAGGGGCCTCCCCACAGGTCCTCCAGTGGTGAGGACTCTGTGTGGTCAATGCTACAGGCGCAGGTTCCGTCCCTGGTCAGGGAACTAAGATCTCACATGCTGTGCGGCATGGCAAAAAAAAAGTTAACACTGCATCTGATGGGGGGAAAAAAATTAAAAAAAAAAAAAAAGAAAGAAAATGAACCCACTCCAGTATTCTTGCCTGGGAAATCTGGATAAAGGAGTCTGGTGGGCTACAGTCCAAGGGGTTGCAAAGAGTCAGGCATCACCATGCCCATGTTTAACTGAATCTCTGCTATACATCTGAAATTAACCCAACATTGTAAATCAACCATACTCCAATAAAAAAATTTTTGAAAGGAAAAAGAGAAAAAGAAAATGGGGACACAGACATGCACAGAGAAAAGACCACTTGAGGACACAGGGAGAAGACAGCCATCCGTGAGCCATGGAGAGAGAGGCCTCAGAAAGCAGCAGCCTGGTATACACCTTGATCTCAGGTTTCCAGCTTCCAAAACTTCCAGATGATATTTCTGGGTGAGTCAGCCAGACTGTGGCCCTTCCTCACGGCAGCCCTGCAGACTAAGGTGGGGTTCAGCGAAGCCCAGAGCCTGAAGCAGTTCACAGAAATAGGTGAAAAGCCAAACCAACGGCGCAGGTTGTATGTTTTTTCTACAACTTATAAAATATAGCCAATATTTTATAATAACTATAAATGAAGTATAACCTGTAAAAAGTGTGAATGTTGTACACCAGGAACTCAAGACTATACATTGTTCAATCATATACTGCTGCTGCTGCTGCTAAGTCGCTTCAGTCGTGTCTGACTCTGTGCGACCCCATAGACGGCAGCCCACCAGGCTCCCCCGTCCCTGGGATTCTCCAGGCAAGAACACTGGAGTGGGTTGCCATTTCCTTCTCCAATGCATGAAAGTGAAAAGTGAAAGGGAAATTGCTCAGTCGTGTCTGACTCCTAGTGACCCCATGGACTGCAGCCCACCAGGCTCCTCCAGCCATGGGATTTTCCAGGCAAGAGCACTGGAGTGGGTTACCATTGCCTTCTCCGAATCATATACTACTGTACATCAACTATACCTCAATTCAAAAATTTAATAATAGAATTAAACAAAACAAATCAAACCAAACAAAACTTGGGCATTCCCTGGTGGTCTAGTGGTTAGGATTTGGACTTTCACCGCAGTGGCCCAGGTTCGATCCCTGGTCAGGAAACCGGATCCCAATTCAAATGAAGCACTTTTGCATAAAGATGTTTTGAGTTGGTCAGGGAAATAGAAAAATGGACTTGGGATGGTTATTAAAAAATTGTCAGGAGCTGTGATGATGGTATTGTGCAAAACATTTTTGCAAAATGTTTATCTGTTAAAGACAGAGACTGAAATATTCAAAAGTGAACCAATATGTCTTGGATTAGCTTTAAAATACTATGCCAGGCTTCAAACATTTTTTTGATGGAGGAAGAGATACAACAAGAATGTCAAAACTGGGTGAAGGGTATAGGGGTTCATCATACAATTCTTTCTCCCTTTGTGTCTCTTGGGCAATATTCAGGATGAAAAGTTAAAATTAAAAAGATTCAAGTGAGCCAACTCAGGAGGCCCGCGGCTGCGGCCAGTCCAAGGCAGAAGACACAATTACTCCAGCTCAGCGTTTCATCGCCCCATCCTAAATCTGGAGGATGTCCTAAACTCTCCTCACCCCCATTACCCCCAAGCACATTTAAACTGGCCCAAGCATCTGTCTCCATAAGAAAAGCAGCAAAGGAGCAGTTTAGAGGTTGCCTAAGGATCTGAGGAATAGGAAGTAAGACAAAGTTAATGGGAACTGAAGTGCTGGAACACACATGAGGATCAGGAATGAGTTACAAAGGGGAAAAGCCACCTCTGGGAGGGTGGGTCAAAGCCATGGGACAAGATGACACCAAGTGTCCTGACATGCTGCCCTCTTAAAGACACAAGGCCCTCAGGTAGAATTCTTACTGGAATGGCAGGTCCTCAATCTAACCCTGAGGAAACAAATTAGATGCATCCTGGGACAACTGAAAAACCAACTGGGTGTCAAAACCACAGGGAGAGGGACTTTTCTGGTGGTCCAGTGGTTAAGACTCCATGCTTCCAATGCAGGGGGCAAGGGTTCGATCCCTGGCTGGGTAACTAAGGTACCATGTGATATGTGGTGAGGCCAAAAAGTAAGATAAACCACAGGGAGAAACCATGTCAGTCCCACTAGAACGGTTACACTCAAAAAGACAGACAACCATCAACAGATGAATGGAGAAAGATGTGATCTATATAAACACACACACACAAACCAGAATACTAATCAGTCATAAAAAAGAATGAAATTTTGCCATTTGCAACAACTTGGATGGACCTGGAGGGTACTCTGCTTAGTGAAATGAGTCAGACGGAGAAAGACAAATAATGAGACATCCCTGGTGGTTCAGTGGTTACAACTCTGTGCTTCCACTGCACGGGGTGCAGGTCCTGGTTGGGGAACTAGGATCCGATGTGCTGTGAGGCAACGACAAAAAGAAAGACAAATACTGTATGATAGCACTTCGGGGGGAATCTAAAAAATATAACAAAGTAATGAATATAACAAAAATGAGGCAGACTCACAGATACAGAGAACAAACTAGCGGTTACCAGCAGAGAAAGGGAAGAAGGGGATGGACGAGATAGGGGTAGAGGTCTAGAGATACAACTACTATGTGTAAAATAAGTCACAAGGATATATTGCATAGCACATAGCTGATATCCTATTATAATAGCTATACATGGGATATAGTTCAAAGATATGGAATCATTGGGTTGTACACCTGAATCTAGTATAATATTGTAAATCAACTATACTTCAATTAAAAATAAATTGAATTAAATATATCCGAGGGGTGGTGGGGAAGACAAGAACGTATGTTGGCGAGGATGGGGAGAAACTGGCATCCTTTTATACTGCTGATGGGAACGTCAAATGGTACCACTGCACAGAAACTCCTTGACGTGTCAGAGCTGCCATGTGCTGTGCTGGGTGCTTAGTCACTCAGTTGTCCAACTCTTTGCGATCCCATGGATTGTCCATGGGATTCTCCAGGCAAGAATGTTGGAGTGGGTTGCCCCTTCCTCCAGGGGATCTTCCCAACCCAGGGATGGAACCCAGGTCTCCCGCATTGCAGGCAGATTCTTTACCGTCTGAGCCACCAGAGAAGCCCAGAAATTCCATGCCTAGGTACATAATCCAAAATATATAGTCATGAAAAAACTTGCACATGAATGTTCAGAGCAGCACTGTTCATAGTAGCCAAAGAGTGGAAACAACCCAAATGACCATTAACTGATAAGTGGATCAAAGGAAAACCCTAAGAAGGAATGAAATACTGACAAAAGCTTCAAAATGGATGAACCTTGAAAACATGCTGCTGGGTGAAAGAAGCAAGATGCAAAAGACCACCTACTGTCTGACTCCATTTATAGGAAATGTCCAGAATACATACGCGAATTCATAAGAACAAAGAAGATTATGGGCTGCCAGGGGTTGGGGGAGATGGGGTGACCACTAAGAGATTTAGGGTTTAAGGCGGGGAGGAGTGATGAAAATGTTTGTAACTGATTGTGGTGGTGTACAGAAATGTGGTAAAATGTACAAAATGTGATGATGTACAACCCCACTGAGTATAATAAAAGCCACTGAACTTTCAGTGAATGAATTGTATAGTATCTGAATTATAGCTGAAATAAAGCTGTTAAGAAAAATAAGACATGAACATCAAGGTCATAAAAGCACCCCCTACTCCCATTCCCAAAAGGGTAAAAGGGACTTTCATAGATTAAAAGGAACTAAAGAGGCATTAAAACCAAATGCAATGAGCTGTTGCTTGGATGCTGTATTTTTTTTTTTAAGTTATAAAGGAAATGTGAATATGGGCTATATATTACAAAATGTTATTGAACTAAATTTAAGTTTTGGGGCAAAGGGGCCATGGTATCATGGCTCTGTAGGAGAAAATATCATGTCCACAATTTACTTTAAAAAAAAAAAAAAAAGTGTATGTGTGTGTGTGTGTTTGTAGAGAAAAAGAAACAGTCTGGGGAGAATATGGTGATCCTAGGTGGAGTGTCTCACTGTTAACTTATTCAATTCTTCCAGCTTTTCAAAGAAAAAGTCAGACAACATTATTTTGATGATGGTGATGTTTTCAGGGGTGTATCCATATGTCAAAATTTACCAACGCGTACACTTTTGTCCCACTTTAAATGTGTGCAGTCTATGTCGATGACACCTCAATAAAACTGTTAAAATGTTGGTGGGGGAAAAAAAAAGACTGGAAAGTGTCAAAGTTATTCTGCTCAAAATATTTTCTTACAAACCAAAAAAAATGCCAGCCTCTTAAAAAGAAAAAGACTAACAGTTTCAGTAATGGCAAAGGAAAACAAAAATCAGTTCCCAGTAAAGATGCCACTGGATTCCGAAAAAGTGAAAAGATCGCCTATCTCACAATAAAATAATAAAACCAAATAGCTTACTGACACCTCTTTGGAGAGGTATTGGAAAGCAGCCCTCACATGTATGACAGGAATGGAAACTGGTGTAACTGGGGAACATTTCAGTAATGTCTCTCAGTACTCAAAATGCATATGAACTGGAACTGTGTATAAAGGACATGGCAGACAAAGCTAGTTTATGTTGTCAGAGTTAGGAGAGAGGTTATCTTGGGGCTAGGGGATTGGACCCCTATATTTCCAGTGCAACATGTGGGTCACATGGGCATGTTTGGTATATGACAATTCATTTCACTGTATACTTAACACAGAAAAGTGCACTAATTATATTTCAATTAAAAATCTTAAAATGCACAGACCCTTTGGTTCAGCAATTGAATTTCTAACAATTTACAGATGAACTTGTATATGCACACTCCAAAAAATTTAGATAGAAAAACCTTTACTGCAGCCAGGATTGGAGTGGCCAATCCAGTCTAGTCGGAAACTGACAAAACATGGACCATCAGGAGGAGTTGGTTAAATGAGGGTACATCTTTATACTAAACACACCAGATGAATCCTTCTTATATCTTCTATCATTTTACTAAACACTTATTCAGTGCCTGGTATTGTACACCATGACTAGTCACATTCAACCTGCCAATTATCTCCTTTGCACAAAGGAGACACACAGAGGTCAAGCAACCGGCCCAAGGTCACAGAGCTAGTAAGAAGCAGAGCTGGGATTCGAACCCAAGTCTGTGGGAGAGCAAGGCCTAGGTTCTGAACCAGAAGGGCTGGGGTTAATTTTAGACAATTCCTAGATAGAACATAGAGTGTTTCATTAAATACCCTCAAACTTTACAACCCACTAAGAAGGTCTGGCTTGTTGAAAACTATAGTTGCTAGTAGATTGTTTTCCTTTAATTATAGTTAACAGAGCAATTTCCCCAAGTCTCGCTGGTCTAGGCCATACTCCACAGGAAATGTCAGGGAGCCTCATTTTGGATGCTCCACTGATGGAGGGGCACAGGGAGGGTCGTACACCAAAAGAGCAGTGAAGGTACCAGCGCGGACTCCAGACCCACTGTGTACATGTGTGTGCATACTCCGTCGTGTCCGACTCTTTGGAGCCTTCCAGGTTCCTCTTACCATGGGATTCTCCAGGCAAGAATACTGGAGTGGGCTGTCATTTCCTATTCCAGGGGATCCTCCTGACCCAGGGATCGAACCTGCATCTCCTCCATTGACAAGTGGATTCTTTACCACTGCACCACCTGGGAAGCCCCACTGTGCCTGGGTTCAAATCCTGGTTCTGCCACCCAGGCTGACCTGAAGCCAGTCACTTTACCATTCTGTGCCTCAGTTTCCCTGTCTGTAAAATGGAAATATTAACAGTACCAACCTTATAGGCCTGTTCTAAGGATGAAGTGAGTTATTCTATTTATAAAAGGACTCAGAACAGGGAGCATTTATTTGCTAGAAGGGATGTCGCCCAATTCACAAATTGCTGATTAAAGCCAATTAGATAAAAAATAATAATAATAAAGCCAATTAGATCTTAAAAAAAAAAAAAGGCATGGATTTCCCCGGTGGTTTGGTGGTTAAAACTCTGCACTTCCACTGCAGGGGGCATGGCTTTGATCTCTGGTTGGAGAACTAAGATCCCTCGTGCTGCTTGGCCAGAAAAAAGGAGGTGTATTTTAAACAAACATGCGTGCTAGGTTGTGTCAGTCGTCTCTGACTCTATGCCACCCCATGGACTGTATGTAGCCCACCAGGCTCCTCTGTCCATGGAATTCTCCAGGCAAGAATACTAGAGTGGGTTGCCATGCCCTTCTCCAGGAGATCATCCTGATCCAGGAATCGAACCCACGTCTCTCATGGCAGGAGGTTCTTTACCACTAGTGCTACCTGAGGAGCCCTTCCAATATCTGTCTAAATTATTAACAAATATTAGTTAGTATTACGGTCATCCCTATTGAAAGCACAAACCTTCCTCCAAAAGGAATTCTGATTTCAAGATTCTCAGATACTTTGCCAGAACACAGCTGTATTATTGATACCAACCCACATCTGAACCCCTAAATATCTACTTTGTATTTCATGTCTGTGAATCTCAGATTCCTAGATAGAATGATCAGCCTAGACATGGTGGCTTGTGCTAAACCCTCCCCAAAAAGGGCCATACTTCTTTTTGCTGTGAGAGAAAGTAGCTCAGCCGTGTCTGACTCTTTGTGACCCCATGGACTTTACAGGCCATGGGATCTCCAGGCCAGAATATTGGAATAGGTAGCCTTTCCCTTCTCCAGGGGATCTCCCCAACCCAGGGATTGAACCCAGGTCTCCCGTATTGCAGATGGATTCTTGACCAGCTGAGCCACAAGGGAAGGTCTTTTTGCTGTAAAACAAATGATTTCTGCCTTCAAATGGCTAAGGCACACAGTAGGAGAGAGGTGCAGATTCACCCTGCATACTCAGGCAGTCTGAATGGCCACTTCTCTGCACTCAGGTGTTCTTGTGCTCTCCCTCTGTAGTCAGCTACAAAGAGATATTCCCCCCCCCCCCCCCCCCCCCCGCCCCATTACCCACAACCTTTACAGCTTCTCAGAACACCCATAGGAGAGGATGGTCAGAAATTAACAGCTTTCCTAACAAATTAACTTATATTTCATCTCATCCGATTAGAATATTCAGCCAGTCTGATCTGAGATTTAATGTTTTCTTTCCCCTTCATCTCAAGCAGCAGAAAACATTTTTTTAAAACCTGAAAGCGCTGCCAGCAGGGATAAGCAACCAAGATTTGAGCCTTGGCCAGGATATAACTAACAACAGTATCTGATACTGATTCAGCCATGACTCTGGGCCAAGAAGGGACCAACGATTCATAATTACAAGAGGAGATGATTACTATCCCCATTGAAGGAATAAAGAGACCGAGCCTCAAAAAAGTGAAGCCAGTTGCCTGAAGCCATCCAGTCAGAACTGGAACTTTTCTCCACTCCAAAAGCCCAGGGCTGGTGCAGAGCAGAGAGCTTAAGAGAAGGAGCACTATGGGCTGTACTCCAGGAACTGCCTGACCACATGCAACCGTCCCCCTAGTTCACTTCCCCTTGCTCGGTGGACTTCTGGCCCCAGTGGTTCACCCAGCTGCCGAGGGCAGAGCGGGGAGAGAAAGGGCTTCTCCGGAGCGCTCAACACCATCCCCAGGGGCCAGGGGCTCCTCAACAGCTCCAAAGTAAATAAAAAGCTCCAAGTGAGAGGCCCGGCACACAGTAGGTGCTTAAACGGGTTACTGTGCCAGGTTGCCAAAGCAACGGAGCAGATTGCATTACTCTCATTCTTAAAAAAAAATAACAGTAAAATAATAAAAAGCCTAAATATCTTCAAAGCAAAAGGAGGAGGGCCTAAGGTGCTCAGGGGAAGCGGGTCGGCGGTAAGGCTACAGGAAATTCGGGGTTGCTGGGGAGAGCGCAGCAGCGTGGGGAGAGGGCGCCGGCGAGCAGGGCGCCCCCTGGGCAGCCGCCACGGTGCCTGGCTCACAGTAGGCGCTCATTCAAACGTGTTGAATGAATGAATGAGAGGCGCGGCGGCGTCAGAGCTGCTGAGAGGCGGCCCGGACTGAGTGTCCCCGGGAGCAAGGTTCAAGGAGAAGTACCGCATGGAACACAGGGCGCGCCGAGGCCCTGCGCACTAGACCTGCGCCGGAACTCGCCCCCAGACACGACGCTGGCCCGGGTCGGCTCGGGCCACAGGCGGCAGGCCCGGAACCCCCGCCCCAGACCCGGGCCTCCCTCTTTCTGAGCCCCGGCCGGCCTGCAGCCCCAGAGGCCGCGCACGGCCCAGGAGGGCCCTGGGCGCCAGGTGCGCGGCGGCCGAGGCAAGGTGACCGCGGGCGCGGGCCCAGCGCCCACCTTCTGAGCGGCGCGCACGTTGTCCTCGCCGAACAGGCTGCTGACGCTCTGCGAGAAGCTGTTGACCGTGCGGCGGTAGCTGTTCTTCTCGGTGCCGCCGCGGCTCCGCGCCCCCTGCGCGCCCGGGGCCACCAGCCCGAGCAGCAGCAGCAGCAGCAGGAATCCAGTCCGGGCCCGGGGTCCTCCCGAAGCGCGCGCGCCCATCCTGGAGCCGGCGGGATGTCGGGTCAAGAGGAAGGATGAGGGCCGCACGGTGGGACGCCGCGGCTCCGGCGGGGATCGCGTTGGCGCGCTAGGGGGCCGCGCGCCGCACCTCTGCCCGCGCGCCGCCGCCGCCGCCGCCGCGCCAGCTGCCCCGCCCCGCGCGCAAAGGCGCGACGGCCCTGCCCACGCCTTGCCCCGCCCCCGGACGCGGGACCTGCCGAAGACCTGGCGGGAGCGCGGGACAGCTGTGAGGTTACCGATCTCCCCGCCCCCGTCCCCTGCCCAAGCCCTCTGTGACCTGGTGGGGCTTTAAATCTTTCTTTTAAAAAAAAAACCAAAACTTTATCTTAAACTTTTCTATAAAAAGCAACCCAAGATTGTAAAGGTGAAGCAGCGCCAACAGGAACAATGACTACCATTGATCGGGAAATATGAATTATATATATTTTGCATATCGTTGAATTTATAACACCCAATAATTGGCCACCTTTGCCGGTGGCAGGGGCACCAGCTTACTCATTCATTCTGAAATGTTTAAAAGAAAAGCATTAAGCACTCCCTCCTGCCCTTCTTGAATGAACTCTATTTCAGAGTCAGCAAATAGTTGAGAACGCGAAGTTCTTTTTAGGAAATCCAGGTAGTAAATGAAAAGGGAGTGAGAGAGATTAGAAAATAAGTTTGCACCCCTTAATGAAATGATGGACCAGGCCATGATCATCAACAGACTGAAACCAAAAGGTGACATGTTGGTGGAGAACTTGAAAATGGAGGGGCCTGGACCCACCAATCTTGGTGGTAGAAGTACCAAAGCCACCTGTGTGATGGATTCTTCCCAAAACACTTTGGACCCTAACTTGATGTGACCTCCACATCTAACTCATGGTTTACAGGAAACATAGGGAATGGAAGCAAAAAAAAATTAGCAACAGCAGAAGTTAAAGTCAGAATGTGGAACACTGAACAGCATAAATGACCTTAGTTTCTTCAATAAGTAAATGATATAAAAATAAAACAATTTTTGTCAACTCAGAGTGAAAAGTTATCTTTTAAAATATTTACTTTATTCATTTACTTGGCTGCATCAGGTCTTCATTGTGGCAGGCAGGAGCTTTCAATTGCAGCACGTGAGATCTAGTTCTCTGACCAGGAATCAAACCCAGGTCCCTTTGCACTGGAAGTATGAAGTCTTAGCCACTGGACCAGCAGGGAAGTCTCTGAATCTTGTTTTGAACTTACATATTTCTAGATTTCTGGTGAGGTTTTCATATATTCACTGGTGTATATTTCATCATCATCTTTTAAAAAAAATATTTAAAGTAAACTTTTAAGAAGTACAGTATACAAGACACCCTAGTGTTTCAGGTGGTAAAGAATCTGCCCGCAATTCAGAACTAGGGTTCGATTCCTGGGTTGGGAAGATCCCCTGGAGAAAGGAATGGCTACCCACTCCAGCACTCTTGCCTGGAGAATCCCATGGACAGAGGAGCCCAGTGGGCTATAGTCCATGGGGTCTCGAAGAGTCAGACACAACTAAGTGGCATACAAGCAGAAAAATATTCAGTCATAGGTGCTTCTCTATGAATTTAAACGACACACAAGGTGACCAGCACCCAGGTCAAAAAAAGGAACATTATCAGTTTTGCCAAAAGGCTTCCTTTGCCCTCCTGTTCACTATGCCCCCTCCAAAATTTAGGGGATTCATTTTTGCCTGTTTTTGAACTTATGTGAATTGGATCATAAAATATGATCTTTTGTGGCTGGCTTCTTTTGTTCATTATATTTATGAGATCCACACTGTTGTGTATTTTCCTTTCTCCTTTTACTTTATAGAATGTTCTTTATATCTTCTGGAGGTAATCCTTTGGTATATAATATTTTAGAAGAAAATAGAATGTACTATTACCAACCTAATAATAACTTTTTATTTACTTAAATAAGCATACTTAAAGAACTATAGACTGCTATTATCCTAAACAATAAAACCCATGAAAACACAAGTGTGATTTGCTCATTATAACTTTTCCCCCAAATCCTTTTTTTAATTAATTAAAAGAATGTTCATATGTATGCTATCAAAATCCTCTCATGCTCCACCTGTGTGTTTGTGGGGATTTGTTTTTGCTTTTCTGAAGAAGAGGGGAGCTTGTTCAGATTAATCACAGTTATCATTCATTCTCACGTTCGACAACTGTTACTTACCTACTTGGCAGCCAGCTCTTGTTCTGGGTTATTCAAATGCTTTTCCTGCAGCAATGACTTTAACTCTGGAATATAACTTTATCCTCTCTAAAATTCTAAAATAACTTCTAGCGCCTTCACTTTTTTTTTGATGATATAATTTACTTACCCTTAACCATTTATGCTTTTAATAGAAAAAAATGGAGACACAGTCAATTCAGTTCACTCAGTCATGTCCAACTCTTCACGACCCCATGGACTGCACCACGCCAGGCCTCTCTGTCCATCACCAACTCTCAAAGCTTCCTCAAACTCATGTCCATTGAGTCAGTGATTCCATCCAACCATCTCATCCTCTGGTGTCCGCTTCTCCTCCTGTCTTCAATCTTTCCCAGCATCAGGGTCTTTTTCAATGAGTCAGTTCTTCGGATCAGGTGGTCAAAGTATTGGAGCTTGAGCTTCAGCATCAGTCCTTCCAATGAATATTCAGGACTGATTTCCTTTAGAATTGACTGATTTGATCTCCTTGCAGTCCAAGGGACTCTCAAGAGTCTTCTCCTTCCGGCACTCAGCTTTCTTTATGGTCCAACTCTCACATCCATACATGACTATTGGAAAAACCATAGCCTTGACTATATGGACTTCTGTCAGCAAAGTAATGTCTCTACTTTTTAATATGCTGCCTAGACTGGTCATTGCTTTTCTTCCAAGAAGCAAGCATCTTTTAATTTCATGACTGCAGTCATCATCTGCAGTGATTTTGAAGCCCAAGAAAATAAAGTCTGTCACTGTTTCCATTGTTTCCCCATCTATTTGCCATGAAGTGATGGGATTGGATGCCACGATCTTAGTTTTTTGAATATTGAGTTAGTGAAGACACAATATAGCTGTTCTATTCACAAAATAATTACAGAATTCAGAAAATACAATATTTCCGAGTGCAATGCAAAAAATGTGATGTGGTCATGAAAATGCAAAGTTGTCTAATCGATGCCTTCTTTTACTTTTTCTGTCTTTGTAATGAAAATATTTAATGCCTTTTTTACTACACAAATAATGTTGCTTGTAAGAATATCAGAAAGTACAGATAAGCCAAAAAAAGAGGGAAGAAGACTGTGTTAGGAGTAGATTATATTTTTAAAGCCGACAAAACACTCTCACTCCCAAATTAATATTAGTAGATAATTCAGATTTAGAGGCTCAAACCATATTCCTGCGAACAGCCCTGGGCTTAAACAGAAGACTCTGTGGCACCTCAGGCCCCGCCCCTCCCTAACTTGGCCCCGCCTCGCTCCGCCCCCACAGGCCTTGATTTTTAAGGTGACCCCGCCTCTAACCCCGCCCCCAAGAGGTCTTTTAGTACCAGCTCTCGCGATAGCGTAGCCCGGAAGTTTTCCGTCCTGAACCTTGGTGGGGGCCCACGTGGGTTGGGCTTAGAAGTGCGCGGATCTTGCTATCCTACCTGCAGGAACAGGAGTTCGGGCGCCATGGGGAAGCTGCGCCGGAGGTACAACATCAAGGGGCGCCAGCAGGCGGCCCCCAGCACCTCGAAAGGCCCTCCCGAGCCGCCCCCCGTGCGGCTGGAACTGGAGGGTAAGAAGGCCCTGGACAGGGGCTGGGTTTCGGGTGAGAGACCAACCAGGGCCTTGGGGCCAGGGCAGGCCAGTGGGGCTGAAGGACGCCGGGACTATGTCTTGCTTCTGCGACTCCGGAAGGCTCCCGGAGAGAGGCCACCCACCTCAGATGATCCAAAGAAACGGGGAATAGTGACAGTTTTCGTTTTAACTGAGTTTGGAACAATACCTGGAGTTTCTTTCCAGTATGGTCGTAGTATAGCAACGTGGGGAATTTGGACAAGAAAATAAGATAATTACATTCATTTTGATGGCATCAATTATAACCTCCCTACCAGCGACCTTTAAGTTTGTATTTTTCAGCCCAGGTCTGTCTGTCTAGCTCCAGGCTGCTTGACATTTGCTAAGACTCCTCTGTTTTGTTAGGGAAGACTATGATGTGCTAGGCACTATTCTAGGAGAGTAACAGAAGATGAGATTAAGGCGGGAGAAAAATCCCTTCCGTGCAGTTTATATGCTTTTGGGAAGAAACAAGTAAAGAAAAACACAGAATATATAGAATATTTTGCATACATTCATACTAAACAGATAAAGTACAAGAGGTGTTTGGTGGGTTGCAGAGTTTCGTAAGGTAGACGGGGAAGGCCCCGTTGAGAAAGCATTGAATCCTTAAGACCTGAGTGCCATCAGAATGGCTGAGTGGAGATGAAATATTAAGTGGGGGCAGGATGGGTAGGACCTGGTGGGTCATGGTGAGAACAGTGGACCTGCAGGGTTTAGAGCAGAGGAGGAACAAGGCATGGGCTTAGGTTTTAACAGCATCACTCTGGTGCTGTGTTGAGGAAAAGCAGTAGAGGGCAAGAATCAGGGTGATTGGAAAGGAGGCTGCTGAGTACAGTCAGTAGGGCAGGAGTTGATGCTTGGTCTGGGGAGGCAGCAGCCGAGGATGTGTGAGGTAGTTGAATTCAAGATATATTTGGAAGATGGAGCTAATAGGATTTGCTGGCTGACTGTGCACAAGAACAAAGGAGATGTCAAGAATGAATCCCAGGTGTGGGGTCCAGTGGCTGGAAGCTGGAGAAGGCAGGGAGGGGCCAGCTTGGGAAGAGGCCAAGAGCTTGGATTTGGATATGAGTGTTTTGGAGGCCCTGTTAGATATCCAAGTAGAGGGATAGTCAGGCAGCTGTTGACTCAGATGCTTAGAAGAGGCAAGTCCAGGGGAGATAGCAGTTTGGAGTCCTCACTGTGTATAGATGATATTTATTAAGTCTGAAGACTGGACCATCTCTCACTGAGCAGTGAGTTTAGCCCAGTGAGGTGAGGGGAGACCCTTGGGAGTGTGGTTGTCCAGGGACCATGAAGAAGACCCACCCAACATTTGTGTCATGTTGCTGTGGGGTCAGAGAGGGAGAGGAGGACCCCTGGATGTAACACCGGGGAGCCCATCAGTGACCTTGATGCGTCCAGTTTCACAGGAGAGTTGAGGATGAAGTTATTGAATGAGTTCAGTTGTCTTGCTGGCCCTTGAAACTGAACACACTCCAAAGTTAAATTCATCCGGCTGCTTGTATAGGATCCCTGAAGCTCAGTCGGATTCAGGCATTAGGGAAGAGTGGGCCTAGATTCTGGAGGTGGAGGGAGGGAGAACCGGGCCCAATGGGGAAGCCTACTTCTCTTCACCCACTAACCAGCCTCCTCTTCCACACTCTCCTCTTGGACCCTGAAGGCAGTGAAGTTATGGGAAAGATTGTCAAGGGGAGAATCTGGAGTCTGAATTCCCTCCTCAGAAGTTGCAGGGATTGGCTGGGAGTTGAAGTAACTCACCTGACATCTCTGTGCCTCAGTTTTCTCAGCTGTCACATGGGTCCAGCAGTTACATACCTGTTCATAGGGGTGGTATTTTGGGAGAATATATTTGTAACTGAGAATGCTTTGAAAAGTAAAGACAGGCTGTGTCTTTACTGACCTGACCTGTGATGGGCATCGTTCGTTGTAGCAGCAGTGACAGCTCAGGAAGTGAGATAGACTGACAGTGAAGTGAGCGCAGAGGAGCCAGAGGTCTTTTAGACCCAAAGATTTGAGAAAAGTTTCTCACCCTCGAACAAGACATCTCCATTTATCCTTGAGACTTTTAGGGGCCAGAGGGACCTTA
Organism: Cervus elaphus; assembly: GCF_910594005.1. Classification (NCBI taxonomy): domain Eukaryota; kingdom Metazoa; phylum Chordata; class Mammalia; order Artiodactyla; family Cervidae; genus Cervus; species Cervus elaphus. The sequence goes on along the minus strand of NC_057819.1, from coordinate 21,681,830 downwards.
TAAGATTATAAAGCAGCTTGCCTTCTGCAAAGAGCCTTCTCTGATCACTGATCCAAAAGTTACCCTCTTTCTTATTTTTAGCATATCCCCCTCCCCTTTTTTCTTCCTATGGCATATTGGTTCCCAAATTTTTTCCTCTAAGGACATTTTTAACGTTCTTAAACATCGAAGACTCCAAAGTGCTTTTGTTAGTGTGAGTTCTGTCTATGGAAATTTATCATATTAGAAATTAAAACAGGGATTTGGGGGCTTGGGGTTTCTTTTTTGTTTTTGATTGACTTTTGGCTTCCCTGGATCTTTACTGTAGTGCACGGGCTTCTCTTGTTGTGGCACGTGGACTCAGCAGCTGCAGCACACGAGCTTAGTTGTGACGTAGGATTTTAGTTCCTCAACCAGGAATGGATTTGCACCGCTTGCAGTGAAAGCGTGGTGTCTTAACCACTGGGACCACCAGGGAATTCCCAAAAATGCTGACATTTAAAAATAGATATAACACAAGCTCAGAACTTAGTCCACTGTACACCCAGAAGAGAGTATCTTTTAGAGTTATTGTAAAAGTGGTTTTGACCTCACAGACTCTATGAAAGCAGGACCCTACTGGGAGGAAGACACTGGTGTAGTTTATTCCCTCCTTGCTGTACCTCCTTCTGTCTCCTCAAAACACAAGTATGGAGGTACCCCGACTCATGGCTGAGGCTGACCTGTGGCAGGTACTGGATGGAGAGTGTAGTAAAGGGGCGGCGGGCCTACATCCCCATTCCTGTGCAGGTGCTTGGATGGCTTGCACAGAGGGCAGGAGGGCCACCCCAGAGGAAAACAGCATTAAGATGCATCTTGAGACCCTAGGCATCCTCGCTGTCCAGCCTCCAGGGCTGTGGGTCAGGCGAGTGTATCTTTTCAGATAAGGACACGTTGAAAGGAGTCGATGCAAGCAATGCTCTTGTCCTTCCCGGGAAGAAGAAGAAAAAGACCAAAGCCCCTCCCCTGTCCAAGAAGGAGAAGAAGCCTCTGACCAAGAAAGAACGGAAGATGCTGCAGAGAATCTTAGACCAGAAGGAGAAGAAGAGCCAGGTATGCATGCTCTGTCTGCACTCAGCCCTCCAGACTGGCGAGGGATGGGGAGAGAAGGGGTCTGTGTCCCCTGACATGATCTCTGCAATAGGACCATCAGGTGGAACTTTCTGGAATGAAGGACAAATTCTTTGTCTGCAGCATACAGTACACTGGTCACCAGCCATGTGTGACTGTTGAGCACATGAGATGTGGCCAGTCAGATTGAGAAATTGATTTTTTTTTTTAATATATTTATTTGACTGCACCTGGTCTTAGTTGCAGAATGCGCGATCTTTAGTTGCAGCATGTGGGATCTAGTTCCCTGACCAGGGATCAAACCCAGGCCCCCTGCATTGGGAGCATGTCCAGCCACTGGACCACCAGGGAAGTTCCAGAGGAATTGAATTTTTAATGTGATTTGGTTTTAATTAATTTAAATGCAAATAGCCACATGTAACTAGTGCCGCATGTGGGACATGCAAAATCAGAACCTTCCAGCCTTTGAAGGAAGACATGCTTCTGGTGTGTCTGTCAGTCTGGAATCGGTTCAGGTTTATAGAGACCAGGTTTGTTGAACTAGGAGTCAAGTCGATCAACGTGCTCACTCTTTATTCTCCACCCCACATTCATTTTGTTTGTTTTTTAAACTTTATCCTAGAGAGTTTTGGCCTTTTTTGCTTAATGTTTTCTTAAGGAGAAAATTTTGTATTGAGAAATTCTAACATAAATAAAAGTAGAGACATTAGTGTTGCAAGGTCCCGTGTACCTGTCATCAGCTCCAACAGTTGTCAGGCCCTTTGTCAACCTCGATCATCTCCACAGCCAGCCACTTTCCTTCCCTGTAGATCAGAGCCCAGGCAGCCTCAATCTGTACTGCTTCTGTGTCTGTCCTGACAAATGACCACCAACTGGGTGTCTTAAACTGTGGAAATGTGTTCTCTTGATGATCTGGAAGCCAGATGTCTGAAATCAAAGGGTGGGCAGGGCTGCGCTCCTTCCGAAGGTTCCAGGGGAGGGCAGTGCCTGGCCTCTTCCAAATCCTGGTGGCTCCAGGTTTCCTTGGCTTGTGGCCACATCACTCCATTCTCTGCCCACATCTTCACGTGGGCTGCTTCCCTGTGTCTCTCCTCTGTGTATTTCTGATAAGGACACTTGTCTCTGAATTTAGGACTCACCTGGTTAATCCAGTATCTCATCTTGAGATCCTTAATTACCCTTAACTTGAATAAGATCCTGCCCCGGGACATAGGCTTCCCAGGTGGCGCTAGTGGTAAAGAACCCGCCTGCCAAGTGCAGGAAACTTAAGAGACTTGGGTGTGATCTCAGAGACCAGAAGATCCCCTGGAGCAGGGCATGGCAACCCACTCCAGTATTCTTGCCTGGAGAATCTCCATGGACAGAAGAGCCTAGCAGACTTCAGTCCATAGGATCGCAAAGGGTAGGACACAAATGAAGCAACTTAGCATGCACTGGGACATGGATGTATCTTTTTGGAGGGCCACCATTCAACCCATTATGTAGCATTGTATCCGTGAATATTTCAGTTTGCATCTCTAAAATAAAGACCATTTCCAATAACTGCAGTGCCTTTAGCACATCCAGATTTTTTTCAAAATACCATCAAATATCCAGTAAATAGTCAAACCTTGCACCATTTCATTGCTGCTCCCCACCCCATCTCTTGTCTTTCCCCCTTATCATTTGTTGCAGAGATTGGTTTGTTTGCCTCAAAGACTTTCCAATGGTCTGGATTAAATTTTTTTTATCTCTGTCATTTAAAAAGTGTTCTTCCACTGTCCAGTTTCCTATAAATTGGTAGTTGGATCTGGGGCAGTGGCTCAACAGAGACAGTTTTGCCTCCACTGAGACCATTTGGCCAAGTCTGGAGACTTTTGGGGTTGTGACGATTTGGAGGATGCTAGTAGCATTTTGCGGGGTAGAGGCCTGGGATGCTTTTAAATAGCCTGCAGCGCCCAGAACATCAAAAAATTACCTGATTCTAAATGCTAGTAGTGTGGAGACTGAGAAACCTGACCTAAAGGCTTCAGGACACTACCTCCTAATAGTCTTTTTAAATTGGAGTATAATTGCTTTACAATGCCATGTTAGTTTCTGCTGTATAACAACATGAATCAGCTATAAGTCTACATATATCCCCTCCCTCTTGAACCTCTCTCCCATCCCTCTTTAGTCGTTTTGACAGGGTGACCACACAGGGTGCTGTGACCACCAGGGGACACACACAGGCCTGCCATTAGCAGCTCTGACATTAGTCCCTGGAGCTCTTCATCCAGGGGAGGACTCACTGTCCTGTGAGTGTGTGCTGTTTTTTAATCCTGCGAGCATCTTTGCTTGCTGTTTTGTACGTTGTTTTTTCTTTTCTCGATTATGAAATTTGCGCACGCACATATACATGTGTGTGTACATATATATACATATATGAGCACATATAAAGTATCTGTATAATTTCAAGAATAGTGAAACAAATACTCGTGACTTGCTCACCCAGAGGAAGGGAACCAACTGGGCCCACCCCCCTCACTGCTTTATTCCAAATAGCGTGGGGACTACTTCCCATCACACAAAGAACTGTTCCTCCCTTGTACTAACTGCCAGGGAGTCTTGCATTATACAGATGGGCCCTACTTTATTTATTCCATCTCCCTTTGATGGGCATCTGGCTAGTCAATAATCTCTTACGACACACCATGGGGCAAAGAACCTTGTTTCTCCAACCACAGAGTCTGTAAGGGGACGAGAAGCCACCCCAAGCTCACATGTCTGTCGACGTTAAGAACACTGTGAAACCAGGCAATTGAAGTTCAGCCTTTGGTTTAAAAAAGACTGTGGGTGTTAGGGATGCTGTAAATTTATTTAGAGTCTCAACTTCCCTTCTAAAGAGAGGCTTATGATGCCAAATGCATAACACACTCGTTTCCTTCCCCAGCGAGCTGAGATGCTACAGAAATTGAGTGAAGTCCAGGTTTCAGAAGCTGAAATGAGACTCTTCTACACCACGTCCAAGCTGGGCACCGGGGAACGCATGTACCACACCAAAGAGTAAGTCACCAGGTTCCTCTCTGAAGCCCGTTCCTCCCGCCAGGATTCCCAGGGCAGGGAAATGTCTTGGAAGTTATGGGGTCTTCTGGGGTTATGAGAAAATACATTTGCAATGACCCATGTGCTAAAATACATCCAATGGGTAGAGACCTCACATGCTGCTGAATATCCTACACTGCGTAAGACAGCAGAGTTCCTTACTCCAGGGATGCTGGTGTTTCCCTGAAGCACCGAGCCTTGCATTTCAGGTCCCTCCAGCTGGTGCCGGGATGAGTAGGTTAGAAATTACCATCAGGCGGTCAAGAATTCTATTTAGCCCATTTTGTCTGGTTCATGTAGCATCAGTAGGCATTTGGATCTTTTGTCCATGTATGAGTCTTCTAGAACTTCGGTAACAAGGCACCACAAACTAGGCACCTTAACACAAGAGGAATTTATTCTCATGGCTCTGATGGCCAGAAGTCCAAAGTCAAGGTGTCAGTGGGTTGGTTCCTGCCAGAGACAGGAGAACCTGTTCCATTCTGTTCTCTAGCTTCTGGTGGTGCCAGCAATCCTGGGTGCTCTGAAGCCCACGTCACCCCAGTCTCTGTGTCATTGTAGTGTCCTCCATGTGTCTCTCTGGGTCTTCCATGCCCTTCTCCTGTCTGGGTCTGGGCCTCTGTTTTCTTAGGACACCAGGCACGGGATTTAGGGCCCACCACAATCCAGTTTGACGTCATCTTAATGATGTCTACAAAAACCCTGTTTCCATATAAGATCATATTTTGATATCTGGGTGGCTGTGAATTTGGGGAAGACAGACACTTCCACAATCAATATTTAAGAATTAGGAGATTTCATATGAAAATCCCAGGTTCCCCCTCATGCCCCAGTATTGACCTGTTGGATGATGTGGTCACGCCAGCTGGCATTCCCGCAGGGCAGCTGGCCTGAGGTGGGGCCCATGTATTCCCTCAGCTCAGGCCCCTGCTCGCTGCTGTCCCACACTTGGCCTGTGTTCATTTCCAGTACCGTCCCATAAGACTTGGGGCACATTTAACGACTGCTTATTGAATGCAAAGTGCATCTCAGGCTCTCCTTTGGGCCCTAGGAATAGAGCAGTGCACAAAAATAAAGTTTCTTCCCATAAGGAGCTTACGTCCTGGTGATGGGGAGATGGGCAGTAGTTAGACAAATACATACACATCTAGTGCTGTAATTGCTCAGTAGAAAAGAGCAGGGTGACGAGGATGGAGGGGGTGGGAGAGGTGATGAAGGCTGCAGAGTCAGGGGAAGTCTTCCTGAGAGGCGACCTTTGAGTCAAGTGAGGGAGAAGTTACCTGCAGGGACCATGGACAGCAGGTGCAAATCCCTGAAGCAGGAAGGGGTGTGGCCTCTGAGTCCTGCCTCTGATGAGCCTTCAGCAACCCAGAGCTGCCTCAGGTCAGCTGGCCCACCCTAGAGTCTAATTTCTGGCCTTCCTGGCAGGAAACCAGATGATATGGCAGCCCAGGGTCCGGAGAAGATCAGCAGCCTCAGTGGGGCCCACCGGAAGCGCCGCCGCCAGGAGGCAGAAGAAGAGTCTGAATCCTCAGTGGACTCTGAGCCCGAGGAGGCCCCAACAGACAATCGATCAGAGGCCAGTGCAGGGTCGGCCCCAGTGCACCTGCCACCAGCTCCATCTGGGGCCACAGGCCAGAGCCCAGTGCCCAGCGGCCCAGCCAAGACTCCTGCCCCTCCGGCAGCTACTCCCACAGCAATCTCTGCTCTGGCCAGGCCCGCATCGAAGCCTGCCGTCTTCATCCCTGTGAACCGCTCCCCTGAAATGCAGGTTGGTCGCTCCGGTGTTTGATGGAGAGCTTAGGGGATCAGGTCAGTACGGTGAGGGGCTGAGGGTGCAGCAAGAGGGCATCCCAGGATGTGAGCAGGTTGCGTCTCCTTCTGTGTCTAGGTTTCAACATCTGGGAAAGGGGGATAGCTGTACCCGCCTTGTCAGGCTGATGAATGAGTACCTGGCACGTGGTGGGGCTCTTGAGATGGGTGTCAGCTGCCTTTCTCATCTTCTGGTCGCTGTCACCTGCAGCCTCTGACCATGGGTCCTGGCCCGTGTCCACTCCTCGGGACAAGAGCTTAGGCTATGGAGTCAGTTGACCTGGAACGGAGTGCTGGTCCCTCCACCTCCCAGCTCATTCCTGGGCCCCACTTTTTTGATCTGTGGAATGGGGGTAACTGTCTACTCACAGGGGTTCCACTTCTCTGCACTTGGTTTCCTTGTCTGGTAAAGTGAGTGTCTTACTGGGTTGTCACGACAACAAGATTAAGGGACATGAAGCTCGAGGCCCATGGAAATATAGAATAGAAAATATTAGTGCGTTGTTCCAATTAAGAATAAGTCATTTAATGAGACTGCTTTGAGGTTGGTGATGCCTCAGGGTTTGACCCGTTGTAGATGGTGGTTACTCCATCTACCTGCCAGCCCAGGAAGTAGGGCGGTCTGCAGCCTCTGGAGCTTTCAGTCCAGCGGACAAGACCAAGATGGACAACACAGTGTCACACAAGGGGAGGGACAAGAGCCACGGAAGGGAAGATCAGGTACCATGAGGGGCAGTGCGGGAGGACATAGGCTCATCAGGGCAAGTGTCTTCTGGGCTAAGAGCTCAGTGACCAGCTGAAAACAGGGGACCTGTCCCATACTGAGAACTGCGTGAGCAAAGGCCCTGAGGCAGAGGGCTCATGGGTCTCAGAGCAGCAATTTCAAACCACAGATTGGATTGTGGAAACATGTGGGATGCCGCCAGCTTTTTTTTTTTTTTTTTTTTTTAATGGAAAAGAATAGAAAATATTAGTCACTGTTCCTTATGAAAAGTAGTAGTTTACTGAGTGGGCTTCCCAGGTGGTGCTAGTGGTAAAGAACCCACCTGCCAATGCAGGAGACGTAAAAGATGCAGGTTCGATCCCTGGACCGGAGAGATCCCCTGGAGGAGGGCACAGCAACCCACTCCAGTACTCTTGCCTGGAGAATCCCTGGACAGAGGAGCCTGGTGGGCTACAGTCCACAGGGTCGCAAAGAGTCAGACACAACTGAAGCGACTTAATATACACGTTTAATGAGATTGCAATTCTGGTCACAGGTACATTTGTGTGCTTATACATGTTAGGTAGTTAGAATAGGAAAAAGGAGTCCAGAATGGCGGTGGCAAAAAGACAAGGAAGGGGAAAGCCCATGAAAATAGAACAAAGGAAGGTTCGAGAACCGGAGTGAAGACCTCAGGTGAAACAAACAGCACTCATGGCTAGCCCAGTTTACATAGGGCAGGCCCAGGGGGAGGAGAAAAAACATATAAAAAGAAGAGCCAAAATTGGGCCAGGGGCCTCTCTTTTCTCATCTTTTAGGTCGGCCTGCCCTCACACCGTGAGGATGTATTTTTCTTTACTTTCTGAATAAAACTGAGCTATAACACTGGTCCGTCCAAGGGCTTCAAATTTTTGTTGTGATGAGACAGAACAGGGAAATTACAAATTCCCTCGACACATATAAAGAATTAGGGTGAGCTCACTGCTCTAACAGACCTTGAAGTGCCACTAGCTTCACGCCACAAAGGTTTCCTTGTAGGTGATCTCAGAGCCTGATGCTATCCACTGGCAAAGTGAGGCGTGTGGGATTCTGCTCCACACACTGATTCAGCGACGCAGGCTCACCACCATCCAGCATCCCTCGTGTCCCCCAGGTTCCTCCCTTGGCCTTTCTCTGTGGTTTTTCCATAAGCATATTCCTGAGCCTAGGTTTGTCTGTTTTTATAAGTGGCCTTGTGTCACATATGTTTTCCTGCACTTTGCTTTTTTGTTAATCAGCGTTATGTTCCTTGGATTTACTTATCTGTGAAGATGTATGTCACTGAGGTCCATTTGGTTTGGTTTTGGTTTTGAAACTGCTGTAGAGTATTCCTCTGCTTGAATAGAGCATGGTTTAAGTAGTCATCTCTGGCTGGACATTTGAGATGTTCTAGCTTTTTGCTCCCATCTTCTCTGCTGATGGGACATTTTCTTGTCCTTTTCTTGTCATCACAGGTGCAAAACTTTGGGGGACAGGGTTTGCAAACTGGAGGTCACAGCCGTCATGAGGTCATGAGATAGCCAGCGCTTCTTTCTTTAACCAATAGAATATAAGTAGAGAACAGAATTTTTAAAATTAGACATGCTTCACACATAATCAGAGCAAGCAGGGGTTCACAAAACTCCTCCCTCACTATGTAATACTTGTGTGTGCATGTATGTGTGTGTGCATGTACATACACTCATGTGAGTACCTAGCAGGATCACACCTAGGATGTGATGCTGTGTCTCACATCCTGAACTTTGGTAAAATTAGCACCTGGTTGTTTGCTTAATTGACTCTTCCATAAGTGTGAACTCCCCCCAGCAGGAGCGGAGGATTCTTGTGCCGCCCAGGGGCTTCTCTGCACCAAGCTGACCCTTTGGATGCTAGATGTGACATTCCAAAGGACCCAACCCGTGTCTCTGGCCCCCTCCCCAGCCATCAAGGCTTCCATCCTCCAGGGGGGCCCACCTGTTGCCCTTTGACTGGGTGCCAGCCGCTGCCTTTGTAGGAACCACATCACCTGTATAGTCTTGCTTTGAGCAAAGACCCCTCATCCCGTCGGCCCTTCTGCAGCGGCTGCAACCCCCCTCTACCCCCCATTCCCTGGGTTCTGACTTCCTCTTTCTCACCAGGAAGAGCGGCTGAAGCTCCCGATTCTCTCTGAAGAACAAGTGATCATGGAGGCAGTGGCTGAGCACCCTATCGTCATCGTATGTGGTGAGACCGGCAGCGGGAAGACCACCCAGGTGCCGCAGTTTCTCTACGAAGCAGGCTACAGCAGGTGGGGGCTGGCCACAGGGTCCGCCGCAGGTCTCTCAGGTGACAGTGAGACTTCCCCGAAGTTGTTAGGAGCACGGGCTCCTGGAGATCTAATTCCAGTTCTGTGGTTGACATGGTGTGTGACTTGGGGCAATTTCCTTAACCTCTCTGGGCCTCAGCTGTGAGATGGGGGCTCAGCATTGCCACCTACTTCACAGGGTTGTTATGTAGATGAAATGACTGGGTTTGTGTAAAACACTTAGGTCAGTTCCTAGTGGGAGCGGCGGTGTGTCATCTCCTGTTAGCCCTTTTGACCTGTGTATGTTGAGGTCCCCAAGACTGCCCCCAAGTTCAGCCGTTTTCTTGGAAGACCCCCAGGTCCTACAGTGAAGGACACAAAGTTCCCATCAGCAAAGGGGGAAGGCACATGGAGTGAAGTCTGGGGGAACCAGGCGCAGGCTTCCAGAGCCCTCTCCTGGGAGGTCACACAGGACATGCTTCATCCCCCAGTGATGACTTGTGACAACACGTATGAGTGTCCTCTACCAGGATGCCCGTAGAGACTCGGTGCCCAGGGTTCTTCGTTGGGAGTTGATCACATGGGCACTCTCTGCCTGGTACCTGCCAAATTCTAGACTCCCTGAAGGAAAGCAGTTGTCAGCATGAATCGTGTAGTTTGTACAGACAGTCCAGGCCCAGGGAACCCCTCTTGTCCATCAGGGAGAGGTGGGAGCCCCCCTGAAACCCAGGGTCCCAGACACCAGCCAGGGGCATTCGTAGGGACAGCAGCCTCAGGCCTGCTGGGTCAGCTCCTTCCTGCCTGAAAGTCAGCCCTGTGTTCTCCCTCTCACAGCGACAATAGCATCATCGGCGTCACGGAGCCCCGCCGAGTGGCCGCCGTGGCCATGTCCCAGCGAGTAGCCAAGGAGATGAATCTGTCGCCACGGTGAGTGCTCTGCTTCATGGGGGAGGGTTGAGGGTGGCCGTCCGGACCCACCGAGCTGAGCCGTGACACACGCCCTCGTTCACCCTGGAGGCTGTTCACAGATTGCTATATCTTTCCTATGCCATTTCATTGCATATCTTGAAATTTATAGTATACACAAAGCTGCCCCCACTTTCTTTCATCCTCTCTATTTAACTTGTTAGTGTTAAATTTCCAACCACATGCAAAAGTGGAAAGACCAGTATAACGAGCCCCCACGTACCCGAGACCCGGTTTCAGGAATCGTCACCTCATGACCAGTTCTGTTTCATGTGCGCCATGCTCTCCCTCAGTTCTTGGGGAGCAAGTTTCAGATGTCTCATCATCTCAGCCTCAATATTTCATCGTGTAGGTCTGAAAGATCAAGACTCTGTTTTGGGGATTTTTGTTTGTTTTTGGCTGCCCCTCGTAGCTTGGGGATCTTAGTTTCCCAGCTGAGGACTGAACCTGGGCCCCTGCAGTGGAAACTAGGAGTCCTAAACACTGGACCACCAGGGTACCTAGTTGCTCAGTCGTGTCTGACTTTTTGCAACCCCATAGACTGTAGCCCTCCAGTCTCCTCTGTCTATGGGGATTCTCCAGGCAAGAATACTGGAGTGGGTTGCCATGCACTCCTCCAGGGGATCTTCCCAACCCAGGGACTGAACCCGGGTCTCCTGCATTGCAGGTGGACTCTTTACCGTCTGAGCCACACAGGGAAGCCCTAGGACCACCAGGGAATTCCCTGTAACTTTTTTTTTTTTACAGACAACTATAAACATAATTGCAGTACCGTCACCATCACTAAAAAGTGTGTCCTAACTCCTGAGTGTGCTCCTTCCATGTTCCCATTTCCTGGATTGCCTCCTAAGAAGTTTTTAGAGTTGATTGTTTACACTGGACTCCAGCCAAGGTCTGTGTGCATGTTTGATTAACATGCCCTGCACTTGTCTGTGAGCTCCCCTCCCCTCACCCTGGAGGCCAGGGTTCTAGAGAGGGAGGCAGAGTGGCCCAGTGTCTGGGCCTTGGTAGGGGAGCTGGTGGGCACTGCCTTTAGCCACCTGCCTAGCAGGTCCAGGCCTACTCTGCTGGTCTCTTTGGAGTGGCTACAACCCCAAGTAGCCGCAGCTCTAGGGGACTGATCCGTAGCTTGTGCCTGCAGGGTAGTCTCCTACCAGATCCGATATGAAGGAAATGTGACCGAAGAGACCAGAATCAAGTTCATGACTGATGGTGTCTTGCTCAAGGAAATCCAGAAGGTTGGTTGCTTTTCTCATGTCACAGAGCAAGGCTGGTGAGCGTAAGGGTGGGAAGCTAGGATGTCACCCAGGGTGTGAACAGCCAGTGTGGCAAAGTTTGGCAAAGCACTGCATTTACCGTCATGTTGCTGTGTGACCTTGAATAAGTTGCTTAATCTCTCTGGGCCTTGGTTTCTTGATCTGCAAGCTGATACCTTCCTCCTAATTGCTTTAAATCATATGCAGCATGAAAGCACTTTAGCAGAACACCTAATAGGTGTTCATTACATGTGAGCTTATATGTTTATTGCAGTTTGGTTCACAGACTTTATGCATTAGCCAGAAGCACACTGCTACCCACTGGCTGTATGATGTCCCCCTGGGCAGGGGTCCCTGGGGAGGACAGAGGTGACTTCCTGCCTCTGCCTCGAGGCCAGTCAAGATCACTGTGAAGGCGGCTGTGTGGTTTGGGGTCTGATGGCCCCTGTCTGTATGGCCCGTGCTGCCCTGTTTCCCCTGGTCCCCACCCAACATCCCCTGGTCTCTTTTCCTGCCTGCCTCCCCACCATCCGCATTGATAGCTCGGCTGTAATAGATCACAGCTGCCTTTTCTCTAGCAGTTTCTCTGCCAGGCCCCAGGCTCTGTGCTGTCTGCTTTACAAGCAGTAATTGTCATCAAAACTTCTCCATAACCTCTTGAGATGGGTCCTCTTGTCCCATTTTACAGATGAAGAAATAGGCCTGGGGTCGTAGGCCATGACGCCCTGCAGGCCAAGTGCTCTTGGATCCGTGCCAGCTACCAAAGCAGTTCATTGAATGGGTGCTTTGGGGTGCACACTCGTCTTGGGGTGCTCCGGCCCAGGCGGCCATCCTCATCCCTGGACCTCCTCCCTAGGACTTCCTGCTGCTGAAGTACAAGGTGGTGATCATTGACGAGGCCCACGAGAGGAGCGTGTACACGGACATCCTCATCGGCCTCCTGTCCCGCATCGTGTGTCTCCGAGAGAAGGTAGGCAGGAGGTGCCGGGGAACCCCGAGGCCCACTCAGCCCACGCCCATCCACACCCGGACTGCTGCTGTGAGAGGGTCTCCTAGAACAGCATCCTCCAGGCCAGGAGCCAGGGCTCTGGGTCTTGGTGTAAACAGATTCCAATCCTAGGTTCAGCCTCCTCATCATCTGTTACCTTTCCCTCTGTCAGAGCAAGAGGCTCAAGCAAGGAGTTCATGGCGGGCCAGGCTGCACTGTGGGCTTCCCAGGTGGCTGAGTGGTAAAGAACCCACTTGCCAATGCAGGAGATTGAGGTTTGATCCCTGGGTCGGAACGATCCTTTGGAGAAGGAAATGGCAACCCACTCCAGTATTCAATGGGCAGAGGAGCCTGGCGGGCTATAGTCCATGGGGCTACAAAGAGCTGGACATGATTGAGCACACATGCACTTAGCCAGACCCCACTGCATCTGGCTTTAAGACACCAGCCAGGTCTTTGAAATCCACAGAACTGATGGGGCCACCCACCAAGCCTTTATGCTCCATGTCCTGTGAGACACCCTGTGCCCGGCCTGCGGTCAACATTTTCTTCCATCTCCCCCCTCCCTCGATCGGGCAGGGATGGTCGTCAAAGGGATGCTGTGCTAGGATGGGGTGCCATGGAACAGTTCCCGCCAGTCCCGCTGAGAGGTTGATGTTTCACCACACCCAGTTCTTAGAAGTGCAGAATCTTTGTCATCAGACATCAGTTCTGTGTGGGCTGTGTGCCAGGCATCGATCAGATCTCAGTGAACAAGACAGAGTTTCCTGCCCTCATGGGGTTTCCATTTTAGTGAAGGCAGCTGGCAGTAAGCAACTCAGAAGCCTGTGAATTCCTGGTGGACAAAACCAGAAAGAGGGAGCAAAATCAGGCAGAAGGTAGAGGGTTGGTAGTATGATGAGACTCAGAGAGGGTGGCCTTTGAGTGGGGGGTTGGAGGAAGGGAAGGAGTGAGAAGCAGCTGCTAAGAGGAGGAGATTCTGAATGTCAAGAAAAGCAGGTGCAAAGGCCCTGGGGCAGATGTAGGGCTTGTGTCAGGTTTTATTTTGGGGTTTTTTTGTTAACTTTATGTAATTGATGCATTTAAAGTGTGCAGTTCAGTGGGTTTTAGCATATTCAGAGTTATATGCCATCACTACAGTCAACTTTAAAATATTTTCATCACCCTGAAAAGAAACCTTTTAGCTATCTCCATAGTCCTCCCTCACTCTCCCATCTCAAGGTATCCAGTCTATTTCCTGTCTCTATGGATTTATCTATTCCATATATTTCACATAAATGAAATCACACTATATGTGTGGTTTTTGGTTTTTTTGTTTGTTTGTTTGTTTATTTGGCTGCACCAGGTCATAGTTGTGGCATGCAAGATCTTTGATCTTTGTTGCAGCAGGCAGGATCCAGTTCGCTGACCAGGGACCAAACCCAGACCCCCTATATTGGGAGCACAGAGTCTTGGCCACTGGACCACCAGGGAGGTCCCAGCATGTGGCCTTTTGTGATTGGTTTCTTTCACTTAGCACATTTCCAGAGTTCATCCCCATTGTCACGTGTCAGTGCTTCATTCCTTTTTATGGCTGAATCATCATCCATTGTGTGGCTGGACCACATTTCATATACCCGTTCATCTACCGTTGGAGACTTGGGCTCTTCCCACTTTCCATCTCTCGTGAATGTCCATGTCCAGGTGACCGTGCTTCCTTTCTCTTGAGCCTATGCCAGGGGCAGGGTTGCAGGGTCCCACAGGGGCTCCTCGTGTAATCATCTGAGCCGCTCTAGACTGGCTTCCGCATTGGTCATGCCTCCTGTCTTCCCACCCACAGTATACAGGCTGCCTTCCACATCCTCACCCACACTTGACATTTTCCGTGTTTTTAGTCCTCAACCATTCTAGCAGCATCTCACTGTGGTCTTGATTTGTGTGTTGAGATGGTCAGGCCGCTGAGGGTGGCGGAGCAGAGCAGGTGAGGTGGGAAGAACAGGAGATGCATGGGGTCATGGAGGTGCAGGGGGTGGGGCCAGATGGGGAAGGTTGTGTTGGGGAGGAGGTGGAACCTTTGGTCTGCACTGTGCCTCTCACCGTGGCTTTTGTTCTCCAAAGACACTGAACTTCTGGGGTTTGCAGTTTACAAGCTTCAGAAGACAGCTTCCACGGGCTCGAGAGCAGAGCCCACCACGGGGGGCATAGCAGGTGCTGCTGAGGAGACTGAAAACCAGGCACACCCACTGCACCCATCCCTGAGTCAGGCTGCACCTCCTTGTCCATTCTGGGGACAGACAGTCATGATGTCGGGCGGGGGCTGACAGCAGCCATACCCACTGTTCCCGTGTGTGGGGTGGACCCCAAGCTCAGCCCTCCTGTCTCGCCTAGCGTCATCAGAGCTTGACTCGGGAATCTTTTTTTTTTTTAAGACTTTGTTTATTTTTTACCGTGACACACTGCTTGCAGGATCTTAGTTCCCCAACCAGGGATTGAACCCTGGTCCCCAGCAGTAGAAGTGCTGAGTCCTAACCACTGGACCGCCAGGGAAGTCCCTTAGGGGGATCTTAAGGGCTCCTTTAACAGGCCACTACCATCCACTTCTACTTTTTCTTGGATCTTTGGCACCCAGAAGAGGGGTTGAGGAGCAGGTTGTGGGGCTGGAGATGAGACCAGGAGGGAAGAAGTCTGCCCCAACCCTGCCATCAGTGTTCCCGGCCCCGGGTGGCCGTGGGTCCCCGGGTCTCTTGTTCCCCAGAGGCACCTGCCGCTGAAGCTGCTCATCATGTCGGCCACGCTGCGAGTGGAGGACTTCACCCAGAACCAGCGGCTCTTCACCCAGCCACCCCCGGTCATTAAGGTACCATCCAGGCCGGGGTCTCAGGGCTGCCGGGGGGAGGAGGGCCCCTCTGTCAGCCACAGCAGAGCTTGGAGTTGCCTGATGGTTGGGGTGGTAGCAACCAGAGACCTTTATGGTCAGAGTTCAGAGAAGGGGGAGGGCTCAGCCCTGGGCTCAGGTCATCCCCCACCCCCGCCCCCATGCCTCCCGGTAGGTCGAGTCCCGGCAGTTCCCGGTGACAGTGCACTTTAACAAGCGGACGCCACTGGAAGACTACAGTGGGGAGTGCTTCCGGAAGGTCTGCAAGATCCATCGCATGCTGCCCGCAGGTGAGACCCTGGCCGGGTGGGCCGGGGGGTCCTCCCCTTCCAGACCCGGGGGTGCAGGCAGCGGTGGCTCAGGGTAGCACTTGGCCTCTCTGTGTCTCAGTGTCTGCAGTGGTCCTGGGGTGCTCACCGCACCTGCCCTGCCCCATTCTGCCCCAAGGATTGCGAGGCTTCAGGGGCTAACCAGACAGTGGGGCTGTGGGTGCCTTTTGTCCCCACAGACACAGAGCAAGTGGACAGGGGTGTTTCACTTGAGTGTCCCTCCTCACCACCCCCCCCGCCACAGTTCTCCCCATGTCCCCATGGCACATGCTCTGGTAGTTCCATTTATCCATTTACCAGGTGATGGACACTTGGGTTGCTCCCACTTCCTGGGAGTAGACCTGCTTTCCCAGTGCTCATGTCCAGGGATTCAATGCCTGTTTCCATGGTAACAGTTTAGCGCCTAGTCCCAGCTTGTCCCATTGCTCACCTGGGCCTCTGCAGCCTTGATTTGACCAGTGCTTCCTCGCGCCCCAGCTCTCAGATCAGGGCCTGGCATACGGTCATGGCCAAGGCCGCATCTGCCACGTGAACGAGCGGGTCATGGTGGGTCTGGTTCTCCCCACAGGCGGCATCCTGGTGTTCCTCACGGGGCAGGCAGAGGTGCACGCTCTGTGCCGCAGGCTGAGAAGAGCTTTCCCCCTCACCAGACACAGGCCCCAAGGTAACTCCAAGCGGAAGCCCGTCACCCAAGAGGCTGGGGGGCGGGCGGCCTGGCCTTCGGAGCCTCCCTAAAGGAGCTGGTCCCTTGCTTGCCCTCCCTTCCCCGCGAATGGTGATCAGTGACCCTGGACAGTGAATGGCGGATCCTGCTGACCTGTCATGAGCCCGGAGATGTCTTTCTTCCTAATTGGTTCATCTTTTCCCAGAAAAGGACGATCAGAAAGATTCAGCAGAAGAAACGAGGAGGTTTAAGAAGTCGCGGGCACGGGCGAGGAAGGCCCAGGCTGTGGTAAGTAGAGACCAGAAAAGGCAGCCCAGGCTCTGAAGCGGCCTTGTCCACGTGGTGGGCACCAGCCCTGTGCACCCGCACAGATGTAAAGTTAATTAGAACCACATAAGGGAGTTCCCTGGCGATTCAGTGGTTAGGACTCAGTATTTTAACTACTGAGAGTCTTGGTTCAATCCCTGGTCAGGAAGCTAAGATCCTGCAAGCCACACAGCATGGCCAGAAAAAAACCCAAATAAATTTAAGATTCAATTCCTTGGTCATTTTAGATACTTTTTCGGGTGCCCAGTGAGCCCCAGGGACTGTTGGTGACCTTGTTGGGCAGCAGGGATCTAGAACCTTCCTGCTGAGAAGGGAGTGGTTGGCTGGTGCTGCTTCAGGGGTGGAGGGTGGGCTGGGATTTCAGACATTCCAGGCTCCCTGTGCTGGGGGCTGGGAGGAAGCTTCTGGAAGGCCCAACCCTGAGGCCTTGAGCAGGGCCTGCAGACATGCCCAGGTGGGATGGGACAGAGAAAGCGGCCCTTGGGGTTTGCTGGAGAGCTGGGGGTGGGCAGGCCTGTCGTTGGGGGCTTTCACCCCAGGGCATTTGCACGACTTCACTATTGTTTCTACACCATGCTAGGCAGCGATCTCAGGGCTTCACATTGTGTTAGTTCTGCATCCTCAGGGCAGCCCTATGAGCGGTCCTGTGGCCATCTCCGACTCCCAGATGAGAACACTGAGGCAGGGGTATCATGTGACCGGCCAGGGGTCATGTGGCCTCGGACTCTGCTCGCGACACCAATCTCCACATAGGGCCATCTGCAGCCCTCCATGCTGATGTCCTGTTTACCATAGACGCTGCCCCAGATCAGCTTGGACAATTACTCGGTGCTGCCAGCGGGCGAAGGCGATGAGGACAGGGAGGCAGAAATGGACGACGAGGAGGAGGCGGCCCTGGGCTCTGACCTGGATCTGGACTTAGGGGATGACGGGGCAGACGGAGGTGGGACCTGGCAGGGACTCGGCTCACCTGCCTGTTGAGCCCCAGGCTGCTGGTTCCTGCTGCATGGGCTAGGGTTGAGCAAGGAATCCTCCCTGGGGATGACCCCCAGGGGAGCTGGGGTTTCTGCCTGCTCCACCCTTTGCTGTCTCCTGAGCTCCTGCAACCACCGAGCACAGAGGAGGCCTTCAAATATCTCTTGTGCTGGTTGTCACGGGGTGACGCTCCCAGACTCGGCTTTGCAGGCAGTGTGGGGATTAAAGGGGCTGAGATTAAGCCCTTGGGGGTCCCTATGCAGGGCTGGGGGCTCTCCTGAGGAGAGACTGCAGTGTGCCCACCCTCTCTGCTGGTGCCCGGGCTTGAGCCCTGGCTGTGGAGCTGCAGGGGGGAGCCTCTCTGGCAGAGCAGGCAGGGGCGCAGGACACAGCCGACCTCTGCCGCCCCTACAGGTGAGCAGCCCGATGCCTCGCTCCCCCTCCACGTGCTCCCTCTGTACTCACTGCTGGCCCCGGAGAAGCAGGCGCAGGTAACCGTGTGGGGCCTGGGATGGAGGCCCAGCAGGGGTTCCTAGGATGTTGAGATGGGGGTGGGTCAGGCCCTGGGTCACCTCCCCATCAAGCTGTTAGATCAGCACTCCAGGCTTTTGAGAAGGTCTTGGGATCTCCTACTTGGAGAGCATTCCCACGTTCAGTTTGGGAGCAATGGCCAGAGGCAAGGAGAGAACCCGCTGACCTGGTCACCTCCAGGCCCTGCCCTGCCTGCTGACTTCCTCTGACCTCAGCCCCGTGATTTCTTCCCTGACTGGCGAGACAGTGGTCAGTTTTCTTGCTGCCATCCGCCCCCCCATCCTAGGTCTTCCAACCTCCCCCAGAGGGGACACGGCTCTGTGTCGTGGCCACCAACGTGGCCGAGACGTCCCTGACCATCCCGGGCATCAAGTACGTGGTGGACTGTGGGAAGGTCAAGAAGAGGCACTACGACCGTGTCACTGGCGTGTCCTCCTTCCGCGTCACCTGGGTCTCCCAGGCCTCAGCCGATCAGCGGGCGGGCCGCGCGGGCCGGACGGAACCCGGCCACTGCTACAGGTGGGGCTCCCTGGGGTCCCCCCAGTGTCCTCAGGGCTACTGTGCAGTGGTCACCCACCCTCGTCCGGGGAAAGGGGGTCCCATGTCCCACTGGAGACTGTCCTTGGGGTCCACACACCCTTTCATGTTGGCTTTCAGGCACTTGCATTATTCATTATTCTGCTACTGATATCAGGCCCTGTGTTTATTAGCACCTTTGTTTTTATTTTATTAATAGCTTTATTGACATGAGATTCCCATAGCATAAAGCTCACCATTTTGAAATGTGCAATTCTGTGGATTTTAATATATTCAGAGTTGTACAACCATCACCACTATTAATTTTCTTTTTAAAAAAAAAATCTATTTTTATTTATTTATTTTGCTGTTCCGGGTCTTAGTTGTGGCATGTCGGATCTAGTTCCCTGACCAGGGAATGAACCTGGGCCCCCTGCATTGGGAGTGTAGAATCTTAGGCACTGGCCCACTACTGTTCATTTTCAAATATTCTCATCACTGCAAAAGAAACCCAATACCCAGTAATCAGTTTCTCCCCACACCTCCCTACCATCCCCACCCCCCAGGATCTGGCAACCACTATCTACTTCCTGTCTGTATGGATCTGATCATTCTGGACATTTTCTATAAAGGAAATCAGATGGTATGTCACCTTTTGTATGTGACTTCTTTTCACCCCACATCATGTTTTCAGGGTTCATCCACATGATAGCCGGTCAGTGCTTCATTACTTTTAATGGCAGAACCACATTCTGTTGCACGTTGGATGGGCCACATTTCCCATGCCTGTTCATCAGCTGATAGACACTTGGATTGCATCCACATTTTGGCCCTTGTGACTAGTGCTGCTGTGAACACTCACGTACAAGTATTTGAATGTCTGTTTCCATGTCTCTTGGGTAAATACCTAGGGAGTAGAATCTCACAGTTATGTGGTGATTCTGACATTTTGAGGAATATGCCAGACTGTTTCCACAGCAGGCACCTTATTTTATATTCCCACCAGCAGTGTGTGAAGGTTCTAATTTCTCCACGTCTCACCAACGCTTGGTATTTTCCACTTCATGAAAATGAAAGTACAAGGTGGTATCTCACAGTGGTCTTGGTTTGCATTTCTCTAATGACATTGAGCATCTTTTCACATGCTTATAGGTCATTTGTACTTGTCTTCTTGAGGGATATCTGTTCAGATTTGTCGTTTATTTTTCAGTCATGTCTGTGTTTTGATTGGTGAGTTGTAAGTATTCCCTGATGATCCTGATGTTAGATCCTTGTCAGAGGTATCATTGGCATTCTCCAGAGGTATTCTCCCAGTTCATGTGCTGGTTTTTTTTTTTCCCTCCTTCAGTAACTAACTTTACGCCATTCTTCTCAACTTTGCTTTAAATTACAAAAAAAAAGAAAATTGAGGAACTATGCAAAGAAAAGTAGTAAGAAATAAAGTAGTTGAGTGCCGTGTGCCAGGCACAGTTCTAAGCTCTCTGTGTGTGACACCTAAAGTATCTTCACCAGGGACTTCCCTGGTGTTCAGTGGTGAGACACCACACTCCCAGTGCAGGGGTCACAGGTTCAATCCCTAGTCAGGGAACTACGATCCCACATGTTGCATGCCTCAGCCAAATAAATAAATAATATTTTAAATAAATAAATAAAGTATCTTTCCCAGTCTTGACGGGTAGCTGCTGTGTTAGCCCATCTCACAGGTAAGGAAAGTGAGGCAGGAAGTGGGTAAATACCTTGCCTAGTAAGGTGGTGGAGTCAAGATTCAATCCCAGATAGTTTGGCTGAGTCTCTTTTCTTACTTCCTTTTTTTTTTTTTTTAAATCTCCGGTGCTTCCCTCTGCTCAGACTCTACTCATCTGCAGTTTTCGGTGACTTTGAGAAGTACCCGCCTCCTGAAATCACCCGGAGGCCGGTGGAGGATTTGATCCTTCAGATGAAAGCTCTCAACATCGAAAAGGTCAGTTGTAGCCACAGCCCTGCCCTCGCTCCACTGACTTGCCAGTGTCCCTGAG
This sequence comes from Cervus elaphus, assembly GCF_910594005.1. Lineage (NCBI taxonomy): Eukaryota > Metazoa > Chordata > Mammalia > Artiodactyla > Cervidae > Cervus > Cervus elaphus. Next base: position 21,661,440 of record NC_057819.1, on the reverse strand, counting down.
TTCAGCCTGGTGTTCTTGGGCAGCCTGAGCCCCCTCATGGGTTATTCCCCTTTCTTGGGCTGTTCCCGATTCCCTGTGGCCCTAGGAGCTGAGCCACGTGGTGCTCACCCAGCCCCCTGGTGGTCTCTTATGAGACCCCCACCTTCCCAGTACTGTACCTTCTGAGGAGAGGGTGGTCAGTGACTTTGGGGCTCAAGGGGTATTCTGCCCACTTGGTCCTCTAGGGGAAGGGTCACTCGCCTCTCCCCTGCTCCCAGTGGGGTGGGGTAGGCAGAGAAACCCCCTCCCTATCAGCTGTCACTCCCAAGCCTTCCTCTCTCGAGCCACTGGCAACCATGAGTCTACTTTTTAATCTCTGTGGAATTTATATTTTGGACTTTTCATAAAAATAGAATCCTTTGATACTTATTCTTTCTTATCTGACTTCTTTCAGTCAGCATTGTGGATTTTTGTTTGTTTGTTTTAGCCAATTTAAAATTCATTTATCAATCAATTCAGTTCACAGTAAGATAACCTCATAAAAGAGAGGATCAGGCTTTTCATTACATTAGTATGTTTGGTATTTTTTTTCACTGTCAAAGACCCTAGCTGACAGTTTGAATCAGTTTATTTCGGAAAATATTGTAAATTGACAGCTGTTTTATATTTCTGTTGCTTTGATAATCCACGGCTGAACTTATCAGTGGTTGTGTTTTAAAGGTTCATCCACACTGTGACACACGTCAGAGTTTCCTTCCTTTTTATGGCCGAATCGTACTCCATTGTATGGATGCGTAGACCATAGTTTGTCCATCTGTTGATGGATATTTTGGGTTGTTCCCATCTTTTGGCTGCTACAACTAATGCTGCCATGGACATTTGTGTACAACTATTTATTTGAACACTGGTTTTGAGTTGGTCGCTCTTTCTAAGCAACCTTCAGCCGATTCCTGAGCCTGGTCACTCTCTGTTCGCTGATTATCTCATTGCCTGGGCACATTTTCTCCCATGAGACTGTTTATTCACGTGTATACTCACTGGTCATCTGCAATGAAAGGTCAGTGGGGCCAGAGCCCTTGTCTTGTTTTTATTGTTTTTTTCATTTTGTTTTTATTGGCGTATAGTTGCTTTCCAGTGCTGTGTTTATTTCTGCTGTACGGCAAAGTGAATCAGCTATGTGTATATGTTTACCCCTCTTGCTTGGATTTCCTCCCCGTTTAGGTCACACAGGGCACTGAGTAGTTCCCTCTGCTACACAGTAGGTTTTTTTTTTTTTTTTTCATGCATCCAACCTACACAGTAGGTTTTTGTTAATTATCTGTTTTATGCATAATATCAGTAGTGTTTACATGTCAATCCCGATATCCCAGTTCAGCCCTTGTCTTGTTTTTATCAACCTCTGTCACCAGGAACAGCCCCTGGTGCACACGAAGTGCTCAGTACATGCTCTTGAGTAAGAGATGATGTGAATGAATGAACAAAGAGGGCCTTTGGGGTTCCCCTGGCACATGGACTTTGAGTGTGCCCAGGCCCCCATGTCCCATGTTCTGAGCGTGAGTGGTGCTTGGAGGGTAGGCAGTGGGAGCCCCATCCCCTTGCCAGACCTGCCCTCGCCCCCTCCTCCAGCCCTCCTCTGCACTCACGTGTCTCCCGCCATGGCTCCCTGTGTCCTAGGTCATCAACTTCCCCTTTCCGACACCCCCCTCCGTGGAGGCCCTCATCGCTGCTGAGGAGCTGCTGATTGCACTGGGTGCCCTGCAGGCTCCCCCAAAAACAGAGAGGTAGGGGAGGGACTTGAGGGAAGCGGAGAGCCCAGCTCCCACCCCGTTCTCGGCTCTGACCCCCCTCCGAGCTGACCCTCCATCCTCCAGGGTGAAACAGCTACAGAGGTCCCGGCTGAGCTGCCCCATCACCGAGCTGGGCAGGACCATGGCCACGTTCCCCGTGGCGCCACGCTATGCCAAGATGCTGGCGCTGAGCCGGCAACACGGCTGCCTGCCCTACGCCATCACCATCGTGGCTGCCATGACTGTCCGGGAGCTGTTTGAGGAGCTGGACAGGTGGGGGGCTGTGGGACGGACATTCAGGGATCGGGGTGGGTGGGTGGGGGGAGACCACCCTGGGCTGAGCAATGCTGTGAAACCCAGCCTCCTGGGGCATAACTGACTCAGTGAGTGGTCTTGTATGAAATCTATATCCTCCCTGCGCCCTGCCAGTGTTCCAATCTCTGCAGATCTTGGAGGGGTTGGGGGGGGGTGGCTGGGGGAGGTGGTTTGTTTTTGAATTTTGCCTTACCACAAGGCTTGTAGGATCTTAGTTGCCTGACCAGGGACCAGACAAACCCATGCCCCCTGCAGTGGAAGCCCCGAGTCATAACCACTCGTCCTCCAGGGAATTCCCAAGACCATGATCACAGTGATCAGTAACCCCATCAGGCATTTTCTGGGCCTGCTCTGAGAAACTGGCAGGTGCCCTGCCCCTGTGGCCACAAGCATCAGGGCAAAAAACCCAAGTGGTGTGTGTTTGTAGGCCAGCCGCCAGTGATGAGGAGCTCGCCAGACTGAAGGGCAAGCGGGCCCGCGTGGCCCAGATGAAGAGGATCTGGGCAGGGCAAGGAGCTTCTCTGAAGCTTGGAGACCTCATGGTGCTCCTGGGTGAGTGCCCAGCATGGGCATGGCCTGTGGGTGGTGGGGAGGGCGGGAGGGCAGGATGGGGCAGCGGGAGGGCAGGATGGGGCAGCAAGCTAGTGCTCCCCTCCTCTTTGCACAGGTGCCGTGGGAGCCTGCGAGTATGCAGGCTGCTCACCCCAGTTCTGCGAGGCCAACGGACTGCGGTACAAGGCCATGTTGGAGATCCGGCGACTGCGGGGCCAGCTGACCACTGCAGGTACGTACGGCCCCCCACCACCCTCTGGCCTTCTGCTATCCTTGGGCAACACCCAGCAGAGAACTTGACCCTGTTGACATTCTGAGCAATGTCATCTACATATAGTCATTTCTCGTGCACAGATTCCGTATTTGCGAATTCACACATTCAGTAAAATTTACTGTAGTGTGTGGCACTTCTGTGGTCCTTTGAGGACACGCACGTGATCAGGGCAGTGACACATGGATGCTCTCTCATCAGGTTGTCTGTCCGTCTCATCTTTTCCTTGGTGACGTCCCTCTCATTGCCCTCTGTCCCAGGTCTAGCGTGGACCAGCTGCTGGCTGCACCTCCGGCCCAGTGGCCACATCCAGGGGTCTCTACTCTCAAGTAGGGTCCAACCCTGGTTTGTTTCTCCAGCAGTGGAGAGGACCTCTCTTGTTGAAGTTGGGGAGCAGGTAGCGGTTCAGCCCCCCACTTTCCACTCCCGTTTAGTCTGAGCAGTGAGGACCAGACCTGTTTGAAGCTACATCAAGGCCTGGCGTGGGTGGCAGATCTTCTTTGTCCAGCCCAGGGATCTGCTTCCTTCCCGTTTTTTTCCTTCTTTCACTTTTAAACAACATGGGTTTCACTAAAGGTTTTGCAGAGAAGACAGATTTACATTGCAAATCTCATAACAGAAAGCGCTGGAATTCCCTGGTAGTCCAGCAGTTAGGACGTGGGGCTTCTGCTGCAAGGGGTGCAGGTTTCATCCCTGGTCAGGGAACTAAGATCCACAAGCCCACTCTCCCCTCCTGCCTTCCCGGTCCTTCTTATTTTCACCCTTCTGCTCCCTCCCACTCAAACAGCAAGGCCCAAAGCCCCATCTCCTTTCTCCCTGCTGCACAGTGGGCTTCAGATCCTTCTTGAGTGGAAGGAGGAGGCCTCGCCCTGGGTCTCACGCCAGGGCTCCACAGCACAGGGCGCTCGGGAGAGATGGTCTGTCTCCACGCTCTCCTGCTCAGAGAGCATGGCGCATGCACTGGGTCTCCTGGGTGGGCATGCTCCCTGCCCCAAGGCTGACAGGGAGTCAGGTGTGGGCTGTCTCAGCATAGTCTGCTGCCCACAAGGAACCTGGGGTTTTGTCCCAAGGAAGGGGCAGACATGGGTGTGGGTGGGCAGCTGTTTCTGCCGCACTGGGGGCTTTGTCTCCCGGCAGCCTCTGTGCACAGGGGCCTAGATATACAAGTGGCTGAGGCCAGGCAGAGCCAGCCCCGGGCCTGGCCGTCCTGACACCTGGCTCCCCTCTCAGTCAACACCATGTGCCCTGAGGCTGGGCTCTTCGTGGACCCTAAGATGCAGCCACCTAACGAGAACCAGGTGACCTACCTGCGGCAGATTGTGACAGCCGGCCTGGGTGACCACCTGGCCCGCAAAGTCCAGAGCGAGGACCTGGTGGATGACAAGTGGAAGAACGCCTACAAGGTTTGCCGCTGGCTCGGGGTTGGCCAGCGGGGCAGTCATGCCCAGGGCCCCTGCCCTCCCCATCCTCCCATCTGTCTTGTGTTCTAGCAGCCTGAGCGCTTAAGACACCTGGCTCTGGACAGTGTCAGGATGTCTGTGGGCGGCAGCTGGAGGGACCCTTGGCTCTGGGTGGGCCAGTCGTCCTCGGTCATGGGTCCCCCTGCCCCTGGGAAAGTTCCCACCCAGGACCAAGGTGAAATGACAATGCAGCTGCTTCTCACTTTGAGCATGAGCTTCCCCCCAACTTCACTGAACAGAGACAGAAAGCACATCCCATGCTCGCCACTGTAAAATGTACAATTCAGAGGTTTCTGGTCTATTCACAGAGTTGTGTAACCATTACCATATTAATTTCAAAACATTTTTATCACCCCAAAAAAGACACCCTGTACCCATTAATCACTCCACATTTTCTCTGAATCTCCATACCCCTTGAGTCTGCTTTCTGTCTACATGGATTTGCTGTTCTAACGCATTTCCCGTGAATGGGATCCTGCACTGTGTGGGTTTTACACTGGCTTTTTTAGCTCAGTGTCCCATTTTGGGCGGGTCATAACTGTAGCCTGTGTCTGTACCTCTCCCAGCAGGCTACCCGCTCCATCGGTGGACACACCCTGCTGGTGTAGCCATTTGTCGTTTGATGGATGCTGTCCTGCTTTTCTGGCTAAGGGTGTAACTGAATTCACAGCGGTCAGCCTCATGTGCAGCTCGTGTATCTCCCAGACTCATGCCCACCTACTATCTCTCTTGCAGACGCCCCTCCTCGACGAGCCTGTCTTCATCCACCCCAGTTCTGTGCTCTTCAGGGAGCTCCCTGACTTTGTGGTCTACCAGGAGATTGTGGAGACCACCAAGATGTACATGAAAGGTAGTGCAGCTGGCTGGACCCCCACCTGACCCCCTTGCTCTGGTGAGCTGTGTCGCCGGACCTGTGTGGGGAGAGCCCACGAGCCCCTCACTGAGACCCCATCCCCTCTCTCCCGGGCCCCCAGGCGTCTCGACCGTGGACATGCAGTGGATTCCGGTCCTGCTGCCTTCTTACTGCCAGTTTGACAAGCCCCTGGAGGAGCCGCCCCCTGCCTACTGCCCCGAGAAGGGGCGGATTCTGTGTCACCGGGCCAGCGTGTTCTGTGAGTCAGGGTGACTTCCCAGTGGCCTTGGGCTCCAGTGGACACATGGTTCCCCATCCTGTGTGCCCTGGAAAGTGTCTGCGTCCTGGGCAGTGTCATCCCAGGCTGCAGAACCCTGCAGGTGGGAAGGGATGGGACTGCGCGGGGAGCCGTGGGGATCCATCACGGCCCCTCGCTCACCAGCTCCTGTGCTCCAGATCGCGTTGGCTGGCCGCTCCCGGCCGTCCAGGTGGATTTCCCAGAAGGCCTTGACTGCTACAAACACTTTGCCCGGGTTCTGCTGGAGGGGCAGGTAGGCAGCCCAGCAACTCCCTCGGCCCCTTCCTTGGCACCATGGGCAGGACGTGAGTCCTGGATTCCCCACCATCCTGTGATCTCTCCCCAGGTCTTCCCCAAGCTGGCCTCATACAAGGGCTGTTTGCTGTCCAGCCCCAGCACGATGCTGAAGACATGGGCCAGGTATGGGCTTCCCTGGGAGCATCAGAGCAGGCAGGTGATGGTGGAGGAGCTGTGTCTTGGGGCTGCTGTAACAGATCCCTACCCACCGAGGGGCAGACATGTATTCTCTCATAGTTCTGGAGGTTAGAAGTTCAAAGTCGGGGTGTCAGCAGGGCTGCACTCCCTTTGAAGGCTCGGGGGGGATCCTCCTGGCCTCTTCCCACCCCTCGTGGTTCCAGGCACTCCTTGGCCACCACATCCCTCTAGTCTCTCCCTCTCTTTTCCCATGGCTTCCCCTCGTCTCTATGTTTCTCAGGTTATCAGATTCGGGGTCCACTCTCTCCCATTTGACCTTGTCTTAATTACATCTGCAAAGACCTTCTTTCCAAATAAGGTTACATCCTGAGGTTCTAGGCAGACATGGACTTTTGGGGAGATACTAGCCAACCTATTGGCTTCCCAGATGGCTCAGTGGTAAAGAACCCACCCGCAATGCAGGAGATGTGAGTTCAATCCCTGGGTGGGGAAGATCTCCTGGAGAGGGAAATGGCAGCCCTCTTCAGTATTCTTGCCTGGAGAATCCCATGGGTAGAGGAACCCAGTGGGCTATAGTTCATGGGGTTGCAGAGAGTCAGACACGACTTAGTGACTAAACAACAAGTCAGCCTATTGTAGAGCTGCCAGGTGCGAGCCCGAGGCACCCTGTACACCTGTGCCCCTGGGGGCTTCTGCCCACTGAGCATGAAGCCACCCCAATCCCACCTATCGTCTTCCTCCTCCTGCCCTTCCTCCTGGTCTCTGCTTATCCCCGCTCCTCTCTTTAGGCTTCCCTGGTGGCTCAGATGATAAAAAAATCCACCTGCAAAGCGGGAAACCTGGGTTCGATCCCTAGGTTGGGAAGATCCCTTGGAGAAGGGAATGGCAACCCACTCCAGCATTGTTGCCTGGAGAATCCCCATGGACAGAGGAGCCTGGCCGGCTGCAGTCCATGGGGTCGCAGTCAGAGATGACTGAGCGGCTAAGCACACACACTCCTGTCTTTTTCTTCTTTCTGCCCATGGACCAGTCCCAAGAAGCTTCCTCCCTCTTCCTGAGGCTGGCACCCCAGACCAGGCAAGGGGCTTGAGGCACCAGAAGCAGGCAGACAGGTGTGCGCACACACCTGCATCCCCCGGGGACTCAGGATGGGGCTGTGCTTCCAGGAGCCCCTGCCTACCAGGTCATTCACCCAGCACTTGGTTGTGAGCGTCCACTCTGTGCCAGCGGTGTTCTCATGCTGGGATCGAGCCACGACCATGTTCTGTGCGATGTTCCAGTGCAGGGAGGTTGAACAACTAGTACAAAGGGAAGGTGGTGGCCCAACCATAAAGGGACAGAGCAGGACGTGGGAATGAGGCATCGGGCAGGGAAAGAAAAGGAAAGCCTGACTGAGCAGGTTCAGGGGAGGCAGGGCTGTGAGGCAGGCAGAGGTCTGGAGGAAGGTTCTAAATGGGACAAGCAGCAACTACAGAAGCAGTCTGGGTGGGTGGATCAGAGGCAAGTGGTAGGAGGTGATGGAGTCAAGATCCTTTCATCCATCCGGCACCCCCAGCATGATGGACAGAAGGAGACCTCCTGGGCAGGGCTGGCCTGGCAGTGGACTTCAAGATGCCCCATGTCCTGCATCCCACCCACAGGCTGCAGCCCAGGACAGAGAGCCTCCTGAGAGCCCTTGTTGCCAAGAAAGCCAGCTGCCGAGATGCCTTGCTGGTGGCTTGGAGCAAAAACCCCAAATGTGAGCCTGACCAGGGCAGGTGCCCCACAGCAAGGGGGTTGGGGGGAAGATGGTATGGGGCCACCCAGGGGACCTGGGGCTGGTGGGAGGGTCTTCCCTGCAGCTGGCGGGCGGGCACAGAGCTACTCTGACCGCCCTCCCTCCCTTCTCTGCAGACCTGCTGGCCGAGTACCTTGAGTGGCTCCCACAAGCCATGCACGCTGATGTTGAGAAAGCCTGGCCGCCCACCCCTAACCACTGATGCGGCGCCTGCCTGCGGGCCAAGGGGGCCTGGCAGCAATCAGGGTCCGCTGTGGCCACCCTGACTCCAGACTGCACTCAGGAGATGGGTGGAGCCCCGGGACACCCTCTTGGCTCAATCCTGGGCACAACTTGCTGCCATCCTGGGCAGTCCAACCCAGGGTGACTTTTTTAACTATTTATCACATAATGGATAATGGTTTTATCTCCCACGCTGGTCCCGTTTTAAACATGCTCTGTGGACTACATTAGTCCCTTGTAGAGCAGCAGGGCCAAGGGTGAAGGCAACCGTGGACCCTTCCTCTGCTCTTCGTTCCCTGCCTGTATGGTGCAAGCCCCTCCCCTGCCCCAGCCAGGGAGGGCCCCCAGGGCTCCAGCCGGCTCCTGTGGAGCGGGCAGGGTCAGCTCCCCGCCGGCTACATTGCTGTGTAATAAATCATAACTGACAACAGCTGTATACTGAGTCTAGTGAGTTCTTTTGGTGAATCTCCAAATTGGGGTGGGGGGGTGGCAGGTCTGGGAACATCCTGCCTGTGCGTGCTTGCACACTCAACACACGCACACACGCATGTGGAAACTAGTCTGGGTAGATGCTCACAAATGTGTTAGTGGTGATACAGGGCACAGTGAGCCTATAGGAGTTGATCATTTTTCTTTTACTTAGGTTTTTGCCCTGAATCAACTTTCGCTAATAGAAACACAAATTCGGGAATTTCCTGGTGGTTCATTGGTTAGCACTCTGCACTTTCACTGCTGGGCCCCAGGTTTGATGCCTGGTCAGGGAACTAAGATCCTGCAAGACTTGCAGAGCAGCCAAAAAAATAAACACATACATTCCATAATATACATACATAAGACAAAACAACAAAGATACGTGGGGGTTAATGTTTCCAAAACTATTCACTTTCTCCACAGCGTGGCCCTAGTGTTCCCCAACTAGGAGGTCTCCCCTACTCCTTCTCCGCCCACATCTAAGCCATCTGCCAGGTCTATTAGTTCGCTTCCAGGATCTGCCCTTTGTGCTCCCCACTTCCACTACTGGGCCACCCCCACCTCCACTGCCAGGATGCCACCACCGGCTCCCGCTTGGGCCGTGGCAGTGGCTTCCTGGCTGGTCTCAGGTCCCCTCTGCCCAACTATGATGAATTTTCCACATGGCAGCCAGAGGGAGCCATTTAAAACATATCACATCCTTCCCCTGCAACAGGTCTTCCAGTGTCTTGGAAGAGTCAACCCTCTCCTGTTGTTTAGTCCCTCAGTTGTGTCCAACTCTCTGTGACCCCATGGACTGCAGCATGCCAGACTTCCCTGTCCTTCACCATCTCCTGAATCTTGTCCATTGAGTAGGTGGATGCGACAGAGGACGAGACGGCCATCCAACCGTCTCGTCCTCTGTCGTCCCCTTCTGCCCTCAATCTTTCCCAGCATCAGGGTCTTTTCCAATGAGTCAGTTCTTCACATCAGGTGGCCAAAATATTGGAGTTTCAGATTCAGCATCAGTCTTTCCAAAGAATACTCAGGACTGATTTCCTTTAAGATCGACTGGTTTGATCTTGTAGTCCAAGGGACTCTCGAGAGTCTTCTCCAACACCACAGTTTGAAAACATCAATTCTTTGGCGCTCAGCCTTCTTTAGGGTCCAGCTTTCACATTCATACATGACTACTGGAAAAACTAGCTTTGACTATATGGATGTCTCTGCTTTTTAATATACTGTCTAGATTTGTCATAGCTTTCCTTCGGAGAAACAAGTGTCTTCATTTCATGACTACTGTCACCGTTCACAGTGATTTTGGATCCTAAGAAAATAAAGTCTGTCACTGTTTCCATTGTTTCCACATATATTTGCCATGAAGTGATGGAACAAGATGCCATGATCTTTGTTTTTTTGAATGTTGAATTTTAGGCCAGCTTTTCCACTCTCCTCTTTCACCTTCATCATGAGGCTCTTTAGTTCCTCTTTGCTTTCTGTCATAAGGGTGGTGTCATCTACATATTAGGTTATTGATCATTGTCCCGACAATCTTGATTCCAGCATATGCTTTATCCAGCCCAGCATTTCTCATGATGAGGTCTGCATATAAGTTAAATAAGCAGGGTGACAATATGCAGCCTTGATGTACTCCTTTCCCAATTTGGAACCAGTCTGTTGTTTCATGTCCAGTTCTAATTGTTGCTTCCTGACCTGCATACAGATTTCTCAAGAGGCAGGTAAAGTGGTCTGGTATTCCCAGCTCTTGAAGAATTTTCCACAGTTTGTGTGATCCACACAGTCAAAGGCTTTAACATAGTCAATGAAGCAGAAGTAGATGTTTTTCTGGAGTTCTCTTGCTTTTTCTATGATTCAACAGATGTTGGCAATTTGATCTCTGGTTCCTCTGCCTTTTCAAGTTCTCTGTTCAATATACAGTTGAAGCCTAGCTTGGAGGGTTTTGAACATGATCTTGCTAGCGTGTGAAATGAGTGCAATTATGCAGTAGTTTGAACATTCTTTGGCATTGCCCTTCTTTGGGATTGAAATGGAAAATGACCTTTTCCAGTCCTGTGGCCACTGCTGAGTTTTCCAAATTTGTTGGCATATTGAGTGCAGCATTTTAACAGCATCATCTTTTAGGATTTGAAATAGCTAAGCTGGAATTCCATCACCTCCACTAGCTTTGTTCGTAGTGATGCTTCCTAAGGCCCACTTGACTTATCACTCCAGGATGTCTGACTCTGAGTGAATGATCATACCATCATGGTGATCTGGGTCATTAAGATCTTCTTTGTTTAGTTCTTCTATGTATTCTTGCCACCTCTTCTTAATCTCTTCTGTTTCTGTTAGGTCCATACCATTTCTGTCCTTTATTGTGCCTATCTTTGCATGAAATATTCCCTTGGTATCTCTAATTTTCTTGTCCTTGGAGAAGGAAATGGCAACCCATTCCAGTATTCTCGTCTTTTCCATAATACTGTTTCCCTCTATTTCTTTGCATTGTTCACTTAGGAAGGCTTTCTTATCTCTCCTTGCTATTCTTTGGAACTCTGCATTCAGATGGTTATATCTTTTCTTTTCTCCTTTGCCTTTCACTTCTCTTTTCTCAGCGATTTGTCAGGCCTCCTCAGACAGCCAATTTGCCTTTTTGCATTTCTTTTTCTTAGGGATTGTTTTGATCACTACCTCCTGTGCAATGTTATGAACCTCTGTCTATGGTTCTTCAGTCACTCTATCAGATCTAATCCCTTGAATCTATTTGTCAATTCCACTGTGACAAATAGTTGATGATTATTACATCTATTACTATGGGCAAGGATCCCTTAGAAGAAATGGAGTAGGCCTCATAGTCAACAAAAGAGTTCGAAATGCAGTTTTTGGGTGCAGTCTCAAAAACAACAGAATGATCTTGGTTTCTTTTCTTTTCTTTTTTTTCGGTTTATTTTCAAAGCAAACCATTTAATATCACAGTAATCCAAGTCTATGCCCCAACTATTAAGGCTGAAGAAGCTGCAGTTGAATGGTTCTATGAGGACCTACAAGATCTTCTAGAAAAGTGAAGTCGCTCAGTCGTGTTTGACTCTTTGGGATCCCATGGACTGCAGCCTCCCAGGCTCCTCTGTCCATGGGATTTTCCAGGCAAGAGTACTGGAGTGGGTTGCCATTGCCTTCTCCAGGGGAATCTTCCTGACTGCAGGGACTGAACCTGGGTCTCCTGCATTGCAGGCAGACGCTTTACCCTCTAAGCCACCAAGGAAGCTAACACCAAGAAAAGATCCTCTTTTCATCATAGGGGAATGGAATGCAAAAGTAGAAAGTCAAGAGAAACCTGGAGTAACCAACAAGTTTGGCCTTGGAATACAAAATGAAGCAAGGCCAAGGCTAGCATTATTTTGCCAAGAGAACACATTGGTCAAGAAGAATACCTTCTTCCAACAACACAAGAGATGACTCTACACATGGACATCACCAGATGGTCAATACCGAAATCAGATTGACTATATTCTTTGCAGCCAAAGATAGAGAAGTTCTATGCTTACTCACTCACTTCAGTCGTGTCTGACTCTTTGCAACCCTATGAATTGTAGCCCACCAGGCTCCTCTGTCCATGGGACTCTCCAGGCAAGAATACAGGAGTGGGTTGCCATGCCCTCCTCCAGGGGATTCATCTCGTGTCTGTCTGCTTCTCCTGCATTGCACACAGATGGATTCTTTACCCACAGGGGCCACCTGGGAAGCCAGGAGAAGCTCTACAAAGTCAGGAAAAACAAGACCAGGATTTGACTGTGGCTCAGATCATGAACTCCTTTTTGCAAAATTCAGACTTAAATTGAAGAAAGTAGGGAAGACCGCTAGGCCACTCAGATATGACTTAAATCAAATCCCTTACAATTATACAGTGGAAGTGAACTCTCTCCTACTCTTATTCATTGAAGGCAAATTCCAGCCCCCACTGCTCTCAGCCTCAGGGCCTTTGCATCTGCTTATATCCTCTGTTTCTGCAGACAGTGTCTGGTCACACACACACACTTTATCTATGGCAGCTCCCACATCCTCCTCCTTTAGTCTCCATGTCATCACTATTACTGTCTTCATAAGATTCACTGCTCCTTGCTTATTGCTAGCTTTCTAAACTGGAATACCAAGTCTGGGAGAGGTGTGAAATCTTGTATGCCATATCTGGGGCTACAAGGGTAATTGACACTACCGGAGCACACAGTAGGTGCTCAATGTGTCCACTTTTCTTTGCACTAGGTGCTTAGGAGTCCTTGAATGAATAAATGTCCAGTTGCAAAACCCTGCTTAGAAAGTTAGTGCTTTCTAACCGCTTGATTACCCAAATCACTAGGAATGTTAAACACCGCAGGCTCCATGCCGACCTGAAAGGGAATCTTCAGGGGCGGGGACAGGGACGTCTGATTGAGACCAGGGGCATTTGACTAGCACTACATGAAAGGAGGAGCCTAATAGGCTACAGTTCATGGGGTCGCAGAGTCGGACACGACTGAGCGACTTCACACTTCACCCTCTCCAATGAAGCCCACTTCTTAAGTCAGATGATACGGAGAATTTAGGTCCCCTTTCCTGATTTACTGTGTGACTAATCCAGAGGAGGTGGTTTAAGAAAAAAAAAAAGAAAGCGTGGAGATGCCGGGGATTGAACCCGGGGCCTCATACATGCAAAGCATGCGCTCTACCACTGAGCTACATCCCCTCCCCCGAGAAACAATATTCTTGGAATGAGGATATAGGAAATCGCATTTTCTCCTCTTTTCCAAACGTTGCGTTCGTTCTGGACACTCAGAATTCAGTCCGTGAGTGCCTTTACCAATTCAAAATAGGTCCACATCCCTGGGAGCCCGCTAGCCGGGGACGCCCAACACTGAGCCGGTGGAGATGGTGGTGCGGAGTAGACGTGGCAGCAGAAGAATGGTATTTCTTTATGAGTCCGGCTGGAGACAGTTAAGCAAGCTGCATCCTCGTTAGTATAGTGGTGAGTATCCCCGCCTGTCACGCGGGAGACCGGGGTTCGATTCCCCGACGGGGAGGCTGTCAAGATGTTTTAATTCACTACAGACTCCAAAAGGTCTCCCTTAATCAGCCTATAATGTACAGATAATGAAACGAAAGCATGCTATAATCCCATTTGTAACCAGTACGGGTAAATCACGAAAGATGTTCGTGACCCTAAGAACATAGATGAAAAGGACTTGATACTCAACCAGAAGCAAAGTTCTCTTTTATTGTAAGAATAAATATGCAGTGAGTGTATCCATACTTGTATGTTTAAGAAAATTTAACACATCATTATGACTATAGTTTAAAATGAAAATTGCTCAGAGAACAGATTTCACATGCTATCATGATAAAAAAAGAAATGGTTATTGTGTCAGATAATGAAAAACTGTACTGTGGTTAATTTCAGACTATATAAATGTTTCTAATCACATTGTACACCACAAACTTACACAATGGTAAATAATTATATCTTAATAAATCTGGATAAAATTTTAACAAAATCTTCTATTGAAGTATAGTTGGTTAGCAATGTCGTCTTAGTCAGTTACATTTCTGATCACAATTAATGACAACTAGAGCACGCATTATATAGCTCCTGTCATATACAGGGTAGTATGCAGAAGCGCTTAGCAGGTGTGCACTCATCTAGTCCTCACAGCAAGTCTGGTGGGGGTCAGTTTAAGATAGTAAACAGATAAAATGCAGGCACAGAGAAAGGGTCCAATAACTTGTCTAAGGTCACATAAATCACAATCTGGTCTAGACACTGGTTACTTCTGGGAAAAACTGGGATAGGGTGGGAGTGACTCTGCCTTTCCAAAATTCTGTACGTCCGTGGACTGTGAATTTTTTCACTCTCCTTCCCTTCCTTCCTTCTTTCCTTTCTTCTGTACTCGATTTTTATCAAATTGATACACTACTGTGCTTTCGTGAAAAGCAGCAGTAGGGGTCTCCGGCCGTATCCCCTCTCTCCTGAAGGAATTCTGGAGATGCTGCTTTGGTGTATTGTTTATTTTGAGCTGTCAGCATCTCACTGGTCTCCTTGCTGCCACTTGAGTCCCTCCTGTCCATTCTCCACAAGGAAGCCAGGGGAGACTTTAAGATGTAAATAATATCACTCTCTCCCCAGAGGCTTACCCACACGGAAGAAAGTACAAACCCTTTACCAAGACCTTCAAGGCGGGCAAGACCTGGCCTCTGTTCACCTTTTTCTTCTTGCCTCCTACCTTCTGCCCCCTCACCCTCTTTGCCTCTTCCATGCTGGCTTCCTTTCCATTCCTACAAATAGCCCGACTCTTTCAGCCCCAGGGCCTTTGCATCAGCTGTAGCCTCTACCCCAGAGGCTCTTCCTCAGCGGGCTCTTCATTCCCCAAGTCTTCCCGGCATTCCCTTCCTCTTACTGCCCCCATAACCAGGTATTCCACCCCCTCACAACCATTTATTTTGCTTCTTAGCATTCCTATCACAAGGAACTATTTTGTTACCGTATTTGTGACTGGATCACATAGACATTAAGTGCTTCTCAAACACTTATTAAATGACTTCGCATCATGAAGGACCTCCCCACTTGCTCAACCTCTCCCAAACAGTACTCCCCACCCACCCACCTCCCAAAGGGCAGGGAAGCAGAGAGAGCAGAACCTGGATGCCGACCTGTTGATTTCTTGGTGCCTTGAAGCTGAGCAGGTGTCACGGGTGAGGTGGCTATGCTTGGAGTCTGGATTTGAGTCACTTAGTGCCACGAGGAAGCCACAATCTGGCCCATAGGGCCTCCCACACGCCTTGGGTGGTCAGCCATGGGCTGCTTGCCATGCCTTGGGCTGCCCCGGGAGCTGCACCCAAGGGGAAACCTTGCTCTTTTGCTCACAGAAGAGATCCTGAGAAAGCGGAACTCTGAGCAAGGTAAGATTCAACTAATATTTTTAAGAACCTATTAAGTGCCAGGCACTGTTGTCGGCCTTAAACGATACAGCAGTAACCGAGGCTGATGACTTCTCTGCCCGTCGTGGATCTGTCATTCTAGCTGGGGAAGGGAGGCAACAGATGATGGACAAGGAAAACAGTACCTAGGCTAATAGTAAACAATACAGGGCTGGGGTAGTGGTGGGAGGCGTGATCAGGGAAAGCTTCTCGGAGGCGACCACCATGAAGGACGAGAAGGGGCAGGTGCGGGGCAATCCTGGAAGCCGTGCATTCCAGCTGATTCAGGTCCCCCAGCAAGGAATCCTCTGGTCTATGACGCGGGTCCCTTAGATCACGAGGGGGAAAGAACTGCAACCCCGCGCTAACAGTAGCCGAAATAGCTCAGTTGGGAGAGCGTTAGACTGAAGATCTAAAGGTCCCTGGTTCGATCCCGGGTTTCGGCAGCAGCGTTTTTTTCTTTTCTCCCCCCTTTCCACTTGTGTCGGAGGAAAACAAGACGATTCTTTCGAATGATTAAAGGTATTTCATTTTCTTCGTTTAAACCAGCTTCGAGTAGTATCAGAGGGAAGCCAGACGGTGTGGGTACTTCCTCGCACTTCCCCGACTGGAAAAATCCGACAAGTCGAAGAATTACTTGAAGCCATTTCTTTCATTTCATAAACTACCTCTGTTAGACGTTTGTTGACGTCTGTTGGTTACTTTTTGCTGGTTATTTTTTGCTGCTTATTAATTTCTGTTCTCAGAACCCTCGCGACTAAATCATGGGCCGAGGAGGAAGCGGATTCTTTAAGACAGAATTAAATGAAGTGGAACTTTTCCTTTTTGTATTTTGTAAGAAAAGATGAGATATTTAACCTTTTAGGACACGTCACCAGTTGAGGAACGCTGAGGAACACTCAGTGTACCTTTAAGAGCTGAACTGGAAAGGTTCTGGTACAGCTAGTCCTCGTTAGTATAGTGGTGAGTATCCCCGCCTGTCACGCGGGAGACCGGGGTTCGATTCCCCGACGGGGAGGCAACTTGTTTTCTGTCGCCTACATTTTATTTTCTTTTTCTTTTTTGTTCTATATTTTATTTTCATTTCTCTTTCAAGCCAGTTCTTCAGCTTTCATAAAAATTCCTTATTCTTCTCTAAAAAACTAAACCTGGCAAGCAAGCGAGATTTGGTCTGGCGATTGTCTTATTAACTGCTTGGTCACAGTCACCCACGAGCGCCTTCACTTCTTCCCTTGGTTACAAGAAAAAAAAAGTTCTCACATTGAAGTGGAATTTTCCATTTCCAGCATGCCACAACGCCGCTGTCAAGTGCTTGGTTTATATAATGGTTTCCCAAAATAAAACTGTTTCCCTCTAAAACGAGAAGATGCTCACTCTGCTGCAAATATTTCATCTTCTTAGGTCTTGCGCCGGCCCAGAGGTTGGCCTTCAGAAAATGTTCATGGATTTGAAACAGAGTGACTCTAAACCGAACTGTTTTCTCGTCTTTATTCACTTGCAGACTGAACTTTTTGAATATAGCTATCATTCTCCCCAGGCGCCTAGTCTTCATTCATTTATTTGCCTGTTCATTTATTATTTTTTTTCCACACTAATTCTATGAATATTTACTGAGTAGTTGTCTGCCAGGCACTGTTCATGGCACAGAAGATAGAGCAGAAAGCAAGACAGAGGAGGCTCTGCCCTCACGAACCTACCAAGTCAGGGGCACAGACAATAAACAGTGTAAAAACAGGTTCTGAAACCGATATATGCTATGAAGAAAAACAAAACAAATCAAAGTGAATGCAAAGGATTCATGGGTGCCTTTATTTTTTTATTAAAAACCTAAAAAAAAATTTTTTTTTGGCCACAAGCACATCAGGTGGCATCTTATTCCTCGACCAGGGATCAAACCAGCCCCCCTGAAGTAGGAGGGTAAAGTCTTAAGGACTGGACCGCCAGGGATCCTTTCAGAGAGTTAGTCAGGAAGGCCTTTCTGAGGACCCTGACAGTGAGAGAAAGATGATCATGAGTATATCTGCTTTCCATGCAGAGAGAATGGCAAGCACAAAGGCCCTGAGGTGCAGGGAGTCTGGTCTGCCTGAGGAACAGCAAAGACAGGTGTGTGGCTAGAGTTCTCCTAGAGAGGAGGACGGGAGTAAGCGAGGGACACTGGCGGGGCAGGGGCCCGCAGATGCCAGATCACAGAGATGCCAGATCACCGAGAGCCTTAAAGGCCACTGTTAGGAGTATGGATTTGATTCTAAGTTTTACACAGAAAGGAAACATGATCGGATTTGTCTGGAGCAGAGCAATCAGGGACACCTACTGAACTGACTACAACCCTTCAACTGGCTTCCAAGCCAGGTCCAGAATACCTCCACTTAAGCCACTATCCTTCTTCCATCCTGCAGGTAAGGTCGCTCTTGTGGCTGTCCCCTTGAGCTAGGGGTATAAGGTCAGACGATGGCTTTCTACAGAGCTCCATTCGGCACCTCACCCCAGCACTCTCCTGTTCTTTCTCTGTTTCGCCAAACAGCATCAACAAAGCATCAATCCACACCTGGGGTGATTATGCAAAGCAATAGGTCTTCGCTGGAGCTCATATAACAGCATTTTAAATAATGAGAACTGGCATTTCAGAGCACAGGTCTTGTACCAGGCACTGTTCTAAACCTTCTCTATGTGAAGGAGACATATCATTTGACATCCCTTATACATGGAATATAAAAAGAAATGATACAAATGAACTTATTTACAAAACAGAAAGCGATTCAAACTTAGAAAATGAACTCATGGTTGCCACAGGGAAGGGATAGTTAGGGAGTTTGGGAAGGTCATGTACACACTAATATATTTTAAATGGATAACAATCAAAAGTCTATTGTACAGCACATGGACCTCTCTTCAGTGTTATGTGCTTCCCTGGATGGGAGGAAGCTTTGGGGGAGAATGGTTACTAACACAACATTGTCAATTGGCTATAACCCAATACAAATTGTTTCTGGAGCTAAAATAAAAATAAAAATGAAAAAAATAAAATAAAATAAAAGATCAACCTTCTCTGTGTAACTCATTCAAAGGTCACAATCACTCTATGAAGTAGTTACTATTCACATCTCCATTTCACAGAGGAGGCCCAAAGAGGTAAAGTAATGAAATCACAGCTGCTGGGTCCAGTGTCCTGGACACCAGTTCATTTGGACTTTACTGTGAAGAGTTTCAGGTATCCACAGACTGGAAGAGAAATGATCAGTTGAGGATTGAGGTAGCAGGGTATTTTCAGGTGCATTCTGCACATCATAGTAAGTGACTCTATTTCCTGCCAGGAAATCTCAAGTGCTGGTGGGAAAAGGTGAAGCCTAAGTTTTCTGTATTCTCCTTGTCTCTCACCCAACCGGTGAGTGGCAACTTGTTGACTTGAAGGACACTCCATTTTCATCGAAGTACAGTTAATTTACAGTGAGTGCTGTGTTAGTTTCAAGTGTATAGCAAAGTGATTCGGTCACACATATATATATTCTTTTTCTGTTATACATAGATATACATATATTATATACATACATATATATATTATTTTCCAGATTCTTTTCCATTGTAGGTTCATTTTTATAATGGTCTGCAAATCTCAAAGTCACCGAAAGTTGGAATGATTGTAAAGAACAAGAAACCAGAGATTTCTGGGTGGGGGTGCAGTGGGGGCAAGTCCTTATTCATTGGAAAGAAACTCTTTATTTTCCTTTCCTTCTTTTCTGATTGTGAGGCGCAACATTTATGAATAGGTCTGTCTCCCTTTGTTCCTTGGTTCCGGTATCAGAATTTCGGCTGCGGAGCTATGAACCACAGGCCTAGTTCTGAAAGATAAAAGTCAAGTCCGGATTTATTTTGGTTGGTTTTTGCTAAACAAATATACATTTAAACCATTTAATATACAAAATTTTATTTGGAAAAAAAAACTGAAAAATAGACTATAGCAGAGAATTTCAGAATTCCTGTTGAAGAGGGAGGGGGATGTAGCTCAGTGGTAGAGCGCATGCTTTGCATGTATGAGGCCCCGGGTTCGATCCCCGGCATCTCCACTATGGTTCCTTTTATTTTTTTTCGTGATTTCATTTTACTTCAATTTCTGCAGGTGTTCACCATACAAACACCTCAGACGTGATTATAACAGGAGGTATTACAGTCAATCCTAAAGGAAATCAGCCCTGAATATTCACTGGAAGGACTGATGCTGAAGCTGAAGCTCCAATACTTTGGCCACTTGATGTGAAAAACTGACTCATTAGAAAAGACCCTGATGCTGGGAAAGACTGAAGGCAGGAGGAGAAGGGGACGACAGAGGATGAGATGGTTGGATGGCATTACTGACTCAATGGACACGAGTTTGAGCAATCTCTGGGAGATTGTGAAGGACAGGGAAGCCTGGTGTTCTGCAGTCCATGGGGTCGCAAAGAGTTGGACACGAGTGAGAGATTGAACTGATTACTCCTCCAGTCACTATGTGAAAAGGAGATTTTCACAATAGAGGTGACCACCCCTTGCTTAACTCCCTAACACTCTCAAAGTAATTTTGTTAGAAGAGGCAGAAGGAAACAGTTACAAGAAACATGTCAAGGCAAAACCTAATGTGATGACTGAAACCATGGCAAAAGTGAGAATAATCATTTAGGGAGTTTACCCCCTGCTTCCTGGCATTTGACTGCAGTTAGAGGCCTGGAGGCCTGGTGACTCATTTCAGGCCGTGAGACGGCAAGCTTGGTAGTCATTCAAAGGTCTAAGCGGCTGTGCTGGCCTGTGCCCTTTTTTCTGCTCTCAGTAACGACCATTTTTCAAAGGCAGCCACCCAAAAGGAAACCAGCAGTTCGAGGAGGCAGCATTTTGCTTCCTGCTTCCTCCCCAACGGGCCACAAATGAATGCATGAATGGCTGTGGCACACATACCTTTTCAACCTGTATTTGTACACTGTATTTTATCCTTAAAAATAAGAGCTATTTTATTAAAAGAAGGGATCCTGTTGCATTCTGTAGGGTTGGCAGTTCTTTGTCTGCAGTAATAACGAATTTGTCAGCCATCAAATCCTTTCTCTCATTTGATCTGACCTCATATTTTAAATCATAAGAACAGCTCAGCTTAGAGCTGGAGGGATCTGACTCTGCACAGACCTCATGTTTTGAGATGAAACTGAAATTCATGAAATGACTCACCAGTTGGGGAGTGAAATACCGGTGACAGCTTCTCTTTGTAAGGAAATTCCATGAAGGTTATTTCTCCCTAAATGTCAACAAGGTTTTAAGAGAAAAAAAAAGTTGAGATTATTTTTAAAGTTATCAGACCTCACATGAAATGAATCATATGCTTCTGTTTTACTGTGTATCTTATGATTAAATAGTTCTAACGGCACAATGATAAAGAAAAAAACACCATAAGGAAGAAAGAACAAGGTTTGCGCTGGGAAATGGAGCTTTCTAGAAAAGATGTCTTGAATCTTTGGGGAAAAAAAATGTTTTCCAATCATTAGATCTGGTTTCACAATTAAAAAAAAAAATCAAAGCCCTTTGTATGAGGTACCAAAAGTAGTCACATTCATGGGACTGCCCTTACAGTCTTCTGTCTAAGACTCCATCCTTCCACTGCAGGGGGCAGGGGTTTCATATCTGGTCAGGGAACTAACATCCCTGGATACAGCACTGCCAGGAGTAAAAAACAAACAAAAAATTAGCCAAATTCATAGAGACAGAAGGAATGATGGTGGCCAAGGATTGGGCGTGAAGGATTAGGGTGAGTGTTTAATGAGTACAGAGTTTCAGTCTTGCAAGATGAAGAGTGGTGACAGATGGTGGTGATGGTTGCACATGAACTGAAAATTGAAGGGTAGCAGAATATACCACCCGAAAATATGTTCCTTTGATATTATTTTGAGCTATTGGCACTTGAAAAACAGCAAAGTGAGGTTTTCACTGAACTCCACTTATTTGCCCAAACACAGATCCTTCAAAAGGAACTCAGTGGTCCTAGATCCTCTTCCCAAGAGTTTAACTAACCAGAGAAGATTGGCTTTTGACATAGGAGAGACTAAAATGACACTGAACTTTGTCACAAACTATCATATCTCTATTCTTCTGTTCTCCCAGTAAAAATCATTTACTCTCCCTTTAGAGACCTTTCTATATTAAGATGATGTGTGTGTTAGTTGCTTTGGGACCCCATGGACTGTAGCCTGTCAGGCTCCTCTTGCATGGAATTCTCCAGGCAAGGATACTGAAATGGGTTGTCATTGCCTTCTCCAGGTGATCCTCCTGACCCAGCGATCAAACTCTGGTCTCCAGCACTGCTGGCAGATTCTTTACCATCTGAGACACCTGGGAAGCCTGTTAAAATGGTATGTAAGCCTAAATTCTAAAGTCTCCTCTCTGAGTGACACATTTTCCCTCTGGAGTATGTCCCTAACATAACACGAAGTGTGCTTGTTAATAAACTATTGTTTTTTGTCTTTAATATCTCTTACTAATCTTTCATTACAGGTGTCTGGGCTAAGAACTCAGAAGGGTAAAAGGAAAATAATTTTTCCTTCCCTACAATATACTTACCACTACTGACTTGTACACTTAGAAGTGGTTAAGAGAAAAAAAAAAAGTGGTTAAGAGGATATATCTTGTGTGTATTTTGCCACAATCTAAAAACAATAAATTAAAACACAAAACAAAGCAAAGACCCAATAAGTTAACTGCTTAACATTCCTATACTAGGCAAAATTGGAGACTAGAACTTCAGTATGATTTTCTCACTGGTAGATTATGAAATGGGTTGTTTTGAAGCTGGACAAATTTGTGTTCTGCCACACAATGCAAATACACACTTGTTCGCAGCGAAAGGAACATAGTCTCTAGGGCCTCTTCTTTTTTTTTTCCCCAAGCAGTAGGTTTCCTTGACTTCCTTTTATGGTTATATAACTGATGACACTGCAAGGCAAAACTTTCCCATCCAGCTCTCCGATTTCACCCTCTCTTGGGAGGAAAATGTTTGTTGGTCATTTTGTGGACATTCTCATGATGTTAAGCTCCATACAATGTTGTGACCTTCAAGGGGAACTGAATCTGTTGGGGGAAGGAGGAAAGGCAGGCGGACAAACAGGCACCAGTCCAATCTCCTGCAGCCCAACACCCAGGCCCTTTGTGAGCTCAGCTCATCACATGCTCGTGCCTGCCTGCCAATTCTGCCTTGTTGCTGGGCCTCTGTCACTCTTCCATTGGTGCCAGCTCTGAGGCAATCCTTTCTGGGGTGCCTGCAAAGGACGGATAAGTGGGTGGAAGAAACTGAAAATGGATCCAGTGACTCATCCTGCTTCTGGCATGTTCTAGCATATTGCATTCTAGGTCAGGGGATTTTAGCAGTGTGACTTGGATTACTGAATCCAAGTGGGACATTTAGATTTTGGGAGCCCTTTTCAGCAAATAGAAAAGCAGTTGTAACAACAACAACAATAATCCTCTGTAGAGCAAGGTTTGTCAACACAGTGGATTACTGACATTGGGGGCCAGGTTAATTCTGTATTGTGGGGGAATGTTCATTGCAGATTGTTTAGCAGCATCCCTGGCCTTCCTCACTAGATACTAGTGGCACCCCTCAACCCCAATACCATAGTGTGACCACCAAAAATGGCTCCTGGGAATTCCCTGGAAGTCCAGTGGTTAGAACTTGTGCTTTCACTGCTGTGGCCTGGTTTCAATCCCTGGTTGGGGAACTGAGATGCTACAAGCCTAGTGCTGAGCCAAAAAAAAAAAAGAAAAGTCTATAGACATTGTCAAATGACCACCCAGGGGCCAAATCTCTCGTGATTGAAAACTACCGCTCTGGAGAAACATCAGCCACCTGTCTTTGGAGAGGTCATTTTTCTCTCCCTTCCCTCTCACCTCAGGGCTAGACCTTGGGCAAATTTTTATTTCTATTTGCTTCAACCAAACCCACAATTAGACTTAAATTAGAGAGGGCAAGGGTATTGCAGAGAACTCTTCTGATAGAGATAACATCAGTGTTTTCAGTTCCTAAGAATATAGTTTTCTCTTTGGAGATAACCCCTGGCCCATTCCCCCCTCCCCTCTCCCTCCTTTGAGCCTCTCTTCTCCCTCCTCTTTATCTTTCTTTCCTCCCATGTCTCTGAAATCAGGCCTGTTTTTCTCTGTACCTTTTGGATTCTGAAAAAAAACTATCTCACAAAGCTTGTGACTCAGGCTTTAAACAGCATGAATCACAAGGCTTGCAGCAAGCGAACAGCCAAAAGCAAACAGGGTGTGGTTTGAAGCCAGGCCTGGTCATCTGAGAAAGAACCTCACCTTTTTGTTCTTCTGTAAATCTCTTTCTGAAATTTAGGGAGCAGGGGGAAACCAAAAACTTAGAGCCTCAATGTTCTGTCCCTTTAAATCTCCTTTCCAAAAATTTAGAAATAACTTGCACAGAAATCTGTATTAGAAGTCACTGTGAAACCACAGAAATGTGGTTTGCAGGGAGAAGGGGCTCCAAAGAGCTCCAGTTCGCTAAGTTTCAGTACAGAAAAAATTTGGTGAGAGGCAAAGTGATAAATAAAAAGTGATTTATTAGACTAAGATGATTGTAAGGTTTACAAGCAGGAGGGTGAGAGGGTGCTGCTCACCAAGTACTTAGTGGGCTACAGTTTATAATCAAAAGAAAATTGGGGAGTGGGAGAAGACCACCTTCTTCATTCTCAAGTAGACATCAAGCTTCCATCATCAGTTCCTCCTCCATATTGGGCAGGGTAGTTTTCTTATCCCTGCCTGGTCGAGTCAGGATGGTCATGGCATGATAGCGATGAGCAAAACGGTGGTAACATATACTAAAAATGGTAAATCAAGTCAGGTTTCAGTATAATGTCACCCTTTCTTTTTATTTTTTAGTGTGCCCAGAGGAGCATGTCCTAGGAATCAATACGTTATTGAGCTCAGTGGGCAGGATGTGGGTCTCATTCTACCATTGTTTCATTGGTTTGGGGGCCTGCCTGATGCTTCTGTTGCATGGTTTTATTGCTGAGCAAGCCTGCTTGCTTTTGTGGTTAAGTAAAGCTGCTTTCTTGAGTGAAAGACCCCTTAATTTATAAGGATCTCCCTTACTCTTTTCCCTATGTGATTAGTCCCAATCACATAGGGTCTACTAACATGAAAAGTGACATTTTATTTTTAATTTTAACTTCCCAGTAATAAACTCATCCTGAAAAATGTTAAAAATTGACAGAGGTTAAAGGCTGTTTAGAAAACTGCTTGGATCTTTTTCATAACTACATATATATACACGGGTTACCAAAGAAAATATATACCAGTTTTGTTTTTATTCACATTTTATGTATAATCTTTAAATTATGTAATGTTCATAAGCTCAAGCAGGAATGTAGTCTTTTCCTAACGGCAGAATATTTCTTAATTGGTTGCCTCTTTTTCTATATACATATATTTTTGAAGGCTTTACCAGTAAAAACTTAAAAACACCCTCCTCTCATTTATAGAAATAGGAAATAGTCTAGAAGAGTCCAGAAAGAACAGTAGCTGGGGAATTGCAGACATGAGGGATTTTTCACTGTAAATGTCATGTCAACATGTTAAAATATTTTAAGGTTTCATCGTATTCATATGGTTTACTTTAAAAAGTCTGCTGGAGAAATGACATAGAGATCAATCACAAAATACATTATCATAAAAAATAAGAAAGATCTAACTGGTAATCTTTCTTCTTTTACCCAAATGAAATTTGCCTATAGAAGTTTTATGTTTGGGATATTTCACCCCCAGGAATAAACAGAACTTAGATTCAATTAGTATCTTTTTAAAATCTTGGGCTTAAACAGGTTTGATTTCTGATTTTTGAGCTCCGGTAAATATCAACAGAATTCAAATCCTGATGCCTCCCGGATTACAAATCAAGCACAAACCAGGAAGCCTAAAGAGCAATCTGGAAAGTTCTATCAGCTTCCAGGTCCAGCTCAAAGAGTTTTACACGGCTGTGTGGAATTTCTGCTTTTCTTTTCAAAATTCAATGTACTCCTGCTATAGGGATTTCTCCCTTGGAAACTTATTTTTCATTCCTGTTCGGAGGAATTCCTGAGGGTTCTGACGACCTGTCTGAGGCGGGCTTTAGACCGTAGCCCTGATATTTGCCGAGTCATTCACCTTGTCCCGGTGCCCGCCCGGTGGGGGACGGGCTCGGCCGCCACAGGTTGGGGGCTGGACCCCCGGGGAGGCCTTCCGACGGGCTGAAGATAAAGTGGTTAGGAAAATATTGTCGTTATCTAAAGTAGACCCAGAATAAAGACCCTTCTTTATTCGCGAGGTGGGGGGAGGGGCAGGGAGGCGTGCGCGCCTGGGGATCCGGACTCTGGCTCGGCGTGAGGCGCTAGACCGCAGCACTGTCCGCCTAGGGCGGGTCTCGCGAACGGCGGGGCCCGTCCGGGCTGAGGGGAGGGGGCAACGGGGTCGGTTGGCTGGACAGCCGGTTCCGGACGCCCAGACAAATCCGTGGCATGTTTTCGCACCTGCCGCTCCCCGCTCCTTCCGGGCAAGTCGAGCGCTGGCTGCTTCCGCTGTCTACCGTTCAACGAAAGCGCTGATCCCTCCGCTCGGCCGCTCAGGACGGCCGCCCGCTCCCCAGCAGAATCGGCCCCAAAGCCCCAGTATTCATGAGAGAGCACCTTAAGTGGAGAATGAGTCGATTCTGGGGGACTGCTTTTCTCTTTAGAGGGTCGGAGGCCTGCGAAAAGTAGTCCCTTCCCGGCTTTTTGCGGAAGAATCCACCGGGGCGGGGCTACCCATGAATATATAAGGAAGCCCCGGGTGTGGCGTAGGCAGTTCCGTCCGAACCGGGAGTTCAGATTTCGTTCTTCTGTGTTCGGTGCTGTCACCACCACCAATTGGTGAGGAGGGATCCCGGGGGTGTTGCGGCCGTGCAGCTGCTGGGGGCGCGGGTGGTTCGCCGGCCCACCGCGGGCCGAGGGGCATCCGGGGCCTACAATTCCCCTGGGCGCGCGAGCAGCAGGGTGGCCCTGAGGGGTAGGAACGCGGCAAAATGGCGGCCGTTCCCGATCCCTCAGTGGGAGAAGGCAGGCTCTGAGGCTGGTTCTGAGGTGGGACGCGAGGATGGGGAGTAGGGAGGGGACTGTGAGTGTAAAGTGAACGCGAGAGGCCCGTGAGGTCTCCGTGGCGGCAGGGTCCAGCTTTCTATGGGACGAGGGTTGGGTAGCGTGTGAGGGAGTCGAATATTAGGTCACGGTTTGACAGGTGCGACTACTCGATTTCCTGTCGCAGTGGTGGTGATGTTTAGTCGCTCAGTCGTGTCCTACTCTTTGCAACCCTGTGGGCTGCAGCAATACAGGCTTTCTTGTTTTTCGGGGGCTAATAACTGCAGACGCTACTGAGCCGTCCTACGCCGGCGATGGGGGAGGGGACGCGCTGGTCACCGCAGTTAGGAGACGTCAGCCCTTCTGTGGGCTCATAATCTAGGGTGGGGCCATCTCCCGGCATGTATGTGGGGAGGTGTTTACTCCTTTTGGGACACAGGGTTTGGGCCTGGGGTGGACGCTGCAGTGTTGACAAAGGACAGACATCAAGTGAGGGGGGAGGATAAGTGAGGCCCGTGAATTGATTTGGGTCAGGCTTCCCTGCTTTTCACTCTTAAGTACCTGAAACTGTGTTTTTGAGCTTGTCAAGCTTGTGAGTTGTTGGGCAAGTTAGTTGTTTGGCTAGTACATAGTGAAGTTTTTAACATTAAGCGTTGGTTGAGCCGTGAATTAACTGCTAAATGCTGGGGCTCTTTTTTGTGTTATTTTTTTGTTCCAGCAGACAATGCAGATCTTTGTAAAGACCCTCACTGGTAAAACCATCACTCTGGAGGTGGAGCCCAGTGACACCATCGAGAATGTCAAGGGGAAGATACAAGAAAAAGAGGGCATTCCTCCAGACCAGCAGAGGTTGATCTTTGCCGGGAAACAGCTGGAAGATGGGCGCACCCTGTCTGACTACAACATCCAGAAAGAGTCCACTCTGCACCTGGTCCTCCGCCTCAGAGGTGGGATGCAGATCTTCGTGAAGACCCTGACCGGTAAGACCATCACCCTGGAGGTGGAGCCCAGTGACACCATCGAGAATGTCAAGGCCAAGATCCAAGACAAAGAGGGCATCCCCCCGGACCAGCAGAGGTTGATCTTTGCCGGGAAACAGCTGGAAGATGGGCGCACCCTGTCTGACTACAACATCCAGAAAGAGTCCACTCTGCACCTGGTCCTCCGCCTCAGAGGTGGGATGCAGATCTTCGTGAAGACCCTGACCGGTAAGACCATCACCCTGGAGGTGGAGCCCAGTGACACCATCGAGAATGTCAAGGCCAAGATCCAAGACAAAGAGGGCATCCCCCCAGACCAGCAGAGGTTGATCTTTGCCGGGAAACAGCTGGAAGATGGGCGCACCCTGTCTGACTACAACATCCAGAAAGAGTCCACTCTGCACCTGGTCCTCCGCCTCAGAGGTGGGATGCAGATCTTCGTGAAGACCCTGACCGGTAAGACCATCACCCTGGAGGTGGAGCCCAGTGACACCATCGAGAATGTCAAGGCCAAGATCCAAGACAAAGAGGGCATCCCCCCGGACCAGCAGAGGTTGATCTTTGCCGGGAAACAGCTGGAAGATGGGCGCACCCTGTCTGACTACAACATCCAGAAAGAGTCCACTCTGCACCTGGTCCTCCGCCTCAGAGGTGGGATGCAGATCTTCGTGAAGACCCTGACCGGTAAGACCATCACCCTGGAGGTGGAGCCCAGTGACACCATCGAGAATGTCAAGGCCAAGATCCAAGACAAAGAGGGCATCCCCCCGGACCAGCAGAGGTTGATCTTTGCCGGGAAACAGCTGGAAGATGGGCGCACCCTGTCTGACTACAACATCCAGAAAGAGTCCACTCTGCACCTGGTCCTCCGCCTCAGAGGTGGGATGCAGATCTTCGTGAAGACCCTGACCGGTAAGACCATCACCCTGGAGGTAGAGCCCAGTGACACCATCGAGAATGTCAAGGCCAAGATCCAAGACAAAGAGGGCATCCCCCCAGACCAGCAGAGGTTGATCTTTGCCGGGAAACAGCTGGAAGATGGGCGCACCCTGTCTGACTACAACATCCAGAAAGAGTCCACTCTGCACCTGGTCCTCCGCCTCAGAGGTGGGATGCAGATCTTCGTGAAGACCCTGACCGGTAAGACCATCACCCTGGAGGTGGAGCCCAGTGACACCATCGAGAATGTCAAGGCCAAGATCCAAGACAAAGAGGGCATCCCCCCGGACCAGCAGAGGTTGATCTTTGCCGGGAAACAGCTGGAAGATGGGCGCACCCTGTCTGACTACAACATCCAGAAAGAGTCCACTCTGCACCTGGTCCTCCGCCTCAGAGGTGGGATGCAGATCTTCGTGAAGACCCTGACCGGTAAGACCATCACCCTGGAGGTGGAGCCCAGTGACACCATCGAGAATGTCAAGGCCAAGATCCAAGACAAAGAGGGCATCCCCCCGGACCAGCAGAGGTTGATCTTTGCCGGGAAACAGCTGGAAGATGGGCGCACCCTGTCTGACTACAACATCCAGAAAGAGTCCACTCTGCACCTGGTCCTCCGCCTCAGAGGTGGGATGCAGATCTTCGTGAAGACCCTGACCGGTAAGACCATCACCCTGGAGGTGGAGCCCAGTGACACCATCGAGAATGTCAAGGCCAAGATCCAAGACAAAGAGGGCATCCCCCCAGACCAGCAGAGGTTGATCTTTGCCGGGAAACAGCTGGAAGATGGGCGCACCCTGTCTGACTACAACATCCAGAAAGAGTCCACTCTGCACCTGGTCCTCCGCCTCAGAGGTGGGATGCAGATCTTCGTGAAGACCCTGACCGGTAAGACCATCACCCTGGAGGTGGAGCCCAGTGACACCATCGAGAATGTCAAGGCCAAGATCCAAGACAAAGAGGGCATCCCCCCGGACCAGCAGAGGTTGATCTTTGCCGGGAAACAGCTGGAAGATGGGCGCACCCTGTCTGACTACAACATCCAGAAAGAGTCCACTCTGCACCTGGTCCTCCGCCTCAGAGGTGGGATGCAGATCTTCGTGAAGACCCTGACCGGTAAGACCATCACCCTGGAGGTGGAGCCCAGTGACACCATCGAGAATGTCAAGGCCAAGATCCAAGACAAAGAGGGCATCCCCCCAGACCAGCAGAGGTTGATCTTTGCCGGGAAACAGCTGGAAGATGGGCGCACCCTGTCTGACTACAACATCCAGAAAGAGTCCACTCTGCACTTGGTCCTCCGCCTCAGAGGTGGGATGCAGATCTTCGTGAAGACCCTGACCGGTAAGACCATCACCCTGGAGGTGGAGCCCAGTGACACCATCGAGAATGTCAAGGCCAAGATCCAAGACAAAGAGGGCATCCCCCCGGACCAGCAGAGGTTGATCTTTGCCGGGAAACAGCTGGAAGATGGGCGCACCCTGTCTGACTACAACATCCAGAAAGAGTCCACTCTGCACTTGGTCCTGCGCTTGAGGGGAGGTGTTTTAAGTTCTCCCTTTTAAGCTTTCAATAAATTACATTGCACTTTTCTTTCAATAAAGTTGTTGCATTCCCAAATAGTGTAATTTATTTATTTAGGGGTGGGTGAGAGTTCAAGGGTTTTGTTCTACCAGATATTTTAGTAGTAACCTGAAGGTAAAAAATGTCAAGAAAAGATGGCCTTAATTAGAACTGTAGTGGGTGAGTATAAATGAAAACAAAATTTGGAGGTTGTGGTTAGAATTCTCCATATGTACACTCATATGTAGATTTACTTATAAACTACTGATTTTAAAAGCACTGAGTTTGGGAGTTGTGCTTAAGAGTGGGAAAGTTTCCGAAACACCAGCAGGGAGGTGATATTAAAAAGGGTGGGAATGGTGGAAGAGCCTGCAGAAAAATCACCTTTAGTACATAGTTGCGAGTTCACATTGAGGTGCACAGAAAATGGTTTTACCATAATTTTGAGAAAGATGTGGCATAGTCTCATTAGATTTCATGCTAGAAAGTTTGGGATTTAGTAATTAAAGCTACTGTCATTTTTGTTGTAAAGTTGTCAAGATTCTTTAATTTTATATGACTATATGAAGAATTTATATACAGCTTAATTGTGGGTGAAGCAGTGGGCTCTTGGTGTTTTATAGTAGTGACATTTACCAAGGCAGGTGCTATTGGTATGCTTTTTAAGTCATAATGAGAGCCAAAGGTTTTTGAAAGTAGGAAGAAGCTGGTGGTAGGCACTGCTGAAATCTGACACATTGAAGGAGTTTAAATAAGAGGTGGTTTCCTCCAAAGAACAAATTGACTGCAATTTCTCCCTTCCACTCTCCCATATTTAGGGTATCCACATGTAGTATCTGTGCAGAGAAAAATTTGTATTACTGAAACAGCTAAGTAAGGCCTAGGTGTAAGGGGACAAGAAATGCCGTTTGGTAAATTTGTAAATCTTAGGCAAATTCATTACTTGTGGTTTTTCACTTCATTTTTACAAATGCCTGTATATTTCATTGGATTTTCATGATTCACTCATACAAGTGAATATATAGGTCAAGAAGCAACATTACAAGAATATGTGGAACTTCACACATCTAGTCACAATGTGAATCTGGTCAATATGTGAATAGACCTGTAACCACATCTAATAACTATGTGAATAGTTTTTGTATAAGTAATTGTGTTGCTCATTGAAAATGAGTGGTCATAAATAGGGGAAAAACTTCAATAGCATCTTGAAAATGGCCATTCTGTGGGACAGGTTTTGCATGATTCCTCCATCAGTGTTATCAAATGATGAGTTCTTTGTCTTCAAGTATGAGTGTGTCAAAGTCTAGTTAGCACTCAAGAAGGTGGGGCTGGGTCATTTCAGCAGGACACGTGTGCACTGCAGTTGGAAGGGTCTTGACTCTGGAGCAATAAAGCATAAGTCTAATATAGCTATGTGGGTATTGCAGGGTGGGGATGCTTACTGGAGAAGTCATGGAAGAACACGTGGCTCCTTCCTGTCAAGTTTAATGAAGGAAATTGCTAATCACAAATGTAAATACTTGAAAAGTTTTGAAAAACAAGTACAGTTGAGTACAAACATTAAAATTGATGTAGAAATTGAAAGTTCCGTATAAGCTTATGGGGGGGGGGGGTGGAATTAGTATATTTGCCTCACTGTTTATGGTTAAAATGTTTACACACATTGTGTTTACAAAGTCAGAGGTAGCCCTCGTAAGTCCCTAAGTGTGTGTGTGCTCAGTTGCTCAGTCATGTCAGACTCTGCAACCCCATGGACTGAAGCCTGCCAGTCCCTTATGCAACTTTCCAGGCAAGAACACTGGTGTGGGTTGTTTCCTACTCCAGGGCATCAGTGTCTCCTGTGTTGGCAGTTGGATTCTTGGCTAGTTAACTACATCTTACCAGTTATGACATTTTTTTTTTAGCCACTCTGGCATGTGGGAATCTTAGTTTCTCAACTAGGGTTTGAACCTGTGACCCCTGCAGTGGAAGCCCAGAATCTTAACCACTGGACTGTCAGGGAAGTCTGCTAGGGATAACTAAAATTAGTTTGGTGGTATTTTGGACTCCTGTGTAGTAAGTACATATATGCATATACATACATACAAATACAAGTAGGACCATTCACAGTGTTTCTCAGCTTTTTTTTTTTTTTGACTAGGCAATTGATGTCTTTCTGTGACAGCATGTCAAGATTGCTGTCATTCTATTTAATATTCTAGCATTCAATTGTATAGATGCCCTATGATTTACTTAACCTGTCCACCAACATTTGTTTCTAGGTTTTTGCTGTTAAGATGCTGGTGAAGTACATCCTTATACATGTATTTTTCATATAGTAATACTTGGATAGTATAAAAACAAGATTTCTATTTAATGAAGTTCTTGGTGATAATTTAAAAATCAGTCAAAACAGTTTTATAAATACTATTGTCATGATGTTTTCCTACTTTTTTGAGTAATACTTGCATGTGTTTTAGATATATAAACAGTATATAGTGAAATATATTCCATTTTTTTTCTCCCAGTTCTCCACCTGCCCTAGTATATATATACTTTCAGAGTTTCCCCATGCATGTACAACAAGCAACTACTACTTTACACAAAAGGTATAAACTAGTTATACTGGTTTGCAGTCTCTTGCACCATGCTTTTTAACTTTATATTTTTTATAGTTTGATAGAGCTCTTATATCCTTTCATTCTGTATAAAGGAAAAAGACACTTTACATGTCATTTTCTCAAAGACCACGAGAGCAACACAATCCCTAGTGAATATTTACAGGACCCTCCAACAAATATAAGCTTGTCGGGAACAATAATGATACGGTGATGAATGAGAAGCATTTCTAATATCAGGGGATCTAGTCTCTAGTTAAAGAACAGAAATGTTAGACTTCTTCAGTTTCTGAAAGTTGAATGATCGCTAAATCTGAAAGTACCCCAATGTTTGAGTTAATACTATGTAAGGATTCAGTTACATAGATGGGATCATGTGAATGTTGAATAAACCAGAAGAAAAATGTGTGGCTCATATTTTTTAGTATTCCTTTTTTGTCTGAAAGCACAGCAAAATCCTTTTCGCATTATTACAAATATGGTTCTCACAGAGGTATGTTTAGAGATTGGCAAGTGCTTTTTAATTCAGTGTTATCAGCCTTAGTGTGTAGTGCTTATCTGCCAGAAGAGGGAGCTATGGGGACAGATTTTTGGTTTAGTACTGAAGCTTGCAACGCCCTCAAGCGGTTGTGGTTGGCCAGGCAATTTGTGCTTTTAATACTTTGCTGTTTCTCAGAAGGTTGCTTTCTCATCAGTAAAACTTGCCGTTTCCCCAATTCCTTTTACCTTATCCTTTTTCTGCCAGTCCTGAAGCCATCTCTTTTTATTTCAGCTGGAATGACTCCACAGCATCTAATGGAGACTCCCGTTTCTTACAGCATCTCATCAGGTCTAACCCCTTAAAATGCTCTTCTGCCTGCTTCTCTTAACTGCTGGTCACTTTCTTTTTTTCCATATGCTCTCTGACATTTTCCACTTTGTTTCATTCCACCTGTTCCCTTTTCCTAATATACCACCACTACCCTATATCTGACTTAAAATGTTTATCCTTGGCTGCGGTGAGGAAAGAGCTGGGTTCCTGGGACAGCACAGAGGTTAAGTAGCTTTTCAGAGAAGCCACATACAGGATGGCAAGAGGTCATTGGCAGAATTTCCTGGGGCAGGAGGCTGGCTGAGAAGTGACTATCAGCACAGATTTGTGGAAAGTATACGTATTCCTCAGAAACCCACAAAAATATCAGGAAGGGGAACTGGTAAGTGGGCTTCCTAGAGGGTCATATACAATGCAGAACAGACTTGTCATACAGGCTTTAAAGGAAATGCTGATCCCTCCACACTGGTTTACACACTCCCTGCCCCCTCCTCCTCATTGGGAGGGATTGGATGGATGAAGAGATTAAGGCTTTGGCTGGAACAAGAAGACATGGAAGAGATACTACCTGAAATGAAAAGAGGTGGAAATCTGAAGACAATAAATGTGTTCTATTATATATTTTTCAGAATGGTGCACATGCATGAGGAAACTGGCAAATCCAGAATGGTAGACATTTGTTAAGTCAGCTGGTCTGGTTCTTCAAAGTCTGTCCTTGAAAAAAAAGCATAGGGTTCTTCTAGATTAAGAGAAGGAATTCCTTCTCTTAATCTAGAAGAACCCTATGTGGTCCAGCGGTTAGGAATCCACTCTCTCATTGCTAAGGCACCAGTTCAATGTCTGGTAAGATCCTCTCTCTCTCAGGATATTGATAACTCAGTCCTCACCATGCACTGGGCTCACTTCAATCTGAAACTTTTTTTAAAAGATTTTTATGATACGGACCATTTTAAAAGTCTGTTGATTTGTTACAATACTGCTTCTGTTTTATATCATTTTGTTGTTTTTGGCTATGAGGTGTGAGGAATCTTAATTCCCCAACCAAGGATTGAACCTGCACCCCCTGCATTGGAAGAGGATGTCTTAACTGCTGAACCATCGAGAAAGTCCCTCAATCTGAAACTTCTTAGTGACTCTGCAACAAAGGCAAATTAGAAGACAAGAAATGTGTTCCAGATTTTATTGATGCAGAAACTGAGGCATAGGAGGTAAAGGGAGGGTACCAGACAGTCTGGCTCCAGTTCCATGCTCTTTTTTTTTTTTTTTTTTTAGTATTATATATTTATATTGATTTTTTGGGCATTTTTTAATGTTTATGCAATTTTTTTTGTTTGTTTGTTTTTTTTTTTCATTTACTCATAGCTTTAATTTTTTTTTTTATTATTTTTTTTTTTCCAGTGGGTTTTGTCATACATTGATATGAATCAGCCATGGATTTACATGTATTCCCAATCCCGATCCCCCCTCCCACCTCCCTCTCCACCCGATTCCTCTGGGTCTTCCCAGTGCACCAGGCCGGAGCACTTGTCTCATGCATCCCACCTGGGCTGGTGATCTGTTTCACCATAGATAGTATACATGCTGTTCTTTTGAAATATCCCACCCTCACATTCTCCCACAAAGTTCAAAAGTCTGTTCTGTATTTCTGTGTCTCTTTTTCTGTTTTGCATATAGGGTTATCGTTATCACCTTTCTAAATTCCATATATATGTGTTAGTATGCTGTAATGTTCTTTATCTTTCTGGCTTACTTCTGTTTATGCAATTTTTAAAGGTTATTTCCCATTTATAATTATGAAATATTGGCTATATTCTCTGTGTTACACAATACATCCTTGAGTCTGTCTTATACTCAATAGTTTGTACCTCTCACTCTTAGCATCCTTATATTCTTCCTCCCTTCCCTCCCTACTGGTAACCACTAGTTTGTTCTCTGTATCTGTGAATCTGCCTCTCTTGTTTTATTCGTTAGTTATATTTTTTTAGATCCCACATATAAGTGATAACATTCAGTGTTTGTCTGACTTATTTCACTTAGCATAATGCCCTCCGAATTCATCCATGTAATTGCAAATGGCGTTATTTCATTGTTCTTGTGGCTGAAGAGTATTCCATTGTGTATATATAGTATACCACATCTTGATCCATTCATCAGTTGATGGGCACTTAGGTTGCTTCCGTATTTTGGCCATTGTAAATAATGCTGCTATGAACATTGGGGTGTGTGTATCTTTTTAAATTAGTGTCTTTGGTTTTTTCGGATATAGACCCAGAGGTGGAATTGTCCACTCTTAACCATTATGCTCTCAGATCCCTGTGGAAGCACCATAAAGATTGAGGCTTTTTCTGTTTTATTGCTCTGACCTTGGCTCTCAGTGCTAAGGGCCTAAAATGTCTGAATCAGGGTCCAGTTCCAAGAAGTAGTTTATTTCCTTGCTGGGCTGGGTGGTGGAGCCATTGCAGCAAGCCCTGGGCCTCAGGAATAGTCAGCCACGTCACGCATTTAGGAGAATGAACAGCTTCAGGGAAGTCTCAGGCATAACTCATTGGTGTGGATAAATGAAAGTCAAAGCCAAGTTGTTAGAAGTTTGTAGCTCAATTCCAAGAAGCTAACCACATGTGGCTATTTACATTTAAATTAGCTAAAATCAAATAAATGTGTTCATCCATTGCAGCAAGCCCTGGGGATTGGGATGGGGGTAATTCCCTGGTGGTCCGGTGGTTAGGATTTGACCCTTTCACTGCTGTGGCCTGGGTTCAATTCCTGGTCTGGAAAATAAGATCTCTGCAATCTGCAAGCCTTGTAGCCTGGCCAAAATTTAAAAAAAAAAAGTTTAGTAGAAACATGTGACTAGTGAACATGTTCCCATCATGGCAGAAAATCCCCTGGAATGGTGCTGGTGTAGATGAATCATTATTTAGCTAAGCATTCTTCTACTGTTAGATATTCATGTTGCTTCCAATATTTTGCTACTATAATCAGTGCAACAAGATTATAAAACTATTCTTTCATTAAAATAAATTTTTCTTTTTATACAATTTTTTGGGGTTTTTTTTGTCCTTAACTTGTGGTTTGTGTGATCTTAGTTCCCTGACCAGGAATTGAACCCAGGCCCTCAGCAGGGAGAGTGCAGAGTCCCACCCACTGGACTGCCAGGGAATTCCCTGTAAGACTGTTCTTAGACATAGATCTTTGCCCATGTGTGTGTGTATATCTGATAGCTACACTTCTCAAGGGAACTTGTAGGTAAAAGGGCACTTGG
Source organism: Cervus elaphus (assembly GCF_910594005.1). Taxonomy (NCBI): domain Eukaryota; kingdom Metazoa; phylum Chordata; class Mammalia; order Artiodactyla; family Cervidae; genus Cervus; species Cervus elaphus. Next base: position 21,624,848 of record NC_057819.1, on the reverse strand, counting down.
ATTTTACATTTAGACAGACTTTGCCAAGTCCCCCTTCAAAGAGGTTACTCAAATTTACACTCTGCCAACAATAATCAAGAACCTGTTTCCCACAGCCTGGCCAGAACTGGGGCTTCAACCTTGGATCTTTGCTTGTCCACTAGGTGAATAATGATATCTTATAATAGTTTTAATTTGGAAACTAAGTTTCTCCCAGCACCATTAGGACCTCATTCATTATTCCACTGACAAAAGTGCTTTCAATATGACAAACATTTTTCCAAGTCATTTGTATCTTAGTTGGGGACTTTGTCCTTCAGGACAGTGTCTACTGTTTATATTGATTGCCTCACCCATCACTGGTTTTGAACTGTGTGCTGCTAATTATTAGCTATGGTGGATGCAGAGGGAAAGGCAAAATTGGATATGGAATGCCCAGAGCTATGAAACTATAAAAGGGCCTAGCTGTCACTTAAAAAAAGAAGTATGATGTTTCTCATAAGAGACTCCATTTCACATACAGCTTGTCCATTTAACTGGACAGATAAGGGGCTATCACCTGGTTCTTATCCTCAAGTGGTTGACTGACTTGCTCTTGGAATGCAAATCTGCAGAGACGTATACATAGGACTGTTGTTGATTTTTAGGACTGTTGATTCTTAAACTGTATAGGGACTTCCCTGGTGGTCCAGTGGTTAAGACCCTGTGCTTCCAATGCAGGAGGGGTACAGGTTTGATCCCTGATTGGGGAGCTGGGATCCCACACGCCAGTCGGTCAAAAAAAAAGACCCCAATGAGGTGGATGAACCTAGAGCCTATTATGCAAAGTGAAGTAAGTCAGAAAGAGAAAGACAAATATTGTATGTTAACGGATGCATAGGAACCCAGAGAAATGGTACTGATAAACCTACTTGTAGGGTAGCAAATGAGACGTAGACATAGAGAACAGATTTGTGGACCCAGCGAGGGAAGGAGAGAGGGGGACGAATTGAGAAAATAGCGTGGAAACATATACATTACTATATGTAAAATAGATAGCAAGTGAGAATTTGCTCTGTAAACCAGGGAGCTCAACTCAGTGTTCTGTGACAACCTAGAGGTGTAGGATGGGGTGAGAGATGGAAAGTGGGTTCAGGAGGACGGGACATATGTATACCTAAGGCTGATTTGTATTGATGTGTGGCAGAAGCCAACATAGTATTGTAGGGCAATTGTCCTCCAATACTTGCATTTGGTTCTATACTTCTCAATATTGTACAATTATAATCTTGATGATTATTAGTTACTCAAGATCAGTTGCTTTATGAGTATTGTTCAATTGTCATCACCAATAGAATGATACTCAAATGTGTTCTTTCTATAAAACTTTATAAGTAATAAAAAAAGACCCCCAAACTGTGTAACATTTAAAGATAGTTATGAAAAAAAAAAAAATAAAGATAGTTATGGTACACCCGTGTCCATAGCAGCAGCATTCCATAGCCAAAAATGTGGAAAGAATCAAAATGTCTATCAACAAGAAAAATGGATAAACAAAATGTGGTATATACATACATTAGGATATTGCTTAGCCATGAAAAGGAAGAGGATTCTGATACAGGCTGCAACATGGATGAATCTGGAGTGCATTATGCTCAGTGAAGCCAGTCATAAAAGGACAAATACTGTACAAGTCCAGTTATATAAAGTTCTGCTGCTGCTGCTGCTGCTGCTAAATCACTTCAGTTGTGTCCGACTCTGTGTGACCCCAGAGACAGCAGCCCACCAGGCTCCTCTGTCCCTGAGATTCTCCAGGCAAGAATTCTGGAGTGGGTTGCCATTTCCTCCTCCAATGCATGCATGCATGCATGCTAAATCACTTCAGTTGTGTCCAACTCTGTGCGACCCTATGGACAGCAGCCCACCAGGCTCCTCCATCCACAGGATTCTCTAGGCAAGAATACTGGAGTGGGTTACCATTTCCTTCTCCAATATGAGGTCCTAGAGAGGTCAAATTAATAGACACAGAAAGTAGAATGGGGGTTTACCAGAGACGGGCACGGGGAACGGGGGGTTGTTGAAGTAAGACAGTTTCAGTTGTGGGGAAAAGGAAAAATTATGGAGATCATGGTGATGTTTCATGAAAAGTGTGAATGTACCTAATGTCACTGGACTGTACACTTGGAACATGTTAAAATGGTTATTTATATGTGTGTATATACATGGAAAAGTGTTTAGGAAATAGGTGGAAAAATAGAAAATAGTCATAGAGACTCCCGCTTGGGAAGATTTTTTTTTCCTTTCCTTTGGACAGGCCAAGTGGCTTGCGGAATCTTAGTTCCCTGACCAGGAATGGAACCTGGCCTTGCAGAGAAAGCACTGAGTCCTAACCACCGGACAGCCGGGGACTTCCCTGGGAAGATTTTTAAATGTTGTCTGGAAAATGAACCATCTGTGATTATCCCAATGTATAGGTTTCTCCCAGATGCTCAAGGGGATGGAGCATCGGGGTGGAAGAGGGTGCTGGTGAAAAGCTTTGCAACCTAAATGGAGAGTCCAGTTCTCTCCAAGGCCAGCCCCAAACTTCAGCAGCCCCACCAGAGGCCATGGTAAGGGGCTTCATACCACAGTACTCAACACCACTGCCCTATACACTTATAAGTGGTTAGATGGTTCATTTTATGTTATGTGTATTTTTAAAATTACAATTAAAACTTTTAAAAAATGTACTTTCAAAGAACAAGCACAGCAAACATGTTGTACTAAAGGTTTGAGCTTCCCAGGTGGCACTAGTGGTAAAAGAACCCGCCTGCCAATGCAGGAGGCAAGAGATGCGGGTTTGATCCCTGGGTCCCGAAGATCCTCTGGAGAAGGAAATGGCAACCCACTCTAGTATTCTTGCCTGAAAAAAATCCTATGGACAGAGGAGCCTGGTGGGTTACAGTACATTGGGTCGCAAAGAGTCAGACATGACTGAAGCAGCTTATCACAGAGCAGATTGAGGTTTGTTAGAGATGGGTGCTGGTTATATTCTCTGTCCTTTCTTGAATGTTTAAACTATTCCATAATTAGGAAAAAACTCTCAAAGTAGTTCTTTAGGATACATGGGCCAAAAACTGATCTAGAATCCTTTTAGTTTTTATGCAAATCCTTAGACTTTAAAAGGAGCGATAAGGCTTTGATTATCTTTTTCAAGTTAAAAGCCTATGTATTCTCAGGTGCTGCAGTGGTAAGGAATCTGTCTGCCAATGCAGGTGGCAAAAGAGGCATGGGTTTGATCCCTGAGTCAGGAAGATTCCCTGGAGGAGGAAATGGCAACCCCACTGAAGTTTGGCAGGCTGTAGCCCATGGGTTCACAAAGAGTTAGACACGACTGAGGACAGTGGTGGTCCAGTGGTTAGGAATCCGCCTTGCAATTCAGGGGACGTGGATTTGATCTCTCCTCAGGGAACTAAGATCCCATGGGCATGGGCAACATGCCATGGGCAACTAAGCCCATGCACCACAACTAGAAAAACCTGTGCACCACAGGAAAGATCTAGCATAGCAACCCGCACCCATCCACCCCCCAAAAAAAAAGATCAACAGTATGGCTTTGATTATCTATTGCTGCTTCATAAGCTATTCTGAACTTAGTGGTGGAAAATAATTATGATTGTTTATGATGATATCGCATGGTTTTTGGGCTCAGCAGGGCAGTTACTGCAGGAATCTCTCATGTGCTTGGGATGGAAAATGGCTAGAGGAATCAGGGAAGCTTCCTCACTCACTCGTCTGACATTGGGAGCTGGTTTTGGCTAAGACCTCAGTGGTGGCTGTTACCAGAACACTGCATGGATCAGCTTCATGTGGTTGGGGGTTCCTCCCAGCACGGCAGCTGGCTTCCAAGAACCAGCCACCGTTGAAAGCCAGGCGAACAATGCATGACTTCTACCACATTCTATGCATTAGAATCAAGTACAGCTAGAAGGTACAACTTCAAGGTTACATTATTAAAAAGGAACTGATTGTCTTCCACTCTCTCTTTCCTTCTTCCCTTGGGCTTGAAGGTAGACAGGGTGCCAGTGAGCCAGCTTTGACCTCAGGGAGGGAGTGGCAGAGCTGCGAGACAGCTCTGCCACATTCAAGGGCAGATAATTCAAGGGGAATTCACATTCAAGGGGAAGATAATTAGTTTCTACATTTTTATTCTGGTTTTTGCCTCCCCTCACCACCACAATGTGGTTAAAAAACACATAACATAGAATGTACCATCTTAACCATTTTAAAGTAAGGAGCTCAGTACTGTTAACTGTATGCACATCATTATAACAGAATCCCAGAACTTTTGCATCTTATAAAACTAAAAGTCATTAAATAACAACTCCCCACCCACTTCCACCTAGCCTTTGGTAACCAGCATTCTACTTTCTGTCCTTAAGAGTCTTGGCTACTCTGGAGTCTTCATGTAAGTGGAATCTTACAGTATGTGTCTTTTTTTTGTAACTCTCTTATTTCACTTAGCATAATATCATCACGTTTCATCCATGTTGACAGGGTTTCTTTCCTAATTTTTAAGGCTGAATGATACTCCATTTTATTTGTATACATTTTGTGTATCTGTCTGTCAATGGATACTTGGGCTGCTTCTGTCTCTTGGCTGCTACAAACATGGATGTACAAATATCTCTTTGAGATCCTGCTCTGAATTCTTTTGGGTATATTCTCAAAAGTGGAATTCCTGGATCATATGGTAGTTCTGGGCTTCCCAGGTGGCCCTACTGGTAAAGAACCTGCCCACCAATGCAGGAGACATAAGAGACACAAATTCGATCCTTGAGTCAGGAAGATCCCCTGGAGGAGAGCATGGCAACAAACCACTCCAGTATTCTTGCCTGAAGAATCCCATGGACAGAGGACCCTGGCGGACTATAGTTCATAGGGTCCCAAAGAGTTGGATACCACTGAAGTGACTTAGCATGCATGGTAGTTCTATTTTAATTTTTTGAGAAAGTACCTTACTGTTTTCCATAATGGCTGTACCATTTTACATTCCCACCAACAGTTCCCAAAATTTCCAATTTCTTCACATCCTTCCCAACACTTGTTATTTTCTGTTTGTTTTTTTTTTAAATATAGTAGCCATCCTAATGGATGTGAGGTGGTATCTCACTGTGGTTTCGATTTCCATTTCTCTGACAGTCAGCGATGCTGAGAATCTTTTCATATGCTGGTTGGCTATTCGTATATCATCTTTTCAGAAATTGCTATTCAACTCCTTTGTCTACTTTTAAACTGGGTTATTTGATTTTTTGGATGTGGAGTTGGAAGACTCTGTATATTTTGGATATTAACCCTTTACTAGATGTAGGATTTGCAAATATTTTCTCTCCCGTTCTATAGGTTGTCTTTTCACAACCTCTCCCATCTTTTCATGGAGAAATGTCCAAGAATTTACAAATATGTTTTAAAGTCACCACAACATGAAAGGGTTTGGGGGAAAAAAATTCTTTCTGTGCTCTGACTGCCCTACCTAGAGATCACCTCTGTTACTGGTTTATTGTGTCGCTTTCCAGAGATTTTCTTTGAGGCTTTGGGATATCATGTCTCTATAGAAATTGTGCAGAGTTTGTATTTATGCAAAGTGAACTGTGAATGACACTGGCTTCTCTGGGACAGGTTTCTCCGAACCTCATAATTCTGATTTGTAACATAGGACAGTTGGAGTGGGTGATTTGTAAAGACCCTACATCCTGAATGAACATGGGCCACATGCTGGGGAAGAGTGCTTTCTCACAAGCTTTTGGGCCCTCCTTCACTCAGTTGATGGAAGTTTGGGCTTGTCTTGGAAGGTGATTTCTTAAAGGAGAAAGCATTTACTCTGAGCAGAGTCTGAGTTGCTGTTCTGTGAGAATCTGAGGCTGTGTTTCATTTCTTTTAAATAAGAAAACAGTTCCTCTTGTCAGTTCTTCAGTTCTGCACTGGGCGAAACTCTCATTTCAGTTCTTATTTTTCAGAAATTACAAAGAATGTGAAATGTGGCACAGGAAGAAAACAAATCTGCTGCTTCACCCTAAAATTCTTCCTCAATCTGAGATTCATAGTGTTGAATAAAAAGTTTCTCAGACTCCAGTCAGGGAGCATCACCTTGGACTGCATCTTGGATTAACAGTGCAGAATTCTTGGAGTTTTGACTCAAACCTGCAGAATCAGTCTTTGGACTTGGCTATAAATATACAATTTTACTAATCATGAAAGAAAAGATCCAATTTGCAATAGCAACCATAATGATGAATATTTAGTGGCAAACTTCTCAAGATATGTGGAGGATATAAATATAGATGATGTTAAAATTCTACTATCACATATAAAAGAAAGCTTGAATGAATAGCTAGATGGTCTTTGTTCTTAGAGAGGACGAATCAATTTTGGAACAATGTTGGAGTTCCTTAGATTTAGCCAGAAATTGACGCAATCCCAATTAAATAACCAACAGAAAATTATGGGGGAATTTGAGAAAATGATGCTGAAGTATAAAAAAAAAAAAATGAATGCATAAGGATTGCCAGGAAAAGTGGGAAATGGAGAATAGTGAGGGGAAATTCGCTTTACAGAGCAAAGATTTAAAAATAGAAACACCAACTAAACACTGGAAGAGAATTCTTGGTTTGGGAGCTTTTTCTTTTCTTTAGCAGACTGTCTTTCAAAACGTTTTCTTTCTTTCTTTCCTTATGGCTGTGCTGGGTCCTTGTTGCTGGATGCAGGCTTTCTCTAGTCGCAGTGGGTGGGAGCTACTCTCTTGTTTCGCTGTGCAGGCTTCTCATTGTGGTGTCCTCTATTGTTACAGAGCACCACCTCTTGGGTTCTCAGGCTTTAGTAGTTGCAACATGTATGTTCAATAGTTGTGATGCATGGGCCTAGCTGCTTCTTGGTGTGTGGGATCTTCCTGGAGCAGGGATTGAACCCGTGTCCCCTGCATTGCAGGCAGGTTCTTAACCACTGGACCACCAGGGAAGTCCTGGAAGGAAGCCTTATCTGAATGTAATCCAAAACTAAGAATTCATAGCAATAAATCTGATCATGAGAAAATAAAATTTTGTCTTTTGCAAAATATCAAAAGCAAAGCCAACTTGGAAAATATATTCAGAATTCCTGTTTCAGGCAAAGAATTGTATATGTCCTTCATATACAAAAAGTGAGCACTAACAAACAAGCCAGTAGAAGAAATAATCACGGGAGGTCAAAGTGAACTTCACAAATGGCTGATAACTATATGAAAAAATGTTCAGCCTCATTTATAATGAAAAGAAGTACAGAGCAAAGCAATTAGTAATCTTTTGTGTATCCAGTATGTGAAAATAAAGAGTTCGATGATAACTCAACTGTTGAGGATACAGAGAAAACACTGCATATATTGTTAGTGGGAGTATAAATGGTGATACTTTTTGGAGACTGGCTTGGGAAAGTTTTTCAAAATGAAAAATCCAAAGTGCATACTTTGGATTCAGTGGGCTCACAGTTGGGTATTCAGCCCAGGTGGCATTGATGGTTGCCCCACCAGAATCTTTCTTTTTTTTTAATTTTCATTGGAGTATAGTTGCTTTTTTTTTTCCCCCTGCCAGAATTTTTCTCCTCCTGCCTTCTCTGGAGCAGAACTCTTTCCTCTACAAGGCATGTATCTGTGTGAATGCCGATGTGCCCATCCAGCGAGACATAGGCAGGGCCTCCAACAAGCCCCTAAAAGAAGACTTTCTGGTGACTTTTAAACACAGGCTGAAATAAAAAGAATGGGGAAGCCACAGCTGATTGGAGAGTGTTTCCAGGCAGAGGGAATAGTGTGTACAGATGCTCATGGTTGGAAGGAGTAGTAGCTGTAGGCATGTGGGTTGCAGGGCTGTAACACTTTGAGGGCTCTGAGTGGCAAATAAGAATAAATCCAATCAAAATTGACTTGAGGGACTTCCCAGGTGGTCCACTGGCTAAGACTCCATGTTCCCAATGCAGGGGGCCCAGGTTTGATCTCTAGTCAGGGAGCTAGATCCCACATGCTACAGCTAAGACCCAGCGCAGCCAATAAATAAATAAAACAATTTTTTAAGAGACTTGAATAACAAGAAGCCAGAAATGAGGCTGCTCCAGTGGGGGTTAATTTAGTATCTGAATATCACCACAAGGACTCAGGTACTGGTTTTTCTCAGTTGAATGTCAGGGCATAGAATTGAATGAACCATAATTCATGGTTCATAGCACAGTTTCATCATTTGGCCCATACAAGGTCTGTTTATATTTTAAGAGTTAACTGGATGCTATTTATATTAACTGTGCAGAATAAGCAAATCCACAGAGAAAGAAAGTAGAGTGGTGGTTGTCAGAGGATGGAGGAGGGGGAGCAGGGAATGACTTTGAAATGGTATGCTGGGGTTTCTTTTTGAGGAGATGAAGATGTTCTGAAATTAAATGGTGGTAATGGTTGTACATCATTATGAATATACTAAAAGTCACAGAATTATACACCTTAAAAGACTGAATTTTATGAATAAAATTGTTTTTTAAAAGAGGAAGTTAAGGGACTTCCCTGGTGGTCCAGTGGTTAAGACTCTGTGCTTCCACTACTGGGGGCACAGATTCAATCCCTGGTCAGGGAGCTAAGATCCTGAATGCCATATGGTATGGCCAAAAAAAGGAGAAGAAAGAAAAAAAAAAGTTGATTATTTTATTTAAAAATTTAAAAAAAATTTGCCCACACTGTGCAAATGCACATAAATATACAGATATGCAAACTGTGTGTATGTGTGTTTTAAAACTTCCATTGTTTTTAACAGGGAGGGATAAATTGGGAGTCTGGAATTGACATACACACACTACTATATTTAAAATAAATAACCAACTAGGATCTACTGTATAGCATAGGAAACTGCTCAATATTCTGTAGTAACCTAAATGGGAAAAGAATGTGAAAAAGGATAGACACATATATACATAAAACTGAATAACTTTGCTGTAACCTGAAACTAACACAACATTGTTTATCAATTATAATCCAATATAAAATGAAAATTTAAAAAAATTCCATTGCTTTTACCTCGGCATTATAATGGTTACCTATAATATCATAAGGATGCCAGATCCTAGGCCTGTGGAGGGCTCAGCAAACTCTGCTGGTCAAATACTGTCAGGATTCTGTGAGATGGGGAGGAAGGGAATGAGGAATGGCTACTGGGTAGACCTCTGCTATTGGAGTTTGGAGTGAAGCTTTTGGAGGTTTTAAACTCTGAAAAAAATTATGGCCAAAGAAGTGATTCAAAATAACCCCATGGTTTAACAGTAAAGTGAGTAAAGCAAGTTTAACAGCTGTTTTTTTTTTCTTGTTTGTTTTCTCTTTGGCTCTACCTTGTGGCATGTGGCAGGTATCGAACTTGTGTCCCCTGAAGTGAAAGCCCAGAGTCTTAACCACTGGATCTCCAAGGAAGTCCTCTAACAGCTTTATAATAATCTCACGCTGGCCACCTGGTTGTGTTTTAAAAATAATAAATACCAAATTCTTCAGAATTAGAAAAAGATATTTATTGGTTGCACTGGGTCTTTGCTGCTGCAAGCAAGATTTCTCTAGTTGTGGCCAGCGGGGATTACTCTTCTTTGCAGTGTGCGGGCTTCTCATTGTGGTGGCTTCTCTTGTTATGGAGCACAGGCTCTAGCACCTGCGGGCTTTATTGGTTGTGGCTCACGGGCTTAGTTGCTCCACAGCATATGGAATCTTTCCACTAGGGATTGAGCCGGTGTCCCCTGAATTGGCAGGCAGACTCCTATCCACTGTACCACCAGGGAAGTCCCTCAGAATTTGTAAGAGTGGAACAAGTAGCTGGGGGACAGGCAGGGGAGGGGACTGAATTCATCAGATAGGCCTTTCTGTTTATCTTGAATCTTGTAGCACTCAGGCTCTAAAATCTGAAGACTTGGCTTCCAATCCGGGCTTGGTCACTTCTTGGTTGTGTGACCTTGGACAGGACACTTCACTGTTCTGTGCCTCAGTTTCCTCATCTGGAAAGTAGGAATACTGTGGGTTCTGACATCAGAAGGTCAGTGTAATGATTCAGTTAGCTAAGATCTAAAGCATTCAGAATAGTACCTGGCACAGTCCAGGGTCCCTAAGTGTCAGCTATTGTTATGATCAACATCTGTTATGCATTGAAGTGTGTGCTCCAAGAAACCATATGAATGCCCTAACCCCAAGTACCTCAGAATGTGACCTTATTTGTTTATTTATTTGGGGCCAGTACTGCACAAGGTAATGCTGAAAATTCTCCAAGCTAGGCTTCAACAGTACATGAACTGAGCACTTCCAGATGTCCAAGCTGGATTTAGAAGAGGTAGAGGAACTGGAGATCAAAAGCCAACAACTGTTGGGTCATAGAAAAAGCAACAGAATTTCAGAAAAAACATCTGCTTCATTGACTGTGCTAAAGCCTGTGACTGTGTGGATCACAACAAACTGTGGAAAATTCTTCAAGAGATGGGAATACCAAACCACCTTACCTGCCTCCTGAGAAACCTGTATGCAAGTCAAAAAACAACAGTTAGAACTGGACATGGAACAACAAACTGGTTCCAAATTGAGAAAGGAGTATGTAAGGCTGTATATTGTTACCTTGCTTATTTAACTTATATGCAGAGTACATCATGTGAAATGTTGGGCTGGATGAAGCACAGGCTGGAATCAAGATTGCAGAGAGAAATATCAATAACCTCAGATATGCAGATGACACCACCCTTATGGCAGAAAGCAAAGAGGAACTAAAGAGCCTCTTGATGAAAGTGAAAGAGGAGAGTGAAAAAACTGGCTTAAAACTCAGCATTCGAAAAACTAAGATCATGGCATCTGGTCCCATCACTTCATGGCAAATAGATAGGGAAACAATGGAAACAGTGACAGACTATTTTCTTGGGTCCAAAATCACTGCAGATGGTGACTGCAGTCATGAAATTAAATGACATTTCCTCCTTGAAAGGAAAGCTATGACCAGCTTGGACAGCATATTAAAAAGCAGAGACATTACTTTGCCAACAAAGGTCTATCTAGTCAAAGCTACAGTTTTTCCAGTAGTCATGTATGAATGTGAGAGTTGGCCCATAAAGAAGGCTGAGTGCCAAAGAATTGATGCTTGATGCTTTTGAATTGTGGTGTTGGAGAAGACTCTTGAGAGTCCCTTGGACAGTAAGGAGATCCAACCAGTCCATCCTAAAGGAAATCAGTCCTGAATGTTCATTGGAAGGACTGATGCTGAAGCTGAAGCTCCAATACTTTGGCCACCTGATGCAAAGAACTGACTCAATGGAGAAGACCCTGATGCTGGGAAACATTGAAAGCAGGAGGAGAAGGGGACAACAGAGGATGAGATTGTTGGATGATATCACCAACTCTATGGACATCAGTTTGAGCAAGCTCTGGGAGTTAGTGATGGACAGGGAGGCCTGGCATGCTGCAGTCCATGGGGTCACAAAGAGTCTGACACGACTGAGCTACTGAACTGAACTAACTTGGAGGCAGGTGGGCTCTTAGCTGCCAGACCAGGGGTTGAAAACACATCCCCTGCACTGGAAACACAGTCTTAACCACTGGACCACCAGGGAAGTCCCAGAATGTGACCTTATTTGGAAACAAAGTCAGTGCAGATTAGTGAAGATGAGGTCATACTGGAATAGGGTGGGCCTCTAATCCAAGGTGACTGATGTCCTTGTGGGAGAGGAGACAGACACCTTTTATCAAATCTGTGGGTCAGCACTCTGGTACAGCTTAGCTGGGTGTTTTGCTCAAGGCCTCTGAAGACACAAAGGGAGAAGACAGCTACGTGATGAGATGTGTCTACAAGTCATGGAACACCAAGGAAGCCAGCAACCACCAGAAGCTGGAAGAGGAAAGGAGGGTACCTCCCCTAAGAGCCTTCAAAGGGAGTGAGGCCGAGCTCACGCCTTGATTCCAGATATTAGCCTCCAGAATTACATCTCTGTATTTTAAGCAGCCCCTTTTGTGGAAAATACTTTGTTACAACAGGCTTAGGAGAGCAATACTGTATCTATTTGAAATTATTTGATAAATTCAAAGAAAAGTGATTCTTTATCTATTTCTTCCTATGTCTGGGGTGGGTAAGGTTCTGAGTTCTCACAGCTGAGACCAGGTAGTGAAAGTGGCTTTTGAAAGTGTTTGGATTTTGTCCTGAAGGCCCTGAGAAGCTCCTGGGGGTTTTAAATTAGGAAATGACTGTTTCTGAGGTGAGTTTTAAGAAACTGTCTGCCTTCGGGTCGAGGGCGGAGGAGGAGACAGTGTAGGCCAGTTGGGGGATGAGTCTGTCATCCAGGCAGCATGACTTCAGTGATGCTCAAAAGTGTGGTCCTCGAAGTAACAGCACCAGTGTCTCCCAGGAACTTGCTACAAGTGCAAAATTATAAGCTCATTAAAACCTACTGAATTTGGCACCCTGGGTAACGGGGGGGCAGTACTCTCAACCCTTCCCCTGCCCCCAGCCCCAGGTGACTCTTCTTTTTTTAATTTATTTTATTTAAAAAAAATTCTTTTTTATTTATTTAATGAATATATTTTGCTGTGCCAGGTCTTAGTTGTGGCATATGGGATCTTAGTTCCCTGACCAGGGATTGAACCCAGGCACCCTGCATTGGGAGCATGGAGTCTTAAGCCAATGAGCCACCAGAGAAGTCCCCCTCTCCTCTTGTGTGAACACCAGTCATTGGATTTAGGGCCCACCCGAATCCTGGATGACCTTATCTTTACTTGATCACACCTGTAAAGACGCTGTTTCCAAATAAGGTCACACTCACAGGTCCTGGGGGTTAAGACTTGAACATAACCCTTTTCAGGGCACACAATTTCACACACAACTGATGGGGAGAAATGAAAGGATTCGAGAAATATCAAAACGAGAAATCTTAATGATTATTTGGGGGGAAGAAGGAGGGAAAACAGAACAAAGAGTAAAATGACTCAAATACTGTTACATAAATAACAAAGCCTGGAATGATGCTGTCTTTCTCCTCTCTGAATGAGTTCCTTAGGGTAGGGTTTCAGGAACTTGATTCCAATATATTGGGATCAGTAAACATCTTGCTGAAATAAACTTTCTGCCTGAGAGCCTGTCTCCCTCACCCGTGGGGCAGGTCTGGGGAGGGAGGAGCTGGAAGGGCACATGCCGTTCGCCCATGGAGTCCCCAGCTGATTGCACTAACTTCAATTCAGAACACACTGGAGAGCCGAAATCAAGATCACAGGGTGCTGGGGATACCTGAAGCTGCTCCATGTCTTAGCAGCCTCAAAGAAAGGATGGAATGGGAGACCATGGGCCTTTCTCTAGGAGGAGCGTCTGGAGGACTAGTGGATGCGGGAGTCCCTCCTTCCTGACTAAGGCTGGACTCAAAGCATTTACTCTCCTGGAAGCTTCTTTCCCTCCCTTCTTGCAGTGCCCAGAGGTTCTGATCCCCTGGAGGACTTGGGAAGACACAGATCACTGGGCCTCACCTCAGAGTGTCTGATTCAGCAGGTCTGGGGTAAGGACCCAAAGTTTGCACTACTGTGTTGTTCCCACTTCTGAGAATGGAGAACTGCAGGCAGAGATGAATGGCTCTGAGCCCTGGTTGCAAGTGGGGGTCGCTGTGCTGTGCTGTACTTGGTTGCTCAGTCGTGCTGGACTCTCTGTGACCCCATGGACTATAACCTGCCAGGCTCCTCTGTCCATGGGGATTCTCCAGGTAAGAATCCTGGAGTGGGTTGCCATGCCCTCCTCCAGGGGATCTTCCCAAGCCAGGGATATGGGGAGTTAAAAATACTAATGCCAGTCCTGGACCCCAGACTGCCAGAACCTTCAAGGATGGAGCATTACTTCTGACTTTAGAGCACCCCAGGTTGGTGTTTTCTAGTACTTTCAACTGAAAGCATTGCAATCGCTACAGATGTGAAATCTTTTGGCAAGTAGCCAGCAGCCACAATCAACAGCTTTATTGATTTCTTTATTCAGTGAAAGTCTACTGAGGGCATTCTGTGTCAGGATGGTTCTGGGTAGTGGAGAGCTTGCAAGAGGGCCTTGCTCTCATAGAGCTGTGTTCCAGTGGGTGAAGACAGACACGAAAGTAATAATTTCAGATAACATTCAAGAAAGAAAATAGAGTGGTTTGAGAGTGCGGGAGACTGGGGTTTCTCTGGGAAGGTGACATTTGAGCAGACAACTGAATGAAGAAGAGCCAACCGTGTGAACATGCCTGCAGGAAGGATTCCAGGTAGAGACATAGCAGGTGCAAAGGCCCTGGGGTGGGAGTGAACTTTGTTCAAGCATCTGAAATGTGGGTTGTGAAGGTGGCATGATTATGGCAGAGGTTTTCAGGGAAGTAGCTAAAAGCACACAAAAGCTCCACAGTCCAAGTTTCTGTCTCAATTTCTTAGGGCTTTTGTTCTTAGGCCCAAAGTGTATGAGCTCTGGTTTGCTGAAATCTGAGTGGAGTTATTCAGGCTTCTCTTCCTAACTCAAGAGAACCACTTAACCTCTCACTGTGTGTGGTCTGCTGTACACTGGTTTTTTTCAGTGAAAGCCAAGTGTTTGTGCTTCAGCCTAACTAAAACGACTCCATCTGTAGTAAGTCTCCATCTGTTTTGCTATTTTTTCCTGCCAGAGCAACATTTTCTGTCTTGCCCAGAAAACTTCAGCTCCTGTCATGGCCCCTTCTTTCCAATACCCACCTCCTTTGCCTGGGGCCTGCTGAGGCCTGGGGACATATCCCACAGCATCAGAGCAAGAGGATGGCCAGGGCTTTCCTGGTGGCTCAGTGGTAAAGAATCTGCCCATCAATGCAGGAGACACGGGTTCGATCCCTGGTCTAGGAAGATGCCGCATGATGTGGAACAACTAAGCCTAGCTATTGAGCTCGAGTTCTAGGGCCCAGGAATGGCAACCGCTGAGCCCACACACTCTAGAACCCATGCTCCACAATAAGAGAAGCCATTGCAATGAGAAGCCTGTGCATCACAACTAGAGAATAGCCACTACTCACTGCAACTAGAGAAAAGCCTGTGCTGCAACGAAGACCCAGCACAGCCAAATATAGATAAATAAATAAAATTATTTGAAAAAGAAAAAAAGAGGATGGCCCGGCAGGAATGTTGTTGAGGCCAATGTTGGTACAAAGACTCCTTTAGGATAGAAAAGTCCTTTGCCCTTTTAAAAAATTCATTCAACTTCAAAACAGCAAAGTCGCCAGTTTCTTTCCTAAGGGGGACATTGTTTCTGGGCACCAGGCTGAGATGTGTGTGCCAGAGGTGGCTAAACCTGGATACAAGCAGGTTCCAAAAATATTGTTTGGCAACCAATGGATGGCGACACTATTCTGCACATTGCAGCCAGCTGCTGAAAATCCTTTAGGCGAGATGTGGTGGTGCCAAGGGGGACCAGTGTACACTCACTCACAGGGCTTTTTAACTGTGTTTGCTGAGAATCTCCTATGGGCGAGGGGGACACAGTCTCACACAGGTCCCAGACCTGTGGTGACAAAAGTATTATTTTCACATCAGTGAGTCTATAATGCCATCTGAGAAAAATGCTCTCAGGGAAAGAAATCTGCTTCGGGGAGGGTGTATTACAGAGGTCACAGAGTGGACCTGTTTCAAAGCAAATAGGATCAAGTTACTTCCTGCTTAAATCCCAGGGATAAAACCCAGACCCCTCCCCAGGGCTCACAAGGCCCTGAAGCTCTGGCCCTGGCCCAGGTCCCCCACTTTTCCCCCTGCCACTCCCTGAGATTCAAGCTTCCTAGCCTCTTGTGTGGATCATCTGTTGTGTTCAGGCTGTGCTCACCCCAGGACCTTGTTAGGCGCTGTGCTGACTGCTCTAAACACTTTTCACAGGTCTCCATTAAACTCTGGCTCCAATGCCACCTTCACAGAGAGACCTCCCCTGGCCGATCCATCTCAAATAACTCTCCTGTCGACGTCTTCTTATCTTCTTTTCATGACACTCTGACTTTACCCTGCTTGATTGCTTATGTCTGTCTCCTCCACTGCTATGAAAGCACCACGAAGGCAAAGACCTCTCTTGTCTTCACAGCAGGGCCCAATGCAAACCCATTCCATGGTTTGAGGAATGAATGATGGAGGTACCAGACCCCATCTGGACCAGCCAGGGAAGGCTTTCTAAATTGACATTTAGTGGACAAGGAGGGCCTCTCCTCTGCTTAGTTTTGTTTTGTACTGTGCAGCATGTGAAATCTTAATCTTCAGATATATGAGCTTATTTGATTCATACCACAACCCTCCAAAATAGGTATTATTAGCCCCATTTTACAGATAGGACAATTGAAGCCCAGAGGAGTAAGTGTCAAGTTGAGCCAAAATTTGAACCTGCACTCTCTGGATACAGACTCGCTGTTTTTCACGACGATGCTTTCTTACTTCCAGGCTTTTCCCCTCAGAACATTGTCTCTAGGATTCTCTTCCTCTTTCCTAATTAATTCCTTTTTCACCACAGTATCAGTTCCTGTATCTGTAAGTTTCCAAGACGGAAGAGAACAGTGCACCTCAGATAGAAGATTTTGAAGAGGGTTTAATACAAGGACTGTTTTAAAGCTATTAGGAAAACAAAAGGGGTCATGAAGCTGTTCTCCCTCCTCGGGCTGAAGATTGGAGGGGAGGGAATGATCTTGGAAACTGGAAGGAGAGGGTCTGCCTTGCCCGGAAAGGATCACTAGCAACCTGAGTGTTTCTGTTATCTGTTGCTGCTAAAAAAAAAAAAAACAAATAAAAAAAAACATTCCAAAATGTAGTGACTTTGAAGCAACAAAAATTTAGTATTTATTATCCTCTGGGTTGAATAGTTCTGGAATGCTGAGATGCCTGACAGGCCCACAAATGCTCCTTGCTAGCTGGGAGTTCAGCTGGGCTGTTGTCTGAATGTGAGGTCCTCACTCACAAGGCTGGGGCTTCCTTACAACATGGTGGCTGAGTTCAAGAAGGAGTGTTTTAGGGACTTTCCTGGTAGTCTGAGGTTAAGATTTCACACTCCTAACACAGGGGGCCTGGGGAACTAGATCCTGCATGCCACAACTAAAGATTCCACATGCCACTAGTAAGACCTGGCACAAACAAAAAAAAATTTTTTTTAAGGAATATTTTAGGAGGTGAAGGCAGAAGCTTGTAATGGCTTAAGGTCCACTCTTGGAGGCGATACAGGGTCACTTCTGCCACAGTTCAACCTGTGACTGAAACCAGCCACAGTGTCGACCCAGATTCTGGGGGAGGGAAAATAGATTCTCAATAAGAGGAGTAAGAAGGGGATTAGCAGTATACATTTTTAAAAGTATTTATTTGTATTAGCATGGATAACAAGCTGTCTGTTAAATTCAAACCTTTCATTTTTATTGTATTTATTTATTTATTTTTGGTCATACCATGTGGCTTGTGGGATTAGTTCCCTAACCAGGGATCGATCCCACATCCCCTGCGTTGGAAGCATGGAGTTTTAACCACTGAATCACCCCGGAAGTCCCAGGGTGACTATGGAAATACAGCTGGAGGAGGCTGGAGAACATCTCATTTTCCATCACTCACCTTCTTGGGTCAGAACCAACTAAAAAACAGAGGAAAAGGGAGCTTGCTGACCTGGTTCCTGTGGGTCATCTTCTTAAGGAAGAGATTAGGGTGGAGAAGCAGAAGGTGGTTTTGAGGGAGAGGATAATATCCTGGCATAGGACCTCCCACTTTCAATTCTTCAAGAACTCTTTTTCCTTTGTTGTGCAATTTGTAATTCTAGACCTCTGTGATTATTTGTCTGTCATCAGTTTTCAGGACCGAGAGCTCCAAGAAGACTGGAACCATGGCTGCTTTGCCCACCGTTGGGTTCCCCCAGTCCAGCACTGTTTTCACTCTTGACTTTCAAGTAGCAATCAGGGAGATGTATTGCTATTATTACTATTTTTAAAAAGGAAATTATCTTAGACTGTTCAGTCTGCTGTAGCAGAATACTACAGATTGGGTGATTTCTAAACAGCAGACATTTATTTCTCACAGTTCAGGAGGCTGGAAGTACAAGACCAAGGGGCTGGCAGATTCTGTGGCTTGTGAGAACCCCCTTCTTGGTTCATAGATGGTTACAGGTTTCCTGGTTCTCATGTGGCTGAAAGGGTGAAGGAGATTTCTGGGGTTTCCTTTATAAGAGCATGAATTTCATTCAAAAGAGCTCCAACTTCACGACTTCATCACCTCCCAGAGGCCCCATCTCCAAATACCATCACTCTGGATGTTAGAATTTAATATTTGAACTTTTGGGTGGGGAGCGGGAGATGGGATGCAAACATTCTGTCTATAGTAGGAACATATACAGAAGTAGAGAAAATTGTACCATGAACTCCCATGTACCTGTTTCTCAGATTCAATTATTATCAACTTTTTTTGTTAAAGTTGCTTCATCCATTCTTTTCTCTTTTAGTGAATTATTTTGAAGCTAAGCTTAATCATTATGGCCTTTCCCCCCTACATCTTGCAGTATGTACCTCTAAAAAGTATGAATAGGGACTTCCCTGGAAGTCCAGAGATTAAGACTCCACCCTTTCAATGGAGGAGACATGGGTTTGATCCTTGGTCGGGTAACTAATCTTCCATATGCTGTGTGGTGTGGTCAAAAATAAATAAATAAATAAATAACCACAATGCAGTTATCACCTCTTCAAATTAGCAGTCATTGAAATATATATATCTATATATTGTAGGCTGTGTTGTGTGGCTTGCAGGCTGTTAGTTACCTGACCAGGGATCAAATCCATACCCTCGGCAGTGAAAGTGCCAAGTCCTAACCAGTGGACCACCAAGGAATTCCTGAAAGATATTTTAAAACCTAAATCAGTTCAGGTTACTCTTCTGCTATGAGACCTACATGACTAAAAATTGGAATTTTTTACCATGGCCTAAGGAAAACATGACAACTTAATTTATTGCACAAACTTTGAGAGTAAAAGGGGGGTGCTATCAGTAATGATGTTGGGACAAGAGATATAAACTTGGTGGTCGTGCTGAGGGGCCAGCCCTTCATGGCACCATCTCTGTTTATCTGATCCTTGTACAGATGGGACATCTCCTTGCCACAGGGCCTTTGCACTTATTGGCTATTTTGCCAGAATGTCCTCCCTGGTATGTCTCATCCTTTTGTTCTCACCCTTCCACCCCCTCATTTCTCTGTAGTGTTACATCATTTGTTTCTCTCACTGGCACTTTAGCATCATCAACATCCTTATTTATTTGCTTAGGCATGTTTTATTTTGTTTTAAGATCTCTCTCCCCTATTGAAAAGGAAGGCCAGGCCAGAGGGAGGACTGTCTTGTTCTTTGTTCTGTTCCAGTTGTTTGTACACAGTAGGCCTAGCACAGACGGGGTGCTCGCTGAATGTTTGCTATATAAATGAATGGATGGATGTAGATTCCTTCTCTGGGCCAGTCCAGCAGGACCAGGTGACCTCAGAGGAACCTTCTGGGTCTCAGGACTGGAACCATCCTCATGTCTCCAACTGTTGTGGGCTATGGGACTAGACAAAGGCTCTTCTCTTGCAATCTGGCAGAAATAGAGCAGAGTTATTAGCCCCTGGCATCTGGTTGAGCCCTCCCACACACTTATACCTTTGATCTGGAAGGTGGTTTTGTGTTGGAGGCTTAGCTCTTGCCAGGGAGACATGCCTCAAGTGCTGAGAGGCGGGAGCAAGGGTGTTCAACTGCCAGCTCTTTCAGAAGGAAGGTGTCTGGAGATGCCCAAGGTGGTGGATGATTCTGCAGGAGGTGGGGCTTGAATGAATCTCCTAGGGGATATGGGGGGCAGTGGTTTGGAGACCTCCACTAATATTAATATTCATACAATTGCAAGAGTCTGTGTGTTTCCAAAATGGTGTCAGTGAAGTAGGTGAATACCCAGGGTGACATCAGCATCAGCTTGGGCAAGAAACACTTTGAAGTGCAAAAGGGGAAGGTGGGAGTCCTCTGAGCCTGGGTTATTGTGGTTGGTAACTGTGCCACCAGCAGGAACCATGTTGTGGATCCTTGCATAGAATGTCAAGCCAACCAGGTGTCTACTACTTCTGAAGAGTGCACCGTTGCCTGGGGAGTCTGTAAACACTATCACTGTATCTCCTGCTGGTTTAAACACAGCAGGTGTGGGACTTCCCTAGCAGTCCAGTGGTTAAGGATCTGAGTTTCCACGGCAGGGGGCACGGGTTTGATCCCTGGTGGGGAAGTGCAGCCACAAAAATCAACAAAACACAGTAGATGTGTTCATTAGACAACAGAGAGTGGAAATCACAAGAGTGTGGGCCCTAGAAAAAGGGAATTCTTTCATGAAGCTCAACTGTTATGTTATTCATTTAATGACTTGTCCCCCTCCTCCCCTCCACCGTTACTTAATTATTCCATAGAACTGTGTCTCTCCTCCTTTGTTTTTTCAGTTGGCTATTCCTGCAGCCCTATTGTATTGATAAATACAATAATAATCTACTTTCCTAAATTCTAAATAAGTGTTTTCAGATTGTTAAAAAACAAAACAAAACAAATGCAGGGGTCATTTTCACCTACTGAAGAGAAACAGCTCCTAAGAAGTCATTTGCAGCACCATGAGAAATCAGCATCTTAAGGAGAATCTATCCAGACACACTTCTTCCTCAGGACCTTAATGACCGTTGCCAGGGCCTGGAAAAGCATTTCCCCAGATATCTACATGGCTCGTTCCTGCACTTCCTTTAGGTCTTTGCTCAAATGTCATCTCACAGAGGTCCTCCCCCCAACCACTCCCCTCCCCACTGGGAGCACTTATCCTGTATTTTTCCTTCTAAAGCATGTGTCATGCTCTAACACAGTTCAGTCCAACAGAAATGAAATTTAAAAAAATTTTAGTAGCTGCATGTATATATATATATATATTTATATTTTGGTCCATGCTGTGCAGCCTGGGAGATCTTAGTTCCTTGACCAAGGATCAAACCCAGGCCTCAGCAGTGTGAGCTCAGAGTCCTAACCACTGGACTACAAGGGAATTCCAGTAGCTGCATTTTAAAAAGGAAAAAGAAACAGGCAAAATTCATCGTTATAGTATATTTTTATCTAGCCTAACATATCTCAATGTTGTCATTTCACTGTGTAATCACTATAAAAATATTGAGATATTTTGTGATCTTTCTTCCACAGTAAGTCTTTGAAACCTGGCGTGTGTGAAGGACATAGCAATTCTCATTTGGGGCAAGCATGATTTTGAGTGTCCTGTCACCATGCATGGTCAATGGCTATCGTATTGAATAGTGTGGCCCTGGCATGTTATATAATTGACCAGTGATTATGTTTACCATTTACTGATCTTGCTTGTCTCCTGGAACAGAAGATCCACAAGGCCAGGGAGTTTTGTCATGTTCACTGCTGGGTCCCTAGTCACTAACAGAGTGACTGACACATAATAGGTGTTCACAGTAGGTGTTCATCAACTGAGTGACAGACTGCCCTGATGGTCCAGGGGCTAAGACTCCGAACTCCCAATGAAGGATGCCCCCAGGGGTTTGACCTTTGGTCAGGGAGCTAGATCCCACATGCTGCCACTAAGAGTTCCCATCCTGCAAAGAAGATCCCACGTACCGCAGTGACATAGGCTCCAGATGTGGCCCAAAGTGATAGTTTTCGCTTCCTGGTTGACTTTTTCTTTCTCCCCTGTGCCTTCTCTCACTCTTCCCACCATCTACCCAGCTACTTCCTCTTTTCCCTCTCTCCACTTTTTCTTCAGCAAAGAGAGTAGTAATTCACATCTGGGCTCTGGAGCCAAGCGACTTTTTCCATCCTGCCTCTGCCACTCACTGGCTATGACTCTCTGAGTCAAGTCATTCAGCTTCCCAGCAACACTTCTCATGCTTTGCTCTGGGGGTTAATGATTCTTCCTGGGCTGGGGTGGAGCAGACAACATGTGACAGCCTGCACAAAGTGTTGATCCCCTGTATTGCTGGCACCGTGTTAAGCATGTAACCAGGATAAACTCACACCAGGCAGTGGGCACTGTTGAGATGATTTGTACTGCCTAGATAAGGAAGAAGCCAGGGCACATAGGGAGAAGGTAATGGCACCCCACTCCAGTACTCTTGCCTGGAAAATCCCACGGACGGAGGAGCCTGGTAGGCTGCAGTCCATGGGGTCGCTGGGAGTCGGACAGGACTGAGCGACTTCATTTTCACTTTTCACTTTCACGCATTGGAGATGGAAATGGCAACCACTCCAGTGTTCTTGCCTGGAGAATCCCAGGGACGGGGGAGCCTGGTGGGCTGCCGTCTATGGGGTCGCACAGAGTCGGACACGACTGAAGCATCTTAGCAGCAGCAGCAGGGCACAGAGAGGTTAAGTGACTTGCCCAAAACCAACCAGCTATGCAACCTGGCTGCAGAGGTGTGTGCATGTGTGCGAAGTTGCTTCAGTCCTGTCAGACTCTTTGTGACCCCATGGACTCGAGCTGGCCAGGTTCCTCTATCCATGGGATTCTCCAGGCAAGAATACTGGAGTGGGTTGCCATGTCCTCCTCCAAGGGATCTTCCCCAACCAAGGACTGAACCTGAGTCTCTTAGTCTCCTGCATTGGGAAGGAGGTTCTTTACCATTAGCGCCAGCTGGGAAGCCCAGGTGCAGAGGTATGTTAATTTACTTATTTATTTGTCTATGCTGAGGGAGAGGAGAAAGCTAGGTCGGGGAGATGAGGGTAACCTTGTGGGCTGTGATGAGGACTTTGACTTTTACTCTGAGTGAGGTGGGAAATGTAGGAAAGTTCTGTTGTTTGCTTTGTAACAGCTTTATTGACATATACTTCAATGATGCTATAGTTCATATAGCATACAACTGACTCATTGAAAGTGTACAATTCAATGAATTTAGTATTCACACAGCTGTACACCAGCCCCACAATCAATTCTAGAACATTCTATTACCCCAAAAAGAATCCTTAGCAGTCACTCCTGGTTTTTTCTGCCCCCCACCTCCCCTCCCCTGCAAGCATAGGCAAACACCAATCTGCTTTCTGTCTCTATGGATTTGCCTATCCTGGACATTTCACAGAAATGGAATCACAAAGTACATGGTCTTTAGTAACTGCCCCTTTCACTTGGGGTAATGTTTCCAAACTCATTCCATGTTGCAGCCTGTATCAGCACTTCATTATTTAATGCTGGTATTCCACTGTGGGATATTTCATATTTTATTTATTTATGCATCAGCTGGCAGACATTTGGGTTGTTTCCACCTTTCAGCTATTGTGAACAGTGCTGATGTGTGCAAATTTTGGTGTGGACACAGTTTTCATTCCTCTTGTGTAGCCCCAGCAGAGGAACAATGGGGACTTATGGTAATTCTGTGTTTAGTTTTTTATTAGAAAATTAATTAATTTATGTTTTGGCAGTGCTAGGTCTTCATTGCTGGGCTCGGAGTTTCTCTAATTGCAGCGAATGGGGGCTACTCTCTAGTTGTGGTGCACAGGCTTATTGGGGTGGTTGCTCTTGTTGCGGAGCAAAGGCTCTAGGGCACGTGGGTTTCAGTAGTTGCAGTTCCTGGGCTCTAGCGCATAAGCTCAGTAGTTGTGGTCCATGGGCTTAGTTGCCCTGAGGCATGTGGAATCTACCTGGACCAGGGATTAAACCCCGCTCCCCTGCATTGGCAGGCAGATTCTTAACCACTAGGGAAGTCCTGTACTTAGTCTTTTGAGGAGCTATTTCCAGACTGATCTCCACAGTGGCTGGGCCATTTCACAATCCCACAAGCAGTGGATGACAGTCTCAATTTCTCCACGTCTTTGACATCCTCACCAATTGTCTTTTCTTCATGGGAGAGTTTTGAGCCAAGGAGGAACATTGTCTGACTTGGTGTTTACAGGTTGTCTCTGAAATTGACATCGATTATGTTTTGTTGCTGTTGTTCAGTTGCTGTCTTGTCCAACTCTTTGCAACCCCATGGACTTCAGCACACCAGGCTTCCCTGTCCTTCACCATCTCCCAGAGCTTGCTCAAACTCATGTCCATTGAATTGGTGATGCCATCCAACCATCTCCTCCTCTGTCACCCCCTTCTCCTCCTGCCTTCAATCTTTCCCAGAATCAGGGTCTTTTCCAATGAGTTAGCTCTTCAGATCAGGTGGCCGAAGTATTGGAGCTTCAGCTTCAGCATCAGTCCTTCCAGTGAATATTCAGGATTGATAATACTGTACTGTCTTTTATCTTTCTTTTTCTCCTGCATCTTTGTTTTGCCTTGTCCTGGCAAAGCCTCTCCCTGAAACATTATGAAACATCTTTTCTCCAACTTCTTAGGTCACTGCCCACCTCCCCCCATCGGATGTGACTACCCCCTAGCAAGGTCATGGCTGGTCACGTGTCTCAGATATCCTTTCATCTCTGTCTTTCTCTTGTCAAGTGACAGTGTGGCGTGACATGAAAACACTCTTGCTGCGGCCTTGGGGGCTCTCTTGGGTAAGCGTCACGTACATTTGGACCTTGAAGATTTGAAAGTTAGATTGGGTGAGATGGTCAAGGCGAGTCAGTCCTTGCTGAGGGAAGCTGGGTATCAAAGAAGAGGGTGGTGTCAGGCTAAGGACAGACCCCAGATTGTAGTTAGTTAGTTAATTTCCAAGAACTCCAAAAATCAGCAAACATAAGTCAATCCCCAGAGCTGATGGCCGCTGAAGGCCTCAAAGATTTCAAGGCAAGTGTATTAACTAATTAATGAGTTGGTCGATTAATTAAAGAAGTAATTATTGCAAGTCTTTAATGAGTATGTACGAGATGGGAGGCATTGTTCCAGGTGCCGGGGATACATCCATGAGCAAATATGTCTCTTTTGGGAGCTGGAGAGAGAAAGAGGCAAACAGATAAATGAAGAAGACAATTTCAGATAAAATGGGGTGAGTTGACAGAGAGTGATGGTACACCTACATGGGAAGGAAATCCAGAAAAGAGGGGCTATACATATATGTACAGCTGATTGACTTTGCGGTTCAGTAACAAACACAACATTGTAAAGCAGCTATACTCCAATAAAAATTAATTTAAAAAAAAGAGTGACTGGTGGGTTGGGACTTTCGTTTTGGACAGATTCAACAGTGAAGGTCTCTCTAAGGAGTGAGGTTTGAAGTGAAACCTGGAGGAGGAAGAGTCACATCTGGGCAAGGGCAGGCAGAAGGAAAAGCACATTCAAATGCCCTGTGGCTGGAACAAGCTGTTTAAGGAACAGAAAGAAGGGCCAGGAGCCCGGGGTACGGAGAACAAGCTGGCGAGGTTGGGAGATGCAGGCAAAAAGGTGGGCAGAAGCCAGAACAGTTAGGACCTTGGGGCAGCAATAACAAGAACAGTTAACTTTATGATGCTTTCATCTTGGGGCACTGTTGTATGTCCTGTTACATCTTCCCACTCATTTAATCCTCATAACAGCCCTTGAAGAGAGGCTTTTATTTTTATTTATTTATTTAGTATTCTTTTGACATGGACCATTTTTAAAGTCTTTATTGTATTTGTTACAACATTATTTCTGTTTTACATTTTGGTTAGGAGGCATATAAGATCTTTGTTCCCCCACCAGGGATTGAACTCACACCCCCCTGCACTGGAAGAGGCAGTCTTAACCACTGGACTGCCAAGGAAATCCTGGAGAGAGGCTCTTATCCCCATTTGATAGGTGAAGGAACTGAGGCGCAGAAAGGGCCAAGCCACTTTTCCCAGGACCCTAGAGTAGGAAACTCTATAGCCACTTGATGCAGCCACTTCTGCCCCAGCCACCCTGATCTAGGTCAGGGGCTGGGTCTCTGTTCCTGGTAACCCGAACAATGGTGGGTCCCCTGAGGAGAAGACAGTGCTAGGCAAGGCAGTCACAGCAGGTGCTTGATATATACTGACTCACGTCACCCTGTGTTGCTTAAGGATGGGCCTGGGAGAAGGCTGTTTCCTACCAGGGTTGAAGAAGAATTTCATTCTGAGCCCTCAGGGACTGGGCTGCCTTACCCACGTGTTGGGGCTCCCTGCGTGACCCCCAACTAGACAATGAGGGGACTGACCTACATCAGGGGTCCAGGACTCAGTGCAGGGTAGGGGTGCTGCAGGTACTCTGAGCAGGTGGGGGCGGAGGGGCTTGTGGAAGACGGCAGGGGGGCACATGCCCATGTTTTACTATTTTGGAGGGGGTGTCAGTAATCCATTGTTCATTTCCTCACTTGCCCATCCTCTGTCTTCCTGTTCATTAGAAAGCAGAGACTTGGATTTGTTGACCTAACCCGCTGTGCGTGTTTCCTTATCTGCAAAATGGAGTCGGTGAGGGCAAGGCTCTTAGCACAGAACTTGGCTCACAGAAGGCTCCTCACCGCTTCATTCTAAAAGGTTCCTTGTGAGCAGACATTCCTAGCCAGGCAGCAGTGAAGCTACTGAGAGGGGGAGGGCGGGGGCAGAGAGACAAAGCTTCGGCCCCATAGCATTTTAGGGCCTGGCAATGGTCTCAAAGCAAGAACAAATGAATGTGGCACATGCCTGGTGGCGCCCCTTGATAAAGGTGAGGGGAGAGCTGACGCTATTCTATTTCACACAGGGTGGCTGGGAAGGCCTTTCCGATAAGGTGGCCCCAGCAGTCCTGAAGGAAGAAGCCAGGCAGATATCTAGGGGCGGGTGGGGGGCAGAAAGAATTCCAAGTCGTGGTGGGTATGAGGTCCTGAGGCAGGAGTCTGCTAGGCTTGTTCCAGGGAGAGACAGGCTGGAATAGAACGTGTGTGCACGTGTGTGTGGGGGGGGATGGGGTGGGGGTGTGGTGGGGAGTGGGAGCATGGGGCCAGCTGAGGACGGAGAGGTGAGTGCGGGGGTGGGGGGGTGGGGAAGCTCTGGAGTTCCTGCAAGAGTTGGGAAATTTCTACTAAATACCAACAATGATGACGGTCGGGACAGAGGAAGTGGGAGGGGAGAAGGGGCGAAATGAGGAGAGAGGAGCGGGGGAGGGAGACAGCGGGAGGAGGGGGAGAGAGATGCGGAGAAGAGAGAAGATGGGGGTGCTCATGGAAAGGGATGAGCGGGGAGCAGGCGGGAGTGAGGAAAGCGGGGAAGGGTTAGGAAGTGGAAGGGAGCCAGGTCCAACTTTGCACGCGGGCCACGAGGCCCCCGGGGCTCCCTCCGGCAGAAACGGAAGCTAGTGCGGCGGGTTCCCGGCGATGGCCCCGCCCCAGTCGGACCTTCTGATCCGCGCCCCGCCTCGGACACGCCCCTTGCTAACTTAGGCCCCGCCCCCTCGCCCAAGCTCGCCCGCGCCGGCCCGAATCCCGGTGCCCAGGGCGTCCCGGGGGGCGGTCCGCCCCGGTGATGGCGCATAAAACCGCTGGCCACCTGCCGGGCCGCTCCTCCGTGTGCTGCGGGCCTCGTCCTCGGAGTCGCTGCCTCTATCACCTCCGTCCCCGTCTCGGTCCCTTCACAGGCGCGGAACCCCGCGAGCACCGCGCGGGCGCCGGGGCGCGCAGACATGGGCAACCTCTCTAGAGCGCGCCGGGTGACCGCGGCGCTGGGTTTCATCGGGCTCCTCTTCGCCGTGCTGGGCATTATCATGATCGTGATGGTGCCCTCAATCATCAAGCAGCAGGTCCTCAAGGTGGGTGAGGGGCTTGGCCTGGGACCCGTGCGCGGGATACCGTCCGAGGCTGGAGGGCGTTGGGAGCCCGGGAAGGCCAGGCGCGCGGCCGGCGGGTCGGCGACCCGGTGCCGGGATCCGCGTGGCCTGGGCCCGGGCCGCTGAGCACCGGAGAGACCAGAGGGCATGAGGCGAGCCAGTTGGCCATCTTTCCTAGGAACCTCCCCGACCCAGGACGCAGGCTGAGTTTGGGGGCCAAGGAGGGCCCCAGGGCCTTCTGCTGGAGGCACTGGACTGGGGTTGGGGAAGCCTGAAGGAGAGACCACTTGGGAGCCTGACCTCACCTGAAGGGTCTGGGATCCAAGACGGGAGTGGAGTGTGGCCGTGTTTCTGATACCGCCAGGAGAAGCCCAGGGGCAGACTCCCATGCTTCTTTACCGTACAGCAGCCTCTGACGGTGGGTGGTAGAACTGGCACTGCACTTTGCTTGCTTCCTGTGAGCGCAGGCGGACAGGAACCCTCCAAGCATGTGCATGTGAGGCTCACATGCGTGCCCAGGCCGCCACTTGTCCCTGCTGTCCAAAACCTCCCCATGCAGACCTCTTCTTAAAGGCAGAATGGGTTGCCCTCTCGTCCCCTTCCGCTGCCTTCCTGATGCAGATTGGCAGTGATAAGCGGCTTTACTCCCCAGATCCACGCATGAGCAGGAATAAGCCCAAGGCTGCATAAACAGGGTCCTTCAGGAGCCCACAGCCTGAGAGTTTTCTTCTGATCCTAACCTTATACACCACTGCCCTTTCAACCAGGGAGACTAATGAAGGCTGTCAGCTGGCCTTCAGACCGGCAGACTCTGCCCTGGGTGTCCGGGCAGCATGTTTGAATGAGCCTGGAGTTACTGAAGGACAGGCAGATTCCAGGTATCACATTCGAGCTAAAAGCATTCAGAGCTTTGAGGCCAAGGCCACGGCACCTGCAGGGCTCGGAGGGGAAACTGAGGCTTACCTTGGCGCCTCCCAGATCCAACCAAGATGCAGAGCTGGGATAAAGATGTGGCTTTTGTCACTTGCTAATTGATTGCTCTTTCCCCCTGCTTTAGACGAGTTTCTTGAGAACGGGGACTGGGTCACATTTCTTGTCCATGCCCCATGCCCGATGCAAGATGCTTGAGAGATGAATGAATGAATGAAGGCTGTATCTGCTTAGACCCAGCGGCCATTTTTTTGGCTTTAAAGATGGAGGAACACCCGTCTGGTTTTTCTCGAGGTCTCTGGGCAAGTGGTTGTCTGAGTCATCTTGGCCACACTGTGTCCTTTGTTTTGTTCTCAAATCTTGTCCCATTAAGTCCTGTAATCTGATTGCAGGGAGGTCCTGGCCAATGGTGACATTGAGTTCCGAGTTCCTCTTAGTGGTTTTTTAATTTTGCCTGTGAAGTGGCGGGAAAGAGTTTTGTGGGGAGACCTCAGAGCAACAGAACTAATTCTTTTTATCCCATGGCGGCCAATGGGTGTTTTTGCTTTGCTTTTCAAAGTAGCTGTAAGAAAAAAAAAAGTAACTGTGAGAGCTTTATCTCAGTGAGAGCCAGCTGTAAACGCCTGCCGATTTTGTAGTTTCCATGCCGTGTGTGCCCTGGAGGGATGGTCACTCGCGTGCCGCATGTATGGTGAACCCTGTCATGATCCTGTGCAAAGAGCGTCTTGCTTTGGGATCCGGGGAATGGGGATGAGTGGAATTTATAGTTGATGAAGAATCTTGTCAACCCAGTCCTTCTTGGACTTAATGCAGGTATTTGGTATTTTCTTTTTATGGCAATCAGATGAAGGATGTGTGTGTGTGTGAATGTACATGCACACATGCATGCCCTACCTAATTTCTCATTCCTCCTCTGGGCTTCCAGACAACTGCCCTCAGTTGTCCTGGAGCTAAGATTTCCAGGAGGGAAACTTGAGGGAGAGTCACCCAGCATCTAAGATTTCCAGGAGGGAAACTTGAGGGAGAGTCACCCAGCATCTACCATAAATATCCCAAAGGTGATTGGTCTGTGACTGAGTGGTGTGAAGACACGGAGGCGAGCCCAGCCTGTGACAGCTTCTTGGACAGCTCAGGCCAAGCTCTGGCCAAGAGCCTTCCGTCAGAAGAGTGTCTGTGTTCAGGAGACTGAGTGAGTGGTACGTTAGGAGAGGAAGGGACGGCCTGTTGGTGTTTGCTTTGGCTTCATGTGTCCATGTACAACTTGAATGGGAGGACTTGTGTTTTGATTTCTACTGTTTTATGCTTTGAGGTTAATGAAAGAAGTCCATGTATATAAAAGACATGCATTCTTTTTTAACCGAGAAACTATCTTTTCTTTTTTAAAATATAATTTTATTTATTTGTTTTTTGGCTGTTCTGGCTCTTCACTGCTGTGCGGGCTTTTTTCTCGCTGCGGTGAGCAGGGGCTCCTCTTTTTGGTGCACAGGCTCCTCACTGCGGTGGCTTCTCTTGTTGCGGAGCAGGGGCTCTAGGGCACTCGGGCTTCAGTAGTTGGGGCATAAGGCCTCGGTAGTTGAGGTTCCTGGACCGTAGAGCACAGCCTCAGTAGTTGGGGTGCACGGGTGTAGTGGCTCTGCAGCATGTGGGATCTTCCTGGAACAGGGGTTGAAACTGTGTCTCTGGCATTGGCAGGTGGATTCTTTATCACTGAGCCACCAGGGAAGCCCCAAGACATGCATTCTTGTTTGTAAGAAAAATTCAAGTTGAGGGAAAACAGGGTCTTCCCCCCACCCCGCCCCGCTCCTTTTATTCCCCTTTTCGATAGTACCATCATCATCCAAGATTATCTTCGTAAGAAGACTTTTATAGAGCTACACATCATGGATGTGTATTTAGACATAGTAATGTATACTTACAAGTATTGAACTAAACTATGTCTAAACAGCCTGCAGTTTGCTTTGCAATTCACAGATACCATTTGAAAATTTTTCCATGTCTGAACATAGAAATCTGTCACATTTTCACGGTTGCATAGTATTTCTTTGAATACTGTACACCTACTTACCTGTTTCTCCATTGACTGATAATTTTCTCATACATACTTTTCTGTGTACCTGTATAACCACTTCCACTGGGTGCATTTCTAGAAGAGAAGCCTCCAGACCAGAAGGTCTGTCTGTTTTGAATTTGGTCACAGCCTAATGACCCTCCTGAAGGTCAAGAGCATTTATAGTTCCATCTAGAGTATGAAACTACTCACTCCCCCACATCTCTGCCATTATTGGTGATGACCAATTTATTAGCATCTTGAATAATTTTGGCGGGTTAATATGATGTGTATAATTTACATTTCTCAGGTTGCTGTCGGGGTTGCACCCATTTTGAAACTGGTGTCAGTTTCCAGAGCTCACGGTTTGCAGACCTGGCTGTGCCCTTTGCTTGCTGGGGACCTCAGGCCAGTTACTTCACCTCTGAGCCAGGGATTATGTCTTCAGCTCTGAGGCAGGAATCAGATCTAGTTTGCCTACTGTCAAGATGATGAAGTACAAAGGCGATGATGACATGTGTGATGTACCTGTTTTCTCATTTGAAGGTTATCACACTCTTGTAAGCTGTTGTGGTGTTTTCCCTTCCTACAGATAAGGAAACTGAGGCATACAAGGCCCAGAGACATGTCAGGGTTCACACAGCTCATGGCAGTTATGGTCAGGAATCCTGACCACAAATCTGAGTCTATACTTCAATAGGGGAATAGGAAGGAAAGCAGAAGTCTTTTATCCAGTGGATTTCTGGGCAGAGATTAGAGAGAAGGAACTAGATCTTTATATATTTGGGCACAGAAAAGCAAAGCAGACGAACACATGACTAATTGACAAAAAGCTATAAGGTTCTTTGTGTTAAAAAATAAACCAAAAACTCCGCGAAACTCTGTATTTTCACTAGATTTCTATCAGTGCATGTAAAAGCACAGAAAAAGGTGTGGAAGGGTGCACCAGACAGACAAAAGTGGTTACTCAGGGAATTGGGGGTGTGGTGGGGGGAAGCATGCTTTATCTGTGAAGTTCATACTTCTTTTTTTAATAATTAATTATTAATTTGTCTGGGCCAAGTCTTAGTTTTGGCCTGCAGAATCTTTTTTCTTTTTCTTTTTTTAGTGGCAGCGTGTGAAGCCTTTTTTAGTTTCGGCATGCAAACTCTTAGTTATGGCATGTGGGATCTAGTTCCCTAACCAGGGATTGAATCTGGACTCCCTGCACTGGGAGTGCGGAGTCTTAGCCCCTGAACCGCCAGACTTTTTCTTTTTAAACAAGGAGAATATATTCATGTATTATGTGTTTAGTTAAAGGTTAGTTACGAATTCATAGCTTTCCCCCAAAGAATGGCCAGATGAGTTAAATACAGAATGTGGGAGGCACACAGCGGAGGGGCCCTGTGGATGGAGCTCCCTGGGAGAGGCCTTGAGGGAGAATAAGACTCATTTCTTCTCCTTTCTCCCCGTCAGTGGTGGTGGGGGGGAGGGGCGGTTTGGATGAGAGGTGTTCAGACTGAACATATTTAGGAGTGTAATCAAGGATGACTATGTGCCAGGCATCTTTGTATGTGTCAATCATCTCAATTAGTCCGGGGAGAATTCTGGGACACACCTCTCATTGTCATTGTCTACAGTTAGGGAAACAGAAGCTTAAGAGAGTAATTTGCTGGTGTGTGTGTATGTGTGTGTGTGTGTGTGTGTGTGTGAAAATATCCTGAGGCAAATCCCAGGAGGACGGGCATGCTTGTATCCATAGCCTCGAATGGAACCTGGCATGTGTGGCCCTCTCTGTTTGCATGGATTAGGAACCCTGGTCTAGGCATTCCCAAATTACTGGCTGTCTCTGGTCCACCAGGGAGGTCCTGCTGGGCCAAGGGGAAGGGGCTTATCTGCTGGGCCACCATGCATAGTGACGGACCTGGTAGCCTTCTCCACGGCTGAGGGTGGGGCGGGGGGGAGTGGGAAACTGAGTCTCTCTCTCTCTCTTTTCTTTTTAATATTTTATTTATTTTGGCTGTGTCGGGTCTTAGTTGAAGCATGTGGGATCTAGTTCTCTGACCAGGGATCGAACCCGGGCCCCCTGCATTGGGAACTCAGACTGTAAGCCACTGGACCACCAGGGAAGCTCCTTCTCTGCCATCTTTAAAGTTTTCTATTTGGAATCAGCCTTGGGTGCTTTATCCACTCATTTTTCCAGCTGCCAAATTCTTCCCTTACCTGTGTCTCCAGCTCGATAATTGACACCTCTGTTTGTTCCCTCCAAGAATAGAGGCACAAACCTTGGGTTTTCTTGGATGCTTTTTTGTGGTATCCTTGTATCTGCTCCATCAGCAAAATCTATTAAGATTACCTTCAAAACATATTCTGACACCTTCTCAATATCTTTACACTCTGGCCTCCTCCATTCACCACTTGGACCGATGCCGTAGTCTCATCTCTGGTTTCCATAGACAACCTGATCACGTGTCCGTTCTGCTCACAGCCCTTTGAGGTATCCCCATTTCACTCTGAGTGAATACCAAGGTCAGTTTGGTGACCTGAACTCCCTGCCACGATCCAGCTCCTGTTACCTCTTTCACTGCACGCCCTGTCTTGGCCCCCCTGCTCACCTGCCACAGTGTCCCCGGTCTTCAGCGTCCTTGAGCCACTGAGCCTGGTTCTACCAAACTCTGGCTTGCTTTCCCCACTGCCCTGAAGGCTCATCCCCCAGATATCTGCATAGCTCTCCCCTCATTGTCCCTAAAAGCCACCCCCCACTTATGTTACATGTTGATTTGTGCATTTTCTTTCTCCCTCATGGGCAGGAGCGGGGGCTGTCCTGTCACTCTCCCTGTAGTGTCCCCAGGACCAGAGCAGCGCTTGGGTTCATGATGGGATGGCGGGATGAACAGACCCTGAGTGCTTTGAGGTTGGGCTCTTTCCTTGGCCTTTCCCCACCCCCACCCTCAGCCTCCCTTTTTTTTACCCCCTCTCCCTCTGCAAGGGCCATCCAAAGAACCTTCAGGACACCATGCTCTGCCTCACTTGCTTCTCACCAAGGTGTAAATGCTCAGTCGTGTGTGACTCTTTGTGGCGCCATGAACTGTAGCCCACCAGGCTCCTCTGTCATAGGAATTTTCCAGCAAGAATGCTGGAGCCAGTTGCCGTTTCCTCCTCCAGGGGATCTTCCTGACCCAGGGATTGAACCCACATCTCCTGCGTCACCTGCATTGACAGGTGAGTTCTTTACCAGAGAACCACCTGGAAGCCACCAGTTGCTTTTCATCCTCTGGCAAATTTCTTTCGTGCGGCAGTTCAGAGGTGGGGGTTGGGGAGAGAGAACAATCGGTAGACACTGATTAAGCACCAGACACTGTTCTAGGTGTTTTACGTGCAGTCACTTCATTTAGTATCTAAATAGCTTCCGTTGCCTCTTTTTTATTGAGGGAAATGGAAGCATAGAGCCGAAAAGACACTTGCCCCCGGTCACACCGCTGCAGTGGCAGCACCAGGATTCTAGCTGGGCGGGCTGCCGCCTGTGGGCCCTCTCTTCCCCACTCTCCGTATCCCTGAGAGCTCGACTGGGTGTTTTGGAGGCAGGGCAAACCCTTCCCCTGGTCTCTGCTTGGGTCCAGTGTCCCTTGTCCTTTTCCTGCACAGACAGTGGGGCGGTGGGGTCCTTTCCAGGCTTTTCTCCTGATCATCACCTCCCTCAAACTGTGAGTGCAGGATGCCTCCCGCCGCCTTTCCTCCATGTCTGTCCGATAGGCCTGGGTGGGCTCTAGAATCACTGATACCAAGGGAAGCTGGCCTGTGGTCCCAGCGATTCTCAGGGTGGCCCCGCTGTCATGTAGGGTCTGCTTGGCCAGGTCTGTTCCCTGTCCCCTGTCTGGGGCTCCAGAAAACCCCAGGGGTCGTGTCTCAGAGGGTGTCAAAGTATTGAGGGCTGACTGCATCTGGCTGCCTCTGGCCATGGAGGACAAGGCTGTAGACTTGACCCATGGCCGCAGATTGCAGGGGACGCACTCCCTTCTCGGGGCAGTGGGGTTGCAGGTGTGTTCCAATTTTGTTGTGTTTTTCTTCCTCTTTCCTGCCTGGGGCTTCCTACCCCTCTGGTGTGTGAGAGGGCGGCTTCCACTTACTCCAGAGCCACGATGAAAAACATGGGCTATTTTTAGTTTCCCTGAGTGTCGGTTATTTTTGTTTCCCTCTTTGCTCCTCATGGATTTGCTTCACCACTGTGTGTGTTTGAGAGTGTGCTGCATATACATGTTGATGTATGTATATGCATGCCGGTAGTACACGTGTGACACATGAACACGTGTTGGCATGCACCCATGCACACTTGTGTGTGACCATGTGCACACATTCATGTTGCGTGTTGGCATGGGGGCACAGTGTCTTTGTGATAGCGTATGTGTGTATGTACATGAACACATGTGTACACATACATTGACATGTGCCCACACTTGGTTCTTGGCACACATGGGTTCACACGTATTATTGTTATCCATGTTTATATGCGTGGGCTCACATGTGTGTTGACACATGCTGGGCGTATAGTTACACATGTGGACACACATGGTAACACATGTTCTGAGTGTGTTGGGGTGTGTATACACACACACGTGGCCATGTGTCCTATTGCGGTCTGGCCTTCTGGAGGCCTGGCCCGGGGCTGTGTTCAGTGCTCCGAAAGAAAGAAAGAAGGAAAGAAAGAAAAAGTGAAGTCCCTTAGCTGTGTCCGACTCTTTGCGACCCCATGGATTGTAGCCCGCCAGACTCCTCGTCCATGGAATTTTCCAGGGAAGGATACTGGAGTGGATTGCCATTTCCTTCTCCAGGGGATCTTCAGAAGGGCTTCCCTGGAGGCTCAGATGGTAAAGAGTCTGCCTGCAGTATGGGAGACCCGGGTTCAGTGTGCCTGGCTTTTCCCATTTGATGACATGTTCCCCAAGCCTTCCTAGGATGACTCATACTTGCCAGGCGTTCTCTCCCTGACCCATGTGATTAGCTAGAATTTAGAGAAGCTCAGCTACCTGGAATTATCCTGTTATGACTTCAACATGTAGCAAGTGGGAAGGAACTGAGTGGATGTCAAGGACTTGCTCGTTGAAGATTTTCATTTTCCCTTGGACAGTTTTGTTCTGCTGGAACCTGGGCCCAGGCACGTCTGCTCCGTCAGTAACTGTGGATCTTGGTGCCTGGAAGCATGATCCTACACGCTTGATCAGCAGCAGAGAGGCCCCTGGGCAGAGAGACCCCCCCAAGGCAGGTTTCAGTCACAAGGCTGACTTCTCTGGCTCATAATCTTAGAATTAGAGAATTTGGTTACAAGAGCACCTACTCCCACTCTTCCCACCCCTCTTCTGTGCCATGGAGGTCTAGCAGCTTCGTCCCCATAAACACATTTAGAGTGCAAAGAATTCAACTGTAGGTAGGACTCAGCCAAAAAAAAAAAAAAATCAGACAAAAGGAGAAGTTCTTTTATGTGCCTCATCTCCTGCCCCCTGGTTCAGATGTGACCTTGGCCTCCACTGGCCCTTGGAGGGGCCATGGGAGCTGAAATGCAAAAAGAAACAAAAACCAACACCAAAAAACTCATATTCTTGGCTTTGGGGCTCTCTGGGGCCCTGGAGCTGGCGAGTTACAGGCTCCGGAGGTGCCTGGGACCCACATTTGAAGCTCGGAGTCATTCTGCTCAGAACCTCCCTGAACCCAGAGGTCCGGGCCCCTGGTGACCCTGGGCGCAGCTGGCTTCATTGTCTGGCTTCCTTCCCCCACCTCCACCCCATCGTTTCCTCCTGTGCCCCGATTTATTGCTTCGTGCTGGGTAGGAGGAAGGAATAGGAGTGGCCCGACCTGTGCTTGCTTCCTGGCATTTGGGGTGAAGTTCCTTCCACCTTTTCTGGAAGCTGCCAGAAGGACTCTTGAGACACTTTGATGTGTGGTCTCTTGGGCTGCTCTTGAACTCAGATGCTGGTGTCTCCTTATCTCCCTGACCGCCGGCCATTGGCACGTCCCTGCACTAAACCTTTTCCTGGCTGAGGTCACACGATCTCACACGTCTAATGCCATCTTTGTCTGGGCCCCTCCCAAATTGATATCCTAGGCCCAGGCCTTTCCCCTTGAACTCCAGTCTTGAGCATCCACTGGCCAGCTCCGTGTCTTAACCTGGGTGTTCAAAGGCATCTCAGGCTTACTCTAGCCAGCGCTTGACTTCCCATCACTGCCCCTGCCCCAGAACCTCATTCCTCTGGCCACGTTCCCATCTCAGGCTGTCGCTCCTCCATCCGCCAGCTCCCCTGGCCGAAAGCCTTGGAGTCAGCCTTGACTCTCTCACTTCCCACGTTGGACATTTTGTTTTTGGCCTCATCTTCAAAATATATGCAGAGAGACCTCCCTGGTGGTCCAGTGGCTGAGACGCCACGCTTTCGATGCAGTGGGCCTGGGTTTGATCCCTGGTCAGGGAGCTAGATCCCACAGGGCGCAGCTAAAATTCGCATTCCAGGACGGAAGATCCCGCATGCTGTAATTAAGAGATTTCGCATGTCACAACTTAGAAAAAAAAAAGAAAAAGGTCCCTCATGCTGCAATGAAGATCAAAGATCCTCTGCACCCCAGTTAAGATGTGGAGCAGCTAAATAAATAAATAGATAAAACTAAGATACTAAATAACCCCAAAAACACAAAAGCAAAAATATATCCAGAATCCAGCTTCTCTCCACACCCATGGCCACCACCCTGGTCCAAGGCACCATCAACTTTGGCCTGGATTCCTGCACATCTCCCTGTGTCCACCGTTGCTCCCTGGCTAGGCTTTTCAGCACAGCAGCCAAAGGGATCCCAAGAAATCTGCAATCAGAGCACCACCCTCTTCTCCTTAAATAAAGCCCGGCAGTGGGCCCACACCATCCCCTCTGAGTCAAGGTGAGACCTTATGTTGGCCCTTGAGGCCCGTACCACCCGAACCTCACCCCTTTCTGTCCTCCCCTTCAGCTTGACCTTGCACCCAGCCCTGCCGGCTGTTCCTAACTGACACATTGGCCTTATTGAGTTCTTCCCTTTGCCCACAGCTCTTTCCCTGATGTGACATGTGCGTGATTCTCTCTCCTGCCTCCTTTAGGCCTTTGTTTGGATCTCACTTTCTCATGAATCTTTCTCCTTACAGTTTTTTTTTTTTTTTTTTGGTCTCACTGTGCAGCATGCAGGACCTTACTTCCCCTACCAGGGATCGAACCCGTGCCCCTTGTGGTGCAAGCATGGATTCTTAACCATCGGGCCACGAGGGAAGTCCTTCTCTTTTTGAATATTGCAAGTTTTCTTCCCTTTCCCTGGTGCTCCGAACCTTCCTTACCCTGCTGTTTTTCTTCTGTCGCCCCATCATCTGCTGAGATACTGCAGAATTCACCTACGCATCCTGTTTATTGCTTATTGTCTGTTTCTCTCCGTGAGAGTGTCAGGCCCATGAGGGCAGGGACCTTGGTTTTTGTTCATTGCTGTGTTCCAAGCGCTTGGAATGATGCCTAGCACATAATGGTAGGTTCTTGAATAGTTATTGAACGGATGTTTAGAAGACGAGAGTGGTTTCACAGGGAGGTACGTGACCAGTGGCAAGTTGTCACCCTCTATGGTGACATGGGGGGCTCCCCTCACCCTGTGTGTGGTTCCACTCCGCCTGAAGCTGTCGCATCTCTCACCTACTGCAGGAGCTCCCTTTCCGGGCCGTCTGCTCCTACTCACGCCAGTCTCGTCAATTTTCCCTGCCACAGTAGAATGTTCTTTATTGTTTTTCTTCTTATTTTGGATTATTTGGGATATTTCTTTCTTTCTTTGGCTGTACCTCACAACCCGCGGAACTTCCTTGACCAGGGATTAAACCTACACCCCCGGAAGTGGAAACATGTCTTAACCACTAGACCACCAGGGAAGCCCAGCTGCACTTATATATGTATATCGTTCATTTATTTATGGCTGTACTGGGTCCTCATTGCAAGGGTTGTTTCTGGTTGCAGGGAGTGGGGGCTACTCTCTAGCTGCAGTGTACCGGCTTCTCACTGAGGTGGCTTCTCTTGTTGTGGAGCTCAGGCTGTAGGGCGCATGGACTTCAGTAGTTGTGACCCACAGGCTTAGTTGCCATGCAGCGTGTGGAATCTTCCCAGACCGGGGATCGAACCCAGGATCCCTGCATTGGCATGTGGGTTCTTAACCATTGGACCATCAGGGAAGTCCCCCTATGCTCTTAAAAATAATGTAAATTGCATCATTTCACAATACTGATTAAAACCTTCTTGCATGTGGTATGAAACCCATCTGCTCCTCATGGCCTGTAAGCCCCTTTCCTGCCTCCACTCCCTGCACTTTACTCTGTTGCAGCCTCATAGACTTTTCTTCTTCCTGTTTTTTGTTTTTGGTTATGCCACACAGCTTGCAGGATCTTAGTTCTCCGACCAGGGATCGAACCTGGGTCCTAGGCAGTGAAAGCATGGAGTCCTAACCACTGGACAACCAAAGAATTCGCCTCATGAGCTTTTCTTTTCCTCCCATGCACAGGTGTTCTTTCCTGCCTCAGAGCCTTTGCACAGGCTGTTCCTTCTTCCCAGAAGCCTTTTTCCTCCTGACTTTTGTGCTGGATTCTTTTCATGTTTAAGCTCAAATGGTACTCTTGACGATTACCCCTCTCCTCCCCCCCTCACCCTATGAACCTACCCTATCTGTGTTATAAGCATTCCATGTTATTATCTTCTAAGCTGTCACCATTCTGGAATGATACTGTCCACTTGGTTGAGGTTTCCCGAGGCAGGGGCCTTGTCTGTCTTGTTCATGACTGTATCCCGTGGTTGGGGACCCTGGTCTAGGGCAGAGACCTGGCTGGGGAGGGACCTCAGGCCGAGGCAGTGAGAGGAGTCCAGTCGGGATCTTCAAATTCATGGATTTGGAAGGCAGACTCCTTGGCTTCAATGCTGGCTCTTCCCCTCCTTCGCCTCCTATCTCCCACACCAGAGAGGACCTGGGAGCCTGGTCTTTGTGGTGTGTTCATGGATTCAGGGCCTGAGTCTCAACAAGTCCTGCCTGTGTTCCAGAGATATCTCTCTGACTCCAGTGACTGGGTGTTTTTCCTGGCTGAGCGTTGGTATCTTCTGATTGATTCCTCCTCTGCCCCAGTTCGAAGGTGGAGTGGCCAGAAGGAAGGGACACCGGTTTATGAAAGCTGTCATTGGGGCCATCTGGGGGTGGTAAGTAAAGAAACAGCACCTGTCTTGGCCCAGGGACCCAGGGAGGTATGGAGTCTGGCCTGGAGCCACCTTACTCTGTCTCTCAGAGGGAGAAGGGATCTTCCTGCTGGCATCTTGGCTTCAGCTGGGTGGCTTGGATTGGGGGAGGTCCACTGCATTGAAGCCCTGGTTCATCATTAAAGTGGAATTGTTTAC
Source organism: Cervus elaphus (assembly GCF_910594005.1). Classification (NCBI taxonomy): domain Eukaryota; kingdom Metazoa; phylum Chordata; class Mammalia; order Artiodactyla; family Cervidae; genus Cervus; species Cervus elaphus. Next base: position 21,584,884 of record NC_057819.1, on the reverse strand, counting down.
GTTTCTTGTCCCCATGGGCAGAAATGGCGTGAGGCTGGAGTTGGGAGACCCAGGTCCAGTTTGCTGGTGATATGTACTTCCTCTGTACGTACAGGATCTCATGTCGTCTCAACCATGCAAAATCATTTACCCGCACTCAATAAACCACAAGTCGACTGGGTTAGTATTGGCCTGGAGGGTGCAGAGAGAGGGTGGGGAGGGAGCTTCCTGTGGCCCTGTTGTTTCTCCCATGGGTCCTGTAAGGGATCCAGCCTGAATGCAATCCAAGAGTTAAACATTCATTTTTAAATCTAGGGCTCAGATAGCCACCTGTGCCACATGGGGGAGAAACTGGTTGCTTTTAATTTCCCCACAGGTCTCCAAAAGGAACTTTATGGAGGGACCTTCAGAGGTAATTGGAGACTTTTCCCAGTGGCTGGGCAAAGTTGGGCTTTGATTGTCAGGGCTTGTCTCATATGCTTATCCCTGAGCCAATCACTGTAGGTTGAGAAATGGACTGCTCTGATGGGTCAGGCTTGGATTAGATGCCCATCCTTGGAGTTGGAGAGGGAGCTCTTTTTTCACCCTAAAGCAGGGAGGCTGAGGTGGGGTGGGTGGTACCCTAAAGGAAAAGGGAGGGAAGGACTGTTAGGAGAAGGAGGAAAGGGTGAGAGGCAGCAGAAATGATTGATGGATGCTTTTCTCCAGAATAGCTTTCTCACTTCATCTCATTGCCTCTCACTGCCCCTGCCTATTGTAGTGTTAGAGATTATTTTCTTTGTCTCTACCTTGGACTGCTTGGGAGGGTGGTAACTGATCAGCTAATTGTTTCTGTCAGGGAATGTTTCATAAACTCAGATTGTTAGATCTGGCACTCAGTTCCATCTTTTATGCTTTGAGGAAACAAAAACCCAGAGGGAGCAAGGATTTAAGTAAGGCCAGAGAGCAAATTAGCAGTGAGTACTGTCCGGGAAGACTGTTGTCAAGTGGGCAGGGAAAGTGGGTGAAGGTCAGATGGGCTGGGGGCGCAGGGCCTGGGAGAAGCCAAGTAGTTGTGAAAGCAAGTCATGAGCTAATGTTTTTCAGGTAGAAAGTTCCCAGGGTCCCTGTCTGCATGCCTGCCCACCCACCTCCTGGAAGCAAGATTGGGAGGAGGTGTTTGTTGGAAAGTGGGAGAAGTGTCAGGGCTGGGGTGTGCCAAAGCACAGGCTTTGTCTGTCCCGGGTGGGAGCCGCCCTTCGAATGCACTGGAGGCGATGGCGTGGAGGGATAAGCCAAGTTTCTCACCTTCATCAGAACTTGCCCAGGTACAGATGCAGAGGAGTTGACCAGGAATCATTGTAGCTAGCCGGTATATTCTGCAGTGTACCAGCACACCTGTCATCGGATGAACTCCTGACACCCTTGTTGATCCTTGTCCCAAACCCAGGACATACCCTTCTTCACCTAGGACAGTGAGGGGGTCTGTGTGGGAGTGACCCACCTGGACAGCCAGGCCCCCAGGGCCTCTGGGAGCATCCCCTTGTTCACAGAGAGTGCCCTGTGTGCCCACGTGAGAACCTTCCACCTGAATGAGAAGCATGGCACAGACTGGAACGGGGAGCTGGAAGGCAGTGTTGACATGTCACCATCAAGGTCAGGCATGGCTTCTCAAACCCCCAGGATTCTCTCTAGGGTCTGGCCAGAGTTTTGGCATCCAGGAGCTAGGTGGACCTAAGAGCATAGACTTTGGAGCCAGGTTTTTCTGCCATTTCTTAGCTGTATGTCTTTGGACAAGTGACTTAACCTCTCTGTGCCTTATTTCCGCCTCTGTAAAATGGAATGAATGAAAGTATCTCCTATACAGGGCTCTTATGAAGACGGAGGAGTGGGTACCTGTAAAATGCTTAGAACAGTGGTCCCAGCCTTTTTGGCACCAGGGACTGGTTTTGTGGAAGTCATTTTTTCCAGGGACCCGGGTGTTAGGGGGATGGTTTTGAGATGATTTAACGCATTACGTTTATTGTGCACTTTATTTCTGTTTTTCTTACATCAGCTCCACCTCAGATCATCTGGCATTAGATCTTGAAGGTTGGGGACCTCTGACTTAGAATAACAGCTTGGCAAGTGTCACCTAAGTTTTTTCTCTTGTCATCATATTAACCTTATACACATACCCATAGTGGGATTAGTTAGTCTGTCACTTTACCAAAATGGGATCGCACTATGCCCACTTTCCTGCATCTTGCTTTTCTGACTCCATCTCTTCTCTGAATTTTCCCCAGGCACCTGGGTAGCTCTCAGTGGGTATCTAGATGACTGAACATCCCACGGATGTACCAGCCATTCCCATGAGCAGTCATGAGTGTTCTTTTTCCACCCTGATGTTTCAATTTGAAAAATTTTGCTTTGGGAAAGTTGCGAACACAATGCAATGAATTTTTGTAAGCCTTCTCTCAAGCTCCACTGACGCTGACAATTTGTAGCATTTGTGTTCTCTGTCTCTCCTGGCCAATCCATCTGAGAGTTGCTTTGAAGGTGATGACATCTTACTCTGGAACACTGCAGTGTGTGTGTCTTAAGGACAGGAATATTTTTTTCTGTAACCACCAATCACCATCACATGCAGGAAAGCTTGTGATGGTTTGCTTGTTTGATCTCACGCTCAGATGACATTCAGAGTCTCTTACTGTCCCAAGAGCCCCATTACAACAATTTTTTGTCTTTATTGTTTGAATCATGTCCTGTGTTTGGTTGCCTTGTTTCTTTCTCCTCCTTTAATCCAGACTAGTCCTCCAGCCCTGTTCTTTTTACTGAACCCTTCACAACATTAGTGTTTATAAAGGGACAGGCCAGTGTTTTGGCAGGATGCCCTTCAATTTGGATTTGTCTGTTTCTGCGTGAGCGCACGTTTTCTTCTGACAGATTCCTACACAAAAGTCTCCTTGTTTGAGTCAGATGGGAGTAGAGCCCTCCTGGCTGAGTTGGGATGGATATCGGGACTCCCCTCTCTCACCCCCAGCTTGGCAGCCAGCCCCCTCCTGCAGCCGGCCTGGGCCCCCCTGGGTGAGTTTGAACCTACCCTTGGACTGGAAGAAGCCCCTGATTCCATCTGGCTTTGGCTCTTTCAGCTGTTCCTCCATCTGCTTCTTAATTTTCTTAGCTCTGATTCCTTGCCCTCATACCCAGGTGTGTGGATCCTTCCAGCCACCCTCAGCCAGCCTGCCCGCTCCCCTCCAGCCCTCCTCTTCTCCCAGGACCATGGAAGCATGATGGCCTGTGGCCTGGGAAGGCGTTGCAACTCTGGGGTGCCAGAGCCTGTCTGGTGGAGATAGGATGGCAGGTGAGGGCCTTCTTGTCTTCCCCGCCTGTCCCTCTGAGCCTTACAGAAGTTCTTGTGCCAGATCCCCCTGACCCCATCTGGCCTCTTGGCTGGTGAATGAAGGTCACTCTGGCTTTACTCGGCTCAGAGCCCGCTGCCACCGGAATCCCTTGGCAGCTTTGAAAGACCAACTAGGCCTCGGGACTTCCTTTGACTGCCTGTTCCCAGGGTCCCTGGATTCCACCCGCTGCAGCCTCCTGCTTTGGATTTTCAACTTCGAATTTTATTTTTTCTGCATTTCTCTTGTTGCGGTGCACAGACTCTAGAGCACAGGTTCAGTAGTTGCAGCACATGGGCTTAGTTGCCCGAAAGCATGTGGGATCTTAGTTTCCCGACCTGGGATTGAACCTGAGTCCCCTGCATTGGAAGGCGGATACTTAACCACTGGACCACCAGGGAAGTCCCCTTTGATTTCTTTTTATTGTGAAATATTACATACTTGAAAGTAAGTGCCTAAGACACACGTATTAAATAAATATCTAAGATAAGCATCAGTGTGATCATCTTCAGATAAAAAAGCAGAACCTCGGCTGCCCTCCAGAAGCCCCTGCAGAGGAACCTGTGCTTGTCTCCAGCTTGCACTGGGATTAGTTTTGTCTGATTGTGAACTTTACATGAGTGGAATCTTACTGCTGTGATCTGACTGCCTGTATTCTCTCAAAATTCATACTTTGAAATCCTAATGTCCAAAGTGATGAAGTTAGGAGGTGAGGCCTTTGGGAGGTGATTAGCTTATGAGGGTGGAGCCCTCATGAATAGGATTAGTGCCCTTTAGAGGAGGAACCACCCCCTCCGCCCCCAGCACAGAGAGCTCCCTTGCCTCTTCTATAATGTGAGAATGCTGTCAAAGTCTCTAGCACAGAAGAGGGTCCTTACCCAACCAAGATCTCAGACTTCCAGGCTCCTGTTTTTGTAAGCCATCTAGTCTATGGCATTTTGTGAGAACCACCCAATGGACTAAGGCAGAAATTGCTTCCAGGAGGGGCTCCGCAGTAATATACTTAAAAACGCAGAAGTGACTTTGGATCTGGGTGATGAATAGAGGCTGGAAGAGTCTTCAGGTGCCTGCTGGCAGAGCCTATTACTGCCACGAAGAGATCATTAAAAGCAATTCTAAGGACTTCCCTGGTGGTCCAGTGGTTATGACCTCATGCTTTCAATGAAGGGGGCATGGGTTCAATCCCTGGTTGGGGAACTAAGCTCCCACATGTCACCCTCATGCTGTGTGGTGTGGCCAAGAAAATATATTTTTTTAAAAAAAGAATAAAGTGATTCTATTGGGGGTTCAGATAGAGAGGAGAGTTGTTGAGAAAGCTTCTGGTTTGTTAGTGAGGACATTCTGATGATATCTCAGGTGAAAAAGAGGAACTTGCAAACTGGGGGAGAGGCAGTGTTTGTTGTGAAATGGCAGAGAACCTGGCTGAGTTGTGATTGTGTTGCAACGTTTTTGGTAAAATTGGTGGGTGATGAAAGCGGCCGCCTGCCCGCAGCTGGTTCTAAGCACAGTAGCTCTGGAATGCTTATGATCAAATGCCAGCAGAGGGACAGGACTTACAGATAGAATTGATACTCAAAGGGGAATCTGATCTTTAAAAATTTGGAAAATTCTCAACCTATCTGTATTGGAAAACAAAAACAAAGAAAACAAGACTGCCTGTTGGGAAGAGAAGACCAAGGTGTGGCTGATGACAATTTGATAAGATTAGTGTGTGTGTCAACAAGACAGTCTGCCACCTGAGCAGGAAAATAGCCAGATTGGACTGAAGGAGAAGAAGGGAAGGCATGAGCTGGGGCGTCGGGATTCTTAGATTTCCCAGGACAGGACTAGGAAGCTATTTGACTGGGAAAGTGCTGTTTTTTTTTTTTTTTTAATTAGTTGGAGGCTAATTACTTCACAGCATTTCAGTGGGTTTTGTCATACATTGATATGAATCAGCCATAGAGTTACACGTATTCCCCATCCCGATCCCCCCTCCCACCTCCCTCTCCACCCGATTCCTCTGGGTCTTCCCAGTGCACCAGGCCCGAGCACTTGTCTCATGCATCCCACCCTCACCTTCTCCCACAGAGTTCAAAAGTCTGTTCTGTACTTCTGTGTCTCTTTTTCTGTTTTGCATATAGGGTTATCGTTACCATCTTTCTAAATTCCATATATATATGTGTTAGTATGCTGTAATGTTCTTTATCTTTCTGGCTTACTTCACTCTGTATAATGGGCTCCAGTTTCATCCATCTCATTAGAACTGATTCAAATGAATTTTTGACGGCTGAGTAATTTCTGGTGCGTGGAACTTGATTTCTTCTCTTTGGAGAGCAATGGAGTGCCCAGTAATGAGTTTTGAGATGGGTCTATGTGTTAGGTGTGACCTTGGGCAGCCTGTATGTTGACGTTCAGGGCTATGTTCCTGCGTTGCTGGAGAATTTGCGTGGTATGTCTTGCTCTAAAACTTATTGGCTCTTGGGTGGTGGTTGGTTTCAGTGTAGGTATGGAGGCTTTTGGACGGTCACTTATTACTTAAAGTTCCATGTAGTCAGGAGTTTTCTGGTGTTCTCAGGTTTTGGGCTTAAGTCTCCTGCCTCTGGATTTCAGTTTTATTCTTCCAGTAGTCTCAGGACTTCTCCAACTATACAGCACTGATAATAAAACTTCTGGGTTAATGGCGAAAAGATTCTCCCCTGTGAGGGACATCCAGAGAGGTTCACAGAGTTACATGAAGAAGAGGAGAGGGAGGAGGGAGATAGAGATGAGCAGGAGGAGAGAAAGGGGGACTCGAGAGAGACAGATCTACGTAGTTGTCTGTTCCCAGAGTGTTCTCCGTAGCCCAGACACCCACAAAGATTCACAGAATTGGATTGGGAGGAGAAGGGGAAAGGAGGAAATAGAGGTGTTCTGAGGTAGAAAACAGTCAAGATTGGGAGAGAATAATCAACACACTCCTGAATAAAAATGGGAACTGAATATTGGGAAAGTGCTGTTTAAAACAAGGGATGAAGGACCAGAAGGCCATTCAGAGATCAACCAGGGCTTCCTCCTCAAAAGTGGGGTCGTCGCCCAAGTTTCAGATGACCTCTGCTCATTGGAGCCATGAGGCCCGGGCTGCCCCCCACAAACCCAGGCAGGTGGAGCCTCCAGGGTGCAAGTATCGCCTGGGGAGCCGTAGGCCTGCAGCTACCCCCGCAGAGCTGTGGGGGTCCAGCCACAGCCCCAGTGGGTCTGGAAGACAGGACATCAGCCCAAAGGTGGGTTCTTCTTGAGCCTTGGAGTATATGTTGATTGCCCTATTAGGTTTGTGGGTCACCTTGCACCTGTTCCTTTTTTTTTTTTTTCTATTTCTCCCTTTGGAATGGGAGTGCCTGTCCTATGCCTGTCTCACCACTGCATTTTGGAAGCACATAACATATTTGATTTCACAGGTTCACAGCTGGGGTCTCACCTGTTCTTTTTAAAATTTTTTGAAATTTATTTTTATTTTTTTATTGGAGTATAATTCCTTTACAATATGTTGGTTTCTGCTGTACAATAAAGTGAGTCAGCTATGTGTATACATATATCCCCTCCCTCTTAGACCTCCCTCCCACACCCCTCCCTCACTCATTCTTGATTTATATAGTTGGATGAGACTTTGGACTTCAACTTTTGGGTTGATGACTTGTGAGAGAGACATGGATATGGGGCAACATTCATTATGGCCTGAATGTTTGTGCTTCCTGCCCCACCCCAAATGCATATGTTGGAAACCTAATACCCTCGGTGATAGCATTGGGAGGTCAGGCTTTTGGGAGATGATTTGGTTATGAGAGTGGATAGAGCCTTCCTGAATAGGATTAGTGCCCTCATAAAAGAGACCTCAGAGAGCTCCCTCACCCCTTCCACCATGTGAGGACACAGCGAGAAGTCTGCATGCCAGAAGAGCGCCCTCATTGGACCACGCCAGCACCCTGATCCTGACTACCAGCCTGCCGCCTTATGAAATAAATGTCTGTTGTTTATAAGCCACCCATTTGGTGATGTTTTGTTACAGCAGCTCAGCCATGATGGAATAAGACACGTACTCTGTATTTTTTTTTTTTTTAATTTTGTCTTGTTCTTGCTTCCCATTATGTTTGTGAGACCCATCCATGTTGTTACAATAAACCACACCCCATCTTCATATCTGTAAAATATTCCATGAGGCTGTCCTGGTTTCTCCATCCTGTGAGCATCTCCAACTCCAGGTTATGAACGCTCTTGGCCCTTGCCCTCAGAATGCACAAGCCTGATTTCCTCTCAGGTCCACAAGAAGGGGCAAACCTGCTGGTTCCCGGAAGTGCCAGACTTCCGAAGTGATTGAATCAGTGTTCAGTTTCATTACAGGCTTTTTATTTAATAAATTATAGAGGTGAAATTGACATAACATTAATCGTTTAAAGTGATCCATTCGGTGGCAGTTAGCACATTCACAGTGTTGTATAACCATCACCTCTGTCTGCTTCTAGAATGTTTCTATCACCATCCTTTCTTCCTTCCAAGTCCCCTGTTCCCTGGCAGTTCTGCTTGCAGTCTCTAAGGATGTATCCTTTTGGACATTCCCTATAAATGAAGTCCCACACTGTGTGACCCTTTGTGCCTGGCTTCTTTCCCTCAGCATCATGTTTCCAAGGTTCTTCAGGTTGTTGCCTGTGTCAGCGCTTTACTCCTGTTTATGACTGAATCGTATTTCACTGTGTGTGGGTGAAACACATTCTGTTTATCCGTCTATCGGTGAGGGACACTTTGGTTATTTCCACCTTTTGGTCACTGTGAATAGTGCTGTTGGGGATTTGTGTGTACACATGCCTGTTTATTTTCCCTTTTAAAATATTGTCTCCTTTTAAAAAAGTTAATTATTTTATTTTATTTTTGGTTGTGCTGGGTCTTCGTTGCTGCACGTGGGCTTTCTCTGGTGCTTAGCCTTCTCATTGTGTGGCCTCTCTCGTTGTGAAGCACAGGCTCTAGGTTCTCGGGCTTCAGTAGTTGCAGCTCCCGGGTTCTAGAGCTCAGGCTCCGTACCTGTGGTGCATAGGCTTAGTTGCCCCAAGTCATGTGGAATCTTCCCAGATCAGGGATTGAACCCGTGTTCCCTGCATTGCAGGGCGGATTCTTAAACCCCTGGACCACCAGGGAAGTCCCTTTGTCTCCTTCTATTTCTCCTCCTCCTCCTCCTCCTTATGTTTCACTCCTCCCGGCCCCTGCACCCACCCCCTGGGGGATATGTCTTTGAATAGGACTTTATGTCCTTGTGCCACAGATGGTGCCAGGGGTCTGCTCAGAACAGTGGTCCGGAGCTCAGTTGTGAGCCAGGTAGGCGTGGAAGCTCATCCTGGCTCTGCCTTTTGCCTGTGCGTGACCTGGGGCAGATTTCTCAAGTCTCTGGGTTTGGTTAGACTCCCATAAAATGGTACAAACCACACCTTCCCAAAGGGTTGAAATGAAGATGTAATGGGCTAATAGGTGGAAAGTGCTTTGAGCTGGGCATGGCCAGGCAGGTCCTACGCCTAGCACATGGGCTGCCAAAACTGGGAAGAGAGCAGACCTCTTTCTTGGTACCCGACTCCTGCTCTTAGCCCTACTCTTGTCCCTTCATCATTTGGAAATCTGTCCACGTATTCTTGTCTGGCCCATGGCTTCTTCTAATGCCTGGATTTCCGAGTTTATATTCCTCTCATTTTATTTATTCCTTTCATGACGGGTGTCTGGTTCCGTCCACTCCTACCTCCCCAAGCAGCAAACGTCCTGGAACTTCCCATCGTAAAGTTCTCACGTATTTCCTTGGGAGGTGCAGGGCCTGGGGCAGCCAGGTCGTAGGGCAGGCATGGGAAGAGGGAGGCAGGGGAGCCAGAGTCATCAAACGTGCCTTCCAGAAGGGTTCTTGCTGTGTCCTCCCACATCTCCTCCAGCGCCTGATACCATCTGGCCTTCTAGAATGCCAGTGGTTGCCATGGGTGTTGTTTTGTTTTGCATTTCTGAGTTCTGTTTGATCCTTCTTCCTTTTGTAAGCCAATGGGAGGACAGGGTCGAGGCTCAGAGTTTGGGGGAGCCTGTGGCGGGGGCACACAGTAAATTGGGGATAGACCCCAGGATTTGGACTTGGTTTAATCAGAAATCTTTTGTCCCCAGTGACCGAAGTCAGATGCAGGGAGAGGATAGAGGATGTAAGGGACATCTGTTCAGCTGCAGAGGCTCAGAGTTCAGCCTTATTCAGGATGGGGAGAGATTGTGGCTGACCCCACGTACCCTGTGCTATTGTCTGCGGTCAGCGTAGGGGTCCCCTCCTGCTAAGGGTGCCTGTGGTCACCTTGCTGTGTAATTGTCACGGGTGTCTTAATTTCTGAGGGTTTTGTCTTCACGTAGTCATCCCCTCTGTATGCCTCTGTGTCCTTGTCTCTTATTTTATTTAACTTTTGGCCACACTTTCTTTTTTTTTTGGCTACACTGTGCACATTCAGGATCTTGGTTCCCCTACCAGGAATCACAGCCATGCCCCCTGCAGTGGAAGTCTTAACCACTGGCCTGCCAGGGAAGTCCCCTCCCTACCTTTTCTTATAAGGACATCTGTCACTGAATTTAGGACCCACCTCAATCCAGAAGGACCTCATCTGGAGATCTGTAACTTATTCACATCTCCAGAGACACTGTTTTCCAGTGTCACCTTCTGAGGTTCCAGCTGGGCATGGCTTCTAGGGGATACTCTTTGACCCAGAACCAAGTGTTTGTCCAACCTTCCAACTGGCAGAACTCCAGGATCAAATCTAGGCCCTGGCTCTTGGGTTCTCTAGGAACTTGATTTTCTTCTGAAAGTCAGTGTCCTCTTCTGCAATTGGTGGCTGATTTTCTCAGCTCCCACAAACTAAAATACAGGTAGAGCAGCCTTGGGTGTCATGCCACTTAAGACAGCTGGATGGGATGTGCTTGGCAGGCTGGGCACTTCTGAGACAGCCCTCACTGGCACCAGAAATAAGGAAAATAAAATAGGGGCACAGTGAAAAAGATTGAAAGTGGGGACTTCCCTGGAGGCCCATTGGTTATGACCCTGAGCTCCGAAGTGCAGGGGTCACAGGTTCCATCCCTGATCGGGGAACTAGGATCCCACATGCCATGCATAGCCTGGATCTAAGACAGGATAAATAAAGGTTAAAGTTTCTTAAAAAAAAAAAAAAAAATTGAAAGCATACAGAAAGAATCACAACTGCAATAAAAAAAAAAGAAAGAAAAGGCAGTACATGAAAAGTCATAGCTCCCTTGCCCCACAGCGGGTCCTGACTCCAAAGGCAACTTGGGTTAATAGTTCCTTCCTGACAATGTTTGTGTTCACGGGGAGCGGGATATCTTCCCGTCTCAGGCCCACCCACCAGGACCCCGCATGCCTTTCTCCACCTTGGGTTTGGCACCAAGGGGAGTATCTTGGAGACCTTTGTTCTAGCCCGGAACTCACCCTCCTGTTCCTGGGCTGAGGGCCTGTCTCTGTGTGTACAAAGCTGTGGGCTTTGTATACGGAGCACTGCAAAGGGTGGGGCTGTTTCTCTATTTACTGCTGAAGCAGTGACCAAAGGCCTTGTTCCTTGGGACCTGACAAAGGAAGACGCAGGTTGGGATCCATTCTGAAGAAACCCTCCTGCTGGTGATGGCCATGTTGTCTTCTGGAACTTTCTTAGGGCGAGTGTGTTTCCTGGGACTGCTGTAACACATGATCACAGATGTTTTTTATTTTATTTTTTGGCCATACCTCGAGGTGTGTGGGATCTTAGTTCCCTGACCAGGGATTGAACCTGCGCCCCCTTCTTTGGAAGGTGGAGTCTTAACCCCTGGACCAATGGAGAAGACCCATACAGATGGGTGGTTTAGAATAGAGATGTCTTCTCTCTCAGTTCTGGAGACCAGAAGTCTGAAGTTGAGGTGTTGGCCATACTCTCACTAAGGAACCTTGTGTCTTTTGGTGACTCCAGACACTCCTTGGCTTGTGTCTACATCCCTCAAGTCTCTGCCTTTATCTCCCATGGCGTCTGCCTCTGTGTCTTTGCTACTGTGGACACTCATCATTGGATTTAAGGTCCACCCATATAATCCAGAATGATCTCATTTTGAGATCTTTAATTACATCTGCAAAGACATCTTTTTCTGGGATTTCCCTAGTGTCCCAGTGGTTAAGACTGTGTGTTCTCAATGCAGAGGGCACAGGTTCTGTTCCAGGTTAGGGAACTAGATCCCATATACAGCATGGCGCATGCAACCAAGGAAAAAAGACCCTTTCTCCAAATAAAATCATGTTCACAATTAAAAAAAATTAATTTGGCTGTGCCAGGTCTTTGTTGTGGAATGCAGAATCTCTTAGTTGCAGCATGCAGGATCTTCAGTTGCGGCACGTGGGTCTAGTTCACTAACCAGGGATTGAAGCCCCCTGCATTGGGAGTTTGGAGTCTTAACCACTGGACCACCAGGGAAGTCTCCACATTCACAGGTTTGGGGTAGAACTTCCTGTGTGCTAGGCACCAGGCTGCAGGTATAGGCTCATTGGATCCTCATAACCTCTTCTGAGTTGCAGTAATGTTTATTTTCCTGCTGGAGTAATGGAGGCTCAGAGAGGCTGAGGCACCTGCCTGAAGTTACCACAGCTGGTGTAGATATAACTTGGACCAGTGCCTGAGCTCCTCACTTTTGTCCCAGGGTTGCAGCCCAGCCTCTCCCGGAACTCAGACCAGGTTGGAGACGTGTTTTGTGTGGTCGATGATAGATACAAATCTAGATTTCTAGGCAATTGTGACAGTTTGGAAATTGTACAGGGCAGCCGTTAGCCAGGGCCTGTCCCTGTTTAATGAGGTCTGTTCTTCGGTAGGCCTCATTCTTGCCTAGTTTCCTAGTTCCATGGCCGTGGGGAAGTGACTTGGCCCTTCCAGGCCTCAATTTCCTCATCTGTAAAATGGGGATAATCATAGCCTTGGCCTCATGGGCTGTAGCTGTGAGGGATAAATGGGTTGATAAATGGGAAGTGAGTAAGTGCTGTTGGCTGCGGTTGTGAGCTGTGAAGTGGCTGCATCAGGCTGGCCTTGTAGCTGTTAATTGTGTGTGCATGCGTGCGTGCTCAGTCGTGTCTGACTCTTTGTGACCCTGTGGACTGTAGCCCACCAGGCTCCTCTGTCCATGGGATTTTCCTAGGCAAGAGTACGGGAGCAGGTTGCCATATACAGGAGATCTTCCCAACCCAGGGATCAAACCCGTGTCTCCTGCATTGGCAGGTGAATTCTTTTACCACTGAGCCACCAGGGAATCACCAGCCTTCTTTTGGAATAAATTCAGACTTAGTTCATGGAGGTCGTCCAGGGTCCTGGGTGTTGGAAGCGTTGGTTGTAGTGGGAAACTGGGCAGTCGAGAGCCCCTCAGGGTTCTGGTGCTACTTATGGTCTTAGGCCTATTGTAAATCTCGGTCTCCTTCTCTCTGACAACACTTGTGCTTTCTGCCTGCTTTAGTGAGGGAATAATGAAAATAATTAAAAAATATAATTTATGACTATAATTATTCTATTCATAGTATACGTGGCAGTATATATATAGGGAGGGCGAGGATTCAGAAAACTGGCCATACTTGGGCAGCGATCTCATCTTCCTGAGTCTCCGTTTCCTCAGGTGTCAGATGAGATGATGTTAGTGTCCACGGCATGGAGCTCTCAGCGGGATTCAGGGAGCAAAGTGCTTTCCCACTCTTACGGAGAGCCAAGGGGATGGTGGTAGGGGTGGTGGATGGGGTGGGGATGATGGGAGTGGTGGGGACGGGGGGTGGGGGTGCTAGGGATGGGAAAGAAGGGTGTGTGTCAGGGCACATGGAATAGTGTGGCCTGGGGAAGTGGGAGCCGAGGTGGCTGCGGCCACGGGCCTGGGCTGGGGCTGGAGCTGGAGCTGGGGCCTGTCCCTGGGGGCATCCGGGTCCTCCCTGTCCTGTCTTGCAAGAGGATGACATCACTGACCTCCATGTCCCCTCGGGCTCCGGCAGCTGTGATGTGTGGCCTGGGAGCCCAGATAAGAGGGGCAGAGCTGTCCGCAGTCCCGGCCACCTGTGTCCTTGGTAGGGGAGGGAGAAAGGCCGGGGACTGGGGCAGAGTCCAGCTGAGGCTTTCAATGTCCTTTCAACCCGGGGGAGGGGGAGCGAGTGTGGGGAGGGTGTTTTTTGAATCCTCTTTGTGGTTTTGGACTCGAGCAGCCTTCAGTGTGTGTTTTCTGAGCAGGTGCCGTGAACCGGGCATTGTGCGGGGCAGGGGAGCTGCAGTTGTGGACACCCCAGGCCAGGTCCTTCTCCTTCGGGTGGGTGGTCGGGAGGGCCTCCCTGAGGAGGGGCCGGTTGAGGTGATGAGGAGTTGGGCATAGGAACAGCAGGGCGGACCGAGGGCATAGCATGTGCAAAGGGCTGGACGTGGGAGGTTGCTTACCACACTGGAGGAAGAGGGAACCGCGGGCTCGGGGAGCAGTGACGGGGTGAGAGGGGAGAGGCGGGCTGAGGGCTTGTGGGACCTGGGGAGGGGTTTAGATATGGTTTTCAGTTCCTTGAGGTGCCAGTGTTTCTGAGCAGGGGAGCCCATGATCTGATGCGTGTTACAGAGCCCTCTGGTGCTGTGAATAGAAAGCGGGGGTGGGGTGGGGGGGAGGGCTGGGGGGCTCGGAGAGGAGGCAGGGAGGCTGGCGAAGAGGCAGTGTAATTGGAAGGAGGGAACAGAGTCCGGATTCCTTTTGCAGGGAGAGTCAGCCACATGTGCTGACAGATGAGACTTGGGGTGCGGGGGCAGAAGAGAAGTCAAACTCTTCAATTTCTATCTGAGAGACTCCATGGATGGTGGAGCTGTTTTCCCAGATGGAAATATCCAGGAGGGCAGTCAAAAGCAGAGGGAGGGACTTCCCTGGTGGTCCAGTGCCTCAGACTCCATGCCCCCCATGCAACGGGGTTTGATCCCTGGTTAGGGAAATAGATCCCACATACTGCAACTAAGAGTCTTTGTGTGTGCATGCACAGTCACTCAGCCATGTCCGACTCTGCCACCCCATTGACTGTAGCCCGCCAGGCTCTTCTGTCCCTAGGATTTTCCAGGCAGGATACTGGAGTGGGTTGCCATTTCCTGCTGCAGTGTATCTTCCCTCCCCAGGGGTCGAACCACGTCTCCTGCGTCTCCTACATTGGCAGGTGGATTCTTTACCACTGAGCCACTTGGGAAGCCCCAGCTAAGAGTCTGCATGCCACAACTAAAAAAAAAGATCCCGTGTACCACAGCTAAGACCTGGTATAGCCAAATAAACAAGTAAGTGTTTATATATAAAAGGAGATGGAAAGTGTGGGGCATAAATCATGGTCTTAAAGTCTTGGTAGAACAGCTCAATCACACCAAAAAACAACCCAATTAGAAAATGGGCCAAGGACTTAGAGATTTCTCCAAGGAAGATATGCAGGTAACCAACAGGCACAGGATGAAGTGCCCTGCGTCACTCATCATTGGGGAAATGCAAATCCTAACCACAGTGATGCCTGATACCTGTGAACTCATGCCTGATGGAAGGGCTGCTATAAAAAAAAAAAAATTGACAGTGATTGGCCAGGACGTGGAGAGACTGGAAGCCTTGTGCAGTGTTGGAGGGACTGTAAAATGGCGCAGCTGCTGTGGGGTAAGCCTGGCAGTCAGTGCCTCAAAAAATAAAAACATAGAATTGCCATGGGATGCAGCAGTTTTACCAAAGTATTATTTATATAAATAATAGTATTTATTTTCAAAATAAATAAATTGCCATTTCAAAATAGCAATTATTTTCAAAATAATTGAAAGCAGGGACTTGAAGAGATAGGTGCACACCCATGTACATTGCAGCATTATTTGCAATAGCCAAAAGGTGAAAACAACCCACGAGTTCCTCCATAGATGGATGGATAGACAGAATGTGGTTCATCCATATTTTGGAATGGGATTCAGCTTCAGAAAGGAAGGAAATTCTGACACAGGCTACAATATGGATGAACTTTGAGGATATTGTGCTGAGTGAAATAAGCCAGTCACGAAAAGACACATATTGTATGATTCTACTTTGGGAGGTCCCCATGGGAGGCAAACTCATAGAGACAAAGGGTAGAAGGGTGGGTACCAGAGGCTGATGGGAATACAGTTTCAGTTGGGGAAGATGAGAAGTTTTGGAAATGGGTGGTGGTGATGGTTACACAATGATGTGAATGTACTTCATGCTGTAGACTTAAAAATGGTGAAGATGGGACATTCGATGTTAATGTGTATCGGAGCACAATTTTATTTTATTTTATTTTTTTTTTTCGGAGCACAATTTTAAAAAGTCATGATAGAGTTTAACCTGAGGGAGGGTTGGTACCTGTCCCCTTCCTGCCCCCCAACCTCCTCCTGGTGGCATGGATCGGGTTCAGTAGGTGGTAGACCGGGTTGCCCAGCTCCCAGGGTGATTACAACATGCCCAGCTGCTTGCAAAAGATGAACCCTTTGAAGGAGGCAGCCCTGAGCCTCCGATTCTTCCAGGCTCACAGCACCATTGCGCCATCTTACGAGACCTTGGCAAGTTTCCCCATGCGTTCTTGAACCCGGGCCAAGGTGAATGGAGGAAGCCTCATTTAGCAACCATCGTTGTGTGGCCTGTCTGCACCCGGGTGCCTTCTCCAGAGCAGTGCGTGTCCTTGCTCACTTGATTCTTGACGCTGCCACCGAGGAGGAAGGGGAGGTACTCGCGTCTCCATATGGACTGAGGGGGAGGGGACAGGGGTTGCCACGTTAGTGGTAGAGGACAAATAGTAAATATTTTTCGGCTTTAGAGGCCAAACAGGTTCTGTCTCAGCCTCTCACCTCCACATGGTCCTCTATGTGGACATCTTTGAGACATCCCTGAGCGGGGGCTGTCTAAGTGCCACAGCAGCTTTGCTTGAGGACACCAACTTGTGAATTTCATGTGTTGCCAATAAATATTCTTGTGTGTTTTTTTTTTTCTTCCTTCAAACATTTAAGAAGGTACGGATGGGAGGAGAGTTTGGGGGAGCATGGATACATGTACATTTATGACTGAGTCCTTTGGCTGTCCACCTGAAATTATCACAACGTTGTTAATTGGCTATACTCCAATATAAAATAGAAAGTTAAAAAATAAGATAAAAATTTAAAACCATTGTTAGCTCCCAGGATGCCCAGAAACAGGCACCAGGCCAGATGTGGCCCACGGGCTGTAGTTTGCTGAGCTGTTTCATGCTTGAGAAATAGCCCCGTTTCTTATTGGGGTGAAATTGGGGTGTTTGAAGGAAGGGCTATCCTCTGCCTGATTTATGTGGAAAAAGTGGGGCCGAAGTCAGTCCTGGGGGAGATTGTGTTTGTCTTAAAGACCAGGGTCAGTTGCACTGCCTGGAGTTCCCATCATGGCGTAGTCGGTGGAGGATGAGATTGTGCCTGATTCGCCTGGGGTCCTAGAATCGGAACTGTGTGTGTGTTTCAGCAGTCTTCTCCCTTCCCTGTGATCCTTTCCCATCCACACCACAATGAGCCTTTACCAAGGCAGTGGAATGTTAGGGCCCAGGCTCTGGGTGCAAACTAGAGTTGAAGACCCTCTGTCACTACTGCGTTTGTGCCCTTGGGCAAGTAAGTGGTTTAATCTCTGGGTGCCTCAGTTTTCTCATCAACAAAACAGAGCAGATAATGGTACCTACCTCATGGACTATCAGGCTTAAATGAAAGCATTGCTTCAGATGGAATCCTTTGGGCTGCAAGCAACAGAAAACCTGCTTCCAAGTGGGTGGTATAATAGGGAGCTTTATTATCATGCTTCGTGAGAGACTGGAGGTGGTGGATGTTTCCAGCTTTATTCAGCAGTTCAGTTATTTCAGGGCACTGGGTCAGTGTCTGTGTGACTTTCTGAGCCTTGCCCTCAGAATCTCATGATGGCTGCCACAGTGCCAGACATCACACTATTATACACATCATTCAAAGCCAGAAGGAGGGATGGTACAACGAGAGGGCTCTGTTCAGTTCTTCCTCTTATTGCAAGAGAATTATTTTTTTTTTTCTCAGAAGCTACCAGAAACTAGACAGGCCTATGGGCCTGGACTACAGTTGGGGCCCATCTTCTCTGAGATTTAAGGCTTTGTTCCCAATACTGGAAGCAAGTCAGGGTTTGTTTTGTGGGAGGAGGGGATAAAGGTGACCTTTGAGCCTGGTACCCAGTAAATGCTGGCATCATCATATCAGACAGGCAGAACTTTCACAACTGAACATCCTCAGGTAACCAGCAGCATCTTAGAATCCCCTTGTGCTCCCCACTCCCTTGCTACCCAGCTGCAAGAGTGACTGCTACCCTGACTTCTTCCAGCATAGTTTAGTTTTACCTGGTTTAGTACTTTATCAAAATGGAATCACACAGTGAGTACTGATATGGTCTGGCTTCTTTGTTCAACGTTAGGCTTGTGAGATAGACCCACATTGCATGTGGCTGTTCTTCCTCACTGCTGTGTAAATATACCCTTGTGTGAATAATGCAGTGATGTCCTGGTTAATAATTGGATTGTTTCTGGTTTGGGGTTACCAGGATTAAAACTGCTGGGAGCATTTGTGTGGACATGGATTTTCATTTCTCTTAGTGAATACCCAGGAATGGGATTACTGGGGTGTTGGGCATGGATGTCTGCTTTAGTAGCTAATGCTCCAATAGTATTGCAGAGTGTATACCAGAGTATCATCACTCATACCAGAGTTTGCTTTAGTAGCTAATGCCCCAATGGTATCCCAGCCTATTGACAGTCCTGCCAATGTTTTATTTCTTTGGCCACATCATGTG
The DNA here is from genome assembly GCF_910594005.1 of Cervus elaphus. NCBI lineage: Eukaryota > Metazoa > Chordata > Mammalia > Artiodactyla > Cervidae > Cervus > Cervus elaphus. The sequence goes on along the minus strand of NC_057819.1, from coordinate 21,566,726 downwards.
GCATGTGGGGTCTTAGTTCCCCAACCAGTGACCGAACCCATACTCCCTGCAGTGGAAGTGTGGAGTCCTAACCGCTGGGCCGCCAGGGAAGTCCCAGTCCTGCCAGTGTTAAATGATGTTCCAGTGCCAGTAAATATGCTTAATGAGCTGAGCTCTTCCTTTTGTGTGTCTGAGTGATTTGTGAATAACCTGTCATTTTCCTAATCCCTGCTCAGCTCTGTCTGATGAACTTTGCTTCCCCATGGCACTTGAGGGCCAGTTGTGAGCGTATTAGATGCTTAGGCATGGTTGGAATGAATAAGTGAGTACCATGTTCTCATCCTGTGTTATTGTAGGTCAGGGCTTACAAACTCAGATCCCTGGAAGGGCCATGCTGACAATGCCAGTGAGTGAAGCAGCCTGGTGTGAGGTGTTAGGGAGCCGTGAAGCCTGTGGCGATCCGGATTGCAGGTCCTGTGCCAGGAGCAGCTGCTGCTTAACTCAGCACGCTAGGCTACGTGGGGATGCAGACCCAGAGCCAGCACACCTGCCAGTTGTTTAGAAGAAGCTGGAAATCCGAAACGTACCTGCCATTTTTAAGATGTTGTCAACAAATTCAAGTATTTTGAAATACAACGTGATCCCAAACTCATCCACTGGCCAAATCTGACAGTTTGTGGAGTTGGCTTCAGGAAGACAAATCTGTTTCTCTGGGAGTGCAGTAGGGGTTGCGAATTTTAACTGGTTTAAAAAAATGTGTTATGAAATTTTCAAATGTGCATTTTAAAAAAGAGCATAGCAAGATTGCCATGTGCCCTTCGCCTGCTTTAATAGACATCGAGTCCCTGCCTTCCAGTTTCATCTGTACCACCACCCACATCCATTTCCCCTTTCCTGAGTTATTCTGAAGCAAGTATCTGACACTGTGGTTCTTTGTCTCATGTGGCAGGAGCCCCAGGAGGGCTTGTTAAAACACAGATGTCTGCGTCCCTCCCCCAGAGATGCTGAGTCAGCAGGTTTGAGAAGGACCTGAGAATCAGCATTTCTATCAGGTTCCCAGGTGATGCTGCTGGTCCGGGGACCACACTTTGAGAACCACTGCTCAAACAGGCCCATGGTAAGCAACAATGATATAAAGCAAAGGACCCCTGCCTCTGAAGCTGCCACGGGGCTGTTATCCCGTCAAAAAGAATTCCGAGGTATAATGAGGAGTTTTCAAAATGATGAACTTGTTCAGCTGTTCAGAAATGCCCTGGGCCCCCCCACCTTTGGGTCCCTTTTGCGGGGCTGAGGGAGTGTGGCTCAGTGGTCACTTGGTCCCTGCCCAGCCAGGAAGCTTCCTGAGATCCTTAGGACCCCAAGTCTGTCTGTCCTCTGACCATTGCTCCCCCATCTGTCCTGTGGGAACCTGTTGGCTTTTGGAGGGTTGCTTTGGGAGACACCCCTCTCCCCAGTTCTGATGCTGCCCTGGGGAGAGGGGGAGGCTGGCCTTTTAGGCTCTCAGCTTTCTGGCTGACAGTGCAGCCGGCCGAGCTCTTTGGGGCATGTCTCAGTTCCTGTTCCGATGGACACCCTGTGTCACTGTCAGGCCAGGCTGTGTTTTGGTCTTAGAATTTGGGAGGAGAAAGGGACCTGTCTGAGGCCCCAAAGGGGCTTCTCTCAGACCTGAGTTTTGAGAACAAAGTCCCCCCCCCCACCCCCGCCCTGCCCCACTGCAGCACTTGCAAGAAGACCCACCCAGACTGTGTTCTGCTCCGTGTTTTTTTTTTTTTTAATAATTTTATTTATCTATTTTTGGCTATGCTGGGTCTTGGTTGCTGCACGGGCTTTTCTGTTCTTGTGGTGAGTGGGGACCTCTCACTGCGGTGACTTCTCTTGTGGAGTACAGGTTCTCGGGCACTCGGGCTTCAGTAGTTGCGGCATATGGGTTCAGTAGTTTCAGCTTATGGGCTCTAGAGCGCCGGCTCAGTAGTTGTAATGCATGGGCTTGCTCTGCAGCACGTGGGAATCTCCCATATCAGGGATTGAACCCGTGTCTGCTGCATTGGCAGGCGAATTCTTTATCACTGAGCCACCAGGGAACCCTCCCCCCACTGTTTCTTTTAAGGAAGTTCAGATTGCAGATGAAGGGTGGAGGTTCACACATGGAGGGGTGGGCTGAGCCTCCTGGGTGCGGGGCTGCACTTCAGGAGGACAGTGGGCCTCCCACGGCGGGAGCTGGTCCACCTTGTCCTGGCGGGGGCCCTGCTTGGTGGCTGCAGACAAGGATGCCCTGGAAAGGAAGGGGCACATGGGGAACAAACGTTACCCTGCCCCGGCAGTGGGGTGCTCCTGGGTGTGGATGGGGCTGTGTGGGAGGAGGCCTTGCATCTCTGAGTGGGTGTAGGAGGCAGGATGATGGCCCCTCAAAGAAGTCCTAATCCTGGGACCTGTGGATATGTTACCCCCATGTGACAAAAGGGGCTTTGTAGATGTGATTACATTAAGGAGTTCAGGATGGGAAGATTGTCCGAAGTTATCTGGATGGGACTAATGTCATCATAAGGGTCCTTGTAAGAGGGAGGCAGGGAGTCAGAAAGGATGTGATGATGAAAGCTGAGGTTGGAGTGATAAGGGGGCCAAGGAATGCAGGTGGATTCTAGGAACTGGAAAAGCTAGGCGACTGGATTCTCCCAGAAAGCCTCCAGGAGGAACCAGCCCTGCAGACACCTTGATTTTAGCTCTGTTATGGTGTGTGCGTGTTAAGTCATTTCAGTTATATTCGACTCTGTGTGACCCCATAGACTATAGCCCTCCAGGCTCCTCTGTCCACGGGAATTCTCCAGGCAAGAATACTGAAGTAGGTTGCCATTCCCTTCGCCAGGGGATCTTCCCAACCCAGGGATCGAACCCATGTCTCTTAGGTCTCCCGCACTGGCAGGCGGGTTCTTTACCACTTGTGCCACCTGGGGCCCGTTTTGGACTTCTGACCTCCAAAGCTGTCAGATGGTAAATGTGTGACATTTTAAGCCCGTACATGTTTGATAGTTTGTTATATGGCAATAGAAATAGAATGCAATGAATTTGCTTCCATTAAAGCTAGGGAAGTAAAAAAAAAAAAAAAGAAAAGCCAGGGGTAAATTTATAATAAATTCTGGTTTGGGTTTAAATAAAATATTTAAAATGTTGTTTTATTTTTTTCTTAAATTTTTTTTTTTTTTAAATTATGCTGGGTCTTCATTGTGGTGTGTGGGCTTTCTCTAGTTGCAGTGCACATAGGCTTAGTTTCCCCATGGCATCTAAGAGCTTAGTTCCCTGGTCAGGGCTCCCTTGCATTGGAAGGTGGTTTCTTAACTGGTGGACCACCAGGGAAGTCCCAATATTGTTTTAGTATATCTACTTTTAAACATTTCAGTATTTACTCAATGAATGTAATGTTCTGGAGCACCACTGGGGTTCTCATTTTTCCTTTGCTTCTCAGCTCTGATGTAACTCAGCCAGGCACTGATGTGACCCTCATGGAACCCTGTGAGATAGGTCCTATTTGTGTCTCGATAGCTTCCTATGTTTAAAACAATTTTAGATTTACAGTTAAAAGTGGAGAAGACGGTACAGAGGTCTCCCTTGTTCCCCACACTTGGTTTCCCCTATTGCTAACATCTTTATTAGTGTAGTCCATTAGTGGTGATCCCTTAGTATTAACTAATGTCAGCACTTTGTTGGGATTTCCTTAGTTCCTAGCTCATCTCCTTTTTCTTTTCCCTTAAAAAAAGTTTTTTTTGGCTGCACCTCTAAGCATATGGGATCTTAGTTTCCCAGCTGAGGATCGAACCTGCGCCCCCTGCAGTGGAAGCATAGTCTTAACCACTGGACCTCCAGAGAAGTCCTTCATTTCCTTTTTCCTCTCCTGGGATCCCGTCAGACACCATGTCACACTTAGTCACTGTGTTTCCTTAGGCTCCTCTTGGCTGTGCCTGTTTCTCAGAGTGTTGTTGGTTTTGGTGACCTGGATGGTCAGGGGTTTGGTCGGATGCCCTTTCCATGGGGATTTGTCTGACGCTTCTCTTGTGATCAGATTGTGGTTCTGGGTTTGGGCAGGAAGAGCACAGAGGCTCAGTGCCGCGCTCATCTCATTATGTCCACATGACTCCCCAGTTGAGGTTGGTCCTCCCTATTTCCAAACCCTATTTACAGGTGAGGAAACCAGGCCACAGAAAGTTCTGGTAGATGGAGAAGGGCAGGAAGTTAGGAGATGGGGAATGGCTGACTGCAGACATAGAGCTGGGTCCCCTTGCTTGTAGGGAGGGCCTCCAGACCCGCCCCTCCTTCCTCCTGGGTCCCCAGTGGTCTCCTTGCTGGTCTCCTAGAGGCAGGCTGAGAGCTTCAGAGGTCAGATTGGATGGGATACAGTCTCCCTGTTGAGCTTTTGTGGGCTGAGGTGCCTCTTGAGGGAGTGCTAAACAGCTCAAAAGCCCTCACCCTTTATATTAAAAATTTTTTTGCTTTAATTTTTTTTCATTAAAAAATCTAAATTCCCTGGCAGTCCAGTGGTTAGGGCTCTGTGCTTCCCCTGCAGGGTACATGGTTTGATCCCTGGTCCTGAAACTAAGATCCTGCAAGCTGAGTGGCGAGGCTGAAAAAAAAATTCTAAATTGAGCATCAGTGCAGGAAAGTGTACAACCTTAGGTGTAGAGGTTGACTAATTATGTGGATGTGTGTTTGGCATGCTCACCTGGGGAAGGCTCTCCTGAATCCCTCCATGTCAGCTCTCATCCCAAGGTGCTGCAACCCCCGCCTCTAGCACCAGAGATTAGCTTTGCCCATTCCCTGGAATATCACATCAATGGGCATTGAGTTTCTGTTGGTCATCACTGTGCTCATTTAGGTCATCTGTGTCCATTCCTTTTCTTTGCTTGGGCGATGTCCCATTGTATGAATGTGCCATCTGTCATTCATTTGTGGACATGTGTGTTATTTAGCTTTAGGAGACACTGCCATATCATTTTCTGTACCGATTGTACCAAACTGCACTTTGACCAGTGTGCATTCTGGTGCCTCCACATCCTTGCTGACATTTGTCAGTCTTTTTCGTGGCAGCCCTTTTGGTATATGGTATAGGATCTCTTTGTGAGTCTGATGGACCCTTCTCTGAGGACTCACTGCCCAGGGCTGATGGGGTGGCCCCATTGAAGTCACGGGGACCGGGTTTCCTATCTTTCTTCTCTACCATCCTTTGTGTGTGGCTACCATTCTCACGGCTGCCTCATGACATAAGGTGGCTGTTGTAGCTCAATCTATCATGACTGCATTCCAGGCAGCAGGAAGGGGGACTTGTCAACAAATACATAGGAATTGCTGATGTTGATAATGCTGGGCAGATGAAACAGGTGGTGGGTGGAATGTGATGGGGGAAGGACTACTTTAGAAAGGATAGTCTCTTTGTCCATTTCGTTCACTGCTATAGTCCCCAGGACCTAGAAAAGAGCCTGACATGCAGTGAGAAATCAGCAAATATTGCTGATGGAAGTCCTCTTTGAAAAGGTGACTTTAGACTTGAGAAATGAAGGGCTCACCCATGTGGACCTTGGAGAGAAGATTGCCCTTGGAGGAGCAAACAGTCAATGCAAAGGCCCTGTGGCAGAATCTTGCCTGGTGGGCTCAGGAAGAGTGAGGTCAATGTGGCTGGATCAGAGTGAGTGAGGTGGACTGTCAAGGGAGCTACGATTAGTGTAGCTGCAGGGAGCCAGAGGGTGCGAGACTTTGTAGGTCACTGTTAGAGATTGGGATTTAATCCCTAGATAAGTAGGGAGCTGTGGGAGGTGTTTGAGCAGGAAAATGCCATGATCAGATGTACCTTTTAAACCAGTAGCTGTGATCTGTTTGGCGAACAGCCTAGGGACAAAGGCAAACTTGAGAAAATCAGTGAAGAGATGACTGCATTGGTCCAAGCAAATGATGCTAGGGGCCAGGGGTGGTGTTGGGAAAAAGTGGATGGATTTTGGGTGTGTCTTAGAGCAAGAGCAGCCAAGACTTCCTGATGGATGGTTTTTGGGTGGGAGAGAAATGGAGGAGTCAAGCATAACTCAACTTCTTAGCTTAAGCAACTCATTCTGCTGTTGTAGCAACATGCTTGGGTTTCCTGTTTAAAAAAAAAAAAAAACAACTTTTCTTTGATTTTTCTTGCCTTTAAAATCAAAGGAAGTCAGAACTTTAGTCAAGGGTATGGCATTCCCAAATCCAGACTGAATGAGCCCATACTATAGTCTTCCCTGAGTTGAGCCAACTCATTGGAAAAGACCCTGATGCTGGGAAAGATTGAGGGCAGGAGGAGAAGGAGGCGACAGAGAATGAGATGGTTGGATGGCATCACTGACTCAATGGACATGAGTTTGAGCAAACTCTGGGAGATTGGCGTGCCGTAGTCCATGGGGTCGCAAAGAGTAGGATATGACCCTACAACTGAACAACAACGACAACAAAATGGGCCCTATGGGGCTGGGGGTGTCTCTGGATCCTTGGATCCAGGAGGTAGAGAGTGACTGACTGGAGCGGGAAGAGTCTGGTCTCATCCCAGAACCTGGCCTCGTACAGGTGAATCAGAGTCTTGGCTCATCTGGTTATTAGAGGTGTGTTTCCTGTTACCAGTGGGGGCGGGATTGCATTTTGCAATTCAATGGGCAGACCAAATTAATGATTAATTTGTGAAACTCCTGTCCTGCGTGCTCCGAGCCCAGTGGGAGAGAAACGTGAGGAAACAGGCCTGCATGTTGATGCAAAACCAGGGGCTCAGTCTCTTCCTGCACCTGTGACCCCAGGTGATATTTGGCCCTCAGGCCTCAGTGTCTGTGTCTGTTCAATGGGCCTTTGAGAATATAATGAGGCAAGGTAGGCAGAAGTGTTTTGTTACTGGACCAGTGCTGTACAGATGGTGGATAGGATTCTCTGGCTTCCCTGCCCTGCCCCAGCTTCTCAGGGACCCCATTTTATTCATTTATCTTTATTTTCAAAAAATATTTATTTATTTATGACTGTTTTGGGTCTTAGTTGTGGCATGCAAGATCTTCCTTGCATCATGTGGGATCTGTTGTTGCGATGCACAGACTCTGGTTGTGGTGCACAGGCTTCAGTAGTTGCGGCACTAAGGGCTTAACTGCCCCTCTGCATGTGGGATCTTAGTTCCCTGACCAGGGATCGAACCGGCATCCTCTGCCTTGCAATCAAGGAGAATTCTTAGCCATTGGTCCACCAAGGAAGTCCCTTGTTCATCTATTTTTAAATTCAAAACATAGCATCTAGCATGGGATGGGGTGATTGTCCACGGAATGACCCAGGTCTTAATTAGATCAGAGCAGGCTCACCTTAGGTAGTTCCCTGAAGGCCTCCTGGAGGAGGTGGCACCTGGAGAGTGGAGTTTTGGAATTGGCAGTCAGAGTCATCCTGGGAGCAGGGAAGAATGTAATGGGAGGCAGTAGGCACTTGTGGTTCAAGCAACACCCTGATCACTCAGCTTTGCCCTGGCTTTTTCTCCCTGGATTGGGCTGAGCAGGGTCTCTCCCCTGCCCACCCCCCCCAAAAAAAGTATGTCCAAGTCCTAACCCCCATTACTGGCGAATGTTAATCTTATTTGGAAATAGGATCTTTGCAGATGTGATGAAAGTATGGATCAGATGGACCCTAAGTCCAACAGGAATGTCTTTATAGGAAGAGGATACACAGAAAGAGGGGGATGTGATGAAGGAGGCAGAGATTGGAGGGAGGTGGCTACAAGCCGAGGAATGCCTGAGACCACCAGGGGCTGGAGGAGCAAGTTAGGCTCCTCCCCTGGAACCTTCAGAAGGAGCCCACATCTCAATTCCGGACTTCCAGCCTCTAGAATTGAGAGAGGATAGATGATTTAAGTCATCCAGAGTGTGGCTTTGTTACAGCAGCCCAAGGAGCCTTACCGCTCCGGAGATGGGCAAGGGGAGGTTTCCTGGTGGGTGGTTTAACCGGGGTTGCAGACTTCCTGGCCCCAGTGACCCCTTGAGAGATGCTTTCCTGGCGTCTGTGAGCAGAGATCCTGTGATCTGCTGACTCCCAAGGGTGAGGACAGAGGCCCCTGAAGTTGTGGGGCCCCTCTCAGCCTCTGCCTGCTTCTCTGCTCCAAGCTCATCCCAGGCTTGTGCTGGAGGCCTGCCTGGCTGGCCTGAGTTCCCTGAAGGGACAGTTATGTGAAGCCTGGGCCTTTCCCCTGCCTTCTGTGGGCCTCTCTATGAAGAAGACTGGTCTGGGGTCCCACTCCCCTGCCCCTGGGCCTCAGGACATCTGCTCTGTGCCCCCTCTTGGCAGGGTCTTCACTGCCCCACCCAGAAAGGAAATGGGAGCTTTTGGAGGTGGACCACTGCTGATCTGAGTCTCAGCATCCATTCACCCCAGACTCAAGGCTGCTGCCTGGCCAGTGAGGTTGCAGATCACATTTTAATTAAAATTATAATGTTTGTTGTTGGTCAGTCACTCAGTTGTGTCTGACTCTTTGCAACCCCGTGGACTGTAGCACAGTGGGCTTCCCTGTCTTTCACCAGCTCCCAGAGTTTGCTCAAACTCATGTCCATTGAGTTGGTGATGCCATCCAACCATCTCGTCCTCTGTCATACCCTTCTCCTCCTGCCCTCCGTCTTTCCCAGCATCAGGGTCTTTTTCAATTAGTCTGTTCTTTGTATCAGGTGCCAAAGTACTGGAGCTTTAGCTTCAGCATAAGTCCTTCCAGTGAATATTCAGGGTTGATTTCCTTTAGCATTATAATATTTAAGATTTACTTAATTGAGAGATTTCTCTGGTGGTCCAGTGGTTGAGACTGCACTTCTACTGCTGAGGGCCTGGGTTCAATCCCTGATCAGGGATCTAAGACACTGCAAACCTCGAAGTGTGCCCCCCCCAACCCCTACCCTGTAGTACCTCAAGTACAAGCTTTCTAAAACATGCACAAAAGAGAAGGCAGACAGCCACTCCCTAGACATTTCTACTCTGATTCTATTTGTTCCTGAGCTCATATTGCCGAGTGCCTGCTGGGTGCCAACCTCTGTTCCAGGCCTGGGAGAGCCATCAGTGAATAAAGCAACTGAGGATCTGGTCCTGGTGGCTTTATGATTTGGCAGGAGAGACAGATGAAGAACAGTAGACATAATTAATTATAAGTGTGCTGGAATGTAACAATGACTATGGAAAACATAGAGCAGGTTAGGGGGTTCAGGGATTTGGGGGTAGATAGGGTGTGTCTTCCTGGGAGGAGGCATGTGAGGAAAGATTAAAAAGGGTGGGAGATTTGGCTATGCTGCTACCTCATGAGAAACACTGAGGGCAGAGAGAACAGCCTATGCAAAGGTCCTGGGGCAGGGCTGTGCCTACTTGTACAAGGGATGGCAAGGAGGCCAGCATGGCTGGGCTGAGTGATAGGGACATGGCAGGATATTGGATCTGGAGAGGCCACAGGGGCCAGGCCAGTTGGCTTATAGGCCAACACTGTGCTGGCAACTTAAATAAAATGTTTCATGTTATTTTGTGTGTTTGAAAAATTCATGTGAATAGGCAGTTGTTCTTCAGTCACTCAGTCGTGTCCAACTCTTTGTGACCCCATGGACTGCAGCACTCCAGGCTTCCCTGTCCTTCACCATCTCCCAGAGTTTGCTCAAACTCATGTCCATTGTGTCAGTGATTCCATGAACAGGCCATAGTGACGGTTATCTTTCTGCAGCTTGTCTTTTTTTCACTCAAGTTTCTGTCTGCCACGAAGCATGTGGGATCTTAGTTCCCCAACCAGGAATCGAACCAATACATTAGAAGCATGGAATTTTAACCACTGGACCACCAGGGAAGTCCCTCGATGATTGTTTTGCAGCCATCTTGCACACGTGTGGGAATCTGTAGGGCATAGTTGTCCAGCTCTGGGCTGCATGCGATCCTGTCTTGGGATGCGAGATGACTGGGGTGAGTGGGGACCAGCACTGTAAAGACAGAATGGGTAAGGAGAGAGTATTTGAGTAGCAGATGATTCTTTGGGAGTGTAAGTAGCATCGTGCTGGAAAGGCAGGTGTTCTTTCCTGAAGCATGTTTCCGCCGCCCCAGGTATGCAGGTAGTGATCCTGGGCGGGGTCAGCAGTGTCTGAAAGCCAGAGTGCCAAGCAGGCCACCGTAGGGTCATGGGGAGGAGGGGCAGTGTGCCCACATTCTTGGGCATCTCTGTCTCCCCACACCTTTTCCAGGGCTTGTTTTTCTCAGGTGACTTAATTTGCGTCCATCTTTTGGGAAGTGATCTTGTTTTAATTTGCAGTTAGTCTTTTTGTCTTTTTTTAAAGTTGTGTCAAGGCTTCCCTGATTTTGCAGTTGGTAAAGAATCTGCCTGCAATGCAGGAGACCCTGGTTCGATTCCTGGGTCGGGAAGATCCCTTGGAGAAGGACCCACCCAGTATTCTTGGACTTCCCTTGTGGCTCAGCTAGTAAAGAATCCTCCTGCAGTGTGGGAGACCTGGGTTCGATCCCAGGGTTGGGAAGAACCTCTGGAGAAGGGAAAGGCTACTCACTCCAGTATTCTGGCCTGGAGAATTCCATGGACCATAGTCCATGGGATCCCAAAGAGTTGGACATGACTGAGCAATTTTCACTTTCACTTTCTTTTTTCAAGTTTCACTTAATAAAAAACTCACCATTTAAACCATTAAAAACCATACGATTGAGTGACATTTAGGACATTCACAATGTTGTACAACCATTACACACATTTCTAGTTCCAGAATATTTTCATCACCCCAAAAAGAAACCCTGTAGCTGTTAAGAAGTCACTCCCCATGCTCCCCTGGCAACTCCCAGACTGTTCTCTGTGCCTATCAGTTCAGTTCAGTCGCTCAGTCGTGTCCGACTCTGTGACCCCATGGACCGCAGCATGCCAGGCTCCCCTGTTCTTCACCAACTCCCGGAGCTTGCTCGAACTCATGTCCATGGAGTCGGTGATGCCATCCGACCATCTCATCCTCTGTCGTCCCCTTCTACTCCTGCCTTGAATCTTTCCCAACATCAGGGTCTTTTCCAATGAGTCAGTTCTTCACATCAGGTGGCCAAAGTATTGGAGTTTCAGCTTCATCATTAGTCCTTCCAATGAATATTCAGGCTTGATTTCCTTTAGGATGGACTGCTTTGATCTCCTTGCATTCCAAGGGACTCTCAAGAGTCTTCTATAGATCTGTCCCTATAGATTTGCCTATTTTCTTTTTAACCATCTTGCACAGCTTGTGGGATCTCTGTTTCCCGACCTGGAATTGAACCCAGGCCACAGCACTGAAAGCCCAGAATCCTAACCACTAGCCTGCCAGGGAACTCCCTTGCCTGTTCTAGACACTTCACACAAATGGGATCATATAATACGTGCTTTTTCGACTGTCTTATTGCCTGTAGGAATGTTTTAAAAGTTCCCTCATGATGTGGCACATATGAGAATTTCTTTTTTTTTTTTTTTAAGGCTGAATAACCTTGGCTACACCACATTACATTCACCCATTCATCTGTCAGTGGACACTTGGGTCACATCCACCTTTTGGCTCTTGTAGATAATGCTGCCAGGAGCACAGAAAGGCTCATACACATCCTTTTAAGCAAGGCGTGATGAAAATGTCCCATTTCTTGTTGCCAGACAGGTGAGGTATGTACATTTGATAAAAGTCAACAAACTGGGACTTCCTCGTTGGTCCGGTGGCCAAGATACCTTGCTCTCATTGCAGGGGGCCTGGGTTTGATCCCTGGTCAGGGCACTAGGTCCTACATGCCGCAGCTAAGAGTTCACATGCTGCAACTAAAAGATCATGCATGCTGCAACTAAGACCTGGGGCAAACAAATTAAAACAACAACAAAGTCAGCAAACTACACTTTAAAAAGATTAATGACCAGGACCTCAAAAATATTTTGCTAAGTAAAAGGAGACGTATATGGTCTTTTGTATCTCTGCTTGTTTTCAAGAAATAGAGAATTATGGATACATTTGAAGACTTGTATGATTCTCTTTACAGGGCTTCGCAGGTCACTCTAATGGTAAAGAACCTGCCTGCCAAGAAGGAGACGTAAAAGATGCAGGTTCAATCCCTGGGTGGAGAGGATCCTTGGAGGCGGGCATGGCAACCCACTCCAGTATTCTTGCCTGGAGAATCCCATGGACAGAGGTGCCTGGAGAGGCTATAGTCTATAGCGTTGCAAAGAGTCTCTCAAGTCTTTTCTAGCACCATAATTTGAAAGCATCAGTTCTCCTTTTTATCTGTTTATTCCATTGTATAAACACAGCAGTTGATTTATCCATCATGAACATTTGAGTTGTTTTAAAAACGTATTTGAGATTGGTGGACTTTCAGGTAGGTCATGTTCTTAGAAGCTACCTAGCTTTTGCACAGGCTGTGTCCCCTGCCAGTAACACCCTCCTCGTCTTTTTTTCATGACAAAGCCCAACTCTTTCTTTCACATGGCGTCTCTTCCAGGCAGCCCTCTTGGCTGTCCAGAATGAGCTCAGAGAATCTGGTTGGATAAGAGGGAGCTGCGTCCAGGAAGGGATCACCTTGGCTTTCTCTCTTGGTCTTTGTGTGTGGGCTGTGATCTTTGACCTTGGGGGGTGGGGGCAGGGATAGAATCAGCTATGTTGGGCAAAAGGCCGTGAGCTTGGCCTGCGCACTGTTATCTAATCAGCTGCCTGGTCCTAATGCTTCTGGTCCAGTGTGACCGAAAGAAAGTTATCCCTCTGATTGTAAGCGGTGCAAAGTCCATCCCCCACCAGAGGTGGGGCAGCAATGGGGGAGGGGGAAGGGCTGGTCACTTTGTGCCAGGTGACTCTGCATGGCCGACCTGCTGGGTCCCTAGGTTCTACTTGCCCCTGTTCTAAGCATTTTACAAAGGCACTTAAATCTCACACCATACCTATGAGATGGATGCTATCATTACACTCATTTTATGGATGAGGAAACTGAGGCACAGAAAGGATTAATAACTTATCCAGAAGGCAAAACTGGCTCATGGGAGATTCCCTGTGCGTACCCACGAACGGAGTGGTGCCCTAGAACCCCACAGCCCCTTCTGTTGGAGAGAGAGATGTAAGCCTTCATCTGGTGATTCATTGATTTGACCTTGATTTATCCCTGAATTGGGTGGAAAGGCCAGGAGATTAGGAAAGCACAGCGGAATTCCGGAATTTCAAAGGCTTCTCCAGGCTTCTCTGGGTCACCGTACCTTTGCTAAAAAACAGGGCTGGGGGAGGGAGGCAGGAACTGGAAACTTTTTTTTTTTTTTTTTTAAATTTTAAGCCACTTTACTGCTGTATGATTGACGTAATAAATTAGTTGTATGTATATAATTATACAACTTTCCTCATGGCTCAGCGGGTAAAGAATCCACCTGCAATGCAGGAGACACAAGATGTGGGATTCGATCCCTGGGTCAGGAAGATGCCCTGGAGAAGGAAATGGCAACCCACTCCAGCATTCTTGCCTGGGAAATCCCATAAACAGAAGAGCCTGGTGGGCTCTAGTCCATGGGGTTGCAAAGAATCGTACATGACTGAGCGACTAAGCACGTCTACAACCGGATGAGTTTAGAGAGAAGTGAAGCCATCACCACAATCTGTGTTGTAAACATGTCCATCACCTCTGAAAGTTTCCTTCCTTCCTTTTTATTTATGGTTGTTGTTGTTCAGTCGCTAAATTGTGTCTGTCTCTTTGTGACACCACGGACCGCAGCACGCCAGGCTTCCTTGTCTTTCACTATCTCCCGTAGTTTGCTCAAACTCCTGTCCATCGAGTCGGTGATGCCATCCAACCATCTCATCCTCTGTCGTCCCCTTCTCCTCCTGCCTTCAATCTTTCTCAGCATCAGGGTCTTTTACAATTATATTTCCAATATTACATAATATTATTATTAGTCATGGTGAATAAAAGATCTACATGGTAGGGAATTCCCTGGCGGTCCAGTGGTTAGGACTCTGCGCTCTCACTGCCGAGGGCCCAGGTTTGATCCCTGGTTGGGGAACTAAGGTCTTACAAGCACAGCGAAAAATAGAAAACCCACTGTACTGTATATTTAAATATTTGCTAAGAGGTTAGATCTTATGTGTCTTATCACAAACATGTAAAAAGAAGGAAACTGGGTTGATGTGTTTTCTTCTGACCACTGTTCTGTGGATGAGGGGAGGGAGAGAGGGCACCACAGACTGCCTCCACGGGTGGGCCTGTCTTTGATCCTTTGTATTAAAATTTGAGGGTTTCCATCCGACCCCCAAACCCCCCAACAATCTCCAGGCTGAAGTCTGAATTCCACTTTCTTGGCTTCCTCAGTGGTTCAAGTGGTAAAGAATCTGCCTGCAATGCAGGAAACCCAGGAGATGCGTGCTTGATCTCTGGGTCGGGAAGATCCCCTAGAGGAGGAAATGGCAACCCACTCCAGTACTCTTGCCTGGGAAATCCCACGGACAAAGGAGCCTGGCGGGCCCGAGTCCATGGGGTTGCAAAGAGTCGGACGTGATGGGGCAAGCATTCACCTCATTCACCAAGCCCATGCTGAGGGGGTGGGTGGTGGGGCTGGAGAAGAGCCACACAGCCTCGCTGGGCCTCAGTGTCCCTGCCTGTGACCCAGAGAGGTCCCCCTTCTGGGAGATGGTCTGGCTGAGGTGCTCTGGCAAGTGTGGCAAAGGGGTCTCCTGGGGTCCAGTTCGTGGCCTGAAGATGAGCCATCTGCCTCCTGGGTGTGTTGATTTTGAAAAATACGGTGTTGCTCTTGAAACAATCAGACGCCATAGAAACATCTGGATTTCTAGCAGCTCACAAAATTTGGGAGGAGCTGGAAATACCTCAGCCCCAGGGACCTCGGGGCCCAGAAGGGAGTTGCAGCTGCTGCCTTTGTTTAAGGTGAGGGCCATGGCCCTCTTGGTTTGAGGGGTCATGGTGTTGGTTAGGGAGGTGACAATGATGTGAAGAGCCTAGAACGGCATCTGACACACAGGCAATCCCTGGGAAATGCTTGTTTGTTTTTTTTAAATTTTGTATTGGTATAAAGTTGATTTACAATGTTATGTTAGTTTCAGGTGTATAGCACAGCAATTCGTATATAGTAGTTGTCTGTGTGTTAATCCCAACCTCCTAATATATACCTGCCCCCACCCTTCTTCCCTGGCACTTATAAGCTTGTTTTCTGTGTCTGTGAGTCTGTTTCTGTCTTACAAATAAGTTCATTTGTATCATATTTTAAGATTCCTCATGTGATATCATAGGATATTTGTCTTTCTTTGTCTGACTGACTTCGCTTAGTGTGACCATCTGTAGTTTGATCCATGTTGCCACAAATGGCATTATTTCATCTTTTCTATGGTGAGACTATTCCGTGGTATATATGCCATAACTTCTTTATCCATTCATCTGTGAGTAGACACTTCGGTTACTTCCATGTCTTGGCTATAGTGAATAGTGCTGCAGTGAACATTGGGGGTGCATGTGTCTTTTCGAATGAGTTTTGTCCAGATATATGCCCAGGAGTGGGATTGCAGGATCATATGGTAATTTTATTTTTAGTTTTTTGAGGAATTTCAATACTGTTCTCCATAGTGACTGTACTAGTTTACA
Organism: Cervus elaphus; assembly: GCF_910594005.1. Taxonomy (NCBI): domain Eukaryota; kingdom Metazoa; phylum Chordata; class Mammalia; order Artiodactyla; family Cervidae; genus Cervus; species Cervus elaphus. The sequence continues at coordinate 21,551,153 of NC_057819.1, read as the reverse complement.
TTTCCACCAACAGTGAAGGAGAGTTCCCTTTTCTCCATACCCTCTTCAGTAAGGAAATACTCATTTGTGTTGCTTTGTACAAAGCACATTTTCTAGTCACCTTTATTTGCATGTACTGGATGCTCAGGTTATAAAAATGATCCTGGATTTCCCTGGTGGTTCAGTGGTTAAGAATCTGCCTGCCAGTGCAGGGGACATGGGTTTGATCCCTGGTCTGGGAAGATTCCACAACTGAGCCTGTGGATCGCAACTACTGAGCCTGCATGCTGCAACTACTGAAATCTGAGCACTGCAACTAGAAAGTAGCCTCTGCTCACTGCAACTAGAGAAAGTCAGAACACAGCAGTGAAGACTCAATGCAGCCAAAGAGAAATAACTAAATTTTAAAAACCTTAAAAAAAAGTGATCCCTGTGACTCTCGTAGCTGGTAGGAAGATGTGTTCATCAATATAGGATTGTTACACCCGAAGGCAAGTCTCTGATCTGGTATTTTCAAGAGAACTTTGAAATCCAGATTTTATGTTAAATCGTTTTCTTTTGTTCTTGACAGTGAGTTCAACTTTTCTTCATTGAAGTGCCATGTAGATCAAATGAAGCACAACTGAGGCTACAGAGTCACTGGCCTCATTGCACAGATGGGAAAACAGGTTCAGGGCTGGCCCTCAGGTCTGACTCTCTTCAAACCCACTTCTTCCCAAAATCTACCAGTTAGGGACATGGGGCTGGGCCTGACCAGCCAGCTCCAGTCTTCTGCCTTCTCCAGAGTCCCTGCCCACTGGTTCTGGGACAGTCTGTCTGGGGACAGTGGAAGTGGCTGTCCTTGTCCTGGAAGGCCACATTCAAAGAAAAAGTGAAGGTGACGCAAGCTGTTCCAGACAGTCGGCTTTGCAACATGGAGCAACTACCTGATGGGCTGGTCAGGTTGGGAGCGGGGTTGGGTGGCAAGGGGTTTTTGCCAAGCTTTATAAACCTGGAGTTTTATAGTTCATACGGCGCTAGTGATAAAGAACCTGCCTGCCAGTGCAGCGGACACAGGAGACACGGGTTCGACCCCTGGGTCAGGGAAGATCCCCTGGAGGAGGACAACCCACTCCAGTATTCTTGCCTGGAGAATCCCATAGACAGAGGAGCCCGCAGGGTCACAAAGAGTCAGACATGACTGAAGCAACTTAGTACAAGACCACAGCGTGTAAATTTCTGTATTTCTGGCTTTTCATCGAAAATTGCTCTTGTTCTCCTCTCCTGCCCTCCCACGCGTAGGCTCTGCTCCCCCCTGGCTTCCTTGCTGTTCCCCATTGCTCTGTCTCAGTTCTCCCAGCCCCAGGGCCTTTGCACAGGCTGTGTCTTATGGATGAAATTACCCACCACCACTAAATCCACATGTTCCCTCCAGTGCCTTTAGTTTTTAATTTTGGTTTAGTTTTTTGTGCTTTGTTTTTCCTTACATTTCACCTGCCTGACTGCTCTGTTTAAAATTGCAGTCCTCCTCCCAGTCCCTCCTGTGTTTTCACCATGTCCTTTCATACACCACGTATTTTACCCTAATTGTTGATGACCTGTCTTTCTTCTACTGAAATAAAAGCCCCATGAAGTTAGAGATCTGAGTCTGTCTTGTTCACTTTTCTAACCCCAGCTGTTAGAAGAGGGCCTGGCATGTAGTAGGTGTTCAGTAAATGTGTATTGACATGGAGAACAAACTTAGGGTTACCAAAGGAGAAGGGGAGAGGGATAAATTAGGAATTAACAGATACACACTACTATATATAAAACAGATAAACAACAAGGACCTACTATATAGCACAAGGAACTATATTCAATGTCTTAAAATAACCTATAGTGGAAAAGAATCTGAAAAAGAATATGTATATATATATATATATAAAAAATTGAATATTTTGCTGTAAACCTGAAACATTGTAAATCAACTATACTTCAGTTTTTAAAAATGTGTGTTAAATGAATGAGTGAATGAATGAATGATGAATTTGACACATGGAGCCCACTTCCCACCAGGTGTTGTGAGCTGTGGTTGAGCAGTGGCCACCTCCCAGTCTCTTGATCAGGCTGTTGTTATTAAAACACATTTTAAAATAATGCATAAAAATAATATCAACTATTAACATTAATTATGTCTTATGTCAACTCTGGAGCAGCATGTGTCAACAGCTTTCCCACCTCCTCCTGCTCCTAGGGCACCTCCAGGGAGCCCCTTCCTCAATGACCCTGTGGAGTCTGTGATGCAGGCTGGCACCAAGCAGCCATTTTGGAGGCTTGTGGTAGGGCAGGTGGGTGGGTGGGGGCCCTGGCCCTCTTCCTCATGAGCTTGTTTGTCTCGTCCCCCACAGAATGTGCGCATCGACCCCAACAGCCTGTCCTTCAACATGTGGAAGGAAATCCCTGTCCCCTTCTACCTTTCTGTCTACTTTTTCAACATCCTCAACCCCGAGGAGATCATCCAAGGCCAGAAGCCACAGGTGCAGGAGCGCGGGCCTTATGTGTACAGGTGAGGATGGAGGGGGTTGGGCTGGGACTCAGGTCATCATCCCATTTTACAGATGACGAAACTGAGGCCCCTTGCAGAAGGGCTCATTCAGGGTCAGTCTGCTTGCTCTAATCCAGTGCTCCAGTGCTTGAGACTTGGAAGTGACTGCCTGGCTTTGCCACTCAGCAGGTCTCTGACTGTGGGCAAGGGCCTTTACTTTCCTCTGCCGCAGTGTCCCCTTCTGTAAAATGGGGATGACTGTCTCCATGGTGGAGTGGTTATGAGGATTGGATGAGATAATGGGGAGCCCAGCACAGTGCCTGGCATGCAGTAAGTGATCAGTAAATGATAGTTATTAACACATTATTGTTACCTTAGTTTGGCTGCTTGCCACTCAAAAGGTAAGTGTTGGGATTTCCCTGGCAGTCCAACAGCTAAGAATGAACACTTCCACTGTAAGGGACACAGGTTCGATCCCTGGTCAAGGAACTAAGAGCCCACATGCTTCGAGGTGTGGCCAAAAAGTTAAAAAAAAAAAAAAAAAAAAGGCAAGTGCTGGTTGGAAAGGAAAGATTGCTTTATTCAGGAGGCCAGCAATGTGGGGAGAAGGTGAATTCATGTCCAAAAACCAACTCTAAAGATTCTGCTCAACCATGAAAGTTTTTAAAGGGAGACTCATTTGGAGAAAAGGTCAGGGCCTTATCTTCTTCCACTGTGTGCAAAACTTTCTTCTGATTGGCTGGTGGTGCAGTTAACAGGGAGGTGTTCCAGGACTCTTCTGCTCAGCCAGAGAGGACCATCCTCCACCTTGATGGGGGCCTTAGTTCCTGCAGAAGAACTCAGAGATGTTGTTCTGTGTATCCCTTGAGGAGAAGCCAGGACCCTGCCCCAAGACTGCACTATTGTTTGCTAACTGCCCCTCCTTTGCGCTGGGCTGGAAGAAGCACAAGCTGGAATCAAGATTGCCGGGAGAAATATCAGTAACCTCAGATATGCAGATGACACCACCCTTATGGCAGAAAGTGAAGAGGAACTAAAAAGCCTCTTGATGAAAGTGAAAGAGGAGAGTGAAAGAGTTGGCTTAAAGCTTAACATTCAGAAAACTAAGATCATGGCATCTGGTCCCATCACTTCATGGGAAATAGATGGGGAGACAGTGGAAACAGTGTCAGACTTTATTTTTGGGGGCTCCAAAATCACTGCAGATGGTGACTGCAGCCATGAAATTAAAAGACGCTTACTCCTTGGAAGAAAAGTTATGACCAACCTAGATAGCATATTAAAAAGCAGAGACATTACTTTGCCAACAAAGGTCCGTCTGGTCAAAGCTATGGTTTTTCCAGTGGTCATGTATGGATGTGAGAGTTGGACTGTGAAGAAAGCTGAGCGCCGAAAAGTTGATGCTTTTGAACTGTGGTGTTGGAGGAGACTCTTGAGAGTCCCTTGGACAGCAAGGAGATCCAACCCATCCACCCTAAAGGAGATCAGTCCTGGGTGTTCATTGGAAGGACTGATGCTGAAGCTGAAACTCCAGTACTTTGGCCACCTCATGCGAAGAGTTGACTCACTGGAAAAGACCCTGATGCTGGGAGGGATTGGGGGCAGGAGGAGAAGGGGACGACAGAGGATGAGATGGCTGGATGGCATCACCGACTCGATGGACATGAGTTTGAGTAAACTCCGGGAGTTGGTGATGGACAGGGAGGCCTGGTGTGCTGCGATTCGTGGGGTCGCAAAGAGTCAGACATGACTGAGCGACTGAACTGAACTGAACTGAACTGAACTTGCTTCTGCATCCCCTCCCTCCCCTGATAAACAACTGTTTGCATCTGCCCCCTGGAACTCAGGGAAGGAAGGTCAAAGAGGCTGAATGAAGCTTATTCCCTACAAAAAAAAACTGGGGACGCGGAACAGGATTTTTACCTGGGAGGGCCCCACAGGGTCCTGCTGTCTTTCTTTATGACCACAGCCGTCACAGCTTCTTCATTGGATCATTCTTTGGGAGGGTGAAGCTCTCCAGTGGCTACTGGGCTCGTGGGGTTGGCTGGAGCAGTTTTCCAAGAGACGCTCTGCCACAAGGCTCCAGAATAGCTGCCAGGTGCCAGCCTGCACCACAGACTCCACAGGGACATTGGGGAAGGGGCTTCCTGGAATACAAGACCCGATTTCTGGTGCTGCCCATTCTGCCCTCAGGAAACTGCAATCCTGGCTTAGCTCATCCCCGAAAGGCTTCTGCGTCAAAGTTGAGCCTGGCTTGCCAAAGTTCTTACTTATATCTTCATTCCATAAGTGTTTATTGGGTATTGAACATCTCCTGTGTGCCAGGCACGGTGCCAGTTTACTGTTAAAGGCAGACAAAAGCCCTTGCCTCGCAGAGCTGACATTCCCATCAGGAGAGAATAAGCAAGTGGACAAGAGAGGGGAACCCAGGCAGCATAAGCGTGGTGAAAACAAAGCAGATCAAGCCATGGAGAGTGCTGGAGGCAGGCCTTGGCGGGGATAGGTCTAACAAAGACACTTCCCTAGACCCAGATGGTAAGAAGGGGGCACTGCTACGTGAGGATCTGGGGGGAAGCGAGTCATGGACAGAGGGAGCAGCAAGTGCAAAGGGCCTGAGGTGGGAATAGTCTGGTAGTCCAGGAGGGGAGAAGGCATGTGTGGTTGGCATGTTAGGAGTGAGGGGAGAGTGAGTGGGAGAGAGGAGACCTGAGAATTGGACGGGGCCGGAGGGTGAGGACCCTGGAGACCACAGAAGGAGCTCAGTTTTATCCTGTGTGTGAAGGAGGGTTTGGAGGAGAGGATGATGTGATCTGATTTCCCCCTTTCCAAAGATTCTTCTGGATGCTCTGCAGAGAATGGATTGCAGAGCATGATGGAATAAAGACAGCATAACAGCAATAAAAACTGCAGCTGATACATGCTTTTCTCTATGCATTAGGCAATCGTTTTAATTGCTTGACGTGCATTAGCTCACTCAATTCTCACAGGTAGGGACCTAATGACGTAGGCCTGCTTATTACTCCCATTTTATTTTTTTTCCTTGGCTGCACCTTGCAGTATGCAGGATCTTAGTTCCCCTTCCAGGGATTGAACCCATGCCCCCTGCAGCGGAAGCATGTAGTCTTAATCACTGGACTGCCAGGGAAGTCCCATTACTCCCGTTTTAAATGTGGGAAAACAGGCTTAAGTAGTAAATGATGGAGACAGGATTTGGGCCCCCTGCCTCCTGTCTTCAGAGTGCATATTCCTATCCACCATCCTTGCTGTCTCCCTCAGAAAAGCTAGGATGCCCAGGGGGAGGGTGATGAGGGGCGGAGGGATGGTGGCAGCTTGCCCAGGGGGAGGGAGCCTATGGGATTTGGTGACAAGAGGCTTCTGGGCCTGTCCGGCAGTGGGTGGGCTTCCCAGGCAGTTCAGTGGTAAAGAATCCACGTGGCAATGCAGGAGACCCAGCTTCGATCCCTGGGTCAGGAAGATCCCCTGGAGAAGGAAATGGCAACCCACTCCAGTATTTTTGCCTGGAAGATCCCATGGACAGAGGAGCCTGGCAGGCCCCAGTCCATGGGTCCCGAAGAGTCGGACACAACTGAGTGACTAACACTTCCACTTTAAGAGGATCCTGGCGGGCTGCATACAGTCCTTGGGGTCACAAAGAGGCGACTGAGCACAAACCACAGTGGGTGGGTGGTGGAACAGACGTGTAGGAGGCAGTCAGGCTCGGCACACAGACAGCCGAGGGCACCCCGGGCTCCTGGCAGCTGACCCACCGGCTTCCTCCCCCACAGGGAGTTCAGGCACAAGAGCAACATCACCTTCAACAACAATGACACGGTGTCCTTCCTGGAGCACCGCAGCTACCAGTTCCAGCCGGATAAGTCCCGCGGCCAGGAGAGCGACTACATCGTCATGCCCAACATCCTGGTCCTGGTGAGATTCCCCTGGTCCGTCTCTCCGCCTGCCCCCTGCGCTGGGCAGAGCTCAGCCTGTGGCTCCCGGGTTGACTCGGCGGGCTTCCTGGGTGCATCTTGGTCTCTGGTTGGGGGCATTGGTCAAAGTCATGGCCTTTCCCTTTTCAATCTGCAAATCTAGGGACTTCCCTGGTGGTCCAGTGGTTAAGACTTCGTTTTCCACTGCAGGGGTATGCGGGTTCAACCCCTAATCGGGTGCAACAACACAACAAAAAAATGCAAACCTAGACTCTCCAAAAGGGAGTACTTGTGGGAAGCTGAATGGGGGCGCTGTGTGCTTGTCTGTGGTGTTTGGAGGGAGGTTGTGGACAGGACATCCATTCTCTGCAGGGAAGAGTCATAGAAGCAGCTGGATTTACTGCCTGCCTGCCGTGTGTGTCGGGGTCCCCAGGACCACCCCCAGGCTCGCTGACTCACTCATAGGGCTCGCAGGACCTGGCATACATGGTTGTGCTCTTGGCTTTGGTAGAGTGGAAGGAGGCAGAAGAGAATCAGCAGAGGGAAAGGGCACGTGGGGTGGTGACCAGACGCAGGCTTCCAGAGCCACCTCCCAGGGGAGTCACGCTTCATTCCTTGAGCGGTGATTTATGACCACACACAGGTAGGTCTCCTCTACCAGGAATGCCCACTAGAGAGACTCAGCGCCCAGGGGGTGTTTACTGGGGGCTCGTCATGGAGATGCCCTCTGCCTGGCACGGATCCAGGTTCTGGGAAAGCAGGTGGTACAGTCCAGGCACAGTGAACCCCTCTCACCAGTTAGGGAGTGGTGGGAGCCCTCCTAACATCAGGATCTCAGACGCCAGCCAAGGGCCAGGGCTTTCTGGAGAGAACTGTCTCAGGTGTGCTAGGTGAGCATCTTGCTGACACTATGTGTTAGAACTTGTGTGTCAGGCTTCACACATACTACCTTGTTTACTTGTCAGCAATCCCCCGATCATTAGGTACTATTATTTTCTCCATTTGTAGAAGAAGAAAACTGAAGAACAGAGAGGCTAGGTTACTTATCTAAAGTCACTCAACTGACGGGTAGCAGATTAGGGTTTTGAAACTAGTTTGGTCTATGACTCTGCCACTATGAGGCTGCCACTCTGTGGCACTCAGCCTCCCATTCAATCCTCTGTCCACCCAGTTGAGGGTCAGCAGATGTGTGCTCCCGGACTGGCCCCAGGCTGGGCTCAGGATCAGATGTGAATGCACCTGTGAAGTCTGTTGGGTGGACAGGATGAAAGCTCAGATAAATGCAGCCTGAAGCCTTGCTGCTGCCTCTCTCAGAGTCAGATGTGCGTGTTTAGGCAGTGAAGTCATTTTCCCCCACCAATTAGGTTGGCAAAGACTGTGTGATAAATGCCCAGGGCTTAGGAGCGTTTGTGGGAACAGACACTGTCATTAGGAACGGAACTGGTATGAGCTGTTGGAAGGTAATTTTCAATTTAAATTGAGGTGATTCTTGATGTAAATTGAAACATAGGTAGGAATGTGTCCTCTTGATAGGATAACACATGTGGGCAAAGATGTTTGTTCTCAAGGATGTTTATTTCAGCAACGTTTTCAGAGCAAACATCTACGGATCATCATGTGGAGTTATGTTGTGATATCTACTGCAGACGAGCAGTGGACTAGTATAAATCCAGCAAAAGGAGGCAGGGCTGCAGAGGGTGTCATGGAAAGCAGTCTCTTAATTATGTCTAACTAGGGAAAATTGGACACAAGCATAGTGCCCCTACTTATTGTTTCCGAAGGAGAAATACTTGCAGGCATGCACACACCCACTTGACACACGTGCTTTTACATGCCTCGACCAGCTGGGCTTTTTCTATAAAGGGCCAGATAGTAGATGTTTTAGGCTTTGAGGGCTAGATGTTCTCTGTTGGAGCTGTTCAAGTCTGCCATTATAATGCAAAAGCAGGGGCTTCCCTGGTGGTCCAATGGCTAAGGCTCCGAGCTCCCAATACAGGGGGCCTGGGTTCGACCCCTGGTCAGGGAACTAGATCCCATATGCCATAACTGAAGATCCTGCATGCCTCACCTAAGACCTGACACAGCCAAATAAATAAATAAATATTTTAAAAATGCAAAAGACGCCCAAGACAAAAACATAGATGAGTGGGCGTGGCTATGTGCCAAGAGACCTATTTCGTGGATATACTGAAATGTGAGTTTCATATAATTTTCATGTTTTTCATATGGTCGTCTTTTGTTTTTCTTTCAACCATTTGAAAACCTAGGAACATCTTAGCTCCTGGACTGTAAAAAGCAGGCCTTGGTCTGGCTTTGGCCGATGGACCATAGCTTGCTGACTCCTGGTGTTGATGCTTCCTGCAGGAATACTCAAGAACCCAGAGCAGTGGTTTTTCTTGGGGGAGGAGATTAGGAAGAGGAGGGTCACAGGTTAGAGAGGGACTTTTACTTTATATACTTTTATGATTTTTAAAAACCATCTAAGAGACTTCCCTGGTGGTCCAGTGGTTAAGAATCTACCTTGCAATGCAGGGAATACAGATTTGATCTCTAGTCGGGGGACTAAGATCCCACATGCCATGGGGTAACTAAGCCCACACGCCACAAAGAAGATTCTGCATGCCACAACTAAGACCTGACACAGCCAGAAAGGAAAGAAAAAGAAGAAATACTGACTTAGAGAAACACGATGCCAGTGTTTATACAAAATAAAGAAAACCCATCTATTTATTACCCTAAAAATCATAATGTTAAGGAGACCCTTGTGAATTCTTATAGAATCAGACCTTTATGTTTAAGAAAATCCTGGTTCCCTTCCCTTTTCTACAGGTAGAGATTAGACACTGGATGTGCTTGTGCTTATTGTTCAGTCGTGTCTGACTATTTGTGACCCCATGGACTGTAGCCCACCAGGCTCCTCTGTCCTTGGGGATTCTCCAGGCAAGAATACTAGAGTGGGTTGCCATGCCCTCCTGCAGGGGATCTTCCTGACCCGGGGATCGAACCCAGGTCTCCTGCATTGCAGGTTGATTCTTTACCATCTGAGCCACCAGGGAAGCCCAAGAATACTGGAATGACAAGCCTGTTCCTTCTCCAGGGGAACTTACTGACCCAGGAATCAAACCAAGGTCTCCTGCATTGCAGGCGGTTTGTCAGCTGTGCTACCAGGGAAGCCCAGATATTGGATGAGGTGCCTTTAAAAAGTAAACCAAGTGCCAAGACGGTATCTCCAGAGGAAAACAAAAATTCGAAAATAAATTCACCCATATTCTAAGCACCCAGATGCTAGGTAGAACTGGTGCTTGGGGCTCTTGGAATTTGGAAGGGAGATGCTAAGGAAGTAGAGTACAGTCTACATGAAGATTCTTTGCTTATAAGGTTACAGTGAAAGGTACTCTAAATAGGCATAAGTAAAAAGGGCATTTATGGGCTCATGATACTGAAAGGGCAGGAGTTGGCCTGGTTTCAGGTGTGGCTTGATCCAGAGTGCAAACAAGGTTGCCCAGATCTGTGTCGGTTCCATGTTCTGTTAGATCCACCCCTCAGGGTGGCTGCAGCCTTGCACACACCACCTTCGAGGGCAGCCAGAGCCGCCTTCCCTCTCTACCCTGCAACCCCAGCTGATTTGCTCCTTGTGGCTTGTTGGTTCTGATGGGGCTGCATACATATTCCCAAACCAGTCACTGTAGCCAGAGAGAGGAAGGTTTCTGATTGACCAGGACTAAGGCACATGACTGCTTCTGGGGCTGGGGGTGGAGTTAACTCGGCCTGAACCCGACAGCACAGGTGGTCCTGTTACTGAAGGATCAGGGGATGGCTCTGGATGCCCCAGATGTCCACTGCAGGGATCCTTCTAGGCCTGACCATATCCCTGGATGGCTGTGCCCTGAAGCTTGGGTCCAGGGAGGGCAGACAAGCTGTGTCTCGCCTCTAACCTGTGGTGTCCCCTGCCTCTGCAGAGTGCGTCAATGATGATGGAGAACAGGCCCGGGATCTTGAAGCTGATCATGACCTTGGCGTTCAGCACCCTTGGCCAGCGTGCCTTCATGAACCGCACTGTTGGCGAGATCATGTGGGGCTATGATGACCCCTTAATCCACCTCATCAATCAGTACTTCCCAAACTCACTCCCCTTCAAGGGCAAGTTTGGCTTATTTGCTGAGGTAAGTGTGGCCCAGTGAGAAGTTCAGGGCCTCTGTCTTGTCCTCCACTGACACAGCCTGGAAACCAGTTACCAGCTTGCTTTTGGAGCTGGCAGAGGCCCCAGGAACTGTGGGTTGTAAATGACAGGAAATCTAACTTAAACTGGCTTAAGCCAAAGCCAGTTTCAGTTAAATTCTATTTGTTGATTTATTGGTTCATATAACTGAAAACTGTAGGGAGAGAGATTCAGGTACAGCTTGATCCAGGCTTAAATGATGTGACTGGGGCTGAGCTTAGAAGGTTGGAGGTTGGTGCTGGAAGAAAGGGGAATGGCTGCTGGGGAGGCAGGTCAAAAATATCAACTCTTGCTTTGCTCTGAGTTGCCTGCTTTTTCTTAATCTTGACCCCTCATAACCTAGTGGTGTCAGTGATTGGGATCCTGAGTCATGATCTGATGTAGAGTCAGATCCCTGACCTCTGATCCCTGACCTTGGCTCCCTCAATCACAGATTGTAAACAGCCCTCTGAGTTGCTCCAGCCTGTGCTTCCTTTTGGGGCTTTGCTGATCTGGTGTTGGGGGTAGTAGGAGGGAGAAATCATGATTCAGTTATGGGCACGTGATAGCTGCTCAGTACATTTTTGAGCAGGATGACAGGTTCTGGGTGTGTGGGTGAGTCAACAAGTTTAAGGTAAGTGACATGATTCTTGTTGAAGCAAATTGTAAACAAATGAAAGTTATTACAAATTGAGTCACATGCTTATAAACTATTTTTGGCTAGGTATAGTGGAAATCCCAAAGCAATAGTCCAGCAGTGTTGGTGTGGTGGCTTCCCACTCTTCAGGGATCTAGAATCCTACTACTCTGCTCTCCCCACCTTAGAGTGTGGTTTCCAGACTCAAGATTACTGCATGATCCAAGAGGCTGCTGGGGCACCAGCTATCACACTCACTTTCCAGGTAGCAGCAGGAAGGAAGAAGCGGTAGGGGATTTAGGGGCAGTCAGGGGAGTTGAGGACAAAGCAACATGTCCTGGCTGTTTCCCTCTTTGGGAGGGAGAAAACCAATTTCCGCTTGCTTTCCATTAGCCAGAACTAGACCTGTGGCCACACTTAGCTGCAAGGGAAGCTGGAAAATGTTAACTTATAGCTAGTATGTTGATACCCTAAGTAAGGTTTGAGTTTTGATATGAAGGAGAAAGGGGAGAATGGACTCTGGGTAGTAACTAGAAGTCTCTGATACACTTCGTTATAATTATTATGTTAGTATTCTTTTGGGTGAGCATTTATTAATCATAATAACAGCAATAATAAAAATAAAGGCTAGCATTTGGAGATGTTAATATTTCTTAGGCACTGTCCTCAACCGTTTTTACACATTAGGTCTTTTAATACTCCCAGTGTCTCTTTGTAGTGGTGTCTGTTACTGTCTCTTTATACTGGCTGAAGTTTGGGCTCTTTTTTTTTTTTTTTAAAGTTTGGGCTCTAGAAGCTCTGAATGGACAAGTGACAGGGCACACAGATATTAGGAAGCTAGAGCAGGCTTTGAATTTAGGCCCTGTTGGCTTGCCCAGTCAGTAATCAATGTATCTATTTGGCCAGTAAACAACCCCTATTGAGTTCCTCACGGGTGCTGTACCTTACATTATACAGCATCTTCAGAGGTAAAAGGGTGCCTTCTAAATTTTACCCAGCGGTCACTCATTTTTTGTGTGTGCTTTGCACAGTTTTGATAAACATCAAGTCCTCTTTGCCTCTATGTTTCAGGGTAGGCCAGGTTAAGCAGCCCCCAGATCTCCATGGCTTAGAATAGCAAAAGGTTTATTTCTTACTTGTATGCCAGGTCTAGTGTGGGTGACCAGGGCTCCTCTGCTCTTTGTGGTCACTCAGGGACCCAGGCTGAGGGAGGCTTCCGCTGGATACATGCTTCTCCAGTCTCGATTGCAATGATAGAAAGCACAGTGAAATTTGCATGCACCACCTCTTAAAGCTCCCACCTGGAAGTGACATTATCACTTCTCTCCTTTCTCATTGATTGTTTTCACTGATTGAAGAGGTCACGTGGCCATGCTTTCTTTTAATTTGGGGAATGGGATGGGGTGACCCCACCAATTCACCTGAGAGGAGAACCAGACTCTCCTGGAGTCAGGAAGGGAAAATGGGACGTTTTCTAGGACGGATGTGGTCTTCAGAGGAGTGTCCCTCCTAGAAAGCCCCCAAGTCCTCCTCCTCTTGACTCTCCCAATGCTGGGCTTGCAGCGGTGAACAAGACAATGAGGCCCCCATTCTCTGGGTGAAGGGGAAGCAGCCTGTGGGTGGGCCTGAGTATAGACTCGCATGTCCTTTAGCTCCATCCTGGGGCTTAAAGATGTCATTCTCTGCCGTTGTCTGCAGCTGAACAACTCCGATTCTGGACTCTTCACCGTGTTCACAGGGGTCAAAGACTTCAGCAGGATCCACCTCGTGGACAAGTGGAATGGAGTCAGCAAGGTGAAGGCAAGAGGCGACAGCCACCCTATGCAGGGACCGGTGGGGGTGGCAAGGGCTGGGATCCACCGCCCAGAGTGCCTCCTTCTCTTAAAACAGGAGGTTGGGATTGACATGTACACACTGCTATATTTAAAACAGGTAACCAACGAGGATCTCCTGTGTAGCACAGGGAGTGCTGCTCAATATTCCTTAATAACCTAAAAGGGAAAAGAATTTGAAAAAGAATAGATACATGTGTATGTAAAATGGAATCACTTTGCCGTACACCTGAAACTAACACATTATAAATCAACTATGCTTCAATTAAAGAAAGAAAACAACACAGAGGAAGGGATTGCATCTGTCGGGGAGATGCTCTTGAGTCCTGGACCCTACCTATGTTTAAGGCTCAGCTAGGACTTTCTAGGTGGCTTAGCGTAAACAATGTGCCTGCCAAGCAGGAAATCCCTGGAGGAGGAAATGGTAACCTGCTCCAGTTCTCTTTCTTGTCTGAAAAATCCCATGGACAAAGGAGCCTAGTGTGCTGGGGTCCATGAGGGTGCAGAGTCAGACGTGACTGAGCAAGCAGGCAAAGCCTCAACTAGGACTTTCCTGGCGTCCCGGTGGTTAAGACTCTGCCCTTCCACTGCAGCGGGGGTGGGTTCGATCCCTCCTGAGGGAAGTTCTGTCCATGTGTCCCAAGGTGCAGCCAAAACGAAACAAAAGGAAAACTAGTTCTTGGTTCCCAGTGGGTGGGTGGGGCATATGATTTATTTAGCACCTAATGTATGCTAGGAACCACATTGTTTCCTTTGGTGCTTCACTTAAAAGAATGCTTCAAATATTACACTGAAGATATAGCCATCCGTTGCACTGAAAGATTGTTGAGTTAAAAAAAAAATTGTGCCAGATACACAGGAAGACATTCACTTTAAAAAATAAAATAATAGAGACAGATATAAAGTGCACTTTGTACGTCTTCACACGTCCAGCCCCATTCCCACCCAAACTACAGAGGAAACCCACAGTTAATCAGTATTGGATATATTCTTCCTGTGTATTTTTATCCATTTGAGGTGCGATTTTTTTTTTCTTCTAGGAGCAGAATAAAATCATACTATGAACATTATTTTGCAACTTGCTTTTTTCACCTGAGCAGCCTTTCTTCATTTCTCATGAAAATGATTATGTAGTGGTGGTGCCCACATCTTCCAAACGCTCATCAGGGTGATGGTTGCAGAGACTGGACGGCTGGGGACAGGTTATCCCCCATCAGGGCTGGACTGAGAGGATTACCATCGCAGCCAGTAATAACCATTCTGCATGGACACTGTTGAAATTCTCTTTAGCTTGCTTTCTCAAGATAAAAATGTACCGGGACTTCCCTGGTGGTCCAGTGGTTAGGACTCTGCGCTTCCACTCCAGGGGGCCCGGGTTCAGTCTCTGGTTGGGGAATTAAGATCCCACATGCAGCGTGGTGTGGCCAAAATATGTGTGTGTGTGTGTGTGTGTGTGTGTGCATGTTGTGTTGTGTGTGTATGTTGATGTTGTTTAGTCTCTAAGTCATGGTCAATTCTTTTGCAACCGCATGGACTGTACCCACCAGGCTCCTCTGTCCATTGGATTTCCCAGGCAAGAATACCTGAGTGGGTTGTCAATTCCTTCTCCAGAGGTTCTTCCCGACCAAGGGATCAAACCCGTGTCTCCTGCATTGGCAGGTGGATTCCCTACCACTGAACCTCCAGGGAGGCCCAATATGATGTATACACACACACACACACACACACACACACACACACACACACACACACACGCGTGCGCGCGCGAATGAACATATGCTTAAAAACCTACTAGGACAGATGGGTAAAAAGTGAGAAGTCTGTTTTTTTCTGTCTGAGTGTCATTCTCTAGAAGCAGCTACTGTTTTGCAATCTCCTGGTGGCGACCATCATGATTTTAAACGTTTTACTTGGGGCTACCTTCTGACTTGATCTGTTTTGACGACGTGCCTGCTTACTTCCTGTCTGAGAGGCGATGACATCTGTCTCCCCCGCCCACTGTGCTCCTTGGAGGCCTGAGTGACAGGTCCATTTTACAGATGAAGTTACTGAGTCCCCAGCAAAGTTGTACATTCAGGGATCCACGGTTAGGGAATGGGGAACTGCCATGGACAGTCTGTTTGGCTGTCTGTCTACACAGCCTGATCTCCTTGCACCAGGACGTCTATCCAGGACTGGCTTCTCTCAATTGGGTGGTGACTTCACACGGTGTGTGAAGTCGGAGCTCCAAGTCACCTGGGCAGTGTCCAAGTCTTTATGAGTCCTTGCTTGACTAAGAGGCCGTGTTTAAATACTTCCCCACAGGTCAACTTCTGGCATTCCGATCAGTGCAACATGATTAACGGAACTTCCGGGCAGATGTGGGCACCATTTATGACCCCTGAATCCTCGCTGGAATTCTACAGCCCCGAGGCCTGCCGGTAATCGCCCTGATGTGTGACATTCCGGGCCTCCTGGGAAGTCTGCCTTGTGGATGCTCAGAGCCGAACCAAGTGGCTTGTGGTGTGTGCTTGGAGAGCGCCTGGCTCTTCTGCACGTCCGCTGGCCCCTGGCGCCATCTTGAATTCTCTTTGGCTGCACCATGAAGAGCCGAACTCCAACTCCTGGTGCTTTTGCAAGGCCCGGGGAAGCTGCTGGTGGTTGTTGGGGCTTGGTGGTGGTGATGGACAGGAAATGGGCAAGATGGCAAGGGGCCATGGAATAAGGCAATGATGGGCTCCCTGTGCCAGCTGCCCTGTTTCCAGTTGGGTGCTGAGAAGCCTGGATGCCTCGCTCGCAGTCCCTCCACTTTCCAGAGTACAGCCTCGGAGGTCAGCTTGGGGCTAAACAATTCCAGTCGCCCCGGCAGAGTGGCGAGAAGAGACAGCGGCTTCTAGAGCCCTTCTCTGGGTGTTTCCCTGTCCTCGGCTCCTCTGTTGAAGCTACTCTGGAAGAATCCTTTGCTTGGGATTTCACTGATGTGAACTCAAGAGACTCACCTGCCACCCTAGCAGATCTTGACACAGCCCTGTCTGCGCGAGGCGCTGGGGTCCTGGCAGAGAGAGGATGGCCGGGTTCTTGTTCCCTGGGGGTTGTGTCCTGGCTGGGGACTCAGGCCCATGGACCCGCAGGGGAGGGTCAGAGAGTGGAGGTGTTTTTATTCTGTGTGTGTTCACTTCCTGAAATTAGAAATTTCAACTTAGAGAAGCGTTCCCAGAAAGTGCAGTCTTCTCTGCATTTGTTGTTGTTTAAAACGTTGCTAAGTTGTGTTCGATTCTTTTGTGACCCCAGAGACTGTAGCCTGCCAGGCTCCTCTGTCCTTGGGATTCTCCAGGCAAGAATACTGGAGTGGGTTGCCATTTCCTTCTCTAGGAGATCTTCCTGACCCAGGGATTGAACCCTCATCTCCTACATTTCCTGCTTGGCAGGTGGATTCTTTACTGCGGAGCCACGAGGGAAGCCGTGTCTCTGCATTCCCTTCTCCAGTTTCCCTGATTGTTTCTTTTGCCCCATCAGCTTTATCCTTCTCACTTCTCTCTCTCCTTGTCTCTCTCCTTCCCTCCCTCTCTTCTTTGTGGACCCTTTGAGAGTATGTTGGACACCTAAATACTTCAGTGGGTGTTTTCTAAAAACAAGGGCATTTCCTTATGTAACCACATCACACCACCATAATGAGATAATTTAGATAATTTAGGTCAATTTAGATAATTGACCTGATACTATTGTCTAGGGCGGTAGTCTTCAATAAAAATATAATACAAGTCCCATACACAATTTTAAATTTTCTAGAGGCTGCATTAAAGAAAAATCAGTTAAAGTCATTTAATGATGTTTTATTGGACCCAGGAGATCCAAAATGGTATCATTTCACAGGGGGTAAACAAATGTAAAATACTAAAGATGGACTTGCCTGGGAGTCTAGTGGTTGAGACTCCACACTTCCACTGCAGGGGGCATGGGTTCTGTCCCTGGCTAGGGAAGTTCCACATACTGTGCAGTGTGGCAAAAAAAAAAAAGAGAAAAAATATTGAAGAGCTGTTTTCCATTGTTTGGGGGTATCAAGCCATAGGAATCTGGAGTGTATTTGACACAGCCACATCCCAAATTGGCCTGGCCCCATTTCAAGGGCTCTAAGGCCACGTATGCTGAGTGGACCCTGCGAATAGGACAGGTGGGGTGGTTCTGATCCACAGGCCATGTTCAAGTTTAGAAGCGCCTTTGAGAAATATGGCAGGGTGAACGGAAAGAGGGTGAATGGGGGTGGGTTATGGTGCTGCTCCCTGCAGAGGTGACAGCCGAAACGGGACCTGAGTGAAGAACTGAAGTCTGATGTGGGAATAAGAGGGAGGAACATTCCAGACACTGGGAGCAGCAGGTACAAAGGCCCTGGGGCAGGAGGGAGCATGTTGGAGGAATAGCCAGAGGGCCCGAGGGGTACAGTACACGGTGTTGTTGGGTTATTGTTCAGTCGCTAAAGTTGTGTCCGACTCTTTGCGACCCCATGGACTGCAGCATGCCAGCTTCCTCTGTCCTTCACCATCTCCCAGAGTTTGTTCACATTCATGTCCATTGAATCAGTGATGCTGTCTAACTATCTCATCCTCTGCTGCCCCTTCTCCTTTTGCTTTCAGTCTCTTTCCCAGCATCAGGGTCTTTTCCAGTGAGTTAGCTGTTTGCATCAGGTGGCTGAAGTATTGGAGCTTCGGCATCAGTCCTTCCAGTGAATATTCAGGGTGGATTTCCTTTAGGATTGACTGGTTTGATCTCCTTGCAGTCCAAGGGACTCTCAAGAGTCTTCTTCAGTTAGCAGGGGCTGAATCCTATAGAAGCTTGTGGCCATGGTGATGACGTTGGATTTTATTCTAGATTAGACTGGAAGCAGTTGCAGTCTTACGTGGGGTTGTGATATATTTTGTCCATGTTTTAAAGCTTGTGGAGAATGGACTGGTGTAGGTGGTAGAGGCAGGGAGGCACATAAGGAGGTTGTTGTAATTTGCCAGGGAGAGATGGTTCAAACTGGGACACGGTGGGGGGGGGGGGGGTGGCCGTGCCCGTGGGGAGTGAGTTTACTCAGGCCACCCAGTTCCGGCCACCGCCTTCTGGGATGTCATCCTACATCATCTGTCCCTGCAGGTCCATGAAGCTCATCTACAAGGAGCAGGGGATGTTTGGAGGCATCCCCACCTTTCGCTTCGTGGCTCCCAACACCTTATTTGCCAACGGGTCCGTCTACCCACCCAACGAGGGCTTCTGCCCGTGCCGGGAGTCCGGAATCCAAAACGTCAGCACCTGCAGGTTCAGTATGTGTCATCCCTGATGGGAGGGCGGGAGGGTGTGGCCCATGATGAGGGGTTTATCTGCCTCTTTAATTCCTGGCCTCTGTACCCTCGATAATTCCATTTGTCCAGAGATAATGAGGGCAGGAAGATAACTCAAAAAAAAAAAATATGCCATGTGTATCTGTTGCTGTCGTAATAAATTCCCACAAACTTGGTGGCCTGGAATAGCACAGGTTTATGATCTTAAGCACTCCTGTGGTTCAGAAGTCCGACACCGGCCTCCCCAGGCTAAGAGCTAGGTGTCAGCAGGCTGCTTTCCTTTCTGGAGGTGGAAGGGATGGCTTTGTTTCCTTGCCTTTTCCAGCTTCTAGTTTTTGTTGTTCAGTCACTCAGGCAT
Organism: Cervus elaphus; assembly: GCF_910594005.1. Taxonomy (NCBI): domain Eukaryota; kingdom Metazoa; phylum Chordata; class Mammalia; order Artiodactyla; family Cervidae; genus Cervus; species Cervus elaphus. Next base: position 21,532,423 of record NC_057819.1, on the reverse strand, counting down.
GTCCGGCTCTTTGCAACCTCATGGACTGCAGCACTCCAGGCTCCTCTGTCCTTCACTGTCTCCCATTCATGTCCATTGAGTCGGTGATGGTATCTAACCATCTTATCCTCTGCCACCCCCTTCTCCTCCTGCCCTCAATCATTCCCAGCATCAGGGTATTTTCCAGTGAGTCAGCTTTTCACATCAGGTGGCCAAAGTATTGGAGCTTCAGCTTCAGCATCAGTCAATGAATATTCAGGACTGATTTCCTTCATTATTGACTAATTTGATCTCCTTGCATTCCAAGGGACTCTCAAGAGTCTTCTCCAGCACCACAGTTCCAAAGTATCAATTCTTCGGCTCTCAGCCTTTTTTATGGTCCAACTCTTACATCCGTACATGACTACTGGAAAAACCATAGCTTTGACTAGATGGACCTTTGTTGGCAAAGTGATGTCTCTGCTTTTTAATACCTTGTCTCGGTTTGTCATAGCTTTCCTTCCAAGGGGCAAGCATCTTTTAATTTCAAGGCTGCAGTCACCATCCGCAGTGACTTGGAGCCCCAGAAAAAAAAATCTGTCACAGCTTCCAGCTTCCAGAGACCCCTAGAATTCCTTGCTCAGGGTTCCCTTCCTCCGTTTTCAAAACCAGCAACATCACAGCTCTCTGATCCCACTCCTGTGGTCACATCTCTTTTTCTGATGCTTTTGGGCTTCCCTTTTCCAGTTTTAAGGGCCCTGGAGACTATATCTGGCCCACCTGGATAATCTAGGCCACACTCCTATTTTAAGCCGATTAGCAGCCCTCATCCCTCCTGTAGCCTAATTCCCTTTGTAACCTTTGTAATCCACAGGTCCCAGGGGTTAGGAAGCAGACATCTTTGGGAAGGGCATCATTCTGCCTCCCCGGCCACGATAGGTAGCTTAAAAATGAGGCATCGTAGGGAAGACCTTTTCCCTCATCTGGGGTGGAAAGGAAGCTGGCAATAGCCTGAGTTCCACAAATCTTGTTCAGTGTGGGACTTCCCTGGCTGTCCAGTGGTTAAGGCTCTGCGCTTCTGCTGCACGGGGCTTGGGTTCGATCCTTGATCAGGGAACTAAGATCCAGCATGCCTGTCGCACCGCATGGCAAAAAAACCAATAAATAAATAAGTTAAAAAAAAATCTTGTTCAGCGGTGTGCGGTTACCGGCTCGGGTGTGGTCACTGGTGCTGCCACATCCTCACTGTTTTCTGGTTGGGCGCCAGCCCTTGAGGCACCCCGCCTCACGTGCTTACTGTGGAGACTTGGATATCAGAGCAGCTTCCCTCTCCTGACCCTCCTCCAGGTCACTGGCAAGCCCGGCCTTCAGATTAATTCCTGAGTCCTTCCTCTCTTCCGGCTGCCTCATGGTCCAGGGCCCTTCAGTTGGCCTTCCTCTTGCATTGTGGCTACCCTGTGTGCCAACCATTTCTCAGACTTCCCAGTGTGTTCCCCTTATGTGGCTATTTAAACTGAAATCGGTGACTTCCCTGGCACTCCGGTGGTTAAGGCTTCCACTCCAAGGGGTATGGGTTCGATCCCTGGTCAAGGAACTAAGATCCTGCATATGGCATGACGTGGCCGGGAAAAAAAAAAAAAAGAAATAAATAAATTGAAATTGGTTTGATTGAAATCAAATTTAAAAAGCAGTGCCTTATTGCACTGGCCATATTTCAGATGGTCCCCACCCACATGTGCCGAGTCGAATGACTGTCCCATGGGATGACAGTGCAGCAAGAGAACATTTTCATTATTGTAGAAAGTTCTGTTGGACACGGTTCCAGCCAGCCGCCCAGGGGGCCTTTCTGAGGCTCCCAAACGGCACCCAGCCGTTTGCTTTAAGTGTCTAACCCATGCGGGTAGAGCGAAGTCCTTACAGAGGCCCCAGTGTTGTCCGGATGTGGCCTCTGCCGGTCTCTCTAATGTCATTTCTCCCCATAGTTTCCCCTTAACTATTCTTTAGCCCCGCTGCCTTTGCCCTCTTTCTAAGATATATCTAGTTTGGTCCTGCCTCAGGGCTTTTGTATCAGCTATTCCCCAGGCTGCTGTAGATCTCTCTGGATCTTTCCCTCACCCCCTCCTGTTCTGTCCCAATGCCACCTCCTCCAGCAGGCCTGCTCTGATTTCCCACTCTAAAGTTGCTCTCCCCACCCCACCTCCCAGATACTCTCTGTCTTTCCACCCTTTGTTGTCTTCCCGGTGCTCATCACCCCCTGAAATCACCGGAAGTGTCTCCACTGAACTGTAAGCACTGCAGGCAGGCCTGTGTCCTCAGCTTCTGGAATTGTGCTCGGTATGTAGTGGGGACTCACGCAGTGTGTAAACATATGGATGTGTGGGTGTATCCTACTTAGGAAATTGAGGCTCAAGGCTGGGCTGTGACTGAGCTCACAGGGCTGGTAGGACAAGAAGCCGTTCCTCATCTTTCTAGGTCTTGTCTTTTGGGGCCTGTTTGATTAGAGCCATGTTGTCAGCTGGAGATGGGGATTTGGGAGGGGTTGTTTGCAGGAGGGTTGGGAGGAGGGACTGTCAGCAGGTTGGGTGGTTTCCCCAAGTGCAGGCAGAATGAGGTACTTCATGGGCAACGTTTGAAGCTGGGACCTGGAAGTGCCCACCTCTGCCATGGCCTTTTCTGGCCCTCCTGCCCTTTCCCTCTGTTTGCTTCTTTCTTCACTGGTGTCTATGGGAATTTCTGCCTGTAGGGGAGCTGACAGTGCAGACCTGGTAGGCTGTGTGCTACACAGTTGCCATAGCAAGTGGCAGATGCTATACCAGCCTGATTAGGCCGTAAAGGGCACTTCTTGGTTTATCTTTGTATTAGGCATGGCTCCAGAGCTCAGCTGTGGTCCGAAGCTGCCTTTTGCCATGGGCCAGCTTGATTTTCCTCTGGACTGGTTTCATTGCCAGGCAGGCTTTTGGCTCCAGGGTCCAGGCTCACCTCCTCCCAGCAGAAAGGGGGCCACTGGGTCTTCTGTATTCCAGCAAAGGTGCCAGAGTTTGCTCTGATTGGGCTGGCTTTTATCACATGACTGGCTGTGAACCAATCAGTGGCCAAGGATGGGCTGTGCGGATTGGCCAGGCTGTATCACATGCTCAGCCCCTGGTTCAGTGAGTGGAGCCAGCACCCACATGGCAAGAGGTTGAAAGTAGGGGAGGGGCTTAATTGAAGCATAGGTTCCAGGAGATTGTGCATAGTAGGCAGCAGAAACAATATATCCATCCACTGCCAAGGGCTAGGCTTGAAAATTACACTGCCTCATCTTAGCACATGTGCCAAAAGAACTTCAGAAGTGCAAGGGAATTATATATGCATTATGTAAATACAATTTTTTTCTTTTATGTTGAAATAGACATGTATACAAGAAAGATACCCAACTGACACATGCACTTTGAAAGTCCACAAAGGGATGCAGAAAGAGAGCAGGAGTGATCCTCTCAGTCGCTGGCCTCACATCCAGCACCACGGCTTTGCCTGCCGTGGTCTTTATCTAAATGGAGTCATAAAGCATATATTTCTTTTTCTCTATTTCTGGCTTCTTTCACCCATTTGCAAACTGGTGAAGTCTGCCCCCGTTGTTGCGAGTGCTCTTTTCATTGCTGTATAGTATTTCAGTGGGACCACACTTCCATTTCCTTACCTCTTTTACTGTTCATGGGCATCCAGTAAGGTTCTGCTCATTGATCATGACCCTAGTAGTGCTAGGAACGTTCTCATACATGTCTTTGGGTGCACTTGTGTGTGTATTTCTGTGGCATTTTATCTGAAGATAAGAAATACCCACTCATTTCACTTTCTGGGCCTTGAGGAGTTCTTGGACTCAGAACTGTCTCTCCTCCAACCTCCATGCTGTGTAAGGTCCTGAGACTTGTTCACTAGAACCCCTTAATTGTAATCCACGGTGATCCTGGGCAATTAGGTCTGGTTAGATGTGTCGTAAAGCCATAAATTAATTACCACTTATTACCTGGGCGTTGTCTCTCTCAATCTGTTTGGAAGTAAAATAGAAAAAACACATACATGCATACATGCTATTAAAAAACCAAGCAAGCTGAAGCAAGAGCAGGTGATGGCAAATTGGTCTAGCCCATCTCAGTCTCCCCGCAGCCTTGCAGGCATGATGGAGCTTGTTTTGAGGTTCATCATCTTCTAGGGCCTGGCTTAGTGACTGCTTCCCTTACCGAGGGGGAGGGGTTCCTCGTGTGTTTGCTCTGTTGATCTCCTCTCACAGTAGAGATGGGAGAATGGGAAACAAGGTTTTTCAAATTGTGAAATGTTGTCCTTGGTGGTGCCTAAGACCTCAAAGATCCAAGGAGGCAGCTTTAAATAAAATTGACTTACATGGTACGAGGGGGGCTTCTTGGGTGGCTCAAGTGGTAAAGAACCCACCTGCCAATGCATGAGATGCAAGAGAGGAGGTTTCAGTCCTTGGCTCGGGAAGATCCCCTGGAGAAGGAAATGGCAACCTGCTCCAGTATTCTTGCCTGGAAAATCCCATGGACAGAGGAGCCTGGTGGGCTACAGTCCATGGGGTCACAAAGAGTCGGACACAACTGAGCATGTGTGTGCACGCGCGCGCACACACCCACACAGACACAGTGAGATAGGGCTTCTGTTTTCCATCCTTTTTGTCCTCCTGATTATCTCCAGGGGAAAGTGTTGGTGCTAAGAGGGCTTGAGTGCCATTCTAACACTCATCTCTCCCTTTTGACAGAGAAAGAGCAAGTCTCACGGTGCCAGCCTCTTTTTTTTCGTGTAGGTAACAGTCTCTGGATAGAATCTACAGCATTCATTTGTTCACATTGTATTTATTCCTGGATTTATTTTCTAATTCCAGCAAGTGTTTACCAGTTATGCTTCGGATAGCAAGCGTCTTTAAAATATAGCTGTTGAAATAAAGCAATAGCAGCTGCTTCAAAGAAGCACATTATGTAACAGTGAAGGGGGTATCCGGATATGGCAACACATCAGAGAGACACTGGGAAGAATAAATTAATGTTGAGAAACTTGAAGGCAGTGGATGGAAAAGGACTCTGGGAAAAATGAAGTCAGACAGCAGTGAAATCCCAGCTTTTATTTTAAACTGGTGCTTGGCTTTGCTAAGAAAAGCAGAAAGAATCTAGACATTTGAGGTTGCCAGACACACATAAGCAGTAATGTGGGTCACCTGGCTGGCAGTCCATGGGCTGCTGGTTTTAGGGGAGGAGGCCTTTTGAGTTTTGGTCTTTCTCTTTTTCGTATCAAGGTGAAGTCCATGTAATATCCAGTTAACCATTTTAAAGTTCACGATTCAGTGACATTGAGAACATTCAAAATGTCGTGCAGCCTCCACCACAGTCCAGTTCCAGAGTATTCTCATCAGCCCCAGAGGAGCCCCTGTACCCCTTAGCACTCACTCCCCATCTTTCCTCTCCCCGGCCCCTGTCACCGCCAGTCTGCTCTGACTCTGTGATTTGCCCATTCTTGACCATCACCAGTTTCTAAGAGAGGCTTATTCTTTTCCTCCTTGACTCATTGTCCATCAGGCTTGTTGTCTGTTGTCCTGAGCACATGAGGATGCCGTGGTGTTTGCCTCGCTTGGTCGGGTGATGGAGAGGTTCAGCTTCGGGTGTCTGGGTGTGAATTTCTCACTCGGAGGGACCCGAGTCAGTCTCTGTCCTCACACACTGGCGTCCATCCCACAGACCCGCTGCTGGGAGAGGAGGAACAGAGCAGGTGTGTCTTCTCCCCTCCCGAGGACATTAGGGAGACCTGAGGTGTGCACACCCGAACAGCTCTGATCATTGCATTGCCTGCAGAAGACAGTCCGGGCTGCTTGGCTTGGCAATCCAGAGGCCCTTCCTCTCACCCAAGTTCAAGTCTTTCTATCCTCAGTTCCCATCATTCCCTCCAGGCACTGTCTGCTCCATACGCACTGTGCATTTTCTCACCTCCTTGCATTGGCCCCTGCCATCCCCTCACCTGGAATGCCATCCCCTGACCTTCTCTGCCGGCGTCTTTGAGCCAGCATCTTCTCCTTGCCTTAATTTCTCCCCCTTTACCATTCTTACGGCGCTGAGCTTGTCCCTTGCTGGGTGGGTTCCAGTTCCTGGTGCCTCTTGGGTGCTTGGTAAATAATTACACACTGAGTGAGTTCTGTCTAGTTATTGTTGTTTGCATCTTGTCATCATCACGAGGTGGGTGCCCTGCGGGCAGTGGCTGTGTTTTCATCGCCTGTGCATCCCTTCACCCAGCTCAGGGCTTGACGTGAGCAGGTCTCTGGATGTGCAAACGTGCTGCCTTTGTCTGACACCCCCTCTCTGCCCCTTTGCTTTCCAGATGCACCCTTGTTTCTCTCCCATCCTCACTTCTACAACGCTGACCCAGTCCTGGCAGAGGCAGTGTCTGGCCTCCATCCTAACCCAAAAGAACATTCCTTGTTCCTGGACATCCACCCGGTGAGCCCCTGCCTGTCAGCCTTTGGGTGGGGGTGGGGGAGATTTCTGTTTGGTGCACACTCAACTTTCTCCTCTCCCCACCAGGCACCAGGCTGTTCCAGGGTGGGGGGGATGGGAAGCCTGGGTTTCTTTGGCATTGATAGTTTCTAGGCTATCAAGTCATCAAAGTTTGCCCCGACTCCATAGTGCAAGGACTTTATTATCTCTTTATAAGGGAATTGTCTCTATAAAAAGATCATAACACAGTAAATTAATTAGGAATTATCAACCTGTAAATTAGCCAGAGGCAGCCCTCTGGCTGTGCCAACATGCCATAAAGATCTTTAGGTACCGACAAGAACCTGGAACGTCTTGCAGATAAACTGGGCTCTGGGGAATTTGTCCTGTGTGATGTTTTGTCTACAAACAGGGACCAGGAGGCTATCAGACCTGCACTTGTGACCCTCCCGTGGACATGTCTTTACCCTGTTGCTTCTTCTCTTAGGGCCTCCATTCACTGCAAATTTGCCCATTTGGACTTGGTGGCTTTATCATTAATTAAAAAAATTCTTTGGGTTTCTGTTTCTGGAGTGGACATTTGTGGTCTCCCCCCCATAGGCCTTTTTGGAAGCTCTTCTTCTTGGTGCTTTTCCATGCTGTTTTCCTTGATACTACTCAGATTTTCTTAGCCACTGACTCAACTCACAGCCCCTAGCACTCCACCTTCTAGCTCTCTCTCTTTTGTTTTTTCACTGAAAATCCAGACTGGGAATTCCCTGGCTGTCCAGTGGTTAGGACTCCATGCTTTCGCTGCCGAGGGTGTGTCTTCAATCCCTAGCTGGGGAACGAAGATCCCGAAAATTATGTGGCTTGGCCAAATTAATAAAATAAAATAAATCTGGGTTAGTGAAGTCAGCCATGCTTGCACACATTTCACATTCATATTTCTAGAATGCTCATTATGCTATTATTATAGACATAATCCTATTCATTTAATTTTCACAATAATCAGAGAGGTGGGCATTGCTATTCCCATTTTACAGATGGGTAAACTGCAGCCCAAAGAGGTTAAGTGCTCCAACTAGTAAATGGGGTTCTTGTCCCCATCAGGGAAAGAGCTGTTCTGTCTTGTTAATTGCTTGAATTCTAGTGGTTAGCACAGAAGTACTTGTATTTCAGTAAACATGGGTTTGATTTACTGAGATCCTAGTGGTTGAGAGTGAGTAAGGGATAAGACTGACTTCAAACATAGGTCTTCTTTTTTAATTAAATTTTTTTTTATTATTTCAAAATGTTTTTTCTTTAAATCTGAGTATCATTTGCATATGTCTGTTTCTTAAAAAATTAATATGCTTTGTTTTTTGTTGTTGTTCTGTTTTTTGTTTGACTGCGTGGGATCTTAGTTCCCATGACCAGGGATCAAACCCTTGCCCTCTGCAGTGGAAGTACAGAGTCTTAACCACTGAGCCTCCAGGGAAGTCCCTACTTTGTTTTTGTTTTTTTTTTGTTTTTTAGATGAGTTTTAGGCCTGCAGATAAAGTGAGCAGGAAATACAGAGTTCCTAGACCTTGTTTTCCCCTGGCACGAAGTTTGTTACAGTTGATGAATGAATGTTATTATTAACTAAAGTCAGTAGCTTACATTACGCTTCACTCTGTGTTGTTCAGGTTTATGGGTTTTGACAAATGCATGATGACCTGTGTCCACCATTCAGTCTCCTGAGTGGCTTCACTGCCTTCGGAATCCTGTGTGTTCCATCCATTTATCCCCCGACTACCTTCTATTTTCACTCCCATCTAACCCTTGGCAGCAGCTGATCTTTTCTATCTCTATAGTTCTGCCTTTTCCAGAATGTCACATAGTTGGAACCATCGAGTATACAGCCTTTAAAAAAAAAAATTGAAGCATAATGAATATACCACGTTATTTAAGCAACAAGTGTTATAATGAATATACCACGTTATTTAAGCAACCAGTGTTATAATGAATATACCACATTATTTAAGCGACAAGTGTTATAATGAATATACCACATTATTTAAGCAACAAGTGTATATGATATGTGCTTGTGTCTGACTCTTTGCGGCCCCATGGAGTGTAGTCTGCCAGGCTCCTCTGTCCATGCGATTTCCCAGGCAAGAACATTGGAGTAGGTTCCCATTTCCTCCTCCAGGAGATCTTCCAGACCCAGGGATCAAACCTGGATCTTCTGCATTGGCAGGCAGATTCTCTACCACTGAGTCTCCTGGGAAGCCCCAGTATATAATACAGTGATTCACAATGTTTAAAGCTTATACTCCACTTATAGTTACTTAATTTAAAATATTGACTATATAAACAGGTCTTTTAATGCCCACTACCTTCTGTCCTGTATTAATATACAGTTGATGAAGTGGGTATTAATGAATTAAGTTGATCATAATTAATTAATATGATTCTATTACATGTCCTAGATTAAATTCAGTCTTTATTGTTAGACTTGTTAAGGCTTTTCCATATTGTCTTAAACTTTTAACCAGTTTTTAAAAGGTTTTTATTAGGGACTTCCCTGGTGGTCCTTTGGTTAAGGCTCTGCACTCCCAATGCAAGTGACACAGGTTTGATCCCTGGTCAGGGAACTGAGATCCCATGTGCCATGTGGTATGGCCAAAAGAAAAAAACAAAGACTTTTATTAGAAAGCTAACAAATGGTTTTCCACTTTATTTTTTAGTTCGTTCGTTTCACTGCTTCTCTCTCTCCATTCCTTTCTTTCTCTCCGCTGACTTTTCTCTGTTCTCACTGGTGACTTTCATTTTAGTGTATGGACTTTCTTTTTCTCTGCCACATTGAGAAAGAAACAGTTAAGTCTGGGAGGCTGGAGAGGTGCAAACAGTTGTTTTGCAGCAGTGCATCAGCAGATGCAGAAGTAGGCTTCTCCTAGTTCTCATTTCAGGCCAGAGGCAGACAGGGAGAGGAAGTGGCCTCGGATTTGTTGATTTGGGGAGGATGAGCGTGGGGGTGGATCTGCTGATTTCTGATCTCATTAGTTTTGAAAACAGAATGTCTCCTGGAAGCGGCTACTCTGTTGCCTGTGTTTATGCTCCTGAAACCAGGGGAGGGAGACCCTTGACAGGTGTGGGCTCATGGGGCAAATTCTGTTCTCTGGGGTTGGGAGGAGGGGGAGAGGCAGGGCTTTGCTCGAGAAGAGGTGGCCAGACAGCAGCTGGAGGGACAACCGGGGAGGGAAGGAGACACATTTCCTGGGGAAGGAAGTGGCCCGAGTAGAGACCCCAGCGTGTAGAGTCTGGAGAGCAGGATGTGTCGGGGTCTACAGGATCACCCTCAAGTGGGAGGATTTGCTGGAAGGACTCCCAGGACCCGGCAGGTAGTCACACTCACTTCTGTGATGAGTCACAGCGAAGGACAGAAAGCAGAGTCAGTAAAGGGGGCGGCACGTGCGGTGAAGGCTGCGGGAACCAGGCACAGGCTCCCAGAGCCTTCTCCTGGGGGGTCACACCGGGCAAACGTCGCTCCCCGTGTGAGGTGTCCTCAACCAGGGACGCCCAGTCAAGACTCAGCACCCAGGGTGTTTATTGCGGGCACCCTCTGCCTGGCATGGACTCCAGACTCCAGGAAGGAAAGCAGGTGTCAGCATAAACTAAACTGTTTTACAAACCCTCTAGGCCAGGGAGTCCCTCTTATCTGTCAGGGAGAGGTGGGAGCCCCCTGAAATCCAGGATCCCAGAGGCCAGACGGGGGCCACCATTCCAGGAGGGCAGCCTCAGGCCCACTGGATGAACGCTTTTTCAAACACGGGGGATCTTGCTCACATCCTGCCAGGTTCTCAAGTTCAAACTCTCCCCAGTCATGGGAGCGTGGCCTTTGGCCAGTTCCTCTGTGCCCTGGGGCCCCAGAAGACCTGAGGATGCCAGGCTACGCTGGAAGACAATGCCTGTTCCCACTGGTGTCTGTGATAACAACACAGCGTTTATGGCCCTGAGTGTGGCTGTCTTGCATCCCTGACTTTGCCCTTGCAGAAACCCTGTGAGGTGGGCAGAGCTGTCTCCACTTTTCAGATGAGAAAGAGTCTCAGCTGAGAAGCAGCAGTCTGTCCTCAAACCTAGGTTCCTTTCCATTCTCATTTCCTTTCTTTAAAAAAATTTATTTGGCTGCACTGGGTCTTAGGTGCATCATGTGGGATCCTTCATGGTACACAGATTGTCTAGTTGTGGCATGGGCTCAGTAACTGTGCCATGAAGGTTCAGTTGCCCCGAGGCCTGTGGGATCTTAGTTCCCCCACCAGCGATCAAACCCGTGTTGCCTGCATTGCAAGGCAGATGCTTAACCACTGGACCACCAGGAAAGTCCCTCCAGTCTCATTTCCTGACACCATTCTGGAACCACCTCCCTGGTTTTTGGTTCTAGATGTGTGTCACTTTATTGACTTACTACTTCAAAAACAAGATCTCATTAAAAAAAAAAAAAATCCTGCACAAAGGAAGCTTTCAAATTGGGAATTAAAAATTTCTCCAGGACTTCCCTGACCGTCCATTGATAAGACTCTGCACTTCTAATACAGGGGGCACAGGTTTGCTCTCTGGTCAGGGAACTAAGATCCCACAGGCTGCATGAGGTAGCCAAAAAAAAAAATTCTCTCCAAATGGAGAGCTCACTGGCAGTCCAGTGGTTAGGACTCCACTCCTTTGCTGCGGTGGCCTGGGGTTCAATCTCTGGTCTGGGAGCTAAGATTCTGCAAGCTGTGCAGTGGAGCCAAAAAAACAAAAGGAAAAAATTTTTCTCTAAGAAGATTAACATAAAATTAAACACAAAGAAGAAATATCACTAAACTCTCTCTAAAATATCATCCCCTGCCCTTGGCATGAGCTCTGTTGAAATGGAGATTCCAGAGGCACTAGGGACCAAGCAAGTTTCCCTGGTGGCTCAGTGGTAAAGAATCCTCCTGTCAATGCAGGAGAAGCGGGTTCGATCCCTGGGTTGGGAAGATTCCCCCGGAGAAGGAAATGGCAACCCACTCCAGTATTCTTGCCTGGACAGAGGACCCTGGTGGGCTGTGGTCCACGGGGTCACAGAGAGTTGGGCACGACTGAGCGAGTAAACAAGAGGGACCGGGCATGCTTCCCGAGTCAGACTGTCTCTTTCAGATGCTGGCAGGAGGGAATGGAGAGGGGTGGGTGATTGGAGAAGATAGGGACTTTATCAACATGCGAATCTATTTTATTTTATTTGGAGGCTGGAGGGAGGGGTAATGACTGAGAAATATCCTTCTGCACTCAGGAATGCATTCTCTGAGTGGAAAGATGGAAAGGATTATTTTTTCCTATCCAGAGAGAGTCTGGTTCCCTGGAGGGGATCCCGCAACGTTGTGGACATAAGAGCCATTTGGAGAATATGTATTTACCCATCAGCGGTTAGAGTGGGTAGAGGAGACCCCAGCAGATGGGCACTTTACCTGGGACATGCACCTTCTTGAACGGGACCAGGGAGAGGGGGATTAGAAGGGGTTCCCAGGGGTCCAGGAAGGGCTAGCCCCTCACTGCGCTTGTTGCTGCAGGTCACCGGAATCCCCATGAACTGCTCTGTGAAACTGCAGCTGAGCCTCTTCCTTAAGTCTGTGAAAGGCATCGGGTGAGTGGGGTCTTGGGGCCGGGGCTGCCTTGTGGTTGAGAGATTGGGGTCTCAGGGAGACTCTGGCCTTGTTTTGGGGAACTCAAAGTCTGGGGAGGGATATGGCATCTGGTCCCTGCCTCTTGAACTCCTAAGGGGAATCTTAGCTCTGAGCTGAGTCCAGGCCACATCCTGACACCCCTGCCCTTTTGTCTGTTGACGTTTGTCCCCCCTGTTAGTCAGAATGTTCCGTCCAAGCTGTTTCTCCCTTGACAGAGTAGCAAAAATTAAATCGTGCCCAAACTGAGTGTTTGAAAATGGAAACTTGGCCAACAGCATTCTCTAGCGAGACCATTCACCTGAGGGAAGGAAGATTTTTTTTATTTTTTTAATTGGAGTGTAGTTGCCTTAAATGTTGTTTTGCTTCTGCTGTACAGCGAAGTGAATCAGCTGTATGTATACATTTACTCCCTCTTCCTTGGCTTTCTTTGCGGTGCGGGTCACCATGGAGCCCTGAGTAGAGTTCCCTGTGCTATCCAGCAGGTCCTCATCAGTCATCTGTTTTATACACAGTATCAATAGCATATGTCAGCCCCAAGCTCCCAGTCCATTCCAGCTCCCTTCCCTCCTTGGTGTCCATACATTTGTTCTCTAATGTCTGTGTCTCCATTTCTGCTTTTCAAATAGATTCATCTGTACCATCTTTTTAGATTCCATATATACGTGTTAATATACAACATTTGTTTTTCCCTTTCTGACTTACTTCATTGTGTGTGACTGTCTCTAGGCCCATCCACGTCTCTGCAAATGGCACAATTTCATTCCTTTTCATGACCGAGTAATATTCCACTATATGTGTGTGTGTGTGTGTGTGTGTGTGTGTGTGTGTATATCTTTATCCACATCTTCTTTATCCATTCTTCTGTTAATGGACATTTGGGTTGCTTCTGTGTCTTGGCTGTTGTAAATAGTGCTGCAGTGAACACTGGGGTGCATGTATCTTTTTGAATTATGCTTTTCTCTGGGTGTATGGCCAAGAGTGGGCTTGCTGGGTCATATGGTAGACAGGAGAAATTTTTTAAGTGCAAGTTTTCTTTTTCTTTTCTTTGTTTTTCCAGTAACAGCTTCATCAAGATTTAATTCACACAGTCTAAAACTCACCCTTTGAGAATGTACAGTACAGTAGGATATTCACAGAATTGGGCAACATTACCATAATCAATTTTGAAACATTCCATCAACCCACAAAAGAAACCCCACACCGTTAGCTGTCACTCCCCATTTCCCTCAGCCTCAGGCAACCCTTAATTTACTTCCCATTTTTATGGATTTACCCATTTTGGCCATCTTATGTGAATAGAGTTGTATAATATGTGACTGGCTTCTTTCACTTAACATGGTGTTCTCAAGGTTCATCCATGTTGTAGCAGGTGTCAGCACTTTAGTCCATTTTATTGCTGAATAATATGCCATTGTCTGGCAAGACCATGTTTTTATTCATCCACTGATGGACATTTGTGCTGTTTCTACTTTTTGGCCATTATGAATAATGCTCTTCTGAATCTTTAAAAAAGTTTATACATTTTGTTTTTGGCTGTGCTATGTCTTTACTGTACTCAGAATTTCTCTAGTTGCAGTGGGCAGGGGCTGCTCTCTAGTTTTGCTGCACAGACTTCTCATTGAGGTGGCTTCCCTTGTTGTGGAGGACAGGCTCTAGGCGCACAGGCTCAGTAGTTGTGGTATACCGGCTTAGTTGTCCCTTGGCACGTGATGTCTTCCTGGACCAGGGATGGGACCTGGGTCCCCAGCATTGGCAGGCGGATTCTTAACCACTGAACCACCAGGGAAGTCCTGCTCTGAATATTTATGCCTGAGTATGTGGATGTATGTTTTCATTTCTCTTGGGTAGATATCTTACAGCTGAATTGCTGGGTTCTCTGGTGGCTCTACGTTTAACCGTTTGAGGAACTGTCAGACTGTTTTCCAGGGCGGCTGCACTGTTTCACACTCCCACCAGCTGCGTGGGAGGGTGCCAGCATCTCCACATCCTCGCCAACTCTTGTTATAACATCATTATAGAACAGAGCTGGTGGCTCAGATGGTAATGAATCTTGCCTGCAATGCTGGAGACCTGGGTTCGATCCCTGGCTTGGGACGATCTCCTGGAGTAGGAAATGGCAACTCACTCCAGTATTCTGGCCTGGAGAATTCCATGGACAGAGAGCCTGGCGGGCTACAGTCTACATACAGGCTTTGCCTGGATGGCAAAGAGTTGGACACAACTGAGCAGCTTTCACTCACTCATTCAGGATACAGCCGGGTGCGGGAGCGTGCTGATTGGTTGTTCTGTCAGGTTCTGTACTTAGTGTGTTTGAAATAGTTCCATTAAAAAAAAAAAAAATCCCTCAGAAAGATTCCTGGGCTGCAGGAATGTGAGCATCTGTTTGGCTTTGTGAGATGTTTCTCAGCTGGAAAGAATAACACTTTGAGTGCACTGGGGATCATTTGTATAGCTCATCCACACTCCTCTGCTAGCTTTTTTTTTTTTAAATTCAATTAATCAGTTTTTATTTTTTTGGCTTTGCTAGGTCTTCGTTGCTGTCTCGTTGTGGTGCATGGGCTTCTCACTGCAGTCGCTTAGCTTGTTGTAGAGTTCAGGCTCTAGAGGGCAGGCTCAGTAGTGGTGGTGTGCTGGCTTAGATGCTCGACGGCAAGTGGAATGTTCCCGACCAGGGATTGAACCTGTGTCCCCTGCTTTGGCAAGTGGACTCTTAACCACTGGACTGCCAGGGAAGCCCAAGCTTTCCATCTTTACCTTTTGAGTCTGCTCAGAGAATTTGTTCCTGAAGTGTTTGCGGCTGGTGAAGCAGCGCCACGTGGGCCTTAGGCGTCTGCTGCTCAAGCTGGAGTTCCGGAGGGCCCCCCATCACTCGATGCCTGGTCTGCTAACTTCATGCTCAGGGCGGGCAGGTGACTAGGACAGAGGAGCCGGAAAGGCTGGGTGGGGACGGGCCAAGGGCCAGTCTCTGTTGAGCACCAGGGGCCTTGGGCTCAGTGTGGCCACATCCGATGCATTTGCAAATGCAGGTTTCAGAATCTGGATTTTAACACCTGCTTTCTCAGTTTCACCTGTTGGGAGTTCATTCTGATTGTTGACAAATATTGCCCAAGCCAGCAGTCTCTCTGGGTGGCTGGATTCTGCCTGTTGGCGGCCACACACTGCTACTTTGATCTCTCTGAGCCTCTGTGTCCCCAGCTGTTCAGAACTGCCGTGGGCTGGGGTGATGGTCTCAAAGATGGTGTTTATCAACATCCCTGAGGGCTATTGAGGAACCCGTGTGGGAAAAGTCTAGAAACACAGCTGTTCCAGAAACAGAGCCATCTAGCTGTGACTTCTCTGAGGAACTTCTGTGGTGTTTGCTCACAAGATAGAGGCACGAGGGTTGCACAGTCTGTGCATTTAATTTACATCAGTTCTTACAAACTCCAATTAAAGAGGCCAAAGTGAAGGGGGAGGCCCCCCCGCCCCCGTATTTCTAGAATGTTTTCCATGTCTGTCTCCTCTGTAGGTGATACTGTGTAAATTCATTTCATTACCCAGCACTCTACTTAATAAGTGATCTTTGAGAATTGTGATTGAGGATTTGGGCCTTTTGTGCTGACTCTAGTGCCTGTCCCCCAAGTGGGTTCCATCTCCCCTCCAGCTGTGCCTTCTTTAAGCAGACCCAGGAATGTGAAGTTATGGAATATTTGTTTGTTCTATTGTTTGCTGGCATTTAACAGCTGCATGCTCAGTTGCTAGGTCATGTCTGACTCTTTAGGACGCTGTGGACTGTAATCTTCCAGGTTCCTCTGTGCATGCAATTTTCCAGGCAAGAGTACTGGAATGTATTGCCATTTCCTCTTCCAGGGGATCTTCTCAAGCCAAGGGTTGAACCCGTGTCTCCTGAGTCTCCTGAACTGGCAGGCAGATTCTTTACCATGGAACCACCACCTGGGAAGCCATTTAACAACTAGACAACAGTGATAAACACTGAACACTTTTTTATGCTGGGCATTTTTCATGTATCCACATTCAGTCGTCACTAGAGCCCTGTGAGAAATTCATTGTAATCCCCATTTTTCAGAGGAGGCACAGAGAGGGTAAGGAGCATGCCCAAGGTCACACAGCTTGTTGGTAACTGACTGTGTCAGGGGTTCCCAGGACCACTCTCAGGTTCAATGATTTGCTGGGAAGACTCAGCTGTGATTTATTACATAGAAAATATTCAAAACATAACCAGCAAAGGGGACAGGCTCACAGGGTGAAGTCTGGGGGAACCAGACAGAGGCTTCTAGAGCCCTCTCTTGGGGGAGTCACACAGGACATGCTTCCTCCTCCCAGTGATGACTTGTGATATGTGTGAAGTGTCCCCTACCAGGGATGCCCAGTAGAAACTCTCCCCCGGGGATGTTTACTGGGGGCTGGTCATGTCAGTGCTTTCTGCCTGGTATGCACCCAGATTCCAGACTCCCTGAAGGAAAGCAGGGGGTCAGCATCAACCGCCTTGTTAGCTGGGTACATTGCCATCCTGAGTAAAACTGGCATTCTGTTTCAAAGAGGAAGAAATGGACATCAGCTAGGTCCCTGGCAGCACCCACCACATAGAAGACATGAAGTTTTCATTTAAAAAGATATTGTCGGATTGTCAGGTTGCTTCCTGTCAGGAGATACCCATTCCTCAAGATCACGCCGATCTAGTCGTTGTAGAATCACAGGTCCAGAGCTGTCTGACATGAGGCACCGCAACAGAACTTCTCACTTGCTTGATCTCCCTTATTTCCAGACAAACTGGGAACATCCAGCCAGTGGTCCTGCCGCTAATGTGGTTCGAAGAGGTAAGACTGCCTCCCTCTCCCTGGGTACCAGGTTCCTGTGGTCGTGGTCTGATGGCTCAGTGAGGAGCTGATGTGGGCATCTGAGGCAGGAGGCTGTGTGTGGTGGGGAGGCGGGGCTGGCTAGCTGGACTCTGTGATGCAGAGCAGTCTATTAGAAATTTCGCCCTCTCCAGGCACGTTATGTCAGTTATGCCACTGGACTGAAAGGCTCAGTTGAGATGAGGAAGACCAAAGCTGCCTGAAATTGTAAAGTCCCTGGTCAGCGTATAAAATAATTTTGCTAATGCATGTGACCACTTCTCCAAAGATGAAGGGAAGTTCATTTTCACTGTGTCGGCTTTTTATTGAACTTCCTTTTCTCCCAGCTTTTCAAGATTCCTTCTAGCTTAGTTCATTTTAATTCAGGGTGAGCTAACAGCCAGAACAGCCAGATTCCAAATGTCAAATTCACTTCCTGCTCACATCACAGTCTGATGGAGAGGGGAGGTGGAGCTGTGCTCCATGCAGACATTTGGGGACATCTGGGCTCCTTCCATCGTTTGGTTCTGACCTTTCGGAGATCCTCAGAATCCATTTCCGTTCAGTAAATTGGCAAAGAGATGGAGAGAATCACGTGGGAGCCAGGCGTGGAAATTGTGATGTCCTTGTGCCCACATCCCATTGGCCAGAAGAAGTCAGTGGGCCTGCCTAGCTGCAAGGGAGTCTGGGAAATGTAGTCCTGTTGTGTGACCCTGGAGGACATAGAGGCTGGCCTAATGGCATGCTTTGGCCAGTGGACTTGGGATGGGGAAGGGATGGAGTGGCATCTGCACCCTCAGCTCATAGTATGTGGCCCTAGTCCATCTGTTTGTCCTTCTTCCCCAGAGCGGTGCAATGGAGGGTGAGACCCTTCAGACATTCTATACCCAGCTGGTGTTGATGCCCAAAGTGCTGCAGTATGCCCAGTATGTGCTCCTTGCCCTGGGCTGCATCCTACTGCTCATCCCCATCATCTACCAAATCCGGAGTCAAGTAAGTAGTGGTCAGAGCATGGCCTGGGCTGCGTGGTCCCTTGCCTGCTTGGGGGATGGAGGGGCTCAAATCAGATCCCCCAACTGTCCCTTCCTGCTGTGCCCATGGACACAGCCTGCACCCTCAGCCTGCACCCACTTGGAGCAGCAGTCCTAGGTCTCTACTTGGGCTGGGGAGCCATCCATCACTGCATCCTTGCCTCTCCTGCATCTTCTGTTACCACTTCTCTGCCTGTTTTGGGAGGCTTGGGGGCCCAACTTTGGAGGGACTGCAGTGGTTTTGGATCATCAGACCTGGTACTTGAATGGTTTGTTCATCCAGTCAGCAGCTGCTGGCTGCCAGGTTCTGGCAGGTACAGAGCATACAACGGTGAATAAGACAGTTCCTGTTGATGGGTGTGCGGGGACCAGCATTCTAGTTGGAAAGACAGGTGGGAGTCAAGTAACTAAACAGAAGAGACAATTTCACCCATGATAAAGATGACAGAGAATGTGATAGGCTCAGGGCAGTGCTGTCCAGGACAGATACAACACAGCCAGATGTGTGATTTTAAATTTAAATGTTCTAATAGCCACGTTAGGTAAAAGGGAATTAATTTCAATCATGTCTTTTATTTAACCTGGATATATCCAAAAGATTACCATTTCTATCTGCAATCAATATAAAAAAATTAAGTATTTTTGCATTATGTTTTTGAGTGAAGTCTTTGGAATCGGTGTGTATTTGACACTTAACAGCAGATCTTGATTGGGACTCACCCCATTTCAAAGCCTCCACAGCCACATTTGGCTGCTAGACTGGGCACCACAGTGTCCAGGGAGGTGGGGGACAACGATAGTGATAATGTTAGAAAAGGTTTCTTTGAAGAGGTTGAATTTAGGCTTAGAGGTGAATGCTCAGCGCAGAGTCATGGAAAGAGTGCTGCAGGTGGAGGAATGGCCAGTGCAAAGGCCCTGAGGCAGGGATGGGCGGGTCTGTATTGGAGGATCCTGCTGCAGTGGGTTGGCTGGAGGGAATGGACGTAGGGGCGGCAGGGGAGGTGGTATCTCAGAGGCAGAGGGAGGTCATGCCTGGCCCTATAACTCGGGAGGAGCAGCTTGGAACTGATTCCAAGGGATGACTGGAAGCTTTTAACTCATTATTGACCGGGGAATATTTGCAGAAACAAATACCTGTAGAAGGTGATTTTTATTTTGGCCAGCCAAAAATTAATTCTGTTATTTCACTGTGTGCAGGTTATTGCATTCAATTGTTACCCCTGACACACCTGTAAAGGATTCTCATTTTCATGAGATGTTGTCTTCAACTCACTCCTCTGTAGAAACAAAGGAGCGTTCTCTAGCATCATGAGTTCTATTTTCACTTTCCACATCAGAATCAAGCACTAAGGTTTTTTGTCTCTTTGTTGGTCTAATATTCACATTGTCTGAATCAGAACTATGTTCTGAAGAACTGTCATCTTCTGAGATACTAGTATATATGTTGCTCAGACATTCAGAGAAAGTATCTGCCTAAAATTCACCAAAAAATTCTTCTTCACTCAAAATTTCACAATGTGTCATTTTTGGGAAAATTTTACGTTTATAATACAAGATTGGAACAAAAACCTTAATGGAGCAAAACGTGAATGATGATGACAATCATAAGTTGTATAATGAGCCCTTGATCAATTTTAAGCTCTAACAACTTCACCTGGTGATATTAATTGTATTCACATGTGTTAATTCACTCTCTAAAAATATGTGGATACGTCTCTGGTCAATAATGGGTTTAAGGCGAGGGGTGACTGAGTTGGTTGACATGTGGCAGCTATTAATAGGTCTTCCCATGAGAGAGCAGGAGCAGGGGGACCAGTGAGGAGGCCCAGGTGAGCTCGGATACTGGCTTGGACCAGAATGGGAGCAGGTATTCAGGAACAAGAGCCCTGAAGAATCAGTCCAGGGCCATCTGCCATTCAAAGTCAGGAAGAACATTGGGGGACAACAAATACCCCCCTTTCTTTTTTTTTTCTTCCTTGGTCTTTTTTTTTTCCCTGCCTTGCAGCAGGGCATGCAGGCTCTTAGTTCCCCAACCAGGGATTGAACCTGTGCCCCCTGCAGTGGAAGCACATAGTCTTAACCTCTGGACTGCCATGCAAGTCCCAATGAAAACCCCTTCTTGATTTGGCATCATTCATTAATTCATTCATGGCATTCACTGACACTTTCACAGCTTATTTTGAAGGGACACTGCACAGTTAGGGGGGTACAGACATAAATAGGTTGTGAGGTCTAGAGACCAGGGGGCATTATGCAGGTTACTGCCGTCACATGGTGACAGGGGCCCCTGGGGCAGAGGACTTGGGTGAGTAGCTAGCTGGTAGACAGGGGACAGCACTCAGTGGCACAGTCTTGCAAGGCCGTATTGAATCCATGAACCAGAAACCCCCCCTTTGGGGCCCCCCACTCCAAGTTTTCCTGGAGCCCCAGGCCTGGGCCTTGGAGGGGGGTTGCCCAGCTTCCCTGCTGCCCCCTCGGGCCACCTGCAACACCAGCTTTCTTGCTTTAGCTTTGGTAAACAGCCTTTTCTCTTTTGCCTTTTACTCGGAGGCAGATTGCATGCTTGCTTGCTTGTTGGTAGCTGGGGCGATGATAAACCTTTCCAGGCTCTTAACCTGGGCTTTCAGACCTTTATCACCATTTCCCTTCCAAATTCCCCAACCTTCGGGGGAAAAGGTTTGCACTGATGTGAGGGTACCAGGGCCTCTGGTGTCTTGAGCCCCTGATGAACGTTGGGGATGCAATCCTCTGTCACTGCCCCAGCCAGAGCAGAAGGAACTCCCTACGGTGTTTGGAATGAATTATGCTGGGAGGACAGAGGGGACCAGAGGCCCTAGCCCCCAGTCTGTGGATGACTCCCCAGGCCCAGCATCACCGTGGGTTTCCAGGAGTGAAGACATACACAGCCACACGTGGGCAGGGGGTGGGGGTGAGGTGGGCGGGTCCAGGGGAAGCAGCTGGTGAGGGCCGGGGCCAGACAACCCCGCCGTCTGTCCCCTCTGTCTCTCTCCTAATGGTCCATCAGAAGGGGAAGGGGGAGGAGACTGAGGATGCAGGATGTCAACACTTCCCTGCTTCACCCCCTATCCTTGTCCCCCAAGTCCCATAAGATTATTGATCGTTTCTATTAATGATGGTGAGGCTCCCTCCCTGCAGGTTGTACTGGAGGCCCAATCAATGAAATTTATCCCATTATGTATTTTGAACAGAGGAGCCTGGCAGGCTACAGTCTATGAGGTCACAAAGAGCTGGACACAGCTGAATGACAAATACATGTATTTTTTGGTTTAGCAAGGGTTAGGCCTTTTGTATTTTTATATATTTCCCCTGGGAGAAAAAAAAAAAAAAAGAATGGCACATCATTAAACTCAACATATTTTAATTTCTCTTCAAAGACATTTTTTTTGTTCAAGTCATTCTTGAAAAAAAAATTATTTTAAACAGAAACACCTCTGTTTCTGGTCTATTTAAAATGCCACCTGCTAGCTCAGTCAGTACAGCATGAAATTCTTCACATGCCACTTGCTCACGTCTCTGAGTCTAGGCTGAGCCACCTCGCGCACCATGGCCCATCGCCACTCCTCAACTTGGCCTAAATTTTCAGGCCGACAGACCCTTTTTAGTTTGCCCATCTGATCAAATATGTTTCCTGAAGATGCCGGTGTATCTGTCTTCGGTGAAGGGCACTATCACTTCCCAGATCTCCCAACTGCAGTCATTCATGGTGGTTGGACGCGAAAGTTCTGTACCCCACCCCCTGCTTGTTGAAGAACCCTGCAAATTGAAGAACCCTATAAAAACCATGTGTGTTCAGCTGGAACGGCAACTATAAATTAGCTTGGTTATCTTCTAGGAGAAATGCTATTTATTTTGGATTAGTTTTAAAAAGGGCTCAAAGGATAAGGAGGCCGTTCAGGCCTATTCTGAATTCCTGATGACATCAGCTCCCAAGGGGACTGTACTGCAAGAAGCAAGACTGTAGGTGGGTACCAGGTAATGCCCCCGCCCCACCCCCGCCTCCTCCCGTAGTGAGTAGAACTCTGGCACCTCGAAACGCTTTGGATCTTATACATCTCTTCAGCCTGCACTTCACCTGTCTACAGATTGAAAATATGTACTTGTATACTTTGCTGTCTTCTTAACATTCTGAGTGATCCCAGGCGTGGTAGGGGACGGAGGGCGACTAGTGGGCTGGTGTCTTATTTTCAAGGTTGTCTTAAAAAGGCAGGATCAAGGTTTAGGTCAGCCGCTTCTCAGACTTCCGGTGCAATAGACTCTTCTGGGGAAGTCTGCTAAAAATGAAGATCTGAGGACATTCTTCTAAACCTCCTGAAATAGAATCACGGACAGGCCCCGGGAATGTGTTATTTTAATCCCATGGTGACTCAGTGGTAAAGAATCCGCCTGCCAGTGCAGGAGACGTGGGCTTGATCCCTGGGTTGGGAAGATCCCCCGAAGAAGGAAATGGCAACCTGCTCCAGCATTCTTGCCTGGGAAATCCCATGGACAGAGGAGCCTGGTGGGCTACCGTCCACGGGGTCGCAAAGAGTTGGATACAACTGAGTGCACACGCACCAAGGGGATTATGAGTAGATTGGTCTATTTATTTTTGGCTGCACCCTGCGGAGTGTAGGATCTTAGTTCCCCAACCAGAAATCGACCCCACGTCCCCTGCGTTAGAAGCGTGGAGTCTTGGCCTCTGGACTGCCAGGGAAGTCCCTGATATAGATTGGTTTAAGTGAATCTGGCATGACTGACCAAGAAAGAAACAATTTAGGCATCACCTGGGTACCCACTATATATCCAGAACTCAGTCTGAGGGAAGGGTTGCCAGATTGAGCAAAAACAAACCAAAAAAACTCCCAAGAAATGACAGCAGCAAAGAGGTGCTCAGTTAAATGTGAATTTCAGGTAAACAGCGAATGATTTTTTGCCTAAGTGTGTCCCATGCAGTTGTCAGGACACGCTTATACTGAAAACCTGTTTGTTGGTTACCTGAAATTCACATTTAGCCAGCTGCCCTCCCTGCATCTGACAACCTACCTACAGGAGAAGTAGGCTGGTGCCTTGTGGGTTCACCTTCCTCTGGGTTGTGTTCCTTTAGGTCTGAGGTCTTGGGAGAGCCAAGTCCAGCCAAGGGAGGTGACAGGCAGCGCTCTGAGCCCTACTGTTGGGGTTTGGGCAGCAGTGAGTCAGTCACACTATGGCTGTGCCTCTGATCATAGCTGTTATTTTGGTTTCTGAAAAATGTGCCGCCCTCGCCAGCTTCTGGGGCTGTGCCTGCTCGGGTTTAAATAGCTTTCTTGAGAGCTAAAGCCTGAGGATGAGTCGACAGCCCTTCTCTTTGGGGCCAGTTGGCTGCTCCAGTTTGCTTCGACTGCCAGGGTTGGAGGAGGAGGGAAAACGGAACACGCCAAGTGCTGGGCGTGGGTGTGTTTGCTGGCAGGCGCCGCCAGTCCCTGCAAGGAGCAGAAGGGAGGGACAGCTGTGTCCCCAACTAGACTCTGGGGGGCTCCTCCTGCCGATCTGGGGATAAGAGAGCCTGGCCACGTCAGGGCTTAGTGTTAAGGGGGTGTCCTCCTGAGTTTGGGAGCAGGACATCCTAGCCAGAGATGGGTACCCCGCTTTCCTTCCTGTCTCCCAGAATTCCTCTGAGATGCCTTCTTAGGTACAGTTTGGCCCCTTGGATACCCCTCCCCCATCCAGCCAAGATTCCCTTCTGCAGAAACTTGTTTGCTGTTCTGGGAGTGTAAGGGTAAGGTCTTCCTAGAAGGGGGTTATTGGCTTTTAGCACAGATAGAACTGGTGATCTGTGAGGTCTCAGCCCCGTGGTTATGCCTCCCTGGATGCAGCCAGGATATCCTGCCTACTGCTCCCTCCCCCCTCCAAAAAACCCCCCCACAAAACACTGTAGTCTCCTCTTGACTTTACCAACAGAATTCAAGCTTCAAGTTATCAGGGAAGGCTTTTTTTTTTTTTTTTTTTAATCTTTTGGCCACACCACACAGCATGTGGGATCTTAGTTCCCCGACCAGGGATTGAACCTGCGCTCCCTACATTGGCAGTGTGGAGTCTTGTGGACCACCAGGGAAGTCCCAGAGAAGTTTTTGATTAAAGAGATTCTATTGCCTTGCCTTCTGGAAGGCTCAGCCCAGATGAGACCCCTATCCCCAGTCATGTGTACTTGGGGAAGGCAGTGTCCTATTGGTGCTGGTTTAGGAGACCAGGCAGGCACTTGAGAAGTTGCCAGTGGTCCAGAAGACCTAGAATCCCTTCAGGGAAGCCTCTAACCTGTTTTGAACACCTAGGGGAGATCCCACACCTTGCCTTGCACTTGGGCATGGGGTGGGCTTGAGGAGCTGCTAGCCCAGAAAGATGTCTTTATGTGAGTAAGAAAAAGACAGCCCCTCTGTGCAGACGTGGCCTGCTTTAGGACCGAAGGTTTAGAACACAGAATACAGCCCATGTATAGCCCCCTTGGCTGAGTGCCTTTGTGCAGTGATCAACCTGGACAACTGTACTAGGCAGCCCTGCAGGGACATGTTCCTGGATCTTTCTTACCTTCTCATGAGTCTCATTAATTCCAAGTCCTCATTCCACAGTTAAAGGACAGTGTTAGGGAACAGGAGGAGGAGGAATCTGTCTCAGGTTCTGGTTCCTTGAGGGTTTGTTACATGTGTCTTTCTTGGAGAAGCAGTTTCCCCTTTGCACTTTTTTTTAAAAATTTTAATTGGAGGCTAGTTACTGTACAATATTGTGGTGGTTTTTGCCATACATTCACATGAATCAGCCATGGGTGTACGTGTGTTCCCCATCCTGACCCTCCCTCCCACCTCCCTCCCCATCCCATCCCTCAAGTTCATCCCAGTGCACCAGCCCTGAGCACCCTGCCTCATGCATCGAACCTGGACTGGCGATCTATTTCACATATGATAATATACATGTTTCAATGCTATTCTCTCAAATCGTCCTACCCTCGCCTTCTCCCACAGAGTCCAACAATCTGTTCATTACATCTGTGTCTCTTTTGCTGTCTCGCATATAGGGTCATCGTTACCATCTTTCTAAATTCCATATATATGCGTTAATATACTGTATTGGTGTTTTTCTTTCTGACTTACTTTGCTTTGTATAATAGGCTCCAGTTTCATCCGTCTCATTAGAACTGATCACTTTTGAGCGAGGCTGTCTGCAGTCGTAGCTCTTTGGGTCCACATTGCTGAGAATATGCCCCCCGCCCACCGCCCTGACTGTCACCTGCTGCCTGCATGTGAGGGTGTGGGTCAGCAGTGGGCACTGGTCTTGCTCTGACACCCCTGCCCCCCCCACCTCCCCTCCTCACTCCTGGCTGGAATGTGGCTCAGTCTGGGTAGCCTGAGATCAGTCCCACAGGAGAGGCAGGAGTTTCACCTTCCGCTTGTCCTGCCCAGAGTGGAGTTTGATTTTTCCCCACCCCACAGTGAAGCAGACCTCTGGGCTTTGTGAGCACGGTCCAAGCAGGCAGGGGTTTTTGGGGTTTTCCAGCCACAGCTGCTGGGCAAGAAGGCATCTCTCTCCATTTTCAAGGGGAATGAAGATAGAGGGCTTAGGGGATGAAAAGTTACCCCCAGTTTTTATTGTCACAGCTTACCTTAAATTTTCTTTTTGTTGGAGTATGATTGTTTTACAGTGTTGTGCCAGCCTGTGCTGCACAACCAAGTGGGTCATCTGTGTGCATGCGTATATCCCCTCCCTCTTGAGCCTCTCTCCCACACCCCATCTCACCGTCTGGATCATCCCAGAGCCCCGAACTGAGGTTTCTCTGTTCTACAGCAGCTTCCCACTAGCTATGTTTTACATATGGCAGTGCCCACATGTCAGTCCTAATTTCCCAGCTCGGCCCACCCTCCCCTTCCCCTGGGTCCACATGTCCGTTCTCTACATCCGCTTCTCTATTCTTGCCCTGCAAATAGGTTCATCTGTTCCATTTTTTTCCCTAGATTCTACACACATGCGTTCATATACGATGTTTGTTTTTCTTTCTCTGACTCACTTCACTCTATATAACCAACTCTAGGCCCATCCATGTCTCTTTAATTTCATTAAATTTCCTTAAATTGTGAAATTAAAAAAAAAAAAAGTAAAGCTAGATGAACTACCCTGAGTTCCCTCTTACCCAGACTCAACCTCAATTGTTCACATCTTGTCCTAGTTCTCCTTTTCACTGTGTGCCCTTTGCCCCCACCCCACCAAGCCCCACAGCCCTCCCCCTATCCCGAGACAACCATTTCTAGGAATTTGGTGTGTGCCTGCTTTCCCCCTCTAAATCTGTATCCATGAGTAGTAGATCAGTTTTTGAAACGTTGTCTCTGGAGGACATGCTACATGAGTCACTCTGCGGCCGATTTTCCCTTTCTCAATTTTCTGTTTGTGAGAGCTATGTAGGTTGACTACCACCTTGCGACTCTGTTTTAGATGCATTATGATATCAGTGGACATTTAGGTGCTTTCCAGTTTTCCTGTGTCGACAGTATTGCTTATATAAGCCCTGAACTCCTTGCTCTGCCCTTCTCTCTCTATTAGGCGAGTCCCTTTGGACCTCAGTTTCCCCATCTCTAAAATGGGATGAGAGCAGGGCGGGATGGTGTTTCATGAGATGGGGAGACCCTTGCAGTTGCGACCCAGGAGTCTGTAGGTCACTCCAGTCTTTTCTCATTTCGAGCCTGATTGGTGGGGGCTGCTGATGGGACTCCCAGGGGGGGTTTCCATGCTGTTGGAGGATGTGCAGGGGCGGGGCGGGGTGTGGGCGGGGCTTGGCATGGGCGGGGCTTGGTGGCCGGCCTTAGTGATGCAGCGCGCCTTGCCTTTTCTCCACAGGGTTCCAAAGATGCCATCAGCCAGCCCGGTCTGGCCACTCAGCCAGACCAGCTTCCCAGCCCCTACACCCCGCTTCTTCAGGACTCACTCAGTGGACAGCCCACCAGTCCCAAAGTCTGAGCCCCCACCTCCTGCACATTGCACGCACGCACACACACACACACACACACACACACACATACACACGCATGCCCCTGGCACGTGTCCACACGAGTGCACAGGTGTGTGCAGACACTCAGGGATGGAGCCGCTGCTGAGAGACTTGGGGGAAAGACTGGTCAACAAGGACTGTTCTGGAAACTTCTCTCCACGTAATCCACAGGCCTGACCATAGGTGCTATGGGCACGGGGTCCCCTAGCCCAGGCCCTTAATAACTCACGTCACCTCTCTCCAGCGGTCCGCTCCATCTGTCTTGAAACACTGCAGCCCCTTTCTGGTGGCTCACCCAGGCAGGACAGGGCGTTTACCCTGAGAGGCCGCCACTGTCCCCAAATCCAGCCCAGGAGTGCTGACTTCCTGTGCCCGAACCTGGTGGGCAAGGTTTTGTGGTTCAGCACCCAGCCCGGACCAGAGCTGTAGCCACTGGACTCCCATCTGGGCCTCAGAAATGGAGATGCATCGTAAACCCCCCGCAGGATCATGGGTTTGGGTGTCCAGGTCCCTTCCCTCCAGCCTAAACTGACATCATCCTGTATACTGAGCCAGTCACTTCCTGGCTGGGGTGGCGGAAGGCTGTGCCCTGAGCTGCCCGCCACCAAGGTCTGCAGCTATCAGGTGCCAGGGCAGAGGTAGAGAGGCTCCGGGACGTCAGCCTGGGTGTCTGGTCAGGAGACCCATCCGTCTGGGACTCCTGGTCTCTGGGACAAGCAAGCCTCTGTCTCTTTTCTACTGGAAGAAAAACTGAATATCATCTTTTAAAAATAATTCATCATTGAAGTAATAAACCTTTTTAAAAAGTGATCGCCTGAGTCTGTAACAGCCTGTTTGTGGGAGGCTGGGTTGGGGGTGGGGTGCGGTTCCTTGGGAAGTTCTAGGCTCTTCTCGCGTGCTAAGCCACTTCGGTTGTGTCCGACTCTGTGTGATCCTATGGACTGTGGCCTGCCAGGCTCCTCTGTCCATGGGGCTTCCCAGGCAAGAATACTGGAGCGGCTTGCCATTTCCTCCTCCAGGAGATCTTCCCGACCCAGGGATCGAACCTGCATCTCTTGCATCTCCTGCTTTGGCAGGCAGTTTCTTTACAGCTAGCGCCATCTGGGAAGCCCCAGGCTCTTTTTAGCTAGTATCTCATTTCTGGTTACTGCCATCATGAGTGTCTCTCAGAGACTGGGCTGCAGGCCTGCCTTTCCATTGTTATTTAAGAATTCCAACTTGTGTATATTTAACACTTTATATAAATTCTGCATGAATTCAGTTCTTCTTAAGAAAGAATAGCATCCATGGGAACAATTATCCCTTTTGATTTTTGAGCAGAATTCCCTCATAGGTACATAGCACAGGTTTCCAACCATTTGTGAGTTGAAGGACATTTCACATATTTCCAGTTTTTGGTGATTATGCATAGAAAGCTGCTACAAACATGAATATACAGGTTTTTGTGTGAACATATATTTTTTCTTTTCCTTCTTTTTTTTTTTGCTCTTGGGATCTTAGTTCCCCAATCAGGGATTGAATCGGGGCCCACGGCAGTGGAAATACAGAGCCCTAACTACTGGACCACCTGGGAATTCCCGATTTTCATTTCTCTTAAGGAAAATACGTAGGAGTGAGAGTGCTCGGTCATATGGTAACACAACATAAGTTTGTGTTTAGCCTTTTTCACAGTAGTTGCACCATTCTACATTCCCACCATCCAGGTATACCTTGCTACTTTCAGGTTTTTAAAGAATTGTCATTTGTAGTGGTATCACATTTTTGTGCGTTTTTTTATTTGCATGGAAGTACATTTGCTAATGAGATGGTGGTTTCCTCTTCACTCTCAGCTAATTTATGTATCCATGAATGACTGTGACTGCCAGAATGCGACCAATTTTGTCATCAATCCTATTCTTGTTTTGCATAAGTGCAGAGAAGCCTTGTTTACATGAATAAATAGCTGGAAGTAGAAGGAATATTCTGATAGCAGAGTCACTCAATTCTTTTATTTAAATTTTTTTATTTTTAAAAGATGAGGGTATTTTTATCTTAGATTGGAGCATAGTTGATTAGCAATGTTGTGTTAGTTTCAGGTGTACACCAAAGTTATACACACACATACACGCATTTTTTTCAAATTACTTTTCCTGTTAGATCATTAGAGTATTGAGCAGAGTTCCTCATGCTATACAGGAGGTCCTTCACTCAATTTTTAGACTGCTGACCAAAAATGGGGTGGTGATCTATCATCAAAAAAGTATTTTTACTGATCTATCAACTGACACTTCCATCTGACCTTTCTTCACATTCATAGAAGGCTACAAAGTGGAAATCACTGACTTGCAAAAAGTCTTTTAGATCAGTTCTCGAAACCAGTATTTGGGACTGTCCCTCTTGGCCAGGGAGGGCTGCACCTGCCTGCTTCAGAGTGGGGGGGGCTCATGAAGGGGCCCAGGGAAGAGAGCTTGCTGCCTGCTTTTGGGGAGACTCACAGGTGACAAGTGTTTGAGGACCACTGAGATGACTGCTGACTTCCCCGTGTCCAAGCCTCATCACAGACACTTGCAACTTTTGCATTCAGCCCGGCCTGCTCATAAAGGAAAAAAGAGACAGTCTCCACAAACCACTGTGCTGTGTGTGTGAGTGTGTGTGTGTGTCCCCAAGTGATCACAGGATGGAAGAGGTGAATTAAGCCTCCAGGCATATCATTATGTGAACATCTTGCTTCTGAGTATCTTTTTTTTTTTTCCAGTGGGTTTTGTCATACATTGATATGAATCAGCCATAGATTTACATGTATTCCCCATCCTGATCCCCCCTCCCACCTCCCTCTCCACCCGATTCCTCTGGGTCTTCCCAGTGCACCAGGCCCGAGCACTTGTCTCATGCATCCCACCTGGGCTGGTGACCTGTTTCACCATAGATAATATACATGCTGTTCTTTCGCAACATCCCACCCTCACCTTCTCCCACAGAGTTCAAAAGTCTGTTCTGTACTTCTGTGTCTCTTTTTCTGTTTTGCATATAGGGTTGTTGTTACCATCTTTCTAAATCTTGGTAAAGTTCAAGCTAATTTGTTTTTTTGGTACAAGCTTGGTCCTTAAACCCAGTCACTGACTTCATTGGGGGTTCAGAGAGGAATTGCCCTCTGGCCTCACAGGGGAAGGACGGGCTTCGAGGCCACCTTAAGAGACATGGCATCAGGCTTTAACACGGCCCTCGGGAGTTCTTGGAGTACCTTTGACTCTTATTCCTACCCTATCACTTTACACTTTACCTGCCCACTATGTGACTCAGCTAACAATATTTTTCTTCAATTTGATCCACTTTTTTGACTTAAAAGAAATTTTCTTTAAAAAACTTTGTTTTTTTAAAAACAGTTTTATCTGAACTTGTGGGTGCAACAGGCAAGTTAAATTTTTCTTGCTGTTGTTGTTAGTAGTTTAGTCGTGTCCAACCCTTTGCGACCCCATGGACCTTAGACCGCCAGGCTCCTCGTCTGTGGAATTCTCCAGGCAAGAGTATTGGAGTGGGTTGCCATTCCCTTCTCTAGGGGAGCTTCTGACCCAGGGATCGAACCTGGGTCCCCTGCATTGCAGGCCAGTTCTTCACTTTCTGAGCCACCAACAAAGATGTAACTGTGTGGAATCTAAAAAATAAAGCAAACTAGTGAATATAACAAAAAAGAAACAGACTCTCAGATGTGGAGAACAAGCTAGTGGTTACCAGTGGGGAAAGGGAAGGGGGGGGAGGGGCATGATAGGGGTAGGGAACTAAGAGGTACACACTATTTTGTATACAAAAAACTAGTTGCAATGATATACTGTACATACAGCCAATATTTGATAATATAGCCAATATTTGATAATAACTATAAATGGAATATAACCTTTAAAAATTGTGAACCACTCTGTTGTACACCTAAAGCTTACATAATATTGTATCTGAACGGTACCACAATAAAAAAGGAAAAAAATATTTAAAAATACTTAACTATTAAAGCTTAAGGTGTTCATCCAGTTACCACCAGACCTGCCCCATTCAAGAACTCTGTACTGTGCCTTATTGTGTCCTCCACTTCCTCCTCTTACCACTCTGCCTGAGGAATAAGCGTCTGGCTCAGTCTTGGCCATCATCAAAGACTCAATTCCAGCCATGTCTCCTCTTCCAGGAAGCCTCCCTGATCTCTTCTGCTCACTCAGCTCCCCCCTCAACCCCCTGCTTGGGATTCCTGGGTTGCTGTGTCTGTACCTTAGAAGATACTAGGATGTTCTAGAATACTGGAAGTCCTAACCCCAGTTACTGGAGTCCCTAAACCCCAAGAGCCTGTAATGTAAGCCCTGCCACCTGCAACTGCACCAGAAATTAGTTTTAACCAAGATGCTTACTCACATTCCCATGTATTCCTTTGCTCACTCAGATGGTCACTCTTTCAACCAATATTTATGGAGTGTTTGCTACACCCTGAGAATGAAATTATTGAAAATTATTGAAAAAAAAAAAAAGAAGAATACCTGCTTGGCAAAGTCAGTGCGGAGCTCAAAAAAAATGGGCGGACCCCATTGGTGGGTTCAGGGCTGGGGCCCCTGCGTTCAGCTCCACATTTCCAGGGTTGTCCCAGTTGATACCCTTGGGGTCTCTCGCCTGGAGGAGGCTCTGGCAGCCTGTCCATCTGGCTCCCACGCTTGTCCTGTGCCGTCCCTTCCTCAAGCAGGGCCCTGAGAGGTCTTCCTGAAATGTAAACTATCACCAGGCTCATCTTTTGTTTAAATCCTTACTTGGTTTTTCCCCACCTGGAAGGTCAAACCCCTTCTCGCCGGCTGATGGGAAAATCCTTCCCCTTTTCAGGCTGCGATGCTAGGCTTCTGGGCAATTACAGGTTTGGCCACTGGAGGGCGAGCTGCGCACACAGGTTGTTATGAGGTCTGGGTTCTCGTTCTCAGAAGTGCTGAGATCACCTCTTAAATTCCTTAAATTGAAAGGGGAGAAACGCGGGGGTCACAGTCTGGCTTCAGGAACTTGTAACCTCCAGAAATTTCATTTTATGCCTCAGTTTCAGTCGCTCAGTCGTGTCCGACTCTTTGTAACCCCATGGTCTGCAGCACGCCAGGCTTCCCTGTCTGTCCATCACCAGCTCCTGGAGCTTGCTCAAACTCATGTCCATGGAGTTGGTGATGCCATCCAACCATCTCATCCTCTGTCGTCCCCTTCTCCTCCTGCCTTCAATCCTTCCCAGCATCAGGGTCTTTTCTAGTGAGTCAGTTCTTTGCATCAGGTGGTCAAAGTATTGGAGTTTCAGCATCAATCCTTCCAATGAATATTCAGGCTTGATTTCCTTTAGGATTGACTGGTTGGATCTCCTTGCAGTCCCAGGGACCCTCAAGAGTCTACTCCAACACCACAGCTCTAAAGCATCAATCCTTCAGCACTCAGCCTTCTTTACGGTCCAACTCTCACATGACACTGGAGTCATGTGAGTCTCCCATACATGACTACTGGAAAAGCCATAGCTTTGACTAGACGGTCTGCATATTTTCTGGGAAGCGTTTCCTTAATATTCTTCAGCTTTTCAAAGGGGTCTTGACCTCCAAGGTTCCTCTGAGCAAGAGTGAGACTCCTAAAATAAAACTAGGTTCATGGGATATTCATGCTTCCTTAACATGAAAAGGAAAGGGCTCTGATCTTGGAGGCAGGTCACCTGCGCACGAGTCCAGTGGTACTAGTGGCTGGGCAGCCTTGGAGAACTCTGTAACCTCTCTGAACCTTGAGTTTCCTGCCCTTGGGAGTGAAGATTGTTGCTCTATGAATACCTGAGAAGCCTTATGAAGGTGGAATAGAAATGAATGTGTGAACATACAGGGTCCAGGACTATTGTGAAAGATCTCAGATACTGGGCCTCCAGCAAGCATTTATTAGATACCTACTGTGTGCAGAGCACTGGGTGGGCACTGGAGGGAGTCTAACTCAAAGGGCTGTGTGGATGCATACATTCAGTCAGCTAATATTTTCTGGGTGCCAACTGTGTGTCAGATGCTTGAGTACACACATTGGGAGTTGTCTTGGGTTGGAGATGCTGACACAGAGACTCCTGGCCAAGGGGTGTCCCAGGAGGGCAAACTGGGGTCCAGCAGCCTGAGAGGGTGTTTTTCAAGGAAGATCAGCAGGCACTGGGCTTTGGGGGGAATGTACCCAGAAACCAGGGGGAACACAGAAACAGTCAAAAGGGATCTGTTGGGATCTGGGAGAGTACCAGTGTTATCTGCCTCAGAAACAGTGGTTGCGGGTTCCCTAGTGGTAAAATAGTTAAGAATCCATCTGCCAATGCAGGGGACACAGGTTTGATACCTGGTTGGGGAAGATTCCACATGCCGTGGGGCAACTAAGCACATGAGCCGCAACTCCGGAGTGCATGCACTCTAGAGCCTGTGCTCTGCAAAAGAGAAGCCCCCGCTCACCTGCAACTAGAGAAAGCCAGCAAGGAACATCCAGGGTATCAAAAATTATATGTATGTGTGTGTGTGTGTATAGTGGTGGACAAAGCGGAAGAGGTCCTGCCCTTGTGGGTTTATATTCTAGTGGGGGCGACACTGAACAAGTAAGGGAGTAACATAACACCAGACAGTGATAGGTGCCAGGAAAGAACTAAAACAGGCGACATGAGGAGAGGAAGTGTTTGGTGTGTGTGAGTGCTACTTAGATGAGAAGGGTACTACTTAGATGTGCTCTGAGAAGGGCCATTTATGCTGTTTCCAAAAGGATTTGAAGGGATCAGGAAAAGAGCCCTTTAAGAACCGAGAACTGCATGTGCAAAGGTCCTAAGGTAGCAGCATGCAGACAGGAAATGAGTGGGGCCTGGCTGGAGTGTACTCAACACAGAGGCAGAGGAGGTTGTAGAACTGGGCAGGGGCTAAATCCGGCAGGGCCCTGGAATTTGGATTTTAAGTATAGTGGGAGTCATTGGAGCATTTTAAGCTGGGCAGCAATGTGATTGCTGATTGGCTGTGTGGGGAATTACGGTGGGGGCACAGGTGGGTGAAGAGACAGGTGGCAAGAGGCACGCTACAATTTATAAAAGCTCCCCTGCCCCCCTGCTCTTGCCATGGAACCCTCAGAGCACACGTGGAATGGCCTGGGCAGGAGAATCAGGCCGGATTTACCAGTGGGGAAACTGAAACACATTCCTTACTTCTCTGTCTTTTTTGCTTCCTGGGTGATCCCTTGAGGGGAGGCTGTCTGCCTTTGGCTTTTCAGTCTCAAGACCTTGCCCTTTGCAGTTTGATCTTTTTGTGTGTGTGTAAGCATTTGGTCACGCTCTGCCTCCCTCCTTAGACTCTAAGCTCCTGAGGGCATATACTAGGTCTGTAGGGGGTACCGGCTGTATCCCTGGAGCCTGGCACAGTGTCTGGCAGGAAAGTGGGTGCGCAAAGGCTTTGTGGAATAAATGAACGAATGATGGGGGAGTGGTGACCGTAAGAGATGTGACTGAGGGAGGACAGTGCAGAGCCCGCGCACGCCCAGCTGCCTCGCTCTGCACCCCTCCCTTCTCCTCTCGCCGATCCCCACCTTGTGTTCAAGCCCCAGAGCCCGCCGTGGGCCCCGCCAGATGCTGGAAATGCAGAACTTGACCACCAGGGGGCGCCATGGGCCCGCCCTCTGAAGGGCAGCTCCTGGTTAGGTGTTCAAAGATCTGGGCTCAACTTGGGCCTTTCTGGCAGTCTAGAGGGGCCTGAGCCACGTCTATTATTATTATTATTATTTTTTCGTTCAAGAGTTAAAAAAAAAATAGAAGAAAGATCGACAGATCAGCGCTGCATAACCTATGCTCCTTGTGTTTCTCCATTGTACATATTAAGAGTTTCTACACATAAAAAATGCTTTGCAGTATTCTCGTGTGAACTTACAGGGTCTATAAAGTTATTAATTAGCAATGTCCGCAGAGGGCCAGATTGGCTGACGGGTAATAACTACGATTCTCTCAATCTGGGTGGCCGGGTTCCAGGACAGTGCCTTCAATCTGGTCTGGAGAGTGGCTCCTGCTGGCTCCGGGCCTCGTGGCTGATCCCCCCGCCCCGAGATGGGCCTGAGCCTCATCAAAATTGCAGATGCTGAGCTCTGGTCAGTCAGGCGAGAGTCGGGCTCTGGTGGACTGGTTTCCTTTCCTAAAACAGGTTGTTGCTAACATTAACTGAATGTGCCATGCACTGTTTTAAACTCTTCATACAAGGGCGTCTCATTTTACTCATAACCCAGGTGAACGTTCTTATCATCACCATCTTTTTACAGATGAGGAGACAGGTGCAGAGAGGAAAAGTAAACATCCAAGGTCTTATGACTGGTAAGTGTCAAAGTCCAGATTTTAAGCTCAGCGACTGGGTCCAGGGCATGTGTGCTCATCTGTCACCCAGCGCATCTCCTTGTGGTCCAGTTAACCAGGACTCATGACTGTTGTTGTTTGTCGGAGACTCCTACTCTCTTTTAATTAAAAAAAAATATATATATTTTTGGTGGTACCATGTGGCAATCAGGATCTTAGTTCTCTGAGCAGGGATCAAACCTGGGAACTCTGCACTGGAAGATCAGAGTCTCAATCACTGAACCACCAGGAAAGTACCCACCCACCCCAAGCCCCACCTTTTAAGATATGAAAGTAAACTGAAAGTGTTAGTCGCTCAGTTGGGTCCAACTCTTTGCGACCCCATGGACTGTAGCCTGCCAGGCTCCTCTCTATGGAATCCTCCAGGCAAGAACACTGGAGTGGGTAGTCATTCCCTTCTCCAGGGGATCTTCCTGACCCAGTGATTGACTCCAGGTGTCCAACATTGTGGGCAGATTCTTAACTGTCTGAGCCACCACGGAAGCCCCTTTTAAAGATATGTGCATCTTTATTTTTATTTTATTTTTTTGGTTGCACTGTGTGGCATGTGGAACTTCCCTGAGCAGGGATTGAACCTGGGTTCCCTACATTGGAAGTGTGTAGTCTTAACCATTGAACCATCAGGGAAGTCCAGAGACTCCTGCTGTCTTGTATCCTTTCTGGAAATCACGCAGGGGAAACCAGCTTTGAGGAACGTCATTTTCAAGCAAATATACAGATGGGTCCTGATTCTGGAGCATCTGAGATTGAAAAGTTCGTTTACTTCTAACTCAATCCCAGCTCCATCCAGAAAGAGCCCCTGCACACCAGCACGTGCCCCGCGATACCAGAAAAGCCCTTCGCTTAGCGGGGGAACATCTAGGCTCGTTCCAGAGAGGTCGAGAATGGGAGGGAAGGAGAAGAGTAAGAATAAACATTGCTAAAAATAGTGCTTGGCTCTCTCACACCCACAAGACTGCAAAGGGAGGGCAGAGGAGACTGGAGGAAGCCGCCCAGGACTTTTGCCAGAGGGAGGGCTAAGGGCCACTGCTTTGGTGGGGGCTGTTTCTCAGACTGTTCTCTCCCAGGGCTCGGGTGCCAGCTTCTGAGGGTTCCAGGCCTGGCATGCCTCCCCAGAGGGTGAAGGCCAAGTGGCCGTGTCTTGGAGTCTGGAGTTGTGAATGTTCCCAGATCTCACAGGCACTTTTGCCATGAGGCCTGAGCCGCAGCAAACTTGACAACATCCAGAGGTCCTCAGCTGTGGATGAAGGGGGTCCTTTGAGATGGAGATGTTTGTTTTCAAGTTTAAGTGACAGATGTTTGAGGAACATCAGTCATGATGCACATTTCTGCACACTGACTCTCATCTACCCCCTCAACTTCGGTGATGAAATGGGACTTCCGCTCCCCCGGGGAAGACATCTCAGCAGATGGAACAATGTGGTGTGGAAGGCATCCTTGTGGTGTCCCGGCCTGTGGCAGGCTCTCAGAACTGTGGAACGTTGTTCTGGTCCCTGGGATCTTCCATCTGTGCCCATGGCCCACCCCATCTGCTCTTCCCTGGGCTGCTGGAATTTCTTCCATTTTAGGGGACAGGAACTCCCCGAGGAGACACTAAGAGTCTCTGGTCCTGTTCGTGGTGACCCAGCCCCTGTGGTCTCTGGCTGTGGCAGCTGCAACTGTTTGGGGGAAGGACACGGTTTCTTCCATGATATCAGACCTAGAGGTTAGGCAGCCAGTGGGCTTTGGAAGCCAGAGCTGTTTGCAAAAGAGGCCCTGACACGCTGTGTTCTGCAGGCAAGTCACTCTGACCCCTTGGTGCCCCTGCCCTCCTCTCTCCAAAAGACACTCCAATTCCTACTGCACTATTTCACAGGTCCTCGTGATGATCCCACAGAGGACTTTTCTTGCTTTCTTTGGCTGCCCTACGTGCCATACAGGATCTTAGTGCCCTGATCAGAGATTGAACCCACACCCCTTGCAGTAGAAGCACATCTTAACGACTAGACCTCCAGGGAAGTCCTGAAAAGACTTTTAAATGTGTCACAAAGTACTCTTGGATCAAACATTCAGTTTACCTAAGTATCTATAAGGTCTAGTAGAGGTGAGCTGAAAAACCATACATCACCGGGAGGTGTTGCTGTCACACATGGCATGGGCATTCTCCCAGGTGAATCACTGGATGGATATCTATCGTGTAAAATGGCAACCTACTCCAGTACTCTTGCCTAGCAAATCCCATGGACGGAGGAGCCTGCTGCAGGCTACTGTCCATGGGGTCGCAAAGAGTCGGACATGACTGAGCGACTTCACTCACTCACTCACTCAGCTTCTTTAAACGGTATGTGTAGATCAGTGGAAGTGTTAGTCATTCAGTCGTGTCTGACTCTTTGGGACCCTGTGGACTGTAGCCTGTCAGACTCTTCTGTCCATGGAATTCTCAAAGGCAAGACTACTGGAGTGGATAGCTGTTCCCTTTTCCAGGGGATCTTCCCGACCTAGGTGCTGAACCCAGGTCTCCTGCATCGCAGGCAGATTCTTTACTGTCTGAGCCACCGGGGGCAAGTTCAAATGCCCACAGGACCAGGCAGCAAAGTCAATATGCCTAAAGGCCTGGTGTTTGGTCTCTAAGTGGTAGGGTAGCTAGTGGGAGAAGGTTTTATCTGCCCAAAACTTAATAAGAGAGCTACTGGGTATATGCATTCCCAAAGTGACACCTTCTCAACACTTTTTAAAGGTACACAGATGACACCATTGTTGCTAAGACTTTGATGAAATTATGTTAAAGTGTGAAAGTGAGGCTGTTACACCTGTAGTTAAAGAGAGAATGTCATTTTGTGTCTGGGGTTCTGGGTTATTTGACACCCTGCCTTCCAGACTCCAGTCCAGGCTGCCTCTCTGTCATCTGAGAACCTGGCTTTGTCTTCAGTCACGCTGACGACTGCCTGATCTGATGGGAATGCAGGCTCTTGTTCCAGGTCTTTCAATTTTTTTTTTTTTTTTTAGTTTCAAGAGAATTTTTTTAAAAGTGAAATCTCCTGATTTTTAATTATTGGACACATATCCCAATTAAATAAAATACTGTGTGGGCCGAAGCAAGCATGTCTTGAATAGGACTTGGTCTATTTGTTTTTGCTCAGTATTTGCCTTTGCTTGTTAGTTGTGTAATTTAAATACAAGTGACTGTGGTGATATGCCCCTTTCTGGAGGTGTGTAGAGAGGTGTCTGCATGTACGTGCTAAACCACTCAGTCTTCTCCAACTTTTTGCGACCCCATGGACTGTAGCCCACCAGAATCCTCTGTCCATGGGATTCTTGTCCAGGCAAGAATACTGGAGTGGGCTGCCATTTCCTTCTTCAAGGGATTTTCCTGACACAGGGATCAAACCTGGTCACCTGCATTGCAGGTGGATTCTTTACGTGTGAACCACCAGGGAAGCCCCTTAGAAAGGTGTCCTATATCAGCCTAATTCCCTGAACATGTTTGTTTTTTAACTTTTATTTTTGGCCACACCAAGTAGCTTGTAGGATCTTAGTTCCCCAACCAGGGATCGAACCCAGGCCGATGGCAGTGAAAGCCTGGAATCCTAACCGCTAGGTCACCAGGAAACTCCCAGAATGTGTTTGTCTTATGTACAAATTTATAGTTGAACAGGTCATACTTTGGAGTTTATAAGTGTTTATGGCCGAGATACTAGTTTCCAGAGTTAGAAAGAACTGGGTGTAAATCCCTGATCTGCTATGTCTTAACTGTGTGATCTCAGGCAAGTCACTTAACCTTTCTGAGCCTTGATAGCCTCATCTATAAAAATGGGGATAGCAAAAATACAACTGTGGTAGCCATTAGTGGTCTGTACACCAAATCTTTTTAACTTTCACCTTCTGGGCATCTGGGAGGAAGATATTTCCTGACCCTCACGTGGTTGGTTGGGATCACTCTGGCCAATGAGATGAGGGTGAAGTGTCACTTGTATCATTTCTTGGGCTGCAGCATTTAATTGTAGGGGTGAGAATCTCCCTTTTCTCTCAGAGAGGCCACTTAACCTCTCTGAGGTTGTATACTCTCTGGTGACAGGCAATGTCTGAGATTTTGGGTGCTCCATCAGCTCGGGTCCCAGAATGAAGACGCCACAAAATATGGCCCCATGCTGACTTCTATAACGTGAGCAAGAAATAAACCTTTGTTATTTTAAACTCCTGGGATCTAGGGGATTATTTGTTACTGCAGCATAACTTAAACCATCCTGAGTGATACAAACCGCCTCCTGGGGAATGTAGTGAGGATTGAATGAAATGAAGCATTGAGGGGACTTAACAGTATCTTCTACAGAATGAGGGCTCCATGAAAGATAGATTCCTCTTAGGTCATTCAACAAATATTGACTGAGGACCTACACCTTGCCAGGCCCTGGGAGATACAGCAGTAAATAAAGCAGACCAAAATCCTCGACCCACCAGACTTCCATTCTAGTGACCCGGTGGCTCTTTCCTCTAACTGGGTACATGAGTTAAGTGGAGTCATCTGCTTTGTTCTGGGCCCATGGTGGACCGAAAGCAAGCCTGCAGATACCATTGGTGGCAGGCAAGCAGGGACTGGGGGAAGATACCATTGGTGGCAGGCAAACTCTCTGGAGGAGGTAGCAGGCAGGTTGTGGCAATGATGAATGTTTCAGGCCAGGCCACCCCAGCCTGCCCATGGTGATGTCAGTAACAGCCAGACCTTGGGCAGAGGTCAGTATTGACTTTCCCTGGGGAGCAGGAGACACAGAGCT
Organism: Cervus elaphus; assembly: GCF_910594005.1. Taxonomy (NCBI): domain Eukaryota; kingdom Metazoa; phylum Chordata; class Mammalia; order Artiodactyla; family Cervidae; genus Cervus; species Cervus elaphus. Next base: position 21,492,364 of record NC_057819.1, on the reverse strand, counting down.
GGTACAAGACACATCCGCATCAGGCTGGGGAGGAAGGCACCGCACATCTTAGAAAACCTGAAGGTGTCAAGCTCCGCCCCATTCAACACCTGAACCAGGAAGTGGGTGAAAAGAGGATGCGGGGAGTTTCTGAAAGGACACTAATTTTTTTTTTTTTAAAAAACCACATTCCTAGTTCCCTGACTAGGGATTGAACCCAGGCCCTCAGCAGTGAAAGTGTGGAGTCCTGATCACTGGACCACAAGGGAATACCTACAAAAGTTATTTTGGAATAATATTAAAGTAGGGTAATCTTTTTAAGTCTCTTAAGATCTTTTCTTTCTTTTCTTTTTTGGCTGCACTCTGTGATTTGTGAGATCTTAGTTCCCAGACCCAGGAAGATCCCCTGAAGGATCCCCTGAAGGGGGGCGTGGCAATCCACTCCAGTATTCTTGCCTGGAAAATCTCATGGACAGAGGAGCCTGGTGGGCTACGGTCCCTGGGGTCACAGAGTCAGACACGACTGAAGCAACTTAGCACCCACACAGTTCCCAGACCAGGGATTGAACCTGGGCCCCTGTAATGGACAGGCAGAGTCCCAGCCCCTGGACCACCATGGAATTCCCATCAAGTGCCTTTCCACATGCCTAGTGCTTGGTTTTCTTCCCTGGTGGCTCAGACGGTAAAGAATCTGCCTGCAACACAGGAGACCTGGGTTGGATCCCTGTGTTGGGAAGATCCCCTGGAGAAGGTCATGGCAACCCACTCTAGTATTCTTGCCTGGAGAATCCCTACAGACAGAGGAACCTGACAGGCTACAGTCCATGGGGTTGCACAGAGTTGGACACAACTGAATGACTAAGCACAGCACAGTGCTTGCCTTATCTTATGGTTTCAGTCCCTACAAATTTCTCCTACAAGGAGAAATTCACCCCAGATTATAAGTGAGGAAACCAAGACTCAGGTTGAGTAAGCTGGCAAAAGCTGCACAGCGAGGTAATAGGGCAGGTGGTATCCAAACCCGGGTCTTCTGACCCCAGTTCCTATGCTAACCTCTCATGATATTCTTGGGAACGAGAGGAAAATACAGACAAGACAGTCTTGGGCCCCCTTCTCCAGAAGAATCCAGCCAAGGATGTCTTTTATTGTTCTTTTTGGTTTTGATAATTTTTGCCCTGATGACTGAGAACCACTGTGATGGGCCTTGCCAAGTGCTCCATCTGGACTCCCTCTCCACGCTCACAAGGCTCCACAGAGGCCCATTATACAGATGGGGCCGCTGAGGCTCAGGGACCTGATTTAACCATGTGGCCAGCTGGCCTAGGGCGTCTGTGGAAATGATTTGGCGCAGAGCTCTGGCACCAAAGGGAGGAGTCAGGGGCAGGTAAAGGGTCCGTAAGCTTCAGGTGCACGTCTCCTGGAGCCCATTGGTCAGGAGCCGCCATGGCTGTGTCTCTGGCTGTGACCCCGAGCAGGGTGAATTCTAGGATAACTCCAGGCGGGCGTGACATCATCTCCCAAAGGAGAGGAATGACTGTGGACCAGACCAGAGGGTGCTAACCAGTGGCCTATAGACTTGTTGACTTTGGCTTAGACAGTGTTTGAAGGGGGAAGAAAAACCCGCATTACTGGCCAATATTGAAAAATCAAGGGATTTCATGGAAAAATCTGTACTTCAGCTACTTTCGCAAAAATCTGAACATCTGGCCACACTGAGCCCTCATGCCTGCCTGGCAGCTGTCCCCACCCCCTCCCCCGGGGTGGTGGCTGCTCCAAGCAGGGACACATTCTCCGCGCCACTGCCCAGGTCAGCCACACTCGATAAATGCTGACGTGCCCTGGTGGCATCTGAGCCGGCAACCTTGCACTGAACCCGAACTCCTGGATCAGGCTTCTTGAAGCTGACCGAGGGCTGTCCAGAGCTCCGGAACACGTTCTGAGGAGCCCGTCAGTGGTGCGTGGACCCGCAGCCTGGCAGTCCCTCATTTCCATTCTGCTGCCACCTTGCAAGTGACCCCTTGACGCTCCAGGTTTTCTCTTGAGAAGCAGCGTGGAACAGCAGGAAGCGAAGCAAATGAAGATGGGGGATGGTAACAATGAAGACTGTACCCCTCCCCTCCCCCGGCCATGATGTCCACGTCCTTATTCCCAGAGCCTGGCTTGGTCGGTCCCCTGCCTCCAGGCATAATATTTCTTCCCCAGCCCCTTCCCCTATTATTCTGGCAGCGGTTTCCCACCGGTGCCCACCCCTGGGTACCTCAGGGCCCTTGTCCAGCATTGCCCATGTCTCTGTCCATACTTCCTTTGATTAAAATCCCTTACGCCACTGGACTTGGATTCTATTTCCTTACATCTAAGGGCTATCTCGGGCTTCCCTGGTAACGTAACTGGTAAAGAATCAGCCTGGAAAAAAAAAAAAAAAAAGAATCAGCCTGCAAGACAGGAGACCTTGGGTGGGGAAGATGCCCTGGTGAAGGGATAGGCTACCCACTCCGGTATTCTTGGGCTTCCCTGGTGGCTTAGACGGAGAAGAATCCACCTGCAATGCAGGAGACCTGGGTTCGATCCCTGGGTTGGGAAGATCCCCTGGAGGAGGGCATGGCAACCTATGCCAGTACTCTTGCCTGGAGAATCCCCGTGGACAGAGGGGCCTGGTGGGCTACAGTCCACGGGTTCACAGAGAGTTGGAACGACAGTGACTAAGCACAGCACACAGCAAGGGCTGTCCCAGCTCATTCCCTGGACAACCTGATGGGGCAGGTTTATGAGCCCATTTCACAGACGTGCAAACAAAGGCCCTGAGAGGTCGAGTTGCTCACGTAACCTGACCAGCTGGCAAAGGATGAGGCCAGGTCCTGAGCCCAGGCCACCCTCTTCCCTGACCCCTTCGTCTCCCTAACTGCTATTGTGACTGGGCAGCCCACCCTGGGAGCTCCACTTCCTGGTCTGTAAAATAAAGAGGAAACATAATAATGTTCTCAAAGGGCAGATGGGAAAACCTAACTGAGGCAGGGTTGGTTTTTGTGGTTATACTCCAGGATAGGCTTTTTTTGGGTGTGCCATGAAGCAAGCAGGTTTTAGTTCCCCAGCCAGGGATCGAAACTGTGCTCCCTGCAGTGGAAGGGTAGCATCCCAACCACTGGATCACCAGGGATCAACCACCAAGTGCCTTTTCATTTGCTTGCTTTATCTTATGCTCATCTGTCCCTACAAATTCTTCTTACAAGGAGGAATTCACCCTAGATTACAGAAGAAGAAACTGAGGCTCAGAGAGAGGTTGAGTGAGCTGGCAAAAGTTGCGCAGCAAGTCTTAACTGCTGGACTGCTAGGGAAGTCCCAGATAGGCTTTCACTGTAGGTTGCATTCCGTCCTTTCGCTGGCTACCCCTGGATGTTTAAGCTACATATCTGTATATCTTCTTCGCAAAGTGGGCAGCTATGCAGTATTTCTAGATTCTTCTCAACCACATCAAGGCCTTTTGCCTTCTTCAACAAACTCACCAACCCCTTCCCCTCTCACAAGCATCCGTGTTGACCTTTGGGCTGGATGCTTCCTTGTGGTGGGGGCCGTTCTGGTCATTGGAGGACGTTTGGCAGTCTCCTTGGTCTCTACTCACTAGACACCAGTAGTGTTCACCCCTTGGTCTCCAGACTGTGCCAAGTGATCCCCCACCCAGAGCGGGGGAGCTAAGTCACTTCTGTTTGAGAGCCACTGGTTTAGACTTTGAGTATTCACCGGTTTGAGTTTGGAGCACTGAGGCTTTCAAAGCGTGAATTCAGTTGGCCCCTCTTGCTCCCAAAGTGTCAGGTTCGCATAAATGTTAATGTTATGACTCTGACTTTTGGTTGACCCCTCTCCACTGTCCACTAGTTCTAAAAGGGTGTCCAGATTGCTTTCCCGAGCCATCTCAAAGCCTCTTCTTGCCCTGTCCCCAAGCAACCCCCCCCCCCCCCCCCCAGAACCCTGTTCACTCTGAACTTTGGCAGATGTTTCTTCCGCTCTTGAGGACCCAGAGGAGTTGCAAAATGGGATTTCCTCCAGAAGCTCTTCCCTCGACCTCCCTGCCCCTGAACGGAATTAATTTCCTGGGGAAGAAAAAGAGCACTGCCTGTCTCCTTTATGCGACATAGCAAATCGTTTTGCAGGACTAGAGTTGGAGGCTTATTAATTGTGATGGGGTGAAGCGCCCTCTGATTTGGGGGGATGGAGATGGATGGGAGGGGGAGGTGGGGGGAGGCGGAAGCCCAGCTGATGCCCTGAAATCATCACCTCCCTGCCACCTCCCGCCACCCTGGGAGCTTTGTCATTGACGAGGCAGGACACACACAGAGCCCCCATATCCATTTGTCTCTCCTCATTTGCAAGAGCTGAATGAAATCCTTCAGTGTTTCCCCGACAGGAGAATGCAGCAACTCCAAACGAGCTATTTATGGGCCATTTTTTTCAGCATTACTTGCATATTATAATTAAGAGATAATGTCAGTGGAATAGAACATTGTCACCGGGTAATGGTCTCCCGCTGCTTCCGAAATGTCAAGGCAAAGTCACAGCATTTATCAAAAATAAATGTTGGCGGGAAGACGCGACGTTTGTTTTCACAGCAGGGACATTAATCCTGGGACCACGAGAGGGTAACGTCTTTATTTCTTTTCTCCGATGATGATGGATGCCAGCGGATGGTGGTGTTTGACGGATGTGGGGTCTTGCCGGTACAGGGGGGAGGCCAGCTGGGGCAGGGGTGCCCGTGGCGGGGCCAGGTGGCCACATTGGGATGGGGTTGGCAGGAGACTGCTGGCTGCTCTGTCTTTGCCCAGAATCAGCCAATTCACTCCCCAAGGATGCACTGGAGGTGGCCTGTGGGGGTGTCCTGGCTCCCGATTGGACGGGGTGTCTTCTGCAGCTGCTGGTGGCTTGCTGATTGGGTGGGGAGAGGGCGGACATTTGGCAGAAGGCCTCTTCTCTGACTCTGCATCATCCCTGGGGACAACCTCAGTTTCTGCATCTCGTTTACTCCAGAGGGAGCCAGCCCCGGCAACGGGCAATTGAAACAGCCAACCGCTGGCGACTCCTGATGATCCGGGCACCGTCTGCAACACATTTTGGCACAGGGACCTCTGACTCTCCAGGCAGCCTTCACGGCCGGGCTTAATTGCATGTGAACGTCCCTTCCGCACCACTGCCTGAGTGATCTTTCTCAAGTGCACTTCTGATCACGCAGCAATACGGCCGAAATCCCCACCCCCTCACCCCAGCCACCACCGCACTGCCCCAGGCCCTCAGGATAAAGTCTCTGCTCAGAAATGGCTCCAGCACAACTTTCTCAGCATTCCTGACTTTCTCCCAAGCAGCCAGGCTCTGTCTCCGCAACCAGCCCGGGCCTTTGCTCTTGTTCCTTCTGCCTGGGATATCCTTCTCTGCTCCTGCCTTCACATAACCCTCACCTGGCTGTCTCCTACTGCTTCAGGCCTCCATTTCAAGAACTCCTCTTCCAGGAAGCCTTCCCTGACCTCCCAAGCCTGAGACATGTGCCCTTCTCATGTGCTTCTCCCACAGCCCCTATACTTAGGCCCTTCACAGCACTTAATTATACCGCTGTAAGCACTTTGGCCGGGAGAAGGCAATGGCACCCCACTCCAGTACTCTTGCCTGGAAAATCCCATGGACGGAGGAGCCTGGTAGGCTGCAGTCCATGGGGTTGCGAAGAGTCAGACATGACTGAACGACTTCACTTTCACTTTTCACTTTTATTCATTGGAGAAGGAAATGGCAACCCACTCCAGTGTTCTTGCCTGGAGAATCCCAGGGATGGGGTCGCACAGAGTCGGACACGACTGAAGTGACTTAGCAGCAGCAGTAAGCACTTTGGCCACCTGATGCGAAGAGCCAACTCATTGTAAAAGACCCTGATGCTGGGAAAGATTGAGGGCAGGAGGAGAAGGGGGCAACAGAGAAGGAGATGATTGGTTGGCATCACTGACTCAATGGACAAGAGTTTCAGCAAACTCCAGGAGACAGTGAAGGACAGGGAAGCCTGGAATGCTGCAGTCCATGGCATTGCAAAGAGTCAGACACGACTGACTGAACAACAACAGTGAAGTACTTGGATTATAGTCCGTCTCCCCTCTCTCAACTGTGGTCTCTGAGAGGGTCTTACCAGCTGTTCTGTCACTGGATACAGAATAGGGGCTTAGTAGTTATGTGTTGGAGCAGCTGAATAAATGAAGGGCTAGAGGCCTTTTATGTGAGTTTGTATCAGTCATCTATTGGCAGAACAATGCATAACAAATTGCCCCAAATATGGATGACCTCCATCAATAAGAATTTATGTGGTTCATGAGTCTGCAGGTCAGAGGCTGGGGCTAGATTTGGCTGAGGGGCGGGGCGCGTGGTTCTTCTGGCTCAGCTGGGCTCAGACACACATCTAGGGGCCGATGGCTGTTGGCTGATCGTGGGGAGCCTCAGCTGGGATTGTTGGGCGAGCTCTGCTTCGCGTGTGTCTCCTCCAGAAGGCTAGCCCAGGCGTGACCCACAGTGAGGGTAGAGGGGCAGGAGGGCAAGCAGGAACCTGTTCATCTTGCAAAACTGGAACTCTGTACCCAGTCAACAACTGCCTCCCTTTCTTCTTCCTTCAGGCCCTGGCGACCACCCTTTTACTTTCTATCTCTGTGAATCTGACTCCTCCAGGGCCTCATAGGAGTGGAATTATCTTTTGGGGATTGGCTTATATTATTTCACTTAGGATAATGTCCTCAAGTTTTATCTATGCTCTAGTGTGACAGGATTTCCTCCCGTTTTTAAGGCTGAATAATATTCCATTGTATGGATAGACCACATTTTGTTTATCTACTCATCCATTGATGGAGATTTGGATTGCTTCCACCTTTTGGCAATTGTGAATAATACTGCCAGGACCATGGGTGTGTAGCTATCTTTCAAAAACCTGCTTTCGATCTTTTTGGGTATGTAGTTGACCATTGAACAATGTGGAGGTTATAGGGGTGGACCCCCACTCCCAATCTTAAATCTTAATATAACTTTGTAGTCAGTCCTCTGTATCTAAGATCCAACCTGTATCCACGGATTCAATCAACTTCAGACTGAATAACCTAGCAGTATACATGGTGCATGCGTGTGTGCTAAGTCGCTTCCATTGTGTCGGTTTGCGACCCTATGGACTGTAGCCAGCCAGGCTCCTCTGTCCATGGGATTCTCCAGGCAGGAATACTGGAGTGGGTTGCCATGCCCTCCTCAAGGAGATCTTCCAGACCCAGGGATCAAACCTGCATCTCTTATGTTTCCTGCATTGGCAGGTGGGATCTTTACCACTAGTGCCACCTGGAAAGCCCAGTATACATGATACATTTATTGGAAAAAAAAAATAAGCATATAAGAGGACTTGTGTATTTCAAACCCATGTCGTTCAAGGTCAACTATATACCCAGAAGTGGGATGGCTGGATCACAAGTAGTGTGACTTTTTAAATTATTTATTTATTTTTTGGGCCACATTTCATGGCATGTGGGATCTTAGTTCCCTGACCAGGGATCAAACCCCTCACTCCCTGCTTTGGCAGTGTGGAGTCTCAACCACTGGACCACCAGGGAAGTCCCACAAGTGGTATGACTTTTAGCCTGGTGGGCAAAATGTTTGGGAACAGAGATCCACACATTTTGATTGGACAATCTTTATCCTGGGGCCTGACTGTTTGGTTTGGATCCCAGCTCTGCTGCTTCCTAACTGTGTTTTCTCAGCTGAATCACTCCTTCTGAGCCTCAGTTTCCTCCTCTGCAAAATTAGAGTAATATGAGCATCTATTCAGAGAGCGAGATTACATAAGAAGGTATTTAGAGAAGAGCCTGACACAGAGTAAATAATACCCATGTGTTGTTTTATGCAAAGTTCTTGCCCTAGATCCTGCTTTTGACCCCGCCCTCTGATGGGGTCACTTTGGCTAGAAGTGATGCTTTTCTTGGACTTCCCTGGAAGTCCAGTGGTTAAGAATCTGCCTGCCAAGGCAGGGACATGGTTCGATCCCTGGTCTGGAAACATTCCACTGCCTTGGAAACAGCCCGTGTGCCACAGCTACTGAGGGCCTGTGCTCTGCAACAGAGAAGCTACTGTAACGAGAAGACCCCTCACCTCAACTAGAGAGTAGCCTCTACTTGTCACAACTCGAGAAAGCCAGGCACAGCAACGAAGACCCAGAGCAGTCAAATCAAAGTGATGATTTTCTGCTCTTTCTGAACACAACCTGGGGTTATCTGTCCTGGGCAGACCCCAGGAACATCTGTGTTAATTCTGGGTGACAGGCGTTGACACATCTCCCCTCTGCTAGGGTGTTGGGTTCGGACCTGGGGGGCCGAGGGGGCCAGTGTTGCTGCGGGGTGAGGGGTGGGGGCCTTGGGCAGGGTAGTGGGGGTGGGGGGAGGTTTCCTGCCAGAGCTGTTCAGCTCCCCAGTTCAGGCCTCCGTCTCCGTCTCTTCCCCTGGCGCAGATTGCAATTTGGGCCCAGCAGGAAGAGAGAAATGAGCTTGCATAACAGAGGAACATTTGGTTCTTTCGGGCTGGGCCCGGAGAAGGGTTTTGTGCTGAAGTGTGCATCGCAGGGGCAGGCTGGAGACGCTGCCTGTGTGCGGGGCTCAGGGGAGCCCAGTCCGCCCGGTGGGACGGAGGCACTGAGGGCCAGATGGATGCGAGGGGCGGGCAGCTCCCCCAGGAGAGGGCAGACGCGGAGTGGGCAGAGGGTCTGTGACTTTGCTGTTTCCTGCAGACAGGAGGGAGGGCTGGAGCGAAACCGCACAGGGCGGCACCGTGGCCTCAGGGGCTCTGGGCCAAGCACGTGGCCACAGCGGGCTGTCTCTCCTGGGGCCGTTTGGGCCACTTCCTTCTCACCCCAGAGAGATCTGTGTTCTCAGCCTAGAGTTGAACCTGGACTTCCCGATCTAAGGGGGGGGGGGGGGCCTCTCCAGGACCACCAGGCCAGACTGAGAGACACAGACTAACCAAGGGTGGGTGTGACGCCCCCACCCATAACTGGACCGCTGACTCTTGTTTATCAGGGGGACAGAGATGGGACAGTTGCCCCTGTCCCCTGCAGAGTCAACAAGCAGGTGGGGTGAGAATCACCACTCTGGGACGGCTCCTTTCTTTTTGGCTGCGCTGTGTCTTTGTTGCAGTGCATGGGCGCTCTAGTTGTGGCACACAGGCTCCGTAGTCAATGGTATACGGTCTTAGTTGCCCTGCGGCATGTGGGGTCTTATTTCTCCAACCAGGGATCAAACCCATGTCCCCTGCATTGGAAGGCAGATTCTTAAGCACTAAACCACCAGGAAAGTCCCTGGGAGGGCTTCTATAAATCCCATAGTGTTGCTGGTGTTTCTGACCTGGTTTAGTCTTTGTGACAGCGTAGGGAGAGGAGGACAGCCTCTCAGGTTTTCAACAAAAGTTAGCTGAACACTGACGCTGTCCCAGGCCCTGTTTTAGGGGGCTGGAGCTACCAACACCATCCGGAGCACAGCAGGTTAAGAGTCGGGTGTTGGGGGAAGTTATTTTCCAGTAGAGCTGCTGACTTTGAATAAGGAAACAGGTAAACAAAAATGGTCACATCTGTGTGGGAGAATGCACATGTGGGCTCTGCTTTTCACCTCTCCCTGCGTCTATGCTCTTTGCCATAGAGTTGACCCTGAACTTCAACTTGCGTGGCTTGCTTTGGCCAAAAAATGAAATAGAAGTGATGCTGGGCTACTTCTGTCCCTTGAGAGGCTTTGTGCTCTTCTGTACTTTTGCCACGGTGTGTGACAAACACCCTGGATTAGTCTGCTAATCCAAGAGAATGAAATTCTGGTGGAGCAGAGCTAACCAGTCAAATCCCACTCTGGATCAGGTAACTCCCCCACCAAGATGCAACTGACAGATGTGTGAATGATAAAGCATGATTTTTGTTTTAAGACACAGAATTTAGGGGTTATTTGTTACGCAGCATACTGGTGGCAATAGCTAACGAATACAACCAACTATTGGTAAATGTAATTATTAACTCCATTCCATAGGCCAGGAAACTGAGGCCCAAAGAGGTGAAGAGAGCGTTTAGATGTTACAGTGTTGCTGTGGCTGAGTCCATAGAAGAACCCTGCCATCTTGACTCCAGCTTGCTTACTCACTCATTCAACCCATGTTTATTGATCATCGACTACACACATGGAATTGTGGTAGCAGCTAGAGACAGCTCAATGAAAAAGATATTCCTTCTGTGAGCAATGTCTGTTAAAAGGGAACTTCTCTTTTCCTGAGGATTTCAACAAAAATCTGAAAATCAAGTCCCATCACCCCAGGGTATATCCTCACTGTGAACCACTCATGGCAGTGACAGGACGTGGGTTGTGAGCAGCCAAGACTAGATCTCATGTTCACTCTCTGTAGCTGGAGGGGAGCGATGACCCCACCTGACCCATATGGACTGAGAGTGGAGGAGAGAGGCTTTTCTCTAAAGAAAAAGTGTTGCTATTAAACTTTAAGAAGGGGAAATAGATGCTGGGAAGATTGCAAAAGAAAATGATGCTCACCCCAGACCTCTGGGGTCCAGATGACGACCTCCCAGCAGCTCTGTGGTCCTTGGTGAAGTCCCCCAGAGTCTGCAGCTTCTCCAGGCCACTCCCCTGTCTCCAACGTCCCTTGCGGGAGCTAGGCCTGACTGTCAGAAGATCAGATGTGATTTATTCCTGGCATCTGTGCTGCCACTGGCTGTGAGGTGCTTTGCAGCAGAACAATAAGTTACAGGGCCATTTATCTTGTTGGCAGCTTCTGATAAAATGAGCAGTCTGAGCAGACAGGGCCTCTAACGAACATGATCAGGGCTGTTTATTTAGAAACCAGAAGACCTTGAAATTGGCTTTAATTGAAGGGGTTAGAAGTGAGGGTTTGACTGGATCTGTTGAGAGTGGAGACCCCCCCACCTCTGGAAAGGTCACAGTGATGGGCAGGCCTGGCTTTATGTCCTGGCTGTAACCCCAAGTTTGACTTTGGGCAAGCTCCATGACCTCTTCCAGACTTTGTTTCCCCATCTGTGAAATGGAGATGTATGGGTCAGCATCATCTCAGTTATGCTGCAGTAACAAACCACCCCCTCAAATCTCATGGCTTAAAACAGCCAGCTTGTATCTCACTGATTCTCCATGGCTATGGTGGGTTGGCTGGTGACTCTTTGCCACACCTCCCCACTGTGGGACTCAGATTGATGGAACATGCCGTCTGCAACATGACCATGATTCGGCATGGGGGAAATTGTGCACTGGTTTGTTTTTTCAAATTTATTTATTTGTTTTTGGCTGTGCTCGGTCTTCATTGCTGTGCCTGGGCTTTCTCTAGTTGTGGGGAGTAGGGGCTACTCTTTGTTGTGCTGCATGGGCTTAGTTGCTCCGGGGCTTGTGCGATCCTCCCGGACCACGGATTGAACCTATGTCCCCTGCATTGGCAGGAGGATCCTTAACCACTGGCCCATCAGGGAAGTCATGCAATGGTTCTTAAAGCTTCTTCCCGTGAGCAACTTACATCATTTCCACTCACATCGAGTTGGTCCAGGTGTTATGTGGCCATGCTTAACTCCTGGTGGGGTGGTGGGAGTGGAGAAGAGAGACCTTACTATGTGACCATTAGCCGGAAAGCCAGAAGGGTTAGTATTTATTAGAGAGAGCTGTTCTGCTGAGCTATCATAGAAGTCAGGAATTTTCTTCTCCCTTCTGGAGATGCTAATTATCTGAGTCTAGTCCATTATGGTTTTTCTGGCCAGCTTCGTCACCCTCCCCCACCAATTTCTGCCATGTCACTCCATCTGCTGTGAACTTCCATGTCTGTTGCTGAACATTAAATCTGGGCAGCCTGGCATTTAAGAACCCCTAAGGCTGGCATCTCTCAAGGGCCCCGAATATAGCTTAGAGAGAACTGGGACTAGGTATTTCTAACCCTCCCCCACTGTAGCCCCAGAATCTACCACAGTGCCTGGCCCATAGCAAGTGTTCAATGATTACTCGTTGCAATTGTGAAATGATGTACTGGACATCACATGCCCTGGAAAACGTCAAAGGCAGGATCCTACGTGCCTGGTGCTCCAGGGGTCATTGCCACTTACTGGGCACTAGCTGAGGGCCAGGCCTCGTGAGCCAACTGCCCTGAGTGCAGGCATGATCCCTTTCATCCTTCAAGCAACCCCCACCCCCAACCCCACAGTAGGCATTACTGTGACAGGATTCTTTATTTGAAATTTCAACTCCTCTCCCCAAGTTTCATTGAAATATAATAGACATGCAACATTGTATTTGTTTTAGGCTCATGACATGATGATTTGATATATGTACACATTGTGAAGAGCTTCGCTGGTGGCTTAGATGGGAAAGAATCTGCCTGCAATGCAGGGGACCTAGGTTCAATCCCTGGGTTGGGAAGATCCCCTGGAGAAGGGATTGGCTACCCACTCTAGTATTCTTGCCTGGAGAACTCCATGGACAGAGGAGCCTGGCAGGCTACAGTCCATGGGATTGCAAAGAGTCGGACATGACTGAGTGACGAAGCACACACACACACACACAGACATTGTGAAATGTTCCCCACAATAAATTTAGTTAACATCCATCACCTCACATAGTTACAACTTTTTCTTTCTTGTGATGAGAACTTTTAAGATCTACTGTCTTAGCAACTTTCAAATATATGATATTGTTAACAATAAGCAGGACTCTTTATGGAGCTATTCATTCATATTTATTCACCCTGTAATTTTCTTTCATTGGATTCGAAGACAGACTGCAGCCCTTTGTATTTTCTTAATTTATGTTTCCCCCACCCCCCCCAAGCAGAGAGTGGAAGTTTCTGGAAGATAGTCTACTTGCTTTGTATTAATCTGGGCTCTCTAGAGACAGAGACTAATAGGATATAGTATATTTCTATCTTTATCATCTCTATTTGTCTACTTATAAGAGTTTTTTTTCATCTGGCTCTGCTGTAAGGCATGCAGGGTATTAGTTCCCTGATTAGGTATCAAACCAGTGCCCCCTGCATTGGGAGCACAGATTCTTAACCACTGGACCACCAGGGAAGTCCAGAGAGATTTATTGTAAAGAATTCGTTCACATGGTAATGGAGGCTGAGAAGTCTCACAATCTGCCATCTGCAAGCAGGACACCCAGGAGAGCTGATAGTTTGAGTTCCAGCTCAAGTCTGAGTCTTAAGACAGGAGTCAATGTCCCAGCTTGCAGACAATAAGGCAGAGAGTGAATTCTCCCTTCCACATCTTTTTGTTCTACTCAAGCCTTCAACTGATTTAATAAGGCCCGCCCATATTGAGAAGAAGGGGATGACAGAGGATGAGATGGTTGGATGGCATCACCGACTCCATGGACATGAGTTTGAGCAACTCCGGGAATTGGTGAAGGACAGGGAAGCCTGGCGTGCTGCAGTCCATGGGGTCACAAAGAGTCGGACGCGACTGAGCGACTGAACTGACTGAATCGAACCCACATTGAGGAGGGCAGCCTGCTTTACTCAGTCTACTGACTCAAATGTCAATTTCCACCGGAAATATCCTCATGGACACACCCAGAATAACATTTAACCAAATATCTGCACAGCCCATGGTCCAGTCAAGTTGACATGTAAAATTAATCATCACAAGTCTTTCGTGAAAACTTTGTATATTAGGATATATGCTCAGTCTCTGTAACATGGGCCCCACTCCCCTCAAAAAACCCACATTGATTAAAATAAAGCTGAAGTTTGTATATCTCTGATTTAAGAGGTCTGAGGGTGAGGGATATGCCAGGAGGGCTAGGAGCTCAGCTCTGCAGCCATCGGGGTCCCAGATCCTTCGGTTTTGTTCTGCGGACAGTGACAGCCACCATGAAATTAAAAGACATTTGCTCCTTGAAAGAAAACCTATGACAAACCTAGACAGTGTATTAAAAAGCAGAGACATCACTTTGCCAACAAAGTCCATATAGTCAAAACTATGGTTTCTCCGGTAGTCATGTACAGATGTGAGAGTTGGACCATAAAGAAGGGTGAGCATCAAAGAATTGATGCTTTCAAACTATGGTGCTGGAGAAGACTCTCAAGAATCCCTTGGATGCCAAGGCGACCAAACCAGTCAATTCTAAAGGAAATCAACCCTGAATATTCATTGGAAGGACTGATGCTGAAGCTGAGGCTCCAATACTTTGGCCACCTGATGGTGAAGAGCTAACTCATTGGAAAAGACCATGATCCTGGGAAAGATTGAGGGCAGGAGGAGAAGGGGGTGACAGGGCACGAGATGGTTGGATGGCATCACTGACTCAATGGACATGAGTTTGAGCAACATCTGGGAGATAGTGAAGGACAGGAAGCCTGGCGTGCTGCAGTCCATGGGGTCACAAAGAGGCAAACATGACTGAGTGGCTGAACAACAACAAAGGATATGGATGCTCCCTCAAAGCATGGCTGAAGCAGAATCAAAACCAGATCCATGTGCCAGCTCTCAGAAATGGGGAGAGAAAGAAAAAGTGGAGGCAGGCAACGTCCTGTTAAGCAAGTGGTGTGCAAGCCACACAAACCATTCCTGCTCACCCTCAAAGGCGAGCAAGAGGGGCTGCGAGATGGTGTCTCTGGCTCAGCAGCCAGATCCCAGCAGAAGTTCTCTTCCTGGAGGACAGGAGGCGTCCTGGAACTGGCTGAAAAGTTGCTCTTGGTTCTGGAGGGAGAGGGAACGATGGCGGGAAATTTGCATAGGCTGGAGTTGGCAGCAGGGAGGCCGGCCTGGTGACTTCATTTGGTGGTGGTGCTCTTGGGAGAGATGTCAGAATCTAGAAGCTGCATTGTGTACCAGGAGGAGGGTGCCCTGAGTGAAGAGGTCCTAGTGCAGACAAGCTCCCTCCCCCCATTCCCACCACAGGGATGCTGAAGAATTTCCCACCAGAAGATGCTGCACATCCTGGATCTCCTGGGTTCTCAGTGGGAGCCAGTGGCCAGATGGACTCTCAGATTTGGTCTCTGACCTGAGCCAGCATGGAGGAACTCCAATCTTGAGACTGAGAATATATCTATATCTACATCTATATCTACCTATCTATCTGTCTATTTTATCATCTTGGGAGGATAAGTGCTTGGAATTGACTCTATGTTGATTGGAAAGAAGTAAAATTGATTCCATCTTGCGGACTTGGATTTGGGATGTATACCAATGATGCCACCTGCTGCATCAATGTCCCCATTTTATTGGAGACGGGCTCAGAGATGTCAAGTCATTGTCCGCTGGTCACACAGCATGTGATGGTAAAAGCGGGATTTGGAATGAGGTTGGCAGACCTCACGGGCATCACCGCTGCACCCTCCTATTTTGCTTGGCGTGCAAGCGCTGTTTGGAGTTAAGACACAAGACAGGAGAGAGGCATGGGGGTGGTGGCATCATGCGATATGTGATCTTTTGTGTCTGGTTTCTTTCATTCAGCATCATGTTTTCAAGGTTCATCTACATTGTAGCAGGTGTCAGGGCGTCATTCCTTTCTACGGCTGAATGATATTCCATCATATGAAGGGACCATGTTCTGTTTATTCATCTATAGATGGACATCTGGGTTGCTCAAATTTTTGACTATTGTGAATAATGCTATGATGAACATTTGTGTTGAAATTGTTGTGTGGATTTTGGGTGCCTGAGGAGAGGGCTGTGATGTGTGATGTGGGTTTGCCAGCACCATCTAGAAAGTTCAGCCGGTCCCAGCCTGGGAAGCCTCTTGGAGGCTCTTCCATATGTATGTCTCAGAAGCAGTGGGCTGTTTTCTAAACAAGTTGTCTCCTGCTGTCATCTCTGCACCCAGGCTGAGC
This sequence comes from Cervus elaphus, assembly GCF_910594005.1. Taxonomy (NCBI): domain Eukaryota; kingdom Metazoa; phylum Chordata; class Mammalia; order Artiodactyla; family Cervidae; genus Cervus; species Cervus elaphus. The sequence continues at coordinate 21,476,536 of NC_057819.1, read as the reverse complement.
TGGAAGCAGCTGGTGAATTATTCAAAGTGGCTTCTGTGCAAGTCCCCCATCCCCCACCCCCATGCTGCTGGAAGCACGGACCTTGGGGAAGCCTGTCGCTCAGGCATGCAGGGGAGTTCACTGCAGAAAGTGTGGCTGACAGCTTATGTCTGATCTGCTTGTCCTGGGCCAGGCCAGTTCATTCACCCCTCTGAGCCTCAGTGTCCTTGTCTCAAAAATGGGTGAGAAAACAGGTAGACTATTTAGCCTATGTCCTAGCTATTGTAAATAATGTTGCAATGAGCAGTGGGGTACATGTATCTTTTTCAACTATGGTTTCCTTAGAGTATATGCCCAGCAATGGGATTGCTGGGTCATATGGTAGTTTTATTCCTAGTTTTGTTTTGTTTTTTAAAGAATCTCCATACTGTTCTCCGTAGTTGCTGTATCAATTTGCATTCTCACCAACAGTGCAAGAAGGCAGACGGATTCTTTACCACTGAGCCACCAGGGAAGTCTGCCTGGCATGAGTTAGACAGTGCTTAATAAAGTGGCTGGCATTGTCTGGTATACGTTCCTGTTCCTTGTGACTTAGTCATTTTTCTTTTATGTCCATGCCAAAATGAAACTCTTGCATGTGCACCCTGAGCGATGGGTACAAGAAGGTGCATGGCAGCTCTGTTCACTGTGGCAAAAGCTGAAACCAACCAAATACTCATTGGCAGGAAGAAGGACAACACCACCATGGTGTATTCACACTGTGGAGTATTATACAGCAGTGAAAATGAATAAATAGCAATTCCAGGCCCACACCAGGTGAATCTTAGTAAGGGTGTATGGCAGAATTTCTCAACTCTGACACGAGTGACATTTTTCTCATTATTATGATTAGTATTTTCTTTTTTTGACCATGTGACATGTGAGATCTTAGTTCCCTAACCAGGAATTGAACCCATGTCCCCTACAGTGGAGGCACAGAGTCTTAGCCACGTAAGCACTGGGGAGGTCCCTCATTATTATTTATTTCTTGATGGGTTGCATTGGGTCTTCGTTGCTGCTCGTGGGCTTTCTCAAGTTGTGGTGACCAAGGGCTACCCTCTAGTTGTGGTGCATGGACTTCTCATTGTGGTGGTTTCTCTAGTTGCAGAGCACAGAACCTAGAGCATGTGGGCTACAACTAGTTACGGCTTGTGGGCTCAGGGGTTGTAGCACATGGGCTTAGTTGCTCCTCGGCATGTGGAATCTTCCAGGACCAGGTATTGAACCCGTGTCTCCTGCATCAGCAGGTGGATTCTTATCCACTGTACCATTATTTTTAATGGCAATTTTATTGAGATGTAATTCACATATGATGCAATCCACCCACTTAAATCTGGATATAAGTGTGTGGAGCAAGGAGGTGACCCTGGGGCTCACAGAGAAAACCCTCTCTGAGCTATTCGCCCTTTACTCCCTCACCTCAGAGTGGTCTGGATCAGAGACATTCAGTTTCGCAAACTAAATCGAAACAGGGAGGCTCCAACTTCCTAAACAGTAAATCCAATGACTTCCAGCAGTTACCAAACATAACAAGCCCAGCACCCTGATGGATGAACATATTCAAGACAACTTACAGTCTCTCCTAGTATTATCATCATCACCTGCATTTTACAGCTGAGGAAACCGTGGCACAGAGAAGTTAGGTGACTGGTTCAAGGTCACACAGCCACAAAGAAAAGGAGATGTGAACTCCCTCCTTTGGATGGAGAGACTCCAATTAGGGCAATATTTTAAGCTCCCCGTAGGTGAGGATACAAACCAAGGCCAGGAGGCCTGTTAGGCTGTTTTTAGGTTTCTGCCGTGTTTCTCCTGGGGTAGCCGGCCTGGGCAGCAGCTCTCTTCCACACTCAGCCCCGGCCAAGGAATGTCACAGCGGCTGTCGCACAGTGGGGCGAGGGTGGGCAGCAGCGGAGGGAGTGGCATCTTGGCAGCTGTGACAAGTAGAAAACAGATTGCATTTCCCTTCACTTCCACCCCCAGCCTGGGGAGGGGATATGCCGGAACCTGATTATCCACTCACAATGGCTGCTCTATTGTGGGATGAGGCAAGGTCAGGGGCAATGGGGCGGGGCACTGGCCCTGCCCGGGGCACAGTGTCCTTGGCACAGCCGGTTGGCTGGGTCTCGGCTGACCTGGCTTCCTCCTACCAGCCCCACCACCCCCTCTCCTGCCTCACAAAGACTCCGCGTCCCTATCAAAACTTGGTTACGCTCTCCAAGTAACCTTGACATTCTCATTGTCTAGGACAAGATCTATGGATTCTGCTCTGAGCGTTCCAGACTCTAGAAAAGGCTCTGTCATTCATTCATTCATTCATTCATCCTGCCCACCTCTCCTTCATCTCCTTATCTGTATCTATCTTTTTAAAAATAATTAATTAATTAATGATTTTGGGTGCACGAGGCCTTAGGTTTGGCATGCAGGATCTTCCATCTTTGCAATGGCAGGAGGGATTTTCTTACTTGCAGCATTCGAAATCTTTAGTTGCAGTATGCCAACTCTTGTTGGCATGCAGGATCTAGTCCCCTGACCAGAGATTAAACCCAGGCATCCTGCATTGGGAGTGCAGAGTCTTAGCCACTGGACCATCAGGGAAGTCTTTGCATCTATCTGTTGTTGTTGTTCAGTCGCTAAGTTGTGTCCAACTCTTTGTGGTCCCAAGGACTGCATGCAGCATGCCAGGCTCCTCTGTCTGCCACGATCTCCCAGAGTTTGCTCCAATCCATGTCCATTGAGTTGGTGATGCCATCCAACCATCTCATCCTTTGTCGTCCCCTTCTCCTCCCGCCCTCAATCTTTCCCAGCATCAGGGTCTTTTTCAATGAGTCAGCTCTTCGCTTCAGGTGGCTGAAGTATTGGAGTTTGACCTTCAGCATCTGTCCTTCCAATGAATATTCAGGGTTGATTTCCTTTAGAATTGACTGGTTTGATCTCCTTGCAGTCTAAGGGAGTCTTGAGTCTTCTTCAACACCACAGTTTGAAAGCATCAATTCTTTGGCGCTCGGCCTTCCTTATGGTCCAACTCTCACATCCATACATGACTGCTGGACAAACCATAACTTTGACTATATATGGGCTTTTGTTGGCAAAGTGATCTCTCTGCTTTTTAATACCTGTCTAGGTTTGACATAGCTTTCCTTCCAAGGAACAAGCATTTTAATATCATGGCTACAGTCACCATCCACAGTGATTTTGGAGCTGGAGAAAATAAAATCTGTCACTGCTTCCACATTTTCCCCTTCTATTTCTCATGATGTGATGAGACCAGATACCGTGATTTTAGTTTTTTTAATGTTGAGTTTTAAACCAACTTTTTCACTCTCCTCTTTCACCGTCATTAAGATTTAGTTCTGGGCTTCCCTTGTGACTTAGCTGGTAAGGAATCCGCCTGCAATGTGGGAGACTTGGGTTCGATCCCTGGGTAGGGAAGATCCCCTGGAGAAGGGAAAGGCTACCTACTCCAGTATTCTGGCCTGGAGAATTCCATGGACTGTACAGCCCATGGGGCTGCAAAGAATAAGACATGACTGAGTGACTTTCACTTGCTTTCTGGAATTAGAGTGGTATCATCTTCATATCTGAGGTTGTTGATATTTCTCTCTGCAATCTTGATTCTAGCTTGTGTCTTGTCCGGCCCTTCACTTTACATGATGTACTCTGCATATAAGTCAAATAAGCAGGGTGGCAATATACAGCCTTGACATACTCTTTTCCCAATTTGGAACCAGTCTGTTGTTCCATGTCCAGTTCTAACTGTTGCTTCCTGACCTGCATACAGATTTCTCAGGAGGCAGGTAAGGAGGTCTGGTATTACCATCTCTTTAAGAATCTTCCATAGTTTGTTGTGATCCACACAGTCAAAGGCTTCAGTTTAGTCAATGAAGCAGAATTAGATGTTTTTCTGGAATTTGGTTTCTCCATGATCCAATGAATGTTGTCAATTTGATCTCTCATTCCTCTGCCTTTCCTAAATCGAGCTTGTACATCTGGAAGTTCTTGGTTCACATACTGCTGAAGCCTAGATTGAAGGGTTTTGAGCATAACCTTTCTAGCATGTGAAATGAGCGCAACTGTAGGGTAGTTTGAACATTCTTTGACCTTGCCTTTCTTTGGGATTGGAATGAAATTTGACCTTTTCCAGTTCTGTGGCCACTAATGAGATGGTTGGATGGCATCACCTACTCAATGGACATGAGTCTGAGTAAGCTCTGGGAGTTGGTGATGGACAGGGAGGCCTGATATGCCACAGTACATGGGGTCACAGAGTTGGACATGACTGAGCAACTGAACTGAACTGAGTTTTCCAAAGTTGCTGAAATATTGAGTGCAGGACTTTAATAGCATCATCTTTTAGGATTTTAAATAGCTCAGCTGGAATTTCTCACCTCCACTAGCTTTGTTCATAGTAAGATTTCACCCACTCGACTTCATACTCCAGGACATCTGGCTCTAGGTGAGTGACCACACTTTTGTGGTCATCCAGGTCATTAAGAAATCAAGCATAAAATCTTCCCTTGATATCTCCATTTTCTTGAAGAGATCTCTAGTCTTTCCCATTCTGTTGTTTTCTTTTATATCTTTGCATTGTTCATTTAAGAAGGCATTCTTATCTCTCTTTGCTATTCTCTGGACCTCTGCATTTAGTTGGGTATATCTTTCCCTTTCTTCCTTGCCTTTCGCTTCTCTTCTTTCCTCAACTATTTATAAAGCCTCCTCAGACAAACACTTCACCTTCTTGCATTTCTCTTTCTTTGGGTTAGTTTTGGTCCCTGCCTCCTGTACAATGTCATGAATCTCCGGCCCTGGTTCTTAAGACACTCTGTCTACCAGATCCAATCCCTTTAATTTATTCATCATCTCCACTGTATAATCATAAGGGATTTGATTTAGGTCATACCTGAATGGCTAAATGGTTTCCCCCCACTTTCTTCAATTTAAGCCTGAATTTTGCAATAAGGAGCTCATGATCTGAGTCACAGTCAGCTCCAGGTCTTGTTTTTGCTGACTGTCTAGAGCTTCTCCATCTTTGGCTGCAAAGATTATAATCAATCTGATTTCAGAATTGACCATCTGACAATGTCCATGTGTAGAGTCATCTCTTGTGTGTTGGAAAAGGAAGTTTGCTATGACCAGCACGTTTTCTTGGCAAAATTCTGTTAGCTTTTGCCTGCTTCATTTTGTACTCCAAGGCCAAACTTGCTTGTTATTCCAGGTATCTCAATTTCCTACTTTTGCATTCCAACCCCCATGATAAAAAGGACATCTTTTTTTTGGTGTTAGTTCTAGAATGTGTTGTAGGTCTTCATAGAACTGGTCAACTTCAGCTTCCTTGGCATCAGTGGTTGGGGTGTAGATTTGGATTATTGTGACATTGAATGGTTTGCCTTGGAAACAAACTGAGATTATTCTGTCCTTTCTGAGATTGCACCTAAGTACTGCATTTTGGACTCTATTGTTGATTATGAGAGTTACTCCATTTCTTCTAAAGGGTTCTTGCCCACAGTAGTAGATATAATGGTCACCTGAATTAAATTTGCCCATTCCCATCCATTTAGTTCACTGATCATCTATTAATGATCTGGAAATGTTTGAACTGCCAGGCAGCTTGATTTCTATTGAGATTCATTCATTTATTCACCAACTACTTATGGAACACCTACTATGTGCTAAATGCTAAGGCTGTATGCATAGATTTGCCAAGCGTCCGTGGACCACCTACTATGTACAGGTGGTAGATGCTGCGGTGAACAAGCAGACATGGTCTCTGCCCTCAGGTATCTTATAGTCTAGAGGGGAGGCAGTCACCAACAATAGTTGGATGTGACGTGCATTTATTGCACACCAACTATGTGCAGGCTTCTTAAGGGCAGAATTGGAGATGCATGATGGTCCATGTGGGCAGTAGGTGTTATGAGTCAGGCTCAGATTAAGATTAGAATCCTGTCTCCCACATGAACCAGGTTTGTCTCCTTGAGAGACTGACTTTACCTCCAGGATATGTTTCAACTATCATATGGGTGGTGGTGAAACTTAGCAAAGGGGCCTGAGAAATATCAGTCTGGGAAATCCCCTGGCAGTCTAGTGGTTAGAATTCACTGCTTTCACTGCCAAAGGCCCAGGTTCAATCCCTGGTCCCGGAACTAAGATCCTACAAGCCGGGTGGGGCAGCTTAAAAAAAAAAAAGAAAAAAAAAAAGATCAGTTGGCTTCTGTAGGGACAGGAGTTGGTTTTGAAAGTTCAGCACCTGTGTCTCCTTCTGATAATGGCCCCCAGTCTTGTTGGGGGAAATAATTCTTTTCTCACCTCTCTTGGTTGTGGTTCAGGTGGGGCTGGCTGATCCTTTTCACCACTCCCAAAGGAGCACATGACCAAACTTGGCCATCAGATCATCCCATCCCTCAACCACAATCATTGGTTGGGAGGGTTCACATGATCCAGATAGGGTCCAATGAGATTCGGTTCTGGAACATCAAAGACAGAACCTCTTTTGGCTGGGGATGGCAAGTGGAAAGGAAGGGATGTGATGGTGTTATCTTACCTCATGAGGGGAGAGCCTCCCTGAGAACAAAACCAACCCAGAAGAAATGGAGAGAATAAATATAGATGGTGCCATTTTGAGCCTCTAGATCCAGCTATGCCTGAAGCTTGTGCAACTCCTGGACTTTTCAGTAACATGGCTCAATAAGTTCTGTTTGTTGCTTCAGTCCTTCTGAATTGGGATTTTATCACTTGGAAGGAAGAGTCCTGACTCATAACTAGGCCTTTTGTCTTCCTTTGTTTCCTAAAACAGAAATGCTACCTCCCCATGTGCAGAACAGGGGAAATTAATTTCCTTGCTTTCTAAAAAGCTGATGAGAAATGGATAACGGGAGAGGCCGCCTGACCACTCCTTTCTCTTTGGTGTGTGAGGACATCCATTTTCCCGCGGCCCCTAACCTCGCCTCGCTGAGCTGGAGCAGAAATCACTTAACCTTCTGAGCCTTGGCTTTGAAAGGTTTATGATGGATCGTGCTTGGCCTCGTGGGCAGAAATGGAAAATTCTCTGCTGTCTGGTCTGTCCCTTCATTCTGCCTTTCCCAGCTGGTCCAGGCTGGGAACGTTTTTACAGGAGCGGAAACTGGTGGGATTCAGAGGCGGCAGACTTTTTCTGTAAAGGGCCAAACAGAAAATGTTTTAGGCATTGTGTGCCACAAGGTCTGTTATGTGTTCTTTGTTTCTGGTTTTGGTTGATTGTTTTATGACCCTTTAAAAACATAAAAAGATCATTCTTAGTTCTCAGGACACACAAAAACAGGCTGGATTTGGCTCACAGCTCTAGTTGGTTGATTCCTGGATTAGATTATAGTTATGGGGACTGACTATCTCTTCTTTCTCCTTTCCTTATTTTTTTTTTTCCTTTCCCCTCCTTCCCTCTTCCTCCCTCTCTCCTTCCCACTTTTCTTTCTTTATTTTTTGGGACAAAAATCCTCATTCCTGGGACTTCCATGGAGGTCTACTCCTCCACTGTCTCCCGGAGTTTGCTCAGATTCATGTCCACTGAGCCAGTGATGCTGTCTGACCATCTCATTCTCTGCTGCCCGCTTCTCCTTTTGCCTTCAATCTTTCCTAGCATCATCTTTTCCAATGAGTTGGTTTTTCTCATCAGGTGGCCAAAGTATTGGAGCTTCAGCTTTAGCAACAGCCCTTCCAATAAATATTCAAGGTTGATTTCCTTTATGACTGACTGGTTTGATCTCCTTGCAGTCCAAGGGACTCTCAAGAGTCTTCTGAGACTCTGTGCTTCCACTTCAGGTGACGCAGGTTTGATCCCTGGTCAGGGAATTAAGGTCCTGCATGCTGTGGGACATTGCCAAAATAAGTTAAGTAATTAATAATTTTTTTCAGAAAAGGACTCACTGAGTTCCAGACTGATCTGATGAAATAAGAGTCCTATGTGGGTGTGACCTGGTAAAATTCTTAAATATCTTACAAGTGTCAGGGGAAAGCAGAAGATATTCACGAAGGAAAAAAGACAGACTGGAATTGGATTTTCATCTAAGCTATGGAAAGATGACAGTGGCACAGTATTTACAGAGAAGAGAGAGAAAGGATGCAAACTCAAGAATCTTCTATCCAGTTTTCAAAATTTGTTGTTGCTATTCAGCCGCTAACTCATGTCCGACTCTTTATGACTCCATGGACCGCAGCATGCCAGGCTCCTCTGTCCTCCACTATCTGTCAGAGTTGGCTCCAATTCATGTCCATTGAATCGGTGATGCTGTCTAACCATCTCATGCTCTCCCATCCCTTTCTCCTTTTGCCTTCAATCTTTCCCAGCATCAGGGTCATTTCCAATGAGTTGGCTCTTCCCAACAAGTGGCCAAAGTATTGGAACTTCAGCTTCAGCATCAGTCCTTTCAATGAATATTCAGGGTTGATTTCCTTTAGGATTGATTAGTTTGATCTCCATGCAGTCCAAGGACTCTCAAGAGTCTTCTCCAACACCACAGTTCAAAAGCATCACCCTTGGCACTCACCCTTCTTTATGATCCAATGCTCATATCTGTATATGATTATTGGAAAAACCATAGCTTTGATTATATGAATCTTTGTTGGCAAAGTGATGACTCTTCTTTTTAGTATGCTCTCTAGGTTTGTCATAGCTGTCCTTCCAAAGAGCAAGCATCTTTTAGTTTCATGGCTGCAGTCACCATTTATAGTGATTTTAGTACTTTGCATCTTCTGCAGCAAAAGGAGAATAGTCGAGGATTCAGAGAACATAACTTCCAGGTCTCCATCTAGGGAAATGACTTAAAAAAACACTAACCACACTGCAACTGAACCTGAAAAGAAAACTGAAAAATGGAGAAGAAAAAAAGAGAAAACAGTGTTAAGAACATAGGCATGTGACAACTTACATCTAAGTGGATCCAGGGACTTTCCTGGTGGTCCAGTGGTTAAGACTTCGTCTTCCAATGCAGGGGCTGTGGGTTTGATCCCTAATTGGGGAGCTAAGATCCCATGTGCCTCAGCCAAAAAAGCAAAACATAAAACAGAAGCAATATTTTAACAACTTCAATGAAGACTTCAAAAATGGCCCACATCAAAAAAAAAATCTTAAAAAAAAAAAAAATCTCATTCTTCAAAGCCAGGAAATATCCTGGACATTCTAATATGTTGGTATCCAAAGTCATATTTATAAGTAACCCCGTCTCCTTTGCCTGCCATTTCTCTCTATGGAACTTATCACAGTTTGTAACTATAGATCTTTGATTATTTTGGGGTGTCTGCTTCCTCATTCTAGAATATAAGCTTCATGAACAAAGAAAGCCCCAGGAGGCCCAGGCCTGGGGCTTTCTGGCAATTTCAGACTGATTTTAATGACTGTGGGGTTGAGCAAAGATGTGTGGTGAACCTGACAAAAGTACAGAGATATACTGGCCACTGTGTAAACAGGGCTGGGAAGACAAATGGTTGCTTGAGTCATCTCTGCAGAAGCAAACTCAATTCATAATCCTGAATCAGGAACACAGAAAGGAGTGAGTGCCCCATCCCTGGGGGTATGTAAGTAGAAATTGGCTGCCCACTGGGGCCAGCTTGCAGATGTGATTCCTGACCCCAAAAGTAAGTTGCTCTTCTGTCAGAAGATGCCCACAGGATTCCGGCCTGCTTGAGAACTCCTGGCTATAATTTGATGAGATCCAGATCTTTAGGATCAGAGGGGTGCCAGGAGTTATCCTGTGATCTTGTACTTGTCAAGCAGAATCAGGGAAACATGTGGTTTCATAAGTTCTCTCTGAGCCCAGTTCTCTGGGGAACTCCTGGCTTGGTGAATTCCCGCAGCCTGGACCTTTTTTCTGGCTGTGCCCACCACATGTGAGATCTTAGCTCCCTGACCACCTGCACCCCCTGCACTGAACACTGGACCACCAGGTAAGTCCTCAGCCTGGATGTCTAAAATCCCAAGCCATCCATGAGACCCTCCAACAGGGCTCCCCTTGCCACTTACACTCTCCTGCCTAAGTCAAGGGGAGAAGCCAGATCTCAGCGGGGATCAGGGTCAGACAGGTCTCAGAGTTTCCCTTTGGTGTGGGGAGGACAACCTGGGTGGAGAGTGGAGGGGTCCCCCCTCCAGTTTTTTTCCAGGCTTGGCTGCCACCCCTGGAATCTGCAAAGGGCCCCCGTGACTCACTCATGCTGGGCACTATTCCCGCTCCTGTAAGATCCCCTTGGCTTGTCCCAGTGCAAGTGTGGGCTGGTTGGAGGCCGAAGCACCCACCTGTCAGAGCTGGCTGGGGGCCTACTTACCTGGATCCATGCCAGTCCACTGTCCTGAGAGCAGTTTATGACCAGTTTCATTCTGATGGTAGGTACCCAGGCTGGTGAACCTGTTAAATATTTACAGCATCACCCCTGGGCCTCTATGGGGCGGTGTGACCTCAATCACAGACTTGAAGATGTATTGAGACCAACCTGTAATCTCTTGTTTGAATTTCTTCTGAGAGCCCCCCTTAAGAGGAGATACCCAGGTCCATCCTTGTCAAGGTGGGTGCTATTATCCTTCCCATTTCACAAAGGCGAAACTGAGGCATACAGAGGTTAAGTGCCCAAGGTCACGTGGCTTGACTGCAAACTCAGTTACTTATGTATTTATGCATCCATCCAGTGATGGTGCTGGGGGTCAGAGATGAATGTGGCAGTACTTCTCCTCATGGAGCATGGGGTGTGATGGGGGCTGGGGGTGGACACAGCAGAGGACTTGGCCAAAATCCTGGGGTTCAGGGGATCTGCCCTGAGGACAAGTCTCCAGCTTGTTACAGCTCAGGGGTTGAATAGTCCGCCCCTGTGGACAGCTCTGTCTGTCTGCCACTCACCAGCTGCACCAGTTTTCTCATCTCTTAGACTTGTGGTGAAGATTAAGTCAGTTATGTGCATCTGTAATAGATAGAACAGAGCCTGGTACATCCTAAGTGCTGTATTGTTGTTGCTATTTAGTTGCTAAGGTGCATTTCACTCTTTTGTGACCCCATGGGCTCTAGCCCACCAGGCTCCTCTGTCCATGGAATTTCCCAGGCAGGAAGACTGAAGTGGGTTGCCATTCTTTTCTCCAGGGAATCTTCCTGACCCAGGGATCGAACCACGTCTGTTGCATTGGCGGGCTGGTTCTTTACCACTGAGCCACCAGGGAAGCCCTAAGTGTCATTAATTATTTGCATGTCATTAATTATTTGCATCAATCCCAATTGATTAAATAAACGAATGTGACATATCTTCTCAAGACTTCTCAGACTCCATGGAAGACATTAGCCAGTCAAAGGCATAACCAGTGTGGGGAACAGTGTCCCAGGAACAGCATGTGCAAAGACGTGCAGTGTTGCTACACTTCAGTGCCCAATGAACTGAGTACGGGGCCCAGTGCAGATGCGGCAAAGACTGAACTCTGCCCTTTGGAATTCACCATAAAGAGTTCACCATACTTCCTTTAGAGGGATAAACCATACCCTCTAAAGTGAGATGTGAAAGGAACAGGCAGATGTGTCTGGGATGGGGTGCAGGAGAGGGAAGGATCACTCCCTCAGACCTCATTTCTCATATGTATGTGGGGGGAACAAAAATGGCAAGGGCTTTGTTGATTAAAATGATAGCTCAGGGACTTCCCTGGAGGTTCAATGGTTAAGACTCTGTGCTCCCAATGTAGGGGGCCCAGGGTTCAATCCTTAGTCAGAGAACTACATTCTGAGTGCTGCAACTAAGACCCGTTGCAGCCAAATGAATCGTTTAAAAACAGTTAAAAAAAAATAATAGTTCAGTTCTGAGGACAGAGCCAGGTAGGTTTTTATTCTCTCATCTTCTCTCCTCCTTTCATGAAAACCCTCCTTACCAGGCCTTGGCCAGCTGGCCCTGCAGCCCTGGAAAACGAGGAGTCTGTCTTTTCCGGCTGCCCAAAGGGACCTGCTGTGATTCTCATTTAAGAGCGAGGCGCTTCCTGACCAGAAATGACTCAGATAGATTTGTCAGTGGAGGACTGCAGCTGCCATCCTGGGATTAATTTGGAACTGCTGCCTCAGGATGGCAGGGCTGCTGGCTGCCCACAAAGGTCAAGCCTTCTCCAAGCCTTCTGTCTGGGTCACTCCCAGGGCCTCTCTCTGAGGAAGCTGCCACCCTCAGAGAGGAAATGACTGGCCTGCAATTCACCCCTGGAAAATTCTGCTGAGGCTTCTCTCCGTCCTCGTGTTTTAGCGATGTTTATTCAGTCGTTCAATCAGCAAATTGTTATTCAATCAACAAACGCTTGTTCAGTACCTCCTCCGTGCCAGGCGCTGTTGAGAGGTTTGAGGATGCAAAGTTAAATAAGGTATTGTTTCTGCTCTCAAAGAATCTTAGCCTCACGTGAGAGAGACATGGGAACTGGTAATTACTCATTGTGACATTCTTATGGGTTGAGAATTGGATTAGTCAGGCTCTGTTTGCAAGTGATAAAGCAAAACCCTCAAACTTGGTTAGGCACAAAGGAAAGGCATTTAAGGAAAGGAAAGGCAATAGTCATCATGTAACTGAGAGGTTCAGGTACAGCTTGACTCAGGGGCTAGAAACCTCTACAGGATGTACTTTCTTTCCAGCTCAGAACTCATGGTTTTGATTTCTGTGGTAGGCTGAGTAATGGACTCCTCCCCACCCCCCACCAAAGATGTCCATGCCCTAATTTCAGGGAACCTGTGACTGTTACATGGTAAAAGAAACGTGGCAGATGTGATTCAGTTTAGGATCTTGAGATGGGCAGATTATCTTGGAATATCACATGAGTAATCAGAAGGGTCCTTATCAGTGAAAGAGAGGAAGGAGAATCTATCACAGAGAGATGTGACTCTATGGAAGTAGTGATCAGATAGGAATGATGCCATTTATGGTAGGGGCTGTGAGGCCCCGAAAGTGGGCAGCCTCTAGAAGAGGCTGGGAAAGGCAAGCCATGGATTCTCTCCTAGAACCGCCAGAAAGAACGCAGCCCAGCAGACACCTTAATTTTAGCCTGGTGAGACTCATTTCAGACTTCTGAGCTCCAGAACCATAAGATAAATCAATCTATATTGCTTAAAGTCGCATCTGCCTTGGCTTCAAGTCTAGTAGAAAACATGGAACGCTTTCCTCCTGGTAACTCCTGCACCAGTCATTATTCTGATTGGATCAGAATAATCTCTGAGCCAATCACCTGGCAAGCAATGCTCTGATTGGCCAGGTGTCGGTCAAGGCTCCGCCCCTTGAGGGGTGGAGCCCCACAGGAACATCCTGAACTGAGAATCAGGTTAGGGAGGTGAAGGAAATTCAGGTTCTACTCTGTTAGAAATGGGAATTAATGCAACATAGCTAAAAATAGCAACCTTTCACTACAACAGAGGAGGGAAAATTCTCACCTAGTTCTAAAGTAAGAGGAAAGAGCCATGGGGGGCATTGGGAGACTTGGGTTTTATTCCCAGTTTTCTGTCTCATGAGCTGTGTGCTCTCAGGTAGGTGGCCTAACTTCTCTGGTCCTCTGTTTTGTCAGGAGCTGACTGCCACCGCCTTGTGACTTTCTCAGGGTGGGATCATTCTTGAGTCACAGGCCAGCTCTGATCCGTCCCCGGTTACTGTCAAACCAACCCCAGGCTCCTGGATGGTTGGTGTGCTGAAGATTCAGTGGTCTCAGTGGTTTTGCTTTATCGGGGCTTTAGAATGGAATCTTCATCTTGTGACTCAGACATCAAAGGAGATTGAACTTGTCGGCAAATCTTCCTTGGTCTGGTGATGGTGTGGGAGAAACAAATGTGGCTTCTTCTGTGTGTGGTCTCATGATTCCTGACCCCTCTGCAGGTTTTTCTTGCTGGCATCGGAGCTGGCCATTTTTGTTTGCCAGGGGTTTCTGTCAGAGGGAAGTTGGGACTCTGGGCTGTTTGTTGAGAACGAAGGGGCTCAATGAGGGCCAGCTCACCACCTGATTTGACTCAGAGTGGGTCAAGGGTTGTATGATCTATTAATTATGACTTACTGGCTGATTAAAAAAGAATCAGCCAAATCAAATGGGTTCAAATGTCAAATTCTGCCACTTCATCGCTGTGTGATGCTGAGCAAGTTACTTAATCTCTCTGAGTGTCAGTTTCTTAATCCGCAAAATGGAGGTAACCTTCTGTGGGCAGCTGGTTTTGTTTTCTATTAATATTTATACAGGCTGCAGCCACTAGGAATTCCCTGCAGATCCCCTCCCTGCTCAGTAAATAGATTTTCCTTCACATGCAACCGAATCTAACTCCTAACATGACTTTTCTCTGATCCTTTGTCTTCTGGTTCCACGGGTGGTTCCTGCTGGGTGCCTTCCCCACCTCTCTTGAGGCTCTCTTCAGTCTGGCTTTCTCCTGGCTTCTCCCTGCTTTCCTTAACCTCTCCTGGATTACTCAAGAGTGTCTGGGTCATGCAGGGTGAAGAGTCAGCAATTTCTTGCTCGAAATTGGCCAGTGGATAATTCCCAGTGAGATTGTAGACACCGCCCTGTGTTGGTGAGGCAGGGAGTGGGGAGGGGTCGTCTCTGCACTGTCCTGGGACTTGAGGTTTGGCATCTGTATCAGGCCAGGCCTCTGTCAAAAGCTTTGTCCTCTGAGGTAGGCAGAATTCTAAGATAGGCCCAAGATCATCCCTCCTCTGGCGTGAATGCCTCATGTGATTCCCACTGCTGGGATGTGAATGTGATGAGACGGACATTGTCTTGATCAGGTTATGTTATAGATGAAAAAAAAAAAAAAAAGTAAAGGTATAGTCACACCTGGGGCTTCTCTGGTGGCTTAGTGGCAAAGAATCCGCCTACAATGCAGGAGACCCAGGAGACTTGGGTTCAGTCGTTGGGTCAGGAAGATCCCCTGGAGGAGGGCATGGCAACCCACTCCAGTATTCTTGCCTGGAGAATCCCATGGACAGAGGAGCCTGGTGGGCTACAGTTCATGGGGTTGCAAAGAGTCTGACGTGACGGAAGCAACTTAGCACACATGCACACATAGTCACTCCCATAGTTATGTTACATAAAAATCTATCTTATAGTAGCAGAGAGTAGTGAGATGAACCCCTCCCTGCTGGCTTTGAGGAATTAAACTGCAGGGTCTCTAAGAGCCAAGAGCCAGTCCCAACTCACCACCAGCAAGAAAGTGAGGCTTTCAGTCCTAGTGAGTTCTGCCAACTGGAGGGGCTTGCAAGAGGAACCAGAGTCTCAGCAACCCTGCTGACACCTGGCTTCCAGCCTGATGAGACCCCAAGCAGGGGATCAAGCTAGCCTGGGCTTGCATTCCTGCCCCACAGAAACAGTGAGGTAATCACTAGATGTTGTGAGCTCATAAACTTGTGATGATTTGTTACCCAGTCTTTGAAAGTAGTACATTCTCTGAATTCTGGGAGAATCTCAGTTTGGAAGGAGCGAGAAGGAATGGCCATTTGGCTTGGAGGGTCCTTTGTACTCTGATTCTTGAATCTGTCTCATGTAATGGTCTTCTCTTCTATCTAAAGTGTATACCCTCCAACATCCCTCCCTTTTCCTGGAGAAATTCATAAGGTGAGGGAGGAAAGAAGTTTAGACTTTGCTTGGTGTTGAGTTAGATTTGGCTGTGAGTAGTAGAAAACCATTTCAGAGTTGATTAGATAAAAGAACTTTTACCATAGGAAGTCTGGGGACTTCCCTGATAGTACAGTGGATAAGAATCTGCCTGCCAGTTCAGGGACACAAGTTCAGTCCCTGGTCCAGGAAGATTCCACATCTTTGGAGCAACTAAGCCTGTGTACCACAACTACTGAGCCCATGCTCTAGAGCCCACGAGTCACAAGTACTGAGCTAGTGCACTGCAACTACTGAAGCCTGTGTCTGCTAGAGCCTGTGCTCCAAAACAAGAGAAGCCACTCAGTGAGAAGCCCATGCACTGTGACCAAGAGTAGCCCCTGCTCACTGCAACTAGAGAAAGCCCAAGAGCAACACTGAAGACCCAGTGCAACCAGAAAAATACATAAATAAATAAAAATAAATTATTTAAGAAAAAAAAGTCTGGAGGCAGATGGGGCTCAACTGGAAGACGGTTGAATGCTGCTATCTTCAGGCTTCTCCTATCATTTTGTACTACCATTCTTATCGTTGTCTTTGTTTGTCTCATGGTGACAAAATGGCTGCCGTAGCTCCAGTCATTGTATCTGTAAGACAGGAAGGAGGTGAAAGGGGCAAGGGCAGATTCAATAGGTGAACAGATAAATAAACTAAAATGTATCCATACAATGAAATACTGCTTGGTGTTAAATAAGAACAAGACATTGATTCATACAGCAATATGGGTACATCTCAAGTTCATTTTGCTAAATGAAAGAAGATATATAATTTCATTTACATGACATTCTGGGAAAGGCAACACTAGAAGAACAGGGGACAGATCAGTGGTTGGTATGGACTAGGGTGGGGAAAGGGTTGACTACAAAGGAACAAGAGAATTTGGAGGGTGATGATATACATTCTGTATTTTGATCATGATGGATATACAAACTCTCTGCATTTGCCAAAATTTACTGAACTGTTCATAAAAAGGCTAAAATGTATTAATTGCATTTTTAAGTCAAATATTTTGGAGTGTAGGGGAAGTAGGGTGGGTAGCTGGAAGCCCTGATGTATAGTGTTTGCGCATTTCCATGGTGTAAATACACCCACCACTGCAGCTTTCACAAGGCCAACAGTTTAACAGCCGCACAAAATTCCTGAAAATTGGTGGAATGCTACTGAATACAGTATATAAATTATGCTTCAATAAACCTGACTTAAAAAAAAATTTTTCTGAGAAGCATGTCCTAACAACTTCTGCTCACCACTTATGTCCACAAGGGAGGCTGGAAAAGGAATTCTAGCCAGGAACAAGTTCTCCCCCCCTCCACCCTCAATCCCAGGAAAAAATCATGGTTCTGATACTTGATGCAGCAACCACAGTCAAAGACAGCTTCTTAACTGCTCCACCTGCCTCCAGGGGTTCCAAAAAGAGTGAATTTCCACTAAGAAAGCCCACAGAGTCCTCCTGGCCTGATCTGACTTTTAATATCTAGACCTTTCAATCATACACAGAGCCTCAGAGGGGCACACTGCCCCCTACACTCACGGGCTTTCCTTTTTTTCCCCTTGGTTAATTTCCCACTTTGGGGCTTTTGTGTTAAATGTACTTTCCACCTGGAACCAGCCTCCCCAAGGTCTGAGCACAGCTGTCTCCTTCTTACATAGTTTTTGGCTCGGATGTCAGCTGCCCAGAGAGGACTGCTCTGGCCTTTTAGACAGAAGAATCTAAGACTTTGTCAGGTTCTCGTTGTATCCCAGCATGGAGAAGTGTTATCTAAAATGACCCCATTTGTTTTCTTATATATTGTATCTCTCTTTTTTTTGGAGAAGGTAAGCCTGCTAGTTGGGGCGAATCTTGTTCTGCTATTTTCTTGGAAACTCCAAGATGCACCAGGCTCGTAGTGGGTTGTTAGTCAATCCTGGCCAAATGAATGAAGGTAGCAGCACATAACTGTCAAGTGCAGTCCGTGCCCCCTGCAAACACAGACCCACTCCCCCTGTGCCCACAGAGCTGCAGATGTGGACAGACGCTTATATACAAACCCAGCTGGGCTCCCCTCACCTGGGAGGGGTTGATGAGTCTTGTTGTAGGTTGATCTTCCTCTTCAGAGCTGCACTCTGGAATTGCTGAGATGTTTCCCCTAGGGAAGTGAAAAAAACAAAGAGCTTTGCAAGAGAGAAAGAGGGGTCTGGCTAAGTGCCAGCAGCTGGCTGGGCTGGGATCTGTGCCAAGGAGGATTTGAGCTGCCACCCAGCCCAGCTCCCAGTTCCAGATGTCTCAGTGGGGCATGGAGAGAGGGGGCCCTGGACCCTCATTCAGAAAACCTCATTAGTGGGCTCTTGTAACTCATCCCTTGCTTCCAGCCTCGCCACCTGGGTCATCCCTCAGTTTTTGCCATGTCACCTTGGATGAATTCTCTCAGGCCAGTGACCTAAACATTCCTAAAATGGCAGCCAGTTCAGTTAAACAGTAATCTGTGAGCCAGGTGGGTCCTGATGCCAGCAACTGTTCCCTGTTTTACTTTTTCAACAGAGCCTGGATTTTATCTGGGAGATGAACGACCCTCTCCTGGAAGACCATCAGATAGGCCTAAGGAAATCCTATTTCTTGTTGATCTTAAGTGGGCATGAGAATCAACTCTAGCCAATGAGATGTTAGGGCAACTTTGCTGGGGGCAGATTTTTTCCCCTTAAGAAGAGAGAAGCACATGAGAAAAAAGCTCCTCTTGCTGTCTCATCCTTCTTTCCTGCTTGGTTCACTGTTGTGTGAGGGAGTGTTGCCTGGAGCCACAGCAACCATTTTATGACTATGAGGCTAACTTGGCTGACCTATTGAGGATAGTAGGGCAGAAAGTTGGTAAGCTCCTAGGTTCTTGATTGTGGAACCAAAATCATGCTGAAACTGATGCTCTCCAGGCTTCTTATTTATTATGAGATAACTAAATTTCTTCACAGCTCTTACTTGCAGCCAAAAAGCATTCCAACTTATTCATAGGCCTCCTCCCCCCTCAACCAGGTAGTTCTTCCTCATTATGCACAGCTTAGCTCCAATGCCACTTCCTCAGAGGAGCTTGCCCTGTTTCTCTCCTCCCAAGAGCAGATCATGTTTCCTGGCTTCACAAACTCCTAGCATCATGTGCCTTTAAAGCCCCTGTAGGTCAACAATTCCTGGAGGAGGAAATGGCAATCCACTCCAGTTTTCTTGCCTGGAGGATCCCACGGACAGAGGAGTCTGGTGGGCTATGGCCCATAGGGTCACACATGAGTGAGGGACTGAGCACACAGTTCAGTAATTGGTAAATGTCAATCTCATACACAAAACTGAGTATGCCATAGGATTGTCCTTGCTTTCATTAAGCTGTGCATAACACAGGCACAGTGCCTGGGGCTTTGTGAACCCTCAGCAAATATTTGTTGAATGCATGAGTGAATGTTCTGGACCTGAAAGATCTTGTAGTCTAAACTCATGATGAGATACCACTGCACACCAACTAG
Organism: Cervus elaphus; assembly: GCF_910594005.1. NCBI lineage: Eukaryota > Metazoa > Chordata > Mammalia > Artiodactyla > Cervidae > Cervus > Cervus elaphus. The sequence goes on along the minus strand of NC_057819.1, from coordinate 21,457,455 downwards.
AATGACTAAAATTAAAAAGACTGACAGCATCAAGAGTTGATGAGAACATGGAGGCACTGGAAATCTCATACACAGCTGGAAAGAGAGTAAAATGGTACAGCTGCTTTGGAAAACAGTTTGGGAATTTCTTAAGAGATTAAAAGTATATCTGCCATAGAACCAAACAATCCTACTCTTAGGTAGTTACCTAAGAGAAATGAAAGTGTGTACATGGAGACTTGTACATGAATGTTCAGAGTTACTTTTTTGTGATAAGCAAAAACTGGAAATAGACCAATGGTCCATCAATAAGTGAATGGATAAACATACAAAGGTTTATCCACACCACAGAATACTGTTCAGCAAGAATAAGAAATGAACTATTGATACACATAACTATACTCTCAGCATAACTATGCAGCAAAGAAAGACAAGGAGGGGGCAAACTGGGCTGAGAATGCCCTGGCCAGGGGGCAGTGGACACCAGTGAGGGGATGTGACTCTCAGAGTAGGAGCCCAAGTTCTTATAGAATCCACAAGATCCACATGATCTGGCCCTGAGACCCTTCTATTTTCATTTTTCTCCCCTGCCTGCCTTTGCCCTGCTTCCTGGACCCACCAGGTAACTCCTACCTCAGGACCTTTGCACTGCCTAGTTCCTATTCCCCTAGATCCAAACATGGCACAGACCTTTACTGCCTGCCAGTTTCTTTCCAAAGGTCACCTCCACAGAGAGGCCTGTACAAATCTCTTCTCTGTCTAAAAGAACTGCAGACTCCTCTTCTCTCTTGCCTTTTGCTTTATTTCCTTGTTAGTGCTAACCTACATTTGGCTAAAACTATATGTATATAAGGGCTTCCCTGGTGGCTCAGATGGTGAAGCATCTGCCTGCCATGTGAGACGCTCACGTTTGATCCCTGAGTTGGGAAGATCCGCTGGAGAAGAGAATGGCAACCCCCTCCAGTATTCTTGCCTGGAGAATCCCATGGACAGAGGAGCCTGGCGGGCTACAGTCCATGGGGTCACAAAGAGCTGGACATGACTGAGCAACCAACACTTTCATATGTATATAAACACACAAAGGAGTGATGTGGCTAACTCTCAAAATAATCATGTTAGGTGAAAGAAGTTGAATACAAAAGGAGGACCTACTGTGTGATTCCATTTACATGAAATGATTCTATTTATATGTATTTTAATGTCTCTCTCTGGCCTTGCCCCCCAAATAATAGCTACACGTGGCTATTGGAACACCTAAATTGTGGCTGGTGAGACTGTGGAACTGAATTTTCAATTTAATTAATTTTAATCCATTTAAATTTTAAATGAAAAAATCCAGCTGGTTCCAACAAATGTGGTCACAAATATTAAAGCAAAAGGGCTTTTGAATACTCAGTGCTTGAAAGACCAAAGTCTCTGCAGGACAACCTGGGTCCATCCACCTTTCTAACTGTCCGTTTTATGAGATTGAAATACAGATCAAGTATTTCCAATGGGAACTGACGGTCTACAGTGAGATGGGCTGCAAATATAGAATATAGAGGGCATTCCAAAGAGTTCATATGAAAAAAGAAGAATGTAAATATCTCACTGATAATTTTTCATGTGACTTGGATGCTGATATAATATTTTGGGGACTTCCCTGGCAGTCTAGTGGTTAGGACTCCCTGCTTCCAGTGCACGGGTGTGTGGGTTCGATCCTGGCCAGGGAACTAAGATCCCACATACTGCGTGGTATGGGGCCAGGGGGTCCTCCCCTCAAAAAAAAAAAAAAAAAATATATATATATATATATGATCCATTAGGTTAAATAAAACACCACACTTAATTTCATCTGTTTTCTTTTTATAATTTAATTTCATTGATGTATAGTTGATGTATTGATGTATAGTTGTGTTAGTTTCAGGTGTACAACAAAGTGATTCATATGTTCATTCTTTTTTAGATTCTCATATGCACGCACGCATGCATCCTTCGTCGCTCAGTCATGCCCAAATCTTTGGGACCCTTTGGACTACAGCCTGCCAGGCTCTTCAGTCCATGGGATTCTCCAGGCAAGACTACTGGAGTGAGTTGCCATTCTTTTCTCCAGGAGATCTTCCTGACCCAGGGATCGAACCGGAGTCTCCTGTGTCTCCTGCACCGCAGGTGGCTTCTGTTCAGCAGAGCTCCCTGTGCTATACAATTTCATGTTTCTTTCTCCTTTTTAACGTGGCTACAGGGAGTTTTTCACTGCACATGTGGCTCACTGCCTTTTCCCAGCTGCTCTGGAATGCCAGCTGGGTGAAGGCAGCCACTGGTCTCCGGGCTCAGTTACTTATCAGGGACGTCTCGGGTCTGGGCTGTCCTGTGCTCTGGGTTCCCGTTTCTCCCAGCGGACGGACCATCATTGAACTGCTGACCGTGGGCGTGTGTCCTCAGAAACAGGGCATTCCCAGCCCACAGGAGGAAGAGCAGCTGCTGGAGGGCGCGGGCAGGGTGACTCCGTTCCTGCGCTGCGAAGAGGAACTTGGGCGTCTGCTGAGACCGTGTCACCACGGCTCCTTCCCAAGTCGCGGTTGCCAAACGCCTTTCTCCCTGCCCGCCGCCCCCGGACGGCCACGACCGAGCCGCTGGGACGCCTCCCACTTGGCTGCGGAAACGGTTTGCATCATTTTGTACCCGAGGCCTGGGGGCATCTGAAGTTCAGATCCACTGGAAGGAAATCAGCCTGTGCCTTGTTCTCGCCACAAAACAAGAATCAATACGGCATTGATTCCGAGGAGACCGCCTCCCTCATCAAGTGCCTCGCAGTAGGAACTCTCCAGCACCCACCCGGGGGGAGGCGCGGAGGGGTGGTGGTCAGAAATGGGCCACTGGGTGGAGTAGGCTCTGTGTGTATTGACTTTTTTTTCTCCCTAAGCCTTTAAACAAATTATGGTAAAACAGAACATAAAATTTACCGTTTTCCCCATATTTAAGCGTACAGCTCAGTGGCATTAAGTTGCATTCACACTGGTTCACCATCAGCCTCCAACTTTTCGGTCTTCCCCAACTCACTGGCTTTTCAGATTTGGGGGAAGGTCGGGTGGGGATGGGATGCCTGGTGGCAGGGCCAGTGCAGGAGGATCATGGGAGAAGCCAGGTGTCCCAGCCGGGATTGGATTTCTTCTCGGCATCTCTCTGGGAGCCAGGCTTCAGGAAATGTAGGCGCAGTCACAGAAGGGTAATTCCAGGAGAGTTGGATAAAGGGGCTATTTGCAAGGGCGTGGGCAGACCTAGGGGAAATCCTGGGCTAGACGTGGAGGAGCTGTTATCACCGGGGGCTGGAAAGGAGGAGGGAGGGAAAATTCCAGAAACCAGCAGAAGAGAGGATGTAACATCTCCTGCCTGCAGAGGCGTGGTGTCCTTCAGTGGAAGCAAACAGCCGGCCCTGGGGAGACCCTGACCTCGGTCTCCTCCAGAGTTCTGCAGGCGCTCCGAATCGGCCAAGTCTATCCATACCGCGGAGAGCAGCGGGCTGCGGGTGGTTTGGATCAGCCTCCAGGCAGAGAGCCCGGGGCAGGAAGGAGGAGAGTGAGGCGGGCAAACAGAAGATGCTGGCACACAGGGTCTGATTCGTTTCTTAGTCTAGTGAAAACCTGTGTCTGTCTTCACAGCACCTGTTCCTCCTCCTTCTGGCAGTAGCCATATTTGTCTTCTGGGAGCCAGCCTTCCACCCACAGTCCAAAGATGGCCTCCAACCCTAGGGCGGAGGAGCCTGGTTTAAGCCAACCAGCTTATTGCATTCCTCTGGCCTCTGTGATTGGTCCAGGATGCCCAATTAGAGCAGATCCTGGAGACTTGCCTGTGGGGGCAGACTGTCTTTCCTGTTAGACCCCAGTCCGGGGAATGTGGTGTAAGACTCCTGCAGCCATTTTGCCACCATGTGGCGTCTGTGAATGAAGCCGACATATAGACAGCCAGACAGACACTCATTGCTGATGACATTATCTCAGCCCCTGGATCCAGCTATGCCTGAAGCTGAAACTATTCCTGGAATTTTAGTTACTTGAACCAATGCATTCCCCTTTTGCTGAAGCTGGTTTGATTTGCATTGGCTTGCAAGAAAGATTCCTGACATTATCAGTTTTTTCTTTTCTTTTCATTTTAAGCAAGTAACAGCTCTGCTTCTGGCATTCTTAAGGATTTTTTTTTTTTTTTTAGTTCAGCAAGAATGCTGAGCAAGCGGCAGATGTGGAGAGCACCAAGCCATCATCTGCCTGTGATCTTTTGGGTTAGCATTATTTAAGCAGATAGTGGCGATGGGCCTAGCCAGGGTGGGGTCCATCAAGACCTGTCCACATGGCTGGATGTGGCACAGCGAAGGTAAAACCCATTAACCTCAGGCCTGGCACCAGGTGCTGCAGGGAAGGTGATGCGGATGCCTGGTGGTTAAAACACTGGCTCTGGGTAAGATAGGTATCAGGTCTCCTTCCAAGTAGTTGTGTGGTTATGTGCAACCCGCATCACCTTGCAGAGCCTCAGTTTCTGCCTCTATAAAATGGGCTAACAAGGGAAAGAAAGGAAATAAGGCCCAGAGAGGCAGTGGAGTGCAAGGCTAAGGGCACAGGGCTATGGACTGGTGTCCCAGTTCTGCACTTCTTAGCCGCAGAACCTTAGGCATGGCACTCCACTTTTCTGTGCCTTAGTTTCCTCATCTGGAAAATGGGGAGGATAATAACACTTCTTCCCTTCTTGGATTGTCATGGGAACTCAACAACTGCAGCTAGACAAAGCCTTGAAAACAGGACCAGGCACGTGGTAAAAACAGCTGTTGTTGCTAACCAAGGCCCGGTAGTCAATGTTTTTATAATATTGGCAGAGTTCATGATCTCTCATACTGTTGGCAGCTCTCTATAAAATCTCACGGATGTCCCTCCCGCTGTGTCTGAAGGCCATTTGCCTCTTGTTCCTAGCCCAGTATTTCCTCATCTGCAAAATGAAATATGAACACCCCTCACTTCACAGGGTTCTTGTCGGGATTAAGTAAGACACTACTGTCCCGTGCTTAGCACAGCATGCACCCCACGCACGTATGAGGGCTCAATAGCTATGAGCCATTACTAATAATGGTATGACTATTCCCAGCAAAACCTCCGGAGGAAAAAGCACATGTTAGTCTAATAGGCACCAGAGTCCAGACGAGTTCCTTCATTTCATCTCATTTTAAAGAAAATAAGAAATTTTTAAATATAGATGAATTTGTGGTTCTTAAAGAGGAGACAGTTGGAATTTCACCCAGAGGACATTTTCAGCCGCCAAAACATCCGCTTGGCCCCCAAGTCAGTCCCTGCCCTCGTTCCAGCAAATTTTTTGGCAGAGAGTGACATGTGGAATCTTAGTTCCCCAACTAAGGATCAAACCCGCACCCCCTGCATTGGAAGGCAAAGTATTAACCACTGGACTGCCAGGAAAGTCCCTGTTCCAGCAAATTCTTGACCTTTATCACCCCCTTAAGATCCACCAAAGCCTTATTCAATTTGTTGCATGGTTTAAGAAGTCATATGGGACCAGGCTTTGGTGTACCCAGCCTGGGTCTGACTCCCAGCCTGACTATATTAACTGGGGGACCTTGAGCAAGGCACTAGAATAAGTCTCAATGTTCTTATCTAGAAAATCGGCATAATTTTACCTACTCTGCAAGGTCATCATGTGCATCACAGCAGCATTCGTCTAAAGGCATTGAAGTAGTTTCTTCCTATGCTAGACTTAACAGTGCCTTTAATATGCCCGAAGTGCATCTCTCAGCAGTGCTGAGAACATTCGGTTGTCCATGAAATCCCCTTTTCAAAGAGCATCTTTGTGCTCCAACAGGGTTGCTGCAGAGCACTCTGGATTAGTGATGTGAAAGGTAACCAGAGGATGAAGTCTGTTGCACTGACTACGTCACCTCTCTGACCTTCACCTTCCCGGCTGCATTTAGGAGGCAACAGCTTGTGTGACTGGAGAGACGATAAAAACCCAACAAGCAAATGAACGGACTGATTAACAAAGCATACGAAAGCACTTTGATAAAAACAAAATTCCATCCCTTTAGCGAAGGATTAGGAGCCCAGTGGGATGAGTTATCAGGTTAAACAGAAGAGGAACCTGAAGGATAAGTACTTGAAGTCCTTCCAGAAGAACATCTTGAGAATATGGGAATAGAGGCTTTTGTGCTGGGCATCAGCAGAAAGCAACAACGTTGGACAAGTGTGCTGATACGACTCTGTGTTTTCATTGTGTACTGCTGCATTTCAAATCACCACAAAGTGAGCAGCTCAAAATGACCCACACTGCTTATCTCACAGTTCCTATGGGTCAGGAGCTTGGACATGGCTTAGTTGGTTCCTTTGCAAGGCTGCAGTCCCATGTTGGCTGGACAGAGTCTCATCTGGAGGCCCAATTGGGGAAGGATAACTTGTATTAGGGGTCTCCAACCTCAGGGATCTAATGTCTGATGATCTGAGATGGAGCTGATGTAATAATAATAAATAAAGTGGATAATCAATATAAAGACTTGAATCATCCCCAAACTATCCCCACCCCACTGACCATGGAAAAAATTGTCTTCCATGAAACCTGTCCCTGGTACCAAAAAGGTTGGGGACAATTGGCTTATATACTCACATAGTTGTTGGTAGGGTTTCAGTTCCTTGTGGGCTGTTAGGTAGGGTAACCAACCACCATGGGTTGAATTGTGTCTCCTCCAAAATGCGTATGTTGAAACCCTGTCAATATCTCAGGATGTGACTGTATTTGGAAGCAGGTATTTGAAAAGGTAATCAAGTTAAAATGAGGTCATTAGTGTGGCCCTAATCCCACAGGACTGCTGTCCTTATAAGAAGAGGAAATGATTACCCTGAGTGAAATAAATCAGACAGAGAAAGACAAATATATGATATCCCTTCTTGTGGAAAGGGCTTCCCAGGTGGCTCAGTGGGTAAAGAATCTGCCTGCAATGCAGGAGACGCAGGAGATGCAGGTTCGATTCCTGAGTCGGGAAGATCCCCTGGAGGAGGGCACAGCAACCCACTCCAGTATGCTTGCCTGGAGAATCCTGTGGACAGAGGAACCTGGCAGGGTACAGTCCAGAGGGTCACAAAGAGTCAGACATGACTGAAGGACTGAGCACACCCACACATATGTGGAAACTAAAAAAAAAATGATACATATAAACTTATTTACAAAACAGAAATAAACTCACAGGCATAGAAAACAAGTTTATGGTTACCGAAGGGGAAGGGGGAAGGAATAAATTAGGAGTTTGGGATTAACAGATACATACTACTATATGTAAAATAGATAACCAGCAAGGACCTACTGTATAGCACAGGGAACTATACTCAATATATTCTAATAACCTATAATGGAAAAGACTGAAAAGGGATATATATATATATATATTCTTGAGCAGCTGTCTCTTGGTAAAAGAGTATTTGAAGGGACATGAATGCAGTGAATCATGGTGTACTGTGCATGGGCTCATAAAGTGATACTATCAATCTATTCATATTTCATAGGTGGAAGCATGTCGCATGACTTCACCTAAATTCAAGGGGCGGGGAAATGCAATCTTACTGTGTGCTAGGGAGGAGAACCAGAAAGACAACAAATGGTTTAGGGATGAATGGCTCACACATCCTTCCCAGCTGTGTTTCGAAGTAGGTCCAGTTATCATCTACATTTTTCAAATGAGAAAACTGAGGCTCAGAGAGGCCAGGTAACTTGCTCAAGGGCACACAGCTTTAAAGTCGCTAAGCAAAGAAATCCTCTGATGAAAAAAAAAAAAAAGAAATCCTCTGATGTTCTCAAGAAAACCTTCACATTTCTCATTCACGCCGAGTCTTTTGATGGCCTACTCTGGGGTACACACACACACATATACAAACATGTGCACACACACAGCAGGGTGATGAGTTGAAGGATGCCGGGACTGAGCCGGGACTGAGAGGGTGCCTCCACCCTCTGCTTGTTCCTTCTGCAGCTCAGCTGAGATCACTGTGATTTCCTGTTACTTTGTAATAATTTGTGGTAAATCTAATGTGCCTGCTGCTGCGTGAGCTCAGGCGAATCCCCTTCTATTGTCTGAGCTTCATACCAGCAGGCGTCCTGTGAAGGCCCTGGTATCATCACTTGGTGATTTATGGCACCAGCTTCCCCGCCGATGCAGGCCGACCCAGTTGGAGGCTCGCCGCGCTCAGGAGAGACGGCAGAGAAAGATCTGGTCGGTTTGTTTTATCCCCAGAGGAGAACAAATCTGACGAGCAAAGATTTTTTAGAAGCTTCAACCAGACAGTGCATTACATTTTCTGCTGCTGTGTCCTTAGAGGAAAACCTGGCTGGCTGCAGATGCCTCGCGGGCAGCTCAAGCTGATGGTGTTTAAAATCGACCTCAGACCGGCTCCTGCTGCTGTCTCCTCATCTCCCTGGATGCTAACTTCATCTTCCGGTTGCTGGGCTGACATCCTTGGAGTCATTCCGACACCTCTTTTTTGCTGAGTGCCAACCTGAGGCTGTCATTCTCGGTCTCCAATTCATTACAAAATCCTGTTGTTTCTCTGATCACAGTAGATCCAGAGTTTGATTGCGTTTCCTCGCCACCACTGCTCCTACCCAGGTCCCAACCTGGGCTTTTGCCGTGGCCACTTTCCTGGAATCCTGGCTGCCACCCTGGCCCCACCCCTGAACCTATTCCTCACGTGGCAGCCAGAGGGATCCTCTTAAAGCCTACTCCTGGGCTTCCCTGGTGGTCCAGTGGTTAAGAATTCACCTGCCAATGCAGGTGACATGGGTTCTATCCCTGGTCTGAGAAGATCCCGCATGCCACAAGACAACTAAGCCCGTGAGCCGCAGCTACTGAGCTCATGAGCTGCAACTGCCGAAGCCGGCATGCCTCGAGCCCATGCTGCATAAGAGAAGCTGCATAATGAGAAGCCTGTGCACCGTAACTAGAGAGTATAGCCCCCAGTCAGTGCAACTAGAGAAAGCCCTTGAGCAGCAATGAGGACCCAGTGTGGCCAAAAATAAATAAAGTAAAAACAAACAAACAAACCCTACTCCTCTGCTCTAAAGCCTTCCATGGCTCCCACCTCCCTCAGAGTAAAAATCAAAGTTCTCAATGTGGCCTCAAAGCTCCACATGCTCTCACCTCCTATGATGAGAAAAAAAAACCCTTTGTTTTTCTGAGTTGTTGCCCAGAAAATTTATGGTATGATAACCCTGCTCATGGGCTTCCCAGGTGATGCTAGTGGTAAAGAACCCGCCTGCCAATGCAGGAGACATAAGGGACGTGGGTTGCATTCCTGGGTTGGTAAGATCCCCTGGAGGGGGGCATGGCAACCCTTCTTATGGCACTCTTGCCTGGAGAATCTCAAGGACAGAGTCTGGTGGGCAGTGGTCCACAGGGTCACAAAGAACTGGACACGACTGAAGTGCTGTAGCATACACACAACCCTATTCACACCCAGAGCCTGGACACTTAGATAAGGGCTTGGATTTAGGCTGCCCACCACCAGTTCCCATTTTGATTTTTCTCAGAGCATCTTCCAACCATCGTGTAAGTAATCGGTGCTGGCTACCCTGTTCTCTGTCTCTTTGCCTGGTGATCTGGGACAGAGGCCCACCCTGCTGTCCCCCATGCATTGCACCCCCTTGTTTATGGGATGTGTGGAAGAAATCTTGTGATTCTGCTTCCTCTGTGGGGGTGTATTGAAATTGAATCTTCCATTAGAACAACCCTGTGGGTTTCACTTAACCCAAATGGGAGCTTAGATGCTGAGAGGGCCATCTGTCTGTGGCCCTGGGATCTTAGTTTGCTGACTGGGGATTCAATGCAAACCCATGCGGTGAAAGCACAGAGTCTTAACCACTGGACTGCCAGGGTATTCCCAACCCGCACATTCATTACCGCACCCCCCCCCCCATATTTATTTGTTTGGCTATGCTGGGTCTTAGTCACACCACGTGAGATCTTCGATCCTTATTGTGGCTCAGGGGATCTTTAGTTGTGGCATGTGGGATCGCGTTCCCTGACCAGGGATCAAACCCCAGGCCCCCTTGTATTGAGAGCGTGGAGTCTTAGCCACTGGACCACCAGGGAAGTTCCCTAGTCTGCATATTCTTAATGCAATACACCAGCTTGGGCTTCTCAGCACACCTCCCATGCCATTTCTGCCCTCATTTCCCAATACTGACCCCTTCATTGATTCAGCATCAGCCACACTGGCTTCCTACCAGTTCCTGAAATTTGCCAGCCTCAGGCCTTTGCACTGGCTGTGCCGGCTTCCTCGTTCAGGTGAACTGACCCCTTCTGGGTGGCAAGGCCCCTGCTGCTCTACTTAAAATTGTACCTCTTAGGGACTTCCCTGGTGGTCCAGTGGCTAAGACTGTGAGCTGCCAGTGCAGAAGGTGGTTCCATCCCTGGTTGCGGAACTAAGATTCACATGTGGTGTGGTCAAAACAAAACAAAAAAAGATTCACCTCCTAGGCTCCCTGCCCGGCTTTGATTTTTGTCCTTAACACTTACCAACATCTGACTTAGTACATGGGGGAGGTTAATGAGATTAATAGGATGGGTCTTCATAGAGCATTTGAAACAGCACCTGCACCTGTAAAGCCTAAATAAATATAAGACAGCACTATGTTCTTTAGTTATGTGCAGTAGGAAGAAGGGGCTTCCCTGGTGGCTCAGATGGTAAAGAGTGTGCCTGCAATGCAGGAAACCTGGGTTCGATCCCTGGGTTGGTAAGATCCCCTGGAGAAGGGAAGGGCCACTCACTCCAGTATTCTTGCCTGGAGAATCTCATGGATAGAGGAGCCTGGCGGGCTATAGTCCATGCAGTTGCAAAGAGTTAGACACGACTGAGTCACACACACACACACACACAGACACACACACACACACAGACACGGTAGGAGGAAGAGGCGAAAAGTATATCCGGAAGCACCAGTCCTACCAATACTGTGCTTTAAAAGCAGAAACCTCAGAGCTCTTTGGAGTTGTATTTGACTTGTTGCTGTTGTTAACAGAATGATAAGTCCTGTCACAATCCAAGTCGACAGTTATTAACTTGGATTCTGCCATTGTCTTTTCTATTTTAGAGGCAGCACATGCTCTGTTTAACGTCCTTGGACATCGTCACCAGCCCTTAGAGCTGTCGGGCTTAGAGTGCTGTGCCCAAAGGCCCAGCAGCCGCCATGCCCTGGGGACTGGTGTTCATAGCAAGTCATCTGCCCTTGTGCGTCCCCCACTGGCCTCCCCACCCTTCTTTGCCTCTGCAGGCAAAGTTCTCCTTGCAAGACCTCTGCACTGCTGAGAGCCCAGCCCAGGATGTTTTCCCTTCCCTCTTCACAAGGGCATTACAACACATCTCTCAAGTTTCAGTGCCATCATCTTTTTCTTGGGAGAGTCTTCCCTTAGCCCCCAAGGCTGGGTCAGGTCCCTTATTATAGAGGCTCCCCTAGCACAAGCGCCTCTTGTTTAGAATGCTAATCACAGCCAACGGTCATGCACGGGGTGCATTGTTTCCTGACCTCCTCCCCCTACACGCCCTGTGAAGTCCACCAGGGCAGTGACTTATCAGCTTTTGTTGACAAGTGTTTCTTCAGCACTCCACCGTGCTGGTTCCACAGTGCTGGCTGGCAGGCACTCAGTAAATATTTGCGGAATGTATGAATAAGTGGCCCACATTCAGTGTCTAATAAACAATGGGCTCCTCAAGCAAACGGCAGAGTCTGGCAGAGAGGATGTGCAAGTGCCCTATTTTGACTTGGGCCTCCACTCCTTGCCCTCCTTGTCGTCGCGCCTTTCCAGCTCCTCCCACTGCCCAGCCCCTCCCACTCACATGGCCCCGCCCACTGCCCAGCCCCTCCCACTATAGGGGCGGAGAGTGAAAGCGAAAGTCACTCAATCGTGTCAACTCTTGGAGACTATACAGTCAATGGAATTCTCCAGGCCAGAATACTGGAGTGGGTCGCCTTTCCTTCCTCCAGGGGATCTTCCCAACCCAGGGATCGAACTCACGTCTCCTGCCTTGCAAGCAGATTCTTTACCTGCTGTGCCGCAAGAAAAGCTCAAAAATACTGGGGCCGGTAGCCTATTCCTTCTCCAGGGGATTGTCCCAACCCGGGAATCAAACCGCAGTCTCCTGCATTGCAGGCGGATTCTTTATCAACTGAGCTATCAGAGAAGCCCATTTTTGCTTTTCTACTGCTTGATTTTGGCTTTAACCTAGTGCCAGGTCCTAGTTTATCCTTGCTTGATTTTGCGTGCGATTTTGCTTCTCTTTCATCCCCATGAGGAGAAGATGCTGGTCCCAGAGAGAGGAGAAGAGAGCTGAGCCTCTGAGCCGCTCCATTAGGGGAACTGCAGAGGCAAGAGCCTGTCCCGGTGACACCTCCAGAGCCTGCCAGGTGAGCTAGCCTAGAGTAGCTGGTCCTGGCCACCCTTGTGGTTGTTGTTCAGTCGCTAAGTCGTGTCCGACTCTTTGTGACCTCATGGACTCCAGCATGTCAGGCTCCTCTGTCCTCCAGTATCTCCCAGAGTTTGCTCAATTTCATGTCCACTGAGTGGGTGATACTATCTATCTCCTCCTCTATCACCCCCCTTCTTCTTTTGCCTTCCGTCTTTCCCAGCATCAGGGTCATTTCCAATGAGTTGGCCCTTCGCAACAAGTGGCCCAAGTATTGGAGCTTCAGCTTTAGCAGCAGTCCTTCCAATGAATATTCAGGGTTGATTTTCTATAGGATTGACTGGTTTGATCTCCTTGCAGTCCAAGGGACTCTCAGGAGTCTTCTGCAGCACAATTTGAAAGCATCAGTTGTTTGGCGCTCAGCGTTCTTTATGATCTAATGCTCATATCTGTACATGACTACTGGAAAAATCATAGCTTTGACTATATGGACCTTTGTCAGCAAAGTAATGTCTCTGCTTTTTAATATGCTGTCTAACTTTGTCATAGCTCTCCTTCCAAGGAGCAAGTGCCTTTTCATTTCATGGCTGCAGTCACTGTCCACGGTGATTTTTGGAGTTCAAGAAAATAAAATCTGTCACTGCTTCCAATTTTCCCCCCTTCTGTTTGCCATGAAATTATAGGATTGGATGCTGTGATTTTAGTTTTTTTAATGTTGAGTTCTAAAACAGCATTTTCACTCTTCTTTCACCCTCATCAAGAGGCACTTTAGTTCCTTTTCACTTTCTGCCATTGAAGTAGCATCATCTGCATATCTGAGATTGTTGATATTTCTCCTAAAAATCTTGATTCCAGCATGTGATTCCAGCCTGGCACTTCACATGATGTACTCTGCACACACGTTAAATAAGCAGGGTGACAACACATAGGCCTACTTGAAATCCTTTCCCAGTTTTGAACCAGTCAGTTGTTCCATGTCCAGTTCTAACTTGATTCTTGACCTGCATATAGGTTTCTCAAGAGACAGGTAAGGTGGTCTGGTATTCCCATCTCTTTAAGAATTTTCCATAGTTTGTTGTGATCTACACAGTCAAGGGGTTTAGCATAGTCAATGAAGCAGAAGTAGATGTTTTTCTGGAACTGCCTTGCTTTCTCCATGATCCAGTGAATGTTGACAATTTGATCTCTGTTTCCTCTGCCTCTTCAAAACCCGGCTTGTACATCTGAAAGTTCTTGGTTCACGTACTGCTGAAGCCTGCCCTAGCTTTAGTACCCAGGTAAGTTGATGTTTATTGTGTTCTGCACTGAGCTTCTGTGGTTGTTTGTTCTGCAGCTTATAGTAGGTGTTCACTAAAGATTTACTGAACATTCAACCACAGGCAATAAAACACATCCTGATAAATCACCCAACACAAACATAGTAGGTGCTTAACACGTGGACATGAGTTTGAGTAAACTCCAGGAGTTGGTGATGGACAAGGAGGCCTGGCGTGCTGCGATTCATGGGGTCGCAAAGAGTCGGACACGACTGAGCGACTAAACTGAACTGAACATGTGGTCTTCCCTTCTCCCTATGCCGCCTTCTCTCAATACTAGTAGGTTATGGAGGACTATATTTGGAACATCTTTGCCACCTTTACAGTGTTCACACTTGACTATGATGGAAGGAGACCCAGATTCCACCAGCCAGCTTAGGGCTGCCCTTGGTCAAATAGAGCCTGCCGATCTTTCTCAAATTCTTGTCCGGCAAGGTCTGTTTCCTCCATGGCTAAGAAGCTCGGGTCTGGCCATAAATCACTTCACAGCTCTAACCAGGAGTGGCTGCCCCCTCTCTGGTAAAAAAAAACAAACAAAAACTGGCATGCTTTCTCTTTATCCAACTTATCTCCTGCTGTTTACTGTGTGTGTGTTAGTCACTCAGTTGTGTCCGACTTGTTGTGACCCAATGGACTGTAGCCTGCCAGGCACCTGTGTCCATGGAATTCTCCAGGCAAGAATACTGGAGTGGGTGGCCATTCCCTTCTCCAGGGAATCTTCCTGACCCAGGGATGGAACCCTGGTCTCCCACATTGGAGGTAGATTCTTTACCATCTGAGCTACCAGGGAAGCCCTGTGCTATTTACTATAAATAATCAAATAAGATCTGCTTCCTTCTTCCCCTCCCTCTCCTTTCACATGCAAAAGTCTTAATTATTTTAGTGCACTGTCCTGTCACCAGTCCTTGCAAAAGACACTCGGTTAGTGCTGTCTGGGGACACAATAGTTTGTGTTTGTACACAGTGACTGTTTTGGCACAGAAAGTGGAGATTTCAACCTGGACTTGTGTGTGTCTTTGAGAACCGCCCCCTGCTTGCTCTCTGGTGGCTCAGTGGTAAAGGACCCAGCTGCCAGTGAGAGGAAAGAGATGTGGGTTCAATCCCTGGGTCGGGAAGATCCCATGGAGGAGGAAATGGCAACCCACTCCAGTATTCTCGCCTAGTAGTAGTAAGTCGTTAGTCGCTCAGTCGTGTCTGACTCTTTGTGACCCTATGGACTGTAAGTCGCCAGACTCTTCTGTGCATGGAATTCTCCAGGCAAGAATACTGGAGTGGATTGCCATTCCCTTCCCCAGGGGATCTTCCCGACCCAGGGATCGAACCCGGGACTCCTGCATTGCAGGCAGATTCTTTTTTTGTTTTGTTTTAGTTCTACCACTATTGCCACCAACCCATCTCCCTCCCCCCTTGTGCACACATGCTCAGTCATGTAATCCCATGGACTGCAGCCCGCCAGGCTCCTCTGTCCCTGGACTTTTCCAGGCAAGAATACTGGAGTGGGTTGCCGTTTCCTTCTCCATGCAGGCAGATTCTTTACCATCTGAGCTACAAATCCCATGTACAAAGTCTGGTGGGCTGCAGTCCATGGGGTCACAATGAGTCAGACACGACTTAGCAACTAAACAACAGGGACAACTTCTTTCTCTCTGCCACCCAGAAATGAGACTTCCCACTGCAGGTCCTGGGTCTTTTGCTTCCCTCAGCCTTCCCCCACTTCTTGTGCTCTGTGGCCCCAGCTTCAGCTGGTAACCCCTGGGTGAGGTCAAGGGGCCGTGCTCCTGAGGTCAGAGTCTGGGGCAAATGTGCCGACTGTGGATTTAATAAGACAAGGTTCGCTTCTGTTAAGCGGGGCCCCAGGGCAGGTCCCGGGGAGCAGGGGCCTGTCCTTCCTGGCCGTTTCTGGCCATTAGCTCTCAAACCAGATTTTCCACAGGCTTGTGAAGGACTTCTGGCCCTCTGGGGACAGGCTGATGTTGCACCAGCTTTATACCTAAATGGCCACGCAGAACCTGTCACAAGTAAAGAAGGGCATGGAGAGGCAGGATGCCAAGGGCTGTGGGTCTGAGCCTTGTGTAGTCTCCTGCTCCTGCAGAATCTTGGCCAAGTCAAAGCTCTTCTCTGCTCCTCTGTTTCCCTTTCTCTGAAACAAGAGATTTCAACTCCTCCTCCTCAAAGTTTCCGACGCCGATGGGTTCATGCAAGGCCTTCCTGGATCACCTTATAATTGCAACCCAAGAGAGGGATTCTTACAGGAGTGATTTATAGAGGGAAAAGGTGGCAAAGGGAGGCAGGATGGAGCACATGAAAAACACAGGGAAAATAAGCATGTGGTCTCAGCCTGCTTCCACGCAGGGCTCTGGGCTCTGGAGCGTAAATTGCACCAAGGTCATTCCTGTCTTCAGCCAGGCAGGTCAGGGTTTGTGCATGTGTGTGTTTTATTGTACAGTGTGGGTTTTTTTTTTTTTTGGGGGGGGCTTTATTTTTTCATTGTAGTAAAATATACCATGCTATGAGATTCCCAGGTGGCTCAGTGATAAAGAATCTGCCTGGATTTGATCCAGGTGAGGTGGGTTCAATCCCTAAGTCAGGAAGATCCCCTGGAGAAGGAAATGGCAACCCATTACAGTATTCTTGCCTGAGAAATCCCATAGGCAGAAGAGCCTGGCTATAGTCCGTGGGGTCACAAAGATTCAGACACCACTGAGCACTGAGAGCTTATATGCTATCAACTGAATGTTTGCTTCCCCCACAAAATTCATACGCTGGAATCATAGGCTATTTGTCCTTTTGCCTCAGTATCATATTTTTGAGGTCCATCCATGCCATAGGATGTATCTGTACTTTATTCCTTTCCCCCCACCTCATATACACATGCTCTCTCTCTCTCTATGTATATATATATATTTTAAATAGACTTTATTTTTTAGGTTCACAACAGCTTCATTACTTTTTATGGCCAAACAATATTCTGTTCATCCACTGGAGGACCCTTGGGTTGTTTTCACCTTTTGGCTATTGTGACCACTGCTGCTGTGAACGTGGGTATGTAAGCATTTGTTCACATCTCTGCTTGTGGAGATGGAGGGGGAGAGACCACCTTTTGTACCCCGCCCCGGCCCCGATTATGTCACTCATTGGCTATATTGTTATGCTAAAAGAGAAATTCATGTTCAAAGTGAAGAATTTTTAAACACTTTCAGTTCAGTTCAGTTGCTCAGTCATGTCTGACTCTTTGCACGCCAGGCTTCCCTGTCCATCACCAACTCCTGGAACTTACTCAAACTCATATCCATTGAGTCAGTGATGCCATCCAACCATCTCATCCTCTGTCATCTCCTTCTCCTCCTGCCTTCAATCTTTCCCAGAATTAGGGTCTTTTCTAATGAGTCAGTTCTTCGCATCAGGTGGCCAAAGTATTGGAGTTTCAGCTTCAGCATCAGTCCTTCCAATGAATATTCAGGGCTGATTTCCTTTAGGATGGATTGGTTGGATCTCCTTGCTATCCAAAGGACTTTCAAAAATCTTCTCCAACACCACAGTACAAAAGCATCAATTCTTCAGCACTCAGCTTTCTTTATGGTCCAACTCTCACATCCATACATGACTACCAGAAAAA
The DNA here is from genome assembly GCF_910594005.1 of Cervus elaphus. Lineage (NCBI taxonomy): Eukaryota > Metazoa > Chordata > Mammalia > Artiodactyla > Cervidae > Cervus > Cervus elaphus. The sequence goes on along the minus strand of NC_057819.1, from coordinate 21,440,131 downwards.
CCACAGCTTTGACTAGAAGAATAATACACAGGAAGGTGTACAGATCTGAAGTGTGTAGTTGGATGGATTTTACATCTTTACACCAATGTCATTAGCATCCTCATCAAGATGTGGAAGATTTCAATCACCTAGAGTTTGCTCAACAGAGCCACCCCTCCCCTCCAGAGGTCGCCCTTACTGGGACCTGCATCACCATAGGTAACTTGCACCGGTTCCCAAATGTCACTGAAGTGAAATGACAGAGTATGTATGAGCTCTTAAAGCCACAATGTCCTGCTTCTGCTTTCCATTGGCAATGACAGTCACTCATGTTGACATGTAAACTGACTCTTTGATCTTTTACAATTTCTGTGCAGTTTTCACTTGTGTGAATAGATCAAAATTTATTTTTCATTTTAATGCTGATGGACATTGAGTTGTTTTCAGCATGGGGCTATTTCAGAGAAAGCCTCTATGGATGTTTTTGTTTATGTCTTTGAATGGTCATTTGTTCTCATTTTTCTTGGGTGCATGTCTGGAATGGGGATTGCTGAATCATATACTGGGCGTGGGCTTGCTCTAGTAGCTACTGACAGTTTGGCAAAGCAGCTGTCCCAATTTTCACTGCCATCTGTCATATCTGGGAGTTCCAGTCACTCCACTTGTCTGTACTTGGCATGCCATCCAAAGGTACATGTTTTTGATATGATTGGCCCTCAGACATACACATTGTTCGATGTGTATCTGTCAGGGTCCAATCAGGAAAGCAGAAACCATTCTAGGTGTTTTAACAAAAGGATTTAAATGCAAGGATTTGGTCACGCAGGTGATGGAAAAGCTGAGAAGCCCAGCAGTCAGTAACAATAGGAAGCCACTGCCATTGCTAAACTAGAGAGATGGAGGAGATGGTGGTACCCGAATTAGGAGCTTGGGTCATCCAGTGGAACTAGAGTCTTGGCAGGGCCATCTGGCAAGAGCTAGAGACACAATAGAGATGTAGCTGCTGCTGGAGAAAACCACCAAAGGAAGGAATTCCCTGGCAGTCCAGTGGTTAGGACACCATGCTTCCATTGCAAGGGCAGGGATTCAACCCCTGGTTGGGGAACTAAGATCCCACAAGCTGCAAAGCTAAAAAACACCAAATAAGAAAGATGGGTAGAAATATTCTGGACGCTTCCTTCCTTCGGTCCTCCAATTCCAAACAATGCATCCCATTGGCTGACCCTGGGAAGAAGCCAGCAGATTGAAAGCTCAGCAAATAAAGGTTTTAGGTGTCTAGGGTAGAGCAAGCAGGCAATGACCCACACACAATAGAGGAATCACTTACTGTGCTATACTTCCCATGACATGGTCTACTACTTATCTTATGGGTGATTTAAGGATAACTTTGATTATATTAATTTTTTATTAATATTCACTGGTTCACTTTATTTTTCAAAACTTTATTTATTTACTCTTTTTGGATGCACTGGGTCTTTGTTGCTATACTCAGGCTTTCTCTAGTTCCTGCAAGCAAGGGGTTACTCTCCAGATGAGGTGAGTGGGCTTCTCACTGCGGTGGCTTCTCATTGTGGAGCACCAGCTCTAGGGTGCAGAGACTTCTGTAATTGTGGTGCACAGGCTTAGTTGCCCTGTAGCACGTGGGATCCTCCTGGACTCAGGATCAAACCCATGTCCCATGCATTGGAAGGTGGATTCTTAACCATGGACCACCAGGGAAGTCTCTTATTGATTCACTTTAGAATGTAATCTACAGGTAAAGATTCTTTATAAGATTTAAGTTTGATTTGTTATGGGTGCCCCCTCTCTCAGACCAAATGTTGGCTGATCTCATGTCATATCCCTTCCCAAGATGCCTTAGAAAACAGTGCATGTTCAGTCACTCAGACGTGTCTGACTCTCTGCAACCCTATGGACTATAGCCCACCAGGCTCCTCTGTCCACAGAATTCTCCAGGCAAGAATACTGGAGTGGGTTGCCATTTCCTCCTCCAGGGGACCTTCCTGATCCAGGGATCGAACAAGCTTCTCTTGCATCTCCTGCATTGGCAGGCCATTTCTTCTGTAGGAAGACTAAAGAGCATTGGCAAGTGTGTGGGCTGAAAACTGGTCCGCCTGGATTTAATTCCCGCCTCCCCTTGGACAGCTCTGTGACCTTGATCTTTTCTCAACCTCTCTGAGCTTCAATTGTAAATGAGGATAATAATAATACCACCTCTTGGGCTGTTGTGAGGATTAAATAAATTAGTCTGAGGAAAGCAGCTTAGAACAGGCTTGGAACAGTAAACATTCGATAAATGCTTATTTTTTTCCCTCAAGCACCTGGGGTTGGAGGGGTGCCCTCCACACTGGTCACAACTGTAGCGTGAATAAGCCTGGGCTAGCGACTTTAAGATGAAGGTAACAGGGATTAACTGAAGTAACCCTCACGAAATGGACAAGTGGCTTAAACATCTCCCTGCAGAGAAGCGGCAGATGGAGGATAATTCTAGTAACACAGGTAAGTGGTAAGAAAACGGCCGGGTAACACAAGATGCATAAATTACAAGTTAAGAAATATTTGTTATCACGGAGGTTGGTGCTCAAATTTTATTTTTATTGTCACAGGGTACGATCAGAAGTGTCTGGAATGTTCTGGTTTGGCTGACCTTCAGAGGAGACTGGGATCACAGAAGTTAGCTCTCTGGTTACTAGTCTCTGGGACTGGTTAGACTGTGTTCCCAATTGATAGTGTACTGTTGGTGGTGCACAGGATATTTTCAGCTGGTATACAGTTCAGCTGTTTCTTTTCATTTGAATAACTTACACAATTACTGTAACATGGACTAGAGAAAAATAAAATAGCACATATGTCTTTGGGCAATATTTGTGGAATAAAATTTCCCCAAAGACCTATATCCTCCCAATGGGCCCAGTAGTCTTACATAAATTGTCATAAAATGATGGCTTCAACTATGTACGAGCAAATGACTTTAACTAATTGGAGTAAGAAAGTGGTTTTTACCACAGCCTGTGGTTTATGGAGACGTTATGTGTAGGAGAAGTATTAAGAGTATAGGAGTGTTATCTGCCAACTCCGGGTTTGGAGGCTAGTGGCGGTCGCAGGGTGGGGGCAGTGTAGGAGGAGAGGATGCTCTGTGTACTTGTGGGAGGAGGAGGGTTTTAGCTGGATCTGCAACCTTTTAATTCTGTAAAGAGAGAGAGATCTGATGCAAATTTGGCAAAATGTTAATGTCTGCTTAATTTGAGTGGTTGGGGATATACAATCTGTTACTGTTAATAACATTACCCTATGTTGGAAATAATTTGCAATTTACAAGATATTGACAAAGTGAATTTGGAATAGGGATGATGTAATAGCTGCTGAAGTCTAGTTTGCTATTTGAGCTATTTTCCCCCAAGGTGGGAAACATTTGATGTGTTAGAAAAATTTAAATCACATTGCCTGTACATATGAGTTCATATATAAACATGGTGGGGTCCTTCTGTCATTCCAAGTGCCACCTCTGCGATCAGTGCTAAAGGCCTCAGGAATGCCCTCAAGAAAAAATCATTTCCTTTCAACCAAAACAAGGCTACTTGGAGGCTATCTCCAAAACCTTGGAACCCAGTGACTGCTTGGACACTTTATTGTCATTATGAGTTAGAAAAACATTTGACAGAGAACTCCTAGACAAAATAGAAGTTTACTTCTCAGAAGAAAACAAAATTAGGAGGGAGTTGTGGCTTACATCTCATGGACTACAAGGGCTGCTGCAGCTCCAGTCATCACATCTGAATTCCAGACAGAAGAAAGGAAAAATCCAGAAGATAACCATTTATCCTTTAAGGATCCTCCCCAGCCATCAAAGATATCACTTCCAGTTACATCTTGGTAGCCAGTACTGAAATGGAACAAAGGGCTTGTGTACCTGCAGTGTAGGAAGCCAGACTCTGACAGTGGCAGTTTGCAGCAATGTAAAGATTATCAAAGAGCACCAAGCAAGGGAGTGGGAGACAAGCCTTAGATCAACTCCACCTTGGTCTTTGAATTAGGTGTTTTTTTTTTTTTTTTAAGGGGAAGAACAAAAGAGGCTGAGATTAATCATCATCGTGTGACATTTCTTAATCACAGTTTCAGGAGTCAGAATGTCTCTACTTTATGATTTTCTGACCAAGTGATCCATGGCTTGGGGGTTTGTGAGCTCATCATGCCCTGGAGAAAAAAACCCAAGTTTGTACATTAATGATGAGATCTATAAGATAAGAGCAGTTTTTAGTACATTACTGGTATTAACAACTGCAATTTTAGCATCTGACTTTGGGTGATTAGTGTTCAATTAGAGCACAAGACTGAGGTCAGAGGGCACAAGAAAGGGAATAAAGTTTGGGATAGAGATATTAATCATAAACTCAGTAAGGGAACTCAGTTTTAAGAGGACTCTGTTTCAGGACTGAGTTCCAGCATACCTAGCTGCAAGGGAGTCTGGAGAATGTTGTCTTTATTCCTGCCAGCTGTGCACCCAGCTAAAATTCAGAGTTTCTATTACTAAGGAAGAAGGGGCCACTGGATTTGGGAGGACAACTAGAACACTCTTCTGCTACAGTGCTGCCAGGGTGGGGAGCCCTCCTTTAAGGAAGGGTCCTGACTCATTGCCCTCCAATGACGTCATTTTCTCCTGGAGTTCAGGGGAGGATTTGGGGGCCATTGCTATGAAGCTTCATCAGAGCAACTCCACACAGCTCTTGGCGAAGATTAGGGCAGTATTTGGAAGGATTCATAGTGTGAAATCCCTATGGTTTTTCCAGTAGTCCTGTACGGATGTGAGGGTTGGACCATAAAGAAGGCTGAGAGCCAAAGAATTGATGTTTTTCAATTGTGGTGCTGGAGAAGATGATTTAGAGTCCCCTGGACTCAAGGAGATCAAGCCAGTCAATCCTAAAGTAAATTAGTCCTGAATATTCATTGGAAGGACTGATACTGAAACTGAAGCTCCAATACTTTGGCCACCTGGTGGGAAGAGCCGACTCACTGGAAAAGACCCTGATGCTGGGAAACATTGAGGGCAGGAGGGGAAGGGGGCGACCAAGGACGAGATGGTTGGATGACATCACAGGCTCAATGGACACGAGTTTGAGCAAATTCCAGGTGGTAATGGAGGACAGGAGAGCCTGGACTGCCACAGACCATGGGGTTGCAAAAAGTCAGACATGACTTAGCAACTGAACAATAACAAAATAGTATAAAAAGTATGTGGTACTTGGAGGAAACCCTAGAGTAGGGACAAAAGGTCACAGGCTTGGAGCCCATCTGCCAGATTCCAACTGCACATCCTTGGAGGCATTGCCTCATTGTAAAGTGGGAATAAAAGTTGTACCAGCCCCAGAAGGTTGTCAATCTGTTTTATAGGATTTAACACAGAACATTAGTGACCAAAAGTTAACAGCCTTCCTTCCTTCCTTCCAACAAAATGTACATACCTGTGCATTTACATGTATGTAAAAGGAACTAACCTGATCGTGCAGCTTGATGAATTTCCTATGTGTTTCTTATACACCCAAATAACCGCCACCCAGCTCAAGATAGAGACCGTTTCCAGCCCCCAGAAGGCTCCTTCATGTTCTTGCTGTATCAGTGGCACCCACCCTGCTGAGTGAAACATTATTCTGACTTTCTCCCCATATATGAGTTTCATTGCAGAATTTAATACTAAAGGCATCATCCATGGACTTCCCTGGTGGTCCAGTGGTTAAGAATCCACCTGCCAATGCATAGGACAGGGGTTTGATCCCTGGACTGGGAAGATCCCACGTGCCGCGGAAGCAACTAAGCCCGAGTGCCACAGTTACTGAGCCTGTGAGCCCCAGAGCCCACGCTCCCTAAGAAGAGAAGCTGCCACAGTGAGAAGCCCAGGCACCACAACTAGAAAATAGCCTCTAGTTGCTGAAACTAGAAAAAGCCTACATGCAGCAATGAAGACCCAGTGCAGTCAAATATAAATAAATCATAAATATATAAAAATGTTTTAAAATGGCCTCATTCAGAAGATGCTTTTTTGTGTTTAGCCTCTTCCACTCAACATAATGTCTGTGAGATCATCCACCTTATGTGTATCCATGGCCCCATTTCACAGAGGAAGAAACAAAGGCTCGGATAGGCTAAGGGAGGTGGGGTCAGAGGGAAGACCCTGGTCTTTGAGGAGGTCCCATTCTCTGTGTGAGCACTGTCCCTGAGGGTCCATACTGATGGCCAGCCCAAGAGTTCCTTCCATGCACAGTCACTTGGGGATTATCCCATCAGCAAAGGCTCTGACTTGCTAAATCTCATCCAACCCAGTCAGTAGCATCTCATCCATCAGTCTGGCCATACTTCTTCCAGCTGGGCTGGTAATGTGATCATGTGATCATGCAGTGGAGGCTCGGGTCCCCTGGCTCATTCATCATCGCTTCACACACACTTTCTGTGGACTTGGGTCAAATCCTGTGTCTTAGCACCATGTGCACCCTGTTGCACACACAGGTGACCCTGTAGAGGTTCCTGACCGCATCTGTACACACAGATGCCTGTCTACTTGCACACACGCCTCCCTCTCTGGCAGAAATTCTTTAAGATGGAGCCTGACTCAGGGGCTCCCCTGGTGGCCCAGTGGCTAAGACTCCGGCACTTCCAGTGTGGCCCTGGGTTCAACCCCTGGTCAGGGAACTAGATCCCACATGCTGCAACTAAGAGTTCATATGCTGCAACTAAACATCCTGCATACTGCAACCAAGATCAAAGATCCTGCATGCTTCAACTAAGATTCCATGCAGCCCCCTCAAAAAACACACACAAAAACCCCCTGACTCTACTACTTACAGACTGTGCAACTTTGCGCTGGTTACTTACCTTCTCTGTGCCTCAGTTTCCCATCTGTAAATAGGGATGATGACAGAACCCACTGCTTGGAATGTAGTCATTTCTGGGGTGCCACATCAAAGTGCCATAGACTTAGTGGCTTAAAACACCTGAAATCTAATCACTTACAGTTGTAGAGGCTAGAAATCTGAAATCAAGGTGTCGGCAAGGTTGGTTTCTTCTGGCATCAGCGGGGGAGAATCTGTTCCACGCCCCTTCCCACCTTCTGGTGGTGGCCGGCCATCCTTGACATTCTGTGGCTTGTTCAGGCATCTTTTGAGTCTCTGCCTCTGTCAACACATGACTGTCTTCCCTCTGTGTTTCTGTCATCAATGTTCTCTCTTCTTATGAGGACACTTGTCATTGGCTAAGGGCCCACCCCAGTTGGTATGATGTCATCTGAACTTGATGACATCTGCAAACTCCCTCTTTCCAAATGAGGTCACATTCACAGGTTCCAGGTGGATGTGAATTTAGAGGAGATGCTATTCACCCCAGGACATGTTTTACTGTGAGTTAATCTCACAACATGCTGAGAACAGCCCTGGGCACCTGTGTAGGTCATGTTCCATAGTAGCATTTGTTACCATCACTGGTACACTAAAGAAATATAAATCCCACGCTGCTTAAGTGGCTGTTGGGGCAGGAGTTCCCTGGCGATCCAGTTGGTGCTTACACTGCCGGGGCCCCGGGTTCAATCCTTGACTGGAGATCAAGCTTTGAGTCACGACCGAAAAAAAACAGTCTTTGGAGAGACAGTTCTGTTCCGTGCAGGCAAATAGAACCCTGGCAGGGATGGGAATCTCATGGTTCCTGAGTTTGCCTAGGTCCTGCCCCTTCCCAAGGAACCCTCCTCTGTGTTCGGGCTTCTCCCCCGCCCCTCAGTGTTCAGCTGCATCATTCAGCTGGGGAGGATGCAGGCAAGCAATGAAACAGAGGAAGCTTGCTCCACTTCTGGCTTTCCAACAAGGAGGGCTTAATGAGGCAATTAGACAAAACTATTCTCTCTTTATCTCCCTCTCCATCTTCCCCAGCAATGTCAGTGTGTGGAGCTGGAGGGCCCTGGAAGATGAGAAGAGCCTGTCCTTCCCCCTTGGTTGCAAGAACAGGCTAGCAGGACTCAGAAAGGGGCATCGGCTGGGCCAAGGTCACACAGCAAGTCAGTGGGATCACCAGACTGGCAAACCCCCAGGGCCCCCAGGACTAGAGTGGGTGGGTGTGGGGAGGACTGTGGCCGGCTGGGACACTCAGTCACTGTGAAGGGGCACTGCCCATGTAGGGGACATGGACTCTGTGCACCAGGTCAGCTGAGTTTTCAAGGGAAGCTAAAGCTAAAATTCTCCTTTGTAAAAGGTGTGTGCATGCATGCATGCGTGCTAAGTCATTTCAGTTGTGTCCAACTCTTTGTGCCCCTGTGGACTGTAGCCCACCAGGGATTCTCCAGGTGAAAAGACTAGAGTGGGTTGCTATTCCCTTCTCCATTGTAAAGGGTGCCATCTAACAATTCAAAGTTCTCAAAAACCCAGTGTAGGCCACACAAAGTGGTCCTTGCTGAGAACAGTGTCTGCACTCAGCTACCAGGGGGTGGGTAGGGATAAGTGTTTGGTCCTGTGTGTGTGTAGGGGGGTGCCTGGGCTTCTCCTGTCCCCCCTCACCCCACCGAGTAGTGAGGTGGGAGCTCCGTGGACTGCCTGTGTTGGTGTTCTCTCCAAAATCCCGTTACAGCCAAGCGGTCCGCAGCAGCCTGCCATGCACAGTGTATATGTCGTGCCCTGCACAAAGGTGCCCATTGGGTGCTATCAGTCTGTGTATGGCTTGCTTGCTCAGCTGCTTATCCTGTAAGAAGCATCTGGTTTTTGTAATTCATCTACCTGGGGCTCTCTTTCTAATGCTCACAGTGCTGGGTCAGTTTGGGTCCTTTAAGAAGATGCCAAGAGAATTCCCTGAAAGTCCAGTGGTTAGGACCCCGGGATTTCAGCTGTGGGCATGGGTTCCATCCCTGCTTGGGGAACTAAGATCCTGCCAGCCACATGGCACCGCAAGCAAAAAAAAAAAAAAAAGATGTCAAGGGTGAGATTAGATGTGCAAGACGGTGACTGGGAAAAACAGCTCTAAGAGGAAAAGAGGAGGTGGGGGAGGCTTCAGGCTGAGATGTGGGTCTGGCCTCTGTGTAGGAGTGAGGCGAGCAAGGAGGGTCAGGCAGGAGTGGGCTCCGGCCTCAGCACAGTTCTGGGGGAGTTTTTTGTGCAGGCTGATGGGAAACACTGGAGCCAAGGTCACCATCGGGGGCATCCCACATCTTGCCGGGATTTCCCACATCTTACCTTCATTTCCCTCCCATGCTGGGTCATTGGCTGGCGCATCCATGGGGCACAGGGTATGTTCGGAGCACGGGGTGGGTTCAGAGCACAGCAGGGGGCTGTCAATCAGTCAGTCATGTGCCCGGCAGTAGGAGACCCCAGGGGATGACGATAGTCAAAGCCGTGGCTGCTAGTGGGTGCCCTGATCTGTGAAGGCCTGGTTAAAAACGGCCTGCATAGTAAGTCAGACAGAGAAAGACATATCATGTGATATCACTTATATGGGGAATCTAAAAAAAGGGCGCCAATGAACTTATCTACAAAACAGAAATAGAGTTACAGATGTAAAAAAACAAACGTGTAGTTGCCAGGGGGTGGGCGGGGGAGGAGGGATAAATTGGGAGGTTGAGATTGTCATATACACACTGCTATATATAAGTTAGATAACTAATAAGCGCCTATCGCATAGCATAGGGAACACTACTGATGCTTTGTAATGGCCTATATGGGAAGAGAAGCTAAAAACGAGTGGCTGTGTGTATATGTGTAACTGATTCACTTCGCTGAAACTGACACAGCATTGTAAATCAACTACACTCCAATAAAACAAACACAAAACAGCCTGCATGCACCCTGGGATTTTTTTTTTTTAATATTGTTATTTGTTTCGTTGGTTGTGCCAGGTCTTAGTTGTGGCACGTGGGGTGTTTTAGTTGCAGCATGCAGGATGCAGGATGGAGGCACTAGTTCCCTGACCAGGGATCAAACCCCGGGCCTCCTGCATCGTGAGCGTCTGGAGTCTTAGCCACTGGACCACCAGGGAAGTCCCAGCCTGAGATGTCTCTGATGGCTTATATATTAAGGTAGCCATTCAGGCAAATTTTGCCTTCTGGACCCTAGTAGATCTGAAATTGTTGCAACCTAAAGTATTTTCTCTCCATTGTCTTTGAAGTCTCCTCTCCTTTATAGTGGGTTTGGTGTCTCATGCCCAAGGGGAGTGCATATTCTTACACAAATGTATTCATTTCTTCTCACTGCTGGGACTGGTCACCAAAACTTAGTGACTTAACAAAGTGTATGTTTATTCTCTTACCTTTCTGGTGGTCAGAAGTCCAAAATGAGTCTTACACTTCCTTGGTGGTCCAGTGGTTAAGAATCTGCCTACCAATGCAGGGGGCCGGGGTTCCATCCCTGATCCTGGAAGATTTCACGAGCCGCAGAGCCACTAAGCCCGAGCACCACCGCTGTTGAGCCTGGGCTTTCTAAAGCCTGGGAACTGCAACTGCGGAGCCTGTGTACCACAACTACTGAAGCCTGCACACCCCAGAGCCTGTGGTCTACAACAAGAGAAGCCACTGCAGTGAGAAGCCCATGCACTGTAACGGGAGGGTAGCCCCCTCAGTTGCCACAACTAGAGAAATCCTGTGCAATGAAGATCCAGGGCAGGCAAAAAGAAATAAATAAAAATTTAAAAATTCCTCTATGAAATGAGCCTTACTGACTAGTATCATCGTGTCGGCAGGGCTGGTTCCTCCTGGAGGCTCTGGGGAGAATTTGTTCTTTGCCTCTTTCAGCTTCTGGAGGAGGCCTGCATTCTAGAAGGACCATTGACCTTTCCTCCATCTTCAAAACTGGTAACTGCCCTTCTGCTCCTTCTCTTTGGGGAACTGCCCCTCACCTGCTCTTCGTCCACCTGCCCCACATGGATCTGACCATCCTCTTCTCCTCTCTAGCTCAAGGATGAGTGAGGGGCCCAAGTCTAGCCCATCAGAATGGTTCATGTCCTTGGCCAGGCCAATGAGAGCTTTATCTGGGAATTGGGGGGTGGGATGAGCTCTCTGCCAGGTGGCTAAGCCAGTAGAACAAAAATCTGGAGCCGTTGATGGTTATCTTGATGGAGAGTAGAGTCTCCAGAGAAGAAAACAGACTAAGAAGCAGAAAGATCAGTTCCTATTGGCCCTGAGCACCTGGATTCAGCTGTACCTGAAGCTTCACAAGCCCTGAAAATTTCAGATATTGAGACAATAAATCCTCTTTCTGGCTTAAGCTGGCTTAAATTGAGTTTGTGATTCGTGCTACTGGGAGTCCCAGCTGGGACCCCCTTCTCCAGGTTTGAACACCCAGCCCGAAACTGCGGAAGCAGCACGCCATTTTGTGTGCAGGCACCAAGCTTATGTTGGTCTTGCTTCTTTTCCTTCCTTGCCCTTCTCTCCCCCTGCCAGCTATGCTACTGGGTGATACATCCTAATGTATATTTAACAGGGGCTCAAAATCGAATTAATTTAGATTGGTTAATAAACTGTAACATCCGTTTCTAAATCAAGCTACATTTTCCTCTTGAGCAACTAAATTCATGCCTGTTGGTTTAATTTGTTGCTATTGTAATCCTTTAATGCTGATGAAATTATGGAAAGGTTTCTAGTGAAATTATCCAGATTTGATTAGGGTGGAACATATTAATATTTTCCCTTCCCAGTGGTCGTTGGAGAGAGATGGGCTGAGACTGCGCATGTTGCCCATGCTGTAGAGTGTGGTCACAGAAAGCAGACACATTCTGTGCCTTTTCAGGTCATTTATTGAGCACTGGGTGTGCATTTATTGAGCACTGACAGCATGCCCAGCCCTGGCTGCTAACATTCTTTGGGTGTGCATTTATTGAACACTGATTTTATGCCCAGCTCTGGCTGTTAACATTCTCAGTGTAGTACTGTGGGAAGAAGAGATTCTGGGCTTCTATGTGACAGTTATAAGGGATTTAAAGGCGCTGAGAATCCCTTCAACTTTGCCTCCAAAATGGCCCTGCCCCCAAGTGTGGTGGAGCCTTTGCTGTCTTCCCTAGTGGCTCAGACAGTAAAGAATCTGCCTGCAATGCAGGAGACCTGGGTTCAATCCCTGGGTTGAGAAGATCCTCTGGAGGAGGGCATGGCAACCCACTCCAGTATTCTTGCCTGGAGAATCCCATGGACAGAGGAGCCTGGTGGGCTATGGTCCATGGGGTCACAAAGAGTCGGACACGACTGACTTTTTTTTTCCACTGTAAGTAAACCCAGTCCTGGCCTGGAGCAGGTGCACGCTTGTTAAGTCGCTTCAGTCATATTCAGCCTGAAGCAGGTGCTCATGTGCAAATCAGTATGACCTTGAGCCTGACCCTGAAGAAATTGGTGCTCAATTCCCGCTGACACACAGCACCTCTCCAAGACCGCATGGCGAGCTGGAACAGGTTGAGGCCAGAGCAAGAAAAAAAGTAAAGTTCAAAACTGGATCCAGACCCAGCAGAGAAGAGTGAGACTCAGGTCGGTGGTCTCCATCTGCTTCCTCTGCTGTGGTCCCCTAATCCCTGCTGAAGTTGTACCAACTCCTCAGTCCTCCACCCGCTAACTCCATTTGTTCTGGAATGTGCCAGGCCTCGCCCCAGGTGCCCCAAACAGCGCATAACTGCAAAGGAATCTGAAGTGTGTCCAGGCTCCCTCCTGCAGGAACAAGAAGGCAGGGGCAGGGCTCCTGGGAGCTAAGACCTGGGGGGATAAGATCAGGCCCAGAGAGGCTCAAAGGAGGCTCCCGTAACGCAGTTCAGATTTCCAGCCGGTCCATGGGGAGAGGGTCTCCAGGGTAGCCTGACCCTCCACTCACTGGCATTCAGGTTGTTGATTCCTGAGCTTGGCACAGAATTCTCTAGAAGGCTTACCTCTTTTTTCCCACTAGGGTGAGAGATGTAACAAGCACCTCTTGTGTTGGCAAGGGAGTTGTATTGTGCTGGGCGCCTTTCAGTTTCCTGGACAGGCAGGTTAACGTCTGATGCTGACTTTTGCTGATGCTGTTCCCTCCACTGGGCCTGCCCTTCCCCTGCCTCCTGCCCAGCCCCCATCACTCCACAAGCTCAGCCTTCAGGTCGCAGCTGAACCATGACTTCTTCAAGACGCTTCCCCTTTCTCCCCGGAATACATTCTCCCAGCTCTCAGTGCTTCCCCTTTAGAAAATTATCACAAATGGTAAATCCAGAATTGTGAAATTATTTCCTTGTAGCCGGCTTCCCCACCCTGGACTCCCCAGGCTGCAAAGTCAATGAGAGCAGAAATCCTGTGTTTCTAACCCAGATATTGCCCATGGGTGGTCCACAAATGGGTTTAGTTTCCCTTGCATAGAGTTTTATCAGTTTTAACAAATTAGCATCATTACATACATACATATATATGTATGAACTTGGCTGTGCTGGGTCTTAGTTGCAACATGTGAGGTTCTTTGTTTTTTATTTTAGTTGTGACATGTGAACTCTTATTTGTGGCATGTGAGATCTAGTTCCCTGACCAGGGATTGAACCTGGGACCCTTTCCTTGGCAGCCTGGAATCTTAGCCACTGGACCACCAGGGAAGTCCCATTGGCATCATTTTAAAGTTAAGAAACTTCACATTAAAACTCTAGATTTTTGGCCTTTGTTTGAAAAAAAAATCAGAAGATTTGGTGACCTTGGGCCCTACATTCTGACATGATGACAACTGCCTGGAAATGGCTTTTACACAAGGCAGGTGCTCATTCTTCCACTTCACCCCACTCCCCACCAATCCCTATTGCCCCACACCTGAGCTGTTTTACTCATATGCATTACCTGTCTGATCTCTATAGATTTTGGGTTTCAACCTCTTGCCTAGTCCTCTGTGCCCCTCGCCCCTGACTCTACCTGGTGCATTGAAGACCTTTTGTGTTAATTCATTCCTTGCAACAGTCTAGTGGGACACAGCTTCCCATTTTCAAGATGAAAAAACTGAAGTTCCCAAGATCACACAGTCAATGAATGGCAGAGCCAGGAGTTTGAACCACTGATTATCTGGTTCCCAGTCCTGTGTTTGCTCCACCCCATCCCATTCCCATACCAACCAAGGTGGAGAAAGCTTCTTATCACTTAAAATGCCACCTATAGGAACTTCCCTGGTGGTCTAGTGACTAAGACTCCATGCTCCCAGTGTAGGGGGCAGGTTCCATCCCTGGTCAGGGAACTAGACCCAGCATGCCACAACAGACCATTTCCACATGCCACAACTAAGACCCAGTGCAGTCACATGAAAAAAAAAAAAAAGCCACCTATAACCTCATCAAAACTCCTGCCCGCTCTATATAAAAAAGGGATTGAAAACACAGGTGTCATCAGAGGCTGCGTGGCTACATAAAGGAGAGGTCAGGAGTAACCTGGAGGGCAGAGGCCTCAGCTCAGAACAGCCAGGCAGGAATTTGCCCCAATGTGACTAAATTTCTGATGTTTTAAGAGAAGCCAGGCATTTGGGGTGTGCGTGAAATACCCCAATCTGTCAGCAGGCTGGGTTCCCCACCATGTTGCTAGCTTGTGCCCTTGACTTTAAAGCTAGATTTTCATCACTGGCTGCAGAATTCAGGCTGCATGGGATGGGGGAATCCTGGCTTCTGCTCACTGTTGTCAGGGTGGTGTGGTCCACGTTGTCTCAGCTGGGCTGAGGATTCTTCATGGGGACCCCGAGATCACCACAGTGGCTGCAACCTCCAGACCCAGAGTCGCCGACGCCCCTCCTCCTGCACACACTATCCCTGGGCCCTTCTCTCCTGGGAATGATAGTTTACCATCCATTTCATGACAACAAAGAAAAAGAGAAGTATTGACCTAAGTACCAGGTACTCCCCAAAGCCCTGTGTAACTTCTAAAACTAAATCAGAAACTACTCCCAGAGTCTGAAACGGATAAGTTCTCCCACCTTCTAGAACATCAGCTCCACGAGGGCAGGAATACTGTCTGTCTTGTTCCCTCACTGTCTCCCTGTTGGCTAGAACAGAATCTGGAACATAGTAGGTGCTCGGCAAATGTTTGTTGAATGACTAAATGACAGCGTATCAGCAGCCAGCACTTCTGTGCATTTGCGAACGGCAGTTCCGCAACAGGAGCTCCTAGGATTAGCCTTCCTTTGCGCGTGAGGCATCTAAGATGCTGAGAGGAGAAGTAATTGGCCAGCGTTCGCCCAGCTGCTCAGGGTGGAGCCGGCATCAGGGTTTGGGCCTCTTCTAGCGGCAGCCAAGGAACAAAACCCTCTCTCTCTGCACTCCATCATTGCAATTTGAGCTTTTATACACAGTGAATTTTCAGAGTCTGTGGTTGACATCCAAGGAATAAATAGATGGGTGGAGAATAAATACCTCTTGTAACAAAGTCAGCAAAGCTCTTCAAAGCCATGCTGGGGGGCTTACTTCTCAGAATGGGGCCTCGCCTCTTCTTTCAAAAAGAGCTTCGTTCTGGAATCTAGGCAGCCTGAAGGACTTGCTCCTGGAAGGGTATTTCAACATTCATCAAACGTAATTATTTCCCCAAGTAAAATATTTAAACAGGGCTTTAAGGAATCCAACAAAAGAAAATGAGTTTTAGGGGAAATACACACACATGTGCGCGCGAACACACACACACACACACACACACACACACACACCCCCAGACACACAAACCAAATTCTTTCCTCAAAACATAAGCTGGAAGGATTTTATCTGCTCTCAGAGGGAAAACTCACAAGGTTTAATTTAAAACTTGGGCGGGCTCATGGCTTTTCAATGGGGTGATTGTTCCATAGTCAGGGAATGAGATAATAAGAAAACGTTTTCGGGCCCAGTGTTTGGTTTGGCTTCAGAAATTCAAACTGGCGTTCTTCTGAACGCTCTCTGGGCCCTGTGCATGGCTCGGCTGGTATCTCTGCAGGTCAGAGACCAGATTTGCAATAACATTTATGCAATCAGAGACTTCCAAGGGATTGCAAGCCAAAGATTGCCTTGTGCACGTGTGCAGAGTTGGGACAAGGACGTGGTTACCTACTCTGGGGGGTTGTCACCCAGCCCCCAGGTGCCCAGAATCTCTGTATATTGGTGTGAAACCTGGGCTAAGCAAGATTTAAGCAGCATCTGCCCTTATCTGGGGGCTGCTGGGGCCCATGTTTTGACTTGTCAGGGTTCATTCTCCTCCTGCTGTCTTTGTCAAACCACTGGCTGGGAACTCCAAAACTATCATCTCAGAAATTCAGCCCGCATCATCCCAGCTTCCCTGGGGTTCTTTCAGTGTGGATTTTATCGGGTGGAAATGGGCCAAGCCATAGCATGAATGCTGATGGCCATTTTCCCCCATGGCTTTGCTTCTTCCCTTCTGCTCTGGGCTGTCTTGGGAAAATGCTCCTTATCTGTGAGAATGGGGTTTCCCAGAGTCGAGTTCAGGGTGCAGGGAACCGGGATAGGACCTTTTGGTGGCTGTTGTTCTGGAAGTAGCCAGCACTTTGGGGAGAGCCTCTGAGTCATGGGTGGCTGGGTGAGAAGGCGGTTTTGGGGTTGATCCCCACTACCCCAGGGGATCCCCTGACATCATCTCCTATTCTGGGATGTCAACATTCCTCTGGAGGACTTGGCTAATCTACATCCTGGTGTCCTGCTTCTGCCATGATAGAAACAGACGTAGGTGTGGAAGGACTTCCCTGGTGGTCCAGTGGCTAAGATTCCGCCTTCCAATGCAGGGGGTGAAAGTTCGATCCCTGGACAGGGAGCTAAGATGCCATGTGCTGTAGGGTGCGGCCAAAAATTTAAAATAAATAAACACAGTGCTGTAAATCAATTATATTCAATTAAAAACAGACCAGAGGATAAGTTCCAGTGGGGGTTGGAGCAGAGAGCACCCCTCTAAGAAGCCACTTGTTTTTCCATTCTGCCCTTTGCTGTTGAGTCTAGAGGCCTGGGTACCCTTCCAGGGCTTTCCCTAATCACGAATTCTACCCCCAAGCCGACCCCTCAACTCACCCTAGGACTGGCCCTCATGTAGTCTCCAGCCTTAATCCACTAAAACACATCCTTGACCCTGACCTTACCCTCCTGGGAGGACTGGACAGCTAGAGGTTAAGACTGACTCTTAGAATCTTAGCCTTCTCCAATCAATAGAAATTGACTAGAGGCCAGACAAGAAATTCAGGCAAGGCTTTACTGGGGCTCCCCACTGCACAGCAGGGAGCCAGAACAAGAAACAGATTCCCTTGCTCTTCACTCCTCCAGATGGGAGAGCAAGCTGGTTCCTTACAATGGAGAAAGGATAGGGGTGTGTCCAGGGGTCAAGTCCGGGAGGGGTGGTTTAGGTGGTTTGCTCACCCCTCTAGTGGGGTTGAGTGCAGGGAGCATGCACAGTACCCTGTTTTTCCTCCCTTCTCTTCAGAAATGGCAGTTGAGTTTTTGGTCTTTTTGTATCTTTTGTGCAGAATTTGTCCCAACTGCCAGGGGTTCTTGCAGTTATTTTTAGTCCCTTATCGTTACTTTGTATTTTATTGCTGGAGGAGCGGTCTGTCCAGGTGCAAGCATTGCAGAAAAGGGTCCCAGGTCCCAGCCCATCTCAGGATGGCTGCTAGAGAGTTTCCTTAGCCCTCTGGGTCCCCTGACCCACCGGCCCTCCTGAGCGAATCCTGTATCAGCCAGCAGAGATCACAGAGACTTCCCCCTGCCAAACCGTCTCTGTAGTCGTTTCCTCAGGCAGGTGTAACTCATTATACCACAAAGTAGGTGGTTTAACATGACAGAAATGTAGAAGACTCTTGACAGTCCCTTGGATAGCAAGGACATCAAACCAGTCAAGCCTAAAGGAAATCAACTCTGAATATTTATTGGAAGGACTGATGCTGAAGATGAAGCAATACTTTGGCCACCTGACTCAAAGAACCAACTCATTGGAAAAGACCCTGATGCTGGGAAAGATGCTGATACAGGAGGAGAAGGGGGCAAGAGAGGATGAGATGGTTGGACGGCATCACTGACTCAATGGACGTGAGTTTGAGCACACTCCAGTGAAGGATAGGGAAGCCCGGCGTTCTGCAGTTCATGGGATCGCAAAGAGTTGGACACAACTGAGTGACTGAACAACAAAAACAACAGTTCTGGAGGCCAGGAGTCCAAAATCAAGGTGATAATAGGTTTACACTCCCTCTGGAGGCTCTAGGGGAGGGTCCTTCCTTGTTTTTTTTCTAGTTTGTGGCAGCTGCTGACAACCCTTGGCATTCCCTGGCTTGCAGCTGCCTCGCTGGCTATGTTCTCCCTGGACCCTTGTGTCTTCACATCAGTTGTTGGATTCTGGGTCCACCTTAATCCACCATGACTTCATCTTAACTTGACTCCATCTGCAAAGACCTTATTTCCAAATAAGATCACACTCAGAAGTTCTGGGTGAACGTGACTTTGGGGAGGACACTGTTAACCCAGTAGAGTCCCCAAGGGCCTGCAGTGGATTGAACTTTCTGTGTCTCCCTACTTAATCCCAACAGCAACCCACGAGGCAAAATACTGTTAAAATTCCCCTGTGTGGATGAGAAAAATGAGGCTCAAAGTGTGACACAGCAAGTGCCCAAGGTCACATGGCTGGAAAAACTTAAAGCTGAGATTTAAACTCAAGTCAGTCTGACTCTGAGGATTCGCTCTTGTCCAAACCTTTACAGACTCTGGCCTAGTGGTAAAGAACCCACCTGCCAATGCAGGAGACATAAGAGATGCAGATTCAATCCCTGGGTTGGGAAGATCACCTGGAGGAGGGCAAGGCAACCCACTTCAGTATTCTTGCCTGGAGAATCCCATGGACAGAGGAGCCCACTGGGCTACAGTCCATGGAGTTGCAGAGTCAGACATGATTGAAGTGACTGAGCATTCACGCCTAGTAAATATTAAGTCCAAGAGAAGCCCAGATAAGAAAGATCACTCTCGGGACTTCCCTCGTGGTCCAGTGGCTAAGAATCTGCACTTCCAACGCAGAGGGCCCACATTCAATCCCCGGTGCAACTAAGATCTGGTGCAGCCAAATGAATAAATAACTATTAAAACAAGATATATGGAAAGGTAAATAGCATGCCAATATTTATTTTAAAAAAAGAATGATCAATCTTGCAGGCTTATTTCTTCGAGATACTTGGGTTTTAGAGACTCTGTTCAAAACACATAGACCTAACCAGCCAATATTGGGGATACAAGGCATTAAAAGTTTTTAGGGGAGCTCCCTGGGGACCTAGTGGTTAGGCTTCTGGACTTTCATTGCCATGACCCAGGTTCAATCCTTGGTCAGGGAATTGAGATCCCATGAGCCATGCGGCAGGGCCAAAAAAAAAGAGAAATTTTTCTAGGCAAATCCTTAGAGACAACACAGATTGCCAGGAGCTGGGGGAGAGAGGGCAATGGAGAGTGACTGCTTAAGGGGGGTGAGGTCTCCTATTGGGATGATGAAAATGCCTGGCACCAGACAGGGGGTGGTTGCCCAACATTGTGAATGTGCTAAATGCCTCTGAATTGTACCTGTTAATGTGGTTAACTTAGTGTCATGTGAATTTTACCTAAATTTTTTTTTTCCTGTCTTGATATCGTTTCTTTATATAAAATCTCACCACTAGAGTTAATCTTTGGTCTCAATTTTTAAAAAAAAGATTTATTTATTTGGCTGCATCAGGTCTTAGTTGTGGCATGTGGGATCTTTCATTACAGGGTGTGGGAGCTTAGTTGCCCTGTAGCATGTGGGATCTTAGTTCCTGAGTCAGGGATCTAACCCACGTGCCCTGTATTGGAAGTAGGATTCTTAACCACTGGACCACTAGGAAGGTCTCAGTCTTTGGTCCTGGGGTATGGTCAATGCCCCCATTGGGTTCACTTCCCTTATTGGAAGGTGCTGAGCTAATAATACCCAGGCATGGATGGGGGCATCTTATTGGCCAGCCTGGGGAATGGGATGTGTGACAGGTAAGTTTTGCTGGTTTTCTGAGCGGTGGGGGAAGGTGTATAAGCAAACTGAGGTCAACTGGAAGGCAGAATGCTGAAGCTGATCTGCTTTTCTTGTTTTGGCTGCCGGTCAGTCCAGCACATCCCTGTCCTCACTCCATCAACTGTCCCTAAGACCGCGGCCCCACCCACTGGGACAGCTGGAGTCCCTGAACCACCAGCCCTAGGAACATGGCTTCCTGTGTATTTGCTGAAAGGCCTGATACAGCAATAGCTCAATTTTATTGATCATGTCAAAAGCAGTAATTCAAGAAAGCTATTTAAATTCACGGGAGGAAGCCGGAGCAATTATCCGCGTCTGCATCAGATTCTTCATCATTTTTGTTATTGGCTACTGAGCATGGAGACAGACATTCTGTGTAAGGTTGATGTGATCGCAGAGGGGCCGGTGAGGGCTGGGGTGGGGGGGAGCCATAATCAACAATTTGCCGGATATAAATCTATATGCATAAAAGTTTACAGGGTGTTGCCATAGGAGGCGTGTGGGCACCCAGTGGTTTAAATCCATTTGCCTCTTATCCCAACCAAATCCCACCCCACCCCCGGCTCAATATATTCCCATGGCCCCTATTTCAGCACATAATAACATTGTGATTTGTGATGGAGCAGGTGATTTTTTTTTGCAGGCTTTCCCCTGTAGTTAAACTTTAATGAAAGCCTAAATCACACTGGAATTCTTGCGGGTGACAAGTGAATGAGATCAGGGGAAGGCTCAGTGAGTCTGGCTGGGTGGGCTGTGGCAGCCGAGAGGCAGGGGGAAAAGGACTCCACCCACCCTCCACTACAGTGCTTTGACCCTAGCACGCAGCAGCCTTTCCGGGCAGGAGTCATGGTTAATTTAGTCCTAAATCCCTGGCACTTGGTACATTGCCTGGTACACAGCAGGTGCTCAATGAATAATTGAATGAATAAATGAATGAGCTGGGTGAACTGCTTACTTTAGACTGTGGTTTGCCAAACTCAGTTGCCCTGTATATCATGATGTCATGATATTTTCACTGTCTGTGCTGGACATCTTCCATTTTCCTCTGCAGGTCTACTCTCCACCCCTTTTCCATTCTGTTTTGTATAGGCTGACCCATGTGGGCTACATTCTCTGGAGCTCCCAGCCCTCTGGTATCCAACTGGATCCAGCCAAAGGGAGGCATCAGCTGGAAGCTAGAGGCGGGTGGAAAAGGAAGCCAGGGTGTTTATTCCCCAGCTGTCTCTCTGCCTTGCCTCAGGTTGGCTGTGTCCCTTCAATAAAGCATAAGGCTCCTGGGACTTATCTGGCCATCCAGCGGTTAAGACACCACCTTCCATTGCAGGGGTATGGGTTCCATCTCTGTTTGAGGAACTAAGATCCTGCATGCCACATGGGGCAGTGAAAAAAGGATAAGGCTCCTATTGAGTGGTCCTCTGTGATAGCTGCTGGCTTCAGGTTCTAGTAAGGCCCTCACCCTTGTCCCTTTCATATACAGTGACAACTCCCCATATTGCTATTGGATGGTGGGTAACCACTCCCTGCCCAGATTTTTAAAAATAGTCACTTTGCTATATTTTCTCAATTTTCCATCTGAATGTGCCCCCCTCTGTTTTCTATTCAGATCCTAACTGATAAAATAGCCAAACCATTATGTTCTCATTACTATTCCCTTTAAAAACAATTTATATATTTTTATCTGAGTACTGACTTTGCCTTGCAGTCAGCAATTCTCAAAGTGTGGTGTCAGACCAGCAGCCTAGAATCACCTGGGAGCTCATTAGAAAGGCAAATACTTGGGCCCTACCCCAGACCTACTGAGTCAGACACTGGGGGTGGGCCGAGCTACCTGTGTTTCCACAAGCCCTCCAGGGAATTTTTGACACATGTTCAAGCGTGAGAACTGCTGTTCTAAGTAATAATTCCTGTGAATAGGTTTGGTGTGTGTGGTCCATGCTATGGATTGCTTCCACAATATCTGTTCTTCTTTTCTTACTTCTATTAAAACCCTAGTTGTGTTTGGGACAACACTGTATCCAGTGTAAACTCCACCTTTCCCAGCTTCCTTTGTAAGTAGGAGTTGATAACGGTGATGCTCATGACCCACACCTAGCCAAGTGAGATTTAAATTAGATGTGATTAGGTGGGACTTCTGTCCAAGTTCTTTGAGGTAGAGCAGCCATCTTGTGACCATAAGGTGAGCATTAGGATAAAAGGGGCTGGAGTTTTAATGGCAAGATGGAGCTGTCTCTTAACAAAGAGAAAGAAGTCCATTATTTGAGTAAGCTACTCTGATTTGGATTTTCAGTTATATGTAGCCAAATGCAATTCCTAATTAAAATAAATACATAACTACGACAATAAAAAGTGTGCATCTTTGTGTACCACTCCAAGTCATCTTGCAGGCCATGAAACTCTGTTTGCATGAAAGCCTCATCATTAAAAGCAAAGACACCACTTGAGACTGGCAAAAAGGCTGGCCTGGGAGAGCGCTAGGTACAGAGAGCGCTGGGTATAGCAGATGCTTGGTTTTATGTGTTTGTTTATACCTACATCCTTGCAAACGTGGATTTAAAAAGACTTCTGGAATCAAGTTAAACTGAAATTAAATTGGAAGAAGAACTAAGGAGGCCTGGGAGGTCTCAAACGACATTTTTGCCCATCATCATTATCATTTTCAACATCATCAATCTCAAAATCTCTACAATACCCACTGTTTATAGGGTCACATGCCAGATAAATTAGGGACTCCAAAGGCACTGATCAGAACTTCCACAAAGTCAGTGTGTAGGCAAGAGGAGAGGCCAAGAAGGCATCAGAGCTATGGAATCAAAAAACACTGCTTGGAAGAGGTGGCATTTGGACTGGCAACCAGGAGTAGAAGAGAATGTCCATTGAATGAATATCTGCGCTTCCTTCTGTGGACTTCTCACTGCATTGTCTTCTTTTGTTGTGGAGCATGGGCTCTAGGCGCTTGGACCTCAGTAGTTGTGGCACATAGGTTTAGTTGCTCCACAGCATGTGGAATCTTCCCGGACCAGGGGTCAAATCCGTGTCTCCTACACTGGCAGGCGGATTCTTAGTTGCTCCACTGTACCACCAGGGAAGTCTTGTTCTTGATTTTTGAGTCATTTCTCTTATTGCTCATTCTACAGGCAGCCTGGGGCTTCCCTTGTAGCTCAGTTGGTGAAGAATCTGCCTGCAGTGCAGGAGACCCAGGTTCAGTCCCTGGGTCACAAAGATCTCCTGGAGAAGGAAATGGCAACCCACTCTAGTATCCTTGCCTGGAAATTCTCACGGACACAGGAGCCTGGTGGGCTGCAGTCCATGGGATCGCAAAGAATTGGGCACGACTGAACAACGAACACTTACTGTACCTGGGGCATGATTTCTATGCAATTCCAGGAGAGAGCAGACAGCAGGGACTGTGTTTTGATCACTTGAGACTTCTCTCTTAACCCCTTAGTCTCCCCAGTGGATGCTGACCTACAGCTGTTCTCTTCCCCCTCCTCTTCACCTCATGGCCCCACAGTGGATGTCTGTGGCCCTCCTGCCTAGGTCCTCTTCTTTTGGAAGAAAATTTCTCCCTCTCATGTCCCACTGAGGAACCACCCCTCCATTATTCTTCACCCATGTGGTTTGAGTGAGTCAAATTGTCTCATCACCACAGCCACTGGGTCAGGGATAGTCATGTGACCCAGCCATGTGAATCAGGCTGGGCCAATGAGAACTCTCCCTGGGACTTTTGTTGAAACCATTTGGGGAAAAGATCTCTATTTCCATTGAATTGCCATGCTGGTGGGATGTAACTGAACCTGTCTGAGAAAGAAATCAGCCTAGAGAAAAGAAGCACCCGGAAGGAGAGACAAGTGATGACATTATTAGCACCCCTGAATCCAGCCATGCCTGAAATCCACCCTCGACTTTTCAGTTACATGAAACTAGAAATCTGAGAGTTGGATGTCTGTCTCTGGCTATGCAAATGCCCTGACCATGACATTATCATGATTTTATCTCCCCATCCCCCAGCCTGGATCATTTCTGGTTGCAGCAGACTTTGCTAAGGTTCGGAAAGCAAGGGAGAGGTCTGGCAGCACTGTGCTGTTCAGGCTCCATTTTCTCTTAAGACTCTCTGCTTTTATGTTTTCCAGTCCTTTCCTTCTCTGACTCCCCAGGAAACTCTATTATCTAAACATTCCTATGCAGCCTCCTATCAAGATCAAGCTCCCTTCATCATTTTGTCCTAGGAAGGAAATGGCCATCCACACTTTCTCCATACCCCAGCCTCACAGTCACAGACAAGCGAACTTTGGCCTTTGCCATATCCACTTTCCCTTCCTTTAGTGAGTAGGTTAACGGCACCAGAAAATCTAACCTCTGTTCCGCGGCTGTGTGACCTTAGGCAGGTTACTTAACCTCTCTGTGACTCCATAACCTGGTCTGTAGAAGGGGAATATGGATAACCAACTTTTCTTAGGAATGCTGAGAGGCTTGAGTGAATTTATGGAAAACACTCCGAGCCGTGCCTAGCATATAGTGATTGCTCTATAAGCATTTATTATGTTAAGAGGGGATGGTGCAGGAATCAAATGTTTTGTACCCCCTCCCATAGGAGGCAGAAGTAGTTACCCATGTGTTTTAAAGTAATCATTCTTGTAAGCTTAGTGCACCTGGAGGACTTTGAAAAAAAAAAAATGTTTCCTGCCCAAATAGAAAGGAGGAAGCGGGGGTGAGGCCAGGTTAGGAAACCTTCAGCACGGGTGGAGGGGTGTGATTGGACTTGATTTCTGGGTAGGAATGAGGAGCTATTTCTAGTTTTTGAATAGGGAGACGAGGTGTCTCAAGAGTCTGCTGTCTGGGGTGGTATGCAGCGGGGCCACATTCTTGCTATATGTTAAGGGCTCCACCCACCCCACTCCAGGGCTGGGTAATAAAAGGAGCAGGCGCCCTGTGTGAGCTGAGCTGCCTACTAGCTGACGTGGAGATGAAAAAAGGACCCAATCAAGCTAACAGCCCTTCCTGGCTGCCCTGCAATGATTGCGCTTTGTGCTGAGCTGGGGAAAATATTGGCCAGTTAAGCTTTCACACTCTCTGGGGAGCAGCTGCGAGAGGAGGGGCGACTGCTGGGTGAGACTGGAGAGAGTCTGAGCTGCTGTGGGCTGTGGAGAGGAGAGTTTTACTCCAGGCAAGCCCAGTGCCCTTCTGTGTTCGAAGTAACCTCACACTCGTGTTCATGGAGATGGCGAGCAGTGCCCCATTTTACAGATGGGGAAACTGAGGCTCAAAATGAGAAGTGAGCCACCCAAGTTCAGACAGCTGGAAGGTTTCAAATGTAGACAAGGTCTGTCTGACTCCAAATTCCATGTAATTTATGTTATTCAGGTGGCCTCACAGATCTGGTAGGAACAAGATGGAGGAGGTGGTACAGGGGTGGAGAAGCCAATTTGGGAAGCAGACCAGAGAGGGCTGAATCTGGGAGCTGTGCATGTGAGCATGAGGGCAACCTAGATGCAGGCAGTTGGAGGAAAAAGTGCATGTTTCTTGGTTCAGCCTCTTTCTTGGTTCTTCAGAATTCTCTGATATCCCAGATCACTTCCACAGCTGTGAAATATCCACTCACTTCTTCATTCAACATAAACCATAAACATGTATTTAATTGAGCACCTGATACATAGCAGGTCCCATGTTAAACTCTAGGAAATCTAGTAGAGGACAAGATAGACAAAAATCTGATGCTTTGTGAAGGATATATTCTAGTAGAGAATCCAAAAAGGTAGAGAGATCCAAAAAGGAAAATAACCAAGAAGAGACAAAGGTAAGTTAAAAGCAGAGTGTCAGGCAGTTAGACAGAGGGGATAGGGCTGAAACTCTCTGGCATGGGCAGGGAGGAGCTGCTTTCTAAAAGTTGATCTCAGAAGGCTTCTTGGAGGAGGTGATGTTTAAATTGGGATCTGTGTGTTGGGAAAAAGTCAAGGACTGGGTGTCTGCAGGTTGGGACTGGATGAACTGACCTCTGACACCCTTCTTCACCTTCACCTGAAGAGAGGTTGAACAGAAATCCCTCTGAGGATGGCAACCATCATTGATGTCTTGACTGCAACTTCCTGAGAGACTCTGGACCAGAATCACCCCCAGAGTCACTTCCAGATTTTTGACCCACAGAAACTGAGATAATATTTAATTATTGTTTAAAGCTGCTAAGTTTAGGGGCATTCTGTTGTGAGCAATAGATCACTAATACAAGGGCCATCTTGGATGAAGTTTTGTGTTTTGAAGGTGAGAAAACCCTTTCCTAGAAACTTCCCTGTCATTGGCCAGATTGTGTCACGTGATCACAAGCAGCCCAATCTCTGGCTAGGGGCGTGAACATCTTGGACCAATCGGGACTCAGGCTCTGGGACTGAGGCTGAGTCTGACTCTCCACTACTACTAAGGATGCAGATGCTGGAACAAAGACCCAGAAAAGGACTTAGAAACAATTCCTCTAGTTCTCTAAAGCCTCCCATAGTTTAACCTTCAAGATAATCTTTCCAATGACCATTTGTTGTTTAGTCGCTAAGTTGTGTCCAACTCTTTTGAGACCCCATGGACTGAAGCCCACCAGGCTCCTCTGTCCATGGGATTTCCCAGCCAAGAATACTGGCGTGGGTAGCCATTTCCTTCTCCAGGGGATCTTACTGACCCAAGGATCAAACCCTCCTCTCCTGCATTGGCAGGTGGATTCTTTACCACTGAGTAAACTGGGAAGCCCACAATGACCATTTATGGAGCACCAATTGTATGTCTGCTTTTTTACCCATACCAAGTTCTGGCTCCACAGTTTTCTCCCAATCTGCTTTCTTTCTCTTAGCCTTTGAACATGCCCGTCCCACTGTTTGACATGACTTTCATGCCCAAGTTTCCAGTTAGTTCCCAGTTAAAATCTCACCCTTCCTTCAAGGAGGACCCCAGACTCCATTTCATTTTAGAAGCCTTCCATATGCTCCCCCCCCCCCACCAGATTCATCAGCTATGGGTGATTTAATCAATTACTGTCACCATCCAGAGTTATTTCATCATTTATTGATTTGTTTATAGTCTATTTCTCCTCTCCCAGCCCTATTAGAATGAAAGGTCTTATTACTTCTTTATTGCTTAGCAGCACTGGTTCAGGGGCCTGGGCACTTGGGCTAGGATCCTGGCTCCTCCAGTTATTAGCTGTGTGACCTAGGGCAAGCTGCTTAACCTTTCTGTGCCTCGGTTTTCTCACCTTCAAGATAAAGATCATAATAGTACTTCCGTCAGAGGGATGTGATGAGGTTTCAATGAAGCTTGTGTATCCAAATGCTTGGCAGTGAATACATTGTCATTAAAGGATTAATTAATTAAACAGAGCCCTCTCCCCTCCACTGTTGGAGGCTGACTCCATTTGCTGTGGCCTGGGGCTCAGCAAGGAGATGTCTCCTCTCTCTTTCTCCCTTTCTCCCTGCCTCCCCCTCTCCCTCCCTCTTGCCGCAGCTGGCAGCCACCCTGGCCTTGAGCCAAAGGCCGAATTCCAAGCCCTGTGCACTGGCCAGCCCTGCCAGTGATGCTAACAGCGAGCCCCTGAGCCCCTGAGCCCCTGGCAGGAGACAGGCTTCCTTGAATTGTGCTCCTTTCCAGACAGGGTGTTTGGCAGGAGCCTTCTTCCTCAGGCAGCTCTGCACAAAAAGCCTTCCAAGATGTCACCCAAGGGTGCACGTGTGCCCAGGCTGGGGAAGCATGAAATCACGTCAAGTTCAATAGACATCAGGCTCCAGTTTCTCTCGGCTTCTCCTTTCCATTCATTGCTGCTCTGGGAAATTGCTCTTGTGGACAGGACTCTAGGTATTTAATAATAGTGATGATAATAATAACACTGTCTGTCGAAAGTTCCCCAGGTGCCAGGCTCCATGCCAAGTGGATTATTCCACTGAACTGGCACAGCAACCCTGTGAGTGAGTCCTAGTATCATCCCCACTTTACAGATGAGAACGCTGAGGCACTGAGGGCAAGGTACTAGCCCTGAGGGGACAGGAGGGAACAGAGGCCTGGAGTCTGATGAGTTGAAGAAACTCTTAAGAACTGGAGTGACCACTGCTGAGAACAGGGAGACCCTGGGCTTGAGGTCCGACTGGCCTGGGTGAATCTGCTGCCCACCCACTGGGCGAGTTCTTAAGGCCCAGCACCTCAGTGTCCTTGTCTGTAGTATGGAGCTGAATATGGCCTCCCTCCTAGGCTGTAAGAGTGTTGGGGGAAAATAACCTGGAGCCCATGATATGCATGCAATACAGTATACATCCAGTGCTCAGTAAATGAGCACTGGAAAGTCTGCAGGGGGGTTTAATTCTATGTCAGATATCCTCACGAAGAAGCTTCTCACTGTCCCTCACTGTTTCTAAGATGCTGGCATTTAAAAAGCAGTTACTTTCAAGTGGGATTAAGAGAGAGAAAGAGAGAAAAGAATATTAGGTGTGATTTTTGGTTGCAAGTAAAGAAAACCTAGCTCAGTTGATGTAAACAAACAGGGTTTAATTTTCCCATACAAAAAGATGTCTGAAGGGTAGGGAAGTCAGTTCCAAAGCTCAGGCTATTCCAGGTCACTGTGCTTCTCTTGACCTCTCCCTCAGCTCACAAAGAGGTTGCCATGATCCCAGGCATCACATCCACTTCCATGGAAAGAATATAGGGCACAGGGGCATCTTCTACCTTTGCTCTTTTTATTAGGGAAAGCAAAGCCATTCCCACAGTTGTTCCTGTTGGCCTCTGCCTCCATCTCATTGGCCAGAACTTTAAAGGATTCTGGGAAAGCAAATAGTCTTTCTGGACCCTGGTGGTTGATGCGGGGATGGAGAAAAGGCTGGGAATGGTTGATGGATCAGTCATGGTGTCTGTCACAGAGAGTCCATTTGTTTCCAGTATCTTTAGACCTGATACAATCACATAATGCTCCATATAGTTAAGAGCACAAATCATGGAGGCAGATCTGGGTTCAAATCCCAGCTTGACCATTTTCTAGCTATTTGACATTGAGCAAGTTACTTAAACTCTTTGTACCCCAGATTCCTTATCTGTAAAGGATGATCATATTAGTACCTCTCTTGTTGGGTCATTATCTGAGTTAAATGTTGATTCATGCAAAGTGCTTGGATAGTATCCAGCCTATGCAAAACTCTTAAAAAAAAAAAAAAAGTTATTTGGCTGCACCAGGTCTTAGTTGGAGCACACAGGATATTTAGTTGCAGCATGTGAACTCTTATTTGTGGCATGCAGGATCTAGTTCCCTGACCAGGGATTGAACCCTGGGCCCCTGCATTGGGAGTACAGAGTCCAGAACCTCTGGACCACCAGGGAAGTCCCACAAAGTTCTTTATAGGTGTTAACTATTATCCCTCTGTTTCTTGTTTCAGTCCCCATCATGGCTGAAAACTGACATAGGTCACCTTATCCTGGTTTTTATATAACTCATTACGGACTAACATATGCACCAACAATATATTCAGTAGGACAGTGGAGATCAAGCCAACCCCACAAGGCAAACTGTAGTGTTCTGAGATTATCTTGTGAATTCCCTCATATAAATAAAATCAGGAGACAGAAATGGCTCAGCCTTTTCCCCATCTACAAACTGGTCAATTTCCTCCTCCTCTATGGAGGGCACAGGGCTGCAGAGAATATTACTTAGAAGAATAGAAAAGGCATTCCAGAATCCAGTGCTAATAGAATTACTCCAAAAGCATTTCTCCCCTGTTTGAAGTTAACTCGCTCCAAATGATGATAAACTCTCCCTGTCGCTGGCTGGTCTTTCCAGTGCTGAGGAGGCCAGAGGATTCTTCAGTGGAGTACATTTCAGCCCCCAGCCGGGGTCCTGGTTTTCTGTGTCCTCGGGGCAGCCTAGGTGCCATCAGCACCAGTTTGGTCGCTGGCAAGAGGCAATCACTGGGAGGCATGTAGAAAGTGTCTGAAGGCTGTCCTGGGGAAGGAAATGGCCACCCTACTGTCTCCTGACCTCCTAGGTTCCTCTTTATGAGCTTTCAAAAACAAAAGCCACAGGGAAAAGACAATGCACTATTCACAGGTACTGTAGGAAGATGCTGAAATGTTTGGTTCATTGAAGCTGGATGATACCCAAATCCTGGAGGCAGTTCTGCAGATTTTGACACTTGGAACAATAAATACTCTGGTTTTCACTGGTTGAGTCACTCTTGGGAGACAGAGAACCCAGGTTGTTGACAGTTTCGTTTTGACTTTATGACAGCTTATGCCCTTCACTTTCCCTCTCTTTGGTGGTGGTTTAGTCGCTAAGTCTTGTCCGACTCTTGGGACCCCATGGACTGTAGCCTGCCAGGCTCCTCTGTCCATGGAATTTCTCAGGAAGAACACTGAAGTGGGTTGCCATTTCCTTCTCCAGGGCATCTTCCTGACCCAGGGATCAAACTGAAGTCTCCTGTGTCTCCTGCATTGCAGGCAGATTCTTTACCTGCTGAATCTTTACCTGCTGAGTGGGAAGCCCACTCTTTATGCTCGTCCCCTGAAAGTATCCAGTGTCTGAAGTGGAAAGAGGATTGGTTTCCCTTGATCTGCTCAGGGGAGATTCTGAGTAGGATTTTGTTTGGAGACACAGACAAACTGGGATGTGATGAGGGTTGCTTTGTGAATTACCAGGCATTGTTGTTCAGCGAATGAGTCACCACGCTTTGAAGGCTTGACCTTCTGGAGCCTTTAGACATGGAGCTGTTCAGCAAAAGAGATGTTTCATCCTTATGGCTTCTTTGGGGCTAGGAACACTCTGGATCATAGAGCATTTACTTTCTTCACCAACACCACCTCTCAGACTTAGCCTAGAGTCTGTGGGTGACAAGGAAACTCAGATCTTCTGCCCCATAAGTACAGATCTTATTGATTTTCCCCCAAAGTCCTCACTGTATCACATATTTACTATAGTTCACATTCGAATAAATTATGTACTGAGAATTTAAGATGATTACAAATGGACCATTTTGACCCAAACAATATTAATAGTCCTGTGCTGTGTATCGGGAGCTTGGGATTCAACAGAGACATTAAAAAAGATGGGGTGACCTCTGTGTGTCTGCCATGGATTGATGTCACAGACATGGAAGTATTATATGAGAAAAGCAAGTCAAAGAACAACATGGAACAGAAAAGGGGAAAAAAAGAAAAAAAGTTAAAAACCAAACCAAGAACTTTTCTGCCAAAGAGGTGGTATGACATAGAGGTCAAAGGGAGGATCAAAACCAGACAGACCATCTGAGTTCACTGCTGCCCCACCATTGGCTGAGTCCCTCTCTGAGTCTCACTTTCTCCATCTGTAAAATGGGAGTAAGAATATAACAACTTTAGAGGATTTGCTAGGGGCTCCATACAAGAACATGTTAAATAAAAGAATCCAGGCCTTCCCAAGGCACCCTTCACCTTTGAATGTGGTTTTCATCTCTGCCCTAAGGGTTGAAATCTGGAGAGTGATGATCTGCTTTGCACCAAACTTTAGAAACATTGGCATTTTTTTCATCGTCAGCACATGTGGATTACATGTGTGAATTTTTAAAACTTTTTGTCTAATATTGGAGTATGGCCAATTAACAATGTTGTGATAGTTTCAGGTGGACAGCAAAGGGACTCAGTCATACATATACATGTATCCATTCTCCCCCAAACTCCCCTCCCATCCAGGCTGCCACATAACAGTGAGCAGAGTTCCCTTTGCTAAATAGTAGGTCCTTGTTGGTTATCCATTTTAAATACAGCCGTGTATACATATTGATCCCACCATTGGCTACCTGTGTCCCTCTCTGAGCCTCACTTTCTCCATCTGTAAAATGAGGGTAAGACTATAATAACCCTGGAGGACTAGACTCCCTAACTATCCCTTCCCCTCTAAACTTGCCCCCTGGTAAACATGAGTTCCTTTTCTAAGTGTGTGAGTCTGTTTTGTAAATAAGTTCATTTGTATAATTTCTTTTTATATTCTGCATATAAGGGATGTCATACGATATTTCTCTTTGTTTGACTTGCTTCACCAGTATAACAAACTCTAGGTCTGTCCATGTTGCTGTAAATGGCGTTATTTCATTCTTTTTAATGGCTGAGTAATATTCCTGTGTGTGTACACACACACACACACACACACACGCACGCACACACACACGCACGCACACACGCACGCACGCACACACACACACACACACACACACACTACATCTTCTTTATTTATTCATCTGCAGTATGTGTGTGATATCTGCAGCATGCCCTCATCTTAATTCAATTTGATCTGCACAGACCCTATTTCCAAATAAAGTCACCTTCACAAGTGGACATGAATTCTGTGTGTGGATGGATGGATAGGACATTATTCAACCCAGAATGGAGACTCCAGGCAATTATCCTGGGACATGGTGTGTATAAACCTGTGCTACCCAGGCCATGAGCTGAGGAGCTTGGGGTTCAAATCCCTGCTTCACTACTCACTGACTGTGTGACCTTTGGTAAGTTACTTAACCTCTCTGGGTTCCATGTGAGGATGATAACAGCACCTACTTCTACCTTATAGGGTTGTTGAGGATTAAATGAGAGTGCACTGAATGTCCTGGAATTGCCTCAAGTCCACAGCAAGCTCTGTCCAGTGTTCACCATCCTCACAATTTACCATGTCTCCCCAACAGTTGGGAGGACCTGGGAGGGATGCAGACACAGCATTAAATAATCCTCAATGGCGTGAAAGTCACTCCCTTTTTACTGCTTCCCACTGTGTTCTAGAAATTTTTCATTGTCAGTACATGTAGATTACATGTGTAAATTTTTAACATGGGGAAGAAAAAGAAAGTGAGTAATGCTATTTTTAAAGGGCTATTATACAGGAAGTTTTAAAGACCTTTTGACCCAATGAAGGGCCTTCCAGCAGTCTGTGGGCCGGGGAGCAGGCACAGGGGTGCTCAGCCTGTGGTCAGGTCTGTGGGTGGAAAAGGCAAGGGGGACACTGGATGCTTATCGGGGGTGGGGGGTGGCGAGCGGTGCTTTCCTCTTGAGAAGGCCGTCTTATGTTACCTGACAGCTTTAGTCCTTTAGCAAAGCAGGTTCCTTCCTGCCCAGCGATGAGTTGAGATTAAACGCCTGGTTGACACACAAAAGGAACAGCTTCATCTGGAAAATTCCACTGCAGGGTGAGGCTTGTCAGGCCTTGAGTGCAGGGGCTTGGGGTTGCCTGAGTGTTCTCTGAGAGGTCAACTGGATTCGGGTGGAAAAGGGGTTCATTCAGTCAAGTAGCAAATTTTTCCTGAGCACCCACTATGTGCTGCCACTGTTCTAGGCACTGAGAATGTAACCAATGGATAAATAAATGCCTGTGAGAATTCCACACTCTAGTTGTGCGTTCTATCAAGACAAGAAAGTGATCTGATGGGATAGAATATGACTGGGTATTGGCTGGGTGGGAGGAGGGGTGACGGAGGTGCAAGAGGGGGCAGTGAGCGTTGAGTGGTGGGGAATGCCTCTCCGAGGAAGTGACATTTGCACAGAAATGTGAATAAAATAAGAGAGCCAGGGGACTTCCCTGGTGGTCCAGTGGCTAAGACATTGTACTCCCAATGCAGGGGGCCTGGGTTTGATCCCTGGTCAGGGAACTAGGACCTCGCGTACCACGGGGTGCAGCCAAAAATAAAATTTAAAAGTAGGCATTTCTGTTATTAAAAAGAGAAAGAGAGAGAGTCAGACCTGGGCATCTGGAGAAAAGCATTCTGGCCAAGGGCACAGCAAATGCAAAGGCCCTGAGGTTGAAGGGGGTTTGGCATGTTTTGGAAAGAGCTTGGAGGTAAGCGTAGTTGGAACCCAATGGTTTGGGCGGGGAATGGTAGGAATGAGGCCAGTAAAGTGAGTAAGACCAGACCATGCTGGGCCTTGTGGGTCATGGTGAGGAATGTGGATTTGGGAATTTAATTCCTTGTTCACTTAACATATGTGGTTTTCAAATACCAGGTAGGTGCTCAGGGTATACTTTTGGATGTTTTCAATTTATCTGTGAAGTTAAACAGACTTATCTGTTCACGCAGTAGAGGTTGGGGCAGAGCCCACCGGTTTCCCAACCACAGTTGAAAGCAGAGAAGCGGAACTGAGGACCCGCGCTGGATGGGATGAGGTGAACGAGGCACTCAGGGTGCTAAGTTGAAGGTGGTGCGCCCTTCCTGGCCACCCCTGAGAACAAAGGAACGCTTTCGCGAAACTTGCACCTGGCTGCCTCCCTTGCCTCATTCTCATCTGGGAAACTGCTGAGGATTTTCAGGCCTGGTGTCTACAGACCCAGGACATCCTCGAAGCATCTCCTCCCATCAGCAGTTGAGGGAGTAAAGATGGCCTCCTTGAGGCCACCTTGGACCAGCGACCTCCAGGAAGCTTCCGGCAAGCTGGCCAGCTGTTCCTCCTTTGGCCCTGTCCTCCCCGCAACGTACGCACATGTGTCCCATTCACCTGTGTGTCATATGTGAGCGGTGCAGCCCCCACGTCCAGTCGTGTCTCCCATAAAGATGTGTTGAAGTCCTAATGCCCCAGAACCTGTGAATGTCATCTGACTTGGAAATAACGTTTTTACAAATGTAATCCAGTTGAGATGGGATCATTCAGGGGGAATTCCCCAGTGGTCCAGTGGTTAGGACTCCACACTCCCAGTGCAGGGGGCCAGCCAGGGTTCCATCCCTGGTCAGGGAACTAGATCCAACATGTTGCAACTAAAGATCCTGCATGACGTAAGGAAGATTGAAGATCCCATGTGCCACAACTAAGACCTCAGCACAGCCAAATAAATTAATATTTTTAAAGAATTAAGATGGGGTTGTTCAGTGTCCTGGCTTCCCAGAGGTAAGAATCTGCATGCTAATGCAGGAGATGCAAGAGATTCGGGTTAGATCCTTGGGTGGGAAAGATCCCCTAGGAGGGTAAATATTCTTCCAGTATTCCCGCCAGGATTCTTGCCTGGAGAATCCCATGGACAGAGGAGCCTAGTGGGCTACAGTCCATGGGGTCACAAAGAGTTAGACACGACTGAGCAGATTCAGGGTCCTAATCCGATATGATTAGTGTCCTTAAGAAGAGGAGAGATACAGAGGGAGAAAGTCACGGGAGGATGGAGGCAGAGATGGGAGGGATGTAGTCACAATCGAGGAACGCTGGGCTGCAGGAAGGTGGAAGAAGCCAGGCAGGAACCTCCATGGGAGCCTTTGGAGAGACTGCAGCCCTGCCAAGACCTTGATGTCCGACTCCGGGCCTCCAGAACTATTATTCTAAGCTGAGAGTTTGGGGAACTCTGTTATGGCAGCCCAGGATGCCAACCAGTGGCATTTTAGCAGGTATGGGTGCTAAGATCCTGAGGGGTGGCAAGACCTGCCCACCACCACACAGCTGATAAGATCAGAGTCAGGACTTGAACTCAGGCTGCTTTAGTTCAATCTGGTGCAGTTTCCATATCCCCCCAGCCGTCCCTTCACCTGTCTTCAGGGCTAAGGTGTTTTACATGTACGCAGATCCCCCTGGGAATTTGGTCAAGTGTAGGTCCTGGTTCGGTTGGTCTGGGGTGAAGGATGGGAGGAGCGTCCAGGCTCTGCTCCCATGTGAGGCTGCTGTTGCTGCTGGTCTGTGGACAGTGTTTTGAGTAGCAAAGACCGAGAGGATGACTTACCTGCCAGCCCAGACACCGTCCTGTGTCATTCATGGAGCATCATTTTGTTCCATCTTCATCCCTCGGAGACAATGACTCAGTCCAGTGTGGGATGAATCCCAATTAGTTTAACCAGAGGTCAAGAAACTGGTTTTCTGTAGAGCAAAATAACAATTCTTTCGGGCTCTGTGGGCCAGACTGTTTCTATTGCTACTATCTACATTTGTAGCATCAGTTCAGTTCAGTCACTCAGTCGTGTCCAACTCTTTGTGACTCCATGGACTGCAGCATGCCAGGCTTCCTTGTTCATCACCAACTGCAGGATCTTGCTCAAACACATGTCCATCAAGTTGTTGATGCCATCCAACCATCTCATTCTCTGTTGTCCCCTCCTCCTCCCACCTTCAATCTTTCCCAGCATCAGGGTCTTGTCCAATGAGTCAGTTCTTCACATCAAGATGGCCAAAGTATTGGAGTTTCAGCTTCAGCATCAGTCCTTCAAATGAATATTCAGGATTGATCTCCTTCAGGATTGACTGGTTGGATCTCCTTGCTGTCCAAGGGACTCTCAAGAGTCTTCTCCAATACCATAGTTCAAAAGCATCAGTTCTTCAGCACTCAGCTTTCCTTATGGTCCAACTCTTACATCCATACCTGACTACTGGAAAAACCATAGCTTTAACTAGACAGACCTTTGTCAGCAAAGTAATGTCTCTGCTTTTTAATATGCTGTCTAGGTTGGTCATAGCTTTTCTTCCAAGGAGTAAGCGTCTTTTAATTTCACGGCTGTAGTCACCAT
Organism: Cervus elaphus; assembly: GCF_910594005.1. Classification (NCBI taxonomy): domain Eukaryota; kingdom Metazoa; phylum Chordata; class Mammalia; order Artiodactyla; family Cervidae; genus Cervus; species Cervus elaphus. The sequence goes on along the minus strand of NC_057819.1, from coordinate 21,403,780 downwards.
CTGCAGTGATTTTGGAGCCCAAGAAAATAAAGTCTGTTACTCTCTCCATTGTTTCCCCATCTATTTGCTGTGAAATGATGGGACCGGATGCCATGATCTTCATTTTTTGAATGTTGAGTTTTAAGACAGCTTTTTCACTCTCCTCTTTCACTTTCACCAAGAGGTTCTTGAGTTCCTCTTTGCTTTCTGCAAAAGTGTGGTGTCATCTGCATATCTGAGGTTATTGATATTTCTCCCAGCAATCTTAATTCCCACTCGTGCGTCATCCATCCTGGCATTTTGCATGATGTGCTCTGCATTTAAATTAAATAAGCAGGGTGACAATAAACAGCCTTGACATTCTCCTTTCCCAATTTGGAACCCGTCTGTTGTTCCATGTCCGGTTCTAACTGTTGCTTCTTGACCTGCATACAGATTTCTCAGGAGGTAGGTCAGGCGGTCTGGTATTTCCATCTCTTGAAGAATTTTCCACAGTTTGTTGTGATTCACACAATCAAAGACTTTGGCGTAGTCAATAAAGCAGAAGTAGATTTTTTCTGGAACTCTCTTGCTTTTTCGATGATCCAATGGATGTTGGCAATTTGATCTCTGGTTCCTCTGCCTTTTCTAAATCCAACTTGAACATCTGGAAGTTCTTGGTTTACATACTGTTGAATCCTCGCTTGGAGAATTTTGAGCATTACTTTGCTAGCATGTGAGATGAGTACAATTGTGTGGTAGTTTGAACATTCTTTGGCATTGCCTTTCTTTGGAATTGGGATGAAAATAGACCTTTTACAGACCTGTGGCCACTGCTGAGTTTTCCAAATTTGCTGACATATTGAGTGCAGCACTTTCACAGCACCATCTTTTAGGATTTGAACTAACTCAACTGAAATTCCATCACCTCCACTAGCTTTGCTGGTCATGATAATTCCTAAGGCCCATTTGATTTCGCATTCCAGGATGTCTGGCTCTAGTTAAGTGATGACACCATCATGGCTATCTGGGTCATTAAGATCTCTTCTGTAGAGTTCTTCTGTGTATTCTTGCCACCTCTTCTTAATATCTTCTGCTTCTGTTAGGCCCATACCATTTCTGTCCTTTGTTGTGCTCATCTTTGCATGAAATAGGAGCGAGTCAAGTCTCTCCATAAAGCCCTTACTCGAGTCCCCCTCCCATATCTCATTAGTTAGAGTTGGGTTACATGACCCAACCTACAAAGTTTTTTTTTTACTCTTTGTAGCATAAGAGTGGTCATATGTTAAAAATATTGGGCATGGTTGTCCACCAATACACTTTTATTATAGAAGCAGGCTTGGGGCCAGATTTTATCAATGGGCCATAATTTATAGACCCCTTGTCTAAGCCAATCATGGTCCTTATGTCCCTTTGTTGGGTTGGGTCATGTAACCCAACTCTAGTCAATGAGATATGGGAGGGGGACTTTAGCGGGGACTTTACGGGGGGATCTTGACTTGGTCTTAAAAAAGAGAAACACAAAAAACAGCTCACTGGCTCATCTTGGATTGTCCTTTATCCTATTGAGATGTGATGACTGGATCTGGGCAGCCATTTTAGTACCTTGAATGGCATGATCTATATTGAGGATGGCAAAAAAGAGAGGGAAAGAGCTGGGTCCTGATGCTACCACTGAGCTGAATCAACCAACTCAGGAGCTCCTTAACCTCAGGATTTCTTATCATAAAATATAGAGATCTTCTTCATTATTAAAGCTGTTCAAATTGAGAGTTTTCTGTTATTTGGTGCCTAAGACATTCCAACTAGTACAGCCTCCTCCAGGTGCCCCAGGCTTTTGAGCTGCTGACTCTCCTCCTGCAGCATCCTCTTCTGTAGGTGCCACAGGCAGTGGCCCATGCCCATGCCACAGGGCACAGTGAAACCTGTATAGAATTGAAATTCTAGAGTTTTGGCCCCCTGCCCCAAATGTCTGTGGCCAAACCAAGTGGCCTTGTACCTGTAAAAATGAGGGCAGCTCCACTGGTCAGACAGGTTTGCAGTGAGATCCTAGGAAGATAAATAACAGTAGCTAAGACAGGAGGCAGGGTTCCACCCACAAGTCCTGGTCTCTCCTCAGTTCCGCAATTCTGTGATTCTGCAATTCCGCGTGTTTTCCTCCTGACTACTTGAACTCTTGCCTCACTTCTGCGCACAGCTCTTGGGCGACTGGAAGTCCTTTGGCCCCGGGCCCAGAAAGCCTGAACTGCCTGGGAGCTGTCATCCCCCCTGGGGCAGCCCTTAGGCAACCTCTGACAGTGTAAGGGTCCCGTCCCCTGATCCGGAGGCAGGGCAAACTGAGGTGTAACTCACGCTCCAGAGCCCTCTGCACATCAGGGTTGGGACGGTGCCTCAGTGATAACCTCGGCTTAGCATCCTTCTCACTCTGTCCTGTTCCTCTTTGGGCGTCCCTTGGAGGACCGGCCCCAAATCCTCATCTTAGCATCTGTTTCTGGGAAAAGCCTAGGTACGCTCCAGCACGTACTCTGTACCCATTGCTGCTCTAAGTGCTTTGCACGTATTAACTGATCTCATCCTTCCAAGGACTCTCCCGAGTAGGTACTATTATTCCATTTTGCAGAAAGGGAAACTGAGGCCCAGAGAGGTTCAGTAATTTGTCCAGGATCACACAGCTTGTCTCATTACAGAGTTGGCATCTTTCTTTAAAAAGAATATTTTGGCCATGCTGCATGGCATGTAGGATCTTAGTTCCCCAACCAGTGATTGAACCTGTGCCCCCTGCATTGGGAGCATGGAGTCTTATCGACTGGCCCACCAGGGAAGTCTTCAGAGTCTGCGCCTTAGCCATTGCATTATACCATGCACTTGAACTCTGGGGCCAAAATCCCAGATTCAAGCCCTGGCTTTGCACTTTGCTAGCCAATGAGATATGGAGGGGGACTCCAGTAGAGGCTTTCTGGGGTGCGGGGGTCTTGATTTGCTCTTTAAAAAGAGCAACACAAAAAAAGAGCTGACTGGCTCATCTTAGACTGTACTTCATCATAATGGGATGTGATGACTGGATCTGGGCAGCCATTTTGCCCCCTTTGAACCTTCTGTGTGCTAGGTCACCTCAGTCGTGTCCGACTCTTTGTGACCCCATGGACTGTATGCCACCAGGCTCCTCTGTCCATGGGATTCTCCAGGCAAGAATACTGCAGTGGGGTTGTCATTTTCTACCCCAGGGGATCTTTCCAATGCAGGGATCAAACCTGTGTCACTTACGCTTCCTGCATTGGCAAGCAGGTTCTTTACCACTAGCACCACCTGGGAAGCCCCTTGTGGACCTTAGTCTTTTTATGTATTGAATGGGTTATCATGAGAATTAAGTGATTAATTCTTGTAAAAGACTAAGTACTCAATACTTGTCAGCTGGTGTTAGTTATTATCAAGAGAGGGATGTCTTAGAGGTGACTTTACCCTGCTGGGGAAGCGAGTGGGCGGGGAGCCTGGGGACCCCTGGGTGACCCCTGGGGGAGGAGGAGAGAGAGGTAACCAGCTGAGCCCCAGCTCACACAGTGCCAGGAGAGGCAGGATGGGGCCCACGCAGAGAGAGGGCAGCCAGCATGTTGCCATGGCAGCAGGCTCCAGCAGGTTCCCAGCTGTCCAAGGAGCCCGCGGGGCTTCCACCCACCTCCCTGACTGAGGGCCGCCAGGTGGCTGCGGAGCCTCCGTGCCCATGGGCAGACTCCTGATTTACAGCCAGAGTGTCTTCTGGTTCAAAGCACACAGTACTCAGTTATGACCCGGGCGGGCGGCCACGCAGGGGAACATCAGGGCCACCCCTGAGGCCTGATTAGCATAAAGAGCCTCCTGCGGTCTGAGCAGGGTGGGGGTAGGGTAATAGGAGTGGGAGGTGGGATGGGCTGAGGCCAGCCCTTTCCCACCAGGAACCTCACCCCCTTTCCTCTGCCATTTATCTGTCCAGGAGGTTGTAATAGAGGTTTCGCTTCTAGCTGTGAGGACCACATGTCTGCCAGGGGCTCTGCTGGGATCAGTCCCTCCTAGTAGCTCTGAACACTTGCTGCCTGCCAAGTGCTGTCTTTTTTTGTTTCTTAAAACTTTATTTTTATTTTTTGGCCATATTTCGAGGCTTTCGAGATGTTGTTTCCTCAACCAGGGATTGAACCTGTGCCCCCTGCAGTGGAAGGCCAGAGTCTTAAGCATTGGACTGCTAGGGAAGCCCCAGGTGCCACTCAAGCCCTTTGGGAACCAGTCCCTGAATCCTCACTAGTCTGTGATGTTGGTCTAGCGTTTTTGCTTCTGTTTTCTATAAGGGAAAACTGAGGAACCGAGAGGCTAAGTCACTCTTCCCAGCAAGGCCTCATCTTTCCCCCAACCCCACCCCATCCCTGTCCTGCTCTATTTCCCTGAACGTGGTCCTCAGATAACAGCCAGGACACATGAGCAGACATTTATTGAGCCCCTACTAAGTGCATAAAGAAAGCTGAGTGCCAAAGAATTGAAGCTTTTGAACTGTGGTGTTGGAGAAGACTCTTGAGAGTCCCTTGGATTGCAAGGAGATCAAACCAGTCCATCCTACAGGAAATCAGTCCTGAATATTCATTGGGAGGTCTGATGTTGAAACTGAAACTCGAATACTTTGGTCACATAATATGAAGAACTGACTCATTTACAATGTTGTGTTAACTTCTGAAGCACAGCAAAATGATTCAGTGTTTATATATAAGGACTGATGCTGAAGCTCCAATACTTTGACCACCCAATGCGAAGAGCCGACTCATTGGAAATGACCCTGATGCTGGGAAAGATTGAAGGCAGGAGGAGAAGGGGACGACAGAGGATGAGATGGTTGGATGGAATCACTGACTTGATGGACATGAGTTTGAGCAAGCTGCCAAAGTTGGTGATGGACAGGGAAGCCTGGAGTGCTGCAGTCCATGGGGTCACAAAGAGTCGGACACGACTGAGTGACTGAACTGAGCTGAATGCAGGCGTGGTTCTGGCTGCTGCGGTGAGTGGAGATGAATAAGGCACAGCTGGGACCCCTAGAAAGAAGTGTGCAGACAGCCCAGAAACCCCGAGTTCTCCACCTCCACTGGAATGTCTTGGCTCTGGCCTGGAGGAGGGGAGTCAAGTGTGGCCTGCAAGCTTTATTTTCCCTCTGAAGGTAGGAACAAAGACAGTCTCACTTGGCAATTATAGAAACTCCAGTCTCCAGCTGACTCTTCTGCCTGATGGGATTTCTTTGAGGGTAAATATGAAATCAAATCAAACTTCAGGTTCCCTGGAGCGCTGTTCTGTGTCCCCCACGTGACCTCACTCCCCACTCTAACAAGATCTCCCTCCCACCTGGGGGATGGGGGACCCTCAGGGCAGTAGAGGGGAGAGGCTCAGATTCAAGGGAGCCCAGGAGCCCTGGAGCTGGGACTTCGCCAGAGATGAGAACTCTCGGGGTAGAGGCCCCAGGGGTGCCCCCCCCATTCTTTCTAACAGTTTTCGCTCCTGCACTGCTGCCAGGCTGTGGAACCTGGACGCCAGCTGCGCCTCTCTGAGGCTCAGTCTCCTCATCTGTAAAGTGGGGCTGCAACCCTTGCTCTGCTCTGAGAAACCACCCTGTTTTGCAGACCTCATGAAAATAACACAGAGAAAGTGCCTTATAAACCGGAACTGTATTGTCGTGACTCATTCCTGTCCCACCTTCCTAACTCACGAGGCAAGGAGCCGTTGGAATCTTTCCTCCCTCCTTTCTGTCTCCTGTTTTTCCTTCTCTCCTTCCTCCTCTTCTCCCCTCCCCCTCCTCCCCTCCCTCCCACCCCACAACTCCTCTCCCCCTCTTTTTCCTTCCCTCTCTACCCTCCTACTTGAACAAAAAAGACTTTCTGAGCTCAGATCATTTTTTTGCCCCATGGGGAGGTGTGGGGAGTCAGGGGGTGTTTCCAACCCCCCCCCCCATCATGGGCCGGGGTCTGGGGACCCTGGAAGGTGACAGCTCAGCCACGCAGAGGGAACATTATTCTCTGTAATGTCACGGTCATCCTCAGCACTTTTCATGTTCAAAGTGCTTCCTCGGCGCTAAATAATTAATTCTCGCCACACTCCCATGCGAGGGAATAAATAAATGTCACTTGTGCTGGGTGACTAAGCCCACGGGGAATCGGGGCTGACAGCTTCAGGCGCCAGCAGAGGGGTTGGCTGGGGACGTTGTTTTCAGAGCCCATGCTTGGGGCAGTGCTGACTGGGAGCTGGGCCAGCCTGGAGCCTCTGGGGGTGGCAGGGTAGGGCCCATATGGGCTCGGAGCACCTCCTTTTTGCCTGCTCTGGAAGGATGGGGAGCACCCAACAAGATACGGGCCCCAGACTTGCAGTTTTCTTCTGTGCCTCCACGTTCCTGTCTGTGAAATGGGAATCATCCTGCGCTCATTTCCCAGACTCACTGGGACCCATGCACATACAGCCCTTGTGGAGGTTGCCCCTGGGGAGAACTTCCTACATAGAATGTTCTTGTCACCTCACAGGCCCACTCTGCCTCCACCCCTGCAAACCCTGGGGTCTCTCCCCAGAAGCCCACCATGGTTCCACCTACCCCTCCTCTCCCACCCTTTCCCCTCCCCAGGCTCATCTGCTCTGGCACAAGGGCCCTGGTTCGCCACAGCTGTCTTGGGCACACAGAGCCTGTTCCTGCTGCGGGGCTTCCCCCTGACTATTCCCTTGGCCCACAACATTCTTCCCAGGGAGTCTGAGGGCTGGCTCCTCCCATCATCCAGGTCTTTGTTCCATGTCACCTCCTCAGGGAAGCCTTCCCTGACTGTCTGTCTAAAACGACCAAATGGATAGGGACTTCCCTGATGGTCCAGTGGCTATGACTCCATGTTCCCAATGCAGGGGGCTTGGGTTTGATCCCTGGTCAGGGAACTAGATCCCACATGCCACAACTAAGACCTGGTGCAGCCAAATATATAAAATACTTTTTTTAAAAAAAAAGATAAAATGATCAAATGGATGAGAATATCACTGTTCTTCCCTCACCCCTTGTTTTTCACTATAGCTCATCTGTCTTTTCTGCCCCAGAGATTGCAAGCTCAGTTAGGGCAGAGACCTGTCACCTATGGGGTGACTGCTGTCTCCCCAGTGCCTGGCATACCGTAGGTGCTCAATAGTTGGCTCACTGTTGTCATCAGCCTTATGACTGACACAGAGTAGATGTCTAATATGTATTTATTTTGTTCACAACTGTATCCCCGATTCCTAGGAAAGTGCCTGGATCCTGGGGCCAGAGGGAGACACTACTGAGTGACGAACATGCGCGGTCCAGATCCAACATACTCCAGGGAGCCCAGATGAGACCCAGAAGTCTGAGGGGAGACAGAGACCCCTCACTCCACCCTGGAGCCCCCCACTGGCCCTGCTGAGCAGAGAGGAAGAAGAGTAGGTACTCAGAAGATACTTGTTTTGTTGTCATTGTACCTCCAGGACCAGCATTTAGTAAGCACTTGGTATTTAGAGAATGAATGAATGAATGAATGGATGAAGGGGCTGGATTCTGAAACCCTAGAATCTTCCAGAACAGAAATGCCTGCACCATGGGGTGAGAGGCTGGGCCACAGCAGCCGGGCACAGCAGGCTTGCCCATGCCTGGCTGGTTGTGCATTTGGACGCCTCCCACAAAGGAACATTCCCCCCAGCCTGGCAGGCAACACTTGGCTCCAACATGCTCCACCAGCTCCAAGGCGGCTTGCCCCAGCACCAGGCCCGGCCACCCCAGAGGAGGAGGGGACTGCAGATGGCTGGCCATCTGGACACGTAGGAGGTTGTCCCGGCAGGCGCCCTCTCCCCTCCTCCTACCAGTCCATGGGGTACATCCTCTTCCTCTCTGCTCAGAAGTGCCAGTGGTGGTGGGGGGGCGGGGGGTGCTCCAGGGTGGACCTGTCCCCTCCCAGATTTCTCATCTGGGCCTCCTGCAGTGTGTTGGGTCTGCCTCTGGCCCCATGATCCAGCATGGACCGGACCGTGCAGGGGTCAGGAGGAGCGTGATCAGGGTGACAAGGGCCAGGCAGCTGGGCTCTGAGGACAGGGCTGGGGCTGGATCCATCCCTCCTCCTAGCACCTGCACTGTGCTGCCTGCTACCTCCCAGCCTGGCAGGTGAGGCCAGGCAGCTGACTGTCCTTCCTTCCGGTGGTCCTCTCAGACCAGAGGGCATTGATACTTGCCTCCAGGCCTTATAGCAGAGATGGAGCCCAGGGTGGGCAGGACGGGGCCTGGGGATGGAGAACAGGAGCACGCGTGTGTACCTGAGTATGCACATACATGTCAGGGGTGCACGAAGGGAAGATGAAATTTTGAATACTTCAGTTCACATATTTGTTAGACATTTTTCTGTTCGTGATTGAATTGTGTGTGTGTGTGTGTGTGTTAGTCGCTCAGCTTTGAGACCCCATGGACTGTAGCCCACCAGGCTCCTCTGTCCATGGAATTCTCCAGGCAGGAATACTGGAGTGAGTTGCCATTTCCTTCTCCAGAGGATCTTCCTGACTTAGGGATTGAACCTGGGTCTCCTGGATTGGCAGGCAGGTTCTTTACTATCTGAGCCACCAGGGAAGCCTGATTGTATTCAGGATCCATGTGAGTTTTTAGCTGTGTGAAGATACACATGTGTATTTGTGTATGCCTACATGTGCTGTCCCACTGGTGAGTTGTTGTTCAGTCACTAAGTTGTGTCCAATTCTTTGTGACCCAGTTGCAGCATGCCAGGCTTCCTGTAGACTTTATTCTTAGGTCTAGGCACCTATGGAGGGGTTTGTGGGCAGGTGGACTTCCTGAGCGTCTGTGTGTACACAACTGTGGGCTGGTGTATGGGCCAGCATGTGGTTTGTGTGTGTGCAGGGGAATAAGCTTGAGCGAGGGGCAGTGTGTCTGGCCTGTCTGCATGTATATGCATGTGTGCATATATGTGCACACATGCATTCAGTGGTCACGCATGTGCAGAAGGATAGGATTGTGTATATCTGTGTGTTGTGTACGTGAATATATTTACAGATGTGTATGTGTGTGTGTGGATTGTGTGAGCATGTGCATGTATTTGTTATTACTGTTGTTCAGTTCACTCCCATCCGACCCTTGGACTGCAGTGCACCAGGCTTCCCTGTCCTTCACTGTCTCCTGGAGTTTGCTCCTGTGTGTGTGTGTGTGTGTGTGTGTGTGTGTATTTAGGGATGTGTATGTGAGAGCATAGACATTGAAGCCAGATCACCTGTGGTCACGTTCCAGGTCTGTCATATACCAGCCCATGTGCCTTTCGTAGGTCATGTGATTGGGCAGCACAGCTTCTGTGGGAGGTCCAGAGATCCTGGGCCCTTTGGTTGAATCGGAGGTGAGTTCGGAGAGTCACGGACAGTTTCCTTTAAAAAGGGACATGTGAACTGGGTCTTGATGAATAAGTAGGAGTTCAACAATCAGAAAAAGTCTAGAGGAACTCTCCAGGCAGATATCACAGCATTTAAGAAGTCAATCCCTGATTCTATCCTTGGTCCAGGCTACCATCTTCACTCTCCCAGATGGCACAGAAAGCTTCTCTGCAGGTTTCGCACACCCTCTTTCTGAAGTGCATTCTGGTCTTTGAGACAGGTTCCTCCTCTTCCTCATCACCTTGCTTTTGGGTCTGCTCCCTGGCTTCACTTTGCCTCAATTTTCTTTTTCTTTTTTTGGCTTCACCACGCAGCATCTGGGATCTTAGTTTCCCAACCAGGGATGGAACCCGGGCCCCCTGCGTTGGAAGTGTGGAGTCTTAACCGCTGGACCACAGGGGAAATCCTTCAGTTTTCTTTTCTCTCGTGAGGCTGCTGGTAGCTATTTCTCATGGCTCGTTTCCCTCCTTACCCTTCATCGTACAGATGAGGGCATCAGTGCTGAGATGCACAGAGGTTTACTTAAGGTTACATGGCAGAGCTGGGAAAAGAACCATTTCCAGAGGCCTTGCCTGAGCTCTGTTAGAAGCAACACACTCTGTCTCCATTTTGCCAAGTTTAGCTAGGACTTGGAGTTAAAGCCCAGCACATCCTTCAACACATGTTGGAGAGGCAATATTCAAATTTCATCAGCTGAACACATTAATTGGGCACCTACTCTGTGCCTGGCTTCCCAGGTGGCACTAGTGGGAAGGAACCTGCCTGCCAATGTAGGAGACATACGAGATGCAAGTTCAATCTCTGGGTCAGGAAGGTCCTCTGGAGAAGGGCATGGCAACCCACTCCAGTATTCTCGCCTGGAGAATCCCATGCACAGAAGAGCCTAGTGGGCTTCCGTCCATGGGGTTGCACAGAGTTGGACATGACTGAAGCAACTTAGCAAGCACATGTGCCTGGCTCAGGGGACACATCGGTGTCTCTGACCTGCACTTTCCAGGATGGTAACCACGAGCCATGTGAGGTGTGTGTGTGTGTGGCGGGGGGGGGGGGGGGGGTGGTCAGAACAGTGGCCTCCAAAGCTGTCCACGTCCTAATCCCGGAGCCTGTGAATACATGACCTGACATGACAAAGGGACTTCGCAGATATGACTCAGTTAAGGATCTCGAAAAAGGGAGATTATCCCGGATTATCTGGGGAGGCCCAGCGTAATCACAAGAGTCCTCAGGAAAGAGAGATAGGAGGGTCAGAATCAGGGAAGATGCCGCAATGGAAGCAGATGTCCAAGTGATATGGGTCCTTGAGCCTCTAGAAGCTGGAAAATCAGAAAGATAAATTCTGCTCCCCCGTACCTCACCCAAAGTCTCCAGGAAGGAACACAGTCCTGCCAACACCTTGACTGCAGACCAGTGAGGCCCAGTGCAGACCTTGCCCCTCCAGAATGATAAGGCAATAAATCTATGTTGTTTGAAGTCACTAAGTCTGTGGTCGTTGGTTACCGCAGCAAGAGGAATCTAATACCTGTGGCTGTTCACATTTACATTTAATTAAATTTAAAAGTCTGCTACTTGGTCACAGCAGCCACATTTCAAGGGCTCAATAGCCACCATTCGCTCATTACGGAAAGCTCTGTTGGGCCACACTGGTTTAGACAAACACAAGCAGGCAAACCAATAGGCAAGGAAACTCCAGATGGTGACAACCCCTGAAGCCTAAATCTACTGAGACATAAGAGCTGCCTCCTGGGGGTTTATTTCTCCTTAAATCCATGATGGGCATTGGAGGCTCAGAGAAGTTAAGTCACTTGCCCAAAGTCACACAGCAAGAGAAGCAGAGGACCAGGGAACGTCAGACTGCCCCAGCAGGTGTCCGAGCAAGCAGAGCAAGGTGGGAAATCTGCCTTTCCAATGAACAAGAGACCTCCTGCAGTGAACTCCAGACCCCTTTCTCATGAGCCTCTCACCCTCTTGAGAACATTTCCCCCCAAACATGGGCCAAGGTGACTGTGTTCATTTCCTGAGGCCGCTGTAACAATGACTACAAACTGGGTGTCTTAAAAAACAGAAACTTAATCTCTTAACAGTTCTGGAGGCTGAAACCCTGAAGTCAAGGTGTCAGCAGGGCTGTGCTCCCTGAAGGCTTTGGGGAGAATCTTCCACACTGCCTCCAGCTCCTAGCGGCTGCCAGCTTCCTTGGTATCCCTTGGTGTGTGGCCCCACCGCTTCCATCATTGTCTCCATGGTCACATGGCTGTCTTCCCTCTGTGTATCACTGTGTCCAAATTTCCATCTTCTTATAAGGACACCAGTCATTGGACCACTCTAATTCAATGTGACCCCATCATTTTCTTTAAATTGAAGTATAGATGATTTACAATGTTGTGTTAACTTCTGATGTATAGCAAAATGATTCAGTGTTTATATATAAGGACTGATGCTGAAGCTCCAATACTTTGACCACCCAATGTGAAGAGCTGACTCGTTGGAAATGACCCTAATGCTGGGAAAGATTGAAGGCAGGAAGAGAAGGGGACGACAGAGGGTGAGATGATTGGATGGCATCACCGACTCAATGGACATGAGTTTGAGCAAACACTTGGAGATGATGAAGGATAGGGAAGCCTGGCGTGCTATAGTCCATGGGGTTGCAAAGAGTCAGACATGACTTAAGAGACTGAACAACAACAAAAAATATATATACACATACTTTTATATATTCCTTGGGCTTCCCACATGGTTCAGTGGTAAAATAATTTGCCCACCAAGGCAGGAGTTGCAGGAGACCCTGGTTCTATCCCTGGGTCAGAAAGATGCCCTGGAGTAGGAAGTGGTAACCCACTTCAGTATTCTTGCCTGGAGAATCCCATGGATAGAGGAGCCTGGCGGGCTACAGTCCATAGGGTCGCAAAGAGTCAGACATGACTGAGCATGCACGTACCACATATATTCCTTTCCATTATGGTTTATTACAGGATATTGAACAAAGTTCTCTGTTCTATACAGTAGGATCTTGTTTATCTATTTTATATATAGTAGTAGTTTGTATCTGTTAATTCCTAACTCCTAATTTATCCCTCCCCCACCCCTTTTCCCCCTTGTTTTCTATGTCTGTGAGTCTGTCTCTGCTTTGTAAATAAGTTCATTTGTGTCATAGTTTAGATTCCACCTCTAAGTGATAGCATATGATAGTTGTCTTTCTCCTTCTGACTTACTTCACTTTGTAAAATAATCTCTAGGTCCATCCACATGGCTGCAAATGGCATTATTTCATTCCTTTTTATGGTTGAGTAATATTCCACTGTATATATATACACCACATTGTCTTTATTCAGTCATCTGCAGTATGGCCTCATCTTAATTCAATTCTTAATTCAATCTGATCTGCACAGAACCTATTTCCAAATAAGGTCATCTTCAGAGGTGGACACAAATTCTGGAAGGGGGTGGGGTAGGTGGGTGGATAGGACACTATTCAACCCAGAATGGAGACTTCAGGCAATTATCCTGGGACCCAGTAAGTGTAGACCTGTGCCATCCAGGCAGTTAGGTGTGGAGATCAGGGTTCAAATCCCTGCTTCACTACTCATTGGCTGTGACCCTTGGTAAATTACTTAACTTCTCTGGGTACCATGTGAGGATGATAACGGCACCTACTTCTACCTCATAGGGTTGTTGAGGATTAAATGAGAGAGTGCACTGAATGTCCTGGAATTGCCTCAAGCCCGCAGCAAGCTCTGCTCCAGCATTCACCATCCTCACAGTCTACCATGTCTCCCCAACTGTTGGGAGGACCTGGAGGGGGATGCAGACACAGCATTAAATAACCCTCAATGGCAAGAAAGTAGTTTTCTTTCCATTCTTCTGCCAACTTCAAGGAGAAAGTCTCCGCGGGGTACTGATATGCCTTGGACACCTCGCTCAGGCTGCCTCAGCTACCTTTACAACAAAGCAGGGGAACAGTTTCCATCTCGAAAAAACCTTTGTGTCAGGTCAGGCGGCAGGCTGGAAGCCAGATTGTGGTGAAACCCTTCATGTCCTTTGCGTTTATTTTCATAGTAACCTTCCGTTTACAACATGTGATAGCGGCTTTTCAAATTATGGGGTCATCTAAGCTGTCCTTTTGAAGTCAGTGAGTTTTCTGACAGAGAAGGCACACGGTTAATGTTAAAGAATAAAGCAAATGGCAGTTCCGGTGTGAAGAGGGCAGGATCCGTTCCCATGGATGCTACAGGGGGATGGGGACAGAGCTGCATGGGGACACCCCAGGAAGTGGGGATGGCAGCTGCCTGGGAGTTTGAGGTCCAGAGTGGAGTGTTTCCTTGTAAGCTTCAAACAATCCCATTAGCTGGACTATCTCCTGATCTGTGTAGACACCACCTGGGTACCATTCACATTTAACATCATCTCTCTTCCTTCAGTGGGGCTTCCCAGGTGGCACAGTGGTAAAGAACCCACCTGCAATGCAGGAGACGCAGGAGACAAGGGTTCGATCCCTGGGTTGGTAAGGTCCCCTGGAGAAAGGCATGGCAACCCGCTCCAGTATTCTTGCCTGGAGAGTCCCATGGACAGAAGAGCCTGGTGGGCTACAGTCCGTGGGATCACAAAGAGTCCGACAAAAATGAGCACACACACATGCACACACTCTTCTTTCATCAGAGGTGACCTACCCAGGACAGCGGGACAGAATGGGAACCAGGAAAAGCAGTAGGACCTGAATGAAAGGGCTGAGACAAGAATGGGGCTGATAAATGGGGACCCATTGCCTCTTCCAATCTCAGCAAAAGGAAATTCTCCTTTTGCATAACCCATCTCCTGGGTTATGCAAACATCTAGCAAGTTCACCTTCAAGGGTTTAATTTGCCTCTTCACCCCCTTCCTTCCCTCCCACCCCCACTCCCACTCCCTCCACTTTCAGAAGGTGACAAGTGCCATTTACCAGTCAGTGAGAGCCGGCTGGGCCAGAGTTTCTGGAAGAACCAATGCTGCAAAGTAGAGTTTGTCCCCAAAGCATGTGGGGCCACCACTTTGTCCTGGGAAATTCATAGCACGTGCCCAAGGGTGTGGCTGGGCCAGCTTTTGCCAGTAAGGCACAGGGCTCTGTGTAGCTCAGGGGACTCAAGGGTCGTGAGCGTAGTCTCTGTTTTTTTCCTCTTGGACAGACTAGCACTAACCCAGGCATGGGAGTGAGTGAGCTTTGGAGAGAGATTCTGTTGTGTGATCAAACCAGTAAAACTCCCCATGAGAGCCTCTGCCCACAATCTCCCCACTAGCCCACTCTTCCTGGTATCTGTTGCTATGGTAACAGGCCACCCCAAACAAAAGCAATAACTTCATTATGCCACAGTTCCGGCATCCAGTAAGCTGGGCTGGGTGATCCCAGGCAGGATCTCTTATTCCGTTGCAATCACATGGTCCCTGAGGCTGGGGTCATCTTGACGTTTGCTCACTCACACATCTTGCAACTCACACAATAGATGCTGATTGTCAGCCAGGACCTCAGGGGGCTCTGTGGCCTCCTGGAGCAGGTTGGGCTTCCTCACAACATGACGACTCCAGGAAATGTCCCAGGAGGGCCAGGAAGAGGCTGTGTCACCTTCTATAACTTAGCTTCAGGAGTCACATAGTGGTGCTTCCCTGGTGGTCCAGTGGTTAAGAATCTGCCTTGCAAGCCAGGGGACACAGGTTCAATTCCTGGTCCAGGAACTAAGATCCCATATGCCACAGAGCAACTAAGCCCATGCACCCCTACGGAGCCCTCACTCTACAGCCCAAGAACTGCAACAAGAGAAGTCACTACAATGAGAACTAGAGAAAGCCTGAGTACAGCAAGGAACAGCCTGTGCACCACAACACAGACCCAGCGCAATCAAAAGTCACACATAGCGTCACTTCCAACATAGCCAAAACTCCAGCCAAGAGGAGGGACATGGACCCCATCTGTCAATGGCAGGAGTGACAACTTCACATCATAAAAACAGCTTGTAAGATGGATGAACTTGTGACTGTATCAGAACATACACTGCCACTCTCCCCCTTTCATTCTCTACTTCCAGCCCAGATTCTTCCTAGCTTCTGATTCTGTGGACTTTCATCAGGTACCCAGTGAGTGCCTGCGGCTTTCATTAATATCAGCAAATCAACCACCCACAACTCCACTTTGGGGTTGGCCTCTAATAGTCCCATTTTATAACTGTCAGGCTCCAAGGATCAGAAAGTCCTCGGAGGGACTGCCCAAGTTCCCACAGCTGTTCAGCAGTTTTAGGGAACATCAGTTGCTTTGGGTGCCTCTCCTGGTCACAGTCTCAAATTTCCTTGAAAATGACCCCTCCCTCACCTCAGGCCACTGTGATTTGAGTTAGTCTGACTCTTCCCATTAGTTCAGAGACGGGCATGTGACTAAAGCCTGACCAATCAAAATTTTTCAAACCCGTGGGCTCAGTGATTGGTTCAAGGATCATCAGGTGACCTAATTTGGTCCACTCAGAGGTAATCCTAGAACAGTTGGTAAGAAAGAGTTTGGTGGGGTGGGGGTAACCATCATGAATGTTCAGCTGAGCCTGCTGGGATGCCTTTTCCATCTTGAGGGCAAGGCCTGCCTGAGAATAAAACCAGCATAGACAAAAATGACCATGAGACAGAAAGAGATAGCATCCTGAGATCAGTGCTTGAGCCCCTGGATCCAGCCATACCTGAAGCTGATGCTACTCTTGGATTTTGTCATTATAAAAGTTCAATACCCTTTCTTTTTCATTGAAGCCATTTTGAGTTGAGGTTTCTAGGATAAGAAAGAGGCTCTTGGCCTACAAAGATGCAGAAGAATAATTTGAGTCCAAGCCTATCTGAGTCCAAATTCGTTACTCAGAACCATGCATTAGCTCACAGCATCTCTCCTCAACTCTGTTGCTGTTTGTGGCCTTTGGTCTATGTGCTTTACAGGGAGGGTCCCTGGACCAATACTATGTCATCTTCTGTAATCACAGGTGCTTGAAGTCTCACTAGCAGAATAGCATTCCTTTGGATTAAGCATTACCATCGTCAAGTGATTATTTTAAAACCTTGATTCCCTGAGAGTGAAACTTGACTGACTATGGGCCAAGGAAATATGGATTAGGACATGTAGGATGGAGTGAAACAATGAAGAAGGATATATTTGTCTCTGACCAGAAAGGAGGAAGTGGCATTTAAGCTTCAAGTTTAAAAAAAAAGGCAGGATTTGACAGTCAGGGATGTGGGAAAGGGCATTTGAGGTGGAGGGAATAGACCAAGATGTGAGTATTTGTGGGGTACATTCAGGAAAGGGCTTAAAATTATTTGCTGAGGATGGTGACTGATATAGGACAGAAGTTAGTTCAGATGATCCTGGGAATGTGAAACTCCAGGCTGAGGAATTTGATCTTTGTTTTCCTGGTAATAGGGAGCCATTGAAGGCGCTTGAGCAGGGGGAGAGCCTCAATCAGAGCAGCACTTTAGGAAGATTAATTCATGCTGTCAGGGAGAAGGAGAGTGATTTGAAGAGGCCAGAGGCAGGGCTCAGGGAAGACAAGAGAGAAATGCATTCATCTGCATAAGAGTCAGACAATAGGTGGGTTAGGAGTGATAGAGGACATTCCTGGGGACAATCCCCT
Organism: Cervus elaphus; assembly: GCF_910594005.1. NCBI lineage: Eukaryota > Metazoa > Chordata > Mammalia > Artiodactyla > Cervidae > Cervus > Cervus elaphus. Next base: position 21,386,795 of record NC_057819.1, on the reverse strand, counting down.
TGATGTAGAGACAGATTGGGTGCCAGCAGAGGGGTGGGACATTAGAGCAATTCGTGTGTTGGCCCCTGTCCCAAGCAACATCCAGGCTCAGGGTCTTCCTCCTTTAAGAACAGCATCCAGGGGACTTTCCTGGTGATCCAGTGGCTAGGACTTTGCTTCCAATGCCAAGGTCCTGGGTTCAATTCCTGGTCAGAGACCTGAGATCACACAAGCTGTGTGGCATGGCCAAACAAAACAATACAAAAAACCCAGCATCTACCCCCAGCCCTCTACATGTATTGTGGATGCATGGTATGCGGACCAGGATGGCATTACTTTGCACTGCGGTACAGTGTTCCATTGTATGGATGGACCACAATTCACTTATCCATGGTGGACATTCCGGTCATTGCCAATGAGCACCGCCCCCTCCACTTTTAAAATTTTTATTTGACTGCACTGGGTCTTAGTTGTAGTGTCCAGGTTTAGTTGCTCAATGGGCATGTGGGATCTTAGTTTCCAGACCAAGGATCGAACCCGAGTCCCATGCATCACAAGGTGGATCTTTAACCACCGAACCACCAGGGAAGTCTCATGCCCCTTTTAAAATGTCAGTAGATGTCACCTTGCATGAAGCAATAAAACCCAAGAAAGCGGTGATTGGATGAGCCAGCTGTATTTTATCTAGTGTACCTTAAAATAAACGCACCAATATTACAGTCAGACGTGTTTGTCCAAGGCCATCTTTGTCCTGCCCAGGGCTCACCCTGGCAAAGGCTGTGGGAATCGCTGCTGTGGTGGCTGGGTCGTGGGGTGAGGATGCAGCCGCAGGACTCGGCCACGGGCATGGACGCTGAGCCTCTTCTCATCCCCAGACAAGAGGCCTTCTGGAAGCTGCTCTGGCCGGCCCCGGCCCCCCAACCCCTCCCCCAGCGGGATGGAGACATTGAGCCCAATTCATCTTGCCTTCAAAGGGCTCCTGTCTGAACCAGGCTCCCAGGCGAACCCCAGCCAAATCCTCGCCTAGGGAAACACACTGGGTCCTTGTTTAGAGGAAGGCCCGCCCGCAGGAGGTCAGCCCAGCTGTGAGGGCAGAATTCTCGGCTCAGCCGTGGAGTGTGGCATGGGGGCCTCCTGGGCTCGCTGCCCGCCAGCCCCAGGCCCACCATCCTGGACGACAGGAGGCTGCCTGGGAAGGAGCAAGGCCTCACAGGGGGATTCCCACGTGTGTCTGGTGCTGACCACCCCTCAGCCTGGGGTGTGGCTGGCACTCCCGTCCATTGCTCAAATCCATTTTCTTTTCTTCCTCTTGGGATTTGAACTGCTTCTGCCCAGCCAGATTCTTTCTGTTGGCTTTTAAGTGCCCTCCAGATGGTAGATCTTAAGAATTATTCTGCTGGGGAGAAGCAAGCCTCAGGACCTGCCCACGGTCAAGGGGGAGAGGATTACACAAGGACTTCAACTGCAGAAAAGGACAGGGATCCGTGGCGGGGCATCTTAGGGGTCCGTCCATCACCCAGCCTCCTTCCCCACCTCTGGGAGTGGTCCCCAAGACTGTCAGAAACCCATGCCTTCCCCACTCTAGAGTTCCACCCTCCCCCACTACTCCGGCTCCATGTTGTTGTTGTTTTAACCGCAAAGTCATGTCCGACTCTTTTTGGAACCCCATGGACTGTAGCCCACCAAGCTCCTCTGTCCATGGCATTTCCCAAGCAAGAATACCGGAGTGGGTAGCCATTCCCTTCTCCAGGGAATCTTCTCTGCCCAGGGACTGAACCCACGTCTCCTGCTTGGCAGGTGGATTCTCTACCACTGAGCCACCTGGAAGCCCCACTCTGTCTCCTGACCAGGTGTCAATGACTCCCACATTTATATCTCCAAGCCAGAGCTTTCTTCTGAGTGAGCTATCCACGTGTGTATTCAGTACTGCCACTCAGATGTCTCAAAGGGACTTGGGTGTATCCAAATCCATCTCTCCCACCTGAACTCCGGCCCCCAATTTCCATGGAGTTGAGGGGAAAAACTTCTATGAGCATCTTCATGGAGGTGGTCAGAACTGTCCATCTTGGGGGCAGATTTCAAGGGGAGTTAAGATGGCAGATACATCCGCATCGACCCCCAACGACCACCACCAAATGTTCCTGCAAATGGGGCTGTGCTCTCCAGGGTCGCCACCTGATGGTCCGGTCGTGTACCTCGAGATGTCGGAATCCATCCCCCGCCCGCCCCCGGGGCTGGTGTCTCCTTAGGTGGCAGCACATTGTCAGTGGGTGGAGAGGAGACAAGAGGCATTTGTGGATGAGTGAATTGACGATGGGGAGATTTAATTCGCTGTTAATTCACGCCTTTTCACGGTGGGCCTGGAGGAAGCCGAGGACCCATGTGCTCGCTGCCTTCATTTATTTCAGACTTTCCTGGGAAGGGGCTGGGTGGGGAGGAGGGAGAAGAATGGGCTGGGAGGCTGGTTTACCCACCAGAAGACCCAGAAAATGAGTCCCAGGAAATTGCCTTGCAGAAAAGGAAAGATAGGCGCCGGTTCCGTTCTCTGGATTCTAAAAGGAGGCGGGGCGGGGGCTGGGGAGTGGAATCTTGCTGCAAATTTGCAGTCTTGTCTCCACCAGCTCCCCCCACCCCCCACTCCGCCACTGCAGGCACAAAGGACGTGGTTCTTGTGTCCTGCCACAGCGCACGGGGCTCGTTAATTAAACAGACGAGCAGATGTCACCGTTCATTAGGCCGCGTGCGCAGCGCGACCGCGTGGCTCTCTCCGCAGACCCCCGCCCCTGGCGCTCCTGACTTAATTACGCAGGAGCCCTTGCGGCCCCAGCCCTGGAGAAGGAAGCGGGCGAGGCTGCGGTTCCCAAGAACTGAGCGGTCTGGAGGTGCCCCAGCGTCCTTGTCGGCAGGGGCGCCGCAGCCAGACGCGAGGTGATGGAGACTTTTAATTTTCATCACGCCCGTCTGTCGAGCTCCGTTTTAAATCACTTTAACGGCAGATTAAAAATATATAAGCTGATATTAGAGGGCATTCGTAGTGCCTTTATAAATATCTTAAATCAAAAGTTTGGCTTAATTGCACTTGGGTGGTTAGAGGAGGCTGGGAGGAGAGGGAGTGGGGTAGATGAGCCCTGGTGGTAGGGGCTGGGGGAGGGGAGAGGGGAGCTATAGGGGTGTAGGATGGAGGGTCCACAGGTCTCAGAGATCAAACATCCATCCAGTCTGTATGTGATGATTGAGTTTTCCAGTCCAGACCTCCAGCGGAGTGCCAGGTACACCTGCAAACCCTGTGTGACCACGCCCAAGGCAAGCCCTTCCCTGCACCCCACCCCCACCCCCGCAGCATGGCCGGGAAGCTGCTCAGTCGACAAGTAATTCCAGATAATGACAATAGCAATTATTGGTCACATACAACATGTCAGGCACTGTTCCAGGCTCCTGGCATATAATATCCCATATAATCCTCCATGGGTGGGATTATTATTCTTTTCATTTTAAAAAGGAGGCTGAGAGTTAAATGACTTGGTCAAGGTCACACTGCTCTTCAGTGAGAGGCTGAGATTTGCACTCAGGCCGCCTGATTTTAGCTTCCCTGGTGGCTCAGACGGTGAAGAATCTGCCTGCAATGCAGGAGACCCAGGTTCAATCCCTGGGTGGGGAAGATTCCCTGGTGAAGGGAATGGCTACCCACTCCAGGATTTTTGCCTGGAGTATTCCATGGACAGAGGAGCCTGGAGGGCTACAGTCCATGGTATCACAAAGAGTCAGACACAACCGAGTGACTAACACTTTAACTTTACACCTCAACCTGATTCTAGACTCTGTGCTCTAACCACTGCACATTTCTGCTTCTCCCTTCGAATGGGATGAGGGTTTCCAGGGAGAGATGGGGAGAGCATAAGTAGGAAGTGGGGGGAATGACTTCATCCAGGGGCATAGAGGAGACTTCTCAGACCAGGGATGTTTAACTAGGACCTAATGGATGAGTAGGAGTGAGGTCAAGTTGGAAGTAGTTGGCAAGGAAGAAAGAACAGCACATGCAAAGGTCCTGAGGCAGGCCCTCACTTGGTATATCTGGGGAACAGAAGGAAGGATTTCTTTTTCTGTTTCATTAAGGGTTATATATCTGGGGTTTAGTGCAGTGACTGGCACCAAGTAGGTGGGGAGTGAATATTTACTGAATAAAAAGAAGAGGTCCCACAGAAAGCCCAGATGTCAGTGATCAAAGGAGGCCACAGCCTGTGAACAGTCACTCTGAGAGGCTTCTACAACCCACCCCTCCTGCCAGCCTTCTGGGTGGAGGGGCGACCACCTGGCAGGGGCTGTGTGGGCTGCTAGTGCATTGTCTTTGTGCTTTGCAGAGTCTCTTGGCATTGACATGGCTGTGGGAGGCACGCAGATGGAGCCACCCTCCAACTTTGCAGTGGGCATGCTTTACTTTGGCCTCCCTGGCATCTTTTCCTTCTCATTCTGGCTTTTGCATCTCCATTTTCCTTTGGGGACTGTCTCTTTCCCAATTTCAGCCCATGAGAAGAAGGAGGGGTTCCACATCCCAAGTTCTAGGGATGGCCAATCAGCAAAGTGCATTCCCTTGATCATAGTGATTGGCTCACGGATGGCCCTCTGACCTGAAATGAACCAATGAGAGCCAGCCCTGCAACTTTTGCTGAAATGACTGGAGTACAAAAGCTTTGTCTGTGGGGAGTATGCTGAGCTGCTGAGCAGCCTAGGTGCTCCTGATAGTGCTTCTGCCATCTTTTGGGGAGAGCCTACCAAAGCAAACGGGACAGAGAGATGAAGAGAGAGTGACTCCTGGGATCTTTGAATCCCTGGATCCAGCCATTCCTGAAGGCCACTTTCCCCTGAAACTTTTCAGTTACATGACCCAGTAAATTTTCTTCTCTGTTTATACCAGGGAGTGTTGTGTTTTCTCTTACTGGTCACCCACTGGCTCAAGAGATTCCTGTCCATTGTTCAATCTAATTGTCACACACAGAAAATTGACACACATTTCAGAAATTCTGCAGAAACTTCCATGGAGTCCAGGCTTACTCTCTCTGCCTTGAGACTTGGTGAAGGAGTAAGAAGGCCTACTCAAATCTCAAATTTTGTTTCAGATTAGCTGGTGACCAGCTAATCTGGTGGGACAGATTATTGGAACAGTCATTTGCCCTCTCAGAGAGGGCCCTGATTTCAACACCTGGAACATAGGGTTATAATGTCTGGCTCATCAGTTTCATTCAGTTGTGGGTGCATTTGGTGTCCAATGATGTTGGTATACAGGTTTTATAGCCTCAGCTCTTATATAAAACCCACCAGGTCCCACATTTCACCTCCCATAACTCTTAACCGATGCACTCACACTGGCTATTTATTTGGTTTCTTGCACACAGCAAGCTCATTCTCACCTCAGGGCCTTTGCACTTTCTGTTCCTTCTGCCTGAAATGCTCCTCCCTTAGATTTGGCACATCTTGGTTCTGCTCCATCTTCAAGGCTCAACTCAACAGTTGCCTCCTCCATGAAGCCCTCCCTAACCTTCCCCTAAGCTCCCGGACTCCTCCATCTCCCTGTTGTATCTCTTTCCAGTCCTTATATTTCTGAACTTACTTTTTGTGATTTAATATCTGTGTCGTCTCACAAACCTAGAAACTGTGAATGCAGGGAGTTTGTTGGCTTGCCCTCTGCTGTGTGTTGTGTCCCCAGCACAGTGGGTGCTCACAGCATCCTTTTTTTTTTTTTTTTTTTTAATTTGACAGTGCCACACAGTGAGATCTTAGTTCCCTGACCAGGGATCGAACCCACACCCCCTGCATTGGAAGCACAGAGTCTTAACCACCAGATCACCAGAGAAGTCCCTAGTGAATCCTTATGGGCTGTGTGACCTCAAGCTAGTCATTTACCCTCTCAAAGACTACCTTCTTTTTCTCACTCTAATTTGGCATCTTCATTCACGCCTGTCATTCATGAGATCCAGTGAAATGAGGATGACTCTGTAAGCCCTTGAATTATGTTGCGATCATATTAGAAAGTGAGGACTGCTTATTAGGTTGTGGGTGGGTCTTCCACCCTCTCAATAAATGCCTTACTTCCTTCCATCCCTAAATCCAACCCTAAAAGAGGGGTTTTCCTTGCCACACAGTCTTCAATCCAGGAGGACTTTCTGGAGAAGGGAGCACCCTCCAGCCAGCTTTATCAGTCCCTTGAACTCTAGGGTTGACTCTAGCCTTTCAAAATCTCCTCCTCCTCCCTTGTTCTCTTTCCAAAGCCTTAATGGGCCTCCTTTTCATAAGCCCTCACCATGGTCACTGCCCACTGCCCCGCCCCCCTCCTCAACCCTGAACATTTTCCTCAAGAATGTAAGCAGCGGTCAAGGGCATGGCCTCCTCCTCCAGCATCCCCGCCCCCTAACCCTTGGGGAATTAGACCCTGGGCCATGCCATCTGTCTGAAAACAATTAGCAATAAACGCCAGCACACTGGGGCTCCGGGTCACCAGGGGATGAAGCAGTGGGGGTTATAAATCCAGAAGATTCCCAGCTGAATCAGCCTTCCTGTCTGTGGGCCAAGAAAAATCTTCCCAGCCGCCCCAGGGAGAGAGGTTCCCAGCCGCCCCTTGCGAGATGGAGAGGAGTCTCTACCAAACCTCACTAAGCCCCGGCCTCAGCTGGGGAGGCGGATGGGGGACCATCTGGCGGGGTGTAGGGACGCGTCCGGGCCAGACGGAGAAGCAGCCTTATTTGCTGTGTATTGTGTGTTCCTTTCTCAAAACACTCCACACATATGCTTCAAGTGCATGGCTTGCAGCCAGCTGGGACCCAGGGTACTTCCGAAGGGAAGGTTGAGGGATGTGAGCCTGTGCAGGGGGTGGGCACAGCTCAAAGTGCCCCCCCTCAACTTGCCTTTACCCTCACTGGACCTGGGTTCCTCTTCCCCAGCCCCCTACTTGACCTGTGCCCAAATTTCCCCTCTTTAGTCTCCCCACCCTGCTCAAATATCACTTCCCCTTACAATGGGAGGTGAGCCCGCTTTGCCAAACTTGACTGCGTTTATCTACATAAGGTCTGGCTTACCAAGCTGTTTTTTCATTCTGGTAATTTGAATAAGTTGCTAGTGTATATTAAAAAAAATAAGAGATGCTACATAAAAATCTGGATGTTCAGCTTCTTTTGAAAAATTAAAAAATCTAGCAAGCCTTTGGCATCAGCATAGCCCAGGCTAGGGTGTTGTGGGGGCAGGCGACGGACAGGGTGGCTGTCCCTTAAACATGGCCTGACTTTTCTGTTCCAATCCTCAGCTCATTCATCACTCATTCAATAGCACTGGGATCTGTCACAATGCCTGGTTCTTTATACCACGCTTTGATTCTCACAGTGAAGACAGACGCTAAATCTTAAACCAGGGCATATGTAATATAATGTCACATGGTGATCAGTGTTACTAAGGAAATATATAGCAGAGAAAGTGGGTGGAGAGGGATGATGGAGGAAGGCATGCTGCTATTTCATACCAGAGGCCAGAGAAGGCAGACCCATTAGGCCAGAATGAGAGCAAGGGCCTCCCTGGTGGAGGAAAGGCATGCCTGCTAAAAGGAACAGCAGGTGCAAAGGCCCTGAGGCTGGAAGTTGTTTGGTGTGTCCAGAGAGCAGCAAAAAGACCCATGTAGCAAGAGAGAGTGAGGAAGGGATGGCCAGGCCTTTTTGGAACAGGTAATCTGGACAAGGTCTTCGCTGGTGGTCAGTGGTAAAGAATCCACCTGCCAATGCAGGAGATGAGGGTTCAGTCCTTGGGTCAGGAAGATCCCCTGGATAAGGAAATGGCAAGTATTCTTGCCTAGAAAATCCCATGGACAGGTAATCCCACTGGCAGGCTATAGTGGGGGTTGCAAAGAGTTGGACATGACTTAGCAACGGAGCACACACATGATCTGAACAGGTCTGGGTTTGGGGTGGAGCCCTATTCTGCTTTAGACTCTGGGAAATCCAGCCAGTGAAACCTGGGGGGTTTCCTGAGTGGGGCCCAACTTTGAGAATTTCAGAGGGTTTGACCCCAATTCTCAGCCTCTTCTGGGCTAGCTTGGGTGCTCCTGGTGGCAGGGGTGGGGCGGTGTGTGGCTTCTCCAGAGGGTAAGTATCCAGCCTCCTGGGGTTCAAGTCCAGTCCACCCTTCCCCCCATCCCTCACGTTCGACAGGGGACTTCCCTTCTTTGAGCCTGAGTTTCCCCATCTGTAAAATGGAACAACTACAACTCGCCTCAGGGAATTGTTGTGCTACTAAATTGATACCTACAGGCACACCTCTATAAAAATATCTATGCAAACTGTCTAGACAGATGCTCAGCACATAGAAAGTGCTTCATAACTGTTAGGCATTTTGATTTAAGGGGCAAAGTAAGACCATTAATAAAAAAAAAAAAACATATTTATTTATTTGGCTGCAATGGGTCTCGGTTGTGGTGCATGGGCTCCAGAGTGCACAGGCTCAGTAGTTGCGTTCCATGGGTTTAGTTGCCCTGTGGCATGTGGGATCTCAGTTTCCTGACCACGGGTTGAACCTGAATCCCCTGCTTTGGATGGCAGATTCTTAACCACTGGACTACCAGGGGAGTCCCAAAGTCAGGTCGTTGCTTAAGAGAGCAGTTCTCCAACTTTTTGGTTTCTAGGCCCCGAGACACCTAAAAATTATCAGGGACTCAAACCAAAGAGGCTTCGTTTAAAAAAGTTCTATTTTTTAGTATTAATCATATTAGAGATGGAGACTGGTCAGATTTTTAAAGCAGGGCTTCCCAGGTGGCTCAGTGGTACAGAATCTGCCTGCCAATTCAGGAGACGCAGGAGTCAAAGGTTTGATCCCTGGGTCACAAAGTTCCCTGGAGGAGGAAATGCAACCCACTCCAGTATTCTTGCCTGGAGAATCCCATGGTCAGAAGAGCCTGCATTTATTAATTCACTTAAAAAGAAAGAGAATACACTTATTACATGTCAATGTCAATAACGTATTTTTATGACAAAAAGAATGATTTTGTCTCAAGTCAAAAGGAAAAAGTCTGTGATAAGAGTGGCTTTGTTTTCAGTTTGTGCAAATGTTGTTAATGTCTGGGGTCTGGACCCTTGGATTTGCTCCACATGCACCTGTTGACTCTGGTCTTCTTGGTGGAAGGCAGTGAGCAAAGGCAGCTCAAGACAAGGGCCTGGAAAGGGAGGATCTTGTGAATTCCAACAAAGGGTCTCAGACCCCCATGGATCCTTAGGCCACACTTCAAGGAAGTGTGATCTAGGGGGCTGTTCAAGTGTGCATTTGTCCCTCTGAAGTGCAGAGTGAGGATGGGGCCCAGGAGACAGTGTCTGGATTCAGCTTGCCTGCCGCGGCTTGGAGGGGCTGGTGCTGGGACTCTGTGGGACGAGAGGCAGGCAGGTCTCTGCCCTGTCTGATGTCACAGATCCATGGGTGAGGCCAGCAAATAAGCCTAAGCCAATAGTTATAACCCAGAATGGGTATGGAGGGATGAAGGCCATTGGGCAGTGTGTCAGAGACACCCCACCCTGCTAGGGGAGGAGGTGGGATCCCCAATGATCAGAATCCCCCTTGTGTGAACCCCAATGTGCCCAGGGCTTGGGTTGTTCAGTACTGGCTCTCAGTGAGTCAAGGAAAGTTCCCTTCAACAGCCTTCAGGGTTCCATCATCTCCACTTTATAGAGGGAGAAACTGAGGCTCCTGCCCCACAAAGTTGAGTCATGGATGGGGGTAGCAGAGTCTGGGAGGGCATCCCAGGCCTGGGGCCATCAAAAGAGCTGGGGAACAGCCCCCAGCAGAATCAGGATGGTCCTGCTCCCCCAGCATGGGGACCTCTGGGATATTGGATGGACATTGAGCCAGGGGACAGATGACTCTCTTCCCTTCCCAGGGTCTCAGGAAGGGAGAGTTGTAGCTGAGAGTGGGAGAGGGCTCTTAACTGCTCTCAGAGCCTCAGTTTCCTCATCTATAAAATGAGGCAATAATACTCCCTACTATGTAGCTCTCCGGATGAATCAAGCGCATGCCCAGCAGGGGCCCCACACTCCATTGGTATGTGACCCACATCCAACTCTGGCCTGTGGTCTTCTCCACTTGCAGAAATTTCCCCAGGACTCACTTTGCCTCCTCAGCAAGGGCCCCGAGTGTTATTATTATCTATAAAAGCACTGCCTCCTATGGGTGCTTACATTCTTTGCTGAGTCTCTTATGGGCCTTACCTCCTTTAAGCCTCTTGGCAGCTCTGCCAGGAGTGTAGCATCCTTATCCCCATTCTACAGGAGACAAGACTGAGGTGGGGTGCTTACACAGACACACACACAAGAAGACACACACCCCCCTGCACTGCCATCGCAGCAAGTTGCAAGGGAACAAAGCAGGTGGACAGGATTTGTCCTCATGGGAACAGAAAAGAAAGTCCCCACCCCACCCCCCATGGGAGGACGAGTCACCAATTGCCCCCACGGGCTCCAAACTGAGAGGCTGCTGAGATACAGGACCTTGGTGCTACCCCTGGGACAGTCCTAGCAAATCAGGATGGAGTTGGTTATTCTGCCCTCGTGGTGCTGCTATTTCCCATCATAAGTCTGGGATGAGAGAGGAAAAGGGGAGTTTGAACAAAGCCCCACAGAGCCTCATTATTGGGGGCAGACTCCAGCATTCCCAAATCCCAAGGCTGTCAGAACAGATTCTCTGGTCCGAGTGGGGGCTGCAGGGTGGAATGGGCAGCTGCAGGGCTGCGTGGGCGCAGGCATGACTGGCTCAGACCTGCCAGAATGACCTCATTTGCTCATCCCAGGATTCTAATAAGATGACTTCACCAGCAGATGGGGGAGGTGGCCCGAGCCAAGAGGAAGGGAGCATTTCGTGCCTTGTTCTTACTCCAGAGTGGTTGACAGGTTGATCCCAGCGACCCAGAGAGGGTGGAGACACCTTGACCTCCTGGTAGAGATCAATCCTTAGACAACCAGACAGCCTGGAACCCTGGCTTGCTGAGCCCAAGACCCATAGAAAAATGGCCATTGACACCATCTCCCACCTAGAATTCCCTAAAATGTTGGCCTTATTCTCCAGATCTCACTATAATCTTCTGATGAGAAAATCAAGGCAGTTTGTCTGGAGTCAGTTCTGCTACTTGCTGGCAGTGTGTCCTTGGGTAAGTTGCCTAGGCTCTCTGAACCTGCTTCTTAATGTGTACGTAAGGGAGAGTTTACTTGACTTTCTTGTTACTTCATTCATTTTATCCCTCCTTTCAAAAGATAATGGGGGCGTTGTTTAGTTCAAAATCAGTCTGGGAAGTGCAGGGTTAAACAAAGAGAAAGTGTAGGACTTATTAGGGCTTTTAATAGTCAAACATTCTACATCTGTAGAAGACCTATCCCAGTTGTACCCATTTTTTTTGTGGGGGGAGCATCTTGTGTTCTGCAGAATACACTGGGGGGAAACCTGGGTCCTGGCAATATTAATGACAAAATCACAGCTTCTATTTATTCAGCACTTATTATGCATCAGGCCCTGGGCTCCTCCACATCTTAGTGTGTGACTTTCATTCTCCAAGTTACCTCATGGTTCAAGATGGCTCCTTGAGCTCCAGCCATCACATCTGCACTCCAGGCGGCTGGAAGAAGGAAAGAGATCATCCTTCAGCTGAGCCTTCATCCTTTAAGGAGCTCTCTTAGAAGTTCCATGAGACACTTCTGCCTTCATCTCACTGGCCAGCTTTAGCCACACAGCCAAACCTAACCACAAGAGAGGCTAGGAAATATTGTCCAGCTAAAAATTGAGCTGTTGAGGCTAAAGAGGAAGGGGAGGGTGGATATCGAGAAGATAATTATCTGTCCCTACCCAGGAACTTTCCTGGGAGAAGGGCTTGCCCAAGGTCACAGCACTGTTCAGTAAGGGACCAATATTTGAACCCACCATGGTCAAGTGTCTCAGCTTTTGCTACATTTGCTAATTATCTAAAAAAGAAAGTCAAAAGGTGTTATCGAACTATTCTTTCAAAGTTTTTTCTTCCCAGAGAAGCTTGAGAAATATTGGGTAACAAAAAGGAAACTGGTTTCTTTACTTCAGGACTTTTCCAAGTGAATCAAGAGGTCATAGATAATAGGAACTCTGATTTAAAATAGCTTGTCAGATGAAGAAGTGTGTATTATGTCATAGCAATGCACAATAGAGATGGTGTCATACAAGTAATTATTTACAAAAATGGCAAGTTTCCTATTTGAAATACCAGAATCTACCATTTTAGATGGTACCCACAAGGTCTTCCCTGGTGGCTCAGTGGTAAAGAATCTGCCTGACAAACAGGAGATGTGGGTTTGATCCCTGGGTCGGGAAGATACTCTGGAGCAGGAAATGGCAACCCACTCCAATATTCTTAACTGGGAAATCCCATGGACAGAGGAGCCTGGCAGGCTACAGTCCAAGGGGTCACAAAGTGAAAGTGAAAGAAGTGTTGGTCACTCAATCATGTCTGACTCTTTGCAACTCCATGGACTGTAGCCTGCCAGGCTCCTCTGTCCATGAAATTCTCCAGGCAAGAATACTGGAGTGGGTTGCCATTTCCTTCTCCAGGGGATCTTCCCGACCCAGGGACTGAACCCAATTCTCCTAGTATTGCAGGCGGAGTCTTTATCATCTGAGCCACCAGAGAGTCAGACACAACTGAGCAACTGAACGCGTACTTACACTGAGTTCATCTTCCTCAATGCTCTTTCCCCCATCCATATTCCTAGTGCAGTCTGACCTTGGCAAGCTGCACCCCACTCCCTAAAGATGTGTGATAATTTGGTTCCCATGTTAGACTAAACATGGTTTGTATTACTCCTGTAATAGGGCTTATTCCATGACAATATTCCCAAGTGTCATGAATACCAAAGATATTATGTGAGATGATTTTAAGTAGAACAACACTGTACTTTTTTCTTTAATAAGTAATCTTTATTTTAATGTGTGTTCAAATGTTGTGACAGGCACATCAAACCTGCAATGTCACAAATATCGTTGTGCAGTGTATCTGTCTGAGTCCCAGCACTCAAATGGGATAAGTGAGAGAGTTAATGAAGGGACACTCTACAAAGGGGGAGGCAGGGTCTGTGTAGAGAAATCAAGCAGAAATGGTGTGATGCCTAAGTAAGTAAGTGAGTTAGTGTTAGTTGCTCAGTCGTGTCCGACTCTTTGCGACCCCATGGACTGCAGCCCACCAGGTTCCTGTGTCCATGAGATTTTCCAGGCAAGGATACTGGAGTGGGTTGCCATTGTGATGCCTAAGGCTAGCGAAAATAAGGAGCTGTTAGTACCTTTAGGCTGGAAGGGGTGGAGAAGGAGTAGCTACTAGAACCCAGAGAGACCTATTGCTGGAGGAGAGGGGCTAATCTGACAGGAGTGACTTTCAGCAAAAGAACATAGGCCCGGTTCCAATCATAGTGAGGCAGGAAGGGAAGTAAGGGAAATATCCCAACCTCTCTCTTCTCTGGCCTCAGGTCTCCCCTTGGGTGCTTCCCATTGGCTGAACCCCAGGAAACCAGAGTGCAGGGGATCCTGGGAAATGTAGTCCACAGAGTCAGCCTCCTGATGCACAGAGCAGGGAATGTCTGACGGAGCAATTGAAAGGTAACCAGCATACTTAAAATGAGGCTATGTAAAAGATACGTGTAAATGTAAAATGGAAGGAAGCTGAGTTTTAAGTAGATCTGTTCAGGCACCCATTGGCCTGCACATGGCTATGTTTTCAGGACACTTTATCTTCTTTTTCTACTGGGACCTCCACTATCCAAATCCCGGTTTTGGTGTCATGTCACTTTGCCAACAAAGGTCCATCTAGTCAAAGCTGTGGTTTTTCCACTAGTCATGCACGGATATGAGAGTTGGACCATAAAGAAGGCTGAGAGCCAAAGAACTGATGCTTTCGAACTGTGGAGCTGGAGAGGACTCTTGAGAGTCCCTTGGACTGCAAAGAGTTCAAGTCAGTCAATACTAAAGGAAATCAACCCTGAATATTCATTGAAAGGACCGATGCTGAAGCTCCAATACTTTGACCTCCTAACGCGAAGAACCGACTCGTTGCAAAAGACCCTGATGCTGGGAAAGAGTGAAGGCAAAAGGAGAAGGGGGTGGCAGAGGATGAGATGATTAGATGGCATCACTGACTCAACTGCCATGAATTTGAGCAAACGCTGGGAGATAATGAAGGACTGAGGAGCCTGGCGTGTTGCACTCCAGGGGGGTCACAAAGAGTCAGACACAACTTAATGACTGAACAACAACAACAGCAACATGTCATCATGTGTTTGTCTGATGACAGCCATAGCTGCTGGCTCCCTCTCTAGACCAGAAGCTTTCTAGGGTTAAATTTTCTCACCTCTGTCTCCCTCGAGTCCAGCCAATGCTCAATACATGTTTCTTAAATGAATAATTGATCACTTAGTCACTGAGAACAGCTGGACTAGAGAAAATGAGATAAAAATATATAGTTCCCACCTTCAAAGGTCTGCATCTAGCGAGGGAAATTTACAAAATAATAATAATGGTCATGAAGATATGATGAGCGCTTCTCACGCACTAGACACCAGGCTGAGGGTGTCACAGGTACACACAATGGCCCATTTCATCCTCAAGAAACTTCGAAAGACACTCATCAGGTGCTTGCAGGAGACAGCTGGAATAGGGGTCAATGGGGACGTGAAATGAAGGGATGCAGACAGTGGGGTGGGCAGGCTAATGAAAGCCGCAGGGTGATGTAGCACCCTGAGGCTGCTATCATGGGGACCATTTCCTGTTCCTAGATTGAAGGGTCAGGGACCAGGGCAGTGCCTGGAGCCAGAGAGGGTAGCATGGGAGATGGAATAATGGCCTGCAGAGACATCCGCAACTGCATTCCTGGCAATCGTGCATGTACCAGGTTACATGACCAAGGGGAGTGAAAGTTGCTGGTGAAATTAAGGTCACTAATCTGTTGACCTTGAGATGGGAAGATTATTGTGGATTATCCAGCGGGCTCATGGTCATCACAAGGGTCCTTAAAAGTGGAAGGAGGAGGCAGGGACTCAGGGAGATTTGAGGATGGAGGAGGGGAACTGAATCCATGGGTGGAACTTTCCGACTCAGGAAATGAACCTGAATCTCCTGTGCCACAGGCAGCCTCCTGTGTTGCAGGTGGATTCTTCAGGGACTGAGCCACCAGGGAAGCCCCAGGGGTTGACGACTTCTAGAAACTGAAAGCTGAGCTTCCCTGGTGGCTCAGATTGTAAAGAATCTGCCTGCAATGCGGGAGACCCGGGTTCGATCCCTGGGTTGGGAAGATCCCCTGGAGAAGGAAATGGCAACCCACTCCAGTATGCTTGCCTGGAGAGTCCCACGGACAGAGGAGCCTGGTGGGCTATATAGTCCATGGGGTCGTGAGGAGTTGGACACGACTGAACGAGTAATACACACACATAGAAATTGGAAAAGGTAAGGAACGGATACTCCCCCAGGGCTTCCGGAAGGAAGGCAGCCCTGACAACACCTTGATTTTGGCCCAGTGAGACCTGTGTCAGGCTTCTGACCTCCAGACTTTAAAAAAATCAGTTTGAGGACTTAGAGGGGCCCGGGTTCAATTCCTGGTCTGGGAACTAGATCCCACCTGCTGCAACTAAAAAAGGTCAAAGAAAAGGTCTGACATGCCGCAGCTAAAGATTCCTAATGTCACATCTAAGACCCAGCCCAGCCAAATAAGTTAAAATAATAATAATAGTAAGTTTGTGCTGTTTTAAGCCACTAAGTGTGTGCTCATTTGTTAGTACAGTTGTTCAGTTGCTAAGCTGTGCCTGAATCTTTGCGACCCCATGGAGTGCAGCACACCAGGCTTCCCTGTCCTATACTATCTATCAGAGTTTGCTCAAACTCATGTCCATTGAGTCAGTGATGCCATCCAACCATCTCATCTTCTGTCGTCCCCTTCTGCCCTCCATAGTTCCCAGCATCAGGGTCTTTTCTAATGAGTCAGCTCTTAGCATCGGGTGGCCAAAGTATTGGAGCTTCAGCTTCAGCATCACTCTTTCCAGTGAATGTTTGGGGTCATTAGGACAGTAATAGGAGGCAATTACAGGCAGCTCTCAGAAAGTACTGCCCACCGGGAGCTGTGACCTTCAGTATGGGGACAAACCACTGCCAAACCTCAGCCCTATAGGGAGGGACCGAGGGGCATAAGTAACCCCACTTCCTTCTCCCTTCCCCCACCCTCCAATCTGTTCTGATGCTCCCCTTTGGTACCAGGGTGGGGGGTGGAGGGTGTGGGGTGGGTGGGGGAGGAGCATGTCTGTTGGCACAGCTCCTGTGCTGCATACTCAGCCCTTGCAGACACAGAGACAGGAGGACGAGGGCAAGTGAGATCATTATAAATAATCAACTATGTGTTAACAGTTGATGAATAGGAGGCTGAGAGAGGTCAAGTTCTTTGCTTGAGGACACTCAGCTAACAAGCAGCTGACCCAGGATTTGAACCCAGGATCCGAGTGCCACTCTCTACCACGACATGGGGGAGCAGAGTGTGGTGCCTGTGCTGGAAGCCCAGCCGCGTGAGCACATGGCCTATGTGTGCGCGCGTGTACTTGCTGCTTCGCACGCCCACCCCAGCGCGCCTCAGCCCCCGGGCATGTGTTTCTGTGGGCGTTCTCTTTTTTCCGATCTCTGCTATCACCAGCAAGTTTCAAAAGCAGCGAGAGAAAGATGAAATGACACTTTTACTAAACAGGAACCATATCCCACAACCTCCGCTGGCTTGCAGTGCCTCCGTGTCTAATTGGGGTTGTGTTGTTCAGAGTGTGAACATGAAATTGTTGCTCCCTCCCCAGGCAGGGGGCTAGTGTGGGCGCCCAGATGCTTGCAGGGCTGCATTGGTCCCCAGAGACCATGGAAGTGCTGAATGCCACATAGCAGAAGGGCCGTGTGTGCACTGATGGGTCTTCTGTGATGCGGGAAGTGCCAGACCTCTTATATCAGTAAGTAGTGTTACAACTCTGGGTTTCATGGCTCTGTGTTCTGGAGGCTATTTCTTTGAGCTTGAACTTCAGGGGGAAAGAAAAGATTTAATGCATGTGATTGCATTTCATCTTTGCAGCAACCAGGGAGATCCCATTACACCCAGCAGAGGGTGAGAGACACACTGGGACATAGAGCAGCTCTGACATTCTGTACTTGGCCCTGGGGCTCCACGAGGACCCTTTTCAGCCATTCTGGCATCTTCACTGTACTCCAGCCTTCAGCCCCTCCCACACCCCCTACTTCTTTCCAGCTTGAACTTTAGCACATGCTAGTCCCTCTGGTGAAAATGCTGTTCTCTGCTTTCCCGGTGACAGCTGGTGCTGACCCTGTTCATCTTTCAGGTCTCATCTTAAAGACCTTAAAGTTCCTCTAGGTGCAGACTAGTGTCAGGTTCAAGGGCTTTTGGAGTCAGACCACTTGGGTTCAAATCCTAGCTCTGCCACTTGAACTGGATAAGCTTAGGCAAGTTGCTGAAGCTTTCTATGCCTCATTTTTACTATCTGTTAAGTGGGCACAGAAAGAGCATCTACCTTATAGCGTTGTTAAAAGGATTGAGTGAGGGAATTAAGAAAAGAAGATAGAAAAGAAAAAAGAAAAGAAGATAGAAAAATGCCTTTATATATACAGGAGGGCAAGGAGCAAGAAGCATTGGCTACTAGTATTACTTCTTGAACCATTCACACAGGTCTCCAAGGTACCAGCATGTGCCATGCTTCCTAAAGCTCTCTCATTGACTTGGTACAGATATAATCAAACTGCAGCCACACGTGTCTTTATTGGCTTAATATCTGTCTCTCTCACTTGTCCATGAATCCCTTGAGGACAGAGGACATGTCTGTCTTGCTCTCCCTGTATCCCTAATAGTTTAGCATCAGGTCTGGTGCACAGTAGGTGCCCAAGAAATAAATATTTAATGCATGATGAGCCCCAAAGCCCATGAACTTTCTCCTCCCAAAATAGAGCCTGGTAAGGAATAGCACATTTAACAGAGTAGAGAATATATTTATGAAGCTAGCACCCAGGTACCAGCACTCAGGGCAAGAAGTAGAACATGTTGCCACACCATGTGGTTACATCCTCATGAGAGATTCCAACGCAGAACCACCTGATGAGCTGATCTCAAATTCCTGATGCACAGAAACTGTGTGAGACAATAAGTATTTATTGTTGATTTAAGCCAGGAAGTTTTAGGGTATTTTGTTATGCAGCTGTGGCTAACAAATAATCCTGCCATGGAAGGAGCCATATCTACTAATAGCCCCCAGGCTTTCCTTGGCACATACACAGCCCAAGATATGTTATGGGTACTGAGACACAGATTCTAGCTGTTCTTTTTGCTTTTTAATTCGACAGCTGACTTACGCTTGGCATACAGTTGGTGCTCAGCAAACACTTATCAATGATGAATGAACAAAAACTCAGAATTCTGTGGGAGTCTCCCAGGCAGATGGGTACTTAATTAGGGCATTTTTTTCAGCACTATTTTTAAAGTTCTGCAAGGAAAGAGACTCTAAAATTTTCTCTTAGAACTTTTCTAAATATCTGGTAACCTCTGATGTCATGAATGTCTTCCTCATATCCAACCTAGTTTTCATTCACTGCAGCTGAAACTCTTCTTTCTTTCTTTGGTTTTCATTTATCTAATTCCTGTGATTTGTGAACAAATATCTGCTATATTTAGGTCCTCTGGGAGAGACATAAATGACAGCTGTCTGCTCGCCCTTCGTAAGTGAAACTACAGGCTGAGAGTCAGGGGGCCTGAATTTTAGTTCTTTTTCTTAAATGGGCTTCAGTTTTCCTAGTACACAGTGAGGGCTTTGTGCTAGACTAAGAGAAGCAAGGAGCTTTCATCCTGTGCTGATTCTTAGTAATCAGGCGTGGCCCCCTGAAGGTCCAGGATGAAGAGGTGATGTTCAAGCTTAGTGGGAGAGAGAGAGAGAGAGTGAGCGAGCTGAGATCTATTAGTGATGTCTGCTCAGAGGTGGCACAGAGAAATGCTGTGTATTCACCAACCCTGAGCTTAGCCATCTCAAAATTTCCTGCAAATTCTGATCATCTCTGACTTGGGGAAACTTAACTCAGATGTTAAGTAGGTGACTGCTTCAGCCAAGATCCACAGAGAATTCTGAGCAAGGAACAATAGCCGAGGCCAGGGAGACTTTCCCGTCAGCAAGCATGTTCAGAGCACACAGGTGGTGGCTTTTCTGGAGAGGCGAGAGAAGGTGGGGGGTGAATTGGAGAGTTGACTAGCCCATTCTGGATTCTGTGTGTGTATGTATGTATGTGTGTGTGTGTGTATGTGCACTCAGTCGTGTCCGACTCTTTATGACCCCATGAACTGTAGCCCGCCAGGCTCATCTGTCCATGGAATTTTCTAGGCAAGAATACCAGAGTGA
Organism: Cervus elaphus; assembly: GCF_910594005.1. Lineage (NCBI taxonomy): Eukaryota > Metazoa > Chordata > Mammalia > Artiodactyla > Cervidae > Cervus > Cervus elaphus. The sequence continues at coordinate 21,367,389 of NC_057819.1, read as the reverse complement.
GTTGCCATTTCCTTCTCCAGGAGATCTTCCTGACTCAGGAATCAAACCCGTGTCTCTTGTGTCTCCTGCATTGGCAGGCAGATTCTTTACCACTGAGCTACCTGGGAAGCCAGATTCTGGACTGGGAAGCATTCAAAGGTATAAGAAAGGCCATCAGAGGTGGGTAGTCCCTGCTGACCCTCCTTCCTCTGAGGTCCTAGAACCTTCTTTGGGACTGAGGACAGGGCTCCCTGACTTGGCAGAATTGATCATCTCAGACAGATTCTGAGCTTTCAGGCTCTGGATGCATGTCAGGATTGAGGTCTCTGTTGGCATATGGAAATGCAATCTTGATAATAATAAAATAACAACAGGGCTTCCCTGGTGGTCCAGTAGTTAAGAGTCTGCCTATCAATGGGGGGAACATGGTTTAATACCTGATCTGGGAAGATTCCCATGGCCACGGGGCAACTTTGAGCCCACATGCCGTAACTTCTGAAGCCCGCGCCTAGAGCCCATGCTCCACACCAAGAGAAGCCAGTGCACTGAGAAGGCTGCATACCATGATGAAGAGTAACCCCTGCTCGTCGCAACTGGAGAAAACCCACATGCAGCAACAAAGGTCCAGCACAGCCAAAATAAATAAACAAATATTAAAAAAAAAATACTGCCACTTTCCTTGGTGAACAACTTTGGAATACATAAATTTTAAATATAATAATAAAATATCAGCAATAGCCACATTGATTACTATGAATTGAGCACTTGGCGTATGCCAAGTTTGGTGGGTGCACTTTTTGTATGGATTCTTTCCTGCAACCTCCAGGATGCTTCTATGAAGTCAGTACTGCCCTTGCACTCTGTAGTTCACAGATGCCAGTGTGACCTTTGCAAACATCACCCAGACCTTGCCACCTCTCCACTTTAACCCCTAGAGGCTCCCATTGTTCCCAGAATAATATTCACGTATGTCACATGACCTTCAAGGCCCCTGCCTCACCTCATCTCATGGCCTATTCTTTTCCCTTCCATTCACTCTGCTCCATCCTCAATGGCCTTCCTTCTCCTCAGACATGGATATGTTCCTGCCTCAGGGCCTTTGCACTTGCTGTGCCCCCCTCCCACCCCTGCCTGATGCCTTTTCCCCAGAAGTCTGCCTGGCTGACTCCTTCTCACTTTTCACCACTCATGTCAATTGCCTTCCCCGACCTCCTTATCTAAATAGCCTGGACCTTCCCTATTGTTAACTGACCCCTCATGCTGCTCTATTTTCTTCTGACCCTCGTGTCTCCCTGACATTATAATGGAGTGCTTCCTGTTCATCTACTGGTTAGCTGTCTCTCCTTGCCCTGGAAGGTCATCTCCATGAAAACCCCCTCCCCAATGAGGAGCACTTGCTGCCACCTGTGTGCCCTTTATCATAGCAGAGAGACCCCATGAGGTCACCAAGTGGCAGTCCCCCAGGCACCTGCAGGTGGAGGACAAGATGCCAAGTTTCCAGCCCATGGCATGGCCTCTGGGAGTCCACCATGAGGCTCAGGAGGGCAGGTCCAGAGGTTGATTCCCCTTGGTGAAATTAGCACTGCTGTTCACCCCTCACCACAAAATAGAAGAAAGAGAAGAAAGGTCGCAATGATAGCAGGGCAGCACCAGTGCCAAGCCCTATGAAGTCAGCTGATGCGAGTCTGTCACTCAGAAGCCTGTTTTCCCTCATTGCTGAAATCGAAAACTTTCTGACAACCCGTGGCTTGTCACAGTTTAAGTGGCAACAGTTTCTGCTTCATGGGGCATAATGCCACTTTGCTGCATACACTGATGTCAGCTTCATTGTAATGAAAGATGGTATTATCATACCCACTTTCCAGATGAGAAAACTGATGTCCAGGGAGGCTAACCTTGCTCAAGAGCCTGACACGGTGAGTGGGGGAACCTGAGTGCTGGGCCGGGCAGAGCTCCCATTGCCACTGGTCTTGGAGAAGCTGACTCTCCTGCCCACCGTGAGTCAGAGCTGCCAGGTGCCAGAATTCCCCTGGGGCACCTGGGAAGTGCCACGTAGGCACCAGGGACCCAGCATGCACTGGGGCGGGCACAGCCCTAGGTAGCATGAATAATGTGTTGGTGTTCCCCAGAAATCCACTCAGAGGTCAGTAGATTTTTATCTTCAGAGGCGGAGACAAAGGCACCTGGCCATGGACAGGTAAACGCCCAACACGTCTGCCTTCTGCGGAGGCTCTGGAGCCAAGGAAACAGGAAGGTCAAGCTGGGTCTCCGTGACCACTGTCCTAGGGCTGGACCCCCCAAAGTCAGACATGTGAACAGAGGACAGGAGGGCCTTTTGTGACCTGACCACAGAGGGGTGGGAGGACAGGGTCTCCCGGGGTCAGAACTCCTAAATCCATGATCAACATCCCCTCTGTGCCCTCTGACTCCAGGTGAATAAGAACAAGGCCAGGAGAAGGATGCTGCAGTGGCTGAAAGCAAAACAGGGGTGAGAAAGCTGAGTTTGGGTCTTTGCTGTGCTGATGCAAGGCTGTGTGATCTTGGGCAAGTCCCTTCACCTCTCTGAGCCTTATTTGCCTCATCTGGAAAGTAGGGATTAACAATACCATTTAAATGAATGTTATGAAAGCTAAATGAATTAATATACATTAAATGCTTAAAAAACAGTGTTTGGCATGTAGTAAGTGTGCTATGGAACTTAGCTACAGGGGCTTACCTGGTGGTCCAGGGGTTAGGACTCAGCGCTTCCACTTCAGGAGTCAGGGGTTCAATCCCTGGTCAGGGAACTAAGATCCTGCATGCCACTTGGTGCAGCCAAAAAAAAAGAAAGTTAGCTACAATCCTATGTCCATATGTTGAGTTGTTTAGTTGTTCAGTCATGTCCAACTCTTGTGTGACCCTGCGGATTGTAGCCCACCAGGCTCCTCTATCCATAGGATTTTCCAGTCAAGAATACTGGAGTGGGTTGCCATTTCCTTCTTAAGGGGATCTTTCCAACCCAGGGGTTGAATCAGGTCTCCTGCATTGGCAGGGGGGTTCTTTACCACTGAGCCATCACAGAAGTCCAATAAATGCATAGAAAAAAGAATGGAAAGAAATACATTAAAATATACATGGAGATTATTACATGACAATGAGATGAAAGGAAACTTTTATTTTCTTCCCTTTAGACTTGTTTATTTTCTTCCCTTTAGACTGCTTGTTAAAATAAGCAGTCATTGTCCTTAAAAAAAAATGTCCCCATTTGAAACCTTTAGATTGGAAAGTTCTTTACTGAGGTGTCCTTTATAGACCCTGTAGTCTCTGGTGTGACCAGGTCTTGTGTTTATAGCTTACCTTGGAGTTGATAGCTCTGGACCCTGGAAGGCAGGAAAGAAAAGAGTGGGGGAGGGCTGATTGATGCTGGGGCAGGAGACTAGACATAAAGGGTCACTCACTGTGGGGTGCTGGGGCTCCTGAATTTGGGGCCTGGGATGTTGTTGGCCATTTTGGAAACAGTCTGGAATCTTATAATGAGGCTGGACTTCACCTACTTTGTTGTTCAGTCACTAAATCATGTCCTACTCTTTGCGAGTCCATGGACTGCAGCACACCAGGCATCCCTGGCCTTCACTATCTCCCAGAGTTTGCTCAAACTCCATTAAGCTGGTGATGCTATTCAAACATCTATCTCATCCTCTGTCTCCCTCGTCTCCTCCTGCCCTCAGTCTTTCCCAGCATCAGGGTCTTTTCCTATGAGTCAATTCTTCACATCAGGTGGCCAAAGTATTGGAGCTTCATCCGGTGGCTCAGATGGTAAAGAACTGGCATGCAATGCAGAAGACCCGGGTTCGATCTCTGGATCAGGAAGATCCCTTGAAGGAGGGAATGGCTACCCACTCCAGTACTCTTGCCTGATTGGCTATAGTCCATAGAGTCACAAAGAGTTGAACACAACTGAGTGACTAACACTCACCTACCCTATACCCCAGCAATTCTCTTCCTTGTTTTATAGCCAATGCAGTCCAATTTTCAAAGGAAGACCTAAAAATATACTAACAGTAGCTCATTTCATAATTACTCCAGCAACCCAGACGTCTCTCAACAGGAGAATGTTAAAACAAATTGGGGAGAGGGGGAAGTTCTCAGAATGAAACGTTACACAAAAATGAAAAAGAACTGCCTGCCACTGCACTCAGTGGTGTGAAAGAAACTCATAAATGTGATATCAGGTGAAAAAAGCTGAACACACAAGCACCTGTAGTTGTAACTCCATTCATATAAAAGGCAAAAATAGCCAAGAGTAGGCTGCAGTGATAGGGCTCAGGAGAGCAATCACCTTTGAGGAAAATGGTGGCTGAGGGAGAGTAAAGAAGCTTCTAAGTGCTTCTGGTCATGCTGTCTGTCTGAGTGATGTCCACAGAGATGTGCACACTTCTGGAATTTTATTGCTCTGTGTTCTTATGATCTATGCACTCTTCTGTATCTTACAATTCAATAAAAATATTGGGGACAAAAGAGAGCTACAGGATCAAGACCGTTTCCTCTTCTGATAGATGTTGCTGTGTTTGTTTAAAATGCTGGATCTTCAGCAGCCATTTTGCAACCACGAGGCTATCAGCTGAGTGCAGAGCAAGACTGCCAGAACAGGAAAGTGGAAGGATCCTGGCTTCACAGTGGCCACAGTGAGGCATTGTAGAGATGGGTCTCTCTCCTTGAACCTTTGTGATGGCTCTGAATGGTGGTTTCACAGGAAGGTGAAATGACCTCCACCTGGCTCTCTTTTGGGACATGCTTGGGACATCTAACCATGAACTGCAGTGTAAGAAATCCAGCTTTTCTGAGGCTGTCATGCTGGAAAAAAACACAAAAAGATGAAGGGAGGGGGACTTCCCTGGCGGTCCAGTGGTTATGACTCTCTGCCTCCAATGCAGAGGAGCAAGTTTGATCCCTGTTCAGGGAACTAAGATCCCACATGCCACAAGGCATGGGCCAAAAAGAAAAAAAAAAAAGATGAAGGGAGATACCTGAGGTACCAGACACAAACACAAAGATAGCATTTTCACAATCTGGCATGAACTTTTAGCACCTCCACTTGTAACTTCGGAGACACCTTGAGTTCAAAACAATCAGCAGAGCCACTCTCGAATTCATGACTCACAGAAACTGTGAGCTAGTAAATGATTATTATTGCTTTAAGCCTCTAAATTTGGGGATGACCTGTTGTCCACTCATGGATAAGTAATGCACCACTTTCATTGTAAGCATTCATCAAATGATGTAATTAGCCTCCTTTTTGTTTAAGCCATGGGCTGGCAACACTTTTCCGTGAAGGATTAGATAGTAAACACTTTAGGCAGTACAGACCAAACAGTCTCTGTAGCAACTAGTCTACTCTGCTGCTGGAGAGTGAAAGCTGCCAGAGGCAATCCATAAATAGGTATGGCTATGTTCCAATAAAGATTTAATAACAAAAGCAGGGAGCCAGTACATGAGCAGCAGTTTGCCGAATCATGGTTTAAGCCGTTTTTGAGTTAGATTTTTCTGTTACTTGCAGCCCAAAGCATCTCTGGATAGTTGAAACTATCCAGAGAGAGCTTGGGGCTAAGTGTTAGCCCTGCATGGGCTCTAGGTGTCCATGCACAAGCTCTGGTGGTATAGCACGGGCTCTGCAATGTGGGAAACCAGGGTTCGATCCCTGGATTGGGAAGATCCCTTGAAGAAGGGAACAGCTACCCACTCCAATATTCTGGCCTGGAGAAGTCCATGGACAGAGGGGAGCCTGGCGGGCTACAGTCTATAGGGTCGCAAATGGTCAGACATGACTGAGCAATTTTCACTTCAGTTCTCTGGTGTGGGTGCAGGGGCCCTGGTGTGTCCCACCCCACTCATCATCTTATCTGCTCAGATAAGAAGGACCGGGCTGTTCCTTCACTAAGGGCTCTCTGAGCATCTCTTATCAGGAGATTACCAGTTCTCTTCTTTCCTCTTTGCTGATTCTAGAATCTCTGGAATCCTTACTGGATGTTCAGCAAGGCAGGCAGGCAGGAAGATGAGTGTTCCCCGGATGAGGCTCCCTTCATCAACAGCTGTGACGACTGTGTGCCCAGTTCTTGCTGCGTTTGACGCTCCGTGCTCAGAGTTCATAAACCTGTCCTGTGGAGAACTCTTGGAGGTGGACATCCTTGTCAGTCCCATTTCATGGATGAGGAAAGGGGCGAACAGGAGAGGGGAGGAGAGAGGAATCACTGTTCCCAAGACACACAGCAGGAAGTGGGATGCACATCCATGCTGACTGCTCCACACCCAACATGGGCCAGAAACCCACGGCAGAAAGACGAGCTCACGGGGATTTCCCTGGTGGTCCAATGGTTGAGAATCTGCCTTCCAATGCAGAGGGCCCGGGTTCGATCCCTGGTTGAGGAACTAAGATCCCATGAGCCTCGGGGCAGCTAAGCCGCTTCCACAACTACTGAGTCCACACATTCTGGAGACCCTGAGCGGCAAAGAAGATCCTGTGTGGCTCAACTAAGACTCAACGAAGTCAAATAGATAAATATTTTGAAAAAGAAAGATGAGCCCAGCCATATCGCAAGGTGAGGGGCACATGAGGCCCGTACATCTCCTCCCACCAGGGCTCCAACTCAGGCCTTCCTTCCCAGTGGCTAGCCATCCTGGCAGTCTGCCCCCCACCTCGTGCCAGGAGGGCCTGCCACCCTCCCCCCCAGGCCGACAGGGGGCTGATGCGGATAACACTGTTGCTTGCTGCCTCCCTGCTCATCTTGTTTGTTCCAATTATGTCAAGTAAGCCATTATAATTTTTACGTTTTTTAGATTAACATTTTTGCTCAAGGGCACAGTAATTAGTGAACGGCTGGGAGTTTAACAGTTCTGAGCAACTGGGAGGGAAAGGTTTCTCCTGTAAATCTTTGGAAAAGCCTGGAGGCTACTGGGCCACCCACGAAGCCCCTCAGCCCCTCAGCCTCGGGAGGGTGGGGTTTTGTACTGGCACAAGGGCTGGGTGAGGGGAGGAAACCCCTGTCCGGACCCCAGCCCAGGACCAGCAACCACTCTGGGGACTTCCAACAGCCTGGCCCTCTGGGTCTCTGCTGGGGAAATTACTCTCCCCTCCCCAATTCCCTATGGTGTGCCTTATCTGTGCATGGCACACCATAGGTACTTCAAAAATGCTTATTAATTGAACGAATGGACAGAGAGTGCAAACTGGTAGTGAAAGTGAAAGTTGCTTAGTCGTGTCTGACTCTTTGCAGCTCCATGGACTGTAGCCCGCCAGGCTCATCTTTCCATGGAATTCTCCAAGTGAGACTACTAGAGTGAGTAACCGTTCCCATCTCCAGGGGATCTTCCCAAGACAGGGATCAAACCCAGGTGTCCCGCACTGCAGGAGGATTCTTTACCATCTGAGCCACCAGGGAAGCCCAAGAATACTGATACTGGAGTAGGGTAGCCTATCCCTTCTCCAGGGGATCTTCCTGACCCAGGAATCGAACCAGGGTCTCCTGCATTACAGGCAGATACTTTACTGGCTGAGCCACCAGTGTGGCCCATAGGTCAAATTCAGCCACAGATAGGTTGAATTAAGCCAGCATAAATGACTTGCTGCCATTTGATGAGGAAGATATTTTACATGTATCAAAATTTTCAGCTTCTAGAAGGGTCTTAGAGAAGTTAGGATTTCTGGCCACACTTAGGCATATCCCCTTGTGACAATAATTAGAGGTGAAATGTGGCTGCTCTCTCTAGATGGAGTATGAGTTCCAGCTTGCCACAGTCTCCACCACTCTCTATTGCCTCACCCCAACCATAGTGCTCTACATTACCTATCTGGCTCCTCAAGCATTTGTTCTAGGTACTCTTGATTTGGAAAAATTCCGCCTACTGACTATAATGTGAGTCTCTTGTTCATGTAATGGTTCAGGATTCAGGGTAATTAGGTGGCGGAGAGCTCTTTTTCTTTAACCATTCACACTTCAAGCTCCTGCCATCCTGTGGTACCGAATACCTGAGCTTCATCACTAGAGCAGCTTATGACTGATGGAAAACAAAAGGATCAAGAATTACACGGGGGGGACTTCCATGGTGGTCCAGTAGCTAAGGCTCTGCATTCCCAATTCAGGGGGCCCAGGTTTGATCCCTGATCAGAGAACTAGATGCCACGTGCTGCAACTAAGAGTTACTATGCTACGACTAAAGATCCTGCATGCTGCAACTTAAAAGATCTCACGTGCCGCAACTAAGACCTGGTGCAGCCAAATAAATAAATATTTTTTAAAAGTAAAATAGAATCATACAGAGGAGATTTGGAGAGTCAGCTTGCAAGAGCTCAGTCACATGACCACTGCTAGCTGCAAGGGATGCTGGGAAGGTCATCTTGCTGCTTGCCCAAAGGAGACAAGGACAGATTTGATGAGCAGTTAGTGGTGTCTGTCCATCTACTGTCTTCTGTCTCCCAGCCCCAGGAGCCATCATCTCCTCCTGGGCTCTGAGTCTGTCTTTTACATTCCACTTGCCCCTCCAGTCTATGGTTTGGGGCATCAACTTGATATTTCCATAGCTCTGGCTTTGCAGCTCAAAAGCTCAGGCTTCAAAAGCTTTGGCTTGTGAAACTAAATGGCCTTTTTAAATGTTTTTCTACTCTCTTCTTCCTCTGTGCAATGAATGCTTCATGGTCTCGTTTGGCAGAGGGCAGGGGACAAAGGGCAAAGAAGGAACCCTTCTTTGGGTTAAATGAAATAGAATGCACATTGGTTAGAAATAGCATCCTGCTCTCCTGGCCCAGCCATTCCATTCATAGACATTTACCCAAGAGATGTATCCCATCTATTAGATGTGTCCCATCTATTCTCATACACAAATGTGCATAGCTGCTTTATCCATAAGAGCTAAAAACTGGAGACACATAACATCCCTTGACTGGTGACCAGATAAATTTTTGTGTACCTACACAATGGAATCCTAGGGCTTCCTTGGTGGCTCAGACGGTAAAGCGTCTGCCTGCAATGCGGGAGACCAGGGTTCAATCCCTGAGTCGGGAAGATCCGCTGGAGAAGGAAATGGCAACCCACTCCAGTACTCTTGCCTGGAAAATTCCATGGACTGAGGAGGACTGTTAGGCTACAGTCCATGGGGTCACAAAGAGTTGGACATGACCGAGCAACTTCACTTTCACTTTCACAATGGAATCCAATTCAGCAATAAAAAGGAATGAAGTATTGACTCAAGCAACAACATACATGAATCTCAAAATCATGACTAAGTCAGAGGTGGGTAAGCCTTTTCTGTAAAGGGTCAAGCAGAAATGTTTTTGGCTTTGTGGGGCTTACCGTCCCAACAATTCTACTCTACTTTAAAAAAAAACTTTTAATTTTGTTTTGGAACTGTGGCTCAGATGGTGTAAAAAAAAAAAAAAAAAGAAAAAAAAAAAACTGCTTATAATGCAAGAGACTCAGGTTCGATCCCTGAGTCAGGAAGATCCCTTCTCCAGGGGATTCTTATCTGGAGTGTTCTTGCCTGACAATTCCATGGACAGAGGACCCTGGTGGGCTACAGTCCATGGGGTCACAAAGAGTCATCCACAATTGAGTGACTTTCATTTTTCATAGCTGATTAACAATGTTGGGATAGTTTAAGGTGGACAGCAAAGGGACTCAATCATGCATACACATGTATCCATTCTCTCCTGAGCTCCCCTTCCATCCAGCTGCCACGGAACATGGAGCAGAGTTCCCTGAGCTGTACGGAGGACCTTACTCTTACCCATTTTAAATATAGCAGCCTTCTACTCTACTTTTGTAGGATGAAAGAAACCATAGATAATACCTAGATGAATGAACATGGCTGTGCTCTAATAAAACTTTATTTATGAGCCTTGAAATTTAGATTTCATGTTGTTTTCATGTGTCATGAAATACTACGTGGGTTTTTTTTTTGTCTGCACAATGTGGCTTGTGGGATTTTAGTTACCCGTCCAGGGGGTTGAACCCCAGCCCTCAGCAATGAGAGCTACCACAATGAGGACTACCAGGGAATTCCCAATGTTACTTTTCTTTCAACTTGTTTCAACCATGAAAGAAAAAATGTAAAAACCCAGAACTCTCATGCATTGCTGGAAGGCAAAATGGTATAGTCGCTTTGGAAGACAGTTTGGTGGTTTTTTATAAAACTAAACGCATTCTTACCATATGATCCAGCCATCATGCTTCTCTGTATTTACCAAAGAAGTTAATAACTTCTGTCCACACAAAAACCTGCAGACAGATATTTATAGCAGCTTTACTCATAATCACCCCAACTGGAAGCAACCATGATGCCCTTCAGTAGGTGAATGGATAAATAAACAGTGGTCCATCCAGACCATAGAATTTTATTCAGCACTTAAAAGAAGAGAGCTATCAAGCCATGGAGAGACATGGAAGAACCTTAAATGTATATTGCTGAGTGAAAGAAGCCAATTTGAAAAGGCTACCTTCTGTATGTTTCCAACTCGATGACATTCTAGGAAAAGTAAAACTATGGGGAAACAGTTAAAAGATCACTGGTTGTTAGGAGCTGGGGGAAAGGACAGATGAATAGGTGGAGCAGGGGGGTTTTTAGGCAGTGAAATAATTCTGTATGATGCCATAATGGTAGATGTGTGTGTGCTCAGTCGATTCACTTGTGTCCGACTCTGCGACCCTACGCACTATAGCCCACCAGGCTCCTCTGTTCATGGGATTCTCTAGGCAAGAATACTGGAGTGGGTTGTCATTTCCTACTCCAGGGGATCTTTCCAGCCCAGAGATTGAACCTACGTCTCCTGCATTGCAGGCAGATTCTTTACCACTTCATTATCAGGGAAGCCCCATAATGGTAGATACCTATTATTAAAACATTTATCATAGACTGTACAACACCAAGAGTGAGCCCTATTGCACATTGTGAACTGTAGTTAAAAATGATGTATCTGGAACTTCCCTGGTGGTCTGGTGGTTAAGACTTTGCCTTCCAATGCAAGGGGTGTGGTTCGATCCCTGGTCGGGGGGCTAAGATCCCGCATGTCTCCTGGCCAATAAATCAAAACATAAAACAGAAGTAATATTGTAAGAAATTCAATAAAGACTTTAAAAAATGGTCCACATAAAAAAAATCTTAAAAAAAAAATTACATCCATGTTGAGTCTTTCACTGTAACAAATGTGTCACACTAATACCAGATATTAATAATAAAGAGGAAGCTGTGTGCCACGGTGGGGGATGGGGCAGGGAGGTGCTCTTGGTACCATCTGCTCTGAGGTCAGGGCTGTGTCTGTCCTGTTTACCGCCTGGTGAGAATGGAAGAGACACTTGCTAAACGTCTAGGGAGTGAATGAAATGAGATTAATTCAACGGGCCCAGGCGGGGTCAGGAAGGACAGGCTATTAGCCTTGGGGGTGGGGGATGCTCACTGGAGCCTGACCATGAGTCAGGCTCACAGGGACACCAAGAAGAGGAAACAGCCCGGGCAAAGGCTGGGGGGTGGGAGGGCTGCGTGGGTGAAAAGAGCAGCTGGGTGTGGCCAGAGAGGAGGTCAGGGAGGTCAGGGGGTGCCTGAGAGTGTAGGTGTTTTGTCCCCAGGGTAGAGAGAAAGCTATCGAGCAGTTGTGGTCACTTGTCCTTTGTATTTAGCATTCACTCTTGTGGGCCAGTCTCCCATTATCCAAGGTGGCAGCCCTGGGCCTTTGGGCCCCTCTGCCTGGGACTGCAGTACCTCTGGGGGCAGTTTCAACAAAGATGGGGGTTTAAAGCCGTATCAGTTTCCTGTTGCTGCTATAACAAATTACCAGAGATTTAATGACTTAAAGCAACACAAATGTATCATCTGACAGTTCTGGAGGGCAGAAGCTCAGAATGGATTTTATGGAGCTGCCACCAACGTGGTGGAAGGCCTGATTCCCTCTGGAGGCTTGAGGGTGGGGTTGTGGGGGGATTTATTTCCTTGCCTTTTCCAGCTTCTAGAGGCACCTGTGTTACTTGATTGTGACTACTTCACTCCAACCTCTGCTACCATCCTGATGCCGCCTTCTCTGACTCTGACCCTCCTCTTACAGGGACCATTTTGATGCCATTGGACCCACCAGGATAATACAGGATAATCTCTTCATCTCAAAATCCTTTACTTAATCACATTTGCAAAGTCTCTTTTGTCACATGTTAGGGATTGACTAATACCAGATCACTGACCTGCCTCCTGAGAAACCTGTATGCAGGTCAAGAAGCAATAGCTAGAACCGGACATGGAACAACAGACTGGTTCCAAATCAGGAAAGGAGTACATCAAGGCTGTATATTGTCACACTGCTTATTTAACTTATATGCAGAGTACATCATGTGAAATGTCAGGCTGGATAAAGCACAAGCTGGAATCAAGACTGCTGGCAGAAATATCAATAACCTCAGATATGCAGATGACACCTCCCTTATGGCAGAAAGTGAAGAGGAACTAAAGAGCCTCTTGATGAAAGTGAAAGAGGAGAGTGTAAAAGCTGGCTTAAAAACTCAACTGCTCAGAAAACGAAGATCATAGCATCTGGTCCCATCACTTCATGGCAAATAGATGGGGAAACAATGGAGACAGTGACAGACTTTATTTTCTTGGGCTCCAAAATCACTGCAGTTGGTGACTGCAGCCATGAAATTAAAAGATGCTTGCTCCTTGGAATAAAAGCTATGACAAACCTAGACAACATATTAAAAAGCAGAGATATTACTTTGCCAACAAAGGTCTGTCTAGTCAAAGCTATGGTTTTTCCAGTAGTCAGGTATGGATGTGAGAGTTGGACTGTAAAGAAAGCTGAGCTCAGAAGAGTTGATGAGACTCTTGAGAGTCTCTTGGACTGCAAGGAGATCAAACCAGTCAATCCTAAAGGAAATCAGTCCTAACTATTCATTGGAAGGATTGATGCTGAAGCTGAAACTCCAATACTTTGGCCACCTGATGTGAAGAACTGACTCATTGGAAAAGACCCTAATGCTGGGAAAGATTGAAGGCAGAAGCAGAAGGGGATGACAGAGGATAAGATGGTTGGATGGCATCACCACCTCAATGGACATGAGCTTGAGTAAGCTCCAGGGGTTGGTGATGGACAAGGAAGCCAGGCATTCTACAGTCTATGGGGTTGCAAGGAGTTGGACATGACTGAGCGACTGAACTGAACTGAACTGACCCCTCAAAACTCATATGTTGAAGCCGTGATGCCCAGAACATCAGTATTCAGAAATAAGGTCTTTAAAGAGTCAATTAAGTTAAAACAGGGTCATTAAAGCTCATCCTAAAAGACTGGTGCCGTAAAAGAAGAGATTAAGATACAAAGAGAGACCAAGAGGCATGCACGCACTCATGCACAGAGAGCAGCCTGAGGACACAGCGGGAAGGTGGCATGCCCAGGAGAGAGTCCGCAGGAGAAACTTGCCCTGCCAACACCTTGAGCTTTGACTCCAGCCTCCAGGACCATGAGGAAATAAATGTCTATTATGTAAGCCCACAGAGTGTGTTAAGGCAGCCGGAGCTAACTGCATTGTAAGATAGCATATGCTAAAGTATATGTACCTTACACTATGTAAGGTAACATAGGATAACTTTTAAAAATTTATTTGTCCTTGCCAGATCTTAGTTGTGATGTGAGATCTAGTTCCCTGATCAAGGATTGAAGCCAAGCCCTCTGCCTTGGGAGCTCTGAGTCTTAGCCACTGGACCACCAGGGAAGTCTGAGGACAACATTTTTTGGGGGTGAAGGGGTGTTATTCTGCCCTCTGCAGGTGGATTTGTAAGGGTGAGTGCCACTCCCCCACTAGGTTCAGGGGGAGATAGACCCTGGAGGGGAGGGAGGCTTGAGTGTGACCCTCGGGGATGCTGGACCCAGGTACCAGTCACTGCTCTCTGCAGACTCTGGGGCAGCAGAAGCTGCTCATATATTCCTTTTCCTGGCTGCTTCCTGGCCCCTGGTGGGGGGGGCGGGGCGGGGTGGTGCATGAGACTGTTTTCAACCAATGAGTGTGAGTGTAAGTGATGATTCCAGGCTGCACATTCTTTGTCAGCATGAGACCTTCCAGAGCTCTCTTCCCTTCTAATTCGCCATTCAACAATTTGGTGTAAGGACAATATGGAGCAGAGTCCACAGGTGACCCACCATGGATGTTTAGTACAAGGGACAGTCAACCTTTGTGTGTCAAGTCATTGACCTTGCAGGGCTGTTTGTTACTACAGCATAACCTGTCCTATCCTAACTATTACAAACTCTTGTGCTTAACCACCTGGGTAAGAAATTGCCCAAGAATCATACTGGCTTGGGGACTTCCCTGGTGGTCCAGTGATTAAAACTCTGCCTTCCAATGCAGGGGATGTGGATTCCAGCCCTGGCTGGGGAACTAAGATCTCACATGCTTCCTGGAAACTAAGCCAGCACACTACAACTAGAGAGCCTGAGGACTGCAGTTAAGATCCTGCAGTTAAGACCTGACACAGCCAAACTAATCAATTCATATTTAAAAGTTAAAAGAATCATACCAGCTTGGACGACGAGCAAATCCAGATGAGGTGATATGTGAGACATGCTTAGAACAGTGACTGGCACAGAGCAAGCCCTCTATCATTGTCATTGCTGTTGTGGTTGTGATTACCATCTGCAATGACCATATGGATGGGAAAACATGGGAACTTTTGCCCTATGTTCTAGAAGGCTCCAACCATTTGACCTTGAGAAGGCAAAGTGGCTTCTTGAAACCTCTCTAAGATTTAACTTCTTCCTCAGGTTTTGTGGGAGACCTGCAAAGAGCCAGGTGACAAAATCTGATGAAAGATGGGTACATTCCTTACCTTCACAGAAAGGTATAAACTCATACCCACACTGGAGTCCCTTTTTTTTTATTGTGAAATTTTTCTTAACCATTTTAAAGTGTGCCATTTACAGTTTCTTTTATTTTTAATTATTTTTTTTTTTTTGGAGTGTTGTTGCTTTACAATGTCGTGTTAGTTTCTTTGCTTTTGTTCAGTCACCAAGTCATGTCCTACTCTCCGGGACCCCATGGACTGTAGCACACCAGGCTTTCCGGTCCTTCACTATCTCCCAGAGTTTGATCAAACTCCTGTCCGTTGAATCAGTAATGCCATCCAACCATCTCATCCTCTGTTGCCTTCTTCTCCTTCTGCCCTCAATCTTTCCAGCATCAGGTTCTTTTCCAATGAGTCAGCTCTTCGCATCAGGTGGCCAGAGTATTGGAGCCTCAGCTTCAGCATCAGTCCTTCCAATGAATATTCAGGACTGATTTCCTTTAGGACTGACTGGTTTGATCTCCTTGCAGTCCAAGAGGCTCTTAAAAGAGTCTTCTCCAGCATTATAGTTCTAAAGGATCAATTCTTTGGCACTCAGCCTTCTTCATGGTACAACTCTCACATCTGTACATGACTACTAGGAAAATGATAGCTTTGACTGTACTGATCTTTGTCAGCAAAGTGATGTTTCTGCTTTTTAATATGCTGTCTAGGTTGGTCATAGCTTTTCTTCCAAGGAGCAAGCGTCTTTTCATTTCATGGCTGCAGTCACCATCAGCAAAGTGAATCAGTCAGACCTATACATATATCTCTTCTTTTTTGGATTTCCTTTCCATTTAGGTCATCAGAGTGCATTAAGTAGAGTTCCCTGTGCTATACAGTAGGTTCTCATTGGTTATTTATTTTATATATAGTAGTGTATATATGTCAATCCCAGTCTCCCTGTTCATCCCAACCTCCTTCTCCCCTTGGTGTTCATACATTTGGTCTCCATGTCTATGTCTCTATTTATTCTTTGCAAATAAGATCATCTATACCATTTTTATAGATTCCACATATATGCGCTAATATATGATATTTGTTTTTCTCTTTCTGACTTACTTCACTCTGTATGACTGTCTTTAGGCCTGTCCCTGTCTCTGCCTTTTTATGGCTAATATTCCATTGTATATATGTGCATCTTCTTTGTCCATTCCTCTGTACAACAAGGGGAGTTCTAAACAGGGGACGGGCCTGACCCGGTGCCTAGGTGATGGGTGGCTGGGTGGGCAGAGTGGAGGTGGGGAGACCAGTAAGAATGCTGAGGCAAAGCCTCCATGCCAAGGTAGAAGTGTACTAGTTCTGGATGACAAACCCCTGCCCCAAACTCTAAGGCATCCAACAGTCATCTTATTATTATTTAAAATTATTATTTTTGACCGTGCCATGTGGCTTGTGAGATCTTAGTTCCCCAACCAGGGATCAAACCCATGCCCCCTGCAGTGGAAGCGCAAAGTCCTAACCACTGGGCCACCAGGGAATTCCCATAGTGGTCCTCTTATATTCACAGTTTCTGTGGGTCAAGAATTCGTGCAGGGCATAGCAGAGCCATCTTATTTAGCAGCTGGAGCTGGCTGACTAGGACCTCGTTTAGATCATGGGTCAGGACAGGTACACACAGCCTCTTTTCATGACTGCTTGGGTTTCCTCACAACATGGCAGCCCCAGCAGTTACACTGTTTATGTGGCATCTCTGGGCTGTTGCATGAATGTACTTGCACCACCCTCTGTGACCTGGCCTTGGATACCACACAGCATTCCTTCTACCACTTTCTGTAGGTTACAGGTCACAAACATGCCCAGATTCAAGACAGAGGTGATATAAATCACCCCCTCAGTCGGGAGGAGTGTCAGGGTCCTGTGGGAAGAAGACCACACGGGGTGGGGGATATTTCAGTAGCCATCTCTGAAAAATGCAATCTGTTCCTAAGGGCCTAAACCTACTCCTGCCATACCCCTCCTCCAGGCCTGGGTCCTTCCCACTGTTTCCTGTTGGCTGCTCAGGAACTTCTGGCTCATCCCTCAGGCTCTGAAGGTTGCTCTCTGTGCAGTTCTCAGCAGAGCCCGCCAGCCCGCAGGCTTCTCTTCTCCTGCCCTCCCCTGTGAGGAGTCTGATGGCTTCCAGGAGCAGCCCTGAGGCTCACTGTGCGTGGTGCCTGGTGCCTGGGAGAGAGACTGATCTTGGCATTCTGGGGGGAAAAAATATATATATCTGCTTTCCTGCAGAGTTCTCCAGCAGGAAACCAAGAGCTTGGCTGCCTTACAGACCCTCCCCTGCCCCTAGCCTGCTGCCCCTGCAGAAATGCCAGGCAGTTCCCACCTGCAGACCCAGCAGGGAATGGCAGCTTCAAAGCTTTGCTGTTGCACAGCAATGGCGATGGCAGGAGAATGGAGCCCCAGGGGCAGGGCCATCAGCAAGCTTTCCCAAGTCTTGAGTGAGGCCGAGGCTGGCGCTAGGGACTGCAGCGGGGACAGAGCACCCTGTAGTTTCAAGACATCACTGTGCGTGTTGCCACAATTAACCCCCTACCCAACCAGTCTCCATTATTCATTTGTTCATTCATCCATCTATCCATCCATCCATTTGGTCCTCCTAATCTTTCATCCTATTGTCCTAGCAATGGGGGTATAGCAGTAGAGGAGACAGACCGTAAACAACCAAAGAGATTCCGAACTCTGGGCAATGGGAAGAGAAAAGTCCATAGAAGGAGATGATGAGGAAGAGAGTGAGGGAGAAGGAGTGTGGCTACTCTAGAAAGGCCATTGGGAACTGCTTTTTTAGGTGATCTTTGACCCAAGCCAAGATCTGGGCTTCCTCAGTGGCTTAGCAATAAAGAATACACCTGCAATGCAAGAGCTGCAGGAGACTTGGGTTCAGTCCCTGGGTAGGGAAGGTCCCCTGGAGGAGGGCATGGCAACTCACTCCAGTATTCTTGCCTGGAGAATCCCATGGACAGAGGAGCCTGGAGGGCTTCAGTCCATAGGGTCGCAAACAGTCAGACATGACTTAAAGTGAAAGCACGCACGTGTGTGTCAAATCTGGGGAAGAATGTTCCAGGTGGGAGAACTGCAGGTGCAAAGTCCCATAAGGAAGCCTGCATGACTGGATCAGAGGGTCCAGAGCGCTCCCCTCCCCCACCCCATAGGCCCCTGCTGCCTCCCGGTTCAGCCACACCTCCCCACTCTCTGCGGTCTCCCCAAAGTTTCTTACTGCCTAGCTTTTGCTCATATTGCATTAGGATTTGCCATTATTTTTTAAACAAGAAGCAGTGAGTCTGCATTCCTGAGGATGGGAACATTTTTCAGAATCACTCCCTTGAGCAGGGAAGTAGGAAGAGCAGCTAGTCTAAGAAGCCCTTGAGAGAGAGGCCTGTCGAAGAAAAGCTGGAGGAGGGAAGGTGGGGGAGACTGAATGAGGCTGGGATGAACAAAGTGGGGGGCACCGCAATGCTCACTGCCAGTGCTTTGCCACTTTACAGGCACCGGCCTGGGGCAGGTCCACTGCAGGCCCACCAGGCTTCTCTGTCCATGGGAGTCTCCAGGCAAGAATACTGGAGTGGGTTGCCCTTTCCTTCTCCAGGGGATCTTCCCAACCTAGGGATGGAACCCGGGTCTCCTGTGTCTCCTGAACTGCAGGTGGATTCTTTACGATCTGAGCCACCAAGGAATCCCTCAAATCTCTCTGGGCCTGTCTTATCAGCTCAGGCTGCTGTGAGAAAATACCATCAATGGGACAGGTTGAACAAACATTAATATCTCAGTTCTGGATCTTGGGATCAAGGTGCTGGCAGATTCTGTGTCTCCTTGGTCCCTGGTCTTGTCTGTGTCCTCACATGGTGAAGGGAGCTCTCTGGGGCCTCTTAATTAAGGGCACTAATCCCATATGTGGGGGCTGCACCTTTGTGACCTCATTACCTCCCAAAGGTCCCACCTCCTAGTATCATCACATAGGGGTTAGTTTCAACATAAGAGCTGGGAAGGAGGGGGACACAAACATGGGAACAGCTTCAGGCGAGGCAGCTGGGGAATGAGTGTAAGATTGTTAAGCAGTTTCTGGACAGTTGAAAGATGAGCTCAGCCTTGCTAATGAGGTCAAAGTTGCCACCACCTCCTCCCTTAGGGGGCGTGGGAGCACACCACACTTGCTTCATGACCACTTGCAAGTTTATCTTAACTGCTTGCTCTCCAACTCCTCCTGGGGTAATAGGGACCCTGTTAGGTAATCTTGCCTGTCTCTATATTCCCTGGTCCCTCCTGGGAGGGGCAGTGCTGCTCCTTCCAGCCACCACTTCCTTGCAACGACTCAGTTCATTCCACAGGATCCCGAGTGCCAGCACAACAGTGGGAAGCCAACCTTGAACTCAGCAAAGAGGAACGCTTGACTATTTCCAGTTGGAAGGCTGTGCAATGGCTGGGAATTTATGAGCCTGCTCTAAGTAAATGCTCAGCGCTTTTGTTAAGGGAGAAGGGAAAGTAAAACCCCCAATCAACACTGGATCGATGTGCTTTTCCCCAGCCAGCAGCCCAAGGCCTCTGCAGCTTCGGCAGTTCAGGCAGCCAGAAAAAAAAAAAGCCACAGCCGCAAGACTGCAGCTGGGGACAGCCATCTCTGCCCAGACAGTCCTACAATGACATTATATTTTGTTCCCACGGTACAAGGATCATCCTGCTTCCCAGGGAACAGCTGAATAATCCCCTCCTGTGTATCAGGTACATGTTGACATCCTGTCGTGCACTAACTTCACACCATCTACCTTCCAAAAGACACAGCACTACTGTCTCCAGTTAACAAAATGGGGGCCCAGGGAGGTGGAGCAGTTTCCCTATAATCCCATCCCAGGTTGGGATGAACTCCAAGTCATTTGACTCAAACCCTGAATCCATAGAAGAATGTGTGTGTTGAATCCACTAGGAATACACTTGGCTGTAAGTTACAGCAACCTGGACAGAGAGTGACTTAAATCTTGAAGTCATTCATTGTTTACATAAGAGGACATCAGGAAGTAGGCAATGCCTAGGTAGCTTCAATAGTTCCTCAATATCATAACATAGGGTTGACATCTCTGAAATTGTCTTAGTTGTTTCCTCATGGTGACAAGGTGACTGCCACAGCTCCAGACATCACCTGCTCACACAATGATATTCAAAAGCAGGAAGGAAAGTAGGCTAAAGGCTACATGGTAGACTGGATGACTTGAAATCAAAAGCAGTTCACCCACGGACAAAATATAAAGGATGCTGCATTTTTAAAAAATTTGTGGTAAAATTATATAACTTAAAATTCATGATTTCAGCATTTTAAGAGTACTGTTCAGTGACATTGTGTACATTCACATTGCAGTGCAACCATCATCATTGTCCATCTCCATTACTTCTTCATCTTCCCAAAGTGAAACCCTATTCCCATTAAACGCTAACTCCCCATTCCCTATTCTAGCCCCTGGCAACCACCATTCTCCTTACGTCTCTATAAATTTAATTACTCTAGGTGCCTCATGTAAATGGAATTATACAGTATCTGCCCTTTTGTGACTGGCTGATTTCATTTAGCATAATGTCCTCAAGTTTCATCCATATTGTAGCTAGTGCCAGAATCTCCATCTTTTTCTTTTCTTTTTTTTTTTTTTTTGTACAACTGGGGAAAAAAAAAATTGGGACATCTTAGTTGCTTGGATTCCATGTCATCAGAAGTTATGCCAGTGGTCATGCCAGGTAGATATGTTATAAAAAACACTGATTTGACTATTTCAGTGCCTTACCATCTCTGTGAGCTAGTCATGCTAAGCTCCTGTTTGCAAGGACAGCACTAATAACCTCCAGGAGCATTCTTAGCCTATCTGGCATATGGTATCCAGAATGGGAGAGGGAATTTTTTTTAAGGTTAAATAGCATTCCTGTACGTATATACCACATTTTGTTTACCCATTCATTTGTTGACAGCCTCTTGAGTTGCTTTCATCATTTGACGATTAGGAGTAATGCATGGGCTCTTTTGTTACTTTCATCATCTTCAAAAGCATCTTCAATAATAAAATGACAGTAGTATAACAAGTGCTGTTGAGGACGTGGAAAAACAAAACCTATTGCGGGTAAGGATGCAAAATGGTACAACCACTTTCGAAAACAGTGTGGCAGTTCTTAGAAAGTTTACCATATATCTAGTATATGATCTGGTCATTTCATTCCTAAGTAGACACTAAGAGAAATGAAAACATACATCCACACAGAACCTTGTATATGAATGTTCATAGCGGCATTGATTAGGACAGCCAAAAGGGGGATACAACCCAAAGGTCCGTCAACTAATGAAAGGCCAAACAAATCATGGTCTATCAGTGGTCTGTTGTGTTTTTCAGCTGTGAAAAAAGAATGAAGTTCGGATACCTGGTACAATGTGAGTGAACCTTGAAAACATGCTAAGTGAGAGAAGTCAAAATCAAAAAGTCATGTATCATAAGATGCCACTCATGTGAAATGTCCAGAATCAGCAAATCCATAAAGATAGGAAGCAGATTGCTCGTTGCTATGGGCTGGGGGCAGGGAATGGGAATGGCTACTAAAGGTTGGGGCTTTCCTTTCAGGCTGATGAAAAATATTCTGGAATTAGATAATGATGATGTTTGCAACGGAGCTTCCCAGGTGGCTCAGTGGTAAAGAATCTGCCTGCCAATGCAGGTGATGGAGGAGACTCAGTTTCGATCCCTGGGTCAGGAAGATCCCCTGGAGTAGAAGAAGGCAAGTCACTTCAGTTTTCTTGCCTGGAAAATCCCACGGACAGGGGAGCCTGGCGGGCTACAGTCTGTGGGGTCCCAAAGAGTCTGACACAACTGAGTGATTAAGCACGCATGATGGTTGCACAACCATGTGAATATACTACAATCACTGAATCATAGTCTTAAAAAAAAGATGAGTGCCAGTCCCAGCCCCAGCCTCGGCCCCAGCATTTAAAAAAAAAGAAAATAGTGACTGTTCTGGAAACTATCATTATTCCTGTTTTATAGATGAGAATATTGAGGTTCAGAGACTCAGTGACCCTGGAGAAGGAAACGGCAACCCACTCCAGTATTCTTGCCTGGGAAAGCCCAAGGAAAGAGTGGTGCCTGGCAGGCCAGTCCTGAGGTCTCACGAGTCGGACGCAGCTGAGCGACTAAACTATGAGCACCACCTCGTTTGTGCAATGGTCACGATTCAAAGCGGTGTGAAAACGCCAGCACTTCACTAGGCACAAAGCAGATGCAGCATCTCTCCTGCCTTCTCCACTTTGGGAAAGAATCGAAAACAGCCCAGTTCTTTGGAGAGCAGACACGAGGGCTGGGGGAGGCGGTGGCTGCTCAGAGAGGCTCGGCCACCTCCCAGCAGCTGTCCCCGGGCAGGGACAGAGGCCACGGCACCGTGTTCCTGCTGCCAGCATGCGGGTGTTTCCTGACACCCCCTTTTGTGCAAATACATCCCCGGTGACGTTCCCGTTGCCATGGCGAGAGGCGCCCTCTTCTATCTAGAGTGACAGTCACCACCAGGCTGGGACCAGAGCCAGCGCAGCCCAAGGGCAGATTAATTCTGCCATCACAAGTCAGGCTCTGCGCCTCCCGGGGAAGGCCAGCTGCCTGGCGCCTTCCCTGCTGGCTGGCTGTTTCTCCCGAGGGGGCAAAAGGAGGGCAGGCAGGGCCTCCTACAGACTTTCACCCTGTTTTCTGAGGAACTCTGGGTGAGGAGAGAGTAGGCGGACACGGGTTTCAGTCCCGGCGCCTCTGTTTATAAGCTGTGTGACCTTGAGCTTCGGTTTCTCTATTTGAAAAGTGTCACCATCAATACCTCCCTGCAGCCTTGTTGAAGGCGATGGCTTATTCATTCAACCAACATTCGCTGTTCTGGGGACAACGCCTTCCAGCCCAGGAGCTTCTTCCTCTTGAGCCTGCCTCCACCCCGGGCCGGCCCCTCAGCTGACCTCCCTCTGCTTGGAAAGATCATTAGGGGAAGCCACTGGGTGGGAGTTCTAGCTCAAAGAATGTTCCAGAAACAGGATATGTTGCTCTTGGAACTGCACGGCTGGAGGAAAGAGGGATTCTGGTTGATTCTGAGAGGAGGCAGGAGGAGAAGCAAACAGACAAAGAGAAACTGCTCCAGAATGGACCTCCCCTTTTCCCCTGCCACCAGCCCTGACCCCAACTTTCAGGAACAGTTTGTCTTGTTAAAGTCACAGGTGTTTGGGGTGTGGGGTCTCTTTGAGGGAGACCCCAATAGGACTGGGATCCACACAATAAGGTGAATCAGCAATGTGGGGTCCAAGTGGGGAAGGGGCCATGAGACCACCAGCCCCTCTAGAAGAGATCTCAGGGCGCAGGCCAGGAGGCCTGAGGCTCACATGCCAGCATGCCAAGTATCGTGGCTGGTAGCTCCTACATGGGACAGCATGGAGAAACGACAAACCTGCTGGGTCTGGTTAAATAAATGTCCATTAAATGATCAGCTCCAGGATAGAAACTGCTCATCTCCCTGGCCCCTGGAGGAGCCTGGCTCCGATGAAACAGGTTCCTGAGAACCACAGGAAAACTAGCCAATGACACCTCCTCCGGGCAGCCAACCAGTCTGCCCAACGGAGAAGGCAAGTGATGGGGCATGTCCACACTCGCATGCACCCTTGCCAACAGCTGCAGAGTGGCACACACTCCCAGGGTCACACCCAGACACACACTCGGGTCTGGAATGCAAGAAGGACTTGTGTTAACCCTTTCAAGGCAAGTTCTGTTATTCTTTCTGTTTCAGGCAGAGGGAAACTGAAGACCAAAGAGGTTCTGTACTTTGCCTGCAGTCACACAAAGAAGTGGGAGAGCTGGGATTTGAACACTGGAGGCAGAAACCAGTCCAGATCATGGCCCTAAACTGTCTACAGTCATGTGCTCCCAAGGAACGGTGGGTGGAGGCAGAGCAGGGTGGCTCCGGGGTCCTGAGGTCAGGGTGGCACTTTCGTTTCTCTCCCTGCTCTTTTTTCTGGGTCTGAAGCAATGCTAAGCTGGCATCACTTCAAAGGCCATGGTAAGTAAGTGATGGGGAGGTTCCAAAGCAGGCATCCTGATTCCAGAGCCCCACGGGCTCAGCAACCCCCTCCCGGAGTACCCCTTTCCCAAGCCACCCAAACCCTTCTTCGGGCACATGTTGATAGCATCCATCACTCCATTCCTAGAACACTAGAACATCACAGATAATTTATTACACCTTTTTTTAAAGAGGAAAAGAGGTGAGTAGAAGCTTCCAGATTGTTCCAGATGCTTATTAGCTCATGTCAAAGTTCTGGCAGGAATTCTGGAAAACTGTTTGGCAGTTCCTCAAAAGTTAAGCAGAAAACCACCGCACGGCTCGGCAGCAGTCCACTCCCAGGTCCTCACCCAAGGAAAACAGAAACGTGTATCCAGACGAAAACTTGCACGTAGCAGTGTTATTTTTAAGGACACCACATTGGACACCATCCGTTGGTAAACAGATAGACGATGGAATGTTATTCGACCCTAAAAAGGAAAAGAAGCACTGATACAGGCTACTACATGGATGGACCTTGAAAACGTGATGCTACATGAGAGAAGCCAGATGCAACATGTCAGAGATTGTACGATTCCATTTATGTGAAATGTCCAGAATAGGCCAACTCATGGAGACAGAATGTAGCTAAGTGGGTGCTTGGGGATTTAGGGCAGGGGAACATGTGGGTGATCTAATGAGTACAAAGTTTCTTTTAGGGGTATAGAAAATGTTCTGGAAATAGATAGGGGGTGATGGCTGTATAACCTTGTGAATGCACTAAATGCCTCTGAAATATACATTAAAAGACAGAACTTCAGGGACTTTCCTGGTGGTCCAGTGGCTGGGGCTCCTGGCTCCCAATGCAGGGGTCTCAAGTTCGATCCCTGGTCAGGGAACTAGAGCCAACATGCCACAACTAAGGGTTCTCATGATGCAGCTAAGGCCTGGCACAGTCAAATAAAAAAATATTTTTTAAAAAAGGCTGAATTTCATAGAATGTGAATTATACCTCAGTGAAGACCGGCTGCTACCCTCTGGACCCCTGCTAATCACCTTCCGTTTACCTGTGTCCCTGCCCCCCCCCCCCCACCCCACACACACCATTGCAGGAAACCATGTATATGCCTTCAGTCCCTCTAGGCTGACTGCTCATTCTTGAACTTCACACAGTGAAATTTACAGCCTGTGCTTTTCTGCATCTTGGCTTCTTTCACTCAATAGAATGCACTTGGGATTCTCATGTGTTGCTGTAGGAATTTGTGTCTCATTTTCCTTTTCACTGCTGCAAGGCATTTCCCAGTATATGGACATGTCCTGACCTGTTGGTCCATCTGCCCACTGGTGGACATTTGGGATGCTTCTGGCTTACACCAAGGACAAAGAGGTCTGCTCTGAGCACTTGTGTCCAAATGAAAACAGGTGTAGCAACCAGAGCACTTGCTCTCTGCACTGTGGTTCTGGACAGGGTGGGTGCTCAAAGAGAGAGGTGCCCGTGGGCAGTGTGCTCACCTGCCTGTGGCAAGGGGACAGAAGGATGCTCTGCCGGGTCCTCAGGACCCAGACCCTGAAAAACAACCTGGCGGAGTGTGGGACAGAGTCCCTGGGGCCTGGAACTTTGTGGGGAAGTGGGCAGGAAGTCCCAAACTGGGGGCTGGCCCCAGACTGATGGATCCACAGGTGAACTGTAACACTGAGTGTGCACCAGACGAGCGCCTGCTCCCATTGGAATCCACGTGTGATTCGAGTCCGAGCCTTGCTTTACCAGCTGCTTCCCCCACTGGGCTCTGCCCTGCTCTGAGTCGCCTTCAGCTCCTGCCTGGACTGTTGCAGTGGCCTCCTCCCTGCTCTCTGGGCATCCACCTGGCCCTCCAGTTCTCCTTACAGCAGCCAGAGGGAGCCTGGTCCCGGTGTTCTTGTGCTCCCAAGTCTCAGTGGGTCCCTTCTCACTTCGAGTGAAATCCCAAGTCTTCTCAACGCCTTAGTCCTGCAGGGTCTGCACCCCACCCCTGCCATGACCACACCTCCCAGCCTTCTCACTGGCCACTGCAGGAGGAGGAAGCAGATGGGGTCTCACACCTGGGCAAGGGCCACTCACACAGGACCCTGTGGGCCACTGGGAGGGGTGGTTGTTGTCCAGTTGCTCGGTCGTGTCTGACTCTTTGTGACCCCATGAACTGCAGCAGGCCAGGCTTCCCTGTTCGTCACCAAATCCTGGAGCTTGCTCAAACTCATGTCCATCAAGTCGGTGATGCCATCCAACCATCTCATCCTCTGTTGTCCCCTTCTTCTCCTGCCCTCAATTTTTCCCAGCATCAGAGTCTTTTCTAATGAGTCAGTTCTTCGCATCAGGTGGCCAAAGTATTGGAGACTCAGCTTCAGCATCAGTCCTTCCAATGATTAGTCAGGGTTGATTTTCTTTAGGATTGACTGGTTTGTTCTCCTTGCTGTCCAAAGGTCTCTCAAGAGTCTTCTCCAGCGTCATAGTTCGAAAGCATCAATTCGACTCTCAGCCTTCTTTATGGTTCAATTCTCACATTCATACATGACTGCTGGAAAAACCATAGCTTTGACTATACGGATCTTCGTCAGCAAAGGGAGGGGACCTTGACTTTATTTTCAGTGTGAAGAACTCGGATCCTAAGTTCAGCTTCGAGCCAAGCTCTTGATGTTCATGCTTACATCCATTCTCCCACCAGCCTTCGAGATCAGGAGCACTCGACACCCCCAGTGCACAGATGAACAGGCTGAGGCTCAGAGAGGTGAAGCTGCTAGCTCAGGTGACCTGGCAGACACACCCTGCTCCCTGGAGATATTCTGAGATGGCCCCCGGGGCTGACATTTCTTTCCCTCCACAGAGGTGAATGACCCTGGCCTCAGGGGCACCTTTTCCGGCAGGGCAGTTTCTTTGAAGTCCTTTGAAGCCCCAGCCAGCCGCCTGAAGAACCTCTTCTCCATCTCACCTTCCTCCTGGACTCCTGCCAAGCTTCTCAGCGTGGCTGAGGAAGAGGTGGAGGCCCAGGGCAGGGAGGGTGTTCTCTTTTGTTCCATTTATCTCTCCGGGTTTTTTCAATCACAGATACATATGGTTACCTTTTTCCAAAGGACACGGTGTAAAGGATATCTCTCTCCCATCTAGTTTTTGGGTATCCACTTCTCTGCCCCCGACGCCTCTGCAGGGACCAAGTTCTGTGTGTCCTTCCAGAGGTGACCAAAGGATGCACACAGAGAAATGTACAAATAAAAACATGAAATTATTTCTTAATGGACCGGTCTTCTGTACCCATCTAGTTTTCTACCTTGAACAATAGAGCTTAAAAATTTTCTCAAGATGTAAACCCAGTGGAAACAGAAAAACATCAGATCAATCCCAACGGAGGAGCATCATGCAAAATCCCTGACTGAGGTTTCTGCAAACCACCCAGCTCATCAAAAACAAGGATAGCCTGGGAATCCATCACAGTTAGGAAGGCTCTAAGGAGAAGTGAGGATTAAACACAACGTGCTGTCCTGAACGGGACCCTAGAGAGAAAAGGGCCATTTAGGAAACAGAAAATCTGAATAAAGTATGGACTTTAGTTAATAATAATGTATCAATATAGATTTCTTAACTGTGGGAAATGCACTGTATGGATGGAAGATGTTAAGAATGGGGCTGGAGAGGGTGGTTCCCTGGTGGCTCAGTGGTAAAGAATCAGCCTGCCAAGGCAGGAGACTCGGGTTTGATCCCTGATCCAGGAAGATCCCACATGCCTCGGAGCAATAAGCCGGTGCAAGCCACAGCTACGGAGCCTGCACTCTAGAGCCTGTGCTCGGCAACAAGAGAAACCACTGCAATGAGAAGCTCAAGGTCTGCAACTAGAGAGTAGACCCTGCTCGCAAAAAGTAGGGAAAACCCAAGCAGAGGCGAAGACCCAGCAGAGCCATAAATAAATAAATAAACTACATGGTTAAAAAAAAAAAGAATGGGGTTGAGGGGGACACTGGGTGTGCGATGTTTGGGAAGTCTATGCTATCTTTGTAGTTTGTCTGTAAACCTAAAATCATTCTATAAAGTACTTATTAAAAATGTTTTTTTAATTATTTATTTATTTTTGACTGCGCTTGGTCTTTGTTGCCGCACGTGGGCTTTCTCTAGTTGCGACGATTGGGGTCTACTCTCTAGTTGCATTTTGGGAACTTCTCTTGTTGCTGAATATGGGCTCTAGGGTGTGGGGGCTTCCCTAGTTCTGGCGCATGGGCTTAGCTATCCCGCAAGTGGAGTCTTCTCTGACTCAGGGATCAAGCCCGTGTCCCCTGCATTGGCAGGCAGATTCTTAACCACTGGACCACCAGGAAGCCAAAAATAGTGTATTTTTTTTTTTTAAGGATCTATTTTTTAAAAAATCCCTTGAGCTGTCCTCCAAAGGCTAATCCACCTCATGTCCTTTATTATGTGTATATCATCCCACAGTTAAAAAATACAAAACAGAAGTGATGTGTGAATGCAGATCTGAGAGGTTGCTCTGTGCCCTGGCTCTGGGGCAGCCTCAACGTTCGTAACAGCCGCGTCATGTTTCATCATCTGGCCATCTCATAACTGATATGCCGGGTCCCCTGTGGATTGACACCAAGCTTGTTTTCAGGCTTTCGCTGCTGTCAGCAACCTGGCTGAGCACGTTTTTGTCTGTCCAAGCTTCCATGCCTCGTGCCAGCCTCACTGCAGGATCAGGTCCCAGAAACAGAACAGTGGCCTCAAAGAGTGCCTGCAGGAGGAGGCAGGGCTTTGACATCACAGATGAGATCTTCTTCCCAAAGCAGGTGGAGGGAGATGGGGCAGGGTTGGGGGAGGGAAGGGGGCTTAGCGGTTTTATTGAGGGTGGTCAGGGAAAGCCTCTCGGAGGAATATGACATTTGAGTAAGACATAAACAAGAGAGAGCCAGAGTCATGCGAAATGTGTGGGAAAGAGGGATTCAGGCAGAAGGATTAGCACGTACAAAGACCCTAAGGTGGGGCCATTTCTGGTGTGTTTGAGGAACGGTGAAAAGGACAATGAGCTGGATCCAAGTGGGTGGAGGGAGAGAAGATCATGGGGACTAAAGAGGCCAGATCCTGGGGTCCTGATGCAGCCATGGAGAGGAATTGGGATTGTATTGTGAGCAAGATGGAGAAGTTTTTTCAAAATCTTTTTTCCTTTTTTTGGCCATACCTTGGCATCTTAGTTCCCCAGTCAGGGGTGAAACCCATGCCCCTGCAGTAGAAGTGCCGAGTCCTAACCACTGGACCTCCAGGGAAGTCCTGGGATTGGGAACTTTTAAGGAATGGTGGCAGGCCTGATACAGGGTTTTAAAGACCCCTCTGGTTACTTTAAGGGAGAAGGCACATAGTAACTCTGGGGAGACTGGGGAGGAGGCTATTGCAATAGTCCAGGCAAGACAAAGATGGTGGGGAGAAGGGGCCAATCTGGGGTGCATTTTGAAGGCAGAGTCAACTGCACTTGCTGAAGTCCTGGGGTACTAGGGCAAGGCCCAGCTGGAGTATATTAGTTTCTTAGGGCCTCTGTAACAAGTACGGACCACAAACTGGGTGGCTTAACAGAACTGTGTTCTCTCACAGTTCTAGCGCCTAGAAGTGTGAAATCAAAGTGTCAGCAGGGTCATCTCCGTGTGCAGATTCTTTTTTTTTCCCCACATTTATTTATTTGGCTGCACCAGGTCTTAGTTGGGGCAAGAGGAACCTTCGATCTCTGTTGCAGCATGCGGTATCTTTAGTTATGGCATGCAATCTCAGTTGCGGTATGTAGGACCTAGTTCTCTGACCAGGGATAGAACATGGGCTCCTGCATTGGGAACGCAGAGTCTTAGCCACTGGACCATCAGAGAAGTCCCAATCCCTACGCAGATTCTAATGAAGGACAACCCTCCCCTGCCCCCCAACCCCCGACACCGACCCCTTTCCTCCTCTAGCTCCTTCCCTGGAGGTTGCCAGCGATCTTTGCAGTTCCTTGGTTCGCAGCTGCATCCTTCTAACGTCAGCCTCGATTGCCACATTGTTCTCCCTGGGCGTCTCCGTCTTCATTACAGCCTTCTCTCTTATAAGGACACCAGTCATGTTGGATTTAAGGCTCACCTTACTCTGATCTGACTCATCCTAATTTACCTAATTTCATCTACAGTGATCCTATTTCCAAATAAGGGTGGGGGTGGGGGGATTACATTCCAGGCAGAGGGAATTGTAAGTGCAAAACCCCTGAGGCAGGAGAAAGGGCTATCGGTCTCAGACCCTGGTTTTCCTGCAAATCTTGCTCCTGAAGAAAAGACAGAGGCTGAATTCTGAGGGGGAGAGAAAGGAAGTTCTGTGCCCCCCAGTTCATTGACAGCCCTTCTTGAAATTTGCCAATTCCCCACCTCCCCAGGCTGCCCCCATTCTGCTTTCCTCCTCCCTCTCTCTTTCCGGTTCAGGCAGCTAGACTCTCTTATCACCCCTGCACTGGGTTTCCTTTTTAGCCCAAAGGTCGTTATTTTAACACCTGTTGGGAAGACAAGCAGACACGCTCCCAGGGCGTGGAGAAGAGGGAGTGCTTGGGGATGGGCTGCTGGCAAGGCTGACCTTCAGGACTTAGCTGCCTAGTCTGCCTCATTTTGTGTGGGCTGGGATACTGTCTGTAGCTGAATGATCCACGTGGTTTGACCCATAATGTTTGCCCCTGGCTGGAATGGCAGGGTCCCTCTCTCCATTTGCAGTCTCTAATTTCCTCAGGCTTCACTCTGTCCACATGATCTCTTGTTCTTCTGGAACAAGGCCTGAGTTTCTTTACCATGGCCGCAGCTGGGTCCCAAGAGAGGGAAAGCAGAAATCAGCAGGTCTCTCCAGACCTGGCGTGGAATCACTTCTGCTACATTCTATTAGTCAACGCGTTCACAGAGCCCACCCATTTTCAGGAGACTCTGCCTCCTGGTGGGAGGAGGCACCTGCAGGGAAAGGAAGAGTTGCTGGTGGCCATCTTTGCAGGGAACCCTCACTCCCCTCCAGCCTGCTTCTGCTGGCCTGGCAAGGCCTCTGATACTACAGAGGATAGCACGTCCCAGCTGTGAGATGCCAGTAAGATGTGCAGGCTCTGAGGAGTCTTGTTTTATACAAAAAAGCAGGGAGAGGCATGATACCGGACCAGAGAGCAAACATTCGAGGCTTTTGGCACTGCACTCTGGCTGGTAGGCTGAGTACACAAATTAGATGTTTATGAGAATAAATAGTCATTAGAACTTGAGAATTAGAAAGAAAATAAATACCATCTAATATATTTTGCTCATGTGGCTCTGAACCCTGCCTGCCTGTGAACTGACTAGTCTCTGACTTGCAGAGGTGCATGGGCACGTATGCACAAGTGTATGTGTATGTATGTTGTAAGCCCTCTAAATGAAAGCGTCTTTTCTGAGTGCCTCAGTCTCCTCCTCTTTAAAATGGGGGCAAGCATAGCACAAAGTGCAGGGTTGTTAATGACTGTTAAATGAGAAAATACATACAAGTTGATTAAAACAGTGCCTGGAGCCTGATAGGTGACATACAAATATGTCACAATTTTTAAAAACAATCTTACTTATTTATTTTGTGTTGGGTCTTTGTTGCTGTGAGGGCTTTCTCTAGTTGTGGTGAGCAGAGGTTACTCTCCAGCTGGAGGGGCGCTGGTTTCTTCTAGCAGTGACTTCTCTTGTTGTGGAGCATAGGCTCCGGGGTGCTTGAGCTTCAGTGGTTGCAGCTCCTGGGCTCTAGAGCATAGGCTTAGTAGTACTGATGCACGGGCTTTAGTGGTCCACAGCATGTGGAATTTTCCCAGATCAGGGATAGAACCCATGTCTCCTGCATTGGCAGGTGGATTCTTTACCATTGAGCCACCAGGGAAGCCTGATATGTCATCATTTTAATTAGTGCATTCATTCATTCATCAACTACTAAGAGGCCCCCAAGCAGGGGAGGCCCTTTGCCTAGCATTCTGGATTCAAAGACGGTTCTAGAGTCCTTGTACCTATGAACATCTCACCACAGGGGGTGCTCTGGGACAGGTTTCTTGAAGAATGAATGATTAGGGCATGGACTTTTCCCTCCAAAGCTCTGGCTTGGAGAGGAGACAAACTTGTAAATAAATCATTGCAAAAATTGCAATAAGAAATGCAAAACAGCTCAAGGTATGGGTTTCACCAAGGGAAAAAGGATTGGTTCTGATGGGATTTTAGATCTAGTGGCCAAAGCAAGCAGGGTGCCCTCCTGGATCCCTGGTACCAGGTAAACAATGGCCTCTGACCCCAGTCAGGAGAGGGGAGAGCAGGGTGGGGAAGCCCTTGCACTACGGAAGATGCAGGCTTTGCTGGACTGCAGGCCTTTCCCCTCTTTTGGGTTCACAGCTCCTGAACCAGGGGCTCCTGGTTTCCAGCAGGAGATGTGGGTGGCAGGTTTATATGGGTGGAGGTTTATATCAGGAGGGCTTCCAGGTTTGCTTGTGGGGCAAGTTAATGAGTGACTCTCATTTTGAATCAAAACCAGACATCGCCTCCCAGATGTCTGCTCAGAGCAGCTCTGACATCTATGTAGATGCTTCCATACAACACTGGGGTTGAAGAATCACTGGGGGGATCCACAGGCCACAGCATTTGAAATCTTGAGTTGAGGCTACGTCTCAGATCCCCACTGACTGCCAGGGACCCTGTACGTACATCTCAAATGGGGTCCTGGTCCAGACCAGCCACATCATTTGCTGAGTCCTGGTGCAAAATGAAAACACAGGATCCCTTGTTCAAAAACGATTGAGAATTTCAAGGTGATGACTATAGGGCATTAAACCAAGCTTGGGGCCCTTCGGAGTGTGGCTCCCTGTGTGCCTCACTCAGGAAGCTGGCCCTGTCCCCATCAGCCTCCTGTGGCCAGAGCGCACAGTAGGACACATACATGATAGGTGCGAAAAGTCCCGATGTGCCTAGCTTCGTGCACCTCTGAGTTGGCAGGCAGGGATGGGAATCAGGATTGCTGGGTTCTGGAGACTTGGGATTTCTCTGTCACCTGCTTATTTTCTTAAGCTACCAAGTTGTTACCATCAGGTCTGTCTTCTTGACTCCCGAAGGGATGACAAAGGCCTGGCAGGAAAGCAAAGTAAACTCTCCAAGGCCATAAAAAAACAAAGGGTGATTGTGCCGGCTCCTAGCTGCAGCCTCAGAAGCAGGTGTTGTGGGGTGCCTGGCTGTGTGTGGCGCCAGCTGAGGTCAGTGCCTTGCATCCAAGAGGTGCTGACTAAGTGCCTGTTCCCACAACTAAGTTGCATTGTACAGTTGGAGGTGGGATGGCACAGTCCATACTTAACCTCTGGGACTTGTTGTGGCCCCTCCCTGCCCTTGAGTGTTGGGAGGAGAAGGAGAAAAGTAGGAGGGAGATGGAGAAGCAAGAAACATGAATACTTTCAACCCCGAGGCCCCGAAAATGCTAGATCCAGTTGTGGACAGAGGTCCCAGATCTAGAGTGATGAGAGGTTACCTTCTGCTCAGCCCCACAGGAACCAAGCGCTCCTGATCCATCAGACTAAATAAGATATACCTCTCTTCAGGCCCTACAAGATCTGCATTGCCCCCCTCCTCCCACTGCTTCCCAGCTATTCCCTGACTGTGCAAGTGTGTACCTGCCTCAGGGCCTTTGCACTTACAGTTTCCAATACCAGATATTCTCTTCCCTAAGGTATTCACAAGACTCAGTTCCTCTCTTTATCTCGATCTCTGTTCAAATGGACCAGCACCTCTCCCCAGTGCTCCTTTCCTTCTGTACTACTTTTGTTTTTTTTTAAGATTTTTTTTTTTGGACGTGGACATTTTAAAAGTCATCATTGAATTTGTTAACAATATTGTTTGCTTTGTGTTTAGTTTTTTTTGGCTGCAAGTCACATGAGATCTTAGCTCCCTGATCAGGGATCGAATCTGCACCCCCTGTAATGGAAGGTGAAGCATTAACCCGTGGATCACCAGGGAAATATCTACTTTAGTTTTCATCATGGTACTCATTACGATATTGTATGTGTTTGTTTGTTGTCTTTCTCCCTCTAGTCAGTTTCCTAGAGGCAGAGACCTGACTTCATCTGTCTTGTTTACCCTTATACTGGAAAAAAAAAATACATATATATATATGTATCTCCAAACGATGTATGGTGACTCCCTTTTATACAATGAGAGGGTTTCTCTCCCAATGTTTTTGATAAGTATAAAAGTTTCAAGGTACAAATTAAATAGTCATATGTTTATTTGCACATTTATGTTCAGTTCAGTTTAGTTCAGTTGCTCAGTTGTGTCTGACTCTGTGACCCCATGAATCGCAGCACGCCAGGCCTCCCTGTCCATCACCAACTCCCAGAGTCTACTCAAACTCATGTCCATCAAGTCGGTGATGCCATCCAGCCACCTCATCCTCTGTCGGCCCCTTCTCCTCCTGCCCCCAATCCCTCCCAGCATCAGGGTCTTTTCCAACGAGTCAACTCTTCGCATGAGGTGGCCAAAGTATTGGAGTTTCAGCTTCAGCATCAGTCCTTCCAATGAACACCCAGGACTGATCTCCTCTAGGATGGACTGATTAGATCTCCTTGCAGTCCAAGGGACTCTCAAGAGTCTTCTCCAACACCACAGTTCAAGAGCATCAATTTTTCGGTGCTCAGCTTTCTTCACAATCCAACTCTCACATCCATACAAGACCACTAGAAAAACCACAGCCTTGACTAGACGGATCTTTGTTGGCAAAGTAATGTCTCTGCTTTTTAATATGCTATCTAGATTGGTCATAACTTTCCTTCCAAGGAGTAAGCGCCTTTTAATTTCATGGCTGCAATCACCATCTGCAATGATTTTGGAGCCCAAAAAAATAAAGTCTGACACTGTTTCCACTGTTTCCCCATCTATTTCCCATGAAGTGATGGGACCAGATGCCATGATCTTAGTTTTCTGAATGTTGTTAGTAATAGAGTAATAACCATGCCTAATTACATTTATTTAAAGTCACATGTTAAATAAGTAATATAATACATTAAGAAATATGTCTTTTTTTCCGGGCTTACATTCATGAAATAATGTTCTTTGAGCCCTCCACCCGTACCCTTGACATTGTGTTTTGAATCATCAAATAGACTTTGGCTGAGCCCATCTGCTCCCCATACGTCTAGAACTTTTCAGACAAGGCATTTTTTGAATCTGCATGTGATGCAGCCACTGGAAATGTTATCCCAGGCCACAAATACCCTTTTGCATAAATTAGGACACTGCTTGTTTCATTTGCTTTGTGGTGTATATTATTGATGAGCTCCAGCAAGGAACGCTTCCTATATTACTTTTTAAAGTGACCTTTAAAAGGTTTGTTTATAGTGACATCCAACACCTATGAATGCAAACTTATAATGGCGAGATCAGATTAAATTTCTTGGCGTTCTCTCTGAATAAATGTCTCGGGGATATGACATAAGAATACCACACATCGTAATTTGAGGTGGTTTCAGGCAGAGGCTGTGTATTTCACCTGGTGGTTTATTTTGAATCTCCTGGGGGAATGTCTTTACCTACATGGATGTCCCTGGGTTCCACCAATAAATCAATGGAATCAAAATTCTGGGTGATGGGGAACAGGCAACTGCAGTTCTTTCTTTTAAAAAAAGATATTTATTTGTTCATTTGACTGCGTGGGAGGGGTGGAGGTCTTAGGGGCTTCCTAGGTGGTGCTAGTGGTAAAGAACCCACCTGCTAATGCAGGAGACGTAAGAGACACAGGTTCAACACCTGGGTTGGGAAGAGCCCCTGGAGGAGGGCATGACAGCCCACTCCAGTATTCTTGCCTAGAGAATCCCATGGACAGAGGAGCCTGGCGGGCTACAGTCCATGGGGTCTCACAGAGTCAGATACAACTGAAGTGACTTAGCACGTACGCACGTGGAGTCTTAGTTGTGACACTCGGGATCTTTCCATTGCAGTGCTAGGACTTCTCTCTAGTTGTGCCCAACGGGCTCCAGAGCACCAGGTTCCATAGTTGAGGTGCAAGGGCTTAGTTGCCCCACAGCATGTGGGATCTTAGTTCCCCAACCAGGGATTGAACCTGTGTCCTCTGTATTGGAAGGTAGATTCTTAACCACTGGACCACCAGGGAAGTCCCAGGCATCTACAGTTCTAAAATGATGACTCTAGTATCTAGCTAGGCTGAGACCCATGAGGCTAATTTTGATATGACTAACTAGTGGTTCCCGAAGTGTGGTCCTCAGCCTCCAGCATCAGCTTTATGGGAACTTAACAGAAATGCGCTTCTCAGCCCCAGCCTACACCCACTGAATCACACATCTGGGGGTGGGGCCCAGCAATCCCACCTGGAGGGTTTTCACAAGCCCTCCGGATGCTTAGATTAAGGAATGGCTCCAAACCAGGCATCTCAGAGCACCAGGAGCAGCAGAGTTTGCCCCGCCTGAAGGCAGAGAGCTGGACTTTGGTCCCTTGCTCCAGTACAGGCAGACCGCAGTGCCAGGAGTTATCTGCTCCAGACCAGGAGGTGAGCAGGCTCCTGTAGCACTAAGTCAGCCTTCAGAGGAAGGTCCTGGGTATGGGCCATCAGAGGTCAAGTTCACAGAACCTGGGGAAGGAGGCGCAGATTCTGTGAAAGGCCTCCTGGGGATCAGGGCAGGACATCAATGGGGTTCTCCGCACCGGGGCAGGAAGGAGCTAGAATGTTCGGCCTCCGCTGGGGAGGTAGCCTCTCTCATCGACAGCAAGTCTGAGACTTCCCTGGAGGTCCAGTGATTAGGAATCTGCCAATGCAGGGGACACAGGTTCGATCCCTGGTCCGGGAGGATTTCAGATGCCACAGGGCAGCTAAGCCCTGCAGCTATTGAAGCCTGCATACCTAAAGCCTGTGCTCTGCAACAAGAGAAGCCACAGCAATGAGAAGGCCATGCACTCCAACAAAATTAGTCCCGGCTCGCGGCAACTAGAGAGACTGCGCGCAACATTGAAGAGCCAGTGCAGCTAAAAATAAAATAAATAAATAATAAAACACAGTCTCTTATCCTTACAGAGAGGTGACAGGAGGCCAAAGGGGGAAATAAAACAGCAAATCCAGGGAGAATGGCCATAGGGTGAGCAAACAACAGCATCACCGTAAGATCAAACCGCCAGATGGACCACACTTGCCCTCAGCTGGCCTCTATGGTCGGGCCAAGGGGATACCGAGCACCCTCTCCCCATCCTTCTCATCCTTTGGGGGACTACCTGGGGCTTTCTGTGGCCCACTCAGTGCCCTTGGATTCATCCAGCCCGGAGGAGTCGGGGCCAACTGAACTTGAGATGCACCCACCGAAAGGGGAAGTCCTGTCAACATTGCTCACCGCCCCCCATCACAAAAGAACTGTCCAAAAAGAACAGGAATCTCGAGGAGGTAGGGGTGGAAGTTCCCTTGACTTCTCTCTTCACCCGGGACCTGGGGGAAAAAATGCAAGCTTACAAATGGATTGCTGGCCCCGGTCTATTAGTTCTCTTTAATTCCTCTCGCAGTCATAAAGGGAGAGGTTATTAACGCGAGGTGGCTGGTAATAAGCTAATTATGGTGCCGGCAGATCAGGGTGTGAGGAGAGGCCAAGTCTGGCCCCGGGTTTCCTCTGAGTGAACGGTTCTGAATGATTATGGGTGTCACCAAGCCATCGCCGGCCAGCTGTGCCACGGAGCTGTTATTTACTTGGCACTTTGGGTGGGGCACCAATGCTCAGACAGGTGTCTTTAAATTCCCCGGCCCCAAATGCCTCCTTTCAGCCCAAGATGTGTGACGGGAACTCAAAGAACTGTGGAAAACGCAGAAACCCAAGGAGACAGGATGCTGGGTTTGTCTCCACTTTCCTTGACTCAGTAACCTTGGCAGCGAGACCAGGAATTTCTCTCCCTTGATGGACAAGCTTTTGGCTTGCCTTACTGTGGGTTGTGGCCCCCATGTCTCACTGGAACTGTGTGGAGGGGGAAATGTGGGGGAGAGGCTGCAGAGGCCTGAGTGTGTGTGTGTGGGTGGGGGGATGGGAGGGAAATGAGGAGTTAAGGTTGTGGGTTCAAGTCCCACCAAAGTCCCTGGGTTATGACTTGGGCCCCAAGCCAACAGAGGAAGGACGAGAGGCATAGATGACTCATGGCCATGTGTCCCCAACACAAGCTGGACGACTTTCCAGACCACAGTGGTTTGTCTGGGACTTTCTGGGTTTTAGCATGAAAGCTCCCACGTCCTGGGAAGCCCCTCTGTCCTGGGCAAACTGGCATGGTTGGTCACCTTATTCCAGATGTTCCAAGCAAGAGAGCTGCCCGGAGATGATGGGGATGGCCTGGGAGTCAGACAGATCAGGGTCTGGACTCTGTTGCCTCCATTGATCCTGTGAAACACAGGACCAGTGACCCTCCTAAACATCAGTCTGCTACTGCTGCTGTGAGCGTGCTGGGTCGTGTCTGACTCTTTGCGACCAAGTGACTTTAGCTGCCAGTCTCCTCTCTCCATGGGAGTCTCCAGGCAAGAAAACTGGAGTGGGTTGCCATATCCTTCTCCAGGGGATCTTCCCAACCTAGTGATCAAACCCACGTCTCTTGCATCTCCTGCATTGGCAGGTGAGTTCTTTACCAACTGCACCACCTGGGAAGCCCAGCACATCTGTTTCCCACCTGACGAATGGATGGGGGAAAAGTCAAGTCAAAGAATCAGTGGGGAAGTCAATGGAGTAATACATGGAAACGTAAGTGCCTGAATAGAGTGTGGTTCAGAAATAGCATTCATTTTTTAAGAAAATCAGAGGAAGGGACTTCCCTGGTTGTCCAGTGGCTAAGACTCTATACTCCTAAAGCAGGGGCCTGGGGTTCAATCCCTGGTCAGGGAACTAGATCCCACATACCACAGCTAAAAGATCCTGTGTGCTGCAACTAAGATCTGGTGGAGTTGAATAAATAAAGAAAGAAAATAAACATTACAAAAAAGAAAATCAGAGGAATGTTCACAAAGACCTGCACTGGGGTGGTGTTTGTTACGGCACTACGTGGTATGAAGAGACTGATACATTCTTATGCCCTTCAGTAGGGGACTGGCTGATGAGACAGGATTTATCTGGACAGTATGCATTCCTATGCAGCTCTGGGAAGAACATGGAGGTGATGTGAAACTGATACAGAATAAGCTCCAATTATAGAGCATTCAGTGAATATTCAGGAAGCAAAATGGTGTGTATAGAAGTCTATGTTTGTGTTAAAAAAAAAAGGAGGGTATGATTGCTCATCAAGGAAATGTACATCAAAACCACAATGAGACACCACTTCATATCCATCAGGATGAGTACTGCAAAGAAAAAAAAAAGAAACAGAAAAGAAATGTTGGTGAGGCTGTGGAGGAATTGGAACCCTCACGCATTGCTGGTGAGAATGTGAAATGGTGCAGCCGCTGTGAAAAATAGTATGGCAGTTTGAAATGTTAAACACAGAATGACTCTATGACTCAGCAATTCCAGTTCTAGGTGTATGTCCAGAAAGAACCCAAAACAGGGATTCAAACAAATCCATGTACGCGAATGTTCACAGCAGTACTGTTCACTAGGGCCAAAAGGTAAAACATCCCAAATGTCCATCGATAGATGAAAGGACCAACAAACTGCGGTTATATCCATACAGTGGAATATTTTTCAGCCATAAAAAGGAATGAAGTACTGGCACAGGCTACAGCATGGATGAACCACAAAAATACTATGCTAATTGAAAGAAGCCAAATCATAAAAGGCCACATACTGATAGGAAATGTCCAGAAGGAGTAAATCTATCTCAGGGTGGGGAAGATCCCTTGACGGAGAGCATGGCAACTCACTCAAGTATTCTTGCCTGGGAAATCCCACGGACAGAGGAGCCTGGTGGGCTACAGTCCATGGAGTCACAAAGAGTTGGACACCACTGAAGGGATGTACACAGCACATAGAGACAGAAAGCAGATGGGTGGTTACCAGGGACTGGGGGAGGGGAGAAATGGAGAATGACTGTTTCATGGGTACCGGTTTTGTTTGGAGTGATGAAAATGGTCAAAACTAGATAGTGGTGATAAGTGTGAATATGTGAAATGTCATGGGTGATAAATTTATGTTATGGATACTTTACCACACATACAAATAATGTCAGGAAGAGGATGTATACAAACTCATACATACACACAAACATATATCCTTGGAAATGTACATAATATCTCTGGAAGGAAAAGCTGATAACTGTGACTGTCCTAGGGAAGGGGGAGTCAGGGGGCCAGAAATCCAGGGGAGGAGATCTTTGGACCTGTTGGAACTTGTTTTATCATATGTGTGCGTTACTTTTAACAAGTAATAAAGTATTCAGGTGAATTTTGCAAGATGAAGAATGTCAGAAATTGAGGGGAAATACTGAGATGTTAAAAGATGGATCCCTTGTATGGGGTGAGGGGGTCGTATGCTCAGGCAGCAGTAAGAACACTGAATCACACATCCCTGTTGCAGCTCTGCCTTCACCACGGAGGACAAATGTTCTTTCAAATACCACGGGAGGAAGACAAGTTCTACAGAGAGAGTTGAATTCGTGGTTGGCTGGGAGACAGTAAAAAAAAAAAAAAAAAAAAAGACACAAGAGAAGAGCCTGAAGATGGGCAAAGACCTGGATTTTCTAAGAGGGAAAAATAATATGGAGTCTGGAATCCCCAGATGGGGTATGTCTGACAGCCAGAGTTCTTAGCAGAATTCTGGAACAGAGCTTTACACAGATGGCTCGTGACTATTTAGAAGAAAATATGATAATCACGAGAAGCTAACACAGGTTCACTAAGCTACCTTGTGTTGACTGATGTCAATTTCCTGTTTTCATGGGGAGACCACCCTGGAAGAACAGATGGCCCCTTAGGACCCCACCCTCCTAAAGGATCTGTTGAATAGTGGTTTCATTATCTTTATAGTGGGAATTGGTATCAAGGCCTTGATTGTCTACCTGTTTCTTCTGCATCTGCTTTATCTGACAATGCTATTCCTTTCCCACATGTTTTTAGGACACTTCCCTTAATGGTTGTTTGTCTATTTATAAGCTATTCAGACTTATTTGAAATTTATTTACTTACTTAAACCTGTGCTAGTCAAGAGTCTTTTGACTGCAAGGAAAAGAAATCAAATTCAAATAGCCTTAAGCAGAAATACTTTCAGGTATGGCTGGGTCCAGGTGCTTAAATTGGGAATCTGTATCCTGTCATATGTTGTGTCTGCGTCCCTTTGTATTGATTTCATTTTAAGGTTGGGGCTCTTCAAGTGGAGAAAAGATTGTGCCAACAGCTGTACAGTTACCTCTTATCACCGTGGCAACCTGAGCAGCAGGGGAGCACTTCTTGCCTGAAAGCTCCAGTTACTGGGCCAGCTTTGATTGGCCCAATCATTTCTTATACCCATTCCTGAAACAATCACCATGAGTCTGCCCAATTCAGCCATATCCTCTATCCAAATAACATTAGAGATTATTTCATTTAGTGGCGGGGAAAGAAAGTTTCCCTAAAGGAGATGCTATTATTGGGAAGGGAAGGAATGGATGCCTGTCAAGCAAAAACACAGCCTAATCAAATTATGATTAATTATGCAAATTTGTGCATGGTAGAAAGTCCTAACTGTCATCCCAAGGTCAAAATGAATCTGCTATTATCTCCCTGTGCTCCATGCCTTCATTAATACAGAGAGAGTTAACTAATTGATGGTACCCTGGCTTATGAAAACTAGATGGTGATTTGGGGGGATCTGTTTGTATTTGGGTCATACAGGTGAATTCATGCAAGGTCCTTCTGTCCAGAAGTGAAAGCTGTGCAGGAGAGGCAGAGGTGGGGTTACAAAAAGGCAGCTGCAGGCTGGGCAAGTAGGACTGAGAGCAGAGAGAGGGTGTCCAGGAAACACACAGTGTGAACTACAGTCATAGGCAGAAGCTGTCAACCTCTCCTCTTCTGCACACTCTGCTGGGTTTGACAAGTCTCCTGGGTGTGCTGTGGTCAGAGGTGGGACCTGTGACTTAATATCTTCCTGATTAAGACAGAGTAGAGCTTTAGATTTGGAATGGCAAGGAAATGTCATTCAAGTGCCAGCTGCAATTGTTTGCAAGCAACTGCCTTTGACGTTGTGTTCCAAGGAATTAAAGGCTTTACCTGGAATCAATGGACAAGGGCTCCAGGATCGATTAGCAATGCCTGTCCTGGGAGCAGAACGTGCAGGGATAGTAGGCTCGCCTCAAGTTTGCTGAGACTGGGTTGGGTCTTCCCAAGGCTGTTCCAAAGAAAGGGATGTCGAGAGGTCATCCCAGCAAGTGAAGACAGATTTACTTCCACTGAATGCTAAATGAAATAATCTCTAAGCAAATAACACGCTCTATGCACCGTCTGTTCTCCTAAGCCTCTTTTCTTAGCCTGCGTTATCAACAACAGGTGTTTGCTGTTCATTCGACTCCAACCACCAAAAATAGGCATACAATAACGACAGAATAAGACAGCTTCTAAGACTTCAGTCATTCCTGAAAACCTTCACATGTGCATAAATCAGTGTACCATTGACTCTATTGTCTAGCTAATATTTTTCTTTGAAGTGCTTTACCTTTCTAGAACTTTTTATCAAAGTATATTAGGCATACAGAAAAGTCATGGGGTTTTTTGTTTGTTTTGTTTCATTTTGTTTTATTCACCACACAGCATGTGGTATCCTAATTCCCTGACCTGGGATCAAACCCATGCTACCTGCGTTGGAAGTGTGAGTCTTAACCACGGACCACCAGGGGAGTCCACAGTCATAGGTCTTAAATGTGCAGCCTGAAGAATTTTCATAAAATGAACACATTGGTGTAAACCAGCACTCATTTCAGGAAAACCACCTTCCTAAGCTCCCCCATGACTCCTGCTGCCCAGACCTCTTTTCAGTCCCATGGGCGACCACTACCCTGTCCTGACTTTTAAACTACAGATTAATTTTGCTTCAGTTGGAAGTTTAAATCAATAGAATCTTAGGTTTGACTTCTTTGTGTGTGGTTTCATCCATGTTGTCTTGTGTAATTGTGGTGTTGCCTACCATGGGGTAAATATACCACAATTTATGTATCCATTCTAGGTTGATGGGTGTTGGGGAGAGTTTTTATTCTGGGGTGTAATAAATAAACCTGGTATAAACATCCTTGTGCGTGTGTTTTTATGAACAAATGGACACTTTTCTATATGTATGCATGTGAACTCAGTCACTCAGTCGTGTCTGACTCTTTGTGACCCCATGGACTGTAGCCTACCAGGCTCCTCTCTCCATGGGATTTCCCAGGCAAGAATACTGGAGTGAGTTGCCATTTGCTTCTCCAGGGGATCTTCCGGACTTGACCCAGAGATGGAACCCAGGTCTCCTGTGTCTGCCTGCTTTGGCAGGCAGATTCTTTACCACTGTACCACCTGGGAAGCCCAAAGGGTGTATACCTGGGCTAGAAAGTGTTGGGGTCATAAGTTGGTGTGTGTTCAGATTTAGTAGATAGAGTTTGCAAAGTGTTTGAACCATTTTACACTCCCACCCAAGTATATGAAAATTTGGTTAAACTTTGTTTTTTTTTAATTTATTTATTTTTAACTTATGTGTAATTATCTCAAAGGTCAGAATGGTGGAATATAAACTTATTTATTTGGTTGCTTGGCTTGCAGGATCTTAGTTTCCCAACCAGAGATCAAACCCATGTCCTCAACAGTGAACACTCAGTCCCAACCACTGGGCTGCCAGGGAATTCCCTAGATAGTGATTTAAAAAATTTTTTTATTTATTTATTTGATTGCATCAGATTTTTGTCGAGTCATGCAGGATCTTACACAGATGCACACGGACTGTTTAGTTGTGGTGTGCTGGCTCAGTAGTTGTGACTTTTCGGGCTTATTTGTTCTGTGACATTTAGGATCTTAGTGCCCTGACCGAGGATTGAACCCATGTCCCCCGTATTG
Organism: Cervus elaphus; assembly: GCF_910594005.1. Lineage (NCBI taxonomy): Eukaryota > Metazoa > Chordata > Mammalia > Artiodactyla > Cervidae > Cervus > Cervus elaphus. The sequence goes on along the minus strand of NC_057819.1, from coordinate 21,323,600 downwards.
CCGGGTGGACTCTAAACCACTGGACCACCAGGGAAGTCCCAAAACTTGTTTTTAAAAGGCAACGGTATAGCTATCACAAAAGAAAAATCAGAATCATTTGCCACAAACAAAAAGGTAATAATAATTACTGTAAACACTGGTAACTATTAAAATGGGTCACCTAAAATCTGTTAAAAATTTCATCACCTAAAGTCACCACACTGCCATCAAGCAGTACAGATGTCACACTTCTGGAAAGACTAGTGGAGGCAGTAATGCTGGTTCTTACCCAGCAGGAGGAACCCTGATTTTATGTGGCTTCTCCACCAGCTGGAAGACCCCAGGGACAGCTGAGCCCTACCCCTAGCTCCAGAGAAGGATCTGACTGGTGTGAGAGTGAGCCATTCCGCCTTGTGTGGGGTAGTTCAGGAATGGGGATGTGACCCAATGCTGGCCGATAAGGTGTTTAAAACTCTGCATGGGGCACACTGACTGTCTGTCTGCAGGCTGGATCTCAGGGCCTGTCAGACCTGGGTTCGGCTCCTGCTTTTCTGCTTCTGCTCTTGGTAACCTGAGCCAGGGTGCTCTGAGTCTCTGGGCTTCACTTGTCAGTGGTGGCTGATGAGGTTTAGAGAAGTCCTGTGTGCCAAACACTTAGCCAGTCCCCTGATCTTAGTGAGTACCTCTCAAATTATCGTTGGTTCTGGGAAGAGGGTTCACATGGGTCCTTTCCCCACCGGCTTCTAGGATGGGGTCTCGAAATGCAATCATCTTGAGCAGCTTTTCATTTTAATTTGGAGAGAAACTAGAAAAAACATCTGCAGTCAGGGCAATGGAATAAGAATTGATGTTCTGGGCCCCACCCTAAGAAGTAGGCTGAAGGGAAAGTAATAGTAGCTGAGCTTTGCAGGCATTGACTCATTTTATTGTCCTAACAATCCTGTGAACTAGGTTATCCATTTTACAGATGAGAAAATTGAGGCTCAGAGAGTTCCTCAGAGAGAACATGGCAAAGACAAGATTTGAACCCAGGCCACTGGATGGCTAAGTAATTATCCCTTTGCTGCTGTGAGAGTCCTGGTTTTATTTAAAGACCCATGCCTCTCCATGTGGCACAGGAAACTGTGACCCACCCACAGCTCTGAAGAAAATCCAAATTGGTCTCAGACAATTTATCTGATCCCATTTCCCTTGCCAGAGATTGGTTAAATCATGGGCATGGGACCCAGTTATAGCTAACGATACGTGAACTAAAGGCTGCAGTGGGCTTTGGGGAAAGGTTTCTTGTTCTCCATGCACTGGCTATTGTGTCTGGATGTGTTAGCTGGAGCACTGGCAGCCATTTTGTGATCAGGAAGGAATTTGAGATGAGAACAAAGTTGAGGATGAGAAACAAAAAACATGGAAAGAAACTGGGGGTCCATAACAATGGCACTTAATGAATCAAACTCAGAACTACTTCCTCTTCTTGATTTCTTTTCTTTTTTTTTTTAGTGTTTTTTTTTTCCATTTATTTTTATTAGTTGGAGGCTAATTAGTTTACAATATTGTAGTGGTTTTTGTCATACATTGACATGAATCAGCCATGGATTTACATGTATTCCTCATCCCGATCCCCCCTCCCACCTTCCTCCCCCCCCGCCCCGCTCCATCCCTCTGGGTCTTCCCAGTGCACCAGGCCCGAGCACTTGTCTCATGCATCCAGCCTGGGCTGGTGATCTGTTTCACCCTTGATAATATACATGTTTCGATGTTGTTCTCTCAAAACATCCCACCCTCGCCTTCTCCCACAGAGTCCAAAAGTCTGTTCTGTACATCTGTGTCTCTTCTTCTGTTTTGCATATAGGGTTATTGTTACCATCTTTCTAAATTCCATATATATGTGTTAGTATACTGTATTGGTCTTTATTTTTCTGGCTTACTTCACTCTGTATAACAGGCTCCAGTTTCATCCATCTCATTAGAACTGATTCAAATGAATTCTTTTTAATGGCTGAGTAATAGTCCATGGTGTATATGTACCACAGCTTCCTTATCCATTCGTCTGCTGATGGGCATCTAGGTTGCTTCCATGTCCTGGCTATTATAAACAGTGCTGCGATGAACATTGGGGTGCACGTGTCTCTTTCAGATCTGGTTTCCTCGGTGTGTATGCCCAGAAGTGGGATTGCTGGGTCATATGGCAGTTCTATTTCCAGTTTTTTAAGAAATCTCCACACTGTTCTCCATAGAGGCTGTACTAGTTTGCATTCCCACCAACAGTGTAAGAGGGTTCCCTTTTCTCCACACCCTCTCCAGCATTTATTGCTTGTAGACTTTTGGATAGCAGCCATCCTGACTGGCGTGTAATGGTACCTCATTGTGGTTTTGATTTGCATTTCTCTGATAATGAGTGATGTTGAGCATCTTTTCATGTGTTTGTTAGTCATCTGTATGTCTTCTTTGGAGAAATGTCTGTTTAGTTCTTTGGCCCATTTTTTGATTGGGTCATTTATTTTTCTGGAATGGAGCTGCAGGAGTTGAGATTAATCCTTTGTCTGTTGCTTCGTTTACTATTATTTTCTCCCATTCTGAGGGCTGTCTTTTCACCTTGCTTATAGTTTCCTTTGTTGTGCAAAAGCTTTTAAGTTTCATTAGGTCCCATTTGTTTATTTTTGCTTTTATTTCCAATATTCTGGGAGGTGGGTCATAGAGGATCCTGCTGTGATTTATGTCGGAGTGTGTTTTGCCTATGTTCTCCTCTAGGAGTTTTATAGTTTCTGGTCTTACATTTAGATCTTTAATCCATTTTGAGTTTATTTTTGTGTATGGTGTTAGAAAGTGTTCTAGTTTCATTCTTTTACAAGTGGTTGACCAATTTTCCCAGCACCACTTGTTAAAGAGATTGTCTTTTTTCCATTGTATATCCTTGCCTCCTTTGTTGAAGATAAGGTGTCCATAGGTTCGTGGATTTATCTCTGGGCTTTCTATTCTGTTCCATTGATCTATATTTCTGTCTTTGTGCCAGTACCATACTGTCTTGATGACTATGGCTTTGTAGTATAGGCTGCTCTTCCTGATTTCTTGCACTGTGAAATAACAAATGATCTCGTTGTTCAAGATGATTTGTGCTAGGATTTGTTAATTAGTGATAATGCATGTGAGCTCAGTCACGTCTGACTCTTTGCAACCCTATGGATTGTAGCTCGCCAGGCTTCTCTGTCCATGGGATTCTCCAGGCAAGAATACTGGAAGGGGCTGCCATTTTCTCCTTTAGGGGATCTTCCCAACCCAGGGATCAAACCCAAGTCTCCTGAATCTCCTTGCACTGGCAGACAGATTCTTTACCACTGAGCCACGTGGGAAGCCTGGGATTTGTTACTTGGCTGTAATGGATATAACTGAATGACGGTCAGTTTCTTACAGACAGAAATGTTCTCCTGTCTTGATTACTGCTTTATCATCAGTACCTGGAACAAAATAGGTGCTCAATTAATATTTGCTGACTAATTGGTGAAGCAGAGTGTCTGGAGCATCCAAATGCTGGTTCAAATAGTAAACACAGCAAAAGTCAGCATCCTGAAAGCGTGATGACTGTAGGCTCTGCTGTCTGACAGACCTGGTTCAAGGCCAGTGCTCTACTCTTAAGCCGTGTGATCTTGGGCTGATGATCACACCTTTGCTTTCTTGTGCATAAGATGGAAGTGATAGGCAGAATAATGACCTCCTCAAGGATGTCCACATCCTAATCCGTGGAACCTGTGAATATGTGACTTTACATGACAAAGGGACTTCACCTGTGATTCAGTTAAGGACCCTGAGAGGGAGAGATCATCTTGGATTATCCAGGTGGCCCCGTGTAATCACAAGGACTCCTGTAAGAGAGAGGTGGTAGGGTGAGGGTCAGTGAAGCAGATGTGATGGAGAAGCAGAGGTTGGAGTGATGCAGGATCATCAATTTCTAAAAGCTGCTAAAGGCAGGGAAACAGATTCTTCTCAAAGCCTCCAACCTTGCAGACACCTTGATTTTGTAACTCTCTGTAAGACTCATTTTTGGACTTTTGATGTCCAGAAGGATAAAGTAATAAGTTTATGTTGTTTCAAGCCCCTAAGTTGGTGGCAATTCATTATAGCAGCGACAAGGAGATTTATACCAAGTAGCTGATAATTGCTTTTACCTCCAAGGATCCTTGCACAGATTCAGGAAGTTCAAGAGTAAACTTGCAATCAGCTCTAGCCATTATTAACCAGTCCCAGCAGTAGTCATGCCTCTGACAGGAAGTCAATCCTGATTCCTCCAGCTCACACCCACCTCTTCTCTTCTTGATAACCAATAATAATGCTTGACATTTCTGTGGTTCTAACACTATGCTAAAAGCCTTTATATCAGTATCTCATTTAATTCTCAGTTCCAAGAGGAAAGGGCTTTTCACTCCAACAGGAAAGGGCTTGTATGATACCCGTTTCACAGAGAAAGAAACTAAGGCATGCAGAAGATAAGAAGGAGCATGAGATGGAATGGGAGGAGGCTTGATCCACCTACATTGCACACCCTTCACCAGCTTGACTTAGACACTGATGGCCTTGAGAACAAGATGGGCCTTGTAGCCTTGGTGTAAGCCTTTCCATAAATAACTTCAAAGGAATTGCAGGGAGCATAAACTGAAATTTTTTCTCCACGCAGCTGCCAAAGCAAACTGTTTTACAGGTACAAAGGGGCTCCACTCCCTTCACCTGGCCCAGACTTGTCTCTGCACCCAGCCTTGCAGGTCTCCTCTCTGCACTGGGATGCTGGGGGTGGGGGGATGGGTGGTTTACATCCTGCCTGCTGAACCTCCCAGACATCTGTTTCCTCCTCTCCACTTCGCTGCCCCTGACCTGACACATCATTTCTCACTGCAAGGCCTCCCACCTCGTGCTGCTCAAAGGGAGAGCTGTTCTGAAACCTGACCCAGACCTGACCACAGTCCCACTGAAAACCCTCCTGGGTCTCCCCAGTGCTTACAGGGGGAAGTCTGGACTCCTTGTGTGGCCATTCGGATTTGCCAAGGCCATTCAGATTTGCCAGGCTCATCCAGTCTACCTCAGGACCTTTGCACTTGCTGTTTTCTCTGCCTGAAATGCCTTTTCCAGGGATATCCTTGTGGCTGGCCCTCTCCCTTCACTCAAAGGGGCCTTCCCAGGGACTTACTTCCCTGATGGTCCAGGGGCTGAGATTTCATGCTCCCAGTGCAGGGGCCCATGTTCAACCCCTGGTCAGAGAACTAGACCCCACATGCACAACTAAGAGTTTGCACACCACAACTCAAGATCCTGCATCCTGAAACTAAGAGGTTCCGCATGCCACAACTAAAGAATCGCATGCTGCAATGAAGATCGAAGATCCCACGTGCCACAATTAAGACCCAGTGCAGCCAAATACATTTTTTAAATATTTAGAAATAAATATTAAATAAATACTAAATTTTATTAAATTAAATGTTAAAATGTATTTAATTAAATAAATATTAACTAAACATTGAAAAAAGAGGTCTTCCCTGACCTCCCTGTATCACCTTCTGCTTTATTCTTCTTCCTTCAATACTAGCTGGCATTACAACATGCCATTATATATATTTTAAAATAATTTTATTTATTCATTTTTGCCTGTGTTGGATCTTCGTGCTTGGGCTGGGTCTCTGTTGCTGTGTGGGCTTTTTTCCAGTGGTGGTGAGCTGGGGCTACTCTCTAGTTGCGGTGTGCGGGCTTCTCGGGTTGCGCTGGCTTCTCTTGTTGTGGAGCATGGGCTCTAGGGCTCACAGGCTTCAGTAGCTGTTATACGTGGGCTTAGTAGTTGCCGCTCTCAGGCTCTAGAGTAGCTGATCTGCGGCATGTGGGATCCTCCCAGTTCAGGGATCGAACCCATGCCTCCCGCACTGGCAGAACTTGCCATCGTATAGGGATTTGTTTCTTTGTCTGATGCCGCTCACCAGAAAATAGTCCCTGTGAAATTAGGAAGTGTGTCTCAGGTCCCTAGGTGATAAACATGAGGAGGAAACTTAAGCAGGAGAGGAGGACTGGGAGCTTTGGAGGGGGGCTTGTTTTTAAAAAAAAGGGCTTCCCTGGTGGCTCAGCCGGTAAAGAATCCGTCTGCAATGCAGGAGAACTGGGTTTGATCCCTGGGTCAGGAAGATCCCCTGGAGAAGGGAATGGCAACCCACTCCAGTATTCTTGCCTGGAGAATCCCATGGACAGAGGCAGGCTACAACCCACAGGGTTGCAAAGAGTTGGACATGACTGAAGTGACTTAGCATGCCCAAGGAAGATAACATTTTATCAAAGACATGTAAAAGATGAGACATCAAGTCATGGCCATCTGGGGAAAAGCATTCCAAGTAGAGGGAACGGTCAGTGCAAAGGTCCTGAGGCAGCATCATGGACGTGTTTGAGGAGGCCAGTGCGGTGGAGCAGAGTTTGAGAGGGGGAGACTCACCAGGATGGGCTTCCCAGGCTCTTTCCCTCCCCTGCTGCTGTCCCTCTTGCTTTTCTTGCCTCTTCAACATTGTCTAGTAAAATGGATTGTTCTGGCATGGCAGGTGCAATGACAATGATGATTCCTACCCACCAGATTCTGGGTAATGTTCTAATGAACAGGGGACCATGGTGCGGACAGTGAGCAGCCATATTTTTGGGTATGGGGATATCAATCCTGCACCCCCATTCCATCACTGGTATGAATGTCTCCTGTAAATAGTGGGAACTACAGTCAAAGCAAGGAGCCAACTGGGTCTTGTGGGACGGTACAAGGAAGGCTCCAGAGTCAGATGGAGCTGGGCTTAAATGTGAATTGCTTCCCATTGATGACTTTGGGCTGGTGATTTACCACTCTGAACCTTAGTTTCCTCAGCTGTGCCTTAGTTTTCTCATCTGTATAGTGGGAATGGTAGCAGTCCCAATCTTACCAGGTTCTTGGGAGGCTCAGTGAAATACCGTGAACAGTTGATGCTTATAACACTATGTACCAGACACTGCCTGATCTATGCACATTAATTTGTTTAATTCTCACAGTCATCCTGGGAGGGAGGGTCTGTTACTGTTCCCCATCTTACAGATTAGGAAGCAAGTTGAATCACTCGCCCATGATTACTGTTCTGAGAGCATGTTCTTAAGTCCGATTTGTTTGTAAGTCCGACAAAGTTAGCCTAGGTACCCGACTAACACAATCAGTTGTAGACAATGTACTGTAATAGGTTTCTAATACTTTTCACACAAAGAATAGGTACATAAAAAACAAACACAAAAAATAAAGAGAACAGAGGGGTGGGATGGGGTGGGGGGTGGGAGGTGGGAGGGAAGTTGAAGAGGGAGGGGACATATGTATACCTATGGCTGAATCATGTTGTTGTAGGGCAGAAATCAACACAATATTGTAAAGCAATTATCCTTCAATTAAAAATAAATAATTTTTTTTAAAAAGAAAAATAGTCTTAAAATTATTTATTTATTTTTCGCTGTGCTGGGCTTTTGTTGCTGTATGTGGGCTTTCTTTAGTTTTGATAAGTGGGGGCTACTCTCTTTTGTGGTGGGAATCAGTAGTTATGCAACTGGGGCTTGGTTGCTCCACAGCATTTGGGATCTTCCCGGACTAGGGATCGAACCGGTGTCTTCTGCATTGGCAGACAGATTCTTAACCTCTGGACCAGCAGAGAAGTCTAGCATTTTTAAGCTTACAGCACAGGACCTTGAAAAGTACGGCAGTACAACAGCTGGTACACACATTTGCATCTTTGAAAGTTCAAAACCTGAAGGCTCGTATGTAGGGGACTTACTGTATTCCTTCTTCCTTTGCTTGTTTGTTTTCTGAGTCCCTAAATCTTGCACAGAAGTCAGGGTGGTGAGCTGCCTATGTCGTTGAGGCAGAGCTTCCAGACAGGACACTCAGAGACACGCGGCAGAGCTGGGCTGCCAGGGAGCTCTGTCCCCTGTCCCAGGCAGGAAGCCGCCCTCTGAGTGAGGTGCTGCCCCCAGATGCCACTTCCAGAACCTGCGCCCCTGCTGCAGTGCACCCAGCTCAGTGGCCAGACCCTCTCTGTACCCCATGAACTCTGTTCTGAATTCTAATGCTACCTACGGATTGCCGGAACCAGGACCCACACAGAACCCTCACTGCAAGGGAGTCTGGGAAGCATGTGCGTGCGTGCATGCTAAGCCACTTCAGTTATGTCCAACTCTTTGCCGCCCTGTGGACTATAGCCTGCTAAGCTCCTCTGACCATGGGATTCTTCAGGCAAAAATACTGGAGTAGGTTGCTATGCCCTCCTCCAGAGGATCTTCTGGACCCAGGGATTGAACCCACTTCTCTTGCATCTTCTGCATTGGCAGTTGGGTTCTTTACCACTAGCATTGCCTGAGAAGCCCCTGGAAAGCATACTTGTTGGCTTATGCCATCCAGAAGACATGCCAGGAGGAGGGAGGGATGAACACTGCCCTGCTAGGAAGCTCTATGTGAGCTGGATCCTGGGCCCAGTCTATTAAATGTTTGTTGAGTGACTTAATGAGGTGTAAGAGTTGGAAGCTGAACCCAGAGTTGTCTGATTCAAAGCTGTGGATCCTTTCCATCTCAACCTGCTCTAGCCTGTTACATGGACCGCCCCCCGGGATTGCAGAACTCTGTACCCTTTGCACAAACAGTGCTGGGCCTTCAGTGCTGGGCCCTCCTGAGGGTGCTGAGAGGCCTGGAGGGCCTTTCTCAGTCAGCTGAACCCATCACATTGATATTTTTAAAATGAGAATTATTATTCATTTTGTTGGGTAAAAGCCAGAGGGGACACAGGAGGGACACACAAGATTGTGAGCCTCGCCAGCTGTGGACAGGCCTCTGGGTTCTGATCTTGCTTTGACCAGGGGCCTGTGCTCTGGGCCCATACGTGGGGCTGTTCAGGCCAGGGCTGCGCTGAGAACCACGTGTGGTAACCACTGCAATGTAGATTCTTATACTGTCCGGACATCCGTGTCGTCGCCACCCTGGGAAGGCTGGGGCTTTTGCTTGGCTTCCCAGGCCCAACCAGGAGGTCAGGCCACCCAGGGGCTAATTCCTAACATTCTCTGGGAGGCTGAAAAACAGCAAATGTGGTGCAAAGATGCCGGAAAGGAGACCTCCTTGAATCTCAAGAAAAAAAAATCCAGAAGCGCAAGCGGGGATGTCCAAAACCAGATGTCCAAACTAAAAAAAAAAAAAGAAAAGAAAGGAAAAAAAAAAAAGAAAAGAAAGAACTTTCATTATGCAACTTTAAACAGTCCACAGGGGATGTGGTCAAAGCAAATGCCCCCCCATCCCCCACCTCCGCCTCTGAACCCCAATTCCCAGGCATCCCTCCTCCACCCAGAAGCAACTCCTGGTATCAGTCTCTCATGTGTCCTGTTAACCACTCCAAGCTCCTAGGACATCCCTTCATCCTCACTGCCCACTCGTTCATTCTTCTACTGGCCTCACTCTTGTTCTTTAAATATTGCGGGCACATTCCCACCCTAGGGCCTCTGCACTCCTGCTTTTACCCAGATACTGCATGCATGGTTCCCTCCCTCACATCTATGGTGTCTTCCTTTCCTGATTTACTTTTTCTCAGAGCACGGACCACCTGTCAATACAGCATATGATACATTTGTTTAGTTTTTCTTATGCATCTGCACCTTCAGAATGTCAGCTTCAGGAGGGCAGGGACTTTGCCTGTCTTGGTCACTTTGCCAAATTCCCTGAGCCCAGCTAACATGGTGCCCAAAACAGAGTAGGTACTCCAAAGTTTATAAATACCCTTCTGGAAGTAGCCACGCACAGATGAGCATGTGGCTGCACCGTTGATTCCCCTTGCTCTTCTGTGCACAAAAGGGACCCCACTGCACGCCCAGGTCTGCACCTGCTTTTGTGCTAAACAATGTATCTTGGAGTTCTGCCCCCATCAGAATGTACAGCCTGTTCTGTGCTCCTCCACGGCTGCCGACTGTTCCATTGGAAGAATGCCCAGGCTCCACACGGCCTGCCCCACTGACGTCCACTCAGGCAGCTCGCCCTGGGGCCGCCGTGAGCAAGGCTGGGGGGAACTTCGTCCTCCTTGGATGTCTCTGTTCTTACCCCACTGGCTCCTGAGAGCAAAGATGCAAGCAGATGGGCGGCAAACACCCCAGAAATGCAGCCCTGGGAGAAAGGGAGTTGTTTATCTTCAGAGGTAATCAGGCCTATCAGACAGGGGCTTGATCTCATTCCCTGCTTCCTTCTTTCTGAAATGCACACAGTGTCATAAATAAAAGCGCAGACATCAGAGGAAGCCGGGGGTGACACGGCAGTTTCTTGCAGGGAAGGCGGGGGAGGGTGGCTGGGGGCCCTGGGTGACATTCTCAGTGATATTTTTGTCAGACTGCGAGATTGGAGAGGAACTCTGGACTCCCCTGTGCAGGAGAGGATGGGGATTTGGGGAAATGTGCTCCCTTCCAAAATCCTCTGTGTCCTGAAATTTAACTTTCCTATGAGCACCAGGGCATTTTTCCTTCCCTTTAAAGGGCTCTTAGCACACAGGCGGTGACATAACTTTGTATTTTGAATGTCAACTCCCTGCCTGATGCCAGTTCCTGAGGGTTCAGCTTGATCTCCTTTACTCTTCCCTCTCACAGTGCCTGGCATACAGGAAGCGCTTACTAAAATACACGTTGAGGGACTTCCCTGGTGGACCACTGGCTAAGACTCCGAGCTCCCAATGCAGGGGGCCTTAGTTCGATCCCTGGTCAGGGAACTAAGATCCTGCAAGCTGCAACCAAGATCCACTGTAGTCAAATAAATAAGTACATACTTAAAATAAAATACATCCTGAATAACCAAAACTGGGATGCATGCATTGAAACCAGGCTTTCCCTCCTCCTACCCACACCGGCTCACTGGGAAAGACTCTGATGCTGGGAAAGATTGAAGGCAAAAAGAGAAGGGGGCGGCAGAGGATGAGATGGTTAGATAGCATCACCGACTCGATGGACATGAGTTTGAGCAAACTCCGGAGATAGTGGAGGACAGAGGAGCCTGGCGGGCTACAGTCCATGGGGTCACGAAGAGTCGGACATGACTTAGCAACTCAACAACCACCCACACTTAGGGAAGAGGGTCTCCTGTTACCTTAGGAAGCGTCTATTTCCTGCCCCTACTTGGCCCCTCAACTTGGGGTAGAAAGCGCGGGTCACTGAGTAGAAAACCGGCCCGGGGAGTTAAGGTTTTGCCGGGGTCACAAACAAGCTGCCCCTGCAGACTCTGGCCCACCCAGGCATTTGGTATTTGGCTTGGCCGTGCTTATGCTTTAACCAAGGTGACTCTGAGTGCCTTAGGACAGGCGTGGGGGTGTGCCCGAAGGCCCCACCCACACCATTACTCACCTCTCCTCCAGTCACAAGCCTGCTGCTCTTGCCAGGCCCTTCGGGCTTTTACATTTGCCCTCTCCCTTTTATTTATCATTATTATTTTTTCTTTGGCAGTGCTGTACAGCTTGTGGGATGTTAGTTCCCTGACCAGGGATCGAACCCAGGACCAGCACAGCAGTGAATGTACTGAGCCCCAACCACTGGACCACTAGGGAATTCCCACCCTCCCCATTTTGTGTGTGTGTTAATCGCTCAGTTGTGTCCTACTCTTTGCGATGCCATGGACTGTAGCCTGCTAGGCTCCTCTGTCCATGGAATTCTCCAGGCAAGACTACTGCATTTTAAGGCACAACAAAAGTATGAAAAGGGTGTGTAAGATCTCCTATGTGTATGCTGTTCTGATGTGCATAGGAGTCTTGCCCCTGTGATGCTCATCCAGGCATCTTTCGTGTTGTCACTGACAGAGGTCCCGAGAATGAGGGGTTTCCTTCGTGGGTGCTCAGATGGCCAGTCTGGGGAGCTTTTGGGGCCACTGGAGTCAAGGAGGCTTAGGGCTGGGAATTCCCTGGTGGTCCAGTGGTTAGGACCCAGTACTTTTACTGCTGGGGGCAAGGGTTCAATCCCTGGTCAGGGAAATAAGATCTTGCAAGCTGTAAGTTGCGGCCAAAAATAAAATAAAAGCAATAGAAACTTGAAGGGAAAAAAAAAAAAGCGGCTCAAGGCACCATGCCCTGAAGCCTTCAATCTGACCCTCTAAATGCCTGGTTTCCCCAGGCTTGCCCAGGGCGGGCATATTTTCAGGGCAGACCCACTTGGAGTGGCTGGAAGTTGGATCCGACACTGCGGCTGCCTATATGGACTCAGTGACCCTGAATGGGATATCTTTAGGTGTCAGGCCCTGGGTCCTGTTCAGGGAGGCCCCTTAACCAACCCACCCTCCACCCCCCACCCTCCACCTAGAGGATGAGATAGACAGAGGGAAGGAAAGATTCAACTCTGAAATATCCCAGAGGAGTGAGTATTAGAAAACAGGCCAGTCATGCCCAATTGCGTCTAGATTCTCCAGGGCCAAGTCTGACACCCAGCCATTTTCCTCTGGGTTGTAATTCATTTATTCATTCATTCCTTCATTCTCAGTACACTTTAACTTAGCGCCTATTATGTGCTGGGGGTACTGCAGTGAGTAGACAGATGAGGTCTCCGCTCTCATGGAGCGAACACTCTGATGACAAGACAATATTTAAGTGACATGTCCAGGATAATTTTAGGTGGTGAAAAAAGATGAGGAAAAGGAATAGGGGGGTAGGTTTGTGAGTGCCTCGGGAGTTTTAGATTGAGGGTCAGTGAGGGCCTCTCTAGGGAGGCAGTATTAACCTGGAACTCAAAGTTAGATTCCTGTGTCAGGCAGAGGGAAAAGTGAGTGCGAAGGTCCTGAGGCAGGGGTGAGCTGAATAGTTTGCCAGGTATTTAGGAGGGAAATGTTGAAGGATTGGGAAGGCAACAGCAGGATCCAAGCCTAAGGCAGAATTTGGTTCCTTAGGAGCCAGAGCTCCCTCGATGCATGTAACATTCCTTCTTCACCTGTTCTGATCTGGCCCGGGTCACTTAAGGGATGTCCTTATAATGTCCTCCAGTGACTGTCTAACTCAGTCTCAGTCCCCCCAACCCATGAAATGGGTATATGGAAAGTCTTTCCCTCATGAAGGCTTAATGAACTTTTTGGGAAGCTCTTATTCCCAAGGGGTGTAGGGGCCCTCCAGAGAGACTGTTTGGACTCCAGAGTGTTTGAGGGTTTTTCAAAGCTGCTATTCTTGTTAGTTACAAGTGGATCCCTGGGGCTGCCCCTCAGAGTGCAGTGGTGAAACATACAGAACACAGAGTAGCAATCAGGGCACAGGATGAAATCTGTGGGGAGCCTGATGTAGAGATCTCTTCCAGCTCATCCCTCCAGAGCCTGGGCTCAGAACACCCATCTGGAATCGCTAGCTGAGTGAGCCCAGCTAGTTCTTTAGGTTCTCAATCTCTTAGGGCCTCAGTTTCCCCATCTGCATCGTGGGACCCATCTCAGGAGCCCCCGACCCCCCATCTGAGGATTTCTGGGGGGAGTTCATGAACTCTGAGAACAAGCAGTTGTGTTGCTCCCTGTTGTCCATTGAGGATGGGATTAATAATCATGAGAGACAGGAGTGGGCAAGGAAGAGGCCAGGTCCTCTGCAGAAAAATGCTGCCCCTTCTAGGGGTCTGGGCGTTTCCACCTGTAACTTGGTAGGTCCAGAGGGTAGAGGATGGTTGAGTCTCTGCTTGACTCTTTGAGGGGTTTCCAAGTGACACCTTCCACCTCAGGACATTACAAAGCTGACAGTCCCCCTGCCTGCCTGACCTCTTATTCCCCCAGATTCAGTCAAAGCCCAATGGCAACACTTGGGAGGCAGAAGCTGGGAGAAGGAACCCCTGAATTTACCCCCAGCAACCCCCTCCCCACCCTTCGGTGCCAAACCCCAGAACCAAATCTCATTGAAATGCAAATCCCAGAGAGTGTTCCCAGGTGACACGTGGGTGGGGATTTCCGAGTCTGCCTGGTGGGGTGGGACGGCCCCCCCCAGTTCCTCCCCTTCATCCCCTCCTCCAGGCCCCTCTGAAGGGCTAGTCCTTCCTTCCCTAGGTCTGGCTCTTGGCCTGTGGATTCCCATGGTCTGGCTGGGCACCTCTGGAGCTGGTGGGGCCAGGGTGGGAAAGGAGGAGACATTCATTGACCTGAGACCCCCTACTTCTGTTCCATCCCTCAGCCCCTCCAGACACTTCCCTTTTCCCAGATTTTGTCAGTCTCAGGTGCTTCCCACCGCACCCTCCCCAGGAAAAAAAAAAAGAGCCCGAGCAGCGTGAGGGGGCCAAGAGGGGCACGTTGCTACTACGGAGGCCGAGAACCCCTGCAGGCACGCTGGAGGCGGAGGCCCGCCCTGCCCCTGGAAACCGCATGGCCGCCTCCCCACCGCAGCCATTCCCCACTCCCCCTGGGGGTTCTCAGATGTTGGCAGATGGCAGAACTGAATCTGCTGAGACGTCGCTCCAAAAAAGGAAAGTTGAACCGAAAAAAAAAAAAAAAAAAAAAAAAAATTCAAACTCTCTTACATCTTAGGGGAAAGCAGAGGAGGAGGGAGGGTCCCGGTCTGGGGCTCCCGGTGCCCTCTGCTGTTTAAAAAGATCTCCCTGGCTTTGAGAAAGCAGCCCGGGAGGGGCAGGAGGGGGTAAATGAGGACACACCGGTTGTCAGGGCTGCCCGTGGGGGTTCCTGTTGGAGCGGTGAGCGCTTGCGTGTGCGCGGGCGAATGTCCACATGTGGGCTCGTCCCTGACCCTGCCCGCTCATGCCCGCCACACACTTGCAGCATCGTGTGTCTGCGTTTGTGTCCCTTGAAAGTCCCGAACTGGGAGTTCTTGCAATACATTGCGTCCCTAACTGGGAAAGATCAGGGAACACATAGAAATCCTCGCCCTCTAGAAACGGACATTAGTGTGTGTGTGTGTGTGTGTTCGCCCGCGTGCGTGAACTCCTGTCTGTGTCGGCGTTTGTTTATCTGCGGGTGACCTTATGTCTTAGGAGTCTGCGTCCCAGGCTGCGCTCACGTCTGCGGGGCGGGGGTGGGGGGTGGAGGGTGGTTGCGCGTTTCCCCGCGTGCCCACCTGGGTTAGCTCTCCTCTCTGCGGCCCAGTGTGTGAAGGTCCACTGGTGAGAGTCTTGCGCCCTGCTGTGTGCCAGACCCCCCAGAGCGAGCTCCACCGCGTGTGTCCCCTCGCATCTGTGTGGGTCCCTTAAAGGTCCTGTGTGTGGCCCTCCTCGTACGCCCCCTGCCCATCCACTGGTCACTCCAGAGTTAGACTGATAATTTAATAGCTGAAACGCGATGCTACTTCGAGTGAAGTATCTGGGGCTGGGGAAGAGGAGGGCGCACGGCCCACAGGAGGAGGAGGGGGCGGGATGGGGAGGCGCTTTCCCCCTCCTTCCTCCTTCAGGGAGCTGCTAAAAAGAAACTCGGCGTCGCGCCCAAGCGTGTGTGTGTCTGTGTGGCAGCGTGTGCACGCGCGAGTGGGTGCGCGCAGGCCCGGGGGAGGCGACGTGGGCCCTTTAAGGAGCCCGAGGGGGCCGGGCCGGGGCGCGTCGGTGCGGGCGGGGAGCCAGGAGCCGGGAGGCCGAGCCGCCGCCTCCCGGGCTCCCGCCCCGCCCCCTCCTCCCCCTCCCGCCGCCGCCGCCGCCGCCGCCACCGCCGCCACCGCCGCCGCCGCCGGGGAGCGGAGCCGCGGGCAGGCCGGGCCGCATCGGAGCCCAGTGTCCGCCCGCGCCCCGCCCGAGCCGTGCGCCCGCGCCCTGCGCCCCCGCGATGCGCGCCAAGTTGCGGCCCGGGGACCCGGGGCTAGCGCCCTAGGAGGCGGCGGCGGGAGGATCGCGCCCCGGCTGGAGGCCGGGCCTGCTGCGCGCCCCCAGCCCGATCTGCACCGCCACTTGCCTGAGCGCCCGGGCGGCCCGAGCGCGCCCCGAGCCCGGGCGCCACCGCCGCCACCTCAGCGAGGTGAGTTGGGGCCGGGGGTCCCCGTGGAGGGCCGGGGTGAGGCGCGGGGCGCGCTTCCGGGGAAATCGGGGAAGATCGGTCGGCGCACGCGGCGGAGTTGGCGGGGCCCCTGCACTCCCGAGTTGGCGCTCTCGGGGGGTGGCCTGCTGGGGACCGAGGCGC
This sequence comes from Cervus elaphus, assembly GCF_910594005.1. Lineage (NCBI taxonomy): Eukaryota > Metazoa > Chordata > Mammalia > Artiodactyla > Cervidae > Cervus > Cervus elaphus. The sequence goes on along the minus strand of NC_057819.1, from coordinate 21,307,540 downwards.
CCCATAGACACTGCGGCCCGCGTGCGTGGGGGTGCCGGGGAACTTAGGGGAACTCCAGCTCCCCTGCAAGGGGACGGGAAGGAGGGAAGTGGCGTGGGGGGTGGGCGGACGGGGGGGGTGCCGTGGAACTGCGCAGGACAGCCCCCCACCGTGTGCCACAGCCCTGGGGGCATGGCCGCCATGCGCCTCCCTCCTCTCCAAGCAGCCCTGGACTTGGGGGGTGACACTGCGCCTTATTTTCCAGCGGTCAGTGCAGCTCGGGGGTGCCCCTGGAGATGGCACCCTCGGCTCCCCGGCCTGGCTGCTGTGGAAGGCGCCTGGGAGGGGTTCCCGCCACGGGGGGCGGGGGGCTTCTGGCGTGGCCGCTCCTGGGCGAGGGGTCCGAGGGCTCTGGGTCGGGGTCCCCGGGGAGAGGCGCCCCTTGCTCCCCCCTCCCCCGTGGGCCGGTGTTCCTGGTGTCTGGGCCTGCCTCCCGCGGCTGGTGACGCCTCATGGGGCCGCCTCCTGGTCCCTCCCCCGGGCTGTGCGGATACTTGGGATGCCACTAGTTTGGGAAGTTGGAATTCAGAACTGATCCCACTTGGGCTGGACCCGGAGGCCCCCGGTCCTAGTGCTGGGGGAGCACCCCCGGAGACTTGGCGGGGAGTTGAGGGGAGAGACCCGTGGGGCGCGCCTTCCCCACCCCGGACGCTTGTAGGAAAAAGCTCGAGGGAGCGAGAGAGGTCTAGGCGGGCGGGCAGGCGAGACACGCTGTACCTGTGAGCTGCTGTCGCACGGGCTCAATTAGCGTGGGGCGCCCGGCGTTATTTTTACATTGTAGGTTTATTTTTTTGGAAGCGAGGGCCCTCCAGCCGCCTGTCGCGCGCTCCGGCTCTCTGAGGGTCTGGTGCAGGCAGCGGAGGCGGATCTGTGCTGTCGGCTCAGCCTCCTCGCTTCCTCCCCCTCCTCCTCCCCCCCTGTTGGTGAGAACTGGTTTTATTATGATTTTTTTTTTTTTTCCCCTTTTGCAGATTTGGAGGAAGGATGTGTGAGGGAGGCAGGGAGGAGGGACGGGGAGAGGAGCCCTGCAGGCTGGATGAGGGAGTTCTGGGCTTGTTGGGGGTTGTGTTATCCGTGGCCTTGACTTTGCCCTTTTTAAACCAGATCTGGGTCCCCGCGGTTGCTTTGATAGAAGGGGTTCTCCTGGCCTGGAGTGAGCTGGGAGGACGTCCCTGGGCATTGTTATGTACCTCGTGGTGGGTGGCCTTTTTTTTTTTTTTTTTGGATTGAAGTGTAGGGGGAGAGCCCTCTGAGAAAGTAAGAGACCTTGAATCCGAGGAGCTGAACCATTCACAGCCGGCTCTTGCAACGTATCGCCTTTGGTGGGAATCACACTTTTGCCACTACTGGCGGTGTGACTCTGGACAAATTACTCAACCTCCCTGTGCCTCAGGCTTCTCATCTGCAAAGTGGGATGATAATAATAATACCGAGTTTAGAGGGTTGTTGTGAGAACCGAGGGTGGAAATACATAGAAGGTGCTTGTATATGTATCACCAGTTACTGTTGTTATTATTATTCCTGAGTTCTAAAACTTGGTCTTTACTCCAGTGGCCTGGAAATTTGATGAGAAGGGGCGGCCGTGCATTTTGCCAGAAGATGTGGTGAAGGGAGAGGGACTTCTTTGCAACCCACCCCCCAACCCCTTGACTTTTCCCCATGAGGACTGAGAAGGGCAGGCGGCGCCTTCAGCCCACTGAACAGATGCACAGACTGAGTCCGGCTGTGGGATTCACGCTGGGGCCGGCCGCCTGCGGTGAGCGAGGAATCGGAGGCGGCGGTGGCGGCGGCTGCCAGGGCATCCCGGGCGCTGTCTGGCTTCCTCGCGCCGGCTGCCTTGTCTTTGCTTGGAAATTTACCACCGCCGCCGCCGGGTGCCCGGGGAGTCTGCGGTGCCCAGACGTGGAGGCGGGTACCCAGCGGGCCCCAGCCCCCGCCTCTTCCCACCGAGCTATTTACGCTTGCTCTGGGATCAATACTATTGATAAAGCCATGTAAATGGTAATGTGGCTGTCAGGCCCCGGTGAGGGATGGAGACCCCCTCAAGGGGCAGCACGCACCCTCCCTCCTTTCCTCAGCGAGGGTTTGGCTACGTGGGAAGGATTTATTTGGCATAATCCGTTCTTTTTTCCCCAATTAATAATACTCATACCACCTCCTAAAGATTTCTGAGGGCTCTGCAAACACGAATTTAGCTGCATGAAAGGCCCGAGCAAGGAAGGCTTGATTGTTCTCCCGGCTTGGGGGTTGGGGGAATTGGCCGGGCTCACACTGGCCCGCTGGCTGGCGTTGGAAAGAGGCCCCAGGGGTCCCGGCCCCCAGCCTCTTGCCATTCAGGCTGGATGGAGGCTGCCTGGACCCGATCTCCTCTGACTGCCAGGTGGTTGGTGGTGGGGTAGCTTGTGCTGTGTTCCCAGCCTGGCAGTGGGTGGAAAAGTTGGTTCACTCAGAATTTTTTTTCTCGCGGGGCCGGGGCGGGGGGAGTGGGGGAGTGCTGCTAGGCATAACCCAGCTGGAGGGGTCTCCTTTCTGTAAGAAGCAGAGATGCTCCAGCAAGAGACCTAGAGCTCTCACCCCTTCCTTCCAACAGCTCTCTGAACCGTAAATCCCCCACATCAAATGCTGCCTCTGACAATAGGGGGCTGAGAGCTTTTATTTGTGTGTGTTTTTCCCTCCTCCTCTATTTCCTCTTCATCTCTCTTATGCCAACAGCAGCCTCCCCAGGTGATACCTTCAAGACCAGACTCCCTGCCAGGGAAACAGCTTGGAGGAACTGGTCATTTCTGCCCTGGGAGCCCAGGGAAGGGGGCCAGGAGGGGACGGGAGCCTGGGTTGCCTGCTTGGGGAGGGCCAGGCTGCCTAGGGTCAGGCCAGGGGAGTCCTCTTAAAAGGCTTCTTCCATGAGTGGGTATGCAGAGTCCCCCGAGGAAGTGATGCTTAGGAAAGGTCATCTGGCAAAACTTTTTGGAGGATCCTTGGAGGTGGGGAAGGGACTTTACAACCTGTCAAGTGAAGTTTTGGTTCAGGAGCTGAAAAATACTAAATATGATTTAATAATCCAATAATAACAGCCAACATATATAAAGTGCTTACTATGTGCCAGGTCCACCTTCATCAGGAATCTGTTTACTATTCATTATTGCGCTGTGAAGTCAGGGCTCATATCATCCCATTTTATGTATGGTGAAATGAAGCAGAGAGGTTAGGTGACTTGCCCAAGGTCACACAGTTTGGATGTGGAAATAAGAATTAAGACCTGGGATTACTCATGGCCGCCTTGGTGCAGCAAGAATAAACGTACTGCAGACCTGCTCAGTAGAGCTGCCAGAGAAGACAGGAAGAAAGAAATGATGTTTCTTATTTGAGCAGCACCTATAGATCTTTGCCCTGCGGGGCTGGAGACTGAGAACTTGTTCTCCCCAGGATTCGGGGAGGGGGACAGTGCCAGAAGCAGGTCTGAAGTTCCTTTGAAGTCTCATTTTATCTTAAACATTCATGCAAATTTGGCATTCGCTGTGGCGACAGGGCTGTGTTTATTTTGAAATGAAAACATGGTTTTGAATTATTTAGCATGGCGTATTATGGGACTCCAGAAAACTGCATCAGATGAGCTCCTGCTAGCTGGCGGGCAGCCCTGGGGTTCTTTGTAGCTGGAGACCTTGAGAAGTCCTGGGGCGGATGACAGCTTTTTCCGGTTATACAGATGAGGGCGCAGGTCAGAGGTGCCAGGCCAGCCCCAAGGTCACAAGGTAGTATGCCTTTCTTATGATGATCAAAATCATCATCACTGTCTTTCTTTTAGTCAAAAGTGAGGCTTTTCTGCCTGGGCACTTCCCCACCACCACACCCAGGGGGAGGGAACTTGGGAACTTTCGGTTCAGAGATCCGTAAAGAATCATCCTAAACCAACAGCAGAGGACAGTCTGGCAGTGTTTTGTCTGAGATTCGCACCACTGATCATTGCAAAGTTCCAGTGAGTTGCCACCCCCGCTTAGCCATGTGCAAGCAGAGTGCCCTGGGACTGATCCCTGCCCCCCTGAGAGTCTGGGTGCCCTGGTCTGTACAATGGGCATATTACCCACTAGGGCCGTGGGGTAGGGGGAGAGGATTAAAGGGCAGAAAGCTAGAGCATTGGGTTTACTGTTCAGCTCTTCAGTTTCTAGTTGTGTGATTCTGGATGGGTTATTTAACTTCTCTGGGCCTCAGTTTGCTTATCTCTAAAATGGGGATGATGATTCTACTTCTGGTTTTATTGTTATGAGGACTCAATGGATGTCGTGATATATCATAGGAGCTGTTGTTATTTTGCCCCTCCCTCCTGCTTCCACCGTTGGAGAGGGGAGGCTTCCACCGTGTAGAATTTTTGTTCAACCTAGGTCCTCACTGACGGGCTGGTTGGATGCAAGCTATTCTTCTTTCTAAAAGGCTGCTGGGAAGAATCTTATGGAATAATCTCTTCACTTGAACCTCACGCCTGGGCTTGTTGCTCTCTGGAGGCAGCAGGCTCCTCTCCTGTCCGACTGGTTGGTGATTCCCAGATCTGCCCAGGTTGACCTGGGCCCCTGAAGGCCAAGGTTTTCTGTTCTGCTTTTAATTCCCCAGTGCCTGCTGGGAACTGAAGTTGGAGGGCTCAGGCAGCCTGGAAAGTGGGGGGAAGACTGATGGGGAGGACACAGGGAGCCTCCTGGGGAAGGGCTGAGCTTCCCCTTACCCCTGGGGATGGGGGGTGGTTCTCAAAAGGGCTCCTTTGAATCAGACCTGGCTCAAATCCTGCTCCCCTCCATTAAAAGCCTTTTGGCCTCAGTTTCCTTATCCTTAAATGGGGGAGTGGGGTGTGCAAAATAATACCCCTGGGAAGACCATCTAGGGCTGCAGTGTCCTGGCACTCCTGGTAATGGTGGGGAACGTTCTGGACCTTTGCTGTCCCCTAACCATGAGGTGGGCTTCCCTGGTGGCTCAGACGGTAAAGATTCCGCCTGCAATACAGGAGACCCAGGTTCGATCCCTGCGTCGGGAAGATCTCCTGGAGAAGGGAATGGCACCCCACTCCAGTATTCTTGCCTGGAGAATCCCATGAACAGAGGAGACTGCTGGGCTATAGCCCATGGGGTCACCAAGAGTCGAACGCGACTGAACGACTAAGTGCACATATACACATGTGCAACCACTGGGTATGTGTGGCTTTTGAGCGCTTGAAATGTGGCTAGTGCCGACTGAACTGGTAATTTTATTTCATGTTAATTAACTTACATTTAAAAAGCCAAATGTGGCTGTGTCTGATGGCTGCCCTGATCACAAGGCCCGAGACTGGATGATGAAACAAGATTCAGTGTATGGGAGCAGGGCCTGACTCTCAGCAGCTGATTTTTTCCTTCTTTTGTGTGTTTTTTTCTCTGCCTGGAGCCACCAGAGCCTTGTCATCTTGGAGGGACACTCCACATTCTGTGATCCTGTTTCCCGGCAAAGCCTGAGGCTCTCCCGGGTGCTGGCCTGGACTCCACAGCCCTCCGTCCACTTTCCCTTGCCCACCTTCCTCATGTCCCCACCTCCTCCTGTCCTGCCAGCCTCTGGGGCAGCTCTGTCCAGGAGACCTTTCTGTGATGGTGCGAATGTTCCAGACCTGTCCTGCGTGCCCAGCACCTTAACCACTCCCCACAGGTGGCGCTGAGCGCCTCAAATGAGGCGAATGCAACCTAGGATTGGAATGTTATTTACTACTTGATTTGAATACATTTAAAATGTGATTTTCCCAATGGCTCAGCAATAAAGAACCTGCCTGCCAATTCAGGAGACGCGGGTTCGATCCCTGGGTTGGGAAGATTCCCTGGAGAAGGAAATGGCAACCCACTCCAGTATTCTTGACTGAAAAATCCCATAGACAGAGTGGCCTGGCAGGCTACAGTCCGAAGGGTCTGTAGAGTCGGACATGACTGAATGGCTGAGCATCCACAAAATATGACTAGTGGGCTTTGCTCCTCTTGGGCAACTTGAGGATAGAGCCTCGCCTTCTCTGTTTTGTTTTTTTTTTTTGTCTTGTGGCTTGTGGGATCTTAGTTCTCCGACCAGGGATCAAACCCGGGCCCCTTGCGGTGGAAGCACAGAGTCTTAACCGCTCGACCGCCAGGGAAGTTCCCCTTCTTTCTTGACTCAGGGCCAAATGCCAGAATTCAGGCCACTGACTAGACGTTATCACCTTTTCTGGTCCTACCAGGCCACCATCCCTGAGACTGGGGAGCTGGCTCAAGTGTCCCCTACTTCCTCTCCTGCAGCACGGGAGGTAACCCCAGGTCTGTGCAAAGTGTGGGCAGCTCCCACTGGAGGCTGAGTTGAGGTTCATGAGTCTTGGACTCAGGCTCAGAAGAATCTCAGGTTTGTAGAGATGATATTCCAACTCCTACCTTGTCTGTGTCCACACCTGTAGATACGTTGAGCAGGCCTGCTTCCCATAGGGGCTGTCTTGGTCTGTACTTTTTTCCTGCTATGAATTAACACATTATGGATATCTTTCCATGTTGATAACAACTAGATTAACTTTGGATGAGGAGACAGCATTGCTTTTTATTTGTCATTTGAAAAATACAGAAAACCCCCAAAATGATATACTCCTAGGGCTTCTCTGGTGGCTCAGCAGTAAAGAATTCGCTTGCCAATGCAGGAGACACAGGTTTGATCCCTGGGTCGCGAACATCCTCTGGAGCAGGAAATGGCAACCCACTCCAGTATTCTTGCCTGGAGAATCCCATGGACAGAGGAGCCTGGTGGGCTCTACAGTCTATGGGGTTGCAAAAGAGTCAGACACGACTTAGTGACTAAGCAATGACAATGTACTCCAACCCTGCCACTTGCTTTGGGCTTTATAAAAACCTATTTTAATAAAAGAAAAAGCATGGGCCTGTTAAAAAAATTAAAACAGAACACAGGAGGTGTCGAGGGAAGTCTCCTTCCTGTTCCTGGCCTTCTGTCTGTGTCCCCCGAGGCAGATACACACGGGTACGGTTTCCTCTCGGAGATACTCCGGCCATATGTCCGCCTCACAGGGGACATAGATGTGTGTGTTCCCGTTAAAAACAAGCACACACATGGTATCACACCATATTTATGTCTTACTTTCCTCCTTTAAATTATAATACATCTTGATTTATTCTGAAATATATAGAGAGCCGGGGTTCACAAACTACGGCCCGCAGGCCAAATCCAGCCCACCTTCTGTTTTTATATGCCCAAGCTGAGAATGGTTTTTACATTTTTTTGATGGTAGGAAAAAAAAAAAGAATATTTTGTGACATGTGAAAGTAAGTGGAATTCAAATTTCAGCATCTGCTGTCAAGTTTTATTGGAATGCAGCTATTCCTGGTGGCTCAGGTGGAAAAGAATCTGCCTACAATGTGGGAGGCCAGAGTTCGATCCCTGGGTAGGGAAGATTCTCCTGGAGTAGGGAATGGCTACCCACTCCAGTATCTCGCCTGGAGAATCCCTTAGATAGAGGAGCCTGGCAGGCTACAGTCTATGGGGTTGCAAAGAGTCGGACATGACCGAGTGACTAACACATGCTCATTCATTCGTGTACAGTCTCTGGTTGTTTTTAAGGTGTAGCTGCAAAATTGAGGAGTTATGACAGAAGCTGGAAGGCTGAAAAAAGATGGAATATTGGTTCTCTTGCCCTTTACATTTGCCGACCCCCGATAGCTACCATGTTCTTTTTAGCTTCAGCATAATCTGAAGGGTTATGCGAAACTGGGGCCCTTAAGAGGGTTGTGAGTTTAAGGGTCACACCAAGTGGGCCCTAAAACCCCTTGTTCTGGAGACTTCTCTGGTGGTCCAGTGGTTAAGAATCCTGCCTTAGAATGCTGGGGATGTGGGTTCGATCCCTGGTCAGGGAACTAAGATCCTGCATACCATGGAGCAACTAAGCCCACATACCACAACTACTGAGCCCGCGCCACAGCTAGAGAATCCGTGCACTGCAACAAAAGATCCGGGTGTTGTAACAAAGACCTGACACAGCCAAATAAATAAATAAATATTAAAAACAAAACGAAAACAGCAAACAACCCTTATTCTTGCCTGGCTTGCCGTTCTTGCTGAGTTATGCTGATGCTATTGTAGAATGCAATAGGAAAGTGGGGACGGTTAAGGCAGCTGACTTTTGGCATGGATTTTTGGGTTCTTAGATGATGTTTGAGGCTATAATAATCTCTTCTGTCCAGGGCTGAAGAATTGCTATAACACCTGGTGCTACATAGTTTTCACACTTTTTGCAAAGTCACTTTAGAACCCATCTTGTTTCCCTCTTTGCTTTGGCCACTAGGAAGCTTAGAGCCACAGTTTGCTGCCTGCCTTCAGCAGTCTAATCTGGTTTGTGTTTTGGACTTCATCCTGATTTCAGATTGGTTCGTCCCTGATTTTTCTTCTTGGGCTTGCTCTCTGAATTTTATCTTATCATATGCATTCCTAAAAGTTGTCTCAGTTCTTGAAGGGTGAGCTGGAGCAGACAGGAGCAAAGAAAAGGGAAAACACTTGCAAGATGTTTCCATGTTTGTTCCTCCTGAGTGCCTGTGGGGGTGGGGGTGGGGTGGGTGATTTCCTGATGGATAATTCTAGGGGAAGCCAAAGTCTGGCCCCATGGAGTGTTTTAACAAAGGTCATACCCAGGGCAAGAACTTGGGTCGTTGGGTGTCCATCTTGGGATGGGGCTTTGGCTTCCCAGGTGACTCTAGTGGTAAAGAATTAGCCTGTCAGTGTTAGAGACACAGGAAAGCTGGGTTCGATCCTTGGGTCGGGAAGATCCCCTGGAGGAGGTATGGCAACCCACTCCAGTGTTCTTGTCTGGAGAATCCCGTAGACAGAGGAGCCTGGTGGGCTATGGTCCATAGGATTGCACAGAATCAGACATGACTGAAGCGACTTAGCACACACTTAGGCCTTGGGTTGGACTCAGGAAGATGACAGTCAGTAACCTGGAAGGTGAAATATCCCTATCGGAGGCCCCGGGGCCCTGGTGAACCACTTGGCCTGAAGGAAGGCCCTGGAATCGGATAGGTGACACCTAGCACTCCCAGTGGTGGAGTGTCACTTCCGTCTGTGCTGTAGCCAGGGCCCAGGGATTTTGGAATTGTTGCCATAGCAATGCTGAGGGTGTGTCAACACTTAGGGGCCTCTGGGCTCTTGTTCCAACCTTGGCGCTCTGCTGATGCTTTTGGATATTTCTGCTTCCTTCTGTTGACCCTGGGATATTTCTCTGAGCTGGAAAGGAAGTGAGGGAAAAAGTAAGCCACGGGTAGAATGAGATGAGACCACAGCCAGCTGCCCACTGGAGTGCACATGTGGGTATATTTCCCAGGGACCCATGGGGCTGACTCTCTGCCTCCTGTCTCCTGGGCTTGGCTTGGTTTTCGGTGACTCGTGTTTGGGTTTTGGGGCTTGTGAATGGGAGCTCAAATGAGCCATGGGGCAGAGTCCAGTGTCTGGCTGTGCAGTGCATTCTAGGACAAGTAACGGAGCCTCTGTATGAAGTGCCTTAGTTTACCCACCAGGGAAAATGGGGTGATGAATGCACACGACCTCAGAGGGTGTGGTGAGGCAAAGGGAGCTAAGGGGCCATTGGAGGCTTGAGTTAGTCCAGCAGGCCCTGTCCTTGCCCCTCACTTTCCTGTCTGCAGCTCATAAAGCCATGGAGCCCATCCTAGGGCCAGGCAGGCAGATCCAGCAGCCTCCTTTACATTGTTCATGGATGTCCTAAAGGGGCTTCAGAACTCCTCTGTCCCAAAATGGACCTGCGGTTCCCCTTTGCCCCCAGACTCCCAGCCTGATCTTGCTCCCGGAGTGTGGGGCCAGGCCAGAGACCTGGGGGTCATCCCTGCTACCCTCTCGCCCACTCAGTGCCTGCAGAAACCTCCATTTGTCCTGCCCCTATAGTCTGTCCTGTGGAAGCAGCTGCAGGGTGGGGCCACTGGGGCAGTGCCCTGACCTTACTCAGAGCCCCGTGAGCCCGCAGGGCTTCCCAGCACTGCTTGCCTGAAATCCAGGCCCTTCTCACTGCCTTGGAGGCCTGTCTCCGCAGCTGCCCGCTGACCTCTGACCTCCCCTTGGCTGGCCACCCCTGCAATTAACTGTGTGCTATGTTGGAGTGATGGGGCACTTCTAGCCAGGCAGGTCTAGAGGGATGAGTGGCAGGGGAGTGAATTTTTCTCTGTGGCCTGGGGGTTCCTCTCTGGGAGATGCTGGCAGTCAGAAGTCCCTGAGGCCAGGCCCAAAGGTGCACATGGTGGGGACCCCATGAGGAGGGGGGGTGCCTTGAGGGCCCCTGCTTGTCCTCACGCTGAACTCCGGTGCCCGCCACAGACCCTCTGGGAGCATCGCCCAGTGCTGCGGTGCTGTCTCCGTGGCCATGGCAACCGCCTGGCACCGGGGCCCTGCTCGTTAGGCTAACGAGGCAAGCCTGCCGGGCCGAGGTGGGGGGCCGGGGACGTGCTGCCCCGGGGCTTGGCGGGGCTTGTCTGCCAGGCCACCAGGCCAGGAGTGGAGCAGGCCCTGGAAGATGCTGCAGAGGCCAGTGGGATCAGGGGGTCCTCCAGGGTCCTGGGGGCTCAGGCTTGGTTGGCAGGGTGGGGTTCTGGTGGGAATTATGTGTGGTGGTAACTCCTGTGACCGATTAAACCAGGAGAGGATGAAATTGCGGGGAGAGGTTGAGAGGCGCCCACTTTTTCCCACTGCATATACCCATTAATGCGATCTCCCATCCTCCTGTTTTATTTTATGATTTATCTTTTGGCCACGCCTCAAGGCATTTAGGATCTTAGTTCTCCGACTAAGGATTGAACCTGTGTCTCTTGAATTGGAAGCATAGCATCTTAACCACTGGATCACCAGGGAAGTCCCCTTCTTGAGTATTTTTAACCATTTTCACTTTGGCCCACCTCTGCTGCCTACTCCATCTAAGCCACTGTACTGGGTGGAAGAGGGTCCCCTACCAGCACACCCACCCACTGCCCCCCCCCCCCGCCCCACCTCCAAATTCATGTGCTTCCCTGAACCTCAGAGGGAGACCTTATTTTGAAATAGGGTTGTTGCAGAGGTAATTAGTTAAGATGAGGTCATGTTAGAGTAGGATGATCTTACATGCAATAATTGGACTGGTGTCCTTAAAAGAAGAGAAAGCCCTGTGAAGATGGAGGCAGACACTGGAGTGATCCATCTACAAGCCAAAGAATGTTGAGGATTGCTGGTTAGATCCATGGAACAGATTCCCTGCCTAGAGGAAGTAAACAACCTACCCGACACCCTGATTCAGACTTCTGACCTCCATAACTGTGAGAGAATAAATTTGTATTGTTTTAGGCCACCTAGTTTGCGATCATTTGGTAGAGCAGCTCCAGGAAACTAATAGAGCTCCCATCATCCCATCACTTGCTGGGACTATTGCAGTAGTCTCTTCACCAGTCAGTCTGATCATGTTCCCCACATGGCAGCCAGGGGGTTTTGTTTTAGACCTGTCCCTCCTGTGATCAGAGCCCTCCCATCTCAGGCAGCATAAAAGCCAATTCTTAATTATTTATTTTCTTCTTTTGGCTGCACCACGAAGTATGTGAGATCTTCGTTTCTCCACCAGGGATTGAACCTGTGCCCCCTGCATTGGAAGCTTTAACCACTGGGCCATTGGGGAAGTTCCAAAAGTCAACTCTTTATCTTGCCTACAGGTCCCTGCACAGTCTGCTGCCCCCTCCCCATTCCCTTTCAGATCTGTTCCCCTGATCTGAAACCAGCCACACTGGCCTCCTTGCGGAAATTCACTGACATGCTCCTGCCTCAATGCCTTTGCACATGCTCTGCCCACAACACTCTTCCTCCAGGTGTCTGTGTGGCTGGCATCATTCCTTTGCCATCTTCGCTCAGCTGTCACCTTTACTGTGGGTCCTTCTCTGGGCATCTTATTTAAAATTGCACCTTCTCCACCTCAAGCCCTCTCCTCTCCTCCTTTAGTTGTTTCTTAGCACGTGTCTCCTTTTGATGAGCTGTGGTTTCATCTGTTCAAAGTGCTGTTGTCTGTCACCCCTGCTAGAATGCATGTTCCAGAAGGCAGGGACTTTGGTCCACATTCACTGCTGTATCCCGGTTCTAGAACACCTCTGGACACACAGTAGGTGCTCAATAAATGTGTCGAATGTCAGGTGCTGGCTAGGCATGGCCTGACCTGGCATCCCACTGCAGGATGTTTTGGGACCTGAAGTTGTCTGTCTGTCCCTGCGTCTGATACCTTTTCCCTCACCTTAGACCCCCTTCCAACTCACCACAGGACACCACCACCCCCCAAAGTCCCTGGGCCTTCAGCTACTCCCTCCCTGTCTCTCTTGTGGGTGGTCAGGATGATCCTCTGCAGAGCGGAGCTGGTTGCTCTGGAGAGGCCGGGGTTTGGGATAATAATAATAAGGTCCTGGCTACTCCAGGCCTCAGTTTTCCCCATCCATGAAATGGGCACGATCAGATCACTGGTCTCTCGAGGCTGTTAGGGGGGTTAAGTGAGGTGACACATGCAGGGGCTTACTGGCACTGAGAGCTCAGAGAAACTTCAGTTCAATTGGTATTTGGTGGCATTGGTATTTTCAGTATGTTGTGTGGGTGTTTCCTTTGCTGTTTTTTTGGAGGAGGGGTGAAATATCATAGCTGGACGACTCCAGGTGCCTGGGGGACTTTAAGCCGGTGTTCCCTCGGGTGGGTGGCCTCTGGATATTCTTGTGACCTGGGACAGCTCCTTCCTGGCTCTGTACACCCCGGACCCCGTCCCAGGAAAGGGAGTCCTGTGCTTAGGGGTGGGGATGGGGGAGGTGTGAGGGGAGCACTCCCAGGGCCTAGAAGCCTGTCTGCTGTTCAATGAGAGAGAAGACCCCAAGTAACTCCACGAAACCCAGGGACGGGAGGACTGCTTCTCCCTTTCTTGAACTGGATTCTTCTTTTGCTCCGAGCCTCAGTTTCCATATCTGAAAAATGGAAGTGTCCTCCCTGCCTCCAGGAGGGGTAGGGTAGATTAGGGCACCTAGGGTGTCATCAGTGATGGTGACCTTCCCTGGACAGGTGGTGTGCATGCCATCTTCCTCCTTGAATTCCTTGTTTGGTCTCTGTGCAGGGCTCGGGGGTTGGAGGTGGAGTCTGAGTTGACAGAGGCTTTCCGGGCAAGCTCACTACATGCTGTTTCATATTGGCTCATTTAAGCCTCCCAATAATGAGAGCCTCACAATGACCACAATCACACTTGTGGTCAGAACTGTTAATTTCCCTGTTTAATGATGGGGAAGTCAAGGCACAGAGGGGTGATGTCATTGGTTCAGGGCACACAGCCTGTAAGCCCCTTCCTTGGTGTGTGGTTGTCGTGGGGAACATCTGGCCTTTCTTTCTGTCTCCCTCGCCCCCACCCCTGGACTGTGGACCCTGGGGACTGGCCCTGGGTGCCTTGGCCTGGCCTGGCCCGACCCCCTTGAGGTCACCCTCTCAGGCTCCCTGCAGGCTCCTGGGCTCTGCCTTGCAGGAAGCTGACCCCACTGTCGAGACTATAAATAGCAGCCGCAGCAGCAGGCAGGAAGCTGCTCGTGGCACCTGGGCTCTGGCTGCCGTCCCCTTGCTGCAGCGCCTCCTGGAACTGAGCTTCTCCTGGTGGAAATGCCAAGGTGGAACCATGTGTGCACCCCAGGTGTTGCTCTGCAGGTTTGCTGTGTGACCTTTGGGCCCTCCCTGCCCTCTCTGTGCCCCTGAGCCCCTGGCCATGTGTCTGGGATGCCTCTTATATGCCCTTACGCCTGGGCCATAAAGAGTGTCTCCCGGGTGTTTGGATGGCAGCCAGGGAGGTGTGGAGGGCTTGGTGGGTGGTTTGACATAGTGCGGGTAGTTTTTTCCTTGGAGGGGAGATAAGTGGGAGGAGGGCATTGATGGAGCCTGGAGAGGGGTGATGGGCCCTTTTTAAAGGGGTGGAGCTGTCTGGAGGGTCCTGGACTGGGAGATGGACCATGGGCGTGGGCACTGGGCATTTGAGACCCATCTTGGGTTGCTGTGTAATTCTTGTACGACCTCTTTGGCCTTGGCATCATCTTCCCAGATTTATCTGCCAGGAAAGAGATGCACAAAGGTTTTGAAGCCAGGAGACTCTGTCACTGTGTCCTCTATCATCTTTCACGTTGATGACTGCTATGTCAATATCATTATGTGGGGTCATGGGACAGGGTTCACCTTGTCTCTGTCTGCACTGCCGGGTCCCTAGAGACCCGGCTCCAGCGTGGGGTCAGTGAGCTGTGGTCATCAGGAGCAATGGGGAAAGGGTGCTGACTCACTCCAGGGACGCCCCAGCTGGTCGTGCTGCTGGGTGCATTGGGTGGCCTGTTCCCCGGTCCCTCCTCACCACCCATGCCTGTCTCTAGCCGATACCAGCTATGCAGTGAGGGCTTGGTCCTTGGGGCAGTTTTCCAAGTTCAAGTATCATGCTACAGGTCAGTGGTACCTTGCAAACTTTTCGTTTTCCCAGGGGTTAGGCGCTTTGTTAATGCCAGTGGTATTCTTGACCTAGAATGCAGGGACGTGAAGAAGAAAGTTTAACAGGACGTCTTCCCTGTTACGGATCTTGCTGGAGTGGGAGATGTACAATAGGTTGATTTATGACTGGTCCCCCTCAAACCCACAAAAGTTGCCTGAGGGAATTGATGGGTGAGTTATTCATTGTCTTAGAGAAGTCTCTAGTGATAAGCAGTAGGGCTCCACTTGATTCACATTTTCATCAAAGACTAGATTGAGCACCCTTGGGATATGTATTCACCATCCAGGTGACATAAAGGGGTATGCCTTCTCTTGCTGTGTAGGTGTGGGGAGACTGAGTCACGTGGACTCAGCAGTTGCCTCCTAGAGTTCAGGGTTTGTAGAGTGGGCCCATGGAGTGGTTCCCTCGAGCCCCAGAGATTTTTGGAGCCGGTGGCAAGGCAGATAGGTGATGGTCTCCATCAAAGATCTGTACAACCCGAAATCCCACAACCTGTGATTGTTCTGGGTTACATTGTTGTTCAGTCGCTAAGTCGTGTCCACTCTTTGCCACCCCATGGACTGCAGCACACCACGTTTCCCTGTCCTTCACTATCTCCCGGAATTTGCTCAAACTCATATCCATGGAGTTGGTGATGCCGTCCAGCCATCTCATCATCATGGCAACGGGGAATTAAGGTTGCAGATGGAATTAAGGATGTCAGTCATCCTTTGACCTTGAGATAGGGGTAGTTATTCTGGATAGTTGTGGTGGGCTCAGGGTAATCACAGGTGTCCTTATACGGAGGAGGCAGGAGATTTGAAGGTGCTGTGTTCCTGGCTTTGAGGATCAAGGATGGGGCAGAGAGCTAGGAATACAGGCAGCCTCTAGAGTCCGAAATAACAAGGAGTGCATTCTCGTGGAGAACCCCCAGCAGGGGCATAGCCCTGCTAACACCCTGATTTTCTCCCTGTTGGATCCATTTCGGACTTCTGACCTCCAGAACTACAAGATAATGAATTTGTGCTGTTTTAGGTCACCGTGTTTGTGAGCATTTGTTACTGCAGCAAGAGGAAGCTCAAACAGAGCCTGCATCTTCCCTGAGAACGCCAGCAGCCAGGGGCAGCCCCGTCACTTAGGTCACGTGTGTCCCTGGCCACTAATAACCTTGGGATCAGACTGAGGGACACGGAGTGAAGACAGGAAGCTACAAACCATAAAAAGGCTGTCCTGGAGGAAAAAATAAAATGCAAAGAGGAAAAGAAGTCTGGTAGTTCAGCGGTCAAGAGTCTGCCTATTGATGCAGCAGAGGCAGGTTCGATCCCTGGTCAGGGAACTAAGATCCCTTGTGTCTCAGGGCAGCTAAGCTTGAGCACCACAACTAGAGAACCCCATGCGCTGCAACTAAGTCCCGATGCAACCAAATAAATATATATTTAAAAATTAAAAAAAAAAAAAAAAGGTCTAGAACCAGAGAGATTGCCAGAGGTTTTGGAGCAGAAAAGGAATGGTGTGAGGTAGGGATGTTTGTGTGTTCTTTCTTTCTTTTTTTTCATTCCTTCCAATCCAGTGGGGGTACCTGGCTCAGATGAAAGGCCAGAGAAAACTCTGTGTCCCCAGCCTGTCCCCCACTGTGCTGAGCCGTAGATGATTCTCCTGGGTGGGGTCTCCCAAGGGGCAGGTGCTGAACTTTCTCGGAAGAAACGGGCGATGCCACACACTGCTTCCTTCTCGGCTTTATTGGAAAGAGGAAGAAGATGACCCACGCCTTCAGCCCCAAAGGCCTCTGGGCCGGCATCCAGAAACCTGAAGCCTGCAATTAAATGAAACTGGATCCTTAGGTGGGGAGAGCTTCTCCAACCTGGGGGCGGAGGCGCTGGAGACCAGGTCCTGGGGACCCGCCTGCTCGTGGATGGGCTATGTGGGGTCCAGGGGCAGAGAGGCTGCCATGGGGAGAGGGGAGAGGTTAGGAATGTTCTAGTCAGCCTTGGTCCAGGAGGCTGGGCTCCAGGCCACCAGCTACGGTGGCCACCTTTTTTTTAAAAAAAAAAATTTATTTGGCTGTGCTGGGTCTTAGTTGCAGCACATGGTGTTCAGTACCCTGACCAGGGATTGAACCCAGGCCTTGGGAGGATGGAGTTTGAGCTACTGGGCCACCAGGGAAGTCCCAGGTGGCTGCCTTTTATTTCCCCCTGCCAAAAAAAAAAATTGCAGATGACTTTCTGGTCACCTGAGTCCCCTCCCCTGGAGACTACCACTTCTCCACTGAATATGTGCTCTTCTAAAAATGTTGTCACACTTTCAGGGGGCCTCTGCATGCTTTCCCGAAGGACCTAGGAGCCCTGTCTCATCTCCAGGCAGAAAAGATGCACGTGGCCAAGTCTTTCTGTGTGTGCCGCTCTGCAGTTTGCTATCAGAACGAGCTGTGGGACTCTGCCAGTTTTGTAGGTCAAAAGTGGCCGAATATCGACAGCTTTTATATAACTCAGCCTAGTAATTTCCTCTCAACACTGAGACAGGCAAGCAGACCGAAGTGGTTCTGAGCAGGGATTCTGATGGCGTGGGTTCCCACCCCCTCCATGGCCTCTTAGCAGCTGCGAGGCATCGCCCTGTGCCTCAGTTGCCCTTTATGTAAAATAGGGACTGAAGTAGTATGTGTTTTCTAGAATCGTTCTGAGGATTAAAAATGTAATGCACAAGACTGTGTACCTACTGTGTGCTAAGTCGCTTCAGTTGTGTCCGACTCTTTGTGACCCTATGGTCTGTAGCCCGCCAGGCTCCTCTGTCCGTGGGATTTTCCAGGCAAGAATGCTGGAGTGGGTTGCCATGCCCTCCTCCAGGGGATCTTCCTGATCCAGGAATCAAACCCAAGTCTCCAAAGGCTCCTGCGTTGCAGACAGATTCTTTACCACTGAGCCACCAGGGAGGCCTGTGTACCTATTACTATTATTTTTAAAAAATTCCCTGGTGGTCCCGCAGTTAGGACTCTGGACTCTCACTGCTGAGGGCCCAAGTTCAATCCCTGGTCAGGGAACTAAGATCCCACGAACCACAGAGCACTGTCAAAAAAATAAAAAATTAGGATTTTGTGGCTTTAAAAAAAAAAGTTTTAAATTTTGTACTGGGGTATAGCTGATTAACAAACAATGTTGTGATAGTTTCAGGCGCCCAGCAAAGGGACTCAGCCATACATATACATTTATCTATTCTGCCCCAACCCCCCTCCCTTCCAGGTTGCCACCTAACACTGAGCAGAGCTCCGTGTGCTATATAGTAGGTCCTTGTTGGTGATCCACTTAAAGTGTAGCAGTGTGTGATTTGTGACGTTTTGATGCAGTTAGATCTCGTTGATGAATTTTAACTTCTGTAGAGATAGCATCTTGTCATGGTGATACAGGACACGTGATCGGTGTATTCCCTAGATGCTGCTAGGGTGGGTTGCAGTGTTTGGAGCTTCTCCAAGTGCCTCCAGGTGCTCATGAGCTGTTCTCCTCTGTGTATTCCTGGGAGTGAGACGGCCAGCTTGTGGCTCTCCTAGATAATGCTGGTAGGCTCTGCAAGGGGGCTGCCCTGGCTGGTCCTCTGCGTTGGGGTGTAAGATCTCCCCGCAGCCAAGGCCTTGGGTAAGACGTGTGGTTTGACAGCTACCTTACAAAAAAGACTTTCTTGGTTTCTTTTTTACATTTTTTTGGTGGTGCTGAGTGACATGCCAGATCTTAGTTCCCTGATCAGGGATCAAACTCGCAGCCCCTCCAGTGGAAGCATGGAGTCCTAACCACTGGACCAGAGAAGTCTCTTTCTTGGTTTTCAGAAGCAGAACAGATGTGTTCTCTATAAATTGGAAAATGAAGAAACCAAAAAAGCCTGCATATTAAAAAAAAAAAAAATGCAACCACATTCCCAACCCCCAGAGAGAGACTGTTGGCATCTTAGTGTCTGTGGGTTTGGATAGAAAGGACCAGTTCTGACCTTTGCTGCCTGGACGTGACCATGGGGAGAGGGAATGGGGAACCGTCTAGATTCTGCAGTCCCTTTTCTAGACCTGGCGGGTCAGAATTTTCAGGAATAGGGCGGGTGTCTGGCGGCTCTGGGATGGGGCTTTGAGTCAGTTGGGCCTGGGCCCTGCCTCTGCCCTGCAGTCTGTGTGACACGGAACACAAAACCTCGCCTCTGTGACCTCGTCTCCTTGCAGGCTTTTGTGCATGTTGTAGGTGCTCAATTAATGCTCAAGTGAATGTAGCTCCTCAGGATTTCTCACCTGGGCATTGCTGATGTTCGGGGTGGATGCTTCTATTTGGGGGCTGTCCTGGGCACTGTCAAATGCTTAGCATCATCCCTGGTCTTTACCCTTGGTACCCTCCACCCATCGTGATAACCAGAAATGATGGCAGAGGTTGCCCAGTGTCCTCTGGGGGAGGGGTGCACAAACACCCCCCAGGACGCCTGTGGTACATGAGGGCTCTTAGGAGGGCAGAGAGGTCCTGTGAGGGAGTTTTCCTCGGAGTCTGTGTCCAGTGTGTAGATTTTGTTCATTCGGATGCTCTCGCTGAGGGGACCTACTGGGTGCCAAGAGCTATCTCAAGTTCTAAGATGTGGCTGGGATTACATCAGGCAAGTGCAGCCTGGCTGCTCCCCCTCTACCAAGGCGTTAGCTGGACACTCTGCTCACCCACTTCTGATTTGGCATCCGGATATGGTGGTGACTTAAGGCCCGTCCCTGTCTTAGTCTCCCCATCTGTGAAATGGAAAAAGCGTAGTCCTAAGGGTTGCCGCTGATCCTGCGGGGAACCCAGTCACCTTTGTGGGCTTCCCAGGTGGCGCTTGTGGTAAAGAATCTGCCTGCCACTGCAGGAAATCCCATGGACAGAGAAGTCTGGCGGGCTGCAGTCCATGGGGTTGTAACGAGTTGGAAACGACAGAGCAACTAACGCTAGCACTTCCCCAGCCATAGGGCACACAAGATGCTTCGTGATGGTGAGCAGATGATGTGTGCACAGACTTACAGGGCCAGTGTGCACACGTCTGCCTTTGGGGGTCGCTGCAATTGGGCACTGCGGGGTGGGGTTGGGGGTGTGAGTGAGGTGTGGGCGGGCCTGGCTGTGCAAGTGGGGGTCTTTGCTGGAGGGTACTCAGCTGCCCTCCTCCTCGAGTCCCTGAGGAGCCGGCTCAGTGGAGATCCCTAAGGCGATTAAGTGGGTTCATTTGATCCTGAACGTGAACTTGAGCAGGCGGCTTATCTCCTGGAGATGAAAGCCGGGCTGGCGAGGAGCCACCTGGCCCAGTCGGGGAGTGCGGGATTTTCTCCTCCACGCCCTGCCCACCCGGGGGGCCTGTGCTGGGGGGCTTTTGCCCCATCCGCCTCCAGTCCCTTCAGGCTGCCCGCGGTGAACCGGGGCCGTGTGCTTTTTCTGTGTCAAATAGCAGCAGGCACTCGCCGCGTTCATTCGTTCGGTCCTCTCCATCTCGTGAGCTAGCAAGGATCACATCATCACTTTCCCTGTGTTTCAGGCAAATGGCTAAGGCTCAGAAAGGTTGGCTGACTTACCTAGAGCCACACAGCATCCTGACAACCCCTGAGGATATTTACAGCATAATCTTGGAAAATCCCCTTTACTCCTTGGCACTGAGATTTCCTCCTGAATACAGTCTTGACTTTGCACAGAATTAACCAGAACAACAACAATCAGTGTATGCCCCATTGTAGTATAAGAGGAAATGGGAGGAAGTTGCTGCTGGCTCCTACTCAGCATGAGTAAGTGTCGATTCGAGGCAAGTGAGATCAGAGGCGTTTCGGTTCTGGAAACACATGAAAGTGATGTTCAAGAAAAGGCTAGTGTTTGGATCAGTTCTGGCAGGTTTTTTTTTTTTTTTTAACGGCCAGGTTATTTGAAAATTGTGTGGGGAGGGTGCCTTTCGTGGCGTGGGACTGTCCCACTGGCCAAGTGCCAGTCATAGGACACCAAAAACATCCCTGTCTGTTTCTGAGATGTTCCAGGGTGGGGACCCTGCCTAGGAGACCCCCTAACAACACACAAATAACAATATGCTGTTAGTGGTGGGGGACGAGACCACTGTGGTCGAGACCCTCTCTGCTTTCGTAACAGCAGGTCAGGCACTGTGGTCCTCCTCCCTGCTCCACTGTCTGACCTGGGCACCCATCCAGCCTTCTCCTGGCCTTGGAATCCATCCATTCTTGTTCCTACCATTTTCTTCATGCTCTCTAAAGGAGAATGAGAATCTTCAGTTCCTGGTCTCACATCCTTCCCTCCCTACTTTTCCCCCTCCTCTGAGAATAAAACCAGAGACTTTGAGCATGCTGGGGAGCTGTCCCCCACCACCCACCTCCCTGTCATTGATGTATCTCCAGCCACATCCCTCCCCACCCTGCCCTCTGTACTCAGCCTCTCTACTTGCTATTCCCCCACCAGGAATGCTGTTCCCTGTGATTGGCATGGCGACTGTCATCAGGTCTCAGGTCACATGTCACCCTCAAGAAGTCCTCCTGGCTGCCCAGTCAAGCACCGCCCCCCACCCCAAGCCACTATGCCAGCCCCTCACTCAGGACTGTAGTTGTTGATCCATGAAGTTTCTCGGTTGATTCCGTCCCTTGGTGTGTTGTTGGCCTTCCCACATCAGAAGGTCACTTCCAAGAAAGCAGGGGCTGCTTCTGTCTTGTCCGCAGCTGAGCCCCCAGTGCCTGAATCGGCATCAGGACATGACAGGGGCTTCCTGCCAAGGAATCCATTGGCTGTCAGTGTGGATGGCTTGTGTGTTTCTTGGCAGGGAGACCAGGCCTGGCCTGACCTGGAGAAGAAGGAGGATGGGTCCTGGACACAGGGTCCTTGTCCCTTCAGTGGGTTCTGCCCTGTCTGGAACTGACCAGACCAGAGGGCTGGCCCAGGGGAGGGGTGGGTACCACTCACTGCTATTTCCTGCCCAGGAATAGAGGCTCTTAGTGGGGACCATGGTGGGGATGGGGTCAGTGGGGTGACATTGCCCCCAGGATTATTTGTCCATGTCTGAAGACATTTCATTTGTCCCAACCCTGGGGAGGTGCAACAGGTGTAGTGGGTCGAGGCCAGAGATGCTGTGAACATCCTATAGTGCACAAGCGTTCATGCTAAGTCACTCCAGTCATGTCTAACTCTTTGCGACCTCGTGGACCTGGGATTCTCCAGGCAAGAATACTGGAGTGGGTTGTCATTAAGAACCAAGTGTCTTAAGTGTGAGGACCTGGCATCAGGCCTTAGAAACTCACATCTTGGTTCCGCCCCGGGCAGGGGAGGGCAGGAACACCTAGGTTCCCTTTTCGTGCTATGTCTGTATTTCTGTGGCCCAGAGTATGCCCTCTCCCCCAACCCCCCTGCTTCTAAAGGGACTCTGAACATCCCAGAGTTGCTTGTCCTAGCTGTCACCAGCACTCGGAAGCCTGGCGGTTCCCTGGGTGACATGCCCCATGCCTGCTGGGTTCCACAGTCTGGCTGCCACAGTCTCCCTCGCCTTTCTGGTGGGAAATCCCTCTTGAGAGTGTCCTTTCCAGTACCCTTGTTTACAAATGGGGAAGTGGCGGCCCAGAGAGGGTAAGGAGTTGACCCAGGGTCACACAGCACAACACAGCCTGGATATGGGAGGCCTGATGCTTGAGCAAGAAAGGCCCTGAGCGAGGGACTGTTAGCTCTGGGGCTACTATGGTCCCCTCTCTCCAGCCAACTGGTTCTTCCTTCTGGCCAGATTGCACACTATATCACTACAGTCTTTATGGTTATTTTATAACATTGCAAGTTTTAAAGTATTTCACGTCTGTGTGTATTTATATATATTGTCAGATTGCCTTTCTGTATCATTCAGGAAACATTTATTCTTCTTATTTAAAAAATAAATAGTTGGTCCATCCGTACAATGGAATACTATTCAGCCATAAAAAAGGAACGAAGTGCTGATCCATGTTGTAATGTGGATGAACCTTGAAAACATGAGGCTGAGTGAAAAAAACCAGACGCCAAGGGCTGCATATGGTGTGGTCCCATTTCTATGAAATGTCCAGAACAGTTAATCCATAGAGACTGAAAGCAGATGAGTGGTTGCCAGGGGCTGGGGGAAAAGAGGGGGCATGGAGGCAAAAAGCTCGGTGAGTAGGGGATTTCTTTTCTGAGTGCTGGAAATGCTGGGAACTAGAGTTGGTGACCTCACAGTGCCGTGAATGTAATCAAGTCCACTGAATTTTTCACTTTATAATGGTTATTTTTATGTTGTATGAATTTCACCTCAATTAAAAAAACCCATTTGGGAACTGAAAAAGATACATCTTTATTGGGCTCTTACTGTATGCTCAGCAGTCTGTAGGCATACTTCAACTGAGTCTCTGAGTCCTGTGAGATGAGAATTTCCATTTCACAGGCGAGGAGCTGGCTCCGAGATGTGAAGCAACACACCCGGGGTCACCCAGCCGAAAGCAGGGGAACCTGGATTAGAAGCTAGGTCTCAGGCCAGATCCTCAGGTCACTGCAGCTGTGCTCTGCCGACTTTCCTGCCCGCCTGCCCTCCGCCTGGAACATCCCTGCAGGCACTTCCCTGCTGGGGCCCCGGGTGGGGGCAGGGCTGGATGCGATACAAAGGCCCTGGGGCAGGTCGCTGCTAGCCTGGCGGCTGTGCTGTGCCCCCGGCCCCCCACCCCGACTCCACCACAGAAGCAGGAACTTTCCAACACAGAGCCCGGCTGTGAATCAGCGCGACTCACTCTGGAGAGTTCGTGGGGCCTCCGGGGCTGTTTTCAGTTTCCGTCGAGTTTCTCACTCTGACTCAGTGTGGGCCCCCGCCGCCGTGCCCCAGCCACCTGGGCTTCTGAGCACCTGCGGGACATCACAGAGAGCTGGCTTTGAGGCTGCCCTTTGCTGGGTGCTTGGGCCTCAGTTTTCTCATCTGTGTAGTGGGGGCAGTGAGGGAGGTGTTTGGGGTGTTTACTGGCATCAAACAGTGGATCCCAGGGGCCGCATGTACCCAGGGTGTGTGTGGAGGGTTTTGGTGTGGACATGAAGGGCTGAAAGCTGGGAGCTCCTTGGGGGGACTCAACGGTGGGGAGGCCCACACCCCGTACCCGCTCCAGATCTGTCCTCGGAGGGTCTGAATGGATGGCTGTGTGTGTCCAGGGCATTCTGTTCTCTATGACAGGCCAAGCCCGGTCAAGGGATGGTGGCCTCAGCAGCCTATGTTTCCCACTGGGTCCTACTGCAGAGGCTGGGCGGGGGTCTGTGCAGGGGTATTGTCATCAATACCCCCATCAGGCTGGGGGCCTGAGCCTGGGTGTCCTAGGTTCTGGGGGGGCTGGGCCTGGGTCCCTGCGGTGGCGGGCTGGTGAACCCTGATGGTAAGCTTGCCCTGAGCCCCTGCTGTGTGCCAAGCTGTGTGTTTCCGCTCAAAGTAACCCTTGGCATCACCCCCCCATTTTACAGACGGGGAAACCAAGACTCAGAGAAGCCAAGTGATGGCCTCAAGCTTAATGACATGGTAGAGCTGGCATTTGTGCCTGAGCCGGCCTGGTTTTAGTTCCCCTGCTTATCGCCTCCCTCTCACAAAAGCATAGGAAGCAGTCTCAGAGGTTTAAGCAACAGGCATGGTCACCTAGCTTGAGCTTGGTGCGGCTGGGATTGGATCTGGGTCTCTGGCCGGATCCTGGGCTGTCAGGACTCTGTGTGTGGACTCGCTTGCCAGGCATCTCTGTCCCCTTCTGTGCAGGATGGGCTGGTCTCCCTGGTGTGCAGGTCCTGGATGCTGGGGTGGGTCAGAGGCTGGTGTTGGGGAGGGGATGGGTTCCCCGTGGAGACATGAGCTTTTACCAGTGTGCAGTGTGTAGAGGGGATGGGGGTGGGGGAGGGGAATGGAGAGCTCCAGAGGTCCTAATCTCCCTCCCTGGACCTGGTCAGTGGTGACCACCCCTCCCTCCCACCCGGGGTCGCTGGACTCTTTGGAATATTCCCTGGGCCCCCCGGGTGACAAATCTCTTTCACCATCTCTTGACCCAGACAATTAATTGCTTCTGGCGATCCATCCATGGTTCCATGACCCCCCTGCTCTCCCAGCCTGCTGCCCTCAAGACTCCACACCCCCACCCCACCCCCAATCCCCCCCCACCCCCGCCCTGCAGCTGCTAATGGCCCAGACCCTGCCCCAGGGCAGGGAAGCCTGGGGTTTGGGGGTTGGGCCTGGGAATATTGCAGTGGCTTTCCCTTCTGGCTGACCATCAGGCAGCCTCTTCCCCAGAGAACACTGAAGCTAGCATTTTAGGGCACTTGCCCTGTGTTCCTACAGGGTGGAACTATCTTTACAGAGAGTCCAGGATGGGGCCTCTGAGGGACTTCCAGAGGCTTCTGGAAGTTTCCACCCCACGCAGTCCCCGGTGCCCCATTCCCAGAAAGCCCTCTCTCTTATCTCCCATCCCTCAGGGGACTCCCATGCAGAGGTGATGTGTGGTTAAAGTGGACGCCCAGATGCAAATCTTAGCTGTGGGAACCCTGGGTACACTTTCTTGCCTCTCTGCCTCATTGCTCCCATCTGTAAAATGGGGAGAGTCATGGTAACTCGTGCGTACGATGCTTGTAAGAATTAAACCAGTTAGTAAGCTAGAGGGCTTAGCATGGTGCCCACTCAGAGAAAGTCACGGCAGGGGGGTTTCGGGTGTCTGCCACTGGTGGTGCTGGTGATGGACAGACAGAGGGCATCTCTTGGGTCTCCGCAGGCCTTGAAGCAAAGCCGCCCACCCTGCCCCACCCCAGCCCCCACCCTGGCCTGGTCTGTGCCGCCTGCCTTGCCTTGCCTTGCCTTGGGCTTGGCTGGGAGCCAGGCTGCCAACACTGGGTGTGGCCCGAGTCCCCTCCCATCCCTCCCGTTCCTTCCAGAAATGGGTCGATATCCTGGCTCCTTCCTGGCGTCTAATTGCTCCTGTTGGCTGCTGTCTTCATAGATGGCCCCACACCCTGTAGTGAGAAGATGGGAGGTTTCTGAAAAGTGTGTTCCGAGGTCAAATTGAGGGTGGAAGGCGTGGAGGATGGGGTGGCCAAGGGCAGTCGCCTGGGTGCCCATCTCTCTGCCCCTCACCGGCTGTGCCAGCTCAGGCGGATGGCTGAACTATTTTGGGTCTCAGGTTACCCATCTGTAAAATGGGGTCAGGATAGATGGCCCAGAACCTGGCATACCGTAAGCGCACTTACGGGAGGGGACTATTATTATTGCTGTGGTGACCCGCTGAGCTTGTTTCGCCTTCGATCAGTGCAGGTCTCTAGGGAGCCCAGGTGGGTGATTTGGAGGCTGGGGCACTCATGGGCAGGGGTCAGGGCTACTCCTCCTTCTCCTCCTGACTCTGTGCCTCCCTTGGATGGCCCTCGAGCCCCGTGGAGTGGGGCGGTGCCACCCATGGTTAGGTGGGCTGTGTCCCCTTTGGGCGGGGTCATGCATCACCTTCTGTTGGGCCAGAGCCCCTCCTCCCCACTTTGTCCTCCCCCAGGCCCTGTCCACTCAACATCCATGCTGGCCGTGGTTTTGATTTGACTGCCCCGCCGCCCCACCCCCCACCCCTCGACTGTCGCTGACTGCCGCAGTCTGGTGGGGAATCAGAGACCTGGGTGAACTCTTGGTGACTGCCTCTCCGCAGTTTCAAGGAGAGCCAGTCTCAGCTGTCACTTGAGAAGGAAAATAAAATACCCCAGTGACTTCTAAATGGAAGGGGCCGCCTCCCTCTCGCTCTGACTGTCTGGCCTGCTTACTACTGCAGTGACAGGGAAGGGCGACACCTGGCCCCAGGAGACAGGGGAGACTTCCTTGTTCATCTAGTGTGAAGAGATGTGCCCGGCAGCCCCAGGAGGTTCTGGGAGGGGTGTTAGGTACTCCCCTAACCCCCTGCCACCTTCTAATGCCTCAGGGCCCTGGCCTGCTCCCGCCCTGGGCACCTGGGTCACACTGCACCTGAAGTCCCCAAATTCAGCATGCAGGGACAGCTTCCAGAAGTTATGCCTGCCCCTTGGGGGCAGTGCCGGGATCTGCAGGGTCCTGTTTAGGGCCTCTGTAAAGCACGTTTTGTGACTGGTTCATCTTGGCCTAGCAAGTTCACGCTGCCACGTGGAGGCTTATGTGGGGGTCACTTCCCTTTCCTCAAAGTAGCAGGCATTGCAGTGGTCCCCAGGCCCTGGGTGATTTTTGTGGATCATGACCTATGCTACTGAAGGAGCTTGAGGTGGGAAGGCGGGGGCCGCCAGGGACGGGGGACCCTGGTGGGCTTGCGTCTATGGGGTCGCACAGGTTCGGACACGACTGAAGCGACTTAGCAGCAGCAGCTGGTGAAGGAGCGTCTTTTCTCCAAGGCTGACTCGAAGAGGGACCTAGTTCAGGCCCTGAGGGTCCTGGCTGGGGACCTTGTCCCAGCCCCTAAGCTCATTGGCCGAGTGATTGAACTTGACCTGTGCCCACTGAGGGTGTTGAGATGAAACGGCAGGGACTATGGGTGGAGCATCTCCTCTCTGAGGGGTGGTACTGAGGGTCCGGGGCTGGATGGGCAGAGCCTGGGCGGGGAACCTGCCCTGGGAGGAGGTGATGACTGGGCGGGACTACAGTGGTTAGTTGTGACTCCTGCTTCTGGTTGGGCGCTGGCTTCTGGCCTCTGCACTGATTGGGGGAGAATCGTGGAGGACCCGCCCACTGGGTGGACCACTGAGGTGAATGGTAGCCTGGCTGTGCAATCCCCTCTTGGAGCCTCAGTCTGTCCATCAGAGAGATGGGCAGCAGCAGCTCAGGAGGATCGGGTCAGGTTACTGCTGCCCTTAGACTGAGGGTCTGAGAACACAGAGGAGGGTACCACTAACAGTAAGAGCGCTCAACCCCATGCGTGCAGTTAAGGCCGTCTGGGCACCTGTCCTGACCTCTCACCAGCCATATGAGCCTGGGGCAAATGACTCAACCTCCCCAAGTCTTAGATTCCTCATCTGTAAAATGGGGATAATAAATAACCCACCTGAGGGACTTCCCTGGTGGTCCATTGGTTAAGAATCTGCCTTCCAGTGCAGGGGACGCCGGTTTGATCCCTGGTTGGGGAACTAGATCCCAGAAGCCACAACTAAGACCTGGTGCAGCCAAATAAATTTAATGAAAGGGCTTTTTGAGGTCTACACTGTGCCAGGCACTGTTCCAAGAGGCTGAGCTGTATTGATTCATTTAATCATCACAGCAACCCTCTGAGGGGACACTGTTACCACCCCTCAGTTTACAGACAGGGGAGGGGGAGACAGAGGCACAAGGAATAAAGTGACTTGGGTGCCCAGTGCGGTAGTGGCCGACCAGGACTGGAACCTTAACTTCTCTAGCCTGTAGGCTGCAGGCACTACAAGGGCTCCGTCAGCATCTGGAAGGTGTGCCCCCGGGGGGCCCTGCGGAGGATGCAGCCCGCATGGCTGGAGGCCCGGAGGAGGCAGGGCTGGGAGAGAGGATTTGTTCTGAGCCCTGGCTTGGGCAATCGCTTTTAGCAACTTGCCCAAGGAATAGGCTTCCCTGGTGGCTCAGAGGTTAAAGCGTCTGCCTGCAATGCGGGAGACCTGGGTTTGATCCCTAGGTGGGGAAGATCCCCTGGAGAAGGAAATGGCAACCCACTCCAGTATTCTAGCCTGGAGAATCCCACGGACAGAGGAGCCTGGTGGGCTACAGTCCACGGGGTCGCAAAGAGTTGGACAGGACTGAGCGACTTCACTTTCAAGGAACAGGTGGAGGCAAAGGCCAGGTGTTGCCAGGGCCTCAGGGGGCCTGCAGAGTCAGGGCATTGCCCCTGGGTGTCCTGGGGAGAAAGGCCTGGAGGTACTGAGGCTTAGCTACCAAGCACTTAACTAGCATTGAGGCTGGAGCCCTGAGGTGCTGACCTTAGGAGAGACCCCTGTGCAGGGAGACGCTGGTCTTGGGGAAGAGGACACCGCCTCCATGGAGCCCTCAGGGATTGACCTGGAGGTGTCTCCCTGGCCCTGCCTCACACCGTTCTACTTGGTGTCAGTTCAGAATGTGGTGCTCCCCTCCTGTGGCCTCACCCTGGAAATAGTGATAAAACCCTCACCTTCGGGGACACCCTCGCTGTCTTCCCATTCTCCTCCTCACCTGCCATCACTCCTGTCACTCACTGCAGGCTTACCCTGGTTTGGGCTTTACTTGTGGCTCAGCTGGTAGAGAATTCACCTGCAGTGCAGGAGACCCTGGTTCATTCCCTGGATTGGGAAGATCCCCTGGAGAAGGGAAAGGCTACCCACTCTAGTGTTCTGGCCTGAGAATTCCATGGAAAGTATAGTCCATGGGGTTGCAAAGAGTCGAACATAAGTGAGCAACTTTCACTTTCACTTTCACTTTACCCTGGTTTGTCTGTTCAGTCACTGCCTTTTTTTTTTTCAGTCACTGCCTTTTGATGTCATCTTGTTCTGTTCTTTTTTTTTTTTTTTTCCTTTTCCTTTTAAATTTTTGGTTGTGCCTTGGGAATTCCCAGGTGGTGCTAGTGGTAAGAACCCTCCTTCCAATGCAGGAGACATAAGAGAAGCAGGTTTGATCCCTGGGTGGCGAAGATTCCCTGGGGAAGGGCATGGCAACCCACTCCAGTATTCTTGCCTGGAGAATCCTATGGACAGAGGAGCCTGGCGGGCTACAGCCCATAGGGTTGTACAGAGTCTGACATAGCTGAAGCAACCTAGCACATGTGCATGAGCCCATGAAAACGTGTGTGTGTGTGTGTATGTGTGTGTGTGAGACTGAGGGTGTGCATGAACTGCTGAGTGTGCAAGCACAGGTGTGATTGAGACCTTGAAATGAGGGGGTCTGCTCCCTGACTGGACTCCCTTGCACAGGGGTCAGAGCTGCCCGCCTCCTAGGAGGCCCAGGGCAGGGGGACCTTTCCAAGCCCAGGGAAGTCCCAGTGGGTGTGGCTCTGGTGGGAAGTTCCTGCAGCTTGGGGTCAACCTGGGGGCTGGAGCGGCCACCTCCCCCCTCCCATTCCTCCTGTTCACACCCAAGGAAGGTTTACTGCACTGCACACCCCTCTGCCCATCCCCCACCCAGTGACCTGGCTCTTGTGGCCTAAAGAGCTCGGATCTGGATTTGAATCCTGGCTCCTTCCTTTCCTAGTGGGATGTCCTTGGGTGAGTTACCCTCACCCTCAGCATCAACTTCCTGGGCTGAAAACAGAGGCCACCCCCATCTCCCAGGATGGTTGTGGGAATTATATGGGGTAACGGGGAAGCAGCTGGAACCCGGAAAGGCTACAGGAAGTGTATGTAGTTCTCCTTCCGTCCCCAACCCAGAGCCGTCTCCAGGCCAGGAGGCTGTGGGAGCCCAGCATGTCCACCACGGCTCCTCTTTCATCCCTCATCTGTGTGGACGCTACTTGCAAAATATTCTCCATCCTGTCCATTTGTCCCACTTCCATCTCCATCCATCCTCCACTCCAGAGACCGAAAAATGCACTCTGCAAATTCCAGTGGGACCAGTCCCTTCTCTGCATGCAGAACCCTCCGAAGGGTCTCCTTGTCCCGGGGAATAAAGCCCCCAATCCGCAGGGCCCAGCGTGATCAGCTCAGTCTCTTCAGCATTCACACACACTCTGTTCCGACTTTTGCGCTGGGATCAGCTGTTCTCTGCCTGGGCCCCCCATCTTCTTGTGTTGCCAACCCATCTCCTCCCCACCCCGATTCGGGCCAAGCACACCTTCCTCCTTGGGGCTCAGCCTGGCTTCTCCCGGGAAGTCCCCAAGTTCTCCAGGCTGGGAACCGCTCTCTGGACCTGCATGTTGCCGGCATTGCTGAAAGAACTCCGTCTGTCCTCCCGGGGCTTGTGACCCTGGGGCTGGCCCAGGCCAGTCTTGACCCCACACCATCAGAGGATTCCTTTGGGGACTGGAGCTGGGAGAAGGTGGGAAGCAGGTGGGATCTGATCTCCAAGCTGCCCTTCCAAGGTGGTGCCTGGAGAGAGCGCTCACCCACCTGACCCTGCCTGAGCTCTTCATAGGAACTGCTTCAGGGGACTGGCCATGGAGGTTCCCGGGAGCCCGGGGCCGGGAAGGCTATGGAGACACACCTGGTCTCCCTACTTCCAGCCTTCCTGCTGGGCCTTGTCTCTGCAGCTGCCCAGGACAAGTACCTAGCCTGGAGGCATCATAGTGGAAAAAAAAAAAACTTAAAAGAATAGGAGAGAAGGGGCAGGATCCTCCCTCTTGAGCCACTGGCGGCAGCGGCCCCTTTTAGGACTTCTGGGTCTTGGAGCTTAGCTGCCAGCCCCTGCATCGGGGTAATGTAATATCCAGCAGGAACTGAGCCCATGTTGGCTACGCAGGCACTTCATCCCCACGGTGTCCCTGTAAGGTCAGTGTTTTTATCTTTCATCTTACCCATTTTATTTTTGAATTAAAAAAGAATTTTTTTTGACTGCACTGCATGGTTAGCAAGATCTCAGTTCCTCGACCAGGGATCAGACCTGGGCCCTCGGCAGTGAAAGTTCAGAGTCCTGACCACTGGACCGCCAGGGAATTAAATTCCCTTGTCCCCATTTTAGAGAGGAAGAAACTGAGGCTCATAGAGTTGAAGCTACTTGTCCCAGGTGTGCACACAGCTAGGAGGGGCAGAGCCCAGCGTTGAACCCAGGGAGCTTGGTTCTGGAGCCTGAGCCCCACATGCAGTGTCTTGTGAGCGCCGGTAGCCTCAGCTCTACTTGCCGCTGATGCAGAGGAGGTTCCCTGAAGGTCCAGTCAAGGCAGAGATGTTTGTGAATGGATGGGTCTTGAAGATGGCCTTGGGGAGTGGACCCGTCTTCTGGATGGGAAAACTGAGGTCAGAGAGAACTGAGGGCTTGCCCAAGGTCACAGCCGTTAGTAGAAGAACTGGGACCACAGCCAGGTTTTTGATCTCTGTCCAGTGGTCTGCCCGTTACCATTTGTTTGAAGTGTGTTGCCTGCTCAGTCGTCTCTGACTCTTTGCGACCCCACGGACTGTAGTCAGACTCCTCTGTTCATGGAATTCTCCAAGCTAGAATACTGAATCGGTTGCCATTCCCTTCTTCAGGGGATCTTCCTGACCCAGGGATTGAACATGGGTCTCCTGACTTGCAGGCAAGATTCTTTACCATCTGAGACACCAGGGAAGCCCACTGTTTGTTTACTTGTTCTTTTTGTGTGTGTATGCAAAGACTTACACAGTAAAGAATGCATAAATACCTGGGTGCAGATTAGTGAATAATTGTTAAGGAGATAGGTGATCAGTGTTCTAATTTTTGTGGGAAACATCTTCTTTTGTTCTAGGGTGACTGCCTCTGCAGACCTCTTGTGAAAGTGGAGTCTTGCCTTACCCAGAATCCTATAAATGGAATCCTAATGCGAGCTTAGTGTCTGAGTCTGACATTCTTCCATGTGGTTGTGTGTCTGTAGTTTGTTCAGATTTATTGTAGAGTAGTAGTCCATGGTATGGATGTACCACTGTTTGTTTATCCCTTTGTCTATGGATGAATATATTGTTTACAGTTTTTTTGTGTGTGTGTGATGATGAATAAAGCTGTTATGAACATTCACGTATTGGTACAACTCTTTGTGTGAGCATATGCTTTCATTTTTCTTGGGTAAATACCCAGCAGTGAAATTGCTGGGTCATATGGTCACCCAAATGTATGTTTAACTTTGTAAGAAACTGCCAAACTGTTTTCCTAAGTAGTTGCACCATTTTGCATTCCACTAGTAATGTCTGAGAATTCCAGTTGATCTGCATTTTTGCCAACACTTGGTATTGTCTGTCTTATTTTGGCCATCCAGATGGATGCGTAGGGTGTCTCTTGTTCTAATTTTTAAAAATATTTATTTGTTTGGCTGTGCCAGGTCTTAGTTGCAGCAAACGGGATCTTTTAGTTTTGGCATGTGGGGTCTAGTTCCCCGACCAGGGCTCAAACCCTGGGCCCCCTGCATTGGGAGTGAGGGGTCTTAGCCATTGGACCACCAGGGAAGTCCCTGGTCTCTTGTTTCTAGTTTGCAGTTTTCTGCTGACTAATGATATTGAGCATCTTTTCGTATGCTCATTGGCCATTTCTATATCCACTTTTGCAAAGTGCTATCAAGTCTTTTTGCCCATTTTTCTATTGGGTTGACTGGTTCTTATTTATTTGTGAGTGTGCTTTTTATATCCTGGATGCTTGTTTTTAATGTGCTGGCTTTGACTTTGAAGGGTGACTCAGGAATTGTTGAATGAGAGTAGTAGGCCCACCCCTCTTTCAGGTGTCTCTTACTGACTTTATGGGGTCCCCTGGGAAGTTAATGGGTGATTTTCACGGCAACACTGTAATCTGGGCCCGGGGTCCCTGGGGGGGTGGGGTTGATGGGGTGTGGGCTGCCTTTGTAACCACACAGTTTGGACTGGAATCCCAGCTCCATGACTTCCTAGTTGTGGATCCTGGGACTTGAGACTTTGATTCTCTGAACCTCAGTTTCCCTCTCTGTCAAATGAGCTAGCAGTACCGCCTCATAGAGTTGTCATGGAGAAATACTTGACCCCAGGCCCAGGCCAGGGCCTTGCCATCTACCTGCACTTTGATGTGGTCATGCCCTGGGCCATGCGTGGAGGCTGGGATCCTTGCTAACAAGACCCGCATTTTCCCCTGCAGGTCCCAGGGAGTCTCTGAGGAATCGGAGTTGCTGGCGGCTTTTTCTGGTAGGTTCCTGTTTGTCCCCACTTGCTGTCTCCAACATATTGCTGGGACCTCCTCGGGGTGGTGGGTCGGAAGTTGCTGGGTTGTCATATTCTACTGGTGAGTGGATATGGTGGATCGGGGCGGGGGGCGGGGGCCGCGCTCCATGTGGCTTCATGGGGTGCGGAATGGGCAGCACCATTGCCCAGTGTGAAGGCTGCGGGGTCCTCCAGGATGGAATATTTTCTAACCGGATGCAGTGCTCTTCAGAAAGGGCCTGGGAGAAGGAGCTGCCCCGACAGTGCAGCTGTGGTACTGTGCATTTTCTGCATCTCTGGGGTTCACGGGCACAGGACTTCTGTGCCCTGATTGTGGGCGGCAGGCTCAGAGAGGGCGGGGCCAAGGTGCAGGCTCGGAGGGGGCGGGGCCTGTGTGCAGATTCAGAGAGGGCGGAGTCAGTGGGCAGGCTCAGAGAGGGCGGGGCCAGTGTGCAGGGCCTTGAGCTGGGACGTTGGATGTTGGAGGGTGCGGGGCTGGGTGCGGGGCTGGACCCCCCGGTGCGCCACTGTGGTCACTGTGCCCAGTGGGAGAAGAAGTGACCTGGGTCCCAGTCTCGGCCACTTTCATGCCGAGCGCCCAGGGCAGGTCACTCACCTCCCTGTGTCTCCATCTCCCCTTCTGTAAACCAGGGGTAATGAGCAGTCCCCAGCTGGGGTCGCTGCAACGGTTCAGTGCGCTGCTGTGGGACGGCGTCTGGCCCAGAGGAGGTGCTCAAAAGTCCATCAGCATTAGGGCTTTTCGTGTGACCCCGTTTTGTCACCCTCGTGGTGATGCTGCAAAACGGACTGTTATCCTCATTTTAACAAATGAGGAAAGGGAGGCACGCATAGATCACCTGTTCCATGTCTCAGCTGGAAGCAAAGAGCTGGCTGAGACTAATTTTTTGACCCCCAGGGAACCCGGTGGATGCTTCCTCAGCGCAGTTCACAGCCGTTTCACTGGGCAGACTGAGGCTGGTGTTGGGCATGTCTGTGCCCACTGCCCTCCCTTCCTCCACCACCCACCTGGTACCTCTGAAGGCAGGGGTCTCCCCAGAGAGCTTCTTCCCCAGAGGGACTGTAGGGAGGCCATAGGGGGCACTGGCAAGGTTTGGAGTGTCAGGGGGAAGAGAAGGCAGACCAGATGTGGGTCAGTGGGCTGGGCACAGGCTTGTTTTTTCTTTGGCTGTGCAGTGCAATTTGTTGGATCTTAGTTGCCTGACTAGGGATTGAACCCAGGCCCCCGGCAGTGAAAAGCACCAAAGTCCTAACCACTGGACCACCAGGGAAACCCAAACACAGGCTTGGAGGAGGGGATTCAGGTACTGGTCTGACTAGCCAGAGAGGGAGGCATCTTTTATTTTATTTTATTTTTTTAAACCAGGGGAGGCAAGTGGTCCTGAGCAAGGAGCTCAGACCCTGACTGCTGAGTGCATATTGCACTCTGCCACTTACCGTCTTTGTGACTTTGGACAAGGCCCTGAGCCACCTCATACCTTAGTTTCTGTATCTGTAGAATGGGGATGGAATCAAATGCTCCCATAGAACTGGTGATGAACAGATCGTTGCTAGGATCTTGGTGCTTTGTATTTTTGTTGAAGCGGTCAGGTGCCCTAGCGGAGGAAGATCTGAATTTGCAGGCCCCCTCCCTGTGTGTTGTCTTTGGCTCCCAGGACAGGGGGCTGCGAGCTGTTTCAGGCCTGGCAGAGGCAGTCCTGTCCCCGGGAGACCCCTATGGATGTGATGAGGACATGCCACTCCCTCCCCTTCCCCAACCCCCAGCTTTTCCAGAGAGTCAGGAATTTTGGGGAAGAAGCAGAGACACATCCTGGAGGGTACATGGGGTGCCCACGCAATCCATGCCAGTGAGGAAGGGCTGGTCAGTGGGTGCGGCTGCTGGAGAGCAGGCGCTGGCCCTTTGCAGATGTCAGCTTGGCCCCTTCCCAGCTCTGGCCACTGATTGGGATTGGTGTTCAGCCACTGGGGCTTGGGACATAGGGCGTGGGCTATCGCAGGCACCAGTTCTCAGCAGGCAGGAAGCACTCATTTAGCACCCCCAACATTTTTCCTTTTTTTTTTTTTAATATATATTTTCTTGCCCATGTGCTCAGGATGTGGGATCTTAGTTCCTTGACTGCAGACTGAACTTGTGCCCCCTGAATTGGAAGTGCGGAGTCTTAACCACTGGCCCACCAGGAAAGTCCCTCCAGCATCTTTCTTTACCTCTTATTGACGAAGCTGTTCTTCCAGGACTAGAGAGGGTTGTCAGCCAGGCCTGACTCCAGGGAGCGTTGGAGGAGGGTCTGAAGAGCCCCCACTCTGGCCCTTGGTGTTCACGGTGGGGTCAAGATATGTTACCTTCTCCTCTGGCTACTGAGTACCGGTCACTGCTGTTCCCCCATTAGGGCCACACTGGTGCAGTTGGGACTGGGGCAGTGCTCTGGATGGGACAGTGGGAGTGTGGTCACTTATGCAGCCCCATTCTGCAGAGGAGCAAACTGAGGCTGAGAGATGGGAAAGGGTTTCTCTCAGGCTAAAACACTGAGAGGCAGATGGAGGGTGAGTATTAGTTGTCTCATCTGTGATATCCAGCCCTGGACTGGCATCCTGAGTCTCTGGGGTGGTTTTGCAGTGGGTGGACCTCTCGCAGTGCATATGTGCTAAGTCATGTCTGACTCTTTGCAACCCCCTGGACCGTAGCCCGCCAGGCTCCTCTGTCCATGGAATTTTCCAGACAAGTATACTGGAGTGGGTTGCCATGCCCTCCTCCAGGGGATCCTCTTGAGCCAGGGATCTCCTGCATTGGCAGGGCAGATTCTTTAGCACTAGTGCCACCTGGGAAGCCTCCTGCAGACCTGGGTGCAAGTCCCGGGAAGCTGAGACACTTTCGTGCCTTAGTTTCCTCATCTGACAAATGGGTGTCCTCCAAGGGTTGCTGAGGGCACTGCTGGGCACTTCCTGACTGCTACTGGGAGATTTTATTCTTCTTCTGAATACATTCGTTCATTGAACAATTCTTTCTAAAGCACTGTGTGCCAGGCCCTGTTCTGGGGCTGGAGCTAGAGCTGGGAGTAAGACAGACAAGCATCTTGTCCTCCTTAGGTGAGACAGACAGTTCCCAAGTCAGATACATGGTGTGTCCTTCAGTGGGGAGCACTAGGGTGAAGAACCAACAGGAAGGATGTCTGGGGAGTGTGCAAGTAGTCTGGGGGTTGCGGTTTCAAATGGGAGGGGGGATCAAAGTGGCCTCCCTGAGAAGGTAGCATTTGAGCAAAGACCTGCAAGAGGTCTTTGGAGGAAAGGTGTAGGTCTCTAGAGGAAGGGTGACCCAGCCAGAGGGAACAGTCTGTGCAAAGGCCCTGAGGCTGTATGGAATGGGCCTCCTGGTTTGCAGGAGTCTGTATGAGTCACCTGGCTGGGGTTTTCTTGAGTCAGACCTCACTCCTTTGTTCTGAGCCTTTGGGCCTCTCCAGTAGGCAGGAGGGAAGGACAGCCTTGGAGGTTGTCTGCTTCCTGAGCCAGGCCTGTGGTCCCACAGCAGTGGTAGGTTTCATCTTGGAGGCAGGGAGCATGGGTGACACCGGTGGTGGTCCCCACAGAGGTGGTCAGCCCAGCCGGGCTTTCTACCTGGCCTTCTTGATGCCTTTGAAGTTGGAAGGCAGGCGGCCTTGCCTGGGGTGTTTTTCCCTCCACTCCTCCTCTGCCTCTCCGTCCTCCATCAATCCCCATCGAAGGCCTAATGGAGAGCCTTCCTCCTGTGGCTGAGTTATCTGCTTGTCACGCCAGTGGCCCACCCGAGGACGATAAAAGGGCTTTTTGTCTGCAAGCACTTAGCTTCCTCCTCTGGGGCGATCCATCACGTGTGAGGGAGGTGGGGGGCAGACAGCAGGGAGGGAGAAAGGAGGTCCCTCCCCCTGCCGAGGAAGCCAGTGCTCCCAGGAGCCCCCCTGGCAGGACCCAAGTGTCTCCTCAGCCCAGAGATGAGTCCTGTCTGGGGACAGGCAGGGGCAGCTGGGAGGGAGGCCCCCAGGGGGCATGGAGGTTGGGTGGATGCTCTGGGCTCCTCTCCCATGCCCAGGAGCTCCCAGTTGGCAGCTCAGGGGCCTTCTGAGACCCTCCTCACCCTACCATCAGGGGCTGGAGTGGGGGTTCTGGTGGGGCTGGAGTCAGGTTCAGGGGAACAGGTATTTCTGAGAAAAAAACCACAATAAGAGGGAGAAGGGAAGCTGTGTGTGAGTTAAGAGGGATGGAAGTCCTGAATGATCATGAAATAGCAGCTGCAAACACTTCAACACTCTGCTGTCCTTATGCCCATTCAGCAGACGAGGAAACTGAGTTGCAAAAGGTGATGTGTTGGAGGAGGTGGTGTTTGGGCCCTTAAGCTAGGTGTAGGTTTTGACCTCGAGGTGGGAAATTGCATGAGTGCAGGGTATAGGTGGGAAAGTGGGGTTCGCATGAGCCTTGAGTCTCTCCCAGTATGGTGCCTGGTGGTGTATACATGAGGAGTGAGGAGTTGAGTGTGGCTGGAGGCTGAAGGTGGGCAGGAGGGGGGCTTTCTGGATCCCCTGGGGAGGAAGATCGGGACCAACCAGCTCCCAGGCAGACAAGTGGCCAATTGTATGTGGAGGGGATGGGGGAACGTTCAGGGGACTGGGACAGGCAGAATCACACCTGTCTGGACTCTGTTTGCCCCACCTGGGCAATGGGTTGATGGGCATGTCCCTAGCTGGGGGGGGGGGGGGCCCTGGTCCCTCTGTTGGGTGGAAGAGGAGAATGTATGGGTGGTTCTCTCTCCTTCCAGTTCAGGGCGCTCAGCCCTAGCCAGCTGTCCTTCCCCCGCCTTCCTTCCCCTCCTCTCCTCTCTCCATCCCTCACAGCTCCCTGCTCCTCCTCCCTTTTCCTTCCCCTCCCCTTCCCACAGCCCCCCTCCTTCTCTCCACAGGCTACCCTCAAATGACAGCAATTAATGGTGCCTCTGATGGCGGCTGGGAGGATGAGGCTGACAGTTGAGCGTGTCTGCCTGCGGCTGACCCTCTAATCGGGCCCGGGGGACGCCCCGCCTGCCCGGGCTCCCAGGCGCTGCCTGCCCGCTCCATCACTCACAGGGCAGCTGGAGCCGCCCTCAGACAGGCACACGGGAGGCCAGCACAGCATCTGCACCTCAGTTCCCGAAGTCTCCTCCCCGTCATCCTTTTCCCATCATCCTTCTTCCTACATAAGTGAGTGGGCTCCAGGTTACCCTGTCCTGCCCCAGTTACTCATGATGGCCTGACTGCCAAGGCACCCTTCTCTACCAGGAGGTCCTCTCCACCAGCCAGCTCCTGTCCCCAGATGACCTCTCAGGGTGTACCACACCGCCCTCAGGGCGAGTTCCTCCCCACCTGGCCTTCATCCTTTTGTGTCCGCTCTCCTGGGAGGGTTGAGTTGGGTGGAGTCAAGGAGACTTGTCCTGTCCTGGACAGCAGACATCCATTAAATGCTGGAACCTTGGCAGTCTGGAGCCTTCAGTGATGGGGGCAGCTACCTGGACCTGGAGTCTCGTCTGGCAGTGAGGGGCTTGTACGTGCCTGGGGGACAAGAATCCTGGCCAACCCTGTCCACAATGGGCCGGGTCCTTGCTCGTTCATTATTTTGCAATAGCAGTAATGAGGCCCCTGCTGTATGCCAGGGCCTGCAGCAGGTACTTCACCTTGGTGCGTTTTACTCCACCATAATTCTCCAATGATCATGCTATTTATAACCCTACTTCGGTAGATGGGGAACCTGACAAGCAGAGAGGCGAAAGTGATTTTCCCTAAATGACTCAGGAAGGAAGGGATAAATCTGGGATTCAACCCAGATCTGCCTTGTCCAGGGCTTATAAATCAGGGCCTTTGGGGAAACTTGAGGGACAGTAAAGGAACTAGCAGACCTGAGCTGGAAATGAGAATATAGTTCCTGGGCATGGGGATTGGAGTTTGTGGTGTTAATATATGCATGTATTTTTCTGTTACAGTTAAAAAGAAAAACAGCCTTACTGAGATGGAATTAACCTGTAAAAAGAAGCACCCATTTTTAGAGTTCAGTTCCGTGAGTTTTGGCAAAATGTAAACATTCATATGACTACCATCATCAGGAGGGTTTCTATCACCCCCCAAAAACCTCCATCCCCTGGCACCCACTGATCTGCTTTCATAGAGGTTATAGAATCTTCTAGGTTTTTGTACTAAAATTATCTTAAAGTGTGTACTTTTTGGTGTTTGGCTTCTTTCACTGTGTGAAGTTTTTGAGATTCATTTGTCATTGTGTGCATATATGATTCCATTTGTTTATTCATTGATGAGTTGATAGACCTTTAGGTTGTATCCATTTCTTGGCTATTAATGAATGAAGCTAGAAAGTCTTTAAGCCACTTTGCGTTTTCTTGCCTTATTGCATTGGCTGAAGCCACAGGGTAGCGTTGACTAGTGGCAGTTGGCGGTTTTAAGGTTAGCTGGCTGTGGGTGTTGTCCTAAATACTCCCATTTGACAGATGAGGAAACTGAGCCTCTGAGAGGTCAGGTGACTTATAGAAGGTCATCCGGTGAGAGTGGAGTGCTCTTTCTCCATCTCCAAGCTGGGAGATGGCCCCATTGTTCTACCAATGTGCTTGCTGGTCCAGAGGGTCACCTCAGAAATCAGTGGCTGGGCGGGGGTGCCTAGAATCACCCTTCTTTCCCCCTGAGATGAGGGTATAAAGGACATTTTACACCTTCTGCCTTTCAGGTCACATACTGTCTGTGGGCACCCAGCACTGTTGAGTGAATGTCAGCCTTTGGGTTTCAGTCACAGAGACCTTCCGGGGAGCTATTTTGGGGTGAGGAAGCCCAGGAATGGGGCAGGGCGACAGAGAAGAGGGTCCCCTCCTTCCTTGCCCAAGGAGTGTGAGCTAAGATGACTTTTCGGGGAAGGAGGCCTGTAAATTAAATAAGCAATCCCGTAAATAAATAAGTAATGAAATTAGTGGGGTGCCTAATTACATCAGATTCATAATTATGGATGGATGCCTGCCCGATAATTGTACTTGTTTTTAATCTTCGGTTCTGACATGTGTCTCCTTCCATCTGATAGGATTCCCTGCCCTCAGCTGGTGGGAGGAGGGAGGCCCTGCTTTTTGGGGCTCCTGGTGAGCCTAGGTGGTGGTGGGGTCCCCCAGACCCCATGGATCCAGGTGTTCTTGTCTTTTTCCTGCAGTTAGGTTTCTAAACCTTCTGAAATTGCAGCAAATGACGGCAGTAACAAGAACAGGGTTTATCATAGTAATCATGCTGTACTTTACCTATTATAATTTATTTAATTTTCCAGTCCTGCCTGTGAAGTAGAGATTGTTGTCATCTCTACTTTGCTGGTGAAGAAATTGAGGAATAGAGAGGTTAAGTGACTTGCCTGAGGTCACACAGCCAGTGAGATTTGAACCAGGCTGTCTGCCCCAGAGCCTGCATCCTTCTGGGTCTCCTGTCTTAGCCTCTAGGTCGTCTTGTGTGGGACACAGACACGTGGAGAGCTGTCTCTGCTAGGCATGTGCCCTCAGAAGGAGATGCTAATTTAGGGGGGGCTCAAGGCCCCAAGAGGTTTAAGTGCTGGAAAGATCAGGTCATGCTTTCCACAGTTGCTGTAAATCCGAACAGAAACCATTCTGAAACATGACAAGTAAAATTAAGTTTTGTGTAATGAGAAAGCAAGCCCATTTGCAGAAATTAAAATGACTTCTTTCTAGACCTTTCTTTCTTTGTGGCTTTGATTTGCTGGCTCTTTGGGCACTCCTGGTACTGTCTATGGTAGCTACTGTGCCAATGATCATTAGACCCAGCCCATTTTCCAGATGAGGAAACTGAGGCCCAGTGAGGTAGAGGGACTTGAGTGAGGTGCTGGAGCTAGCATTCTAACCAGCTCTTAGCATCTTGTTTGGGGCCACGTCAGGTCCCTGGCATGAAGAGGGGTGCCTCTCCTGTCTGAGAAGTGGAGGGGCCATGCTCGGCAAAGGCTGGCTTCACCAGGTCCCTAGCTGTGCTTGGGGGCCAGGAAATAGCTGTGCCCACCTCGTGTGGGGGACAGGAAGGATGGGAGTGGCTGTGGGGGCATTGTTGTTCTCACTCGCCGTCTCTGGAGACCCCAGACCCCTCAGCAGAAGTCACTGCGTGTCCTTCCACAGTGTGCCCTGTGTCTCGGACGTCTGACCCTGTCAGGGGCAGTGAGCCCTGAGCCCTTGGGACACCCAGGCCTCCACCAGGAGTTGCCCCTTTGCAGACTGCAGGGAAGGAGCACCCTTCACTTTCTGGGGCGCCTGATGGGGCCTGCACTTCTGAGAGTCCAGCAGGAGCTGCGGCTTGGGCTGGTATTCAGCATGCATGTGCTGACTTTAGTCTGGTGGGGCTTTGGGGCTCTTCTGTCCCTCTCTGTAGCCTGGGATGGAAAGGGGAATTGACGGCAGACTCACATGAGGAATTGTGTGTGTTCATGTCGCTCCTGAGGGTTGGAGCAATCTGGGGAGGCTGCCTGGAAGAGCTGGAACAAGCCGGTTGAATGAAGAACAAACATACCTTTGTTGAATAAGAAACATACTTTGGAGGAACTCCTGTAAAGCACCTCAAACAGGCACAGAGAAAATGCTACATTTATTACTCAAGCTAACACTTCCTGATTTTTTTTGCTTGCCTTGGTGTGAGAGTTTGCTGTTACCATTATTATGAACCCTAGAGTTTCTAATGATTCCTGCCCATATATTTTATGCCAGGCTCTGTTCTAAATATGTCATATACACCCACTCACGTTCTCAAGGCTGCCGTATAAGGTAAGGGCTAGTATTACCAGCCTTGTTTTATATGGAAGGACGCTGCAGGCACAGAGAGGTTAAGTGATGTGCCTAAGGTCACACAGCTGTCAGCTGGCAGAGCTGGGATTTGAACCCAGGAAGCTTGACTCCATGGCACCTGCTGTTAATTGTGGGGACCTTGCAGGCACCACCTGTAGCCCCCCCGAGCCTGGAGCCAGACTGAATCTCTTGGCAGAGCCGCATCGGCGGTGGGCCAGGCTCCATGTGTCATGTAGGGCCCTCAGGCATGCAGCAGCTGCTCTGGGCTGGGCAGGATTGGTCAGGACATGAGGGGGTCTGCTTCCTGCCTCCTTGCAGCCAGCCTGGTGTCCCCATGGCCTCCTGGGAGAGGGAGTGGGTTGTGATACTCAGCCAACAAGACGCCAGGCCCTTGCCTTGTGGATCCTATGGGCTGATGGGGAGATGGACAGTGTAGTAAACACACATGCTCTTACAAGGCAGGGAAATCCTGGCTGTGGAATAACAGTGTGGAACAATTCTGCTTTTCAGGGGGGTGGGGTGGGGGTGGGGGCTACTTGCTTTAGGTCAAGGAATCACAGGTAGTCTCCAAGGAGGTGGCAGTTGAACTGGGACCTGAACCAAGAGAAGGAACCAGACCTGTGCAAGGAAGAGGGATGAGCCAGCGGGGTAGAGAGATCGGCTTATGCAAAGGCCCTGGGGTCATGATGTCCCAGGAATGCTGAGGAGGCCTACCTGGCTGAAACAGAGTCAGAGGCACCAGGTTAGTTCTCTGGATCTGAGGCTGTTCTGTAGGCATCAGGGGTTAGGCCCTTTATCGCAT
Source organism: Cervus elaphus (assembly GCF_910594005.1). Taxonomy (NCBI): domain Eukaryota; kingdom Metazoa; phylum Chordata; class Mammalia; order Artiodactyla; family Cervidae; genus Cervus; species Cervus elaphus. The sequence continues at coordinate 21,264,671 of NC_057819.1, read as the reverse complement.
TTAAGGCAGACATCCATGGCTTTGGTTTCCTTCTTTTGTTCTTTTGCTAGCTGGTTAATTTACATTTACTGGGCACATGGAATATTCCGGAGTCAGAATGATGGAAAAAGTCAGGCATCATTTGTGCCTTTGAGGAGTTTAGTGTCCAGAGGGAGAGGGTCAGTTAAACAAGTGATATCAAGGGTCACACGTACAGAGTTCAGACCACCACTGGAGCGTAACAAGTTTCGAATTTGCCTCTGGGTCAGGACAGGCTTCTTTGGACAAGTGTCAATGGAGGCGAGATCTGAGGGTGATTTGTTAGGACTCCTGAGTCGTGATGGAGACACATTTAGGCTGGTTTAGGCCACAAGGAGGAATCGATGGGTGCTCCTATTGGCAGAGTGTCCAGGGTAGGGCAAGTTCAGGCATGGCTGGATCCAGGGGCTCAAACCACACCTTGGAGAGCTGGCTTTGTGTCAGTTCTGCTTCCTTCTGTGTGGGCTTTGTTCTCAGGCAAATTCATGCCACCAGCACAGCAAACCAGGAGGAGGAAGAGTCGCCTGAAGCCCCAAGAACAGCCCCCCTTGCTCTTTGCCATTTCCTTACTGAATGAGGCCTTCAGTGTTTGTTCAGCTATTTTTACTGTTGGGTGGAGGTGGCTAAGGTAAGGGGAAGGAGTGTCCCCAACTCAGATGCAGTCAAGGAAAGGAATGAGACAAATGGGAGGGATGGGGATTGTGGCTAACCAGCCTGCTGGATATTCTGATTTTTTTCCGAGAGAAGCTGGAAATCTGGATTTTATAAGCAATGCCCTAATTTAAAAACAAAACAAAACATGATGTGTGTCAGAAAGAGCTTCCCTGTTGGCCACAGCTGCCCATCATCCTTCTGTGGCCTCTTGTGCTTAGCTGTGACTTTCAAAATATTTTGCCCTCTATGATCTAGGCAGACTGGTCCATGGAATGTCACAGAAGGTCCTAAGACTTGGGAAGTCACGTTTTAGGCCTCCAGAGAGATGCCGTCTCCTTGAGTGGAGGCCTGAGGCTGCAGAATTGATCCCAGAGCTCTCCAGAGGAGCTCAACCTGGTCTGAGAGACAGTCTAGCCGAGTGGTTAGTGACTGGGGCATTCAGATCCTGACTTGGCCACTCATAGCCGTATGCCCTCGGACAAGTCACTTCACCTCTCTGTTCCTTGGTTTTCCCATCTGTAAAACGAGGTTGACAGTATCCTTTTGGGTTGTTGTGAGGCATCAAGGAACATGTGGGAAGCCTGTTCTTCCCAGCGCCTGGCACGTTGGGAGGGTGTGTGTCCCGGGGCTGGTGTAATTTGTCCTTCCTGGGTTGAGTCCTGGCATCTGGGGGCTGGTGGTGGCTAAGAGCTTTCCTGGACACCTCCTTCCTCTGCTTCTGGGTGTGGGTCCCCCTCCCCCAGCGATCCTTGCCAGTTGCTCTGTGCCCTTGGCTGCAGGATGGCTCTGCACTTGGACGTGCAGCAATTAGCCCTGCCCGAGGCCAGTTCACAGCTGTTGCCGGTGGGGGCAGCCCCTTTTTAAAATAAAAGCAGCACACAGGAAACCAGCCCTAGGGGCCAGTTCACTGCCTTTAGCCAGCACGGCCAAGCGTTTAATGTGATGCTTTTGTGCCTGGAAGAAATGATGAAGTACAGTGCATTTGGTCTGGGGAAGTCTCCCCCTCAGGGAGGTCCCCTTCCTGCCAGCTGCCTATGAGTGGCTCATGGATCCCGCTTTCAGGGAAGGGTGTCTGGGTTCTTTGGGGTCTGTTCTCGTCTGGCTCAGCCTGGGTGGGGAGCTCTTGGGGGAAGGGATGGTTTCTTTAAAATGCTCAAGCATCTACTATATGTGGGAGTGATTACATGTCAGTGCTACTGTCTCAGTTCATCCTCTCTCAGTTCGCCTGCCCCCACCTCACTGTGTCTGTTCTCTATGTCTGCGTCTCTATTCCTACCCTGCAAATAGGTTCATCAGTGCCATTTTTCTAGACTTCCGTGTATATGTGTTAATGTACGATGTTCGTTTTCCTCTTTCTGACTTCATTCTGTATGACAGACTCCATATTCATCGTATCACTGCAAATGACCCTGTTTTATTCCTTTTGATGGCTGGGTAATACTCCATTACATATGTGCTGCAGCTTCTTTATCCATTCATCTGCCTGGATTTTATTTAAATCACACTTAGAGATCTGTTTGTGGACTGCGAAGCCCTACCTGATCCCTCCAGGCCCACCTCCCCCCTGCCACGCTTTGCGGGCTCCTGGCTGCTCCCGGAACTCACCGAGGACAGCAGCCTCAGGGCCTCTGCCCTGGCTGTTTGGTCGGCTTGGGACACCGTTCCCTGAGAAGTTTCCACATCTCTCTCTCTTACTCCATCCAGGCCACTGTTGAACTGTCACCTCCCCAGAAACCACCCGTCCATAGCTGCTACCGTTCCTTGATGTCATCACATCTTTTCTGTTGCTGACTTCCTCACCTTTTCCCAAGTCACCCCCACGCGGGCAAGGATCCTTTTCTTGTTCCTGCTGTATTCTTTGTGCCTGTGTGTATCACCGGGGCTCCCTAAATGTCTGGTGTCTCCAGGCCTGGGGTCACGGACTCTTAGAGGTGGGCACAGCTTTCAGAAGGTCAGTAAACTGGATTGGAGTGGAGTCTGTTCAACCAAACCATCTTTTTATTCATTTTGAATTTAGACGAAATTCACATCATGTAAAATTTACCATTGGAAAGTGCACAGTTCAGGGACTTCCCTGGTGGTCCAGTGATTGAGTCTGTGTTTCCACTGCAGGGAACACTGGTTCGATCCTTGGTGGAGGAGTTAAGATCCTACATATCTCGTGGTGCAGCCAAAAAAAGGTGCATGACTCATTGGTGTTTAGTATGTAAACAGTGTTGTACAACCGATACTTCTAATTCTAAAACAGCTCCATCACCCTGTAAGGAGCCTCTGAACCCATCAGCAGGCACTTTCACCCTTCCGCCTCGCAAATCCTGGCAGCCACCAGGCAGACAGAGCTTTCTGTCTCTTTGGATTTGCCTGCTCTGGACATTTCCTATAAATGGGATCATACAAAATGTGACCTTTCATGTCTGACTTCTGGCCCTGGGCATGATGTTTTCGAGGTTCATCCACGTGGTTGCATGACTCAGTACTTTATTCCTTTCTCCGGCTGAAGAATATCACATTGTATGGATGGACATCCACAAAGTCACCTTCTGAGTAGTTGATCAGTAGTCACCCGCCCAAATCTGGGAGCGCTGGGCTTCAGGAAAGGAAAGGAGGAGGTAAAAACAGCCAGATGTTTCTTTTTTTTTAAAAGTTTAATTTGTTTGTTTTTGGCTGCGCTGAGTCTTCATTGCTTTGTGCCGGCTTTCTCTAGTTGCGGCAAGCGGGGCTACTCTGTAGTTGGGGTGCGAGGGCTTCTCATCACGGCAGCTTCTCTTGCTGCACAGCGTGGGCTGTAGGGTATGCGGGCTTCAGTAGTTGTGGCGCACAGGCCTAGCTGCTTCTCAGCATGTGGGATCCTCCCAGACCAGGGACTGAACCTGTGTCCCCAACATCGGCAGGCAGATTCTCATCCACTGCGCCCCCAGGGAAGTCCCAGCCAGATGTTTCTAACTCGTTTTTCTCTTTCTCTTCCCCCAGCCCCCGCTCTGCTCCCAACCTTATCTTAGAGCCTGGCTGGATCAGGAAGCAGCCACGAGGAGAGGGAGTGAGCAAGGATCCCTTCCACTCGGGACTGAAGGCTGAATGGGAGCCATGACCACGGGTCCCCTCTGGTCTCCTGAGGCTCCTCCCAAAACAGATGTAGTTTCTGCTGACCCTAACAGAGGCAGCAGGCAGGTGTGCCCCCATTTCACAGCTGAGCAGACTGATGTCTGCAGAGACTGAGATCTTGCCCAGGGCCACTTGGCCTAGGGACCCCTCCTGCTTCTTGTGGTCCCCATCACTGTGTATTTTGTAATGTCACTGGTCTTTCCCATCGTCCAAAGCTTTGCCCACAGACAGGTTTCTGGAAGTACATGCTGGTGAATCTTGGTTTTTTAGAACACCGAGGGATGCTCGCCATCAGAGTCTTGGGGAATGAGGACTTCTCTTGCTAAGCAGACGGCCGCACACTAACATATTCTGAACATGAGCTTGGTTTTGGTGGCTGGCTCTATCTCGAGGGGGCTGCCTGGGGCTGTTTCTGGTCTATGATGATTTCCCATCTTCACAGAGTCACTCAGCAAACCATTTTCTTTCCCTGGCTCCTTGTAGGGCAGAAACAAGAAGTGACCGTGGAATGACCTGGCCTAGCTTTGAACCTGCCCGAAGCATAAATCCCTCTGGTGGGGGTTTGGGGTGTTACTCCTGATTCCAGGGCCAGCCTCTGAGAAAGTCTGGGGGCAGGTCTGTGTCCAAAACAAACAGAAAAGAACAAAAGGAACCCATGCTTTCTGACCCGGCTGCTTTGGGCTCCACCGCCTGCCTATGTTTTGGTGGGGCTAGTTTGGCTCGCTCTTGAGATCCTCTGATGGTCAGGGTGAGAGTGGATGGGTGAGATCTTTGGTTTAAAAATATAGTATTCGATCGCTCACATCTTCCTGTGCCTCGGTTTCCCCACCAACAAAAGAAAGCAGATCTGCCGAATTCTTCCATAATCCTCCGGAGTGTTTTCTTGGGAGAGGCTGAAGGGTGAGCTGATGGGGGTCGGCACACACGTGGCCTTCCCGTGGGTCTCTTCAGGGGGTCTCCTAGTGGCTGTTCTGGCCCCTCAGCTGGTTCAGTGGCCACGAACCTTTGTCACATGCAAATCTGATCTGCTGCAAACCCTCTATGGCTCTCCGCTGGTGGATGCAAGCCAGATTTGCACCGTTCAAACCTCAGTTCAGCCACTTCCCAGCTGTGTGACCTAGGGCAAGCCAGTTAACCTCTCTGGGCCCTTTTCCTTCTTTGTATATTGGGTGCCCCTGTCTTTTGTTGTGTTGTCCTGAGAACAGATGGGTTAATTGGTGAAGTGCTTACAAAGCGCTTGGGCTCCAGGATGAGTTACTATCACTATCGTCATCATTATTAAAAATTTTTTTTTTTTTTGACTGCACCTAATCTTAGTTGGCAGGATCTTTTTTTTTCAGTTGTGGCATGTGGGGTCTAGTTCCTTGACCAGGGATCGAACCCGGGCCCCCTGCATTGGGAACGCAGAGTCTTAGCCATTGGACCACCAGGGAAGTCCCCTTATCATCATTATTACTTTCTGGGGTGTTTGCAGTCCAGGGAGTTAGGTGATTTGCCCAAAATTCTCATGCTCTCCCTCCCCTACTCCTCTCCCACCACTCTCTGACCTTGAATTCTAATGCCGTCGCCACATCCCCGCTGGACTTGGCCACATCAGTTTCCTCTCTGCTTTTGCGACGCACCCAAGTCGGTCCGGCCTCCAGACCTTTGTCCTTGCTGCATCTCCTGCCTACGCCGCCTTTCCCCTCATCCGTATCCCGAGGGAGCCCTTCGCATCACTTAGGATGCCGTCTCGGGCAAACAGCGTTGGGCCTGACTCCTGGCTGCTGGGGGCAGGGGAGCGAATCTAGAAATCCCTCTGGATCTTCTCCTGACACCTCGTTGCTGTTGCTCAGGGCACCGGGGAAGCTGAGAGGAGCCTGCCCGGCTGCAGAGGGGAAATTGACACCCAGAGAAGCTCAGACTTGTCTCTGAGTCACATAGCTAGCTGCAGCCAAGATTCAGACCCCTGGCTGACCATCAAGTCACCCATTTTGGCCAGTGTGCATGCGTGCGTGTGAGTGTGTGTGTCTGGTGTGTGTGTGTGTGACTGTATCTTTTTTAACCCTCTGGGCCTGTCAGCTGTGCTGACCCTGGCTCAGAATGCCAATGTGAAGGGGTCATGTTTGCTTTTCCTGGGATGACAAGGACAGAAATATTTTAAAGGCAGAGCCTGCCCAGTGGCCATGTCACCCTGGAGACCGGAGGGCCGAGAAGGGATGGGAGTAGAGGCGTCAGTTCATGCTGGGTCCGGGTCGGGGCAGCCATGCTGCTCTCTGGGTGGATGGTCCAGCCCGGCGGGGGAGACTGGGTTGAGGAGGAGACGCCGGCGGGGAGCTCGCTTTTGCCTGGGAGCGGTGAACAGTGAGGAGGTTTTTCTACCGAGCTATAAAAAGGCCTCCCCGTGTTTCAGCTCCCGAGTGTCGGCTGGAAGCCCGCCAGGGTTACCATGGCGATGAGGAATTATTACTTACTGCCAAGGCTGGGAGAGAAAGCTCGTACTTTTGGCTTCCCAACAAGAGGAGTGGACTTATGTAATTCCCTGTGTTTATAGGCCCGGAGTGGCAGGAGGCAAGCAGGGATCCTGTGGCCCAACATCGCGTTTTCACCCTGCTGTGGGTCAGGTGGCCCCGTGGGTTGTCCCTGGGGAGGGGGGCTCTGCTCGCCCCATCTAAGGGGGGGTATCGGGCCGGGAGCCTGGGGGGCCGGTTGGCTGCAGGCCCCCCCACCCCATCCCCGAGCCAGGGTGGGAGCCCGCAGTCTCGCGGGAAGGCAAGCGTGGCTGCTCGGTGGGGTCGCCCCTCTTCCTGGGTCAGCCCCGGAGGAAGGATGGGTTTGAGGTTGGACGCCATGTGTCCTCTGGAAGCCAACAGCCCAGTCTGTGTGTGTGGACTCTGCTGACCCACTTGCTGGCACCTTCTACTTCTTTCTTTTTCTTTTCTTTTTTTTTTGTTTTTTGTGGGAGAGTTACTTCAAGTTGTGTTTGGAGCTGACGTGAGCGAGACAGAGGCTGGTCATGTGCTTGGGTAAGAGAAGTTTCCGGGCTTGGTGGTGGGCAGGGAGATTCGGCGTGGCCCGGTCACCCGGCCGAGGAAGGGTGGGCAGAGAGACTGGGGGCCACAGATTGTAGGAGGACCTGGATGTGGGGTGGGGGCCCTGTATGGGGGCTGATGGTTTCGCATTCTGGCTCCCTGGGTCTGTCTGGGGAGGCTGGCCATGGCCAGGAGGTAGTAGCCCCCAATGCCTTATCAGAGTGGCTGAAGCCCCAGAATGCCCCAGAAGGACAGGCTGCCCCCTGGAGTGGATGCGTGGGGTGGGGAGTGGGGGTGCTGCTTTCTGGAGCCCCTGTACCTCGTCCCTGCAGGGAAGCAGGCAAGACCAGGGATCTGGCATCCATTCATTGGTGTTGGCCCCAGGGGTGGGCTGGGGGCCTGGGTATTTGGGGGGCGGGCGCCTCAGTGGCCATGGAGCAGGGGAGGGGGCCAGGTGCAGGCAGTGCCTTGGCTGCCCTGGCGCCCGGCTCCCACCGCGGTGGCGCTTGGCTGGGTGCCCGTGTCTGGTTTGAAATCAGCGCCACCGGCCCAGGCTTGCCCAGGGACCTGGCAGAGAGGAGCCGGGATAAACACTGGAAAGTTGGAAGGGCTTCCTGAGCTCACAAGGAGCCTTCAGTTGCAAGTGAAGGGGATGAGGGAGCGATTTGTCCTGAGGTCTGGGTGCGCCGGGGCTGTTGGGAGGCAGTGGGCCGTCTCGTAGGGCGTGTGAGCACAGGCCAGGGAGGGCTGAGTTTCCAGACGGCGGGGCTCGGTGGCTGTGGACCCGGGTTTGAATCTTGGCTTTGGCTGTTTTTTACACTGGGCCTCCCAGTGTGAGCCTCAGTTTCTTTGCCTGTCAAATGGGACCATGATGGGGGTGTGAGGATGAGGTACCTGCTTTCCTCTGTTGCCAGACTGCCTGGGTTCATATCCCAGTTGTGTGACCTTAGACCAGTCACTTCACAGCTCCGAGCCTCAGTTTTCCTATCTGGCAAATGGACGCTCCATCTGTCTCCATCCCTAAGTTGTTGAATGGCTTTAAGGGGGCTAATGAATGGTTCCTGCCCCACCTCTCATGGACAGGGTGATCTTGGGCAGGTCATGGAACCCCACGGAGTCTTGGTTCTCCTATCCATCCATGGAGAGCTGCCCACAGAGGTACTTTGGGGAAAACAGAGATGCACCGGCAGGGGCCTTGAGTGGGCTGATGTGGAGAGAGTCTGTAAGTGTAGACCACAAGGTTGCATTTAAGTTAGTTATTAATACATCTTGGACTCCATTGGTTTGTCTTTTCCCTGTTGAGAGCCCTCCCATTTTATGGATATGAAACCCCAGCGAGTTAAGAAGGGTCCCTCCTCAGCCCCAGGCTCAGTCTGCATTTGGACCTGGGCTGGGGTCCCTGGGTACCCCTCACATCCCATGTATGCCTGTTTCTGCCCCGTCCCCCACCAAGACTGGGCCAGGCACCCCGACAGTGGTTGGTGTGGCCTGGGGGCAGGGCACACACGGCTGGCTCTCCTGCGGAGGGTGGCAACTGTCCTGTGTTTGTAAGTGACACCGGATGCTGGGCCGGTGGCTGGCTCAGGCCCTCTCCTCTGGGGCCAGCGGGAGCCAGCAGGGACTTCCCCGGGTGTCCAGGCTGCCCTTGCCAGCTGCCGCTGTCCGATTGTCCTCAGGCCTCTCGTGGGGACCTCAGGAAAGGCTGGTGCAGCAGGGGACCCCATGAACGTCCCCTTGCTGCCCGTAAGCCCTTGGTAGCCACGTGGGTCAGCCACAGAACTGTACTGTCCCTGCCCTGTCCTGAAGGTCTCAGTGACCCGATCCCCCATCCACTGAGAATGACAGTCACATGTGGTGGTTCAGACCAGAGGTCGCACAAGAACCCCTTGTGGTAGAACTGTCTTGCATCAATTGCAGTGGCCACAGGAATCTACATAAATCTACACACACACACACACACACACTGAGTGAGTGCATGTAAATAACTGATCTGAATAAGATCAGTTACATCAGTGTCAGTTTCCAGGTTGCAGGTATTATAAGGATGATGCCATTAGAGGAAGCTGGCCAAAGGGTCCACGCGATCCAACTATATTGTTTCTTACAGCTGCACATGAATCTTGTTCAGTCCCTAAGTCGTGTCTGACTCTTTATGACCCCATGGTCTGCAGCACACCAAGCTCTTCTGTCCTTCACTATCTCTGGGAGTTTGCTCAAACTCATGTCCATCGAGTCAGTGATGCTATCTAACCATCTCATCCTCTGCCGCCCCCTTCTCCTTTTGCCTTCGATCTTTCCCAGCATCAGGATCTTTTCTAATGAGTCGGCTCCTCACAGTGATCTGAAAAGGAAAGAGAGCACAGACTCGAAGTACTGGCTGTCCCGGGTTTGATCCGTTTGTGCCCCTTAGTAGCCGTGTGAATTACACCAGGTGGCTTAAGCCGGCTGCCTCAATCCCCTCATTTGTGAAAGGTGGGCAGTGTCGGGTACCTCATCAGGCTCACATGAAGATTAGATGCTTTGGTTCATGCTAAGAGCTTAGGAAGCTGCTGGCACGTGTTGGGGGTGAGGGGTGTTGTCACTGGTACTCTTATCACCCTGATGGGATGACTGCGGTTTGCCCCATGCTGTCTAATTTCATACCCGAATCAGCCGCAGGAAGGGAGGGTGCTTCATGATCCCCATTTTTAAGAGGAGGAAACTGAGGCTTGGCTGTGTGCCCTCCCCCACCCCCCGCAAGGGCACACAGTTTGTAAGGACCGGAGCTAGGACTCAAACCCCAAGCCAGAGCCTGTGTGTGGAGTTTCTTTCTGCTGGGTGACCCTGGGGAGATTGCTTGCCCTCTCTGAGCCCCAGTCCTCTCCTCCTCTTCTCATCTGTCAGCTGGACAGGGGGCTGGGTCATGACCTGTGAAAACTAGGAAGCCTCGACTCTGGGCCCCTTTGCTCACTTCCGGGGCCCACCCAGAGCTCGCACCTCTCAGCCACGTCCTCTGAGGCCTGTCTGTGCAACCCCAAGGTGGGGCTGGGTCTCAGTTCTGTCTGTGGGCTCCCTCCTGACCTCGGCCTCCTCTCCAAGCACTTTGACCCCCTCGCTCTGTCCGCTGGGTGCAGCCTTTACCTCCTACTGCTCCCTGCGGCAGCTACTGGTTTTTCTCAGGCTCCTTCCTGCCTCTAGCAGTGGTGAGAAAGCCTTTGGGGTGTAACTAGCTCACCCTTTCCGGATGGTGCCAGTGGTAAAGAACCTGCCTGCCAATGCAGGAGATGGGGGTTCGATCCCTGGGTCGGGAAGATCCCCCAGAGGAGGAAATGACAACCCACAGTAGTCTTGACTGGGAATTCCATGGACAGAGGAGCCTGGTGGGCTACAGTCCATGGTGTCACAGAAGAGTTGGACACAACTAAGCATGCGCGCACACACACACACACACACACACACAAAACCCACCCTAGAGTGAGCTGGGTTACCTTTGTTGGCACTTAGCGATTCTCCAGGGCTGATTCTCCCGAAAGCATTTCTCCAGGGCTCCTGGGAAAGGTCATCAGATGGTTGTGCCCTGCACAGCTGGTTAGTAAGTCAGCATGGGTCCTTGGGCATCTCAAGAGGTCCAGGCAGGGCAGGTTTTGTGCCTCAGGATTCGGGAGAGTTTCAGAACATCCCAGGCTGGGACAGGTGGATGCCTGCGGTGCCCGGGGTGGGGGTCTGAGCTGCTGAGAGGGAGTGATGATGACGATCATGATGGAGTGATGCAGGCTTGTGTCTCGGGGGAGGGGACATTGATCACGTCTCAGGGTCTCGGGTTCTGGCTTTGCCGGGCAGGAGGGGCAGGGAGTTGGGTGGGAGTTTAGGGACGTTCCAACTGCAGGAGGCTTTTGACTGTTTCTCAGAAGCTCCAATCCGGGTTCCACCTTGGAACCTTTCTACCTGCTGAGCTCTTCCTGGGATGCCCTTCTCTGAGATCTTCACACCCTCCCCTCACTGAGCCTCTGCTGGAATGTCACATCCTGAGAGAGGCCTCCACCTCTCCATCATCACTTCTGTTATCTTGCTGCTCTCATCACCTGCAGTTTACTGTATGCCGTGTCCCTCCAGCCTCTCCATGTGGGATTTTGTTCATCTTGGTCATCACTGTGTCCCCGGCGCTGGGCACATAGTAAGTGATCTTAGAAAACTTCCCTGGTAGGTCAGGCATTAAGGAGACCCGGGTTCGATCCTGAGTTGGGAAGATCCCCTGGAGAAGTAAGTGGCAGCCCATTCCAGTATTTTGGCCTGGAGAATTCCATGGACTGTATAGTCCATGGGGTTGCAAAGAGTCAGACACAATGAGCGACTTTCACTTAGAAAACTATTGTGCCCGATTCAGTGTTCCCCACAAACTGTGGACCTGGGTCTGTGCTCTCAAGGTCCATGGGGACAGATGTGCACATGTGCAAGGGCCCTGGCTAGGGAGACCTAGGTCCCTTGAGCTGGAATGCATGGTAAATTCACCTCCTTGCACCCCAGGACGACTACTCCCAAGGGTTGAGAATGCACTGGGGTGGGGGGGTATTCTTGGAAAACTAGAGTCTTTGGAAAAAAGCAGTTATTGTACGTTTACTCAAGAATGCCTTGATCGAACCTGCCAAGCATCCCCAGAAAGTCTGCACCTCCTGGATAGTCAAGGAGGTGGGGCTGGCGAGCAAGGAAAGTGCCCCCGCTCCCCCCAGGGGGTTCAGGGTGTGGGAGCGGGGTGCTGACAGCATCTGCTTTGTGTGTTGGGGACTGACACTGTGGAGTGAGCATTCTGTACACCTTCGTGTATCAGGTCCTGCCCACAAGCCTCTCCAGAGGAAGCACAGAGAGGTAAGGAGTGTGCCCAAAGACACACAGCTGCAGGCACCTTGCTGAGAGGCATGATTAATAGGTAGTGGCATTTCCTATGCGGCTGTTTCCATGCCCCCGGGCGCTGCTCAGCTCTCTAAGCGGATGATCTTACTTCATCCTCAGGAGGCCCTTTGGTGTCCCTGTCTCAGAGGACAGTGGCACAGCTGTAGGGAAGACAGGCTCTGGACCCAGATTCTGTTGGCGACCTTCCTCAGAGCTGGTGCTATTTTCTGGGAATCTGGCTCCAACCTGGGGAAGGGCCCACTTCCCAGTCTGAGAGCCTCATTGGAACCAGATCTGAGGATGGGAGATGCCCATATGCTTCTAGAAGGCAGGGAGTTGGTTTGTCAGAGTGGCTCTGAAGCTGGAAGGCAGGAGGGGCTGTCCCCGCCCCCCCCAACCCCAGTCATGGATTTGCATGACAATGAGCCCTTTGTCCCTGGGTCCTGCCTCCTTCCCAGGCTAATAACATAATTCCAGGCCTGTGATGTCATAATGGGCCCTTTCTGCGCAGAGTGGGAGGCTGGGTGGGCAGCTGTGTAGGCCTGGCCGGGGCTGGGAATAAGGAGGGTGGTGGTAATTTTCAGGGGGCAGAGGCTCTCTCCTTCCAGGATCCTCTTTCATCCTTTAGCAGGTGGGATTTGCTCCCATTTGACACAGGAGCAAACAGACTCTGAGGTGTGTGTCCTCCCCCTCCCCCTTTCTTCCCCTCCCCCCCGCCCCGCCACGGAACCACTTCTTGGCCTGTGAAGTGGGGGGTTGGGGGGGTGAGTCATCACCCGTGGGCCTTCTCCTGAAGGCGTGGGTGTGAGAGTGTTGTGCTTCCTCTAAGTGGGAGGGAGGCCCTTGTGCCCTGCTCAGAGAAAGAAGAATCAAACTCCGGGCGTGTGGCACCTCAGTTTGCTCATCTGCTTCATGGGGATTGTGCTAGGCCTTGCCCATGGGACCAGGCGGGGAATGAGCTCTCAGCAGATGGGTGATCAGAAAAAAAGCGAGGCCAGTGTAGTCGGGTGAGCGGTAGCCCCCCAGACACATGTGCTTGTGTCTAAACGTGACCTGCTTTGAAGATATGTCTTGAGATGAGGTGATCCTGGGTTATCTGGGTGAGCCCTAAGTTCAGAGACTGGTGTCCTTGTGAGAGACAGAAAGAGGAGGAAGACATACAGAGGGATGGCCACGTGAAGATGGGCAGAGACAGAGGGATGCGGCCACAAGCCAAGGGACCCCTCCCTGGAGCCTCCAGGACCTGGAAGAGGCCAGAAGGGATCCTCCCCTTGAGCCCTCGGAGGGCGTGGCCTTGCAGATGCCTATATCTCGGACTTCTGGCTTCCAGAGCAGTTAGAGAATAAATTTCTATTGTTTTAAGCCACCGGATCATTATTATTTGTTTACAGTGGATCTGGGGAAACTAATACAGCTGGTGACCCCCCCCCCCCCCCAATCTTTGGAGGTTGGGTGGAGCAATCCCTGGGAAGGGCTTGGGTGATGTCTTTTCCCACCCAAGCCTGAGGGCCCAGTGGTGTGAGGAGCCCCATATGAAGAGTCTGGAACCCACTTCCCTCACCCAGAACACAAATCCTGTTTTTTTTTTTTTTTTTTTTTTTTATGCTTAATCACTCAGTTCGATTCTTTGCAACCCCCTGGACTATAGCCCACCAGGCTCCTCTGTCCGTGGGATTCTCCAGGCAAAAATACTGGAGTGGGTTGCCCCATTTCCTTCTCCAGGGGATCTTCCCGACTCAGGGAAGAAGTTCTTCTAAAACTTTTGTTTATTTATTTGGCTGTGTCAAGTCTTAGCCGCAGCATGTGCTTCTCTCTAGTTGTGGTTTGTGGGCCACAGAGTGCGCGGGACTCAGTAGTTGCAGCTCACAGTCTTAGTTCCTCTTTGGCATGTGAGAACTTAGTTCCTCAACCAGGGATCGAACCCACATGCCCTGCTTTGGAAGGCAGATTCTTAACCACTAGACCCCCCGAAAAGTCCCTAAATCCACAAATTCTTGAACCTGACCATCGCCTTCTGCTAACCTCTCCCATCTCTGAGGAGGAGACCCCTTGGTTCCACGCCAGACCCCTCCCTAAGCCCAGAATGCCCATTCCCCATATGCCTGGCAGCTCACCAGCACTCGGATCGTCACTGTTCCCTGGGAAGCTGCCTCATTTGTCTGGTGCCCTTGACGAACCGAGACACCGAGGCTCAGAGAGGACAGGCTACCTGGGGAAGATCGCACAGTCCCTTGGTGGTGGTGAGAGCCTTTGGAGACCCAGTCATGGCTAATGGATGGGCTGGCACCGTGGCTTCCGGGAGGGAGGGATCAGAGCCCTGGGCCACCTTGACAGTGAAGCAGGCAGTGTGTATGTGGATCAGTTTCTGGGACATGCTGGCCCAGTGTAGATAACATCCTGAAATCTGGCTTTCAGTAGACACCGTCTTGGCCTCAGTTTCTCTATTTGCAAAGTGGTCTTTGATCTTCAGCTCAGAGCCTGGAATTCTGCTCTTAGAAAGTTTGTGGATTTAACAATTATTTATAGATTGCCTGCTGCGTGTGACTTGCTGGGGCTCAGTGATGGACAAAGCAGAGGTAGCTCCTGCTTTCATGGATCTTATATTTGGGTTTGTGGGGGGATGGGAAATAAGGCAGCAGGACTTTGCGAAGGAGGATTCCAGGCCCTGAGGAGGGAAGGAAGAGGGCCGGGAGCTGGGGTGGGGGCCCAGATGTTGCCTGCCTTCTCCTTCCAGGGCTTGGGGTCAGGGGTTTGCAGCAAGCTTTGGGGGCTGACTGGTAGACATGAAGATGGTTGCATCCCTTCTCCAGAGATCTGTGGGCGCCTCCAGCTGGCAAAACTTGGCCTGAACCCATGAGCAGTGATGTTGGGTGTGAGACCTGGAGCCTGGTTAGGGGGATGGGTCTCCTCCAATCCAGGAAGAAAGACAGGGGTACTCTGGTGGTGACAGTGGATAAGAGTTGAATGCTGGAGAGAGCTTTGCATCCAGGCTGTGTGCTCTCAGGCAAGTTACTTAGCCTCTCTGTGCTTCAGTCTTGCCCCCAGGGATGTTGGGATGATTCAGTGAACAGATGCCAGCAAACACCGTGTTAGGGACTAGCTGGGATCGTAAACGGAAGATTTACTTTTGGATCTAATACAGTGACTGCTTAGAACCTGGAAGCCAATGTTGTGTTTGTTAATCTTTGCTGCCCCATTCTTAACCTGGGGGATATTGGACAGGCTTCTTTGCTGTCAGACGCTCAGTCTGTGAAGTGGGACATGCTACAAGCCTGTGGTCAGATGGAGGTCGAGGAGGAAAGGGGATGGTGGGAGAAACTGAGGGCGGGTGGGGCCAGGATCTCCATCTGCTGGTTCAAGTCTTGGCCACCTTGCCAGTCAGGAGCAGCTGCCCATTTTATAGCCCAGGAAACTGAGGCCCTGGAACAACCCTGGTGCACCCATGGGTGGGTGGAGCCCCTTTAGCCTCCTGACTGCAGACAGTGCCTGTCTTCTGACCCCGCAGGTCTGCTAGGACCTGCTTAAGCCGGTCTCTGTTTATCAGCATGTTTAGTTCAGGGTAGCAGATGTTCAGAGAGAGAGAGAGAGAGAGAAAGTGCACTCGTGATGTTACTCCAGAAACCAAGGCTGGGGGCTGTATTTACTGCCTGGGGCAGTGTGGGTGGGGTTTGCTTGCGGTTGGGGAATGACCCAGATCTGAGTCAGCCAGGAGAGGCACCTTTATCTGCAAAGCCACTGTCTGCTGTATCCCCACTAGAACCACTGATGGCTCAGGCTGGGCCGGGAGACACCACTTCTGTCGGGTGAGAAACAGGGCAAACGGATCCCAGGCTCCTGCCTGGCCCCTTCTACACTGAATCTGTCCCGGGCTCCCTCTCAATTCCCTTCCCTCCTTGTAGCTGTTTTTAGACCTCTCCCAACCTATACAGGGCAGCTTCCCTGGTGGCTCAGTGGTAAAGAATCTGCCTGCAGTACAGGAGCCGTGGGTTTGATCCCTGGGTTGGAAAGATCCCCTGGAGAAGGGGATGGCTACCCACTCCAATATTCTTGCCTGGAGAATCCCATGGACAGAGGAGCCTGGCCAGCTACAGTCCATGGGGTCACAAGAGTCGGACAAAACTGAGTGACTAACACTTTCACTTTTCACTTTCATTACCTGGACAGGTGAGGGAACCAGAGGGTGGAGGAAATCTGATTCCCGGGAGATTTCATGTTTGGAACTTGCGTTTTAGGGTGTTGCTGTGGTAGGTCTCTTGGTTGCAATTGGCAGACTCTTCTCCTTCTCCTGTATTTAATACAGAAGGCTCGGGGTAAGCTTCAGGGACTGTTGGATCCAGGCACTCAGGTGACAAAATGATTTTCATGTCCAGTCCCTGGTAGCACAGACTCATTGCAGCTCAGTAGCCCCAGTGGAAGGTAAGCATGTTGTTCCTGAAATCCCAGCTAAAGTCCTGGGACTGAGGTTTATCAGCTCAGAGTTGAAAGCCTCACCCAAACCAATCACTGCAGCAAGTGCTGCCTCAACTGGTGCTGACTGGCCAGACCTGAGAGGCGGGGTCAGCCTACCCCAAAGCCAGGACTGAGGGTATAAGAGGGACCTCAAGAACACTGGGGTGTGGTTTGCCGTAAAAAACTCCATGGGTTGGAGATGAGCCTGTTCTCCTCTCACATCCAGTGTGTGTCCTGTTGGGGCTGGGATGGTGTTGCTGGTGGGTAAGTGAGCTCTGTCCCTCCCACTCCCTGTTGTAATTAGGGGTCCCTTGGGCCCCCCTTCTCCTTCAAGCTCCCCAGACTTTGCCAGGCCCTCTCTTGTGGCTCCCAGCTGACCACATGTCAAAAGCCACAGGTCACATCCTGGCAGCTCATGGGCTGTATTTGGATGTCAGGCTGATTTATTTATTGCATTGGGTTTCTAGTCCAGTGTTTTTTAAATAAAAATTTCAAATTGAGGGATGTCTCAAAATCAGAATTTCTTCTCTCCCCCTTTTTAAAAAATTAAGTTATTTTTTTGGCTGCACTGAGTCTTTGTTGCTGAGAGAGCTTTGTCTAGTTGCAACGAGTGGGGGCTACTCTCTAGCTGTGGTGCGTGTGGCTTCTCTTGTTGTGGAGCACCGGCTCAGTAGTTGTAGCTTACAGGGCTTAGTTGCCCCGTGGCATTTGAAATCATGCCAGACCAGGGATCAAACCTGTGTCCCCTGACTGGCAGGCGGATTCTTGACCATTGGACCACCAGGGAAGCCCCAGACTTCCTTCTCTTGAAGGAATCAGAAGCTGTGATGGCCTGGGCCAGCCCCTTCCTGTGCCCCACGCACACGCAGCCCCACCTGTCCTTGCTTGTCACGGTTCCAGCCTGGCCCGAGATACTGCAGGCGGCTGGTGGGTGTCCACATCCCCCCTTTCTCTTTTCGCCTCCCTCCTTCTGGCCTGGGACCCTCTGTCTTGGAGTATTTTTATTTTCCTTCCAATATTTAGTTGTATTTATTTGGCTGTACCAGGTCTTAGTTGCAGTGTTTGATACCCAGGGATCAAACCCGGGGCCCCTGCACTGGGAGCGCAGAGTCTTAGCCACTGGACTACCAGGGATGTCCCGCCTGGAGCTTTTTAGATTCTCCTTTCTCCCCAAAGGGATAATCAATCCTAGGGGCACTCTTGCTACTCCTGGGCACTGAAAGCGCGTTCACCATCTGGAACTCCTGGCTGCAGGGCTGGAGGACCTTGGGTTCCTGGTCATTTCTCCATCATCAGACACTCACTCATCAGCGAACACACTCAGGCTATTTCAATGGCCCATTAAGCATCCACATTTGAGAGTTGAACGGATCGGATCAAAGTGGGTCCTTTGCCCTTCGGCCTGGGCCTCTTGGTGGCAGTAGGGGGTCTTGCAGCCAGGCCTGTGGGAAGTGGGCCCTCGGAGTCCAGACGGGTGGTTTGCTGGGGGTTGGGGAGAGAGGTGATGTATGGAAG
This sequence comes from Cervus elaphus, assembly GCF_910594005.1. Classification (NCBI taxonomy): domain Eukaryota; kingdom Metazoa; phylum Chordata; class Mammalia; order Artiodactyla; family Cervidae; genus Cervus; species Cervus elaphus. The sequence continues at coordinate 21,247,056 of NC_057819.1, read as the reverse complement.
GGCGGGTGATGAGTGGGTGGGCTCCTGGCCTAGAGCAGCTATTCTTAGCAGCAGAAACATTTGTCCTTGTTCACATGTGGTGGAGGACGTCCCCCAGAGATCTGCCCTGAAATATTAGAGGCGACCCCATAAATTCCTCGGAAAGCTGTCCTTGAGGGCCTGTGTGTGCGGAGGAGGCTGGGAGCAGGCGTTTCCGGCAGCTGCACGGCTGTGGACACGTTTGCCAGATGTTGGTGCCGGGGAGTCGGTGGGAACCCAGGGGCTGCCCGTCTCACCCTCGGGCAGGGACCCATCTTAAGAGGCACAGAGTTTCTAGCCAGCCCCTCCCTGCATCCAGGCCATCTGGGTAGAAGCGGCTGGTCAGTGGAGAGCTCAGCTTATGGGGCACTGCTGAGGGACCAGAGCTGTGAGGCGCTGGTCTGCAGGCCCAGTTGGGTCGTGTGGCTATCAGAGCCTGCCGTCAGCCCTTGACTGTGGTCCCACTCAGCCCTTGGCTCTGAGGGTCCACTGAGTGGACCCTGTCAGTATTCTTGGCAATACTCTCTTTTCATGGGGCGGCTCTGACAGTGGGAACCCCCAGAGAGCAGTTAGGTGCTCTTAGCTAGCAATCAGGAAGGCCTCCCTAGAGGAGGTGTGTGTGTTAAAAAAATTTTTTTTTGTAAACTATCGTACAGTTTAAACACACATAGCAAAAAGTTTACCATCTCAGCCATTTTTGTTTGTTTGTTTGTTTGGCCAAGCTGTGCAGCATGTGGGACTTAGTTCCCCAACCAGGGATTGAACCCGCACCCCTTGCTTTGGAAGCTCAGGGTCTTAACCACTGAATCTCCAGGGAAGTCCCTCAGCCGTTTTTAAATATACAGCTCAGTAGTGTTTTAGTACATTCACAGTTGCGCAACCATTACCACCATCATCACCAGAACTTTTTTATCTTGCAAAACAGAAACTCTGTGCCCATTAAACACGAACTTCCCTTCTGCCTCCCCCAGCTCCTGGCACCTATCCTTCTATTATACTTTCTGTGACTCTGGACTACTCTGGGGCTCTCATTTGGGTGGAATCTACAGTGTTTGTCCTTCTGTGTCTGGCTTATTTCACTCAGCAGAATGTCAAGAGCTGTGTTCTGCAGGCTGTTTTCGCCTCGGTTGTTGGTTCAGTCCCCTCCAGGCTGAAGTCAAGTGGATGGACCCAGGACCCCGAACCCCTCATCCTTTCTGACGCCAGGGTCCTCCCAGAATTAGTAACCAGGTCACAGCATCTCACCACCAGCAGGCATGATGCTGAGCCCCACATAGCTTGTCCTGTCGTGTGCCTGCACTCCATAGCCCCCCATCCCCATCCCAGCCTCAGGGCAGGGGGTTAATCGTTTTGCCCGGGTCACACAGCTGGTGCCAGCGCCCCATCCCCCACTGCCCAGACACCAGCCTCTTCTCTCTGTGTCCCCGCCCCCCCCCCCCCCCCCCCCCCTTCTCTCTGCAGAGAAAATTGCCGTTTGGAAGGCCAGATGGAGGAGCTGGGTCTAATGGAAACCACGTCCCTCCTGGGGCGCCCAGAACTTAATGAGGAAGAGCCAGAAAAAATCCGGTGTAATGTTTGTGAAATACCCCGGAGGGAGGGCGCGTCGCACGGCAGGGTTCTCGTGCAGAACCCTGAGACCTGGTGTGCCAGGAGGGTTCGTCAGGGCTGTGGCTTCCCGCTCTCTCTCTCCCTTTTAAAATTAAAAGGGGAGTGGGGTGGGGGGAAGGAAAAAGGGTCGAGGAGGAAGTGATTTTGAGCAGATCTTGCCCTGGCAGGGGAGCAGTGCCGGACGGCCGAGCTGGCCGCAGCCCAGTGGACACAAATGTACCAATTAAATTGGAAACAGAAATGGGCCTCCTTGACGGCTCCAACCAGCACCGCCTCCCTTCTGCTTGCTTTGGGAGGGGGCGCGGGGTGTGCGGGGGCGGGGGTGCGGGGGCCTGGGCTGGCGGTTTGAGGTATCAGAATGAAGCTTGGCTGCTTCCTCGCTGTGTGACCTTGGGCAAGTGAGTTCACCTCTCTGAGCCTCCGTTTCCTGTTCTGTTGAAAGGGGACAGTCGTGTTTGATGTGGGAAATTGGATTCTTCCGGTGAGTGGGTGCCAGTGGATAAAGCAGAACTGCCGGTAGTGAAGGACAGCTATGAAGACCCTGAGAGGGCTTCTCCGAGCAGAATGAATGGCAGGCGGTGCGGTGGGAAGTTCTCCCAGTAGCTGGGGATCCTTTTTCAGGGAGGTTAAGAGGTGGGGCGGGTGCCAGGGGTGTGTTTTTCCTGGAAGGTTTTGTTTTGTTTTGTTTTGGCTGCACTTGCGGGATTGCGGCTTGCAGGCTTTTAGTTCCCCAACCAGGAATCGAACCCGTGCCTCCTGCAGTGGACATCAGAATCCTGGCTTCCCTGGTAGCTCAGCTGGTAAAGAATATGCCTACAATGCAGAAGACCCCGGTTTGATTCCTAGGTGGGGAAGATCCTCTGGAGGAGAGCATGGCAACCCACTCCGTATTCTTGCCTGGAGAATCCCCATGGACAGAGGAGGCTGGCTGGCTACAGTCCACGGGGTCGCAGAGTCCGACACCGCTGAGCGACTACGCACAGCACTGTACAACCACTCAATTGCCAGGAAGTCCCTTCCTTGGAAGGTTTAATGCAGGATGTGGCGTTTGGGGTGGGTAGGGGATCTTATCCATGGCCCCCCAGCCAGGTTGCAGAGGCATTTCTGTCCCGGGACCTGGTTATCCTGTGGGGCTGGAGCCCTTCCCCTGGCTGGTGGTCCCCGGGCTCAGCGCAGACCACTCAGTTCAGCCCGCTCCCGCCCCTGCCCCTGCCCCAGACATCTGCACCACGCGGGCGGAGTGATCCAGTTTAGGAGGGTGGAGTCTAGCCAGGAGGCAACAGCCTGCTGACCCTCTTCCTGCCTCAGTTTCCCATCTGTAACGAGAGGGTGTTGAGTGAGCAGTCCTGCGGCCAAGGTCGCAGGGCGGGGAAGGACAGCCCCTTCCTCCTTGTTTCCAGACTGTGCGAGGCCCCGCTCACCCTGGGGAATCAGTCCTCTGCTTTTTCCATCATCATGTGTGGGGTTCCCCTGTCCCGTCCAACCTCCTAATTACGGACTCACTCCACCATTTGGTCGGCTCTCTTTCCCCAGCTTAAGTTTCCTCATCTGCATCATGGAGACAGTCACGGTAACTACCTCTGCCCGTAACATCAGCAGCATCATGGCTGTTAACTTGCCTCCCTTCCTCCCCCTAGTATTTGGAGCAATGCAGAGTGGTAACAGCCTTAGCTCTGATTTGGGGGGGCTCATTATTATTTACAAATATTTTTTAACTTTTTATTTATTTGACTGCTTCGGGTCTTAGTTGCAGCATTCCCCATCTTCACTGAGGAGCATTGTCTGGCACAAGGGCTTATTAGTTGCCCCAGCATGTGGGATTTTGATTACCTGACCAGGGATCGAACTCTTGTCCCCTGTCTTAGAAGGTGGATTCTTAACCATTGGATCACCAGGGATGTCCCTGGGGACTCATTTATGGGCGTTGAGCTTTCTATAGATCTCCCCAAAGAGTCATCTTTCCACTGGCCCTAGGGAGAGATTTTGACAGATGGGATGTTAATAAAGCTCAGAGAGGACTTCCCTGGTGATACAATGGAGAAGAATCTGCCCGCCCAACGCATGAGACCTGGGTCTGATCCCTGATCCGGGAAGATTCCACATGCCCCAGAGCAACTAAAGCCCATGTGCCACAGCTACTGAGCCGGAGTTCTAGAGTCCTCGAGCCACAACTACTGAGTCCGAGTGCTGCAACTACTGAAGCCTGTGTGCCTAGAGCCCGTGCTCTGCAATAAGAGAAGCCACCACAGTGAGAAGCCCATGTACCACAAGGGGAGTCGCCCCGGCTTGCTGCAACTAGGGAAAGCCCAGGCACAGCAGCGAGGACCCACCCCAACTAAAAAAAAAAAAAAAGAAAGCCCAGAGAGGTCGGTACTGTGCCCAGGGTCACACAGCCATATAGTAGCAGAATTGGAAGTTGAACTTAGTTGGCCACTTTCCACACACTTGGCAGTGTGTGGGCAGGTGGTGGCTTGGTCGAGAGGGTGCATCTCTAGGGTGAGGGTGACTTGCTGCAGGGCACCACCTTTTCCCTTAGTGCCTGAGGGGCTGTGACTCGGCCCACAGCCTCTAGGGCTCCTGCTATGCAGGTGATCCAAGATAGAGCTCACACTGCTGGCTGGGAGCTCTCTCCGGGGGCTGGGAGACAGTGGGTAAACAGACGGCAGTGGTGCGTGGCATTGGGCCCATGGGGGTGGCAGGAAGAGAGAGGCTCTTGGGAACCCAGGTTGGGGAGCTGGAGTTGGGGGAGGGTTCCTGGGAAGTGATGGTGGAGGCGAGGGCTCCATCCATGCAGCCAGGCCTGAAGGAGAAGGGGAACTGTGCTCTCGGTCATCGAGTCCTGTTTCAGCCTGGGGACATAAACAAAGGTAGCAGACTATGAGGGGACATGGCAATCAGGAGAGGGGTGTCCATCCCACGTGGGCAACCCCTGCTCACCTCCAGCCGGTCATGCCCCTAAATGATTTTGTTGATATTTACCATTTGAACCATATTAAAGTGTGTGGTTCATGGATGTGTAATAGATTCAGTGGCGTCACCGTCACCACTGTCTCATCCTAAAATGTGTTCATCATCCCAAGGGAAACCTAATACCTATTAACAGTCACTTTGCATCCTCCCCTCCCCTAGCCTCTGGTAGCCGCCAGCCTGCATTTAACTCAGTGGATTTGCCTCTTTTGGACATTTTGCATAAATGGCATCATTCAATATGTGCTTCTTCCTTTTGGCATAATACTTTCATGGTTTATGTATTCCCCCCCCCCCCCAACCTTTTAAAAATAATTTAATTTCTTTTTGGCTGCACTGGGGTCTTCATTGCTTCGCAGACTTTTCTCCAGTTGCACCAAGTGGGGGCTACTCTCTAGTTGTGGTGCTGGGGCTTCTTATTGTGGTTGCTTCTCTTGTGGAGCACAGGCTCTGGGGCTCAAGGCTTCAGTAGCGGCGACTCATGGGCTCAGTAGTTGCAGCTCCCAGGCTCTAGAATTTAGGCTCAGTAGTTGTGACACGTGGGTTTAGTTGCTCTGCAGCATGTGGGATCTTCCCGGATCAGGGATCGAACCCAAGTCTCCTGCATTGGCAGGAGGATTCTGTACCGCTGAGCCACCAGGGAAGCCCTATGTGTCCGTTTTTATGGCTAAATAATATTCCAATGAATGGATCCATCGCAGTCTGTTTACCCACTCATCAGTTGAAGAAATGTTTGGGTTGTTTCTATTTCTTGGCTGTTGTGAATAGTGCTGCTCTGAACATTCATGTTTGTTTTGTTTCATCACCTGCCTTCATTTTTTGGGCTGTATGCCTGGGAGTAGAATTGCTGGGTCACACGGTATCTCTGTGTTTATCTTAGTGAGGTGCTGCCAGACTGTTTTTCGCAGAGACTGCACCATTTTACATCCCTGCCTGCCACGTGTGTGAGTCCCTAGTTTTCAGAGAAGCCAGAAATTAGGGGTGTTTCTGTGAACTCCCTCTTGGTAACGCTTCGTGTTGAGCTGGTCCCTGGGGCCTGGCTCAGCTGGATGGGGAGAAGGGGAGCAGGTCCCTGGAAACCTGCCCAATGAGAACAGATCTGGGGGTGTATGCCACATTCTGGACCCACTGGAAGCTGTTTTTCTGGCTATTGCTTGGTGCCTGAGTGTGGCGTGATGTGTTGTGATACCCAGGGCTGTAAATCCATTGGCCACAGGGAAAATGTTGCTGAGGCTATAGTCAACGGGCTTTTCTTTTCTCCTCTTCCCCAGGAGGAAGGGGTGCTGGCTGTGGGTTGAGGAGAAGTGCTGCCCAGGGGAGGGTGGGCCTTGAGTCCGTCCCATTGGGATTCTGAAGGTTGGAATCAGAGGCAGCTTTTCCCCTGGGTTTCTGTGCCCAGCATCCTGGGGCTTGGGGAGCACTTGTGTGGGCTTGGGAGGGGGTTCATGGGGATGATGGTGCTCATCTGTGTCCCCCATGGTGGCTGGCAGGAAGCCTGACGTGGGGATATTAGTGGAATAAAAACATGCTTGGCTCTGAGGGTTGGTTAAAAAAGTAACCTCTGAAAAGTGGAACAGTTAAATTGATATCCATTGGTTGATTAGTTCCTCCATCTATCCGTCCACCCATCCCCTCCTTCATCCATCCCTGCATCCGTCCTTCCTCCCTCACCCACCCATCCATTCTTCACTCATCTCATTCATCACCTTCATCCATCCATTCATCCCCTCTCCATCTATTCATCCATCCATCCATCCTTCCCCCCCTTCATCCATCCATCCCTTCATCTGTCCATCCTTCCTCCCTCATCTACTCAACCCTCCATCCATTCCTCACTCATCTCATTCATCACCTTCATTCATCCATTCATCCCTTCTCCATCTATTCATCCATCCATCCATCATCCATCCCCCCCTTCTTCCATCCCCCTAGTCAGCTCTGATTGGCAGGCCTTTTGTCTGCTATAGCTCCAGTGTTTGGAATACTGCCTGTACATTGTAGGTACCCAAATAATTTCCTGATTGGCCAGAATGTGTGGAGATTCCCGTTGGCTTGGGTGTGTCTAATCTGGTACCAGATTGGTGGGGGCGGGGGGCAGGTGGCACCCTTATGGGCGGCACATTGAGTTGACTCTCAGAATGGTGATCCTCGGCCACTCTGGACCACCACCCCTTGGGCATGGCCAAGGACAGGCTGTGGTTGGGGTTCTGGCTCCTCCTTATGATCCCAGTGACCTCTTTGCCAGGTGAAGAGCAGGGAGGCTGGTCTTCCTGCTGGAGTTGCCCAGGTGGGCAGGGGCCCATTTCTGTAGGATCCTGGGTGGTGGTTTTTTTTTTTGCTGCACTGCTTGGCATGTGGGATCTTAGTTCTCCATCTAGGGATTGAACCTCTGTCCCCTGCATTGGCAGCACAGAGTTTTAACCTCTGGACCACTAGGGAAGTCCCTGGATGGTGGCTTTAATAGTGTTAGGATTATAGGTGGGCCAGCCCTTCTCCCTGCACCCAGTGCACAGAGGCCTGCCCCCATGGCTGTAGACAGGGGGCACAGCTGAAGTTTCCTTGAGCACAGAGATGCTGGGGCAGGCTTAGCATAGGAGACCCTTCACATCGCCCCAGCCCACAGGGTGTCATCCTTCCCATCTCACTTGGAGTGAAAGCCCCGTGTGACCTCCACTCTCACCATCTGGGTCTCCCTGCTGTTCCTACCTCAGGGCCTTTGCACTTGCTGTTCCCTCTGCCTGGAACACCCTTCCAAGACATCTACATGGTTTCCTCTCTCTCCTCTTCCACGTGTTTGCTTAAGGACACCTTTTGGTGAGGCTGTCCCTGGGCACCCACTTTAAAACTGCACCCCAGCCCCCATTCCCTGTCTACCTACTTCACGCTTCTGTTTTTCTCCATAGTACAAATACTGTCCGCCATCCTATAATTATTCCCATGTCACCTCCTGGAACACCAGTTCCGAGATGGTGGGTGGGAGTTTGAGTCTGTCACTTGCTCCTGTGTGCTGGTACCCACCCCACAAATGAAAGTGAAAGTGTTAATCGCTCAATCATGTCCAGCTCTTTGGGACCCCATGGACAGTAGCCTGCCAGGCTCCTCTGTCCATGGAATTTTCCAGGCAAGAATATTGGAGTGGGTAGCCATGCCCTTCTCCAGGAGATCTTCCCAACCCAGAGATCAAACCCGGGTCTCCTGGATTGCAGGCAGATTCTTTACTATCTGAGCTACCAGGGAAGCCCAACAAGAGGTGCCTATAAATTGTGGTTGACAGTAGGGGCTGGCCAGGGCACCGGGCAGGATCTCTGCCCGTGCCCTCATTCACGTGGGCTGCTCTGGCTCTTATGGGCCAGGCCAGATGAGGCTCACCCATACCACTTCCCACCTTCATCTCATGACTTGGTTCAGAGTTGGGTTCCTGGGTGTTCATTCTGCACCATGAGCCCCTGCTGAAGGCGACCTTCAAATAGATGACCTGTTCCCGATTTTTACTGTATGTCACAAGCTAGAAACACAAAGTGTGAACAGTCAGCTTCATTCTAGCTGGTGTTTCTGCAACATCTTCACCTCACATTCCAGAACTCTTTTTATCTGAATGCCTACTTTGTGCCAGGCTCGGAGATATAGCAGTGAACAAAGCACCTATTTATTGAGCACCTTACTGTATTGGGTTGGGGCTTTTCAGATGGCGCTAGTGGTAAAGAACCCACCTGCCAATGCAGGAGACATAAGAGATGTGGGTTCAGTTCCTGGGTCGGGAAGATCCCCTGGAGGAGGGCATGGCAACCCAGTCTAGTGTTCTTGCCTAGAGAATCCCCATGGACAGAGGAGCCTGGAGGGCGACAGTCTGTAGGGTTGCACAGAGTCAGACATGACTGAAGTGATTTAGTGTGCATTGTATTGGGTTAAGTGGTGTCCTCCTCAAGTTCATGTCCACCTGGAACCTATGAGTGTGACTTTATTGGAAGAGAGGATCTTTGTAGATATAATCAGTTAAGTTGAGGTCACACTAGAGAGGCTAAGCCTTAAATCCAATATAAGTGGAATCCTTATAAGAAGAGGAGGCCAGGGACTTTTTTGGTTAGGACTCTGCACTCCCAATGTTAGGGGCACAGGTTCAATCTCTTGTCGGGGAACTAAGATCCTGCATGCTGCATGGTGTGGCCAAAAAGAAGAGGAGGCCAAAATGAAGACAGACACAAAGAAAAAAAGGCCATGTGAAGGTGGGCAGAGGTTGGAGCAGTGGGGCCACAAGCTAAGGAAACTCGGAGCCATCAGGAGCTGGAAGAGTCAGGAAAAGGTCCTCCCCTGGAGCCTCTGGAAGGAGTGTGGCCTTGTTGACACCCTGATTTTGGACTTCTGGCCACCAGATCAGTGAGAAGATCCATTTCCGCTGTCTTTAGCCGTTCAGTTTGTGGCAATTTGTTACAGTGGCTCCAGGAAAACAATACACCTACTGTGTGCACCATGCCCCTTGTGGGGGATTCAGCAGTCACCTAAATGTTTATGGAGCAGCTACTGTGTGTCAGATGAGCTTCCCTGGTAGCTCAGCAATAAAGAATCTGCCTGCCAATGCAGGAGACTCAGGTTCGATTCCTGGGCTGGGAACATCCCCTGGAGGAGGGCAGGGCAACCCAGTCCAGTATTCTTGCCTGGAGAATCCCCATGGACAGAGGAGCCTGGCAGGCTACAGCCCATGGGATCACAAAGAGTCGGACAGGACTTCGCGACTGAACAACTGTGTGTCAGACATTGAAGAGAGTGACGAGGTCTCTGCCTGCAGGCTCTCAGATCATCTGTGTTTCTCTGACCCGAGCCAGTCTGAGTGGGGCCGGGGGTGTCATAGACCATGTCCCTTCTGTGAGACTGGTGGCTGCTCTGAGCACAGTGGAGGGTTCTGACGAGTGCTCTTGTGCTTATGCTGGGGGCCTCCTTGCTCCTGCCTGGCAGCTGATTTTAAATTCTGAGGCTCCTCCACCCGCCGCAGTTTCCAGCGTGGGTGCCCATTAGCTCCAAGAAAATGTCAGGCACGTGCGATGCAGACAGCTCCCCTTTCATCTTCCAAGGCTCAGGTCTGAAGGGTCCCAGGCACATTTCAGCTTTAGTTCCGGGCTCTTAACAGCCAATCCACCCGCTTCCCTGAGCTCTCAGAGACATTCCAGCCCCGGCGGCCGTGATCCACCCAAACAGGTGCTGAGCCAGGCTGCTCGGGAAACAGAAAGTCCATGGACTGTGACTTGGGATGGCCTCCCTGGCCGTCTTGCCTGGGGCCTAAGAGGGATGTCGGGGCAGGACAGCAACTTACCCTCCCCCCACCCAAAGAAAGAGACCTCTCCCCAGCAGGGTTGGGGACTGGGGATGCAGGTGTGGTGGGCTCTGTCCTCACCTTGTGTTACTGGCGTTCATCTTCTCTCCAGAGGTTCAATTCATTGAGCACCTGCTATGTGCCTGGTGCTGTGCTAGGCTCCTGGGAGGCCACAGGGGGCAAGGCAGACACAGGATCCGAGGCAGCGGTGAGTTCTCTCTGTGGATGCGGGACGTGGGATTGGCAGCATTGTGGGGCTGTCAGAGCCACAGCCTATAGGGCTCTCCCGGGGCAGCTGCCTGGCCCTGGCCGGGTGTCTCCTCTGGGGCAGGCGTGGTGGGGGTCCCTGCTGTGTGCATGGGAGCCCCCAGTTTGCACCCCTCCTCAGGCTGATTCCGCAGGGCAGCAGGGCAGGTGCCCCCCCCCCCCCGCCGTGGTTTGTGGTTTGGATGTGTGAGGCCCAGCGGGGTTTGTGGTGTCCCCATCCCGTGGGACTCAGGAGTGTCCTACGCCGCCTGTTGAAGCAAGCCCTTAACCTCACCAGAGCGCCCCCCTCTTCTCCCTGGAACGCTGACCTGGCTGAGTTTGCTTTATTGAGCACCTTCTGTTCACCAGGCATCACTTCACAAGCATGCTATCCTCCTGGATCCGTGGAGCAGGAACACGTATGCTTCCTGTCTGTCATTGAGGAAATAGAGGACCAGAGCCCCCAGGCGTCTTGCCAGAGGAGGGGAACCACGGCCGCCATCCCTGGCGGAACGCATGGCCTTCTTCACCCCCAGAGCAAGGTGTTTCTGAGGCCGGCAATCTCCTTCCCAACCACCAGGCTGCTTCTGCTTCTTTGTTCCTGCTGCCCTGATCCCACCAGCATCATCCACGTATCTTGTGATAACGCCCCCCACCCCCGGCCTCCTGGTTCCGTGCTTGCTCTTCACAACGCCTGCTTGTCAAACACTCCGGCCCTTTCCTCTCTCCATCAACCACCTTCTGTAGCTCCCCATTGCCCTTCAAACAAAATCCACCCTTTCCATGGCCCATGGGCCTTGAATGACTCGAGGAATTTCTCAAGCACACAGTGCCTGGTCTCTCTCTCTGGGTTCTTGCTTAGGTGGTGGCCTCTTCCCCCTCCCCCGGCTGTGTCTTGTTCACACTCCAGGAGGTTCTCCCTGGCTCCCTCTTGCGCTCCTCAAGGCTTGCAGAGCCCCCAGCCTGCACTCAGAGGTCACTATTTACTGCTTGTCTGCTCCCTGCCACACCCTGCCGGAGCGCCAAAACCATCTGTGGCCTGGATCCTGCCTCATTCAGTAGCTTGGGGCTGAGCTCTGAGTGGGGACCCCAAAGTGTCTGGAGAACAATGGATGCCCACCATCCTCTCCTGATCCCAGAGCCCCAGACCTGCAGTGATGTTGGGGCCACTGCATCTCTTTCCTGATCTAACCTGGATCCTGTTCTCAGAACCCTGTTCAGCCAAGGCTAGATTCAGGAGACCCCCTACGTTTCCCCATGGGTCTCTCTCATCCTCTCCTCCCCTTGTCTTTATGTGAATTTATATGGCTGCACCAGGTCTTAGGCTTGCAGCACGTGGGATCTTTACTTGTGGCATGCAAACTTGTAGTTGCGGCATGTGGGATCTAGTTCTCTGACCAGGGATTGAACCTGGGCCCCCCTGCATTGGGATCATGGAGTCCTGGCCACTAGACCACCAGGAAAGTCCTCCCTGCACCCTTGTCTTTGGTGAAGCGTATCATACTTTTTCTTGTTCTGCACCTCCCAGCATTGCTGATGAAGTCAAAACTTAATCCCTCAATGTTATGCAAACACCACCATTATCTAGTTTTAAAACTTGCCTGGTAACCCTTACATGTATCAGCACCCTCCCCACCCTCCATCCCACCCCTTGCCCCTGGCAACCACCGATCTGTTTTGTCTCTGTGGATTTACTGTTCTGGACATTTCACATCAGTGGAATCATCCAGTGTTTGTCCTTTCGTGTCTGGTTTCTGTCACTCAGCATCCTGTTCACAGGGTCCATCCACGTTATGGCGGGTGTCCGTGTTTCGTTCCTTTTTAGAGCTGAATCATATTCCATCATAGGGATGGACCACGTTCCGTTTATTTATCCACTCATCCGTTGACGGACACTTGGGTTGTTTCCACCTTTGACTGTAGTGAATAGTGGTGTTGTGAATACGTGCGTGTACATTGATTTGTTTGAATCTCTGTTTTCCATTCTTTTGGGTCTATGCCTAGGAGTGGAATTGCTGGGTCATATGGTAATTCTATGTTTAACATTTTGAGGAATTGCCAGACTATTTTCCTAAAAAAAAAAAAAAATTTTTTTTTTCAAGTTGGCAAAAAAATCTGGCTGAGGTTGGGAGGAATGGAAATTGAGCTTATTAAAATAAGCTCGTGGTGAATGTAAGAAGTGTGAGGTCCCAAGGGTCTCCTGGCCTTGGGGACAACCTGCACATGTGGATGCTGGACCAGGGAGCTGGTGGAGTGCCTATGGCCGGTGGGTGGCAGGGGTGTCAGCCCCTAAGCTTGGTGGTGGACGCTCTATGAGTGTTGATGGAGTGGGAAGCCAGCCAGGCTGGGCTTGGGGAGGGTGGGGGGTGGCCAGGGATTCTCCAGGGCTGGTTTGAAAAGGTGTTGCTTCCCTGGCTTTTGGAGCCCATGAGCAGTGCACAATGTGTGCATCTGTCCAGGGCTGCCATCCCGAGTTGGCATTTCATTAGACAAAGAAGGTCAGAAAAGCTGTGGGTACATCAGACTTCTCACCACCTTGTGCAATGCAAAGCCACAGAGCAATTTGAAAGTTGCCCGTGGTGCTCTTGGAGGAAAGGCAAGCAGCGCTGGCTTCCACCTGCCCAGCCGCTGGCCTCGTCCTCTTGCTGGCCTCTCTGGGAAACCCAGAGAGAGCTGGGATAGAATTGGCTTTGCTGCATCGGACCACCAGGGTCTGCTGGGCTTTGTGACAAGCTGGGACAAAGGGAATTCTGGAACAGGGTCCAGCACTGGTGGCCACAACTGACCCCTCTCCGGAGGCCGGTCTCTTGTCTCTGGGCTGCAGGACAGATGCCAAATTGCTCTTGGTGTGGACTGTCAGGGGCAGCTTGGCCTCCCTTCCACATCGCTGTGACCAGGCTACAGTTACTGCAGTGACAGTACTAGTGGTTGTAATCGTAGAAGCTCCCGTTTGCTGGGTGAGACTTGTTCCCACGTTCATAAGAATTACACAGTTCATCCTGTCTCGACGGCTGGGAGAAGTCCATGTGGGCTTTTCTCCTGCGGTGGTCGTGGGGATGGCAGTTTTGGCTCTGAATTCTTTGGCTTTGCAGTGGTGGAAGGCTGGACAGCACCCAATGGAAGGGTTGCCTGCTCCAAGGCTCCTTCCTGCTCTGGAAGAATCAGAACTTTTGATGGCAAGTGGCAGAAACCCGGGTTGGGCTGGCCAAAGCAAAACACATAGAAAGAGAGCCTTGACTTCCCTGAATGAAGAAGCAGGCTTTAAGCTGCCTTCGGGCATGGCTGTCATCAGGACCTGACTGTTCTATCACCACCCTTCACTTTTGTCTTTCTGGGGGTATGTTCTTGGATAGGTTTCTGCCACCCAGTGGCCCCGCATGACCCCCAAGCTTTCACCCTCCTAGCTTAGAGCCCCAGTGGAGAGTGCCCTTTTCTGGTTCCTTCTCAAAGTCTCAAGACCCGACGACTCTCATTGGCTCATATTGGGTCACATGCCAATCCCTGAGCCTATCACTGGTCCAGGGGAAGCAGGAGTGTGATTGGCCAGGCCTGAATCATGTGATCACTCCTGGAGTCTGGAGAGGGAAGATGGTTCCTGAAAAGAAAGTCAAGTCTACTGTAGCAGGAGATGGGGGTGGAGAGCAGGAAGCAGTCAGGGCCCCCAGATGGAGGGGAGAGGGGTTTGTTCCTCTTCTGACCACCGTGATCCCCGTCTTTCCTCCTAACATCCCTCCACATCAGATCTTCAGTGGGTGTAGCACCAGTGGAGGGTTTAGGGGCGTCCATGCCCTTGGAGAAGGATGGTCGTCAGTGGAAGGCAGGGTGATGAGGGATTGTGATGAAATTACAGGGAGCTGGGGGGTACACGTGAGGTGCAACCCCAGCCCTACCTGGGGACATTCAGGTGTTGAGTGCTTGCGCCATCTTGGATTTTCCTCAGCTTCTGAGTAGGGGCTGTGAGTGGGGCGTTGCACGTGGTGGGGGCCTGATGGACACCCCTTTTCTCTTTTTCTTTTATTTTTGATGTTGGGTATGATTTATTTGGCTCTGAAACAATACAAATGCAGCAACCCACGGTCTCCCTTTCTTCCCCTTCTGAGGCACTGTACTTTTAGCTACAGGGACAAGCAGAAGATTCCACATTACCAGAGCTGTCCCCAACCTCCTAGGTCTTTCCTTCTGTTCTGTTAACCACCCTCCTCCTCCTGTGTGTGGTGCTGGTGTTTCTGAGTGGACACCCCCTTTCAGAGTGGCCCAGTTTGGAGGGGGCCCAGGACCTGCCAGGCTCTCATCCTGGCCTGGGTGGAGGAACCAGTTACAATCCTGGGGAGGCTGCCTGCAGTGTGGCCAGCAAAGAAGGGAGTGAAGGGGTCCTGGGGAGAGTGGGGGTCCCCCAGAGACTCCTGGGCAAAGGCCTTTTCTGACAAGAGGCTCTCTTGCTCTCTTGACTGGAGTCCTTTCTTCTTTCTGAGTCTCAGTTTTTCCATCTGAAAAGCCAGTGGACTGTTTCTTGAGATTCCTTCCGTTGTGGACACAGGCGTGCTTTCTCCCCTGTGGAGGTTATCCTTTGCCTGCCCCCAGGAGCCGCTTGGGGCCCACTTCGGTCCGTGTCCTTAGCTGTTTCCCCAGTGTGGCCCTCAGGTTCCCAGTGCCCTCGCTCTCAGCTCATATCCTGGCTAACATCATGTCTGTTCTGTCCCCCAACCCAGTGTCACACTCCCCCCACCTGAGGATCACCAGGAGGCCCAGGCAGGCCCAGCTTTGCCCGTGGTCACACTGTGACCTGCGTTCTGCCTGACCTGACCCTGTTCACCACTGCCCCCCCAGCTTATGTGGACCTGTCCCCTCCTGGGACAGGCCCATTAGTGCCTGACTGAGCTGCCAGGTGCTTTGGGGGAACTTTGCCCTGGTGACTCAAAGTGGCAGAGGACTGGGGGTGAGGTTGGGTGGGTCAAGGGTGCTCAGGAGCCACTGGGGTGGTGGGGTCAGTGTCCACAGAGTTGAGGTTCTGTGGGGTGAGGTTGGGTGGACTGAGGGTTCTTGGGGGCCACAGGGGTGGTGGGGGCAGTGTCTGCAGAGCTGGGGTTCCATGGGGTGCAGTTGGGTGGGATGAGATTGCTTGGGGGCCGTAAGGGCAGCACCTGTAGAGTTGGGGTTCCCATGCCTGCTGAGCAAGGACCTTGGCAGTGGGGAGGGCACGGCTGTCACCCACGTGGCTTGTGCAGCAGCTGCTGGCCTGCTGTGGCTTGGAGGGGCCTCAAACACCACTTGGCGTCTCCCTCTGCTGTCAGTGGGCAGGGAGCGTACCAGTAGCATGGAGGAGGGTCCTGGAAGACCCCTGTCTGCTCTCGCTCCCTCACAGGGGCCACAGGAAGGGGCCCCTTCAAGGTCTGCCAGGAGCAGCTGCCCCATGGCTGATCTTGCTTTCTTTTCTGTTTTCACAGGTGCCTAGGACAGGGTGGTCTGCGAGCAGATGACAAAGACTGGCTTTTAATCGTTGTTGACCATTGAGCGGGAGATTACAGGGGCCCAGGAGCCCCCCTGGACGCCCACCACCATGTCGGGATCCACGCAGCCTGTGGCACAGACGTGGCGGGCCACCGAGCCCCGCTACCCGCCCCACGGCATCTCCTACCCTGTTCAGATTGCCCGGCCGCACACGGTAAGGGGCACGAATGTTCGCCTGGGGTCACCTTCAGAGTTTTCTTTTGTCGCTGGGTTCCTGTTTCTCCTTGGAGTCGGTGCCGGCGTGGCTCCGATGGTGTCCAGCCAGGGCTCACGGTCTGCTGTGGGGAAGTGGGGTGACTGGGCAGAGACCACTGACATCTGTGGCCTTGCCAGGCCCCGGGACATCTGGGAAAATCTCTTAGCTCCCACTTTAAAGCTGGGAAGGTGGAGCCCAGGGCCAGGCTGAGCTGTGATCCCTGCCTCTGGGTCTGCTGTGGGGTTTGCATGCAGATGTGGAGCTCCTGCTGTATACACTGTCAGCCCAGCCTCAACCAGGATCCCTTGCCTTAGGATTGGAGTGACTTTCTGGGGGCTGTGGCTCGCAGACCCTCCCCTCCAATCCTCAGGGCCTGGAGCCTATTCACTGTGTGATGCTCAGAGCTCTCAAATGACAAGGCCAGCACATATCATTCTCTGAATCTCTGACATGAGCTGGGGAGCGGAGACAGGGGAGGTCCAGGGAGTTGGTTCTGCTCACGGGAGAGCTGCTCCAATGTTGGGGGTGGTAGCCTGCTGGGGAAGGAGCAGGTGCGCCCTTGGTCAGCTTTAAAAAAATTTTTTTGGCCATATCATCTGGCATGTGAGATCTTAGTTCCCCAACCAGGGATCAAACCCGAGCCCCTGCCCTGGAAGCCTAGAGTGCTGACCACTGGACCACCAGAGAAGTCTCCTCGGTCAGCTCTTCTGAGCTGCACCCGACTCTGTCCACCTCCTAGTGGGGACCCCCTTTCCTGACTTCACCTGTAGCTGCCTGTGGCTCTGAGGATGGGCTTTGGTTCTGCTCTGTTGGCACTTATTGGGCACTTACTGTATACCGTGTCTTCGGGGGCTTGCCAGAGGGCCCTCAGAATCCTGGGCTTCCCCTGTTGGGCCTCCTAGCTACTCAGCGAGGGACCGTGAGGATTTGCAGTCACAGCCGGGGTCGAAGCCGGCCCTGCTGGCCCCGGCGTGTACATGTTTGTGTCTGTCCTGCTCCGGTGGCATGGTCCCTCCTCCTGAGATGCTGAGAGGAAATGGCGTGGGAGGACTTTTCCAGCCTCTGTGAGAGAGATGTTTTTGCATATGAGCCCACTGGCCCAGCCTGGGGGTGTCCCAAACACAGTGGCCTCTCGAGAATTTGGGCCCCAAGATGCTTTTGAGAGCTGGCTGTGATCAACGGGCACATTATGGATGGAGTGGTCGAATTCTCACAAACAACCTAATGAAAGAGCGCCTTACATTATCCTCCCATTTTGCAGATGAGGAGATTGAGGCTGGGAGGTTAAATAATAGGCCTCAGCTTCAATCACTGTGAGGAGGCAGAGTTGGCGTCAGCTTCAGGACTCTGTGTGCATGCATGCTCAGTCCTTAAATGGTGTCTGACTGTTTGCAACCCTGCCAGGCTCCTCTGTCTGTGGGATTTTCCAGGCATGAATACTAGAGTGGATTGCCATGTCCTTCTTCAGGGGATCTTCCTGGACCAGGGATTGAACCTGCATCTTTCTCATTGTCAGATAGATTCTTTACAACTGAGCCACCAGGGAAGGACTCTGAGCCCCCGTGAAACAGATGCTTCTGTTTATTGGTCACCTACTGTGTGCCCAGGGCCCAGGACTATGCTCCTGGGGGTCATTTATTATTATGTATTGTCATCAGCTTTGTCATGATCACAGTAGCAAAAATAAGCATTCTCATCCACTGAGTTGGAGAAGGCAGTGGCAACCCACTCCAGTACTCTTGCCTGGAAAATCCCAAAGACGGAGAAGGCTGGTGGGCTGCAATCCATGGGGTCGCTAAGAGTCGGACACGACTGAGCGGCTTCACTTTCATGCACTGGAGAAGGAAATGGCAACCCACTCCAGTGTTCTTGCCTGGAGAATCCCAGGGACTGGGGAGCCTGGTGGGCTGCCGTCTATGGGGTCGCGCAGAGTCGGACACGACTGAAGCGGCTTAGCAGCAGCAGCAGCATCCACTGAGTGCTTGCAGGGCAAGCTTTATTTTGTTTTTTTAGTGTTTATTTATTTGACTGTGCCGGGTCTTGGTTGCAGCGTGTGGGATCCAGTTCCTTGCCTGGGGATCAAACTCAGGCTCGCTGCATTGGGAATGTGAAGTCGTGGCCACTGGACCACCAAGGAAGTCCCTAGGGCGAGCGTTTTGTTTATGCTCTTTGTGTATACAGTTGCCCTTGCTCCGGGGGAACATTTTGCAGGTGAGCAAATAGGATGGGTTATGTAACGACTCTGAGCCTTGGTTTTTCATCCATAAAATGGGGTAATGAGAGCATCTGTTGCCTGGTTTCTCCTGGGGATGAAACGTGATGATCTGTGGAACATCATTATGGCACATGTGTCCAATTGCAAAATTGTCACTGTCATTAGAGCTGCCTGGAGGAGGCTCTCCCCCATTCCTCCTCCCCCGGGGCCCCCACCCGCCACTCCGGCCCGGGCCCAGCCTTGGTGAGTCCTCAAGTCCCCATGGCCCTTGCCATCCTGCCATCCCCTCCTTCCTTTGCCCCAGCCCGGCCCTCTTGCAGTCACTTGGAGTCACCACCTGATCGCAGACACTTTCTGTGTTGTTCTTGCTGGACTGCCAGTGATGCAGGGTGTGGCTGGGCAGAACCGAGTGGTCACTTCCTCCAGGCAGGAGGCTGAGGCTGCGCGTGGGCAGGGGCCCTGGACAGCTACGAGGTGGGGCATCCTTATCCTGTGTGGTGACCGCAGTGGGGCCCCACTTCCTGACCACCGTGCCTGGTGCTGGGGCGGCCCAGCTGGGGGCCCCAGCTTGTTACTGGGAAGGCTTTAAAAGCAAGATTTCTGGGTGTCCGGGGCGGGTGGTGGGGTCTTGCTCTCCCAGGCATGTGTCCAGGGCTTTTCTTTGGCAGGTGGGAGGTGAGCACTGGGACTATAATCTAGGGGTCCCCCTGCAGCCCTGAGCCCCCTAACCCCTTACCGCCAGGCCATTGTACAGAATTTTTGAGAACTCCCCCCTCCACCCCGAGTCTTTGAAAGACAAATGGCGAAGGAAAAGGGGAATAAAGGCACAGAGAGACAAATGCCCGGTCCAAGGGCCAGATGGGGACCCAGGGTCCCAGCGCCTTGTACAATAGTTGAGGCAGGGATGCTGGGATGAGGGGCGGGGCAAGAAAGCCCAGATGTGCCTTTGAATCCCTGTTCCTCCCAACTTGCTGAGTGACATTGGGCTGCGTGGGGCAGGCTCAGTTTTCCCATGTGTGATATGGCTGTTGTGGGTCTGAGCATCACTGGCAGATGTTTGCAAGGTGCCTAGGGCTGTGTCTGCACGTGGCAATTATCTCTTTCCTCCTGGGAGGCTGGCAGGAGACTGAAGGGGGTCTGGATTCTGAGAGGGGGCCGGGAGCAGCCTCCTCTCCTGGCCTGTGCTTCGACCTGCGTCATCTCCAGGCCGCCTAGTGTGTTATGCCTGGTTCAGAGGGAGGGCTTAATTCAGGTGTGCTTCTCCAATCTGGCGTCAGGCACGCTCAGAGCCTCTCTCCATGGCGCTGTGTATGTGGCTTGCTCAGTCCCACCTGCTCCTCCCGGACCACCTCTCTGTGTCCTGTTCTCACCATCTCTGTGGTCTTGGCTTTCCTCCCCCACAGTATCAGGACCCCACATTTTCCCCCGAGGGTCCTGGAGTCTGATGGTCTCCCAGGATTGAGGGTCCCAACACATTCTCCCCTTCTTGTCTCTTTTCCTGCTTTCTGCAAGCCACCTCAATTCTGCTGTCTCCTTCAGGTCCCCTGGGACCCCTTGACCTCTCTTAAGTTCCTTCAAGCCGTGCGCTGAATGAATGCATTAAAGCCCAAAGACACAGGGTCTGAATCCCAGTGCGACGCCTTCCTGCTGTGTGGCCTTGGGCAAGTTACTTAACCTCTCTGTGCCTTAGTGTTAGAAGGGCGTTTAAGTGCACAGATTCTCAAGCTAAGCCCCTTGCACTCAGGTCCTGCCTTAGTGCTGTCCTAGCTGTGAAACTGTAGTTTAGTGGCCTGACCACCCCTTGCCATCCATTGAGTGAGGGTAGTTAGTAAGCCTCTGATAGTGTTACTCAGTCGTGTCTGACTCTTTGCAACCTTATGGAGTGTAACCCTCCAGGCTCCTCTGTCCATGGAATTCTCCAGGCAAGAACACTGGAGTGGGTAGCCATTCCCTTCTCCAGGGGATCTTCCTGACATAGGGATTGAACCTGGGTCTCCTGCATTGTAGGCAGCTTCTTTAAGCCTCTGAGGATCAAGGTAGTTGACACCTGCAGAGGCCTCTGCACAACGCCCCGGAAGGTTAGCGTGACTGATACAGTACTGTGTTGATGACTGATGCTGCTGCTGTCATGACAACAACATGCCCGTTAGCATCCTTTTCCAAGTGGCCCCCAGGGTACACGGCAGGCTTTTCCTCCAGACGTGGAGTTGGCAAACCTTCTCTGTAAATATTTCAGACTTTTTGGGCCATGCGGTCTCTGTCACAGTGACTTGTGGCTGCTGATGTCCCAGCGCGAAAAGTAGCTCAGCCAACACGTACTGAAGTGGCTGTGGCCGTATGCCAGTGACACTTGATGAGACAGGCCGAGCCTGACTTTGGCCTTGGGCCTCATTGGCCCCAGATCAGTGCTTATCAGGCTCTCTGTGGGAAGGACCAGTCTGTTTCATTTCCAGTTTGTCACAAACGGATACATGGGCCTTCTGCACGTGACCCAGTTTGCGGGTGTGAGGACGGGTTTAGGCCGAGGCCGGCAGGACCGTGCTGGCCATGCACTCAGATGCTACGGTCCTGTCAACAGGCTGTCAAGAAGGATCTGAATCTGCTCATCTTCAGCGCTTCCCCCCAGACCAAGGGTCATGGACTCAGGAGCCCGCTTGGGCCACATACATGTATGGGGGCAGCAGGCGGGGCTGGAATGGTTTGAAACACGTGGAGGGTTCTCATGTTCCAAGATGTGTCTGGAGGGTTCCGGCCAGTGTGCCTGCTGTCTTCAGGCTCCTGGGATCACAATGAGCCTCACTTTTGGCCTCTCTTGGGGTCTCCCCAGTTCTTGCCTTCCCATAAAGATCGAGGCATCCTTGAGGGTCCCTGGACTCAGGGCCCTAGGGTGGAGATCAGTGTGGGTGGCCCCCAAGATGGTCTTTGGGGGAACTATGCTCTAAGCTCATCCCACTTGACTCTTAAACTGGGAAACTGAGGCCAGAAGGGTTCATGCAGTGGCCGCCCCATGCCCTTGCCTCAGGGGCCCCAGGCGCCACGTGCCTTTCTCCGCCTCAGTTGGCGACGGTAGGCACGCCATCCTGCCTGGGCCCTCTCCCGAGGGATTGGACTGTCTGCCTTTCTGCCGCTTTGTTCATTTTGCTTTTGTGTGAGAAGGAATTTTCCTCCTGGCAGACTGCAGTGCTTGCTGATTTCTTCTCACACCTCTGCGTGCGTGTGCACACCAGATCCATGCCTGGCAGCCTCGCCAGTGGGATCCCAGAGGCTGCCACCCACTCCCTCCAGCCCTTTCTACTTCTTCCTTTGAGAGCACCTGGTAGACATCCTGGAGTGTGGGGAAGTTCAGGGGAGGCTGAGCCCTCCTCTGCCTCCTGGAAGCTGCCATCAGTCTTGGGGGAAATCCCTGGAGAGTTAAGGGGGATTTGTGGTTGGAGGCATAGAGGCCTCCTTCAGTCCAGGTCAAGCATCCATTTCAGTTTTCTTTCCTTTTATTTGGCCACGCCATGTCGCATGCGGGAATCTCAGTTCCCTGGCCAGGGATTAGAGAGCCTGTGCTCCTGCGGTGGAAGAGTGGAGTCCTAACCACTGGACCACCAGGGAATTCAGGCATCCATTTTTAATGGTGAGGACACTGAGGCTCAGAGGGTTTGAGTGATGGACACATACCTCTAGCCTGAGGCCTTGTAGCTTCTTGCTTCCACGTTGGGCTGCCCAGGAAGGCCCTTCCCTCAACATTTCCAGCCTCTGAAGTTGACAGGATCCCTCTTGATTCTAGTTACTCATCCCTCCAGCTTCCCAGCCTCCCAGCCTCTTACATGCTATTGTTTTGGAGGGTCTGAAACACATCCATTCCCAACACACCTACGTGGTATCATCTAATTCTTTTTGCAGAAATAACAGCTTTAAAAAAATAAGCCAGACAGCAAAAGAATGACTAGATTTTTACGGAAGATTGGGAGAATTCAGAAAGGTGCCAAGAAGAAAATAAATCACCTACCATCCCACGCTTTCCCAAGCCTTACTCTTGCCAGACATCACTAACTGATTGCCACCCACAGCGTGAATGTTCTCAGCAGACAGAAGTAATCGATGTGGACTGGTACGAGTAGGAAGCCTGTCCTGTTTTCTCCTTTGAAAGACTTCTTGTTTCAATCTTTTTTTTTTTTTAACATTTTAATATGTGTCTCCAGTCAGCGTGTAGTTGCTAATCGGAGCACATCTAATTCGTTAGTGTTTTGTTTTTCCCCAGATGATAATGGGTGATGATGGCACATTACTGAAGAAGGAGGGTTTTGCCTGGAGTTTATCCTTTTGACTTTGAGCTGTGCTTGTGTATGCGACACACGTGTGTGGGTTTTCCCTCTGCAAATGGGGGACTCCCACGCTGGAGCTTTGTTTTGGAACCTGGTATTTGAGCCTTGCAGACTGTCAGTGTTTGCTGCGTCACCCACTTCCCCTGACCTGTGTCTTGCTGGGTCTCTTGCACCGGAGACCGACGCGCAGGTTGTGCCTTTCTCTGGTTTTCTCTGCTGACACATGGGCTTGGTCATCTCATCTGGAAAGAGGGCAGGACTGGGAGATTGTGACAGGATGGGGCACCCTTTAGCTGAACGGGTCACTTCTTGGTGGTCACTGGCCCCAGGAATGCACTCTGGCCAGACAGGGACTGAGGGCCAGGAGAGGATGGGGGAGGCTCCCCGGTGGAGGAGCAGCGCCGGGCAGGGGGCTCTGGCCCTGGGTCACTGTGGGGGGTGCACCGCAGTGGGGTGGGCGCTCACTGGCCTGTCTTGTGCTGCAGGATGTTGGGCTGCTTGAATACCCGCACCACCCCCGTGACTACACCTCACACTTGTCGCCTAGCTCCATCATCCAGCCCCAGCGGAGGAGGCCCTCCCTGCTGTCTGAATTTCAGCCCGGGAATGAAAGGTGAGGAGGGGCTTGCACATCCATTGTTCAGATGGGGAAGTGGAGGCCTGTGCTGGAGGGGAGCTCGTGGAGATGGGAGGTGTTAAATGAGGGGATGTCAGGCGTGTGACTGGGGCAGGGTTGTAGATGAGCAGGGAAGAACCACGTGGCCCCTTGGACTTCCTGCCGTGTGCCTGCAGGGGTCTCTGGGTGTGTGGCCCAGGCAGGAGGGGATGACAAGCTGGAAGTGGGGGAGCAGGGCTGGGTTACTGGTTTGGAGGGATGTGCCTGCAGCTGGCTTCACACGGGGAGCCCCCTTACCGACTGCCCCCCCCCCAACCTTTGTCATCATCCCTTTTTCTCTGAGTCTTCTTCCATTCTTCAGCTGGCGGACGAGGTCCTCTGGGCCTGCCTTGCCTTTGTGAAATCCAGGTGGGAGGGAGCAGGCCATGTGGCAGGTGGGGACCCAGCAGGGGCAGGGCTGAGGCTGTCAGGACAGGCCAGAGCCCTGAGAGAACCTGAAGATGCCTGAGACAGTAATAGCACTCATCGCCAAGAGTCCTGGGCTTTTTGTTGTTGTGCCTTGTGGCTTGTGGGATCTCAGGTTCCCAACCAGGGACTAAATCCAGGCCACACAGTGAAAGCCCAGAATCTTAACCATTAGGCCACCAGGGAACTCCTGAGAGTCTTGAGCTTCTAACTCGTGATGAACTATTGTAGGCTGTGGCTGCCCACATGCACCTAGACAGACAGCCTTGCCCGCAGGGAGCCCATGGTCTTAGCAGGGGAGATACAGCAAACACACAGGATGACTTTAAAATGGGGCAGGTGACTTGTTTCCTACTGGGCTGGGAAGGGCTGCTATTTGGCTGGAGTGGCTGGGAAAGGCCTCTCCGGGGAGAGACACCTGGCACTAAGTAGCCAGTCATTCAGAGAGCCATTTGGAGAGGGGTGACCAACCATTCAGAGAGCAGGGTGAAGGCATTTCAGGTGATGGGAATAGCATGTGCAAAAGCCCAGAGAGGGGGATGTCCTTGGAATGTTCTAGAAAGGCAAAGAGGTCGGGTGGCTGGGGTGAACAGGTGATTGGGGGTCCAGAGGGTAAACTTCGCAGAAACCAATGGGAGGGTTTCGAGCTTTGCTAGGCAGGGAGACGGCTGTTAGGAGGAGATGCCCCAGGCACTGAAACAGGAAGGGGAAGGGGGAAGAGCTAACATGGAAAGAAAGAGCTGGGGTGTGTGTGTGTGTGTGTGTGTGTGTGTGTGTGTGTGTGTGAGAAAGAGCTGGGGGGTGTGTGTGTGTGTGTATGTGTGGTCCAGCCTAGCCAGCGCAAAGGCCCTGGGTGTGTGTGTGTGTGTGTGTGTGTGTGGTGTGTGTGTGGTGTGTGTGTGTGTGGTCCAGCCTAGCCAGCGCAAAGGCCCTGGGTGTGTGTGTGTGTGTGTGTGTGTGTGGTCCAGCCTAGCCAGCGCAAAGGCCCTGGGGGTGTGTGTGTGTGTGTGTGTGTGTGTGGTGTGTGTGTGTGTGTGTGTGTGTGTGGGGTGTGTGTGTGTGTGTGTGGCGTGGGGGGGTGTGTGTGTGGTGTGTGTGTGTGTGGTCCAGCCTAGCCAGCGCAAAGGCCCTGGGGCAGGAATGCAGCAGGCAAGGTGAACAGGGGCCAGATCGGGCAGGGCCTGAGGGTGGGGGGAATGCATCTGGATTCTTGTTCTGAGTTTATTGGGGGAAAAAGGCATGAACTTGAAAATTGTTTCAGCAGGGGCAGCATTTGGACTGTCTGGTCAGCAGCAGTGGCTGGAGGTGGACACTAGGAGTCCTGGGTTTGCTGTGTGTGCTCAGGCAAGGACATGTCCTCTCTGGGCCAGTTTCCTTCTTGGTCCACTAGGGAGGAGGGTTAAGGAAAATTAGTCACCAGTGATTAGGCTGGACAGCTCCTATCTCTGCGAAAGACTGCTGGGCTGAGTTGATAAGGGGGCAAGGCCAGGTTGAACAGCCAGAGTGCTGGGATCGACTAGTGATAATCTGCTCTGGGTGAGTGATGTGCAAATAGCATCATGTGTGTTAACATCTGTGTTAGACCCACAGTGTTTTTCAGACTTCCCCTATGAATCACCCAGGATCTTGTTTGAGTGCAGAATAAGATTCAGCAGTTGGGGTAGGACTCAAAAGATTGTGTATTTGTAACCAGCCTCAAGAGGGGCTGATGCTACTGCTCTGGGGACCACACTCAGGGAGCAGGCAGTCACCAGGACCTTCTCTTGCTATAAACGTTGTCAGTGAATGCTGACTCGGAGGAAGACAAATCTGTTTTTGAGTCCTGCCTCGCTGTGTGCCCTTGAGCAGATGGACACTCCTTGCAGGGTGGAAGAGGGTGTGGCTCATGGCCGTGCTCAGCAAGGAGGGCAGCAGATGTGATGTCATGTGGCCCCCCCACAGGTCCCAGGAGCTTCACCTGCGACCCGAGTCCCACTCGTACCTGCCTGAGCTGGGCAAGTCAGAGATGGAGTTCCTGGAGAGCAAGCGCCCTCGCCTGGAGCTCCTGTCCGACCCTCTGCTACGGCCCTCGCCCCTGCTGGCCGCTGGCCAGCCTGGGGGCTCCGAGGACCTGTCCAAGGTAAGGCTTGGCCCCCAGCTGGGAGCTCCTCCGAGGATTTGGGTGGTGCTGCGATTGGGCGGGATGCAAGGGAACGGGTGGGTGTGTCAGGCTGGGAGGAGGGACTGAGCACCGGGTGTACAGAGGCTGAGCAGCGACAGGAGGGTCTAGGGATGAGCTTGGCTCCGTGGGCTGTTTCTTGACTGGAGAGGGACGTCTCCCCTTCCCCCGTTTTCCACCCCCAAGTGTTTCCTGCCCTTGGGGACCATAGTGCCCTGGAGGGCTCTTGCATTTCACTCTTCTTTAAACAGAGAGTCGAGCTGAGATGGAGGGGGAGAATGTGCATAGATTAAGTGCCCATAGTTTGCTGCTGGGAGAGGTTTTCTGCCATTCCGGTGAACCTCAGGACTGACCTCTAGAAGCTCATTTGGTCTCCATCTAAATGGAGGGATCGCAGCCAGTGGTTCAGATGCTTCTGTCTCCCAGGGTCACCCAGCTGCCTCAGAGGCTGTCATTTCCCTGTCACTGCCTAGGGTGCAACAGGGACCGAGGCCAGGTGACATGCTTGTCCTTGGCCGGCTGCACGAAGGATGTCCTTTCTGCACGTGCTGAGCAGTGTCATCATGGTCTTTCGTGACCGCGGGGACACACATTAGCTCATTAACGGCTGCCCAGCTGCTGAGTGAGGTCAGTGCTCTTCTTACTGCAGCCTCAGCGGGGGTGGGTGGGGACTGGGAGCCAGGCCAGGGGAGGGAAGTGGTCCACTCGGACCTGCTGGATCTTCTTCTCTGCCTGACACTGGATGGGATTGAATGGTGAGATTTCAGGCTGAGGCAGGTTCCTTAATAGGGGGACTGGCAGGAAACGGGGTTCCTGGGTTGGTCATGATGATGATGATAAACTAACACGGATGGAGTTCTCTGCCTGTGGGCCGGGTATATATGAGTGTCAATTCCATTGTGCCATCTCAGCTGGATGAAGACTGATCTGCGATCATCTTTCTAAAATGTATATATTTTTATTGGGCTGCTCCGGGTCTTAGTTGTGGCATGTGGGATCTTTAGTTTCAGTATGTGGGATCTAATTCCCTGACTAGGGATTGGACTCATGCCCCCTGCATTGGGAGCACAGAGTCTTAGCTGCTGGACCACTTGGGAAGTTCCTATGATCACTTTTTATATAGGGGACCCCAGGCTGAGAGAGCCACCGTCCCTGGAATGTGGGAAGTGGGCACTGAAGCCCACGTGGCCCAGGTCTGCCCCGTGTGCTGTCCGTGTCTTGGGCTGTCCCTCTCTGGTCCTTCGAACCTACCATCCTGCCATCCCCTTATTAGCATCCTCCTCTTAGATTCTGTGACTCCTCAGCCTACTGGGAGGGATGTTGCTATTGGAAAAGCTGTTCCCTGAAGGGGAGCAGGGCGTGTGTGACGGGGGACACAGGGCCGCACTAGGGAGGCTTGATGTCCACCCAGAGGGACTGGAGCCCCAAGTGGGTCATGTGCCTGTGCTCACATCTGGTTCTGCCTGGAGAATGGGCTGATGCGGGTCTCTGGCCAGCCCCCAGAGGCCTGCCTCATGGCTTTGCAGAACTGGGCTCCAAGCCCTCAGGCCTTCAGGTCCTTCTGAGGGTCTCTGGGCCTGACAGGGGCTCTGTGAGTCCTTCTGCTTATCCCTCTCCTTCTTAGAGCGCCCTGGGGTGCTTCCTCTCCTTCTGTGAGTCTTTCTCAGTCTCTGCTTCTGTCTCTGTCTCTCTGTCCCTGTGTCTCTGTCTTTCTCTGCCTGGATGTGTGTGTGTATCTGTGTGTCTCTCTGTTTCTCTCTCTCTCTGTCTGTTTCTTCCCTTCCTGGACCCCATGGGTGCGGGGGAGTGATGGGCCCAGTGTTGGGGCCTGGCTGGACCAATTCCTGTAATTGCTCCAGGCTGTTAAGAGCATTTGGAAAGTATGAGCGCATTTTGGGCAAGGGAAGAAGCCAGGGGAGAAACACAACTCTGAAGGAGTTCAGATGTTTTTTGCGTCTGCTGTGTGGAATTTAGCTGGATGCGTGAGACAGGAATTTGATGGGATTTTTTTTTTTTTTTTTTTAAACAGCACTGCCCCCTTCCCCTCTGGCTGTGTTCCTTTTTCATATAAAAATGTTCTGTTTTATAATACTTCCCTGCCCTTGAGCCTCTGGAGTCCTGTGGCATCAGAGGCTTCCTTTGAAATTCATCAAACTTGGTTCTGGGGACTTTAGAATCATCACAAACGGTACCATTTCTGAAAGTCTCTTTGTCTGTTGGGGCCCTGTTGGCTGAAAGGGACAGAAAACCCAGGCAAAACTGGCTTAGGCAGGAGTTCTGGCTCATATAACTGAAATCCCAGCATCATTGGCTTCAGGCACAGCTTGACCCAGGTGACATGTCCCTGGGTTCCTGTCTCTGTCCATTTCTTGGCTCTGCCATCTTGCATGTGGTCTTGTTAACAAGAAGGCAATTTGAAATTCCAGGCCTTCCTCTTCCCACATTCAAGGTCAACAAAAAGAGCTTTCCCTGTGTTTCCACATTTCCAGACCAGAGCTGTTTATCTCCCTGCCTTTGGGTAAGCCCCTGCCTGTCCTGGAATCCATCATGGTGACTGGCGGAGTGGACTGTGGGTGCCCAAGCCTGGCCCTGCCCTTTCCTGGGTCTGAGACGGAGCAGGCGGAGGCCCAAGGGGTCCTCTCCAGCTCTCAAGGCTTTTGCTTACCTCTGTGTCTGTAATTTTACATAATGAGCTTTTCTGTTCCATGTTGGCCTGAATTTTTAGCCAAGGGCATCTGACGGGGAAAATGGTGCCAACTGCTACCTAGCGACTGGTGAGGGTATTGGATTGTTATTTTCCTCCTGCGGGTTTGGACTGAAATGAAGGCCAGCCGCCATCGGGAGAACCATCTGGAGGCCCAGTAGCCGGGCTCCCCCAGTCCCATTCCTGGAAAACTCAGCACCGCAGAAAGCACTCTTTGCCCTCTGGTGTGCATCTTCTATTCAGATGGAGGGGAAATTCACATAACATGAAATTAAGCAGGTTGAAGCGAGCAATTCAGTGGCATTTAGTACATTCACGGAGTTGTGCACCATCTCTGTCTAGTTCCAGAGAATTTTCATCATCCCAGAAAGGTACCATGACCCATCAACAGCCACTGCCTCCTCCCCAGCCCCTGGCAACCACCCGTCGACTTTCTGTCTCTATGGATTTACGAGTTCTGGACACTTCGTATCAATGGGACCATCCGATATGTGGCCTTTTATGCCTGGCTTCTCTAACTCAGCATCATGTTCTTAAGGTCCATCTGTGTTGTACCATGGGTCTGTACATCACTCGTTTTTACGGCTGAATCACATTCTATTATATGGAGAGACCACACTTTGTCAGTTGATGGACCCATCTGTGTAGTTGTGCTGAGAATAAAAGCTAAGCCCACACCTTGAGGAAGAAACCATTGAAGAAGACAGATTTTCCCCATCAAGAATTTGAGAAAAAGTTTCCAACAATTTTTCCAATAGTTCCTGGTCATTGCCAATTGCTTCATCCAACTGCTCTGCTGCCCTTGTCAGCTTTGGGGATGGAAATCTTTTTCCTCATGACATTTTATTAAAAAATTTTTTTATTTCTTTATTTGGCTGCCTGGGCTCTGCGTTGCAGCATGTGTGCTCTTTATTGCAGTGTGTAGGCTTCTGTAGTTGTGGGGTGCGGGCTTAGCTGCCCGGAGGCATGTGGGATCTTACTTTCCCAACCAGGGATCGAATGCAAGCCCCCTGTGTTGGAAGGCAGATTCTTTACCACTGGACCACCATTCCCGCTCATGTCATTTTGAGAATTATCCCCGAATTAGATGAACTGTTTTGGGGTGTCCTGGCCCCGAAAGCCTCCTGTCCACAGTCCTCGTTCTCACCCTGCTCCTCTCCCTCCCTTCTTGGTCCTGGTGGAAGATCAGAGCGAGGCAGGAGAGATGTTTCCTACAGCAGGTAATAGGACTGGGGTTTGGGAACCATGTCACCAAAACCTTTCATCTCAAGAACCCTGAGGAATGATTGAGGCTATTGGGGGAAGACCAGCCAAGTGCCGTGGCGCACAGAGGGAAGGGGCAAAGCTCAGATAAGGGCTGGGGGTGGGGGCATGGATGGTCAGTCTGATATGAGGTGGCACTCAGGTATGAGTCCTGAGAGGGCACAGCTGGTGCAAAGGCCCGGAGTTGCCAGGGTACGTGAGCGGCTTCTGGTTTGGCATCTGTGGGGTCAGATGCCTGCAGTCCCTGTGTCCCCCAGCTGGTCCCTCCTACTGGGGAGCAGTTACACACACACACCCTTTCTGAGTATTTCTCTAGAGGTTGTTTAATTCCGTGCACAGTTTTGCTTCTAATTCAGGAAGTCGTGGACCCTGGGAGGGACCTCGCTCTTGCTTTCCTGCCCAGCCACGTGGTTCCGAGGGATGAATGAATGTGTGGTGGAGACCTTGTTTCTGCTGTAGGAGCCCCTGCCACCTGGTTGTGTACTCTGCCTGCTTCTGGAGAGTTCTGACTGAGGCCTGGTCTCTCCCATCCTGAGCCCTCCAAGCCAAGGCTCTATCACTTTGTGACTGGTGACCTCAGGCATGTCGTGGAACCTCACTGGATCTTTGGTTTCATCTGGAAAATGGGGAAAACTGTACTTCCACTTCCAGTGTGGGCTGCGACCACTATGTGAGTTAAGAGCATAGCGAGCTCCAATCCTGGCCCTCAGCTTGGGTTTATAAATAAAGTTTTATTGGTACCCAGCCATGCCCATTCCTTGGTATCCTGTCTTTGACTGCTTTCCCACTGCAATGATAGGTGAGTGCTTGGAACACAGACTGTCTGATCTGCAGAGACTGAAGTGTTTTTACACCTGGCTGGTTATGGAAAGTGTGCTGACTGCTGGCTTAGAACCATGCCAAGACCTGTGCCTGCCAGTTCCTTGTTCTCTCATCTGTGCTGTGGGGATGCAGCGGCAGCCCCCTGGGAGAACCACAGTCAGAGTTGAGGGGTAGGGTGTGCTGAGTGGAATGCCTGGTTTGGTTTCCTGAGTGTCCCTGAGGAGGGCCACATCAGAGCCCTGTTAGGGCCACATTGGGCCCTATAAAGGACTTGGGACCTCTTCTGCCTTTTCCCCAAGGGTTCTGGGTGTGTGGAGGACCTGAGAGTCTCGACACCTGCTCTCCCCCATGTCTCAGATGGAAATGATAAGGCCACAGTGATCCCCAGACCTTTGGTCCCTGTGGGCTTCAGTGGGGTCTGTGTGTGTAGGACCGAGACTCCAAAGACAGAAAGGGTGGACTTAAGATGGCACCAGAGGGCTTCCCTGGTGGCTCAAATGGTAAAGAATCTGCCTGCAATACAGGAGACCTGGGTTCAATTCCTGGGTCGGGAAGATCCCCTGGAGAAGAGAATGGCAACCCCTTCAGTATTCTTACCTGGAGAATCCCATGGACAGAGGAGCCTGGCGGGCAACAGTCCACGGGGTCGCAACGAGTCGAACACGAGTGAGCAACTAACATACACATAAGATGGCACAGCCTCTGCTCAACTTGAGCTGGAGGGTGGGGGGAGCGTGGCGCTTGGCAGCCCTGGGCTGCAGTTGTCCCTGGGAATAATGTGTCCTCTGTCCTCCGGGCTGCAGCTGCTGTGGGGGTGGGGAGGCAGCCGCCCGAAGCTTCTCCTGGGGCCTCCTCTGCCAGCAGCTGCCGGCTTGGCCTTGAGGATGGCACAGGGCAGGGGCCAGGTTTTGGGGAGGACGGCTCCAGCCAGCGCCTGTGGAGTCCTGAGAGGGCGCCAGGCTCTGAGCTGAGCGCTCTGTGCATAGGTACTCATTCAAGCCTCACAGCAGCCAGAAAGTGGGGAATGGTCCCATTGTACAGATGAGGAAACGGAGGCAGGTGATAGGCTTGTGGTCACGATGATCCTGGGTGGGGTTTTGAACCCAGGGCCACATAGGTGAGTGCTCTGGGGGCAAGGACTGGGTTTTATTTTACTTCCTCCTCATTGTGCTCCCAGCAACCTTGGATACTCAATAAACTTTCACTGGTGGAATGGAGCCACTGACTCCCTTGTTTGCTTAACACATTTTTGTTTTGTTTTTATTTTTGGCCACACCGTCTGGCTTGTGGGATTTTATTTCCCTGACCAGGGATTGAACCCAGGCCCTCGGCAGTGAAAGTGTGAAGTCCTAACCACTGGGCCACCAGGGAATTCCCAAGTTGTATTTTTTTTTTTTTTTTTTTTAGCACATTTTGGAAAATGACTTCATTACACAGAAAGTAGCAGTCAGTGAAGGAAAAGCAGAACATTGGTAAATAAAAAGAAGTAGGAAGGAGGGTGGGATGAATTGGGAGATTAGGATTGACATATGTATACTACATGTGTAAAAGAGATAACTAGTGGAAACCTACTGTATAGTACAGGGAGCTCAACCCAGTGCTTTTTGATGACCTAGAGTGGTGGGATGGGGGGTGGAGGTGAGAGGGAGGTCCAAGATGGAGGGGATATATATATATATATCTGATTAACTTCATTGTACCACAGAAACTAATGCAACACTATAAAGGCAAGTAGTACCTCAGTTTACAAAAAAAGAAAGTGAAAATATCCCCCTTTTCTCCCACTATCCCAGTAAATACTTTTGACATCTCTGTTTCCCATTCTTATAGTTTTCCTGTGTGTTTGTGTATATCTTCTACAAAATCAGATTTGTACCGTGTATGATATTCTGTAACTTGCTCAACTGGACTGAGAATCGTGAATACGTGTTTGTGGAGGGTCAACTGAGGCCAGGCCTTGGGTATTAAGAGGTTGTGGGTTTTGATGCCAGTTCTCAAGAAGTTTGATCTGGAGGGAGGACACAGACAGGGTAACAGGGTAGGAGAGAGGTGTGTAATGAGAAAAGGGAAGAGGGAGGCCTTGCAGGGAGGTCTGGAAAACTTGCATGTAGGAAGATAGATAGGATCTGAACTTTGGAGAAGGCCAGGGAGGGAACATCTGGCAGGGGACCAGTGAGGGCAAAGGCGGGGAGGTAGGATCAGCAAGCAACCTCGTGTCTGGGATGCGGGGGCCGGCACAACAGAGGCCGGGGGTGTTGGTTCCTGAAGTCATGGCTGGAAACCTTCAGTGTATTGGGGGTGGGGGGGCCTCCTGTCCTGATCCCAGGCCTGTTTTTTTCTCCCCTGCAGGACCGCAGCCTGACAGGCAAGCTGGAGCCGGTGTCTCCTCCCAGTCCCCCGCATGCTGACCCTGAGCTGGAGCTGGTACCCCCACGGCTCTCCAAGGAGGAGCTGATCCAGAACATGGACCGGGTGGACCGGGAGATCACCATGGTGGAGCAGCAGATCTCCAAACTGAAGAAGAAGCAGGTGTGGGTGGGGTAATGGTGGATATCAGTTTCTGATCCAGCAGCAGCTATGGCTGAGGAGATAACATAGTAGTAATTGCAGTTGTTAACGTGTGCTGAACACTGCCTGTGTGCTGAGTCGTTTTTATGCCCTTTGTGTTTATTGGACAGGAGAGCTGTTTTGTGTGGTGCTGTCTACTGGAACTCCCTAATGGAAATGTTCTGGATCTGCCCTGTCCAAAATGGTAGCCACTACCCATATGTGCCTAGTGCATCTGAGGAACTGAATATTTAATTTTGTTTAATTTGAATTAAATGAGATGTACACTTGGATAACCAAATGTGCCTTCTGTACTGGATGGCACAGGAATGAACAGCTGTGGGGTGGGCAGTTGATTCTCTGTGCCTCCCTTTCCTCATTTATAATGTAAAGGAAAATTTCACATGATTCTGGCCCTGGCTCTGGAATCTGGATGAGCTGGACCTCCTATCTCTGCCTCGGAGCATTCACCTCTCTGAGCCTCAGTTTGCTTGTCTGTAAAATGGGCACAGACATGACACTACCTCATAGGGTTGTGAGGAAGGGACAGAGTCATGTGATGAAAAGAAATCATCATTGTCATTGAAATCAAGGAAAAGTTGACATAAAGAAGAATAATGTAAATTTTATAATTTTATTTTTACCTTTTCTTGGCTCTTCTGCTTCTCTCTCTGGCATCTTCAGGTGTCTGCTCAAATGTTCCCTCCACAGAGGAGACCCTCCCTGACCTTTATAGGAGTCCTCATCCCCACCCATTCTTTATCCTGGAGGTCAGCAAATCCAGCCAGATGTGGCTCAATGCTTATTTTTGTAAATAAAGCCTTATTGGCACACAGCCACATCCAATTGTTTACACATCGTCTGTGGCTGCTTTTATGATACAACCACAGAGCTGGATGGTCACAAAAGAGACTGTGTGGCCAGCAAAGCCCAAGATATTTACTTTCTGGGCCTTTATAGGAAGTTGGCCAATCTCGTCACCCTGCTGAATGGTGTCACCATTTGAACGAATGTATAGTTTGTTTTGTGACATTGTGGTCTTCTCATGACTACAGTGTAAAAGCAGGGTTTCTTTTTTCTTTTTAACTTGTGTTTATTTATTTAATTTAGTTTTCGATTGTGCTGGGTCTTTGTTGCTGCATTCAGGCTTTCTCTAGTTGCAGTGAACGGAAGGCTACTCTCTCATTGTGGTAGGCAGGCTTCTCACTGCGGTGGCTTCTCCCGTTGCAGAGCACAGGCTTGAGGGTGCATGGGCTTCAGTAGTTGTGGTGCCTGATGCTTAGTTGCTCCACGGCATGTGAAATCTTCCTGGAGCAGGGATTGAACCCGTGTCTCCTGCATTAGCAGGCAGATTCTCAACCACTGGACCACCAGGGAAGTCCAAAAGCAGGGTTCTTGTCTCCTGTTCCCTGCTGTGCTCCTAGCAACATTGGCACAGAGTAGGTGCTCCTTAAAAACTGTGGATTGAGTCACTGTGACACCTGTCTTGACCCTGGGGGAAGCAGGGTCATACCTGATTCCCTCCAGGTAAGGATGCATGGGCTCCATGACGGATCTAAGGGCTCATTCTGGCCACCATAGGCACTGGAAGGAAGGCTAGTGAGATGCTTCCTGGAGGCCAATTTAGGGCAGTGTGACAGGCTTTGAAAGTTATATAGGGGGAGGGGAGCATTGATTCCAAGAGACCCTGGGACTGTCGCTCGCCTGGGGGCACCTGAGGATGGTCCAGCAGCCTGACCAGTCAGTGAGGCTTGGCCAACTGCAGGAAGTGGGTGGGTTTCCAGGATGGCAATACACCATGTGGGGAGGCCGGGCCCTGATTGGAGTCAGCAGTTATTGCCAAGGCCAGCGGAGTGCTGGGCCTTTAGGTCCCCCAGGCCTGTCTTTGGGGTGAGGCTGAAGCTACAGGCCATGTGCACATGTCTGTGACTAAGGCTGGAAGCCAGATGGCCCAGGGCAGCCCTTGATAGCCAGATTAAAAAAATAAAAATTCCATTTTGGGCAATTTTTCTTTTTTAAATAAAATTCACAAAACATAAAATGACTCTTTGTAAAGTGAACAATTCAGCGGCATTTAGTCCATTCACAGCGTTGTACGAGCACCCATCCTATCTAGTTCCAAGACATTTTCATGACCTCAAAAGAAGACCCCTGTGCACACTAGCAGCCACTCCCTTTCTCCCTGCCCCAGCAGCCATTAATC
This sequence comes from Cervus elaphus, assembly GCF_910594005.1. Taxonomy (NCBI): domain Eukaryota; kingdom Metazoa; phylum Chordata; class Mammalia; order Artiodactyla; family Cervidae; genus Cervus; species Cervus elaphus. The sequence continues at coordinate 21,211,902 of NC_057819.1, read as the reverse complement.
TGCTTTCTGTCTGCGGATTTGTCTGGACATTTCCTGTAAATGAACCAAACACTATGTGGCCTCTTCTGTCTGGCGTCTTTCACTCAGTATCATGTCTTCAGAGTTCATCCATGTTGCAGCCTTTGCCAGCACTTCATTCCCTTTGTTGCCAGTATCCCACTGTACGGATAGATGGTCCACGGTTGTTAATCCGTTCATCAGTTGGTGGACATTTAGGTTGTCTCCAGCTTTTGACTATCGTGAATAGTGCTGCTATGAGCTTTTGTGTTCATGTTTCTGTTTGAGCACCTGTTTTCAGTTCTTTGGCTCTGTATCTAGGGATGAAATTTCTAGGTCCTACAGTAACTCTGTGTTTAATTTTTAGTGCCTCAGGGAGGGTCCCCTTCACTGATTGGTGAGAATCTTCTTCCGGGCCATGCATGCCTTCCATTTCTTGGCTTAGTTTCTTTCACACTTTTTGGAGGGATTTCAATGTTTTTCTGAGGGCTGGTTGTCCTTCTGAAAGCCACCACTAGGGATCACTGTGGGACTGAGGCAGCTTGGCTCAACCAGCCTGGCTTCAGACTATTTCTACACGGCCGTCTTGGCTGTATTTTTGAGTTCATAATGGTTTGCTTCATGGTCATGGGCAGGATGTGTGAGCCTTTTGAGCAAAGAACAGTGTTCTCATCTCCCTCAAGATGCCCTGTCAGACTATTCCCCGGGCATTGGCCTCCTGTGTGACCTTGGGCCAGTGTCTTAAACTCTCTGGTTTTTGCTTTGCCCTTTTGGTATAAAGCAGATAACAGCATGCAGGGAGTTTTTTATGGTGTTTGGAGGAGGGGGGTCCAGTATGAAGACCACAGTGCAGATGACAATGATAATAATGATGATGAAAAGCTGCTCATTAGGTGCTGAGTGCTTTGTGTGCACCAGCTCATTTAATCCTCATATCAACTCTCTAGGGTAGAACCTTTTATTATCCCCATTTTCCAGATGAGAAAAGTGAGGCTTGGGGGAGTTCAGCAACTTCTCAAGGTTATATAGCAAGTAAATATAAGTATATAATAAGCAAGCAGTTAAGTCCCCTGCATATGAACGAGTTCCATTCCAAAAGCACATTCCTAAGTCCAATTTGTACCTAAGTCCAACAGAGTTACACAGGCTTCCCTGGTAGCTCAGCTGGTAAAGAATCCACCTGCAATGTGGGAGACCCTGGTTCAATCCCTGGGTTGGAAAGATCCTCTGGAGTAGGGATAGGCTACCCACTCCAGTTTTCTTGGGCTTCCCTGGTGCCTCAGACAGTAAAGAGTCTGCCTGCTATGTGGGAGACCTGGGTTTGGTCCCCTGGAGAAGGGGATGGCCACCCACTCCAATATTCTTGCCTGGAGAATTTCATGAACAGAGGAGCCTGGCAGGCTGCAGTCCACGGGGTCACAAAGAGTTGGGTGCAACTGAGTGACTTTCACTATGAGCAACTAACTCTGAACCAACAGTTAGCCTAGGTATCCAACTAACACAATTGGATATATAGTCCTGTACTGTAATAGGTTTATAATACTTTTTACACAAATAATACATGAAAAACAAACACAAAAAATAACCATTTGTAATCTTATAGGACCTTGAAAATTACAGTAATTACATAACAACAGCTGGCATACAGGGGCATGCTTGCATCTTTGAAAGTCTGCAACTCAAAGGTTCTTATGTAGGAGACTTACTGTCGTAGAAATAGGGTTCCAGTGTGGACAGTTTGGCTCCAGAGTCTCCATAGCCTCTCCTGAGGATGATGGTGCATGTGTTGGTAATGATGGATAATGGGTCACTTTGAGTGAGCCCCCAGTCTGACTGTACATAAATTAACTCATCCAGGAGGCACGGCCATGAGACCCACTTTACAGATGAGAAAACTGAGGCACAGCGGGGTTAAACTGCTTGCTAATACTCACCTAGCTGGTAAATCCCCAAGGCGGAACTTACACCCAGGTAGGCTGGCAGCAGAGTCTGGAGCCAGCCCTGGTCGGGCCCTTCCCTGTGGGAACTGGGGCCTCTCCAGGGCTTGGAGTCCCTGCGGGTGACTCAGAGGAAATGGTTAGCAGCCTGACTTCCTGTGTGGGGCCACCAGCCTGGCTGAACGGGGGGCCGCCCCCGCTGTTGGGGGAGCTGCCTCTCCTTCCGCCTGCCGGCGTGCTCACCACTACACTCTCCCCACTCCCCACAGCAACAGCTGGAAGAGGAGGCCGCCAAGCCGCCGGAGCCCGAGAAGCCCGTGTCACCACCACCCATCGAGTCTAAGCATCGCAGCCTGGTGCAGATCATCTACGACGAGAACCGGGTATGCCCCGTCCTGTCCTTCGTGGCCCCTGCCCCACCTTCTTCTGCTTGCCCTGTGCTGGCCACCAGGTGGGAGGCAGGCGTCACTGTGAAGGGTCTGACTCTCCCGGGGCCTCAGTGTTCCCATCTGTGAAATGGGCATCTCTTGTGACCACCCTCCCACAGATCTGGGTTTGTGAGTAGGAGGGGGAATGGGTGGCCAGTGGAGACCCATCTTGGTGTGGCTGTGGTTTGGACCGTGGCTGGCCTGTGGGATGCAAATGAAAATCCAGGCATTAGGTCATAGGAGAGCTTCAGGGGCTAATTGATCAGTGAGGGGGATGGGCAATCACTTAGGTACTCAGAAGAAATTCCTGTAATGCAAAAGACAGTAGTAACATTATTTGTCATAACAGCAACATTAGTTGAACAGCTCCTTCTTTTCAGGTGATGGGCAAAGTTTTTTTACATAGCAGTCCTCAGAGAGTAGGTATGATGATTGTTTCCAGTTAACACAGGGAGAAACTGAGGCCCAGAGACATTAAGTGACTTGTCTAAAGTCACACAGCTGGGAAGTGATGGGCCTGAGATTTGAACCCGTGAGCTGTCAGATCCCAGGGCGTTATTTGTTGACACTGGCCTCTGTTTACACTGAGCCCTGGAAAGGGCTGTTGGGATGGTTGAACATAGAATCTGTAGCGGACTGTGGAGCCTCCTAGGAATCTGTGGAGGGCAGCTGTTGGGAAGGGGCTCAGGGTACCCAAAGCAGAGTATCTCCTGGGGGGCTGAACCCCCAGGCTGGAGCTGCACTGAAGTGGAATCTGGTAGCTGGTGAGGTGGTGAGCTCCCCATTTTTCCCAATCAAACCACTAAGAGCTCAGCTTCAGTGATTTGCAGTTGACTCTTCAAATGTGCTCAGGGCCTGTGGATGTTGAGTCCCGTCCTTGATTTTACAGGAGAGGAAACTGAGGCCCAGAGAGGGTTTGTTCCTTGTCTGCGGTCATACAGTGAAGTGTGACAGATGGACTCCTATGATTCCCCCCTCTCCCGTCCTTGGCTTCTGGCCATGCTTCCCAGCTGCCTCTGCTATGAGATTTGCCCCTGGCTGCTGGATCAGTGCTCAGAGTCCAGGCAGGAGCTGGAGAGTCCATGGTGTCCCATGGCCTGGATGGTTAACTCTAGAGCCTGGGAACATGTGGTTGGTACCTGTGGCTATAGCTCCAGGCAGGAAAGTATTGGATCAACTGGTTTGGCTATGCCATCACCTCTTGAAGCTGCAATAGATGCAGGATGAGACTGAACTTGCTGGGAGCCTGGAAACTATGTGCTGGGCCTGTCAGGGCTGGTCACCTCTCACACCCTGGCTTCCTACCCAATTAACACCAGTAACGATCATAGTGATAGGAGAACTAAAGGAACTGTGCGTTCTTTGGCCAGATGTCCTAGGTTCAGATCCCATCTCTGCCATTTTCTGGCTCTGTGACCTTGGGCATATTTCTTAAGCCTCCCTGTAACCCATCTCCCTCACCAGTGAAATGATGATAATTATAGCACCTACCTTGTACCAGGGTGTGGGGATTAAATAAGTTCGTTATGTAGCATCCTTGGAACATTGCCTGCCATCATGTAGGTGCTAAGCTGGTGCTATTAACTGTTATCATCATTGTTCTTCTCTTCTTGTTATTGTTTACATTTTGCATGATTTCACTGAATCCTCTCCAGACCTGTATAAGATAGGTACTATTATTCTGTTTTACTCATAAAGAAACCATGGCTCAGAGAGGGAAAGTGACCTACGTGAGGTTGCACAGCAAGTGAGTTTTGAGCCTGGGGATCAGAGCCAAGAATGAATTGGCTCCAAGAGCCTGTGGCAGAGGGGGCAAAGACAGAGCTCCTGGAGCTGTCACCCTCCCTGATCTTCGGGTGGTATTGTCCTCTCCTCACCCCAACAGCACCTCAGGCTGGGGACTTTATGCCCATTTATGCTGATTTCATCTTGATGGGGTCCTGACAGTAAGTGAAAGACACTGGCCTTCCCCCAGCCACCCACCCCATATTTTCAGATGAGGAAATAGAAACTCTGGGTAATTTCCCCAAGGCCTTAAAGGTAGTAAGTGGCAGACTGGGACTCAAACCCTAGATCCTGAGCTTCTGAGAGCAGCCCCCTGCCTGGCAAGTTCAGGTGCTCTGGATGCATCACACTGTCCTGTTCATTCATTCATTTATTCACTCATTCAACAGCTGTGTAACTGAACGTCTGCTCTGGGCCTGCCACTGTTCCAGGCACTGGGGGCCCAGCAGGGACCCTGGCCTCCTGTCCACTCACAGTGGCTTTCTGATGGAGGAGATATAACCACACTGAAACCACTCCCCCTGCCCCCCAGGCACACCATGGGTCTGAAGAATTTGCCCCACCTTGTCCAAGTCCCTCTTTCTTTGCTTTCATCTACCCCCACCCCTTGCTCCAGCCTCATGACCCTTGTACTTCCTTGAACACTCAGGCATGCTTCTGCCTCAGGGCCTTTGCACTGACTGGGTCCTCTGCCTGGAGCTCCTTTTCCCCTGCTGGGCTGTTTCTCTCTCACTCCTTCAGCTGTTTGCTCAAATGTCCCCTTTTCAGCCAAGGTCAATTTTGACCCTCTGTTTAATACTCAAAAACTTCAGTAGCTCCTCTCCCTGGCTTTAATTGTCCCCACTGGACATAATTTATATTTTGTTTGTTTATTGTGAATAGAGGCCCCATGAGGGTGAGGATTCTTTTTTTCCCAGCTGTATCTCCAGCGCCTGGCACACAGTAGGTGCTTATTAAGTATCTGTTGAACAGATGAATGAATGCCAGAGAGGTGGGAGACTCTCCCCCCAAAGAGTCCTCTAGTTTTGGGTGGGACTGGCCTGTGTCCCCAGTGGAGGTCGGTGGGGGTCCCCCTACCTGGGCCAAGCCTCAGGGGCTGGAGGCCGGGTGGGCAGGAGCAGTCAGGACTTACTGCCCCTTGGGGGATCAGTCGGATTAAATTTTAATCCTCCTTCCTTCTCTGTGGGTTCCTCTGAGAGGCGGACACAAGGGTCTATCTCTAAATGCCACGCCGGCTGGAAAACGCGGCTTCCTGCCGGGCAGAGCCTGCCTGGCTCTTCTGCAGGCTGGACTCAGGTTCATTATCCATTCGGGGCACATGGACCAGGCGCCAGCATGCATGGGGGAAGCTGCCTGTGTGGGCGGGGCTGGGCAGGTGCACACAGATGGCAGAGCAGGAGGCAGGGTTGCTGCAGGCCCCAAGGGGCAGGAACGGGCAGGGCGGGCAGGGCCGGGATTGGGAAAGGCTTCTTGGAAGCAGTGGGTGGGCCATCGACCCGAGGAGGGCCTTCTGTGGGGGCTGCAGCACAGGTGGAGGCTCACAGAGGGGACGGGCTCTCGTTTGATCTTCAAAGGGAATGTGTAGGGGCGGGAGGTAGAGGTCTGGCAGGTGTGGGAAGAGGCTCACACTTTGAGTTTGGGTACAACAAACACACACACAGCACTAGTGAAGGATGTTTACACATCCTTATACAAATAAGCGACAATTTGCATGGTGCTGGCACTGTAGAAGTTCAGGGCAGTGGGCAATCCAGGCAGACTTCGTGGATGTGACTGGAGCTAGGTCTGCACAAATGGGCACCGCTGGGAAAAGGTAGAAGGATACTTCCAGTGGAGAAGATCACAGCCTGTTCCAAAGATGGTGAGGAGGCAGAATTCACGGAGGCAGGGCCCTCCGGTTGCTAAGGGATGAGGAAGAAATCAGAGAGTAAGAACCAAGTCCTTTTTTGTCTTAGATTTTAAGCATCTTCCTAGTAAAGTGTGTATACAGTGTGGTTAAGACTAAGCTGGACAAAGATGAATACTTCTATCAGTAATAACCAAGAATGTGAAGCATTTTGTAGAGCATTTTGGGGATTCAGGCACCCCAATGCCCAGCTTCAGACTCCCTGCCCCCTCGAGTTGTGATAGGGGTGTCCCAGGCTGAGCCCCGCCTCTGCCTCTGTCTCTGTCCATCATAACTAGCCCTGGAGTCTAAGGCTTCCTCCAGATTCCTGTGCACGTAGAGACTGATGTGCTCTTGAGTTTGTTAACACGAGCCCATGAATTCCGCCTCAGCACTCGGTCACTTCCGTCCCGCACCTGGAAGGGCTCTGGATGGGGTGTTTAGGCTGCAGTTTCAGATGAGGAAGCTGAGCCTGGGGGGAGGGGTAACTGCTCCCCTGAAAGGCTGCAGCACTTGGCAGGTGGACGTGGTGTGGAGGGGAGGGTGGTGCAGCCTGGAGTGGGGTGCGGGGGGTCCCAGACTTCCTGGGTGGGTGGGTGGGTATTTCCTGGTGCTGCCTTCTCTCTGCAGAAGAGGAGGGTGAGGCTTGGAGCTCAGGCTGGAGGAGCTAGAATGGTGGCTTCAAGGGGCGGGGGGCTGGCCAGGGGTCTGGTCAGGGTGCGACTCTGGCCCTCCTGCTCAGGAACTGGAACTATGTGTGTTTGGGGGGAGCAGTTCATGTGTGCATGTGTGTGAGCACATGTGTAATAGTGGACAGTTATTTTCATGTGTGCAAATTGTGTGTTGGAGACATCTTGCGGGGATCACGTGTGCACTTGTACCCCACACAGGTATGTGTTTGTTTACGTGGGCAGACCTACTGAAGGCTGTGTGTGTGTGTGTGCATGCACGTGCGCGCACGCCTTTGTGTGACTCAGCATGTGTGAGGCGTGTGATTCCTATGCATTTGTATGTCTGTGCACGTGTGTGTGTTCCGAGTGGGATGACTCTGTGTGGATACACATGTTTGAGTCAGCACGTGTAGGGCTAAAGTGACTTGCTGAGGGTTCAAGCAGAGCGGACTCCCAGATGTGGGTCCCTGATGGACCCCGCCTGGGGGAGGGACCCCGTAGGCAGGACATCCACCCCCATCCTGACCGCCTCAGCTCGCTGGAAACTACCTAGCAAATTACCAATGGCACCCTCTCCACATTGCCCCCACCGCCCCGCCCCTGCAAACTGGACCAGAGAGGCTGGGAGCCAGGATGTGCAGCATGAGGTGGAAGAAGCACCCCCGGGAAGACGTGAGGAGGTGGGCCTGCCTGTCCCAGCCTTTATCGGCTACTTTAGCTGGGTGACCCCAGCCTCAGCTTCCTTGTGTGTAATTGGGGCTGATGCTAGAAGCTTCCACCATGAGTACCTGCAGGAATCCAAACGGACAGGGCTTACAAGGGATCCAGGCCTGGCACGGATAGGGGGTCACCTGGTGTGAGCCGTGGCCTTGTCGTTATTGTTGACAGCCATAATAACAGCTAGCCCTTACCTAGTGCTCCCCACATGCCAGATCCTGATTTTAGCTCTGATTTTAGCTTGGAATGTGTGTCGATTCATTTAAGTCTCTCAACAGCTGTGTGGGGCGGTGCTGCTCTTGTCCCCATTTTGTAGATGAGGAAACTGAGGCTCAGAGGCGCTGAAGGGACTTGTCCAGGACCACACAGCCGGCACGTGGATCAGAGCCCAGTCTGGCTACCCGTGTAGCCTTGCTATTGACCACCCTGCTGTCCTGTGTTCCAGCGTTGCGGCATCTTTAGGACTGCTCCATGATAGGTTGTTTTTTTTCTTCCCCGCTGGGTGACCTTTTGGAAACTGAGTTGTCTTAAAAAGGCCCCAGGGCTGTTCAGGGCTTCAGTGCAGAGCCTGGGGGAAGGCCTGTTAGGGACCAAAGGTGCTCTCACACCAGCTGTGTGACGGGAGAGTTGGCTGCCCTGGGCTGTGCCCCGTCACCTGGGCTCCCTGGGGCTTTGGAAGGTCAGGAAGGGTCTCCTCCCTGCTCTCTTCCGCAGGGGCTGCAGGAAGGCCCCTCCCCAGGTACTTGTGTTCCCGAGACAGTGAGGATGTGGTAGAAGATGGTATCCTCCGTGGTTCATCGGACACAGGCTTCCTGAGGCCCTGTATGGGGTCTGAGACCTGGGCCCAGGGATATGATGTGGCAGTTTTAGTGTCCACTCGCTCCAGCCCTGCCCTTCCTGTGTTTGACATCACCTCTTTGTCCCAATGGGCAGTTGCCCATCTCACAGAGCCTCATGAATATGCACAAACTCCTATTCATTCCTCAAAGCCCGACTGTGTATCCCTCCTTTTACCTTTCTGGAGAGAGTGACTCTGAGCCACTTAATGACTCCCTCATATACCTCACATACCCTTCCTGCCTGAGCGTACTAACCTGCCATCACTGCTCATGACTAACTGCCCACTAGCCTCAGTTTATTGCACATAGAGACCAAATATTATTCGTTTTGTTTCATGCTGTGGTGCTTAATACAGAGTGGCTGCTCAAATATTTGGGGAAGCTACCCTGTCCTCTCGCCACCCTATACCCAGTCCTTCTGGTCCAGCTAGGGAATTCTTCCATCTTTGGTCCCCCATCGCTAACAGTTTCTGGCTTTGTGACGTGACCAGGGCTGGGGTGGTCTGCGGTGACTGCCAGACTGGTACCTGCCACAACTCAAAGAAGATGCGGGACCTACGTCTAGTGGAGGGCCTGGATAGGACCGGCTCTTGTCTTTCTCCCTTCTTGGAGCCTAGAGATCAGAAGAAAGACTTCTTATACTATTTTCCTGGGCCTCAGTTTCATCATCTGTAAAATGGGGGTACTTCTATCTCCCTGACTCCATGTTATGTGTGATTCAAATACTAATAATGCATGCCATGTACCCAATGCTTGACTCATAGTAGGTTCTCAATGAAATGGCTTTCATTAATGATAATCATCTGCACCCACCACCTCCCACCCGCAAGATTTTCTGGCCCCCAGCCACACTCTGAGGCTGCTGCTCTCAGGGTTCTGGCTTTGCACAAAGGGGGCCGAGATCATGGCTTGTTCTTGGGTGGGCTGGGCCCAGGGCTCTAGGCAGAGCCGTCCTCGGTGCCAGCTTGAGCCCACCTACATACCTGCCCTCTGTCACCGGGGCTGGGGGAGGGGTGAGGCTGGCCCTCAGCACGCCTCCTCCCTGCTGTGACACTTGGGCCTCCAATTCTGTTGTCAGCCGTGTCCTCCAGGGCTCTGGGTCACTCCCGTTTGGTGGGTCTGGATTGGGGGATCACTGGGGGAACCTTTCGATCTAATGATGGTGCATTGCTTGGCCTGTCCTCCCAGTCCATGCTGAGTCCTGGCTGGTCTCCCTGAGTTGGGCTGAGTCATGAGCACCCAGCCTGTCCTGGGTCACGGGAGGGTCTCAGATCTCCCATGTGTGTGCTGTGGGCACCCCACTTTCCATTTGATAGAGACACCCCCCGAAGCCACCTTTCCCAGCTCTGTGCCCACCCCATCCCCCAGCTGGCCCAGCCAAGCAGGCCCTGTGGTCCCAGAACTGGGGGCCTGGCCCAGACATAACGTCCACCTTTATGGTCAGGGTTCAGCCTGTTGAATTCGCAGTCACCTAGCCCCTTCTGCCGTATGTTCCTGTTTTCCTAATAAGTCCCGAGTTGTGAGTGGGGAGGGAGGCGGGGAGGCCCCAGGGCAGCTCAGAAGTAGTCACATGATTGTGAAATAGAAGAATCCTAGAAAGGGTATCTTCCCCACGCCTCTATCTCACCCTCTCTCCCCCGCCTCCTCCCCCCTCACTGGCGGCACCAGCTCCGAGGTAATTGGAGACACCCAGCCGGCTTCCAGGCTTCCAAGGCAGAGGAAGGCATCTCGAGGCCTGGCTGGGGATCTGTGCCCACCCCGGGCCCTGGTCGGGGGGGCGTTGAGCTGGGGGCTTCGGGGGAGCCCGCACCAGAGAACAGGGTGTGTTTGTTCGAATCGAAACTTGGCGGGCTTGCCAGGGCTGCTGTGGGGATGCTCAGGCCTCTCTGTGTTGGTCTCCAGCCCAGGGAGGGCTGGCGAGGGGGACCTTCCCCGCCCCCCACACCCGCCCCTGGGGCCTGGATGGGCGTGCTGGACTGGGCAGCTGCTTGGTGTTCCAGGAGGAGGCCTCTATTTATAATCTGTTCTCTGTGTGTGTGTGTGTGCGTGCGCGTTGGGTGTCTTATTTTTTTTTTTTAATTCTTCCTCTTCTCCGTCCCCCTGCAGAAGAAGGCCGAGGCTGCACATCGGATTTTGGAAGGCCTGGGGCCCCAGGTGGAGCTGGTGAGCTGGGGAACAGGGTGGGGTGCTCTGGGAGGGGGTGGGTAGCTGGAGAGGTGGACAGGGCGGCAGGTGGGTGTGGAGGCAAGGAGGAAGTTGTCTGTTGCCAAGTGCTGCCCTGTCCTCTGGAGGAGGCAGGAAATCCACCCTCTGATAAGAGGGACAGGCAGATAACAGTGGGCAGGTGGGCCGGGCCGCGCTGGGGGTGAGGTGGGGATGTGTAGTCCTCCGGCTTTGCTCCCAAGCCCGGCCAGTCAAGCTGCAAGATTGATAAGTTGGAGTCCAGCCCATGTGGTCTGGCTGATCGCGGAAAGCCCGTGCTCTGGGCCAGGTGATCTGGGTCCAACTCCCAGGTCTGTTACTTTGTAGCTGTGTGACCTGAGCAGGTGTCTTAACTTCTCTGTGCCCTGTTTCCTCACCTGTAAACTGGGACAAATAATAGCACATACCCATTAGTGAAGATGAGCCATACACCTTTTTGTCAAGCCCTGAACACACCACCCCTTAGACAGTAAGGGTGGAGTGTTAGTTGTTAGTATTACCATTGTCAGTGTCATTTTGCTGATGGGAAGATGCCAGGTCAGCAGCAGAGCCTAGAAGCAGACCCAGGCCTCTTCTCTCTCAGGCACCTGTCACCCTCTGTGTCACCAAGGGTAGGAAGCACGGGAGTGTGGAAACTCCTGGCCGGGGGCTTTGGAGTCCTGGGAGAGATGACCAGAGCTCCTGCCTGCCCGGGACCAGTGTCCCATGGCGTGGGTGGGTGCAGAGATGTGGGGGGCAGCATGAGGGACACGCCTGCTAGATGGTGTGAGGGTCTCTGTGTGTGTGTACTGGCTGGGGGGCAGAAATAAAGTTTTATGCATCTGGAGCCTAATTTTAAATCTGACCCCACCTTGTGTTTGCCGCATGGCTTCGGGAAAAGGACTCAGTCTTCTCATCTGTGAAATGGGGACGCTGTGGATCTTGATGAGGGACCAATGAAGTCGTGCGCAGAAAAGGCTTGCTGGCACAGCACCTGGCCCACGGCGGGCACTCGGCGTTGTGGTTGCCTCAGAGGGTGGAACTGTTGTCCCTGGAGTTTTTTCTGCAGTGGCAGCTGCTCCTCAGCCTGGGGGGCCGGCTGCTGATGGGCTACTGTGGAGCTGTGAGCAGCTGGCCTCTTCCTGTCCCCAGGTCCTTGCAGGGGGCAGAGCCAGACAGGGAGTTGGGTGGGGGTAAGGGCTCCTATGGCTCAAGGACAGGGCCCAATGCTCCTCCTGCAGTGGGTGACAAGCTCCCAGCCTGAGCTCTTGCTTCCCGTTGGGCATGCTTTCTGAGATGTCTCTCACAGCCTCTTTTTAAAAAAGCTTTTAAGTAGCTTTATTGAGACGTAATCCACGCGCCATACAATTCTCCCATTTAAAGAGTACAATTCACTGGTTTTTAGTATGTTAGCAGATGTGTGTGAGCGTCTCCACAATTGACTTGAGAACATTTCACCCTCTCAGAAAGAACTCTGTTCCCTGAACTATCACCTCCTTATCTTCCCCCTCCTCGCCTCCCACCCCTTCCCCCCCCAACCACCAATCCGCCTTCTGTCTCTATGGATTTGCCTGTTCTGAACATTTCATATCAGTGGAATCAGACAACACGTGGCCTTTTGTGCTTGGCTTCTCTCACTCAGCTTCCTGTTCTTAAGTGCTTGTGTCTTGGTTGCCTCATTCCTTTTTGTGGCTGAATTGTATTCCATTGTACGGATGGACCACATTTAGTTTATCCTTGTAGCCATTGATGGGCCTTTAGGTTGATTTTGCTTTTGGCCATTATAAATGAATCGCTGTGAACATAAACATACAGATTTCCGTGTGGATATGTGTTTCCCTTTCTCTTGGGTGGATATCTAAGCCTGGACCTGCTGAAAGTGAAAGTGTTAGTCCCTCACTCATGTCCGACTCTCTGCGACACCATGGACTGTAGCTGACAGGCTCCTGTGTCCATGGGATTCCCCAGGCAAGAGTACTGGAGTGGGTTGCCATTCCCTTCTCCAGGGGATCTTTCCGACCCAGGGATCGAACCTGGGTCTCCCGCATTGCGGGCAGCTTCTTTACTGTCTCATCCACCCAGCTGGATCATATTCATTCTGTGTTTAACCTCTTGAGGAATTAATTGCCAGATGATTTTCAATCCATCGCTCCACCATTTTCCATCCCCACCAGTCAGCTGCTGCTCACCTTGGTTCCCCTTTTCTTGCCAGGGGGGCTGCAGGACTTGATTTGGCCCCTCAACCATGTCTAGACCTGGAGGCCCTTCCTTTCCCTCCTGACTTAATTACTCCCGGGGTCTCCTGAGTAGGCAGGGTGGGCCTAAAGGGAGATCCCTGGGTCGGGAGGCCTGAGGAGTTCCGCCGAGAACAGCAGGGTGTCTGTGGGCCTCACAATCTCGGTGATTCTTTCCTGGGTCTTTGGGGGAGAGGACGTTGTCCTCTGCTTGGGGTTCTCAGAGAGGAGGCTCCCTCAAGGCTGGTGGCACAGGAGGCGGAGGTCTGGAGTGACTGGGGGGGGCTGTGTGGCTGTCACTGGAGTCCTTTTGAAGTCCATAGGCTCTTGACTCGGTGGCCTTCAGGGGGACTGGAGAAGGGACTCACGCTGACAGAGCATATACCTTGTCAGGCCTTGTGGAGATGTCACCATCCATTTTCTAGGTGAGGCTCAGAGAGGGCAGTGCCTTGCCCAGACACAGCAAGAGATGAGGTGGGGAGGTGTGCAGAGCCCAGCCAATTCCTCACAGGTCTGCCCTCTGTCTTGGGTACCACAAGGCCCGAGTGGCCAGAGGTATCCTCCAAGCAGAGGCAGCTCAGAGGAACACTCTTTGCAGAGAGCTACTTCGTGCTACGCAGGAGTCCTGTCTCAGGCTGGGAAAGGGGGCCTGGTGCTGCTGACCCCGGGTCTCAGGTCACTGGGTAGCACCACTGGAGAGTCCAGTTCCCCGGGGGTCTCTCCCATCTGCAGCCAGGGAGCAGCCAGCCGAGGAAGACAGTGACCTGGGGGGAGTCCTGGGCCCTGCAGGAACGTGCGTGGGCAAGAGAGATAATAGCGCGGGCAGCTCCGAGCGGGGCTCGGCCCTCCACCCCTGCGCCCTGGGGACCAGGCCGGGCCCAGAGGAAGGGGCAGCCCAGCCCCCACCTCCTCTCCATACCGCTCTGAGTCACTGGTTTCCTTCCTGTTCAGAGGTGTTATTTTAAGAATGCGGTGTCACCAGAGGACCGAGGGCCAGCGCTGACGCTTCGTTTCTAGCACCTCGTCCACCTGGTTCTTCTCGGCCACCCGCCGGCTGCCTGCCCTCAGGCCTCAGGGGGAGCCCCTTCCTTCTCCCCAAGACCTAGCTCCTCTTTCTTAGTCATTTCTGTCCCAGGCCTTCCAGTCTGGCACATCCTCCACTGTGTGCTCTCTTTCTCCCTCCTGACTCAGCTGTGCCCCCATTTCTAGAGGAGGAAATGCAGGCATGGAGGGGGTGGGCCTTCCTATCGGAACCCCAGCCGCTCCCCCACTCCCGCCCTGCCTCGCTCCTCTGGGGTCTGGGCCAGGGATTTCCCCTCCTAAATCTTTTTTGTTGTTGTTGTTAAGTTTATTATTATTATTCTTGGCTGCGTTGGGTATTTGTTGTTGCAGGCAGCCTTTCTCTAGTTGTAATGTGTGGGCTTCTCACGGCGCTGGCGTCTCTTGTTGCGGAGCACCGACTCTAGGCGCGCGGGCCTCAGTAGTTGTGGCAAGCGGGCTTAGTCCCGCTGTGGAATCTTCGCCGACCAGGGATTGAACCTGTGTCTCCTGCAATGGCAGGCGGATTCTTAACCACTGAACCACCAGGAAAAGTCGCACCTCTTTGGTCTTGGGTCGCCCTGGCAACAGGTGAAACCTGGACGGTAGCAGAGAAAGCTGCTGTGGGTGTGAAGGCCAAGGTGGCCTCATGGACAAAGCTGAAGGCCATGCCTCCCAGGACGGAAGCGGGTCTTGCCTGGCCTTGTGCAGCCCCCTGTAGGTGGTGAGGAGGGGCCCTGGGGGGAACCCCCACCTCTGGCCCTGCCCCCTCCCCCCCAACAGTGTACCAGCCAAAGTTGCCTTGTGATCCTTCCTCACTCCTACGATGGGGCAACGAATAGCCTCCTGAGGCCAGAGTGTTTCCTTCCTGCCCAGGTCTGTTTATCTCAGAGTGCCCAGCGAGTGTGCCTCCTTGGAGGACAGCCCCTCTGGTCAGAAGCAGCACACCCCACGATGTTCTCTGACTTTTCCTGGCCTCTTGCTGAAGGCCACCTGGAGGGGCAGAGTGCTGTGTCCTTGTCTTATCCAGCAGGGCTGGAGGGTGAAAGTGATCCCTTCCCTGCGGGTTTGGCGGGTCAGAGGCGGGCTGGGACCCCACTGCCCTCCCGGAAGTCTGTCTCCTCTTTTCTGGCCCATCCCACCGTGTAGAAACGGGCCACCCCCCTGCCTCTCACCCCCAGCCCATCACTGACACCTGGGGTCTCTCTATGTTGTCCTTCAGCCCTTCCTGGCCTCCTTAGACTGTGGAGACTGCCATCTTTAAAAGCAAAATAAGGCAGTTGAGTCGCCAAATCTGACACTTCCTGGGCTTCTTGAAAGCCCTATAAGGTAGTTCCTGTTTGCTCTATGCCCATTTTCCAGATGAGGACGCTGAGGCCCTGATTGTTGAAGGCATAAGCTGACAGTTAGCAACAGGAGCGCCATCACTTAAATTGGGACCCATCTTCTCCCCGAAGTGAACATGTAAGGCATGCCCACTCCCGCCAAGCTTGTGTTTTATTAGCTTGTGGCGAACATAAAAGACCTGATGCAGAGTCACCCGCGATTAAGCACAGCATTTAATGCCCTGGAATTAAGCACAGGCATCTTTGTAGGACTCCTTGCCGTCCCGAGATGTGGGCTGTCAGTCGTGTGCAGTGAGGTGTTAACCTTCTCTGGTTGGGAAGTTCTGCACTGAGTCTGACCGTGGTCTCTCCTGCTGCCCTGCTGTTCAGATACACAGAGTGGGGCTGGGGAAACCTTCTTGATGAGAGCCAAGCACCTGGAAGAGCAGCTGACCCAGCGTTGGGGGAGATGGCCTGTGCCAGCCATGGGGCAACATCTCCATCCTGCGGGGAGTAGCTGAGCTTGGGGCCTGGAATTGCCTGAGGAGTGGCGAATTGTCCTCAGCCAAGGCTGTCCATGGAGGTCAGGAGGCCTGTCTCTGGGGAAATGACAGGTTGGACCTGTGCCATGCTGCTTGGGGGTGGTCCCCATCAGCTGGGATGACGCCAGGAGGTGTGTTCAGCTCCATCTTCAGGGGCTGGTTCAAGGGCAGGGCCTGATATGCCATCCTCCCTCACCTCAGGGCCCTACCCCGAGGCTTCAGGACACCACATCTCCATCTTCGCCTGCCCAGCCTGACCCATCACCCTCTGTACCTGAGTCTTGTACCACCGTCATCCATGGCTGCCTGTGTGGGTGTGTGAGACAGAGAGAGGGAAGGCGGTGAGAGGAACAGGAAAAGAGGCCAAACACAAAGAGAGATGCACAGACATGCGGGAGGAGACGCACAGAGAGTGCAGGCAGAGAAGGGTAAACCCCTCCCTCCAGGGCTGGAGCTGAGAGGTGGGAGTCAGGTATCAGCTCATCTCTTTCTAGCCAGAGGCAAATGTTTTAATCTCTCAGAGACTAGGTTTTCTCATCTGTAAAATGGGGATGGTAATTGTATCAGTCAGTAACTGCTGTGTAACAAACTGGCCCCAAATTTAAACAACAGGTTGATATTTCCCACAAGTATAGAAGTCAGCTGAGCAATTTCTCTTGATGTGAGCTCAGCCCACTCACATCTGTGGGCAGCTGGAAAATCAGCTGGTGGTTCTAGCTTTTGGCTCGGATGGTTCTAGCTTTTTGGCTAGTGCTGCTGTTCTCCGTGCCGGCTTCTTGCCTCCAGCAGGCCAGGCTACACTTGGTTTCTTGAAGGTGAGGGGCAGAGGGAGCAGGCGAACAAGAGAGGAAGAAAGAGCAGAAAGGCTTCGTCTCCTTTCACAGTTTGCATATGTCTCATTGGGGCTTCCCTGGTGGCTTAGTCGGTAAAGAATCTGCCTGCAATGCAGGAGGCCCAGGTTTGATCCCTGGGTTGGGAAGATCCCCTGGAGGAGGGCATGGCAACCAACTCTAGTACTCTTGCCCAGAAAATTCCATGGACAGAGGAGCCTGGCAGTCGACAATTCATGGGGTTGCAAAGAGTCGGACACGACTGGGCGACTAATGAACAAACAGAAAAACAAAACACTGGGTGTGGATGGATGCAAGGTGGGCAGGAAAAATTGCTTCCATGAATATAGTCACTGCACCCTGATGGTGATAATGACCCTGAAAGTTCTTGGGCCTCTCAGTCTTCTAGGCATGGCTGAGAGCTTTGCATTCATTATCTCGTTGGATCTTCACAACAACTCTCCGAGTTTAACCCCATTTATGGATGAAAACCTGGGGCACAGATGGGCTGAAGTCACTCCCCCAGAGACATACAGCTGGAAGATGCCAGGGATGTGAGCCCGGGGGGTTAGCCTTTAACTGCAGCCCTGCCGTCCAGGAGAGAGAACACACAGCATCTAGCTCAGCTCTTGCCCCATCGCAGACACTGCAGCAACTTCCTCCTTTTGATTTGCACACTTGTTGTTGTTGTTGTATATGGACCCAGTTCATTCATTTCTCACTGCTGTGTAGCCTTCGAGGTGTAAACGAGTCCTTACTTCCTCATTCCTTTTTCTGAAGGTGGATACTTAGCTTGCTTCTTTTTAAAACATCTTTGGCTGTACCATGCAGCATTTAGGATCTTAGTTCCCCGACTAGGGATTGAACCCGTGCCCCCTGCATTGGAAGCATGGAGTCTGAACCACTTGACCATCAAGGAAGTCCTGGCTTGCTTCTAACGTGTTGCTGTTATGAATAGTGCCTTCCAGGCATTCTGGGGTCCATCTTCTGGTGGGACACAGTGCCTGACTGTTTTCCAGGGCACCTGCAGGAGGGGAGGGGGTCCTCTGGCACACCTGCCTTCACATCTCTGGGGCACAGATACCTGTGTATATTTCCAATGGCTGTATGCACGCCTTCCTATCTCCCCACGTCTTTGCCAACCCTTGGCACTGTTGGGCTGTTTTCTCTTCTGCCAGTCCCTGGTGGTGACAGGGTAGCTCACCGTGTTCGGACAGTTTTCTCTGTTCAAGACCGTTACTGATCTCAGCTCACCTGGGATGTGTGTGCTTGTCCTTGGGTGCTCATGCCAGCCCTGCCCTGTGTCCTGCAGGGCAGCCATGGCGGCCCTGGGGGAGGGGGTCATAGTACCCATCACTGCGCCCAGAGGGTCACAGTCTGTTCCTGGCTGGGGCTGTGGGCTGGGTCCCCATGTTCCGTTTCATGCCTGCCGGCGGCTGGTTCTCACACCAGTGGACAGCTCCCTGATGCCAGGGCCTGGGGCGCCGCAACAGGGCAGTGGCCAGCCCAGCCCGCGCCAGCTGCCCATAGTCCTGGCCCGGCTCTGACCTGCCTCCCTCTCTGTTTTCTTGCAGCCATTGTACAACCAGCCCTCCGACACCAGGCAGTATCATGAGAACATCAAAATGTGAGTACTTGAGGGCAGCCGTGCAGACGCGCAGTGGCGTGGGGGGCCCGGGATGGGATGTGGGTTCTCAGTTCCCGTCGGGGCTCCCAGCCAGGGCCGGGTGCTGGAGGAGGGGACAGAAGGGGGTGATTTGGGCAGGAATTCTGGGCCAGGCAGGGCCTTGGATGGAGAGGCAGAGGTGATGAGGGGCCAAGGGAGTGGCCCCATGAAACTTTGGGAGACAGACCGTGGTTTGGGAGGGTGGGCAAGCTGCTTGCATAGCTTCTGAGAGACAGAGGTGGAGGTCCTCCTCCTGTTTGAGCTGAAGGAAGCTGTTACCAGGAGGAGGAGTATGTGCTCGTGGGGGTGGCCGTGGAGTAAGCAGGGACCCTGTGCTTTGAGCTACGATGTAAGCATAGTTAGGACTATCTGTGGTCCACACAGAGGGGCCTGTCTGTGACACAGCCCAGTGTGGGAGCACCTGGGAGCACTCACCCAGACCTAGAGGCTTTGGAATGGGCAGTATGATATAGCCCAGTGAAGGGGCCTTTTCCCAGATGAACACCAGAAGTGGAAAAATATCAGTGAAGTGCCACACACAGTTGGCGTGGGCCGAGCTGGGAGACCAGGGGCACCAGGACGGTGCTGGTGGCCAGTGTCTTTATGTGTCCAAGTTGGGCACCAGGCGTTGAGGAATTGTGGCTCTCAGAAAGAGGTTGGCTTTTTTCTGGGGATGCATTAGTAGGAGTATAGCCTCCTTGGCCGAGGAGGGGATATTACCTCATGTCGTTATCCAGGAGTCTGAAAGGTCAGAGGGGTCTTGCCTGTTGAAGAACATGTGGCTGTGAACACTCCGGGGGTGTTAGGTTATAGGTAGGTCCTTTGGGATCACAATCTTTGAACTGTTCAAGGTTCATTTTTGTGTGACCTCAGGAGGGCGGTGCTTAGCTGGTTCAATGGGCAGTCCAATTTGGTCTGACTGTCCGAACTTCCTTGGGGTGGAGTTTCAGGGTGTATGTGCGGCAGTAAGCTCCCCATCCCTGGGGGCATGCAAGCCTCCTGATGGTTTTCAAGTATCTGCAGGTGCTGGACTAGTTGTTGGGGAGGTCCCTCCTCTTGTAGTGTTTGGACCCACATGACTAGTCTAGGCTCTGGTGACCCAACAGGGCCACCCCCCCTTGCAGCTCCCAGTGGCTGATGAAGCAACCTAGAAAAATCTCTTGTTGCCATTGAGGTCCTTGGCTTATTTGGGCTTGGGAGTACCCGCCTTACCTTCGTTGCTGCCTGCCACTCAGCCTGTGGCTGGCAGGGGCTATGGGGTATCCTGTCCAGGGGAGCATTGGGGTATCCCTGGGTTTTCCGTGTCCTATGTGGCCTGTGCTTTTGTTTGGCCTCGAGAGTGTGTTCACTGCTCAGGTACCAAATCCCTCTCAACACTACATGGTTTATTTTCCATTCAGGCCACATTAGTCCTTTATAAAGCTTCCTGGGGCCACTGCTGGGGGTAGGGGAGCCCCAGATAGAGTTTGGGTGAGGGCATGGGGCCCTTTAGGGCCTCTCATGGCTGGTTTAGGGGATGAATGTGGCATGTTCTCAGCTGGGCAGAGCCTACTGGAAACATTCAATCATTCTATACACATTTATTACACTCACTGTGTGCCAGACCCTGTTCTAGGACCTGGGGTCTTACTGTGTACAAGACGAAGTTCCCCATACTTTCATTAAGCTTTGTCTAGCAGTGGAGGCAGAAAACAAGTTAAGTAAACGAGAAGATATCAGCGAATAAAAAGTACTGCGGTCACATAGCTGTCTTAAGCTCTTTATGCTTTAATATACTGAGTTGTATTTTTCCTTTCAGCATAACAATTTTTGATAGCAGTATTATTACACTAGAAGTCTTGCATACATTTTTTTCACTAGACTACAAATGAGTAATACTTTAGGCTGAATAGCGTGGATGATTTCAGGTTATAAAAATGGCCATAGGATCCAAACAACAAAGGCAAAAGGTATCCATACAAATAATACTAACTGATAAGATACTGCTACATATAAGTAAAATAAAACTATGAGTTTACTGAAACCAGTGCCCAATTTTTATATCCTATAATCTTCATCAGAGGACAGTTCTCCTCTACTAGAGTACATTTTGGCTAAGTAGGTAACTGCCTAGTGAAATTTACTCCAAATCTAAGTCACAGATGAATATGTTTAAGTTTAAAACATAGAGATAAATAATTTTGAGATTTCTTCAGTGATAAAGTGGTCTGTTTCATGTTAGAAAAATGTATCTGTAAGCAAGTTATTTGAATTGCTCTCTTCTTAGAATTTTAATTTTTTTCCCCATAGTTTGCCACTGAAATCATAATCACTTCTGTAATTTTAGTTTCAGTGTGGTCATGATTAAATCAGTGCTGTCATTTACTTTAAAAAATACAATGAAGGGACTTCCTTGGTGGTCCAGTGGTTAAGACTCCACTGCAGAGAGCATGGGTTCCATCCCTGGTCAGGTAACTAAGATCCCACATGCTGTGTGACATGGCCAAAAAAAAAACAAAGACAAAAAAAAAAAGATGCTATGAAGATGGCAAACAGGCTGATGGGAGAGAATGTGAGGGGTGACTTAGCCAAGGGGATCGGGGCCAGGGCCTGACAGCTGAGGGAACATTCAGAGACCAAGCAGCAGCTGGCATGTAGACCCTTCCCCCCACCACAGGCAGGTGGAAAAGGCGTTGCAAAGGCCCTGGGGCTGGACTGAGCTGGCGGGATCACAGAGAAGGCTGGCATTTCCTGAAGGGGTAGGTGAAGGAGAAGAAGGTGCTAGGCAGATCACCTAGGGCTGGTGACGAGTTTTGGGTTTATTATCTGTGCTAAGGGAGGCTAGTGATGAGGTTTACGTTAAGTGATGTATGGGGTTTTTGTGAGCCCATGGTCTGGGGGTGGGGCAGGTTGAGGACCACAAGCATCTGGCTCACGAGGCCAGTCACTCTTGGTGCCTCGGTTGCCCCATCTGTGAGATGGGTTGAAGATTCAATGAATCCCTCAAAGTTATTCAGTGTCAGGCATGTAGGAAGTGTTCTGTGATTTTTCTCACTTCATCAACAGAGACCAAGAGAGTTCTCCTCCTCATTCATTCACTCATTCATTCAGCAGATATTTAGGAACACCTGCTCTATGCCAGGCACCATTGTGGGCCCCGGGGAGAGAGCAGTGAATGAGGAGGTCTGCCATTCTGGTGGCTCAGACAGATCATAAAAAAATACGTCTGTGATATAATGATAGCTTGATAAGGACAAGAAGACAGATCAGGCTGGGGCTGGGGTGAGGCGTTCTCTTTTTCAGAGTGCAAAGCTTTACCAGCTCACCCCGACTAGGGCTCCTCCCAGGCTCCCTCCCCTCCCACCTCTGTAATCGCCACCAGGTGGAAGGTTATCCCTTCCCCAAGGACCTTGCCCTGTCACTTTAATTTCTCTGTGTCTGCGCGCTGGGGCCTCTGAGTTAAAGTTAATTTCACGCTTGACTTCCTGCTGCACTGGCAATTTCGGACGTGTTGAAGTCACCTGTACCCACCTCGATGCTGTCCTCTGCCACCTGCCTCCTCGGGAGGCATGGGGGCGGCCGCCCATGCTCCTGGTAGGGGCAGGGGTGGTGTGGGAGAATGGTTGCAGTCTGGTCTTAGCCCTAGTCCTTGGCAATGACTCCGCAGACCTCCCAGGCTTTGGGAAGCAGGGGAGGGGGTTGGGGGGGGGGGGCGACCCCAGAGCGGCATCAGTGGGTGCTCCATGGAGGGGCTCCCTGCCCTCTGCAGGCTGGACCCACAGGGAGAGCTGGGGGCTGAATTCTCCGGGTCAGGGAGCCTACGGTGATTTGGTGAAAGGTCGTGGGTTTGATGCAATGATTACGGTTGCAGCTCCTGCGTGCTCTGCCGTGGCCACCCCTTCACCTGGTGGTGAGCCTTGTCCTCTCCTCCCCTCGAGACTGGAAGCCTGCTGGCTCTTTCTGGCTCTTCCTTCCGGATTTTCTTGTCTTACAGACTGATTTCTCCCCTTTTCCTGCCTTGCTGGGGTTTGGCTGATGCCCTAGGGCCATGCAGGTGGGAAGGGTACTCTGGGCCCAGGTTACTGTTAACTGGTCCTTGTGGTCTTGCTCTGGAGGTTCAGAGATGTTGAGTAGCTTCCCTGGGGCCACCCAGCCACACTCTTTAGACCAGCCCCATCTGCACACCCACCCTGCTTTCCTTGCCTGTGTCTGCAGTCCCGGCTCTGCCCGCGCCTCCACCCTCCCCCGCCACCCCAACCCAGTGACCTCGGGCACGTCACATCACTTTGCTTGCCAATAAGTTGGTTTCCTTGGAAGTCACATTGTGTGGGAAAAGTGCTTTGCCCCCAGTGAGCATGTTTCGGACCATCAGTCACCCCAATCTGACAAGCTTTTCCCAAGGCATTCAGGGGCCTGCATGGGCTGCTTCCATCTTACTCTTCCCCTGAAGTCAGGGGATCTGGTTCTCCCTGAACACCCCTCCTTACCCCTTCCAAATTCACTATCACCCTTCCTCCCTTGGGTGGGTGCCCACCTCATTTCTCTTTGCCCACCCATTCACTGCTTCTCTGAAGCCTCTGCTCAAACCTCATCTCCTTTAGGAAGCCTCCCTTGATTGTGCCCCGCTTTCCTTTTTCAGAATCCTGTAGACCGCAGGGCTCGGCCAGACTCTTCCTCGAACATCCACTGACTTTTCATTCCTTCCTAGCTCCCCTTCTCCTAGTTCAGTGTCAGCTGACAAGGCCTGTATTTCTTGACAGGTTGTGCTTTTTTTTTTTTAAAGATAAAAAAAAAATTTAATTTCTTTTAAAATATAAAAAAAGAAAGAAAAAAATTTTTTTCATTTTACAAACCCTTGTGTCGAGGGCTGACTTTCAATAGATCGCAGCGAGGGAGCTGCTCTGCTACGGACGAAACCCCAACCCAGAAGCAGGTCGTCTACGAATGGTTTCGCACCAGGTTCCCCACAAACGTGCGGTGCGTGACGGGCGAGGGGGCGGCCGCCTTTCCGGCCGCGCCCCGTGTCCCGGGACGAAGGGCTCTCCGCACCGGACCCCGGTCCCGATGCGCGGCGGGGTGCACCGCGCCGTGCCCCGAGGGACACGGGCAACGGCCCGCCGGCGGGGACGGTGGGGGACCGGCTATCCGAGGCCAACCGAGGCTCCCGCGGCGCTGCTGTAAGGTTGTGCTTTTTTAAACCCTGACTTCTCCAGGAAACTGAGATATCCTCTGCACCCTAAAAATGTTTCCACCAACGAACTCATCACATTGCTGGTCTGTCAGTCCTTCCAGAACCCTTTGAGAGAGACTCTGCTTCTTATTTTTGTCAGACAGAATCTCGGCAGAGATTTGTCTGCAGTATGCTGTTTGCAGCTGCAGTACCTAAACACTTCCTGCGACAAAATAAACACTCAAAACAAACAAAAAAAAAGTTTGCCAGAAGAGTGTTGAACAAATGAGCACCCCAAGCCAGATGTCTAGAAGCTTGTGAACCCAGATGTGTGCCTCTGGGGCAGGAACAAGGTTAGAGAGGGAAGGGCTGGTGGGAGGTGCTAGGGAGTGTGGGGACTAGGGTGAGTGGTGAGCTTGTCACTCTTTTAAATGGGCAATCAGGGGACTTCCCTGATGGTCCAGTGGGTAGAGCTCCAGTCTTCCAGTGCTGGGGACAGAGGTTCGATCCCTGGCCAGGGAACTAGATCCCATGTAGCCAAATTAAGTGTTCACATGCTACAACTAAGACCCGGCACAGCCAAATAAATAAACATTTTTAAAGGGTGGCAAGGGGGCAGTCAGACCTCAGTTCCCAGTCTGTGGCCATAATGGAGTGTGATCAGGCTGCCTGATTTTTTTTTTTTAAGAGAAGCTGTCTGTTCAGCTTTTTATGCAGCAGCTTCTGGTTTTCAATAATGGCAACAAACGCAGTGTTTTCCAAAAGCTCCACAGCCCGAACACAGCAGTCTCAGGAACTGGCCCTGCTTGGTGGACTGCACCTGTTGGCAACCTGTGGACTTGACATTGGTCCTCTTTGGCAGTCAGCAAATGGATACCTGCCATGGATACCAGCTTGCTCTGGAAGGAAACCCGGATCAGCTGGGGAGGACACGTGCCCTCCAGTAGCTGTGGGGGATGGAGGCGGCTGCTTGCCTGGCCTCTGCCCCTGCGAGCAAGCCTTTGTTCTCACCAAGGCCTCTTCAGCTCGAAGCCACAGCACCGTGCTTGGGGTAGACTGTTCCAGGCTGTGTGAGTTCCCTCAGGCTGCCAGAACTCGTCACAACAACCAGGCTGCCTGGAAACTATAGTGATTCATTGTCTCGTGGTTCTGGAAGCCGGAAGTTGGAAATCCAGGGATTGGCAGGATGATCTCTTGCAGGTGCTACAGGGAGGATCCTTCCATGCGTTTTCTAGCTTCTGGTGTTTGCTAAGCATCCTTGGCGCTCCTTAGCCTGTAGACACTTCACTCCAACCCTATCTTCGCATGGCCCTCTTCCTGTGTCTTTTCATCCCCAAACCATCTCCCAGTCCATGGAAAAATTGTCTTGCATGAAACCTGTCTGTGGTGCCCAAAAGATTGGGGACCACTGCACAGACTTTCTTTGGATTTTCCATTTTCCCACTGATGCTTGTTTTCTGGTCCAAGATCTGATCCAGAATCCTTCTCTGTACTTCATCCTCGTGACCCCTTGGTCTTCGCTCTGTGACCATTTCTTAATCTTCCTTGATTTTCCTTACCTTGTCACTTTTGAAGAGGACTGCTCAGGGAATCTGTAGAATGTCCTACTATTTGGGTGTGTTTGATATTTTCTCAGGAGGAGGCTGGGCTTGTGGATTTGGGGGAAGAGTTCCCCTGAGGTGAGGGGGTGTCCTTCCCATCACGATATATCAGGGGCACCCAACACCCTGGCTGGGGGTGTTTATGTCACTACAGGTGGTGTTGACTTTGCTCCCTTGCTCAGGGAAGTGTCAGCTGTGTCTCCACTGTCAAGCTGTTGTCTTTCCCATCCCTGCTCTGTGCATTATTTTTTATTTTTATATTTTTGGATGTGGGCCATTTTTAAAGTCTTTATTGAATTTGTTACAATATTGTTTCTGTTTTTACATTTTGGTTTTTTTGGCCAGGCGGCATCTGGGATCTTAGTTTCCTGACCAGAGGTCAAACTTGTGTCCCCTGCATTGGAAGGTGAAGTCTTAACCATCACTCTGGACCACCAGAGAAGTCCCCACTCTGTGCTTTAGAAGGAAGTCCCTGTCCAGCCTACTGTCAAGGGGAGGGGAGACAGCTGCACCTCCTAAAAGGGAATATCAAAGATTTTGTGGACTCAAGTGAAAGCCGCCACGATGCTTAGTAAATATTTGGGGAAAATGCTTTGCAGCTATGCAAATTTCTCATCTTTCCTCAACATTTTGCCAACCAGTTTAACATTCATGGAAGGGTCTTGCCTGTAACAATTAGCACCGTGGTATCTAATAGTGATTTTCTACTTCCCTTAGTCCTTCTGCGTTTAGTTAATTGAAATTCTGTAAGGCTTCCCAGGTGGCTCAGTGGTAAAGAACCCGCCTGCAGTGCAGGAGACACAGGCTTTGATCCCTGCATCAAGAAGATCCCCTGGAGAAGGAAATGGCAACCCACTCCAGAATTCTTGCCTGGGAAATCCCATGGACAGAGGAGTCTGGCGGGGTACAGTCCATGGGGTCGCAAAGAGTTGGACTTGACTGAGCATGCATGCACACACACAAAGAACATGTGTCCCTTCTCTCTCCTTTGTTTATTTATTCTATCATTTATTTACATCTGTGTAGATGTGAGGATATTTATTTTATTCTTTGGGTTATAATCTAGCACTAGTGTTATTTACTTTGCTTCTCAGACTGTTCCAGCTTTGGCCGTCAGAAACTCTTTTAGGTTGGGTCCTGTGTCCTTTTGACCCCCCCTGCCCCCACCCAGCTTTTTTTTTTCCCCTTCCTTTTTAACACTTCTCTACTTAAAGATGTTCTGGGCTCATCTTGTATATTTCCTGCCCCAGCACTGGAC
This sequence comes from Cervus elaphus, assembly GCF_910594005.1. Lineage (NCBI taxonomy): Eukaryota > Metazoa > Chordata > Mammalia > Artiodactyla > Cervidae > Cervus > Cervus elaphus. The sequence continues at coordinate 21,185,819 of NC_057819.1, read as the reverse complement.
TCAGTCATTCCTCCAGGGAGAAATGGCTCTATTTTTTTTTTTTTTTTTTTGATTTGGCCATGTCCCTTTGCATGCAAGATCCTAGTTCTCCGACCAGGGATCGAACCAGTGCCCCCTGCAGTGGAAGCACCGAGTCTTAACCATTAGACTGCCGGAGAAGTCCTGAGAAATGGCTCCTTTTACTGGAGAATGGTGTTAGAGACCAAGACCTCAGAGCTGATGGGCTCATTGCTCTGGGCTGTCATGGCTTCTTGGCCTTCTCAGCTGCTGCCTTTAGGTCCAAAGCCTCTCCTGTGTTCCAACCCATGAGGCCTTGCACCGTGGGCCCTGCTCACCTTGTTGCTCTCCTCCCCTCTGTTGCTCCTCAGCACTCTGCAGCCACAAGGATCTTCTTCTGTCTGTTCTGCAAGCACTTGAGTTTGTTCCCACCTCAGGGCCTTTGCACACCCATGTACTTTGCCTGGAGTGCGTCTCCCTGTGGGCTGTTCCACAGCTGGGCCCTCCTGGTGATTGAAATGTCCAGGCCAACTCTGAGACACTTTTCTGCACCCCGATTCTAAAACAGCTATGCGCTCCCCTCCCCCAGTCACTACCCCATCCCTCTGTGTAAGTTTCTGAATTTAAGGTTATCATTTTTTAAAATATTTATTTATTTGGCTGCGTTGGGTCTTAGTCGTGGCACGCAAGATCTTGGTTGCTACACACAGACTCTCTAGTTGTGAGGTGCCGGCTTAGTTGCTTCAGGGCATGTGGGATCTTAGTTCCCTGACCAGGGCTCGAACCCATGTCCTCTGCATTGCCGGGCAGATTCTTAACCACTTGACCACCAGGGAAGTCCCCAGGATTATATTGCTTATTGTCAGTATGGTCCCTCTATGTGTCACCTGCCTCCATGAGGACTTGAGGCTTTGTGTTGCTTACCCCTGGGTCTCCAGGGCCCAAAACAGTGCCTGGCGCATAGTAGGTCTTGGTGAACTTTTGCTGAGTGACTGAGGAGATGAAAGCATGATGCCATTGCTCCCATTATTCAGATGAGTAAACTGACGCTGAGAGACCTGAGATTTGCTCAGAGATACCCTGCTGTGGAATGAGGGGTTCTGGTCTCAGCCTGTGTGGCTGAGGACCCCTGGTGCCCACCCTGCTGGGGAGGGCAAGATTGATGTTAAGTAGTGAGACCTCGAGGTGGGAGGCCTGCATGGCGGGAGGTGAAATCAGATTGATCCAGGGAGCCCAGGGTTTCTTACCAGCAACCCTCCTGGAAGTGAGCGTGGCCTTTCCTTGTCGGGAGATGGGTGGAGACAGGGCTCTAAGCCTGGCTGGGGTCCATAAATGAAGAGGGTCCGTGCAGGCCTGTCAGCATCTCAGACTTGAGACCCGATAGTGAGGATGCTGGAAATCACTGCAGGGTCTGGGGACGCTCATCCGGACAGGGGTAAGGCGTGCTGGTAGACCCCTGCATGCATAGCTCCCAGCCGTCGGTTTGTGAGCTTTTTGCAAGGGTTTTGGGTGCAGCTGAGGCTATGAGTAAGTCAGGGGACCCCGCCCCAGAAAAATTGATCCCACTGTACAGTCGGATGGGGGCAAGCAAGTTCACAGGCCTGATGGCCTCCCTGTGACCCCCGCAGACCCCAGCTGCTGCACTCTGCTGGGCATTGGAGGTTGTGGGGAGGGGGCTGGGGGACGTGGGTCCTCAGGTGTGTCTTTCCCCGTTTTCTGTATCGGTCCGCATCTCTGACGCTCCCTCTGCCTCCTTCTAGGGCTCCATCTCCCTCTCTTTCATTTTTATTTTATTATTGAAGCATGGTTGATTCACAGCGTTGTGTTGTTCTGTACAATTCTTCTGCACAGCAAATATATAAATACAAATATATACATTCTTTTAATATTCCTTTTTAAAGTTTTGCCTCCTATATACCATTTCCATTCCTTTATTTATTCTTAACTGGAGCATATGGCTTTACAGTATTTCATTGGTTTCTGCCATACATCAACATGAATCGGCCATCGGTATACATACGTCCCCTCCCTCTTGAACCTCCCTTCCGCCTCCCTCCCCGTCCCGCCCCTCTAGGCTGTCACAGAACACTAGGTTGTCACTGAGCTCCCTGAGTCATAGAGCAGATTCCCACTGGCTATTTTACATACAGGAATATGAATATTCTTTCCCCTTGTGGTTTATCACAGGATATTAAGCACAGTTCCCTGTGCTGTGCAGCAGGTCCTTGTTATTTATCCATCGTTTCCCCCCTCCCCCCTTCTTTGGATCTTGTCCTCCTCTGCCTGGAGGCCTGTTCCCCTCTTGTCTCTCTGTCTCTCTCTCTCTGCCAGGCTCCTTCCCCTCTGGGGCTCTGTCCTCATTTGGGATCTTATCCACTTCACTCTCTCTCCCCTCGCTTCTCTCTGGGGCTCTGTCTGTCTTTCTGCCTTCCTTTTCTCCCTCATCCCGGGTCTCGGTGTCTCTCTCTCTCTGCCTCTCTTTCTCTCTGAACCGCCCGCATCCCTCCCACCCCCTGGAAGTGCCCCCTCCCCTCTGAGCAGTGCTGTGTGTGGCCTCCTCGGTTGAGAACCCTGATGGCGGGAGGGGTCTGGCTTCACCGACCTGAGGCGTGAGACCCCTCGAGTGCTTCCTGGAGTTCCTGCCACACTGGCTCCCACCAGCCTGTCGCTGGCCTATCCATAGCACTCCCACCCCAGGCGGGCAGGGCAGGGGCTTTCTTGGTTGGAGGTGGCTTGGGGTCACCGAAGCCAGACCCCAAGATCCTGCCTGTATGTGGCTGCAGCTTTCAGGGGCTTGGTCTGCCGGGCCTGCGTTCCTGGTCTAAGGCTGTGGCTTTTTCTCTGTGGCTGGTTTCCCGTGGCTGTTGAGAGAGGGGAGCTTGGGTGTGTGTAGCGGTGATGGCAACTCCGGGGAGGGCAGGAAGTCAGAGGACCTTGTTCCCCCTTCGGACCCCTCTTTTCTTGCAGACCATGCTCAGCCAGAGTGTGGGTGGGGGGCACCTCGTATAGGGCAGGGGAAAGATACACATTGGCAGTATGTGGCTTGCCCCGGGGTACTGTGGGGCCTCTTCCCTCACCGGGAGGCCGTGATGGGGCAAACTTCAGCAAGGGACGAAATTCCTGAAACCCTGCCTTTCTGACCTGCCCCGTTGGCTGTCTCCTTCCTGCTTAGAAACCAGGCGATGCGGAAAAAGTTAATCTTGTACTTCAAGAGGAGGAATCACGCCCGGAAACAATGGGTAAGTCGTCACTGGGGCCCCCAGCCCTGGAATCTCTTCTGCTGCCCCCTGCCTTCTGTGGACCAGGCTTCCTGGAGAGTGGCAATGGTCCCCACCACTCAGGCCATGGCCCCCGGGACCCCGGGGTTCTGAGCCTGATTCCTGAGTGTCCGGGGCATGAAGAAAAGCCAAGGACAGCAAGAGAAATGGGAAAAGACAGCAGCTGCTTTAGTGAAGCCGGGGGCTCGGGGCTCAGCTGCCTCAAGGAGGCAGGGGTGTGGGCGGGACGGGGTGCTGGGGACACTGCCCGTCCTTTTCCAACCTGCAAGAGGAGAAAGCATAACATTAGCTGGGAAAACTGGTCCCTTGTCAGAGGACCCACTGTGGATATTTTGGGCAGAGAGAGGTCTGTTGGCAGAGGTGGAGGACGGGGGTGGGCTGTGTGCTGGGTGGCAGTGATTGCAGGGGATTCCCTGAGAAATGAGCCTTTCCCAGCCCACTGTGCTCATTCTGGGCTCAGGAAAATCAGGACCCAGAGAGGCAGTGAGGCCTCCTTGCTTAGACAGTGGTACGACTCCTGCATTCCGCTGCATGCACACTCCAGTCTCAGCTGGGAGGCAGCCCCAAAGCAGGGACAGCCCACGCCAGAGAACCCTTTAGTTGTGGTTTGGGGTGCTCGTTTACATCACTGGTTCGCTGGGGGAGGTTAGGGCTGAGGGATGGAGGGAGTGTTACCCATTATTATTCAGCTGTGAGAGGAAGAATAGCTGGCTCGGATGGGCTTAACCAGTCAAGGAATTTCTGTAGCTGTCAAAGTCTACTGAGTGGAGTCCAGGGGTGGTTTGATCAGGTTGTACCTGCTCTGATGTACCTGAAGTCTATGCGGTTTCTTGGTGGTTGTTTTTTTTCCCCCAACTCTTTGTTAGCATATTGACAAACTGATTTTCCTTTGGGACCTGAATTTCTGTAGTAGGCTTGGAGGCCAGAAAGAGAGAAACTACTCTTTCTTAGACCATCTCACAAAAGCTCAGATCGTACCACTTGAGGGCCCTGGACCCTTTGAAACTGTTCTGAACCCACCCTGCTCTGGTCCTAGATGTCAGCTGGACCCTCAGAGAAGGGAGATGCTTCTGTCTCAGATGCTGAAGGCCTGAGAGGCTGGGGTGGGGGGGCAACACCTTTGGACTCTGGGGACCCATGGGGTGAGAAGTGGTGGGCTTCCCAACCTTCCCTTTCTTGACCTTCTCAGACTCCTAAATTGACTGGATGGTGACCAGAAGCACCCAACTGGTTAGATGGAGTTCATGAAACAGGGCATCCTATGTTATTCATGGAATTAAGAAATATTTACTGAACACCTGCTGTGGGCCTGGTGCAGTGCTGAGCTGTGTTATGCAGAGTGGAGGAGACAGAGGGACAGGTGCCGTGCAGAGAAGTGGGGTGGGGTACAGCCTGGATGTCCCACCTCAGAACTGAGAGAGGAATGACCAGAATGGATGACCTGTATGAATATCTGGGGGTCTGAGTGTCAAGAAGAGGGCACAGCAAGTGCAAAGGCCCTGAGGTAGGAACCAGCATGGGGTAACATGGGACAGAATGCAACAGGCACGTTGAACTACAGAGCATGAATGAGGAGACTGTGGGGGAAAACCATTCTGTACTAGGATGGAACATTTGGATTTTATTCCGAATACCGTGAGACAATTTATTCTTAATAAAGAATACAAAATCTTTAATGTAAGGATTTTTAGTGATTCAGAAAACTTGACAGTCATGTAGGCAGTTTGACAGAATACGGTGAACACCTATATGCCCACCATCTAGAATTCCTCATGGTTAACATTTCTTTGGGCTTCCCAAAGAAGCCACCTTCTTTGGTAAAGCTGCCTTAGTGGTAAAGAACCCACCTGCCAATGCAGGAGACAGAAGAGATGCCGGTTTGATTCCTGGGTCGGGAAGATCCCCTGGAGGAGGGCATGGCTACCCACTCCAGTATTCCTGCCTGGAGAATCCCATGGACAGAGGAGTCTGGCAGGCTACATACAGCCCATGGGGTCGCAATGAGTCAGACATAACCGAAGTGACTTAAGGTGTGCACACAGCATTTCTTCTTTGCATTCACTTTGTGTGTGTGTGTGTCTGTGTGTGAGTATGAATGTTTTTGTGTTGAACTCTTAGAAAGTAAGTGTGGATGCCCAGACTCTCACCTGTCATGCTTCCATGTCTCTCTCCTGGATGAAGGAAATTCAGGAGCACACCTAAGGATGTACAGCTTTTCCCGAGTGGTCCTGCCTGGGAGCGAAGGGCATGGTTGGGGAGGTCCTTTAGCTGGTGAGAAAGGAGATCTGATCTACATTTTAAAAGGATCCTGGTGACTGCTGAGGGTGGAGTTGGGTGGACGTAAGTTCTTAAGAAATCTCCCAGGACTCCTTGGAGGTCCTTTGAGGGGATGGAGGGGAAATGGGCTTATTTAAAGATAGAGGAAGAGGAACTGGAGACTTCTAAGAAACTCTGGGTGGCTTTGTGGCCAAGCTGAGCCCGTCTTAAGAGAGGCTCTTGTGAAAACGAATTCGGAAACCACAGAAACTATGACAGGAGGGCATCGGGAATGGTCTTGCTCTAGTTCTTATATAACGAGCCCCAAGTCCTGTGCACTGTTGTCAGGCGGGGCCTAGAGGGGGCTTGGTCAGGACGTGCCCCTTCAGATCTGTGTGTTTCTTGCCTCCACCTGAGTCAGTTCTCTGGTGGAGCTCTCACTTTTCAGAGGTTTCTGGGACTGTGACCTAGCAGCCCAGGCTGCCCTGCATGCCTGCTCTGCCCAGAGAGCTGAGGCTCTTTTCCCGGAGGAGTGCCCAACCCCAACAGGAACCCCCACTGGGCCTGCCGTATCCTTCCCTGAGCTTACCCCACAACCCTGGAAGCCAGGTTGTGTGTGTGTGTGTGTGTGTGTGTGTGTGTGTGTGTATGTGTGTGTGTGTGTGTGTGTTGAGGGAGGGGGGTGTAAGGCTGAGTCACTGATGCACAGGTTCAAACCCCATCCACCATACCTGCTGTGAGTGGTCCTGGGAGAGCTGTCTGGCCCCAAGCCTTGCTTTTCCTCATCTGTGAAATGGGGTCATGGTGGCGCTGCAGGAAGCGCAGTGCCTGGTGGGGAGAGTGGGTGTGATTGATGGTGGCCCTGCAGGATGGGTTAGTCAGCGGTGAGCCCAGCCTGGACGGTGGGTGTATTCATTTCCTGAGGCGGCGGTAACAAATGGCCACAGACTAGGTGCCTGAGAACAACAGACATGTACTCTCTCTCTGTGCTGGAGGCCAGAAGTTCAAGATGAAGATGTGGGCTGGTTGTGCTCCCTTTAGAGGCCCTAGGGGAAGCTCCTTCCTGCCTCTTCCAGCTCCTGGTGCTCCAGACAGTTCTTGGCTGTGGCCACAGGACTCCCATCTTGGGCTCCATCCTCACCTCCCCTTTCCCCTCTCCTCTCTTACATGGACATCTGTCCTGCGGTCTAGTGTGTGTGTTAGTCCCTCATTTGTGTCCAACTCTTTGCAATCCCATGGACTGCAGTAAGCCAGGCTTCCTTGTCCTTCACCATCTCCCAGAGCTTGTTCAAACTCAAGTCCATGGAGTCAGTGATGCCATCCAACCATCTCATCCTCTGTCGTTCTCTTCTCCTCCTGCCCTCCATCTTTCCCAGTATCAGGGTCTTTTCCAATGAATCGGCTCTTTGCATCAGGTGGCCAAAGTATTGGAGCTTCAGCATTGGTCCTTCCAATGAATATTCAGGGTTGATTTCCTTTAGGATGAACTGGTTTGATCTTACAGTCCAAGGGACTCCCAAGAGTCTTCTCCAGCACCACAGTTCGAAAGCATCAGTTCTTTCTTTAAGAGATGGCTAAAGGATGCACACTCTGTATCCCCTGCACCTCTGATGTCCTTATGCTTCACATCTGGCTTTGTCCTGACTTGGCCCAGCATCCACTTCTGCAGCCTGAGTGATGGGCCGCAGGACACAGGCTGGGAGAGCCCTAGCCTGTCCCCTTCACCCATCGCTGAACACGCAGGACAGCCAGTGGGGGAACATTTCTGCGACTCCGTGGCACCTGAGCCACTGAGCCCAGTGGGAGAAAGCCTTTACATGAGGCTGCAGGCTCCCTGGGGGTCTGGAGGATGCCAGGTCACTAGGTGACCACAGAGATCAGCTTTCCTGGCCAGCCAGCTCCAGTCAGCTCCCTATCACCTCCCTCCATGTTCTCCGTTGGTTTGAGACTGTCTTCCTCAGTTTAGGAGGTTCCTCCTGGGCACCCCATCTCTTATTTCCTCCCTAATTGTCGAGCTGCATCCTGCCACATCTGGCAGGGCAGGAGAGGTTCAAATCCTGGCCCTGTTCGGTGACCGGGGCAAATCACTGAACTCCTGGCCTCAGCTCTCTGTTTCATTCAGTGGGGACTGTAGGAACACCCACCTCATCAGGCTACTGAGCAAGAGGCTGCAAGCAGCATGTTTGGGGTGACACCTGGACTACTGTGGGTGCTCAGAACTGTCAGCTGCAAGCCGACCCTCAAATTCAGAGGGACCCCAAATAGCCAAAACAGTCTTGAAAAAGAACAACCAAGTTGGAAGACTCAATTCATCATTTTAAAACATATCACAGGACTTACCTGGCAGTCCAGTGGTTAAGAAGTCACTTTCCAACACAGGGGACATAGGTTCGATCCCCGCTCCGGGAAGATCCCACATGCCGTGGGGCAACTAAGTCCATGCACCACAGCTACTGAGCCCACGCTTTAGAGCCCTCAAGCCATAACTATTGATCCTGAGCACCCACAGCCCATGCTCCACAACAAGAGAAGTCATTGCTTGCCACAACTGGAGGAAGGCCTCAGGTAGCAACAAAGACCTAGCACAGCCAAAATTAAAAAACAAATTTAAAAAACCCTGCAAAACTGCAGTAATCAGAACAGTGTGATTCTAGCCTAAGGACAGACACGGAGGACAGTGGAACAGAATAGAGAGTCTCGAATTAAGCCCTCACATCTGTGGCCGGTGGATTTTTGACAGGAGGCCAAGTCCAATCAATGAGTTAGGACCGTCTCTTCAACAAATGGTGCTGGGACAACAGGACAGTCACACACGCAGGAATGGAGCTGGACTCCACCTCACAGAATTAACACAAACACTCACCCAAAATGAGTTAGAGACCTAAATGCGAGAGTGAAAGCCAGGACTTCCCTGGTGGTCCAGTGGTTAAGAATGCACCTCCCATTCTAGGGGACACGGGTTCAATCCCTGGTTCAGGAAGATCCCACATGCAGCTAAGCACCTGTGCCACAACTACTGCACCCCCTGCTCCTAGAACCCATGCTCCGCAACAAAGGAAGCCACTGCAGTGAGAAGCCTGTGCACCGCCACTAGAGAGCAGCCCCTGCTTGTTGCAACTAGAGAAAGCCCTCATGCAGCAAGGAAGACCCAATGCAGCCAAAAATAAATAAAATAAATCTTAAAAAACCAAACACCTCTAAAGCCATACAATTAAGAAAACCCCTGGTGGGGAATCTTTATGACCTTGGATTTGGCAGTGGCGCTTGGGTGTGACCAGCAAAAGCATGAGCAGTGAAAGGAAAAGTAAGCACACTTACGTTCTCAGAAGAACTGTCAGGATCCTGACCTCCTGTCTGGACTGTGTGATCCAGGCCTGGTGGCCCCCAAGCTCTGAACTCCCACCTGTACAGAGGGGATGGTGGTCACCGCTTTTGGGGGGTTTGGGAGAGTCAGTCACGGGGAGGACTCAGCTCTGTGCCTGGCCCATGACACAGTGGTACCTAGGCCAGTGTCAGTGGTGATGCCAATGGTGTGATGGTGATGATGGTGTTGGTGAAGATGCTAATGGTGATGCTGATGATGCTGTTTATGATGATGACGATAGGATGGTGAGGAAGATGATGATGGTGACGGTGCTGGTACAAAGAATCCTCACTGAGGGTGACAAACTGTGGACACAGGGGCTGTCCTTCCTTTCCTGTGCGTATTCTTGCCCCTGGCACCTGCAGGCTAGCTTAGCGGTGCTCCAGCCTCTGAAATGTGTGAGACAGTGTGTGAGTACATGTGTGCTTGAGAGTGGGTGTGTGAGTTTATGAGTGAGTGTGTGTGGCTTGTATTGTGAGTGAGAATATGGGTGATGTATTTGTCACTATGAGTGTGTGTGTATAAGAAAGTGTGTGTGTGTGTGTGCGCTTGTGTACATGAGTGGGGATGTATGTGAATGTATGTGCATCTGTGTGTGTGTGTGTGTGTGTGTGTGTGTATGTGAGTGTGTGATCCGTATCCTCCCCCGGCCAGCAGGCCCACCCAGGTGGAATCTCCTGGCAGGGTCATTGCTGCCCCAGGAGGGGCTACGGCCACTGCCATGGGCTGTCCTGCGGTGCTCTCGGCCCTCCGTGGACAGAGAGGACGCCTAACACACAGGTGACAGCAGGTGGCACTGTGGTCAGGTATGGAGGGGGACTTCCTCATGTTGAATAGTCCTCAGGAGCTGCTCATGTCTTTGTGTGTGGTGATTGGGGCTGGGCAGTGTGATTGGATGACCCCTCACGGCCATTCCTGTCCCTTTTTCTCTGCAAGGGCCCCAGGCAGAGCTGGGTCATCTTGCCGGCTGCCCCTCCACTGGGCAGCTGGTTGGTGGCCCCCGCGGGTTTCTTGCTTGTCTTCACTGGTAACTGTATTCCTTCTCTCTGCTAGTTTTTGGGTGAGCATGTTCTCACCTTTTCCTCATCTGACATTTTCCTGCCCTCACCCATCAGACCAAGGCCTCCTGGGCACTACAGGACAGCCTGTGGCCGTGGCCACAGCCCCTCCTGGGACAGCAATGACCCTGCCAGGATTTCCACCTGGGTGGCCCCGCTGGCTGGGGGAGGATACAGATCACACACTCACACTGAGAGGGTGGGGAGGGTCCCCTGCTCTGACGATGGGTGTCCTTCATGTTGGTTCCCACCCCAGGAGTGCTGCCTGCAGCACGTTGCCATGAACACGTGTGGCCATTGCGTGCTACTAGAATGTGACCTCCCAAGGGTTCTCGGGGCAGTCTGGTATGTGTGGCGCCCCAGGTAGCTGGGGGTCAAGTTCTGCTCTTCCTCATAGATGGCCTGACAGCCCCCTGGGGACCGTCAACGCTGCTGGGTTTGTTGAGGACCAAGGTCACAGACTGCCTTGGTCAGAAGCTGAAATTCAGGATGGGATGGGATGTCTGGGCATGAAGACCAGAGATGGGCTTTCTGATTATGCTGAAGTGTCGAGAAGGCATTCAAGCGAGACTCCCAGACCGTGCCATCTGTCCACAGCAGCTGTTAGAGATGGGGAGATCGGGTCTCAAGAGCAGCCGGACGCTCCCTGCCTGCTCGAGGTCTGGGTCACCTTGGAGACTCGGCAGCTTACATTCTGGGCCGGGCAGGGGTCTTTTCTCTAAGGAGGGACATGCATACAGCAGGAAGCACTGTGGTTAGACTTAAAGAGGGACTTCCTTGTGGACGGACGGCAGCTTGAGTCTTTATACCCAGTCTTTGTATCTGGGGAGCATGGCTGGGCCTGAGGCTGGGGGGTGAGGAACTATTCAGAAAGAGAACACTTTCCATGGGGCTGCCCCAAGTCTGACGGGCACCCCAGAGCTGCACCGTCTGACCCAACTTACAATGATGGAAATGGTCTGTGTGCACTGTCCACTGCAGACAGTAGCCCTGGCTCCAGTGGCAGGCGGACCAGGGACCTGAATTTAAATACGACTTAGTTTTACATGATTCAGCTTTAACGGCCACATGTGACTAGAAGCTTCTGTATAGTACAAGGCCTTTCTAGCGGAAGGCTGAGAGTGGGGCTGGCCCACACCCCAAGGAGCAAGGCAGCTGGATCCTTAGGGCAGGCCGTGGGTTTTCTGGCCTGGGTCTGCCCCAGTCTCCGCGTGATCTGTGTGTCTGCCCGTGCACCTGTGTGTGATCACATACCTGCCCGTGCGCACGGCAGAGCGGGGGAGCCTGGGGGTGCCGAATGTCGGATGCAGGAGGAGCAGCTGCCACACGGCTCCCCCGCGTCTCCCCAGGAACAGAAGTTCTGCCAGCGCTATGACCAGCTCATGGAGGCCTGGGAGAAGAAGGTGGAGCGCATCGAGAATAACCCCCGGCGGCGGGCCAAGGAGAGCAAGGTGCGCGAGTACTACGAGAAGCAGTTCCCCGAGATCCGCAAGCAGCGGGAGCTGCAGGAGCGCATGCAGAGGTGAGCTGCGGACCGGGCCCACTCACCCCTCTCACCCTCCTCCTCCCCACACCGCCCCGCCCCCACCTCCTTCCCTGCCTCCCGGGACCTGGGTCCGCCTGCGGCACTGTCTCCAGAGGAGCCCTGGCTGGCATGCAAAAGGACAGCACAGCAGGGTCTAGAATTGCACCCCAAGGGCCGAGTTAAGTCCTTGGGTGTGCCACTTAGCACCTGCCTGGACTTAACACTTCTTGGAAAGAAACTTCAATCCATTTTGATGGAGTGAGCTCTCCTTCCGGCGTGCCATGGGCTGGTACCCACCCCAGCTTTGTTCGTTTATGTGGCCCCCGAGTATGAGATCCCTGGTGTAGGTCAAAGGGAAAGGATGCTGGTCACGCGTGGCGGCCCTGAGGGCTGGGTGCAATCCTGTGTCAGAGTGCCCAGCACACAGTAGGTGCTTGGTGGCGTGTGAGTGCGGTTTCTGTTGTCACACAGATGAGGCAATGGGCTGTGAGCAGGGATGATGGACTTCACTCTTTTTTATTTAAAAACAAATACATGAAAATTTATTATTGTATGATTCTTAGTTTTAAGTTATTCCTGCATGTTGTCTTCTTTTTCCATTAGAGCCCTTAATTATTTGCCGTAGTTCTTTTTTTTTAATTTTTGGCCACACCGCATGTCATGTGAAATCTTAGTTCCCTGACCAGGGATTGAACCCATGTCCCCCCAAGAGTGGAAGCTCAGCGTCTTAACCATTGGACCACCAGGGAAGTCTCTGGATCTCACTCTTTACTGGATGCTCACAGCCCGTATCTCACTGAATGCCTGTTCCCAGTCCTGGGAGCTGGGCACCACCTCATCCCCGGGTTACATGGGAGGACATGGAGGGAGAGGCTGTGAAGAGGCAGGGCTGGACTTTATACGTGGATCTGTGTAGCTGGTCTTTTGTGGGGGGGGGGCATCTTAGGAGAGATAAAGGGTTCTGGCATTTTCTGGGTGAGAGTTGGGGTGCTCCATCCCTCCCCCAGACCCCTCGGCTTGGGGCCATCTGTGTGGGTGTGGGAGGCCTGGCTCCTCCCCGCTGCCCACACGCCACCTCTGGGGAAGTTGTGGGCTCGGGGCTGTACCACTGCGCTGGCTGCGAGGGGCCGGTCCTGAGTGTGTGCCTTCGATCTCCAGCAGGGTGGGGCAGCGGGGCAGTGGGCTTTCCATGTCGGCCGCCCGCAGTGAGCACGAGGTGTCCGAGATCATCGATGGCCTGTCGGAGCAGGAGGTAAGTCCCTGACCCCGACCTCAGCCCCACCCGCTGTGTCCCCTGTCCAGGGAGAGGGTCCAGCAGGAAACAGAATTCACCTGGATGGTTGAGATCCAAGGGGCTTGTTACTGAATGTGGGCGGAACGGAGGTGGGATGGGGAGGCCCCAGGGGAGCAGCCATTGGCTGTCCCCAGGCCTGCAGGCCTAGCGGGAGAGGGGTCTTCCTGGGGCCGTGGAGGAGAGGCCACCTGGTAGGACACGGCCAGTAAGGGTCACAGCCAGGGCCCTGTCATGACGTCATGGCGAAGTACGTAGCCTGGCCTCTTACTCCTCCCCTGCTCCCTCTAGCTTTGAGTGCTTCCCATTGGCTGGACCCGACCAGAAGCCAGAAGGCACAGGAGCCTGAGGGTGGTGGTTTGTAGGTCAGCCTCCCAGTTGTCCAGAACTAGGGTCAGAGGGGGGTTTCCCAGCTCACCAGCTGTTCACCAAGCTGGGGACCTTCTATCAAGAGTTCCCAGGTGACCTTCTATCAGCCAGGTGACCCTGGCTCTGGTCACTGGAGCCCAGAGGTGGCCAGGGAGCAGAGAGAGGAGGCGTTTGCTCCTGGGGCAGGGCTGGCGCAGGCCTGTCCCCTCTCAGGTCTTACAAGCATCTCATGTGTCAGTTCCCCATCCCCCCCTTCCATGTTCCTAACATCACAGTGGAAAGGAGGGGGCTTCGCAAAAGGAGGGGAACACATTCTTCCTCCCCCGGGCCTTGTGTCCAGGGAGAGCTTTTGTCCAGCTGGGAGGTATTACAACTCCAGATCCGTGCAGTCACTGCTCACGAGCTGCATGTGGCTATTTAAATGGAAATGGCCAGAAATGAAATAAAATTAAAAACTCAGTGCCTCCAGTGTCACCAGTCACATTGTAAGTGCTCAGAAGCCACGTGTGGTTCGTGGCCCCCGTGCTGCAGAGAGCAGGCTGTAAACACCTGCGTCGCTGCAGAACATTCTATTGGGCGGTGCTGCCCTAGGCCACTGAGTCTCATATGGGACAGACTTAAGAGTCCTGGGGAGGGGACATCCAACTTGAATTGTGATTTCCCAGGTCCCCCACCCCCAGCGGTTCTGATTTAGCCAGTCTGGGGTGGCAGAACTCAGAAATCTGCATTTTCACCAGGCTGTTCTTGCAAGTCTGACACAGATAGTTCAGACCACCTGGCTATTAAAAAAAGAGCCTTCATTTTATTTTTATAAATTTTAATCAATAATTTTTTTTCTTGTCCGCACCTGGCTACATGTGAGATCTTAGATCCCCAACCAGGGATTGAACCTGTGTCCCCTGCATTGGAAGGAGAAGTCTTAACCACTGGACTACCAGGGAAAAGTGTGAAAGTCAAAGTGTCAGTTGCTCAGTCATGTCCGACTCTTTGGGACCCCATGGACCGTAGCCTGCCAGGCTCCTCTGTCCATGAGATTCTCCAGGCAAGAATTCTGGAGTGGGTTGCCATGCCCTCCTCCAGGGGATCTTCCCGACCCAGGGATCGAACCTGGGTCTCCTGCATTGCAGGCAGATTCTTTACCATCTGAGCTACTAGGGAAGCCGAAATCCAAGCCTTTGTGTTAAAACCTCACATGATGTGGCCCTGTTTTGAACACCCTCCAGTCCGCAGAAAGCAGAACTTGGAACGCCTTTGTCCACACCTGTGGGTTTTCTCCGGCTCCTGTCCCACCGATGGTGGCCAAGTACACAACCCACACTGGCATGTGGAAGCAGGAAGAGGGTGACCCTTTCTTGCAGGCTCCCTGCTTGATGCAGGGTGCATGGCATCTCAGCTGATTCAGTGTCCAGCACCACCCCCATGCCAGAGGACCACTTCCCCAGCTCCTGGCCACATGAGAATGCAGCCACCAGGGTCCTTGGGGTGGTGGAGGGGACAGCGTTTAGGGGTGATGGTTGGAAAGATAATTCAGGGCAGCAACTGTTCACCCAGTCCAGGCCGACCCGAGGTTCCCTGGGAGGGTCGGAAGGCGGGAACTGGGCAGGAAGAGAGACGCTCGCGATTTGGGGGGAGCTTGCAGTAGTCAGCATGTGAACCCACTGTGGATGGGACCGTGGAGTAGGGTGGGGGTTCCTGCCAGGGGGTACCCGGCCTGCATCTGCCAGGACTGTGTGTCTCGTGCAGGTGAGGGCGATGGGGAGGTGATGGTATTCGAGGGCTGCTCAAGTGCCAGGGAGGCTCAGGCCTCCCTGGGAGTCCTCCTCTCAGCCAAGGTCAGGGCTGTGCCTCCGCTGTGCTCCCCTGCTTCTGTTGGGAATCCCCAGCACTGAATGGAGCGCTTAGCTGTGGGAGGCTGGGCAGCAGATCCTTTGAACCGGCTGACCTTGGCTGGGCCGGGGCCCTCGCCTGCCTCCGGAGATGGGTAATTAATCGCCAGTAATGGGCTGGCTGCAGAGATTTGGGGAAATGAGTCCAGCTGAGTGGTGGCTCTGAGCCTCTTAATAGCTGCCCCGATGCATTAGGAGCGAGCCCGCCCGACTCCTGCTGCGCACAGGGCTGGGCAGGCTTGGTCCCCAGTGGGCACGCTTGAAGGAGCGGGATCCGGGGCTGGAGGTGGACGGCTGGTGAGGAAATGGTTCTGCAGCCTCGCCGGGCCCTCCCATAGCAAGACAGCCCCTCGCCCCACCCTGCATGCCCTCTGAACCTGGGGTGGGAGGGGGGAGCAGCCCCCCTGCCGAGCCAGCCAGGTTGCACCTCTTCCCTGCAGTGTTTTATGGCACTTGCATTTCTAAAGGGAAGATTCATCACTCCCCTCTTACTGCAGATAAGGTGACTGCTGCTTTCTGTGTTGAATTTACAGCCCTGCCCACCATAAACCTGTCTGGGGCTGCCTTTAAATTCTCCCTTCCCCCTGCATGGGCCTGTTGTATTTTTTAACCCATCATGCGCTTTCTCTCTGGTTTTGTGTTTTCCCATTCTGACTTGGAGTATCCCTACCCTCTGCTCACTCACTTGGGTTCCCCTGTGCAGGCGGGAGCACCCTGTCCCCTCCCCCGCCCGGCCCCCAGCTCCTTGTCTTCTTGCATTTTCTGACCAGGGGGGTGCCCTCTGTCATCTCCATTTTCCTTCCAGAACCTGGAGAAGCAGATGCGTCAGCTGGCTGTGATCCCGCCCATGCTATACGATGCCGACCAGCAGCGGATCAAGTTCATCAACATGAATGGGCTCATGGATGATCCCATGAAGGTGTACAAAGACCGCCAGGTCATGAACATGTGGAGCGAGCAGGAGAAGGAGACCTTCCGGGAGAAGTGAGTCCCCCGTCGGTGGGGTGGGTGGGGGCTGGCCAAGGCTGCCCTCCCCTGTCCTGGGAAGCCTGTCCTGTTGAGGTTTGCCCTGGCTTCCCAGGACTGTGACGACAAGTGTCCCCCAACTGTGTGGCTCACAACAGCTGGAATGTATTCTCCTACAGTTCCGGAGGCCAGCAGTCTAAGATCAAGGTGTGGGCAGGGTGGTTCCTTCTAGAGGCTCCGAGGGAGGGTCCCTTCCAGCCTGGTTCCCAGTGGTGGCTGGAGATCTTTGTCACCCCTCAGCTTGCAGATGGATCCCTCCATCTCAGCTGTCTTCAGCTGTGGTCTTGTTTCTCATGTGTCTCTCTCTGTGTCTTCTCCTTTTCCTATAAATTCACCAGTCACATTGGATTCAGGGCCCACCCTACTCTAGCATGACCTCATCTTAACTAATTATATCCACAAAGATCTCATCGCCAAATAAGGCCACATTCTGAGGTTCTGGGAGGACAAGATATTTGGGGGGACACTATTCAGACCAGTACAGAGTGTCAGGGAAGCTTTATGTGAAATGAGTCAGTATGTATTAGAAGAACAAGGCAGGAGGACCTTCGAGGCTGGGCTGAAGGCTTGGGCAGGGGTATGTGGCTGGCCGGTAACTTTGGTTTTCATTTTATTTGGAAAGTGACTATTGGTTGAGCACCTCCTTCATCACAGACGCTAGACAGATGTCTTCTGGGGTTTGTGCATTTGTCCCGCTTATCCCCCATAACAGCATTACCCATCCCCATTACACAGATGTGGAAACAGAGGCTCAGAGAAGTTAAGACACTTAACAAAGGTCACACAGCCTGCAAAGGGTGGAGGCAGGATTCAGAATCCCCCAGCTTCAGGTCAGGGGCTCAGCTGCAACTGAGAGGCTTGTCGTGGGAGAGGGAAGATGGAACCAGGGAGTAGAGAGTGCTTTGGGAAGCAGAGGCAGGATCTGGATGCTCAGAGGTGAAGCTGGGGCTTCTAAAATGGAAGAGCAGAATGACTGTTTTCGGGAGATGAGTGAAGGGCCAGATGGAGAAAGCCCTCCTTTCCCCCACCAGATTCAAAAGGTGTGTCCCAGGGAACCCCATCCTGAGCACATTGCACCTTCACAGGACTGAGGACCCCTGTGAAGCAAAAGGGTGGGAAACTGAGGGACTGGTGGAGACCTTAGCACTCAACCAGGAGGGCGCTGGGGGCTTAGCTGCTGGACGTCCATGCCCACCACCTCTTTCATCGCCAGGAGAGTTTCTTCAAAAGAGATGACTCATGTGGGACATTAACTTCTCCAGCCACCCGCTGCAGTTCCAGGCCATAGGGGCTGGAGCTGTCTCTGCCCTTTGTAGGGTCGAGTGGCCCCAAAATGCCAAACTGGGCTCCCGAGATGGGGATGCTTCTGGGTCACGGGCAAGGCTGGGGTGCGTCAGCCAGTGCAGTCACCAGGACTTGGAAATGCAGGAGACGCGACTGAAGAGGCTCTTGTATGGAAAGTGTGGGTTTTTTTGTTTTGTTTTGTTTTTTTAATGGCTTTTGATTATGGAAATAATAAAACATATATAAAAATAGAGGGATGGTATAATGCCCCCTTGAGCACCTGACACAGATTCAGCAGTCTTCCACAGGAAAGAGGGCTTTGGGAGCAATTTCCACATGTGTTTGGGGACTACTGCTCAGAGATAGGAAACCCAGGTACTTAGTGGCTCCTTAGTGTCCTCACGCTCACAGATGTGCTTGCTCTGCCATTGAATCAAGTCCTCCGTATTAGGTGTTTTACACTTTAAGAACCAGCTATAGTATGGTCATGGATTCCAAGAATTACTGTTGCATTAGGTATTTAAATCCGCCTAATATGTTTCCTACTTTTATTTATGCTTTTTTTTTTTAAAGAGGTTTTTGGGGGTGCTTTCTGTGTTTTGGCCTTTTGGAGCTTTCCTGTTCTGACCTAACGATTGCATACTGTTAGTACAGTAGCTGAAGAATGGGGGACCCAGGCTAGGCTGATGTGTGCTGAGACCCAATTTGGCAGCTTGTGTCTTTCAGGGTCCCGGGTGATCTCTCCTTTTCAGCGGAAGTTACAGCACTCAGGCCCTTTGAAAATCGCTGACAATCGTGTGTTGGTGGCGTAGAGCTCACTTAGGTGGCCTCGTGATTTCGAACAGCCACTTCTCCCTGAGCCTCAGTTTCCACATCTGTAAAATGGGTGTAGCCTCAGTGCCTCCTTGTGTGGCCGTCAACGTGCCCAGTGTCAAAGTAAATTCTCAATAAACATCGCAGAGGATACAGGAGAAGGTTGGAGGGAGGTGGAACAGTTGACCTAAGGGAATCCTCTGAGTTTGCTTCTTGGTCTCCCGGGGGGCCCCATCTCGACTTGGGGAAACCCCGAGGAAGGGCTATTTTTTGGGAGGTGGGGGAAAGAAGTGTCACAGGGGCAGGGAGAGAAAGGGAAGGTTCTGTCTGTCTGGAAAATCAGGGCGTTAGGCCGCCTCCAGCTTTGCAAGCTGCCTGAGGCGGGCTTGCAGGCCGGGAAAGCTGCCTGGCTCGCGGCTTCCTCTGGGAAGACAGAAGAGGCTGTTCCGGATTCTCCAGTGTCTGGTTGGGGAGCCGGGGAGGGGCCGGCTGGCCTCCAGCCCAACCATCTGGAGGGCTGGGCAGGATGATCGCCAGCCCTGGCCCGGACTCCCTGGGGGTGGGGGTGGGGGACCCGGGGCCCCTGCCTCCCTAGCAGCCTCTTCCCTCCCCAGGGAGGCCGCGGGGCGGTGGTGTGTCTTGGGGATGGGGGTGTGGGGGTGGGCCGGCCAAGGCCCCGCCCAGCATCCCCGGGGCCCCAGCAGCCGTGACCCACATCTCCACCCCCGCCGTCCGCCTGCTCCTGTGGCCCTGACATTTCAGCCTGGCCCAGCTCTTTCCCAGTAATTCTCTCGGCTTCGCAGGAAGCCAGTTGGTGGGGCGCCAGTTCCCCCGCCACCCCTCCAACTTCGGTCCTTCTTGCCGCCTCCTGGGCTGGCTTGCCTCCTGCCCGCCTCCCCGCGGGCACTCGGAGCCTCTGCTCCCATCTCTCCCGGGGAGGCCCGACAGCCTCGAGATTCTGTGCCGTGACCTCGCCCGTGGGGGCCCCGTGTGGGCCGGGCGAGGCCCAGCTTCCCAGGCCCAGCCGGAGATAGAAACAAAAGCAGATTTTTAAAAGGGGGGGAACCCCACCACAGGGCTGCATGTAATGTCCTCATTTTTCCTGGAACCCGCCTCTAGCAGGACAAACAAATGTATTTTCAAAGGCGCTAAAACCAGTGACTCACTCCAAGGAACGCCCTCTCTTACCCCTCGGTCCCGCCCGCCGCGGCCCTTCCCACACCCCCCTGGGCTTAATTGCTCCGAGTGGGGCGGCGCCCGTCCAGCCGGGCCCGCGGAGATGGCAGGCGCCCGGGAGCTCGGCGGCCGCCCAGCCGGGCAGCCCCCCTCGGCCTGGTCTCAGGCCCGCCCTTCTCTCCCCGCAGATTCATGCAGCACCCCAAGAACTTCGGCCTGATCGCATCATTCCTGGAGAGGAAGGTGAGTCTGCCCAGGAGTGCAGCGCCGCCCGCCCCTCCCCGTTCCCCTCTGGCGTCCACTTCTGCGGGTAGCCGCTAGGGCTGCTGGTGAAGGACCCTCCCTCCCCACCCACGAGGCCTCTGCCTGCCGGCCCCTTGCTCTCCTTGCTGTGTCTGACAGCGCTTCCCTCCTGCCTCCCTCCTGGGAGCAGCCACAGGCCCCGCCCCAGCCTCCCGAGCCCTCGGGGGCGGAGCTCCAGGCTGGGAAACCCCAGGAGAGCTGTGTGCACCAGCTCCTCCTCCGACGTGGCAGCGAGCATCCTGGCAGATTGGACCTGGGTTCTAGAAGCTGTGCTGTGCCTGGCATCCTAATTAAGGCTTTATGGGGAAGAGTCTTGGTCTTCCAGGGCGCTGGGTGGAATGACCTTTCTAGGTCCCTCCGATGGTCGCTCTATGCTGACACACTTTATGCCAAGCCAGGCATGTGGCTGGCAAAGTCCTCATCCCCCTTGGATAAAACTTGATGGAGAACTGACATTCGAGCTCCACAGGGGCGGTGCCCTTCTCTGCTCCAGCTCCCTATTGGCAGGTGGACACAGAACGTCCTAGGGAATGGTAACGCCCCCTTTTGTGCACCCACGAGGCTGGGCTGGACGTGGTCCTAGGTCAGAGCCTGCCATTGGACCCTAGCATCATCGGGGCGGAGCCAGACAAGCTTCCTGAAAAGGTTTACTTTCTGGAGCTGCTTGTCTGGGTGTTTAAAGCAGCGTTTCCCCGAATCTTGTTTCTCAATGTGGGGGTGTCTGCCCACCCCTAGCTTTGCAAATACACTGCTAGTGGAGGCCTCACGCTTCCTAATTTTGTGAGGGCAGTTGGAGCAGGATCCAGGCGGGTGTTTTAAAGGGTAACAGTTGTTCCCAGCATCTGCCCTTAATGAACTGATATCCATAGAAGGAGGGAGATTGGGGCAGCGTGGGGAAGCGAAATCTCTCCCGGCCTGAAAAACCAGTGTGGAGAAGCAAGCCCATAAATAGCGTCTCCTCTGAGTTAGTGACAGCTTCTTACTAGGGGTGTGGACAATGCAGGAGACTCTAGGTTGGGGCTCCCCGGAGATTCAAGCAGGGGTTTCAGACATTGGTAATTGAGCAGCACTGTTTGAATGAGGAAATCAGAGGTCTCTATGCTGGAGAATAAACTTTATGGTGTTCTTTGGCTAAGAGGCAGCCCAAGCTGAGACTCAAATAGAGCTTCCAGAAGGGTCTAAGCTGGAGCTGCCTGCTGTGCCTTTGGGGATTGGTGTGTCCTGATGGTGAGTGAGGCCAATAATAGGGTGGGAGCCCAGTGGACTGGCCAGCCCGTGCCCACCTACAGGGGCAAGGCTTAGGACCTCCTAAGGCTTAGGGCCAGCTCATTGGTTGTCCAATGCAGGAAGGCACTCTCATGACTTGTTCAAGGGGAAGTCAGACAGCCACATCCCCCAGTTTGCAGATACTAACACCTGATTATAACATGTTATTCCGAACTACTTTGCGGGCCGTGCGTGTGGTCAGGTTTAGCCTGGGAGCCACCTCTGTTCAGGCCGTCCCAGGAAGTGGATGAGGACACAGGGATTTGAGGCCCAGCCCGCCTCTGCACCCAGCAGCCCTCATGGATTGCCCCTCAGAGGCCAGTTCCTGGCTTGGCACCAGCTCCGAGCATCACAGAAACATTTTACATCATGTCAGTAATGGCTGCCGGCATAAGTGAGCTGTCACCTATGGAGTGGGCCCAGGTGGTGGCATCATCGCATGCTGTCCTCTAGTTGCTCTCTGTGGATGATGCCCTCTTACTGGTCTCATTTGGACAAGGAGGAGGTGGTGGGGTTCAGAGAGAACCAGCCACTTACTCAGCAAGCAGCAGTGTCAGGTCCATGTGGAAAAGACCACGATAGAGAAAAGATATACGCGTCCCAAGAGGTGAAGAGTCGCATGGGGACATTAGTCAGGCTGGATGCACGAAGCTTGGAAGAGGTTACTCAGGGCCCCAAGTATTCAGTTCAGTTCAGTTCAGTCACTCAGTCGTGTCCAACTCTTTGCAACCCCATGAGTGGCAGCACGCCAGGCTTCCCTGTCCATCACCAACTCCCGGAGTTTACTCAGACTCATGCCCATCGAGTCGGTGATGCCATCCAGCCATCTCATCCTCTGTCGTCCCCTTCTCCTCCTGCCCCCGATCCCTCCCAGCATCAGGGTCTTTTCCAATGAGTCAACTTCAGGGAGGAGGAAACTGGCGTGAGAGAAAGGAGACCCCAGACCCCAGTTGGGGAGCTGGAAGCCTTGTTCTCCTCGAGTGGATAGCAGGTGACGGCTTTATCGTCGCGATTGCTAATAGTAGCAGCACCCACCATACGGAGAGGCCACACATTTGCAGTGCGTGCCCTGTGGTCCTAAGTCCTTTACATGTATGTATATTAACTTACCCAGTCTTCATGACAAACCTGTGTAGTATGTGGTAAAGTACTCCCAAACACCAGTGAGAAAACCAAAGCCCAGAGAGGTTCAGTAAACTAGCCAGGGTCACCCAGCCAGTGTGTGGAGAAAGTGGGATTTGAACCCAGGCTTTCTGCTCCGGCTGCCCACACTGCACACTCCTCAGAAGTCTTGTCTCTCTCTCTGTCCTGCAGACAGTGGCTGAGTGTGTCCTCTATTACTACCTGACCAAGAAGAATGAGAACTATAAGAGCCTGGTGAGGCGGAGCTACCGTCGTCGAGGCAAAAGCCAGGTAAGAAGGGGGCAGGGCGGGCTTCTGGATGGATTCCCAGCATGCTCTGTGGCTGACTCCCAGCATGCTTGGCAGCTGGCAGGCCTGACTGCCGCTTGCGGTGACATTTGCATGTTTCTCAGCAGTGGGTCCCTCATTTTGGGTCCTCTCAGTGGCAGCTGGGAGACCCTCTCTGGGGGTATTTGTCCTACCCCAACAGTAGAGAAGAGAGCTGGGAGAAATGGCCATTTCCATGTTCAGCCTGGAAAATTCTAGAACAGCTGACTTGGTGACCCATAGGCTCTGGGATGAATAGGGTCACATTCCCAGAGCAAGGCCTGGGCTTCCAGGATGACTTGGACTGGTCCACAAACTAAACATTTAAAAATTTTAAATAGTTTCTGGTGTTTAGTGTAACACATTTTTGGAGGAAGTACTTGAAGCCAGTACTTGAAATTGCTGTATTTCAAACGTCACTAGATATGACTGAGGGATGATTTAAGTTAGAGCAGGACTTGGCAAACTAAGGCTCTTGGGTGAGTCAGGCCCTCCACTTGTTTTGTGAATAAAGTTTTATTGACATGGGGCCACACACACCTGTTGTGGAATTACCGTGGCAGCTTTTCTGTTACAACAGCAGAGTTGAATAGTCATGACAAACTGCAGAGCTTGACATATTCCCCATCTGGTCCTTTGTAGAAAAAGTCTGCTGACCACTGAGTTAGAGGAAAAGGCTGTTCGTTTAAAAAAAACTTTTAGTAAATATGTCAGTGGCACACATTTTTAAGGGGGCTCACGAGTTTGGCATCGGGGAGACAGAGGGACAGGGATGGGTTAGCCTTACTTTTGGGCTAATGAGAATCAGCCCTGAGCCGATGCTGGGAGTACTGAGGTTGGAGGAGGGAGGAGGAAAGTGGGGAGATAGTCGAGTGGACTTGTGCTGCAGGCAGGGGGATGTAGGCAGGACCCTGCAGAAGGCGCTGGGCACTGCTGCTACATGCTGGACTGGAACTAGTTGAAGCATATCCTTCTCTGGGGCCTCTGGCCTGGGAGGTCGGACAAGGGAAAGGGAGGAAGGTCAGAATTAGCAGGACAGGAGAGCAGGACTCAGAGGTTCTGGTAGGTGAGAGCTCCCTGACATTGGCATTTTCCCTTTCCAAGGCCAGCGGGGACAGGAGCCTGAGGGTGTCAAGTCCAGCCGTCTCCCATGGGGTTCCAGTGTCCACTGTGAAGCAGTTACTCTGTGATCAAGGCTCACAGCCTTTGAGGGGTTGGTCTACACATCCCCTGTCTCCTTTCTTGCTTTCTGGAAACTGCTTCAGGGCTGTGAGTCCATTCCCCTGTTGGTTAAGCCACATATAATTAGGGAAGCAAATCTGTTGGCAGGGGGTAATAAACAACCCCTTACTGCATCCTGAACATCAGGCCAAAATGATTGAGACCAAGCATTGGTTGTTGTGGGCCCAGTCGTTGAAGGGTGGCTGCGATTGGTTTGAGGATAGGGTTTTCTTCTAGGTTTAGCATGGCCACAATTAGCCAGCCTGCTTGCCCATCTAATAGATGTGTAAAACTGAGGTATACCAGCTTGGAGCTAGTCAGTTCTAAAGACCTAGCTCCCGTGTGTTAGAAATCGAAGTGCGTTTAGGAACTTTTCTAGACTGAGAGGCAAGAACTCAAATAAATGCCAGGCAGAGAGCCTAACTATGCTGGCATAAGAGGCAGTAGGGCATGGTGTGGACTGTGGCTAAACAAAGTGGGAGTAAGGCCTCTAGATTGATTTGAAAAACATCATCAGGTATTTTTTGAGCATCTCCTGTGTACCAGAACCCCTGCTTCCCTACCTTTGTAAGGACCTTGTGGGTGGACTCAGGAGCCCCTTTCTTGTGGCTGGGCTGGGTGCTCAGGAGAGGAAAATGTTTTGAGTCAGATGGGGAGAGACAGGGCCATTCTCCTCGCCTTGTGCTGAAAGCCACGTTTGCATGGAGGGAGGCAAAGAAAGACTGTGTGTTGGTTTCACCTTAGGGAGGGGGTATCTCCAGAGGAGTCCTGGGGGGTGGGGGGCTGTTAGTGCCCGACGCCCCTGGTCCTGGCTGCCATGCTTTTCACTCTGTGGTGTTTATGCCTCGCTTGCTGACTCATCTGTCCACGGGACGCTTGTGTGCTGATACAGGGGGCTCCATGCCCGGTCATCTAGACTAGGTGTACAGGGGTGGTTCCAAGTTGGCATGCCAGTGGTCTGCCTGAGAGGCTCCATTGAGGAAGGGGCCCCAAAGATGAGGTTGAGGAGCAGCCCCTCTGGAGGACGAGGACAGAGGTGAGGGTGACCTGGGCAGAGAGAACAGCAGGTACAACACCAGGGCACGAGAGAGTGCACAGGGCCCTGAGAGTCTTAGGAGCAGGGCCTAAGTACCTGAGTACCTTCCAGGGTCTTAAATGAATGAAGAGATGGCGAATCCATGGGAGACAGTAGGGGATGGTGAGGCCTGGGGTTAACTAGCTAGCTTGTACCTCATCCGCTCCAGCTGACTACTTGGCCCTGTATTGTCAGATCTGATTTTTAAAAACTTTTATCTAATTTAGCTTTTTAAAATTGTATTTATTTGTTAATTCTTGGTTGGGATGAGTTTTTCTACTTATCATTGTGGTGGCTTCTCTTGTTGCAGAGCACAGGCTATAAAGCGCGTGGGCCCGATACTTGTGATGCACAGCACACAGTTGTTGCCCCCTAGCATGTGGGATCTTCCAGAACCAGGAATCATACCTGTATTCCCTGCGTTGGCAGGAGGATTCTTAACCACTGGACCACCAGGGAAGTCCAGATCTGATTTTTTTTTTTTTTTTTAATAATGATGACCTGGAGATCTGGAATTACATGAAACTGCCTGATTTTTAAATCTTAGGTCACATACGAAACAATGACAACAATATGCTGAAAGGCCAGACAACTCATATTTGATCTTGAAATCTGTCCTCAGCCCTCAGGACCTGTGGACTAGAGTGTGATAAGGCTTGGGGAGGAGGTACAGAGAATGTGTGTGTGACTTGCAACAGAGGCCAGGATCAGGGCATCGGGGGCCCTGGAGTGCTTTATGGCTACAGGAGAAATGTTTGCTTCCTCTTTTCATCTGAGTCGTCCTGGGTCAGCTGTGGCTGTGCTGCTCGGGTCATGGGGCTTCTCTGGTAAGGTTTTACCCTCTGCCCAAGCTGGTGTCTTGAGCTGGGGCTCCCAGGGTGGAACAGGGATGCAGAAAGAGAGAAGAAGGCAGGGCAGGAGGCCTCCATCTCCTTGGGGCTCTCCCCTCCCTCTGATCAGTGGGGGCTGCAAGGAGGCGCGGTGTGGTCCCAGCCTTGCCAGGGACAGAGATTTACACGCAAACCCCGGAAGGGCCCCTGTGCGAGGCAGATCCACCACCCTCACCACCATCCGCCAGCCCTGTTCATAAATACGGGATAAATGGGTCACCCCAGGTGTTGACTTTGTGGTCATAACTCATCTCTTGGCCCCGTGACAGCAAAATAAAAGGCAGACACAGGCCCCGCAGCCCCTCTTCTTAATTCAAGATGCACTTACTGGAGTGAACCTGAGCTGCTTTCTCTCTCCATGATTTTATAAAACCTGTGATCCTGCTGATAAATCTCCCAGGAGGTGGACGGAGGTGCCCCAGCCTGGCATGGATTGCGGGCAGGTGTATCTGTTTGGGCGCCTACGTGTGGATGGATGGATGGGTGCCTGTGGTTGTTGACCCCAGGGGGTTGATACTGTGAGCAGATGGTGGGGTGGGAAGGAGTGGTAAGGCAGGCAGAGACCCTCTGCTCTGTACAGCCAGAAGTGCCAGGTGGGAATGAACCTGCAGGGTGATTCACCATGGGCTAGGGAGCAGTCACCATCTGCCATAGGTACAGTGGGTGCTCAGGTGACAGCTCGGCTGTCCCATCCTTGTGTCTGACCAACACTTGGCCCCTCCAGCAGCTCAGAACCTTGGCACAGGCTGTGGTCCTGGTGTGTTTCCTGTGGCTCTGGCCACGCCATAGCTAAGGACGGCCACTAGGGACCGGTCAACTTGTCCGCCCACAGATGCCCCTCAGGTGGGCGGGCCCTCCTGCTCCCATTTCTCCAAAGTCAACCCCCGGCGCCCACCTCCACTGAGGTGCTGGATGTATGACACTGTGTGGTCACCCGCCTTCCCTGGTGGCTCATGGTAAAGAATCCACCTGCCAATGCAGGAGATGCGGGTTTGATCCCTGGGTCAGGAAGATCCCCTGGAGAAGGGAATGGCAACCCACTCCAGTATCCTTGCCTGGAGAACATGGACAGAAGATTCTCTGGTGAGCTAACACCTTCCCAGGTTCTCCAGGTGGGCAGAGAGGGCCAGGTCTTAGTCCAGGGGCCGTAAAGGCTGAGTGCATTCGTAGCAGCTGGGGTCGCAGGCTTCTTCTAGGAAGGGACCTGGTCATTCCATCCCGGGGACATATCCCGCATGTCTGCATGTTTGCAAACTATGCTCCATGGTGGTCCTGACCTGCCGTGATGCTTAACCACAGAGTGGACAGCAAGATGTCACCTCATGTGTTCAGGTGACACCGCCCTGTGACACCCTCTCCACACCCATTGCTGGGCCCCTGGTTCGTCATGGCGGTGGTTGCCATTCAAAAGTGGGGATGATTACAAAAGCAGATATAAAGTTCCTGGATGAAAAGCACTGGCCAACAGATGTGTCTGGGCTCAGACCCTCGATGACCCGAGAATGCAATGCTGCCCTGGCCCTGCAGCTGGAGGCAGGGATGCCTGTTGGCCATCTGGAATGTCAGAGAAGGTGCCATCCTGGGGACTTCCCTGGCGGTCCAGTGGTTAAGACTTCATGCTTCCGACGCAGGGGGCTGGATTTGATCCTTGTTTGGGGAACTGGATCCTACATGCTGCACAGCACGGCCAAAAAAAAACAAACAAAACAAAACCAGAGAGAGAGGGTGCCATCCACTTTCCAGAAGCTTTCCCCTATCCAGACAGAGGGAGACTCAGGAATTCCAACCCTTTCACACCCACCCCTTGCCAACCCCACACACCTGAGCTTTGGCAGGGAGCCCTCACCCCCTGGACCCCGGCCCCCAAGATCTAGCCATGAGTGGCTAGTGAGCTTGTGGCCAGGGCCCCCGCGTCCTCTCCTCGAGGTGAGTCACCGGCCGAGGCGGGGACCAGCTCAGAGCACCAGTGACGGCACTGTGGTTTATAGTTTATGATTCATGGATGGAGGGGCCATATTATCCCAGCTAAATGCAGTGCTGGAGCCCAGGAATGCTGCGGTCAGAAGTCTCTCCCTGACTTAACTATGCGAACTGTCGGGGAGCCAAGGTTGAGACCAGTGGCCCAGCTCTGCAGGGGGCACTCCTGGCAATGTGGGGGGGCATGCCGCGGAGGGGGCTTCTCCCCAAGGGTGTGTGGTCCCCCCACTTTGACCCCTCAGGGCCACGTGGGCAGCTGGGAGCTGGGCTGGTCATGGTCTCCTCGAGCCCACATGGTCTTTCTTTTCTTCCCTCGTAGACGGGCACGGGGACAGGGCGCCCAGCCTCCCACTCCTGGGAGCTGAGAGAGGACGTCTGGGGAGGGGGGTGCCACTTCCTTCCTCCTCTCTCTGGCCTGCAGCCCTGTTCCCCCATCTCTCCTCTCTCTCTGCGTCTGTCTGTCCCCCACAGCCGTCCCTTCCCCTGTATCCCTCATCTTCCTTCAGCCTCCTTCCCTTCCCCCACCTCCTCGCCCAGCTCCCTGCCGGGGGACAGGTGACCTTGTTCCCAGTCGCTCTGCACTCCAGAGACTCCCGCGCCGCGGGCAACTCGCACGGGGGACAGCGTGACCGGAAGGCGTTCCAGGGCAGGGCCAGCCAAGCGGCCGTCCCTGGAGGGAGGGGGCGGCCACCATGCAGTCGGTGCTGGTTCCCAGACCCTGGCTGCCCCCTCCCCGCCCCACCCCCTGCCGGGCGGATGATATCACTGGATGGCTCAGCCTGGTGAAGTCCGGAGGGGACGTGTGGCCCGCCAGTTGCGGCCACATTGCCTCCAGGTTGGGCTGTGCTGCTCCCTGCCCGCTGGGTGAGCACAAGGGGGCCAGTCCCAGACTGCCACCCTGACCGGATGGGCCTCCAGCTTGGGGGTCAGTCTGACTCTCCCAGGCCGCCCAAGCCTGCAGGAGGTGGCCACTTCCGCTCTGCTGGGGGCAGGCTGGGCTGGGCGGGATCGTGTCCAGGTTTAGGGCTCCAGCAAGCAGATGACCCTGATCCCCTGCACGGGTTTGTGGGCAGAGACCTATGGACGGCTTGTCCAGGCCCACGGTCTCCCAGACACATCCCCGCCCGGGGCACATGGTTCCCAGGAAGGCGGCAGGAGGGGCCAGGCCCCAGGGACTCGACAAGCTGGGCTACCGTTTGGGAAAGAGAGACACTGCCTTCTCACCAGCCATGACACAGTGGCAGGGGAGACCTGGCTCCCCCTCTGCACTGTCTGATGCAGACTGCACCAAAGAGACAGGAAGACATGGCAAATGTGAGCAGGGATCAGTCCGACCCCCCGGGGGGTGAGAGCGGTGTGGGCCGACAGACCTCACATCCGGGCATTTCAAGCTCGGCTGCCAAGAAACAGGAAAGAGTTACCAGCAGAGCAGCATTCGTGTGGGCTTTCGCCAGCTCGGGTCTCCACAGGAGGGGTCCCCGTGGAGGGGGAGTGGGGGGAGACAGTGGCCAAGCTCCAGTCTGGTTTAGTCCTTCCTTCACAGTGTCACCATTCTAGGTGATGCCACAGTGAACGAGACAAACCGGGTCCCCAGAGCCGTCACGCCCTCCCCAGGGAGATCGACGGTGCACAAGTAATGACATGGTTATCCGAGGGGGCGGCCAGGGGTACAGACGGTGAGCCGGGGTCAGGAGGCAGCTGACATACAAGAGAAGGCAGCTTTGAGGGAGAGGATCCTAAAGGTTTCTCAGAAGAGATATCCTTTGGGCTCAGACCGGAGCGATAAGAAGGAACCGGTCGGGCAGAGTAGGAGGGGGAGTCTCCCAGGCAGAGGGCACCCTGAGTGCAAAGGCCCTGAGGCAGGAGGCAGGAACCAGTGTGACATCTTCCAGGAGGGGTGTGCATGGAGGGGGAGGAGCTAGATCACCCGGCCTTGAGGTGTGCACCACTGATTTTATCCCAAGTGGCCGGACGAGATTGACTAACAGTTAAAGCAGACGCTTGGCTGCCTCGAGCAGGCGTCTCCTCGCAGGCAGAACAGACGTGACGGGTGTGGGTGTTGGACGTTGCTCTGGTTTGTGCGGATGCATCAGTGTGTGGTGGAGTGCTGGTGAGTGTCTGACAACCAGCTTTCCGGGCGCGAAGCCCCGATTGTAGCACGTGCTGATTGCCATGGTGGAAATACTCCTACCCCGCTGATTCCAGGCTACCAGCTGAATGTGGAGTTGGAAAGGGGTGTGCCTGGCACCTGGTAGGACGCGATCCTATCCTACTTGCGCCGTGTAGGTACAGCTGCATACGAGAGCACAGACCACAGCCGGTTCAGTCAAGTAATGAGAAAGGGGTGCATTTTTGAGTACTCACTACCTTTTTTATTATAATTTCTTTCATTACAGAGTTATGTGTTTCCACTTTTAAGAATGGCTGTTTCTAACAGCTAACCTGCAAAATTCCTGGAAACTGAAGTCTGCACTTGTGAGCTGGTACAAGCCAGCCCAGCACACCTGTATCTGTGTGTCTTATACAGGACGCTCCTCACCAGCCAACAAGGCCTCCCCCTGCCTGAGTTTTATTTCCAGGAAGACACATGAACTGGATTAGAAGGGTGGGGGCTGAAGGTCAGGGAGGGCCTGCCAGCCACAGAAACCTCTGCTGTGTCTTGGTCCTGACCCCTGACCTCACTCCTCCCACCAAGCCTTGGACTCCTGGGATGTCCCTTCACTCTGCAAGAGATAGGGTGTCTCAAGGGCAGACTCCTCCCGGATTTGCTTGCTGGCACATAGTTCATGCTCAGCAGAATGTTTGTTGAATGAATGAGTGAGATCGTGCTGCAGTCGGTGTTGCTGGGTGTTGGGAAATTCTCATCAGGTGTTGGGAGGACCTGTCATGTGAGAACTAAATCTCACCAACTCCTCCCTGCGCGGTCGCTGCCGCCTCTTCACTGAACTCTCCTCTCATTCCTCAGACCGACGGTCCCTCCTCCCGTGACGAGCTGATGCATCAGCCGCAACATGGGGTGGAACACGTCATTCCCTCCTCGCCTCCACCTTCTGAAAAAGCCCTCAGTGGCTGTCCACTGCCGTCAGGGCGCCTCCTGTATTTCCTTTTCTTTTTCCCTTTTAAAGCGTTTATTTTTTGATTTTTTTGGCTGCGTCGGGTCTCATTTGCAGCACACGGGATCTTCATGGTGCCCTGCGGCTTCAGTAGTTGAGGCACGCAGGCTCTCTAGCTGTGACACACAGGCTTAGTTACTCCGGGGCATGTGAGATCTTAGTTCTCCAACCAGGGATTGAAACCTCGTCCCCTGCATTGGAAGGCGAATTCTCCACCACTGGACCACCAGGGAAGTAACCAGCTTCCAAATTTCTGAGCCAGGGCGTTAAAGCTGGCCAGACTCTGTCTCCACGTCCAGTATATCGTTCGGTAAGGACAATGGGTGTTTTCTCGGCCTGCTTTTGCTCAAGCGGGCCCCCTCCCTGAAACATCCTCTCTCATCTTTCTTTACCAAAAGCCTCTGGTGGCTCAGCTCAGAGGCCTCCTGCCTCCTCCCTGTTCGTCAGGGTAAATTGCTGTTGCCTCTGCAAGGTGCTGGAACTTTTTTAAATTTTCTTAACGCTGCAGCCTCCATGCGTCCTGTCATAGTTCCTTGTCAACTGAAGTGCTAGCTCCGTAAGGTTTTTCTGTGACTTGGTGTTCACCGTGGGGGCTCACAGTGTGTTTGTGGAGGGAATAAACAAGGGCAGTAGGCACACTTTGGCTTAAATGGGAGTGAGAGGAGCCTGTGATTCCCCCAGTCCAGGGTGAGAGGCTGAGCACCTGTCTGTGGGATCTTGCTAGGAAAATGCTGTGTGACCTTTGGTGAGCTACTTAACCTCTCTGTGTCTTTGTGTGATCTTCTGTGAAACAGACTGTTGGGAGGCTGTTATTACTACAGGTATGAACTGAGGAGAAGGCCTCATCACGTGTTCCTTGTGCCTCATCAGCGTTTGTTGCTTTTATTCATAATGTTTTCTGCACTGCTTCCGGTCTGGGGCTTTAGCATAGCGCAGACTCGGTGACGGGCTGCTTGTCCAGCACTCAGCGCTCGGTAAGCAGGGGTCTCTCAGGGATTTGAACTGAGAGCTCTGGCTAGCCCTCGATTCGGTCGGGTTTTCCGCAGAGCTGTGCTGTGGTTTGGGAGGTGGCGTTCCCGACCTAGCTCTGGGCAAGAAGCCCATTGTCAGCATGACCGACGGCGTGTCTGGAAAGCAAAGGTGGACCTCACCGTGGGCTCCAGAATCGTTTGAGATGGTGGAGTCTGGCTTCCGGTTCTCTTCCCGGGTCCACAGGCATCACCAGCTGCTAGTGGCAAGGGTCCTGGGTGTGTTTTGTGAAACAAGGACCACCCCCCACCCCCGCCCCCAGAAGCCTGGTTCCTCAGAGTGTGGTCCAGGAACCAGTAGCATTTAGGGGGGGCGGTCCCTGGGAGCTACTTAGAAATGCAGACTCTCAGGGCCTGCTCTAGGCATGCTGAGTGAGAATCTGCATTTCTCCAATATCCCCAGGTGGTTTGTGTGTGCATTTCCATTTCAACAGTGCTTTTCGAGGACAGGGGATGGGCAAACTATGGCCCCAAGGCCAAATCTGGCCCCCTACCTGTTTTTGTAAATAAAATTTTATTGGCACTTAGCCACGTTTACTTGTTTACATTTTGGCTGTTTTCACGCTATAAATGGCAGAGTCAGTAGTTGCGAAAGAGACTGATGGACCAATGGCCGGCCCTAAAGTGTTTACCATCTGGCTCTTACAGAAAAAGTTTGCTGATCATCAAACCTAGCTGCCCATTGGAATAACCTGGGAATTTAAACACGCTGATGGCAGGCTGTCACCCTGAGGTCCTGATATGACTGGTGTGGGTGGGGCCTGGGCATTGGGACTTCCCAGAGCTCCTCGGTGACCTGAGTGTGCAGCTATGAGAACAGTGGCTCTGAATTGCCCATGAAACCCAGCAAGTGCAGTTTCGATCAATGATGGGCCTAAGATTAGAAGCGAAGCTCTAGTAGGTGTGAATCGTCCTGGAGTTAGCTGTCGCTGTGTCTGCTGTCCTCGAAGGCTTTCAGGGACTGAGCTGGTTGACGGGGACCGGGAGTTGCGGCCTCCCTCTGGCTCCATCAATCTCCCCGAGTGAGTGGATGCCAGCCCGCTGACCTCCTACATGCCCCAGGCAACTGGTCACTATTGTGCCTGACAGTCCCTCCCAGTGGAAACCAGGTTTCAGGCCGGGACTGACCTGGGGTTTCTCTCTTTTACCCCCTCCACTCGCATCACTCAGTTTGGGGTACAGGGACACCTCCTCAGAGGAGGATGGAGTTCAGGCCCTAGGAAACCGGGAGCCCATCCACGGGGCTCTGTGCCCTGGCTCCAGAGTGACCCTGAAGTCACTTCTCCCAGAGGATGGGATGTGGGAGTCACCCACCCCTGCCCTGGGGGGCTTGATAAGAGTGTCAGGTTGGAGGCCACAGGATCTGGCACTGGGATTGCATACCGGGGTGGGAGGCAGTAGGAATAATGACCAGGTTCTGGTGCGGATCAGGATTTCAGAGACTGGCAGGGTTGGGGAGGTCAGGGGCCGGGGTGGTGTGGTGGAGATGACAGGAGAGGGGCTTGGTTGTGACCGGGGTCAACTCAGCCTCTGGGTTTGAATCCTGCCGTTGCTATTGCCCAGCTTTGTCAGTCACCCTCACTGTGCCTCAGTGTCGTCTTCTGTAAAATGGGAGTGAGGCGGGGGTTGGTAAAGGAGATCAGGAAGTACATACAACATGTGCCGGGCACGGGGCGCTAGGAGCTATTTTTATTATTGCTGCTGTGATGTGGATGGTTATGCAGGGGAATGGGTGGTTATGGGCTGGCCCAGGCCCAGGTGGAGGCTCGAGGAATCTTGCAAGAGAAACAAGGTAGCCTTGATGAAAAGGGGCAAGGATGCCCATAGAAGCCCCACCTGAGCCCACGATGCCAACCAGGGTATAGGGTCAGGTGAAACCCTCAGAGGGGCTTTGGGGATGATAGGATCAGGCCTACTCCCCCTCTCTGAGAGCCCCCTTTTCCCTCCCTCTGAGACAGTGAGGCTTTGCCTGTCTGAACCTCAGTTGCCTCTTCTGCAGAATGGGAGCAGTGGTCCCTGTCCTTTCCGGACAGAGGTAGGCTAGGTCAGTAAACAAGACAGTATTTGCAAGGCATTCGGCATGGTCCAGGGAAGGAGCGGCCACGGTGGATGAACCCCAGGTTACCATTACTGTTGGTTTTTCATCATCTTTATCCTCAGGACTTCAGAGGGGCCGGGAATTGATCAATAGACCTTGCACAGCACAGCATCGGGCGGGTAGTGAGCGCGCGGAAAGTGCTGGCCTCTTCCTCAGTGAGGCTTTTGGAGGATGTGGGGGAGGGCTGAGTCAGAAGGGCCCTGGGCAGGAGGGCGCAGGAGCAGACTTCCTGGGAGCAGTCCCGGTCAGTCGTGCCGTGTTAGTGCAGGGCTGGGGTCTGTGGCACGCTGCCGCCTGGGTCAGCGATTCGGGAGCTGCCTCTGCTGGCAGTGCTGGGGGCAGACAGTGGCCTGCTTTGTGGCCCAAGGGTGAGATTCCAGCGGGGGCTGAAGACACCACTGCCAGCCTAGACCCAGGGAACAATGGCAGGTGCTCCTGGAGTTGACCGCTGGGAGGGACAGCAGATAAAGCTTCGGAGTGAAGCTACAGCCCAGTTGGGCATGAAGTCCAGCGATGATGTTTCAGGAGACATCAAGCTCCCTGAGGTTGGAAAGCCCCGGCCCTGCCCTTCCCGGCCCTGGGTGTCAGGTTCCTGAGTGTGCAGAAGCCAGGCAGGTCTCACAGGTGGAGACAGCAGCCATGCCAAGCAGCCCATGGGGCAAGGGTCCCTCCCCAGTCAGCCATGCTATCTCCCCTCGCTCTGGGTCCTGGTCCCTGCCGCCCCACCCCAACTCCCCAGCAGCTGGAAGTTTAGTGTTTCAGGGTTTGGGGTGGTGGTGAGGGACAGGCTAGTTCAAGGACACTGGGCCACCCATTGGGAATTGACAGCGACATTGCAGGGGGCGGAGGGAGGCTCTTCTGCCCCCTTGCCCCTCCTCTTGAAGATCAGAGGGAGGTTCTTGGGGAAGGGGGGCAGACCCGAGCCAGGAGCTTCCTGGGTTCACACTGCTGCAGTCTTGGAAAGCTCACAGCTCCTCATGAATACCCAGACCCCTGCTCTGTACAGATCACCTGTAGCTGGCCCCTGTGCTCAGCCGCATCATGAATCATAAATTAAAGCTACAGAGGAGGGCGGGGGGATTGGGGGTGGTGAGGTCTCAGGCCAAGGCAGCTCGTGCTGGGGATGGGTGTGTGTTCCTGGTGTGGAGGAAAGATGGGGAGAAAGGGAGCCCCCTGCCCTATGCCCTCACCTTCTCCATCTGCTTGGGTTTCTTTCTCTTTGGTTTAAATGTTGGTGTGACCACACCCCTCAGCACACATGGAAAGGCTTTGCCTTTCGTTTTTGTTTTTTTTTTTTAATTTCATTGACTCAGGGGGATGGAAAGATGGTCTGCTTTAGCAGCTGCCCGCATGGAGCACTTTGGGGGTGGCCAAGAGAATCAGTGTGTGGCTTAAAAGAAATCAGGCAGGACAGAAAGGAAGTTGGGTGGCAGTGTGGGGAGGAGCTCACCTGCCCTCCCTGTCTTGGTGAGGGCAGGGTCAGCAGCCTGGCTGACTGGGGCAGGTTGGCCAGCACCGGCTTCACTCACTTGGGAAGGAGATGAAAGGAACAGGCCTGCAGGAAGGGGGCTGGTTTTGCTGTGAGCCCCTTTGATCTCTTCTGTCCAGTGGGCCTGCTCTCTTCCCCTTCAAGGGCTGACTGACTGGAGAGGAAGACCAGGCCCACGGCAGTAAAAGCAGGCCCTCATCATAGGAGCAGCCATCCTCAAATGGGCCTGGGGACAGCCCTTCCATCTACCCATTTTACAGACGTGGAGACTGAGGCCTGGAGAGCTGGCCTGAGCTTTTGTCCGGGGCAGGCAGGCAGGCAGGCAGGGGCCTCAGGCTCTGACCCAGGTTTCCTCGTGTTCACCCTGCTCTTGCCTAAATCTGACCAGGGCCCCACCCTTCTGCCATGGGGTTCCCACCGCGCTTAAATACTGGTGCCAGATGGCAACTCTGTAAGCATGCTCTCGTTTGAGCCTCCCCATGCCTGGCTGAGGGGTAGGCATGCTTTCAAAGGGAAGAATTGGAGCACAGAGAGCTTAAGATGCTCATCCAAGGTCACGCAGTCACCACGTGCCAGAGGCCAGGTGTCTGACCCAAGCATTTTCTATGCCTCGCCCTTTGACTCCTGCCACCCAGTGCCCCAGACCATGGGGCTTTCTGCCCAGCTCACACTGCAGGTGTTGGAGAGGGGGGCTCGCCCGGACTCACCCTCCCCTCCAGCTCTCAGTCCAGGAGCAGAGCCTCACCTGCCTCACTCTTTCCCTCTCTCCCCTACTGCCCCCCGCCCTCCCCCGGGGCCCGGCAGCAGCAGCAGCAGCAGCAGCAGCAGATGCCCCGCAGCAGCCAGGAGGAGAAAGATGAGAAGGAGAAGGAGAAGGAGGCGGAGAAGGAGGAGGAGAAGCCCGATGTGGAGAATGACAAGGAGGAGCTGATCAAGTAAGGCCAGCCCGGCCGCCCTGCGAGGGGCCTGGCCACGACCCCCAGGTGGCGGGCGGGCGGGCGGGCGGGCGGGCAGGCAGGCAGGCAGGGGGGCCGTGGTCGGTACTCAGCTTGCAGGCCGCCCGCCCTCCGTAAAGGTGTGTGAGCATTAGCAGTCTATCTACAGCAGATCGCCTGCTGAGAAAGGAAGCGCTTTCTGCTTTGCCAGTCCCCTGGCAGCACGGCCACCCCCCCCCCCAACGCCCCGCTTCCGGAAGCCTGCTCCCCTCTCTTCCCTCCACCCGCCCGCCCTTTCTCTTGAAGCCTCTGGAGACCTTAGAGACTGATGGCTCATTTGAGCTCTACTCCTGAGCTAATAAATCCAGGCAATGACTTTGGAACTCTGCCTGGCGCCCCCACCTCCCCATCTCCTCCCCTTTCCTCAGCTGAGTCTCCTGAGATGCTGAGAGCGGGAGGGGGGTGGATCTGAGAGGACGAGGTACACGCAGGCGGCAGCCCTCACCTTTAGAATTATCGCTGTCAGTGTGAGTTCTTGCAGATCAAGGCACAGCCTCGCCTCGGGGCCCCTGACGCCTCCCGTGCCTGCCAGGGGCGGAGCACCGCCAGCTGGAGATTCACTCCGAGCAAGGGGTGAGGGGGGGCGGGCACAGCTTAGCGCCAGGTACCTGGAGCGGGCTCAGGAATGTGGCTTCTGAGAACATCTGGCTTCGTTACCCCCTGTCTCCCAGACGCTCCTGCGAGGGCCTCAGGAAGATGAATGGAAGGCGGTGGTGATAAATCTGAGCCGCCCTGCAGTAAACTCCCCTGAGTCGGCTTCTGAGAAAAGTCCCAGCCCCAGCTATTGAGGTCACATGCTCCCCACACACCTGACTCAGCCCGTATCAGGCCGGCGGAATACTCTTCTCTAGTGTTTTCTGCAAGACCCAGTGGCCCATGATAACACAGAAGGCAAAGTTAGCATTGTTTGTAGGGGGACATCTCTTTGGGGAGTAAAGTGGCCTGAAGGGTGTACCAGCCTGCACCCCTATGCATTTAATCCAGTAATCTTGCAAACGGACAGCAGAGAGCATCTCTAGTTGATGTATAAAACGGGCTTGCAGGGCTTCCCTGGTGGCTCAGTGGTAAAGAATCCGCCTGCCAGTGCAGGAGACACAGATTTGATCCCTGGTCTGGGAAGATCCCACATGTCTTGGAGTAACTAAGCCCGTGCGCTTCAGCTACTGAACCTATGAGCCTAGAGCCCAGGAGCCACAACTCTTGAAAGCCCATGTGCCCCAGAGCCCATGCTCTGCAACTATAGAAGCCACTGCGATGAGAAGCCTGAGCACCACAACTAGAGAGTAGCCCCCACTCTCCACAACTAGAAAAAAGCCCTTGGAGAAATGAAGACCTACCCTGGTCAAATAAGTAA
The DNA here is from genome assembly GCF_910594005.1 of Cervus elaphus. Taxonomy (NCBI): domain Eukaryota; kingdom Metazoa; phylum Chordata; class Mammalia; order Artiodactyla; family Cervidae; genus Cervus; species Cervus elaphus. Next base: position 21,148,238 of record NC_057819.1, on the reverse strand, counting down.
CATTTTTTTAAAAAATGGGTTTGCAGATAGCCACCATACCCACTTTGGATGAATAAAATAAGCCAATCAGTTACCTAGCAGCCCACATCCCTGTTAGGAGAATAAAGTAGATGACAGCTACCAGCTCTCACCTCCCTTGTGATAAATAAGATGGCATTGCAGACCTCTACCAGCCTCAGTCCCTCAATCTGGTGGATAAAGGAGCCTTGCAGATTGCTACCATGTCACCCTGAGCTTTCCCCCTTTTTTCCACTCCCTGACTAGTAGAAAATCGCTGGCAGCCAGCGCTCATCTTGCTAAAGAAAAGCGGGTCTCTTGAAACTGCCATTTAGGTTCCTGGCCCAGCTGAAACCATCCCTGTCTCCCCTCTCTGGCCTTTAGGGAGAAGACGGACGACACCTCTGGGGAAGACAATGATGAGAAGGAGGCAGTGACCTCCAAAGGCCGAAAAACCGCCAACAGCCAGGGGAGACGCAAAGGCCGCATCACCCGCTCGATGGCCAACGAGGCCAACAGCGAGGAGGCTGTCACGCCGCAGCAGAGCGCTGAGCTGGGTGAGTCTTGGGCTGGGGAAGGGGCGCTGAGGCCCAGTGGGCTCAGAATCCCAACATTCACTGCAGATTTGCTGTTTGACCTGTGGTGAGTTCCTTGACCTCTCTGTGCCCTGGTGGCTTCATCAGCACCCGGGTTGTGAGTAATGCCTGTAACAGTGGGCTTGAGCGTTTCAGCGACTTTGTATGTAGGAAGAGCCTAGAACAGCGCCTGGGGCAGGTTTGCTGGCTGTCAGCTGTGATCCTCTCAGAACTGGAGAATTCACCTGCAAATCCAGAGCACCAATTTGGTTTTGTTTTTCAATCAGAAGATCTGCCCTCGGGTCTTCCCAAGGCTTTCACTGCCAGGGGCCCGGGTTCAGTTCCTGGTCAGGGAACTAGGATCCCACAAGCCACACAGCATGGCCAAAAAACCCACCCCTTTTCAAGAGTGCCGGAGTGCTGCTGTCCCTGCCAGCCCTGGGAGGCATCTGGGTTTGTACCGTCACTTCTGTGGGCCTCAGTTTCTCCTGCTCAACGGGTGCCCACCCACAGGTGCTCTGAACCTGAGGTGGGGGAAAAAGAATTGCTTAGCAGTTCCCAAGTTTGGCCACAGGGGGGCAGCCGGCGCGTGCTTGTCTGAACCATTTTGGCTGTTTGGAGCCTGCCCTCTCCTGTCTGCAGGGACCCAAAACCGAGGCCTGAGTGCTCAGACTGAGGCCCCAACCGCCTGGATGTCTTCCCAGGGTGGGAGTTGATGGAAGGGATGGTTTCTGTCTCACAGATGCCCTCCTTGTCCACACCCGAGGTTTGTGCCAGGCTCCTCGCCCTTTTCCTGCGAGAGATCATTTGTACCCGTTTCATAGATGGGCTGTTTGAGTCTGAGAGAAGGGACATTGCCTGCGTAAAGTCATGGAGTCAGTTGGGATTCAAACCCAGCCCACTGGCCACAAATCCCATTTGACTCCTGTAAGCTCTTGCCGGCTGCCCTTTGGTGCTGGAGTGCGGGGAGGCTCAGGGCAGGAGGGTTCTTTTCAGAAGGGTGTTGGTGTACCTGACTTCTAGGGTCATTCTTCTGGACCTCAAGCTGATGTTGGGGCTGGGTGGTGGAAAACACAAGCCTGGTCCCTCTGACGGGCTCCCCATCCTGGGCTCCGGCTTCCAGAGCCTCCCTCTGGGGGTCCTGTAGGCAGGGGGAGGGGAAGTTGGTCGTGGCAGCAGGGAGCCGGGGAAGCTGCCCGAACTTTCCCCGGAGGGTCGGCGGACTTTACCAAGCGCATACTCTGTGCCTGGCGCTGTTCCAGGCACTAGGTCCATGAAGCTGACGTCCCTCATGCTCACCCCTCTCATGATGTCTTAAGCAACTTTCAGGGAAGGACCAGGGCTCACGTGTGGGGGATCTCGGAGGAGAGGCTCAGAAACAGCCATAGCAGACCCTTGGCCAGCTCCCTGAAGGCAGCTGCCTTACTTCTCGGCAACACGAACCACCTCCTCCGTGTGTTATATAGTTCGGAGCAGAGTCTAATAATCACCCTGTAGAACAAAGTCCCCCAGCAGGGGACAGGGGGCCATGTCTGGGGACATTTTGGATTGTCCCAGCTGGAGTGGGGGCTCCTAGCCCCTGCTGGGTAGAAGCCAGAGCTGCTGCTCAAGCCCCTGAAACACCTGGGGTGGCCCTCACCACAGAGACTCATCCGGCCCCGGTGAGTCCACGCTCAGATGAGGTCCTTGCCCATCTGAAGCTCGTGTCCCTCCTCGTCTCCCCACCCTCACGCGGTCACCAAGCTCTGCCAGGTGTATGCAGAGGCCCTGGACTGCCTCAGTTTCCCCATCTGTGAAATGGGGTGATTGCACACACACACCCCCATCCCAGCAGGTGCCCCAAGCTGCCAGAGGCAGAGAAACTGCCCCTCTGCGGACTGCTGCCAACACACCCGTTGTCTTCCTTTTCAGCTTCCATGGAGATGAATGAGAGTTCTCGCTGGACGGAAGAAGAGATGGAGACAGCCAAGAAAGGTGAGTGGTTTCTGGCCGCTCTCATCACCCTCGATGTGTGTGCAGGCCCTGTAGCTCGTGTGGTTGGGAGGAGGTTGACACATGCCCTTACTGGGGCTGTGGTGTGGCCTGCAGGGGCCAGGCTTTGCTTCCGGGTGTTCTCAGACTGGCCTCGTCTCCTCAGAGCCTCAGTTTTGTCCTCCAGAAAATGGGTCCGTGTGACCATGTTGTGGGGGACCGCGTCCGTGGCCTCTGGGGCCAGCACATCATGGCCTTGTAGACAGAGGGGTGACAGCGCTCCTGGGCGCCTTGAGGGGAGGGGCAGAGCCTGCTGGTGTCCACCGCTGCTCGGTCATGGTGTCAGCCCGTCAGGTGTGCCGTCTCCCTGGGCTGCGATGCCGACCCCACATTCTCCGTGGAAGCCATCCGCGTGTCCCCATTGTTCATTAGAGCCTGAATGGCTGGGCCTTTGCCTCCCCCGCTTAGTGGACTGTCTCTGCGCCTCAGTTTCCCCATCTGTAAGATGGGAGGGGTGTCCAGATGGGCCCAGAGAAGCCAGAGGTAACAGGCACTGTCGGGGCTGTGTCGGTGTCAGTTCCCCGGCCCCCACCTCTGGGAGATGTTTGGGGGCCGTCAGACTAATGCTGCGCCAACGGGAAGGCTGAGGCTGGCAGGGTCGGAGGGGGGTACATCTGAGCCATATTCGTAGGCTCACTCTCGTTCATCTTGACCCCAGCCCTGAGCGGTGGTCTTGTTTCTGGCTGTTTTGTGGATGTGGAAGGAAGGAGCAGAGGCCAGGGATGGCCGGGATCCTGGGCTGGTGATCTGGGCCCCCCGCTCCCTCCCGCCCCCCAGCTCTTGTCCCCGAGGTCCTTCTGAGGCCCCACTGCTCACGTGCAGCATCTTTGTGCCTGGAGCGCCAGGTCGTGACTCAGGGAGGGAACAAACGGTCTTTCTCATGAGGGACCCAGGTGCACAGGGGCGGTCATGTGCAAGGACAGCTGGGCCTGGAGGCTGACATCTTAGACTGCGGGCTGAGGGCCCTGCCTCCACCCTCCGCCCCAGGTAGGGGTGCCGAGGGGCCCGAGTGTCTGGTCCTGGTGTTTCAGAAGCTGATCAGATAGAGACTCAGATGTAGAGAACAAGCATATGGACACCAAGGCGGGGGGAAGAGGGTGGTGGAATGAATTGGGAGATTGGGATTGATATATATACACCATTGGTACTATGTATAAAATAGATGACTAATGAGAACCTATTGTATAGCTCAGGCTCTACTCTGTGCTCTGTGAAGACTTAGATGGGAAGGAAATCCAAAAAAGAGGGGATGTGTGTATAGGCACAGCTGCTACACAGCAGAGTGTAACCCAGATTGCTTCTCCAGTGGTTCAGTGGGAAAGAATTTGCCTGCATTTAAGGAGACCGGGTTCAGTCCCTGGGTCGGGATGATCCCCTGGAGGGCATGGCAACGCATTCCAGTATTCTTGCCTGGGAAATCCCGTGACCAAGGAGCCTGGTGGGCTACAGTGCATAGGGTCCCAAAGAGTCGAACAAGACTGGAACGATTCAACACGGGTGCCCAGAAACATTGTCAAGCAACCGTGTGGCGGTGTGGTTTGTCGCTCAGTCACGTCCGACTCTTTGCGACCCCATGGACTGTAGCCTGCCAGGCTCCTCGGTCCATGGGATTTGCCAGGCAAGGATACTAGAGTGGGTTGCCACGCCCTCCCTCCAGGGGCGCTTCCCGACCCAGGGATACAACCTGGGTCTCCTGCATTGCAGGTGGATTCTTGACCAACTGAGCCACCAAGGAAACTCCTATAAGGAACTTTTAGTCCAGTAAAAATTAAAAGAAAGAAGAGAGAAACTGACCAGGAACAGCCCCAGACCTGGTCAGGCCCTCCACCTGGGTCCCAACCCCTCCCCTCGGGGGCTCCTGTCCAAGGTACCCTGCCCCTTGGAGGCTCCAGACCTCCCTCCTCCAAGCTCCCAGCCGTCAGGTGAGATGGAGCAGGAGGAAGGGCCCAGCTGGCCCTCAGCATCGTGGATAATAGGAGGAGCAGTCACGCTTCCTGTCGTGGGGGAGGTCCTGCCTTCAGCATCTCAGTGGGGCACTCATGGGGGCCTGTGGGCATGGTCTCTAGCTGCCAGGGCACGGTGGGTGCTGTCAGCCCCCCAGGGGGCCATGCCATCCTTTCTTTCTGTGTTTATTTTGTCGTTCCTGGTATGGATTTCGCCGTGGGGTGAAACAGAGACTTTATTTGAAAAATGAGTGATTTTTCTCCCCCACCTTTAATTTTGGTGAAATACACATAACATCAGATCTACCGTTTTCACCATCTTAACGTGTATGATTCAGTGGCATGAAGTATATTCCCAGTATGGTGCAACCATTACTCTATAACTTTTTATCACCCCACACGGAAACCCGGTACCCATTAGCAGCCACTCCCCATCCCTCCAAACCCTGACAACCTTCAGCGTGCACCAGTCTGCTTTCTATCACTGTGGATTTGCCTGTTTGGGCCTTTTGCATGAATTGAGTCATACAGTGAATGCCCTTTTGTATCTGGGTTCTTCCTCTCAGCATCATGCTGTCCATCCCTGTCCTAGCCTGTGTCAGCACTTCATCCCTTTTTATGACTGAGTCGTAGTCCTCTGTATGGACATGCCACATTCTGTTTATCCATCTGTCCGTTAGTTGATGGATGCTTGGGTTGTTTCCACCTATGAGCTCTTGTGCCTAGTGTTGCTGTGAACATTTGTGTAGAATTGCATGGTTTTTTAAAACCACACATCAGACCCTGAGATCTCAGCCACTGGCAGTGATATCGCCCCAGGGGACCCCCCCCCCCCCATCACCAGGGCTGTGAGGGGCTCCACGTGCACATCCCAGGGCCGCCAGCCTGAGCTGCGTCTTCTGTCGTCATGGCAACCCCATCCCTGGCTCCCTCCCTGTTGCCCGGGAACGGGGAGTTGGCTGCGTGGCCCTCTCTCTCCCTTGGGAAGGGCAGACCCAGGGGCTGGGAGGACGACTGGGGATGACTCATCGGCTGAGCCAGGAGTGCGCCCCACCGTCTCAAGGTTGGGTCCTCAGGGACGGCAGTGATCTCATCCTGAGTCCCAGCCCACAGAGACGGTGGTGTGCGAGTCCCCCCGGGGGACAGTGCATGCCGAGGCCCTGCTCAGTGACATTTCTGATAATGTGACGAGCACCAGTGCGCTCGTCCGCCGTGAATTACAGCAATCTGCACAATTACCGCTCAGGGTGGCTGCTAAAGGCAGCGTGTTCCAGGAGGCAGGAGGGGGTCGGGGCAGGGAGGCAGGTGCTGGCAGCCCCCAGGACTCCTCTCCACAGTGAGCAGGGATGTGGGGTGGGGGGGCAGTTCCAAGGCCCCCAGCCCTCAGAAACCCAGGAAAGTACCGCAAACCGAGCTGTGCCCGAGGCAGATGGCACCCACCCATCACTCACATCAACCCAGTGCTTTACCCTGTGCTGGGCAAGGGTACCAGAAATGAGCCAGCTCTGGTCCCTCCCTCAGGGAGCCCAGGGAGTGAGCATCCAGGTGTCCCCGAGGTCTTGGGACTACTGGGCCTGCCCCGAGCATCCTGGGGGACTTCCAATAGCCAGGCCTTGTAGGATAATCTGCAGATGGTCCATCATCCCCAGAGAGACACTGGACTTCAGCCTCGGGATCTCTTAGCTCTGTGATATCAGGCAAACCAGTCCACCTCTCCCTGCCTTGGTTTCCTCATCTGTACAATGGAAACTCGAGGTTCACCCACTGTATTAGTTTCCTGGGGCTGCCATAACAAAGCACAAACTTAGGTGGCTTAAAAACAACAGAGACATGTTCTCTCGCAGTTCTGGAGGCCGTGAGTCCGAAGTCAAGGTGTCGGCAGGGCTGGGCTCCCTCCTTAGGGCCCTGGGGGATGATCCTGCCTCTCCTCTTCCAGCCTCTGCTGTTGCTGGCAGTCGTCGGCGTTCCTCAGCTTGTAGACATTCCAATCCCTGCCTCCATCTTCCATGGCTGCCTTCCCTCTGCGTGTCTGTGTCCAGATTTTCCTCTTCTTATAAGGACCCACCCTAATCCAGCATGACCTCATCTCAACTTGATCGCATCTATAAAGACTTTTTCCAAATAAGGTCACATTCGCAGGTTACAGGTGGGTGGACGTGAAATTGACGAGAGGCGGGGGGACACTAATTCAGTACGATGACTTTTTAAAAAAAATTTATTTATTTATTTTATTTTTGGCTGTACTGGGTCTTCACTTGCTGCGTGGGCTTTTCTCTAGTTGCGGCAAGCAGGGGCCACTTTCTAGCTGTGGTGCCCAGGCTTCTTATTGCGGCAGCTTCTCTTGTTGTGGAACACAGGGTCTAAGTGTGCAGGCTTCAGTAGTTTCGGCACGAGGGCTCAGCGGTTGCAGTTCTTGGGCTTAGCTGCTCCGCAACCACGTGAGATTTTCTGCTATCAGGGATCAAACCCATGTCTCCTGCGTTGGCAGATTCTTTACCACTGAGCCACCAGGGAAGCCCCTTTGTGGGGATTTGGTAAAAGAAAACAGAAGCGCTTAGGAGGGTGGTGACTTAGACACACTGGGTTCCCCGTCAACCATTTGGAATGATAGCCAGCCCCTCAGCCTTGTGATCCTGGCCTGGCCCATCCCTGTCTTGGCCTCGTTTTCCCTTGTCCTCCAAAATGAGACAGGGATGCCATCACTGAAAGGCATTAGAAGGGTGACGTGAGCCTTATTTGTGCAGTGCTTGGTATACAGGAGATTCTCAGAAATGGCAGGCCTGCAGTTCAGCACACAGACTCTGTGTTTGAGTCTTAGCTCTGTCCCTTGTGGGTGACGCGGAACAGTAGCTGCACCTCTGGGGGCCTCAGCCCCTTCCCTGCACAGCTGGGAAGGGGATTGGTGGTGTAAGATGACATTTGGAGGTGGTTTCATGGCACTGGGAAAGGGCCCTGGGGCTGACACCCAAAGCACAGAATAATAAGTAATACTGTTAAGTATTTGTCAGTACTTCTGTGTAGCAGGTACTGCTAAAGGCAATCTGTGTGTTAAGTCACTTCATCCCCACCAGCCTTATGAGGCAGATGCTATTTCTTGTTTCTTTATCCAAAATGATGAAACTGAGACCCAGAGAAGTTAAGTGACCTGCCCAAGGTCACACAGCTGTTAATTGGTAGAGCTTGAATTCAAACCCAGGCACCCTAGTTACAGAATGGGGCTGGTGTGAGGTTTGAATAAGTGAGACCATGGGTCGGGCTACTATTAATCTGATGATGAAGTGGGGGGAGCGCCTCCCAGTAAAGGAATAGCATGTGCAAAGGCCCTGGGGCAAGGGCAGTGAAGTCAAGTAACAGGCTGTTAAAACCCAGCAAGCAGGACTTTCCTGATGGTCCAGTGGTTAAGACTCCGCCTTCCAGTGCAAGGAGTGCAGGTTCAATCCCTGGTCAGGGAACTAAGCTCCCACCTGCTGCAGGGTTTGGCCAAAAGTTAAATAAAACAACAACAACCAAAAAAACGCAGAGAGCAAGGGAAAGAGAGGCAAGGGGTGGAGAGGCCGTTGGGAGGGCTACCCCCTTCCCACCCCTGCTGGCCCGACCAGCTGTGGGCAAGAGTTCGGTGGTCGCTCTAGAGCAGGGGAAGGCCATAATGTGGGGAGGCGTGGCCCAGGGACAAGAGAGCTGCAGGATTCCAGGTAGCTGGTGAGCACCTGCCCTTCCTTTGTACATGGAGTAGGGCTGCCTGCCCTGGGGCTTACACCAAGTGGGGACCGAGCAAGTGCAGGGCAGCCCCGGAGAGCTGGCCGCCTGCCCCAGGGCGCAGCGCCATGCTGGGCAGGCACTGGGCTGGGATGTGAAGCTCTGTTTCCCCTGGGAAAGGTCAGCCTGGCCTGGCTTGCAGTCTTGACCCAACTAAGCGGGAGGCCCTGGGCTCGGCTGGCACCCCCTCCTGGTCCCCAGCCCCCTTCTCTGGTGGAGAGGGCGCCAGCTGTGGAGGGGGGTGGGGAAGCCCCTGGGCACACCATTCCCAAGACCAGAAATAGGCACTGGCCCAGCTCCACACTGCCAGCCCCTCCCTGGCCTCAAGTGGCCCGCCTGGTGAGGAGGGTGAGGGCAGGGTGCATGGACCCAGGGGAGGGCCCTGCAGAGACCAGGCCCTGGTGGCCCCAAGCAAAGCCCTTCAGCCCGGGTGGAGCCCGGGTGGGTCCCAGAGCTCTTCCCCCAGTAACTCCAGGCCCGCTCTACCCGCAGGACTCGCCTCCTTTCATGGGGGGTGAGGGAGAAACCACTAATTGCTTTGCACCTCCAAAGTGCTTGCTGTGCACACTGGCTGGTTTAATTAGTTTTTACGGATGAAGGGTCGAGGGCTTGGGGAGGGGAGGTGTGAGTCCCCAGCCTGGAAGCTCGGGCCTCCGCTTCCACATGTCTGTCATCAAAGCCTCCCGACCACGGGAGAGCAACGGCGGGTGTGCTTGGCCTGGACAGCCATGCACATGCCCACTGGGGCTTACGATGGGCAGCGTGACACCATGGTCAGTGCACAGGGCTGGCAGCTGATGGAGGCACCCGGGTTCAGGATGCTGGGTCACTTCTGAGCACGTGGATCAATGAGGGTCCAGCAGGAGACAGGACCAGCATGCCAAGTGGGGACTGAGGACAGTTGATGGACAGGGTCGAGGGGGGTGACCTCAAAGATCATTAGAAGAGCCTGCAGCATCCCGGGGCTGGCATCGGTGGGGAGCTGTCACCACCTCCAGCTGGAGCTGAACTTCATCTTGGGTGCACTATCCCCCAAACCTGGATTCTTCTGGTGTTCAGAAGGAGGAGAGAGTTGGGGTTTCTGCCTGAACTTGGGCAACCCAGCCAGATACCAGGGTAAGCTCCAGACCCTTCTCATGTTGCTTGTCAGCACCCTTGAAAGTAAAGTCAAGCATCTCCCAGCCCAGTCGAACTTCTAGGAGCAAAATCCAGACGTGGGCATTCAAGTTGATGCTTCCTCAGAGAAAGAGACCCGAGGCAGGTTACACAGTAATGACAATGCCTGTTAGCATGTGGTCGGTGCTCGCTGGTCCTGAATTTTGCATGAATGATCTTACTTAATCCTCCAAGGGACCCTCAAGGCAGCTTCTCCATATTTGAGGACACACGTGTGTGCATACACTCACACATGCACACAGACACACCTTCTGCTTTGCAGATGGGAAAACTGAGGCCCAAGGGGCTGAATGACGAGCTGGGGCTTGTACAACAAATAACCTGGAGTTGCTTGGCCCCAGAACTTACCACTTGGCTGTGCTCTATTGGAAAACCTGACATTGAACGCATAATTTCCCAAAATGGTAGGATGCCAGGTTACACACAGGTGTTATTTTTTTCATCTTAATGTCTTTAATCATGTGTTGGGAGATCACATTGTCCCTAAGATTTGCAGATATAATAGCTGAAGCTGAGGCTGAGGCTAATGTAGGCACCGAGTCTTTATTTTGAAAAGAGTAGAAAGGTAAGTCGAAGTTCAGGTGTGAGGTTGTCTGGCCGAATCCCCTCAGGGACTGGCAGGAGGTGTGTTGGAGGCTCAGATACACAGTAGGTTCCCGGCAAGGTCGCCAACCCTGCGCTGAGTCCAAGTCAAATCTGCCCAGGGCTTGGAGTTTCTGAAATAAGGAAGTGGCATGACTCAGGACTAAATCGGCTGGTTTTTCTTTCTTTTTTTTCCCCCTGCTCCTTTGATAGTGTTTTAGGCAGAAAATCTTGTTTTGCAAACCAGGGTTTCTCTTGGAAAGCGGCGGTAGGTGGGAGGGCTATGGACATGTCCGTCTTGCAAGTGGCCTGTGCTGCTTCACGGAGGGAATAGAAAACCTCAGGCTGGATGGGCTGCCTGGGATGGTGGGAAGCGAGTGTTTCCTGGGGGGTATGCTAGTTTCCAGGGGGGGCGCAGCTGTGAAATTCCCAGGACGCAGATGGATGGCAGTGTGGTACTGCCCGCAGGTGCTGGAAAGATCCCTCCACCCCCAGGTTATCAGAACTTGCCCATGGTGGGGTTGGGGGGTGTAGTTGGTGCAGGTTTGCAGACCCCAGAGATGAGAGCTGCCTGCAGTGGGGACCCTGAGAGGGTAGCACCTTGGGGAGGGATATGACAGGGACAAGGTCTCTCTGGGGGTCAGTGTACTTGAGTTGATGGGGGCTTAGACACTGCTCCTATGATAACAGTTCATCTCAGGCCCCCAGACAGTGTATGAGAAGCTCCCTCCTGAGGGTAGCCGGAGCGGCCAGGCCAAGCCCCCACACAGGGAAGCCCCCCTCACCATCACCTCTCCGGCTTCCCCCTGCTCCTTCACCTCCTTCTGTGCTCAGTGACTCAGACCTCCTGGCTTGACTTCCTGTCTTGGTCAATTTCACTTCCTAGTTCCTGCCTCCCTGTCGCTTCAGAACGAAACTCCTTCCTTAGAAATTAGAAGTGAGGTCGGGGAATCCAAACCACAGGGGATGTTGGCAGAATCTGCCGTCTGGGGCACCAGCGCAGAGTGCGTGAGGGCGGGCCCCTGGTGTGAGAGGGGGGCACTCCCTCCCTTCTCTTCTGGGGAGGGTTCAGGACCCCCCATGGGGATAAAGGTGCAGCCCGCTCCTCTCTTTGAAGCTGTGGGCCCCAGCGAGGTAGCAGAGGTGCCTGGGGGATGCCCAGTGAGCCCCCAAACCCACACGCCTAGGGTATCTGGAGCTTTCTTCATTTGCCAGATGCCTCCTGCACACCTAGCAGTTGTGGGTGCAGAGACACTGCCCTCAATGAGCAGTGGAGCCAAGGAGCTAATTTCAGGGAGCAGCGATAAGTGCTCTGGAGATACCAAAACCCCATGACGGCAGGGTGGCCGGGAGGACAGCTTTGGAAAGAGTGGTCACAGCAGACTTCTCTGAGGAGCTGTCGCTTGAAGCTGAGAAGTGAAGGAAGGCAGAAGGAGATCTGTGAAAAAGCCATGCAGGCAGCAGGGACAGTGAGTACAGATGTCCTGGGGCACACCCAGGGGCTGGGCAGGAAGGGTCCCCGTGGGTGGCTGGAGCAAGGGAAGAGGTAGGAATCGGGGTGGACGACGGGTGTGGGACGAGTCTGCCGGGCCTCACGCACCACGCCAAGGCCTTTGGGTGTTATTCCAAGAGCATTGGGTCATCCCTGGCAAATCTGAAGCAGAGGAGTGACCCGATTGGATTGGCATCCTTAGAAGCCCCCTTGGGCCTCCCTTGCAGAGAAAGGATCGTGGGACTCGAGTGGGACGTCCGGCTCCCCAACACGGTTGTCTCTGTTGTCCTCCCTGGGGGTGTGCCCCAGGACCCAGGGCGAGGTCTGGGGGCAAGGCGGTGGGACAGGGGTGGGCCGTTGTTCCTTGGGTTTTGTGGGCAGGATGGAGAGGCTTGAGGACAGAAGAGTTGAGCAGGTCAATGACCTGGGAGTTGGAGAAATCGGTCGTGACCTGGATCTCGCTCCAAAGTTCAACTCAGTTAACTTTCAACTCCCTGGGAGCTGCCTGGGGAATCTGTAGCAGGTGTTTTTTATGGGGCACAGGCTGACCTGGGTGTCTCAGAGAGGGAAGAAAAAGGTAGCCCTGGCCCCAAGACCCTCGGGGAGCAGAGAGCCCTCTAAGGACACCAGACCCTCCCCCGCTCCCATCCTCAGGGGTTGGAGGTCTCATTTGCACTTGGAAGAATCCCCTCAGATTCTAAGTTTCCTCCTATAAGGCGAACCTAGCCCTGCCCACCCACTGCCCGCTTCCAGCCCATCCAGACTTATAGAGTCCCCCACGATGGGCCTGGCCGCCCTGACAGCAGTCAGGCGGGAAGGGGGGCAGACCACAGGTGGAACCAGCGCACAGGGGAATGACGGCGGAAGAAGCTGTTTGCTCCCCGGCTGCCTGCCGGGGTGGAGAAGCTCTGTTTTTCTGAACCCTCATCTGTTCTTACCGCTGCTGACGCCGCCACCGCCGCGGATGGGGAGAGAGGGAGGGGGAGGCCAGTGCCAAGTTGGCCCGCCCCCTTCTGAACCTGGGCTTCTGCCACGCTCCCCCGCCCGCCCGCTCCCGGGAGCCTCCGTCTGGAGGTCACATTCAGCCCTGACGCGTCTCGCTGGGTCAGGCAGCAGGAAGATCGGCCGAGTCCTTGCGCGCCGCGGCGAGGCTGCCGGACAGGCGGTGGGGGTGGGGTCTTTGGTTTCTGCCCGGTGGGCGCGTCAGGGGTCCGGGGGCTGAGCGCCCACGCTGGGCACGTCGGTGCCCGGAGGAGGCGCGGACGCGGTGCTCCCTGGTGACGCCTGGCACGGGGCACCTCTCGCACACAGCCGACAACTTGCCGCCGCCCTCCCCCATCAGGCGAAGGGCACCTCGCAGGCCCGCAGCTGCGGGGGGCGGGGGGGACGGCTCAGGGGTGGCAGCGCTGCCGGAGGAGCCCTGGGCCACCACGGGCGGGCGGGCCGGCGCGCGCAGCACGGAGCTGCTTCCCCGCCCTCCCCGGAGCCAGCCTCCGCCTGCCGCCCTCCACCGCCCGGCCCCTCCCACCTCCCTCCTCCCTCCTCCCTCCCCCCTCCCTCCTCCCTCGCGCCGCCGTTGGACGAGAAGGATGTGAGGCTGAGCTGAGCCGCCAGCAGACGCCAGCCAGAAGCCTTGCGGAGCCGGCACCACGGCCGCCCAGCCTCCCGCCTCCCAGCCCGCTGCTCCCAGCTCCGATCCCTGGAGCATCCTCCAAGCCGTATGTTTCCGGAAAACTTGGCCGAGGGGGAGACGCAGATGAGAGGATGTGAGTGAGTGGCTCCGGGGAGGGGACTGGGGGCGGGGGGGGGGTGCTTTTGGGCCACGGTGACAGGGACCCCAGGGGTGACAAGGACCTCAGGCTGGGGCCGGAGGGAGGGCTCGGGGTTTCTCTACCGTGGGGTCCCACCTCACTTTCTTCTAGGGCCCCTTCCCAGCCTCTCTGGCTGTCGGGTGGGGGCTCCCTGGGAAGGAGGTCTGTGTTGAGGCGGATCCGGGAGGGGTCCTGGACAGCTGTGCTCAGAGGTGCTCTCTCCAGGTCGAGAGGTGGGGGTCTTTCTGCTGCATCGGGTTCAGGTTGTCCCTGAGGCATGGTGAGGTCTACAGGGCATCTCCCTGTGCCCAGCACCCTTGGTCTGGGTTCTCAGAACCAGAAGACAGCCCATACCGGTCCACCCCCACCCCAGGTGTCCTGGCCCGTAATATTAGGACACTCACCCCAGCTCTCTGCACAGCACTTAAAAGAAACTGAGGCCCAAAGAGCAGAGGGAATGGCGCGGACCACACACAGCAAGTCTGGGCAGGGCTTCAGGATGGCTCAGTCCAGCGGTCCTTCCCAAGCAGCTTTCAGGCAGCGCTGGGCGACCCCCCCCCCAGCCCCCCAAGCCCCTGCTGCTGCCACGAGTGGAGTTAATTAGAACCTCAGCCTCTCAGCCAACTCCACGCCATCTCCTTATTTATGTGTCCAGTTTGTAAATGTCAACCTCCCTGGGGTTCAGCCTCCCCCTGGGTTCTTGTCCACCGCCCCTCCCTACCCCCCACATACTTACCCCCCCCCCCCAGCAGGCCCAGATGGGAGACCCGCCCTCTCCCTCCCGGGGTTCCGGCCCAACGTGTTTGCCTGGGCTCCCTTGGCCCCGGTTGGGGAAATATAAATAAACGCGTCCCCGTCGTCCTCCGCCAGGTTCTCTGGAAGTGGCAGCTGCTGCTGGCGCAGGCGGCGGGAAAGGTCAGGGGGCTGGGTTACACTTGATCCCACGCCTCGGCTCCCCCCCCAACCCCCCCAACCCCCCGCCCCGTGCCTGTCCTTGAGGAACCCTGAGCAGCGGCCGTCGAGCCACGTGGCCTGGTGGCCTCCGCAGGGGAGCAGGTGGCCTGTCAGTCCAGCACCCCCACCCCCACCCCTCTGGGCCTACAGGCAGGAGAGAGGACAGCCCCGGTCCCCACGTCTACTTGGCCCTGTGGCCCACCCCAGGAGCTTGTAAGTTGCTCTGATCTCCAGAGCATCAGTTTCCCTCCCGTCCAGGGGATGTGAAAACGGCCGTGGCCTCGACAGCAAGGATAAGAGGGAACCAAGTCTTTGAAAGGCTTTGCAAACTCCAGGTTGCTCGGCCATGTGACACGGTGGTTTGTCGATGTTGTTTTTGATGCTGTTTTATTTCTGTGTGAGCCTTGTATGTAGCAAGCTGCCGGCACATGTTTGGATGAATGGGTAGATGGAGAGATGGATGGATAGATGAATGAATGAGAGACAGAAAATATTGACAGGCAGAATGTCAGCCCCTCAGACTCCCACCCCTGCAAAATATAGCCTTCCTGGCTTGCAGCTTGATTTGATTCAAGGAAAACGACCTCAAACTTCGTTATGGGAAATCTTTCAGTAGTCGTTAGGAGTCTAGCTCTGGGGCTCAGAGGCCGCTCTGTTCCCAGCAACGTGACTCAGGCTTCGTTCCTGCTGCCCTCTGGGGGCCCAGTCCTGCCCCGAAGCCCCTGGAGGCTGGAACCTCTCCTCAGCCCCTCCTGCAGCCGTCAGGAGTCGGGGCAGGCCCTACCTGCTCGGGCTGACCTGAGCGCACAAGGCATGCTGCTCACCAGGAGATGTGAGACATAAAGACGTAGAGACACCGGCGGATGTGAGGCGAGCCCGTGTACTGGGAGCACGGCGGGCAGATGGGCTGAGACTCAGGGCCGGCTTGCTGGGGGCGGGGGGGTCGGGGAGGGGGACTGCATTTCTGCTCAGCCTGGTGTTTACGGTGTTGAAAATGGAATAGGGGCTGGAGGCGCAGCTCTGGCCCTAGTCTGTGGGCATGGAGGGAGCTTTCTCTGCCCTAGGTGAGTCTGGGGTGGTGCCTACCAATTCCTAGGGGTGTCTCCCCACATCAGGAGTCTGTGAAGCTGTGTGAGAAGCTCATGGAGATGAGGGTGACTGTGATTTGTGGGGGCAACTCCACCCCAGATCCTGAACCAGCCTGGTGGGGCCCGAGTCCAGGGTGGGCCTTTAGGTGTCCCGGGGGAGCTTGGGGTTGCCCCGGTTAACCTGGGCGCGGAGGCTCCTGGCCCGATTCACCCCCACCCGGACTCCACCCTCCCACCCCTGCTCACACGTTCCTTCCTTTCCCTGGCCCGGTGCGGCCGGAAAACAGCTCGGTCTCCCGAGGCCTCCTCGTCTGCAGCTGCGAGCGAGTGTCAGTGCCGGGTCACGACCGGCAGGGGAGGAGGAGAGGTGGGGCCCCGGGCGGGGTCTGTGCCCCTGACCTCAGCCCTCAGCCCCCAGAACCCTTGATGGTGACCTCAGCAGGGGTGCACCCTGGCTGTTCCTACCTGCCCTTCCAGTTCCTGGAGCCCAGACCTCTCCCAGGGAGCCCAGCCCCCTCCTTCTTGTGCCCCCCCCCCCCCCAGCCCAATCATCTGTATCTCTTTCCAGAAACCCTGGACCGGTACAGTGAGCCTAAGGGATCAGGGCTGTTTTCTGCCCGGGGCTCTGTCTGCTCTTCCTGCCACGGACACAGGCCCTCTCTGCCCTTCCAGCCCCCTGACGCCCCTCATGTGCCTCCCTCCTCCCACAGGCCTCCTGGAACACGGCCGGAACTGGTCGGCCATCGCCCGGATGGTGGGCTCCAAGACGGTGTCCCAGTGTAAGAACTTCTACTTCAACTACAAGAAGAGGCAGAACCTGGATGAGATTCTACAGCAGCACAAGCTGAAGATGGTGAGTCCCCCACCAACCTCCTCTCCCCTCCTCCCCCACTGGGGTCACACCGTGGGCCCGTGTGGGCACTACAGCCCTGGAGACCTGGGCGGGGAGGGGTCTTAACACCCAGTCTGGCTCAGGATTCAGCCCCTCCCGGTTCTTGCTCAGCGGTCCCCCTGGAATGCTGCTGGGATTGATCCTGTGCCGTCAGCATCCCTCCTGGGTACTTCAGTGGGCAGGCCCACCCTCCCACCTCCCCGGCTCCACCACCACCCCCCGCCCCCTTCTCGCTAGCACTCCCTGGGCAGACCCCTCTGAGGGCCTTGAGCTCCGGGCAGGGAGGAAGGAAGGAGCGTGGTGGGTCAGGGCAGTGACTCACCAGAGACTTGGGGCTGTCAGCACATTGGAATGAAGACCCGGGGCAGATGAACCCTAAGTCAGCATCTCCCCCCACCCCCGTTTGAACTCACAGTCTCAGGGCCACCCCGGGGAGCAGCCGGCCCAGCCCTGTCCTCCTGGGGACTGGAGAAGCAGCTCAGACCTCTCCCTCCCCCAGGAACACAGAAGGGGCGGGCTCGCCTCACTGCTCCTATGAATGGTCTGCACGCTTCCTCCGCAGCTGTTACTGGGAAGCTGTTACAGGGCCATTTGGGGGCGGCATCTTTTCTTCTCTCTTTTTTTTTTTCCCCTTTTCTTTTCCCTCTCTCTCTGCCTCCCTCTCTTCCTTCTCTTTCTCTCCCTCTTTCCATCCCCCTCCCTTCCCCTTTGGGGCACACTTGTGACATGTCAAGCACGGTCATCATTTCAGATCTGGGGAAACTGAGACTCAGCCAGGCTCATAAACAGCTGACTTGGGGGTGAACCCACAACTACATGACCTGAGGACTCATGCCTCTGGTCGGCAGGCTGCATAGTTCCTTGTAGATGTGAGGGCACAGGATGGGGATGCACAGTTGTCCACCCCCCAGTTCTGCACGATCGGGCCATTTCTGCTGGGTTTGAAGTATGTGAAGCCTGTCTGGGGGGTGGGGGTTGAATTGCTCCTCATGTAGCCCACTGTGGTCCAGAGAGGGCAAGCAGGCTGCTGGGGTCACACAGCGTGGCCGGCGAATCAGGGACCAGAATCTCCCTCTTTGAATGCTCCTGGAGTGCTGTGCCGAATTTGAGGACATCACTCCCCAGCCCCCTGGGCTTCCCAAGTGGTGCAATTGGTGAAAAACCTTCCTGCCAATGCAGGAGACATAAGAGACATGGGTTCGATCTTTGGGTCAGGAAGATCCCCTGGAGGAGGAAATGGCAGCCCACGCCAGTATTCTTGCCTGGAGAATCCCACGGACAGGGGAGCCTGGCTACAGTCCATGGGGTCGCAAAGAGTCTGACAGGACTGAATGACTTAGCCCACCCACTCCCCAGCCCCCTGAGTGTTCTTGGCTGGAGGAGGATTGCCATGGCCCTGTGGTCAGGGCTGAGGCCCACCTGCAGGCTTCACTGGGTTAGGCCTCTACCTGCGCCGCGTCCCCATTGTGTCGGGTCGGGCTCTGCCCCCTGCCTGTGCCCTGCTTGCTCTGAAGTTGGTTCCCGGTGCTCCTCTGTTCCTCCTCAAGCTACAGGCAGGGCTCGCTCGAACACAAGGAGCTCTGCTGGTCTTCTAGATGTTCCAGGACTCTGCTTTCTACAGGGAGGAAGGTGGTGAGGGCCAAGGCTGAGGGGCACCTGGTCTGGAGCACAACGCTTGCTAAGATCCCGTAGCACGAGGTGGCGGTGGTGGTTGGAGGTGGGTGGCCGGTCACCTATACACACCGGGGACAGGGGCTGGCCCTGACATCCCCCAGGGACAGAAAGGTCTTCCTGCTCCCTCCCCTTCTCCTTCTGACCTGTCAGTCCTCCCTGCCTCTTCCCTCCCCCTCCCATTCCCTGCCCAGCCCAGCCCAGTGCCCACACACCAGCGTGCTTTCCCCCGGCTATTGGGTTACAGGAGTCTCCTCTTACAGCCTGCTGGCCCACGGCCTCACTTTCCAGGTTTCCTTGGGACACGGCCCTGCTGCACCCCTGAAGACCCCAGAACTTGAGAGGGAGGGTTGGGGAACCAGAGGTACTAGCTGGATAGGTGGTGTGGCTTGTCCTCTGGGAGAAAGTGGAATCAAGCCCTGGCTTCATGAATTGACACCTGTGACCTTGGGTAGCGGCTTCATCCCCACGAGCCTCAGTTTCCTCATCTGTAAAGTGGGAGAATGATAACGACAACCCTTACTCCTGGAACTCAGGCTGCCCTAATTACTAGTAGTGGTATCAGCATCATTTTTATTTTAAAGCCACTGGCCCCCCCTTTTCTTCTCAGGGGTGTTTGAGGTGCTCTCTTGAATAGTATGTGTAGGAACAACCATGGTAGGGACTTGCCCCAGACACCCAGGTTAAGATGCAGATTCTGATGCTTCTTAGCTATGCAACCTTGGGCGAGTGGTTTGTCTTCTCTGGGCCTTAGTTTTCCTACTTATGAAATGGGGATAATTCCCACTTCAAAGTGGGCTTCCCAGGTGGAGTAGTTGGTAAAGAATCCACCTGCTAATGCAGGAGACACAAGAGACATGGGTTTGATCCCTGGGTGGGGAATATCCCCTCGAAGAGACCAGTATTCTTGCCTGGAGAATCCCCATGAACAGAGGAGCCTGGCAAGCTGTAGTCCATGGGGTCACAAAGAGTCAGACACGACTGAGCACACACATGTCCCCCTCAAAGGGCTGCTGTGGGGACCATTTGAGTGAAATGGGTGTGGGGTGCTTAGAAGTGTTCCTGGTATGTTGTGAGCGTCCCTCAGTGAGAGCCACGTGGCGGTGGCAGTGTTGGCGGGTTCAGTAGTGAATTGCCCGTGTCCGCCTGGTGCCTGGTGGCTGGGATGACTGGATAATGTAAGTGCACTCCTTCCCTGCTGACTGCGAAGGAGTGGACTTACATTGAAGGCTGCGGAGAAAGTGCACTGAGGGACGGGGTGTCGCATCTCTCTTGGTTGTTAATTGGGTACAGAGTATGTCCGCTCCTAGATTGCCTGAGGAATTGGTTCATTGATCGATTGGTTCATTCATTCATTCACTCATCCAAAGAGGCAGCCTAGCCAGATGGTATAGAGTGGGGCCCTGGGCTAAAGGGCGCACAGAGCTCTGCCACGTCCTCACTGGTGGTGCCCGTGGGTTCGCGGCCTTGGCACTCGGCGTCGCTTTAAAGAGCGGCCCCGCTTGTGGGGTTGCTGTGAGCTGCAGAGGCTCTCCTACACGTAAAGGGCCGGGCGCCGCCCTGACTGGTGTTGCTAAGTGTTGGACCGCACCCCCGTTGCATGCTCGGCACGACTTTCCTCAGTGCCTGCTATGTGCCAGGGAAGGAAATGGCAGGTGCCATCCATACACACGTGGGTGGGGTTTCCTGCTGGGCTGAGGAGCTGGGTCTTTCTTTAGTGGACAGTGGGAGCCATCGAGGGTTTGTGAGCTGAGAGGCCACCCAGCGGGGGCTGGACTTGAGGTAGATTGTGCAGGTCCCAGCAAAGCGCAGCCAAAGTTGATAGAGACGGTCGTCCTCCTTGTTCCTGGACCCTGAACTTGCTGGTGGATGGGCGACATCACTGAGGAGGAGGGTGGGTGTGAGCAGCAGGGGGACCCTGAGCTCCATCTTGGGCCCCTCCCCATACCCCTGAGGTTGTCACCGTTGACCCCATCCTCAGGTGAAGATGCTGAGGTCAGATGGGAGAGGGGCCTGGTGAGGGAGGCCACAGGAAGGTTTGAACTCACATCTGTAGGCGCCCCTGGCTTCCCTTTCTGGACCCTTCCCTGTGTTCCAGGACTCCCATGGAACTCAGCAGAGGTGGTCCTGGTGGGAGGCAGTGGCTCAGAAGGTGGGGGCCGGCAGGCCACGTTCTGAGGCCAGCAGACGGGTGAACCTGGCTGGTCACTTGTGGATGAGAAAGGGCTGTTTGGGAGAGTGGGGTTGGCTCTCCTCCCCTGCTGACTGCAAAGGAGTGGACTTCTGTTGAAGGCTGCGGAGAGAGTGTACTGAGGGATTTGGGGACCCATCAACCCAGGTCCAGCCATCCTGACAGTTGGCCACCCAGGGTGCAGGGATGAGTTCCCCGTCACTGGAGAATGCAAGCAGGCCTCCCAAGATGCTGCCCCGCACCCTCCAGACCCCGGGAGGGAGACAGATCCTTAAGATTCCTGAAGCAGGGGCAGCCACCTCTGGCTGCCGGCCAGGCCCCCGTCTGGAGCTCAGGAAGACATGTCACCCTCCGCCAGCAGAGGAAGCAGTAGGGGAAGCAGGGGGTCAGGGGGTGTCCCCTCCTGACTTGCGCCAGACCTGGCTTGAGTGTGGCCGCTGACAACGTCAGCAGGAAGCAGGGTCGGGTGGGCAGGCGGAGCACGTCCCAGAGTTATGTAACATCTGGCACTGGTGACTTCTCCGAGGTTTTCCCTCCCTCTCCTAATGGCCGAAGGTTACCCTTTCCTCCCATCTGTGAATCCAGGCCCCGGGGCTCAGCTTCTGTGTCTCTCCGCGTCTGTCTGTCTCAACCCATCCCCCACCTCACTGTGTTTTCCTCTGTTGCCTCTTCCATCTGAAGCTGCACAGGCCTGAAGAGAGAGATGGTCAGGCAGGGAAGTACTTGAACCTGACCTGCAATGAAGTCTGGGCTTCTTGACCCCATGAACTGTGTGATCTTGGGCGGGTGTCTTTGCCTCTCTGAGCCAGTGTCTTTGTCTGTCAGTTTCATGCATCTAAAGAAGTAGTTACAGAGTGCCTATTCTGCACCAGGCTCTGTTCTAGGTGTGCTGGGAATTCAGCTGAGAACAAAGGTGCCAGCCCTCGACAAGTTAGTTCTAGCTGGAGAGACAAATTAACGTTAACACACGGATAATTTCTGATTATGGTCTGAAGATGGTATGATGAGGGATAGCAATTGATGGGGAGTGAGATTAGCTCATTTTGACAGAGTAATCAGGGAAGACCTCTCTGGGGAGGTGATGTACGAATGAAACCCTGATGGAGGCAGGCATTGTGGGTGTCTGGAAGAAGGATGTTCAGCCAGAAGAATGAGCAGTGCAAAGGTCCTGTGGCCAGGGCATTGTGAGCATAAGAAGGGTAGTGTTTGTAGAAGACCTGGAAGGGAAACCAGTTAGAGAGCTGAGTGGGGTCTAGATCTAAATCACACTGGACCGTATGGAGTGTGGAGGACTTGAGTTTTTATATTGCGGGTTCTCGGAATGGCTGGAGAGTTTAAAGCAGGGAGCAGAATTCTCTGACTTGCAGAGCAGATGTGCAGACCCAGGAAACTTGTAAGTAGAGAAGGCTTGGCACATAGTAGGTGCTTAATAAACATCAGCTGTAATCACTAAGTAGTATCAACAGCATCTCCTGTTCCATACACAACTCTCAATTCTGGGGTTTGGGGCCACGTGTGGAAGGATTTGGTATGATTCCTGGGACACGAAGTCCACCAGCCTCTCAGACGCGGTGTTGGGGAGATTCCGGTCTTGACGTCATACTCACCCTGCTTGGGACGACGTGGCCTGGGCTGCGGGTCCAAGGGACCTCAGTTTCCCCAGGAGGTGCCTCCCCGCCTGGCTCACAGGAAGCCCCCATTCCCTATGAGGCTCCAAGTGTTCCCCCTGATCCAGCCCCCAGGCAGCTGATCGCTCACCCTCACCCAGCCCCAAACACTCGAGTGGGTCCCTGTCTGTTAAAAATAGATTGGGGAAGAAGCGGGAACCCTCAGCCGCACCCACAGAACCCACATGCCACACCACTTTCTCGTGCCCTCACGAGCTCCAGCCAGGGGCCCCTCCCGGGAGAAGCTCGGGATTTGGTGCTGGGCTGCGCCAGCCCCTGGAGGCGGGCAGATGGCGGCGGAGCTGGGCGCGCCCAGGGGCCCGGTGGACGCTCAGCAGGGTGGGGTTGCAGCCCTGGCCGAGCGCTGGTGACGGAAACCGTGACTAACGGGCAAACGGACTTTCCCTCTTCTTCCCTATACTCTGAGCGGCTGCACTCC
This sequence comes from Cervus elaphus, assembly GCF_910594005.1. Lineage (NCBI taxonomy): Eukaryota > Metazoa > Chordata > Mammalia > Artiodactyla > Cervidae > Cervus > Cervus elaphus. The sequence goes on along the minus strand of NC_057819.1, from coordinate 21,125,973 downwards.
GAGGAGCCCCGTTTGCTCAGGAAGGAGACAGGACAGGAAGTGATCCAACTCCTGGGCAGGGGCTGGGGCCTGGGGACCCCTGAGGCCTGCTCGCCGGCCCCGCATGGTAAGGGGCCAGGCTGCGCAGGGCCTGCTGGCACCTGGAGGTGATGGGGCATTTGTCTGAGAGTGAGTTGGGCTGCATGGGGCCGGGGAACTGGCAGAGGGGAGGTGCACTAGTGCCCTTTTCCCTGTAATAGCGTACCACAGACTGGTACGGGAACTTGCTATCTTGCAATCCTAGAGGCTAGAAGTCTGAAACCAAGATGTCGGCAGGGTCCTGCTCCTTCCAAAGGCTCCAGGGGAGGCCCCCTGCCCTGCTCTCCCAGCTTTTGGGGCCGGCCCACAATCCTGGACATTCCTCAGCTGGTGGCTCGGGTGCCTCTGTGTCTAAGAGTCCCTCTTCTTCTAAGGACACCAGTCATGTTAGATTTAGGGTCCTCCCTCATAGCTCAGTTGGGTTTCCCTAATAGCTCAGTTGGTAAAGAATCTGGCTGCAATGCAGGAGACCTGGGTTTGATTCCTGGGTTGGGAAGATCCCCTGGAGAAGGAAATGGCTACGCACTCCAATATTCTGGCCTGGAGAATTCCATGAACTGTATAGTCCATGGGGTTGCAAAGAGTCGGATACGACTAAGCAGCCTTCTTCTTTCGTCTTCTCACCTAATAAGACCTTGTCCCACCTAATTACATCTGGAAAGAGCTCATTTCTAAGTAAGGTCCCATTCTAGGGTTCAAAGTGAAAGTGAAGTCGCTCAGTCGTGTCCGACTCTTTGCGACCCTGTGGACTGTAGCCTACCAGGCTCCTCCGTCCATGGGATTCTCCGGGCAAGAATACTGGAGTCAGTTGCCATTTCCTTCTCCAGGGGATCTTCCTGACCCAGGGATCAAACCCAGGTCTTCCGCATTGGAGGCAGACGCTTTAACCTCTGAGCCACCAGGGACCTTTATTCTGGGAGGAATCTAGTCAACCCAGGGTAAGGGGCTTCACTGGGAGCTGTTGACATGTCTAGGAGCATTTCGGTTCCATCTCCTTCCTTGGGAACCCCAAGGGGTTCAGGCTGTGACCCCTCCCATCACACTGACTGTATTGGGGTGGGTCCCTTCTTAGGGGCCAGTCCACCCCCCTGGGAGTCCCAGGTCACTTCGGATTCCCAGCACATGCTGCCTCTACACGTGCCCTGACTCTGCCAACTGTGTGTTCAGACTCCCGATGCTGCCCATTCAGTCACTCAGTAAGTCAATCAACAAACGCTTTCTGAACCTCTGCCTGGCTCAGCCTGGGGGTAAAGAGACATCCTCCTGGGGCACCTGGCACAGTGAGGTGCAAAGACGGGAGCCGTCAAGGAGGAGTTGTGCCCCGGCTGGGGGTGGGCCCTTGGCTCCCAGAGTGGGGAGCAGGGCTTCTGGGGACCAGACTTGGGGGAGGTGTGGAGGGAAGTGAAAGGCTGCCGACCAAGGGCCTTCTTTCTGTTCCTCGAACCACCCAGCTGGTTCCACCTCCAGCCTCCGTACTTGCAGTTCCTTCCACCTGGGCCACTCTTGTCCAGAGCCTTGTCTGGCCAGCTTCTTCTCAGGACTCAGCTCAAATGTCACCTCTTCCAAGAAGTCTTTCCTGAGCCCCACCCCCTTGCACTCTCGTCCCACCCTGTCTGTCCCCACGGGCTGCCGTGCTTCCACCTCTGAGTCTTTTTAATTGATGTGTCGATTGCTGTCTCCCTGACTAGCTGGCCTGTGGAGGGGCAGAGACCCTGTCTACGTCATTCATTGTGCTTTCTTATCCTCTGGTACACTGTAAAAACCGGAGGGGTGAAATGACACGCCACCCAAGCTAACCTGGGGGCAGATGGTGCCGCAAGGGGACGCTTCATCCATTCATTCTCTCCAGTGTACTGACTGCACTGCCTGGCAGTGTGCCCTCCAGGGAGTGCGGTCATTGCTCTGGCTTGGACAGCCAGCAGGGCTGGAGCAATCATGGGGGGCCTCCAGGCAGAGGCAGTCCTTCCTCACCTGTTCTGGAAGGATGTCGGGGCAGCCCACAGGCCAGGCTGCGCCCTGGTGTATCTGGGACACGATGGAAGGATGAAGCTCTGGGTAAAAATAACCACTGGCATGTCTGGCCGTGCAGTTCGGGAGCGAGCGGGGAAGAGCGCCCTTGGGATCACGTGGCCGGGATCACTGTCCCTAGGAGCTATGGGAGGCTTCTGGCTCCAGGAGTCCCCGGGCTGACAGCCCAGGTCCTGGCCCTGGTGCTGGCCCTGACCCGCCACTATCCCTGTGCCCTAGGAGAAGGAGAGGAATGCACGGAGGAAGAAGAAGAAAGCCCCGGCCGCTGCCAGTGAGGAGGCCGCCTTCCCACCCGTAGTGGAGGACGAGGAGATGGAGGCGTCGGGCGTGAGTGGAAACGAAGAGGAGATGGCAGAGGAGGCAGAAGGTGAGGGTGGGCGGTGGGAGCTGACCTCTTCCAGAAATGCCTGGGTCCTGCTGAGAAGGGGCCTGGACTGCCCCAAGGGGAGAGGGTGATGATCATGGTGGTGATGGTGACAATGATGGTGATGATGTCAGTGATGGTGACAGTGATGATGATGATGATCATGGTGATGATGGTGATGTTTGACGATGGTGGTGATGGTGATGACGACGATGATGGTGATGGTGACGGTGGTGGTGATGATGACGGTGATGGTGACAGTGGTGGTGATGGTGACGATGGTGGTGGTGGTGGTGACGATGGTGGTGATGGTGATGATGTCAGTGATGGTGATAGTGATGATGATGATGATCATGGTGATGATGGTGATGTTTGATGATGGTGGTGATGGTGATGACGATGGTGACGGTGGTGGTGGTGATGATGATGGTGATGATGTCAGTGATGGTGATAGTGATGATGATGATGATCATGGTGATGATGGTGATGTTTGATGATGGTGATGGTGACGATGGTGGTGGTGATGTCAGTGATGCTGATGGTGATGATGGTGACGATGGTGGTGATGGTGACGATGGTGATGATGTCAGTGATGGTGATAGTGATGATGATGATCATGGTGATGATGGTGATGTTTGATGATGGTGATGGTGACGATGGTGGTGATGGTGACAATGATGGTGATGATGTCAGTGATGGTGATAGTGATGATGATGATGATCATGGTGATGTTTGATGGTGATGGTAATGATCATGGTGATGATGGTGATGGTGATGATGGTGTTGACAGTGCCAACAATAATCATGGTAATCTGCCTCTCTGCACTCACAGACACTTGTTCATTCAATCCTCCTGCCCCCTATGAGTTCAGTCTTGGTGACCTTATGCATTCAGGACATATCCAGTTCTGGTGACACCTGTTATCTTGCCAGCATATCTGGTGTCACATTTTAGGGAAAAAAATTATTTATTTTTGAAAATAGGTGGGTTTTTTTTTTTTAATCACACCACATAGCACATGGGATCTTAGCTCTCTGACCAGGAATCAAACCTGTGCCCCTTGCAGTGGAAGCATGGAGTCTTAACCACTGGACCACCAGAGAAGTCCATAAAAATAGTTTTCTGACCTGAACCATTGTTTTATACTCCAGTATTCTTGCCTGGAGAATCCTATGGACAGAGGAGTCTGGTGGACTACAGTCCATGGGGTTGCATTAGAGTCAGGAAACGACTGAGCAACTAATATACATTATCTTTTGACCAGTGTAAGCAGAACCAATACCATTGGTCAATAGGTATTCAAAAGTTATGTAATTATGCTTCATTTTGCTCCCAAGTGTCCAAATTTGGATGGTAAACTGCACAGCCCCCAGCTTTCTGCCTGGGGGCACTGAGGCTGGGGGCAGTTGCCTCAGGCACCCCAGAGTTGCATCGTCGGCCTGGATCTTAGATGAATTCTGCCACCTGGTGAGGGCTGCTAAAGAGAGAGTGAGAATTAATATTTAAATTTTGCTCTTGGTTCTGACCACTTCTCAAAAGGAGGATTTCGACTACATGAGATGGTCACTCAGCTTCAGAGCGTAGCCCCCATGTAACACCCGGCTCCACTATGCAAATAGCATTTATAAGTGTGGAAGACACACCAGGCTGCCCAAGGGCAGGCCTGCGTCCCTGGTCACTGATTACTCTGCCTTTGGCCCCCAGCCCTCTCCCTTTTACTTTGTCTACACCAGTCCCTCAAGGCATAACAGCTCTGAAGACCCCACACACAACACCCCTGAAGACCCCCCGTCCCTGCTTTGCTAAATGTGTCTGCTTCTCCTTCTGCCATCCCGCCCACCAGGACTCCCCAGCGGGGCCTCATGTTCTTGGTGAAGGCACCCTCCTCTCCTCCCATCCCGTCTCCTGCCCAGGTTTCCCTCCTGTCGCTCCTATCTGCCTGCCCCTGCATTTAAACTCCCAAACTTCTGCCAGTGTGTGCAAGGAAGGTGTGAATCACCCCCGGCTCTGTAAGCAAGACATGCACATAGATCCAAGTTGTGCCAGCCTGCAGTGTATTCACCAGTCTGAATCCTACTTCCAGGTTGAAAAGGAAGAATCGGCCCATTTGGTGGTTGTTATCATGTTGGGGGTGACCTGGGGTGCTGAGTCTGGCCTCCTCCTCAGCCCTGGGTCTCTCCAGCCCAGGTTGCCTAGAGGCCTGACCAGTTTCTGATGGAAGGCTCCAAATCCCTCAGGTCCTTGAATTCTGAGTCCTGGGTCTGTAACCAGGAAAAGGGAACCTGGGGAGCAAGAACGCACTCTCCTCTTTAAATATCCTCCCGGCTGTGTGTGGGCAGGATGCAGCCTTGGTGGGAAAGTTAAAGGAAGCCAGACTTTGGCTCGGCATTAAAAGCAGAACAGATGCTGCCCAGTTAGAGAATTTTGAGGTAGTGAGTTCTCAGTCCCCTGTAGGGTTCACACTCCCTATCAAAGATGGGAGAGGGGCATTCTTGGCTGGCCTGCTGAACTCAGGGCTTCTGTGACCACCTGGTGGCCCCGAGCACATCAAAGGAGGCAGTTGAGAAGATTCTGCCCGAAGGCACCGGGTGATGGTCCCATCTTACAGATGAGGAAACAGAGGCCTCATGTGGGGAAGGAGAGGAGAATTACTCACACAGGGGGTCATGTAGCTGGTAGAGTTGGAATCTGCCAATCAGACTGGCATTTGCTGTGTAAACTTGTCCCTTGTGACCAGGATAGGGGAGGGGAGGTAGATCCCAGGTTAGGGCCTCAGGTCTTTCCAATGGAACCGTCTAGAATATCCCACCAGCCCCAACAGCACCAGAGACCCCTCCAGGGGGTAGGCAGCAAGGGCCTTGTATCCAGGCTGGAGATGAGTCCAGGGGATGGAGAAGTGATCCATTTGACCCTGTAGTTTCTCCAGTAAAGACTGTGGTTGTAATAAGAGCATCAGCCTTGAATTATTCCCTTTAATCGTCACAACAGCCCAATGAGTGCTGTCTTCACCCCATCTTATAGACAAGGACTCTGAGACACAGGGAAATTATCCAAGGAAGCCAGTTGGCCTGTTTGGGGACCAGGATTTAAACTTGTCAGAAATACTGATTCTTGGGCCCCACCTGGACCTACTGAGTGAGGAATGTTTTGGGGGTAGGCCTAGCCGAGTCTTCACAGCCCTCAGGCATACTCATGCCTGAGAATCCCTAACAGAGATAAGCTGCTGGATAAGAGAGAGAGCCAGGCATAAACCACTCATTTTATAGATAAATGCACAGACTCTGCGGCTAAGCCATTTGTCCAGAGGACCTCAGTGTTGGCCCCCTTCGTCCTGTAGTGTGACGATGTGGAAGGAGGGAGTGACATTGCCGGAGTCAGAAGACAGGGTCAGGAACCCTGTGGTTAGGGATACAGGATGCTGGGGTCAACCCTCTCCTGCCCCCATGCAGTGTGGCCTGGGACAAGTGACTCAGCCTCTCTGTTTCCTCATCTGCAAAGCAGAGTGGTGATGATCGTCTCTAACTTAGAGGTGATTGAGGGTGAGTTGTGTGTGTTGAAGAGCTTTGCCCGGAGCCCAACACCCACAGAGCAAGCCTGTGTTGCTGCTGTTGGGATGGTCATTTCTGGGAGGAGTGGCCTTTGCTCTGGGCCTTAAGGCAAGAGATGGGAGAGGTGGGAGTCTGGGGGCAGTAAAGGCTGAAGGAAGTGTTTTTGCAGGGCACTGGCAGCCCCTGTTGGCCTGGCTCTGTGCCTGAGGGGTGAGATGGGGCCGGGCAGCCCCAAAGGCCTCTCCCTCCAGCCCTGCCCCACTCTGAGGCCAGCACCCCACCCCGAGGACCCTGGAGCTGGGAACCAGAGAAGGCCAGTGACTTGTCCAAGGACACCCAGGAGTGTTCTGGGCTGCGGGCTTTCGGGACAGGGTTGTAGGTCCTCCCTGCCTGCCTGGCCCCAGATCCTCTTCTCTCCCCACCTGCTCCTTATGCCGCCTCGCTTCTAACCCTTCTCTCACTTCCTTCCAGCCTTACACGCCTCTGGGAACGAGGTCCCCAGAGGGGAATGCAGTGGCCCAGGTACGAATGTGGCCAGCTGGCCTGGGGGGGTGGGGGTAGGGCCAGGCCGGGGTAGGGGGCACCCCCAGGTCCCCTGTTGTCTATGAGGGGCCCCACCTCTGTGAGCGCACCACTGCTGGTGCCACCGCCGCCTCTGTTCCCCCTCCTCAGCGCAGTGTCTGTTCCCCATGCTGTTCCTGGCTCGCACCTGCAGATCAGTGCACTCGACGCCACTGTTCCGTTGATTTCTTACTAGTGTGTTCACCTATGACTCTTACCCACTTCTGTTTCCCCTACAGCAAGTGTCGGGGAGGGAGGTTTCAAATGTCCCCATTCTGTAGAAAGTGAGGAAAACTGAAACCCAAAGAGGACAGGAGTCGTGGTTAAGGCTAAGGAGCCAGGTCTGGAGCTGAGGTCCCCTTTCCCTTCATCTGTGCACATTGTCTTTCGATCAGCACTTATTGTGCACCTGCTGCATACCAGCCCTATGGACAGTGGCCAGGGGCTGTAGTTGGTGTGGAGCCTCTCCCCGTGAGCTCCTCCAGGTTCATTGGCCGCATTTTATGAGGACGACAGTGATAACACAACAGCAAACAGTTGCCAGGTGTCACCCTGTGTGCCACAACCCCTGTGAGGTGGGAACTGTTCTCCCCACTCTACAGATGGGGAAAGTGAGGCCGGGAGGTCATTGTGTCAGCAGGGCCAGAGCCAGGGCTGCAGCTCCAGTGAGAACAAGGAGACCCCAGAGCAAAAGCTTGCACCCCTGACTGCCCCTAGCCTGGCTCTGTAGGGCACTGGCCACCCACCCAGCCACTCAGGGGATCGGAAGTTGACAGGTCCTGGGCTCCTCCAGGGTCAGCAGGTGGAGAGGGCGGCCAGAGGAGGACAGGTCTGGGAGGGGCTAGGCGGGCTGCCCAGGCGTGTAGGAGTCTCGGGGCTGTTTGGTGTCCAGGGATGGGACCGCGGCCCCCTGAACTCCTACCCAGAGCCAGGCTGCACGGTCCGGGTCATTGGGTGGCGGGGGGAGCGTGGGCAGGGCCCCGCCTGTCTCGACCCTGAGCCTCCCCCACACCACTCACCCCATCTTTGCTCTCTCCCCGCAGCCGCCGTCAACAACAGCTCCGACACCGAGAGCGTCCCCTCACCCCGCACCGAGGCTGCCAAGGACACGGGGCAGAATGGGCCCAAGCCCCCGCCCGCCCCAGGCACGGATGCACCACCTCCTGAGCCGCCCACCCCGCCGCCCGAGGACGCCCCAGTCCCCACCGAGCCCGCCCAGGCCCCCGAAGCCACTGGCCCGCCCACACCCCCGCCAGCCCCCCAGTCGCCCACCACGCCCCCTGCCGTGGTCCCCAAGGAGGAGAAGGAGGAAGAGGCCACAGCCGCCCCCTCAACCGAGGAGGGGGAGGAGCAGAAGCCCCCCGTGGCCCCAGAGCTGGCGGCCGACGTGGGCAAGGCCAAGACGGAGGAGCTGGTCGAGGCGCACCCCGCGGAACCCATCAAGACTGAGTGCGAGGAGGAGGCCACCGGAGAGGGGCCTGACAAGGTGAAGGCGGGCCCGGAGGCTGCAGCGGAGGCCGCGCCCGAGGGGGCGCTCAAGGTGGAGAAGAAGGAGGCCAGCAGCTCTGGGGGCAAAGGCCCGGCGGCCAAGGGCTCGGGTGCCCCGCAGGACAGTGACTCCAGCGCGACCTGCAGTGCCGACGAGGTGGACGAGCCCGAGGGCGGCGACAAGAACAGGTGAGGGCGCCGGCTTCGTCGTCTCCTTCTGTACCTGCTCAGTGAGCGTCACCCGTGTACCGAGACCACGGCACAAGAGGCTGATTCCTCGCCTGCCCTCGGAGGAAGAGGGGGCCGCCACTAAGTGTTCTCCGTCAGGCAGGAGTTCCAGTGTTGGGACAGGGCAGCATCGATGGGGTTGGTTCCCCCTTAGCGGTGGCCTCTGAGCTGAGTCTGGGCGGGGAGAAGTAGGGTAACAGTGGTCATGGAATAGCTTCCAGAGCTGCCACCACCAAGGGCCACCCCAGAGTCAAGGCATCGGCAGGGCCACTCCCCCTGAAGGCTCCTTCCTGCCTCCTCCAGCCTCTGGTGGTGCCGGCCATCCTTGACTTGTAGATGCATCACTTTGTGGTCCCGTGACATTCTCTGCACGTGTCCCTGTGCCCACATTTCCCTTTGGCCGTAAGAACGTCGGTCCTTGGATGAGGGTCCACCCTTAGGACCTCCTCTTAACTGCATCACATTTGCAAAGAGCCTATTTCCAAAGAAGTTCACATAGTTCTACTCTCAACACGGTGGGCCCAGCAAGTGCAGAGGCGGGGTGCGGGATTGAGTCTGCATGATTTCAGCAGACCAGCCCGCCTTGCGGGGCCTCCGGGCTGGTTGGGTGGCTGCATTTTGTTCTCAGGACAATGAGACCTCCACAGCTTGTGCCTGAGACTTGGGGTGTGTCTCAGGCTCTGAAACTTGCCAGCGGTGTGAGGAGGGAGATTTAATGGGGGGCCGGAGGAGCAGAGGGATGCGCTTTGTGAGGCGGCCTTGGGGGTGTCCTGTGGCTGGTGAGGCTGGTGGCGGTGGACGTGGGGGCAAGTGGCAGATTCCTGGGATCCTGGCTGATTCATCTTCTGCCCACTGAGGGTCCCCGAGACCCCGGCCAGAGTGGAAGCCGGCAGGCCCCACTCAGGGCCCAACATGGGCAGCAAAGGGCAGGGCTGCGGAGAGCCACGCCCGCCTGCATCTGGGCGGCTTAAGGAATTGTTTTCTCGTGAGGCGGGCCGGTCATTTTTATTTTGACTGAAAACAGTGCAGTCTGTTTTCGCTCCTTTCACGTCTCTCGGAAAAGTTCTGGGCAGTGTGAGAGGGAGGAAAATCTGACTTTCAAATCCGACCGGTTCACTGGGAGCCGTTTCCTCTGCGCCGTGATTCACCTTGGGGCATGCGAAGATGGCAAGTGCTAGAACGTTTCATGTGAAAACCGGACTTGGTCAGAGCTCGCTGGGTCCCCACCTGTTCGGTGAGCTACCTTTGGTCCCTGGCAGGACCCTCAGCCCTCTTGTATGGCTCTTGGATAAGCAGAGGTCTGGCCAGCAGGTTTCTGGGGGCCCGGAGGTCCTGAGTTTCCTGCCCAGTGGGTGCAGCTTGGAAAACAAGAGTTCACGGCGGCCCAATCTGCCGGGGAGGGCCCTGGGCCAGAGTCTCGCTCTTTGTGCCTGGGTAATGGGGTCAGGGTGGGCGGCTCCCCACCCAACTCCTGCTGGCCGCAGAGACAGAGTCATGGAAACACACGTTTCTGTTCTTAGCGGGAAGAGCGTTGAGCTCATGGGACAGCCACGCTGATAAGCGGCCTCCTGGAGTCTGTGTTTTGGGTACACATGGCCTGCCTGGGCTGGACAGCTCGGAGGGTTGGCCTGGGTCCCAACAGTTTCCCCCTGGACCTCTCGGGCCAGGCCTGAAGCCCCGCAGCCTACTTTCAGCCTCTCCCCCAACAACCTCAGCCCCACCCAGGGACGTGTCCTTCTCTCCCCCAGCTGGGTCTGGCTCCTGTCCACTCTTCCTGCCCGAGCGTCCAGCCTTCAGTCCCTTGGGAGCAGGAGCCCTGGGCTGGGAGTCAGGACACCTGGTTTGTCACGCCCTCTGTGACCGAGGCTAGTCCCCCGCCTTCAGGGTGAGGCTGGACTCAGGCCAGCCTCCTGACCTCTTCCTGGCTGGCAGTCCGCCACCCCTCCCTCTTGCCCCGGCTGCGGCCGCACAGGGCCAGGCGGGCGCCGGAGGACGCAGGCGAGATGCGTCAGAGTGCGCCCTGGCAGCCAGCACCACCCCCCACTGCCCCAGAGAGATCGGGGGGCGACCCCAGGTCCTGGCCCCCTGCCCACAGCCCTGCCTCCCGCCTGGCAGTCTCAGCGCAGTGCACTGGGCGTCCCTGGACAAGACACAAGATGCATTGCGTTCTGGCCCGTGCCCGTACGGCTTTGGGAGAGAAAATCATATCCTGCTTTTTACTCTCCATTGCTTTCTGCCAGACAGCTCCGCCTGGGAGTTTTCTTGGCCAGCGACCAGAGATAGTGGCTTTGATTGCAGAGCCTTGAGCTCGCCTGCCCCAGCCTGTTCCGTTTCCCAGAGACGGTGCCGGGCACTTTCTGGCAGGGCTGGGCCTTCAGAAGTGCCTTGCCCTGGACCTCAGGTTTTTCACCCACAAGACGGGCGTGGGTATCCCTGCTTACGGGCTGCTTTGGAGGATAATGGAGTTCCGAGCCCACGGTAAGATGCTCAATGAAAAGAGTTGCTCCCTTCCTTTGGAACTGCTTCAGGAGCCCCCAAAGTTCATTCCACGAGGAGGTTGGAATGTAGTCGCTTCCGCTGAGCCCCTGGAATTTCAAAAGAATGTAACAGCAATTTCTCCTTTATTTCTCTATTCCATAAATGATTAACTAGGCACTGGGGTGTGCCAGGTACCATCCTGGACTCAAGGGGAGCAGCGACAAATGAGGTCCTGGCTCCAGGGAGCTTACATTTCACTGGGAGCGATTCGTACGGAATTGGAACAGCAGTGGAATAAAGGGAATGCTGGTGTGATGAGGGCATGAGGGAGAGATTGGTCATGGGGGGAGTGTGAGGGGCAGTCAGGGAGACCTGCCTGAGGAGGTGACATTGAAGGATGATGGGAACACAGACTATGAGGCATGGAGGGAAAGTCGGCAGAGAGAACAGCCAGTGCAAGGAGCCTATGGCCTCACGAGCTTATGTTCCGTAGACGGCAAAGAGGCCTGTGGCAGAGAGCGGAGCGAGTGAGGGAAGGAGGAGAGGGCCTGAGGGGAGGTCACAGAGGTGGGCAGAGTCCTGGCTCTACCTGGCCCCACAGGGCCCCGGGGGTTAAGGCGAGGAGTGGGGTTTTATCTTGGGGGCATGGGAGACCAGCATGACCATGCCTTTGTGTATCTTCATGATCCTGCCTTCCCAGCCCCAACTTGGCAGCCGGGATTATCCCAGCCCAGCGGTAATGAGGAATCTGGGGAGGGGGCTCAGCAGAGAAGGGACATACTGTTGCAGACCCAGAGTCCCCTGGGGCCCTGCGCCCTCCCCAACCCTGGCCTTCCGGGGTGGGAAGAAAACCCACAGGGATGAGAAGATGCCCAGGGCGCTCAGCACTGGACGTTGTCATCACGGCTTCCTGTGCCTTCCCGTGTCCTACCCACAGGACAGTCACTGGAGGGAGCGACTTTTCTCATACCCATTTCACAGATGAGGAAACTGAGTCAGGCACAGTCGGTCAAGTGATCCGGCCAGTGGTGGGATTTGAACTGGGAGGTGGAGTCTTGAACTTCAGGGTTAAGGGGCAGGACCCCGGCTGCTCCCAGCCGAGTTGCCGGCTTCCCCCGCCACCCAGCTTCCCCCCAACCCCCGCCCCCACCCCTCCCGGCCCAGGTCACATGCACAGTGCCAGGCTCCGAGAGCCCCTACCCTGCCCCGGTCTCTGCGAGGAAAATAAACGCCCTGTCTTGCGAGAAAACAAAGGCGAGAGAACAGAGGGAGGGCGACACAGTGAGGAGAGCTCCTGGAGGTGGTGGCTCCTGCTGCTGCGGAGGTGGGATGAGGCAGTTTGCGGGCCACGTGAGCGCCAGGCATCTTCCCGCCCTTCGCGGGTGGTGGGGAGGCTCAGGCCCCTCGGGCTTGTTGAAGATCAGGATTCAGGCCCTCGCTCTCGGATGCTGCTCTCTTTACAGTGAGCGGTCAGGCTGCTCTCATCTGGTCAACTGTGCAGTGCGGTGCCCGTGGCTGCAGCCCCCGCTGAGCTCTTGCCTCCCCGGGTGGGGTCGGGGGGACGCAGGAGAGAGGGGTCTGGGCCTCCATGCACACCCCCAGCTGGTGCCTGCTGAGGGCATTTGAGGGTGATCCCTGCTCCCCTCCAATCTGCCTGCCCTCTGCCTGGACAGGGAGCCACAGGGAAACCAGGGCAGGACAAAGGCCCTAGATCACTGACAATCAGAGTGAGACACACACTTGGCTTTTTATTTGAGTCATAAAAGCATATTTTGTGTCCTTACAAAATTATATTTACACAGATATAAAAGTTTATATTTTAAGTTTAAAATTTGCATTTTTAAATATTTTATACAGTAGATAATAGTATAGCATTATTCCTTTATTGTTTATTGAAACAATATACTTAATATATCAAACCCTTGATTTTGTGGCCAGCAAGGAGTATATTCTTTATCTTTTCCTTGTAACAGCTTTACTGAGACATAATTCACAAGCCATACAATTCAGCCATTGAAGTGTGATTTTTTTTTAGTACATGCACAGAGTTATGGAATCATCACTGTTTAATTCCAGCATATTGTCAACTACCCCCAAAAGAATCCCCGGGCCACTAGCAGTCAGTCCTTATCCCCCACCCCCAGCCCCTGGTACCCACTCATCTTATCTTCTGTGTCTGTGGATTTGCCTCTTATGGGAATTTCATGTAAATGGAATCGTGCAGTACGTGGCCTTTTGCAACTGGCTTCTTGCCTCAGCATCATGCTTCTGAGGTTCATCCAAGTTGTAGCCTGGAGTCATTCTTTTTGGCTAAGTAATATTCCACTGCATGGACATACCACATTTTGCTTATCCATTTCACCTGGTTTTGTCCGTGGGGGTTGCTTCCACCTTTTGGCTTTTGCAGATCGTGGCTGCTATGATCTTTCGTGAACGGTTGGTGTGTGGGTGTGTGTGTGTGTCTACTCTCACGAGTGTAAGCCCAGCAGTGCAAGTGCTGGGCCCTAAAGTGACTCTAATGCACTTCCTGAGGAAATGCCGGAGCATTTTCCAGAAGGGCTGCAGTGTATTCACTCTTAAGTTTACAAATACAAGTTGATTTAAGCAGACAGTGATAATTAGTTGCAAGAGGAGGGGCGTGAGGCTGGGATGGTGACGTTTGAAGCCGGCAGTGAGGAGTACAGGACAAGTGAGAGCGTGGGTTCTTGGACCTGGTCAGGGTGCTTTGGCCCAAGGGTAGTGGGCAAAACGAGGCTGGGCTTGGGTCTCTGGGGGAGCGAAGGTGGGCAGCCACAGAGGAGAGGCCTCCGGTGGTCCTAGGAGCCTGAGCAGGATCTGGAGAGGTCAAGAGAGGTGAGGACGGCAGGGAGGGTGAGCTGGTCAGGAGGACTGTGAAGCCCAGCTGAGCATGAAGTCAGTCTGACCTCGGAGCCCGGCGCCACTTGCATGCCGTGGGCAGCCCCAGGGGGTGTCGCCGAGACCGTCTCTGCTCAACTGAGCGTGTGGCAGATGTGGGCAGGGGGTCAGCGCCCGAGGGACTGGCTTGTCACGGGCTGCGGTCCCATCACCGCAGAGAGCAGGGGGCCCATCGGCTGCATGTCACGCGTCTGTCCTGCATGCCGGCGGGAAGGCACGTGATCCACTCTTGCATCCGGCAGCCAGCTCTGGGTGGTGTGAGCTGCACCCTGGCTGTCACGGATCTTACCTGGAAGATCTGCACATGGCATCTGCACAGACCTGCAACGGTCTGCACATGGCATCAGCCAGGATGGTCACGGAACATGCTAGGGGCTATGCCCACAGGACCCTCAGGCTTCGCTGACCTGACTTGTGATTCTCCCTCCTGGCTGAATCCAGCCCATGGCCAGTGCCTTTGTGCGTGCACACTGTTTGATTCCCCCAGGCCTGCTGTGTATTCAGCGAGTGGTGGTCCCAGGTGGGACTCGAGAGCTGGGCAGGAACCCGGCAGCCCTAGTGTGGAGGTGAGGGGCTCCGAGGCTGGGGCTCTGAGCTTCTGCCCTCGAGACCTTGGCTTGTGGCGTGGCACCGGGCCAGGGCTATTGTGTCCTGGAAATCCCTGAAGACCTCTTAAGGAGGGGACACTGGTGAGCAGCTCTGGAGCCATGCCCCAGGGCAGCCTCTGCCCCGGGCACCCAAGCCACTGCAGCAGCTCTACCCTGGGGTGACCCCAGCCCTGGCAGCCCACCATGTTTCAGCCCCCTGCCCTTCCTGCCCTCCTCCATGCACCCGTGTGCAGACACACACACACACACACACACACACACACACACACACCGTGCACCCTTAGCAGGTTGCTGCCCTGTTCTGCATGTCAGCAGCAGACAGACGTGACCTTGCTTTAGAGGACAAGCTACCTGCAGGCCCAGCTCAGCACCACAGCCCCACTTATGGCTGCAGGGCGGGCGATGTACACGCTGACTCTGCGCCCGCAGAGCCTACGCCCGCCTGGTATGCGGGTGAGATTCCGGTTAGCTACACATTCTGGTTGAGTGGGAGGGCACCCCAGTCCTCATTTCCAGTAAGCAGGGTCCACTCAGCACCATACCCCAGGCCCCTACCCTGGGGCCTGAGCCTCTCATGCTTGGATGATGAGTCATCTCCCTGAATCTCTTAAGCTTCCCAAGCCTTAATCAGGTTGATTCTTGGGTTTCCCAGCAGCTTCCTAAGGGCTGAGCGTGGTGTGGGCCCTGAGTATGGGCTTCTCTGGGACTTTCCTTGCCCTGGGCCATCTCAGGAGCATTTGATCCTCTGGGCTGGGGTGGGAGGGGTCTTGGTTCCTTGCATGGAGCAGAGGAGGGAGGGAAAAGCCCCCATCCCGACCCCAGGTCTCCCCAGCCCTGGATGTTCACCTCCCTCTGGCAGCCCCCGCCCTCCCCCGAGCCACATCATCCAGGCAGGAGCCAGGAGAGGCTTGTGAGCCCGTGGGCCTGACACTGGTCTCCCCGTCCCCCCCATGCCCGCCCACCGCCAGGCTCCTGTCGCCACGGCCCAGCCTCCTCACCCCGACCAGCGACGCCAGGACCCACGCCTCGCCCCAGAAGCCGCTGGACCTGAAACAGCTGAAGCAGCGGGCAGCTGCCATCCCCCCGATCGTGAGTCCTGGGCCCCCCTCCCGTGGCCAGGACCCCCATCCAGCCCAGCCGCCCAGAGACCCCGTGACCGTCACTTCCTGGTGGGGAGACAATAAATCAGGCTGATCACAGACCAGGGAGGTGGAGGCCCGGCACCTGCAGCCCCCCCCCTCTTCCCACCACCTCCTGTTTGCTGTAGAAATCCCCATGGAGACAGGCAGGAACAGTAGGGGGGCCGGGGGGCCCCCAAAGTACCCGGCCTGCAGGTCTCCTCCTTCTGGCTTCCCAGCCTGGCAGCTCTCACCCCACCACCCCCGCCTGTCGAGGGTTCTCCAGAGCCCCCCAGACCAGGCAGGAAGCCCCCCACTGTCACAGCACCTCAGAGAGGAAGGCGGGGCCCCACCAGTTAGCTTAAGACCCTCTACAGGGTTTGGGGGGTTCTCCAGAAGATTCTCCAGGCCAAGCAGGAGGACCCTCAGAGGTGCTCCTAATTGTAACGGCTCAGTCATTGGTGGTGCTAGTGGTAAAGAACCCGTCTGCCAATGCAGGAGACGTAAGAGATGCCGGTTCAATCCCTGGGTTGGGAAAATCCCCTGGAGGAGGGCATGGTAACCCACTCCAGTATTCTTGCCTGGGAAATCCCATGGACAGAGGAGCCTGGCGGGCTCCAGTCCGTAGGGTGGCCAAGAGTTGGACACGACTGAAGTGACTTGGCACCCTCACATAGTCATTGCCCTCTCCCAGGACATGAGCCTGGCCTTCCAGTGCACCTGGGGACTGTGGGCTGATAGACTCCGAGCTGACCAGGGCTTTTTAAGTGAGGGGTACAAGGAGTGCCAGGCTGTGCTGCCTGCTCCCCACAGCCGGGCACTGTCCCATTTGTCAGCTCTGATCTCTCTACAACCCCAAGAAATTTGGGGAAGGGAGAAGGGGCTAAGGGCAGGGTAATGAGGGCTCCCCATCCACAGCCAGGCGCCCGGGATGCTGGGCACACCCCCTACACTTGGCACAAAGCCCTACCCTCCTGGCCCTCAAGCCGTGTGCTCTTAGGCGTGTTGCTATCTCTCCTTGGCCTCAGCTTTGAGGCTGGTCACATGCAGGGGGCCTGGAAGGCTTTCCCTGATCTCTGGGACCTGCAAACAGCCTGTAAAGACGCTCCCTCCTCCTGGCTTTCCCCCAGCAGGTCACCAAAGTCCACGAGCCGCCCCGGGAGGAAGCAGCTCCCCCTAAGCCAGCTCCCCCTGCCCCCCCACCATCGCAGCACCTGCAACCAGAGAGTGACACCCCCCAGCCGCCCAGCAGCAGCCCTCGAGGCAAAAGCAGGAGTCCTGCGCCTCCTGCCGAGAAGGAGGGTAAGTGTGTGTCAGCGGCTGAGGGAGTCAGAGGGAGAGGGGGCCTGATGGGCGGGAATAAGGGGCCTTTTGTGTATGCCGAGCAGCTGTTTCCAACTCCATGGCCGTGGTGGCAGGACAGGCCAAGTTAATGAGTGAAACACTTGGGAGTCAGGCAGTCGGGGGTGGTGGGGACTGCAGCAAATTGGAGAACTCATGCTCCTTCTGAAGTGGGCTCACACTGGCCTCAGCCAAGGGTCACCATGTGGCAATTCAGGCCTGGGATTGTGGGTTGTTCTTTCAGAGAAGCTAGAAATCCATCTTTTCATGTGAAATCTTCGAGTTTCTCAACACTGGCAACTTCTCAAAATTTCCACAAGCTTTGTGTGTATACGAAAACACGTCTGTGGCTGTTTCTGGTTCCATGTGATTCAGTCCACACGTGAGCTTCTAGAACCCTGAGGCTCAGCGCCAGCTGGCATCGGCTCTGGGCCTGGGCAGGAAGCATTGCCGTCTCCAGCTTTCACCCTGACCTTATTCCAGGCCGAGGTCACTGGGTTCACTGGGGAGCCAGTGAGCGATT
Source organism: Cervus elaphus (assembly GCF_910594005.1). Classification (NCBI taxonomy): domain Eukaryota; kingdom Metazoa; phylum Chordata; class Mammalia; order Artiodactyla; family Cervidae; genus Cervus; species Cervus elaphus. The sequence goes on along the minus strand of NC_057819.1, from coordinate 21,108,693 downwards.
CCCCGAGCAGCTGTGTTGCAGCAACTGCCCGGGGCATGCTTTACTGTCACCACGTGAAGTTCAAGGTCAGGAGACAGGTGGGGTCTGGTTTCTTGTTCTCTGGATCTTCTATCTCTGCCCCACTCCCCACTGGCCCCAAGAAGTCTCAAGCCTGTATCCCTAAGGGACACCCATCCCAGATCAGCCTGTCATAACACAGGCACTGGGGGCTGACGCCCTCCCCAGAGGCTCCCCTGATGCTGTGCTGGCCAAGGCTCCTGAAGGCTGCTCTAGGGGTCTGAGGGTAGCAGGACCCCAGGCCACCCTCCCTGTCCAACACGGCCGGGGATAGACTCGGGCGGCCAGGGCCATCTGCGCCCGCACCTTGAGCAACTTCTGGTACGGCATCTTGCCTTCTCTAGAAAGTCAGGCTGGCCCTCGGCCACGGGCCTCCCTGAGGGTGGTGCTGTGTGTCTGAGGCCAAAGGCAGGGCCGTCCCTAAAGGAGGCCAACTCCACATGTCACGAGTGACAGGGGTCTGCCAGACTCTCCCCGGCTAATCGGCCGACCCCTCACCTGTCTCCCTGCGGCTACCTTCACCTGCCACAGGAAGTCTCAGATGCCACCCACGCAGACGGGCACGCATCCATCCAGCGTGTGGCCAGGGGGTCAGGACGCGTGTTGAACACCCACCACTGCCAAGCACTACCCATGGGTAGTGGGGGTCTGGCAGTGAGTAGGATGAACTTCCTGCTCTGGGCAGCCGCCCTTTTTGTGAATGAGAGTATGTTAAGCAGGGGAACACATGAGGAAGCAAGATGACCTCAGGGTAGTTCACGTAACGAATGAGACAAAATGGGTTGAGTGACGAGGGGCTCAGAGAAAGGGGTCTCTGAGACCAGGAGAAGGCAGTGGTGGGAAGATCTGGGGGAAGGGCATTCCAGGCACAGGGAACAGCATGTGCAAAGGCCCTGGGGTAGGAACAAGCTTGCTGTGTCGGCAGAGCTGCCAAGAGGTCATGGTGGCTGGGGAGAGGGGAGGGGAGGATGGGGGATGGGGGCCAGATTGTGTAGGGCCTTGTAGGCTATGGTGCTATGGACATTTGGTCTTGGGTGCAGGGGAAAAAAGCCTTTGCAAGAGGAATTTTCAGGGTGTGTGTGTGTGTGTGTTGGGGACTGAGGAGAGGTCAGGCTATCTGGTTTCTATTTTGGAAAGATCTCTTTTTCTCTGTCCATTGTTGGGAAGAAAGGGCTACAGGGAGTTGTGGGCAGATGGAGGAGGGCATAGTGCTGTTCCTGCCAGCCGTGGTGGCAGTCTGGACTATATGGGTGACCGTGGAGATGGAAGGAAGGCGGGGGGGGGGGCTTGGGATTTTGTTTCAGAGGCAAAGCCAGTGGGACCCGCTGATGAACCTGAGTGTGGGGTTGAAAGCAGGGTGTCAGCCACCTCCTGGGACCCTGCCGGTCACCCATGCTGGGCCCGAGACTCCCCATGGTGGGGGTGTGGTTTGCTGGGCAAGAGTGTAGTGTGAGACATGGGGTATGGTCTGGAAGGACATTCGAGGGCCGGGGCACTAGCCCAGGGCGGGGTAGCCGCATAGCAACGTCAGGGGCCCACACAGCCTTGGCCAGCGCCAGATCTGAGCCAGGCCAGGCTGCGCTTGGGTGGCTGGATACTGCACAGGGCCAGGCAGAGCCTGCTGGGACGGGTCACAGGCCCTGTCCTGGGAGAAGGTGAGCCACCACTCCCCTGGTTTCTGAGTCTGGCATTCGGCCCGTTGGCACGGCGGAGGGCCGCGCCGTTTCCTGGAATCGCTCGGCGGCACCAGAGACGGTGCACCTGGCGTCGGGTATGCGGCCAGCACCCTTAGGCACATGCGTGAACTTGACACCCAGCGCGACCTCGCTCCGGTCTCTCCTGGCTCCGCCCACCCCTCGGGCTCCCCAGGCCCAGCTGGAGGAACAGGTTTTCTCTCCAGGCTCTCAGCCACCCGCCCAGCCTGGCCCCGGGCTCAAGTTTCCCTTCCAGCACCGGAGGCCTCCTGCCCCCTCCCACCACAGCCGGGGCTGAGCTGGAGAGAGCAGCCTGGGTGCGCACAGGGTCGGGTCGCTGGATGAACACCGTCCGGGGCATTTGGGGATTTTTCTGGGCCCGGTGCAGGCCCTAGAGAGGTGCTCCTTTAGAGGAGATTGAGTGTGAGAACCCCTACCTGGATTACTGCCCGCATGTGTGATCCCCCTCCTGCGGGCTACCCCCGCCAGCAGGCACATAGGTCCGGGGGGGAGCTCTGTCTCTCCCAGGAGAGACGCGGAGGGGCTACAGCACGCACAGCCTCCACCCCACCTGCCGGGCCCACAGCGGGCACCTCTCATCGCTGCCAACACGCTTCTGCTCGCCCAGCTGGGTCTTAAGAGCCTCCTCCCTTCGTCATCTGGAGGTGGCCCCAGGGAGGACACCTGCCTGCCGTTCCCATCCCAGGCCCGGCGTTCCCAAGTTGTTAGCAGCTGGTTACTCCCTGGTCCCCCCACCCCCACCCCCCAGCTCCCATGGGTCCTCCAGCCTGACACCAAGTCTCAAGGGAGAGGTTCGGCGCTTAGGGCCGATTTCAGCAGCAAGAGGCCACAGGAGAGCACCGTGAAGACGGCCAGGCCTTTTGCCGTGTCTGCAGACAGTCCTCAGGCCTGAGAATCCAGGGTCATCATTGCTTCTCTTGCGGTGCTCAGCGTGTGTTGCGAAGGTAAAGGTCACAGCCTGCAGCCCATCTGCCTGGGCTCAGGGCTCCTGCTCGCTGGCTGTGAGCCTTTGACACGGTGACTTTGCCTCTCCGAGCCTCTGTGTTCCCATCTGCTGAATGGGGATAATTCTCATCAGTTCCCTGAAGGGTATTAGGAGGATAAACAAGTCAGTCCACACAGTGTCCTTAGTTGGAGCTCCCGCAGGAGAGCTGTTCTGTTATCTGCTGCTGCAGCGGCCATGAGGTCAAGGGGTCAAATCCTGACTTGGTCAAATGTTTGCTGGCAACCCTAGATAAGTCCATCAGTGTGTCCGTACTCAGCTCCCATTCCACAGCGCCGGACCTGGGTGCTCTCTTCCTCCCAAGTCTGCGAGGAGGCTCGTTGAGTTCGTGCTTTCGAAACGCCCGGCCCAGTGCCTGGTCGTGGAACGTGCTATTATACAGGCTGACGTGCGCGTGCTGTCATCCCAAGCATGTGGGCTCCCAGCCGCACCCGCCAGAGCACACGTACATGGGTCTCGGCAAACTGTTCCGACCACCTTCATCATCAGAAGAGATCAGCAAGCCTCTTCCGGAAAGGGCCAGATAGTAAATATTTCAGGCTTTGCGGGCCAGACAGTCTCTGTCGCAACTCCTCAGCTCTGCCGTAGATGGTAAATAAGCGGGTAGACGTGACCATGTTCCGGCACAAGTGTACATGCAAAATCAGGTGGTGAGCAGACCCCTTGCCGCCACCTCCGTCCCCTGGTTGGGAGGTTTGTCCAGGCCCCTTGCTCACCTGGGGCCAGGCCAGTGCCTGTGTCTTTCCAGGGCTGAAATCAAGGGTCGCCGAGAGACCCCCAGCCCACTCCCAAGGCACACTCGTGCTCGGCAGGACATTAGCAGAGTCAGAGTGATGCCTGGTCTGCAGACTTGGGGGAGCATCATGCTAGCAGCACCCCCTCTTCCCCATCACCGTTGGCTGGGACCCTCCTCTGGCCAAGGCTGGTGCTGCAGGCAAGGGGAGGGGGCTCATCTGAGCAGATCAGCCAGCACTGGGGGCCTGAGGACTGGCGGAGCGTGGCTGACTGCCTGCCCTGCCTCACCCCTCAGCAGAGAAGCCTGTGTTCTTCCCGGCCTTTGCAACTGAGGGCCAGAAGCTGCCCACGGACCCCTCCTGCTGGACATCAGGCCTGCCCTTCCCCGTGCCCCCTCGCGAGGTGATCAAGGCCTCTCCGCATGCCCCTGACCCCCTGGCCTTCTCCTACGCCCCACCTGGTGAGTAGTTCACCCCAGCCTGGCCTCCTCCTCCTGTCAGCTAGTGGGCAATCACTGGATACCACCAATCACCCGCCAAACACTGGGCACTGCTTGGAACTGCATGCAGAAGGATCTCAGAGTCTGACGGGTCCTGACGGGAGAGATGGTCTGGTCAATGAAGGGAAAGGGGGCTCCGTTGAAGTTTGAGGAATCTCCAGGATGACAGTGGAAGCACTGGTACTAGGGAACCATAGGAGGTGCTTAAGCTGATGATGAGAGAGGCAGATTTGGAGTGGGAGTGCCAACTCCCACCAGTGACTTAGAGCTGGAGAATGAGCAGGTCGAGAGAAAGGTGTAAGGATGGGGGGAGACAGCTTTGGCTTACAAATATAGTCAGGCTGGATTTAGATCCTTCTTGAGGTTCCCCAGTCCTTCTGGGCCCTACCAGCCATCGAAGGGGCACAGCTTGAGGTGGATAAGGACTTGAATTAGCAAAGGTCATCCTCAGCAGAGCTGATCTTGCAGGATGAGTGAGGCAAAAGAGCCAAAAAAACAGGGAAGGGTATGCCAGGCAGTGGGAACAGCATGTGCAAAGGTCCAGAGGCAGGAAAGAGCAGGCGAAGCTTGAGACACTGAATCAGACTGCCGTGGTGGAAGCGCGGTGCCCAGTGAGCCTGGGGAGACCACACCCACAAGGTCAGGCAAACGGGAAAGCTGTGTCACAGGCTAAGATCTTACCCTGAAGGCAGTGGGGAGCCATAGAAGGCTCACAGCAGGGGAGGCGGGGGGAGCAGGTGAGCCAGTAGACTTTGAGAAAGATCCTTTTGGTTCCTGTGAGGGAAATGAATTATTGGAAGGTAAAGGAGGGATGAAGAGACCAGTTAAGGAGTCTAGGGAGAGTGAAGGGGCCTGGTCCAGGACCTGGAGGTGGGGTGGATGGAGGGAGGTGGGGTGGGTGGAAGTAGTTGTGTCTGAACCAAGGATGCAGACAGCTCATCAGAGCAGAGGTGGGAGAGGAGCATTAGAGGGGCATGTGTGGGCAGGCACTCCCCTGGACAGGACAAGGGCAGGGTGGGGAGCGGCCCCGGCAGCTGTATCTCACTGCTCCGGAGCCCCATGAAGGACAGACATGTGCCCTGCAGGTCACCCGCTGCCCCTGGGCCTCCACGACAGCGCCCGGCCCGTCCTGCCACGGCCACCCACCATCTCCAACCCACCGCCCCTCATCTCCTCCACCAAGCACCCCAGCGTCCTCGAGAGGCAAATGGGGGCCATCTCCCAGGTGAGGTGGGAGGGCCAGCCCCCCAGAAACACCCGTGCCAGATGGTGCCCAGAGAATAGCCCCTTCCTCTTTCAGGGGTTTGGCTTTTCCATCTGTACACTTGGGGGAGGGGGTCACTGGGACCGATGGTGTCTGGTTGGGGGGCCAGGCACCCAAGTGGCTGGGTCCAGGCTGGCTGCAGTCTGCCCCAGGCCTCAGGACCTTGGGAGGTCACCCCATGGGGCATTCAAGAGCAGGGGTGCTGCATCCAGACTGTGCGGCCTTCTGCAAGTTACTTAATCTCGCTGCGCCCCCCTGTGAAACAGGGAGCATGCTCACTAGACACCCAGCACCAGCACGTGCAAAGCCTTGGTCTACCTGCCCCTTCGTCTCCGTGACCTGCTGCCGTGGGTTGTAGGGCAGGGCAAGGCTTCCGCTTTGCCCAGATGCTCATGGGCACCATTTCCTTTAAACCAGGCCATGATTGGCCACCACACAGGTGAGGGCCCTGAGGCTCAGGAGAGGCAGCGACTTGTCCCCAGTCGCTCAGAGGGGCAGCGGGGCCGGGACTTGAGCCCCAGGCCTCTCCTCCCTGACCCGTGTGTGGTCCCAAGGTTCCCCTCCTCTTGCACTCTCGTGAAAGCGGGTGTCAGGAAGCCCTGGTTGAAGCCTCTGGGACCCATGACCTCTGCCCCCACAGGGAATGTCGGTGCAGCTCCACGTCCCGTACTCAGAGCACGCCAAGGCCCCCGTGGGCCCCATTGCCATGGGGCTGCCCCTCGCCATGGACCCCAAGAAGCTGGGTAAGGATCCAGGGCCCCCAACCTTGACAGCCGGGGCTCGTCTCCCACCCTTTGTGTCAGGGGGCGAGGGAAGGCAATTTGGCCTTTGGGACTCTGGAGCGAGCGTGGCGGGGAGGACCTCTAGCCCCTGGGTAGGGCGGGGAGGGGGGCCATGCCTCCGAATCCCTGCCCTGTGGCTCTGCTTACCGCTCTCGCCCATCCCCAGCGCCGTTCAGCGGAGTGAAGCAGGAGCAGCTGTCTCCACGGGGCCAGGCCGGACCCCCCGAGAGCCTGGGGGTGCCTACGGCCCAGGAGACGTCCGTCCTGAGAGGTGAGAGCGTGGGAACTGGGTATGAGGCCCGGTGTCTTGTCCTCATCCCTGCAGCTGCCCTTCCATCCCGGGGAGGGTCGAGGCAGGAATGAGACCCCTTATCCAAAACCTGCTGAGAAGTGTCAGCTCCCAGAGGGTCTGGCAGCCTCTCTTCCCAAGTGTCTCTCTCTCCATTTAGGGGCAGGGGGACTCTGCATTGAGACACTGCGACTGAAGGGGATGGAACTTGCAGGTCACCTGGAGCATAATTGGGGTGGCTCTGGGTCCAGCTCTAAGCCCTGTGTCTCCTGTCTTCCAGGGACGTCTCTGGGCTCAGTTCCAGGCGGAAGCATCACCAAGGGCACCCCCAGCACGCGGGTCCCCTCCGAGAGCCCCATCACGTACCGTGGCTCCATCACCCACGTAGGTGTCTGGGGCCACAGCGTGCGGGTCCAGGGTGGGACTCGCAGGCGGCATTCTGGACGTGGCCCCGATTGTGGACAAAGCAGTGGGCAGCCCACCCATTCCCCCCGCAGCATCCCTGCGTGGCCCCCGCCCCAGTGGATGGGGTGGCTTCTTGGGGGTACCCGCTTGTTCTGTGAGCATTCATCTCTCCTGAGAGCCAGGCATTTAAGGTGCTGAGCAAAAACCTCGAGCCCCCCCGAGGAGCTGGCAGGGTAGCAGAGGGAGGCAGTCAGGTGAAAACTGAGTGGTGATTTCAGACTTTGAGTCCAACACTGCGATTAAGAGCATCCGATGCTGTCGAGGCCACATAGACAGGGGAGCTGGGGGAGACCACTCAGAGGTGTGAGCCCTGCAGGAACCTCAGGGAACAGCATTCTGGGCCCGGGGAAGAGCACCCCCTCCCACACGTGTCTTAATGATGAAACTTCAGGCCGCAGGCTCTGACAGTGAGGTGTCTTTGCACCCCAGAGGCCTCAGATCACACCACGGAGGGGGGACCCTCAGGCTTCATGTTTCTCTAAGACCTGTCAGTTTTGAAATCACCAGCTTACAAAGGCAGCTGCCAGGTACCCAGGGCCAAAGGCAGGCCACAGACACTCAAGCCGCAACCCTGCCGCACACTCACCCAGGCAGGCGACCGACGGCCCCTGAGTCAGTTTTGAAACCCCTTTGGTAAAAATGTCTCTCGCTGAGTCATTCTCATACTGAGTTGTTACTATTGAGTCGTTCAGTTGTGTCTGACTTTTTGCAACCCTATGGAATGCAGCAGGCACACACACCAGGCCTCCCTGTCCCTCACTATTTCCCGGAGTTTGCCCAAGTTCATGTTCATTGAATCAGTGATGCCATTTAACCATCTCATCCTCTGTCACCCTCTTCTTTCGCCTTGAATCTTTCCCAGCATCAGGGTCTTTTTCAATGAGTCGGCTTTTTGCATCAGGTGGCCAAAGTATTGGAGCTTCAGTATCAGTACTCATATAGAGTAGGGATTCTTAAGTCACTTTTTTTTTTTTTGGCATGTGGGGTCTTAACTCCCCAACCAGGGATTGAACCTGCGCCCCCTGCGTTTGAAGTGCAGAGTCTTAACCAGCGGACAGCCAGGGAAGTCCTGCTGAGTCATTCTCATAGAGTGGTTTGGGATTAAAGGTTGACATCTGAAGTGCCTGGGCATCCATCGGCCTCTGCTTTCCAGGTGGCCGTGACCTGAGCCTTGTCGGTCATTCACACCCCTGTGATGGTTGTTGGCAGAGGGTGGCAACTGCCAAACATGTGAGGGTCAGACTTTCCCACAGCCTTTCGACCAGGTGGTGATGAAATCTGTGCAGGAAACACAAACACACAGACCCACACGTACATAAACACACCCATACACAAACTCGCACACACATAGAGGAGAGGCCTTTCCTGATGGCTTGCAGTTGGCTTCTCTGCCCTGTGCCCTTTGAGGAGAGAGGTGACTGCCCACCCCTGGACTGTCACCCAAACCAAAGCCCATTTATTCTACGCTATTTGTGCCCAAGTCTTCTAAAGTGTGACCAGGGGATCCTATCTAGGGTGCCTGCTTTCAGACATCTGGGGAGACCTGTCTGGAGTTAGGGCATTTCATTTTTCTTCTCCTTGAAGACCAGGATTTGGGATAAAAGCCCAGGGGGTGCCAGTTGTTGCCCTTGCCCCACAGAAGGATGTTACTTGGCAGAGATGCTCCCATGGGGAGACTCGAAGGGCACCAGTCCCAGGCTTGGCACACAGTCAGACTCGCATCTCTGAATCGGCTCTTGGATTCATAGAAAGAGAAGAGAGACGTCTTGATCTGGGGACAGCTTGTCTGTGCCAAGTGCCTTTAAGAATCGTAGACAGAGATTGTGTCTGTTTTGCAGATGTACAGACTGAGGCTTCAGAGAGGCAAAGTGACTTGACGAAGGTCACACGGCAACTTGTTGGTAAAGCTGCTGTTTGCCATCCAGCAGTCTGACTCCAGATTCATATTCCAACCCCCACACTCATGTTCTTGGAAGTCACCCAAGGCAGGATGCTACCCCATGGGGCTATCTTCTGTCTGCCTGAATATACCCCTCAATAGGAAGCGCACTCCCCCTAAGGCCGTAGTTCCCGACGGGGGCAATTTTATCCCCCAGGGGACACTGGGCAGTGTCTGAGGGCGTCTTTGATTGTCACATCTGGAGGGGCAGGTTGAGGGGATCACATGGCGTCTAGTGGGTAGAGCCCAGGGTGCCGGGGTAGGGGGCGCTGCTGAGTGTCCTGCAGCGCCCAGGATGGCCCCCACCACAAGAAGCATCTGGCGCCGCAGGTCACAGTGCCGAGGCTGAGAAACCCTGTGTCAGAGCTCAGATCTCTGGTGTCCTGCCTTGATGTGTCCCCATTCTCGTTTGGGGAGTGACCCATCACAGGCACGTGGACTGACATCCCAGCATCCAGGCTCTGAGAAAGTACAACTCACATAGTATAAGTAGAAGCACAGACCCGGGACCAGGCTGCCTGGGTTCCCAGCCTGGCTCTGCCTCCATTTAGCCAGGTGACCCTGGGCGAAGCTACCTGGTGCCTTGGTTTCCTCATCTGAAATAGGCACAGTAGTACCTGACTCAGGGCTGTTACCAGGGTTAAATGAGTCGATACCTGCACAGGGTTCAGATCTTATTATTAGTATCATTGATGTTTGTTCCGTGTGGTTGTGTTCTGGAGGGCTCTGCCTCCCCCATTTTGTCTTTTTTCCCTTGGTCACATGGCAGCTTGCGGGATCTTAGTTCCTCCACCAGGAATTGAACCTGGGTGCTGGCAGTGAAAGCATGGAGTCCTAACTGCTGGACCGCCAGGGAATTCCTTCTGCCTTCCCTTTTGAAGCCGCATGTGTGTGAACACATATGCAGTGATATACACATGTGTGCCTGTGTGGATTTGGAAGGCACACGTGCGCACGTCCTAGGTCATGTCTGGCGAGTGGGGGGTGGGGTGCGGTCCCTGGCCAGAGCCTGCAGGTGCTCACCCCGCCTCCGCACCCCCAGGGCACGCCGGCCGATGTCCTGTACAAGGGAACCATCACCAGGATCATCGGTGAGGACAGCCCGAGCCGCCTGGACCGCAGCCGGGAGGATGGGCTCCCCAAGGGCCATGTCATCTACGAGGGCAAGAAGGGCCATGTGCTATCCTACGAGGGTGAGTGATGCCGCCATGGCTGTGAGAAGCTGGTGGGCGGGCAGGGGCTGGCCAGGCCATCCCATTCAGGGCTCTTTGATGTCCAGCAAGGACTCCCGAGGTAGAGGACCAATGGGGACCTCGCGGTGGTTGTTCTGATGTTTACTGGGGGTCCAGCAGACGAAGCCCCCCTCAGAAGGCTCTCAGGACAACCCCCCCTCCCCAGGTGCAAATGGGAAGTCACCTTGTTAATCTTGTCATTAAACCTGTCTGTATCCACTGTGGCTTATTCACCAAACCCCAGACTTTGGTGTTTCTGGAGCTGGTCAAGAGAGAAGTTTCCAGAAAACATGGTTGGGCTTAAAGGGCAGCCAGTTGTCTTCAGAAAACAAGTCTGGGGGAGTGTGTTGCCTTCCTATCAGCTGTGTGTGGTTGAGAGCCGAGGTGAGGGACTGTCTTTCCATTTTACAGATGTGGGAGCTGAGGTACAGTGGTGTCCAATGGTTCTTCTGTACCCCTCAGAGAACAGGAGCCCTGGGACGGGGGTGGGGAGAGTCTTTGGCCCATTGAGGTGAGTTCTTCGCGAGGCAGGGCTGACGTGACACCAGGAAGCACAATCAGAGAGGTAGTGACCTCCCCGTCCCTGTAGGTATGTAAGTCAGAGCAGGTGAAGATCGGCCTCAGCTGCCTCCCACCTCTGCCTATTTCTTTACAGTTTAGGAAGCAGACTCATGGCCAGCCTTGTGAGTGGGGGAACAGACCCAGGGAGCAGAAGCCCTCAGCTCACACCCCTCGGCCTCTGGCCCAGCACTCCTGGCAAAGGCTGCACTCTGATTGACGGCATGAGGGTGGCAGGCAGGGGCGGTAACCAGTGATGCGCCACCCCCTTACACCCTGGGCCCCCCACTTCAGTGCTCCTCACTCTACTCACCCTCCCTGGGTTCCGCTTCGCCACCCGGGAGCCCTGCCTGGAAGGAATTAAGGGAATCAAGGGCTGAGATGTCAATTTCCTGGCAGCCTCAGGCACCCAGGGGTGCGGAGATAAAAGCCGCTAATGGGTGCCCCTCTCAGTCGCTGGCAGCCGTAGGGCTGCAAATTGCTTCTGCTATAATGGGCGGGTGTTTTTTCCTCACTATCCGCCTCCACCGGCCCAGCCCCCAGCCCCCACGGCCCCCCAGGTCCTGGGATGCGGAGGTGGAACCGTGGGACTCAGGCACTTGCCTCTCTCTGCTGCCAAGTGGTGGAGACAGCCTTGGGGACAGGCTGTCAGCTGTGTTCTGTGCCAACCTCGGTACCCAGCTGAGTGCCCTGGGGGATGGCCAGGGGCCCTGGGAAGGGCGAATGGAGAGGCAGTCGAGGTGTTGTGAGCAGGGACGCCTGGGTGGCATCTCGGCTCAGGCCTCCAGATCAGTTCTTGAGACCCTACAGGCCTTAGGTTTAGCATCCGTAGAACGGGTGTCCGTCAAGGCTTTTCATTTCTCATGTGCTTCCCGGGGCCTGGGGACTAGTGATGCCAGCGGCAGGCGGTAGATGGCGGGGAGGAGACTGTGGCGACCCTGAGAGTGACGGCCGTGTCTACAGGGGCCCCTGCCTCTGTTCTCCGACAGCTGATTGTCGCCCTGTAACAAGTGCGAGCTCGCCAGCCAGACTTCTGATCTCTGCATTTTTATCTGACATCTCCTGGTGTTTAAACATCAGCAATCAATTTTGAGAAAAATTAGGAGGGGCAATACCGTCTATCTGCTGGCCACTAGTTTGTAAGCCCGTGGAGGAGCTCCTGCTCTGAGGATCTTTCGGGGTCGTGATGGAAATCCGTGAGAGCCAGGGCACCCTTTATCCTAAGGGGCCGGCCTGGGGCGTGCGGGGCTTGCTTCTGATACCTGTGGACTCCACCACCCCTGGAAGGAGAGGCCGACTCAGAAGCCCCCAGCCCAATGGGCAAGACCAAACCGTGGCCTCCTCAGGGCCCCTCTCCTCAAGCTGCTCAGACCCTTGGCCTGTAGGGCACCCGTGTGCCCAGCCTGATGTGCCCGCCCTCTGGACTCAGCCTGGCCTGATGAGGCCACCTGTTCTGTGGACCCTTCCTTGTCCCTCCCAAGCAACAGTCAACCAGACACACACTCTCCCCACGTGGACACAGATGCACATAGTTTTTTGCACGTGGCCTCACTTTGTTCACAGTGGACAGGTGTGCGCACACACACACAGTGTCATGCATGTGCACACACACACACAGACCCACATTGACACACACAGATGGTTGTGCCAACCCTGTGTGTTCACACTCTGCTGGTACATCCTTGCTCGCGTGCATGTGGTTCCGCCCGTTCATCTCATATGTCCACTCCCGCGAGTGCTTGTTTGTGCACAGACTCACATGCCCGTGGACAGGCAAAGGTTCAGACCTACCAACCAGCAGAGCAGGCCCTGGGCTAGACTGCCGGCTGGGGGTTCCTGCGGGAAGGCTCAGCTGGGCCCGGCTTCAGCCATGGGACCGACGGGCCCTCGTGACGAGGGTCTGTTTGAGCCGCTGTTGCCTTCCGGCCCTGCCAGTTTGCTGGTACTGGGCTCGGTACACACAGTTTCCCAGGGGCTGCCCCGCATCGTGAGCGTGGTCTGGTTTCCAGGTGGCATGTCTGTGTCCCAGTGCTCCAAGGAAGATGGGAGGAGCAGCTCGGGCCCTCCCCACGAGACGGCCGCCCCCAAGCGCACCTACGACATGATGGAGGGCCGTGTCAGCCGGGCCATCTCCTCAGCCAGCATCGAAGGTGTGTGCTCTGCCCAGCTCCCTACTCCGGGGGTGGAGCGGGGGCCATAGGACCTGCCCCGGGGGCTTCCCCACTTGCTGGGTTACATCAGCTCCCCCTGGACGGAGTGTGGGAATAGTTATCCTGACTTTACAGATAGGAAAACTGAGGCTGGGTGTTTCTGAGGCTCTATCTGGAGGTAGCAAAGGACCTAGAAAACGGGCCGCTTGCCAGCTGGGTCCTCTGTCGCCACCACCAGCCCCACCATCATCTCGGGGACTGGGTGGCCGGAGGGAAGCGGAGGCTGTAGACTCTGGCTGGTTACTGCCCAAGGCCGGGTCAGGGAGCCGTGAAATGATGCTGTCGCCCGCCCCCTCCAGGTCTCATGGGCCGCGCCATCCCGCCTGAGCGACACAGCCCCCACCACCTTAAAGAGCAGCACCATATCCGAGGCTCCATCACGCAAGGTACGCTGCCCTCTGCTCCCGGCGTGCCCAGCCACCACACCCTCGTGGTGGCTGCAACAAGCCCTCGGGTTTACAGTCAAGATGGGCAGGGGAGGGGAGGCAGGCCAGAGTGCCGTGAGCACCCAGGGAAGGCGTGTAACACACGTGTACATGACAGGTACGGGTGTAGGTTGAAGGGCAGAGTAAGGCATGAAAACAAAAATTGAAAGCAAACTACTACCCATCACCCTTCACTCTGTCATTCACTGAGCATCTCCTGTGCTGTGTGCTGGGTGCTACCCCAAGTGCTCTCTGTTCATCATCTTATGGAACAGCCTCCAAAAGGAAGACACCCATGTTCTCCTGGCTGGTCAGCGACAAGCCAGATACTTTTTAACATGCTTTGTATCTGTATCATCCCACTGAATATGAATGACTTGGTGAGGTGCTTCAGTTAATATTCCCATTCTATATATGAAGAAGTTGAGGCTCAGAGAGGTCAAGTCATGTGCTCAAGGTCACACAACAAGTAAGGACTTGAACCCAGGTAGTCAGGCTTCAGAATCTGCCAGTGTGGAGGCCCCAGGTTAGGATGAGCAAGGTGGGAGGCAAGTGCACATGGGTCAGCGCCCCCTCCTCCCTGGCAGGGATCCCACGGTCCTACGTGGAGGCCCAGGAAGACTACCAGCGCCGGGAGGCCAAGCTCCTGAAGCGCGAGGGCACGCCGCCACCGCCGCCTCCGCCCCCTCGGGACCTGGCTGAGGCCTACAAGGCCCGGCCCTTGGAGGCCCTGGGTCCCCTGAAGCTGAAGCCGGCCCACGAGGGCCTGGTGGCAACGGTGAAGGAGGCCGGCCGCTCCATCCACGAGATTCCACGGGAGGAGCTGCGGCACACGCCCGAGCTGCCCCTGGCCCCCCGGCCGCTCAAGGAGGGCTCCATCACGCAGGTACGGGGGCCAAGGTCGGGGCAGAGGATACCGATAGGCATGGCTCTGGTCCCTACAAATGGGGAAACTGAAGCCCGGACTTGTTGAGTGCCATACCCAAGGTCACACAGCTGCTCATTACATCCAATGACAGTGAGCTGTCATTACATCCATTCCAGGGGCCATAGCAGGGGCTTTATATTATACTCATGACCTCATTCAGTTGTATTTACAGCCCAGGAGAGTCACACTCAGGCTTCCCACGGGGCTCAAGTGGGTGAAGAATCCGCCTGCAATGCAGGAGACGCAGGAGACATGGGTTTGATCCCTGGACTGGGAACATCCCCTGGAGAAGGGCGTGGCAACCCACTCCAGTATTCTTGCCTGGAGAATCCCATGGACAGAGGACCCTTGCAGGCTGTAGTCCATAGGGTCACAGAGAGTTGGACACAACTGAAGCATCTGAGCACGAAGTCATACCCATCACCCCCATTCTTCAGATGGAAAAACTGAGGCCCAGAGAGGTCAAGAAGCTTGCTGAAAGCCCAGAGCTAGGTGTAATAAAGCTTGATTGCACCCTAAGTGTGAGCCAGGTGCTCGCTGCCTGAGAATTTGGCATCATGACTTATGTAACCCTCACAAAAGTGAGGTACCCTCATTTTAGTGGTGAGTAAACAGGTTCAGAGAGGATAAGCAACTTGTCTGGGGTCTCACAGCAAGTAAATGGCCATTGTGAATCTCAAATCCAGATGTCCTTACATCTGTAACATCTTTGCGTCTTGGCCTCCTCCACCAGGTTGCAGCCCCACTCCACCCCTGCAACTAACCACTGCCTGTGGCACTGGGCCCCCCAGAAGCCCCAGCCTGGAAGGGGAAGATGAACTCTGACTCTGTGAGGAGCTGGTCCCAAGGGCCACTGTCTCTTCACAGGGTCAGAGATGTGAATAAGGAAGGAGAATGAGATCCATGGGGGCCGGCATGGCTGAGAGGTGGTAGGGAGGTGTCCAGGGTGCATCACAGCTGAGTCAAGGCTCAGAAGCGCCTAGGGAGAAGGCAGGAGCGGTAGGAAGGCCATCGAAGGCCAGGGGTCAGGTTTGGTGCTCAGCCTCCAGGCAGCTGTGGAGTCACTGGCAAGAGTCCACTATAGATCCAAAAGGGAGGCCAGTCTGATTCTAGAATATTCTTTCTAAAATGAGGGCATTTCCCCTTCTTAAGAAAATAAGTAAAACATTCCTGAATAAAAACAGAGTTCTCTTACATGCCCACTGTATCCTGGGTTTCCCAGGCCTGCTTAGACAGGGTGGGGTCTTCTCCCAGGCAGCTGGGTTGCAGTCTCATCCATGATCCCTGTTCCTTCAGCTGCCCTTTCTGGCCCAAGAGCAGACATAACCTCAGCCCTGACCTCTGAGACTTGAACTTCAGGGTGTTGGAACTGGATTTTACGGCTGGATTTTCTGGCTTGGCTTTGGGTGGATCAAGGAGGGTCCCAGACTGATGGAAAGAAGGCATTTGCCCTCATGGGGGTGTTAAGTTTCTTTCCAGCAAACCCCAAGGGCCAGCCGAGGGTCCCCCACT
The DNA here is from genome assembly GCF_910594005.1 of Cervus elaphus. Lineage (NCBI taxonomy): Eukaryota > Metazoa > Chordata > Mammalia > Artiodactyla > Cervidae > Cervus > Cervus elaphus. The sequence continues at coordinate 21,093,080 of NC_057819.1, read as the reverse complement.
TGCTCCAGGAAGGCCTGACCTCTGCACTTTGTGCCCGCTTCTGCAGCCCCCAAGGTGGCTCTGGGGGCCAGGGGCGGGCAGGTGGGCTCATCTTAGGCTTAGCAAAGCTCTGCACCCCTGCCTCTGACGCGTGAGATGTCCCTCCCATTGCATAGCACAGAAACTGAGGCTCAGAGAGGTTGTGCCGCTGGTGGTCACGCCCCCGCTTCCCTCCCCGCCCTCCCCCAGGGCACCCCGCTCAAGTATGACACCAGCACGTCCTCCACTGGCTCCAAAAAGCACGACGTGCGCTCCATCATCGGCAGTCCAGGCCGGACGTTCCCAGCTGTGCACCCGCTGGACGTGATGGCCGACACCCGGGCGCTGGAGCGCGCCTGCTACGAGGAGAGCCTGAAGAGCCGGTCGGGTGCCGTCAGCAGCTCGGGGGGCTCCATCACCCGGGGGGCTCCGGTCATCGTGCCTGAGCTGGGAAAGCCGCGACAGAGCCCCCTGACCTACGAGGACCACGCGGCGCCCTTCGCCGGTCACCTACCCCGAGGATCACCAGTGACCACACGGGAGCCCACCCCGCGCCTGCAGGAGGGTGTGTGGGGCAGGGCGCAAGGAGGGGCGGGACGCGGGGGTGGGGTGAGGGCGGGGCGGGGCGGGGCCGCCTTGGGCTCCAGTCGTCCACTCCTTAGCTCAGGAGCATCCCCAGGGCCACCACATCCAGCCCACCTGCCAAACCTGTGGGTTCTGCCTCCAAACCATCCTCAGAATTCTCCGCATCTCTCTGCCGCCTCCAGACCACCTGGCTTCCCTGACTACTCCTTTGTGTTGCTATAATCTGCTCCCCAAAACGGCAGCCAGAATACTTTTTTGAAATATTTACATCAGTTATGCCACTGTTCTGCTTAAATCTTTCTAGTGACTTCTCACTGCTCTTAAGGGGATTAAAAAAAAAAAAATCACCGTTTTCTGCCATGGCCGTGCAGGATCCGGCTCCACCAGCCTTTCCATCTCACAGCTTTATCTCTGTTACTTGACCTCACTCAGCTCTCTTTGCTCAGGACCTTTGCATGTGCAGTTTCCCTGTGCCTGAAATGCACCCTCCCCCCTTCAGATCTTTACCTAACTGGTTTCTTTTTGCCCTTCAGGACTCTGTTCAAATGTCACATCGTCAGGGAGGTTTCTTATGGTCACCCTCCCCCTTCACTATTCTGGTCACATTCTGTCACAGTTTAAATTTTTCTTCAGAGCATTTATTACTTTGAAATTCTTTTTTGATGACTAGTTGATCATCTGCCTCCTACATTGAATGTCAGCCCCATGGGTGCCAGGATTTTCCTATTTTGTTTGGTGGGGGAGCCCCAGCTCTTCGAAAGTACTAGGCTTATCATAGACACATGATAAATATTTTTGGTTGATTAAATGAATGAGCAGAAAAGGGAACAGAAGAACGGATGAGCTTTTTAAAAAGAATAAAAAGCAGAAGCAAATGGGTGAATGAGTAAGTAAAAGGAAAAATGAACTGAGGCAAATGGATGGATGAAGAGCCCTGTTTCCTGGAACCCCAGAGACCCTCTCCTCAAACGATTTCCCATAAGCACTAGCTCCGACAGCCCCCATGTAGGGGGTGGGACACCCATGTCTGAGGTCTGATGCCATCCACACTTGGCTCATCCCCACAGGCAGTCTCTCGTCCAGCAAGGCATCCCAGGACCGAAAGCTGACATCCACGCCCCGGGAGATTGCCAAGTCCCCACACAGCAGTGTGCCTGAGCACCACCCCCACCCCATCTCGCCCTACGAGCACCTGCTCCGGGGGGTGAGCGGCGTGGACCTGTACCGCGGCCACATCCCGCTGGCCTTCGACCCCACCTCCATACCCCGAGGAATCCCTCTGGATGCAGGTAATTGTCCCAGACCCAGGGAGCCCTGTAGCATCAGTGTCAGCCCAAGGGCTCCTCAGGCATCAATTAGGCTCCACTAGAAGGGGAAACTGAGGCATGCAGGGCAGAGAGAGGGAGGGACCCAACATTGCAGTCATGTCAGCAGTTGAGGTGAGAAAGAATTTCTCTTGGAGGGTCTCAGGGTCATGCTGGGTTAAACATTTGTTCAGTGGTTTTCTTTTCCTGTGAGACTTACCAGCACCTTGAAAATTGCAAATGTATCAAAAGAGGGCTCAAGGGTGTGTGTTCCCCAACAGACATGATCTGAAAATCTGTGTAAAAGGACACAGCCCTTAGGTATTTTTGTGATCCACATTTCGAATACCCTGTGTTTGGGTGAATTCTGATCCCAAGAATATTATCAATAAGAGGCACTCTCTTGTATGTTGGGGAGCAAGGGTTTTTCTGCTTCAAGGCTCTCAATTCTGTTTTGTGGGGGTGTTTGGGAGAAGCTGTGGAGGCATTAAAACAGGCAGAAGGGCATTCCCAGCCGAGGTGTGAGCCGGCCTAAACTTATTCCCTTTCTCCTAGCAGCCGCTGCCTATTACCTGCCCCGGCACCTGGCCCCCAACCCCACCTACCCACACCTGTACCCGCCTTACCTCATCCGCGGCTACCCCGACACGGCGGCGCTGGAGAACCGCCAGACAATCATCAACGACTACATCACCTCGCAGCAGATGCACCACAACGCGGCCACCGCCATGGCCCAGCGAGCCGACATGCTGAGGGGCCTGTCGCCCCGAGAGTCCTCGCTGGCCCTCAACTACGCCACCGGCCCGCGAGGTGGGTGGGGCGGGGCGCTGCCAGGCACACGGGCGGGCAGGACCCTCTGCCCAGAATCGGCCTTATCCCTGGTCTGCCCAGGTTCCTGAAAACACAGGACACGTGTGTGCCCACACCTGTACATGTGTTCTTGCTGAGAGTGGTCACCTTAGAGGCCCAGGGGGTGTCACCATGCTGAGAGCACACACAGACCCAGCGCGTGGTTTATTTCAACATTAATATATTTTGGCCACACCTCACAACTTGTGGGATCTTAGTTCCCCGACCAGGGATCAAACCCAGGTCCACGGCCATGAAAGCCCACGTCTTAACCACCATACCGCCCGTGGTTTAGAGTTGCGTGTGGTTGCATCCTGGGTGACACACAGGCCGTGCATGTGCCTGTGTCCTGTTGGTGTATGTGGTCCTTAAAAAAACACATGGAAATGTAAGGCGGTTTGAACTTCTTGTTCCCTTGATGAGCAACCAGCCCGTGGCTACTTTGCACATGACTATTACACTTTCTAGAAACACTTCCGAAATGTTCTTTCGGAACAACCAAGTCCTAGTTAGGGTCCAGTTGTTAAAACTGGTCCCACTAGGCATTTCAAACAGTGGGGGTTGAATACAAACAACTGAGGGCCTTGGGTCACGGGCAAAAGGGGCACAGCAGTGTATGCAGTGGCGCCACCTGCAAGCGACATCTGCTTCAGGGCTTGGGAGCAAAGGGAGGAGGGGCTCCGAGCAGCTGGCATTCAGACCTAGGGCGGGGACCGAGGAGGAGCACCCAGCAGTGCTGCTTCTCAGGGTGCGCGGTGCTCCGCTGGGTGGGGGTCCAGCGAGCAGGCAGCCTGGCTCCTCTCCTCCCCACGTGGCTGCAGCCCCCTGCCCCACCTCCTCTCCCACAGGCATCATCGACCTGTCTCAAGTGCCACATCTGCCTGTGCTGGTGCCCCCCACGCCAGGCACGCCGGCCACCGCCATGGACCGCCTCGCCTACCTCCCCACCGCACCCCAGCACTTCAGCGGCCGGCTCAGCAGCTCTCCGCTGTCCCCAGGTGACGGCCCGCACCCCAGTGCTGGGTGTCCTCGGGCAGACGCCTTGCCCTCTCTGTTCCATCCCGGAAGATGAGTCGGGGTGGTGGGGCGGCTTCCTGTCCCTGGGGCTGAGCCGCAGGCCTTTGGGTTTCCAGGAGGCCCAACTCACTTGACAAAACCCACCGCCACGTCCTCCACCGAGAGGGAGCGGGAACGGGAGCGCGATCGGGAGCGCGAACGCGAGCGGGAGAAGTCCATCCTCACATCCAGCACCACGGTGGAGCACGCGCCCATCTGGAGACCGGGTAGGCCGGCCGAGCCCCCAGCCCGCGCCCCGGGGGTGGGGGCGGGGTCCTCGCAGCGGCTCCAGGTCTCTGACAGCACAGCTCGTCTCCCCCAGGCACGGAGCAGAGCAGCGGTGGCGGCGGCGGCGGCGGCGGGGGTGGGGGCAGCAGCAGCCGCCCCGCCTCCCACTCCCACGCCCACCAGCACTCGCCCATCTCACCGCGGACCCAGGACGCCATCCAGCAGAGGCCCAGCGTGCTGCACAACACGGGCATGAAGAGCATCATCACCTCCGTGGAGCCCAGCACGCCCACGGTCCTGAGGTGGGCCAGGTTGGCACGGGGGAGGGGACAGTCCCATGGAGGGGGTGCTGGGAGAGGGGTGCTGGTCTCTGGATACAGGAGGAGAGATGTCCAAGGGTACCAGTAGATCCAGGGATAAATGGGAGGGTGAGCCGTGGGTGAGGAGGTAAATTGATGGGTGATTCGGTTAGATGGATGGGTAGTAATAGGTTTGGATAAGTGGATATTATCCGCTTATGTGGATGGATAAGTGGATGGATGACAGGTGAGTAGGTAGGTGCATAGGTGGGTCAGTGGTAGATGGATGGATGGCAGACTAGATGAGTGGATAATGGTGGGTGGGTAGATGACAGTGGGCGGATGAATGGACTGATGGTTAGAGCTAGGTGAATAGGTGGATGAATAGATGGGAGGGTGAGTAATTGGATGGTTAGATGGGTGAGTAGGTAGGTGGATGGAGGGTAGATGGGTGAATGGGTAGATGATGGGTTGGGTAAGTGGAGGAATGGATTAGGGTTTGGTTAGGTAGTAGTGGGTGGGTGGGTAGATGGGGAGGTGGAGAGGTGATGAGTTTTGTAGGTGGATGGGGGTTGGGTAGGTAGATGGATGAGTAGGTGGATGGTGAGTTGGGTGGGTGGATAGGTAAGTAGCTGAGTAGGTTGACGAGTTTGGGAATGGAGTCTGTGGAGCAGAGAGGGAGAGACAGGGTGAGGACTTTGAGGAGAGGCTTTCCCACTCCTCCAGGGATTCAGCAGAGCCCCACAGGGAGGAGGAGATCGGGTGCCTCTTGTCTGGACAAAGTCCAGAGGTTCCCTGGAGACTGGAGAATCTGCAGAGATCCCGGATGTGTCTGGTCCCCGGAGTCCACTTCCTATCACAACAGGCCCGAGTCCCCGCTGGTGACCCACCTCCTACTGCTGCCCAAGGCCTGTGGGCTGAGCTGCCTGATGGGGGGGCAGGAGTTTCCCCAGGGCCCCTCCCTGCCCAGGGACCTGTGTGGAGGCAGCTTGTTCTTCCGAAATGAAGCGTCCCTTTGTGCAAGTGTCCCCGCACTTGGCTACTCTAAATCACGCCCTCCCCACCACAATTCCAATTACAAAAAAATGACAACATCATTTACCAGAAGCATCGTCTTGGTGTCCTCCGAGTCAGGTCTCAGCAGTTACACACAACAGGAGCACCTGACTCTAAGAGCACCAGACATGAGCTCCCACCAGCAACAGCCGGTGAGAAGCTGGAGCAGGAACATCAAGGCCTTCCCCAGTGGCGGCTGAGGAAGACCCTTGAGGGTGAGGGTTAGTGAAAGACTTCCTCATGGAAGTCTTGGACTAGAGAGAGAGGCCAACAAGAGATAGAGTCGGGCCAGCTCATGCCCAAGCCTATTTCCTCATCTGCAGCGTGGGGATAATTACACTAGCCCTTGAAGGTCAGAGTGAGTGCATTTGTGCATTTCTTCCTCCTGGTGGGCTTGCAGTGGGTCTCCTGCCCGGTGCTGGGTATGGGGGACATGGTGATGCAAGCCCTGCCCTCTTAGGGCTTATGGTCTAGACCAAGGCAGCAATCAGGGAAGGCTGCCTGAAGGAAGAGGCATGGGACTCTCGAGTTGCCGGCTCCAGCCCCATTGGAGTGTGGTGAACACTATGAGCAGAGAATACAGCAAGGAGCCCTGTGTGGCCCCTGGTGGCTGAGGTGGAAGTACTGGGCACCCCTGCCCTTTCCTCTAACCACCCACCCTGACCCACTCTGAGGGCCTTTGCCCTTGGCATTCTGATCCTTCACGGGGCTCGCTTACTTCCTCTCTGGGTCATATGCCAGCCCCTCTGAGAGACACCCCGCTACTCATGCCTGAGAGTTCCCTTGCTGTTTGCTTGTTTTCCACCCAGAATCGTTACCTTCAAGCAATTGCCACAATAATAGAACTTTAATTTATCATATTATTATATGACCCTGTATGTAATGTGTCTCCTCACCTAGAACATAAGGCACTTTTGACTGTTTTGTGCACAGTCATATCCCTGGTGTCTAGAACAGTGCCTGACATAGTAGGTGCTCAGTAAGAGGTTTTGGGTTGATGGGATGATCGGTGGGTGGATGGGTGGATGGATGGCTGGGTGGATGGATGGATGGATGGGTAGATGGATGGATGGATGGGTAGATGGATGGATGGATGGGTAGATGGATGGAGGGATGGAGTAGGTGAGGCCCTGTGGCATGGGGTCTTGCAGGCCACAGTTGGGAGGGTTTATTCTGGGGAATGTGGGAGCTATTCCGGGCAGTGGCAACCCCTCAGGATGTCAAAGTGAGGGAGTGACCCTGCCTCAGCCTCAAGGGCCCCAGCTGTGGCTCCTGCAGCTGCTGACCTCCCTCTCTCCTCCCCCAGGTCCACCTCCACCTCCTCGCCTGTCCGCCCAGCTGCCACATTCCCACCCGCCACCCACTGCCCGCTGGGCAGCACCCTCGATGGGGTCTACCCCACTCTCATGGAGCCTGTCTTGCTGCCTAAGGAGGCCCCTCGGGTCGCCCGGCCTGAGCGGCCCCGCGCGGACGCTGGCCACACGTTCCTCACCAAGCCTCCAGCCCGCGCCGGGCTGGAGCCCGCTTCCTCCCCCGGCAAGGGCTCCGAGCCCCGGCCCCTGGCGCCCCCCGGCTCCGGCCACGCGGCCATCGCCCGCGCCCCAGCGAAGAGCCTCGCGTCCCACCACACCAGCCCGGACCAGCCGGCGCCCCCCGCCTCAGCCGCGGACCTGCACCGGGAAAAGACTCAAAGTAAACCCTTTTCCATCCAGGAATTGGAACTCCGTTCTCTGGGTAAGACCACCCTGACAGCGGCCACCTTCATAGACGCGATAATCATGCGTCAAATTGCTCACGATAAAGGGCCGCGAGAAGGAGGTTCGCTGGCCAACGACTCCCCTCGCGATGGTAAGACTTCCGGCCCCGCCGCCCACCCACCCCGTCTTGTGGCCTAAAGATATTTTCAGATCTCTGCTTTTTATTTTTCCCCTCCCCCCCATTTTTCGTTGGTTTTGGTATTTTGTTTTGAAACTCGTCTTCGTCGATTGCACGCTCTGATGATTCCTCAAGCTGCGCCTACCCACCCCTCTGATTGGAGAGGGGAGCACTTCATCATTTGCACATCGTTTTTATCATGATTTTTCTTTTTTCTTTTGGATTTTCGCTTTTTTTTCCTTTAATGAATGGATCTGTGATTTTGACTCCAGCCGCGCCTCTCATCTCCCCCTTTGCACCTTTGTCTGGGGAGCGGGGCTGCGGAGGGGCACAGGCCCACGCCTTTGCCTGCTGCTGTGTATGGTTTGGAGGATGCCTCCCCCACCCCGCCCCACTGCCCCCGAGGCGTACAGTGCCGGGGGACGTCCGGGAGGAAAGAGGAGCACCCCCTCGCTTCCCAAGAGGAGCGGGAACCTGGCCCCTGCGTCCTCTGCCCAGGTTGTGAGGGGGTCTTGGGGATGCTGTGGCCCTGTGTCTCCTTTGCCGACCCACCAGCCAGCTTCCCCGGGGAAGAGGAGAGTCTTCTGTGCCTGTCTCCCACCTCCAGCCCCAGCTCAGGGCTCCTCTGTGCTGGAGAGGGGGCTGTGGCGAGGGATGACCCTGCGATCTGAGTGTCACTCGCCACCACACTGACCTCACACCCTCACCACCCATCTGCTGCCTCTACACTCCCTTCCCCGAAACTCATCCTGTCCCATCTCATCCCCACCCCCGGCCCCCACCGGCTGGGTCTGTCTCCGGTCTCCCTTTCCCCACCTTGTTGCTGTCCGTCTCTCACTCTCCCTGGGTCTCTCTCCATCTCCCTCCACCTGTCTGCCTGTGTGTCTCGTTCTCTGCCTTTCTTCTCCATCCACCTCTCTCTGCAGTACTGTCTCGCCCTCCTTTCTGGACATGTCCCCACCCCTGGCTGGCCAGCAGCCCTCACGCCGGCTCACTCCCGCTCTCCATCTGCCCAAATCTTCCCCACCTCTGGCCTGGGGGAGCCCGTCCAGCGTGGAGGGGCGGGCTGGGAAGGGCAGCCCTGGCCCTGGCTTTGGCCTGACTCCGGGCCTCGCCTGGCTGCAGGTTACCACGGCGGCAGCTACAGCCCCGACGGGGTGGAGCCCGTGAGCCCCGTGAGCTCGCCCAGCCTGACCCACGACAAGGGGCTCCCCAAGCACCTGGAGGAGCTCGACAAGAGCCACCTGGAGGGAGACCTGCGGCACAAGCAGCCAGGTGGGGTCCCGCCCCGCACAGACGGGGAGGCCAAGGCCCTCGGAGGTGGTGGAGTCTCAGCTCGAAGGGCGAAGCCGGGATCTGAGGACAGCAGCCCCCCCGGGGAGGGGGGCACCGGCCTTGCCCACCCTGGCCACGCCCTGACCAGCCCTGCTCTGCCCGCAGGCCCAGGGAAGCTCAGCGGCGAGGCGGCACACCTCCCACACCTGCGGCCGCTGCCCGAGAGCCAGCCCTCGTCCAGCCCGCTGCTCCAGACCACCCCGGGGGTCAAAGGTCACCAGCGGGTGGTCACCCTGGCTCAGCACATCAGTGTAACTACCCCGCCTCGTCGTTGCCTTTGCACCTGGGGCGGGACTAGGTCCTGAGAAAGGGAGGGGAGGGGGGTCCACATGTCCTCTGATGGGTAAACTGAATCCTGGGTGGGGGTGGGGGGGCGAACCAAGGATCTGGGGGTTGGCAAGGGCACGTCATGCCAGAGGTCCCAGAGTCGTCTCCAACTCAGGTGCTGTAGCTGTCCCCCCTCCTCCTCCACTGATGGGGCATCAGGTGCACAAGCCCATCCACGATCCATACCTCACACACGCTGGCCAGTTGAATCGGACCCGTCTCGGGGCCCAGTTGGGGACCTCTGGCCTCACCCCATGCACCTGGGGGCATTGTGCTGCTATAGGCAGGCCCAAAGCTCCTGGGGAGCCGAGGACCACACCCCAGGGTTCTGCCCCCAAAGCTCAGCTCAGCCCTCACCGTATCTGGAAGGTTCTGGCAGCTGGCCGGCACCTGACCCTTCCCTCTCCCCTGACCCTTGGCCTGCAGGAAGTCATCACGCAGGACTACACGCGGCACCACCCGCAGCAGCTCAGCACGCCCCTCCCCGCCCCCCTCTACTCCTTCCCCGGAGCCAGCTGCCCCGTCCTGGACCTTCGCCGCCCACCCAGCGACCTCTACCTCCCACCCCCGGACCACGGTGCCCAGGCCCGTGGCTCACCCCACAGTGAAGGGGGCAAGAGGTGAGCAGGGGTGGGAGACAGGGTGCCCCTTGACAGTCCCCATCGAGGAGCTTCGTTAGGTTTCTGCTGCGGGAAGGGGGAAGCTCAGGGAACTCGGGGAGTTGGCTCAAGGTCACAGAGCAACTGGACCCCTAGCTGATATGCGCACCACACTCTGGGGGGATTCCCGGCACTGAGCTAAACCCTTCACACACATCAACCAGGATCCTCACCACAGCCTCAGGAAGTGTAGGCAGTGTTACCCATTTCACAGATGAAGAAACTGAGGCATGGAGCAGTGAGCTCACTTGCCCACAGGGACACAGCCAGTAAGTGGAGGAGCTGGGATTCGAAGCAGAGCTGTGTGGTGTGAGAGCAGCCTCCTAGTAGGCACACATGCACTTCGCACTCCTGGTTACCCCTAGGGGCCCCCGGTCAGAGAGGAGGGGAGAGGGGAGGGCCCTCCACTGGGATGAGGGAGCCATTCCGGGTGGCGCACAGAGGAAAGGAGATGGCCGGATGTCTTTGGAGGAATACTGGGGTCCCTGGCGTGGGGGTGCAGCAGAGGTTCAACAAAGTGCCACCCACGGGGGCCAAATCCCGCCCATAGCCTGTTCTTGCACAGTCCATGAGCTGAAGACGGTTTTACATTTTTAAAGGGTTATTCTTTTTAAACAAAGAAGAACACAGCCAAGACCACAATTGGCCCATCACTCCTGAAATATTTACTATCTGGCCCTTTACAGGAAAATAAAGGGTGCTAAGCGCTGGTTTAGAGTGACACAGGGCTTGCAGGGGAGTGGAGGGAGGGGTGCACCCGCTTCGAGAGAGAGAGAGCTCAGAGCTCTGACCACTGCTGGGACCCTCTCTCCACCCAGGTCTCCAGAGCCAAGCAAGACGTCAGCCCTGGGCAGCGGCGAGGATGGTATTGAACCTGTGTCCCCACCGGAGGGTATGGTGGAGCCCGGGCATCCGCGGGGCACCATGTACCCACTGCTGTACCGGGACGGGGAGCAGATGGAGCCCAGGTATCTTCTTGGCCCCTCCCCTTCCCCGGGTGCTCAGGAATACGGCCCTTGCTCACCTGTGGCCTCGGTCCACTGCTGTGCAGTTGGGGGCTTGACAAGGGCTTCGGGGTGCAACTGAGGACCTCAGACCTACTAAACAAGGTCGAAACTTGAGAGATCTCCATGGCAACTTCCAGAGTCTTGGGCTGGGGTCTCTCAGCTCAGGCTGGGCCCCTGTTGCCGACATTTGAGGACCTGAGATTTAAAGAGTTAAATGTACTGGACCAAGCTGGGGCCCAGGGCTGGGTTGGGGGCAGAGAAAAAAGCCCCCTGATCTCAGGGGAAGGTGTGATCTGAGCCCATTTTGGTTCCCCAAGCCCTTTTCTGGGCATCTGGCTGTGGCAGGCAGATAGGTATGGCCCACCAAGGCAGCTGAGGCTCTCCAGAGATACCCTGAGCCCATGGATAGGGAATTTCAGGAGACATGGTCCCTAAGAGACCAAGGAAGCAGGTTTGGGGGTGGGAGAAGCATCATTCTGAATTTCTAAGGCAGCTCAGGTGGTGAGCACCCTGTCATCAAGGGTGTACAAACAGCCCCAAGTGAACTAACCTGGGGTGTCTGATCCTCACAGCAGGATGGGCTCCAAATCTCCAGGCAACACCAGCCAGCCGCCGGCGTTCTTCAGCAAGCTGACCGAGAGCAACTCGGCCATGGTCAAATCTAAGAAACAGGAGATCAATAAGAAGCTGAACACCCACAACCGGAATGAGCCAGAATACAGTAAGGGGCCCACCCCTCCCCGGGAGCAGGATGACGGGGGCGCGGGGCTGGGGGCCAGCTTGGCTGGGTGGACCTGCCGACCACCTCTCCCACTGGCCCATCACCTCATGTTCAAGGAGCCTGGGGTGGTCTCTCTCTTTACTGTAGGTATCTGGTGGCACAGAATGCTGTGCCCAGAATGATTCCCAGCATACAGGGGCTCTTGGGGAATATTTGCATGAATGGGCCAGTTCACACTGGGCTCCAGAGATTGGGGTCACACTCACACAGGGCTCCGTGTGTCTCCCATTCACAGTGTTCCTCACATTTGTGATTTTTCTCTATTTATGTGGTTCCTGGATGTCAGTCCTCGCTCAGCTCCCCACCTCTGTTAGCATAGCGCCTGGCCCGTCACAGATGCTTAAGAGAACCTATGAGCCGGTAAACCAATGAATGAAGGGTCCTCACATCTTCAGCCTCAAAGAGCTCTTTAGTTGGGGGGAGCTCAAGGGCCTTGCAGAGCCTTTTCTCTTTCTGGGGCTGGTGTTAAAACCCTACAGACAGTCCCTGGCCCAGGCTGTTAAATCCAGAACCTTGTCAAGTGCCATGCATCGGCCAGCAGGTGAGCAGTCCCCGAGAGCTGACTCAGAATGCAAAATCTCGGATGTCAAGGCCATCTGGCTGTGACCTCTGTCACCCCATTGATCACCAGCGTTGATTCGGCTGACCTGGCTGGCTGGCGGGTGTCCCCTTCCTCCCTCACTGCTCCATGCGTGTGCCTCCCAGAGCTGTGCGCTCAGTTGAAGAGGATGGCCTTCCCCTTCTTTGGTCAAGGGTGTATCAGTAGCTCTGTGCTCCCCTCTAGCTGTGCTAGAACCTCCACACAAGCCCTCAGGGTCCATTTGTAGGAGAATCCCATGGACAGAGGAGCCTGAAGAGCTACAGGCCATGAGGTCGCAAAGAGTCAGACATGACTGAGCAACTTAGCGTACACACACCGGGTAGTCAAGCTTCCAAGACTGGAGACATAGCCAAGCGCGGTGTTATGTATGACAGGCTGCCGTACATAATAGAGAGAAATACAGACTCTCAAGTGCTGCCCCAGATGGTGCTAGTGGTAAAGAATCCACCTGCCAATGCAGGTAAATGTCAGCAGACACAAGTTCGATCCCTGGGTCGGGAAGATCCCTTGGAGGAGGGCATGGCAACCCACTCTAGTATTGTTGCCAGGAGAATCCCATAGACCGAGACTAGCCCTGCCACGTTGCACAAGCTCCCAGCTGGCGCACCTTGCCTAGACCAGACGGGAGCGGGGCAGGTGGTTGGGGTGTGGGGTGAGGGGGACGGGGCAGATGATTTCCAGGATCCGTGGGCCCGTCGCCCTCACCCTCCTTATTGTCTCCCTCCAGATATCGGCCAGCCGGGGACGGAGATCTTCAACATGCCGGCCATCACCGGAGCAGGTAACCATCCATCCTGGGGACCGCCAGCCCTGTGCCTGTCCTCCCACCCCACCCCCATCACTATGCACCCTGGGGAGGTCACACTGGGTGTCTGGACCCAGGAGGAGACTCAGGGATGAGGTCATGGAGGTCTCTGGGCCCCACACCAGCTGTAACTGTGGTGACAAGGGGCCTTTCTCTGTTCAAGTGCGTCCCCTCCTCTGGTCTAAACAAACCTTGCGGTGGGGATACAGACGCACATAAAAGGCCGGAGGCAGGGGAGGGGGAGGCCTGCAACCAGTTTCTATTTGGAGTTCAATTTCAAGGCCTCCTGGTGCATTTAGGACAGTGTTAGAATCACACACAACTGTCCAGAAACTTACCCGGCTTGTCTGTTGGGGTCTCAGATGGAGACTTGAGTCTGTGGATGGAGAGTGAGCCTGTGTGCATACAGGCTGCCCTCGGGGTCCAGGTAGGCATTTTATATAGATAGAGCATCAGTTTTACTTGAAAATACCAGCCAGGAGGCTAGGGGAACACTACAGATATATTCTGAGAGAAGTGTAAAACCCACATGTGTTTTTAAGCTGAAACTTAAGCCTTCTATGATGTGTTGGAGGCCCTTGGGGTTGGATCCCCCAGCCTCCAGTAGGGGCCACACTGTGCATTTCTGCTGCCTCTGTAGGACTGGGTGGGGCCTTGGGGAAGGGCCTTGTGTCTGGTATGAAACGACTGAGCCCAGAGCAGATGGGGCTGACCCTCTGCCAGAGTGGGAGCATCTTCGGGAGGGACACGGCGGGGTCACAATGACCTTCTCTGGGGGCCATCACAGCTCCAGGAACGGGGTGAGCAAAAGACAACTATTGGATTTTATCAGGGGGCCACGGGGCCTCTAAATGCTGAGCCTTAGGCAACAGGGAGGAGGCAATTTGGTCGAAACAACAAGATGGTCAGAAATGGATGTTTTCAGAATGTTCCAAACCTTGACTGAGTCGCTGAGACATGCAGGTGCATGTGTATGTAGAAATTCATGTGCAACAACCAAGATTTATGTGAAAACTTGTATATAAATTAGATTCAACTTTTTTTTTTCGAAGCAGTTTAATCCAAACAAAGGAATTTCCCCCAGACCCCAGTCTCTGCTGCTTTAGCTCCTGCTTCAGGACTGGCAGTGGTCAGCTTCCTGACTAAGCACCAGTCAGATCACGTACCCATGACCTTGGTGTCAGGCTCATCTGTGATCGTAGGATGCTAACCTACAGAGTAACCATCATTACCAGTATCCCTCACATTTTTTCCACTTCCCAGTGTTTTAGTTTGTAGGATCATAAATGCTTTCTTTGCTCCTCTACCCATCCATCACCCCTGTTGGAAAATTTCCTTTTTCTTGGTGGACATGGCTTTTTTATTTGAAGTGCTGATGAAACATGGCCAAGACCCAGCTTAAAAAAAAAAAAAAAAAGTCAAGGGGTCTTGTGGCTGTGAATGAGTTTGAAAGTAAAAGGAAGAGAAGAAAAAGAAAACGTAGACAGCAGATAGTTGCTTTGGAAATGTGATTTTAGAAGCTGCCGTGTCACGAAGTCAGCAGTCCAGTTTACAGATGAGTCAGGGGTCAGCCAGACTTGCTAATCATACAGTTGGCTCTGAGCAGAAGTTTTAAAATTCATGAAAAATTTTGCCTGGTGGCAGGCAGAGAGCTTCGTCGGCAGTTTTTGAAAGCAGAGTCTGGTTTAACAAAAAAAAAAAAAAAATGCCCCAAAGAGGCACATTCCCTGGGGTTTGCAAAAAAGTCCCTGGGATGGTTCACAAGGAAACACGAGAGGGTCAGGAAACCTGGTAAACAGAAAAAGAGGAGTAACGGGCTTGACTTCGCAGTGGGTGTCTGGAAGGATCCGTGGGGGGGCAACTGTCGATCAGACCGCTGTGGGCTGGGGTGGCCGGGCGGGCGCGGCCAGGCCACTGTCTCCAGCTCTGCCCTGACCCCCGCACGCACCGTAACTGCATGGCTGCGACCCTCCCTCACCGTCCGTCTCTGCACCTCTTTCTCCTCGTGGCTCCCTGGGCAGGGAGAAGGCGTGGGAGGAGAGTTAGGCCCAGCTGCCGGGGCGGGGGGGGGCAGGGGGCTCCCAGGTGGGGGCGGCCGGAGGACTGTCTGGTCACCTTCCCCCCGTCCCTCTCCCCAGCATACCCTGGGAACCAAGGAAGGACTCCCCCACGCCCAGCACTGCGCTTAGGCTGGACTTAGTTTCCCCGCAGCCCTTTCCCCTCAATAAAGGGACCTCTGATCCCACCCTCCACCCCACTCCCTGTTTTTAAGGCCACTTGGATTGTAATTAATGACGCAGCCCCAGCTGGGGTTAGGGAGCCAGTAGGGGCTTCCTCTTCCCCAGAGGGCAGAGTAGAAGTGAGGCTTGGTGGGGGGTGATGAGCTTGTAACTGCCCCAAAGCCCACCTCTCCCCCCTCACCCGCACCGCACCGGGAATCCCTCAGAGTCAGAGACAGGCCTCCCGCCCCATCGCCCTGCAGGGAACACCAGGGCGGGCGGGGCAGACAGGGAAACGGAGAATCGTGGCTTTGCCGAAATGTGCTCACTGTGTATTCTCTCTTCTCCTCCCTCTCCCCCTCTGTGCTTCTCTCCCCCTCCCCCCTGGCCCCCCCGGCCCCCCTGTGTGTGTCTCTCTCCCAGGCCTCATGACCTGCAGAAGCCAGGCGGTGCAGGAACATGCCAGCACCAACATGGGGCTGGAGGCTATTATTAGAAAGGCGCTCATGGGTAAATATGATCAGTGGGAAGAGCACCCGCTCAGCGCCAATGCTTTTAACCCTCTGAATGCCAGTGCCAGCCTGCCCGCTGCTGCTATGCCCATAACCGCTGCTGACGGACGAAGCGAACACGCACTCACCTCGCCAGGTCTGCAGGCCTCCTCCCGCCTCGGCCCTCCAGCCCCGCCCGCCCCGTCTGTCCCCACCCCGGTGTCATTAATCCTCCCGCCGCCGCAGCCTCCTCCTCCTCCTCCTCCTCCTCCACGTTCCTCTGACCAA
Organism: Cervus elaphus; assembly: GCF_910594005.1. NCBI lineage: Eukaryota > Metazoa > Chordata > Mammalia > Artiodactyla > Cervidae > Cervus > Cervus elaphus. The sequence goes on along the minus strand of NC_057819.1, from coordinate 21,077,297 downwards.
CGCCACCCCGCCTCCCGCCCCCCCACCCCCAGCTTTGGAGCTTGTGACTTGATTTTTTTGTGCGTGTTTGACGTGGTCCTGGAGTTGGCTAACCCCAAGCCGGGCGGGCACCCCCAGGTGTCCGAGTTGCCCCGGGTCCGCCCTTGCCCACTGGGCACGAAGGAACTGCCGCTTTTCTAAAACCACTCACGCCGCTGCCCGAGCCCTGCCCCGCCTTCCTCGAACCCTGCCGGACACGGGTCCCCACAGGCCCGCATCCTGGCCCCTCTTGTGTCTCCTTGGGGGCAGTCGGGCTGGAGTGAGGTCCTTACCTTCTCTGTGTGGATCGAGGGGACCCCTGGGCTCATGGGCAGCCAGGCTAGTAGGCTCTGTGCCTGCGGCGGCCACCCTGCGTGTCCACAGCTGGCCCTCAGGCCTGATGGGGAGGAGATCAGATGAGTTAGGGAAACCACACGGGCCAGCTCGCCCTTGGGCCTGGGTCCCTAATCAACACTCCACATATCAGAGCAAGGGCTGCAAGGAGAGCGCTTGAGCCATTTTTCTAACCTGGACACTGTGGCCCCAGGAAGTTTCTGGACATAACGCGAACCCAGGCCTGGCCTCAGGGCTCCCGGCTTCTCTGCAGAGGGCCTGCAGCCCGCCAGGCCCCAGCATAGTCCTGGGGCTATGGTCAGGATCAAGCCAGAGGCCTGAGGCTTTGTGCTTGGAGTATTAGCCCATAGTGGGTAGATGGGCCTCGGGGCAGCCTGAGGGGGCTTTGCACATAATTCTACCCACTGCCCTAGTAGAAACCCCTGTACATCCAGGCGCATGGCTGGGTCTGGACATCTGGTTGACCTCTTTGGCTTCCTAGGGGCCTGAGCTGCTGTTCTCCCTCCCTGGGGGGCCCAGGAAGCAGGGGGTCAGGGCCTCACCCATCCCCAAATCCCCACAGCACAAGAGCTGTCCTCACAGTCCAACGCGGCCCCTTCCGTGTGTCCCCCTGCAGGTGGCGGCGGAAAGGCCAAAGTCTCCGGCAGACCCAGCAGCCGAAAAGCCAAGTCCCCAGCCCCGGGCCTGGCGTCTGGGGACCGGCCACCCTCCGTCTCCTCGGTGCACTCGGAGGGAGACTGCAACCGCCGGACTCCGCTCACCAACCGCGTGTGGGAGGACCGGCCCTCATCCGCAGGTGGGCGCCGGGGCCGGGCAAGGGGGCCAGGCCGACTGCTCAAGCACCTACTGTGTGCTGAGCACGTGGTCAGGCCTGTTCTGAGACCACCCAGGGCCCTGCCCAGCTAAACTCAGACTCACACACGGTCAGGACACTCCCTGTAAGGGCCCAGCTGGAGGGCACGGGCGCAGTCAGAGAGGATGAAGGATTCCGGAAGTGAAGAGAGAGGCTCGTGGGCAGGGACCAGTCCCATGGGTTTGCAGGGGGGTTGCAAGGGAGCCCCCCACCCCCGATTTCTCTGTGAGTGCCAAGAAGTCCCTGGGGGAGGTTCGGGAGATCCCTTGGCTGCAGAACAGGCCCCGGGGACAAGGGCAGGAGCAGCGAGGAGGCTCCTGCAGGGATGGAAGACAGACTGCCGGGCATGGATGGGGTGGGAGTGGTGGCGAGGAGCCCGGGTGGGCAATTTGAGAACATTCAGGAGATAGAAGGGCAGCGGAGGCAGGAAAGCAAGGCCCCGGGGTGGCAGGTGGGTGGGGCCCGCGGGGACCGCCTGGCTCACCGTGTCGTCTCTCCCGGTCTCTCCGGCAGGGTCCACCCCATTCCCCTACAACCCCCTGATCATGCGGCTACAGGCGGGGGTCATGGCCTCCCCGCCCCCGCCCGGCCTCCCCACGGGCAGCGGGCCCCTGGCCGGCCCCCACCACGCCTGGGATGAGGAGCCCAAGCCACTGCTCTGCTCGCAGTACGAGACGCTGTCCGACAGCGAGTGACGGTCAGAGTGGGGAGGGGGCGGCGAGCAGCCGGAGCAGCGGGGCGAGGAGCGGGCGGCCGCCGACTCCCCGCACCGAGGAAGGAGCCCCTGAGTCTGCCTGTGCGCCCGTCCGTCCGTCCGTCCGTCCGTCCGTCCGTCCAGAGCCGGCATCCTTGCCTGTCTAAAGCCTTAACTACGACTCCCGCCCCGGCTGGCCCGCGCAGTGACCTTACTCAGGGGATGTTTACCTGGTGCTCGGGAGGGGCCGGGCCGGGCAGGGGGCGCGGCAGGCGTGTGTGGCGGCCACACGCGTACAGCCGGGGCGGCCAGGGACCCAAAGCAGGACGACCACCCACCTCCCACGCCACTGCCTCCCCCCTTAACGCATTTGGAACCAAAGTCTAAACTGAGCTCGCAGCCCCCGCACCCCCAGCCCCCTCCGCCCCCCACCCCCCTCCCGCTTAGCACTCTGGACAGACGGACACGGGCCCTGTCCAGGCCCCAGCACTCTTGTCCCGGGGCCCCAGGGGCTGCCCCAGCCCCAGGCGACGAGACCGTGGGAAACCGAGTCAGGCCAGGCGGGCGGGCGGCAGGGCCAGGTGCGGCCTGGGGCGAGCGGCTGCTCCGAGGAACTGGACTGTTTGTTCACACAGCATTGCCGCAGCGGCGGGAAGGAAAGGCAGGTGTAAATGATATATTGGTTTACAGGGTATATTTTTGATACCTTCAATGAATTAATTCAGATGTTTTAAGCAAGGAAGGACTTACCCAGTATTATTGCTGCTGTGCTTTCGATCCCTGCTTACCGTTCAAGAGGCGTGCGCAGGCTGACAGTCGGTGACCCCATCGTCCGCAGGACCAAGGGGGGGTGGGGGCTGCTGGCCCCTGAGCTCCCCTCTGCGTCCTCCCTTCCTCCCTTCCTTGGGCAGAATGAATTTGATGGGTATTCTGTGACCGCCGTCTGCGCACGGCGGTGGCGTCCTGTCATTTACACATGTTCTTCTCATTAAAAAGCAAATTATACTCGAGTTACAGAGGCTCCTTCTCTATCTATCTCGGACCCGCAGCCCGGAGGGTGGGCAACACAGAACGGGACGGTGGGAGTGTAGCCCTGCGGGGGACGAGGGCACATCCCCAGACTCACCAGACTCGTCCCATCTGCAGGTGAATGTTGCTTAATTGCTCAGTCGTGTCCGACTCTTTGCAACCCCATGGGCTGCAGCAAGCCAGGCTTCCCTGTCCTTCACTATCTCCTGGAGCAAACTTATGTCCATTGCGTCAGGGATGCCATCCAACCATCTCATCCTCTGTCGTCCCCTTCTCCTCCTGCCTTCAGTCTTTCCCAGCATCAGGGTCTTTTCCAGTGAGTTGGCTCCTCTGCAGGTGAGTATTTATACCAACGGTAGGGATGTCAATGTGCGGACATTGAACCATCACACCCATGGTGGGAGTATTGAATTTTCACCCACGAGGAGGGTATTGGAAATTCACACCCATGCTGACAGTGTCCAAGATGGCCATCATCACCTCTGAACTGTTAAATACCTTAAAACGTTATTATTCTGGGACTTGGCTGGTGGTCCAGTGGTTAAGAATCCGCCTTGTAGCACAGGGGGCACGGGTTTGATCCCTGGTCGGGGAACTTAGATCCCACATGCCGTGGGGCAGCTATGCCTGTGCGCGGCAGTGAAGATCCCATGTGCCCCAACTAAGATGCAACACAGCCAAATAAATAAATACTTTAAAAAATAAAAATGATTCCACCTATGCCTTGTTAGAAAACAGACAGATCCTTGGCTTTGCATATAAGGCAGAAGAGGGAACAGCCTCCCAGCTCGAATCTTGAGACATCTGCCAATTGGCGACTTGTGGTTTTGGTAAAACGGATCTCAAGGGCTGTGTGCTCTCACGCCTGCCATGTTCCTTCAGGAGCGGAGCCAGCGCTTCAGAGAGGCTGAAGTTCTTTGCAGCGGACATGCATGCGGGATTGGGGTTCAGGGTGGGGCGCAGAGGAGGAGAGAACCAGGGCCACTGTAGGGAGAAATTGCCATCCCCAGCCCAACCTTTAACCTGGTGGTCAACCCAGCACCCCCATCTCCCCAGGGTGTAGACCGGGGCGTGCGGTGGGGGGGAGCTCTGTGTCCCCAGGGGACTCTGCCCAGCCCCTGTGGCGCTCCAAGTTTACCCTGCGAACCTTTGCCGTGAAGGGAGTGGGCAGAGGGCTTGAGCCCCACAGGGTGCAGCCTGGCACTTGGGCTGCAGTACTGGTGCTGACAGGCAGGTGGCAGTGTTGGGCCACCAAAGGGTCTTGTCCTCGGCCGGCCTCCCTCTGCCTGGGGTGCAGGCCAGCCCCCACCTGGAATCCAGGGTGGGTCAGGTTGTGCTGGCCACACCAGCCACCAGGGGTTAGCCAGGCATGCTGGTGTCACCCAGGATCCCATGCCTCCTCCCTCAGCTGTAGTCAGACCAGGGTGATATAGAGGTGGGGGGTGGGGGATGGTAACACAAGTGTCAACCCACAGGGTCATCTCTGCCAGCCCTCTGTCTCCAGGACCTCAGAACTGACACAACTCGGCGCCTCTGTCCTCTCTGAGGGCCGGTACACAGACCCCACACCGGAATATTGGCAGGGCACAGGGAGAATTCAGGTCCTCCTGGTGCCTACAGAGGGTCCGCCCTCTCTTCCAGGCTCACCCAGCCAGTCCTCAGCCCCCAAAGGGTTCACCGGACTCCCTTCTGGTTCAGTTTTCTTACTGGTCCATCTTAAAATGGAGACCAATGCTGTGCGCCTTAATTCCCTGGTAGAGTCTGCCTACAGTGCAGAAGACCCGGGTTTGATCCCTGGGTTGGGAAGATCCCCTGGAGGAGGGTATGGGCACCCACTCCAGTATTCTTGCCTGAAGAATCCCATGGATGGAGGAGCCTGGCGGGCTACAGTCCATGGGGTCACAAAGAGTCGGACACGACTGAGCAACTGACACTTTCATGCTGTTCCCTGACCCCTATTTCCCTGGAAAACTTTTACACACACTTCAAAACCCAGCTAGGTCATTCCCTCCTCTAAAACCCATTATCTCTCCCCGTCTTCTCTCTCCTCTGGGTCTCTGCTAACATACCGCAAGCTACTGGACAGAGCCCCTGGAGAGCAAGGCTCTTGCTTTTCCCTTCCTGACTGTTGTTGACCAAGCCCCCCGCTGACTGTTGAGCTGAACTGACCCTTGATGATCAGATTCAGCGGGAAATGAGAACGTGGTTTGTAAAGTGGGGGACGGTTGTCGGCTAGTGTCCCTGTGTCTCCGTGTGGCGTTGGTTAGAATCCAGATTCCTGGGCCCCGCCTGGTGGATATATATGATTTTCTGGGTTCACGGTGGGGCCTGGGAATCTGTATTCACCCAGCAGCCCAGATATTCCTGATGCAGACGCATTGCAGCCCTCCTGATGGCGGGGGTGGTACCCAAGGTTGGAGCTAGAACCTGATCCCTTCAGTTCCTTACGGCCAGGAGGTCTCCAGTAAGGCCACAGACAGCTCTTCAGAGGAAGGCACAGCCCCCGCTGGCCTGAAGAGCTGCCTTCCACAGGGAGGGCAGGAATGGGCTGGTCCCCAGGGCCCTCGGCTCAGGACAAGCCTTCCTGGGCCCAGGTGACTCAGAAACTGTGACAACTGACCTGGAGCAATCAGGGTGGCTTCCAGGAGGTGGTGGTTCTTGGGGAAGGGATATGCTGAGTGGAAGGAACCTGCGTGGGCAAAGGGTGGGAGGTGAGACCCTGCCGGGCATTCAGGAGGCCAGGGTGGGTGGACATAGTGCGGGGGCCCTGGAATTTCTGAGACAGAACAAGCAACGCCCTGTAAGATGATGGGCTGGTTTCCTGAAATTGGAGCTCATTGGCTTGTGAGGCTACTGGGTGCTGAGGGGAAAACAGGCCAGGAGACCAGTGTGGGGCCAGGACAGAGACCCACTGCCTCAGGAAGGGCCCCCATCAAGGGGCCAGGCCACTTACCAGGCAGGCAAAAGGGAGGTGGTGTAGCCTGCGAGTAAGGACAGACCACGGGGCCAGCTGCCGCTTAATGGCTGTGTGACCATGGCCAAGCCATTTGAACCCTCTGTGCCTTGGTTTCCCCATCTGTAAAATGGGATAATGATACTGCTGGGAGGAGTAACTCAGAGATGGGCTGTGTAGTTCTGTAGAGACACAGTTTACCCATCTGAGCAGGAGTCAGTAGGGTGAGGCCAGGAAAAAAGACATGAATGGGTTTGTGAGGAAAGGAGAGAGAGGGGAGGGAAAACTCCAGGTGGTCCAGGGACAGTGAGTAACTATTTTGCATATTACCAGGAGGGGGTGGGACTGACTTGATAGCTGGCGGCTGGTGGGAGGGAGCCTTTAGAAGGACAAGGAGGGCCGTCGAAGGAGATGTGTCTGTCTTCATGCCTTCTCTGGGAAGCCGGGGAAGGGTCAGCTGTGGCAGTCACACGACAGGCTGTCTGTCCATCTCACCCCTCTGGAGTTTGGCCAGGTCCCACTTCCTCATTAGAATGTCTCACCAGCTACCTCACAGGCTCCTTGGAAAGATTAAATGCAAAAAAGTGCTGACAGCAGGGTCAGGCAGTCTGCAGACAGAGAAGGTGGTCCATGTACATGCCGGCTGCCAGGGCCGCTGTTGGCAGCATCACGAAGGGCGGGTGGGGATGAGACTGCCAACAGGGCACCTGTTTGTAGGTGGGCAAGGACTGCCGAGTTGGATTTGAGGCCTGTGAGTGTGATGAACCCAGAGACTGGCTGGGGTGACCGCAGAAGAAGCTGAGCGAAGTGGATCAGGATGGGTGTGTGGGGCCAGAGCCGGTCCTCCAACCTGGGAAGTGTTCCTGCAGCTGCATGAGAGATGGACGCCCTGACCCGCCCCCAGGATGGTCCCAGCTTGATTCAATTGCAGCCAAAGCTTTACCAGCATGGACTCTCACTGTCCCAGCCGCCAGAAAGGTGAAATCATGTGCCCATTTTGCAGATGCTCAGAGAAGTAAAGCAAGAGACTTTCCAGCCACCGTGCCCTTCCCATGTCAGTCTTCCCCTCCCAGGGGGCTTAGTGAGTGGCCTCTGCCCACCCCACAAGGGCTTATCCAGTGCATCTGGATCTGGGGAGCGCTGAGGGGGGACAGAAGACCGAAGCACCTTCTGCAGGTGGCACTCTGAGCCTCGGTAGTGGGGTCACCGGCCTCCAGGCTCTATTTTGGGGGTAGTAATCCCAAGGGTTGGGTCAGTTCCCAGATGAAACAGGCACCACTTTCTGCTGGCCTCCAAGTCCTCTGGGTTCTGGTAGGACACACGGCTTCTCTAGAGGAAAATCGGGCTGTGCTTGAGGGTCTTATGGCTGCAACCCTTGCACATCTCTTACTCCTCCCCACACGGTGGGCCTCTTGGAACCCCTGCCATACAAGGAAAAGCAGGCTGGAGTTCCAAGGTCATCAGGGAACATGGAAGCTGTTTGCATGGTCCAAGGAGATGGTCTTGCTTGATTCTCAGAAGCACAAGTGCTACCCAGGTCCTTGAGGAGGTACTGAGATGGTTGGGGCGGGGGGATGAGGCCTATCAGGGGTGACACCTGTGAAAGACAAAAGCAGGAAGCAGGACCCGGCAGGGATCCAGCCTCGGTCAACCAGGAGCCAAGACGCCCATTGGAGGGGTCCCATCCCTGCACTCTCTGACTGGAAGCCATCAGCTAACTACACACCCCGCAAGTTGTTTCTTGAATGGTGACCCCTGGGACATCTCCAAGGTCACCAGGTTCATTGGCACCATAATTGCACGCGTCAGGAAGCCCAACCCATTTTTCCTTCCAAGTGGGGAGATCAGAGTTGTGACTGGAAAGTAAACTCAGTTGAATTTGCCTGGTGCGAGTGACGTGACCCCAGCACGTGTGCGTGTCCGTACAAAGCCCCAGCGCTGTGTTTGCGCCCCGTTTGTTCTCCCCAAGCAGCCGAGGCCTCAAGGTTCTTTCTCTGGGTGACATGAACTTGCCCCTTGGCCCTGCCTTCCTGCCTCACCACCTCCACTCCTTGTCAGAGACCATCCTCCATCAAGGCCGGAGCCCCTGCAAAGACACCAAGCGTGCATGCTCAGTCACTTCCATTGTGTCCAACTCTTTGCTACCCCATGGACTGTAGCCCGCCAGGCTCCTCTGTCCATGGGATTCTCCAGGCAAGAATACTGGAGTGGGTTGCCATTTCCTTTTCCATGGGATCTTCCCAACCCAGGGATCGAACCCAGGTCTCCTGCATTGCAGGTGAATTCTTTACCCCTGAGCCACTAGGGAAGCTCATTGCAAAGACACCAGCACCCCGCTACTCAAAAGAGGACACTATCCTAAGGCTGCTGAATGCCCTCCTCGTTTACAATCTGGGGTCCCAGAGGCCCCTCCAAGGACGTGGGCCAGATGGGGAGAAGATGTAACATGGTCAAGACCTGCTTTGCAGAGGCAGCATGGGCCCTTCTCCAGGGATACAATGGGCTCTGGTGGTCTGTGAGTGTTGAGGGCTGGCATACAGGGTGGCAAAGCATGGGAGCATCAAATATTCAGATTGCCAGGACTTTCTTTGGAATCAGCCCCAGACCAAGTCCCAGCGTGGGGCCTGGCCCTCTGCATTAATTTCCTAGCTCCTAGGTGGAGCTGGTGCACCCTGAAGCTGTGTATGGGGAAGGGGTTGCTAGCATAGGGCTCTGACCCTTCCGAGTGTCTTCCTGTCCCCTGTGAGCAGCCAGGAGGGACCATGAGCCCGTGAATACCACCCCCTCCTGGGGCATCCAAAAGTCTTGGAAGCACGGAAGAAGGAACCTCTTTGAGTTTGCACATTTTATTAAGATAATCAGTTGTTTCTTAAGTTATTTCTTTGTTAATCAGAAAGCATCTTTGTGGAGAGACCACGCACAGTCTGTGTAGTTATATAAAAATACACCAATCACCTTGCCTCTCCTGAATGTGAGCTCCAAGTTGCCCTTCTCCCCAGCGAGGGAACTAAAGCCCCATCTTAGGGGGGAAGCCAGGGGAATGTCGGGGTAACCCCCACCTAAGGGTCCAATCTGAGGGCATCTCTGTGGCCACGTTGGGGGGCTTTTGGGTCACTGGTGCTGAGCAGCCCCAGGTCGTGGCCCCTGCCCCCACATGTCCTGGCTCTTCCCAGGGAGCACAGGGGTCTCACGTCTTCCTCCCTGACCTTGCATGTGTGCTGTGAGCCCTACAGCACCGGCCATTGCTGAGTCATCACAGTAGGAGGGGAAGGCCTGCGCGAGGGCAGCCGGGCCCCACAGAATCTCTTTAAGCTGACGGCTGGCAGGTGGTGGTGGTCATTTCCAAGAGCTTAGACGCCTCCCCTTGGCACCTGGCTCCAGGGCTCTGATGTTCCCGAGTCCTGGTCCTGAAGGCGTCGGCGGACAGAGGTTAGCAGGCTGCCCTGTGGGTGAGGCTCTGGACACGGCGCTGAAAGGCTGCGGTGCAGACAGGCTGGGCCCTCCATCCTCTGCCCTGGGGCACGGGCAACCGGGACAGTGTGGTGTGGGCAGGGCTCCTCCTGGCGGCTCCCCAGACACAGCCCACTCTGGCCCTGGCATCGGCATCCAGCTTTCACCCAGTCTCCTGGCCCACCATCCGCCGGAGGTTGCCGGGCTACGGCTCTGGGCGTTAAGCTGCATGCATTTGAAAGGCTCGTTTTGGAAACAGCCTCCTCCAGGGCCGCTGGGTGTCTGAATGGCCCCCTTCTTCCCTCCCGTGTGGCCAAGGCTGGGATGCCTCCATCCTGCCCATGCTCGGGGTGTCCCCGCCTCAGGGGCAGCCAAGGACACGTGCCTTCTTCTTTCCATCGCCACCTATCCACCTGCCCCCACCCCCTGCTCCTCTGAGAGCCAGGCCCAAGCTGCCTCCCCACATAGGTGCTGATAAAATAGATGTGTTTATTGGGTGAGCCCCAGCGGCCGGGGTAAGACACACCCCAGGGTCCCTCCCAATAGCAGAGTCCATCCTCCGGCCGCCCCAGGGATGGCCCTGGTTCGCCGCGACGCCGCCGCCACCGGGGCCGGGCTGCGGGTCAGAGGGGCGCGGGGCCCTGGAGGCCGGGCCCGGGGCGCGGGCACAGCTGCAGCTGCACGCTGGCTGTGAACCAGCAGCGGGGCCGGCCCAGGCTGAGGTGCAGGGTGGTGCGGAAGGAGTTGCTGGCACACTTGGGGAAGATGATGGTGGTGCTGCGGAAGCGCAGGGCGCGGGGTCGCGGCTCCAGGGTCAGCTGGCTGCGGTAGTTACGCCACGTGCAGTTGGGCGTGGCCACAATCGTCTCACTGTAGGCCGTGACCGTCGGCACCGGCACGTAGAAGACCTTGTCCCGGAAGTGCTTCTCCGATGCATACTTGACCTCAGAATTGCAGCTGGTGGAGGGGAGGACAGGGGTAAGCTCAGGGCCGGGCAGTCAGGTCACGATCAGAGGGCAAGGTGAACATGGAGCAGCCTGGGCTCTTGCAAAATGTCAAGGTCAAAAGGACAAAGAAGGGACCCTGCCGACTCGGAGGAGACTCAAGAAACTGGACAACTATATATTTCACACGTGCCCCTCCTGGACTGGGATTAAAAATAGGCCATAAAAGTACATTTGGGGACAATGGGCGGAATTGGACTAGGCAGTGGTTGTGTTTTTGGCTTTAGCTGATCCGATTTTGGCAAGCAGACCGTCATTATGTGAGAGGATGTCCCTGTTCTCAGGAAGGACACCGGCTGGAGTTATTTAGAGGTTCGAGGTCAGGGTGTCGTCATCCTCCTCTCAAACAGGTCAGAAAAAATGTTTTGTTTATGTAGAATGAGTGAGAGCATGTGGATATTCAAGCCAACGGGGCAATATGGAAACAGCAAGGAATCAGTTCAACCGGGGTCCCCTATACTCTTCCTGCAACTTTCTTTACGTTTGAAATTTTATCAAAATAAGTTCCCCCAGAGTAGCATTGGCTCCTCTAGATGAGTGAGCCCCTTGCGCTGCCCTGGGCTTAGTCGCCCGGTCGTGTCTGACTCTTTGCGACCCCATAGACTGTAGCCCGCCAGGGTCCTCTGTCCATGGGATTCTCCAGGCAAGAGTACTGGAGTGGGTTGCCATGCCCTCCTCCAGGGGTGACCCCGTTATGAGTGGCCAACTGCTTAGCATCCCCCAGCTCTGCTCCCAGATCATCACACTGGAAGGTAAAGTAGTGGGGAGCGGGGGCTTCACCTGTCTCCTTCCCCACTGGATCCCACAGGTAATCCATGAGGGGAGGGAAGCAGACTCACAAGAGCCCAGGCAGCCTGCAACCACCCTGGCTGGGGCCTCTGATAATAAAAACTAAAAAGGAGGACTTTTCGGGCAGAAAATTCTTTAAAGTGGACCCGTTTGTCTCCTGCGATCATATCCAGAGCTGGAGGAACAGGAGGCAGTGGGTCCCACACCCATGGCCAGGCTAGAGTGATGTGAACAAATCCATCTGAGCATCCCAAGGATATGGGGGCCAGACCCACGGACCCTAGACTCCACCTTCTGGAAGCCTGAGCCCCAGAAGCCCTCTCAGGAGGGCAGATGGCTGGAGAAAAGCACCAGAGGGGGCGAGGTTGTTGTTCAGTTGTGTCCGACTCTTTGTGACCCTATGGACTGCAGCACGCCAGGCTTCCCTGTCCTTCACTATCTCCCAGATTTTGCTCAAACTCATGTCCATTGAGTCGGTGATGCCATCCAACCATCTCATCCTCTGTTGCCCCCTTCTCCTGCTCTCAGTCTTTCCCAGCATCAAGGCCTTTGGGCACCTTAACTCAGAAGCACTGCAGGTGCCACTTGAGACACCCTGTGCATGGGAGGGCACCTAACACACTTCAGGGCAACGGCTCCTTGGGGGATAAAGGGGCAAATTTAAAATAACAATCAGCCAGGTTGGGGGTGAAGTTAGTGTGGAAACGGCCAAATGGGGGCCTGGGACGGGGAGATGGAGGGTGTGGACAGCAAAGGCCACAGAGTCTCTCCAAATCACAGCCATGCCTCCTCAGGGAGCATCACCCAGAAGGGCTGCCTGGAGCGAGGGGACCCTGCCGAGACCCCCAGCCTGGCCCCCGACCCATCCCACCCCACGCCTACCCCACCCCACGCCTACCCCACCCCTACCCAGCCCAGCAGCCCCACTCACCGGATCTCCGGTGTGGGTTCCGGGTTCACCTCAATGCTCTCCCCAAAGAACACAGGCAGCATCCGGGGCCTCATCTCTCGCGCCGGGGTGCTTGGGGGGTGGGCGGGGGGCTGTGGGGATAGCCAGGGACACAGGGTCACGTGAGCAGCCCTTCGGCACTACGGCCTCAGCTCCCCGCTGGACTCAAGAGGAGCTCCCCACACCCTTCCAGTCCTGGCTTTTCTGGAAGCCTGCTTCTGCGGGGTCCATCAGGAAGCCCACCCCAGCGTCCCTCTGCGGAGTCTAAGCACTCTGATGCCCACTCACCCACCGGCCTGCTCCCCTAACCACCCAGTTCTCAGGCGTCACTATAAGGGGACGTGGTCATGGTCTCTTTTTACAGCGCCCAGCCCACCTGAGCCCCAAGAGCCAGGCTCAGGGCCCTGTAGAACTGAGAACCCTCTCAAGGAGCCCCTGAGCCCAAGCTTCTCAAGCTGCCCCCCAGGGTGACATGGCAGGACGGAGCTCTGTGATGGGCTGAAAACCGCACTCATCAAGGCAAGAGTTCCCAGCCCTTCTTGGTGCATGGCTGTGGGTCCCTCATTCAAATCCTTCACAAGGTCCTCTTTGACCTCACCTGGATGAGGAATCACAGTAGTGGACACTCTTCGAGCGTGAACTGCACCAGGCACTGCTCTGAGCACCCCCACATATCCATTCATTCACTCATGGGACGGAGCTGTTACTAGCACCCCTGTTATATAGATGCTAAAACTGAAGCCCAGAGTGGACAGGTAACTTGCCTGAGGCCACACAGCTAGGAAGGGGCAGAGCTGGTGGTCTAGCTGCAAAGCCTGTGCCTTCGCCCGTGTCCCCCACTGCCTCTCACACCCACAAGACTGGCGCTGTAGCCCCAAGACCTGACCTGTCACCCCGTGCTCAGAGCAAGCTTGCTCTCATGCACAGGATCACACAGCCTCCCATCCAGGCCCACATTCCGCTAGTCTTGGCCACGCCCCAGGCTGCCTCTGCGCCTTGGTTTATGCTGTTCTCGGTACTAGGAATGTCCTTTTCTTTCTCTCTCACTTGGTCTAAGGCGGCAACTCAGAAACCAGCTTCCTGTCTTCCCGACCATCCTCTGTGGGGTCCCTGGAGCTCCCATCTGCTGTTCTCCATTGCTGCGGCCCCTTTGTGTGTCTGTCTCCCCCAGACCATGAGCTCCTTAAGATTCAGGACCAGAGGACCACTCTATCCCCAGTGCCTGGCACGGACCCCGTGCTGTCCAAAGGCAGGACCTCACATGTGCAAAGCAGCACACTGCTCCCACACACACTTGTGAGCCCCTGAGCCAGCCCCATGCCCATCTTTTAATCTGCTATCTGCCTATGAATACTGAAGTCGCCTCCTCAGCTGATCACAGTGTCCCCAGAACACAGGCCAATGAAGAACCACAGGAAGAAAATACCCAAGACCTGGACAAACAAGGGGTTCCCCACAGGCCCCCAGCAGCTGTCCTCAGGGTAGCCCCATCTCTCCTTTGCTGGCTGTGGCAGGTAGAATAACGTCTCCCAAAATGTGAGGTTCTAATGCCCAGTTCCGAGGAATGTGCAACCTTACAGGGCAAAAGAGACTTTGTAGGTGTGATTAAGGATCTTGAGATGAGAAGACTGTCATGGAGTATCCAGTGCCCACCCCACCCCCCCCCCCCCCATCATCACAATGGTCCTTATAAGGGAAAGAGGGAGGGACAGGTCAGAGTCAGAAAGATTGAAGACATTACCCTGCTGTCTTAAGGACGGAGGATGGGACCACCAGCCAAGGAACGTGGGCAGCCCCTAGAAGGTGGGAAAGGCAAGGATTCTCCCCTAGAGCATTTGGAAAGGATGCATGGGAGTGTGCTCAGGCGCTTTAGTTGTGTCCGACTCTGTGCGACCCTATAGACTGTATAGCCTGCCAGACTCCTCTGTCCATGGGGATTCTCCAAGCAAGGATACTAGAGTGGGTTGCCATGCCCTCCTCCAGGGGATCTTCCCAACCCAGGGATCGAATCTGCATCTCTTATGTCTCCTGCTTTGGCAAGCGGGTTCTTTACCACTAGAGCCAGCTGGGAAGGTCCCAGAAAGGATGCCTTGCCCAAATCCTTGCTTTTATTAATAGCCTGTGAGACCCATTTTAGACGGCTGGCCTTTGGAACTGTAAGGTATTCTTTACATTTATTTTTATTTTACTTATTTATTTTTGGCTGTGCTGGGTCTTTCTCACAGCACACGTGCTGTTCGTTGCGGCGCTCAGCCTTCTCTAGCTATGGCGCGTGGGCTTGGTTGCCTGACGGCATGTGGGATCTCAGTTCCCTGACCAAGGATAGAATCCACGTCCCCTGCATTGGTAGGCAGATTCTTACCCACTGGACCACCAGGGAAGTCCCTGGAACTGTAAGGTATTGGGTCCGAGTTGTTTTAAGCCACTACGTGTGTGGCCATTTGTTAGAGCAGCGATAGGGGCTAATACATCATGTGACCTGGCAAGCAACTCCCCATTCGGGGTTGCAGCTTCCTGGTCCCTGAAGTGGGGTGACAGAAGCACCTGCCTCACAGGCCATAGTGAGGACTGAAGGATTCAAAATGTGTAAATGAGTGGGACTGTGTCTACTGAGGAAGCTCTGTGTAAGAGTGGGCTTGTATTCTGAATGCTTTTCATAAAGGGTCAAGAGGCAGGGGTAGGGGTTCCTCTCCAGAGAGAGGTACAATCCACACCCCGTTTTTAAGCTTGGGACAACCCTGCTCTGACCTGCCAGAAGCAAGCATGCATCATTCAGGAGATTTAAGTTTAAAAATAAAATAGTGATGGGAATTCCCAGGTGGTCCAATGGTTAAGATTCCACACTCACTGCTGAGGGCCCTGGTTCAATCCCTGGTCGGGGAACTAAGATCCCACAAGCTATGCAGCACAGTCAAAATTTTAAAGAAAGAAAATAATTCTTAGAAGTGACAAGATTTTGGAACTTCTGGTGTTCTCCATGGCTCTGTGAACTCAACACTGACCTCAGCTATAAAACTCCATGACTTGATGTCCTCAGCTATAAAACTCCATGACCATGCTCTTTCCCTGCAAGACTCTCTGAAGTATGAAAGTGAACATGTTAGTCACTCAGTCGTTTCTGACTCTTTGCGACCCTATGGACTGTAGCCCGCCAGGCTCCTCTGTGCATGGGATTCTCCAGGCAAGAATCCTGGAGTGGTGAGCCATTCCCTATCTGAAGTATGGCACTCCCCCAAGTGTGTGCAGTGGTTTGCTGAGCACCTACTGTGTGCTGAACACCTACTGTGTGCCAGATCCTGTGTGGGTTGGATGAGTCACAGTGCCTCCCAGGATTCGTCTTGTGGACACAGAAGAGGACAGAGGATGATGCAGGCATGCAAGGGGCTGCGGGTGTGGGTGCTAAGGTTTTCGGTGGCGTCTCTAGGTGGAAGGGTAGAGGAAGGAAGGGGTAGCCTGCCACTGGTTTTCATCACCCACCCCACCCCCACCACACCCCCACCCCTATGAAAAGAACAGTTCCCAAGCTCAGAAGCAGGGAGGCCTTCTTTGGGAGGTAATGAAGAACCGGGTACCACCATCCCTCTCAGGTTCACTCAAGCCTCCTGATGAGAGCTGAATACATGTTTGGGGCCCTATTCTGGCCAGATTTCACTCCCTGACTGGCTGCCAGCAGAAGGGACTAGGCTGACCTCACAGGCTGGGCCAAGAAGCTGGCGCTTTGGGCATCACGTCCCAAGGGCCCTGGTGAAAAACAGCTAAAATCCGTCCCACCCCATACAAGAGCTGGTGGAAGCCACTGAAAACCCAGACGGAGGCTGGCATCCAGGGACCTGGGCCACAGGACAGCTGAAGGCCATCCTCACTGGGCTCCTCGAAGCTCCTAGATGCCCCGCAGCTGCCCGCCTGGCCCCAGAAGCTCGGGGCTCAGTCTTACAGCTATGATGGCGGGCCAGGAAGGCAAGCCGCCGACCCTGCAAAAGCAGCTCACCACCCCCCCATCCCCCAGCCACTCCCATGGGAGCCACCAGGGTGAGGGCGGGCTGCCGGGGGGCTGCGGCTCATGGGCCCACAGGACCCCTTCTGCTGCTGCACCTGCTCGCCTGGCCCAGGCCACGTGGAGCGAACATTCCCAGGCACCCTGCTCCCCTCACCACTCCCCAACCCCGGGGGCAGCCACAGGCCAGCTTGTTCCCCCAAAGGCCCAGGTGCTTGCTCCACTCTGAAGAGGACCCACCAAGAGACCCCTGTGCCCAGGGAACCTGCTCACTGTGCCTTAGTTTGCCCATCTGTACAATGGGATTGTGCCATTTGTGAGGCCCACAGTCCGGGGTGCCCAGGTACAGGCTGGCTAGTTTCCTTGGGGCCCCTTGAAGCCCTGGGGGGCAGGGCCAGAGGAAAAGCAGCTGAGCCTCCAGGGCAGAGGAGCGGAAAGGCTGAAGGCTGGATCCCTATCTCCCAAACACCACGCCCTCCACCCTAGGATGGTAACACAGTTGGACCAGCCCCCAACTCCTTCTGGGAACCAGAAGAGCCCCGTTCTAGCCTGGGGAGGGGGCTGGCCTGGCTCCCTGGTCTCCTGGGCAGGCCGAGCGTCTGTGTGGGGACCAGGGAGGACTTCAGAGAAAGCAAGACCCAGAGAGCAGTGGGCCGCGGCTGCCCTCTGCCCGCCAGGCCCCACCCGCCTCGCCCAGTGATTCATGTGCGAGGATAAATACTGGGAGTAAAAATACACATGGGCGTCTGGAGCGCTCCGCGTCTCTGGCTGCTGTACACAGCGCGGCCCACAGGACGCCAACGAAAGATAAGCGCTGCTGGGCTGTGAGAGCTCTGTGCCACGTGCTGACAGCCCAGCCCGACCGGGGGTCCCAGCCTGGCTGGCAGGGACAGCTAGGGACAGCACAGGGGCGTTTGTCCCCAGCCAGGTGACCCACGGCGGTCCCCCACCTGCCCACTGCATGGAATGTGGCTAGAACCACGTGTGCCCCACGAAACTTTCTGCTCAGTCAGGGGGTATCAAGCCCCCATCAGTGGAGAGTGAGTGGCAGGAGGAAGGATCCAGGGAGACCCCATACTGGCATGCGGGTGGGGCATCCTCATCAAAGCCATGGGGAACCTTTGTGAGTGCTGAAATGGCCCTTCTCAAGGCCGCTCACCTCGCTGGGGGCCACGGCTTCTACTGCAATCAGAATTAAACTGATGATCTTCAGCGTGTTTGGGGAGTTGAGACCAAAAGTTCCCATGGTGGGCTAAGTGGGCATTAGCCTTCACTCATGAGGAAAGCGATTCAAGAAGGGGTTATTTATGCCCCAAGAATCCTCATCCCTTTTACAAAAGGCCTTGGGGATTGATGGTCAGTTCTGGGTTGGTGTGGGACGGGGCAGCAGCGGGGGCACGCGGCTCCCAAAGGCTACTTGCTCAACATGGCACAACAGAGGAGGTGAGCGGGGCCAGGCTGGGGGAGCCAAGGACACCCCAAATGGTCCAGGGGCTGACACTCAGAGAGGGGACCTGAGCAAAGCCGTAGATCACAGGTCAGAGGCGGGGCTGAAGGACGGGCCGCTCCCCAAGACAAGTGACCAGAGGGGCCCAAGCGACAGGAGGGTGCTGGGTTGGCTTGTGACCCCCACAGAAGTATATGTGTGCATGTGAGTCACTCAGTCCTGTCTGACTCTCAGTGACCCCATGGACTGTATGTAGTCCACCAGGCTCCTCTGTCCATGGGATTCTCCAGGCAAGAATATTGGAGTGGGTTGCCATTCCCTTCTCAAGATCTTCCCAACCCAGGGATTGAACCCGGGGCTCCTGCATTGCAGGCAGATTCTTTACCGTCTGAGCCACCAGGGAAGCCCCCGCAAAAGTATGTTCACATCTTAACTGCTGGGACCTGGGGTGTGACCCTCTTTGGAAATAAGGTTTTTAAGTAAGGAAGAGCAAGTTAAGATGAGGTCCCACTGGGTGGGGGTGGGGCCTGATTCAGTACGGCTGGTGTCCTTATAAAAAGAGGGAGCTTTGGACACGGGATATACAGAGGGAAGAAGGTCACATGGGGACGGGGGCGTGTGTCAACAAGTCGAGGCACACCAAGGCTGGCAGCCACCACCAGAAGCTGGGACAGGCGCATGGATGGATTCTCCCCTAGAACCTCTGGAGGGATGGTGGGCCTGCTGACACCTGGGTCTCAGACTTGGGGCCCCTTTGTACCATATCCCTCCCCCGAAAGGGAGGCCTGAGTCCCAAGGGCGAGAAGGACAGACCCATCTCCGGGCGGCCCTCTGCCGGGTGCCACTTTCCCAGGATGCTGGCTCCTGATTGCCCCCTCACCCCTAGAGCAGCTGGCAGGACGAGGGCCTGTTTGTCTTCTCTTCACACTAAAGCTCCAGGTGTAGCTTCTTAGACAGGTGAGCCTTTCACAGAGAAGTGGGGCTGTCAGAGAGGTCGCGGGGTTTCCGCTGGAGGCCGCTTTGTCCAGGATTAAGCAGACGGGGGCTGAAAGGAGGCGCCAGGGTTTCTGGCTCCTCACAGCCTTTCTTCCTTCACACAGGCTCCTCCCTCCGTGGCCTGACACACCTGGTTCTCTTCCCCTGACCCTGCTCAGGCAACTGTGCTGGTCAGGGACACACCTGCGGGCCTACTAGGGGGCCAGGAGGCTCACCTTGTCTTCACAGTCCGCCTGTCCATACACCTAACCTTCCATTTTTCTCTTCATTTGTCCATCCACTCATCTGTCCATCCCATTCATCCATCCATCCATCTACCCATCCACCCTTCTGTCTATGCATCCATCCATCCATGTGTCCATCCATCCATCCATTGTCCATTTATTCACCCATCTGTCCATTTATCCGTTCATCCATCCATTTGTCCATCCATCCTTCTGTCCATGTATGCATTCATCTGCCCATCCTCCCATCTGTCCATCCATCCATTCATTTCTTCATACATCCTTCCCAATCCTGGGCCCTAACTGCCTAAATTCCTAACTCCCTTCCCCCTCTGCCCTCATCCTTGGTTTCATCATCACAGACCAGAAAAAGAGAAATGAGAAAATCCAAGTGTCCTGAGATGGAGGGCTCTGGGGGACACAGCCAAGATCCTAAGAGGTGGCTGTGACCAAGATTTCCAAGAGCTGGGCGGCAGCCTCAGGAAATTTTCAAGGATGGGGCAAAGACAGCCCACTCCCCATCACCAATTCTACCTGGATCTGGCCCCAAGGGCTGCCCTCAGAATCCAAGTCCAGGGAACCAGCACCTCGTCCTTTGGGAAATTCTCCAGTGGGCCACTCAGGTATACATTCGATGTATAAACAGACCCCAGGAGATGAGATGGGGGTGACAGGGCCCAGAACACTGGCTGCTGGGGAATCCACATCCGTACCTGAGGGGTAACGGCTCAGCCCGCCACCTCTGGTCACAGGGGGGTGAGCCCTTCATCTGCCACAGGTGGGTAATCTCTCATCTCCCCCACCCCATGGTGGTTGTCCCCTCCAGTGGGCACCCAGAGATCATGACTTGAGATCCCAATGCCATTTGCATTCTCCCTAAGGGTGGTAAAGAGGGGACAGGGCTAGTTGCCCGAACTGCCCAGGTTAACTTGGAGGGGTGGGTGTCTGCCACACACACTCACTCAGCCCTCCTAGCAACATAAGCCTCTCCCCACGATGCCCCTGAAGTCCCCCAGCTCCTCCAGGCAGGACAGGGAGCAGGGGGAGGAAGTACACAAGAGTTAGCGGTCCAGGGCCTGGGAGCTTGAAGGTGGTACAGACGGCTTCTGTCCTGTTCCTGGCTGTATCCCTCACCCAGCCTGGCTTAAATATTTGAAGGATGAATGCAGCTGACAGGCAGAGCCTGGCTGACCCGGCAGGCAGCCTTGGCTGTCCCAGTGTCCTGCAGGCAAGCAGGGCCCTACCACATGGAGATAAGACCTCCCTCCACCCTCCATAGAGTCTGTTCCACATGGGTCCCTCTCAGTCAAGCCTCTGATTTGGGTTTCTAAATTTGGGGGAATCTGGGAACTCATGAGGCTCTCAAAAAATGAAGAAAAAAAAAAAACAACAACCAGTCACAAGTCCATTTTTAAAAGACCAAATGGAATTTTACTTTCTGGTCTCAGCTGGGTCTACAAGTCCCTGTGTTGGCCCTGGCCGGCCTCACTGAGGCAACTCAACCATGCCGGCTTGCTCCTGCCTCAGGGCCTTTGCACTGGCCATTCCCTTGAACTGACACTCAATTCAGGCCTATGACCATGAGGGCCATTCTTTCATTTTTTCTGGTTTCCATTAACTGTCACTTCCCTGACCACCCTGTCCACTCGCACCCATCTCTGTTTTAAGGGCACTTAACAATCTGTCTAGCGTTATATCACGTATTTAAGTTGATGACTGTCTCTCCCACTAGAATGCCAGTTCTATGGGGGCAGGGACCACCTTTGACATCATGTTCACCACTGTGTCACCCATGAGCCCCAAAACTGCATGACATACAGTAGGTGCTCAGTAAGTATTGGTGGGATGATTCCCAGATCTTCCTTTGGCTTGAGAATTACTAGGAACATTACCATCTTTGCTTCAAAGAGTGGGCAAGAAAAAAGAAAAAACCTATGGTCAAGATGGGGGGTGGTGGTCAGGGGTTCACTCACACCCAGCCTGGTCCCCAGTGCCTTTTAGGTCTTGGGGGGCAATGTTGCAGCCAGCCAGTTACCCTACATCCATGCGGTACTGTCCAGAAGGTAAGTTTAACTTATTCACAAAAAAGTAGGGGGAGAGGGGACCTCTTTGTAGAGGGTGAGCAAATTTAACATGCACGTCCAGCATAATAAATACGGTGACAAGCCTGTGAGGACCTCAGTGACCTGGGGGTGGGGACAGAACTGCAGCTCACCCCGCCCCCCTCCACCCGCTGGGGCGTGTGGTTCCAATGTTGACCGGGAAGGCAGTGCCGGGAACAGGGTGTCAGAACAGAGGTGTCTACCCCAGGCTGAACCCCAGGCCCACAAGGGGTGCCAAAGCAAACCCGGCCCTGCGTGCAGCCAGCATCTTCCTGGGCATTTGAAACCATCAGCTCCAAAACACAGGAGAGCTTTCTGTCCTTTTGTGCAAGCTTGGCAGCTGGTATTTTTGCCTACATCTGTTCCTAGGAAGCATTCTCAGTGTGTGTGTGTGTGTGTGTGTGTGTGCTAAGTCACTTCAGTCGTGTCTGACTCTTTGTGACCCTATGGACTGTAGCCCACCAGGCTCCTCTGTCCCTCGGATTCTCCAGGCAAGAATACTGGAGCAGGTTGCCATTTCCCCCTCCAAGGGATCTTCCCGACCCAGGGATCAAACCCACATCTCTTATGTCTCCTGTATTGGCAGGTGGGTTCTTTACCACTGGCGCCACCTGGGAAGCCCCCAATCAACTATACTCCAATAAAAAATTTAAAAATAAAAAAATATATTAAACCAAAAAATAAAGTATGTTTAAAAAAATTTTTTTAATAAAATTTTAAAACCCACACAGATAGTTAATTAGCCGCACAATGAAAAATAGGATAATGGAAGGTTTAAGGGTAGAGACTCTGGAGCCCAATTCCCTGGGTTCTAATCCAGCAAAGTCACTAACTTCTCTGAGCCTCAGTCTCCCCCTCTGGAAAATGGATCTAACAAGAGCACCTACATACTTCATAGGGATAAGAAGATGAAATAAGTTGGCAGAAGTAAAGAGCTTTAGGACAGTTCTTAGCACCTGGGAAGGCTGTCTAAACGCAGATGTCATTACCTGTGTAGACAAAGCCCTAAGTCTTGCCCTCAAGCCAAATTAAAAAGATTAGAGACACAGCTCAGTTCCATACCTGGCATCTAGTTAGCAAGGAGAGGGAAAAATAAAATCAACCAGGACAGCCAAGACAAGTAAGCCAGGAGCACTGTTCTGTGGCTGCCCCTGGCTGGCAGGAAAAGCATCCAGAAAACCTTCTATAAAGCAAATTCTGGGTGACCCAAAGAGTAAAGGGGAAGCCTGCTTCTCTGCCCCATACTCCAAGCCCCATTGTGTAGGACACCAGAGGAACTGAGCCTCAACGCGAGCAGCCCAAATAACCCCCATTCAACCGTGCCAAGTCTGAGACACTCGTGCAGGAAAGTTGGCACGTTCGGACAACAGGATCAGTTTCACTGCCAACAGCCGGGGTCACACCTATCGATCCCTGGAAGTCCGGAATGCCTCTCCCGCCCCCTCACACACAAAGAGAGACCAAAGTTCAAATTCAACACAAGATTTTGGTCTAAGGCAAGTGTTTCCCAAACTTTGCTGCACTAGGATCGCCTGGGGAGGTTTTAAAAATCCTGATGTCCAGCTCGCAGCCTCTAATAAATCAAATGAGAATGTCTGGAAGTACGAGGTGGGTATGGGAATTTTTTTTTTTTATATCTCCCAGAGATTCCCATGCCCTCTCCAGGTTGGGACGCACCGGAGCAAAGAGCAAGGGAGACACCAGTGACATTCCTGTCTGTGGGCGGGAGGTGGGATAACCATTCCTTTCGGTTCTGGGGAGATTTTCCAACGAGCGGGATGCATTTACTGCCTTGTGAGGGACCCCTGAGGGCCGGGGGCCCCAGGAAAGTGGTGCCAGGCTGCAGCCGTGCTGGTACACCCGCTAAAGCATGCAGAGAACTGCGCGAGCGGGGAGATGCCACTGGGGCTGTGAGCGGCCCCCGGATCTGTCTGTCCTTCCTCAAAGCAGAAGGCGCCCAATCCCGCCCGCTTGGCTCCCGCCTGCCGCGGAAGGGGTGGGGTGGGGGGAACCCAGTCTCAGCCCAGCCACCAAGCGGGGAGACCCCCGCAGTCCACCTGAAGGTCCCAGGGCCTCTGGCAAGGGGTAAAACTCTTGCGTCTCCAGACCTGGGGTTCCAGCCTTCCCCAGGCACCGCCTCAACTCCACGTCAACATCCCTCAAAATCCCGAGGAGGAAGGGTTCCTGTCTGGGTTTGGTTAAAAAAAAGGCTTTCACATTGGCAGCCCAAGGGGAGCAGTAAACAGGGAACCTGGGTCCACTGCTGGGGCCTGGGGCTCCAGCTCACCTCTGGGAAGCCAACCTCTTAAGTATTTCAGACGGTCCTCACCCCCTGTTCTTTTACTGCTGATAGTAAGACTCCTTAAAGAGGCCGGCAGCCAGGGAGAGGTCTGCAGGGACCAGGCTGGCCCACCCCCACCGAGGCGCTCCGATCCCCACCTGGGGAGCATGGCTGTCTCTTGAGACACCTTCTTGTCTGGGGGGATGCCGGGAGGGACCCAGGCCCGGCTCCTGAAGTACCCCGTCTCCTTGGGGGTGAGGGGGCGGGCACTGCCCCCCTTTCTGCCCGAAGGTGCGTGCTTACCGCTCTGGCCTCGCCGGGTCCGGGGGCCTCGGAGGAGGCGCCGGCGCCCCCAGCGCGGGCGTCGAGGATGCCAGGCGCCAAAGAGTAGAAGGGCGGGCTGGGGCTGGGGCTGGGGGGTAGCCCGGAGTCGGGGCTGTCCAGCACGCCCTCCCGGCTCTTCTCCTTGAGGCTCTCCTCCATGCCCTGCAGATGCAGGTGGCCCACCATGTCTGGGGGGCGCGGGGCGCAGGCCCCCGGCTCCTCGGGGGGCTCCTCCACCGCGCTCCGGGGCCCGGGGCGGGCGGGCGGGCGGCGGCGGTGGGGCGAGGGCTGCGCGCGCCCGGGACCTGCAGGCAGAGCCGAGAGGTGGCGCGTCAGGCCCCGGGGCTCCCCGAGCCCCCGGGTTCCCCGACAGGCCGGGCCGTGCGCGCCGCGTCCAGGAGGGGCCGGCGATCGGGCGCCCGGCTCTGCGCGCTCGGGGCAGCCGCCGCGCCGCGCTGCCACGCCGGGCCTGCCGCCCGCCCGCCGCTGCTGGCCGCGCTCCAGCCACGCCGGGCCCGGCCTCGTCTCTGCGCTCCACCGCCCGCGGCCCGGCCCAGCCCGAGGCGCACGCCGCCGCCGGGCCCTCTCTGCACCTTCCCGGCCGCGCCTCCTTTTCTAGGCGCCTCCTCCTCCCTCCTCTCTCCTCCTCCCGGCCCACCCCGCCCCCGGCCTCCTCCGCGGTGGGCAACCGCCCCGGCCGGCGCCTCCGCCAGCCCGCGCCCGCGGGGACTGCACAGCTCGACGTTATGTGTGTTTTAGTCGCTCAGTCGTGTCTGACTTTTTGCGAACCCATGGGCTGTAGCCAGCCAGGCTCCTATGTCCATGGGGATTCTCCAGGCAAGAATACTGGAGTGGGTTGCCATCCCGGCTCCAGCGAATCTTCCCAACCCAGGGATCGAACCCGGGTCTCCTGCATTGCAGGTAGATTCTTTACCATCCGAGCTACCTGAGAAGCCCTACAAGCCGCCGGAATAAACACCCCAGTGGCAGCACTGGAGGGTGATTCATGGGGTCCGCAAGCCATCGTAAGTAACAGCAGCAGTAGTAGTCGTGTCTGATGTAACCTTTCGAGGTTTCCTTCCGCTCACTAAAGTCCCAATAAAAGAATCTTCAGAGGTCTCTGTTTTAAAAAGTCTGTAACTTACAACGGAAATGGCAACCCACTCCAGTACTCTTGCCTGGAAAATTCCATGGACGGAGGAGCCTGGTAAGCTACAGTCCATGGGGTCCCAAAGAATCGGACACGACTGAGCGACTTCAATGTCAATGTCAACTTACAACGGAAGGGGCGAAAACAAGATGCTTAAACTCTCACCAGGCTTCAAGACCCGTTCCTTGGCTCCTCTCTTTCCAACGCGACTGTCCACCCCTCTGTTTACCTTCTAAGATAGGAACCAGTGGCCAGGGGTACTTGTGTTTCCGTCATCGATCATCCGAGGCCAACACACTGGGCCTTTGCGGATGGAAAGCATTGAGTGAAAATGGGGCTGGGGGAGGTGGCCTGGAGATTAGAAATATGTCATGAATCCTCCAGCATTTTGCTGTGTGCCTAGTTTCTTCCAAGCAGGTTCTTGCTCGCTGACAAAGGTCTCACCCTTCTTTTCCCTGTTTTCCTTCCTTGGAAGGGAGAAGGCACTTGCTTTCCTTTCTTCAGGTGACTGATAAGGGGGTCCTTACATTTCCAGGTCCCACCCACCCATCTACCCACACAGACACTCCTACACCATCCCCAGGTTAGCCAGCCTTCCATTCTGAAAGTGGGGACTTCAGATGACTGATAAAGGGGATCCTTACCTTTTCAGCTCCCACCCACTCAGCCACTCCACAACACCTCCATGTGATCCAGCGTTCCATTCTGAAAGCAGGGAACCCAGGGATATCTGCAGGTTGCTTTGAAAGGACCAGAGGAATGTGGGAGAGGCTCATATTCTAGCTAAGGGAACAGAGGTCACAGGGAAGGTGTGAGAGTGTGGACAGATACACTAGTTTAGTTTCTCTTTGGTGTCTGCTCTTCAGACAGCCCCAAACTGAAGGCACTGCCTTCAAGCATGTTCATCCCATCAGGATTGATCAAGCCCCCACTGTGCCCCCAGCCCTGGCTCAACCTCAGAACTACCCAAAAGCAAGATAGTCCAGCTCTGGGGTGCCCAGTCTGATGAGTGGGGGAAGCAACACTGTGAGTTTCAGGGAGGAAATTAACAAGGAAATGCCAGCAAGAACCATCAGCAGAACACTTCCTTGCTGGGGTGCTGGTGGAAGTTGACTCTGAGAAGGTGACATTTTCGGATGAGTCCTGAATAACTACATGTGAGCTGGAGGAAGAAAATTAGCCTTCCAGGTGGGGGACACCAAGGACAAAGGTGCTCTCAGAAGTGAGAATGAGGTTCATTCCAGGAACGCACAGAAGGGTGGGGTAGCTTCCTTCAAGTGTGTGTGGGGGGGGGCATAGACGGACATGTTATCATGAATTTACAGCCCATTTCCATATCAACCAGGAAGATCATGGGCAGCCTGCTGCCCAAACAGAACTTTGAATATCTGGAGCATTCTGGAGAAAAACCATAGAACTGACTGCTTCAATTCTTGTACAAGACAGGAATTCCTCAGCCTTAGGCTCCTTGACCTGAAACACATGGGTGACTTATCATTCACAGGACAGAAGTGGGGGACTGTGCCTTCCAGAACATGAACACATTAAGATGCACTTTCTTTTTCTTCATTTTTTTTTTTGGCCGCTCCACAAGGCATGTGGGATCTCAGTTCACCAACCAGAGATCAAACCCATGTCCCTTACAGAGGACACTCATAATCTTAACACTGGACTGCCAGGGAAGTTCCAAGATGCACTTTCCCCAAATGCTCACCCACTCGAGTCCACAGAAGAGAGCTTGCATCCACTGCTGGGCTGCCCTGGAGAAAAACCTTTGACAAGAACTGACTGCTTCTTATCCCAGGCAGTAGCATCCACCGAGGGCAGGTGGGGGGCTGGGGGCAGTGTGCAGGGCAGACTTGCATCCTTGAACAGTTATCTTGACTTTATTTAACGTGTTGCTCTGTTGCTCACCTGGAATTTTTTGTATCAAGTTAGACCTGTAAAACATTGCAATAAAATAGTATTTGTCATGATTTCTGAGTATGGGACATTTCCTTTTTTTTTTTTGGCCATGTACTATTCAGGATGTTAGTTCCCCGACCAGGGATAGAACACATACCCCCTGCATCGGAAGCTCAGAATCTTAACCATTGGGACATCAGGGAAGTTCCTGGGACATTTCCTTAAATTTTGTTCTCTAGGCGAGTGCCCCACTCTCCTCCCCCAATCCTGGCTCTCTTGTGCCATTCAGGCTTATTAGAGGTGCCTTCACGACTGTGCCCACTTGGGTTCTGGAAGTTTCCTTGAACCCACACACAACTTCCCCTGAACTGGAGTAACACTGGGGATGTGTATACACCCAGCAGCAGGAAAAACATGACTGCACTACAAATGTCAAACACCCAATGAGCAGCCCGCACAAATGACCCCAGTGACCATGACCTCTGACCTATTCAAGTCCACTGCTACAGGCCGGGGGCTGTCCATCCACTGAAAGCCGGTACTGTAAAAAGCTTCTGTCTCTCACTGTGCCAGATGGTCTGCAAATGTCAAAGAGAGGAGAAAAGGCCGAAATTTCCATAAGTTAGCTTGAGCCAGGGGCTAGTAGTGGGTGGCTGGCTGGCTGGCTGTCTTGGCTGGTCTCTGGAGGAAAAGGGGCTGGAATCTCAGTCACAGGAGGCCAGAAGAGCAAGAAGAGGGATCGTTCCAGATTGGAGTAAAGGCTCTGGGCCAGGTGCTGTGGGTGGAAGCTGAGATCGAGTTTGCAGGGATGCCTATGTGGGGCTAAAGGATTTGGACTTTATCTGCCTGAGGATGCGGAACATGTAGATTTTAAGAATGATATGGGATGTCCCTGGTGGTCCAGGAGCTGTGACTCTGAGCTCCCAATGCAGGGGGCCTGGGTTTGATCCCTGGTCAGGGAACTAGATCCCACACACCACCACTAAAGACCCTGCATGTCACAATGAAGATCAACGATCCTGTGCACCACAACTGTGACCCGGCGCAGCCAAAGAAATAAAGAAATACTAAAAAAAAAAAAAAAAAAAGAATGCGCTGATGCAAATTGCTTCTGAAGTTGGAGTAAAGAGGGGAGAGTGGAGACAGAGAAAAACTGGGTAAAGTCAAAGTCAATATTTAACAGAAAAGCAATATTAGAGTACCCCGACAAGGGGTCCAGAAGTGGGTATCCAATACTGGAGAGACAGAGATTCGGGTACCACAAACTTCCGGGAAGGAAGAGGTTCATTCAGCAGCTCAGGCAGTCACCTACTTTTAAGAAAGGTGACCTAGGGTGGTCCCAAGTTCCATGGGGCTCACCCAGCACTCCAGCCTCAGGGGGACTTCCTCGGAGCTGCTTTGTAAGGGAGAGAAGCTCAATGCTGGGAGAAGGAAAGGCCAGCGGATGAAGAGGAAGGGCACAGAGGAGAAAAGGCTTTTTCATGGAGAGGCATGAGCCACTTGTTCCAAGCAGCAGTGAGCAACATTCATGAGGTGGGGCTGTGCCTTCTGGGATAGCCGACAAAGACCCCTGCACACGCTCTGTCTCACCCTGGAACCACGCAAACTATCCTGACACTCCAGATTCACATGCATTCCTTCCAATTTAAAATAGAGCAGCTCAATCCGTGAAGGCTCAGAGAGGGTAAGTGATTTGCCTGAGGTCACACAGCTATGAAGATGAAAGCAGAGTGGGGGCGTTGAGGATGGATATGGGGGAAAGTTGTCAGTGGGTCCCAATGTATTGTGAAATGGGTGAGGCAAGAGTAAGGTCCCAGTGCCTGACAACAAGGCATTCCCCTGACCTGCACAGAGAACCCCAAAGCAAACAGTCCATTTGGGGAGCAAGTGGAAGACCCCAAAGGCCCAGTGAGTGGAAAGCAAAGACTTGGCTTATGTGACATAGTGATTGTTCACAGATCACCTCCCGGCTTGCCAACTGCCCTGGAAGTTCCCCGAGGACAGGGCTTGGCACTCCTGTTTCCTGGTGGGCTGTGCGCAACATACACAGCAAGTCTGAGTAACTGTTCTGCATCGGAAGGGCCCTAGTCACTCACATAGCTGTCCCCGGGGAGGCGGTGGCCAGTTCATTTAATCAGATCTGTATAGTTCCCCAGGTTTCATGGTGGCTCAAATGGTAAAGAATATGCCTGCAATGCAGGAGACCTGGGTTTGGTCCCTGGGTTGGTCAGATCCCCTGGAGAAGGGAATGGCAACCCACTCCAGTATTCTTGCCTGGAGAATCCATGGACAGTGGAGCCTAGTGGGCTACAGTCAGTGGGGTCACAAAGAGTCGGACAGGACTGAATGACTAAGCGCGCACGCACACGCACATATAGTTCCCCACAGTTGCTCAATGGTTGACGTCATGTTCTGGAAAGACTGGCAGAATATGGAGAATTATATCACCTTTAGATATGAGAAAACAGAGAGAGTAAGTGTTTTGCCTAAAGTCACACAGCAGAGCCCATTCTTCAGATCCTCATCTGGGATCC
The DNA here is from genome assembly GCF_910594005.1 of Cervus elaphus. Lineage (NCBI taxonomy): Eukaryota > Metazoa > Chordata > Mammalia > Artiodactyla > Cervidae > Cervus > Cervus elaphus. The sequence continues at coordinate 21,048,247 of NC_057819.1, read as the reverse complement.
ATCTTTGTGATTACTCAGGGGTCTGTCTGCAACAAGGAGCTGCCCCTCTGCAGGGGTTGAAGTCAATACCCACCCAGAAGTGCCCTTCTTCCTGCAACGAGGATTCGGTTCCCACAGGCAGATCGGAGCTTGTCTGCTCTTAATTCAGGAGCTTCCATCAGAGTCTAGATGAGGGGCTCTTGCTGGCAGGAATGGGGTGCACCCCTGGGTGGGGCACTGGGGCCCATGGGCACAGATTCTCTTCACCGCTGGCTGTGGTCACAGATGTAATACTACAACCCCCCCCCCCCCCGCACTTCCAGGAGAGCTCCCACTGGAAGGAAAGGGGTCTTCTCGCTGTCGGCATGCTTGGCTGCCCGGGTTGGAATCTCAGTCCTGTGTGATTTGGGTAATTTTCATGTCCTCTCTGTGCCTAAGTGTCCCCACCCATAAAGTGGGGATGTTAATACAGGAGTTAAATGAGGATTAAATCCACTGGGATTAAGTGTAAGCTTAACTAGAGTCAGCGTCCAGGTCTGCCAGTGCCAGGCTGAGTCCTCGGCGCAACACCAGCGAAAATTCTCCAGGCTTGGCCCTCCCCTGCTGTTAATCACAGTACCTCATTTCCTCTCTAGTTAAAGTGAGCAAAGCAATTAACATATTAAATATGTATATATATATATCGACAAAGAATCAATATGAATACCTGTGTATAGGTATATAAGCACACGTACACATGCACACATATACATTAATATATGCATGCTCAGTCACTAAGTCATGTCTAACTCTTTGCAACCCCATGGACTATAACCCACCAGGATCCTCTGTCTGTGGAACTGTCCAGGCAAGAATACTGGAGTGGGTTGCCATTTCCTCCTCCAGGGCACCTCCCCCATCCAGGGATCGAACCCACATCTCTGGCATCTCCTGTACTGGTAGGCAGATTCTTTACAAAAAAAAGAATATATTTATTTATTTATTTGTATTTATATGTAAGAGAAGGAGGTGAAATGTGAGCTAAATCCTTATCTTTTACATGCAGAGTGCATAGATGTTGTCTATCTTTAGGGAATCCAGGAAACGATAGTAATCAGACATTATTTGGTGTTAGAAGGTAGCCACCAGGACTCTAAGTGGAGTTTGAAGAGGCAGAGGGGGACTTCCCTGGAGGTCCAGTTGTTAAGACTCCAGGTTTCCAATGCAAGGGACTCAGGTTCAATCCCTGGTTGGGGAACTAAGATCCCATATGCCAGGCAGCCAAAAGATAAACAAACAAAAAAAAGCACAGAGGCAGAGGGCAGAAAAGTTGAGAAACAGTTGCTTTGTTATCATAAGCTCTAGACAACTCCCAACAGATTTTTTTTGAAGTATAGTTGATTTACAATGTTGTGTTAATTTTTGCTGATTCAGTGATACATATATGTATAATATGTATACACACACACACACACACACTTTTTTCATATTCTTTTCCATTCTGGCCTATAACAGCATATTGACTAGAGACCCCTGTGATCTACAGTAGGACCTTGCTGTTTATCCATCCTCTATATACTAGTTTACATCTGCTAAGCGCAAACTCCCAATCCATCTGTCCCACCCCTGTCCACTTTGGCAACTGCAGGTCTATTGTCTGTCTATGAGTCTGTTTCTCCCATTCGATTTGTTCCCAAGGGCATGGGATCCAATGGAACTGGCTTTCAGTGAGAGGCCCAGGGCTGAATGTGCAATGACAATGACATCTGGGCCACAGCCCAGCCCATCCCGGCCAGTAGAGCCTTGTCCGCCCCTGTTGGCCATCTGGCCTGAGAGACTTTTCCATAGCACCCTTGCCCAGTGCCCAGCTCGGGCCACAGGTGTCCCTGCCGGGACATAGCTTCACCAGTGACTCACTTCTTCATTTTTAGCGCACCCTGTGAGCCTGGGGCTGTGTCGGCCCGGCAGCTGTCTGTCTGGGGGTCAGGGACTGTGCCGGCCTCACTGCCCTCAGGTCCGTGCAAGAGGGCAGGGACCAGCGTCCGTGCCAGGCCCAGCTCTTGACAACCGGCTCTGCGAGGGACGTGAGGACAAAATACAGCCAGAGCGTATCTGGACCTGGGATTGCATCCTTCTGCTGACCTCTCAACGGATGAGTCTGGTCTAGCCTCAGGATGCTCAGTGCCTCAAGCAAGATGATTAAAACTGCTCTAAGAGTCTGTGGGCCGCCTTTCTGCCTTGCAATTCCTGCTGCTCTTCGCTTCTCTCCTTCTAGAAGCTCTCGCCTCTCTCCTTCTAGCTGACTGCATCACTGCACGCTTGCGTGCAGAGGCGCCCACAGCTGAAAGGGTTTTCACGGCTGTTAACTTACTGGTTCACACCTTCGGGCTTTAAGGAGCTTTTTAGCTGAAAAGGCCTTTTCTGCCAGCTTCTCCCAAGCTTGAGTAAACAAAAAACTATTTATGTCTTCACAGCACTTCATTAAGGCAGGGCAAGGATAAGATCAGTGACGGGGTGTAGTAAAAACGCAGCCTTTTAAGTCAGGAGAAGGCGGGCGGCCCCAGGCCAGCTGCGCGTTCTTGGGGAAGCCAGGTCCCCGATCAATTTTTGTTTTGTAAAGCTGCAAGAATAATATCATGAAAGCCCAAACATCCTTCTCCACCACACTTCAACCATTAATGCAATGATATTACAGAATCTTGATTTCATCTCAAAATTCCCGCCATTGGACTTCCCTGGTGGTGCAGTGGTCCCCGGCCAATTCAGGGGACCCAGGTTCGATCCCTGGTCCTTCGATCCACGTGCTGCAGGGCAACTCAGCCCATGTGCCACAACTACTGAGCCTGAGCACTGAGAGTCTCTGCTCCCCAACGAGAGACGCCACTACAGTGAGAAGCCTTTGCACCACAATTAGAGAGCAGCCCCTGCTCGCTGCAACTAGAGAAAGCCCGCATGCAGCAACAAAGACCCAGTACTGCCAAAAATAAATTAAATAAAATTTTAAAATAAATAAATGAATATAGCAGTGTGTATATGTCAAAAAAATTTCCCCCAATGATCCCAACGATGCTGGAGAACTGCTTTCTTTTTCAGTCTGGGGCCCAAGCATTTGGTGTTCCTAGCTGTCACTGTTGGGGGCCCATTTCCATGGGTCTTTTGTATTTCTGCACATCTTGGGAGTAGACGCTCTGGCTGCCCTTTGCCTGGACTGTCATTTCTAGGATGTTTGTGAGGAGTACAGCTCCAAAAGGTAGAGACAGTGTCTCCTGCCAAAGCAAAGTGTAGGCATGTTTACCATCCAGTGTAGGAAAGATAATACCAAGATTTTGTCAGTGGTCCAGTGGTTAGGACTCCAAGCTTCTGATGCAGAGGGCGAAGGTTCAATCCCTGGTCAGGGAACTAAGATCCCATATACCATACGGAGCAGAAAAAAAAAAGAAAGAAAGAAAGGTAATACCTCTCTTGGAGGGCGGGGGGATCAGGCAGGCTTATTGTCCATTATAAAATATTTGGGCTTCTCCCATTCAGGGTTCCTCTACTATAAGGCAAGCAAGGCAGTATGTGTACAGGTGACACTCGGCCTTCTTTGAGTGGCCCTGTGGGACCCAGGGCTTGGGAAAAGAAGATGCTGGCACTCTGGCTACTGCAAGGGCTGTGAGTAATAACACCCCCTGTCCCCCATTCCAGGGTCTTCTATGTTTTGCCAGGACCCAGGTGACCGGGGCAGGCTAACTTCTTCGCTGGCTGGGAGGGTGAGATCTCAGACCTTTCTAGCCTTTGATCATCATTTTCAGTCAAGAGTATGAGTCACTTCACACCTTCAAAAGTCATTTCTCTTGCATCCTTTATTCTAGAATAATCCCGTGCCTTTCTATGTCTGTCTAGACTTTGCCGGTTCCAAAGCATACAGGCCAGTCGTTTTGTAGGAAGTCCCACAGTCGGCGTTAGTTTGATTGCTCCCTGACGATTAGACTCCACATAAACACTCCTGCAGGAAATTCACAGGGCTGTTGTGGGCACTAACAGCAGAAGGGACGTCGGGTCAGCCTGTCCCATTTTCGATCAGGCAAACATCTTGTCACTTGGCTGAGGTGGTGTACGACCAAAGTTATCTTTCTCTTTGTAATTCATCTGGAATCCGTGGAAAGATGTTTTGACCCGTGGGGATATCCTGTCCCTGACAAGCCTTAACCTCCACAAGCTCCAGTCAATTCATCTGCGAGAGGCAGTGTGCTCGGTGACAGCCCCACAGATACCACGGCAATTATGCTTATCTTCAGCAACGGAGATCACCCGACCTGCAGAGCCTAAAATGTTTCCCACTCTGCCCCTTGTAGGGAAAGTCTGCCGACCCTGCAAGGTGGTGGATGGAAACAGAGTTTTTAGTCAAGGACTTACCATCAGTAAATCTCCTCTAACATGTTCATCCTTCTCTTTCTCTTAGGCCAAGTTGCATGGATTGAGGGATCAAACCCATGCCCCCTTCATTGGAAGCTTGGAGTCCTAACCACTGGACCACCAGAGAATTCCCCCAATATATTCATCTTTCTGTACCAGTTTTGTTACCATTTTTTTCCAGTTTTTTTTTTTTAGGGTTTCATGGTTTTCCTGCTCTCAAGCTGCGCTTAAAATTAAACACAAACATCTTCAGGGTTTGACGCATGTGGACCCGGGGTGCACGCACAGCGGACTGAAAGCTGTGGAAGCCGCCCCTTCTTCATGCCTCTCGCTTGGCAAATCTGCGAGAGGCAAAATGTTCCCAAACGTGGCACACCATCTAAATCGGTTTCAAATGATTTTCTCTGAGTAGAAAGAATGATGTTATGTGAACTGGAGGATATGTCTGCCCAGATCCATGATGCCTAAACATTATTTCTCGATTTTTTCTTGCCTGGAGAATCTCATGAACAGAGGAGACTGGCGGGCTACAGTCCGTGGGCTCGCAAAGAGTTGGACACGACTGAAGTGACTTAGCACGCATCCACTCAGACACACGGGTGGGGGGAGTGGGAATGAAAAAGTTGTTATACTGAGAAAATTCCTCCAAAAATCACAATGGCTTTTCACTTTGCCAGTATGACAAATGCTCATTAACTGGACAGTCGTTCTCTACATCTGAATAAAGAAGCAGAAAGGACACCTATGTGCATTAAATATACATAAGTGGACTTCTCCTGTGGTCCCTACGCAAGGGAGCACAGTTTTGATCCCTGGTCAGGGAACTAAGATCCCTTATGCTGCACAGTGGGGCCAAAAACTTAAAATTTAAAAATTTTTTTTAATTTAAAAAATAAAAATGTAAGTTTCCTTTTTTAAAAAAAACACAACATACATAAGAGTAAGTCTAGCCTGGGTGGAGCCCAAAGGAGGCGAGAGTAGCCGAGAGGCGTGCAGACGAGAGAACAAACTCTTTCCTAGCTCCTGCCAAGCTCCAAGCTATTTCTCTGTGCCTCAGAGGGACTAAGGGTGGAGGCGAAGCTGCCAGGGGCCCTGTATTCCCCTCCGAGAGGGCCCTGGGGTGAACACACTGCAGCGTAGGGCAAACAAATACTGTTTGCATTCATTTCTCAAGGAAGACACAAGTCTGGGCAGATTTTCCGGTTGTGTGGTTTGCAGCTGACAGTGGAAACCAGGGGCATTGAGTAGGAAGCCAAAGAAAGACTGGGCTTCTGGCACGATGCCCCGGAACTCCAGGGAGGCAGAGTCTGGGTACCAGACTCTAGAGAGGGTGTGGCTGTGGGCAGAGGGAGGCTCAGCAATGCTCTCCATGTAGTCTCAAGACACTGAGGGAAAGGGGGAAGAACTCTTATCCTCCGTGCCTTCAATCATACTACCACGCGTGCTAAGTCACTTCAGTCGTGTCCGATTCTTTGCTACCCTATGGACTGTAGCCTGCCAGGCTTATCTGTCCATGGGATTCTCCAGACAAGAATACTGGAGTACGTTGCCATACTTTCCTCCAGGGGATCTTCCCGACCCAGGGATCGAACTCCTGTCTCTTACGCCTCCTCTCCTGCGTTGGCAGGTGAGTTCTTTACCACTAGGGCCACCTGGGAAGCCCAACCCTTCAATCGGTAGTTATTAATTGAGCACCAGCTGCATGCATGGCACGGGGGATACAGCCATGGACAAGTCAAGCTTGGTCCCCATTGTTATGGAATTTCCAGTCGGGGCTGGAGATGGATGGGAGAGAAAATAGCTGATCAAGATAATTTCAGAGACTTATGAATATTATACAAATATAATGGGATGACAGGAAAAGAATAACCAGGATGGGTCTGCTGTTGATGGGTTGGTGAGGAAGGCCAAGTAAGCTCCTTTTGAGGTGGGTTTGAATGGTGAAAAGGAGCTGGCCCTGAGTACAGTCTGAGAAAGGGCATTCTTTGAAGAGGACACTGAAGGTGCAAAGGCCCTGGGGCCACCACAAACTCGAGGTGTTCTTTAGTTTTTAATAATGTAACACAGGATTTATTAGCAGTAAGGGTCATATTCAATTCAAAATAGAAGACATTTTCTATAAAAAATTACAATGTAATATCCCTTCAGCTGGGTAGTAGCAGAACCAACAAACAAAACCTTGTGTCTATTCTGAGTGTCCTGTTCTTACCCATGCCTTTAGTAAGTTTTAGACTAAGTGAAATGTAGATTTTGTTGGAAATAGCTGAACCAAATGTTGAAGTGCTCTTTATATACGGAAGAATGAAGAGAGAGAGACAGAGAGGAGTGGAGTGGTGGTGGAAATAAACAGAGAAAGGGAGACAACAAAAAAAGAGATAGGGGAACTTCCCTGGAGGTCTAGTGGTTAAGACTCCATGCTTCCAATGCACTGGGAACAGGATCAGTCCCTGGTTAGGGAACTAAATCCCCACATGCCATGCAGAAAGGTCAAAAAATAATTTACAAAAAGAAAGAAAAGGAACTGGAAGACAAAAAGTGAAAGAGACCAGCTGTGAAAGACTGAAGGTGAAGGACAGGAGAATTCATGGAGGGGATGGGGAAGAAAGCCACTGCCTATAAAAACAAATTGTGTGCTTGTGGGGAGAGGGAGACAAGGTATGTGCAAAGCGGGCCCACACTGCCTCCACTCCTGAATGATCCCTTCTTGTCTCTACATGCATGGACTTGGAATTTTTGCTGGCTTCCCATGTGTTTAGTTCTTATTTCCCTAATTGGATTACGAACTTCGCAAAAGCAGAGTGTATGACTTATACTGTTTCCCCCCTTTCTGCATAGCACTTATCATAAGGCTCTATATACGGTGGGCTCATTAATTATTGTTTGAACAAATGGATGGCTGGATGGATAGCGGAAAGAAAGTGAAGTCACTAGACTTCAAACTAGACCGAAAGAAAGTGAAGTCACTCAGTCGTGTCCGACTCTTTGCTACCCCATGGACTGTAACCTACCAGGCTCCTCTGTCCGTGGGATTTTCCAGGCAAGAGTACGAGAGTGGGTTGCCATTTCCTTTTCCAGAGGATCTTCCCAACCCAGGGTTTGAATCCAGGTCTTCCGCTTTGCAGGTGGATTCTTTTACCAGCTGAGCCACAAGGGAAGCTAGACTGTGTCTCTCTGCCATTAACCATGTTGTTTACATTTTGCTCAGGTTGTATAAATATTGTGCACATAGATATGCCCATGTGAAACACATGCTCACCTAGCTTTAAAATTGTCTTTGACCTTCAGCAAGTTGGCAAACTAAAGAGAGGTTTAGGATGAGGCGAGGATTACCTGCTTCATCTGAGTGAACATGGATACCTGAGCCAGACACATCAGTGTTTAGCTGAGATGAACAATAACAGGAAGGAGATATCAAAAAGAAGATGGACATATAGGTAAGCGTGGCCAAATTGCTAAGGCTCACCCGTGTTGAAGTTCTGCTCTCCTTCCAGGAGTTGTGTGTGTTAAGTCATTTCAGTCATGTCCGACTCTTTGCAATGCCAGGGACTATAGCCTGCCAGGCTCCTCTGTCCATGGGATTCTCCAGGCAAGAATACTGGAGTGGGTTGCCATGCCCTCCTCCAGGGGATCTTCCCAGCCCAGGGATCGAAGCCACATCTGTTATGTCTCCTGCATTGGAAGGTGAGTTCTTTACCACTAGTGCCACATGGGATGCCCTCCAGGGGATGAGGCTTCACTGTATCCCCCAGGCTCCTGGGCAGTTAGGCGTGGCCACTGAACTGTGGATGGGATCCATGCGCACTACATCTAGGACCAATCCATAGAACTTCTGCATTCCTTCTCCCACAACTGGCTGAAGGGAGGGGATTCGAAGGGCCTAAAGGAGGGAGGAGCCACAGGATGGAGGGAGCCTGGGACCCTGAGTGACTATGTAGAGAAGAGCCTGCTTGCTGATAGCTCTGCAGCTGCTGAGAAGTGGGGGTTGTTTGTTACAGCAGCTAACGCTGCCTAACCTGACCCATACAGAAGAGATGGAGAAGACGAGCAGCAGTGGGGTTATTCCTTTGCACAGAAGAATCCAGAAGATTCTCCACTCAGTGGTGTCTAAATGTCAACTATGGGAACACAGCCCAGGGGGGTGAAACTCTTCTCTCTGTGACACCAGGGTGGTCCACAAGCCCAGGGAAGGAAGGACAGAAGGGCTTCATTTCCCAGGGCACCAGGTACCCAAACAGGGGCATCTAAAGTCAAGCCACTTGACAAGGGGGCTGCAAATTCCATATTTTAAAAACAAGAGGGAAAAAAGGATGATAGATTAATAGTTGGGGGGAAAAAAGAGGTTTGATTGGAACTCCATCTTGAAACATAAATCTAAAATGATAAAGCTAAAATTAAGGTAAGTTCATTTTCATTTACCAAAGCATGGTAACTGTGCTAACGCTTAGAATAGACAAATAATCAATAATAATTTTTTTCTTTAATGTTCCATGTTTTTTTCCCTCCAAATTGTCTAAAAGCATGATTGACACGCTTCCCTTCACATTTGACCTTTCACAGCCCTTGTGGTTCAGAGATGATTTTTTTCTTTTCAGTTCACTGCAGCACTATTTACAACAGTCAGGACATGGAAGCAATGGAAATGTTCACCACTGGGTTAATGGGTAAAGACGATGTGATCCATATATGTAATGAAATACTACTCAGCCATAAAAAAGGATGAAATAATACCATTTCGCAGCAACATGGATGAACCTAGAGACTGCTATACTGAGTGATAGTTAGACAGGCAAAGACAAATCACACTTATGTGGACTCTTAAAACTGTACAGTGGGACTTATTTACAAGAGAGATATAGAGTCACAGATGTAGAAAACAAGCTCATGGTTGCCAGGGTGGAAAGTGGGTGATTGGGAATGACCTATACACACAACTATATATAAATATAACTAATATTAACTAATAGGAACCAGGTAACTAATAGGAACCTACTTTATAGCACAGGGAACTTCACTCAGTCCTCTTTAATGGCCAATATGGGAAAAGAATTTTAAAAAGAATGGCTCTATGTATATGTCCAACTGATGTACTTTGTGGTACGCCTGAAATTAACACAACATTGTAAATCAACCACACTCCTGCTGCTGCTGCTGCTAAGTCACTTCAGTCCTGTCCGACTCTGTGCGACCCCATAGACGGCAGCCCACCAGGCTCCCCCGTCCCTGGGATTCTCTAGGCAGGAACACTGGAGTGGGTTGCCATTTCCTTCTCCAATGCATGAAAGTGAAAAGTGAAAGTGAAGTCGCTCAGTTGTGTCCAACTCTTGGCCACCGCATCGACTGCAGCCTACCAGGCTCCTCCGTCCATGGGATTTTCCAGGCAAGAGTACTGGAGTGGGTTGCCAGTGCCTTCTCCGAACCATACTCCAATAAAAATTTAAAACTAAATAAATAAATAGCAAAAAGGAAAAAAAAAGTCCATTTCTATGGGCTTCTTTTAATCCTTTCAAATTCAAGTCACTGTTATGCAAGCAAGATGTGGTATCGCTGGGTGAATTTGGATCAGCCACTGTCCCTTCAGTGACTGCGCATACAAGATGCTTTATCACCAACTTCACAGCAGGTGGTTCCGAAATGTGTGTCTCTCTTGGTTCCCTACAGGATGTGCTAAGCAAGGCCTCTGCCATTGCCACTGTCCCACCTGAGGGACTTAGAGCTAAGCGGCATCTTGCAAGGGGATCCCCTCCGTGGAACTTAAATGGCCGCCTTGGCTTTGGAGCCACTTGCTGACATGAACTGAGGTTGGAATGCTGATCCTGGCTCTTCTGGGAGGTTCCCAGGCTGCTGTTTACTCTGATTCCTGGCTATCCACCCTATTTCCGACTACTGTTTTTCTAGCCTACTTAGCTATTCATGGGGAAAATATCACAGTGGGTAGGAAGTTTTTGCTCAAAAGCCAAACAAAGAGAGAAAAACAAGGGCAAAGGCAAAGCCGCTTATTAAAAAAACAGACTTTGAGAAATTCCAAATGCTCTTGTTAAGCAAATCATTTCCCAGGGTTCCTGAACATACAAGGAAAACTCAAAAGCTGCAAAAATAACCCACCCTGGAGAAAACTACCCTTGTTTGAGATTTGTCTTCTATACGTTTTTGTCTGTTTGTTTGTTTCCTTTGTATACATTTGCTACAGTTGGCCCAGGACGAGGCCCCTGGCACCTGCCAGGCTCGAGGGCTCGGGGAAGGCTCTGCTTTGAAGCCAGCTGGACAAAAAGCTGGACATCTGGAAGCTTCTTAGAATCTCTCCTCTTGCCCTGACTCAAAAAGTAGCTTTTCTATAGTCACTTTTGGTGTCTAGGTTTCTTTTTTTTTAAAATTATCATTAACCTATTTTTTACAGGGCCTTATTGAATTTCTTACAGTGTTGCTTCTAGGGTTGTTTTTTGTTGTTGTTGTTTTGGGTTTGTTTGGTTTTTTTTTTTTTGCCCCGGGGCATGAGGGATCTTAGCTCCCAGACCAGGGATCAAACCCACACCCCTTACATTGGAATACTCAAGTACCTTGGTTTCTTCTTTTTTTAAACTTTTTATTTGTATTGGGGTACAGGCTATTAACAATGCCCCGATCGGTTCAGGTGAACACCACTGGAAGGGGCTCATCCATACATATACATGTATCCATTCTCCCCAAGTGCCTTGGTTTCTAAACAAAGAGGAAGCAGAGGGAGAGGAAATGTTTTCCTCAGAAAAAACAGCTTGCTTCTTCTCATCATTCAGGGCTCTGCTCACCTTCTCAGGGCGCCTGACCTGATTACTCTGCCTGATTGCCTCTTCCTGGCAGCTCAGATGGTAAAGAATCCACCTGCAATGCAGGAGACCTGGGTTTGATCCCTGGGTTGGGAAGATCCCCTGGAAAAGGGAATGACTACCCACTCCAGTATTCCTGCCTGGAGAATCCCATGGACAGAGGAGTCTGGTGGGCTACAGTTCATGGGTAGCAAAAAGTTGGACACGACTGAGCGACTGATCATGCATGAACCTCCCCCAGTCACTCTATTCCAACACCGTGCTTTGCAATCTTCGAAGAATGTATTGCCACCTAAAATCATGAGGCTCACTGTTTTGTGTCTGCCATACAAGTGGTCAACTCCATGGAGGAAAGAAGCTTACCTGTTTTATTCACTCATCAATTCCGAGCCCCTGGAAAAATGTTGGATACATAGTAGATGCTCAATAAACACTTGTTGAATTAAATTGAATCCTTAAGTTAGAAACACTGAAGAAGAAAGGATAGAAAACATTGCATTCCAGAATGACTGGACCCTACTTCGTGGAAGTTTCTTTACAGGAAAAAAAAAAAATATATGCATATATTTTTTTCCATAAGGAGATTCAATGAATGCAACTCTTGTGCAAAGCATGGCATGAAATAACCAGGGTGGTTGTGAGGAATACAATGAGGTAATTGTGTAAAGTACTTAACGGAGTGTCTGGTACATTGTGAGTGTTAAGTGAGTACTGGCGATTAATAATAACTCATACTGAGCTTAAGGTCCACCAAGTTCTGTCTTTCCCACACGTGCCGTTATAAATCTATATCTTCCATTTCCAGTCCTTCTGGTTTTTTGAGATGTGGTTTGATCTCTGCACAATTCATCTTGTTATGTTCTGCCAAAAATATTTCATCATTCAGCAAACTGTTCTTCCCAGCTTCATATCATTTTTTAATGTGATCAGCACATCTTTGAAGACCTTGTGAAAAATCATTAATAAAAATGTTAATGTGAATGAGACAAGGGCAGAGTCCTGTGTCACATCACTGGAGACCTTTTTGTAGATTGGCATCTGCAGCATTTAATTAGCATCCCCCTTGGTTCATCACTGTGATGGTTATAAAATCATTTAATCATGCTATCACTGAGCTTACATGTCTCCACATTGTTTATGAGAAATAATCTTATCAATGCCTTGCTGAAAGGCAGTTACACTTATAGCTACAGAATTCCTCTGATTGATCACTTTACCAAACCAGAATAATCTATCAAATAAGTAAAAGGCATCTGTCAGACGTGACTTGTTCTAAGTGAACCCATATTGGCTTCCGGAGATCACTCTTTTTTTTTTTTTTAATAAATTCAAAACAACCCTGTTAGTAACTGTATCAGTCAGCGTAGGTTAAGTTATGCTTAACTTAAGCGTAAGTTGGGCCCGAAAGCTGCAACTACTGCGCCTGTGCACCACAACTAGAGAAGCCCAGGCACTGCAACGAAGACCCAACTCTGCCAAAAAAGAGCGACTCAAAGCAGACTATGGGCTTTAGTTAATAATAAGAGGTCATCAATTGTACTAAAGGTATTCCACTAATGCAAGATGTTGATAACAGGGGAGGCTATGTGCAGAGACGGAGTTGTGCTCAGTTGCTTGAGTCATGTCTTACTCTTTGCAGCCCTATGGACTGTAGATCTCCATGCTCCTCTGTCCATGGAATTTCCCAGGCAAGAATACTAGGGTGTATTGTCATTTCCTTCTCCAGGGGAACTTTCCAACCCAGGGGTCGAACCCATGCCCTGCATTGGCAGGCAGATTCTTTACCAGTAGTGCCCCCAAGGGAAGCTCTCTTCCCCAAGAGAGTCAAGCTTTTACAGTCCTCCTGGGAAGCAGGTTTGTGGTTAGGTAGCCCCAGCATCCCTATTCTCTTTGGCTAAAGAGCACCAAGAGGTTGGTCACTTCACAGTGATGTTCCCATCGGACTGAGCAGCACCCCAGGAGGATGCAGGACAGGTGGGCTCAGGCACCATGACCCAAGCTGGTCCCTTTGCACCCCTCCTATCTGTCATCTCCCATCACTTCAACGCTTCACATCCCCTCACAGTCTTCATCCAGCTCCACATAGGCGCAGTGGGACTGCCCCCCCTCAAGGCACCCCGCAGACCTCTCTGGCTGCTTCCCCACATGCAGGGACCTTCCTGGCCCTTGTGCATGCACAGCTGAGTGTGGAGGGATTCACATCCATGGAGGCACCAGCAGGGGCAGCTACTGATGGTGGGATGCTCTCCCTTCCCATCCCCCGGGAGGACAGATCTGAAGCTGCATCTCAGAAGAAGGTCATACAGGACAGAGCTCCGACTGATGAGGACCAGGTCCTTCCTGCCCTGCTCCCTGACTTCCGATACCTGGGACCACAGCCGCAAACAAACTAACTTGTTTCAAGTCTGAAGCTCTGCTTTAGGGCTCAACCCAGGCTAAGACATCAGCTGTCTGCAGGTGACACCTAATCTATTCCTACCTGTCATGCACGGACACACACACACACCTTTGTGTTCCCGTCACCCTCCCAAAACCCATCCACGGGAAAAGGATTTCCCAGGCAATAGCCACTCTTCCTTCAGGCTTCCCTGGTGGCTCAGATAGTAAAGAATCTGCCTGCAATGCAGGAGACTCGAGTTCGATCTCTGGGTCGGGAAGCTTCCCTGGAGAAGGGAGTAGCAACCCACTCCAGTGTTCTTGCCTGGAGAACTCCATGGACAGGGGACCCTGGTGGGTGCTACAGTCCATGGGTCGCCAAGAGTCAGACACAACTGAGCGACTAACAGCCACGAAGAACCAAAGGAACCAGCTCCCCAAAGGACATGCTATGAGTTGTCTGTGATGCCTGAACAGCAGCCGAGAGGGTGGGCGCACAGTGAGCCGGGACGTGGAGGTTTCAGGGGAGGGGAGGGGTGCTGTCTGGTGGAGGGGCTGCAGACACGCACCCCTAAATTACGATATTTTCCTTCTCGAGGCTGAATGAATGCAGCCTCAGACAGACGCTGCCCCGCAGCTGTTTGTGGCAGGGGCCCCGTGGCAGGCCAGTGACTTTGAAAAGGGGGATTGGAGGGCAATCTGACAAAGGGACCACTGTCTTTGAGGGAACTTGACGTGAGCCCAGCAGGGCCGAGCGGCAGGAGTTTGCACAGCTGCGGCTGGAAGCAAACATGTACTTTTAGCTGACCTGGGCCCCGTGGCTTCGCGCGTTAAACCTGACACTTTCCAGATGTACACGAACCTCCCTCTGGCACCGTCCAGAGCACCACGTCCCCAGGTCCACACACACTCCCCAGGCAGCCCTGTCAATGTCACATTGTGCTGGGGACCCCGGGCCTCTCCTGCGAACTCCACACCCCGACCTTAAGGTGAGTGCCCCGAGGCTGAGCTGGAGATTTACGAGCTGGATTTCAAACTAGTACAAGTTCAAAGTCAGCTCAACAGCAGCTGCCACTCTGACCTCCCGTCATTTCTTTGTGCCTGGCTCCAGGTTGGGTGATGAGTGGATGCTGAGGCTGCCTTCCAGAGGGTTCTTTTGCAAGCTGCCTTTGGGTGAACCCCGAGATCTCTAGCACTGGCCGAGGGAAGGTTCAGAAGCAGCTTTGGAGTGCAGAAGGGTATCCCCATACGGCCGTGGTCTCTCAATCCCACCTGGCCTGGAGGAGAGCACGTGACCCCAAAGCGTGGACTCAGGCAGACCACGTGGGGCCCCCAGGTGCTATGAGAACTCTAGGAGGGGGCATTACAAAGCCCCGCTGTGGCGCGAGCCTTCTCCAGCACCATTCATTCTGGAGATCGCTCAGCTCAGCAGTCCTAACTGGAATGTTGGGGCAACAGATGGTCTAGGATGCTGAGGGAGGCCAGGGATGGCGGGGGTGGGTGGGGCGGACACCTGGACATTCTCTGGGGCAGGAGGAGGCCGGCTTGACTTGGTGACTCCCCCTATTCTCTGAACTCAAACAGGCAGGAGAAGCTGGTGTGGGGCCCCAAGACCATGGAGGCTGTGCCCCAGCCCTGGTGGGCGCAGATATAAGAGGAGCGATGGTCCCAGCCCGCTTGTGGTCGAGGGTGGGTAAAACGAGGTGACTGGCGGTGGGGAGAGTCCTTTGGGGAATTGACAATGCTGACTCACAGGGTATTTTTCCTCCTGGGACAAACCTGAGGACACTGGGGACACAAGCTGCTCAAGGGAGCTGGAAAGGCTCAGAGGCTCCAGAGCTCAGCCCTCAGGGGACCCCAGGAAGCAGCAAGCATCCTTCAGTTCCTTCCTTCATTAAAACATTTATTCATGTGTGCCCTTCAGTGAGCTCTGGGTGTAGCATACATCATTTCTTTCCCTCTTCATTTTGTTGTTGTTCAGTCGCTGAGTCGTATCCTGACTCTTTGTGACCCCTGGACTGCAGCACACCAAGCTTCCCTGTCCGTCACCAACTCCCAGAGCTTGCGCAAACTCATGTCCATTGAGTCCGTGATGCCATCCAACCATCTCATCCTCTGTTGTCTTCTTCTCCTCCTGCCCTCAATCTCTCCCAGCATCAGGGTCTTTTCCAATGAGTCATTACTTCGAATCAGGTGGCCAAAGTATTGGAGCTTCGACTTCATCTTCATTTTTGCTGGGTACAGTTTTCATGTGTGGGGAGCACACATCTGAAATGACCAGCTCTGTGCATGCCTTTTTATAGATGTGGACACCATGTGACCACACCCAGGTCCAGGGGTAGAAGATGTCCATCACCCAGAGGGCTCCCTCATGCCTCCTCCCAGCCAACAACCCCAGAGAAACCTCCACCTGGACTTGGATCATCACTGATGACTTTTGCCTAAAGATCAACTAAGATTCATCTTTTTGCCTCAAGGCAGGGAAATAGAACAACTTGGTAAAATGTAAAGGGTGAACTTCCCTGGTGCTCCCAATGCAGGGGGCCCAGGTTCAATCCATGGTCAAGGAACTAAGATCCCACATGCCGCAATTGAGACTTGGCACAGCCAAATAAATAAATGAAATAAATAAATAGTTTTAAAACATGTAAACGGTATCATATCATATGGGCTCTGCTGTATCTGGCTTCTTTCACTCAGCATAATATTGTTGAGGTTCAGCCATGCTGTCAGGGGTGTTAGTGGCTTGCTCTTTTTCCTTACTGTATAGTATTTTTAAGTGGATACACTGTAATTTGCTTAACCATTTGCCATTGAATGAATGTGTGTTTCCCCTTCCCCAATATTCATACTTGCAATCCTAACCTTCAATGTGATAGTATTAATATCAGGAGGTGAGCCTTTGGGAGGTGAGTAGGTCATGATGATGGATTGTGCCTTTATAAATGAGGCCCCAGAGAGACCCCACACTCCTTCCACCATGTGAGAAGAGTGAGAAGGTGGGCATCCATGAACCTGGAAGAGGGCCCCCCACCAGGCTCTAAATCTGCCTATGCAGGGTAAAGAGAGCAGCACTCTGGGCAGTGGGGGTCAGGTCTGGACTCCTTCCCAATGGGGTCCTTGGGGTGGAAGGGTTTGGTGACAGAGCACCTGAGAATCTGTGTGTGGTACCTGCCCGTCACCCTCCCCCAGAAGGGCCTGCTGGTCTGAGTGAGAGGGCTGGTGGAGCAAGGGGCCTCAAAGTCAAGATGGAAAAACAGGGACTTCCCTGGTCGCCTAGTGGCTGAGATGCCATGCTCCCAGGGCAGGGGTCCTGGGTTCAATCCCTGGTCAGGGAACTTGATCCCACATGCCACAACTGGGAGCCCACACGCTACAACTAGGAGTTTGCATGCCACAACTAAAAAAGATCCCATGTGCTGCAGTGAAGGTCAAAGATGCCCTGGGCTGCGTCTGGGATGCTTTACAGTCAAATAAGTGCTGCTGTTGTTTAGTCGCTAAGTTGTGTCTGACTCTTTTGTGACCCCATGGACTGTAACCAGACAGACTCCTCTGTCCAAGGGATTTCCCAGACAAGAATACTGAAGTGGGTTGCCATTTCCTTCTCCAGGGGATCTTCCTGACCCAGGGATCAAACCTGCGTCTCCTGCACTGGCAGGCAGATTCCTTACCACCGAGCCACCAGGGAAGTCACGCAGAGAATTTCGACATCTCAGATCTTAGAAGACTGTAATATCATAATAATATTTGTGTGCTTACCTGGGCCAGGCACTATTTTAAGCCCCTGACATAAGTTACTCTGTTTAGCCTTCACAGCAACTGTATGAGGTCAGTTAGGGGGAACCAGTACACAAGGTGTTTGGGGTCATTCAGTGAGGAAATGCAGAACTGGGGTTCACAGGAGGTTCCGGAGCTGTGCTCCTCTGCACTCTGCTCCCCAACCCAGGACACTGCCTGGGGTAACCCCACACATGCTCTGTCCTTGGCACTTCCTCTCAAGATTCCCTCACACACATCTGCAGAATACAGACCTCTCTGCCACTATAATCTACCTCGAGACCTAGACAGGCACCCCTTACATTGGGACTGCACTGAGGGACAGGCTCACTCATTTTCTAGTCATTGTCTTACTCGGTTGCGGCTCCTGTAACAGAATTCCATTGACTAGGTGGCTTAAACAGCAAACATTTATTTCTCACAGGTCTGGAAGCCAGAAATCTGAGATCAGAGTCCTAGCATGGTCTGGGTCTGGGTAAAAGCCTCCTCGTGGCTGTTCTTGCTTTATCCTTACATTGTGGAGAGAGAAAGAGAGGAGGCAAGCTGTCTTGTGTCTCTTCTCTTAAGGTTGACCTCCTCACCCAAAGACCCCACCTCCTGACATCATCGCTTTAGCGGTTAGGGTCCAGCCTATGAATGTTGGGGGGATTCAAACATTCAGTCCATAGCAGTCATGATAAAAGGGAAGCCTGGATCCTTCAAGCAAATTATCTAAGAGGGTCTATATTAATTGAGGGGTTAAGCCTATTATCTCCACTAACTGCCTGGGAAGGAGGAAGCAGATGCCCTCAGAACTCACTGCAGGGTTACTGGACCTCCCCATTGGCTGTGGGACGCCCAGTTGTGAGTCCTGAAGCTGTGTTCATTTTTATTCCACTCTGTGGAGCCCTGCTGTGGCCTGGGTCTCTCTCCTCCCAGGGGAGACCGTGTCCCAGAGGGCCTGGGGACCCACGATTCCGGCTCCCTGCTCTCCACTCCTCTGGATTCTGTTGCTCTGATCTGATTTCCATCTGCCTTGTGAACTGGTCCATTCTCCTCCCCGAGGACAGACAGCCTGATCACAGGCTCCCCTGGCTGCTTACCTTCGGGGCTCTGAATCCTCCCTTTGTGAAGCTGGTGGCAAAAGGGAGCCCTTCGGAGCACTCCAGAGAGGCTCTCCGCCTGAGGACAAGGAGTGTGGGCTTGTTGTCTTCTGGGAAAGGAAAGAGTGAAAAGAAATTCAGAGCTGTAGCTCTCAAACTGGGAGAGACCAGGCGCCCCGTGCTCAGGCTTCATGTGGAGATGCTCCGGCAGGGTCCTGTGGTGCGCAGCCTGGACCGTCTCCATCAGCGTGAGCTCCTGGGACCCGGCGTCTAAGAAATGCTTCCCAATTCAACACTGACGTTCTTATAAGTGCAAGCTGGTGAGATGAATTCCCCACGAGTTAATACACATTCACATCTGTGCATACGCATATGCACAGACACAAGAGGACCAATAACAGGCAAAGAGGAGGCCTGCCGTGGATTGAATTGTGTCCCCTCCAAAGATAGGTCCTAAGCCCCCACGGACCTGCGAATCGGACCTTATTTGGAAATAGGGTCTCTGCAGATGTGATCAAATGAGGATGAAGTCGCCCTGGAGTGCGGTGAGTCTAACCCTAACCATAGGCGTCCTTAGGAGAAGGTCAGAAGACAGACACACAGACGAGGCAGCTGTGCGCAGACGCAGATGGGGGCGGAGACTGGAGTGAGGTGTTTACTAGCGGAGGGGTCCAAAGAGGGCCGGGTGCCCCCGGACGCTGGGGGCGGGGCCTCTGGAGGCTGGAGGCCTCCACACCTTGATTTCAGACTGTGAGATTTTGGAGTTGTGAGAAAATAACTGTTTGCTGTTTTCAGCCTCCCCATCGTGGTCCCTTCGTACACCCGCCCTAGAAGGCACATACAGGGCCTGAGGAGGGGCAGGAAAAGAAAGAAACCCCTCCCATCTCCTGCTGCCTTTGCTCGTACTGGCTTTTGAACCACTTTGATTTCACCAGTGTCCCCTCTGCTCAAACATTTATTTATCTGTCTAAACACTTGGCACGTGGCCAGAGGCCTGGACCTACGCTGGGCACCAGGATTACATTGTTCTGCTCAGAGGTGACATCAAAGTCATGACTACAACCCCGAGAAGGCCCTGCAGGGTCTGGACCCACCCTCGTCTTCACTCAAGCTGCTCCAGTCAACTGCCCTCTTACTAATCAGGTTCTGGGGCTTAGGATGTAGACGTCTTTGAGGGGTCATTATTCATCACACACAGCAAGATGACTGCTGAGACTTAAATTTATTGGGGTGACTTGGGAAGGCGAGTATCAGTGGAATGATGCAAAGGTTCTCCTTGGAACATCTCCAAGTCCATGCTCTGTAAATGTTTGCTATTCTGGTTATTAATATTATTATTGAAAATAACATCAATAATATTGATAACAATACCAATAATATTGTTATATAATATTAATAATTTGATATTGTCAATTATTGAGAATAATACTGATAATGTTAATAAAATTATTGGTAATATCAATAATACAATGATATAAAATTATCAATAATATTATTGATAACATCAATAATATAAATTATGTCATTGATAATGATAACAATAATACAATATTATCACTAATAATATCAATTATATTATTATCAATAATATTAATAATAACCCCAATATTATGGGGCTCAGCCATTGATGGTTTCACAATCAGGAGACCTATGGGCCTGAGGCCAAAAGCGGCTCTGCCTAGAGATACTATATACATAACTAACGTCGAACCTCAAGTGATGATGTGGCAGTCCATTTGATAGAATTTCTTATAGACACTGGTGCTGCCTTGTCAGTCTTAACCCAAAGGACTGGAAACCTTAGCAATCATAAGAAATACACAATGGGGTTGTCAGGGAAGAAACTGGGCACACTTTCCTGCAGCCCAGAGAGATCTGAGCTCACCTTTTACTGCAGGGGAAATCTACAGATGAACCACTGGAAGGAATATGGACAGACAGACACCAAAATAATGCATAAAATAGGGAGACCCTCCACAGATGTTTATAAGGGGAAAATCATTAAAAACCCCTAAATAGGGAAAACATCATGCAAAGGAGGCAGAGATATGGATCCTGAGCTAAGAAAGTGATTTGGAAGGATCTTAGGAACTTTTTTCATGAGGGTTTTGTTGAAACAGGTACAACAATGGTTCTTCTTGCCCAACACATTCAGAATATGCCAAGTTCCAGCTATTCTCCTGTCCCAAGGAGCACAGGATACACTCACCCGCCACCACCACCCCAGGGCACTTAGAGCCCCAAGAAACGCAAATTCTCAAGCGTCATGGAACTGCAATTGCCTCCAAAATCTGACCCAGGTTCTCAGTGACAAAGAGGATGGATCATGATTTCAAGAAAGCTGACCTCGTGCTTAGATTACACGGAGAAGAAATTATCTCTCTTTCTCTGTGATGCAATCATTACAGAGGCTGTGCTTACCCTGTTCATGTCCCAGAAGCCTGGTCCAGAACTAGTTGAGGAGGGGACATGGCTGAGGGTGGTGGTGACGGCCCTCTCTCTCTCTCTCTCTGTTTCTCTGCTTAGGAACCCATTTTCCCTATACCATCTCCTCTTCCAGTCCCCACCTGGGAGAAAGAAGAGCTGAACATCCCTTTAGCCGGGCCAGCCTGCTCTTCCAAACCCATCCCTTTCCCAACGGGAGGCCCACAGTGAGGCAGGGACACTGGGTTGGGATGCACTTATCAGGATGTTGCTGGGGGAACAGGCTGGAGGTTTGCAGGGCCAGGACTACCTCCGGGCGCCTGCTCGCTGGAGGCTGCGTCTGCCTGCTCATCAGAGCAGGGAGTGGGTGATTCTGATGACCTCTTCTTCTTTCATTCTTTTGGTTCTTAGCTTTTCAATAAATTGCCACGCAAGGTTTTCCAGAATCCAGCACATGTGGAAGTGGGTAGCAGTCCGTGCAGACTTTCTGGGGTCCAGCAGGGGAGGCAGGATAGCCAACGACGGGGAAACCTAGGAGCCATCTTAAACCCCTCTCTTCCTGCTCTCCACGGCCTCCTATGTCAGCAGTCACTGGACCTGATCCACGCCCCCTTCTCTGCACTTCCACCCTCTCCTGTAGCTCCACCCTCACACCTCACCTGGAAGATGACTCTAATTCTCTTCTCTAAATAGTTCCCATTTGTTCAGCTCTTACCATGCGCCAGGTGGCTGCTAAACCTTCCAGGTATCAACTCTTCCAAGTCACCCCATAACCTTATAACACATATACTAATTTTATCCCCATTTTACAGATAAAGAAACTGAGGCACTGAAGGTAAACTTGCCCGAGATCACACAATGAGTAAAGGGCAGAGCCAGGATGGAAACTCCGGCTGTTTCCCAGGCCTGCTGTCTGACCACCACCCTACACTGCCACCCTCTCCTCTCATCATGGTATTTTGTTTCGTGTTGTAGTGATTTTCTTTCTTTCTTTTTCTTTTTTGAGAGCAAATCTGTGCATTTCTCCAAAACCCACCTGGCTAATCAGTCTTCTAAGGTTTAGCCCAAAGACCAGGTCCCTCCCCCACTGTCACCCCCACCTCCGTGAGGCCCCATCCTCCTTACGGTGCTCAGAATGCAGCGTCTTAACTCTAGCTGACTCCACTTTGCTCATCAGGCTACCGGCTTTACAGGGCGAACAGTAGTTTATTCATCTCCGCATCCCCTGGAGGCTCAGAGTCGCTCCACAGGGTTTGTTGATGCCGGAATCAATGTTCCCCATCCCTCCTGAGTGCTCAGCTGCTCAGACAGGACACAGAGTAGCACTTGATAGAAGCTTGTAGGGGGAGGGAAAGCAGCTGGCCGATTGCCAAGACTCCCTCAGCAAGGCCCAGGGTGGGTCTTTATTTCCCCCAGGTCTGCTGAAAGGACTGAAACGCGCACTTGTCCTTACTCCAGTGGGCTGCAGGAGGAACGCCCCATGCCAGCCACGTCCTGAGCTGGGCCTCAGTTTTCCTTGGAAAGGATGGCTGTGTTCACTTCACAGGGCTGCGGTGACAAGCGACTACGAATGGGGTGGCTTAGGACAGCAGTCGCTGTCTGACAGTTGTTTAGTCCCTCAGTCCTGTCCAGCTCTTTGTGACCCTATGGACTGAAGCCCACCAGGCCCCTCGGTCCATGGAATTTCTCAGACAAGAATACTGGAGGGGGTTGCCATTTTCTTCTCCAGGGGATCTTCCCTACCCAGGGATCGAACCTGGGTCTCCTGCATTGGCAGGCGGATTCTTCACCATTGACCCACCAGAACAGCTCCCTCCAAAGTGCCTTCCATCAAAGTTCAACATGCTTCTACCCCGAGCCCCATACCTCCGCTCCTGGGTATTTACCCAAGAGAAAGGAGCATGGATGGTCACACAAAGCTTTACTGCAGCTCTATCTGTAACAGCCTGGATCTGGAAACAACCCGAATATCCATCAGCATGTGAATGGATCAGCAAATGGTGGTTATTCATACAGCAAAGGGCTTAGCCGGCGACACAGACAGGAAACACCCTGTGTGATGAGTCCTAGGTTCACCGTGCCCAGGGAGAGAAGTCAGATGCAAAAACACCACATGCTTCCATTCATGGGAAATTCTGGAGCCGGTGAGACTGCGCTTAGGTGAGGTTGGTCAGCCCAGCGGTTACCTCTGGCGGTGTTAACCTGGAGAGGGGGACTCTCTCTGCCAGGTGAGGGAATATTCCAGATCTTGAATGGGGTGTTAGTGACTCAGGTGTAGACGTGTGCCAAACACACCTGCAATCTGTGCATTTCATTATATGTAGATGATGCCTCGCTTTAAAAAGCTCTTTTTGAGGTTTAATTTAGAGGAAACCTCAGACACTAAAGCCCCCAGGTCCCCGCAACCTTCCCCAAGATTGAGCCTTTGCTCACAGCTACATGTCAGGACCTGATTGCAAGCAGGTGGAGCTCTGGTTCTTAGGGACTCACCCACACCCCCAGCTGCCACCCCCTGGCCCTTACTCTCCTCCCAGGCTCTTGTTCCACCTCTGTGGAGATGCCCTAAACAGACTGGGAGGCAGAAATCAGCTTCAGAAATCACCCCTGAGCAGGGTCTGCTCCCAGTTGCCCTGAGGTCCTTGGCAGCCCCTCTCCTTCCAGCCTGAGTCATGAGATCTTTAGTTGCGGCATGTGAACCGTCAGTTGCAGCATGTGGGATCTAGTTCCCTGACCAGGGATCGAACCTGGGCCCCCTTCATGGGAAGCACAGAGTCTTAGCCACCAGACGACCTGAGAAGTCTCTCCTCAATAAGTCTTAAAATCCTTTCAGATCACCACTCTTGGTGAGTTCAGCTCCTCAGTTTCAAACCAAAAGGTTGAGCTATTTTACCATGCTTTCCCTCCTCTAAAAACTAAAATCCGAGTAAGGTCTGTGTCTGAGCTTGTAGCGTCTTACCTGTGTGAATTCTGGGTGTCAGAGGTCAGCATTGGGGGGAAGCTGGGTGAAGGGTACAAGGGATTTTCTGTACTTTTTATTTTTTAGCAACTTCTGGTGAGTCTTAACCTACACTAAAATTAAGAGTCATAATAAAATGAAAAAAGCAAACAGCCTCAGCAGAATCTCTGGGCTCCTGCCATGCAAGTTGTCCCAGGAAGGAATCTTTTATTAGTCAGTTTTATTAGTGTGTGTGCTTGCCTGTCTGTCTGCCCAGAGTCTGCTTCCCCATGCTTTTCCACAGTCTGAAAGTACAGTATTTTGGGCACACGTGTAAAACAGGTTTCTGTGCACGGGTTCCCAGACTGCCTGGTTTTGAATCTCATATCTGTGGCTTACTATCTGTGTGTCCTTGGTTGGGCAAGTTACTTAACCTTTCTGTGCCTCAGTTTCCTCGTCTGCAAAGTGGGCGCCAACAGTGCCTGCCTCCTTGGTCTCTGGTGGGGTTGAATTGACTCCTTTTTAAAAATTTATTTTCATGACTTTTTCTCCCTTCTTTATTATTTTTTTTTAATATTTAATTGATTCAGTTGTGGCGTTCGAACTCTTAGCTGCTCCTTGGCACGTGGGATCTAGTTCCCCAACCAGGAATCAAACTGGGGCCCCTTGCATTGATAGCGCAGAGTCTTAGCCACTGGACCACCAGGGAAGTCTCACTGACTTCTAATAATTCTAAGTGCCTCAGACTAGGTGGGCACTCAGATACACAACATGTATGGTCACCTTTGAAGCACAATGCTGTTTTCTGGTCAGTCTCCTAGGAGCTGAGCATGATTGGGTCATGTTACTGCGTCCCCTACTTTCTTCTAATTCTCAGGGAATGTTTATAATGAGAGCATCTGAAATTCCTGGTGTTAAATTCCCAGAGTCATGATCGATTGCAGTGCCTACAGAATTGCCCAGAACCTGTGGCTCCATGGTAAAGAATTCGCCTGCCAATGCAAGAGATGCAGGTTCAATCCCTGGGTTGAGAAGATTCCCCCAGAGGAGGAAATGTCAACCCACTCAATATTCTTGCCTGGAAAAATCCCATGGACGGAGGAGCCTCGTGGGCTACAGTCCAAAGGGTCTCAAAGAGTCGGACACGATTGAGCTCGCACGCAGCCCACCACACCGCCTCTGCCTCTATACTGTGAAGAAACCTCCATGAAGTGTGTGGTTAGGGGGACAGAAAAGTCAATGGGGATCTCCAGCCTCTTGAAAGCCCCCAACCCACTTCCTACTGGTTTGACTAAATGTGCCTAGAAGTGGGCAGGTGTTAAGAGTGGGGTGGGGGGGAGCTGCCACTGCAGAATCAAGGGGAGATTCGCTATTCTGGGGGGCCCCCAGGAAGCAAGTTCAACCCCTTTGTTGCAGAACCCAAGCCCCCTGCCCCAGCCGGCAGCCTCAGTCCTGCCTGCGAGGAAGCACCCATCTTCGTGCCCAGAGCTGCTGCTGCTACTGCTGCTAAGTCACTTCAGTCGTGTCCGACTCTGTGCGACCCCATAGATGCAGCCTGCTAGGCTACTCTGTCCCTGGGGTTCTCCAGGCAAGAGTACCAGAGTGGGGTGCCCTTGCCTTCTCCAGCCCAGAGCTGAATCCATGGCTATTCCCGACTTGGTCCTACCCGTTCCCCTGAGCCATCGGGCGGTGATTCCAGCCTGGTGCCCCCACTGAGGTGGCAGTGGGGAGGCTTGGCCCTAGAGGGGACCCCATCTCCCCTCTCCCTGGAGGCTCCCCACACAAAGCTCCCTTTGATTTTCAACGGCCTGGTTTTCTGGTTGTTTAACACGAGGTAGGGATTTTTTCTTCTCCTTTGGCAGTGTGGTGCCAAAATGTTTACACTTGTGAGGTGGAGGGAGGGGGCTCTGCGCTGCTTCAGGGCCTGTACACATTCCCGGGAGAAAATGAAAGTGAGCGGAGATCAGAAAAGGTTGCCTCCATTCAGAGGCCACGCTCTGACTTGGTCTCCATAGGTCTGCAGTGACTCTGCCCACAAATATAGGGACCAGAAAGGGACAGGGACTAGGAAAAGACACAGCAGCCTGACAGCAAGGTTCACGTTCCAGCTCCTCTACTTCTTGATTGATGCTGAGCCTCAGTTTTCTCATCTGTGAAGTGGGAGCAATGACAATACCTACCACAGGGGTGCTGAGGGGTTACATGTGTTCCCAGTGACCAGGGCTCCCCTACACAGGGAGGACTCAATACAGCATCACTTTATGTATGAGAATGGGTGCTTCTTGGGTAGATTTTACATTTTCTCAACTGACTAGGTGTTGCTATTATATCGGGGAAAAAAATTAGAAAGGGGGAGGGACAGAGGGAAGAAAAGACAGAAGGGAAGAAGGAGGGAGAAGAAAGAGGTTTTTCCCATGCAGACGCCCATCAGAGGGTGCCTGGGGCGGGGAGAGGGGTGAGCACTGACAGAATATCTGTCACAACTACTCACTGTCCCCCAGGGACGCTCCAGGCAGCCTTGAGGCCCGTCCCATTGTGGAGGGGGGAGTTCCATATACCTTGAGCAGAAAGATCACTTTTCTTCCTATTAAAAAAAACTGTGGGACTGCCCTGGTGGCCCAGTGGTTAAGAATCTGCCTGTGAAGGCAGGGGACACGGATGGGTTTGATCCCTGGTGCAGGAACGAAGATCCCACATGCCCCCGAGCAACGACGCTCATGCACCACAGCTCTGAGCCCGGGTGCCCTAGAGCCCGTGCTCTGCGACAAGAAAAGTCACCTTAATGAGAGATGAGCGCTGCAACTCGAGAGGAGCCCTCGCTGGCCGCAACTAGAGTAAGCCCGTACACAGCAGCAAACAGCCCAGGTGTGGCAGTGAAGACGCTGAGCCCGGCCAAAAATAAAATAAATAAATAAATTATTGAAAGAAAATTGTAATAAAATATACATGACCCAGGGCTTCCCTGGCGGTTCAGACGGTAAAGAATCTGCCTGCAAGGCGGGAAACCTGGATTCGATCCCTGGGTTGGGAAGATTCCCCTGGAGAAGGGAACAGCTACCCACTCCAGTATTCTAGCCTGGAGAATTCCAGGGACTATATAGTTCATGGGGTTGCAAAGAGTTGGACATGACTGAGCAACTAACATTTCATTTCATTTTTTTTTCATACATGACCCAAAATTTACCTTTTAAATCGTTTATGTGCGTGAAATTCAATGGCATTCATAGATCTACAATGTCGTGCAACCATCACCACCGTCTATTTCTATTTGTCATCATCCCAAACAGAAACTCTGCCCCCATTAAGCAGTAACTTCCCATGTTCCCTTTCCCCAACCCCTGACAACCTCTAAGCTACTTTCTGTTTCTATGAATTCACATTTGGGGTGTTTTCTATAAGGGTCAATAGAATCATACAGTTTTTGCCCTTTTGGGTCTGGCGCCTTTCACATAACATGATGTTTTCAAGGTTCATCCATATTGTGGCATGTGTCAGGGCTTCATCCCTTTTTATGGCTGAGTCATACTCCATTGCATGCACGGACCACACTTTGTTTATTCATCTGTTGATGGACACGTGGATTGTTTCCACTTTGGGGCTGTTGCAAAAAGAACGCTGTACCCCTGAACACTTCTGCATTCTCAAATCCCCAAACGGTGTGTTGGTTGGTTTCAAACAAGGCACAAAAGGATTTATTTCTGGTCCCCAGAGAAAGCTGCCTCTTCGTGAATAAGCATGACATGCCTGAGACAGAGGATGAGATGGTTGGATGGCATCACCGACTTGATGGACATGAGTTTGAGCAAACTCCAGGAATTGGTGATGGACAGGGAAACCTGGCGTGCTGCAGTCCATGGGGTCGCAAAAAGCCAGACACGACTGAGTCACTAAACTGAACTGAACTGCCTGGACCAGCGCGAGAGCCAAGAGTTTGGGGAAAATAGGAGTGAGGCATGAAGACAGGTGTCAGGGAGCAAACAGGGTGTGTGGGGGAGTTTGGGGCCAAGAGCTGCCTCGGAGATGTTTATGTTCTGAATTCCAAATGCCTGGAATGATTTCTGAATATCAGCTCCTTGGAGAGAGAGAAAGGGAGGTCTCTGAGTAAAAGACTCTTGAAAAATATTTATCTCGCTGTCAGAACGGAGGACCAGGAAATTGTACTGGGGGTTGGGGAGAGCGAGGGAACTGTGAGGATGGAGATCATATTTCAGGTTAGTTTCAGCTTTATCTTCTCTGGAGTGTGACCGAAAGCGGAGTTATCTGGTGCTAAGAGATTTTATCAATGAGGAGTGACCTACTTGAGGCTTTGCCCTTTAAAACCTGCATCCTCTGAAGAATTCAGTGCCTCGTCTGCTTTACTTGTTTTTTTTCTGTCTTCTGTTCGTTTGTTTTGTTTTCTGCACTGGGTCTTTGTTGCGGAGCATGGGCTTAGTTACTTCCAGGCATGGGGGATCTTAGTTCCCTAATTAGGGATAGAACACTCATCCGCTGCATGGCAAGGTGGATTCTTAACCACTGACCACCAAGGAGGTCCCTCCTTTGCTTGCTTTGCGTCCCTCCACCTCTCTCAATCTTGTCCTCTCTTCTGCATTTGCCCCCCACATTTTAGTTCCTCTGCATTTCTAACCTCACTTGATTACTTTGTTGAGGAGTCCCTTGTATACAGCTTGTAGTCGAATTTCATTTATATTTGTGTTTACAACAAATACACACTACGTCCCTTCTCTCGTTTTAGGTTCTGTTTCGGTCATCTCTGCAATTTCTACTCTTTCATACCCTTTATATATGAAAAAGAAGACAGTCTTCTTTTTCCCTCTAGGGACGTGAAAGATGTCAAATGGTTTTGGTTTCACTAATGTGAGCCTTTCAATAAAGAGGATTCAAGTCTCTCTGTAATTATCAAGATCAGGAATGAAATGGTCTCTGTGTAAAACGAGACAAAGAACATTAAACTAGTTTCCACTTTCTGTTGCCCGTTCCTAGTTTTTGTGTGTATGTAAACGGTGACTTTAGAATATTATTTCCAGTTTTAAACAGCACGAGATTTTCTTTCAGTGACCATTTTTGACCGACACGTCCGGTTCTGTTGGCGGCTGTACTTTTGCCGGTTACTAAGACACTGTCCTTCATCTCTACCGACATTCTCTTATCTGTTTATCTTTTCCTTCTGCAATCTGGGCAAACTTCTACTCATTCTCTGTCTCAGATGCTGTCTCTCCTTTGATTTCTCCAAAATGCGGTTTTATTATTTATTTTCTTTTTTCTTTTGGCCCTGCTGCGCAGCTTGAGGGATCTTAGTTCCCTGGCCAGGGATCAAACCCAGGCCACAGCAGTAAAAGTCCAGAGTCCTAATCACTGGAGCGTCAAGGGAATTCCCGCCAAAACACTGTTTTAAATAGTCAGGGCAGTCTCTCTTTTCTTAAAACGTCCCCTTCTCCTACCCAGATCACCTTTTGACATCTTGGTTTGTTCTCTTGTGTTTCACCTCTTCTCATCAACAGCGTGGTCCTGTGAGTTATGCTGGATTATTTCCTGTAGGCCATTGGCTCAAAATGGCTCTGACATGGAGGAAGACACAAGCGACTTGGGTTTTACAAAGCACTGGGGGCTGCAGTGGGGATGCACAATTTAAGGAGAGGAGAGCTAGCGGACTTCCTTGGTGGTCCAGTAGTTAATAATCTGCCTGCCAATGCAGAGGACTCAGGTTCGATCCCTGGTCTGGGAAGATTCCACATGCCATAGAGCACCTAAGCCCGTGCTCCGCAAGAAGAGAAAGCACTGCAATGAGAAGCCCACACACCACAATGAAGAGTAGCTCCCGATGCCCCCAACTAGAGAAAGCGTGAATGCAGTGACGAAGACCTAGTGCAGCAAAAAAATTGAAATAAATAAATAAATGTTTTTAAAAAGGAGAGGAGAGGTGAAGTTGGGGAGAGGGACCAGCTGGGAAGCTGCCGAAGAGAAGGACATTTTATTTTGCAACCACGTGATTTTGCCAGAAAAATCATACACCCCCAACTCCTGTAGAGTTTTTCTTGGTTCATTTTAAGATTTAGTGCATTAGTGCAATTATCATCTGATACATTTTTATCACCTGGTTTCATTTTTCAACATGAAGTCCCAGGCAAAAATCCAACTCCTTGGCTCTTGTCTATCAAATTTGGTTCCTGGCTTAAGGAGATTGCTTCAAGCAACTTTTATTGATACTGGTTTTCTTTGGCTAACATGAAACTGCCAACAACCATAATATTAATAGTAGCTGAACTTTTTGAGTACCCTTTATGTGCCAAGCAGGATTCTAAGCGCTCGACCTACATCAATTCTTTTAAACCTCAAAACCATCCTGTGAGGCTACAGTTACACCCATTTCACAGATGAGAAGACAAAGGCACCAAAAGGTCCCACAGCTTGAAGGCTGCAGAGCTGGGATTCCAAGCTAAGCAGCCCCTAAGAACAAATAGTAAATGCTTCCCAGGTGGCGCAAGTGCTAAAGAACCCTCCTGTCAACACAGGAGATGTGAGAGACTCGAGTTTGATCCCTTGGTCAAGAAGATCCCCTGGAGGAGGGCATAGCAACCCACTCCAGTATTCTTGCCTGGAGAATCCCATGGACAGAGGAGCCTGGCAGGCTACAGTCCATAGGATTACAGAGAGTCAGACACAACTGAAGCGACTTAGCAACAAACAGTAACTATACATTGGGTTGGCCAAAAAGTTGGTTTGGGTTTTTCCATCACATCTTCCTTTTTGGTCAACCCAATGTCATGTTTAATACGTTGCTGTGGGTTCTCCCCTCACCTCCAGCACCACCTCCTGGCAGTGCCTCTGAAGGAGTGTGTGTATGTGTTACTCAGTCCTGTCCGACTCTTGGGAGTACATGGACTGCAGCCCACCAGGCTCCTCCGTCCATGGGGACTCTCCAGGCTAGAATACTGGAGTGGGTTGCCATGTCCTCCTCCAGGGGACCTTCCCGACCCAGGAATCAAACTCGGGTCTCCCACACTGCAGGCAGATTCTTTACCGTCGGAGCCACCTGGGAAGCCTACCTCTGAAGGAGGGTTGCCAGATAATACAGGACCCCTGATTCAATTTGAATTTCAAATAATCAGTGAGTCCTTTTTTAGTGTAAGTGTGGCTCGACTGGCAGACATTTGGGCTGTTTCCAGTGTGGCGCTATTAAGCATAAAGGTGTAAGTCCTCAGGTGGATGTGTTTACCATTTCTCTTGGGTCAGTACCTACCAGTGGGATTGCTTCCCAACCAGCCAAGAACAAGCGTTCCAGCTGCTCACGTCTTATTAACACTAGACGCCTTAGTGGGTGAGAAATGGTCTTTCTCTTTGGTTTTTGGCCAGACCCACCTCCTTTCCTAGCCTCCCAGCCCCACTCAAGGCTTCAGTCACATGATGCCTGGATTCTTCAGATTCACATCCACTCTAACCATGCGTGTGTGTGTGTGTGTGTGTGTGTGTGTGCGCGCGTGCTCAGTCTCTCAATCAGATCCAACTCTTTGTGACCCCCTGGTCCGTAGCCCACCTGGCTCCTCTGTCCATGGGGATTCTCCAGGCAAGAATACTGGAGTGAGTTGCCATTTCCTGCTCCAGGGGATCTTTCTGATCCAGGGATTGAAATTGCATCTCTTGCATCTCCAGCATTGGCAGGCAGATTCTTTACCACTGTGCCACCTGGGAAACCCAAACACAGCCCATCAGGAAAAAATAAAGGGGGTTAGAGGGCAACCTGGGCTGCTATGTGGAGGAAACATTAATGTGTCTGCTCTTGAGATGAAGGATATGCAGAAAGACCTAGACCTTGTTTTCTTTTTAAATGCTGATGCCTGGGGACTTGGATTCTCCCAGGAAGTAAACTCTGGAATGAGCCCAAAGCAACGTGGCTTATGTATGTGTCAGATGCTAAACTGTGTTGAAGCGGGAAGAGGACTCAGAGGAAAACAGCACACCCCACCCCCACCCTTGGGCACAGACTCAAGTGTGAGGGGTGCACTCCCTGCTGATCGTGGCGCCGCCCAGCCTCTGCTCAGCCACGGGGGCCCCTCTGTTCTCTTCCAGCAATAATGAAGCTGGTCTTTACTGAGCACATAGTACAGGCAGGTGCTATGCTCAGGCTTCCAGTCCAAGATACCACTTAAAAATCCTCTTCCAGGGCTTCCCTGGTGGTGCAGTGGATAAGGATAAAAATCCGCCTGCCAGTGAAGGGAACACAGGTTTGATCCTTGGTCCAGGCCTTCCCTGGTGGCTCAGATGGTAAAGCATCTGCCTGCAGTTGGGAAGATCCCCTGGAGAAGGAAATGGCAACCTACTCCAGTACTCCTGCCTGGAAAATTCCATGGATGGAGGAGCCTGGTAGGCTACAGCCCGTGGGGTCGCAAAGAGTAGGACACGACTGAGTGACTTTTGTTTCTTTCTTTCTTTCCAGGAAGATTCCACATGCCTCGGAGCAACTAAGCAACTGTGTGCCACAACTACTGAGCCCATGAGCTGCAGCTGCTGAAGCCCATGTGCCTAAAGCCCGGGCTTCACGAGAGAAGCCCCAGCGATGAGAAGCCCATGCACCACAACTAGGGAGTAGCCCCCACTCCCCACAACTAGAGAAAGTCTGCACACAGCAACGAAGACCCAGCACAGCCAAAATAAACAAATAAATAAACACATTTTAAAAAATCCTCTTCTGGCTCCTGAGATAGGTACTATTATTGTCGCACTGTACAGAGGAGGGGAGTGGAGACCTGGAGTGCAGTAAATGCCCAGTTATACCTGGAGTAGGGAATTGGTGCTGAAGCTCCAATACTTTGGCCACCTGATGCAAATCACTGACTCACTGGAAAAGACCCTGAAGCTGGGAAAGACTGAGGGCAGGAGGAGAAGAGGGCGACAGAGGATGAGATGGTTGGATGGCATCACCAACTCAATGGACTTGAGTTTGAGCAAACTCCAGGAGATAGTGAAGGACAATGAAGCCTGGCATGCTACAGTCCATGGGGTCACAGAGTCAGACATGAGAGAGCAACAACATACTTGACCAAGATCATCCTGCCAGGGCGTGGCATTCTGTCTCAAATCTCCTTTTTTAGCCATTTCCTCGCTCTATACATCCACTTCTCCTTGCTCTCTCAGGGACCCCAACCTCCCCTGTCTCTTTCTCAATGGAGGTCCTGGTCCCAGTTCAACCCATTATGAGGGGAAAGCTTTGTCCCAGAGCTGGTGTGACAATTTCAGCATGATCAAAAGTTTGCCTATGATCCGTCAAGGGGGATGAGAACCAGGGTCTCAGCATCTGTGCCTGTGAGGATAGGATCTCCAAGAGTCAAGATTTCTCACACCACCCACCCAGGAAGACAAGCCCTCAGAGTCAGACTTCCAGTAGGATGAGGGCTTTTTTTTTTTTTTAAATTGCAGTATAGTTGCTTTTGAGCTGCCCAAGTGGTGCTAGTGGTAAAGAATCTGCCTGCCAATGCAAGACACGAAAGAAACACTGGTTTGATCGCTGGGTTGGGAAGATCCCCTGGAGAAGGAAATAGCAACCTACTCCAGTATTCCTGCCTGGAAAATTCCATGGACAGAGGAGCCTGGTGGACTACAGTCCATGGGGTCGCAAAGAGTCAGACACAACTGAGCGACTGAGCACACACACACACACACACAGTTGCTTTACAATGTTGTGTTAACGTCTACTACACAGCAGAAGAGTCAGTCATACGCATATATATAGCCCCGCCCTTTCGGGGCTCCCCCCCATGTAGGACATCACAGAGCATTCAGTGGGGTTCCCTCTGCTATGCTCTAGGTTCCCATCTCTGGGAAGAAAGCGAAGTCCATCCTCATTCTATAGATAACTGATAGGATGAGGATGGACTTAGCTTTCTCCCAAATTTAGGAATAGAGACAGGATAGAGGGCCGGCATTCAGAGATGCCTGCCAAAGAGCCCAGGCAGTGTCCTGGGGAAATCGTGGCATTCCTGCGGGTCACTCTGACCAGCCCCAAGGAAGCCAGCTCAAGATGGGAGCAGAGATGGGGCCAGTTAAAAGTGAGGTGGTTCCTGCCTTCATCCACTCTCTGACCCCCTAGTTTTCCACACTCCTGGGGCCTTACTTCTGTCCTTGCAAACGTTCTGGAATCCTTCCAAGCTGGGTCAGCGGGTCACGTGATGCCTCTAGACCTAATTTGCTCTCCAGTGAGACCCAAATATTACCACTCACCTCCCTGTTTCCTTCCTCAGGTACCTTAGTGGCCAAGTCCATAGCTTACTCCACAGTAGCCTAGTTGTGTTGTTTATAAAGGCCAGCCTGCTCAGGCAGCTTTATTCCTTGGTTCACCATGAAGCCTTTTACAAGAGAACTGGAAAGACTTTCTTGGAGGAATAAAGGGGTAAGGGTAGAGTTGTAGTAAACACAAATTGAGATTCCCTTCCCCCAACCCCCTCCCCTTCCTTCATTCCTTGGGCCATTAAGTATATAAAAGCACTAAAGACTGCATGTTTCTGAGCAACCTTTCTTAGTTATGGGCCCAGGGCCAAGGGGGCGTGCTGTAGATTTTCCCTTATAAATTACTGCATTATAACCCACAACGTGAACTGAACCCGATGGAGCTGCTGGGCTCGCCGGCTCTTCCACGCAGCATTTGTAACTTAAGATTGTATAAAGGGTTGGAGCAAATTCTTAGTTAATAAAGGTTGGAATGCAGCAGAAACTACTCAAACCGCAGGCAAAATGGCAACTCGGCAGCCAGAAAAGAAATGACGCCAGGTTCTCCATCCTGTTACCTTTTTTTTTTTCCTTTTCTGCTGTAAGTTATTACAAGATATTGAATAGAGTGCCCTGTGCTAAACAGTGGGTCCTTGTTGGTTATCTCTTTATATACAGTTGTCTGCATCTATTAATCCCAAACTCCTAGTTTATCTCCTCTGTTACCCGCTTTGTAACCACAAGTTGTTTTCTACATCTGTGAGTCCGTTTCTCTTTTGTAAATGAATTCACTTGTGTCATAGTTTAGATTCCACACATAAGTGATATCATATGGTATTTGTCTTTCTCTGTCTGACTTACTTTGCATAAGATGACAATCTCTAGGTCCATCCAACTTCCCTGTAGCTCAAACAGTAAAGAATCTGACTGCAATGCAGGAGGCCAGGATTCGATCCCTGGGTTGGGAAGATCCTCAGAGAAAGGGACAGCAAGCCACTCCAGTATTCTTGCCTGGAGAATCCCATGGACAGAGAGGTCTGGCGGGCTACAGTCTGTGGGGTCGCAAAGAGTCAACACGACTGAGCCACTAACACACATTGCTGCAAATGGCATGATTTCATTCTTTTTATGGTTGAGTAGTATTCCATTATGCATGTGTGTGTGTGTGTGTGTGTGTGTGTATTATTTATATATATACACACATCTTCTTTTAGCCATTCATCTGTTGATGAACTCTTAGGTTGCTTAGAAAGAACTTTCTTTACCCTTGCCCAAGCTATATATTTAACCCACATTTGCCTTATTGTTTTCCTTGATCGTGTTAAAAAAAAAAAAACACCTCAACCCTATGAAGTAGGAAGCAACCATATGAAGCACTATGTCTTGATAGTCAAAATGTGGTTCTGAGGGAGTTCCCTGCTGGTCCAGTGGTTAAGACTCCATGCGCCCCATGCAGGGGGCCTTGGTTTGATCCCTGATCAGGGAGCTAGATCCCACACGCCACAGTTAAGGGCTCACAAGCTGCAATGAAGAACTTGAGTGCTGCAACCAAGAACTGGAACAGCCAAAAAAAGAGAGAGAATGTGGTCCTGAGGATGAGCCCCTTGGCTTCATAATCTTTGCTCTGTAATTTATTAGATTCAAGGCTTCAGGTATGTCACTAAAAAGCCTCAGTGTCACTAGTTGTAAAATCAGTTGATTTGGTTATAGAAGCCTGAAATGAGACAGCCCTTTTTTTTTCTCAAACTGCTCACATTTAGGAGCTCTCTATCTCAATCAAGGCAGCACACACTCACACTCACATATACACACATTCCTGATATGAAAGTTTCATGAAACGGTGTGAAGTCTTACTATGTGTGATGTACTCTAATAGATTGTTTCCTCACCTCCTGTTTTCATGGTACAGTTGACCTGGCTCACTAAATCAACTTCAATCCTCATTACTGGGCACCACCCTCATTTTGAAAAAAGACTGCCCTAGAGAAATTTGGAGACACAGACAACGGTATTCCTAGAAGCTTCATTCATAATAGGAAACAAAACCAGACCACATGAAACCAAACCAGGGAACAGTTTAAGTACCCACCAAGAGAGGATGGATAAAAACATGGTACTACATTCATACAAAGGGATATTGTATTTAGTGAAAATGAGTGAACTGGCATAACGTGTTATCAATGTGGATGAACTTACAAACACAATAATGAGTCAAAGACACAAGTCAGGGAAGAATAGATATAGTGCAGTCTATAAAGATCTTAAACATTTATATTACATATTATGTATGTAAATATATACATGTGCTGTGCTTAGTCACTCAGTCATGTCCGACTCTTTGCAACCCCACGGACTGTAGCCCACCAGACTCCTCTATCTATGGAGATTCTCCAGGAAAAAATACTGGGGTGGGTTGCCATGCCTTCCTCCAGGGAATCTTCCCAACCCAGGGATCAAACTCATGCCTCCTGCATTGCAGGCAGATTCTTTACCGTCTGAGCCACCAGGGAAGCCCTAGGACTGCCCAAATGACAAACCAACCAGTTTCAACAACAGAAATGCATTGCTTCACAATTCTGGAGGCTAGAGGTCTGAGATCGAGGTGTTGACAGGGCCCTGCTGCCACTGGAGACTCTAGGAAGAATCCCTGCCAGGCTCCTGTCCTGGCTTCTGGTAGTTTCTTGGCTGGTGGCTACATAACTCCAGCCTTCACAGGGTCATCTCCCTGTGTGCATGTCTGTGTCCAAGCACGCTCAGTTGCTCAGTCGTATCCGACTCCTTTGAGGCCCCATGGACTGCAGCCCATCAGGCATCTCTGTCCATGGAATTCTCCAGGCAAGAATGCCAGAGTGGGTTGCCATTTCCTACTCCAGGGGATCCTCCCAACCCAGGGATCAAACCTGAGTCCCTTGGGTCTCCTGCATTGGCAGGCAGATTCTTTACCACTGTGCCACCTGGGAAGCCCATTTTCCCCCTTTTATAAGGACACCAATCATATTGGATTAGCACCACCTTACTCCAGTGTAACCTCACCTTGACTAATTACATCTGTAAGGACCCCACTTCTAATCAGGTCCTATTCTGAAGTGCTGGGGGCTAGGATGTCAACCTATGAATTTGGGGAGGGGGACACAGTTAACCACAACTCTTCTTTACTACAGAATGACATAGTGTCAACTTCAACTAGTTTTTCCAACTTATCCTTATTTTTGTTTGTTTTGGCTGCAACTCATGGCTTGTGGGGTCTTGGTTCCCCAACCAAGAATGGAACCCAGGTCCTCAGCCGTGAAAGTACAGAGCTCTAACCAGGGAATTCCCTCCCCTTACCTTTGCTGAGTGCCAGAGGGCCATGGAAATTGAGATGAATTCATTACCTCCAATTCTCTACAGTGCTAAGTTCCCAAGTTCCTAACCTCTCTGAACAATTCCCCTATAATATGTGTGTGCAGACACATCTACCCATGCATGCACACATATGTATATACATACCTACTCTCTCTCTCACACACACACACACAAACTCATACCCACACAAAGGGTAAAAAGTCCATGGAGTTATGAAGAGGGCTAAATTGAGGAGGAAAAAAAGCATAACATGGAAAAACTGACTTTGGATTTTAACCAATCCCCCCAGTGTTTGAAAAATAGTGTTAGGATTTCAGGGAGCCCAGAGCGGCCCCCAAGGCTCAGGACCCTGCCTCTCGGTTTTGCTCCAAGTCTCTAGCACAAGGGCCCAGTGTCAGTGGGTTGGACGTCTGGGGGCAAACACACAGATACCATTATTTTGGGCTTCTCCCCATGCTGGCAGCTATAGCTCCCACCACTCCCCGAAAAGCCAGACTGTAGGTCCAAACCAGAGGTGTAATTGATGGCCTGGAGTGGCAAAGATGCCCCATTGCCCTCAAAAAATACCACACTGTGTCTGCACTAGAGTGAGACAGATCATCCATCGACCTCACCAGCAACTTTCCAGATTTCACCAGGTTGAGGATCTATTACCCACGCTCAGGTTAGAAATGCTACCCAGGGCAGCATTTGAAGAGTTGGGGGAAGAGCTCTAGACTTTTCCTCTCTTCAAAATTTTACTTCAGCTGAGAACACTCATTTTTAAGTAGTGTTTTTCTAGTTGGTGAAACATTGAGTTGTTTTGTTTGTTTGTTTTGCAAAAGATTGATTCCAACTCTCAAGAACCTATACTTCTATAGATTAGGGGTTATATGTGAACTTTCTTTCCTATCCACAGTATTCCTTGCAGTTTTTCTTTTTGACCAGGTGAAGGAAAATAACTGGTGTCTACTACTACATCTTGTGATGGATGGAATCATGATCAGGCATTTTTCATGCTTGTCTAACTTCTCTTTTGGTTCCAGTTCCCATCTATCTACATCTTGGGCACAAATTCCTCACTTTGGTCTCCCAGGCACCCCCATGGGGTTCCTACAGGTTTATCAAGTGTGAATTTACATGCATCCCCTCCCTTCTAAAGACTTTTTTCCCTCCTGGATTCTCAGGCCATCAGCCTCCACCTAGATGTGCCCCTGTCTGTCATGTCCTGCGTCTACTTCATTATCAGGTGGTGATCACTTCACTGTTCAATGTGGCTTGAATCTGTTTTTCCTCCTCCTCCCTGTCTCCATCGGCTGACTTAGGCTCCTACCATGTCTCAATCATGGATGTTGAATCAGACAACGTATGAGATTAGCTCACGGTTTCAATAACAATCGCAAAATCAAAGTGGCTTGACAGCCATGAAAATGTGCTGCTCACTCATGCTGACATAGGTTGGTCCTTGCTATAGTGATCTGGGGACCCAGTGCATGCGT
Organism: Cervus elaphus; assembly: GCF_910594005.1. Lineage (NCBI taxonomy): Eukaryota > Metazoa > Chordata > Mammalia > Artiodactyla > Cervidae > Cervus > Cervus elaphus. The sequence continues at coordinate 21,009,474 of NC_057819.1, read as the reverse complement.
GCAAGCCTGCTAAATCGCTTCATTCTTGTCTGACTCTGTGCGATCCCATCAGGCTCCTCTGTCCACGGGATTTTCCAGGCAAGAATACTGAAGTGCTTTCCCATGCTCTCCTTCAGGGGATCTTCCTGACCCAGAGATCAAACCCACGTCTCTTATGACGCCTGCATTGGCAAGCAAGACTCCTCCCATATTGTGGCTCCATCCCAGCACCTTCCACTGGATCCTCTGTGTCCAGCTGGGAGACAGAAAAGAGCTCGGAGCTTCTCTAGGGAGGTTTTAGAGGCCGGGTCTGGAAGTGCTGGCATCATTCTTGCCTACAGTCCATTGACCAGAACTAGTCGTGTGATCTCGCCTGGTTGGGCAGAGGATTCTGGGAAATGTAGTTTCCCGGGCGTGGCCAGGAAGAAAAGGCGCACGCGGATACAGGGGCGGCTGGCAGTCTCTGTCATCACTGAGCCCTCAGACTCACCCTCCACGCCACCAAGTGACTCGTGGAAGACGCCAGGATGGACAGGACACTTTTCAGTGACTCAGCACTCGCTGGATGCTGACCTGCCTTCTAAAAATGGTATCAGGGTCCCTCCTGACCCATGTCTTACCTCTATAGTTTACATCACAATATCCCCGACACTACCCCACACTCAAGAAGAAGCACTGTTTATAATAGCCAGGACACGGAAGCAACCTAGATGCCCGTCAGCAGACGAATGGATAAGGAAGCTGTGGTACATATACACCATGGAATGTTACTCAGCCATTAAAAAGAATTCATTTGAATCAGTTCTAATGAGATGGATGAAACTGGAGCCCATCATACAGAGTGAAGTAAGCCAGAAAGATAAAGACCATTACAGTATACTAACGCATATATATGGAATTTAGAAAGATGGTAACAATAACCCTATATGCAAAACAGAAAAAGAGACACAGATGCACAGAACAGAATTTTGGACTCTGTGGGAGAAGGCGAGGGTGGGATGTTTCGAGAGAACAGCATCGAAACATGTATATTATCTAGGGTGAAACAGATCACCAGCCCAGGCTGGATGCATGAGACAAGTGCTCAGGCCTGGTGCACTGGGAAGACCCAGAGGGATCGGGTGGAGAGGGAGGTGGGAGGGGGGATCAGGATGGGGAATACATATAAATCCATGGCTGATTCATGTTAATGTATGACAAAAACCACTACAATATTGTAAAGTAATTAGCCTCCAACTAATAAAAATAAATGGAAAAAAAAAAGATAAAAAAAAGAAATGTCTCTCAGCCTCTCTTCCCTCACAGCGCAGTCCGGCCACCCTCTGACCTGGCCCCCAGCACTCAGAGGGTTTCCCCTGCCCCCTCACTCTCACTTGCAGCACCCCCCTCCTCCACCTCATTCACTCATTGGAGGAGATTGTCTTAGAATATGACGGTGATTCTGCTTCTCTATCTCCAGGCTGAGAGCTCCTGCAAGGCAAAGACAGGGTTTATTCTCCTGAGTTTCCTTGTCTACTGCCCAGCACCCAACATGCTTAACAAGTGTTGATGGAGTGAATGGAGACCAGGAAATGGCCCTCTCCCCATGCCGGCAAGGGACACTCCAGCCAGTGTTCCTGAGATGACAAGATGCACAGATCCCAGGGGCCAGCATCACCCTCCAGGAATCCCTCCCTGCTGCAGGTTCCAGGAGGCTGTAAAGTCCTCTCTCCCCGAGCCTCTGAGATTCAACTCGCCTCTATTTCTAAATGCAAAATTTGCAAGGCTTGGTTGTTGGTTGAGAAAACTGGCGCTGTGCACTTTCACTTCTTAGGGGACAGGGACCCTTGGATTTGGAGATGATGGGCTCTGCTGACAGCCTGGAATGGTTCTTCCTCCCTCATGTTAAGAAGCGAACTCAAGAGAAAGCAACTCGCTTGGCTTGTCTTGCTGAAATCTTGTGGCCTGCAGCCTTTGGAATTGGGTCTATTTATTCATTTAAATTGGATTCTGGCATTTACTTGTGTTTGTTCTCTCCATAAAGACCTTTTTATTTGGGTCCCGGAGAGCTGTTTACTGCTTAGCACATGTGGCAGAAAAAAATGATTGGATTGGAGATGCTAACGTTGCTCTCCAGGGACTGTGGGCTGGAGGAGGGCCAGAAGGGGGTTCTGCCCCCTACAGGGCACCTCTTGCCTCCAGCTCAATGGAAAGGGCTCCACCCATGTAAGAACAGCCACTTGCACACAGGGGTGTTCGCATGCCACAAACACAAGGAGGTTAGAGATGAAAATGGAGGCAGCCTCCTCCGTCCATCTCCATGACGATGCAACCACTTGGGAGAAAGCCAGATCACTGTAATAAAAAGTACTTTAAAAAATCCCTAAGTTTGTTGTTTTGTTTTATTTTTTTATTCTAAAGGATTGAGGAGGATGAGACCGGGCAAGAGTCATGCTGAGATATAAGTCACTGGCTAAGTTTTTTTTTTTTTTTTTTTACTGGCTAAGTTTTAAGATGGTTTTGGCCCAAGGGTGTGGGCAGAAGCTGAGTTTGCCAGGGACCCGGAAAGGGGTGGAGGGTTCAAAAGCAGAGGGACCATCTCATCATCCAAAATTGCACTCTGTGATATTTACTCAAAGGAGCTGAAAACTTCTGTCCACAAGAAAACCTGCACATGGATGTTTATACCAGCTTTATTATTTTGTTCTAATTTTTTAAATGTATTTATTTATTTAATTTTGTCTGTGCTGGGTCTTTGTTGCTGCAAAAACTTTCTCTAGTTGCGGGGGCTACTGTCTAGTAGCAGCGCACATGCTTCTCATTGCGGTGACTTCTCTTGTTTTGAAGTGTGGGCTCTAGGCTTGGAGGCTTCAGTAGTTGCGGCCGCATGAAGATGCCCGCAGCATCTTCCCAGACTAGGGATCAAACCAGTGTCCCCTGCATTGCCAGGTGGACTGTTAACCACTAGACCACCATGAAAGCCCTATAGCAGCTTATTCTTCATTGCCAAAATTTAGACGCCATCAAGATGTCCTTCAGTAGGTAAATGAATAAATAAACCCTAGTACATCCAGATGATGGGATATTATTCAATGCTTTCAAGCTATGAAACCATGAAAAGATGCAGAGGAAACTTCAATGCAGATTACTAAGGAAAAGAAGACAATCTGAAAAGGCTGTGTACTGGAAGATTCCAAGTCTATGACATTCTGGAAAAGGAAAACCTATGGTGAGAGTAAAAAGATCAGTGGTTGCCAGGGGTTGGAGGGGGAGTGAGTGATGGGTAGGCAGAGCACAGAGGAGTTTTCGGACAGTGAAAATACTCCAGGTGAGACCATAATGGTGGATACATGTCATTATACATTTGTCCAAACCCACAGAACGTACATCACCAAGGGAGAACTGTAATGTGAAGATGGATGTGTCAGTGTTGGGTCATCAGTTGTGACAAATGTACCAGCTGGTGGGGGAGTTGATAATGTAGTTTCCCAGGTGGTTCAGTGGTAAAGATTCTGTCTGCCAATGCAGGAGCTGCAGGAGACACAGGTTTGATCCCTGGATCAGGAAGATCCCCTGGAGAAGGAAACAGCAACTCACTCCAGTATTCTTGCCCGGAGAACTCCGTGGACAGTGGAGCCTGGAGGGCTACAGTCCATGGAGTCTCGAAAGAGTTGGACATGACTGAGTGACCAAGCACGCACACGTGTTGATGATGTGGGAGTCTGTGCATGTGTAGGGGGCAAGAAGCATATGGGAAATCTCTGTACTTTCCCCTCAGTTTTGCTGGGAACTTACAGCTGCTCTAAAAAATGAAGTAAAAGAAAAGTACAGGAATGGAATGTAGCACTCACATGAGTGGCAAAAGAAAGGAGAGAAATTGGACAGTGAGTCATAAAACAAGTCCAAATAAAGATATTTTTCGTTTGAGAATTGGGGAAGCATCAATCATCTTGGAAGATGGTTTCCTATTTACAGGGAACTAGGAAATACAGGCACTACCAAGAAGGGATGAGAAAGAAAACCAGACTCTGAAGGAGAGGAAAAGCAGTCAGACTTCAGAGTAAGTGAGGGCTTCCCTGGTGTTCAGGGGTAAAGAATCTGCCTGCCAATGCAGGAGACATGGTTTCAATCCCTGATCTGGGAGGATCCCACATGCCAAGGAGCAACTGGTGAATGAAGGAGTCTTTTGGGCCTAGAAAAGAGAACAACAGTCTCAAAGGCCCCTTGCTGAATCATCTAACTTCGGAGAAAACAAAGTATAACTTTAGTTCCACCCTGATGCTGCAGGCCGGTTGCATTTATCTGGGACTTATCACCCCCTGTATGGAAACCTACCACCCCCTACACCCGCCCAGAAGACTTATCACCCCCTGCCCAACTACAAATGTCATCTCAACAGAAGAATACTCAAAATATCCTGCCTGATTAACGTTTCCCTTATCACTTCCACAAAACTCCCTATAAGTATGAAGCCTCCCTGTTCCCTCTCGGCGCTCAGCCTGGTGATTAGGCCGACTGTCGCCCCTCCTTGCCTAAATAAAGGTAACCTACTTCTGTTGTGGTCACATTGGGTGGATTCAGAATGGGATCTCACGTGCATACGTCAGGAGGGTAACATCTCACCCACCACGGATGGAGGAAGGACACTCTGCAGCAGCACTGTCCTAGGGAAACAGGATGTGAGCCACAAACACAGGCCACAAATGTGAGGCACATGTGTAGATCAGATTTTCTGGTAGTCACATTAAAAGGATAAAAATAAATGGGAGAAATTCATTCTGATATAGTTTATTTAACCCAATACCTCCAAGCTATTATCATTTCAACATGCAATCTAAGTAGATTATTAACTAGACACTTTATACTTTTTTTTTCCCCTCATCCTAAGCCTTTCAAATGTGATGTACTTTACAGTAGGGATCCAGTACTCAATAGCCACCCATGGCCATGTCAGTGACCCAAGGACAAGAGAATGATGCCTTTAGAAAGTACTAAGCCACACGTCAAGAACATAAAATCAGAAGTTTTCCGGTTGGTTTCAAGTCCAAGACTTGATTTTTTTAAAAATAAACTTTTAAACTTAAAATAACTTTAGATCAACAGAGACATTGCATTGAGAATCTTGAACCCCAACATCTTCTGGTCAACAGAGTCCAGTATATTCAGGGCACAGGAACTTTGTGGTCTTGAGAAGTCAGATCTAGGATGATCTTCTGGTGATCTAAATCAAAATGCCCTGCAAATTTTGCTGCGGAAACTGAGACTTTATGCAATAGTCTGGAGTCAATGATAACATTGGGAGTTGTACAATTTCTAACTTGTGATTCATTTTTCTAATTATATCACACTTCCTCTCTGGGCAACTGTTGGCAAATATTTACTCCTGAGGTGTGGCTGGGGAGGGGGCAGAGGACAGAGGGAAACAAAATAACCGACCAGCATCAACGGCTGCTCTGGAGAGTGTGCCTGCTTTCCACATACGGGTGGTAGGGCCCTCTGGGGGAAACCGAATGCAATCTGCATGTGTAATTTAAAATTCTCTAGCGACTTTCCTGGTGGTCCAGTGGTTAATACTCCACACTTCCAATGCAGGGGGAGTGGGTTCAATCCCTGGTTGGGGAACTAAGATCCCACATGCCGAGCAAACTTGACTGAAGAATTAAACAAACAAATAAATAAAAATTTCTAGTGGCCACTGCAAAAAACTAAAAAGAAGCAAGTGAAATGAATTTTAACAAGTATTATTTAATCCTGTATATCTAAAGTATCATTTCAACTACACAAGCAATACAAAGAAAAACTATCAATGAGCTATTTTCTTTTTTTTGTATTAAGTCTGAAATTTGACATGTGTTGAATACTTTGATTCAACTATTGAATAGCTGATTTGGATGTTACATTTTTATTGGAAATTAGTAAATTTTACAATCTGTAAAAAAGAAAGTTGCACGTTTCATAAAAATATACAGTTGACAAATTTAATTCACCTACCAAACGTGTTCCAAACATACTTAAGATTTCTAATAATTGCACTAAGTGGAAAGTGAAAGTGAAAGTTGCTTAGTCTTGTCTGACTCTTTGCCAGAATACTGGAGTGGGTAGCCTTTCCCTTCTGCAGGGGATCTTCCCAACCCAGGGATCGAACCCAGGTCTCCCACATTGCAGGCAAATTCTTTACCAGCTGAGCTACCAGGAAAGCCCAAGAATACTGGAGTGGCTAGCTTTTCCCTTCTCCAGCGAGTCTTCCCGATCTAGGAATCAAACTGGGGTCTCCTGCATTGCAGGCGGATTCTTTACCAACTGAGCTATCAGGGAAGCCCTAAGTATCTGTGATAGAACTGCACTAAGTATCTGTGTTTAAATTTAAACTTGCTTGGGAGGTGGAGATTAACAGATGCAAACTAGTATATACTGGATAAACAACAAGGTCCTACTGTATGACATGGGGAGTTATATTCAATATCCTGTGATAAACCATAATGGGACTTCCCTGGTGGTCCAGCGGTTAGGACTCTGAGGTTCCAATTCAAGGGGCTTGAGTTCCATTCCTGGGTGGGACAGTTCCACATGTATGACCAAAAAAAAAACAAAAAAACCACACACACACACACACACACACTCATAATGGAAAAGAATAACAACAAATGAAGTAAATAAAGAAGAAAATAAGCAAATTGGTTAAAATTAAACTAAAGCAGAAGTCAGTTCCTTGGTCGAACTAGCCCCATTTCAAGTATTCACCAGTCACTCGTGGCTAGAGGCTACCATATTGGATAATGACTATGGCATCTCCTGTTACCATCCAATGCTTACTCTGCTCCCACCTCTGCCTTCTAGCCTCTAACACCATCCCAAGCAGGCACTCAAGCTTGGTTTTCTCATCATTCTTCTTTCCTTTCTTTGCACCTTTCACCCAGACAAGACTTTGCCAATAAGGTTGGCTTAAGCCAATGGCTTCTGCTTTGGAGAAGGAGACTCGTTTGGGGCAGGCCATTTCATTGTTTCTCTAGGTCCTGGTCGGCCTCGGCTCAGTGAGAAAGGGACCCGAGGTAGTCTGTAGGTCCTCCGCCCACACGAGGAGCACTTGGCAACGCCACGGGCATTTTCAGCACAGAAGTTGGTAAGGGAAATCTTTCTCTACGTTGATCTCTTGATTGTTTTTCTTATTACCCCTCCCCCCACCACTTTGGCGCTTGAACCACAAGCCACCGCTTCCCGGGCAAGGGCTGTGAGCGTGTTTGTCTTGGCATCTGGATGGCGAGCGCCCTCTGAGCCTTGGTCATGCTTCTATTCTTGGTGCCTGACGAGGACTCACTGAATTCTGGGTCTTTTCTAAGTGTCTAAATTAGAGTCAGCAAATACATAAGAGGAAAAAGGGCGTTTTAGAAAATGTATTTGTGAACCACTCAAATAGAAAATACAAGCTGCTTGGCCACGACTACTTTTCCTGTGTAGAAGAAGCTGAGTGAAGCCATGAGAAGATTTATCTTCCTGACAGGGGACAGTCCTGACCTGTCTGTTTCCAGCCTAGAGGGCATTGCAGAAAAGGGGTGGTGCTTCAGCAAGATAGAGGGTCCCCTGATGTTCTTGAGGAACTTTATGTCAGATATTGCTTGTGCTGCCCTTGGGGTATTTTAAGCATTAGGCAATTTAAAGGTGGCTCTTTTATGTGATAGTGGTAGTGGAGGAGATGATGGTGGGGGTGAGAGTGATGGTGGTGATGATAGTGAGGGTGGGGTGGTGATGGTGTGGTGATGGTGATGATAGTGAGGATGGTGTGGTGATGGTGATGATGGGGGTGATGGGGGTGATGATGAGGGTAATCAGGGCAGCAGTGATGGTGATAAAGATCGTGGTGGTGGTGAGTTCCACAGGTGTGAAAAGTCCACAAGGCTAGATAGTGTCTTTCTTTAAAAAAAAAAAAATTTATTTATCTTTGGCTGTCCTCGGTCTTCATTGCTGTGTAGGCTTTCTCTAGATTCAGTGAGCCGGGACTGCTCTATAGCTGCACTGTGCAGGTTCCTTGTTGCGGCGGCTTCTCTCGTTGCCTGGCATGGGCTCCCGGGCACCGGGCTTCAGTAGTTTCATTGAGTGGGTTCAGTAGCACAGGCTCAATAGTTGTGGCACACAGGCTTAGTCGCTCTGTGGCATGTGGGATCTTTCTGGACCAGGGATCGAACCCATGTCTCTTGCGTTGGCAGGCAGATTCTTTACCACTGAGCCCCCGGGGAAGCCCCACGTCTTTCATTTTTGCATCTCCAACTCAGAATTCAGCTCAAAAATGCTTATTGCATGGGAGTCAGGATACTCTACTTAAATAATTAACTGAAAACAGAGCATTGCTCAGAACTGCCACAGGACTAAATGGGAAATCAGGCATAGGTCTAGAGCCTTAAGTTAGGAAAGAAAATTTAAGTCTAACCAGGCCGGAAAAGAGAGGAAGAAATTGGACATTTACACCCCTGTTCCCAATACCCAGCTGATTCACCCAACCACAGTCTGCCCAGAACTAGGGAAGAACACATAACACAAGGAATTCCAGCTCACTTGGTCATCATAGTGGTACTTCAGGGTGATAAGTAATTAGCCAAGCAGAAGGATGGTAATTTTCTATGATTACCCAAGGCCCTGAAATTCATACTTAGTTTCATCAATAATTTCCAAACTTTAGCCCTTTGTCACTTTCTTTTTTGTTGTTGTTTCAGTGTTTCATTTATATCAGAGATGAGTGAACTTTTTCCTAAAGGGCCCAACGGTCCATATTTTAGGCAACATGGGCTGGATGGTCTCCATTGAAACTACTGTTAAAGCAACCAGAGCATGCAATGTGTCAATGACGGCATGGCTAAGTGCCAATAAAACTTTATTGGCAAAAACAGGCTGCAGACTGGATTTGGCCCAGGGCCAGGATCTGCCAACCCCAACTCATACTATTATTTATAAAATATATTAAGGACTTGCTGTAAGAATAAAAAAAGGTACAATAAATCAATTTTAATTTTTTTTCACATTCATCCTCTAAATGGAAAACTACATCATGCACACACAACTGTAAAAGTGAGTTCAATGAAAACAAAACAAGCATTTTCAGTTCTAACCAGGAGGATGGACTGTGTCAGACTTGCAGCTTGAGGTCTAATATTCCTTTTTTTTTTTTATAAAGGAAATTAGGAAGTCCTAGAGAGGCATTAAAGACTCATTAGTGCCAGGCTGAGTTTTTTGTTTGATAAGAATCAAGCTGGATTAAAGAGCCCTGGAGGCGGGATAACTTGTTCATCATGTGACTTAATCTCATTTAAATCCATTCAATTTTCCACCTGAAGTCATCTGCTCCCCAGCAGTGACTGTTTCTGAGAAACCCTGGTTTTGTTTGTTGTTAAACTCTGACAATGAGAACCCCGCCTTTAGGGAAGGCAGCATCCCAAACCATCCAGGTTTATTATCTTCCAAGAGGCAGGCGGCCCCCCAGGAGGACAGCCTCCCCCGCCCTTGGGCAGTGGCTGAAGTGTAGGTTCCACCCTCCCTGATCTCTTGCAGAGACTGCAAATAAACCCTCCTGCTGGGTTGTTACCCCTAACAGGCCCTGCTGGGGAGCTCCCCCCACCCCAGGGTGAGCAGGGACTGGCCGTCCTGGCACCTGGATGACCAAGCAAGGTCCAGCGTGACTCATCCAGCCCCGCCCCGTCTGGCAGCCCTGTTCTCAGGACCAAACAGTCCATCAGCTCGTCTCCAGGCCGGCAGGGGCCTCCGCGTGGGAGGCGGTAACCCAGCAGCAGAGGCCGTAAAAGCCTGAGCCCTGGGGACCCGGCTGATCCCAGGGTGGGAGGGACCAGGGGTTTTCCACAGGCAGCCCTGATGCTCTTAAGCTCCAACCTATCAGAGGTAATAGACTAGGGATGCAAACCCACAAGCCCTGGGGAGCCAGCCGAGTGGATGCTGCCAGCCTGGGAATTATCTCGGCAATCACTGAGTCAAGCACCTGATTCAGAGACCAGCTCAGCCACATGCACTGCAGGAACAGGTGGATGTGCAGGTGGAGGGCCCAGAGATGCGTGGGCACCAGGGCTAGACCCCACCCTGCCCGGAGCCTGGGAGGCCCCTGCTGGCCTTGTGGGGCTCGTGAGACCGGATATTGAAGTCAGCAGAGGACATCCAAGGGTGGTAGGGATGGGGCCTGAGGACTCTGAGGCACAAACAGGGTTCCCGATTACTCGGCATCTCGGGGCTTCCGTATCATCAGGGACAGAAGGGGACCAAGAGGTGATCAGCCGCTCTGGATGCTCCATACTCATCCCGCAGCGATCCTGGGCTGAAGTGCTGGAGAGTTCATGCCCACCCCCACCCCCACCCCCAGGGGATGGGGCAACCAGGGAAGCCCCTCAGTGGAGTGGCTTGAAGGCGTGTTCCATTCTGGCTTCTGGGGCTCCCCAATGGGTTACTGAACCTCAGTGGCCCAGCAGTGACCTGCCTGAAACTGTATCCTTTCCCACTGCCTTCCTGTTCCCATCTCACTGTGCACACTTCCTTCTATCTGCTCCCTGGACTTGATTCCTGAATCCTTGTCCCCTGGTACTCAAATCCTTTTTTTTAAAGATATTTTTATTTTATTTATTTATTTATTGGCCACTCCGTGTGGCAGGTGGGATCTTAGTTCTCTAACCAGGGATTGAACCTATGCCCCTTGTAGTGGAGCCACAGAGTCTTAATCACTGGAGCACCAAGGAAGTTCCAAACCCTTGACTCAGAATTTTAATGGCTTTGCATCCTATGTTAGGGCTTCCCAGGTGGCTCAGCAGTAAAGAATCCGTCTGCAATGTAGGAGATGCAGGAGACATGGGTGTGATCCCCGGGTGGGGAAGATCCCCTGGAGAAGGAAATAGCAACCCATTCCAGGATTCTTGCCTGGATAACCCCATGGACAGTGGAGCCTGGCAGGCTACAGTCCACGAGGTCACAAAGAGTCGGACACATCTGAGCACACATGTGCATACGTCTTATGTTTAAGTCTTTAAGCCTCTCTGTGTTGATGATTGTGTGCTGTGTAAGATAAGGGTCTGATTTCTTTCCTTTGCATGTGGGTGTCCAGTTTTCCCAACATCATTTTTATTGAAGAGACTATTCCTTTCCCAGTGTGTATTCTTGGCTCCCTTGTCAAAGACTACTTGATCACATCTGTGTGGGTTTATCTCTGAGCTCTCTACTGTTTCATTGTTTTCACGCCATTATCGTACTGTTTTGATTACTATAGCTTTATAATACAATCTGAAATCAGAAAATGTGATGCCTCCAGCTTCATTCTTCTTTCTCAAGATTGCTTTGGCTATTCAGAGTCCTTGATGGTTCCATATGAATTTTAGAATTATTTTTTTCCTTTTCTGTGAAAACGCCACTGGAATTGAGACAGGGATTGCTTTGAGCCTACAGATAGCTTTCAGTCTTATGGACATACTAAGAATATTAATTCTTCCAATCCATCAACCAAAAAGTTTCTGAATAGCAAAGGAAAGAATTGACAACATGACATGGCAAACTACAGACTGGGAGAAAATATTTGAAAACTATTGGTATATAGCTCCGACAGTGAGCTAATAGTCAAAATATATAGGGAACTCATATCAACTCAATAGCAAAAAATAATCCCCCCCACACACAAATAGCCTGATTAAAATATGAGCAGAAGGCTTCAGTAGACACTTTTCCAAAGAAGACATATGAATTGCCAATAGATATATTAAAAGGTGCTGATCAACATCACTGTTCATTAGGGAAATACAAATCAAAATCACAATGCACTATCACTTCACACATATTAGAATGCTGTTATCAAGAATACAAGAAATAGCAAGTGTTGATGAGGGTGTGGAGGAAAAGGAACCCTCACGCACTGTTGGTGGGAATGTAAATTGGTACAGCCACGATGCAAAACAAGATGGAGGTTCTGCAAAACATCAAACATAGAACTACCAAATGATCCAGCAATCCCACTTCTGGGAATATATCTAAACTATCTCCAAAAGATATTTGTACTCCCACATTCATTGCAGACTTATTCACAAGTGCCAACATCTGGAAACAACCTAAGTCTCTGTCAACAGATAAAGAGGTGTGTGTTCAATCACTCAGTCACGTCCAACTCTTTGTGAACCCGTGGACTATAGCCTGCCTGGCTGGCTCCTCTGTTTATGGGATTTTCCAAGCAAGAATACTGAAATGGGTTGACATTTCCTCCTCCAAGGGGTTCCCAATCCAGGGATCGCACCTGTGTCTCCTGAGGCTCCTGCAGTGGCAGACGGATTCTTTGCCACTGCGCCACTTGGGAAGTCCACAAAGATGTGGTATAAAAACATATAATGGATTATTATTCAGCCATGAGAAAGGAGGAAATCTGTCATGTGTGACAGGATGGATGAACCTAGAGGACATTACGTTAAGTGAAATAAGTCAGACACAGAAAGACAAATACTGTGTGACCTCACTTAGATGTGGAATCTAAAAAAGTCAAGCTCATCGTAACAGCATAGGATGGTGGCTGCCAGGGGCTGAGGGGTGGGGGAGATGGGGGATGTTGCTCAAAGAGTATAAACTTTCAGTTGTGAATAGCTTGTGGATAGCAAGCATGGTGACTGACTGCAGTTAATAACACCATATTGTATACTTGAGATTTGCTAAGAGAGTCCATCTTGTGTTCTCACCACATGCATGTAAAGGGATTTTGGGAGGTGATGAATGTGTTAATTAGCTTTATGAAGCCATCATTTCATAATGTATATGTATATCAAAGCATTACACTGTACATCTTAAAGAGATGTCATGATTATTTGCCAACTATATCTCAACAAAACTGAAAAAAAAAAGAATATTTTTCAAGTCCATAAAGGCTCATATAGAATGAACTTGTTTATATGAAATTCTAGAAAAGGCCAAATCTCAGTGACAGAAAGACATCAGAAGTTACCTGGAGTTAGACGTTGGGCCTGAGGTTTACTGCAAAGGGGCACGAGGGAGCTTGGGGGGTGATTGGAAAGTTCTAGATCATGACACCAATGTGGAATTCAATTACCAAAATCTATCAGACTGTACTCTGAATAAAGCCCAAAAAAGCTGGGAAAAGAAGGTCCAGAGCACAGAGTGTGGCTACAAAGAGACGGGGAGAATGGGCACCATTAAAGCAATCCACCAGGGAGCAGGGGATGCATCAGACCCCAAGACCTCCCACAAGGGTTTGAGCCCCAGAACAGAATGGCTTTGTGGAGGGTTGGCTCAGACCCCCACGAAGAACCTGCCACTGAGGATTCTCTCCTTTGTCAGGCACCCTCTGAGGTCCCGGAAATAGTGGTCACATGTGAGTTGTAGGCAGGGACTGGCTGGTTTGCAGGGAGCTCAGAGCTGGGGGTCACACAGAGCCCTGCTGTTACCTGAAAATCCAAGGTGCTGAGGTCAAAAATCTTCCCACCTCCACCTGCCTCCCCAGCAAGTACAAATGCTGTGCAGATCTGTACAAACCTGTCCCAGTCTCCTTCTCTGATCAATTCAAGTAAGTAAAAACCTTTGGCTATCCAGAGCCCTGCAGGGGCCCTCCTGTCCCCCTGTCCCCCAGAGTTGCAACCCCAGCTCCTCGCTTGCTCCTGGTTCCCACCCCAGTGAGCAGAGCTGGCCACTGCCTCCCACCTTCAAATGTTTCCCAGGCCTTTTGCTTCCTGACTGCCCCACCAAGACTGTCTTACTCTAGCTGTGATGGGAGCTTCCCTGACCCAGGTCCTCCTCGCTGCCTTGGGTCCGTGGATCACAAACAGAATGATATGAAACAGCAGTATCATTTGACCTCCCCAATGCCACCTGGACCAGAGTCCAGACTCAGCTTTAGCGTCCAGCATTTCTTCACTTAAAATGTCTCCATCCCCTCCAACTCCTTGGCTGCTAAATACACCTACTCATGCCTTCTTTTACAATGACAATGACACATTTCAAACATTCAAGAAATATACATATATAACAAGCCTTTCTGTGCCTGCAACCCATGTTTAGGAGATAAAACATTTCCAATCCCTTGAGGCCCTCTGGGTACCCTTCTCAGAGGGCAGCTCCATCCTACCTGCCCCTCCCCTTCTCCGGCTGCGCCCAGTGCCCTGGACTTGGTGCTGATCATTCCTAGATGTGTCTTAGCCATTTTGCTACCTGTGTGTGAATTCCCCAAGCAACACCTCTGTATTGCTTTGCACAGCTCAAAATCTTCCCTGTGTGATATAATGTCACGGGCATTTGTCTAAGTTTGGGTTCACTTAAAAGCAGAGGCTAAGAGTGTTTGGAGCACAGTTTATGTGGGAGGTGAGGTCAGGGAGGCAGGAGAGAAGCAGGAGAAAAAGCAGTGAGGGCTGAGCTGGGGGCAGGGGGCTGTGGTGGTTAGGCTGTGTCCCCTGGGCTCCCTGAGTGTATGGAGCGATGCTCAGAGCACGAGCTGAGGGCTAGGAGGCTGGGGTACCCGTGTCCTCCCACTTCTGCGGGTGGCTTACTCCTGCAGGCAGAGGAAGTCTTTGCAGAAGGGTCACAGGTGCCTGGGGCTTCCCTGGTCTCTCAGCTGGTAAAGAATCCGCCAGCAACACAGGAGACCCTGGGTCTGGAAGATTCCCTGGAAAAGGGATAGGCTACCCACTCCAGTATTCTTGGGCTTCCCTGGTGGCTCAGAAGGTAAAGAATCCACCGGCAATGCGGGAGACCTGGGTTCAATCCCTGGGTTGGGAAGATCCCAGGGAGAAGGGCATGGCAACCCACTCCAGTATTCTTTTTTTTTTTTTCCACTCCAGTATTCTTGCATGGAGAATTCCATGGACAGAGGAGCCTGGTGGGATACAGTCCGTGGACTTAAAAAGAATGGGACACGACTGAGCAACTAAGCACAGCTCAGCACACAGGTGCCTGAGAAGGGGGACAGTAGGCAGGGTGAAGCCGTGCCTCTGCCAAGGGGCTGGGGGTGGGGGCGGCCAAGGGGATTTGGGCTACTGTCAGCAACATCTGTTCCTCATTCTCCCGCAACTTTGGCTTTTCCTTCTTTGTTCTATGAAATACACTCACATTTGGTGAGATGTAGCCCCAGTATTCACCCTCCCACATCCTTTTTTTTAGCCTTTAAAAATACACATAGGGGCTTCCCTGATGGTCCAGTGGTTAAGAATCTGTCTGCCAATGCAGGGGACTTGGATTCGATCCCTGGTCCAGGAAGATCCCACACACCACAGGGCAACTAAGCCGGTGCACTCTAACTGTGAAGCCCACGTATCCTCGAACCCAGGCCCCGCAACAAAAGAAGTCGCCACGGTGAGAAGCCCAAGCACCTCAGTGAAGATCCAACACAGCCAATAAATAAATAAATAAAATTTTAAAATCCATATAGCACACAATTCACCATTAGTGGCATTTTGTACCTTCACCGTGGTGTGCAGCCACTGCCTCTATCTAGTTCTGGAATATTCTCATCATCCCCAAAGGAAACCCCATACCCATTAAACCATCACACTTCATTCTCCCCTCCCCCAGCCCCTGGCAACCACCAACTACTTTCTATCTCTATGTATTTACCAATTCTGGAACCATATAATACCCAGCCTTTGGAGTCTGGCTGATTTCACATGGCACAACATTTTCAATGTTCATCCATATGGTAGCTTCTGTCAGTACTTCTCTCCTTTTGATGGCTGAATAATATTCCACTATGTGGATGAACCATGTTTTGTTTATCCATCCAACTCTCCAAGGACACTGAGCTGTTTCCACCTTTTGGCTATTGGCAATAATGCTGTTGTAAACAGCTGTATACACATTTTTGTTAGAACACCTGCTTTCAGATCTTTTGAGTGTACACCCAGGAGCAGAATTGCTGGTTCCTATGCTAACTCTGTGTTTAACCCACTGAACTGGGAGACTGTTTTCCTCATCAGCTGCCCCATGTTACACTCCCAGAAGTAAGGCGCAAAGGTTCCAGTTCCTCTCACATCTTCACCAACACTTGTTATTTTCTGTGTCTCTCATCTAGCTAGGACGTGGGTAGGGAAGCTAGCATTCCTGTGTATGGATCTGTCAATCAGTCTCTCCCATCTACTGATGGACATTTAGGGTCTCTCTGAGTTGGGGTTGCTACAGACCACAATGCTGTGAACACTCTCCCACATGACAGCCGCTGTGCCTCTTCCCTTTGGATTTTGCCCTACCCTGCCCTCGTTTGGGAGAATCTTTCCCACCTTCCACATCCTTCCTGTCTGATGGGTTCATCCGAGGCAGCAGTCAGGGAGAGCCAGCACCCATGACTTTGATCCACGCTGTCCAATTCTGCCGCCACTAACCTCACATGGCTGTGAGATGCTCACACTGTAGCCACTCCAAACTGAGATGGGCCATGAACAAAAGATACACATGGGATTTTAAGGATGCAATGAAAAAATGTGAAATATCTCACTAACAGTAAGAGTAATGTTCTGTATCAATAATGTTGAGATGGAAATGTGTTAAATATACTGATGAAAATGTGTTAAAATATTTATTAATTTCGGCACTTCCCTGGTGATCTGGTGGCTAAAGCTCCATACTCCCAATGTGGGGAGCCTGGGTTTGATCCCTGGTCAGGGAACTAGATCCCACAGGCTGCAACTAAAGACCCTGCACACAGCAATGAAGATCTCATGTACGGCAGCTAGGACCAGGGGCAGCCAAATTAATTCAATAATTTTAAATTTTTAATTTTACCTGTTTCTTCTCACTTTTTAAAACATGTGGGTCCTAGAAAATTTAAACCACTTGTCTTGCATTTGTGGCTCACATCTTTTTTCTAGAGGACAGCACAGGGTTCCTTTCTTTCTTTACCTGGGCTGTCCACTTCCTGAGAGACAGGAAGTCTCTCACCTTCCCTTCTTTCAGCACAGAGCAGGTTTGCAGATGGTGGAAATTCAGGCAGAGTGACCTTTCAAAGAGTGGATCTCTCCCAACCCCAACTCTGTCTTCCTTTCACATTGTTCAATGATTTCTATTGCCTTTGGGATAAATTGAGACTCTTCAATGTGACTGCAAGGCCCTGCAGGGTCTAGGTCCCGCCCACCTTTGCATACTCACTTCACCCCCTGTGCCCTGACCACACTGGGGTTCTTTCCTCCTTATTCCTGCCACAGGGCCTTTGTATGTGCCAGTCTCTCTGCTGGAGATGTCCTTCCTTTCTTTCACCACTAGTACCTTCTATCCATCCTTTGAATCTAAGTTCAAACACACTGCTGCTGCTGCTGCTGCTAAGTTGCTTCAGTCATGTCCGACTCTGTGCGACCCCATAGACGCCAGCCCACCAGGCTCCCCTGTCCCTGGGATTCTCCAGGCAAGAACACTGGAGTAGGTTGCCATTTCCTTCTCCAGTGCATGAAAGTGAAAAGTGAAAGTGAAACAGTGCAGTCGTGTCTGACTCTTCACAACCCCATGGACTGCAGCCTACCATGCTCCTCCATCCATGGGATTTTCCAGGCTAGAGAACTGGAGTGGGTGCCATTGTCTTCTCCGTCAAACACACTAGGATGACTCTAATCAAGGCTCAGGACCAGAGAGAGTTCCCATACACCTAAAATTTGGCAAACTCCGTAATGCACCTTCATTTTAAAAATATTTATTATATTTATTTATTATTTATTTGGCTGCATTGGGTCTTAGTTGAGGCATGCAAACTCTCAGTTGCGGCACGTGGGATCTAGTTCCCTGACCAGGAATCAAACCTGGGCCCCATGCATTGGGAACATGGAGTCTCAGCCACTGGACCACCAGGGAAGTCTCCCTGCCCCCGCAGTGCATCTTTTTGAACAAATTTGTACGTGCCCTGTGAATTCCTGGCCCTGTGGACCAGCCAGGTAACATTCCTGCAACATGTTCCCCAGACTAGCCTGAGGAAGACAACTGAACTAGGGGATTCTATACCTGGGTTTCAAGTGTCTTCAAAATGAAATTTCAGTCCAAGAATAACATTGGCAATAAGATGCCTCGTGTCAATTTTATGGGCTGCAAATACCTTCCAGTTAGACCATGAGGTAAGTTACAGGCCTGAGCACACCCTGAGAAGCTGCCAAAATGTTTCTCAGCCGCTCTTCTAAAAATGTCTTTGTCCTTGACTCTGGGGCTGGCCACCCCCGGCCAGTGGGCGCGGGGAGCAGCCAGCAGTTTCTAGCTAGGACACGACCAGGGGTCCAAGGCAGCGTTCAGGGCAAGCAGGCCCACTCTGGGCAGCCAAACAGTCACTGCTGTCCAACACTGGGACATCCGAACCACTGTGGGGATGTGAGCGCCTCGCAGGCCCAGCCAGTGCGCCAGCTTTTTGGTAGAATTTATGCCAGATTTCACATGGAGACAAAGGAAACTTTTCTTCTGAGGCTGGAGGGAAAACAGGTGAGCTGTCATATCTGTGACTGAGAGCGGGCAGAGAGAGGACATCACTCCAGTCAAGCCACGGGCCACACTGGGCCACCACTGCGTTCTGTCCCCTTCTATTCAATACTCCCTAACTTTTAAAGGTTTCATTGAGGGACTTCCCTGGTGGTCCAGTGGTTAAGAATCCACCTTCCAGTGCAGGGGACGTTGGTATGATTCCTGATTGGGGAACTGTCTGGTCTCAGTAGCCCAGGGATTGAACCCGGGTCTAGTAAATAAATTTTTTTTTTACTTTTATTTATTTTATTTAATTGAAGCATAGCATACACAGAAAAGTGTATAAATCAGACACACACAGTTCACTGGATTTTCACCAAGTGCACACACCCACATAACCAGCACCCAGACAGAAGACCAGTACCTTCCCAGTTCCCCAAATGTCCGCCGTGGGCCCCGCCCCAACATACACCCAAGGAGACCACCACCCTTGCCTTCCAACTGGAGGGTGCGTGCTGGCTCCCAATCTCCATGTCAAAGGAATCAGACAGCGCGTCCTGCTCCCTGTCCTGCTCGACACCACGTGTGTGGTTCTTCCGTGTTATGTGTAGCACATGTCTGTCGATCTCACATGTGGCCCCTCGCATAGAGACCCCACTTGTCCCGTTCACCTGCTGAAGGAACTTTGGATGAGCCCCAAGTTCAGGGCCGTTTCAAAGAGTCCTGCTCTGCATGTTCCAGTGCGTGATTTTTGGTGAACATACGCACATGTTCATAGAATGGCTGGCTCATAGGGTTGGTGTGTGTTGAACATTTTGAGAAACTGCCCAACTGTCTTCCCAAGTGACAGCACTTTTTCCCCTCCCACCCACACTGTAGGAGAGCCTTCCACATTTGCACCAACACTCGGTATGGCTGGTCCTTTCCATTTGGGCTGGCCTTTCAGGTATGCACTGGTGGGCATAAATATTCAATATCCATAATAAAAAAATCCATGAACTTGGAAAGTTTGAGGGAGGGCAAGACTCCTTTGTTTTGTGGGGAGGGGGTTAGAACGATGCATACAGAAGTTTTTCTTGTATGTTTGTTTTTAATTTTTAATTTATTCTAGAGGCTAGTATACTCATATCGTTTGGACCTGGATAAGTAGAAACAGGAGTATGTTGAATAAGGTGTGTCTCTGAGTGAAAGAGAAAAACAAATATCATATATTAACGCATATTTGTGGAATCTAGAAAAATGGTACAGATCAATCTATTTGCAGGGCAGGAATAGAGACGCAGATGTAGAGAACAGACCTATGGACACAGTGGGGGAGGGGAGGGCAGAACAAGTTGAGAGAGCAGCATGACACGTATACACTACCGTGTGGAAAATAGACAGCTAGTGGGAAGCTGCTGTATCACACAGAGAGCTGAGCTTGGCGCTCTGTGATGACCCAGAGGGGTGGGATGGGGGCAGGGGGGAGGCTCAGGAGGGAAGGGATATATACATGTGCGAAAGCATAAAAGTGAAAGTCGCTCAGTCGTGTTTGACTCTTGGCAATCCCATGAACTATACAGTCCATGGAATTCTCCAGGCCAGAATACTGGAGTGGGTAGCCTTTCCCTTCTCCAGGGGATCTTCCCAACCCAGGAGTCGAACCGGGGTCTCCTGCACTGCAGGCAGATTCTTTACCAACTGAGCTATCAGGGAAGCCTATATATATATATACACACACACACACATATATTCATGTGTTGATTCATGTTGTTGCACAGCAGAAATTAACACAACATTTTAAAGCAATTATATTCCAATTTAAGAAATTTTTTAAATAGGCAGAAAGAAGAGGCATGTTTCTGAGTAAGGCCAGGGGTGGACCAGCACCCCTGCTCTGTCCACCCCCGGGATCCCAGAGCCGGGCAATGGCTGTCTCCCTGGGGAGCCCACCCAGGCGGGTCAATTGAGCTCCTGCCAGGGCACCCGGCCACAGCCCCATCCTACTGGGAGCAGGGGAGCCGTCCCAGGCCAGGGGAGGGCAGGCTTGTTCTCAGCTCATAAACTTCCCCCCTGGCATTTACAGTCAGCGTTTGATCTTATAAAGGAGTCCTCTCGACCGCTCACCAAGTTCCTCATTTCACAGAATTATTTATGGTCTGTGCCACTTACTATTACTCTATCCAGTCTATTTAGTTATTTATTTATACAGACATATATTTTTACCAGGGGCTAAGGTGGTGAAAACGAAATACGCATGAGCTCATGGGGCCGAAGGAGTTTTGGCAGCCGCTGGGGCCTTGGGGACTATGAGCTGACAGGCGGCCCTGCCTTGATCGGCTTCTTTGAGGTCCTCTCTCTGGCCAGTGGTGGCCATCAGGACAGAGATTGTGGATTTGAGAGACTGATCAAGAAGCAGGCTGGTAAGGAGGCTAGCATCCTGGACTTCGAGGTGATGTGCATGGACTCGAAGCCTCTCCCCACTACCTAAAGCTCTGTGCCTCAGTTTCCATATTGGCCAAATGAGGCCGCCCTGAGGATTAAATGAAGTGATTGATGTAAAGCGCTTACAGCAAAGTCTGGCACTCAGTAAGGACCCTATAAGAGTTAGTGGCTATTATTAACAGCGTGGATGACAGGGCTAGTGAAATCATAGCCCTTCGGTGGCCAACCCTCCCTGTCTGCCAGAGACCAAGGACACTGGACTTTCAGTGCTAAGCCCGGGAAGGTCCCAGCAAACTGGGACAAGTCAGTCACCCTACAGAGCCTTGTCATTGGATGAACCAGCAGGGACCCATCTCTTCACTTCAACAGAAAGTCCAAATGAAGAAATAAATATTGATTAGGCATTCATTCATTCAGTAAACATTTATTAACTTCTGTTCTGTGTCAGGCATTGTTCAAGGACCTGGGAACACAGGAGAGAAGAAACCAATGTCCCAGCTGCCCTCATGTAGTCAACATTCCAGTAGACAAGGTAGATAATGAGCAAATAAACAAACAAATATTGGACTTCCCTGGTGGTCCAGTGGCTAAGACTCTGTGCTCCCAATGCTGGGGGCCTGGGTTCGATCCCTGAGCAAGGAACTAGATCCCACATGTTGCAACTAAGACCCGGCACAACCAAATAAATATATGTAAAAAATAAGTAAATATTATAGCAGCAGGTAACAGACTGCTGGTACACAAAGGTAAACATGGTGAAGGAAGAAAGCAAGATGGGCGATAACTAAATGAGAAGGTTAAAGAAAGACCCTTTAAAGAGATGACATCTGAAAAGGAAAATAAAGTCAGAGAACAAGCCATGGGACAATCCAAGCAAAAGGCACAGCAGGTGCAGAGGCCCTGGGAGGGCGGGAGGTGCTATCACCAAAATGCTTTAAAGAAGCAATACCCTGATTGATTTCATCTCAACCAACCTTAATCATCATTATTTGGAAACCAATGCAAAGCATTGTCAGTCAGTCAGATCAGTTGCTCAGTCATGTCTGACTCTTTGTGACCCCGTGGACTGCAGCGCACCAGGCTTCCCTGTCCTTCACCAACTCCCGGAGCTTGCTCAAACTCATGTCCATCGAGTTGGTGATGCCATCCAGCCATCTCATATTCTGTCATTCCCTTTTCCTCCCGCCTTCAATCTTTCCCAGCACAAGGGTCTTTTCCAATGAGTCAGTTCTTCACATCAAGTGGCCAAAGTATTGGAGTTTCAGCTTCAGCATCAGTCCTTCCAATGAATGTTCAGGACTGATTTCATTTAGGATGGACTGATTTGATATTCTTGAACTCCAAGGGACTTTCAAGAGTCTTCTCCAACACCACAGTTCAAAAGCATCAATTCTTCGGTGCTCAGCTTTCTTTATGGTCCAACTCTCACATCCATACATTACTACTGGAAAAACCACAGCTTTGACTAGACGGACCTTTGTCGGTAAAGTAATGTCTCTGCTTTTTAATATGCTGTCTAAGTATGTCAAAGCTTTTCTTCCAAGGAGCAAGCGTCTTTTAATTTCATGGCTGCACTCACCATCTGCAGTGATTTTAGAGCCAAAAAAAATAAAGTGTCTTACTGTTTCTATTGATTCCCCATCTATTTGCCATGAAGTGATAGGACTGGATGCCATGATCTTAGTTTTTTTAATGTGAGTTTTAAGCCAGCTTTTTCACCAAGCATTGTAGGGATAAGCAACATCAGTTCTCTCTCTGGGAAGTTACAGGTGGTACTAAAGAAAGCTTACAATGAGAAAGAATGTATGGGGACTTCCCTGGTGGCCCAGTGGTAAAAGCCCCGCACTCCCAGTGCAGGGGGCTTGGGTTTAATCAGGGAACTGGACCCCATGTGAACTGGGAGTTCTCATGCTCCAGCTGAAGATTCTGCATTTGTTGTTCCTCATTCGCTCAGTCATGTCCAACTCTTTGTAACCCCATGGATTGCAGCACACCAGGCTTCCCTGTCCATCACCAACTCCTGGAGCTTGCTCAAACTCATGTCCATTGAGTTAGTGATGTCATTCAACCATCTTGTCCTCTTTCGTCCCCTTCTCCTGGTGGGGAGTTCTGACAAAACGTGGTCCCCTGGAGAAGGGAATGGCAAACCACTTCAGCATTCCTGCCTTGAGAACCCCATGAGCAGTATGAAAAGACTCTGCATGCCACAACTAAAAGATTCCATGCGTCACAACGAAGAATGAGGATCCTGTGTGCCACAGCTGGGACCTGGCACATCTAAACAAATATATACATATACATAAACATATGGATAAATAAATATTTTTTAAAAGAGCGAGAGAAAGACAGTATGATGTCATGAAAAGAACACTGCTCAGAGAGGAAGGGAGACTGGAGCCTCCTTGTGGGTGCTGGGTGACCCTGGTCAAGTCATTTAACTTCTGCCTCTCTGGACTTCCCTTTCCTCAGGCTTAACATGGGGAATAAGAGAGAAGTCCTCACTTTGAGTGGGCCATAAGGTCTGATTCTAGGACGTCTCTTTGGAGGACTGTGACATAGCAGGAGAGACTGTTGCTCCCCAAGTGTTTGTCCTCGGCAGTGATTGAAACTGGGGCAGGGCTGGGATCCATGTTCATGGCCCAGCTCAAAGCCTCCAAGCTTTCTCAAATGGGCTCAAGGCTGGCTATGCCCACCAGGAAAATTGGCATAATTGAGGCTCAGAAGGAGAAAGTAGCTTTCTTGCTTACCAAGATGCTTCTATTGGTTGGGGACTCCTAGGCAGAACAGAATACACTGCAAGATGATTTCAAAAATCTCCTTCTGAGAAAACCTGTAAACGAATGTCCCATGGGCGTGGTGCTCATGTTCTACATCAAGCACTTGCTGGTTCAGCCAAAGCAGCTCTTTTTGGCGACAGTTCATCTCTCTCCCTGTGTGTACAGTGTGTGAAAAGTCCAATTCCCTGCTTTGGTTTTCACTATAGAATAGGAGCTCTGCCCTTAGTCAGTTTGGATTTCAGACAAACAGATCTGCTGTCTGTCATCACATGGCCTCTTCCTGGCTCTTCTCAGAGAGCTGAAGTGTAGGTCAAGTCAGTGCTATGCCCCTTGATTCGAGGAGGGAGAGACTACCCCACCTGTAGATCTTTCCCAGGGTGAGGCCTGTTCTGTGCTGTAGACTTTTCCCCTCATGGGGGCAGGATTGAACAGAGGGCACAACCCAGCGTCAGTGGCCAAGCCATTGGCTGCTTGGCAACCAGTGAGCAGGCTGAGCATGAAGATTCTACCCAAATAGGAAAACTGAGACTGAAAAGATTTTCCCTCTGGGGAATCTGAATTGGAAATGTGGAGAGGACTAGGCGGTTGGTGACAGGAACCAAAAGGCATGAGGTTGACAGAAGACATGGGCAGGAGGGGCGCTAGAGAGACGTGAGCAAGACAAAGCTATGACCAAGATCAGAGTGTCTGAATGATGGAGAGAGGATACACAAGAGGACACAGAGAGAAAAGTTGAAACAAAGAGACTAGTGGAATCCTGCCAATGGATGTGCCCTGGAGGGAAGCTCCTTGGAACCTGCAGCTGGGGCCTTTGCACTTTCTTGGGAATTTGGGCTTTCCAGTTGCCATCTCCAAGAGGACCCAATACCCCATGGTGGCTGCACATAGCTGTATAGGGTGTACACTGAATGTGCCATACATAAGGTGCGTGTACCTCCTGTAGTTGTGCAGTATACAACATATACAACTGTACATGACAATCTTGACCAGGGCTCACTTTCTGGGCATTTGGAGACAGTGAAATATCCATTGTATGTTTATTCATTCATTCATTCAACACATCATTTTCAGATATGTTTTAACTGCCTGGCACTGTCTAGGGAGTAAGAGACATGATCCCTGATCTCATGAAGAGAAGAGAAAGAAAATGAACAAGTAAATGAAATCATTTCAGAGTGACAACTGCTTTGAAGACAAAATGAAATAAATATGATGGACAATGACTTGAAGGGGAGAAAGGCTGTTTTAGTTAGGTGGTCAGGGAAGACCTCCTGGAGGAGGGGACACTTGGACACATATTTAAA
This sequence comes from Cervus elaphus, assembly GCF_910594005.1. Lineage (NCBI taxonomy): Eukaryota > Metazoa > Chordata > Mammalia > Artiodactyla > Cervidae > Cervus > Cervus elaphus. Next base: position 20,984,630 of record NC_057819.1, on the reverse strand, counting down.
GAATGAGTCAGAGCCTAGCACTCAAACAACTGAGAGAAGAGTGTTCTGTGAAGGCCCTGAGGCAGGAATTGCCCCAGACAGGGCCTGGTCACGTAGGACCTTGCAGGGTTTACTCTCATTGTGATGAAAAGCATTTGGAAGGCATTAGCAATTATCGTAGCCTTGCAATGGTCCCATTACTTGAAAGAACCAGTGCAAGTCTCTTTTCTTTGCAACTAAAAGAGCACACAGTTTGCTAGAGTATTACTATCCTTCCTCCACTCCCCAAGAAAGATCCATTTTCAGCTCAAATGAGGTCACAAGGAGTCTTCACACAAGAACCATGTCAGATTAGCTCCTTGAGGAATTTACTTCACCGTACTGGCTTTCATCCAAGATTATTTCAAGAAATCATGGGAATTCTATATTTGCATTTGCTCAAAAATGGTTGTCCAGAGCATGGTAACTTGATATCCTTTATATAAAACCCAATATAAGAAATTTATTTTAGAATTTGGTATCAGAAATAACGAATTGCTGTTTCATTCTTTCTATTATGAGAGATATGAGATATCCTGTGTTTCCCTTATTGACCTGGCTATCAGGAAGCTCGGGGCTGAGTCGTATGCCTCATCATAGAAACAGTTCATCCTTATCATCAGCATAGTTACTCCCTCTTTCACGGGACCTAACATACTGTTTCTGTTATACCAACATTTTCATTTTAATTTTTTTAATAAGATCCTTTGTTGTAAGCTGTAGTCTCATTCCTTTTTTGGAAAGAAGTGGAGAGAGATGTAAATAAAGGCTTTTTTCATCCAAAGTATAAGCATATGCAAAGTCTGGTTGACCTAGTTCTACAAGACTTAAGACTTGTAAATTCAAACACACCTAAAGAAAAACAAACATGAATTTCATTTCTTACAATTAGCTTTGGGGTTAGAAAGGAAAACAAATATATCTCCTGGAATAGCTCATAATTCACCCATGCCCTGACATTTGCTGCTGTTTGCGGACTGAGACAAGCCCACTTTATTCCTAACACCGCCTCCCTGGGTGGCGTCTGTGTTCCAGTAGAGTGACGTGACCCTTCTATAAGAGAACCGTGAACCCAACAAAGCAGAACAGAAACCATTTTCAATTAAAAAGTCGCTCATGCTCAGGCTGACAGCTACCTCTGACAGCCTGGTAACCTGTAATTTTTCTCCATCGCAAGGATGATTATGCTCCTTCAAATGGCAGCGTAATTAACCAGGTCTCTTACAGGCTCCCACGTTTGTGTAGTTTTGCTCAGATGTTTCTCCAGAGCTGGGGAACCCATCACTGGACCTGCGAATGAGCACTTGCCTGTCGGGGCACCTCTCACCAAGTGAGGCCATGGGCGGCATTTCCTCTGGCGAAGCAGGGACACGGACCCCCACCAGGCTGCCCCTCTGCCTGCAGCATCTCAATTCTCACCCCAGGGGGAGAAAGTAGCACCCGCAATTCCATTCACACTCCCGAGGTTGCTATTCTTTTATCGAACCCCTCCCTGCAAAATTAAGCAGGCAGTTAAGACTGAGGAAGTCCAGCATGCAAACCATTGGTGCTCACGAGTTAAAACAGGCCAGCGGTTCTCAGAGTGTGGTCCCCAGCTCAGCAGCACCTCTTGGGAACTTGACAGAAATGCAGATTCTCTAGTCCTACCCAGGCCTGCTGAATCAGGCATGGCCTGGAAATCTGTGTTTCCACAGGCCCTCCCACTCAAGTTTGAGCATCACTACTTGAATGGAGCAGAGCATCGCTGGATTGTAAACTCTGGAATATTTGAGACCTGTTAATCTAACTTGTGCACGGAGCCCAGGATGAGGATTGAGAAGGTACAGAAAAGATTGAGACTTAATTCTGGTCTTCAGCTTGCTGTATCCCATCACTTCTCTCTGCGTTTATGAAGAGGGGGAAATGGGTGGGGGGAAGGGGCAGGGGACGGCGCAGGAGAAGGATGTGAAGGGATGAGGAAGTAGAAAAGAAAGGATGTCAAAGAATATGCAGTCATGCTTTAAAACCTCCTCAGACAATAAAGGGCTTTCCTGGTGGCTCATATGGTCAAGAATCTGCTGGCAATGCAGGAGACCTGGGTTCCATCCCTGGGTCAGGAAGATCCCCTGGAGGAGGGCATGGCAACCCACTCCAGTATTCTTGCATGGAGAATTCCACGGAAAGAGGAGCCTGGTGGTCTCCTGTCCATGGGGTTGCAAAGAGTCAGACATGACTGAGCGACTAATGCTTTCACTTCACTTTTACAGACAATAAACAGAAGACAAATGAATAAACTAAAGAATTATTGATCATAGCAACTGCTATGAAGAAAGGAAAAAAGAGGGGAAAGACCACATTTCATTGAACAGTGGTTCTCATCTAGGGTGATCGTCCACCCCAACAGGGGATACTTGGTTACTCTGGCCTCCTTTCTGTTCCGATTTATATCTTTTGAAGATCTCTCTAGTGATTGGAAGGTGAATAAATGAATTGTGGGAGCAAGAAAGGAAGTGGGGAGACTATGAGAGGCTGTCACCGCCACCCCAGTGAGCAGTGAAGGTGACTTTCAGGAGAGGGCTAGGAGCAAATGCTTCTGTTTCTTGGCATCTCCTGGACAGAGAAGAATAACCTGCAAGTTCATTTCCAAATCCCAGGGGCTTGACGCTGAGGGTCTAAATCTAGCTCGTGCCAGTTCATCCAAAGCTGCTCTTTGGTGAAAAATCATAGCTTTGCCTGTGTGTGACATAGATGGGTAAGAAGCCTGATTTCCTCGTTGGGTTTTCCCAGTGGAATAGGAGGCCTATCCCTTGTGTACCTGCTGCTCCTGGTAGTAGCAGGCAAGATGGCAAAGGGAGATGTGAGACAGAAAACTTGCAAGGTTTCCTGATGTGAGAGGTGAGGGAGAGGGTCCCTGAGAGCAGCAGGGGTGGACATGAACCTACACTGCAGCCCATATGCCAGGGACTGATGCCTGGGGCAATAGAGGAGGGGGACACAGTGAAGGAAACAATAGTAGACCTCCTGGGAGAGAAGTCTCTAGGGTGTCCATAGCACCTGCTAGTTCGCTAGCTCCCTGGGGACTAGGAAACTCAGCTGTCCCCACTGGAGCCCGACATTCACTCCCAAGGTTACAGACAGACCCCCTCCACCCCCAGGGAGAACTAGGTCCCCTTCACATGCCAAGCAGGGTGCTGAGCACACCCCCTGAGTTTCACAAGCATCTGAAACAGACCGGAGAGCCAGCATGGCTATCCAGCCCCTGCAGGGACCATGGATAGAATCCAACCATCATCTGTCATCTGTAATATCTGGAGATTAGGAAGCCAGTGAGGGCTGCGTGTGCTTTTCACATTCATCCTGCAACACGAGACTGCCCCAACCCCATTCCCCACCCCCCAACCCCGGAGCCAACAATGGCGCCAGGAGAGCTTTCACAAAAAGACGTGAGCAAGCGAAATTTTCCATTCCTTTCATTGCCCTAAAAATCGTACTTACAGGCTCTGGCCTACATTTGAACTTTCCAGAATAAGGCGATTATTGTTTTTCTCTTTTGTTTTTCTTGGTTACCTGCTGCTTGGTCCCTGGGCTGGGCTGTTTTGGAATTTTTGTAAAAGGATTTCTAAGCACGTGTCACAATTCTGGTTTGTGGTGATGATGGATGTGCTCAGGAGAGAAATTTCCATGCCAGGGGGGTCCTCCCTAGTTCAAGCTGAGCATGCGTCCGAATCAAACCACAGAGCATTTCCCACAGACCATCCAGCATGTGAAAAAGGTGAAAATGTCAGCCACTCAGTCGTGTCCGACTCTCTGTGACCCTGTGGACAGTAGCCCACTAGGCTCCTCTGTCCATGGGATTCTCCAGGCAAGAATACTGGAATGGGGAGCCATTCCCTTCTCCAGGGGATGTCTCCAGCATTGCAGGCAGATTCTTTACCGTCTGAGCCACCAGGGAAACAGGCTGCTATTTATCCTCTGTGTCAAGTTGAGCCTATGCGGTTTTCACATTCTCGTCATTCTCAGGCCTTGGGGCCCAGAGAGGGTAAAGGACTTGTCTGAGGTCACACAGCAAAACAATCTACATACTTTCCTAATTCTGGTCTTCTGCTCTAGCGAAGGAGGAATCCCTCTTCTCTAAGGAGGACGTCAATCATTTGTATTTTATGTAAGAATCTGGTAATAATGAGAACAGTTCAAATATGGAACAGACTGCTTTTTGATTCAGTAAGTGCCTCCTTGATAGAGAGCAAGGATATCATGGAGGGTAATAGTGGCATGTTAAAGCTGTTCCCGCAACTCACTGGAGGCTGTCCTGTGCCCCAGGGCTACATGCAGTGATATCGCACGTATGCATGCTAAGTTGTTTCAGTCGTGTCTGACTGTGACCACATGGACTGTAGCCCACCAGGCTACTCTGTCCTTGGAATTCTCCAGGCAAGAATACTGGAGGGGGTTGCCATGCCCCGCTCCAGGGGATCTTCCCAACCCAGGGATCAAACCCACATCTCTTATGTCTCCTGCACTGGCTAGCGCCACCCGGGGAGCCCCACCATGACATCTCATGAGTAGCTTAAGATCAGTCATGGTGAGAGCTTTTATACCATGGAAACTGGTAAATGCTATAAACCAAGGCTTTTTGTTTTTGTTTTTTCCCCAATAGAGCCAGTTATTCAACTAAGTTTTACCAGCACATTCCTAGGACTAACTCATTCATTCATTCATCTGTGTATTCATTCAGCCCACAAACTCTGTTTAGGTATGTTGTAAGCTTGATACTGGGCTAGATGTTGGGTCTCAAAGAATCGAAGGAGAGTCTGCTTTTTAAAGAGATGCACAATATGAAAATGGGGGATAAATACTCACCCACTCGACTTCATTCAGGGGCTTCCCCAGTAGCTCAGCAGTAAAGTATCTGCCTACAACGCAGGAGACCCGGCTTCAATCCCTGGGTTGGGAAGATCCCCTGGAGGAGGAAATGGCACCCTACTCCAGTATTCTTGCCTAGGAAATCTCATGGACAGAGGAGACTGGTGGGCTACAGTCCGAAGGGTCGCAAAGTTAGACATGACTGAGTGACTATGCATTCAGGCAATTATGTGCCAAGCATTGTACTGAGGCTCCGAATGCATTATTATCTCACATGATCCCTACAACAGCTTATAAAGTCCATGGAAGAGTGTATCACTGTAACATATGCTGCTCCTCCCTCCAGTTCCCTGACTCCCCATCCTCACCCCCACCCCTCCAAGGAAGAACAATACATTCCCACCCTGTTGAACTTAGGTGTGGCTATACGACCCATTTTAGTCAATGAAATGTGAGCATCGGGGTTGTTTTCCACTTCGGAGTGAAAGCTTTAAGAAACAGCAAATGTTTTATCTCACAGTCTATTCTCTCTTTCAGGAGGCTGGCAGTGTTCCAGACTGAAGCTCCATCAGCCTGGTTCTGAACTGAGGATGAAACGGAGCAAAACCCTCTGCCTCACAGGAAGGCTGTGGAGTAAATGTGAGAACTAACATTTTTTTTTGTTATTTGCAATTGTTATTTTGTTTAATAACTTTGTTATATATGTTGTTTATATATGTTATATATATATATATGTTTTATATATATATATATGTTGTTTAATAGCTTTGTTATAAGCAATTGAGATTTTGGGGGCCATTTGTTACTGCAGCATAACCTAGCATATCCCGACTGATACAATGTAGGTAATAATTCATTTCTTCACTTTATAAATGAGGAAATTGATACCCAGAGAGGTTCTTAAACCCAAGGAGGCTGAAGCTAGAATTTGCACTATTAACCACTCCATCATGGAACTGTGGGGAAGGAGTCAATCGATATTTTGTTCTAATCCTGACTGACATTTTGGGTCCTAGCAAAAACCTAAAACTGAGTCTCTCTCCAATCCACTGTTTCTAAAAACCCATGTTTATTTTAAAAGGAATTTATTCCATATGTTTCTGACCCTCCTTCACTTAAGCCACTCTAACTGTATGTGGACAGAGTTTGATATTTGGAGAAACTTCTGGGTCATCCTTTCTTCTTCTTCAATAAAGAATATCAGATGTTGCCTAGAGGCAAAGTGACCCAAGCAGGCTCCAGAGGGTGAGACTGACAGCAGGGCGCCTCCGCCCACTCCTCCAACCGCTGCAGCTTCAGAAATGACAGGAGAAGAAAGAGTATTTTCAGAAAAATTCTAAGGGAACCAGAGTGATGGTAGATGGCTAAAAGATTGTATCTATTTTGCAGGAGCATGGGGGAAATGTAGACTTGCCTAGAGTGGAATTCTTGCTTGTTGATCACATGAGGGATGGGCGATCTTTATCCCTAACTGTCTTTAAAAATCAACAAACGGAGGGTTGGGGAGGCTGAGGATCAGACAAAGAACAGACAGCAGTCCTCAGATAGGCTGGTTACAGGGCATCCTGAGCTGAAGGGTGGCCCCTCAAAAGATGTCAGCATCCACATACCTGGAGCCTGTGAATATGACCTTATCTGGGAAAAGGGTCTTTGCAGGTGTGATTAAGTTAAGGATCTTGGTACGAGATCATGCTGGATGGTCCAGGTTGACCCTAAATCCAATGACAAGTGTGTGTGTGTTTTCAATACTTATTTATTTGGCTATACTGGGCCTTAGTTGTAGCATGCAGGACCTTTGATCTTTACTGTGGCATGAGGGATCTTTTTTCTTTAGTTGTGGTGTGAAAATTCTTAGTTGCAGCATATGGGATCTAGTTCTCTGACCAGGGATCAAACCCAGGCCCCTCGAATTGGGAGCTTGGAGTCTTAGCCACAGGACCACCAGGGAAGTCCTGACAAGTGTTCTAATAAGAGGAAGGCCTGGGGAGATCTGAGACAGAGAAGAGAAGACCATCTGAAGCTGCAGGTGGAGACTGGAGTGATGTAGCCCCGAGTCAAAGAAAGGCAGGAGTTACCATAGCCAGATGGTCCGCTAGAGCCTTCGGAAGCAGTGTGGCTCTGCCGACACCCTGATTTGGGCCCAGTGATACTGATTTTGGACATCTGGCCTCCAGGACACTAAGAGAATAAATTTCTGCTGTGCTTGGCCTCCAAGTTTGTTGCAATCCATGATGGAAGCCCTGGGGCACTAATACACAGGGCTTCTTCACATTCTTAAAACTTACTGAGGATTCCTAAAAAGCTTTTGTGTTCCGTGTGCACTGTATCTGTTGATATTCACTGTATCAAGAATTAAAATTGAGGGGCTTCCTTGGTGGTCCACTGGCTAAGGCTCCCAGTGCAGGTGGCCTGGGTTTGATCCCTGGTCAGGGAACTAGATCCCACATGCTGCAACTAAGACCTGGCGTAGCCAAATAAATATTTTTTTAAAGAATTAAAATTGAGAAATTTAAAAAATATCCATGTAGTAATTTATTTTAAAATAACAATAAACTATCTATTACATGTTGTCACAAGCAATACTCTTTTTATTTTTCAGAACGAGTAAGTTTTTCCAAAACAAAAAATACAGCGAGAAGTGTGGCACTGGTTTACACTTTGCAAATTTCTTTGCTGTGTTTAATTTCTTTTTATCCAAGGAAAATCTAAATTTCTAGAATCCAGAGATAGCTATATTCTTACCTCTGCTTCGGCATCTGATCTGTTGTGATATATCATTTTGGTTGAAGCACATGAAGAAAATCCTGCCACACACAGATAGATTGTTGGAAGGAGGGAGTAGAATTGTAACAGCCTTTTTAAATAATCGTGGATATGTTGTTTTGCCTCTAGAAAACTCCATTGCACATTCACAAGAGAATGAGAACAATAAGGAAAGTCTCTTAGTACTATTATAAAAATAGTATTGACTTTGTGGACCCCTGAAAAACATTCCCTCAAGGGTTCCCTAGGCCATACTTTAAGAACTAGTGTGATAGCAGCTGGAAGTGAAAGGAAAAAGAAGAAACCAAGACTCCTCTACATGACCTGGATAAGCCAAAGGAAGAAAATGGTGCTGGTTTGAAGCAAAGCCCTTCTCACCCTCCTGCCATGGAAGAGTGTAGGGACCGAGCCCCAGCCAAGGGGGGCGGGTGTGTTTTTCTTCTTGCAATTCTGATAGAGAAAGTTCTCAGCTTTTGCTTTGATGCCAAGACTAATGATCTATGCGACCTTCTGCTGCACTTGGCAGGGCAGCCGAGGGTTCTGAGCCCAGCCGAGAGCTGTATTCCAGGTTCCCAGTGGTCATGTATGGATGTGAGAGTTGGACCATAAAGAAGGCTGAGTGCCAAAGAATCGGTGCTTTCAAACTGTGGTGCTGGAGAAGACTCTTGAGCATCCCTTGGACCACCAGAAGATCAAGCCAGTCAATCCTAAAGGAAATCAACCCTGAATATTCATTGGATGGACTGATGCTGAAGCTCCAGTACTTTGGCTCTGATGTGAAGAGCCGACTCATTGGAAAAGACCCTGATACTGGGAAAGATTGAGGGCAGGAGGAGAAGGGGACAACAGAAGCTGAGACGGTTGGATGGCATCATGAACTCAGTGGACATGAGTTTGAGCAAACTCTGGGAGATGGTGAAGGACAGGGAAGTTTGGTGTGCTGCAGTCCATGGGGCCGCAAAGAGTTGGACACGACTGAGCAACTGAACAGCAAAAACAACATTAGAGGAACCACTGACTGAAACCACCTGCCCTGAGTCGGCAAGACAGTAACCTCTTGCATGAGTTATCTTACAACAGGAGGTCCTGGAAAGGAAAGTAGAACTAACAAACTGCCACCAAAGGGAAGTGTTCAGGGAAAGTCAAAAGGAGAAAGGAGATGCCAGTCCATATGTCCTTCCAGGACCCGTCTAAGTGGAATCCTTCTTGGCTGAGTGATGCCTGTGCCACCATGAAGGACTCGGAGTCACAGTGATTGACCAGAGACAACCCAGAACTAACCCCATTACCATAAAATCCAAGCCTGTGAGCCACGTGGCAGAGCAGTCCTTCTGGGTTCCCTTACCCTGCCGCTCTCTACCTGGGCACCCTTTCCCAATAAAGTCCCTTGCTTTGTCAGCACGTGTGTCTCCTCGGACAACTCATTTCCGAGTGTTAGACAAGAGCCCATGCTTGGGCCCTCCCCCTTTCTGCAACAAGCACGGCAGCTTGGAGTGCCCTCCATGACGAAACAGGGTGAGAGTGCCTGCCCTCTCTCCCCGGCTGAAAGAGCAAGGGGACCCCTGAGATACAGAGGTGAAAGGGCATTCGAACCCACAAGCATTTCCCCACATCCATGAGGCTCCCGTTCTCAATCTGTAATAAGTGACACCAAGTTTCCCCGTTGGTTTGTGTTGGTTATTTTCCCTCTCTGGACTAATCATCAAGCCATTCTCCTTTGGTTTCCTTATCCATAAAATAAGGCTGGTGACAAATCATCCTTTCTTCTTCCTCTTGCAAGAATCCAATGAGATAAAATATGTTGAAGTGTCTTGAGGAAGTGAAGACAAGAGAGAAATGAAAAGCCGCCCCCTCCCTTCTTCCCAGAAACATGTGTGGAGCCCCTTGCACGTAGGTGCAGTGATAGCAAGGGAGCACCAGGTGCGGTGTTGAAATGTATGTAAATTACATGCAAATAGACACTTCCTACAAACCCGGTTCTCCCTCCTGGGAGTCCTGGGCTCCCACCCAGCTGTCTGAGGCAAATCAGCACCAGCATCACAGTGATACGCTCTTCCAGAGCCATCCTACCAACCCAGCGGCGCCCGAGGTTGTGCTCACTCGTAGTTCTGTGGCCTGGGTGTTGTCAACCCTATTTGTGACATGGGATTCCTGTTGAAAAAGCCAGACTCAAGTTGTGATGAGATCAGGATGCCAAACTCATCTTTGGGGAGTGGTCTCTCTGACAAAGCTCTGGGCAGGAAGGGGAATAGGGAAGAGGGTTATATGGCATGGAGCCAAACCAGCTTACTGCTCCCTCCACACATCCAGAATTATCCTGCTTGGTATCCTGTCTCTGCTAAAGTCTGCCTCAGACTCCAAACCTTTAACAGCAAAAGCTTTAAGGAGAGGAGAGGGGACCTCTAGTTTTTCCAGGAGGATGGCTTTCTTGATTTCAGGCTGACTGAGATCTAGCTATTCAACACCCCAGCAAACCCTCTCTTAATTCTAAACCTGCCAATGACCTTCCATCAAATTAACATGTGGAAGAATCTAACTCAACCCTAGTGGAACTCATCTTGTGAGATTGGCATATTGATTACAAGGAAATTTGACTTTATGGGGGAAAGAGGAGGAAAGTGACCCTAATGAAAAGGTTTTTCAGTAAAAGAAAAAAGAAAGGAACCAGAAAATGCCCAGAGGTCAATCCATCCATGAATCAGAGAACCTGCAGAGTGAAGACCCAACAGTTTTAGGGAAGAATTACAATCCTTTCAGGAGCTTTGACTGCATGCCAGGCACTGCTCTAAATGCTGTATGTGTCTTACTTAATCTGGCCCCTGAGGGCAGAATTTCCACAACTGCATTAACAAGGATATGATCACAGTAGGACAAGGAGCAGACCAGGGTAGTAGTCCCAAAATAAACACATTTAAATCATTACAGAAAACAGTAAACACATGAGACCAAAGATGCAGAGAATCAGTAAAATGGAAGATCCTAAAAGCATAGACAGGGATTCAGGAAGAAATTTACAGAGATAAGAAGAGTAGGAGAAAGGATGAAAAGTTCTTCAACTTTCCAAGTAGATTTCTCTCAAAGACACCCAAAGCAGGATATTTCTGGGGACCCTCCTGCTGCAAGGACCAAACCAGAAGTCAATCTTCAAAAACATTAAAGAAAGTGATGATAGCTAAGAAAGTGGTCCAAGTTGTATTATTCAAATGTGACTGCTTCAGAAGGATATTCTTATGCTCACAAACTTTCACAAAATTTACCACCTAGGTATCATTTTGTCAGATATCAGTAGGGAAGACATTGTCAAGAACTCCAAAGACTAAAGAAAGAGGAAAGGAATTTCAAAACTCTTGCTGTTTTGAAAAAATTTATGTGTGATGACCAGAGTTGTTTAGACAAAATAATGTAAATTGGGATGGCGAACTTTGGGGTTAAGATGGTTGATGGAACATATACATCTAACTTTGTTCCCTCCCAAAACCTCACTAAAACTACAGGAAAGGTAGTTTTTTGGTTTGGGGTTTGGTTATTTAGAAGCTGAAACTTTCAAGGAAAGGAGGAGAAGAAAGGAGGGAACAGCAAGAATATTTTAAAAGCTGAGAGGTAAATGGGATGAGTCATCACTGATTTAGCAGACCTGAAAAAAGCCAAATCCTAAACCAACAATGGGAAAAACTGAGAGCAAAAAAGAGCCTAGCTCTCATGGATGATGTTCAAATACAGTTCTTTAGCTTTTAAACATATTATTTATAACTGAAAACAGAATGTTCACAAATTAAATTCACTCTAGGAATGTGAGACTGTAGAACCCAGCTAAGAGAAAACAAAATCAATTAATCAAAAAGAAAAGCAAAACTGTTATAACAATAAATGTAAATAGTACAGATTTATTTATTAAAAGCATAAGGTCTGAAACTGGTCATTCAGAAGACACACAAAAAGCAAACAGAAAGGCAGAATATAATGGCAAATGATCTTCAGTCAAATTCATATGAAAGAAAAGGCATTGGTACTCAATAACACAATGTATAAAGAAAAATATTTATCAACATAAAATTGGCTATTATTAAAAGTTAGTTTGTAATGAAATCAAGATAAGGATTCATAAACTATCAGCTAAATAACATTAGTATAAAATGAATAGAATAAAAACTAGTAGTAATATAAGGAAAATTAATAAAAGGGAGTGTATTATGGATCTGCAAGTTCATGAATAAAGGAAATAAACAATGAATTGACTACATAGAACTTACAGACTTGCCAAACTTACACTACATAAGCAAGAATTAGACCTTCATTTGAGAGTTCATAGTTCTTACATTAAAATTATCCACAAAGACTCAACTTATGCAACAGAAAGAAAATATGCATGTTCACAAATATTCAATGCAGCATAATCTACAAAGTAAAAATTTAGAAACCATCTGCATGAGAATAATAGTTTCATAATTCATGGTCCAGCATCATGATGAAATGTTATGGAAGGAGATCAGTCCTGGGTGTTCATTGGAAGGACTGATGTTGAAGCTGAAACTCCAATACTTTGGCCACCTGATGTGAAGAGCTGACTCATTTGAAAAGACCCTGATGCTGGGAAAGATTGAGGGCAGGAGGAGAAGGGGACAACAGAGAATGAGATGGTTGGATGGCATCACCGACTCAATGGACGTGGGTTTGGGTGAACTCTGGCAGTTGGTGATGGACAGGGAGGCCTGGTGTGCTGCGGTTCATGGGGTCGCAAAGAGTTGGACAAGACTGAGCAACTGAACTGAACTGAACTGAATATAAGGTTATTTTGAAGACTATATGGAAACATGGGGAAATGTTTACCATGCCAAGTTAAAAATGTATGAATATTTTTTAACATATGAATACAAAATATTATGGACATTTTTATTTCATAGCAAATGAAAGAAAATGTCAAAAAATATGATTAGCTTTATATAGAATGATCAGATTATTGCAGCTTTACTATGTGAATGTTATCATTATATTTGTTTCCAATTAAAATAGATACAACAAGATAAGTCAAAAAAGCAATAAGACAAAAATCCAGGGAAAAGAAAATAAAACTTTCTTGCCAGATTATATCTCCTGTCAATAAGTTTTTGAATAGTTTATAAAACACCTGAGTGTAGATAAGGTTTCAGCACAAGGGATAATCTGAATTTTTTTTTTTTATCATTTGGATAGGGTCAAAACTTGCTGATAAATACTCCTTTGGAACAGAAATTAAATGATTTAGTAGATCCTAAACCAAGAGGTGCAAAGAGGGGGACATCCATTTCCTCCAATCTAGGGACCCAAGTAGTTTGAGGACCCTTCCAAGTCCCTGGTAGCTCAGTCAGTGAAGAATCTGCCAGCAGTGCTAGCGACCAGGGTTCAATCCTTGGGTCAGGAAGATCCCCTGGAGAAGGAAATGGCAACCCACTTCAGTATTCTTGCCTGGAAAATCCCATGGACAGAGGAGCCTGGCAGACTACAGTCTATGGGGTTGCAAAGAGTGGGACATGTCTTAGTGACTAAGCCAAGCTAGTATTCTCAGCCTGCTCTCCTGCATCCCACTGTGTGCATGTGTGTGTGTGGGGTGGGGGGTGGGTGTGTGCTCCCATGGGCACAGACCGCAAAGGATCTCTGTTTCTTTATATCTACATCCCCTGGATGAAGTCTTTTCTTTAATCCCCACCTAAGAAGCTCACTTTGGATTCCATTTGGCAGACCAGACAGTGTGATGCAGACAGAGAAGGTTCCCTGGAACTGTTGACCCATTGGGAAGAGATTACAACTTTCCAGGGAAGACGATGAAAAATGTATTTTACTTCTGGAAAAAGGGAACGTGTGGTTATTTTGACATTGCTTACAAGGTTATGTTCCCTGCAGACAGTAAAGAGGTGAAGGGGGTAAGAGGAAGAAAAGAAACACATGTCTGGCAGCCACTGTCTTTTGGAACAATATTTAAAACCCTTTGTCTATTCTTGTGAAAAATCTGTGATTCTGACAAATCTTCAACCTTCAACAACGGAGGTGGGCTTGGTTTTTTGCAGACTGCCTAAAGTAATTCAGAGCTCAGTGTAGTGAATAAGTATGGTAATTTATCTTGTTAATGATGTCATTATTAAAGCAGGTATACCTCAATAAGATTGATTTTCATGTGTAATTTACAGGCTGCCTTGAAAAGGAATTTATAAAGGTAATATTAATAGCACAGCCTTTGCTAGAATAAGTGTAAAACAACCCAAGGTCATTCCTTTGAAGGAAAACACTTGTTTGAGTTAAAAGACTTCATATATTTGTTCAAAAGTGTGGATTTATTATTTTATAGGTTATTTCATCCTTTTAAAACAGAAAAAAAAAATGTCGTTGGTTTTTCTCTAATTTTAAAAGCAATACACGGAAATCATACATTGAAAAATACACAAGAGCTTGAAGAAGAAAATAAGATTCCCATATTATTCTCCAGAGAAATTCATTGTTAAGTTGCTGGTATGAATCACGTCCTTTTTTTTTTCACTTATAGACATTTTATGGGGAGGTAGATCTTAGAAGAAACTCTGTTTTCACAGATTTCTGCTAACCACATGGAGAAGAAGGGTTAGTTGGAGGGTTTGGCTAGGTGATTTCCCTGAAGGGTTCACAGAAAAGAATTTAGACAGCTGGGGAGGCCACACTTTCTTCATCTTGATCCATCTATCAGTGGGATGACATAAGATTCCTCCAAGGCTACCTTAAGTGCCCCAAGTTGCGTGAGGACCCCAAGTCTACATGGTAATGACTTCAATTAATCCTGAATGGAGGGACTCCGCTGGTGGTCCAGTGGCAGGGGACCCAGGTTCAACCCCTGGGCAGGGAAGTAGATCCCACATGCCGTAACCAAGACCTGGCACAGCCAAATAAACAAATAAACAAAAATAAATATATTTTTTAAAACTCCTGAATAGAAGGTTCTAGAAAAATGCAATTAGCACTAAATAATTGGGAAGGAAAACTGGTTAAGGGAAGAGTGTCTATCTACCAGGGTTGACCAATAGAATTTTTTTTAAGATTTTTTTTTTTTTGATGTGGACCGTTTTTTAAAGATTTATTTATTTATTTTAATTTTATTTTTTTGCTATTCTGGGTCTTTGTTGCTGAATGTAGGTTTTCTCTAGTTGCAGTGCATGGGTTCCTCTTGTAGAGCAGGCTCCAAATACACAGGCTTCAGCAGTTGCAGCACACTACCTCAGTAGTTATGGCACACGGGCTTAGTTGCTCCATGGCACGTGGGATATTCCTGAACCAGGGATCAAACCAGTGTCCTTTGCATTGCAAAGCAGATTCTTAACCACTGAACCACCAGGAAGCCTTATATGGGCCATTTTTTAAGTCTTTATAGAATTTGTTACAATATTTTTTTTGTTTCATGTTTTGTTTTTTTGGCCATGAGGCATGTGAGATCTTAGCTCCCTGACCAGGGATCGAACCCACGCACACTGCATTGGAAGGCGAAGTCTTAATCACTGGACCACCAGGGAAGTCCCAGACCCACAGAACTTTCTGCAGTGATGGAAATGTTCTACTTCTGTGCTGTCCAATATGGTAGCCACTTGCCCCCACCCACCCCCCACCCCCACCATGGCTCTTGAGGTCTTGCAATATGGCCACTGGAACTGAGGAACTGAATTTTAAATTTTATTTAATTTAAATGTAGAGAATCACATGTGCCTAGTGGTTATTATATGAGCACAGCTCTATGCAAATACCCGGGCTTCCCAGAGGAGCCTGATGGGCTACAGTCCACAAGGTCACAAAGAGTCGGACATGACTGATGTGATTCAGCACACACGCACGCTTGGAAATATCCAGGCCCGAGATAGCAAAGAGGAATATTAGAAAATTATTAACATGGGAATTTGCTTTCCTGCTGGAGGTGCTTCCCCTTTCAAGTCATTTAACTCCAAAAATGTCCCTTTAAGTTCTCTTCCCAACAGTTTTGCAAGATCAAGATTTTACTTAGAGCTACTGTTATATAGAGGATGGTCATTTGGACTTCATAAACACAGGGTTTCCCAAGTTGGACTCATTAGTGCTTAAAAAGTTTAAAGCCACTGAGAAAAAGGAAACCAAACAAAACAAGAGCTTTAAATGTTTCTAAAAATGTATGCTAGCTTCAGTTCAAACAGACAATTGACAATATCCAAGCAACAAGGATGACATCCAAAGCCGAATATTGATGGTATTAAATTCTTGTTTTGCATGAATCTTTCTGATTTTCTTTATGGAGGTTGCCTTTCATCTTCTTTGAAAGGAGAACAATGGTTAGAGGAAGAACAAAGTCCCATCTTTCCCTAAGTGGACCTCCTCTTCTGGGTTTGGGTGGATGAGTTAATACGGACTTCAAAGCCAAGAGAAACGAGGCTCGGATCCCAAGTTTCAGCGTAGAACTATGGTCACCTAAAACATTTCTTTCTGGGTTGAGGGAACATGGGTAGTGATGGAGCAAAGGGGAAAAGTGAGACGGGTCCCTGGTTCTTGGGCTGGAAGAAACGCCTCGGAAAACGCACACGGTTTGGTTGAAAGTGTACTGAGCTTAAACGCAGACCTGCTGTTCTCAGAGCCTTTTAACTTCCCTGATACCTGTGGTTGGTCTCAGTAGCCTCACTGTCCTCTGAAGATGGAAAAAAATAAGAAAGTCAGAAGAGCCATGTGAACTAGACAAGAGAATCACTTGGATTCTAAGCCCAGAGAAAGTAAAATCTGAGAATATGACTTTCCACTTTCTGTGTGTTCTCTTGGGGCCTGAGAGGCAATCTGGGGTATTGATCTGAATCACCGGGTGGTTATACATAGGAGCGAGACTGGCGAGAGCTTTATTGGTGTGGGGAATGGGAATGAACTTGGAGTAGCTGACTGGCTTGGGCTTGAAGGTTACTGCAGTCAGCAGATTACTGGGGCCACTTCTGAGGACTTCCCACTGGGCAGCGTGTCCTCTGCATGGGGCCGTGGCACACAGGTGACAGTCTGTGTTTGCAGGGCGGGGGCCGACGTCTTCAGCGCAACCTGGGCAAGCCCCAGGAAGGCAAGGCTCCAGCTAAGGACATAGCTGTTCTGTTTCCAGCCCAGCTCAGAGCAACTCAGGAGGTAACCTCTGCAGGGCCCAAGAACCCACCCTACCCACTTTGGGTAGCTCTCTGGGGGCCTGATAAGGAGACTCAGAAGATAGAGGGCATTTTTTCCCCACAGAAGCAGCATCACCAAGTACAAACGCTAAACCTTATATCTCTGTGCCAGGTTTACAGCAGTAAGATTAATTAAAGAGAATTTACATTGGTAACTTGCAAAATTTACATTCTAAGCGACTAATGTTTAGAAATTCTAAACAACAGTGCCTTAAATAACATAAATATATAATAGAAATCTGCAGTCAGGCAATTTAGGATTAAGTCAAGGACCCATACTCCTTCTATCTTGTTTCTCTGCCATTCTTTGCACTGGACTTCTTCCTCAAGAAACAAAATGGCTGTTAAAGCTCCAGCCATCACATCTTCATTCCAGTCAGCAAGAAGGAAGGGACAAATATCAGAGTGCCCTCTCCTTTGAAAGATACTTTTGAAAAATTACACATACTTCTTCCACTTGACTCACTGGCTAGAACTTAATCCCTTGCCCACTTCTAACTGCAAGAGAGGCTGGGAAATGTAGTCTTTATTTCAGATGTCCATATGCCTAGCTGAAAATTAGGAGTTCTTATCTGGCAGAAGTGATGCTTTGTTACTTTCAAGGCTATGTCATGAAAGGATGCACCTTCTACTTGGGTTTCTTTGGATGCTTGCTCTTGAGAACCAGCTGTCATGCTGTAAGGAAGCCCAAGCAGCCACAAGGAAAGGCCACGTAAAAGTGTCCCAGCTCACAGTCCCTACTGAGGTTCCAGCCAAGAAGCAGCATCAGCTCATAGAGGGGTGAGGGAGCAAGACTTCAGGTTATTTCAGACCTGAGTCATCAGGTCACCACCAACCTTCTGGTCCTCCCAGCTTGGGCCCCAGACACCATGGAGTAGAGGTAAGCTATCTTCTCTTTAATTCCTTGAACTACTAACTTTGGGGTGGTTTGAGCCATTTTTGGTTTTGTTGTTGTTGTTGTGTTTGTTTTTGGTGGTGGTAATGAGCAGCTTGCGGGACCTTAGGTCCCTGAGCAGGGTTTGAACCCAGCAGAAAAAGCATCGAGTCCTAACCACTGGACTGCAAGGGAATTCCCTGGGGTGGTTTGTTATGCAGCAAAAGTAACTGACACAAAGGGCTACAGAGTTTAGCCATTTTTCTGTAAGTGGCAGAGTGAGGACAAAAATTGGGAAGGAGACCACTGCAGCCTCTCTCCCAACACCAGGCCCACCCCCATCCCCCTTTCCAAGGGAGAAGGAGCTGTTGATCTGATCACAAGCGCTGACTCCGCTAACAGCAAAGCTGATGTTAGTTCCTTCTCTGATATCAAATCCTACATGTAGAGCAGCCCTGGGGCACAACCCACGGATAGAAGTGACTCCCAGGACATGATCCAGACATTCTTGGTTATAAGTCCATTTAAGGTCATAAAAGTCTTAACTTCTTATCAAGTGCCGTTGTCTGGGTGTGTCTTACATGCATGTCTCTCTGGTGTAAAGAATGGATTTACTGATTTAATGCAGGGTGTGGGAGGAAGGGTACAAGACTAGAGGTGGAGACACAATTAAGAGGCTGCTGCAGGGGCTTCCCTGGTGGTCCAGTGGTTAAGAATCTTCCTGTCAATGCAGGGGACACAGGTTTGATGCCTGGTCTGGGAAGACCCCGCATGCCTTGGAGCAACTAAGCCTGTTCACCACAACTCCTGAACCTGCACACCCTACAGCCTGTGCTCTGCAACGAGTCACTGCAATGAGAAGCCCGCGCACTGCAACTAGAGAGAAGCCCGTGCTCGCTACAACCAGAGAAAGTCCAAGCACAGCAACAAAGACCCAGCATAACCAAAAATAAATAAATAATTAAAAAAAAAACAAGGCTGTTGCAATGTCCAGCTGAGAGATCGAAGAGCTTTCAAATGTGGGCAGTGTTAGAAAAGAGGTTTGAAAAATATTTAGGAGGTAAAATTAGCAGAGTTGGGACACAAGCTGGATTGGCAGTGGGGAGTTAGAGGAGAGTGAGGCATTTTGGATAATTCTGCTATTTCTGGCTGGTGATGCCATGAACTGAAATTGACATTTAGGAAAGCTGATGACTTTGTTTTGATATATGTTGAGTTATATCCAGTCAACCAGGTATGTAATATGTGTGTGTATGTGTGTTTCAGTGGGATTCTTCATCTGGGGAGGGAGGGGGTTAGATGTCAAGAAGATGGCCTGAATCATACTGGTCATCATTTAATAGAATAAATATATCAAAGGCTTGAAGAAATATAAGTGCCACTTCCAAAGGTGGCTCAGTGCATCCCTAGGCTGTTAGTAAAGAAAGTTAGGAGTTGGGATGGGCATAAACAAAATAGGCCGTAGTTGATTATCCACACACCTTGGGAAAGATACTTTGCAGCTTCTCCCCTCAAGAAGTGAATCTATTTCCTTTTCCTTTGATTTGAGCTCAGCCATGTGATTTGTGTTGACCAACAGGATGTGGTGGAAGTGATGGTATTAGCCTGCTGGAGGAGGAAAGACCTATGGAACTGAGCCTCGTCATCCCAACTGAAGCCAAGTTCAAACAGCCAGCCCCCAGCTGAGGTATCAGCTACCCACAGATAGGCAGAGGTCAGCTAAGCCCAGCCCAAATCAGCAGAACTGCCCAGCTGACCAACAGACTCATGAGTTATAACAAGTGACTGCTGTTTCAAACCATGAGGTTTTGGAATGTTTCATTACACAGCCTGTGTGACTGATACAAACACTCTGGGAAATAAGTGGTGGTGGGGGTGGTCCTGTACTATACAGTTTGTTTACTTGGGAATGTTATACACAAAAGAATAAGTCAGCCATGTGTTAAACACTAGTCATCCTTTCCTGCCACCTTCCTTCACACTCCCAGGACCTTGGTGATACCATCTATTTCTTGGTGCCAGTCTCATCTGGGAACCTCAGAATTGAAAAGACAAATGGCTAGTAGAGGGTTCTCAACCTCAGCACCTAAAGCACTGGCACTTTAGGCCAGGTGATTCTTTGTGGTGGAGGCCGTTCTGTGCATTGGAGGATGTTTAGCAGTATCCCAGCCTGTACGCACTAGATGCCAGTAACATGCCTCCCTCCCAACTTGTGACAATAAAACACACTTCCACACATTGACAAATGTCCCTGGGGAGTAAAAGTGTCACCCCAGCTAAAAACCACTGGGCTGAAGGATTCCAGAAAAACCATAAGACCAGCCCCCATAGAACAAACTGGCAAACCAAGGCCCCCAAAGAATATGCCAATATGGCAGCTACAAGAGCATCACACACTCATTCTTGCATTCACAAGCAAACATTGGCTTCCTGCTGTAGGGGGATCACTGTACTAGGGGCTGGAGATGCCAGGCCCTGTCTGGGGGAACTCATAATCTAGTGGAACGTAAACAAATAGACAAGTGCAAGCCCTGAGAAGTCACAAAAGAGGCATTGAATGCAGGGGAAGCATTCAGGGACAACTTCTTGGAGCAGGTGGCTTCTTAGCTGAATGTAAAGCACTGAGTCACACTTCTCCAGGATGAAAAGGGACGTGTTCAGAGCACATGAGCAGGTTCTATAGGGAATTGGGAATAACTGGTGTGTGGAGTGAGGGGAGTAGACTGCAGCAGCATCTTCAGGGACATGTGACTTATTCTCCTGGGGAACTGTGATGAACCAACTGCTCCCAGCCTCACAGCACTTCCCATGAAACTACCATCAGACAGAAAGCAGGCTCAGGCAACTAAATCTCTGCAACAGAGCTGAGCTGGCCCCAGGGAAGGCCTTGCCCAGCCGGCAGGGTTCAGGCAGAGGACGGAGAAGAACAAGGCTCTACTGTGGGTCTCGCCACGTGGGAAGGCCCAGCCCCGCCGCTCCTAAGCGCTGGCACACGGCTGCATCCGAAAGACGTGAAAAGCAACATTGTGGATGGGCCGGGCAGGAGGGGCTTTGGGCACCTCAGGTCCCTGACTTCGTCCTTTCTTGATCCAAAAGACCCACTGGGCTGAAACAGAGTCTGACTGACAGCCTTCCACCCCAGCTCTGTCTCCAGGCAGGTAAACGGAAATACCATTCATTCAGCAAATATTGACCAAGGGCCTGTGTACACAAGGCCCTGTTTTAGGTGTGGCTGAGAGCATAGTCTCAAGGTTTATTGGGAGGCAGGCGATAGTACAGGGCATTCAATAGTAACTTCCAGAAAATAGTTATTGTGTATCTGCTATGTGCCAGGTGCTGTAGTAGACATCCAGTGTTGAACTGACCCAGAAGTTTCCTGGCATCATGGTGCTCACATTCCAGCAAGGGGGATGGACAGCAAACCAGTAAATCAATAAACTGCCACATTTACCTAGTGACTCGGTGGTAAGGAATCTGTCTGCCAATGCACGGGTTCGATCCCTTATCTGGGAAGATCCCACATGGCGTGGAGCAACTAAGGCCTTGCACCGCAACTACTGAGCCTGTGCTCTAGAACCAGGGAGCCACAACTGCTGAGCCCACGCGCCTAGAGCCTGCGCTCCGCAATAAGAGAAGCCACAGCAATGAGAAGCTCTCACACCGCAACTAGAGAGGAGACCCCTCTTGCCACTACTACAGAAAAGCCTGAGCAGCCACAAAGATCCAGTACTGCCAAAAATAAATAAATGTAAATAAAATTATAAAAATCTAAATGAATAAAGTAATCTAAAAAACAAACACAGGATTTTTATTCGAGCATAGTAAGTACCGCTTAGGAGACAATGAAAGGAGGCGTCACCGACTCGATGGACACGAGTCTGAGCAAGCTCTGGGAGTTGGTGATGGACAGGGAAGCCTGACATGCTGCAGTCCGTGGGGCTGCAAAGAGTCGGACACAACTGAGTGACTGAACTGAACTGAACTGATTATCTCACGAGAAAGATTTGAATGCAAGAGAGTTTTGGTGGGAGGGACACAGACGGCCTCTCTGATTGGATGACAGGTGGGCCGCAACCTAGAGGATTTATAATTCATTCAACCGATGTCTACTGGGTACTGCCCAGGCACCAGATATTGGAATATAGCAATGAATGAAATGACAAAGATTCCTGTCCTCGTGGAGCTGATGTCCTGGGAGTGAGGAGAATTAAGGAAAAAAGAACTACTTCATGAATAAATTATGCTAAATGTTAGAAGGTGGTGAAATGAAATGAAACAAGAAAACATGGGGCAAGATAAATGAGACTGCAATACCAAGTCTAAGAGCTGGGGCAGAACAAGATAGGGCAGGGAGGGGCTGGTCAGATCGAGCCCTGCTGGGTGACATCTGAGCCCAGAGTTCAAGGACAGAGCCAGATGAACATCTGGGGAAGAGTGTCCCAAGTGAGCCCAGGGGACTTACGGAACTGTGGCGATAATAGCAAATCGTTGTTTTTAGCCACCAAGCTTGGGGATGCTTGTTACACAGCAGTAGATAATAGGAAAACCGAAATGAGCTCAGTACCTAGTCCAGAATCTGCCTCCCACTCAACTCCTTCCACTGCGCTGGGCTAGGTCAGCTTTCTGTTGCATGGAAGCAAATGTCTAATATTCTCAGGTCAAATTTCCTTGGCTTCCTTCACATTGAGGGTCCTCTCTTCTAACCTGCTGCCGCATCTCCTTCCTGAGTCCACGTACCTGACTGTGGTGGGATCCAGATCTGTCCCACCTCTAGAGTGTTTGCTTGATGGCCATCACCTCTGTCTCCCTGTCCCTTCGTTGCTTCGGTTTTTTAAGATTTTATTTTTTTTCTGTTGTGGACCATTTTAAAAGTCTTTACTGAATTTGTTACAATATTGCTTCTGTTTGATGTTTTGATTTTTTGGCCACAAGATGTGTGAGATCTTAGCTCCCCAACTAGGGATCGAACCCCACACCCTCTGCATCGGAAGGCGAAGTCTTAATCACTGGACTGCCAGGGAAGTCCCTTCAGTTTCTTCTTTTGTGGACCTTTCACCTGCCCCTTCCGAGGCCCTCAGAATCTTAGTAACTCTACTCCTGTTGGTCACACTTTATAAACCTCTTTGATCTCATTTCTTTTTCCACTCACATCACCCCTCCTTGGGACAAGGCTTCCTCATTTCTCTCGGGGTTATTGCAGCAACATACCTCTATCTCCGATCCTTTCCATTTGGCTTTTTCCCAGCTGTGAGTGTACACTCCCTAAGGCCCAAATGTGAACTTCTGAGGGGGTACAAACACCAGTACATCCCTGAGGTCCCCCCTAAAAGGGCCTTCCTACTGTTCCCGCCCCCTTATCCCACTTCCCCACAGGGCTGAGATTACTCTGAAGACCCAGAGTCCCCAGGTGTGTCAGGCTTTCCCACTGGTTCTCATGTTTGCACAAGGCAGCCTCTTCCCCTACTAAATTCCCTTCCCCTACTCTGCCTTGGGATGCATGCCTTCACCTCATCAAACATCACCTCTCCTGGGAAGCTTTCTTAGATACCATCAGGAAGCATTAGGATCCCCTAAGCAGAATTGCCAATGTATCTGTATCACAGAACTGATCATATTGTCTCTGCTCCTTATTTGTGAGCCCATCCCATTAATCAGACTGTGAGCCTCCTGAAGTCAGAGATAATGCCTCATCCATCCATAGCCTAATGCAGCATCCAAAATCGGGTAAAGATTTGTCTAAGTGAGAGATCAGCAAAGCACAGCCCACAGGCCAAATCCAACCTAACCCACTGCCTGTTTTTGTGTGGCCTTTGAGCTAAGAATGGATTTTACAGACGAATGTGTACCAGCCATTTGGTAACAAGGAACACTAATTTTATACTCCAGTTGGGCAAAAATGTTGTCCTTCCCCAAAAAAGAACTCTGTTCTTCTCATTTTTAGATTTACATCATAAAACATTGTACTCAAGGGGTCTTCCTCAGTGGTCCGTGGTTAAGATCCCACCTTGCAATTCAGGGGACGTGGATCCGATCCCTGTTGGGGAACTAGGCTCCCATATGCCACGGAGCAACTAAGCCCTCTAATCACAGTTACTGAGCCCTTGACCAGCAACTAGAGATTCCGTGTGCCCCAATGAAAGAACCCACGTGATGCAGATCCTTCATGCATCCTTCATGCTGCAACAAAGAACCAACGCAGCCAAAGAGTATGAAACAATAAAACATCGCACTCAATTGTGATGATCATTTTTTTAATTTTATCAATAAAAGTTTTGTGGAAATGTGTTCTATCTCTTATTGCATAAGAACCTGCATCACAGATGGTGCCCCTTGACTCTCAAAGTCAAAATACTTATTAGCTGCCCCTTTACCAAAGAAAGTTTGTTGACAGTGTTTTTAAGACCTACATTTTCAAGTGCTGCCTTGATAGCTTTGAGCCTGAAAGCCTGGAAGGCTGCCTGTCCCTCCTCTTATCTGATATGCTCCTCGCCCAGCCATCTGGTCCTCTAATGGATCTCACTCCCCTCAACCTCTGACACAATTCAAAGGAGCCATCACATCCTCCCGTGGAAGCCGTGGTGCATCTCATCCTCTTGTTACCATGAAGCCTGCCACCCACAGCTCTGGCTCATTCCCATGCCCCTGGGTGCTAGATGGTGTCTACCCCAAGGCTGTGAGCATGGGCGGTTCAGAAACTCCTGCCCACTTCCTCTGTCCGGGGTTGGCGGATGCTGTGTTCGGCCATCTCATACCGTTTGTGGCTGGGAATCCCGCCTTCACCAATGGGAGGAAAAAGAGGTGATCTGAACACTGATCCCCAGTCTGAATGAATGAACGAACGAATCTGCCTGATTCCGGATTCTGTTTCGTCTCCCTGCTGCCACCTAGACTCTTTGCGCCCACCCTCAGCTGCCAGGTTCCTCCCCTGCCCTCACTCTGAAACCCAGATTTCGCCCCTCGCCCATCCTCTTGGCCATTTCACACCATCACACACTTCTCCTGTGTGTCCTCCTGTCTGAAAGAATAAGCCACCACATCCTGCCAGCTCCTTCTCAAAATCTTCTTGAAAGCTCGCCTCAGCCCCCTCCTTTGATCCAAGAAAAAGAAGTGATTTTTGTGAATGTTTTGAGGTTGGAAGCCTTCGCCGGCTGGTCTGTCTGGACGCTGCATCAATAACCCTCATACTCTTATGAAAAGCCCTGTATGTGAAGGTGGGTTGGGGGTGCTTTTTTAAGGCAAGGCTGCCAGCTTCCTTCTTATTAGAAGTCTGATGGGTTTACATGACACCTGAGAAAATAAAGCAGGAACCGTGCCTGCGGCATGTTGATAAAGTGATCCGAACTGGGAAAGAAAAAAACCCATGAATGTGCCTCAAACCTGGGGACAGAACTTTGGACGCTTTGTGTTTCTTCTCAGCCCTAAGCCAACTCAAAAGCTACAAACAGAAATGTCTCTCCAGTTTCGCTCAGCCGGAGAAAACCCAGTCCGCCGCCGTGTTTATTCTAAAGTGAATCTGAAGGGACTGTTGTCTGAAAATTTGCAAATGTGGGCATTTATCAAACATCTCTGAGTTTTCCTGAAAGAGACTGGGCTAACCCTGCAGCCAGGGAAGGGAGCAGGGTGTGCTATGCATTTATGTGTCTGCGTGCGGACCAAGCCACTTTAGTCGTGTTCGACTCTTTGCGACCACATGGACTGTAGCCCACTGGGCTCCTCTGTCCATGGGATTCTCTAAGCAGGAATACTGGAGTGGGTTGCCAGGCCCTTCTCCAGGGGATCTGCCCCACCCAGGGATTGAACCCGCGTCTCTTATGCCTCCTGCATTGGCAGGCAATTTCTTTACCACTAGCGCCATCTGGGAAGCCCTTTATGTGAGTAAAGCAATTCAAAAAGACAACTCCATGAATATGCCTCAATCATGGGGACAGGATGCCGGACACTCTGGACCCTGCAGGGTGGGCGGGTGGGTGGAGGGGGTGCAGGAGAGATGGAGGGAGACACTCTACTCTTCTTATTTTTTAATTTAATTTATTTACTTTTGGCTGCGCTGGGTCTTTTTTGCTGAGCACGGGCTTTCTCCCCTTGTGGTGAGCTTCTCTTCATTGCAGTGCGCGGGCTTCTCATTACCGTGACTTCTTGTGTTTCGAAGCACAGGTTCTAGGGTGCGCAGGCTTCAGTAGGTGTAGCTCTTCCCCTCCCAGTGCACATGCACCTTTTCGATATTTGCAGTGTGATTTAGTCCCTCCTCTTTCCCATAGGTGGAGTCGGCCTCTCCCCGCTCTTGAATCTGAGCTGGACACGGGACTTGCTTTAACCAATAGGATCTGGCAGAGGTGACGCCATGTTGGAAACTAAGTCCGAAGAGTCTTTGCAGCTTCCATCTTCTTGGAATGCTACCCTAACAGCGCCATTCAAGAAAGTCAGGCTAGCCAACTGCAAGATGGGAGGCCACGGGCTGGAGACCCAAGGCCAAGTGCCAGCTACTTGTGACGACCCAAGGCCATTTTGGGCCTTCCAGCCCAGGAGACCATCCAACAGAATGCACTACAGTGAATCCAAACGACACCAACAGGGAACCTCTGAGCCAACCTCCCAAAGCAGGAGAAATGTGTTATTTTTAAGCCACTGAGTTTGGGGAGTGGCCTGTTACACAGGTATAGGCAACTGACACAGATGGATAGACAACCAGAGACTGACACACTTCAGACCAGTGCTGTCCAATAGATATATAGGGCAAGCCATATTTGTCTTTGTAAATTTTCTAATCATCGTGTTAAAAAAGGTAAGATGAGGGACTTCCTTGTGGTCCACTCCTAAAGCAGGGGCCTGGTATGGGAACTAGATCCCACAAGCTGCAACTAAGAGTTTGCTTGCCACAACTAAGGTACAGCCAAATAAATAAATAAACATTGTAAAAATAAAAAGAAAATGTTAAAGATAAAACAAAACTGGTGCAATTCATTTTGATTATATCAATATATCTTATCTACCCCAATATATCTAAAATATCATCATTTTCAATACATGATTCATTTAAAAATTTTACTGGGTATTTTATACTATTTTTTAACCCGATTTTAAGAAATGGATGTGTACTTCACACTTACAGCACAACTCAAGTCCAGCTAGACACATTTCAAGTGCTCAGTTGTCACATGTGACTGGTGGCTGCCATATTGGAAACACAACTTCCAAAATTTGGAGGATGGTTTGGAAAGAAAGAGCAGGATGAAAAAGTGGGGAGTTCTGAGAGGCTCAGACAGAAATGATCAGGTCTGAACTGGGGACCACTGGGATGCAGAGAAAGTGACAGATTCCAATGACATTCCTGAGATGGAAGTTGACGGCTGCAGTGGGATGAACAATGGCCTCCGCAGAAGATGTGCCCAACAAGATGCTGTGAATGTGACCGTATTTGCAAAAAGAGTCTTTGCAGATGTGATTAAGTTAAGGATCTAGAAATGTGAGGATCCTGAATTATCCACATGGGCCCTAAATCCAATGACAAGGGACTTCCCTGGAGGTCCAGTGGCCAAGACTCCACATTTTCACTGCAGGGGGCTCGGGTTCAATCCCTGGTCAAGGAACTAAGATCCCACATGTGCCTTGGCATGGCAAAATACATAAATAAATAAAATGACAACCATCTTTATAAGAAGAAGAGAAAGGAGGCACCAAGGAAGACACAGAGAGGGGAGGGGAAGGTCCTGTGCAGACAAAGGCAGAGACTGGAGTGACGCAGCCCCAAGCCAAGGAACACCCGGGTCCACTAGAAGAGGCAATGGAGGATGCTTCCCTGGGGCCTTCAGAGGGGACACAGCCCTGTGAACACCTTGATTTTGGACTTCTGGCCTCTTCTGAGGGAAGACATTTCTGTTGTTTGAAGCCTCCAGATCTGTGGTAATTTGTTACAGCAGCTCCTGGGAAATTCAGACACTGGGCTCTTAGATCCGGGTGGTCCGCAGATCCCTGGGCTTCAGGGTGGATAAGTGGGCAGAGGGGGACATCGGTGCTGGACCAGGAACCATGGGGGTGGAGAGGCTCCAGGCAGGAGTGAAGGGGCGGCGTGACTGTGGAAACACAAACAGCTGATGTTTGGCAAACACGGGAGTGTGTTGCCACTGTCTCAAATGCCTTCCTTTCATGAGCTCCATCCATCCCCTGACAGCATCATGAGGCAGGTGCGAGTCTAATGGTCACTGTACAGATGACAAAACTGAGGCAAAGAAAGGCCATGTCAGAGCCTTCCCTGGTGGTCCGCTGGCTAAGACTCCACACTCACACGGCAGGGGCCTAGGTTTGATCCCTGGTCAGGGAACTAGATGCCACGTGCTACAACTAAGACCCAGCTCAGCCAAATAAATAAATTAAAAAAAAAAAAAAAAAGCATGCCCGGCACAAGGTCACACATCTGATAACTGGAGGAGCCTGGATTTGAACCCCAACTGTGTAACCTCATTTCTGCAGAGAGGGAGAGGGCACCAGGCAGAGGCAGGCAAATCCTGGCTCCCCTGTGGTAAAGGGCAATTTTACCAATATCACATCCCGGTCTTTACAGGTGGATGAATCATCTATCAGTTCTCCTGTGCCTGCCTGCTCAGAGGTCATCGCTGAATGACCAGGGGCCCCACTGGACACAGGAAGCCTCCACAGCTGCTGGCAGAAATCCACCCAATCAGCCCCAAATGGCAAGCAAAAGTTGCATTTTCCATTTTCAAAATGTAGCCTGCTTCTCGGTTTGGCTCCCTCCAGGAAATCCTGTTTGTACTATTTCAGGAAAATTGATGGCTTTTTTTTTCTGGGCCTTCCAGAAACCCGACAGATGGTCTCAGATTTTCACGCTGTCTCCAGGGTGGCATCTGAGACATCGTCTTGATGATTCTTTCTACTGTCGGGCATTTTAACCAGTATGTGTTGCTTCAACAAATGTTTTTTGAAGCCCGCTTGTATGCAAAGTACTAGGTCCTGGGAGATGTATCAAAATGTGTTGATGGCACATGTGTTATGTTCTGGGGCACGTGGGAGCCAACAAAATTATAGGGGAGATCCTCTGGCATTCTGGGGGCTTGGGGTCCCCAAACAAGGCTCCACACCTGCTACTCCATTACACGTGCACGCCCTTGGAACATTTTTATCTAAGCAAGATCAAAGAAATAACCATGGAAGCCTTAAAATGGAGAAAAAGTCACAAAAGAGCAAAGAGACCATTTGCCTTTGTAGAGGAAGGTGTGTGTTTTATAAAGGGGAGTTTCTCAAACTTGTTGGAGACTTTATTTTCCTGTGCCCGGGGAAAAAGAAGGGGTACCAAATAGGGCAGACGGGAGCCTAAGGGTGTGGACTGTTTCGTGGAGATGATACTGTTCCAGCCTTCAAGAAATTGTATTATAAGAAAGTCCAATGAAAAATTACCCATGTATTCCATGAATTAAGCCACAGACCCTGCATGGACTCTGCCATTACATCCACCATACATGTTTGGCAGTAAGAAGG
Organism: Cervus elaphus; assembly: GCF_910594005.1. Lineage (NCBI taxonomy): Eukaryota > Metazoa > Chordata > Mammalia > Artiodactyla > Cervidae > Cervus > Cervus elaphus. The sequence continues at coordinate 20,955,491 of NC_057819.1, read as the reverse complement.
CTGGTTCTGGATTCCACAGACCAGGTCCCACAGATGAATGCCAGCTCCACCTGTCCAGGTGACTTCACATAAGTAAATGATCTCTCGGCTCTCAGTTTTCCAATCTGTAAAGTGGGAGTTAGAATGGTGTCAATCTCATAGTGTCGGGATGAGCTTGAATGCGATCATGCTTGTCTCCCTGGCCCACAGCAAGTTCATTGCCACGCTTGGACTTGGACAGGTCAAGACTGATAAAAAGCAGTCTCTGCTCCTGGTGAATTCCATCTGGGATCCAGCTTCCTGGGGAAGATGTAACTTCTGAAGCAGAGTGATATTGTATTCTAAGGAGAAATGGTTCCCAGACATACGGAAGAGACCATAGCCTGTGTTGAATGTCAAGTCAACCACTCTCCTAACTCAACATTTGGAATGTGTTTGGGTAGAAGAGATCAGGAAGCCAGGCAGTGTCTGCTGCCCACACTGTCCCCACAGGACCAATCCAGTTCTCAAAGCTGATTCCCACCACCTGCTTCAACTCCAGGTTGGCACCAGGAGAGACAAGAAGCTTCTCTGATCCTAAGGCTCTGCTTTAGAAAACACCAAAGAATTTTTTTTCATGCAACACATTAGATTTATTTTTTAAGTAGTTTTCTCCCAAAGCATTAATTTTTTTTTACTGTTGACATTCTCAAGCACAAAGAGAAACAGAAATACATCTATTACCCAGAGTCAACAATTGTTAACATTTTGCCCTCTCTCTCTCGCTAAACCATTTTAAAGTTAATTATAGATAAATTACATGGCACTTCAATACTGTGCCATGTATCTCTAAGAAGAATAAGAGGATTCTCCCACATATCTGAAGTTCCTTTATCATACATAACTAAATTAATAATAATTCCCTAATACGGTGATTTCCCTAGTGGTCCAGAGGCTAAGACTCAGCATTCCCAATGAGGGGGCCCAGGTTCCATCCCTGGTCAGGGAACTAGATCCCACACGCCGCAACTAAGCGTTCTCAGGCCGCAACTAAGACCCAATGCAGCCAAATAAATAAATATATAAATATTTTTTTAAATTCCCTAATAGCATCTAATACCCAGTCCATATTCAAATTTCCCCCATCTCTCACAAATTATCTTCCCAAAGGATTCTTAAGTGGAGTCTAGACAAACAGACATAGCAAATAAGGCTTATCACTCATTGAGGCTCATTGGGTCTGACATTAGTCTGAGTGGCCAGCAGCTGTCCATCAGAGCTGACTTTGCAAACAAATGACAGACCACACCACAGCACAAGGCTCGGAGACTCTGGAGAGAAAGGGGAGTCTTGGGAGAAAAAGGCCTGACTTATTCTATGTTTCTTTATGACTTTAGTTACTGGGAAAATGGTCTCTTGCATAGGCCTTGGCCAGCTCACTTTTTACGAAACTGGACCCCTTGGTCTCTGTTTTATATTAGGAAGGTAGAGTCTACAGTAAGGGGCGCTTTTCCTCCCCGCCCAGTAAGAATCCAAACAAAATTCTTTGGTTATCAACTTTCTTTTCTGTGGCTGAACTCCCTGGATCCACCACACCCTTTCTCTCCCACCACTCCAAAGAGCTGCACCCCAAGCCAGCTCACCCCCATCAACACGCTCAAAACACACACACACACACATGCATGTATGGACATGCACACACACACACGGGAGTGCACACCATACATGCACGCACACTGAAGATACACATGTGCCTACTGCACACCTCTGCACTCATAAGCACACACATACATACACGTTGATGCACATACATACACATACGCACACATACGCATGCATAGAGTGTGGATACACTTGTACACACACTCAGATACAGGCATGCCCACATTCACTTAGGCAGGGCACACACACAACCACACACTGAATGCAAACACTCATGTGCACATCTATGCACATAGGCATACACACTCACATTTGTACACGCACATACCTACACACAGGTGGAAAGCACAGGTCCTTCCCTCCAAGGACCAATGGAAACTCCAGCTCCCAGAATGAGCCTTCCCCACCTCCCTCCTTCCCCTCCAACTCCACCACCTCCAAGTCTCCCCCCAGCTTTTGTTAAGCCCCCTGGCTCCCTCCTACTAGAAAGAAGGTTGTAGTCAGTCAACCTCCGCTTGTAAACAAGCTGACCTGGCATCCCCAGCTGGGTGGACAACAGAGAAGCCAAGCCTATGTTCACTGGTTTCGTGGCCCCAGTGAGTCCTCTGGGCCTCTGTCCCCTCCCAGGCCCCCTCCCCCAGCAGCCTACTGCAAGCAAGAGAGAGAATGTAAGGCCTTAGGAGCCACTGAAGTCCCATAAAAAAGGATGTGGCCCCCAGGCAGGCTGTGTGGGGGAGGGGAGTGGGGAGGAGTGTTTAACCAGCGACCAGGGGCCAGGGGCAAGGAGAAACCAAGGGAAAGAAACTTGAGCCTCTGCTTTTAACGGGAATTTGATTCAAAACAGTAAGGATCTTTCTCTACATCGCCTGCAGCAAACGTTTGCAAAGAGTCATTCAGGCGCGTGGCCTAACAGGCGAGTTATGCCTTAGTTTTACCTTAGTTTTACGGGGCTCTTAACAGCCCAGCATCAGCCACAGGTATGCTGTGTAATCACTTCCCTCTCAGGGGAGAGAATGTCGCCAGATCCCTGCAGGAAGAAGGGCCACTTGCAGACATGGAATATTCCAGTCCATCCCAGAAACCAAACCACACGCAGTCTTGGAGTCTTAACTCTGACAGGTTTGCCCAGAGATTGTGGGCACCCGTGCGGCCCAAGCCACTACCCCACAGTGAGTAACGGTGCTTACTGAGCACTAGATGCTTGAACTTGACCCTGCACTTGAGCATCCTGAAGCCAAAGGAACTGCAGATCGGGCTCACAGAGAACCTGTAATTCAATTGGGGCATGAAAGAAAAACAGTTGATTGTCACTATTCCTGGAAGTTCTGTTCTATGAAGTCATCGCAAACACAGAGTTAGCAAGTACCAAACTACTGCACCTAGGGGAGGATCTGGGGTTGGGTTCCTGCGAGCCTCTGGTCACAACATTTTCATCAACCAGAGGAAGTATAAACTGGTTTTATATGTTGCTGTTGTTCAGTCGCTAAGCCGTTCAACTCTGCAACCCCACGGACTGCCACAGGCTAGCCTCCTCTGTCCTCCACTGTCTCCCAGAGTTTGCTCAGATTCATGTCCATTGAGTTGGCGATGCTATCTAACCATCTCATCCTCTGCCGCCTCCTTCTCCTTCTGCCTTCAGTCTTTCCCAGCATCAGGGTCTTTTCCAGAGTCAATTCTTTGCATTAGATGGTCAAAGTATTGGAGCTTCAGTTTCAGCATCATATCCAAAGAATATTCAGGGTTGATTTCCTTTAGGATTGACTGGTTTGAGATCAAACCAGTTGCTATAAGAGACTCCCGAGAGTCTTTTTCTAGCACCACAATTAGAAAGAATCAATTTTTGTCTCTGTTTAAAGATCATTTGATTACTATATATTATGGATTCTTTAACACTGGACTCACAGCCAACAGCACTGTCACGCATGTCTGAATGAAGTTTATGTAAGGCAGGTATTTTCTGCTTTAGTTGCATCACAGCCTTCTTGCACTCAGGAATACTAAATAAGGACTACACATGGGACCATTTTAAATAGCAGTTGCCTATAAAAAGGACAAGAATGCAACAAAAAAGAGAGAGCGACTGCAAAAAGGATACTTGTTTACAGCATGAGGTGAGACAAGAAGACAGACTGGCCCTGTTTGCCCTCAGCTAGAGTAAGCACACCCCACAGCTCTGCATGCACGGCACACTGCATGTGCCAATGACCGAGAAAATGTCACGAGTATTGGCTTGGGGGTGACCGATGGATGTTAGTAAGGACTTCTTTCAAAGAAAAAAAACAAAAATTGCAAATTAAAAATTAGATCTCCTTGGGGTAAGGGGATGTTTGCAGGAGAAGCCTGAAGTTCAATTACCTACCTAGTAAACCCATGGGTTTGGATCTTATACTGATACATAAACGAAGTCCTTGGCCATCTATTTCTTTCTTAATCAGTTAAAATAATTAAGCATGTCTTTTTATTTCCTACTCTGTGTCAAGCATAGCAGTGATCAAGACAAAGACCCTGCTTTCATGGGGCCTTCTTGGGATGGGGTTGGGGGACAGGAAATAAACATGCAAACCAATAAATTATGCAGAAGCGCAGAGAGGTCTGTCGTTAGTGGATAACTCAGGACAGGTTCAGAGGTGAGATTTTCTGATGAGAAACAGAAAGCTCTGTAGAACCCTAGGAGAAGAACCTCTGGATGAAGGGAACAGGACGTGAAGGGACAAGCATTCTGCATTTATGGGATAGCAAGTTCAGTGGCCTGGAGTGAGTGACGCCAGATAAACTTGAAGAGATACATAAGGGCAGATCAGGGAGAGCTTTGGAGACCACAGAGAAGAGCATGAGGGCTCAATAGTTGCAGCACACAGACTTAGCTGCTCCGAGGCATATGCGATCTTTGTTCTCTGACCGTGTCCCCTGCATTGCAAGGCAGATTCTTAACCACTGGACCACAAGGGATGTCTCTATAGGGGGACTTGATTGCCATCTTGGGCTGGGACACAGGAGTTGAGCAACTAGAACTGAGACATCCACCCTACCTCACTCCTCACCCCACGTCCACTGCCACACTCCTAGCCGCTCCTGAGAATCAGTACCTGGAACAAAGCCCTCAGGCTACTGCTTGGTTCTACTGGGAGCAAAGAAAAGAAAGGATGAAAATGGTTTGGCCAACTGGGCCCCTGTGGGGCTTACACGGCTGTGGCTGGGCCGGTGGGATCAAGAACACAGCAATCACGAAGAGCAGTGTCAGCGCTCCCTTCCTGGGCCAGGGCTTCCCCAGCAAGGGCATTTGATTACAGTCTGTCAGTGGGTTTTTGGCAGTGGGAGCCCCACTGTCAGAGGGCTCTAGTCCCAACCAGTGGAGTTAGGTGGAGGGAAGCGTTTGCTTCGGTGTGTTTTGCTTTCATTTGGCAAGGCAATCTTGTGAGGGGCCCAGGGTTGTGGAATTAATTACAGCCAATTACCTAGCATATAATACTCAGGTTCCAGCTTGTTGAAAGCCTCTTAGAGGTGGGAGAAATTCACGGGCGAGCAGTCAAGTAAAGGCCTCCTCCCACTAATCTCACGGCCTAGCCTCCTGTGAATTCACCCTTTAACGCCAACATTCTTTTTAAATAAATATGGTCTCCTTAAATCACTGTCTAAAATTCCCCCAAATAAGGATTATTGCAGTTAACATATAAAAATATGATTCAGAGCTGCCTAAGTTTAAATGTTGCCTATATTCACCTCCCTATATCTGTGCTTGTTAATGAATGACAGAAGATCCCCTTAAAAATTTATCTAAACCACAAAAATATATAAAACATGCATTGCAGCCACCATATTGAAAAATGATAATAGTAATAAATACTGTCATCTGCAAATAATGATACATGTGTCTTCCTTTCCATCACTGGATCCCCTTTCTAATATTCATGTCTTATTGCATTGGCTTACTTGGCCCATCCAGAACTTTCAATAATGCAGTGCTACCAGGCATTCCTGTCTTGCTCCTGATTTTTAATGGGAATGCCTTTATGGCTTCACCATTTAATATGATACTAGCTGTCAAGCTTATGATAAATCATCTTTATCACATTAAGAAAAATTTAATTGGTTCCTAGTAGGTTTTTTTTTTAACTTATAACTGTTTTTAATATGAAAGGGAGCATAGAAAGATATACAGTGAGAAATTTCTCCTCTTTTCTTAACCCCCCAGTCCCCCTCCTCACAGGCACCCTCTGTTTCTAGCTTCTTTGGCATCTTTTTCTAAAGATGCTTCATGCTCATACAAGTGTATTAGTCTGCTAGGGCTGTCATAATAAAACGTCACAGAATGGGTGCCTTAAACAACAGAAATGTGTTCCCTCACAATTCTGGAGGCTAAAGTCTGAGACCAAGGTGTGGGCAGGGTTGGTTTCTCCTGAAGCCCTTCTCCTTGGCTTGAAGACAGCCTTCTTCCTCCTGTGCCCACCCATGGCGCCTCTCTACACAGGTGCATCCCTGCTGTCTTCCTCTTCTTATAAGGACATCAGCCATATTGGATTGAGCCCTGCTCTCAGGATCTGCTTTCACTTAAACTATTTCCTTAAAGGTCCTTTCTCCAAATACAGTCACATTGAGGGTTAGACCTCAACATATGAATTTGGAGTCCACAACAACAAACAAATATGAATACCTATGTGTGTGTGTGTATGTGTGTGTGTTCCTTTTCCCCACATTTTCCACAAATAAAGTGAATGTGTTAGTTGCTCAGTCGTGTTCAACTTTTTGTGACCCCATGGTCTGTCCATGGGATTCTCCAGGCAAGAATACTGGAGTGGGTTGCCATCCCTTCTCCAGGGGATCTTCCTAACACAGGGATTGAACCGGGGTCTCCTGCATTGCAGCCAGTATCTTTACCGTCTGAGCTACCAAGGAAACCCCTTTTCACAAATGGCAGTGTGCTATTCACGTCTTGCTTTCTAAAGATCTATCTGGGAGACCTATCCACACTAGTATACAGAGAGTTGTCTAGTTTTTAACGGAGTGTAATTCATGGAACCAGTCCTTTATGAATGGACTTGAAGCTGTTGCCAATATCCTGCTGTTAGGTATTAGGGGTAAATTGCCCTGTGCAGCTTTATCTATCACCATTTCCCACCAGTGTATGTCTCTGTGGGATAAATTCCCAGGAGAGATGTGTGCTTTCATCACATTGATAATCACGATGGTGTGATCACTCACCTAGAGCCAGACATCCTGGAATGTGAAGTCAAGTGGACCTTAGAAACATCACTACAAACAAAGCTAGTGGAGGTGATGGAATTCCAGTTGAGCTATTTCAAATCCTGAAAGATGATGCTGTGAAAGTGCTGCACTCAATATGCCAGCAAATTTGGAAAACTCAGCCATGGCCACAGGACTAGAAAAGGTCAGTTTTCATTCCAATCCCAAAGAAAGGCAATCCCAAAGAATGCTCGAACTACCACACAATTGCACTCATCTCACACGCTAGTAAAGTAATGCTCAAAATTCTCCAAGCCAGGCTTGGAACCGTGAACTTCCAGATGTTCAAGCTGGTTTTAGAAAAGGCAAAGGAACCAGAGATCAAATTGCCAACACCCACTGGATCATTGAAAAAGCAAGAGAGTTCCAGAAAAACATCTATTTCTGCTTTATTGACTATGCCAAAGCCTTTGACTGTGTGGATCACAATAAACTGTGGAAAATTCTGAGAGATGGGAATACCAGACCATCTGACTTGTCTCTTGAGAAACCTGTATGCAGGTCAGGAAGCAACAGTTAGAACTGGACATGGAACAACAGACTGGTTCCAAATAGGAAAAGGAGTACGTCAAGGCTGTATATTGTCACCCTGCTTATTTAACTTATATGCAGAGTACATCATGAGAAACGCTAGGCTGGAAGAAGCACAAGCTGGAATCAAGATTGCCGGGAGAAATATCAATAACCTCAGATATGCAAATGACACCACCCTTATGGCAGGAAGTGAAGAGGAACTAAAAAGCCTCTTGATGAAAGTGAAGGAGGAGAATGAAAAAGTTGGTTTAAAGCTCAACATTCAGAAAACTAAGATCATGGCATCAGTCCCATCACTTCATGGCAAATAGATGGGGAAACAGTGGAAACAGTGGCTGACTTTATTTTTGGGGCTCCAAAATCACTGCAGATGGTGATTGCAGCCATGAAATTGAAAGACACTTACTCCTTGGAAGGAAAGTTATGACCAACCTAGATAGCATATTTAAAAGCAGAGACATTACTTTGCCAACAAATGTCTGTCTAGTCAAGGCTATGGTTTTTCCAGTGGTCATGTATGGACATAAGAGTTGGATGGTGAAGAAAACTGAAAGCCGAAGAATTGATGCTTTTGAACTGTGGTGTTAGAGAAGACCCTTGAGAGTCCCTTGGACTACAAGAAGATCCAACCAGTCCATCCTAAAGGAGATCAGTCCTGGGTGTTCATTGGAAGGACTGATGTTGAAGCTGAAACTCCAATACTTTGGCCACCTCATGCAAAGAGTTGACTCATTGGAAAAGACCCTAATGCTGGGAAGGATTGGGGACAGGGGGAAAAGGGGACAATAGAGGATGAGATGGCTGGATGGCATCACCGACTCAATGGACATGGGTTTGGGTGAACTCCGGGAGTTGGTAATGGACAGGGAGGCCTGGCATGCGGCGATTCATGGGGTCACAAAGAGTCAGACAGGACTGAGCGACTGGGCTGAACTGAACTGGGAATCTTTCCACAAGCACGTGGGCCATTTGAACAGCATTTTGCTGTGGCTTCTGTCCATGTCCTCTGTCCTTTTCCGAGGGTGTCACTGTCCTCTGATTGTGGATCTGTTCAAGACCTTGACCTACAACAGAATGTCAGCATCAGTTTGCAGACTGGGGTCTTTTCTCAGCTTGTATTGAGTCTTCCTGGGTTTTACTCTGGTTTCTTCCTCAGGACCAGCCACCACTCACCACCTGAGTCACTTTTCTGTCATTCATATCTCATCACCTTTTCCTCCTCCACTTAGGGGAGCTCCTCAAACTTATCTAGATGGATGTCTTTAGCAACAGGGAGTACCAGTGACTTGGACTTTCAGAACATCTGTGGTCTCCTAATAAGAAGGTGGGAGGTAGGTAGTTCCGGGCTTGCTTAATCAGTGCCAGCACCTGGAACCAAGTTCTTCCCTCTCTTCTCCACCATCTCTGGTGGATAGACGGAGGGCATGTTTCCAGGCATTACGTGCGGACAAGGTGGCGTCCAGTAGAAGAGAGGGGCGAGCCTTTCCATGTGCCTCCTGCTTGTCCACCATCCCTCTGCGGAGACCACCTCACGAGTCACTGGCCAGCAGGGCACCCAGGACCAGGCTTAAGACAATCATTGGCAAAGGGGGATGACACCCCTGTGGTTGACTTACATCAACCAAGATCCACCTCTTTGGGTCTTGGAGGGGCCAGTGCCTGTCCCCCAGAAACTGCATAGGGACCCAGGAAGACACAGTATAAAGGTTTTTTTTGTTCCCATGGAAGAGGTGGGGAGTATGGATCTTGGCCAACAACCCCCAGCTTCCCCCCTTTTCCTGAACATCACTGGTTCAGTTTTCTCCTGTTTCCATTGTTTCCTGATGCTCCCAGGGTCCGTGTCCATCCTCTGGGTGTATTGTTAATTCCCTCACCATCTTTCCAGACACACCCAGTTCCTTTACTACTTCTGCCCGCTCCATTTCATTACCATCCAGTGCCGCATCATGTTTACCTTATTTTAAGATCATATTTCCTTCAGAATTCCCTGTGGTCCAGTGGTTAGGATTCTGCCCTTCCACTGCAGGGAGCACAGGTGTGATCCCTGGTCAGGGGACTAAGATCCCGCAAGCCACTATTGTGAACCCAAGACAGAGGTTTCCTACAAATTCATTTCCTATTCCTGCAGTAAATCTTTTTTCAAAAGTGTTTTCCTTCTTGAAGGTAAAGTTCCCCATCTTTCCTACGGTAGGATGGTTTCATCAAATACTAGGGTTTCTTTTCTGGGGCCTTCCTGGGATCAGATGTCTGCTCAGGTTTGGTGTTTGGTGGGTGCTGGCTTTTTTGGTCCCCCTCCCAGTCCACCTGGTTGCTATTAGAACCCTCATTTCAGATGCTTAAGCCCGAGCCTTGGCTGTTAAGACCCAACCTGGAGCCAAGTTCCCTGCGTCTGGCAGCGATTTTCCTGGAGGGGCTGTGCTGGCTGAGGAGGCATCTTCCACTTCTCTGCCTGGCTGCCTGACAATCCAAAGGGAAATGTATTCATAGATAATTTGAAACAGTCTGAAGTCCTTCCAATGCCAGAGAGAGTGCATAAAAAAATCTACAAGCCCCCAAAGGTAGCACTCCCACCACTGTTCCTGTCTTCACCCTTCTTTCTTCTAACTTGACATCCCAGAAATCAAGGACCACCACCCACCCACTACCGCCTCAGGCCAGGTTCACTGCTGGGAATTCAAGCACTGGATTGGGCAGGAAAGGGAGGTTCCAATGGAGGAAAGAGGTGTAAAATGTCTATGGGAACCCCCAGAACACAGCCTTTGTGCAGCCGGGGGTGGCTACCCTCTCCGTGGTCAGAACTAGCCCTAAGGCCCCGAAATGATGCACACCATGATGGAACCCACTTACTGCTTTTCTGCTTGGCTCCACCATCTTGCCATTTGATGGCGTCACAGATGCTTTTTCCCTTGGGTTTGACAGACGGAAGCCCATATTCCTAGTTGTCAGGACTCTTGCAGTTCTTTCTAATTAGGAAGGGCAAAGCTGGTCCCTTTGACTCCAGATGCATTTTAGTTTTTATTTCTCAATAGCACATTGAAGCATTTCCCACCGCCCCCCCCCATCCCACTTTGTTTGCTTGTTTGTTTTGCTAATGTGCCAGCAGAAAAAAAATAAATAAATCACCGGGACCTTTGTTTTTCTCCATATGAATCTCCAGCTGGTTCCTATTCTGGGATCCCATTCCTGTCAGCATAACCAACTTGTGATGATTCCGCAAGCAAAGCTAGTGTGTTTTTTTGTTCTATTTTTTTTTTTTAAACTCAAAACAGAAGCCCCAAACTGCCCCCCATTCCCAGGACATCCACAATCCATCTGTGTCGGATCCCAAGGGTATGTCACCAGGACAGCCTACTTGCAGCCATGGCAGCATGGTGGCAGCTGCCAGCTTCTAGTTTGTTCTGTACCCCTTGGTGGTACCCTCCCAAGTCAGCACCATCTTGGCTCAGCCCATCACTGTGTCAGGTTTGTTCCCTCTTCCTCGTTCTTGCTCTCTGTTAGAAGATGCTCCAGGACCATGCAGTCAGTGTGGATCCACCCGGTGACCTCAGGGACAGATTGTCCCACAGAAGCTGGTCACTCCAGTGTCTGCTTCTTGGAACCAGGTGAGGTGAACCAGCCGACTGGCCACCTTTTCTCCTCCTTAGTCAGGCTCCCAGCCCAGAATGCCCTGGTGAACGCTTGTCTCTGCAGAAGGGAGCCTGGCCTCAGAGGTGGAGGCTGGGGGCGTGAATGGTGTGGGTCTTCACACTCCCCGAGTAGCTGGCGCACTCCCCAGGCTGCTTGATAGGTGTGCATCACCGATGGATGGATGATGGATATTTGAGTTGATAATTAAAAGCAATATATTTCATTTCTGTTCCAGCAAAAATGAATGCTGTTAGAAAATGTATAATGTGTGGGTATCCTGAATGCTTCAGGAAACTGATACTTTTCTTTGCTTCTACAGTGGGTTTTCTATTATACTTTATTTTCCAAAAGTCATTGCCTTATTTTCTTGTAGTTAGTATAGTTGTTCAGTTGCTTAAGTCATGTCTGACTCTTTGTGACTCCATGGGCTTCAGTACGTCAGGTTTCCCTGTCCTTCACTATCCCCCGGAGTTTGTTCAGACTAATGTCCATTGAGTCAATGATGCCATCCAACCATCTCATCCTGTCACCCCCTTCTCCTTTTGCCCTCAATCTTTCCCAGCATCAGAGTCTTTTCCAATGAGTTGGCTCTTCACATAAGGTGGCCAAAGTATTGGAGCTTCAGCATCAGTTCTTCCAATGAATACTTTCTTGTGGCCCCTTATGAAATGAATAGCACGGGTTGAATGTGTTCCCCCAAAATCGATGTGATGGTATTTGGAGGTGGGGCCTCTGGAAGATGATTAGGGTTAGATGAGGGTGGGGCCCTCATGAGGGGATTAGTGACCTTATAAAAAAGGAAACAAAAATCATTCTCTCTCTTTCACTTACCCTTTTTCCTCCCTTGCTCTTCCCCTCTCTTCCTCAAGCCCACAAGTTCAGGCCATATGAGCACACAGCGAGAAATGTGTCTACAAGCCAAGAATCAGGTCCTCACCAGACATGGAATCTGCCAGCCCCTGGATCTTGAACTTACAGCCTCCAGAACTGTGAGAGGCAAATGTCTATTGTTTAAATCACCCACTCTGTGGTATTTTGTTACAGCAGCCTGAGCTGAACGAGACAGGCAGAATGGCAGTTTGGTTCTCATTCTACAGATAGGAAGACTGAAGCCTAGAGAGGTTAATGGCTCATCTGAGAATATGTAACCATTAAGGATTAAAGCCAGGATAGAAACATATATCCCCAGGATTTATAACAGGACTCAGTTTCTCAGACCACCATGACTCAAATCTGGTGAGATTATGCTGAGTAAGGGAAATACCACCCAACAGGACAGAGGGAGAACTAGCACTCACTGGTCACCTTCCATATCTTAGGAGCACCAATAAGCACTTCCCTACCGGTTCTCATTTTCTATAAGTTATAACTCAAAAGATCAGAAACATTAAGTAACTGACCCAAAGTCACACAGCAAGTAATAGGGATGGGATTTGACCACAGGGATGTCTAAACCATACAGTGCTTTCTTCCTAAGCCACCTGGTCTCCAGGTGGATGGATTTTGGAGAAAGGAGTGAATAGAAAAGTAGGCAGGCCAAATAAACCAATCACTGAGGTTCATATCTTTGCCTGGAGTTGAGATGCCATGACTGCCACAGAGCCAAGTGGAAATGTCCCACCCAACTTTCCCTGCCATTTTTCAAACTGACCCCACAGGCACTGAAAATCTATCCTATGCAAGCAAAGTTGCACAAAGGTGATCAACACCATTAGGGCCTAAAAGAAGTAGAGAATCCTTGGGTTTTCCCACCAGGCTAACTGGCTCTTAAAGAGATTTGTTTGCTTATGTTTTTTAACTAGAATCTAAAAGGTTGATTATTTCTGCATTTCATAATGAAGGGTGTAATACAGACCAATTTTTCCCATCTTTCAATTATGATCATTCTTCAGTAGTGATATCATGACTATGTTCCATATGCAAAGTGCTTTATTATGTTCACACTCATCTCCATTAATCCACACAAGGACCCCAAGAGCTTTTCACCCAGGTCTTGAAGAAGCTGAAGTTCAAAGCCATTCTGGTGAATTGACTGAATAGGGATTCAATTTGTGGTCTCTAAACCTCCAAAGACCCTGGGGACCTTCTCCAGGAAATGCTCCAGGATCTGGGCATAGCCAGCTTCCTCTCTTCCAGAAATGCTATGGAAATGTCCTCAAGGATCACTGCTGTCCCAATAGATAGCTCTTATACTCACCCTAGAAATGAGACTGTGGGGACTTCCCTAGCAATTCAGTGGCTAAGACTCCACACTCCCAATGGAGAGGGTCCAGGTTTGAGTCCTGATCAGGGAACTGTATCCCACATGCCATGACTAAAGATTTCACCTGCCACAATGAAAATCAAAGATCCCACAGCTGCAGCTAAGACTCAGCACAACCAAATAAAGAAATAATTTTTTTAAATGAGGCTGTGAATTCGAATTTGGGACCAGAAAAGGCCCATTTCCTAATGCTGATAGCACTTACTGGGATGTCTCAACCCTAGGTGGTGACAAGCATGGTGGGGAAGGATGAATAATGAACCCCAAAGATATCTGCAACCTAATACCCAGAACCTGAGAATATGTAACCTTACACGGCAAAGATGTGATTTGATTGTGATTCAGTTAAAAGAACCCTGAAACGGGGAGATGCTCCTGGATTATCTGGATGAAAGGGAAAAATTAAAGTGAAAGTTGCTCAGTTGCGTCTGACTCTTTGTGACCCCATCGACTATACAGTCCATGGAATTCTCGAGGCCAGAATACTGGAGTGGGTAGCCTTTCCCTTCTCCAGGGGATCTTCTCAACCCAGGGATCAAACCCAGGTCTCCCGCATTGCAGGCAGATTCTTTACCAGTTGAACCACAAGGGAAGCCCAAGAATACTGGAGTGGGTAGCCTATCCTATCTCCAACGGATCTTCCTGACCCAGGAATTGGACCAAGGTTTCCTGCATTGCAGGCAGAGTCTTTAGCAACTGAGTTACTAGGGAAGCCCTTGGATTATCTGGATGGACCCATGCAATCACAAAACTTTTTATAAGAGGAAAGAAGGGCCCAGAGTCACAGAAGGAGATGTGTGGACAGAAGCAGAAGTTGAAGTGATGTGGCCACAAGCCGAGGAATGTGGGCAGCCTCCAAATGCCAAAGCATCATGGATGGGTTCTCCCCTAGTGCCTCCAGAAGGGACACAACCCTGCTGACACCTTGATTTTAGCCCCATGAGACCCATTTTTGATCTTCTGACCTCCAGAAATGTAAGATGATAAATTCATGTCATTTTAAGCCATTCAGTTTGTGGTAATTTGTACAGAAACAATAGCAAAAACAATGCAAGGGGATCAAACCAGTCAATCTGAAAGGAAATAAACTCCGAATATTCATTGGAAGGACTAATGCTGAAGCTGAAGCTCCAACACTTTGGCCACCTGATGAGGAGAGACGACTCATCAGAAAAGACCCTGATGCTGGGAAAGATTGAAGGCAAAAGGAGAAGCGGGCAGCAGAGGATGAGATGGTTGGATAGTATCACTGACTCAATGGATACAAATTAGTGCAAACTCTGGGAGATAGCCAAGGACAGGGAAGCCTGGTGTGCTGCAGTCCATGGGTTCAAAAAGAGTCAGACACAACTTAGCAACTGAACAACAACAATAGCAAACACAACCCCGGCATCACAGGTGGAACCTAGCCACATTCTCCCAAGCTCACAGGCTGTGTCTCCACAGCAACAAACCCATGAAAGGGATTGCCAGTGTCGGCTCCATCAGACCATGTGACAAGTCCCACTTTAGGGTCCAAATGTTTCCAGTCCAATTCACCAGCAGCATGCTGTGGAGTCAGAGCGCCCTGTCTTGTGGGCCTGGCCTGGAGGCCAGAAATCAGTCATTTCCCCTCAAGCAACAATTTCAATCCATTTCACATTCATTCTTACGAGAAAATATTCCCCCCTTCAGTTTTTCCACAAATGTGGCAAGGCTGCAGTCCAGGAAACAGAAAATAAAAGTATCACACGATTTCAGAACTCAAGAGAAACTAATTAAATCCAAATTTTCACAGAACGTTAAAAGTTGAACTCGACTCAAAACACACTTGAGAGTCAGAGTGGATTTCGAATGCTTTCTGAGAAGGGAAGGACAATCAAACCAACCAACCAACCAAACAAACAAAAAAACCAAAAAAATCCAATGACTTTTCTTTAGAAGGTTCTCCCTCCACTTACAGAAAGGAGCCAGAATTGAAGGGACCACAGAAGCACGTGGGAAGACCGTGTGGTTTTCAAGGGAAGGCTAAAAAAAAAAAAAAAAAAAAAAAAAAAAATTCAGGGTTGTCTCTTGATTCTCAGTAATCCTGGGGTCTAGACAGACCCCATGGGATGAAATGAGTATCAGGAAATACAGCTTGGTATGTGGAACCTGGGCAATTTGAAACGGGGCATAAATTAGGTAGCGAGGGAAGGGGTATCGTTCATTTGTGACGTGCAAAGTAAAGAAAACAGAACACTTTCACCCAGAAGCTTGCTGAGAAGAGGAGTTTGAAGGCTGGAGCTGGGGGTTTCTCTCTGGAAAGACCATCACCACAGGTACATTTTATTTGTAAAGACTGAATGATCAACTCAAGAGTGTCTCCAGAGAGTGAAGGGTCTCTCCAGAGAACACTTTAACCTCACAAAAATCATGCTAGTAGTAGCCAACATTTAGTCACTACAGTAAGTCCCCTACAAACGAACCTTCCAGTTGCAAACTTTCCAAGATGTGAACATGCGTTCACACGTCCAATCATGTCAGGCATGACTAAAATTGCAGCTTGCCCTCCATCTCCTACCAATGAACACCCAGGACTGATCTCCTTTAGGATGGACTGGTTGGATCTTCTTGCAGTCCAAGGGACTCCCAAGAGTCTTCTCTAACACCACAGTTCAAAAGCATCAATTCTTCGGCGTTCAGCTTTCTTCACCGTCCAACTCTCACATCCATACATGACCACTGGAAAAACCATAGCCTTGACTAGACGGACCTTTGTTGACAAAGTAATGTCTCTGCTTCTCAATATGCTGTCTAGGTTGGTCATAACTTTCCTTATGGCTGCAACACCATCTGCAGTGATTTTGGAGCCCAGAAAAATAAAGTCAGCCACTATTTCCACTGTTTCCCCATCTATTTGCCATGAAGTGATGGGACCAGATGCTATGATCTTAGTTTTCTGAATGTTGAGCTTTAAACCAACTTTTTCACTCTCCTCTTTCATTTTCATCAAGAGGCTCTTTAGTTCTTCTTCACTTTCTGCCATAAGGGTGGTGTCATTTGCATATCTGAGGTCATTGATATTTCTCCCGACAATCTTTATTCTAGCTTGTGCTTCATCCAACCCAGCGTTTCTCATGATGTACTATGCATATAAGTTAAATAAGCAGGGTGACAATATACAGCCTTGACGTACTCCTTTTCCTATTTGGAACCAGTCTGTTGTTCCATGTCCAGTTCTAACTGGTGCTTCCTGACCTGCATACAGGTTTCTCAAGAGGCAGGTCAGGTGGTCTGGTATTCCCATCTCTTTCAGAATTTTCCACAGTTTATTGTGATCCACACAGTCAAAGGCTTTGGCATAGTCAGTAAAGCAGAAATAGATGTTTTTCTGGAACTCTCTTGCTTTTTCGATGATCCAGTGGGTGTTGGCAATTTGCTCTCTGGTTCCTCTGCCTTTTCTAAAACCAGCTTGAGTATCTGGAAGTTCATGTTCACGTATTGCTGAAACCTGGCTTGGAGAATTTTAAGCGTTACTTTACTAGCGTGTGAGATGAGTGCAATTGTGTGGTAGTTTGAGCATTCTTTGGAGTTGCCTTTCTTTGGGATTGGAATGAAAACTGACCTTTTGCAGTCCTGTGGCCACTGCTGAGTTTTTTAAATTTGCTGGCATATTGAGTGCAGCACTTTCACAGCATCATCTTCTAGGATTTGAACTAGCTTAACTGGAATTCCATCACCTCTACTAGTTTTGTTCGTAGTGATGCTTTCTAAGACCCACTTGACTTCACATGCCAGGATGTCTGGCTCTAGGTGAGTGATCACACCATTGTGATTATCTGGGTCATGAAGATCTTTTTTGTACAGTTCTTCTGTGTATTCTTGCCACCTCTTCTTAATATCTTCTGCTTCTGTTAGGTCCCTACCATTTCTGTCCTTTATTGAGCCCATCTTTGCATGACATGTTCCCTTGGTATCTCTAATTTTCTTGAAGAGATCTCTAGTCTTCCCCATTCTATTGTTTTCCTCTATTTCTTTGCACTGATCATTGAGGAAGACTTTCTTATTTTTCCTTGCTATTCTTTGGAACTCTGCATTCAAATGGGTATATCTTTCCTTTTCTCCTTTGCTTTTCACTTCCCTTATTTTCTCAGCTATTTGTAAGGCCTCCTCAGACAGCCATTTTGCTTTTTTGCATTTCTTTTTCTTGGGGATGGTCTTGATCCCTGTTTCCTGTACAATGTCATGAACCTCTGTCCATAGAACATCAGGCACTCTATCAGATCTAGTCCCTTAAATCTATTTGTCACTTCCACTGTATAGTCATAAGGGATTTGATTTAGGTCATACCTGAATGATCTAATGGTTTTCTCCACTCTCTTCAACTTCAGTCTGAATTTGGCAATAAGGAGTTCATGATCTGAGCCACAGTCAGCTCCTGGTCTTGTTTTTGCTGACTGTATAGAGCTTTTCCATCTTTGGCTGCAAAGAATATAATCAATCTGATTTTGGTGTCAACCATCTGGTGATGTCCATGTGTAGAGTCTTCTCTTGTGTTGTTGGAAGAGGGTGTTTGCTATGACCAGTGCATTCTCTTGGCAGAACTCTATTAGCCTTTGCCCTGCTTCATTCTGTACTCCAAGGCCAAATTTGCCTGTTACTCCAGGTGTTTCTTGACTTCCTACTTTTGCATTCCAGTCCCCTATAATGAAAAGGACATCTTTTTGGGTGTTAGTTCTAGAAGGTCTTCTAGGTCTTCATAGAACTGTTCAACTTCAGATTTTTCAGCATTACTGGTCGGGGCATAGACTTGGACTACTATGATATTGAATGGTTTGCCTTGGAAATGAACAGAGATCATTCTGTTGTTTTTGAGATTGCATCCAAGTACTGCATTTCAGACTCTTTTGTTGACTATGATGGCTACTCCATTTCTTCTAAGGGATTCCTGCCCACAGTAGTAGATATAATGGTCATCTGAGTTAAATTCACCCATTCCAGTCCATCTTAGTTCGCTGATTCCTAGAATGTCAACGTTTACTCTTGTCACCTCCTGTTTGACCACTTCCAATTTGCCTTGATTCATGGACCTAACATTCCAGGTTCCTATGCAATATTGCTCTTTACAGCATCGAACCTTGCTTCTATCACCAGTCCCATCCACAACTGGGTGTTGTTTTTGCTTTGGCCCCATCCCTTCCTTCTTTATGGAGTTATTTCTCCACTGATCTCCTGGGTGTTCATTGGTAGGACTGATGTTGAAGCTGAAACTCCAATACTCTGGCCACCTGATACAAAGAGCTGACTCATTGAAAAAGACTGATGCTGGGAAAGATTGAGGGCAGGAGGAGAAGGGGACGGCAGAGGATGAGATGGTTGGATGGCATCACCGACTCAATGGACATGGGTATGGGTGAACTCTGGGAGTTGGTGATGGACAGGGAGGCCTGGCGTGCTGCGGTTCATGGGGTCGCAAAGAGCCGGATACGACTGAGAGACTGAACCTAAGTCCATCTCCTGTTGCTGACGATCCTTCAGCTCTACCACTGTCCACTTCCACTTCCTCCTCCCGTCGGTAACTCTTCTTGCTTGTTCACTCAGTGTCAGCTCTGGATGCCAGCTCTTGTACTGTCCTACTGCAATTTTCAAGGTCCTGTACTGTAAGATTAAAAATGTTTTATTTTTATGTTTGTTTTTTTAATGATTTATTTGTGTGAAAAGTATTATAAACCTATTACAGTACAGTACTATATAGCCGATTGTGTTAGTTGGGTACCCAGGCTAACTTCGCTGGATTTACAAATTGGACTTATGAACAAGCACTTGGAACGGAACTCATTCATACGTGGGGGACTTACTGTATTATGTATTATAAATACAACTGAGTGTTTGTTGAGACTGGATCCCAGGCACTATTATGATCTCCACATAGCCACGAGGCATTGGCATGAGGCCTTCAAAGCTTCAGGCTGCAGTGGTTTCAAAGTCCACCTCAGGAGTGAATCCTGAAGCCCTGGGAGATCTCTTTCTGCCTGGGTAGGTAGGTCTACGCCACTGAGGTGTCCTGCATGGTCAGGAAAGGAAAAGTTTGGGAGTGCCGGCTCTGACACATGCTAGCTGCGTGATTTGGCAAGTTCCTCCGCCTCTCTGTGCCCCCGTGGCCTCATCTGTATAAGGAGATGGTGCCTATAACCAGCTCCTGAGCTTGCCGTGAGGATTGAAAGCAGGTGAAGGACTAACCCAGGGTGTGACACGCTGGGAGGGCACAAACGCTGCTGTCTAGGCTGGAAAACCACGGGCCCCTCCTGCATCAAAGTGTAAGTGCAGTGAACGGAGGTAACCGCGACACCAAAGCTCCTTAGCTGTTACTGTCATCAGCTCTGCGGGTCCCACGCCTAGATAGTAGACCCAAACTGGGCATCCCCAGCAGTGAGCGCCCCCTACTGGACACGTGGCCCCTCCGTTCCTGGTTTTGATTCAATCCCGCAAACATTATGAAGTGCCCATGGCAGCCAGATTGGAAGATACAGACGGAAGACGCCTCCCACCAGGGGATAAGGTGCCAAGAATTAATAGTACAGGGGACTTCTCCTGGGTGGTCCAGTGGTTAAGAATCTTCCTTCCAGTGCAGAAGGTGGGAGTTCGATCCCTGGTTGAGGAACTAAGATCCCACATGGCGCCCGGGAACTAAACCGGAGCGCCACAGCGATAGAGTTCTCGGGCCGCGACTAAGACCCGACGCAGCCAAAAAATAATTAATTAATTACTTTAAATCGCAAATTAGAAAAAGGGTTAATGGTACAGAGCGGCATGGGTGACCAGCCAGGGAAGGGATGTACAGGAGTAGCCAGGAGGGGGTGGTGGTCAGGGAAGGCCAACACCCCCGCCCCGCCTGCCTCTCTTCTGTCCTCTTGTTTTCCCTCTGCCCTCCTTGTTTCCCTTATTTAACACCTACATGCTGTGCCCTTCAGGGCAGGTGCCCTGAAGATGTGGGAAGAAGAAAACTAATGATTAAAAAAAAAAAGAATAATACCCCAAGAGTACAAGGCACTTAGCAATGCAGGCAGTGTTCAGAGCCTTTCGCTGGTATTAGTTCATTTAATCCTCACGATAACCCCTCAAAGTTACCCTTGTCCTTTTACAGAGTGAGGCATAGAGAGGCTGAGTAACCTGCACTGGGTCACAGAGCCCCAGATGGTGGAGCTAGGGTTTGTCCCGGGACGATGCTCTTCATGGCTGGGAAAACACAGGCTCCTCTTACATCCAAGTGTGAGAGTGGTGAACAGAGGTGTCCGTGACACCAAAGCTCGTGGGGGCCCCGGAGGACAGAAGGGGCCCGGGTCACCCCAGGGAAGCCTCTGGAGAGGGGAGAGCCAGGGTTGAGTCTGGATGGGTGAGTGTGTCAGGAGAGAGGTGGGGGTGTTCCCAGGAGAGGAAGAGGCTTGGGCGTGGGCTGGGGCAGGGTGCTGGGACACCTGGAGAGATCTCAGGGCTGCCACGCAGGTCCCGCCAGCGTGCGTTCATGAATCCTCACTGGGCACCGCAACGTGCGCAGGGCTCTGCTTGGGGCCATGTACTTTCTTCTGTGAGCAGCTCAGGTTGCCAGGCTCTGTGCAAGGAATGTGTTTAGGGGATGCACACACATGATGCGTGCTTACACAAAGATGGATGTGGCTGCCTGTGGAGGATGGACTAGAGGGAAGTAAAAGTAGGGAGTAGGGAGCTTGGCCAGGGGTTGGTTGGGAAGCTGCCATTTCCAAGGCTGAAGCCCAGTGCTCACACCAAGGATGGTGGAGTGCTTGGATGTAGGGTGTCAGGGGCGTGGGAGAAAAAAGGGACCAGGTCTGAGGAGGTGGGTGGATCGTGGAGTCACACGGGCCCCCTGGTGGGACAAGAGCTACAGAGCAGGGGAGACTGGTGGGCAGGGTGGGGGCAGGCAGTCTGGATTTTATACTAAAGGATGTGAGCTGGGTGTGTAGTGGAAGGAAAATGGCATGGACCACTCTGTATATTAAAAACATCTCTCTGGAGGAATAAACAGTACAAAAAAAATGTAGATTTTATATGTACTAGGATCCAGCTTGTATAAAAGTTTAATATACCATAAATGTAGCATTACAAATCAATGCAGGAAAAAAGGATTAGTCACTGGTGCTGGGACGATTGGTTAGGTACTTAGGGAAAAAAATAATGTTGACTCCTCAACATCATAAACCAAAATAAAATCCAGATGGATAAAAGAAGCAAATTCAAAAGAATAATAATGATAAATCTCCAAAACAAGCAGGGAAAAAATAAAGGTGAATACTTATTTGATTTCTGGATAGGACAGAGCTTTTTAAGCACCAATGAAAGAAATCTGTGATTGATAGATTTGGCCATATTAAAGCAAAACCTCAGAACACCAGAGAATGTTACGAATAAAATTTAAAAGCAAACACATTGATATACTGATGATGGATCAATAATCAATATCCTTCATATATAAAAAGTTCTTAAAAACAAATAAGAACCAACACAATATTGTAAAGCGATTATACTCCAATTAAAAATAAATAAAGCACACACACACACAAAATAAGAAAATAGGCAATCACTCTAACAGAGAACAAAAGACCTTTGTAAAAGAAGGGAAGCATGTGTTTAATAGATGAATGAAAAAAGTTCAACTGCATAATTAAGGATATGCAAAAACATATAAGTAAGATGATATATTTTAAAAGCTCACCAAACTAATAAAAAATTTCATAATAATTTTTAAAAAACAGTGTTAGTGAGGATACAGAAAAATGGTTACTCACACTGGTGGGGTTATAATTTGGCTTTTCCACTAGAAAAAAGGTGGTAACAGAAGAAGCCCTGAAAATGTCCTCACACTTTGGTCCAGTAATTCCACTTCTAGAAATCTAGTGTCAGGAAATAATCAGAGACATAAGCAAAGGTTCACACAGGTGAATTATACTGCAACATAGTAATGTTAAAAAAGGAGAAATAATTCAGTATCCCAAAAAAGAATAGTAAACAAACAAGGTGTGGCTTGAATATTAAATAGCAATTAAAATCAAGTTTCCAAGGAGTATTTAAGGACATGAATAAGCCTTAATAAAATAATACTATGTGAAAAAACTGAAAATAATTATTTCATATGATTCAGAAATCACTTATTGCACATATTATATATTACATATTACATATAGTATATATAAAATCATATACAGTATACTTACTATACATAACTATATAGTGCACACATGCTAAATCATTTCAGTTGTGTCCGACTCCGTGACCCTATGGACTATAGCCCACCAGGCTCCCCTGTCCATGGGATTCTCCAGGCAAGAATACTGGAGTGGGTTGCCATGCCCTCCTCCAGGGGATTTTCCTGAACAAGGGATCGAACCCTCATCTCTTGTGTCTCCTGCATTGGCAGGCAGATTCTTTACCACTAGCACCACCTGGGAAGCCCAATTATATAGTATGCTATGCCAAATATTATATGTCATATAAATTGAACCACAGCAAAGGTTAGGAACGCCAGAAACCTCCATGAAGTCAAAAATTCACATATGATTTATATTGGGCTGTCGTATCTGCCATTCCACATTAGGGGATTTAAGCAACCATGAGCCCATGTAGTACTGCAGTATTTATCATTGAAAGAAATCCATGCAGTTCAAACCCATGTTGTTCCAGGGTCAACTGTGCTATATTATATATATAGTATGTATTATGTATATTAGCATCTGGTCTACAAAGGGCTGCCTCTCGTTGTGTTGTTGTTATTATTAATGCAACCACTGGAAGTAGAACCTCCAGAGGCTAGTAAAACCAACTTCAGGGAAACAGTCTGGAGACTCCCCCTGCCCCCAAAGCTAATCCAACTCATAGGAGTTCCCTGGTGGTCTAGTGGTCAGGACTCCACGCCTTCACTGCCGAGAGCCTGGGTTCCATCCCTGGTAGGGGAACAAAGATCCTGCAAGACACCTGGCATGATTAAAAAATACCAAAGATGTGCACACCCAGAGAGCCACTGAGGATGGCGACAGCCCCAAGAGGAAGCCAAGACCTCCAGGGCGCCACCTGGTGGTGACAGAGGTTATATCCTAAGCACATACCTAAGCACAGCTCTCATTTATAATTCAAACTCAAGTGCATCACTTAAATCAGCCTCATTGACTTTAAGAACACCCCAGCACATTCTGTGGGTGGGTGTTTTCCTGGTCAGATTGCAGGATATCAGAATTTGCTTAATAAAAGGAATTCTGTTCTTAATTTTTTTCTGTAAGAGAAGCAGACACGTTGCCATTACATAAAGACGTTAAAATCAATTCGGGTATTATAGTTCCTCTACTTGGAATTTCCAGAGGGCTTTCCTTCAACAGTATTTCCAGGGGGCAAGTTTCAG
This sequence comes from Cervus elaphus, assembly GCF_910594005.1. Lineage (NCBI taxonomy): Eukaryota > Metazoa > Chordata > Mammalia > Artiodactyla > Cervidae > Cervus > Cervus elaphus. The sequence continues at coordinate 20,931,840 of NC_057819.1, read as the reverse complement.
TACCAAGGGCACCTGTGTCCACCTTGGAGCCCATTACTCTTCCCTTTGCTAATCTAAGTATCTTAAAGGAAGGGATGATGTAATGGGTTGGCCAAAAAGTTCATTGGGGTTTTTCCATTACATCTTATAGAAAAACATGAATGAACATTTTGGCCAACCCAGTATATACGGTTCATTTCTAGAGCCTCAAGCTGAATGTGAGGCACATAATGGAAACTCAATAAACAGTTGGTATCACCGATCATTTATTATGTAAACCATGTGCCAGGGCATTTTAGTTACCTATTGCTGTGTTACAAATTACCCTAAAACTTAGCAGCTTAAAATAACAACACTTATACAGTCTCACCCAGTTTGGGAGGGTCAGGAATTGGGAGTGGCTGAACGGGGTGGTTCTAGCTCAGAGTCTCCTACGTGATTGCAGCCAAGAGGCTGGCCAGGACTGTGGACATCTGAAGGCTTGACCAGGGCTGGAGGGCCCATTTTCTAGTTGGCTCTTCCACGCGATGGACCAAATAGTGCTGGCTGTAGGCAGGAGACCCCAGCTCCTCGCCTTGCAGACCTGCTCAGAGGGCTGCTTGAGTGTCCTCCTCCTGGGCAGCTGCTTTTCCCAGAGCAAAGGATCCAAGAGAGACCAAGACGGAAGCGGCAGTGTCTTTTGTGACGTAGCTTTGGAAGTCACGCATCGGCATTTCCACACTGGTTACACAACCCAGCCCTAGTCTGAGTGAGAGGGGACCACCAGGAGGCCAGGATACTGGAGACCTACTGGGGGCTTGGCTGCCACACAGGGACCCTACTGGCCACTTATATGTGTTGCTTCTAACCCTCACGACACTGCTATGGGCTGGGGTTATTTTTGTCCTCACTGAATGGATAAGAAAATATCCCCAAAGTAACTAAGTGTCTTGGGACTTTCCTGGAGGTTCAGTGGTTAAGAATCTGCCTGCCAATGCAGAGGACACGGGTTCGATCCCTGGTCCGGGAGGATTCCACATGCCAAGGGCAACTAAAACCATGCTCTACAGCTATGGAAGCCCACACGCCTAGACCCCATGCTCCAAAATAAGAGAAGCCACCACAATGAGAAGTTCATGTTCTGCAGCTAGAGAGGAGCTCCCGCTTGCCTCAACTAGAGAAAGCCCGAGTGCAGCAACAAAGACCCCCCACAGCCAATAAATAAATATTCTATATTTAAAAAATTTTTAATCAAAGTAGTGAAGCATCTTACCCTAGAGCAGAAAGTTCCAAAAGATAAATGCCACCTTTATAGGAGGGACTCCAAAGTCACATGACAAAAGGCATGGATTTGGGATATGGGGAGCAATGAGGGTCAGAATCTAGTTGGATACCTCAGTGGTGAAATATTGCTTTCCCCTCGGCCAAACTGTTTCCTCATTCACTGAAAAAAATGTACCAGCTGTGTACTTGAACACCCTAAAATACTTATTCTAGACATCTCCCTAGTTGAGAATCCTTTTCTTGTATCCAACTCTGCATCTTTGTAAGGACGTGAACCTCTTGCCGTTAGAGGTTGTGCTCCTGGAGGAGTTGAACTTCTATAAAGAAGGCACTGTTTGATTCAGGTATGAAAGTTCTGCTACGTTGGTGAATCTCTTCCAAATTCTAAACAACTGCCCAAATGTATTAAATTTAACTTAGATGAGACACTTTAAAGGAAGAAAGCAGCAAGACTTCTGGAAGTTAAAATAAAGACCCAAGATACCAAGTTTCCAGGCTCTCTCCCCAGCCAGCCCCATTTCTCCGTCTCTGATATTAGAATCACAACAACAGTGATGATGATGATGTATATTATCTCATTTGAGTTTCCCCTTAACTTCAGAAGCCAGAATAATTATTCATCCTTAATTGTATAGGTGATGATGGAAAGGGTAAACAATTTCCCCAAAGTCACATGGCTCATCTTTGATGCAAAGTTGGGTTAGATGCTGAGCGTCCTGCCTCCCAATCCTGTGATATAGTTTTCACTGCTCCCAAAACTTGAAAGCCAGCTGGTGCTCTGTGATGACTTAGAAGGGGCGGGAAGTAGGGGTGGTGGGGGAGAAGCTCAAGCAGGATGCTCAAGAGGGAGGAGATATATGCACATGTTAATTAACCTGATTGTAATAATCATTTCACAATATATATATGTATCAAAAAAGAAGAATTTATGGGTCAAAATAAAACCTTGACCAATTAAAAAAAAAATTGAAAGCAAGCAAAATGATGAACCAGGGGGTGGGGAGGGTGAAATGAATTCTCAGGGTGTTTGTGGGCTTCTCATTAGAAGGGTTCACTGTTTCTTTTCATTGCTTGTCCACTGTGGCTGTTCTGTCTTTTGAGTTCTTTTTCTTCCCCTGATGTGAACACGAACCATCTCATTCAGATACACCCAAACCTAGCTTCCAGGAACTGTGCAGAAAAATTGCCCTGAACCCACCTCTCTCCTCCCATTTTTTCTCTTCTCTTTTTCCAGCGTCAGCTGCAGGCTGAGCCCCCAGCAACTGCTTCTCAGTGGCTGGGAAGCCCTGTCAGAGGGTGCATTTTTGGGAATCCAGCTGGCCAAGGCACTGTGTTATTCTATCATCAGCAGGCGTTTTCCCTAGAAGTCCCGCCAAACCTTTGTAGGATGCCCTGACAGTCTAGCGCTGAGCTGGAAGAAACAACTGCACAAGATTAAGACTAATAAAACAGATTCCATCTTTAAAAATGGCCAAATGCTCCCGAGATGGCAGAAATGGAGAGAACAGAGATTTTGAGAGTTAACCTCTGGAAAGAAAATAACACATCATCACTCGAATTCAAGGAATTTCCTGGTACTATCATTGGAAAAAAGGTCACAAGCCACAAGTTGAAAGTTAGAAAGAACAGAACCAGAGAAAGCCAGGGACCCAGGGCCAGCTGCTCGGGGCCACCCAGCCTACTGCTCCCAGAGCATCCCAAGCGGCACAGGGTGGCCAGCTCGGGAATCGTCTGTTGGGGGACTGAGCTAGGTGCGCTTGTGGGTAACATTGGCTAATCGCTCTCGTAGTCTCTTTCAATGAAGAGCATCCTTGTTCAGCTCCTCTGAGCCTCTGTCGACTGTGCTATCGTGACTCCTCTGTGCCTCCGCGGCAGCCTGGGACACCCTGCGTGAGGCTCTCAGTCTCCCAACACAAGGTTTAAAGGGCTGGTTGGCTGCATCAATTCCCTGACCCAATTTAGCGAATGTGAGAGAACTCTCCATTTAGGGGCTCAAACTCAGGTTAAAAAAGGGTTGGCTGTTGTTATTGGCTTTTTTCCTTTCTATCATTTATTTAACCAACATTTACCAAGCATCATCTATATGGCAGGTGCTGGAGAGGAAGCAGTGAAGAAAATGATCAACTTCCTGCCCTTCTAAAGCTGACAGTCTAGTGAGGTAAACAGGGAATATTCACCAGGTATTAGTCAATTGCATACTTTGCTAGAAGAAAAGATAGAGCAGGAGGCCTGCATCATCAGCATAAGCCTCACTGAGAAAGGGATGCTGGAGTAAATATCCAGGATCAGGGGACTTCTCAGGGGGTCCAGTGGCTAAGACTCTAAATTCCCAGTGCAGGGGGCCTGGGTTCAGTCCCCAGTCTGGGAGCTAGATCCCAAATGCCACATGCACATCAAAGATCCTGCATGCCATAACTAAGAACTTGTACAGGCAAATAAATAAATATTTTTTTGTAAGATTCAGGATCAGGAAGTGTGGCAGATATATAATTCCCCAAAGATGTGCACATCCCAATCCCCAAACCTGCAAATGGCATTGTGTATGGACCTATGAACGGGTGGCAGAAATAGCTCAGTTGGGAGAGCGTTAGACTGAAGATCTAAAGGTCCCTGGTTCAATCCCAGGTTTCGGCAACTGTTTCTGACCATTTGCTTCCCTGGTGGCTCAGCTGATAAAGAATCTGCCTGCAATGCAGGAGACCTGGGCTCGATCCTTGGGTTGGGAAGATCTCCTGGAGGAGAGCATGGCAACCCACTCCAGTATGCTTGCCTGGAGAATCCCCATGGACAGAGGAGCCTGGCAGGCTACAGTCCATGGGATCACAAAGAGTCAGATGCAACGGAGAGACTAATCACAGCACATGGACCTTAGGTGGCAAAAGGGCTTTTGCAGCTGTGATTCAGTTAAGGATCTTGGGATGGGAAAATTATCTGGGTGGGCCCAATGTCGTGGCAAGAGTACAATGTGTTGATCTGTTACACTTGTATGTTGCAAAATGATCACCCCCAAAGCATTAGCCAACACCTCCATTCCATCCCACAACTGCCATTTCCTTTTTTTATTTTTTCTTTTCTTCTCTTTTCTTCTTGGTCACACACCACGAGGCTTGTGAGATCTCATTTCTCTGACCAAGGATGCAAGCTGGGCCCTCAACAGTGACAGTGAGGAGTCCTAACCACTGGATCGCCAGGGCAGTCCCACCATATCGTTTTCACGGTGAGAACACTAAAGATCTACTATCTTAGCAATTTCAAGTATATAATGTGATCACCACCCTGTACATTAGATTTCCAGAACCAATTTGTCTTTTTTTTTTTTTTTTAATGTATTTCTTTCTTTAGTGGGTTGTGCCAGGAGTTAGTTGCAACACACAGGATCTTTCAGTCAAGGCATGTGAACTCTTAGTAACGGCATATGGGATCTAGTTCCCTGACCTGGGATTGAATCCAGGCCCCCTGCATTGGGAGCATAGAGTCTTAGCCACACAACCACCAGGGAATTCCCCATATTTGTCTTATAATTGGGAGTTTGTACCCTTTGGCCAACATCCTCCTAATTCCACCAACCCCCCAGCCCCTGGTAACCACCATTCTCTTCTCTGCTTCACAAAACTCATGAAACTTAGACTTTTCTCATTTTTAATAAATGAGATTATACAGTTTATCTCTCTCTGTCTGACTGATCTCCGCCTAATGTTCTCAAGGTCCATTCATGATGTCACAAAGGGCAGGATTTCCTGTTTCTCTAGAGCCTGAATAATATTCCATTGCACATTATATAACACACCTTCTCTATCCATTCATCCCTTGATAGACATTTAGGTTGTTTCTATATCCGGGCTATTGTGAAAAATGTATTTCCTGTGTTTTCAACCCAGCACCTAGACACAAGAACTGACCTATTATTCTGATGTAAAGAAAAAAACATAGCTTCCTGTGCCCCCCACATGGCATTTTAGAAGTTAGTAAAAATAACTATCCTGCCCCCAAATACCAGCACTCTTATCACAGTGCCTGAAATTCCACTATTTGACATTCACTCCTTTAGATACAATCCCCTATGCATTCATTCATTCAATGCCTGCCATGTTGATTGAAGGCTTTCCGTGTGCCAGACACTATTCTTTATGCTGAGAATTTAGCAATAAACAAAACAGTGATGTTTGGGGAAGACAATGAGGCTGAAAGGTCATAACCAGTGCAGTAGGAGAATAGAGCCTCGGAAGCCAGGGAAAGAAAGCATTTTAAGGAGGAGGTATGGACTTTCCTGGTGGCGCAGTGGATAACAATCCAGCTGCCGATGCAGGGGACACAGGTTCGACCCCTGGTCAGGGAAGATTCCACATGCCACAGAGCACCTGAGCCTGTGCACCACCACCACCAAGGCCTCGCTCCAGAGCCTTCAGGCTGCCGTTCCTAAGCCTGTGTGCCTAGAGACCATGCCCCACAACAAGAGAAGCCACCACAGTGAGAAGCCTGCACATGACAACAGAGCAGCCCCCACTCGCCACAGCTAGAGAAAGCCTGTGGGCAGCAACGAAGCCCCAGTGCAGCCAAAGATACAACAAATAAACATTAAAACAGAAAAGAAGGAGGTGTGATTGACAAACGCTGCCTGCTGCTAAACAGGGTAAGGTGAAGACTGAGAATTTACCTTGGGATTTTGTAAGATGGGTTCACTGAGAACCTTGACAAGAGCTGTTTATCTGGAGTAGTGAAAGAAATGCTCGATAAGATTAGGTTCAAAAGAGCCTGGTAATTAAGGCAGTGGAGTCACTGAGCATCGTCCCAGCCTCCCACGAAGAGATCTACAAGTTGTACACTGCACGACAGAGAGGTGCCCCTGATGCAGGCCATGATGTGAATGCTGCTTCCTGGAGTTCCCAGATGGGCAGTCCTGGTATGGATGAATCTTTCTGGAATTTTTGCTATAAAGGGCAACAGAGAAATTGGGCAATAGTTATAAGGGGATGTGGAATCAAGGAAGAATTTTTTTCAAGATAGGATTTATAATGACAAGTTTGTCACTAATAGGAATGACAGTAGGAAATGACAAATTGATAGGAAAAACCAAATATCCCATAAGATGTAGTGACTTACCAGCTAGGGAGAAATTCCTTGACAGCAAACTAAAAGCAAACCAGTGTGTGAGGAGAGGGAGGAGACCACAGCCTAGGAGGAGAGAAATAAACTCAGCAGGTTCAAAGATGCACTTCATTGGTTCCCCTGCTTCTACTTTAATCTGAGATGATGTTCCCAGAAAAGGAAAACTTAACAGAAAAGGATGCATCTCTCATATGTGAATTCCATGTACAGTGGCACCTGGATAAGAGAGGAGAAATTTGATAGGTATATCAGTTAGGAGTACTTTTGGCTGTAAATAACAGAAAATCCAAAATATCAGTAGACTGAACAGGATACAATTTTATTTCTTCCTTGCTTAAGAGAAGCTCGTAAATAGGCAGTCAAAGACTGGCATGGTGGCAATATGATGCCATCAGGGACTCGTGCTCCTTCTATATTTCTATTTCATTCTCCCAACATGTAGCTTCCATCCTGAAGGTCATTTCATGGTCCAAGATGGCTGCTGGAGCTCTAGCCATCAAGCCTAGCTTCCAGGCAATAGGAAGAAACACCAGAAAGGGCTCTCCTCCCAGCTGAGTCAGCTCTCTTTAAGAAGACTTCTTGCAAGTGCCATGCCACACTTCCACTTCCACTGGTTCAGAACTCAGTCTCAAGGGCAGACTCAGCCACAAGGAAAGCCAAGAAATGCAGTTTGTGGTTGGGCACAGTATCCGGACTCCTTCTGAGGAACAAGGAAAGAATGGCTATTTAGGTAGGCAACTAGATGTCACTGACTCAGAGAGTTTTTCCCAGAGTCATTCAAATGCTGCCTCATCACCAATACCGAGGTTAACCTCAGACCAACCCCAGGGGAGAGAGGGGGGCAGAATGGGGAGAGCCTTGATCTTGAGCTTGGAAAGGCCAGAGAATTCACATTTAAATGTGACAGCTCTGTGTGGTTGGAGACACAGCTACTGTTGGGAATGTGATGACCCTCACAGACTAGCTGCCAGCTCTCCAGGGCACCCCAAAGTCACGTGCAAGACCGGGTCTTGTAGCATTAACCCTGGGATGCCCAGGGTGGGTGGGGACTTGTTCCCAGGATGCAAGCAGCAAGTCCAAGCCTCTGGGCCAGCTCCCACTGCCTTGGCTGTTGTGTTTTACCTCATTGCAGCCTCTGCACTTTGTCAGAGAATGTAAATTCCTGCTTCTTCCCTTTAGTTTCCTGCTCAGGAAGTGATGGAAAAGATGTTAGGGTCCCAGGACATGCCTCGTGTGGCCCAATATTCCTCGTGGCTGCTGAGCTGACATCAATTCATGGAATTTTTTACAACAGGCTTCTCTCTTCCTGCTGAGAAGCTCCCTGGATAGAACAACAGAGAGACCTATGGGGGGTTCAGCCAGGAAGAAAGGGCTGTGAGTAAGTCAGACCTCATGGCTCCTTCGAACACTCAGAGGTAACATTAATCTGGACATTTGGATGAAAGGCCCAGCTCTGCATGCCAGGCCATTTCTAAGCTACATGGCCAGAAAGCATCTCAGGATGCGGAGACCTGCGGCTCTCCTTCGCGGGGTGTGAGCCCAGGACTGGGAAGACTCATGCTTTCCCTGGGCCGCCTCACTGTCTTTCTTTCCGCTACCAATTTAGAAGCAGAGTTTAATAAGAAAAACAGAAGCCACAGGAAGAAGGAGACCCTGGAAACAATCTATGTGGCAAAAGCCTTTGCATCTCGGTTGCTCTCAATTAGGACACCCCACTGTCTCTAGGGCAGGAAGCCTACCAGGAATTAAAGACCAGTGATGACCACATCTGAACCCAGCCCCCACCCCCACCCCAGGGAATGTTCTCTGCAAACCAGAGCAAGGATGGCCCCGTGGACCCGCTGCTCCCCTCTCCTGAACATAGGCTACTTTTTCTTTCTCCCCTCCTTCCTTCCCTTCTGCTCTCTGTCCACCTCTTCTTACTTTTTCTTTTCCCTGTCCCGTTACCCTTTTCCCTTCCTTTGTCAAGGTCTTTAGTCCTTTTAGGAGACATTCCTCAAGTTGGCTCCCTTGGGGGATGCCAGGATTAGAAGGCATCCCTCTAATACTTGAGAATGAGGTTTAGAAACAACATATATAAGTGGCCAATAGAGTCCCTGTGTGGCAGCCAGCCTCCAGTATGGCCCCAGTGATCCTGGCCTCAAGCATTACAGGTTGACTGAGTGATGTGTAGGGATAAATGCATTCCTGCTTAAGACGTCGCATGTCAAAGAGAAGGATTAGTCATAACAACAGCCATGTTTACTGATTGCTTATGAGTTCTTTTTTTTTTTTTTTTTTTTGCTGCTCCGTGTAGCTTGCAGGATCTTAGTTCCACCACCAGGGATCAAACCCATGCCCCCTGCATTGGCATCATGGAGTCTTAACCACTGAACCACCAGGGAAATCCCTTACTGATTGTTTATTATGTGCTGGACACTGTCCTCGGCACTTAACAATCTTTAGCTCATTGGTTCCCCAAGACAATCTCATGTTGCTAGTATTTATGTTTCCTCCGTCAAATAGAGAAGGTGGCCTTCAGATTAGAAGGTCTAAGGAAAGAGACTGAGTGATTTCTTCCTGTTCTGCTGCTTCTGTGGGGAGCTCCTCTTGAAATTCCCCATGGGATCCTCGTGAAGAAGCTCATTTCCTTCACGGAGGCTGGGGAAGGTGTGTGCTTATGATCAGGCTATAAAAAAAGGCAGGTGATGGGACTTCCCTGGTGGTCCAGCAGTTAAGACTCTGTGCTTTCAATTCAGGGGGCCCAGGTTCAATCCCTGGTCGGGGAACCGGATCCCACATGCTACAGCTAAAGACCCCCCATGCCACAACTAAGACGAGGCACAGCCAAATAAATATTAATTTTAAAGGCAGCAGACTTCTTATTCTATGGGCACAGGCTGATGCAGCAGGTGATAATGGGTGACAACTAGTATGGGATTCTACTTGGTCACAACCAACTAACCAGTTGTCACACCTCTTACTTCTGTCCCACGTGACTTGTAGTTATTGAATCAGTCAGCAGGCATGTCTTTGGAAGTAGCAGGAAGCCCAAACAAAAGTGTTTCAACGTTGGAGATATCTCCCTAAGGAAGACACCCAGAGGTAGAGTAGTTCCAGGGTAGATTAATTCAATAGCTCATTGATGGCATCAAGGACTCAGATTCTTTCTCTTTCTGATTGTCATCCTCAAAGTCACCCCTCATGGTCTCAAGGTGGCTGCCATAGCTCCAGGCAAGCATCCACAAAAACATCCAGAACTGGAAAGGGGGCTGCCTCCTTGCGTCTCTTTATAGGAGCAAAAAATCCTTTCCCAGTAGCCCCCAGGGGACTTCTCACACCCCATTGGCTGGAACTGGTCACATGTCCCTGTCTAAACCAGAAACAGGCAAAAGGGATGGAGCCACATGTTTCCATCAGTGGATCAGGATTTACCCACCCTGGGTGGGGGAGAGGTGGGCATAGAAGAGGCACACAGCTGTTAGGTGGAAAATTAGGATGTTCTGCCTCGGGCATCTTCCTTACTGACACGTTCCATCTACCCTACCCTTACAAACTTTCAAGCCGATGAGTTCAATATTCAGCTCCTTTGCAGACTAGGTGCTCTCCCCTGGTGGTTCAGCAGTAAATACACTTGCAATATAAGAGACACAGGTTCAATCCCTAGGTCGGGAAGATTCCTTGGAGAAGGAAATGGCAACCCATTCCAGTATCCTTGCCTGGGAAATTCCATCCACAGAGGAGCCTAGGTAAACTACCGGCTCTAAATGCAAAATATGTGAACTTCATCATTTACCAATTCTTTCGCCTTGACACAGAGCTTTGCCTTGCCAGTCTGTATCCAATCAAACCTCAATAATGATACAGTTAAAATGGGTGCAAGTTCCTGACTTGCCTTGATTCAGAGACAAGCAAGTGCAGACATTTGGGGTGTTTCTGTAACAAACTCTGAGTTCTGCCTGAGCTTAGAAAAGATTGGTGTCACATGGAAGACACATGGGGCCAGGGAAAGTTGAGGCTGATTCAGTAGTGGGTCTGAAAGAGGAGAGACTGAGATGGACATACGGACAACACAGAAAGATATGGACAGACAGGGAGAGAGCTTGTACTAGGTTTCTTTCATCTCCTTCCCATGCAGTGATATGGAAATACTGCCCCAAACAGACATCTGAGCCCTTAAGATGCAGAACATCTCATAGAATCCCCAAATAATGTCACCATATCATCCCATAATCAGTCCTAAATCCTAGACCACAGGACCACTTGCACAAAGTCTCACAGCTGGCCCCGAACAGAACTGGGTATGCTTAGATCCCACCCCCAAACCTGGCATTGTTACAAGATAAGAAAAGAAAAGAAAAAAAAGTGATAAGCTTTCACCACGTGCCAAGGACTGTCCTTGGTGTTTTATATTCCTCACCTCATCTGATCGTCACAAGAATGATGGAAGGTGGGTGTTATTTTTAATGCTGGCTTTTCAGATGCCCATTATATATTAACAATTTGGTGAGGCTGCTCAGGAAGCCACCTGAGGCTCCCTAGCTAGGAAGCGGCAGAAGCAGTTTCACCTAAGCCCATCTGCCTAATAAGCTATTCCCTGGTGGCTCAGATAGTAAAGAATCCACCTGCAATGCAGGGTTCGATCCCTGGGTCGGGAAGATACCCTGGAAGAGGGAATGGCTACTGACTCCAGTATTCTTGCCTAGAGAATCCCATGAACAGAGGAGCCTGGTGGGCTACAGTCCACAGGATCACAAAGTCGAACATGACTGACTAACACATTCTCATCAAAACATCTGAAAGGGACACCGACACTCTCCTTCCAACAGGTGGGGTGAGAGCTGATTGTCCAAGAACCGTTGAGCTGTGGCTAGTAACCACTCAGGCACGAGGCTGCTTGATAAAGGCTGATGGCGATGTGCAGAACCCACCACAGAATCATGTAAGAACATTTTAAGAAACCAGGATATGTTTCTGTTGGCAGAAGGTCCGCAGGAACAGACTGGAGAAGCAGCAAAGCACCACCACTGAGAGATCTGACTATATCAGAAAGGCTGGCTGACAGTGGGTTTGCCTTCAGGAAACATCTATGAAATCCACACGTTAGAGAAAAATGCAGTCGCTAGGTCTGAAATCAGCTCTGTCCTCCAGGAGGGATGGAGATCACTGAATTGGCATTATGCTTCCTCTGACATTGGTTACTTTTTAGACAAAGTCTCATGTGTTCCTGATTTGAAATGTCATTGTGTGTGTTGGGGAGGTGAGACGGGGGGTTGGGATCTGGTTTCTGTCTGCTTGGGACCAGGTCTTCACCTGTGGGGCCAGGTGGAGAAGAAAAGGAATCAGGCAGTAGCTACGGGGCTGGCAGAAGGAGTTCCCTGCCACAAACATCCAAGGCACCTCTTTGGTTAAGAAAGAGGAAATTGCAGTGACCCTCAACTTTTCATTTCCCAAAGCTGGATGACTGTCAACTGTGCATGAAAACATATCTCAATGACAAAGTCATGACGGAACATAGGCTCCAGATTTCCTAAGAGGTGGGATAGATGGCCTCCATCTAGTGGAAGGGAAGGGGGAATCCCAGCCCTACACACGAAACAAAGAACATTTGTTTCTGCAGGACCTACCCTCCACCCACCGGGAGTAGCATGCATGTTGTCCAAGAGGATGTTCCAACAGGTTGGCATATCCCCTCAGAGGTGGTACACGATGATATGACAAAAGGCAGAGACCTCCTGACCTCCATAGGTTCCTTCTTCCGTCGCTGCCTTACCTCCAGTGCCTGGATCAAGCTAGGTTTTCGCCTGGTCCTTTCAAAGTCTTCCCCATGGTCCATCTTCACCACACTGGATGCTCTCTGCATCCTACCATTTATAATACTTTTCTTTCCTTGTCTGGGCTCAAGACATCATTATGACCCAACCATTCTCACAGTCATTTATGTACTTCTTGGAGGTTTCCCCACTTGGTTCCACTGACCTCTGTGGACCCATCTTCCCCTCCTTGGGGACACCTTCTACTGTCTAGCACGTCCCCCCTGAACTGGGACCAACCCCCCAGTTTTAAATCTCACCCACAGCAAACACACGGCTGTCTTTCCAGTTCAGCACACTTACTGAGAATCACTCATCCAGGTACTGAGAGTTTTCACGTTATCTTCACATTTATATGAGAACTTTGGAAGATTTGAATGACCCATGTTTCGTTGACATGTGGAATATTATGCAGCTGTTAAAATGAACGCACAAGGCACATGTGTTGACCTGAAGAGGCAGTTAAAAAAACAAAGACTTCCCTGATGGTTAAGACTCCTCACCCCCAATGTAGGGGGCCCGGGTTCAATCCCTGGTCAGGGAACTGGATCTTGCATGTTGCTAACTAAAGAATCTGTGTGCTGCAGCAAAGACCTGGTACAGTCAATTTTTTTTAATTACATTAAAAATTAAAGTTTAAAAAATCAGCATGCAATCAAAGTTAACCTCATCAGTAATAGGCTGATCATATGTACTGCTGACATGATGTGATAAGAATTTGTCTCTGTGTTCTTCCTCCCTCAAACCCATTCACAGTCTAAGCAAGAGAAATAAATCAAAGACACATACAGGGGCATTCTACAAAATAATTGGCCAGTAATCTTCAAAAATGTCAAGGTCATGAAAGACATAAAAGGACTAAGGAGCTATCTCAGATTGGAGGAGGCTAAGCAGGCATGAAGACTAAATACAGTGTAGTGTCCTGGATGGGATTTGGGGGGGGGGGGGGAATTGGTGACATATGAATAAAGGGTGAGGTTTATTTAATAGTAAAATGGGGCTTCCCTGGTGGCTCAGACAGTAAAGCATCTGCCTGCAATGCAGAAGACCTGGGTTCAATCCCTGGGTCAGGAAGATCCCCTGGAGAAGGAAATGGCAACCCACTCCAGTACTATTGCTTGGAAAATTCCATGGATGGAGGAGGGCAATAGCCCATGGGGTCGCAAAGAGTCAGACATGACTGAGCGACTTCACTTCACTTCACTTAGTTAATAGTGATGTGTTGGAGCTGGTTTCTTGGTTTTGGCAAAGGTACCATGGGAGAAACTGGATGAGGGCTATATGAAAGTTATGCAACTTGCCTACAAATCTAAAACTATTCCAAAATTGAAAGCTATTAAAAACAATAACAGGTTGTAATGTGACTAGAATACTGACTGTGTGGATCACAGCAAACTGTGGAAAATTCTTCAAGAGACGGGAACACCAGACCACTTTACCTCCCTCCTGAGAAACTTGTATGCAGGTCAAGAAGCAACAGTTAGAATGGGACATGGAACAATAGGCTGGTTCAAAATTGGGAAAGGAGAACATCAAGGCTATATATCGTCACCCTGCTTATTTAACTTATATGCAGAGTATATCACGTGAAGTGCCGGGCTGGATGAAGCACAAGCTGGAATCAAGATTGCCAGGAGAAATATCAGTAACCTCAGATATGCAGATGACACCACCCTTATGGCAGAAAGCAAAGAGCAATTAGAGAGTCTCTTGATGAAGGTGATAGAAGAGAATGAAAAAGCTGGCTTAAAACTCAGTATTGAGAAAACTAAGATGATGGCATCTGGTCCCATCACTTCATGGCAAATAGATGGGGAAACAATGGAAACAATGACAGACTTTATTTTCTTGGGCTCCAAAATCATTGCAGATAGTGACTACAAAGATGCTTGCTCCTTGGAAGAAAAGCTCTGACATACCTAGACAGCATACTAAAAAGCAGAGACATCACTTTGCTGACAAAGGTCTGTTTAGTCAAAGCTATGGTTTTTCCCGTAGTCATGTATGGATATGAGAGTTGGACCATAAAGAAGGCTGAGTGCCAAAGAATTGATGCTTCTGAACTATGGCGCTGGAGAAGATTTGAGAGTCCCTTGGACTGCAAGGAGATCCAACAAGTCAATCCTAAAGGAAATCAGTCCTGAATATTCATTGGAAGGGCTGATGCTGAAGCTGAAGCTCCAATACTTTGGCCACCTGATGTGAAGAACTGACTCATTAGAAAAGACCCTGAGGCCCTGGTCTAAGATGGCGGACGAGGCCACCCGGCGTGTCGTGTCTGAGATCCCAGTGCTGAAGACCAACGCTGGACCTCGAGATCCGGAGTTGTGGGTGCAGAGACTCAAGGAGGAATATCAGTCTCTTGTACGGTATGTGGAGAACAACAAGAATGCGGACAATGACTGGTTCCGACTGGAGTCCAACAAAGAAGGGACTCGCTGGTTTGGAAAATGCTGGTACATCCATGACCTCCTCAAATATGAGTTTGACCATCGAGTTTGATATTCCTATCACATATCCCCTACTGCTCCAGAAATTGCAGTACCTGAACTAGATGGAAAAACAGCAAAGATGTACAGGGGTGGCAAAATATGCCTGACCGATCACTTTAAGCCTTTGTGGACCAGGAATGTGCCTAAGTTTGGACTAGCTCATCTCATGGCTCTGGGGCTGGGACCATGGCTGGCAGTGGAAATCCCCAATCTGATTCAGAAGGGAGTGATTCAGCATAAAGAGAAATGCAGCCAATGAAGGATCAAGCCACTGAGGCAGGACAGAGGGACCTTTGATAGGCTACGGTTCCTGTTATCCTGTGCATCATTCTTCTAACTCATCTAACTGCTCCCCCGACACCCGTTCACCCATAATTGTTACTAAGTAGCTGCAGTAGACACAGATGAAAAACACAGCATTGGGCTACACAGGAAGAGGAAAAACTAGGGCCCTGAAAAACCTAGAGGCAATTTATAGCCCTACCCTAGGTGGAGCACTGCGAGGTCTGGAGGGATAGGGGGTGACCAAAAGTGGGTACATAGTCTTTCTGATTTCTGGAGATAACTCTTCAATAAAAGCTGCTTTCTCTGGTGAAAAAAAAAAAAAAAAGAAAAGACCCTGATGCTGGGAAAGATTGAAGGCAGGAGGAGAAGGGGACGACAGACGATGAGATGATACGATGGCATCACCGACTCAATGGACATGAGTTTGAGCAAGCTCCGGGAGATGGTGAAGAACAGAGACGTCTACAGTCATGGGGTCACAAAGAGTCAGACATGACTGAGCAACCGAACAACAACAAATTTGTTTTTTTAAAAATTGAAACCAATAATGGATGGAGCTGGAGATGATCATAATAAGTGAAGTAAGTTAGATAAAGAAGTTTTATATGATATCACATATGCAGAATCTAAAAAATAGGACAAATGAACTTCTTTACAAAACAAAAATAGACTCACAGACATAGCAAACAAACTTATATTTATCAAGGGGGAAGGAGGAAAGGAATAAATTAACAGATATACATTATCATATATAAAACAGATAAACAACAAGGATTTACTGTATAGCACAAGGAACTATACTCAATATCTTGTAATAAACTATAAGGGAAAAAGAATTGAAAAAACAATATAGATCTACACATATATGTATAACTGAATCAGTGTGTGTATACCTGAAACTAACACAATAGTGTAAATTAACTATACTTTGATTAAAAAAAAAACATGCTAAACAAGCTCATAAGTACAAACACGGTATAGAAGGACACACACCAAACTGTTACTACTTGTTACCTGGGTGGCTATTATTAACATCTTACATTACTTGTAAGAGGGAATTATTAACACCTTTACATTACTTGAACTTCTGCAACTAAGTACCTGTTTTATGCTACACGACCTATTGCAGAGAGTAAAACATGTAATTAAAAAAATCCAATAGTTTGGGGATGAAACACTTGCTTCTCTATCTCTAAAAGCAGTGGCAGGAAAATGTTTATTGGAGCTTTAACAAGGAGGGCCAAATCACAACCTCCCCCAACCTCTGAAAGAGCTCCTCTCTCCAGACACACAGTGGTATTTCCACTGGCCCCATTAGGCAGTTAAACTGGATGCCAAGTATGAGAACAATTATTACCCAAAGTTTGGCAGCTTGTAAATAATAGTCCTCAGTGGTATCCCACAAAGAATTTTATATATTAAGAGAGGTTTAGGGGAAAATGTGCACTTCACACTACCCATGAAATCTGAAGATGCTGAATATGGTTTTGACTCGTGGAAAAGAGAGGTTCTGGTAGGGAGTGGATGGTGTGGG
This sequence comes from Cervus elaphus, assembly GCF_910594005.1. NCBI lineage: Eukaryota > Metazoa > Chordata > Mammalia > Artiodactyla > Cervidae > Cervus > Cervus elaphus. The sequence goes on along the minus strand of NC_057819.1, from coordinate 20,915,389 downwards.
ATGAAACAGGGAAAGTAAAGTGGAACAAGCTCTAAGATGATGTGGAGGGAACTAAAGAAACCATGTGTGGGACTTCCCTGGTGGTCCAGCGGTTAGAAATTAGCCTGCCAGTGCAGGGGATATGGGTTCGATCCCTGGTCCAGGAAGATCCCACTTGCTGCAGGACAGCTAAGCCCATGCACCACAACTTCTGTGCCTGTGCCCTGCAGCAAGAGAAGCCACTCAACAAGAAGACTGCACTGAGCTAGAGAGGAGCCCCTGCTCACTGCAGCCAGAGAGAGCACGGGTGCATCAATGAAGACCCAGCAAGGCCAATAAATTTAAATTTTTTAAATGTCACCTTAAAAATAAAAGAAACTACTTGTGACTCCTGGGAGGAGAGAGGGAGCCAAACTATAGCACATCTGAGGAGAGAAAGGGGGCAAAGATTCCCATGAGCAGAACCAGCTGAGAAAAGTGTTATGACTAAGAAGCATTGGTAGGGTGGCCAGATACAAGATAAATACACAAACATCAACAACTTCCCTTTATGACAGCCTCAACCAATTACACAATATCGGGGGGCCAAAAGTTCCATCTGTGTGAAAAACAAAATCAGAGAATACTGAGGCATAAAGTTAGAAGAAATGCCCAAAACCAATGTGAGAACACCTATAAATCTTCACTGGAGAATATGAGTAGACCTGAATAATGGAAAGTCTTATCTTATTCTTTGGGTTAAAAGGCTCAACATTATAAAGATGCTGATTTTACCCCCACTTTAATCCAGAACTTCAATGCAATTCCAAGAAACCTCCTAATATAACTGAAAGGCTGATGTTAAAATTCATCTAAAGTGAAAAACCATGAAATTGTGTAAAAGATAGTAACAAGATGGTAAAACATACTACAAAGCTGTAATCATCAAAAAGATGTGGTCTCATGTACATACTGCTATGTTTAAAATGGATATCAAAAAGGACCTACTGTATGTAGCACATGAAACTCTGCCCAAAGTTATGTGGTGGCCTGGATGGGAGGGGAATTTGGGAGAGAATGGATACATGCATATGTATGGCTAAAAAGTTTTCTTTAAAAGAGGTATGGTCTCAGTAAATGGAGGTGCAATTGTTGACTCTTTGCAATCCGGAGCATCTAACCTCCCCTTCCCAAAGAGCATCCTGAATAGCCAGGGTTTATGTGGGACCGACTTCATCCTCAGCTCTAGAATGGAGTCTGATTGGCATAAGCCATGTTCCATTCTCCTACCCCGATGCTGTGTTTAAATCAGATCAAAGAAGGACAACTTAGCCTAATTCCAGAGGGCCTGTTTACATAGACTCTCGTTTTCCTGTTGGATATGACCAAGGAAGCATGTAATCTTGTAGCTCCTGGATTCAGACCAAGGTGGCACCAAGACAAAGAAAGCAGAGCAGATAAATGCAGAGAGAGAAAGTGGGTCCTTACTATGTCATCTGGGTTGTGAGATCCTGCCTTGCTGGAAGCCCCGGACCTCTCAAGTATAAGTCAATAAATCCATTGCATTGTTTTAACCACTTTCAATTGAGTTTTCTTTGTTTGCAACTAAAAATATCTTCCCTCCTTCAATGCAGATTGGACACATAGATAAATAGAAAAACACAGAGAATCCAGAAAAGGATGTATGTATGTATGTCTGTGTGTCTGTGTTTCACATCCCAGGGTGGACATGTGTTTCTGCAAGAATGGTTCTTAAACCACCCTCATCAGCATCACTTAGGGGACTTGAAGGACTTCTGAAATGAAGGCTGCAGCCCAGCAGGGTTTGAATGGGGAATCTACATTTGTAACACACTTCCCAGCTATTTCTTAGGCATGAAGACATTTAAGAGCTACCAGAAAAGAGAAGTGTTCCAAACTGTGGGTCCCAAGCAATCAGTGGGTTGTGAAATCAGTTTAGAAGCTCTGGGTCAGCACTTTTTTAACCAAAAGAATGGGCTGGGGTGAAGTGGAACAAAACAGAATGAAACAGAACAACATCAGAGAGTATCACAGCAGAAAAGGTAAGTATTGCTTTATGGAACTTTTGTTTCAGGTATGTATACATACGCAAAGCTGAGATTCAGCTGGCATTTGGCATTACAACTATACCCATTGTTAAAATACTCAAATGCATTTCTACTGGTTGGGGGACAACTGTTGCCTGACTATGTCCTCCTCCTGCTGCCCTGGGATACTCTCTCCCCACAACCCCTTTCAGATTCAGCAACAAAAGGGTTAACTTCTGGCACAGCAGGGGGTTTCCAAGGCCTGGCTCCACTTTAAGACCAAATTCTGATGGGTCAGCCTCTTGGCCCCACCAGATGTTAAATATTTTGACTCTCACCTCCGTACATGTGTGTGAGTGTAATGGATTGGAATATTGAAACGGACTGTGATTACTGAGAAAGTTTGAAAAGCATGGTTAAGGGGCCAAGGGTTCTTGGTGGGTCCTGGGGAAGGGAGGGTGAGGTGGGGTCACTGAGTGTATTTAGGTGCTGAGTCCAGCCCATCACCTGACCGGGCTTCACAAGGCAAAGCAAACAAGAAATGGCCTTTGCTTCCTTCGCACATATTTGATCTGAAAACAAACAGTGGAAGGTGTGTAAATACACACACCAGACCTGCCCCTGGAGGAGCAGGTGTGAGAACACTGGATCAAATGGGATGATAATGACATGCAGTTTCTGCCCAACATCCAGAAAGGACCTAGAGATTATCCAGAGATTGGGAGGAAACTGAGAAGATGGAAAAGAGATGCTGCTTCCCGGGTCACTAAACCAGCATGATCAAATCCCAGGACCGATGAGAATTTTAAATACATCAGCTCTTCAAATGCTAATAAATCTTACATTTTGAGATGAGATTCAGTGAGAGCCAGTCATTACATGAATTCAGTGTGGCCAATATCATTCAAGGGCTTCTCTGGTGGCTCAGTGGTAAAGAGTCTGCCTGCAATGCAGGAGCCACAGGAGATGCAGTTTTGATCCCTGGGTCGGGAAGATCCCCTGGAGTAGAGCATGGCAACCGACTCCAGTATTCTTGCCTGGAGGCATCCCGTGGACAGAGGAGCCTGGCAGGCTACAGTCCCACGGGGTTGCAAAGAGTCAGACCACTGAAGTGACTTAGCACACACATATGTTCCATATCATTCAAACCTTAGACTCCAAATAAAATCCATTTCCTAAAACACTGCCATCTTGTGACTCATTATCTTCCTGGTCTACTCACTCACTTAAATATGATCCACCCCCTTTTTAACTTTTTTAATGTTTATTTACTTATTGGCTGCGTCAGGTCCCAGTTGCAGCATGCAGGATCTTCGCTGCGGCATGCAGGGTCTTCAGTTGCCGAGCACATGCTTAGTTGTCCTTCAGCATGTGGATCTTAGTTCCCCATCCAGAGTTCAACCCAAGTCTCCGGGACTGGAAGGAGGATTCTTAACCCCTAGACCACCAGGGAAGTCCCCACCCCTTAAAAAAAAAAAAAAACAAAAAACTGTTGATTTTCACATCAGCTCTCGATGAGTTTAGAAATAAATATACACCCTTGAAACTATCTCCACAATTAGATGCCATAAACATATCCATCACTTACAGAAGTGTCTTCCTGCTCTTTTATTTTGGGGTGTGGTAACAACAGTTATTAAACTTATCCTCTTAACCAAGGTTTAAACCTACAAATCAGTATTGCTAACTACAGGTACTGTGGTGTACAGGAAGTCTTCAGGAATTAATATTCCTTTTGTATAATTGAAACTCTGTGCCGTTTGACAGATCTTTCCTGTTTCCTCCTCCCCTCAGCCCCTGGCCAACCCTATTCTACCATCTGCTTCTGAGTTCAATTCTTTTATGCAGTATTTGCCCTTCTATACCTGGCTTGTTTCATTTAGGGTAACAGCCTCCAAGTTCATCCATGTTGTCACAAATGGCAGGATTTCCTCCTTTTTCATGGCTGAATACAATTTCATCGAATTACAAGCCACAGTTTCTTTATTCAGTCTTCTGTCAGTGGACATTTAGGTTGCTTTCATGTCTTGGCTACTGTGAATAATGCTGCCATGAGCATATAATAAGAATAACGCTGCATCTTTGAGATACTGATTTCAACTCCTTTGGCTATATACCCAGAAGTGGGATTGCTGGATCGTATGGTAGTTCTATTTTAAATATTTTGAGGAAACTCTACACTGTTTTCCATAGTGGCTTTACAAATTTACATTCCTACCTACAATGCACAAAGTGAAAGTGAAAGTCGCTCAGTCCTGTCTGACTCTTTGCAACATGGACTGTATAGTCCATGGAATTCTCCAGGAGAGAATGCTAGAGTGGGTAGCCTTTCCCTTCTCCAGGGGATCTTCTCAATCCAGGGATCAAACCCAGGTCTTCCACATTGTAGGCAGATTCTTTACCAGCTGAGCCACAAGGGAAGCCCAAGAATACTGGAGTGGGTAGCCTTTTCCTTCTCCAGTGGATCTTCCCGACCCAGGAATCAAACTGGGGTCTCCTTCATTGCAGGCATTCTTTACAAACTGAGCTATGAGGGAAGCCATGCACAAAGGTTCCCTTTTATCCACATCCTCACCAACATTTATGGATAGGCATCCTAACAGGTATGAGGTGGTTCTTCATTATGGTTTTAATTTGTCTTTTCTTGATGATTAGTGATGCTGAGCAAAAATCTTTTCATGTATCTATTGACCATCTGTATATATTCCTTGGAAAAATATCTAGTTGAGACCTTTGCCCATTTTTAAATCAGGTTATTTGATTTTTTTGCTATTGAGCTGTAGGAGTTCTTTAGATACTTTAGATATTAACCTTTTATCAGATAGATGATTTGCAAATACTTTCTCCTACTCTATAAGTTGTCTTTTCAGTGTGTTGATTGTTTCTTTTGTTGTAAGCATCCAGCTGTTGCCAGCACTTGAAAAAAAATGTTTCCCAGGAAGATGAGCAGGATGAAGCTCACTGCAGTGCTCAATTTATTCCAGTAAATTTCTCCAACCCAGTCTCAATTCTAGATTATTCTGACCCTCAATCCTACTGCTAGGATGTACCCCACAGATGTGCATTGGAGAGAGGGTCTAGGCAGGGAAGGGATAGGATTGCCAGGCACAAGACAGGGTGCCAAGTTAAAACTGGATTTCAGATCAACAAAAAAAATTTTAGCATAAGTGTGTCCCAGACAATATGTAGGATATACTTATACTAAAAAAAAAAAAAATGTTGTTTATGGGACTTCCCTGGTGGTCCTGTTGCTAAGATTTTGTGCTCCCAAAGCAAGGGGGCACAGGCTCCGTCCTTGATCAGGGAACTAGATCCCACATGCCACAACTCAGAGTTCACATGACACAACTATCAAATAATTTTTTTTAAAAATACTGTTTATGTGCAATTCACATTTAACTGAATATCCTGTGTCTTATTTTGCTAAATCAAGCAGCAGAAGAAAGGAGGGTCTGCACGAAAGAGGAGAGATGTTCATCTTCCATGTTGCACTTCTCTGTACTGTTTGCATTTTCAAGTGTTTATAAAATTTAGGACTTTTTTAATATGAGCAGGAATTATATGAGAACTGGACCATTCCTGTGGATTTGTTTTCCTCTTAATTCTTTGTAATTTTTGTACATTTCTGAATGGTTAAAGACATCTTTTAAGATTAAAAAAATAATTCAGCTCAGTGTAAGTAGGAAAAAAGCGCAATAGTGAAGCACTTTCTGGATTAACAGATGGGGGAAGAAAGGGTTAAAGTTAAATATGGAAAGTGACCTGAAAATCGAGGGCTGTTTGAACAGTAAATGAACTGAAAGAAAATACCAGAAATGGAAGCAGAGCCAAAACACGGCAAGAGTGGAAGTAGAAACAGCAGTGCGAGTCAGCATCAGGTGGCCGCGTGGTAGAACCCCACGTCTCATTTTAAATAGCCCTGAACGCTCCCCAGTATTTATTTAAGCATGACTCTTATAAGATAAACTGCATCTCTCTCATTCCTATCATTCTGGTTTCAACACTCTCATTGCACAACCTATCCGCAGAATACAGACAATCCTGAATAATTTACACTTTGCTTCCGTGACTCTGGAATTCACACATTTATGAATTTAAGATTTTCGCCCGAGGCTGAAAATAAATATTTTTCTCTGTCCTTCTGGATGCATTTCAGTCCCTGTCAGGCAGCCGGAAACTTTCCCCTGCAGGCTGGACAATTGTCCTTCAGCCCACAGGGACCTGCCAGCCCCGATTGGACTCCCAGAGGCAATTCAGAAAGTTGGGTGAACATTTTCCATGAAATCCTGTGGGAGCATTGTTTATCTTTCTCAAAACTTTCTTGGAAAAATGTCCTTGTGAAAACCAAAAAAAAAAAAAAGAGTCATTTTGTAAACTGTGAAATGTGGCATGCACCGCACTGCTCAGGAAGGAGCTGGTCTGGCCAGGCCAGGAATTCTGGAAACTTCTGTCTGCCTCAGGCTGATTTGTTTGTTCTGTACACTGGCCCTTGTGGTTGGGAATTCACAGCAGCACAAAAGGAGCTTTCTTGGAGTGAAGAGAAATATCTCAGAGGCCTGGATAACAGGGGATGGTAATGAAGCCAGCGGCTAAAGTGGCATGTGTGTGTGTGTGTGTGTGTGTGTGTGTGTGTGTGTGCACGCGTGCGCTCAGTCACTTAGCTGTGCCCAACTCTTTGCTACCCCATGGACTGTAGACCACCAGGCTCCTCTGTCCATGGGATTTTCCAGGCAAGAATACTGGAGTGGGTTGCCATTTTCTCCTCCAGGGGATCTTCCCCACCCAGGGATCGAGCCTGCGTCTCCTGCATTGGCAGATGGGTTCTTTACCACTGAGCCACCTGGGAAGCATGAGGTACCCATAACATGCATGTCATTTGAGTTGCATCCTTGGGAGCCCTGGGGTTGGGTCGCCCAGTGTGGGAGCTTCCTGATGAAGTCTGCCTTTATCTGGTCCCCACTTGTTCAAGGCTCTGAGCATGAGGGGCTAGGTGGGACACAGTTCCTCTCATTCCTTCCAGCTCTGGTTTTACTCCTTGATTCAGGAAACACATCAACTCCACTGGAACCTGGAGCTCGGCACAGACAAGGCTGCTCCTGTCCAGAGACCTCCAGGGGCCCACAGCAGAGACCCAGGAGGGAGGGGTAGGGAGCACCTTGAGACAGCGGACAGGCCTGGGCTCACCTGCCACGCCTTCTGTAGCCCAGCTCCCCTGCAGAGGGGAGCACTCTCGCTAACATCAGGCAGACTGGTCCTCTGGTTCCGTCCACAAGTGCCAGGCACTTGAGAAAGGAAACAAAATGACCTCTGGTTGACATTCAAGACACAGTGGGAGACTTCCCTGGTGTACACTGGATAGGAATCCACCTGCCAATGCAGAGGACAAGGTTCAATCCCTGGTCCGGGAAGAGTCCACATGCCGTGGAGCAACTAAGCCCGTCTGCCACAATTAGTGAGGCCTGAGTTCTAGCGCCTGTGATCTGCAACAAGACAAGCCACCACAATGAAGAGCTAGCACAACCAAAAAAATAATAATAATAATAAAATGAATTAATTGATTATTTTTTCAAAAAAGATGTAGGGGAAAAATTGCACAGGGTGAAGGGCCCAGAACTTGAAGCTAGGCAGTCTGGGTTTGAATCCTACACCATCACTCCTAGCTGTGACCCCAGGGAGGGGCTGAAAAGCTCAGTGTCTCCATCTGGAAACTGGAGATGGAACTTCTGCCTCAGGCGGTGACTTTTATTCATGGGCACACTTAGAGCCATGGTACATTCTAGGTGTCCTCTGAGTACAAGTTGTTGTTATTCTTACAGTCAAACGGGTCATCTTCTTTGGCAAATTTCCACTGAAAAAGTCAGAGGAAAATTGGATGAGTGTCCACACTGAGATCAGCTGACCAGCACCTCTGACGTAGCCAACACTGCAGGGCAAGGAGATTGATAAAAACTTGTTCTTTCCTTGGATGTGATCCTCCTCGGCTCTCTACGTCCTTCCTCTTGGAAGTCTTCCACCCACCCTTGGAAGGCTAATGAAAGAGCAGGGGAGGAGAGTTCCCTGGTGGTCTGCCTGGGGCCTGGGTTTGATCCCTAGTCCGGGAACTAAGATCATGTAAGCTGGACAATGCAGCAAAATAAATAAAAATAAAAACAGCTGACAATATCCAGCACTGGAACACACAAACACACACACAAAGAAAAGGGGCAAGGGAAAGACGGCGGTGCCCAGTTTGTGCCACACAGCTAACAGGGGCGCTGAACAGTCTTGGTGACCCAAGTTTGGTTTCTGCAGTGAACTCAAGCAGGTGCAAGTATTCAAAGGCTGAATGAAAATGCCAAGATGCATTTGAACCAGAAATCATGTATTCATAAGAAGGTGCTCAATGCAGATGGACAAAGATGTAGAAAAGCTGTACCCAGCTTATGAGGCATTTCAACGCCCGATGACAGAAGTGGACGCTGAGTATCCGTCTAACATGATGGTTCCAAGCTCATGTTCTCTTGAGTCAAAGGCACTGCGTTCAAACCCCAACTCTCCCACTATCTAATTGTGTGATGTTGAGAAAGATGTTTACTGTCTCCAACAGCGCTGCCTAGCAGAACTTTCTGCAGGCGAGGAAACAGTTTGGACCAGGCTGGGCTGTGTGTGGAGCACTTGAGACATTGGCTAGCCCACACTTTAACTAATTTATGCTCAGTTTTGATTTAATTAATTTTAATTTATCAGCTGCACTGCTCTTTATGGTAGCCTCTAGCCATATGTAACTTTTTTTATTGAAGCTTTCAAACTGTGATGTTGGAGAAGACTCTTGAGAGTCCCTTGGAATGCAAGGAGATCAAACCAATCAACCCTAAAGGAAATCAAACCTGAATATTCATTGGAAGGACTGTTGCTGAGGCTGAAGCTCTGACACTTTGGCCACCTGATGCAAAAAGCCGACTCGTTGGAAATGACCCTGATGCTGGGAGAGAGAAAGCAAAAGAAGGGGTCGGCAGAGAATGAGATGGTTAGATAGCATCACCAACTCAGTGGACATGAATTTAAGCAAACTCCAGGAGATAGTGGAGGACAGAGGAGCCTGGTGTGCTACAGTGCATGGAGCATCAAAGAGTCAGACAGGACTTAGCAACTGAACAACAACAACATAGTCGATTTACAATTTATATATATATTCTTTTTCATGTTCTTTTCCATTATAGGTTATTGGACGAACCTGGGGACAGTTCCCTGTGCTATCCAGAGGTCCTTGTTGTTTACCTATTTTACACATAGTAGTATGTATCTGTTAATCTCAAACTCCTAATTTATCCCTCCTTCCTTTCCCCTTTGGTAACCATAGGTTTGTTTTCTACATCTGTGAGTATATTTCTGTTTTAAGTAAGTTCATTTGTACCACTTTTTTTAGATTCCTTATATGAGTGATGTCATCTGGTATTTGTCTTTCTCTGTCTGAAACCTCTAGGCCCATCCATGTTGCTGCAAATGGCATTACTTTGTTCTTTCTTATGACTGAGTAGTATTCCATTGTGTAGATGGAATACAGGAATCGAACTGGGATCTCCTGCATTGCAGGTAGATTCTTTACCAGTTGAGCTATCAGGGAAGCCCATGTATATATGTACCACATCATTATCCATTCATCTGTCGATGGACCTCATGTGACTATTAAAACTGAATTAGCTAATTTATTTGATTTCACAAGCCTCTGCTTTTCCTCCTCTGTAACATGGGTAGAATAATTGCATCTACTTCACAGAATTAAATGAGATAAAGTCTGTAATGGGTCAAGTTCATGGTAAGCATTTAATAAAGGTTAGCTATTATTCTGGTGAATTTTACTGGGCACACAGGAGTCTCTCACCTCCTTGCCCAAGGCTTTCATGTCCTCTTGTGTGACTTGTGGTGTCCACCCTGGGGAGGCAGAATAGCAGCCTCCCAAAGATGTCCATGGCCTACTTCCCCAAACCTGTCAATCTGTTAGGTTACAGGGCAAAGAGGAATTAGGTTTACATGCGGAATTAAGGTTGCTAATCAACTGACTTTACAATAAGGACATAATTTTGGATCATCCCGTTGGGCCCATTGTAATCATAAAAGTTCTTAAAAGATGGAAAAGGGAAGAAGAGAAGGCCAGAGGGACGCAGCATGAGAAAAAACTCAAATGGTCATTTCTGGCTGTGAAGATGGAGGAAGGGGCCATGAGCCAAGGGACAGGACAGGCTCTAGAAGCAGAAAGAGTCAAGAGGCAGATTCTCCCCTAGAACTTTGGAGCCAACCCTGCTGACACCTCCACTTTAGCTCAGAGAGACCCATTTCCAGACTTCAGACTTCCAGAACCGCAAGATAATAAATGCATGTTGGTTTAAGCCTCTAAGTCACAGCAATTTGTTACAGCTGAGGCAGGGGATGAATACAAGCGCTGACTTGCTGATTCTGTGACAAGATTGCCCACCTGGCCCCGGTGAACCTCCAGCAGCGTCCACTTTGGATCTGACTGGTCAATGTCATGGTTAATCACAAACCTATAAATCAGATGGAGGCAAGAGGGGGGAACCTGAAAGACCTCTTATTTAAAATGTCTTTTCTGCAAGAGAAGGATCTGTGCTCCATTATATTTTCCAAGTTCCATTTACATGTTTCAAATCCGTTCTTTGCTAAATGGTGCCGAATGAATTTTAGTCCCCAGTGCACACCCTTTAGAGGACTGTGGGGTTAAATGAAAAAAAACTGACAGTGGGTGTGTATTTTTCCTTGCAGTGAAGTAGCCCTTTCTTTGCCAAACCGCTTCTCCATTTCTGAGACACTCTCCAAGGAAACAGGGCCTTTCTAGGGTACCTCGGATGCCTTAAATCCAGAGGGATGATAAAGGTGGTGGTGGTTGGGAGACGGGGGGTTGCACCAGCTCCAGGGAATCTGGCCTGACCCTGGGAGGAGGGAGGACAAACCCGCAATGACTTTCAACTTTTGGTTCTGCATCTCTCCAGCTCACCCACATCCCCTACCACAAAGGCATTCCTCTTTCTCCCCCCAAAAGCACAACTTGGCTTCCAAGAAACAGAGAAGCAACATTTTGTACCAGAGTCTGCTTGATCTGGTCAAAGATCAGAGGGACAGTTTTCAGCAACGCAGGAATCCTACTGCGTTTCTCAGATCAGCCTCACTTCTAATGTCGGGAAAGAAGATACAAATTCACAACCCCTCACCCACAAATCTGAACTCCAGACAGGTCTGAACACTAAAAGTTTTCTCATCACTCATCTGCATCAAAACCTGTATCAAAACGCTGCATCAAAAACGCTGTAATGTGACATGGTTTTTATTGATCCAGCTTCGCGTGACGGCTTCTTGAGTAGCTCTGCTGGGAAAGAATCCGCCTGCAATGCAGGAGACTTCAGTTAGATTCATGGGTCAGGAAGTTCCCCCGGAGAAGGGATTGGCTACCCACTCCAGTATTCTTCAGCTTCCCTGGTGGCTCAGATGGAAAAAGAATCTGCCTGCAATGCGGGAGACCCGAGTTCAATCCGTAGGTTGGGAAGATCCCCTAGAGTAGGGCATGGCAACCCACTCCAGTATTCTCGCCTGGGAAATCCCAGAGGAGCCTGGTGGGCTCCAGTCCATGTGATCGCAAAGAGTCTGACACGACTGAGCGACAGCACAGTGTGACTATTCCTACAACTTACGGCGGAAAATAATGTGCTATTAGAGTTCTTCCCCAGATCCTGACTGCCACAGGCAAGACCCACCAATGGATGCTACAATCATTGGGCCAAAGTTTGAGGAGAAACAGGATATTTGCAAGGTCTCCAAGGGTTTCCCCCAGTAGCATTATTCATTACAGCGGGAAAATGGTGATGTTACAAGGGAGAACGTTGCTACTTTAACCAAGGGATCAAGGTTAACTTCACTAGCAGGAAGACTTATCGATCACATTTGCCTCAGCTATGATGCCACAGAGAGCAACTCAACACTGTCCCTCTGGCTTTCTTGCCAAAAATGTGTTTCACTTTAAAATGTATCTCGGGACTTCTCTGGTGGTCCAGTGGCTGAAACACTGAACTGCCAATGCAAGGGACTGGGGTTCGATCCTTGGTCAGGGAACTACATCATACATACCACAACTGAGAGTTCGCATGCCACAACCTAAGATCCTGTGAGCCTTAACCAAGACCCAGAGCAGCCAAATAAATAAATATCCTTTAAAAAATAAATAAATGAAAATAAAGTGAATCTCATGTTAGGGAATTGCCTGTCAGTCCAGTGGTTAGGACTCCATGCTTCTACTGCAGGGGGCACCAGTTTGATCCCTGGTCAGGGCACTGAGATCGCCCAAGCCACACGGTGCAGCCAATAAAATAAAAATAAATAAATAAATAAAAAGTAAGTGTATCTCATTTTAAATCTCTAAATTTGAGACACATTTTAAGTACACTTAAACGTGAATGTATCTCTGTTTTAAACATGGGAAAACCTCAGACAAACACAAACCGAGGGCCATTCTCAAAAATCACTGACCTGAACTCTTCAAAAATGTCAAGGTCAGGCCAGACCAGAAAAGATAGAAACTGTCACAGGTTAGAAGAAACCAAAGAGACCCCCCAGCTCACTGCACTGTGAGATCCCAGGAGGGATCTTGGAACAGTAAAAAGACATTAGTGGAAAAACTTGTGAAAATAGGGTAAGGTTTACTGTCCAGTTAATCCCATCCTATCAACATCAATTTCCTAGTTTTGATCTTTGAATAAACGTGTAAGATTTCAGTATCAGGGGAGGCTGGGTGAAGAGTATACGAGAACTCTCTGTGCTATCTGGCAACTTTTCTGTAAGTCTAAAGAAGTTATTCCAAAATAGAAAAGTTCTTTTATTTTTTTGAAAGAAGGGTTAGGCTACCTGAGGAGGGAGGGAACTAAGGATTTATACATCAGTTGCCCAGAGACATTGATTGAGGGCTTCCAACTGGGTGGAGATCCCCCGGCACTTCCAGTTTGCTGGGTGGGCAAAGCGACCTCTGGGTTTCAGGCAGTGGCAGCTAGAAGGTGAGCAGAGCCAATGGCCAGCTGAGAGGCACAGGTGGGGCCCTGGGCAGCATGCCCTACAGATGCTTGCTCTGAGAGGCAGCAAGAACACTTTAGGGGCTTTGAAACTAGGTTCTGTCTCTTCCTTCCCTGCTGGCAGCCTTTCCAACCCATTTCTGTATAACCAAATAGCCATTCAACACTGGCCCCTTCCCTTACTGGAAGGGACCTGGTGACCTAGCCCAGTCATCAGTGACACAGTCTTTTGTCTTTGGGATGTCTACATCCTTGGGCAGAGAATGGAGTCTCCTTTGTATTTTAGAACAAAACTCAATATAAAGTTCAGTAGAGGGACTTTCCTGGGGGTCCAGTGGTTAAGAATCCACCTTCCAAAGCAGGGGACTCAGGTTCGATCCCTGTTTGGGGAACTAAGATCCCATATACCTCAGGGCAACTAAGCCCATGCTCTGCAACTACCGAGTCCGTGTACTCTAGAGCCCAGTGCCACAGCTAGAGAACCTGTCCGCTGCAACAAAGAGCCTGCACTGCAATGAAAAGTTGCTGTTGGTGTTCAGTCTCTAAGTCTTGCCTGACTCTGCCCAATGCAGCCAGATAAAACATAAAATAAATATTTGGAAAAACGCTTCCACATACCTTAAGCCATTTTTTTAAAAAGTTCTAAAGATAATGACTGGTGAATTAAGCAAACAAACCACAAAACACCGCCATGTATTCACAATTCCATCTAAGCATGTAAGTCCAGACTAAATTCAAATGAAATAATCTGTGACAAGGGATTGGTCTTTCTTTCCACTGTACCACAAGGAATCATCGTTCCCTTCATTCTAGAATCCACAGAAAGTAAGCACATTGTGCTGTCAGCTTAACTCAGACAGCACCCACAGACCCCCAGCTCCCAGAGTTATGGTCTTTTCTTAGGAAAAGTCACCTCTTTGTGGATCTGACGGTACATTTATTTTGGAAAAGAGGGGGAGTTCCTTATATACATTCCCAACCTCTGTTTTAAATTATTGCTTCAGACCTTCCTGCCAAACCCATCATGTATAAATGGACTCATGGCTAAGTGTGTAAATAATTTTTAAAATTCCACTGGTAGTGATTTGGAAATAAGAGGGGTTTTCTTTTCTTTTTTTTCCTTTCTTTCTTTCTCCCTGCTAGGGTTACTCAAGAATTTAACATTGTTTTAATTTGGAACACAAGTCGAGTCTATTAAAACCTCTTGTGCCCTGTATATAAAACTTGTGCTTTACATCATCATAAAGCTTTCAAATATTAAGTAATTGATTCAATTAAACAAACAATTTTATTTTTTGCCCTCAGGCCCCACCCCGGATGTGAAAAGGTTTTATAAATTTCAAAGAACGTGGAGACATGGGGTCAATCCTATGGACCTAGGAAATCAAGGTCATCGCTCATGCAGGTAGATCAATGAACAAAGGCCTGGGCTGCCCCCCAGTTTAGGAAAATTTGAGAGCCTTTAAATAGCCTTATTTTATCATAATAGGATTTGATCAAGCAGAGAGCTGATGCTTTTGCTGCCCAACTTCCATGCATTTTCTTCTGGAAAGGCTCTCAATCACCTTCTATGGTGTCAGTCCCTGACTAACTCCAATAATAAAGGATACAGATGGGGCTTCATGCAGGGATCCAGGGACCCAAGGCCACAGTGATTGGTTCAGGGGATGGTCATGTGACTGAATAGGAGCCAATGAGAAGCCACTGGGATGTTGATGGGCATGCTGGGACCAAGGAACTTCCTCTGCTTTTTGTTGTTGTTGTTGTTTTGAAGCACTAGATCTGGTGCTGCCACCTTGTGACCGCCAGGGGTGAAAGTGCCAGTGGCCACCAGGAAAAGCTCAAGGATGGACTCAATGAGGAAAAGATGGGGCCAAGAATTGGGAAGAAAAAGAGAGTGGGGAAAAAGAGCATCTTGCTTACATAGTTTAGACCCCTATTTCCAATTATGCCCAAAGTCAGCAGTTGCAGAGAGATGAGACAAGAAATTATTTTTAGTGCTTAACTGAGTTTCTGTCACTTGTAACCAAAACAGACAGAAGCCAGTTTGTCTCGGAAATTAACAAAGCAGAGCCCAACTAGTTAAAAATTACTCCTGAGTTGTACTATGTCAATTCCTCTCTTCAACCATAGATGTTGCGTGAAGGATGGTGAGGCTTCTCTCAGGGTTGGGGGCGGGGCTAAGGGCTCTGGGCTCTGATTCAGGGGTGACTTTGGACAGTCACTTCCTCACTCTGGTACTTAGTTCCTAAATGAGGAAGTGGATACGGTGGTCTTTCAAATGCCACCTCCACAAATATTTTTTTAAAAGGAACTTCTCTGGTGGTCCAGTGGCTAAGACTCCATGCTCCCAATGCAGGGAGCCCAGGTTCTATCACTAGTCAGGGAACTAGATCCCACATGCTGCAACTAAGAGTTTGCAAGCCACAACTAAATGTCCTGCATGCTGAATGCAGAGCAAAGATTCTGTGTGCTGCGCCTAAGACCCAGTGCAGCCAAATCAATATTTTTTTTAAAAAACCATAAAACAATATACTGTGTTATCCACACACTTGTTATAAAGATTGAATAAAATAATGTATTTTAAAGCAAAAACAAAAACAAAAAAGCTGTAAATTTATTTATTTATTTATTTTTGGCTGTCCTGGGTCTAAATTTTTAAAAACTAGATAAAAATTACATTAAAATGAAAATAAAATGCCACCTCCAGAATGGTCCGATCTGTGATTTTTAGAGACTGTGATGCGAGATCACAAACCTCATGATACTACACGTGTGCACACACACACACATATACTCACATACACATGCACACATATACATAGACAGATACACACATACATACACACATAAATATAAATACATACACACAAGTCTCTTCCCCAAAACACCCCTTATTCCACAAACTACTCAGTCCTCCTTTGTAGGAGTCACTTCTCTCTGGAGCCTAAAGACCAGGTGCCCCCCTGAACCTCACAGTGGTGCAGAGAAAGTGGCGCACAAAAGCTGAGGCAGCACTTGTTAAACCCACACAAACCCCTCAACCCCATCTTAGAATGCCCATGGGAGGAACAGAAAATGTGCGTATACAGCATCCCACACTTGAATTCCTGGGATGCCCCTGTGGAAAGTTAAAGAACCTTCAAAAAAAAAAAAAAAAGAGTCCTCCTTCATGAGCAAGGAAATCACTGCAGCAACCACAGCACGTTGCATCTGGATGATGTCCTGCGTCTCTCCCAGTGTTTTCTGGTGTTTCTACCCCTGGTCATGTCTGTAGAACCAACTCTAATCCTAACACCTGCTCAGTTTTAAATCACTGAGATGCATAGAATGGCCTCCAAAGATGCCAACAGGGCATTAGAAAAACCCAACTTCTGGTTTAAGTGAATTTTAATGGAAACTGAATCCCTTTGCTGTACAGCTGAAACTAACACAATATGGTTAATCAAGCATACTCCAAAACACAGAAAGGTTCACAAAAGTGTTTAACAGAGGGAAGTGGAAATAGAATGATATACTCTCAACTACATGCCCACCCACACATATCCACATACACACACACACACCCATATAGACACATACACACACACAGCATGTACCTGTACTAGACAGCAGGAATACATCATATATTCTGCACCACAAAGAGCCTTCTGCACACCCAGCCCCACTCACGTCCCCTGAAAGCTGCTTGTGGGCCACCCCTCACATCTGGAGACCTACACACCAGCAAGGTGGTCTATCTCAGGCCCAGGATATTTGGGCAGGGATTCAGGGGTCCCGGGTACCAGGAAATCTGGGGTCCCAGGTACCAGGCGTTGTCTGGAGCCAGGGCTGGGCTGAGGGTGGGGCAGGGTAGGGGCTTTCTCTCACACTCACCCTTGGACTCGTGTCCTCTAAGGGGAGAGCCTGGCCAGGGTCAGCTCCCTAAGTCCCAGGCCCAGGGCAGTCCCCCCACTGCCCACAGCCAAGTTTAAGGGCATTACTGGCCCCTGGGCGCCCCTATCCTCCCCCCTAGGACCATCATAGAATATCATTTAAAAACCAGAGCCCTGGGACTTCCCTGGTGCTCCAATGGTTAAGACTTCACCTTCCAATGCAGGGAATAGGGGTTCAACCCATGGTCTGGGAGCTAAGATCCCACATGCCTTGTGGCCAAAAAACGACAGAAGCGATATTGTAACAAATTCAATAAAAGACTTTAAAAAGTAAAAAAAAAAAAAAAAAAAGCCCTAAACTATATATGTCAACCCTTGGCCCCCAAGCATCCCCAAAACACCCCCTCTGGGAGCCTTATCATCGGTTCCCTGAGCAGAGGCAGCCCCCCTCCCCTGTACTCCCCCAGATACAGCCTCTTTCAGGAGCAGACACCCAGAGCACAGAGGTTTCCTACCACTTGCAAGGACAGAATTTCAGTTTCCTCTGTCACAGTCAGCTTCAAAGGCATGGGGACAAATTGATTTTTCCAGGACTTCCTTAATTGTCCCAGAGAAGCACTTGAATCTCCTCTATCCGATTCTATTTTCAGAGATATGTTTCTCGGGGCACCTCTGACCCCTCTTAGAGGCTGGCAAGGAGCCCTCTGCCGCTTTGCGCTGACATGAACTGAGGTTTCAGGAGGAGGGGATGGGGGTCTGGGAGACGCCTGTCATGCATGGCTCCACCTTAATGCAACTAATCATGGCGCCTGGGGTTTATAAAGTTCTATTCTTCCCAGGAACACGGAGCTTACTTCTCTGTTAACCTCATCTACTGGCACATTTGTCAGATGAGGGAATAAGGCAATTTTTTAAAAGGAGTCACTTGTGTTTTTAATTAATTAATCTATGGCTCTGCTGGGTCTTCATTGCTGTGATCGAGCTTTCTCTAGTGGTGGCAAGCGAGGCTACTCCATTGCAGTGCACAAGCTTCTCACTGCAGTGGCTTCTCTTGTTGCGGAGCATGGGCTATAGACACATGGGCTCAGTAGTTGCAGCTCCCAGGCTCTTAGAGCACGGGCTCAGTAGCTGTGGCTCATGGGTTCAGTTGTCCTGCAGCATGTAGGATCTTCCCGGATCAGGAATCGAACCCAGGTCCCCTGCATTGGCAGGCAGATTCTTTATTACTGAGCCACCAGGGAAGCCCCAGGATAAGACATTTTTAACAGCAGACTGGAAGCAGACACCAAATCTCATGTCCCATGGGTCTGGCGCACAGTCATATCTGAGGGGGCTTGGGCGTCAAGGCAGAGACCCACCTTCCTCTGGCATTTTATCATGGGCTGTCCTGGGGGAGGCTCAAATTGAGTTAAATAAGCCACTTTTTTTCCTAAACCAAATACCAAAGTCACTTTCACAGAACTTAAAATTGTCCTGTGATCACGGAGTGGTTGGGGCGGGGGTGGCTGGGTGATGCTTGGCTTGGAAAAAGGCTGTGATGAGAAGATACGGGGGGAGACACAAGAGAAAGCCCCAGGCATGAAATGGTCCAGCTCTTGGTTTCAGCATTTGAAAGGGAGCAGACAATTATTTCCACTGGAACCCAGAGAGGAGTGAGATTCCCAATTTTCCTACAACGCAGGAAGGAAATTGAGACTTTCAGTTCTGGTTCATTCACTTCGGCTCAGAATCACTCTTTGGGTGGAAAACTCCTGTGGCCTTTTCAGGTTGAATTTTTATGCCTGCATTTCTGCCAACTCCCTATGCATTTAGCTCCAGATCTTTCCCCCTTCGGGCTCCAAACTATTGTTGCAAAATTATCCTTCTATTGGGAATTTACAATACCTCTACCCTTTGAAGGTGTTCCATCAGATACTTCAACTGTAAAAAACTAACTGTGGTGGACTTCCCTGGCAGTCCAGTGGTTAAGATGCCATGCTTCCAAAGCAGGATGGTGCAGGTTCAAACCCTGATCTAAGATCCCACATGCCACACAGCCAAAAAAAAAAAAATTTAAAAAAACAACCATTGTTTCTAGACTTTTGTCGCTACTTATGGACTTACAGGGTATCAATTCTTATTGAGATGTCCAGGGTACCAGTGTCTATACACATTTGTCCCCCAGTTAGTTGTTCCTTAGACTCAAGTCAAGGGTGTTGTGTTTTAGGGGAGGAACAGAATATATGACTGCCCCGTGGTGGGTTATTACATTTGCTTCAGATCAGCACACACTTCAAACCCTGAGACAGTAGACAACCCTCCATCAACCTCCAAACACAGACCCTCATGGAAACTCACAGACTGCCAATCACTGGCCCACAAGGTCCCCCACCACCCATCAATACAAGACATCTCCACAAGGAAGCATGGCTGTGATGAGTCCTATGCCTAGTCGCTCAGTTGTGTCCAACTCTTTGCAGCTCCATGGACTGCAGCCCACCAGGTTCTTCTGTCCATGGAACTCTCCAGGCAAGCATACTGGAGTGGGCTGCTATTTCCTACTCCAGGGGATCTTCCTAACCCAGAGATCGAACCCAAGTCTCCTGCATCTCCTGCATTGGCAGGGGGATTCTTTAACACTGCGCCACCTGGGATGAATCCTGGCCACCGTCAAGCAGAAGACAAGTGTATGCTGGGAAAGACATAATTCATTTCATGCCAATTCTTTTCATTTCCTTGTTAAAAATATAAAATAGGAAAAGAATCTTTTTGGAAGGAGGGAAAGAGGTGGAGACGGGGAAAGTCAAGGTAGAATCTAAACCTATACTGCCAACAATTGCTATTTTCTGGAACAGAAGCTTGGCCCCTTCATGCTGTTCCATATATTTGTCAAAGTCACCCTTCTCCACAACGTGTGTTCCTGGCAGCCACCACCAGGAATACAGCCCTGTCCCGTCTTTGGAAACTTACTTTAAAACACTCTCCATGTCCTACTTAAATGTTAGAAAGTCACAGCTTCCCCGGCCTGGAAAGAGAGAAATATTTTAAAAGATTCATATCATCCCACTATTTAAAAAGACTTGTATTATAAAAGATTCCCATGTGTCCCCACCAGCTATAAAACAAAGTAGCTCTGTAGTTCGTACGGTGACTAAACCTGTGTTAATTTCCTCAGGTGGAAGGAGAAGGAGACGACAGAGGATGAGATGGTTGGATGGCATCACCAACTCAATGGACATGAGTTTGACTAAGCTCCAGGAGCTGGTGATGGACAGGGAAGCCTGGCATGCTGCAGTCCGTGGGGTCACAAAGAGTCGGACACGACTGAGTGACTGAACTGAACTGAATTTCCTCATCTGGAAAAATGAGCACAAAAGTGTTTGCCCTGCCAACACAGAAGTGCATGGGAAGCAGAGAGGCCATTTCAATGACTTTCCATAAATAGCCAACCTTCATGAGATACCTTTTTAGTCACTTAGCTCAGTCACGGTGTTTTCCAGTGAGTTATTGCTGCATACTGAGCCAGTCCAAAACAAAGGCACTTAAAAGAACCATTTGGGGAGTATCCTGGCAGTCCAGTGGTTAGGACACACACCTTTCACTGCAAGGGGCTTGGGTTCAGTCCCTGGCTGGGGAACTCTCACATGTTGCGGGGCAATTAGTCCCGAGTGCCGTAACTATGGAGCCTGCACTCTAGAGCCTGCCTGCCACAATAGGAGATCCCACATGCCACAGTGAAAATACCACGTGTCACAACTAAGATCCTATGTGGCCAAATAAGCAATTTTTTTTAAAAAAAGAGCCAGAACCATTGAATGAGAATTTCTGAAAACAGAGCATGACTACTTAAAAGAACTGACCTGTAGCATCAGAGATGTTCATAATATGCCCAGCTATTGTTCCTTTTTTTCTCTTTCTCTCTTCCTTTCATTCTCCTTTTTAAATTCCTCTATTTTCTCCAGTTATTTTTTTCCCTTTCATTCAATGATATTTAACTGAGTAACTGTCCAACTCTAGGCCAAAGTCTAGAAGAAGTAAGAGATAATCACATAATCTTCAGTTCAGTTCAGTCTCTCAGTCGTGTCTGACTCTCTGCGACCCCATGGACTGCAGCACGCCAGGCTTCCCTGTCCTTCACCAACTCCCAGAGTCTGCTCAGACTCATGTCCATTGAGTCGGTGATGCCATCCAACCATCTCATCTTCTGTCGTCCCCTTCTCCTTCCACCTTCAGTCTTTCCCAGCATCAGGGTCTTTTCCAATGAGTTGGCTCTTTGCATCAGGTGGCCAAAGTATTGGAGTTCCAGCTTCAGCATCAGTCCTTTCAATGAATATTCAGGACTGATTTCCTTTAGGATTAACTGACTGGATCTTCTTGCAGTCCAAGGGACTCTCAAGAGTCTTCTCCAACACCAAAGTTCAAAAGCATCAATTCTTGGGCACTCAGCTTT
The DNA here is from genome assembly GCF_910594005.1 of Cervus elaphus. Taxonomy (NCBI): domain Eukaryota; kingdom Metazoa; phylum Chordata; class Mammalia; order Artiodactyla; family Cervidae; genus Cervus; species Cervus elaphus. Next base: position 20,894,031 of record NC_057819.1, on the reverse strand, counting down.
CTTTATAGTCCAACTCTCACATTCATACATGACCACTGGAAAAACCATAGCGTTGAGCATATGGACCTTTGTTGGCAAAGTAATGTCTCTTCTTTTTAATATGCTGTCTAGGTTGGTCATGCTTTTCTTCCAAGGAGCAAGTGTCTTTTAATTTCATGGCTGCAGTCACCATCTGCAGTGATTTTGGAGCCCCCCAAAATAAAGTCTCTCACTGTTTCCATTGTTTCCCCATCTATTTGCCATGAAGTGATGGGACCAGATGCCATGATCTTAGTTTTCTGAATGTTGAGCTTTAAGCCAACTTTTTCACTCTCCTCTTTCACTTTCATCAAGAGGCTCTTTAGTTCTTCTTTGCTTTCTGCCATAAGAGTGGTGTCATCTGCATATCTGAGGTTATTATTGATATTTCTTCCAACAATCTTGATTCCAGCTTGTGCTTCATCCAGCCCAGCATTTTGCATGATGTGCTGCATATAAGTTAAATAAGCAGGGTGACAATATACAGCCTTGACTGATTTGGAACCAGTCTGTTGTTCCATGTCCAGTTCTAACTGTTGCTTCCTGACCTGCATACAGATTTCTCAGGAGGCAGGTCAGGTGGTCTGGTATTCCCATCTCTTGAAGAGTTTTCCACAGTTTGTTGTAATCCACACAGTCAAAGGCTTTGTAGTCAATAAGGCAGAAGTAGATGCTTTTCTGGAACTCTCTTGCTTTTTTGATGATCCAACAGATGTTGGCAATTTGATCTCTGGTTCCTCTGCCTTTTCTAAATCCAGCTTGAACTTCTGGAAGTTCATGGTTCATATACTGTTGAAGCTAATTTGGGGAATTTTGAGCATTACTTTGCTAGCGTGTGAGATGAGTGCAATTGCGCAGTAGTTTGAACATTCTTTGGCATTGCCTTTCTTTGGGATTCTTTGGGATTGGAATGAAAACTGACCTTTTCTAGTCCTGTGGTCACTGCCAAATTTCCTGGCATATTGAGTGCAGCACTTTCACAGCATCATCTTATAGGATTTGAAATAGCTTAACTGGAATTCCATCACCTCCACTAGCTTTGTTCATAGTGATGCTTCCTAAGGCCCACTTGACTTCGCATTCCAGGGTGTCTGACTCTAGGTGGGTAATCTCAACATCATGGTTATCTGGGTCATGAAGATCTTTTTTGTATAGTTGTTCTGTGTATTCTTGTCACCTCTTCTTAATATCTTCTGCTTCTGTTAGGTCCATACCATTTCTGTTCTTTATTGTGCCCATCTTTGTGTGAAATATTCCTTTGGTATCTCTAATTTCCTTAAAGAGATCTCTAGTCTTTCCCATCCTGTTGTTTTCCTCTGTTTCTTTGCATCGATCACTGAGGAAGCCTTCCTCATCTCTCCTTGCTATTCTTTGGAACTCTGCATTCAAATGGGTATATCTTTCCTTTTCTCCTTTGCCTTTTGCGTCTCTTCTTTTCTCAGATATTTGTAAGGCCTCCTCAGACAACCATTTTGCCTTTTTGCATTTCTTTTTCTTGGGGATGGTCTTGATCACTGCCTCCTGTACAGTGTCATGAACCTCTGTCCATAGTTCTTCAGGCACTCTGTCTATTAGATCTAAGCCCTTGAATCTATTTGCCACATGATCTTAATAACAAGTATATCATTGCAAACCAAGATCAATGCTCTGAAGGAGGGGTCTGGGTCTGCAAACTTCTGCATAAAGGGCCAGATAGTAAGTCCTGTAGGCTGTGTAGGCCATATGATTTCTGTTGCGACTACTCAGCTCTGCCATGGTATCAAAAAAACAGCCATAAACATTATTCACAGTAGCCAAGACATGGAAACAGCCTAAGTGTGCATCAATGAAAACAAATATATATATATAAAACAATGGAATATTACTCAGTCTTTTAAAAGAGGGAAATCCCACCATATGCAAATGCAGAGATGGTCCCCGAGGACTTGATGCTAAGTGAAATAAGTCAGGCACAGAGAGATAAAGACAGCATGAACTCGAGTATATGAGGAATCTAAAACAATAGTCGAAGTCACAGTAACAGAGAGTAGAATCATGCTTGCCAGGGACCAGGGGGTCGGGGGCAAGTGAAGATGTTGGTCAGAGAGTGGTTCTGGAACATGAATGCACAGCACGGTGACTATAGTTAACAGTAACATACTGTACACTTGAAATTTGCTAAGAGAGTAGATCTCGTGTGTTCTCACCACACACATACAAACAGTGACTATTTCAGGATGGATAGGTTCTTTAGCTTGATTGTGGTACTCATTTCACAGTGCCTACAGATAACAAAATATCATGCTGTTTTGCTAATATATACAACCCAAATAAATACAATTTTGTCAGTCATACTTCAGTAACTCTGGGGAATATCTTTTTGTTAAAGGGAAAAGAAACCATCCATAGACAACACATGGACAATACATAAACCAATGAACATGGTGGTGTGCACATAAAACTATTTACAAAAGCAGATGAAGGGCCAGGTTTGGCCCTAAAGCTGTGGTTTATTTACCTCTAATCTGGAAGAACTTGATCTACTATGGTATGGGAAGAAGAGAAAAGGGTCTTTCCCTGAGGAAGTGCCTTTTTAATAAGGAGGAGTTTAACAGGTGAAGGGATTTATGAAAAGATGGTGGGGACAGGTCGAAGAGGAGGTGTCAGTGAAAGAACTTTAAAAAGGCCAGTTTGGACACAGGGAGAATGGATCAAGGGAAATTAGCAAGAAATGAGATTGGGAAGAAGTTGACAGTGGCCAAATCATGCAGGTCTTGGTAATCATGTTAAAACTGGAGGAGCTTTGATCTCAAAGCAATGGAAAACCAAAGAAGGATTTTAAGAGTTAAGCAGAAAAAAAATAAAGATTTACACATAATTTTGTTTTCTCTCAAGTAGGTCCCATATTGACATATCTGAATGAGCTGAGGTTGCATTTTTCTCCCAAAGAGCTAATTTGTTAAAGAAGAGAAGGTGATGGTGATGCTAGAGAGCTGGGGTGTCACATTTTGGTGGTCTTTACAACCATGGAGGAAGGTCTCAGAAATAAAATCACACATTCCAAGGGATCAAAGAGGATAATGTATGGAAAAGTACTTTGTCACAATATTAAAATGTTTCTCAAGCATAAGGTCTTACTAGTCAAAGTTGGTACTCTGGAGGGATTCCTTGAATAATTAACTAATTGGTCTCACATTTCTTACCCTGGATTTAAAATTTGTTTTTAAGTATTTGGCTCCAAAGGTTCCTAAACTATTCTGTTTCATGGTGTTAATTTTTCCATTGTCTAGACAGCTGTAGCTGTCAGACAGGATTATCAGGAGGAAAGAGGCAATTTATGACCGAAAGTCAACCTTCTCAGCCAATGGGATTTACATATTAATGACCACTGTGGCAGCTGTCATAAGAAACCTTTACAAACTAAACCTTTTCATGTTTGTGCATTTCTGGAATTTGGCATTGGGTAGATATTTTGCATTTTTAATACACACAAAAGACCTAATAAAACCTCACAGAAGAGAGATTGATGAGTGTGTACTTGGGGGAGGCAGAGGGATCTGGGCTTAATTTTAAAGGATACATCAACTTTCTGAAGTCTTATAAGAAATATGATGAATTCTAATGTCCTTTTGAAGATGAGGAGGGAAGGAAGGCATCTTATGGCCACTTTGCTTTGACAGACTCAAAGGCAGAAAATGTACCCATTAGAGTTGGGTCATAAAATCAAATTCAGAGTAAGAGGAGCATCAGAGGTCACACTATTTTCTGCTTGTACTCTTTTCCCTGGTGGCTCAGAGGTAAAGAATCTGCCTGCCAACGCAGGAGACCCGGGTTCAATCCCTGGGTTGGGAAGATCCCCTGGAGAAGGAAATGGCAACCCACTCCAGTATTCTTACCTGGAAAATCCCATGGACAGAGGAGCCTGGTGGTCCACGGGGTCCCAAAAAGTAGGACACAAGTTAGTGACTAAACAACAACAAGCCCCTTCCCCTATCCCCCAAATGGGTGTTCCATTCCTGTGGAAATATCTCTGTTGATAAGGAAGGAACTCACTGACTTCCTAATTGGAATAACTTCTTTCTACAAATGATACCTTCTTTATTGAAGTTTCCATTTATTGGTCCCAGATTCAGCCTCTGAAGCCAGTGGAAGATGCCCAGCCTCTCAGATAGAATGTTCTTCTGCTTCCTCATCTTTACTGGGGAACACCCCTTCAAGGCCTCAAAGTGGTTGCTCTACCTCTAGCCTCAAGTCCTTGGTGGAAGCAAGGTGAAAAAAATACCAAGGAAGAGGAGTGGTACTTAGATAAGAAAAGCAACACAACCTCAGAAGTCTCCATTGGATTTCCATTTGGAGCTCATTAGCCAGAACTGAGTCATGTGACCACCCAGTATGTAGGTTCTTTATACAGATATGGGGTGCTGAGACAGAAATGTGACCGTGTACGTCAAAAGCTTTTGAAATGTTCTCAACTTCAATGTGGCAAGCATCTATCCTGGACAGAACTTTGTGTTTAAGGATGTTCATTATTCCAACAGAAGGACATGAATGCCCACAAATAATAAAACTGCTCAGGAAACTGTTAGAGGGCTTCCCTGTGGCTCAGTGGAAAAGAATCCACCTGCAATGCAAGAGATGCAGGTTTGACACCTGGGTCTGAAATATACCCTGGAGGAGGGCATGGCAACCCACTCCAGTATTCTTGCCTGGAGAATCCCATGAACAGAGGAGCCTTGTGGACCACAGTCCATAGGGTCGCAAAGAGTCGGACATGACTGAAGTGACTGAGCATGCACACATGCAAACTGTTAGAACCAACCAGTGACACGAGACAGACAGTGAAAATGGCTTGTGAGGTTATGTTCTCTACATCTGTGACTGTTCCTGCTTTGCATGTAAGTTGATCTCTACCATTTTTCTAGATTGCACATATTTCAAAATTGCTTGTGAGGTTGGAGATAGTTTGTAATAGAACTCAGTAAAACATCCATCAATAGAGAACAAATGAATAAATTATCTACTCATAAAATGTTATATTCATGCTGCTATTTTTTATTCATACCATTGAATTGTACTTCCTCAGCAACAATAAAGAAAAACTTTGCTGATTCATGAAGCAACATAGATGAATCTCAAAAAAGACAGTGCAGAGTGAAATATGGATAAACAAAGAAGAAAATACACTGGGCAATTCCATTTACTGGAACTTCAGAACTGATAATAAAAGACATGGGAATCAGAAGAGAGGTTGCTTGGATTGGACAAAGGGGAGATTAACTAAAAAAGTGTTCAAAGGACCTTTCTGGAGTGCTGGAAATAGTCTAGAGCTTGACTGTGATAGAGGTTACATTTGTAACATACATTTTTCAAAAAATTAATTTAAATGTATATTAATGTATACACTTTAAAATTAATTTTTATTGGAGTATAGTTTTACGTTCTGAAATTCAGTCAAGGCAATATGTAGGTTGTGCATACATGCAAAGTCACTTCAGCTGTGTCTGACTCTGCAACCCTATGGACAGTAGCCCGCCCAGCTCCTTGGTCCTTGAGGATTACAGGAGATCTTCCCGACTCAGGGACTGAACCTGTGTCTCTTACATCTCCTGCATTGGCAGATGGGTTCTTTACCACTAGTGCCACCTGGGAAGCCCCCAGTTACAGATTAATATGCAATAACTCCCTAGAGGCTTCCCAGGCGATTCAGTGGTAAAATATCCTCCTTCCAATGCAGGAGATGCGGGTTCAACACCTGGATCAAGAAGATCCCCTGGAGAAGGAAATGGCAACCACTCCAGTATTCTTGCCAGAAAATTCCATGGACAGAGGAGCCTGGTGGGCTATGGTTCATGGGGTGATAGAAAGGTTTTGGAACTAGATAGAGGTGTTGGTTGCAAAACATTATGAATGTAGTAAATGCCACTGAAATTACTCACTATTTATTTATTTGTTTGGCCGCACCTGTCTTGGTTGTGGTATGCAGATTCTTCGATCTACATTGGAGCATTCAAGATCTAGTTCCCTGACCGGGGATCGAACCCGGGCCCCCTGCATTGGAAACTCAGTCTTAGCCACAGGGCCACCAGGGAAGTCCCTGAATTGCTCACACTAAAATGGTTAATTTTACATCATGTGAATTTCACTTCCATTAAAAAAAAAAATTTAATGATGGTCATGTCCAAGGGGAGGGATGATAGAGAGATGATGTTGACTGATCATTTTTATCATCCTTCCCTTCTATTACCCCCTTTGCATTTCCTGCAATGAGCACTCATTAGCTTTATAATTATGAGATAACTAAGCAATTGATCTTTAGCAGAGACATTCGGGAGTTTGAGAGGGTAGAAGCAGAGCCAGCTTTCCTGTGCGACCCAGCTCCTGAGGGAGCTCTGGGCACAAAGGAGATGAATGTAGCGAGTGTTTTCTGCTCTCCTGTGTCTTATGCATGTGCTCCCCGCCACCCTTCACAGCATGGGTGACAGACCTGCCCTTGCCCGTAGCGACCTTCTGCCTCACGGAGGCCACCAGAGAATAAGGTGAAATGTACCTTTCAGATACTTTCCATGCAAAATAGAAAAGCAATGACCCACCTCCTTGCCTGGATATCGATGCCCAGGCTGCTTTATGAGGATTGTCCAAGCTGCCTGTATCATTGGAGGTTTGAGCAGAGTTGAGGCTAATGGGGGTGGGAGCTCCCGGCTTCAAAGTAAGAGATTGGGAGCCATGTCTTGGATGACTTTCCTGGGGGAGAGTCCTTTGTAAGGGGTCTGAATGCCCCAGCTCAGGGCTCCAATCTGGACTCTGTCCAGACTCAGCAGAAACCCAACTGGGAAGCAGGCACCATGGCTGCTCCAAATTCCTGATTCTTGAAAGCTTTGGAGTGAGGAGGGGGCCACAGTCTTGGTAAGGAGCGGCTCAGTCTTGGCAAGCCGTCGCCCTGCAGTAAAACAGGAATTTCTACAAAGGGGGCATTGTGTGAGCTACAGGAAGTCTTTTAAGGAGGCATCAATCTTGTGTCACCCAGAGATGTTTATCCTGAAGGCAATGCCATGTGGCCAAGAGCAGGCGGCGTCACGGGCAGACGTCCTGGTCCCGGGGGTGGAGGAGGGGGACAGTGAGTCAGAAGGAGGCTGAGCACCAGCGGAGCCCATGTGCAGATCCATCCAGGAGCAGCATCCGAGAGAGGCAGGCACCCAGAGAATATGAGACAACTGGCCTCATCAGCAAGGACAACACCTGAGTCAAGAACCAAGCAGGTGGCAGAAGGACCTCAGTCTGGCGGGAAATGAGGACCTTGGAGCAGTGGGTCAGAGTGCTGAGTGGCACCATGTCCATCTCTTACAGAGGACCCTGGGGCAAAAACTTGCACATTGCAGGGAGTTGATGGGACGCTCCAAGGGCTTTACCCCTTCGTGAAGTCCTGGAAGGTTGGTAAGAGACAAAGACCCCAGATTTATCCTCATATCAGAGAGCCAGGGTCAAGATCTAAGATGGATGGCCTTCCCATTCACAGAGCCAGCAACAGAGGCGGTAATGCAAACATCAGAAAGGCTATCAGACTTCCCAGATGGTCCAGCGGTTAAGATTCCAAGCTTCCAAAGCAGGGGACATGGGTTCAATCCCTGGTTGGGGAACTAAGATCCTGCATGCTCCATAGCATGGCCAAAAAAAGAAAGAAGAATAAAGGCCAGCTGGGGAGACCTTTGCCTTTGGGCTGACTCTGGAGCAGGCAGCACCAAAATATGAGGAGTGGAAAACCAGGGGGATCCAGGCAAATGGGAACCAGATTTCACAAGTCAGCTCTTTCCTCCTTTTCCCCATCTCCCAGTGGAAGAGTTCAGAGAGCCCAGGCCAGTGTGTCCAGGTGCTGGAAGCCCCGGGTGCTGGTGTCATCACTGTGGCCAGCTGCCATGTGACACTGGGCATTTAACCCTGTGTGGTCCAGTTTCCTGAGTGTTTCCATGAACATGTCGGAGACTCTCCTGATTTGGAAATGAGCCAAATGCAGGTGTCGCCGTTAGGAACTGTTACTGGCTTCAGCATTCGGTTCCCACCTCGGAGGACAGAAGAAACCTCTGAAAGAACATTTGGCCTTTGCAAAATAATACACGTTCTCTTCCTTCCTCACAGGCAGCATCTTTCAGCCAGAGAGCAGCCAACAGGCTCGTGTTTTGAGAGCTAGATTTTTCCATTTGGGGGCACCAAGGTTTTTTGGAAAGAAAAGCGTCCTCATTTTACATGCCTGGCTCCAAGGAATACATTGTTTCAGTCCTCAGCTGGTCTCCTTAGCCAAAGCAGACTGAGCGACACCAGAAAAAAGGACAGTGGGGAGAAAGAGAGGGACAGAATGGGTGAGGTATTTCCTGAAACGAAATCCAATCTGATTGAACTTAAAAATAGCAGGAAAATCAACACTTCAGAGAGTGACTTTTTTTTTAAAAGTCAGGGCGTGGGGCTGGAGAAAAGAAACCTCCCAGGTTTGGCCCCCAAAATGCCAAGATTTTATTGGCCAGAGGGATGGGCCAGCAAAAGAAACACTGACCATCTGGCCTTACTGTGGTGGCAACAGGAGAAAGATGGGGTTTCAATTTTGAGCTGCAGAGAAAAGCAAATAGGGCTGAGGCTTCCCTGTCCTTCTTGGAGATGGAAGGAAAGGTTTCTGTTATATGGTGTTAATGGCTGGAAGGCTGGTGAAGAAAATGTAAGGGGGGCTTCCCTGGTGGTCCAGTGGTTGAGAATCCACCTGCCAATGCAGGGGACACAGGTTGGATTCCTGGTCTAGGAATATCCCACATGCCACTGGGCAACTCAGCCCGTGCACCATAAGAAAGAGCCTGAGCTCTAGAGCCTGATCACTACAACAAGAGAAGCCACTACAATGAGAAGCCCGAGTACCGCAACCAGAGAGTAGCCCTTGCTCCCTGCAACTAGAGAAAGCCCACTCGCAGCAAGGAAGACTTAGCACCCAAAATAAATAAAGTGTAAGAGGATTCCACACTGAAGCCATAGAATGGAAGAGATGGTCACAGGAGGTTGTGCAGTCTCTGATTTATCCCACCAGATAACCCCAGGGACGTGGAACCAACCATGTCCCCCTCCTCCTCCAAGTGAGACAAAGATGAAGTGCTTCTGCAAGGGGTGAACAAGAATGGGACTTCCCTGGTGGTTCAGAGGTTAAGACTCTGTGTTTCCAATGCAGGGGGCCCAGGCTCAATCTCTAGTCAAGGAACTAAGATCCCACATGCCTTGCAGCATGGCCAAAACCCCTCCCCCCCAAAAAAACACAAAAAAAGCAATGGTGATTTTACTAAGCCTCATGTCTGAAGCTAGAACAACATGAGAAAAAAAAAATGATTTCTCACAGCGAGCTTAAGAACTGAGGCAAGGGGCTTCCATGGTGGCTCGGTGGTAGAGTCCACCTGCCAATGCAGGAGACACAGATTTGATCCCTGATCTGGGATGATCCCACATGCTGCGGAGAAGCTAAGCCTGTGTGCCACAAGTATTGAGCCTGCGCTCCCGAGCCCAGGAGCTGCAACTACTCAGCTCAGGTGCAGCAGTTACTGAAGCCTGAGTGGCCTACAGCCTCTGCTCTGCAACAAGAGAAAGTACCGAGGTTAGAGCGCTAAAGAGAAGTGCCCCGCTCACTGCAACTCGAGAAAAGCCTGTGCAGCAACGAAGACCCAGCCCAGAGAAAAATTACTTAATTTTTTTTTTTAAAGAAGAAATGAGGCTTTCTCTTTCAAACAAGAGAAGCAAACCTCTCTCTGAGTATTGGCTAGAGATGCTGTTCTGGAGGTACCTCTCACCCCTGATAAGGGAATTGATGATTTGCAAAGGATGCTCCAGCCTCAAAAAGATTTGGGAGGAATTAAGAGACTGTGAGTCCTTTCTGGTTCAGCAGGAACAAACACTGAAAAAATAGGTTGATGAGGGTCAGAGAGCAAAACACACTTATTTTTGTCCTTGATTTTTGCCTTCCTTTGGAATCTGGGTTGCAGTTACCTTTATCTTGGCATGTGGGGCCTTTCAAAATGCTGCCTCAGGAGGCCTGTGTCTTCTCTGTGGGGGCCCGGGCTCCACCCCTCTGTCTGCCTTCTGCCCCACCGCGTTCATTTTCCTCAGGCGGCTGTCATTTTCCTTCTTGCAGCAAACACTTTCTCCCCTTCCTGACTCCCCCCAGCACCTGTTCGCTGTCTCGTCCTGTGGGGCACCCAATTCTATTTCATTCGCCCTTTGAGGCACAGTTTGGATGAGTGTGCTAATTGTTTAATTTATTTCTCACCCGCTCATTCTCTCCGGGCCCCCTCCAAGGTTACCTCCTGCCCAGCTCTTAAATCTTCTCGCCTCCCTCGATGAGGCTCCTCCATCAATCCACTCTCTCTCCTGTCGATCTAATCTCTCCCTCTACATTTGTTCCTGCTCCTCGGAAATAAATTACCCAAGTCTCTGCGAGAGCATGAGCGATGATTCTCAGCTTCTGTCTTTCCTAGCCCGCATCATTCTCCTTCACAGAAATGCAGTCCTGGCCCCGGTTTCCCTTTTGCTTCTCCTTGACCCTCATCCCTTGCAATGTACCTTTCTGCAAAATGATTCCATCTATGCTTCCCGGAGACCTTCTGGCCACCAAACCCCAGGATGCCCAAAACAGACCTTGGAGTCACCTGGTTTACAAACAAAGGGACAGAACCCACAGGAAAACAGAAACCTTGCCTGAGCTCACACCCCTAGTTGGTGACATAGTTATCCTAGACCTGTGTTAGTGCGAACCACAGATGCAGTTTTTAATTTTCTAGCAGCTACATTTTTTTTAAACATAAGACTAATTTAAAAACTAAGTGTTGTCTAACTGAACATCTCCGAAATCTTACCATCTCAACATGTAATCAACATGTTTTTATTTATTTATTTTATTTACTTGGCTGCGCCAGGTCTTAGTTGTGGCTCAAAGGATGTTTGATCCTTGTTGCAGCATACAGGATCTTTAGTTGCAGTGTGCGAACTCTTACTTGCAGCGTGTGGGATCTAGCTCCCTGACCAGGGATTGAACCCCAGGACCCCTGCACTGGGAGGGTGGAGTCTTAGCCACTGGACCACCAGGGAAGTCCCTTAACATAGATTATTAATGAGATCGTCTACATGCTTTTTCGTGTCCTGGGTGTTTGAAATCCAGTTTGCATTTTATACTTGCAGCCCATCGAGATTCAGATGAACCCCCTCCTCAGCACTCTGGGGCCATGTGTGGTGGGTACCTACCAGATTGAAAGGCCCAGCTCTAGAGCTGCACAGACAGGGTCCTGTGCCACGGCTTTCTCCACCACGCCCAGCCAGGCGAGCTCCCTGGGTCTCTCCCGTCACACCTCCCACCCCACGTGGGCTTCGCCACCTCCTGCTCTCACCTGGGATGTCCCTGACACTGCACCCGCTGTGGCTCTCCCTTCCTCTTCACACTCCAAACGTGGGTATCCCTCAAGATCAGTGTATTTAGGGACTTCCCTGGTGGTCCAGTGGGTTAAGAATCTACCTTGCAATGCAAGGGGTGTGGGTTCAATCCCCAGTCAGGGAACTAAAACCCCACGTGCCTTGGGGCAACTAAGCCTGTGAACCACAACTACTGAGGCCGTGTGCTCCAGAGCCTGCACACCACAATTAGAGGGGCCGTGACTCTCAACAGAAGATCCCACATGACCGAATGAAGATCCCGAGTGCCGCAACGAAGACCCAACGCGGCCAAATAAATTTTTTTTAAAAGATAAGTATATTTAGGCCAGTAACAATCCTCTCCTCCATCAATATCATCACCATCAATGTGATACTGACCCATGCACTATTCCAAGTGTGTTCCATGTAATAATTCATCCAGCATAGCCACTCCAAGAGGAGTACTACGATTATCCCCATAATAATCAAGGGATAATTTCCGTTTGCTGCTGTAACAAAAAGAGTTTCCTTCTGCTGCTGTAACAAATGACCACAGACTCAGTGGCTTTAAGGGGCAGAATGTATTATCTTGTAGTTCTGTAGTTGGAAGTCTAACCCAGTCTCACTGGGCTGAAATTACAGTGTCAGCAGGGTGCCTTCCTTCTGGGAGCCTCTGGGAGAGAATTCATAGCTTTGCTTTTTCCAGCTCCTAGAGGCCACCTGCATTCGCTTGCTTATGTTCCCTCTTGTTCTGCCTTCAAAGCCAGCCAGCCACGGCGAGCTGGTTCCTTTCTCCAGCACATCACTTCAAGCTCCTCTCCTGTCTCCCTTTTGGTTGGTTCCACCTGGAAAATCTAGGATAACCTCCCTATGTTCAAGTCAGCTGCCATCTTAATTCCCCTTTGCCATGTAATCTAACATCATCACGGGTCCCAGGGATTAGGAGAGGGGGGCTTCCCCGGTGGCTCAGCAGTAAAGAATCTGCCTGCGATATAGGAGCTGCAGGAGATGCAGGTTCAATTCCTGGCTTGGGAAGAGCCCCTGGAGGAAGGTATAACAACTCACCCCTGTATTCTTGCCTGGGGAATCCCATGGACAGAGGAACCTGGTGGGCTATAGTCCATGGAGTTGCAAAGAGTCAGACACAACTGAAGTGACTTAGCATGCACAGATGGATCTTTGAGGGAGGGGCATTATTCTGCCTCTCACACTCCATGTTACAGATGAGGAAAGAGAGAGGTTAAGTAACTTGTACAAGATCACACAGCTGACTTTGAGCTGACTCCCCCTGACTTTGGGGCTTTGACATCTTTCAGACCCTGACCTCCCCTGTCGTTCCCACTGCTAGCGTCCTTTGTGACCCCATGGACTGTAGCCCCCCAGGCAAGAATCCTGAAGTGGGTTGCTATTCCCTTCTCCGGGGCATCTTCCTGACCCAGAGACTGAACCCTGGTCCCCCACATTTCAGGTAGATTCTTTACTGTCTGAGCCACCGGGAAGCCCACCAATGGATTAGATCAGAAAGTGTAAAGAAAGACGGATTCTCTGAAGAATTATCCCATTGAAATAGAGCTTTTTGCAAAAATTCAGATTCAACATCATGCTCTTCATGGGCTGTGCACACAGGGGGTGATCCGGTCCATCACCTCACCCTCGCGCCACCCAGACAAAGGCAGCCTTGATTGAAATGTGCTTCGGAAAGGCTAGTTCCAATCAAGGTAACCATTCTCGCCCTAGCCAAGAAAAACACCGACGCTTGTTTCCAGATCATTAAGCACTGTCTCCCCAGTAGCTTGGTTTCCTTCGCTTTTATATACAGACTGTTCAGGAGGAGAGAGAAAGCCTCAAATCCATTCACCCGCTGCAGCTGAACGTTCCGGAAAGGTGAATTTGGGACAAATCACCCGCAGCCTTCTCCAGCCTCTGCAGCTCCCCCCGCCCCTGCGGTTCAGAAGCCCCCTGAACCCCATAGAGATGGATGAATGACTTACCCCGCTCCCCCACATCCCACTCCAGGTGCCTCTGGCTAATTCCTGGTGAAGGACACTGAGACCCGTGGAAAGACAGCCAAGAGCAGCCACAGCACCAGTCCTGAATCCACCCAACTGGTCAGGTCGGGTCCTTGGTCCTGTCACCTTACAAACTGCCCCAAACTTAACTCAGAAATAAAGGTCACAGGACTTCCCTGGCCGTCCAGTGGTTGGGACTCTGTGCTTCCACTGCAGGGGTGTGGGTTCAATCCCTGGTTGGGGAACTAAGATCCCACATGCCCCATGGCACAGCCAAAAATTAAAAATAGATAAAATAACAATAAGAATAATAAAATAACTTTTTTAAAAGAAATACTCGGAAAAAAATAAAGATCACTCTTCAGGGTTGAAGGAGCCAGAAGCTACAGCTGCTTAAATTCCTGAGAACTCACAGACCCACTTTATACTCACGAGAATGTAAAAAAACTAGATTCCATCTCATGATATTGTGATTTATAATAAGAAATATGTATTTGATCTTCATCCCTGTTCCTGGCACAGAGCTCCTAAAACCTTTGGAATTTCCTCAGTGATAAGAGAGATAAAGTTATGCTTGCTATTCTTAACAAGCCCCTTCTGACCATAGTCTGTGTTAACGAGAAGACTTTGGGAAGCCCCTCAGGATGTGGGCTGGTTGCCAGGGGAACCAACCATATGCTTAGGGGCTTGGACCACTCAGTCCCACCTCCTGAACTCCCACCTCCAAGGAGGGGAAAGGGCTGGAGGTTGAACTGATCACCAATGGCCAGTGATTTCATCCAGCATGCCTGGGTAATGGAAGCTCAGTAAAAACCCCAAAGGATGGGGTTCAGAGAACTTCTGGGTTTGGTGATACTGGAAGGACGGCACACCAAGTAGGGCATGGAAGCCCCCAGGTCCCCTCCCACAGACCTTGCCCTGTGCCTCCATCCATCTAGTTGTTCCCAAGTTGTATCCTTTTATAATAACCAGTAATCTAGTAAGCACATTGTTCTCCTGAGTTTTGTGAGTCATTCTAGCAATCATCAAACTTCAACAGGGGTTTGGGGAAACCTTCCATTTAGAGCCAATCAGAGGGCTTCTCTCATGGCTCAGTGGTAAGGAATCCACCTGCAGATGCAGGAGGCACGGGTTCAATCCCTGGTCCGGGGGGATCCCACATGCCTCGGAGCAACTAAGCCTGCGTGCCACAACTACTGAACCTGTGCTCTAGAGCCCAGAAATCAAAACTACTGAGCCCACAGGCTGCAACTACTGAAGCCCATGCAACCTACAGCCGGTGCTCCACAGCAGTGAGAAGCTACTGCAATGACAAGCCCAAGCACTGCAACCAAGAGTAGCCCCCGCTCTAGAGAGAAGCCTGCATACAGCAACAAAGACTCAGCACAGCCAATCATTAAAAGAGAGAGAGAGAGAGAGAGAGAGAGCCAATCGGAAGCACAGGTGTTACCGGGAGGAACAGAATCTGACTCCGTGTTGGGTCTGCTTCTTTTACTTTAACCTTTCCTTCTGTTGCTTGCGTTCACTAAAAGGATACTATCTATACATAATGGCCCACCTCAGGGAACCCTGCCCCGCTGCTGAATATTAAACCAAAGTGCCTTTGTTCCGGGAAACATCCTGACCCTGTCCACCTGTGAATGGCTATAGGAAGGAAGAAACTAACACATCCCCTCCCTGAGGCTGGCCATTCCAGGAGACATTTGCAAAACTTATGACCTTTTTACTTTACTTCCTTTCTTCCTCCTCCTTCCTGTTGTATAAAAGAACCTGCATCCAGACCCCAACAAGACGGTTATTTTGAGACATTAGTCTGCCATTTTCTCTGTCTGCCACCTTTCTGAATATAGTCGTTATTCCTTGCCTCAACACCTCATCTCAGATTTACTGGCCTGCCAGCTGGACAGCAGAGCTAGCTTGGACTTGGTAACACAGGCGACAACCTGGACTTGTGACTGGCATCTGAGGTGGGGTGGGGGCAGTCTTGTGGGACTAAGCCCTTCACTTGTGGGATCCATCACTGTATCCTGGCAGACAGAATGGGGAGGTGAGCTCAGTTGCAGGATGCCCAACTGGTGTCAGGGAGCGGGAGAATTCCTTGTTGGGGGAGCCCCACCCCCACCGGGTCACAGGAGTGTGGGGACTGGGAGTCCACTTCTGGCCCCAAGATCAGGCTGGGCTTCCCCTTCGCACCTGCAGAAGCCCCTGCCTATTTGTGTGCAGCTCGCCTACCGTCACCCATATCACGGGAGGTTGCACATCTGACAGACGCGTGCAGATGGCCCACGAAACTCATTTCAGGCCACAGTTTGAACAGCTTTCTCATCAAATCTGCAATCAGAGCTTTTCCCCAGGAGTAAGGTGCACCTGTTTCAATTTCATCTCCTTTCACCTATTAAATGAAAATAAATAGAGAACCAAAAGAGACAAAGTGTGTGAGTGGACTTCCAATGTTACCCGGCAAGATCTGGAACTCGGGCTACAAATTCTTCCCCTGAGGGGCTTGCCTTGCAGGAGGGCCCAGGCCCCTTGGGATGCCCCGGAAGTGAGCAGATGAGAAAAGACAGCACCCCACAAGGAGAATATAAACATTAGATGCGTGTTCTTTGAGTAAGTTAAAAATCCTGAAAATGGGACTTCCCTGGTGGGCCGGTGGAGAAGAATCTGCCTTCCAGCATAAGGGATTCAGGTTCCATTCCTGTTCAGGGAACTAAGATCTCACATGATTCAGAGCAACTAAGGCCATGTGCTGCTGAGCCCATGCAACCAAAATAAAGTAATAATTTTAAAAAACCTGAAAATGGAACTAACTTACAGGAAAAAGTGAGCATTCAAAGATGAAAGGCTTAGGGACTTCCCCAGTGGTCCAGTGGCTAAGATTCCATGCTTCCACTGCAGGGGAGTGCCTGTTTGATTCCTGGTCAGGGAACTAAGACCCACATGCCATGTGGCTTGACCAAAAAGTTTTTTAAAAAAGAAAAAAATGAAGGTCTTAGACATGGAATTAGACACAGACATTGTACCAGTGTTGATGTCCTGGTTTTGATCATGTGCTATTGTCATGGGTTTCTCTGGTGGTTCAGATGGTAAAGAATCTGCCTGCAATGCAGGAGACCTGGGTTTGCTCCCTGGATCAAGAAGATTCCCTGGAAAAGGGAATGGCAACCCACTCCAGTATTCTTGCCTGGAGAATTCCAGGGACCGAGAAGTCTGACGGGCCACAGTCCATGAGGTCACAAAGGATCAGACACAACAGTGACTTTCACTTTCACACTACTGTCATAGAAGAAGTAATTATAGGGGAAAGCCAAATACAACGTACCCGGGATGGTCTATACTATTAATATTTTTGCAGCTTTCTGCAGAGTCTATCATTATGGCAAGATAAAAAGTTTTTTGTTTTGTTTTTTTTTTACAAAAGGGGATGGGCTTGTCACTGAAAGAGAAGGAAAGGTGGGTGGGTGGGTGGGAGACAGGGCAAGGCTGGAGAGAGAAGGGAGGGGAAGAGAGAGATAAGAGTAGGAAGACAGAGAGAGCCCCAGCCCGGTATCACCAGGTAACAGATGATGGGGTCTGGCCAGGGGAGGAGGTGGAAGGGCAGCGTGCTACTTTTGGTTTGGATGCACCCCGCTCTCTTCGGCTTCTGACTGGTCTGAATGAAAAACTATCTCCGGGAAGTGCTTGGAGGGGCAGATTTCTCTTCAGTATTTATTCTGGACCCATACCCAGTGGAAAAGTGCGTTGGAAGGCATTCGCCTCAGCTCCGGGGCCTGTTTTATTTGGAGAACAATTGGAAATGATGAGAGGCCTAACATGCAAATTCTCCTTGGCAGCCCCCCTGATGGAGGCGGGAGAGATGCATTTCCCATCTGTGGGCCCACGTGCGGGAAGGACGAGGCGCAGGCCTGGACTCGCTGCGTCAACAAGGCAAGCAGGCTACTGGGTCTGTGTGTTATTTTCCTCGGAGGAATCAGCATTTTCCAACCGCGAGGTGGGTTATTCCAATGGCTCTTGGCCTGATTTGCAGTAACGCTGATCCCGGAAGATTAGTTCCAAGTTCTGCCGTCTAAGGTGAAACATTTGAATGTGCTCGGCAAAAACTAGTTTTGCTTGACTTAAAGGAACACAAATCATGGTGACTGGGGTGCGGAGATGGGGCTGGGGGGGCTGGGGGTAGGGGTGGGCCTCAGCCTAAGTGGTGGAAAATTTATTCCAAAGCTCCGTTTCTCACTTAAAAAAAAATTTTTTTTTTAGCCAAAGAGACATATATTTTTCTGACAATGTAGAACAGAAAAAGGCATCCTTCCCCCAGTGCTAACTTTCAGATCATATTCACAAGGCAAATAAAGCATAAATTAACCAATTACAATAAAATACTGGATAAATACCTTTGACAACCCTGAATTTCCCAGGAAAATGTTTCCAGCTGTGACCCCTACCTTGCAATGCACAGGTTGAACGAGACCTGAGTTTGTTTATAAAGGATGGAGTTGTGTCTCCATCTTCATGCTCCAAGGGGCCTCTACCTTTCACATGAATGGAATCAAATAGAAGCAAAGCATTTCAAAAGTCCCTGACAGGCAGAGATAAACCTAGATATTCCCAGGGCATTCTGTAATGACACATCAACCCAAAACCTGCTTTTTTATAAGTTGGAAATAGACTCCTAAGGATGGAGCAGAAAGAATGCCAAAGTCAGCAGCCTTGATCTAGTGAGAGTAATATAGCTCATCAGACAGAGGACCAGAGGGGAAACAGGGTCTGAGGGCAGCATGGCCCACAGCTTGTTTTTGTAAATAAAGTTTTATTGGCATCCAGTACTTACACATGCATGCTCTCATGCTTGTTCCTTTTTTAAAATTTTTCATTTGGCTGTATCAAGTCTTAGTTGCAGCACGTGGGAACTTCAATCTTCATTGTGGCATTCGGGATATTTTTTCAATTGTGGCATGTGGGATCTAGCTCCCTGACCAGGGGTCAAACCCAGGCTCCCTGCAATGGGAGCTCACAGTCCAGGCCACTGGACAGCCAGGGACGTCCCATGCTTTTTCCTTTATATACTGTCTATGCCTGCTTTCTTGTTATTCAGGCATAGTTTAGGTGTGACAGAAAACACATGGCCTGTGAAACTGAAGATGTCTGCAGCTTACAAAATGGGATGCTGAAATGACACTCCCTGTGGTGGCTAGAATAAGAAAACAACATGGAAGGCCATGGTTTGACATGGCAGAGTAACCAGCAGAGGGACTGAGGCAGCAAGAGCCAGGCTAGGAAAAGTCACAAGGATGACAAGGAGTGGTCAAGCTTCACATCATCTTAAACTGGTTGTATTAGCTATCTATGCCGAGTAACAAAGTATCGCAAGCTCAGTGGCTTCAAACAAAGTTTACAAGCCCACAGCTCAGTAGCTAGGCAGTCTGGAGTTTCTGTTCAGCGTCTTGTTTGGCTTAAAACTGCACTACCCGGCTTGCCTAGTGGTCCAGTGGATAAGCATCTGCCTTGCAGTGCAAGGGACGACACTGCTTCAACCCCTGGTCTGGGAAGATCCCACATGCTAAGCAACTAAGTCCATGTGCCACAATTACTGAGTCCGCACTCTAGAGCCCGCGAGCCACAAGTGCTGAAGCCTGAGTGACCCAGAGGCTGAGCTCCACAACAAGAGAAGCCATTGCAATGAGAAGCCCTCATATAGCAACTAGAGAGTAGCCTCCACTCACTGCAGCTAGAGAAAGCCTGTGCAAAGCAACCAAGAGCCAGCACAGCCAAAAATAACTAAAACAAACATTTTTAAAAAATAAACTGCACTGTTATCTGAAGCTTGGGGTCCTCTACCAAGGTCATGTGGCTGTGTCAGAATTCAGTTCCTTGGGCTCACACGGCTGACTGACAGCTCGAAGAGGCCACCCAAAGTTCCTTGCCATCTCTAGCAAAGGAGTACTTCTCCAACATCAAATCTCCTTTAGCTTTTGAACCTTTGACTTACTCTGACTTCTAGATGAGCTGTAAAGAGCTCCTGTGATTAGGTCAGGCCCATCTGTCTATCTCCCTATGGTAAGGTCAATTGATTGAGGATCATAATTATACAGTTGCATCCAGAGTAGTTTTTGAAAAATTAAGAGAAGGTATGTGTACACCTGGAGCCAGAATCCTGGGGCCATCTTATAATTTTGCCAACTCCATCATCTTACACCATCCAGCACAACAGGAAGTCAATAGACAATGCCTAAAGTCGGTAAACCCAAAATAAACCACAGAAGCCTGTCATTCAGAGGCGTAGGCTACCCACTAGAACTAAAACCCAAAACTGTTCAGTTGAGGTTGGTTCCAGGGCCAAGCAAGGGGTGGGGCAAGAAGCTGTCACTCACCACTTGAACAGTATTCTAGACTATCTGATTTTTTAAATTATGTGCATGTATTATTTTGATAGCAATTTTTCAGAAAAGAGTAAAAAAAAAAAAAAATTGATTCCACTGGATTTCTCTCCCTTGAAGTTCTTATCTCTGTTTTCTTGGTGTTCAAGTTACCTACACCTGTAACCACCTTTGGATTCCTTTCTCTAACCCAAGGGTTCTTCCTCAAAAGCAACTGGCCTACCTGTGCCCTTGACCCCAAGCACCCCTCAGCCTCTCCTGTGCCCTCACACCATCCAACGAGCCTTGTCCATCCACCATCTGCAAAATCTCCCTCTTGGTGTGGGCTCCCCTAGAAGGAGACACTGAGGCTAGAAGGTGAATGTAAGTGGTTTATTTGGGAGGTAACCCCAGAAAATACCAGACAGGGAGCAGGAAGTGAGACAGAGATGAGCGGGCAGCTCAGAAAGTGCTTCCAAGCAGGTTACCATTAGGGAATCCTAGGGGGCCACATAGGCCACACTCAGCCACCCCAACCAAGGGGTGAGTTGTGAGAAGCAATCTGTTAAACTGTACAGAAGGCAGTGATCAAGACCATCCCCAAGAAAAAGAAATGCAAAAAGGTAAAATGGTTGTCTGAGGAGGCCTTACAAATAGCCGACAAGAGAAGCAAAAGGCAAAGGAGAAAGGGAAAGATATACTCATTTAAATGCAGAGTTCCAAAAAATAGCAAGGAGAGATAAGAAAGCCTTCCTCTGTGATCTATGCAATGAAATTGAGGAAAACAACAGAATGGGAAAGACTAGAGATCTCTTCAAGAAAATTAGAGATACCAAGGGAACATTTCATGGAAAGATGGGCACAATAAAGGACAAAATGGTATGGCCCTAACAGAAGCAGAAGATATTAAGAAGAGGCAGCAAGAATACATAGAAGAACAATACAAAAAAAGATCTTCATGACCCAGATAACCACAATGGCATGATCACCCACCTAGAGCCAGACATCCTGGAATGCAAAGTCAAGTGGGCCTTAGGAAGCATCACTATGAACAAAGCTAGTGGAGGTAATGGAATTCCAGTTAAGCTATTTCAAATCCTATAAGATGATGCTGTGAAAGTGCTGTACTCAATATACCAGCAAATTTGGAAAACTCAGCAGTGGCCACAGAACTGGAAAAGGTCAGTTTTCATTCTAATCCCAAAGAAAGGCAATGCCAAAGGATGTTCAAACTACTGCATGATTGCACTCATCTCACACGCTAGTAAAGTAATGCTCAAAATTCTCTAAGCCAGGCTTCAACAGTATGTGAACCGTAACTTCCAGATATTCAAGCTGGACTTAGAAAAGGCAGAGGAACCAGAGATCAAATTGCCAACATCCACTGGATCATCAAAAAGCAAGAGAGTTCCAGAAAAACATCTATTTCTGCTTTATTGACTATGCCAAAGCCTTTGTCTGGATCACAACAAACTGTGGAAAATTCTTCAAGAGATGGGCATATCAGACCACCTGACCTGCCCCCTGAGAAATCTGTATGCAAGTCAAGAAGCAACAGTTAGAACTGGACACAGAACAACAGACTGGTCCCAAATCGGGAAAGGAGTTCATCAAGGCTGTATATTGTCACCCTGCTTATTTAACTTATATGCAGAGCACATCATGCAAAATGCTGGGCTGGATGAAGCACAAGCTGGAATCAAGATTGCTGGGAGAAATATCCATAACCTCAGATATGCAGATGACACCATCCTTATGGCAGAAAGCAAAGAACTAAAGAGCCTCTTGAAAGTGAAAGAAGAGAGTGAAAAAGCTGGCTTAAAACTCAACATTCAGAAAACTAAGATCATGGCATTCAGCCCCATTACTTCATGGCAAACAGATGGGGAAACAATGGAAACAGTGAGAGACTGTTTATTTTGGGGGGCTCCAAAGTCACTGCAGATGGTGACTATGGCGTTGACATTAAAAAGATGCTTGCTCCTTAGAAGAAAAGCTATGACCAACCTAGACAGCATATTAAAAAGCAGAGACATTACTTTGCCAAGAAAGGTCTGTCTACTCAAAGCTATGGTTTTTCCAGTAGTCATGTATGGATGTGAGAGTTGGACTATAAAGAAAGCTGAGCACTGAAGAATTGATGCTTTTGAACTGTGGTGTTGGAGAAATCTCTTGAGAGTCCCTTGGACTGCAAGGAGATCCAACCAGTCAGTCCTAAAGGAAATCAGTCCTGAATATTCATTGGAAGGACTGATGCTAAAGCTGAAACTCCAATATTTTGGCCACCTGATGCGAAGAACTGACTCATTGAAAAAGACCCTGATGCCGGGAAAGACTGAAGGCAGGAGGAGAAGGGGCTGACAGAGGCTGAGATGGTTGGATGGCATCACCAACTCAATGGACATGAGTTTGGGTAAACTCTGGGAGTTGGTGATGGACAGGGAGGCCTGGCGTCCTGCAGTCCATGGGGTGGCAGAGTCGGACCTGGCTGAGTGATTGAATGGAACTCAACTGAATCTGTTAAAGAACAAAGTCCCAGTTTGGAGAGAACCCCCGGGGGTCTGCAGGGGAGGATCTGTGGTACCTGCTAACATTCTTTGGGAATTCCCTGGAACAGATAGAATGCAGAACCTAGTATAAAACCAGACTTCCTGAGAGAAGTGAATAGGAAATTAAGCTGGTTGTGCCATGCTAAGCTGCTTCAGCTGTGTCTAACTCTTTTCCACACTATGGACTGTAACCCACCAGGCTCCTCTGTCCATGGGATTCTCCAGGCAAGAATACTGGAGTGGGTTGCCATGCCCTCCTCCAGGGGATCTTTCCCACCCAGGGATCGAACCCACATCTCTCATGTCTTCAGCACTGGCAGGCGGGTTCTTTACCAGTAGTGCCACCTGGGTAGCCCAACCTGGTCACTGGGCATGAAAGAGAAATATGCCATTCATATGCTATACGCTCAGGCACATCCCTCCCTCCTCCACTCCCTTCTCATGGTTTCTTTCCTGCTTGTTTCAAAGGGGATTTGAGGCAGATTACGAGGCAATTGTACAATTCATCATGGTGGATTATGAGAAGACGAAAAAGAGAACTGGTCTGAGAATGAGGCTCCTTCAAGACTGTAGCCCAAATCACCCTGCCAACTTGAACTAGCAGATGCATGAATTTGACTGGAGTTTTCTAGAAGCTGCAGTAAAAGCAGAAATCTGATTATACAGCCTAACTCAGTGTCCCTAACAAAAGACTGGGTGATTTTGCTCAGCACTCTCAGGTGTTCTCAAAGAAAATGACTCAAAACATCAGGGCTGACATCCCCCAAATATCCCAAGTCTGGATAGCTTTTTAGTTAAGCCCCCTTGTCTTCAGTGCAAGCCACTCCCTGCAATTCAGCCAAAGCAATAATCACAGATTAATATACAGCAACCCCCTAGGGGTTTCCCTGGTTGCTCAGTGGTAGAGAATCCACCTGCCAATGCAGGAGATTACAGTTCGATCCCTGGGCTGGAAAAATTCCCTCGAAAAGGAAATGGCAACCTACTTCAGTATTCTTGCCTGGGAAATCCCATGGACAGAGGAGCCTGGCAGGTTACAGTCCATGTTGTTGCAAAAGAGTTGGACATGACTTAGCGACTAAAGAACAACAACCCCCTACATTCAGTCATCTGAGATAATTAATTCTTTAGCAGCTGGCACACCTCGGTCCCCAGAAAGCACCCTCTGCTGATTGCCTTAATCCAGCCAGATTTCAGACTATCTAGAGCAGGAGTCTGCAAACTAGAGCCTTCGGGTCAAATCCAGCTCACAGCCTTGTTTTGTAAATGAAGTCTGATTGTCACACAGCCACGCCCATTCCTTAGTATATTGTCTGTGACTGCTTTGGAGGTGAGCAGTTGGCAACAGACCATTTGGCTCAAAAAACACATTACCGTCTGGCCCTTTACAGAAAACCATGCAACCCCTGCTCTAGAGGAAATGGAAGGGCCACATGCTCTTCAAGCCAGTCCTCCGGAAGGTCTATGCTCAGTGAAGTTCCCGACAGATGTGGAGCAGTCGTGAGTTCAACACCATTTCTCCTGGCAGCAACCTGGCTTGCACTGCTCGACGCTGACAGTTATAAATGGTACCACATGCCTGAGCCAACATCATGGGTTGACCTTGAGAATCTTGACAAGGACAGGTACCAGCTTAGGAACGAATATACTTTAGTTCAGCAGTGAGAGAGGAGAACAGCCAAGTTGATCTTTAAAAATAACTCTGGGAACTTCCCTGGTGTTCCAGTGGTTAAGACTACCTTCCCGTGCAGGGGGTGAAGTTTTGATCCCTGGTTTGGGGAGCTAAGATCTCACATGCCTCAAGCCAGAGAACCAAAGCGTGAAACAGAAACAATATGGTAACAAATTCAATAAGGACTTTAAAAATGGTCCACACACATTAAAAAAAATAATAATAAATATATAACTCTGCATCCCCATTCATGCACAGATCAGCTGGAAAACACCCACCAAAGTTAATAACATGGGCTTTAAAAAAAGTTGAAACTCTACCCTCGTTTGTTCTGGAAAGAATTACAGAGAGGATCCAATTATCTTTTAAGACCACTCAAAGATGGCAATGACAACACCCTACCCTGCACATTAAAAAAAAAAATCATCTTACATGTGCCGTCTCTGTGATGGCCCCCACCGTATTGGATGACAATTTTCTAAATACAGTAAGTCCACTAACTACAAATGAGCCCATTCCCAGAGTGCATTCCTACATCCAATTTTGTTCATAAGTCCAACAAAGTTAGCCTAGGTACTCAACTAACGCAATTGACTACACAGTACTGTATTGTAACAGGTTTATAATACTTTCCACACAAGCAATACATTGAAAAACAAAATAAAAAATAACATTTTTGATCTTACAGTACAGGACCTTGAAAAATACAGTAGTATAGTACCACAGCCAGTATACAGGGGCTGGCATCGAATGAAGAGGCAAGAAGAGTTACTAATGGAGGAGGGAGAGGAGGTGGGAGACGGGAGAGCTGAAGATCATCAGCAACAGGAGACGGAGGACAAGCTGCAAGGTCACTCAGGCCTGATGTGATTGGACATGCAAACACACATTTGCATCCTTGAAAGTTCAAAACCCAAAGGTGTGTATGCAGGGGACTTGCTGTGTAAATCTGTCTCCCCTGCCGTGTCGTGCATTGCACGTGGGGACAGAGGAGGCACCCCTCTTTTACAGGGTTAGCAGGTGGCCAACAGATTCACCTTCTAAAATGATCTGTTTGCTCTTTTTCACCTGTTCAGTGGTGGGGAAGCTTTTCTTGGCATTTCTCACAGCTAGAATATTTCTCTCGAGAGGAACCCTATGGGACGTCTCAGTGAGCAGTCAACCAGAAACTGAAACACTCAATACACAATGCCTTTCAGGTGACGTGACCCAAACTTTACTCACCCAGAGTCATATTTCCAGCAAGATCTACATCTCCTCAACTTCTTTTATTTCAGCTTAGCTTGAAATATTCATAAATCCATTTCCTCCAAGGTTTAATCTAATTCATACTTTCTGCTTCCCCCAACTGTCTCCTCCCACAGTCCTTGTCTTTCTTGACTTTGAGTCCTTTTTTTTTAATGAATTAATTAATTTGGCTGTGTCGGGCGGGTCTTAGTTGCAGCACGCAGATCTTTCACAGCAGCGTGAGGTTCCCATTTCTCTGACCAGAGATCGAACTGCACCAAGAGGTGGCTCTCAACCACTGGACCACAAGGGAAGTCCCTTGAAGACATTTTTTAAGTTATAAAAGTCATGGTGTTTGTGAAAGAAAATACAGAGACTTATAGGAAGGTGCAAAGAAGAAATGAAACTTGCCTGTTTAGTCAGCGTTGAAGTCTAACCATTGTTAGTTCTCAGGTTGGTGGATTTCCTCCCAGTCTCTTGTAGGGATCGCTATGTGGAATTTTTTTTTAACCGATACGATCATGCTATGAGGATCCAGCTCTTGTCCCTTAATATTGTATCTTTGAGGTTAAGTTTTATGGTTAGGGTGGCTAGTGTGCAGCCTGAGGTCATAAAAGTCACCAGTCTGCATGTGTTACTACATAAAATTCTTCAGAAATATTTTTGTGATATATAATATCTATCCATCATAAACACCTTTTAATGTATTCAGCTTATTTTATTTGTTTAGCTACATTAGGGTTTTGTTGCTTCACAAGGACTCTCTAGTTGTGGCACACGGGTTTCGTTGCCCCGAGGCATGTGGAATCTTAGCTCCTGGACTAGGGTTAGAACCCATGTCCCCTGCATTAGGAGGATTCTCAACCACTGGACCCCACCAGGGAAGTCCCAAACACCTTTTTAAATGACAACAGAATAACCCATGGAACAGATATCTTGATAAATATTGTTTCTACAAACATGTGTGTGCATAATAATCTTTAAGATAACTCCTTGAACTAAACTCCCAGAAGTGAAATTTGAAGCCCAAAGGGCATAAACCTTTTAGGTAGCCTAGTGAAGTATATAGATTTTACACTATTGCCTGTGTTCAAATCCCACCTCAGCTGCTAACTGTGTGATCTTGCAAATTACTTCTTTCTGCCTCTATTTCCTCAGCTATAAAATGGAGTGACAGTAACAGGCCCACCCATAGGATTGTTACCTTGTGCCAATGAAATGAGATGTTGCTACAAAGAGCAGAGTAAGCCTCAACAAATGTGAGCTCTTATGAATGGGATTGTTACTCTATTTACTATTATCCTCCTCTCTGATCTGATACTTATTGCTAGATTGTTTCTAAAGTTTAGATCAAAAAGAACACACTTTCATTAGAATCTCATTCACTGCAACAGTATTACATTGTATTTTATTTTCTTCTCTACTGATTCAATCAGGGGAAATGTAATTTCTATGAATAGAATTTGTGTGCTTGCATTCTAAGTCCCTTCAGTCCTGTCCTACTCTCTGTGACCCTATGGACCATAACCCACCAGGCTCCTCTGCCCATGGAATTTTTCAGGCAAGAATACTGGAGTAGGTTGCCATGCCCTCCTCCAGGGGATCTTTCCAAACCCAGGTCTCCTGTGTCTCCTGCCCTGGCAGGCAGTTTCTTTACCACTAGTGCCACCAGGGAAGACTGACCTTATGAAAGGTGTTTTCCATATTTTCCATGGTTTCTGTTTGTCAATTACTTGTCCATACTCTTGGCTCGCTTATACAGAGATCTTGGTGCATTTCTCTTTTCCTGCATTTGCATGTTCGCTATAACATTCCTGATGGGAGCACACCTGTTCTTTGCCAGATGGCGTGGGAGGCCCCAGGGGTAGATGGAGGGAGACACAGGGGTGTCTGTGCCCCTAAGAGCTTCCAGATGGGAGAAATAAATCAAAGTTCAATTGTAACCTGTCACAGGTGTGGCGGCTTCGAGAGCAGTCATCGATCGAATTGCACTCATCTATGGGGTAGAGCAAGGCCACCCTGAAAAGGGGATACTGAGTTAAGAGATGCGAAGAAGGAGAGACAGATCAAGAAGCATCAGAGGTGAGAGGCCATGCCAGAAAATCAGGGATTTTTTTTTTTTTTTAAATAAAGAGTAGTCTCTTGTTACCAATTACAGAAACATGGGTTTTGCTACAAAATCTGTAAAAGTGCTTCAGATTCTTGGACCACTAGGCATGCTCAAGAATTATTATCACCACTATCACCATCATCACCATCATCATCACCAACTGTCATCATTGTCATCACCATCGTCATCACCATCACCATCCGGCTTTTTCTCTGAGCCGTGTGTGATCTCACATAAAGACAAAATACTCCCGAGGAGAGGTAGCCTTAGGCTGGCCCACCGTCCAAGCTCTGCTCTGCTTTCTCTCCATTCCCCTTTAATTGTTTCAGTCAACGAAGCATTCCCTTGTGGTTCCCACATTCCCAGAAATGCAGCATTTTACTTCTATGTTATACCTGTCAATCTGTTTTAAGATTGCTCCAATGGCTGGAAACCAACTCACACTGGGACTTCCAGGAAAGATTTACTATTGGCTGTGAGGAAAGGCAAGCGCTTTCAGCTCAGTGCCTCAAGTCAAAAGTTCCTGCTTTCCTCAGTGCTCAAACCACTGGGCAGAGATCTGATCTGAAGGTTTTCTTCAAAACACACAATGTTAATTCTATGTATTATACGGTTCCAAGTAAACAATTTTGGATGTTCCCCACTGTTGACTAGACCCACAGATGTGCAAGAGGGTCTAGACATTCAAGACCCACAAATGTCATGAAGCCATTTCCAGGTTTCTTGGAATGTTCTCATTAACATAGGAAGAGAATCCAAAGATTCTTCCAATGGAGAAAATGCGATGACCAAAGGCAGACAGGTGATAGAAAAGAAGTGAGAGCTGAGATAGAAAAGTCCCAAACTCTCCTGGCCTGGTGTCTTCTCTTTCCAAACAGACCCAAGTGCATTTATCTCCAAACCCTCCAAAAGTGAGGAGGGAGACAGAAACCCTCATCCTAAAAATGATCATGAATTTCCAGCTCAGAACACTGGGGGATTAAAAAGAACACGGATGGGGGGCGGGGCCTAGAGAAGCAGGAGGGCATTTACCTGGGTCAGTGAGCTTGCTGTGCTGTTTAGTTGCTAAGTTGCAACGGACTCTCCTGTGACCCCGTGGACTGCAGCCCACCAGGCTCCTCTGTCCATGGAGTTCTCCAGACAAGAAAACTGGAGTGAGCTGCCATTTCCTTCTCCAGGGGAGTCTTCCTGACCCAGGGGTCAAACTTGCACCTCCTGCATTGGCAGGCGGATTCTTTACCACTGAGCTACTAGGGAAACCCAGGTCAGTGCGTATATATGTATACACACGTATATCCATGTATATAGCAGAGATATATTCCTATGTTTATGTGTGCATATACATATTTGACATATATATGTCAATGCGTATAAGTGTATATATATATATATATGAATAGTTTTCCTTGCTGAAAAAGAATTTTAAAAGCACATAGATAAATAGATATGTGTATATATGTGCATGTGTATGTACACACATCTTTAACAACAGATCTTCTCTTTCCCTTAAAAAAAGGTCGAATAGGCTGACTTTTTTCACACAGGGTCAGTCTGAGCAGGCAGATTTCAGAAGGGCTTGGATAACATGACCCCTGTTAAGAGGATCATACACACACATATATACATAACCATGCATGTATCTACATCTATGTATGCAGACACAAACATTTACATGCATATATATATACATTAGATAGATAATGTATGTGTTTGTGAGATTCTGTTTCCAGCAAGGAAAACTACTGATAACATCTACTATGAGACTCTTGGGGCTTCCCCAATAGCTCAGTAACTAAAGAGTCTGCCTGTAAGGCAGAAGCCGCAGGTTTGAACCCTGGGTTGGGAAGACTCCCTGGAGAAGGAAATGGCAACCTACTCCAATATCCTTGCCTAAAAAAATCCCATGGGCAGAGGAGCCTGGAGGACTACAGTTGAAAGGGTTGAAAAGAGTCAGACACAACTGAGGAACTGAGCATGTGAGACTCTTATCAGCAGTCATTTTATCCAAGCTCTTCTAAAATCTGCCTGCTCAGACTGACCCTTATGAAAAAAGTCAGCCTATTGGACTTTTTAAGGGAAAGAGAAGATCTGTTAAAGATGTTTAATGAAAATTTTGACCAACGCTCTGGTATTTTTAAGCATTTTCACGTACAAACTATATCATTTAGGTCACAGGTTGGCAAACTCTTTCTGTAGAAGGACAGACAATAAATGTTCTGTGAGTCAGACGGTCTCTGTCACAATTGTTCAGCTCTGTCCTAGGAAGTGATAGTGCTGCAGACACTGGGTAAATGAATGGACATTGAAATGAATGGCTGTGTGTCAATAAAACTGCTCTCACAAAACTGGGGGTAGGCTTTGGCCCCAGGCCCATCATTAGTCAGCCCCTAAGTTAAATGCTGTCAGTGATGGAGAGGTGCCGTTTTTATCCCCATTTTTACAGATGAGGAAACCAAGTCTTGGCACAGTTGATACAGTTCAGCCAGTCAGGTCAGCATCAAACCCAGATACTCAGACTCCAAAGTTCATGTTCTATTTCTGCTATATCGTTTCAACATCCATGTCTAAAAATAACAAATGAGGGACTTCCCTGGTGGTCCAGTGGTTAAGACTTCACCCTTTCCAATGCAGGGGGTGTTGGTTCAATCCCTGGTTGGGGAGCCAAGATCCCCATGCCCCAAGGCCAAAAAAAAAAAAAAAAAAGACCAGGACATAAACAACAGAAGCAATATTGTAACAAATTCAATAAAGACTTTAAAGATAAAAATGGTCCACATTAAAAAAAAATCCTAAACAAACAAAAAAACTAGATGAATGATGTGGGGATGAGGGTGGGTAGGGGGAGAAGAGTCTCTCTCTGAGCAGGAGTTCATTTATTTTGAGCTATTTGTCTTTCCTCAAGACAGTTGGGGTTCCCATATTGCCGCAGATGGAAGAAAATAACAGACACGCATCTCTCTAGGGCCACGGCTATTAAAGGATGAAAAAAATCTAGGCCTTTGAAAAATGTCAACCGAGGAGAGGAGATAGCCTCGTGATGAAAAATAAATGAATAAATGCACTTCCAACTTCAAAACTGGCATAAGAACTGGCATTCGTTTTGACATATAAATGTTTAAACTAAACACGTCTATTTTGAGATAATTGGATAATTGTAGATCCCCACACAGAAGAAATGAGGCAGAGATTTCCTAGCACCCTTAACCTGGTTTCTTCTATGGTAATTCCCTACAAAATCATGTTACAGCTATGAGACTGACACTGATAGAGTTGAGATATAGAATTTGTCCATCCCCAGGATGCTGCATATTGCCCTTTTATAACCATCCTCTCTTCCTTTCCATCCTAACCCTCCTTAACCCTTGGCAACCACTGAGCCCTTCTCTAAATTCTGTATTTCTTCCACTTCCATCATGTCATATAAACGGAATCATACAGTATGTAAACTTTGGGGACTCTTCCTTTTTTTTTTTTCCCCACAAAGTGCAATTCTCTGGAGGTTCATCCAGGATGTTTCAGACACCGGTATTTGCTTCTTTATTTTATTAAAAAAATGCTTTTTATTTAAGTATAGTTGATTTACAATGTTGTGTTAGTTTCAGATGAACAGCAAAGTAATTCAAATAGATAGATAGATACATAGACAGATAGAGATATTCTTTTTCAGATTCTTTTCCATTATAGGTTATTACAAGATGTTGACTCTAGTTCCCTCTGCTACACAGTGGGTCCCTGTTGTTTATATATTAATATTTTATTTATAGTAGTTTGTATCTACCAACCTCAAACTCCTAATTTAGCCTCCTCTTTCCCCTTTGGTTACCATGAAGTTTGTTTTCTATGTCTGTGAGTCTGTTTCTCTTTTGTAAATAAGTTTATTTCCATCATTTAATATTAAGATTATTTTATTCAAGAGTTGTTATAATGAAGTATTTTGATTCAGATGTATATAAAGCTTTCACTTGAAACATTTATCTTATTATGCATCAGTTTATCAGATCAAATATTTGATAATGTAGATCTTAAGAAGATGAGATACAGGTCAGATAAAAGTACACAGGAGAATACGATGGAGAGGAAGTCATGGAATTAAGCCTCCATTAGAATGAAGATACTAAGATACAGAGGAAAGACGATCCACAATTTTGATGGAGCATATAAAACGAGGCTTCACGCATACAATGATTGTGCAATATACAATTTCTTTTAGATTCCACATATAAGTGATAACATATGGTATTTGTCTTTCTTTGTCTTACTCCACTTAGTATGATAATGTCTAGGTCTATCCATGTTGCTACAAATGGCAATATTTCATGAACTTGCCTTTAAAAAACTAAAAACAGAATTACCATATGATCCAGCAATCCCACTGCTGGGCATTCATCTGGAAAAGATGAAAACTCTGATTCAAAAAGATGCACGCACCCCAGTGTTCACAGCAGCACTATTTACAACAGCCAAGACGTGGAAGCAAATGAAGTGTCCACTGACAGATGGATGAATAAAGAAGGTGTGGTATACGTTTACAATGGAATACTAGTGTTTACCCCTTTTTATTACTGTGCGTCCAACCACTCACATGTTGAACCATGAGGTCGCCTCCTGTCAGCATCCCTCCCCGCAACTTTCTCTGCCTCCTCTCCTTCGCCCCTCCTCGGCTATGTGTAGGCAACACCACCACACAGATCTCTCCCTTCTCCT
This sequence comes from Cervus elaphus, assembly GCF_910594005.1. NCBI lineage: Eukaryota > Metazoa > Chordata > Mammalia > Artiodactyla > Cervidae > Cervus > Cervus elaphus. The sequence goes on along the minus strand of NC_057819.1, from coordinate 20,861,992 downwards.
ATGGGTACCGCACAGAGTCCCTCTCTTTTCTTTTCAGTCTCTCCTGACCTCCAGGCTTCTTTCCTCAGCCTGAGAACATCCCCGGATCTTCTCTAACCAGAAATCATGTTTCTTTACCCAGACGTCCTTTCCAACTAACAGCCCTGCACAAAATTTCTCTGGAAGGATTGTAAGAACATGGAGGTGTCAGTTGCCTCTGGAAAAGGTTGGAGGGCTGGGGACAGGACAGGGAAGGTTTTGTGCTGTCCTGGGACGGTGAGAAATTACTACCTTTTGTGTTTTGGACCTATGCAAGTGGCACCATTCCATGCTTCCGGCCCTTCACAAGCAGCCCCCAGGAGATCTTCTCTACAATGACATCGTTTTTCATGTGTCACATATTGTTCTATTCTTGATTGGAACCCCATGTGTTTAATCAAATCCCAGGCGTTAGATGTTTTATCTGTTTCCCAATTTTTTGACACTATGACAACTGTCATAAAACCCTCTTCGTGCTCAATTTTTTGCCCACAGCTCTGATTATTTTCTGAGAATAAATAGTTGAAAGCTAGCAATCCACCAGACAGGTTCCTAAAAGTGAATTACTGGCTCAAAGAGGCTTCGCATCCCTGCTGCCGAATTCCCTGCAGACCATGCTAACATAGAAAGCCCGGGCAGCCCTTTCCCCCACACAGTCTCAGGTTTGCCTGTGTTCAATCTTTGTTCATTTAATAAGTTAAAACACGTGGCCTCATGCTGTTCATCTGCATCTCTTGTTATTGCCGAGGCTGACAATTTGTTCAATTGTTCATTCGCTATTACAGTTGGTCCTCTGTATCTGTGGACTCTGCACCCATGGATTCCACCAACCACGCGGATGGAAAAAATATAATTTTTTAACCCACAAAGTTCCAAAAAGTCAAATGTGAGTTTGCCACATGCCACCAACTACTTACATAGCATTTACTTTGCAGTAGACATGATAAGTAATTTAGAAATGATTTAAAGAATATAGAAGATTGTGCATAGGTTATGTGCAAAAACTATGCCATTTTATATAAGGGAATGAGCATCTGTGGATTTGGGAATCCATGGGAGGTCCTGGAACCAATCCCCTGTGGATACCGAGAAGAAGCAAGTGCTCAATCGTGTCGAACTCTTTGTGACCCCATGGACTGTAGTTCACCAGGCTCCTTGGTCCATGGGATTTCCCAGGCAAGAATACTGGAGTGGGTTGCCATTTCCTTCTCCAGGGGATCTTCCTAATCCAGGGATCGAACCCATGTCTCTTGCATTGGCAGGCAGGTTCTTTACCACTAGTGCAACCTGGGAAGCCCAAGGGGGTACTTACTGTCCAGTTATTTCCCCTTCCATGAACTGCCCATTCATAGTCTTTACTCATTTTTCTTTTAGAATCCTAGTCCTATTCTTACTAGTTTGCATATTTTGTGCATTTAAGATTATGACCCTAAAATATTTGAACAAGCATTTATTTTCACAGTTTATATTTGGCTTTTCATTTTCTATAGAAAAAAGTATGCATACATATGAAAATTTTAAAATCTATGTGGTCAATCAATTAATTTCTTTAGGGATTTCTTTCTATTGTTTTTATACTTGGAAAGAATGAACTTCCTTATTCACAGAGGATCTAAACACCATCACCCATATTTTCTTCTAATGTATCCTTGACTTTATTTATATGCGTATTTCCTTGATGCAATTAAAATTTATTTGGAATATGGGACAGGTGAGACTGTTAAGTGATTTTTTTCCCCAGAGTCCATTTTCTCCAAAACTATTTCTTAACTATTTCTTCACCAAACTTTCCCTCCTCCATTGATTGGAGTGCTTCCTTTAATGCAATTAAACATATCAAGCGATCTGCTTTTAAGTTCTCTATTTTGTCCCTTGATCTGCATATTTATTCCTTTTTAAAAATCTGCTGTTATTATTTTAAATTTTTATTTATTCACTTATTATTTAAGTAATTTATTTATTTAGGCTGTGCTGGGTCTTTGGTGCCATGCACGGGGTGCCTTCTCTAGTTGCGGTGAGCAGGGGCTGCTCTTTTGTTGTGCCTTGGCTTCTCATTGCAGTGGCTTCTTTTGTTGGGGAGCATGGGCTTTAGGGCTCACAGGTTTCAGTAATTGTGGCTCATGGGCTTAGTGGCCCCCAGCATGTGGGATCTTCCCAGATCAGGGATCAAACCCATGTCTCCTGAATTGGCAGGCAGATTCTTAACCACTGGACCATGAGGGAAGTCCTTGCATATAATATTATTAATTTAATACCATTCTTTTTCTGGTGGCTTCCCTGGTGGCTCAGACGATAAAGTGTCTGTCTACAATGCAGGAGACCCAGGTTCAATCCCTGGGTGGGGAAGATCTCCTGGAGAAGAAAATGGCAACCCACTCCAGTATTCTTGCCTGGAAAATCCCATGGACGGAGGAGCCTGGTAGGCTACAGTCCATGGGGTTGCAAAGAGTCAGACACGACTAAGAGATTTCACTTTCACTTTCACCACTCTTTTTTATTATTATTATAGCTTTATAATGTGTTTGCTATTTGGTAGGGTAAGTCTCTTTTCATTATTTTTATCAAAAACTCCCAGCTATCTTGTCTCCAGTCTTCCTAAGAAGTTTCAGAATCATTTAGTCAAGTTTCCTAAAACTCTAAGTTAATTAATTAAACTGACCCTGTTACTGAGCCAAACTTGGGTCTGCTGGCCTGAAGAGCAGCAAAGACTATCAACCGAGACCAAGTTGTGGTGAAGGAAAGGACAGTGTCTGTTGCAAGCGCCCAGCAAAGAAAACGGGCAGCTAGTGCCCAGAAGACCCGAACTCCCCAGTGGCTTTCAGAGAAGGGTTTTTAAAGGCAACACCAGGAATGAGGGTTGTAGGATGACTGATCAGCTCATGCACAATTCTCTGGTTGGTGTTGGGGTAACAGAGTGATGATTCAGGAATCTCAGTCATCAACCTTCTGGTTTCAATCCATCTGAGGAGACATGCTGGTGGTCAGCATGCAGTTAACTTCCTCCACCTGCTGGGGCTTCAGTTTCTCCAAAGTAGCTCAAGCATATGGCTCAGGATATTATCTATAGCCCTTGAGGAGGAACTAGGGGTCCTTGACTTTGTTTCATGACTAAACTATTATTATTTTGTTGTGCTTCACTGCTTTCCTTTGTTTCGGCATTTTCTCACTTCTCTGATTAAATCTACTCTTTGAAACTTGGAGAAGGCCAAGGAGGCTAAAGCTCCTCTACAAACAAGAGGAGAGTGGGTTGGGGGGCAGGGGGATATGGAGGGGTGTCTGTCCTCAGGAAGGCCCCACGGGGTCCTGCTCAGTTTCAGCATCTTTTCTATCCGTTCATGTCTTCTTGTTCCCACTGTTACTCTCTAGGTCTGCCCATTGCTTATCTGGTAAATAACTGATTTTTCTTCTGGTGGAGAAGAAAGGAAGTTTTTGCTCAGGACATCCCCAAGCACCCCTTAAGGAAATCAGCTGGTCCTCACAACAACAGGTTAAACTCCAACCACACAATCAGTACTCTCTACCTACCAATGGTGGCAAACTATATTATTGTCCCAAAATATCCGTTGTCCCTCCCTGAGGGAGAATTGTACTTTCTTGCCCGATGGATAATAGCCTTGGTCACATGAGTTGCTTTGGCCAAAGAAATACATTCGGGAGTGCTAAGTGTCATTCCTCAACCAACTCCGTGAAGCAGCTCCTGATCGCCCTGCAGAAGGTCACTTCTCCCTCTTAACCCTTGGTGTGCACTTTTCTGGCAGCTCTGACAGGCTTAACTTTCCTTTATAGCCATTTGTGGGCTGCCGGCTCCTGCCTAACGGAATGTAACCACGCCATGGCACACGTGCGCGTGCCCAGTTGCTCAGTCGTGTCTGACTCTTTGTGACCCCATGGACTGTAGCCCGCTAGGCTCCTCTGTCCATGGAACTCTCCAGGCAAGAATACTGGAGTGGGTTGCCACTTCCTTCTCCAGGGGATCTTCCCAAGCCAGGGATCGAACCTGTGTCTTCTGCATTGGCAGGAGGATTCTTTTCTGCTGAGCCATCTGAGAACCCTGAGACCCATTCTAATAATAAAAATAATCATGATAGCTTGTCAAGGGGAGGTTTCCATGGGCCTCTGAGAGCCCATCATTGACACAGACCTATGTCCCACTTCTTTCCACAATTCATTGTATTTTTCCACTCTGTACTCCCAGCCAATGGAAAGTGAATTTAAAAATAGGCCTGTGTATTATAGGAAACATCTTGATCATAGAAAAAAAAAAGAGAGAGACACTTCAAAGGAAGTGGATAGCGTGGTTGTCCCGCCAGCTTGAGGATGGACGGGGTCCTTGTGTCCTAAGTGCTGTACTTGGCTGCCCCCTTGCTGACGCGCTCCGTAGCAATGTCACCAGTCTAGCTGAGACAGGGAGAGAGGGAGAGGGAGGGAGGGTGGCTTTGAAGAAATAACCTTCCCAGGAAATGCCTCCTGAAGCTGTCTGCACAGGAAATATGTACAAAGGCGGGAGGAGAAGAGAGACATCTGGAAGGGATCCAGTTTATTCTCAGCGGACACAACATGGGGAACGTGCTCCATCGTATTTCCTTGTTCAGCGAAGGAGGTGGGTGTCCTACCTCTCTCCTTCCTCTGTAGCCTGTGTCAACTTTAAAAAACTGCACAGTGTGAGAGTCTCAAGTTAAGTTTTACTGGGGGCAAAACGAGGACTGCAGCCCAAGGAGACAGCACCTCAGATAACTCTGAGACACTGCTCCAAAGAGGCAGGGGCGGTGGGGAGGTCAGTATATACGTGGCTTTGGTGAAGGGGGAAACCATGCAATTAAGCATGTATTTTTTTCAGCAGGTTTCTGCTAGTCACAAGGAGCAGTCGTCACTATGAAGAATTTTAGTGCTTTTCTAGATATGACGAGAATTGGGCTCATAAGATTGACTCCTGAAAATATCTATCTGAAGACCTGTCCAGCCAGTTTTCCCAGAGCACAGAGGGCTTCATTTCTCCTCTCCACCCTGAACTCCTTCAGGGAGCGCTGGAGGTCAGCAGCTGCAGCAGCATATGATCTAATCCTTGTAGAGGTGGGTGGCAGGCACCAATTTGTAGACACCTGCCTTTGTTTTCCTGAGAGAAGGCTTTTTTTGCTCACTTCTACTTTCTCACCCTTAAGATCTCCCTGGACTCTCCTTTAAGGCAAGACTTGTTTCCATCCTGGCTTCTACAGCAGCAGAGACATCGACTTTTTGAGCTGGGAGGAGACTAATCAATAGTTTGTAATTCCTCTCCTCTTATATTTCAGACCTTCCATTAAGGATTTTCAACTGAAACGCAGGACTGCAGAATCTAATTCATGAAAAGTCTCCCAACCAGAGCCCCTGAGAGACTTCTGAGCACGGAGGCTGTTTCCTAAGCTTGAGGCAATATTTACATGACCAAGGGCACCGCTAGAGCAGTGAGGTGCCTTCTGGGCTCTGAATATTGGGAAATGACATTTGAGGGGCCCTTACATGCATTTCACAATGCCCTTTACTTTTCAGACTGTTTGCACATCTCATCTCCTCCCATTCCACCAATAAGGGAGGGTGATAGGGTCCACATGGGGTCTCACTGATAAGATGACTCACTATGTCGACTTCACAAACAAACAATAAAATCACAGTGACCCGTGAGACTGACCACATTGCCCAAATGGTATGCTGTTTTCTCACTGGTGCCTATCTTCTCAAAGCTGTGAGACCACCAGATTCCAGACCTCTGGCTATGTGACCATCCCTTCAGAGAATTTTTCATTGGTGGGGTATAAGAAGGACTCCATCAGAAAGGGAGGACGCTGGTTCTCGTTAAGAGCCAGTCACACTCTCTTTTCCCTCTAATAAATTTCCCTTTCCTGGCCTGACTGCCCAGCTCACTCTCTTTTTCTCTGCACTCGCCTTACAGAGGGCAAATATTTTTTTCACTTGGGGAAAAAAAAAATAGAATCCATGGGAGGTGAAATAATTTGCCAAAGTCTGTCCATCATGTTAGTGCAGGACTGGGATTCAGCTTTCCACACGTGCAAACTTGGTCTCCAGCCCCATTCTTGGCACAGAGTTACCCTTGGAATTTCCTAAAGTGTTGAGAGCCAGGAAGGTGTCTTTTGTTATGTTAAGAAGGTGACTTTTTGGAAAGTACCTGAGGGCGGCGGCTGGTTGCCAGGGGAACCAAGCATGTGATTGGAGGGTTGGAACTTTCGGTCCTACCCCCCCCCCACGTCCATCCTGAGAGAAAGAGGGGCCACAAGTTGAATCAGTCACCAGTGGCCAGTAATTTAATCCATCATGCCTATATAGCAAAGCCTCCAAACAAACCCAACAGGACAGAGTCCAGGGTTCTGAGAACTCCCAGGGTGGTGAACACGTGGAGACGCCAGGAGAGTGGCATGCCCCAGAGTGGGCAAGGGCCCTGCCCTTCCCCCAGCCCTTGCTGTATGCAATCTCGTCCACCTGGCTTTTCCTGAATTCTGTCCTTTGCAATAAACTGGTAATCTAGTAGCTAAAATGTTTCTCTGAGTCCTGCTAGTTGGTGTAACAAATTAACCGAACCCAAAGAGGGGATCACCCGAATCTCCAATCTATACCTGGGGCTCAGGGCTTCCCTAGGAACCCAGCAATAAAGAATCTGCCAGTGCAGGAGATGCTGAATCGATCCCTGGGTCTGGAAGATGCCCTGGAGAAGGAAATGGTCACCCGCTCCAGTATTCTTGCCTGGAAAATCCCATGGACAGAGGAGCCTGGTGGGCTAGACACTAAAACGACAACAAAAGCAGACTGTACAAAACTGTCGTTTCTGTATAGGTCAAAATCAGCAGTTTCATATGGTTCAGCCTAGTTTGGGGATTCATTAGAGCTTCAGAGGTAGCTGAAGTTATGAGAATGATGCTGTTCTCCCCTTGTGTCCTGAAGGAAAACCGTCCCCATAAGCTCCCATCAGAATTTTCCTAATGTCTCATTGGCTAAGGGCTGGGTCACACGCCCACCCCAGTGACCAGTCACTGTCAAAGAGAACAGCATGGACTTACTGACTTATCTCAGTCATGGTTCATCTCATCTCAGGACTAGATACTAGCAACCAAAACAAAATCAGGATTTGGGGGTAGCAAGGAAGGAAGAAGGATGGCTGTTAGGAAGGTGACTTGGATGGGGGCGGGGTGGGGGGGATGTTTTAGGTGACAATATGGTGTTAGGGGTCAGTGCGACTAACCCTGGGGACAGTTTTTCCTCAGTTTTCTGGGCGACTCAGACTGGCATCCCAGGGTCAGGCAATGATACTTCACTAAACCTTCTGGTTCTTCAGAGGAGGTTCTGGTTCATCCATGTCACTGACATGGATGAAAGGAGATGAGGTCAAGGGCTCATAAAGCCTGAGAGGTTCACAAATAGCATGAAGGGGCTACATTCCTGCATAACTGGAAAAACTTGAGAGAGAAGAGACTGGAAGTCTGGTGTGACTGCCCCTTTAACTGGCCTCATATCAACCTCTTAAACAGATGAAGAGCAGAAATCTTTTTTTTTTTTTTTTAAAGGAAGAGCAATTCAGGGGCTTTTTCCAGGGCAGCTGGCACTTCGGAAAGACATTTTTGCAAAAGCACAGACAGAGTCTTTGCAGTAGCTTTTTACATTCTCACAGCAGCTCCAGAAAGGGGGAGCCGCCAGTGGGAAATAAAAAAGACAAAGAGAGGCTTTCCCCTCTGCCTCCTGAGGTTCTGGGGATCCTAATCTACCAAAAAAATAAAAAGTAAATAAATGAATTCCATTTTGGAAACATGCCAGCCTACTCTTGTGCTCACTAAACTCCCCAAGCATGGATACGGAGGCGAGCCTACTGCCTCTTGGGCTGTAAAATGCCAAGTTAGCGAAAACTCCTTGCTCTGATTTTTCATCCGGAAAGGAGTGAATACATCGCCTCCCCCACTACCTGGTACATGGAGGTGAGTAAGCGAGGTCCCATCTGAGCCGGGGATTGGTCTCAACCCCCTGACTGTGACTGTGTTAGCTGCTCAGTTATGTCTGACCCTTTGCAACCCCATGGACTGTAGCCCACCAAGCCCCTCAGTCCATGTAATTCTCCAGGCAATAATACTGGAGTGGGTAGTCTTTCCTTTCTCCAGGGGATCTTCCTGACCCAGGGATCAAACCTGCGTCTCCCACACTGCAGGCAGATTCTTTACCCTCTGAGCTACCAGGGAAGCCTTTCAATGCCCTCCCTCCCCTCAAAACTATTGGACAGCACAGCTGAAACTACCTACTCTGGCCAGACAAGACAGAAGCCACTTGCATGAGTTGTCTTGCAACAGGAGGTCCTGGGAAGGAATGTGAAACTAATTAGCTACCACTGCCTAGAATTCGAGGAAGGTCAAAAGGAGAAAGGAGACGCCAGCCCATATGTCCTCCCAGAACCCTTCTAGTTGGAATCCATCTTGGCTGAGCAATGTGTGGGCCACCATGAAGGACCCTGAGTCAGAGTGGTTGGCCAGAGACAACCCGGAAACTATCACCATCACTATAAAACCCAAGATCAAGAGTCACATTGCAGAGCAGTTCTCCTGGGTTCCCTCACCCTCCTGCTTGCCACCTGGGCGCCCCTTCCCAATAAAGTCTCTTGCTTTGTCAGCATGTGTGTCTCTTTGGACAATCCATTTCTGAGTGTTAGACAACAGCCCACTCTCAGGCCCTGGAAGGGGTCCCCATTTCCTGCAACCACATGAACACTGTGTCGGGTCCTCTGGGAAGTGGACACTTAGTTAGTAGGGCGAGAGCTTCACTGGGGGGTGATGCCTGCGGCAAAGAGGAGAGGAAGCAGGACTGGGGCAGGCAGATCTGAGGGTCTCAGCCAACCCCCAGCCCCGAGCTCCAGAGCAAAGACTGCCCATTAGAAGGACCCCACGTGGGGCAGAAACGGCCCGGCCCTGTGCCTCTGCAGTGCTCAGGCACTGCCTGGGGGCTGCCGCTGCTGAAAAGCGGAGATGGAGACCAGATGCACAGGTAACAGCTGGAGCTGTCTGATCATTACTCCTGCAGCAGGACGAGATCTTTCCTGGAGGGACCTCTGAGCATGCACTGCCACAGTGGCCATGCACGCATGTGTGTGCGTGTGTGACACCCCAGGAAACAGACAGCCCTGTGCACACAGCCCTCTCCCTTCTCCTGCCTGAGTGTCCAGCTGCTGATTATTTCTCAGGCCCCATGAGCTTCAGGGTCAGGAAAAGAGACACAGTCCAGAAAGGGCGGCTTATCTTTTCTTTGCATTCGCTTGTTAAAAATTGGATCTGTGGACTTCCCTGTTGGTCCAGGGGTTAAAAATCTGCCTCCCAATGCAGGGGACATGGGTTTGATACCTGATGAGGGAAAACCCCACATGCTGCCGGGCAACTAAGCCTGTGCACCACAACTACTGAACCTGTGCTCCAGAGCCCACAAGTCACAACTACGGAGCCCATGCACCGCAATTGCTGAAGCCCTTGCACCAGGACCTGTGCTCCGCAACAAGAGAAGCCACCGCAATGAGAAGCCCCCGCCTCGCACTGCAACTAGAGAGCATCCCCGGCTCACTGAAAAGCCCGTGTCCAGCAACAAAGACTCAGCGCTACCAAAAATAAATCAATCAATTAAAAAAATTAGAGCTACAGCACTGAAACCCCATCACTTTGGTTTTTATGACATAAACTCAAAGTCTGTGCCAAACTTCACTACATGCTGACCTTATCACAGAATATGAGCCCTGGAGTAAAGGAATCACAGGGAGACAAGATCCTTCAGATCCTAAAAGGGGAGAAACTGATACAAAACTATCTCTAATCTGCCTCCATGATTATTTCCTTCGCCCATGTGTTGAAAAAAATCCGTGAGAAAGGTCACACATTCAGCCTCCAAGTGAAGCCCAGACACAACTTCCGGTTCCGGTGGTTACAGAGAGGCACAGTGCCCCCTACTCATCAGGAGTGGATGCTCCCAGGACCAAGGAGCCGCCAGGGCACTCCCCAGGTGCTTGACAGGCACAGAACTGTGCTCTACTTACGTGCTCTCTGCTCTTTGCAAACTTAGAATGTGCAGCCAAGGAAAGGAGATAAAAGAGAAGGCGGATGTAAGAGCTTGGGAGGAGAGCTGAATAGTGATTTTATAATATCACACATAACACCGTGCTCATCATGACTAGGGACAAGCCCCTCCAAGAGCAGATTTTTATCTCCCTTTGTTCATTCATCTTCTCAAAGAACCTGCAGCAGAACCTGACTTCAGATGTTGCTTGAATTAATTCTGCTCTTCCCCTAATACTTAAGTTTCATGGAGGAGCTGAGGCATCTCAAATAAAAATACGAATTAAACAACGTGGAGAGCTGCTCTTTTTTTCTTCTTCTTCTTTTGTGCTATAGAACATCTGGTTCCTTTGTTTCTGGGGCAGGGCTGTCATCCACAGCAACTTGGTCATGGATTTGATCAGCCTCTCTTGTCCCTAGATAAAGAGCTGGGAGCAGAGACGGAGAGAAATCACGACTTGTGCAAATAAGCACTGAAGTTTTCCAAATGCTGGATGCACACGTATACTCTGTCCTCTCCTATTTTTAGGATTGAATACTAATAACAGCCCAGAGCAGCAGTTCTCAACCAGGGACATTCTGCCCGCTCTCCTCCCTGCAGGGCAAGTACAGCAGTGTCTGGAGACATTTTTGATTGTCACAACTGGGAGGATGCTTGGGCCTCTAGTGGGTGGAGGTCAGGGACGCCACTCAGCATCCTGCAGGGCCCAAGATGGCCCCACAGCAAAGAATGACGCGTCCCAAATGTCAATAGCACTGAGGCCAAGAAACCCTGGCCTCCGGTAATATAATATATGGAGGCATCTTATCTTTCTGTCTTATCACATTCTTCAGCTTAATGATGCAAAGAACAAAACGGCACATCCACTGGAAGATGAAGCCTTTAAGTTGGCCCTCACGCCTGTGGCATTTCAAGATGACAGTGGCCAGTGGCAGAATGAGGAAGCTGGGGGTGACCTCTGAGTGAGGTATCTGGGCTGCCTCCTGGATCCCTTGGGAGCCTGGCTACGAGTTTGGAGAGAAATTGACTGGGGTGCTGGTTTTTCAAGAGGCTTTTCACTCTTCATGTCAAGGACCTTGTACGTAATATACAGTGGTGTAGGAGATGAGCACCTGGCATAATTACTGCTTAGGGTACAAGGGGCTGCAGGGATTACTCTTCCTTTTTTATTTTTTGTTAAGATTTACTTATTTATTTATGTTGATGGGAGTGTGCTGGGTGTTTGTTGCTGTGTGTGTGTGAGCATTCTCTTGTTGTGATGCGAGGGCTTCTCATTGCAGTGGCTTCTCTTGTTGTAGAACATGTGCTCCAGGGTGCATGTAAGCCCAGTAGTTTGGGCACACTAGCTTAACGGTCAAGGAATTCAGATCCCACATGCCTTCCCGGACCAGCAACCAAACCAGTGTCCCTCGGAGTACAAGGTGGATTTTTGACCCCTGAACCACCAGGGAAGTCCTGCAGGTATTACTCCTCTGAACAGCTGTGCAGTGTGGGGGGCAGAGGTCGGGGAGGCGGGCTGAGGGCAGTCCCTTACTTGTCCTTGACTTAGATGGTCTCTGCTCTTTGAGAACTGAGGATGTGCTAAGGAAGGGGAACTGGTATCTTGGCAGATCCAGCAGTTACACTCAGGGGCTCGGGAAACCCCTGCCAATCTACGGGCCCGGGATGAAGAAATGCCTGCGAGCTGATACTCAGGGCTGTTTCCTGTGTTCATCATCATGGAGATCAGTGTTTCTGTGAGCAGTGTTCTTGGCCCCTGATGAGGGCAAAGACAGAACATATCCATCAGACAACTGTAGAGTCTCCACCAGAGAAGTGAGACTTATCTGGGTTGCGTTGAGTGCCCGAGAATAGGGAAAGCCCCAACTCAGTTTGAATCCATCAATTGTACATTCACTCTGTATTCACTGATGATTGAAAAGATAACAAGGGCTTCCCTGATGGTCCAGTGGTTAAGAATTCACCTTGCAATTCGAGGGACACAGATTCAATCCCTGATCCAGGAAGGTCCCACATGCTTCAGAGTAACTAAGTCCGTGCACCATAGCTGCTGAGCCCATGTCCTAGAGCTGGCGCTGCACAACAAGAGAACCACTGCAATGAGAAGCCCACACACTAGCAAGGAAGAGTAGCCCCCCGCTGGATGCAACTAGAGAAAGCCCTCATGCTTCTCAGTGAAGACCCCAGTGAAGCCAATAAATAATCTAAAGAGAGAGAGAGAAAAGATAACAAAAGTAGCAGAAGACAAGAATTAGTGATGTTGCTAACTTTTAGGTTTATGCTGATTGAGCTGCTGTGCTCATTACTGCCACCAGGTCATATGGTTGGAAAAAGCCTCCCAACCTGGAAGCTTTGACTGTCAAGCTTCCAGACATCCCTCTTTTTGGAGGGAACACCCATCGTGTGGGTCTTGCTTCGAGGCAGCTCACTTGTGTTAGCAAAGGTAGAAGCACCCATAATCCTGCTCCCTGGTAGCCCAGGTGCAGGCATGTGGCCAAGGTATCACCACCTGGGTAATGTGCTGGGGTGAACAGTGCCCCCCTAAACTCATGTCCACCATGAACCTGTGAGTGTGACCTTATTAGAAATACAGCAGACACTAACACAGATACCCCTGCTTGGGACCGTGAACCCTGAAGGTGAGGCACAGGGCCCAGTGTCAGAGGACTGCCCGCCCAGGTAAAATGATGCGAACTTTGGGGACTTGTCTGGTGGTCCAGTGGCTAAGACTTCACCTTCCTATGCAGGGCGTGTGGGTTCGATCCCTGCTTGGCCAGCTAAGATCCCACATGCTTCATGGCCAGAAAACCAAAATATAAAACAGAAGCAATATTGTAACAAATTCAAGTAAGACTTTAAATGGTCCACATGTGTATAGATGGCTGAGTCCCCTTGTTGTCCATCTGAAACTATCATAACATTGTTAATCAGCTACACGCCAATACAGAATAAAAAACTCTAAAAAAATAAAAGAGTCTTTAAAAAAATGGCCCACATCAAAAAAAAATTCTTTGAAAAATTTTTTTAAAAAACAGTACAAATTTTGGTTATTACTTCTTTTTCCTGCCCCACCAGGAGCAAACAAAATCTGGTTGGTTTCATCCATTTTCCTTTTTCATTCTCTCAGAGTTTCAATCCCCCTGATAAGCTGGTCCACGAGTGAGGATACTTTCCAGAGGGCAACATCATTCTGCCCTACTGCACACCCACCTGGGGCCAGCTCCCCGGGATGCTCAGTGGGCATCGCAGAGAAACTAACCATAACTGATCACTTCCAACTCTGGGCTCTGGGGCCAAGTTCCCAGCCTCTTCCTGAGTTCATCTGATCTCTGCAAGTGTTGTGTTCAAGAAGGAACTTGTATCCTAGGTGTATACAGCTCATTCTATTTTTATTATCTATAGGCTTATATATGGGGCTTCCCTGGTGGCTCAGTGGTAAAAAAAAAAATCCACCTGCAACGCAGGAGACACAAGAGACACGGGTTTGATCCCTAAGTCAGGAAGATTTTCTGGAGGAGGGCATGGCAACCCACTCCAGTATTCTTACCTGGGAAATCCCATGGACAGAAACTTATATATAAGAGAGAAATGGATTTTTAAAGTTGGACGATTCCATAAAATAAGAAGCATTAAACAGGGTCTACTGAAGTTTCCTGGATCAACTGCAATTTGCTAACTCAGCCTTAACCACGTAACACAAGAAGTTTAGGGAAGCATCAAACTCCACGGGCAAGTTGGAAAAGTGCTTTCCCTTTTAATTCACAAAGCAGAGAGAATTGGCTGGACTTCCACCTTACATTAAACTTGGGTCCAAGACCGTCTCAACCAGATACAAGGATCGTGCCTGGATGGAAGCCAGGAACTATGGCAGCCCCGCCCCTCTCCTGAGAGGCTGCAGTGTTATTACCCCATTACATAGTCCGGCAAACTAAAGCCACGAGGACAGGGTGAGACGGTGGTGCTACGTTCAACTCCAGAACCCATGCATCCAGCTGTCCCTTGGTGATGAAAAGGGGAGTTTAAGGAAGAATGAGGGGAGAAAAAGAAAAATATAAGTTGTCAGGGAAACCTTTGTACCTTAAACTTAGTAAAGTGTGTGAGAGGAAGGATGGATATTTATGCAAATCAGTGTGTGTATACAAATTAGCCTATTAACGGGGGATCTAGTTATGACCTAACACACCACCTTATTTCAATGGACCAAAAGCATTTTCTATTTTCATTTTATTTAATACATCTATTTTAACTCACTAACACCATCTTTTTCTAAAGTATGAACAAAAGGTCACAAATCCTTTCTTTATCTGAGGCTTCATTTACTTTTGTAAATCAAACAGACTTCTCCCACTGACTTAGAATGTCAAAAAAAAATCTCGATATTTGTATGAAAATGATTTCAGGTTTCATCTTGCTTTAGATACATGCATTTTCCCAATTCACCATGATCACGCTCCTATTTAAATAATATGAATACCTCCCACTTTAAATAATATATATTTAGGCTTTCTGCTTTTGAAATACTTCCCAATTTACATACTGAAATTTGCATTCATGAGAGATCCATTAATGCCTGAGACAGGACACCAAGTCTCTCCTTGTCCAAACCCAAGTCTGGCTCCTCTGAGCTCTCTTCTCCCCAGGCCTCAACCTTGGGCGCTGACTTCCATCAGCTGGTCCAGCTGTGACTAAGTCCCTTTAGAAAGGATCCTCTACCCTTGATAATGATCACTTGCCCTGTCTTCAGCAAGAATCCTGCCAAGTCAGTTTAGCAAGATGCCCTACCCTCAACCGGAGAAGGCAATGGCACCCCACTCCAGTACTCTTGCCTGGAAAAATCCCATGGATAGAGGAGCCTGGTGGGCTGCAGTCCATGGGGTCACTAGGAGTCGGACATGACTGAGCGACTTCACTTTCACTTTCACTTTTCACTTTCATGCATTGGAGAAGGAAATGGCAACCCACTCCAATATTCTTGCCTGGAGAACCCAGGGACTGGGGAGCCTGGTGGGCTGCCGTCTATGGGGTCGCACAGAGTCGGACATGACTAAAGTGACTTAGCAGCAGCAGTAGCAGCCTACCTTCAACATATCCTCTTGGTAATTGTCCATCCACCAATCTACCCCACCACTGATTATAAATCCCCAGCTGTCTTTGCTATATTCAGAGTTGAGCCTGGTCTCTCCTTCATCTTGAGTCTTGACACCTACAATCCTAAATAAAGCCTTCTGTACCACCATTATAACAAGTGTCAGAGTAACTTTTCTTTTTGGCTGCACTGCATGGCTTGCAGGATCTTAGTTCCTTGATCCGAAACACTGCAGTGAGAGAGCCAAATCCTAAACCACTAGACCACCAGGGAACTCCTCAGAGTAACTTTAAAAAAAAGGGGGGGGGGGCAAAAAACAACTCACCGCTTGAAACCATCTGGATGAAAAAGCATTATTAATATAATGTAATATATTAAGAACCCATATATTTAAGAGTACTATTAATATAATGCAATATATTAAAAACCCATATTTTAAAAACCAATATTCAAAACAAGAGGGCTCTGGGACTTCCCTGGTGCTCCAATAGCTAAGAATCCACCTTCCAATGCAGGCGACGTGATTTCGAACCCTGGTCAGGGAACTCAGAACCCCCTTGTTACGGGGCAACTAAGCCCTCTCACCCCAACAAAAGATCCTGCATAACATAACTAAGATCTAACACAGCCAAATAAATACTTTGAAAAAAAAGAGTGCTCCGGGAGCGTGCCAGAACATGCCCTCTCCTCTACTCTTCCCCGGGGGCCTTGTTCATGCCTACAGAATTCAGAGGTGATTCTCAGCCATTCTCCCTATGTCATCATTAACACAGGTGCCATCACCTCCAACTGGACCAACCAATCCTGCCCAATTTTCCCCATTGCCCCGCCCCACTTCTCCTCTCCAATCTACCACCACGCATCACTCAACTCCCCGCCCCGTGGCATTCAGAATAGTCTTCCAAACCCCCTAACTCTGGGCCACCCAATCCTTTCCAACCTTCCTAAACATATCCAATGTTCCAGAACCTTCCGGGCCCTCCACCATTGCTCTTGACATCATGACTGCATGGGACGTGCTCACTGCCAGCTCACACCCACGTGTGTGTCTCAGCTTGACACTCCTGACGTCAAGCTCACACTGAGATGTTCTGCGGCTGCCTTATCTTCCCGCCGTGGGCAGGAGGGCCACCAGCCGGGAAAATGTTTCATTTCTTTGCCACCCACGGTGCCAGCTCAATGGATCAGACATGGTGGGTATCCAGTAAATACTCATTGAGCAACTGAACAGACGTCACTACTGAATTCAACAGAACTGAAAACACGGAGGGATTATCTTAAAAGATTTGTTTTCTGGAAGAACATTTTATTTGCCGGGCCTGATGAATTTAAATCATTCAAAGTGAGCAAGCGCCCTCTTGCGGCCGCAAGCTGACAGTACATCACAGAAAAGAGGGGATTATGGAGTTCAGAGATCTCTTGCCTGGAGGTTTTTTTTCCCTCCTGATCACAGGCAAGGAGCACAAGAAACCATTCCAGTCAGAAAGCTTAGGTCGACACATAAGTGACTCAGTAGCTCACTCAGAGGATTTAGCTTCTCATCATGCCAGCCAGGTAACAGGAGCTGTGGATACATCAGGGAATTTGATCCCTCCCCCTGAAAATGAAAAGCCCACAGACTAATATAACCTGTGGCCCTTGATTGGACTGTGGTTAAAACAAACCAGAAGTCATTTGTACAGCAGGAAACTCTGTACACAAATGTTCATTGCAGCTTTATTCATCAGCGACGGAAAAAAAGGAAACTGTCCACCAACCAAAAACAGGATAATACGTGGCAAGGAAAAGGAGGAAGTTATTGAGATGCACACAGTGTGGGTGAGTATTAAACATTGTCCTGCGTTAGAGAAACCTCACATTCAATGGTACACATTGTATGCTTCTATTTAAATGAAGTTCCAGAAGAGGTGATGGTAGGAAAATTTGGAACAGGGGTAGCCTGTGGTTGGGGGTTGGGCTTGCAAAAGGGGTCTGAGGGCACTTTCTGGGGTGATGATAATGTGTAACTTGATAGGGATTTTGGGTTACGCAAATGTACGCATTTGTCTTAACTCATCAAATATTACACTTAAAACAAGTGTGTCATCACACAGGTAAATTTTACCCCAAAAGGAAAAACAACAACAACAAAAATTACTGAATGCTTATCTGTGATGCCCATGCTGAAGTGTTTTGGGGAAGGAGAATGCTGAGATCTGCACATTGCTTTGAAATGCACTGGAAAACTAAGAGGGATGAATGGACACACAGGTGGATAGGTCCATGACAAAGCAAAAAGCAAGATGTTAATTACAAAACTAGGGGTGGTGGATATGTGTATGGATAGTCACTAAAATTCTTTCCATGTTTGAAAAAATTCATTATAAAATCTTGAGGGGATATTTGAATAGAGGCTGAGCATTAGATGACAATAAATTCTGCTCATCTTTTATGAATGATGGTGCTGCTGTGGTTCCTAAGAAAATGTCCTTATTTTCAGAGATGAATATTCAAGTATTTACAGGTGAAGTGTCATAATGTCTCAAACATGTTAAAATGCTCTCGAAAGGGAAATGAAGGTAAAATTGCAAACTGTTAATAATTGTTACATCCATGTAATGGACATAGGGGTGTCAATCATTCTGTTTTCCCTCTTTAAAATTTTTCATGATAAAAAGAAGACATGCTCTCTCAAGGCGCTTAGACTTCAGTATCGAGTGAAAGTTCTGTCCCTTTTTCCTCATCTAGTTGCATCCTTATGTATTTTGTTTTAAAATTTAGTTCTATATGAGGATGAAGAAAATTTGTTAATAAGGTGTAATCTGGTGATGAGCATCGCATAAGAAGAAGGGAAATATAAAGAGGATGAGTGAGTGAGAAGATAAAAGACAAAATTAACCATAAAGCATGTAATGAAACGGGAGGGGACAGGTAAGTGTGGGAAGGAGGACATTTTCCTGTTCCCATAATTCTGGACAGAATATTTGCAAATGTGCCCCTTCCCCACACTTCTTGTCTTGGTCACCGGCATCACCTTGTATCTACCTCCAAAGTCAGGACTGAGAGACTGCTCATCCACATCTCATGAGCCTCTGAGTCCAGGGTCCTCTGTCTCCTACACCGCAGTCTCCAATCAGTTAACCTTGTGCTCCTCAATGACCTCGTCTGTAAAATGTACGTGATGCCCTCTGCCTCCTGAGTTGTTGCCAGGATCCAATACTATAGCAGTGTGTCTTGCAGTAGCTAGAGCATACAACTCTGTATTTATCTCCCTTGTCCACCCCTCCCTGGAATTTAAGGCCTCTCCCAAGCTCTCTAACCACATCCCTTAGAAGTTTCAAGTTCCAGTAACATGGTCTTACTTACAGTTTCCCAAACACATGTTGTCACTTCATGCTGCAGGTCTTCGTGTTACTCAGCAGCTCTCGAAGTGTGGTCTCCAGGGCAACAGCATCACCACCAGCATCCCCTGGGAACTTGACAGAGACAAAAATTCTCAGGTGCTGCCCTACACCCACTGAGTCAGAAATTTGGCGTGGGGCTCGGGGATCTCTCTGTGAGCCCGCCAGGTGATTTCTGAAGCACAGTGAGTTTTGAGAACCACTGGGGTATACCGTCTCCTCTGCTTGAAATGCGCTTTCTCATCATCCCTGTCAAACTCCTACACATCCCTTAAAAGGCTCCTGGAGGAAGTCTCTCTTGGATCTGTGGACCTATTCATTGGATCATGAATATAGGGCTATTCATGGTCACCTCTGCACTCACACTGTGCCTTGATCAGACTTCCGTGGGTGTTCTATGACCCTGTGTTATGATGATTTGTTTGGAAGTCTTTTTTTTTTTTTAAGATTTTTTATGTGGACCATTTTTAAAGTCTTTATTGAATTTGTTACAATATTGCTTTTGATTGTTTTGTTTTAGCAGAGAGGCATATGGGAATCTTAGCTCCCCAACCAGGGATCAAACCCGTAACTCCTGCATTGGAAGGTGAAGACTTAATCACCGGACTGCCAGGGAAGTCCCCCTGGAAATCTTTCTCTCCAACTAGGCTAAATAAATAACTAAAGAGCATGTCTGATATCATCCTCTGTATTTTCAGCCCTTAGCAAGGTGCCTTTCACTCAAGGAGACACTCAAGTTCACCTACTTGAGCTGCCTCAAGCATCAGGTTAACCAGATGAAGGAGGAAATTCCCTGATTGATAGAGCACCAGTTTGCCATTCAGGATACCTGGTGGTGGTTGTTTTTTAAGTGTCCATTTATTTTATTTGAAAATCATATATATCCATTCTTTGATTTCATTTATAGGAAGAGCCCAGTATTGACAGTGTCATGACACCTTTAAATTTCTTAAATGCATTTTCTGATCATCTTTAAGCTGCAGTGATTTCCTTCCAAAGATGGTAACACTCTGCTTTCAATCCAGTCCAACAAATAACATGATGTGTGACGGGTATACCCTGACAGTGGAGAAGACTGGCTGACATGCGTTTTGCAGGAGATGCTGCTATTTATTAGAGGAGAGCCCTTGGCCAGGTTAAACTTTAATCACAGTAATGATGGCCAGTATTTACTGGATGCTCCCTCTGCGAGGTTCCGTATTCAGCTCCCTTCAGCTTTACAAGAGCCAGTTGCAATAGGTACAAATCTTATTCCTGTCTTACAGATGAGGAATCTGAGGCACAGAGAGGTCAAGCAACTGGCTCAATATCACACAGATAGTAAAGAGGGGACCAAAATCAAAGCCAGGAAAAGTCCTTCAAAATCTGCTTCCACTATGATTTTTTTTCCTGACTCTGCATTCTGAATATTAATCCAAAATGCCATTCCCTTTTCGGGATCTCTTTTTTCATTGTGTTGACATATATATAACATTTATCATTTTAGTCTTCTTTTTCTTGACCTCACCACGCGGCACATGGGATCTTCTTAGTTCCCTGACCAGAGATCGAGCCTGCACCCCTTGCACTGGAAGCATAGAGTCTTAATCACTGGACTGCCAGGGACGTCCCCATTTTAGCCATCTTTAAGAATATGGTTCAGTGGCATCAGATATATCCAAATGTTATACAACCATCCCCACCATCTATCACCACAACTTTTTCATCTTCCCCAAAACCAATTCTGTCCCCATTAAACACTAACTCTCCATTCCTCCTCCTCCAGTCCCTGGCAGCCACTCTTCTACTTTCTGTCTATAAATTTGACCACTTTAGGTACCTCATATAAGTGGAATCATACAATATTTGTATGTTACTCAGCATAAAGTCCTCAAATTCAATCATGTTGTATTCACAGCATGTGTAGGAATTTCCTTCCTATTTAAGGCTGAGTACTATCCCATTGTGTGGATAGACCCCATTGTGCTTATCTGTTCATCCATCAATGGACACTTGAGTTGTTTCCACCTTTTGGCAAGTATGAATCATGCTGCTTCTGTGAACACAAGCATACAAATATCTGTTGGAGTCCCTGCTTTCAAATCTTTGGGGTTTGTACCCAGAAGTGGGATTGCATGATCCAGTGGTGATCCCAGGAGACCAGGTTTCTTGATTAGCTTTGCCCCCTCAGCTTTGCAAGTCACCCACCACCCTTTCCAGTGTCCTCTGCATAACACGGAGACAGAAAATCTTTTCCCCTTTGAATTACTATGACCATGACAATGATAAGTATCTTAAGACAGAGATGTCAGCTTCTATAAACTACAAAGGTGGCTTTGTAGGAACTTCCCTGGTGGTCCAGTGGCTAAGGATCCACGTTCCAGTGCAGGAGACGCAGGTTTGATTCCTGGTTGGGGAACCAAGGTCGCACATGCTGTGGAGCAACTAAACCTGGTCACTGCAATGAAGACCCAATGCACTCAAAATTAAAGTATGCATATATATTTTAATATATAATGTAATAAAATACAGTAGAAGAAGATGAAGTTAATGATGGTCTTAAAATGCCAGGGGTAGCTATAAAAAAATAATAAAGGTGATTTATAAGTTCCCCATATTGTTGCCTGGAGAGGGTGAAAAGGAGGCAGAGAAGAAGGAATATCTTTTAACCACCCATAAGCTCGTAAGCTTTTCTGGTCTCTAAGCTAAAATACACCCTGCTAGGCTGCTGTACCGTTCAACCATCTTTTGAGCACGCTTGCACGTTTAGCGGAACTTTCTTTGGTCAGATAATGGTCATTGATGAGCCCCACAGGAAAATGAAAAGGGAAGATAATGTTAATCTGCTGGCACACACGTTTGGGGTATGTGGAGCCAAAAAGAATTGCTTCATCAATAGGCTGTCTTATCAGAAACACTTGGCATGCTTCACCAAGCGGTTGTTTAAGGGTCTTTTTTAAAAACATTATCAGCCGTGGTATGATTTACAGGCAATGGTCTGAGCTCTTGGAAGGAAATCTGCTTTTTCAAGCCACAGCACAAGTGAAGTAATGGTTTGTAACTCAATGATTTATAAGCTAGACTCTTAATTTTCATTTTATGTTATCCCAAAGACATTGCCTGATGAAATCACATCCTGCTTCTGTTTTTTACATAACACTACCTGTGGTGGCACTAGTGGAAAAGAACCTACCTGCCAATGCAGGAGATGTAAGAGACATGGGTTTGATCCCTGGATCCAGAAGATCCCCTGGAGGAGGGCATGGCAACCCACTACAGTCTTCTTGCTGGGAGAATCCCATGGACAGAAGAACCTGGCGGGCTACAGCCCATGGGTGGCAAAGAGTCCGACACGACTGTAGTGACTTGGCATGCACCTCTCACAAAACAAAACCACAAAGTCTTCTTAGCATTATTAATTGTATCTTTAAGTAATTTTTAAATTTACTTTTGGCTGTGTGGGTCTTCGTTGCTGCACGAGTCTTCTCTGGTTGCAGAGAGCAGGGGCTGCTCTCTGGTTTCAAAGAAAGGGCTCCTCATTGCAGTGGCTTCTCTTGTTCCGGACACGGGCTCCAGGGTGCTCAGGATTCAGTAGACGTGGCACACAGGCTCAGTAGTTGCGGCTCCAGGGTTGTGGAGAACAGGCTTAATAGTTGTGGTGCACAAGCTTAGTTGCTCCTCGGCATGTGGGATCTTCTCAGACCAGGGATCGAACCCATGTCTCCTGCATTGGCCGGCAGACTCTTTACCACTGCACCACCAGTGAAGCCCCATTAATTCTTTTTATCTTTCAGATGAATGATGATTGAAGGACTAGCCTAGATATAATTAATAGAACTTAGAATTAACAAAGAACTTAAACATATGAAACAAAGGGGCATGAGAGTCAACATTTAACTCGGATAAGAAAGGCATAAATTGAAAAGAGAGTGGGCTGAAACTTGGGACTGTGAAGTTTTGTAACATTCATAGTAGTTGCTTTCTCAGCATTTGGGGTGGGTGGAACCAGAAAGATGGTTTACAGACAACAAAAATATTCTTTAAGTAATCCAGAGAACAGGTGTAGAATGGAAGTTTTTGCATTCCCCCTCTCCAAGAGGGAAAAAAAATGTTTAGAAAGTTGTAGGGAGGTAGGGATGGAGGGCATGACAACTCACTCCAGTATTCTTGCCTGGAGAAAACCATGGACAGAGGAGCCTGGTGGGCTACAAGTCCATAGGGTCCCAAAGAGTCATACACGATGGAAGCGACTTAGCTTGCCTGCATGCAGGGAGGTAGGGAACCCAGATGAATAATAACAAAGAACCTGTATAATAGCCCCGACCCACCCCCTTTGACCACTAGAGGGGGCTATCCATGCATTTAAAGCCACATCACTTCATTTTTCCAAGTGAAATGATTTGATTTTTAACTTGCTTGATCCAAAATAACCAAGGACTTAATTTTTGATGTCTCTAGCCGTGTGACATAGAACGGTCAGGTTCTCAGTGTTCAACAGCTCTTATTTCCTTAGGTAGCATAACTTTGGCATTTGACTGCCATGCTAATAAAATGGATCTGGGAGGATTTAGTTTTGTTCTAAAATGTATCTACTCTAGAAATAGGTAAGGGCGATTGAGAGGTACAAACTTCCAGTTACAAAATAAATGAGTCATGGGGAATGAAATAGACAGCATGAGAAATACAGCAAATAATATTCTTAAAAGATGTGTATGGTATGGTGACAGATGGTAGCCAGACTTAGGCTAGTGATCATTTTGTAATGTAAAGAAATATTAAATCATTATGCTGTGCACCTAGAACACAATATTGCAGGAAAATTATACTTCAGTAATAGATGGATGGATGTATCAACTCTAATAAAGACAATAGCAACACTATTTGTAGTAAAAAGTAAATAATAAAGCAAATTGTTCTTCTGTCTAAGGATACATTCTTTTTGACAGGGACCATTTTTAAAGTCTTCATTGAATTTGTTACAGTATTGCTGGCCTTCCCTGGTAGCTCAGAGGGTAAAGCATCTGCCTGCAATGCGGGAGACCCGGCTTCAATCCTTGGGTTGGGAAGATCCCCTGGAGAAGGAAAAGGCAACCCACTCCAGTATTCTTGCCTGGAGAAGCCCATGGACGGAGGAGCCTGGTAGGCTAGAGCCCATGGGGTCGCAAAGAGTCAGACATGACGGAGCAACTTCACTTTCATAGTACTGCTACTGTTTTATGTTTTGACTCTTTGGCAGCAAGGCATGTGGGATCTTAGCTCCCAGACCAGGGATTGAACCCGCACCCCCTGCATTGGAAGGTGAAGTGTTAGCCACTGGACAGCCAGGGAGGTTCCCTGAGAGCATTTTTTGTTTTATAAAAGGAAAATGAACATCTCTCACTACTTCATGGTCTTAACAAATTCCCCAAACTATCCAGAGAACATAAATTCTTTAGTGTACGATTAATATTCAACTGTGGTTGGATGGTGTCACTGACTCAAAGGACATGAGTTTGAGCAAACTCCGGGAGATAGTGGAGGCCAAGGGTCTTGAAGAGTCAGACACGACTTAGTGACTGGACGACTACAACAACAACATGAGTGAGTCAGCAACTTCTAGATGACTATTCTTCACCC
The DNA here is from genome assembly GCF_910594005.1 of Cervus elaphus. Classification (NCBI taxonomy): domain Eukaryota; kingdom Metazoa; phylum Chordata; class Mammalia; order Artiodactyla; family Cervidae; genus Cervus; species Cervus elaphus. Next base: position 20,837,851 of record NC_057819.1, on the reverse strand, counting down.
AGGAGAAAAAAAAAAAAAATAGAATCCCAGCTTGGCTTTTTTCCATCAAATAATTGGCTCTTTCCCAATTACTCACATAACTCAAGTTTGCTTAAGTAATGTCAGCTAATTTGATTATATTATTCAAGACTAAATCATGAAGGCAAATGAAATATAATTAATTCCAAAGCAAATGTATCTATTTTACTGTTCCATACTCAAGGGGGTTATTGAGTGATTGCCTCACCCCATCGCTGTGCATATTAAAATTGTGTTGGGGGCTTCCCAGCTGGCTCCGTGGTAAAGAATCTGCCTGTCAATGCAGGAGTCATGGGTTCAGTCCCTGAGCTGGGAAGATCCCCTGGAGAAGGAAATGGCAATCCACTCCAGTATTCTTGCCTAGGAAATCCCATGGGCAGAAGAGCCTGGAGGGCTACAGTCCATGGGATCTCAAAGAGTCAAACAGAACTGAGCAACTAAACAACACACACACACACACCATCTATCACTGCACTAAAATTGCGTCAATATTCAGAAGCAGTGATCAGAGGGGCCCGAGGACTTCAGGAAACTTGACCACGCATGATGTAGTGTGTGTTCTCCAAGACTGTGAAGAAAAGAAGAGAGAAGAGACCCCAGGTGATGCTTCAGAGCTGATGAGGATCACAAGCCACTTCCCTGCAGGGGTCCCTGACAACACTGGCCTCTCAAGCCTTCGAGGCTGCCCTGCACTGAGCACTGAGGTTGACAGCAATCTTTTTCCCAGGCTTCTTGCAGTACAAGGATCTCTTGAGGACATTGATTAGCACTTTTGTTGAGATGGAAAACACTTAACGCTGGAAAGAGAGTTATTCACACATCTCCCTGCCACTTGGTCTGAGTCAGGTCTGCACCTCGGTGAACACAAGATGCGAACACAGGGGAAATCAGGAAGAGACCCAAGAATGTCAACTAGAAAATGCCCTGGATGCGTGATCGGAGACGGCTGGAGTTCATGGGCTCCAGTTTTTTGTCCTTCCTTTCCTCAGAATGACTGTTAGGTAAATATTATTTTTGTGTATTCACATGGGGCAGAAATTTCATTTGGGGGACTTCCCTGGTGGTCCAGTGGTTAAGACTTCGCCTTCCAACGCACGGGGTGTGGGTTCCATCCCTGGTTGGGGAGCTAAGACCCCACGTGCCTCGGGGCCATAAAAACAAAACACAAAACAAAAGTGGTGTTGCAACAGATTCACTAAAGACTTTAAAAACGGTTCATATCAAAGCCATATATATTTAAATATACATTTTTTTAAAAAAAAGAAATTTCTACTGGGCCGGTCTGGCCTGATATCATCCCCATCTCAGTCTCTGTAGGCGTGTGGTCAATCTAGACCATCTTGGACCTGGTCAGAAGGAGCCCCCGCCCTGGGGTCCATGCTTTAGACAGCCCCACTTGGGCCCTCTCGGGGGCCATGGGGATGTGCCCACCTGGATCCCTGCCTCCACACTGTGCTCCATCATCACCAGAGGTTTCTCCCCCAACAGCCCCGGCCTCAGTCCTTGGGCCCACACAGGCTTTTCCCAGGGTCCAGGTGCCCAGGAGTCCTGCATCAGACTATTCTTGTGAACCCAGAACCTTTCCTCTCCCTGTTGCCTGGGAAGCATGTCACCAGGACATGCAGCCTGTCTTTACTACAGAAACCAGAAAGGTCTCCCTGCTTCCGGTCTGGCCCAATGGACTGTCCACTCACCCCACCGAGGGTCTCCCTCACTCCCCTGTGACACCCGTCCCCTGAACACTAGAGCTCCTTCCCCTCCTTCCTTCAAGCAGGGGTGCCAGGTTTGGCAAATGAAAATAGAAGGCACTCGGTTAGATGTGAATCTCAGATTAATGAATAAACGATGAGTAGGTTTTAGCATCAGTAGGTCAAATATCTGAAAATCAAATGTAACCAGGCATTCTGCACTTCATTAGGCAATCTTATCTAAGGGTGACTCCTCAGGATCCACGGGGGCCCTTCTCTGCCCCACAACAACTCCCTGGGGTCCTAACAGTGCTGCATGTTATCGGTTATCCTTATTTTTTCAAAATGACTCAGCACAATGATAGGTGAAAGGAACAAGAACAAAAAGTGGTCTTGATAAAGATCAAGCATATTAAGTTCAAAGGCTTGGCTTACGGTTTTTCTTTAGTATTTATTTATTTGGCTGCGCAAGGTCTCAGTTGTGGCACACGGGATCTCTGATCTTCACTGCAGCATGTGCACCCTTTACCTGTGGCAATTGCAGCATGTGGGATCTAGTTCCCTGACCAGGGGTCGAACCTGGGCCCCCAGCATTGGGAGCGTGGAGCCTTAGCCACTGGACCACCAGGGAAGTCCCTGGCTCAGCTCCCTTTTAACATTTCTTACCTAACAGATGAATTTAAGGCTACAGAAACTTTTACTCATTTCCATCACAACTGAGATATGTTACACGGTACTGTCACTGCCATTCATCTCTAGTTTGCACATGCACTGATTTTCTGGTTAGCTGTCAACCCGAAGGGGGAGAGGATGTTCTGCTAGTTTTTTTGTAAGTCTCCAAGTGGATAGGATTTTTGTCTCCTTCTCAGCACCTTTGATTTGTGAGATGTTTTACAGTCAGAGGATGTGACCTGCGGGATTTATGCATTTTGGAATCTGATGAGATTTTCTTTCTGGCATAAAACATGGTCAGTTTTTTATGAATGCTCCAAGAGGGTTTGTTGGCACAAAGTTCATAGACAGCTGATAGATCAAGTTAACAGTGATGGTTGATTTTTGTCTAATTGATTTGCAGATTTCTGAGATATGAGGATTAATATATTCTGTTGTGGTCGGGAATTAATTTCTCACTGTACCTTTAAACACATAAACTGTCTCTTTCAAAGCTATGTTTTAGCTGAATAAAGGTCCATAACTATTCACCTTGACAAATTATTCCCTGCATAAATGGACGCTTTTTACTTTGCATTTTATTGGCAAGGCTGCCACCACTGGCTTTCTTTCTGTTAATATTTTCCTGGTATGTTTTTTCACTTTCTTATTTTCAACCTTTTGTGTCACTTCCTTCTGGTACATAGTCTCTTATAATCAACCTGTACACATATTTGTGGTGCAGTTTATCATTCAACCTGAAAATGTCCAGAAACAGCAGAATTTAATCCATTCATATTTATTATCATGAAAACTGAAAGTGTGAGTCGCTCAGTCAACTCTTTATGATACTATGGACTATACAGCCCACCAAGCTCCTCTGTCCATGGAATTCTCCAGGCAAGAATACTATAGTGAGTTGCCATTCCCTTCTCCAGGGGATGTTCCTGACCCAGGGATTGAACCCTGATCTCCTGCATTGCAGGCTGATTCTTTACTGTCTGAGGCACCAGGGCCTCACTATGATGAATACTATGTTGACAGCTACTCCTGCTATCTTATTTTTTAAGATTTTTTGGTGTGGGCCATTTTTAAAGTCCTTACTGAATTTGTCACAATTTTGCTTCTGTTTTATGTTTTGGCTTTTTGGCCCTGAGGCATGTGGGATCTTAGTTCCCCAACCAGGGATCAAACCTACAACGCCTGCATTGGAAGGTGAAGTCTTGACCACTGGACCGCCAGGGAAATCCCTTGCCACCTTATTTTATACTTCTCTTTCTTTTGATTTCTTTTCCTGATGTGTACTGGATCGAGTGAGCTGTCTTGGCATACAGTACGTAGAAAACTGACTCTTCTCCAAACTGTTGGCCACAGTGACGCTGTGTGGCCTGCTGGTCGCTAGTCCTCACAAGATGTTAGGGGGAGGACTTACCCTCTGGACTCAGTCCCTGTGGGTCTTGAGCTTATTTCAGAAAGGGAGGGGATGTGGGGGGGGGCAGAGGAGCACCAGGGTAGAAAGGACACTTTGGGGAACAGACAGGCTGAAGACTCAAGGTGATTGCTTTAACCATGAATAGGGAAGATATCTCCTTAATTTGGTGTACCAAGCAAGTGAAGGAGGACACAGAAATTAAACATGGAAGGACACGACGCTGAGTGATGCGAATAGGTTTATTTGAATCTAAGTACAACCCACCCCAGCACTGGGACCCTCACTCCAACTTTACATCAGGAGTTGCCTCTCCTGCAACTAACAGCCAGACTCAATTGTGGCTCTGGCGTTTTCCATGCATGGAGCTGACTCCTCGCGTGTCCAGCCAGTCCTTCTGAAGGACCCAGCTGTTCTCACCTGTACAGACTCTCTCGCATTGTTCACAGGACTTTTCTCCTGAGCACAGGACACTGTATAGTAACACAGGCTTGCACCGAGCCCACTGTAACAGACCTTTCACCTCATGCCAACAGTGTCTTCTTTCCTCACAACACAGCTCAGCGTTACTTTTTTTTTTTTTTAACTATTTATTACCTGGCTTTCAGTTCATCCCAGTGACCCACTGCTGTTCTGACCTCTTAGGTGTCCCTTTGCCTAAGGTCCCTGCACAACAAATAACTGTGTGGCTCCATCAGGAAGTTCTTCCCAATCAGTGTTCTTTATCCATTAGAGTCACAAGTTAAATTAAAAAGACTGCCTCCCTCGAAAAACACCTATATCTACAGGTACACAAAACTCTGCATACAGTTTAAGAAGGTTCTGGATCTCTTTGAGACCCATCTATAGTTCCTGGGTTTAAAAACTCTTCAACACTCCCACTCTAATTCATGATGCAGAGAAGACCTGGGCCAAGACTAGCATTACAGAGGAGGAGGCCAAGTCAGGGTGAATCCACTTTCTGAAGCAGTATGGGGGAGCAGGACTGATGGGGTACATGCAAAACAGGCTATAAATTGTGTAAATTCACCTGAAAATCAGTAAGAGCAACATATATGTGCTATTATCTTATTCTAAAAATGTATTTTATTTGCATCTATTATACCTGTTTGCTGTTTAGTCAATAAGTCGTGTCTGACTTTTTGTGACCCTGCAGACTACAGCCCATCAGGCTCCTCTGTCCATGGGATTTCCCAGGCAAGAATATTGGAAGGGGTTGCCATTTCCTTCTCCAATATTATACCTACATCTGAACAATGAAAGCACTTTGGTTCAACAGTCAGTCCACTGAGACCTCTACTGACACATGTAACAAACACAGGGCCCAGGAATCTCCGGATTTTCTTGTGTGCCTCTTAATATTTTAAAACAGAAGGTGAGAATGATTTATTTAAAATGTCTTTGTGTCCTTCTGACCTCAGAATTACTCTACCTTATGCACACCAGGAGTGGGAACCAAGCGGTAACGCCTGGAGGCCTGCCTGCCCGCAGGGTTTGGGTGACACTGGCTAATGGGAGCTGGAAGCTCTCCCAGAATTTCTGAGACCCTTGGAGTGTGTGTCTCAGCGCTGCCGTCTCCTGGCCCCAGAACTATTGATGCGTGGTACTTAGGTGTTCTGCCCCACTTCAGTCTGGACATAGCATTTGGCCCTTCCATGAGTTTCCATAAGAAATCCACTCAGACTGAACAGCCCAGGACTTCAGGCGGAAGGATTTTGTGGTCACGAGGGTCCATACAGGACAGCGTGCAACCAGACACCACCCTACTCCACTGGGTCCCTCTCTTTAACTCCCTTCCCAAGTCCACTCTGTATCTTCTCGTCTCAGACTATACCGGGACACTCAAGTTCTTTGCTTTCTCACCACGTGGAGCCACTCAGCCTTCTCTGGGTCCTACCCCAAATGCAGATGTCCAGACCCATCACAGTGCTCAACAGGACAAAAGAACTCCGGATAGCATGACTCATCTTCCTTAATAGGCAAATGGTATTAATAATAATAGTCTGTTATATTACTAAAGGTTAGACACTTCATGGGCTTTCCAGCTGGCACTAGTGGTGAAGAATCTGCCTGCCAAGGCAGGAGACGTAAGAGATGCAGCCTCTATCCATGAGTCAGGAAGATCCCCTGGAGGAGGGCATGGCAACCCACTCCAGTATTCTTGCCTGGAGAAGCCCATGGACAGAGGAGCCTGGCGGGCTACAGTCCATAGAGTTGCAAAGAATCGGACACGACTGAAGTGACTTAGCACACAAGTACTTTATATGTGTTTATTTCATTTTCTCAAGTATCTCCCAGGTTAGGTTATTTTCAAAACCATTTTACAAATGATAAATCTGAGGTTCAGAGAAGTTAAGCTTAAGGTCACAGAGTAAGGGCTCCATCACCTTCAGGTTCCCTACCCCTCTTCAATCCCTGGACCAACTCACCAATACTGCTTATCCTGATAATCTGCCTCCCATCCTGTGATGGTATCAACCTCTTTCTCACCTCTTCCTCAGGGTTTGATTTCACCACTGAGTATTTTTTCTATCTTCTGATATTTGCTTCACTTATTTTCAAATTGCTGAGGATAACAGCAGGCTGTACAGAAAACACTGCTTAATAATTTAAATTTGGGGGAATAACTGAACCAAGAGTTGGAAGGCCCCTGGGAAGGCATCAGGAAACCAGGAAGTGAGCCATGACTCTCATACCTGAACTGCCAGCAAGCACAGGAGCGACTTGACAGGTGAATGTGAGTGCAAGTGTGACCTCTCTGCCCCACCCCACTCACACCGAAAGGGCTGTCTGGATTACTCCTGCCTCAACCAGAAGTGGAGCATAGACTCGCCCCAAGAAGCAGATGGATGCCAGACCCACTATCAGAGACTGTGGCTCAGGTCTGGGCCACCACTGCTTAGCTGAGAGGTGTCAGGCCTTAGCAGGGGCGGGTGACAGCCATCAGGGGCCACAGCAGGGCTCGCAAAGTGAAACAGAAGCCTACGGGCAGCATGCAGATAACTGTTTAGTCACTCAGTCATGTCCAACTCTTTGCGACCCCGTGGACGTATAGCCTGCGAGGCTCCTCTGGCCATGGGAGTTCCCAGGCAAGAACACTGGAGTGGGTTGCCATTTCCTTAATACAAATACCAAAATGGGTCACACAGGAAATGTGAATTCATTGCTAACCTTTAAAGTTTAAGTAAAAATCTGGATTGTTGGTTTTTGCTTAAAAGAGCAGACCACACGGGACCCTGAGGCCTGGTTTCCACCATGGAAACAAACAGCTACCGCTGAGCAGGCCATCCTCTCAGGAGGGTGGGCTTTCTCCAGTCTGCCACAGACCTTATGACTCCTTGGTCAAGTGCTTGTCCCCTGGGCCAGGGTGTCCTCACATCTTGGTTTGCTGGGATGGTCCCAGTTTAGGCTTGTTGTCCATGTTTGAGTATTAATAGCAACCTCCTCACTATATCATATGGTCACCTAGACATAATGCACAAGCCCACCCCCACCACACACACACAGACACTCACACACAGACCACCAAGTTCATACCACCATATGTCAAGCACAGAACCCTGTTATAAAGTGATTTTATTAAATTGATTTGGACATACTGTAGGTCAAATAATATTTTCCGAAGATAACAATTATGGACTTTAAAGCTCGACATAAAATTAGTAGCTTCAAAAGTGTTAGTCATATTCCCCAGCAACAGCATGATAAAATAATTCAACTATGTAGAAATATAGAACTCTAGGACTAGCTGGAAACTCGGAAATCATTTAGCCTAATGTCCTCATTCTGTACGTGAGAAAACTAGACTCAAAGATTAAGCAATTTTGCCCAAGCTCACATACCTAATAGTAATAAAGCTAGAAATCAAACCAATTTTTCCTAAAACTAAAATTCTATCAATGATATTTGAACTGGCTCGCTATCAACTAAAAGTCTAGGCTTTTCTCTAATGCTCCGCACTACTGTGACATGAGAGTGTGTTAAGACACTACAGTAAATCGTAGTTGAGGAATTCAGGCCTGGAAGGGGCTTTATCAAATAACTAAGCCATCCCTCTCTTTGCAAAAAGGAGGAAAATTACGTGAAGTGACTTCCCAAAGGCTTATTAGCTATCCAGATGAAAATTCAGGTGGTAACACATGTACCGCCCCCCACACCAAAATCCCATCTTCTACTTTCACCCACTCAGTTAAGTGCCCCTTTTAAATCTCCTTTATGCACTGAGGTTTTAGTTATACAAAAACCCCTTCCAGTCAAATAGAAGAAATTAATTCAAATATGAAGAGAAAATCAAGCTTTGTTTCATATTTCAGTGACTATTTCGGATAGTTCATTTTCCAACCTCTCAAGACAGTGGACAGACACTGCTAACCTGATCACCCAGTTCAGAGCTTTCAAAAAGCCTTAATTCCCCCCAAAGACTTCCTGAGCAAAAAGGACTACATGTGGGAAATCAACAAAAACAGGAATGAGGAGAGAAACGAAGTTCAAAATTAGTTGCTTTTTGTTGTCATTGGGGACTTTTGGTCTTCTAAACATTCCTGGAGTTCCTCCACATGAGTTTTTAATATCAATCTAGCCAAAAAAAAAAAGGGGCCTATAAACGTCAGGATACTGAGCTTTCAGCATCTCCCCCGCCCTGCTGCTCACTACACTCACCGCTGGGCCGCGCCTTCTGCTCCGCCCACTGCGCGCAGGGCCGCCCCACCAGCAAAAGCTGGGCCCCTGCGCTCCGCAGCAGCCCCCGCGCCGCCCTTGCCCGCACAGAGGCCTCCCTGACCGCTATCTACCGCCGCCCCCCCACCCCCACCCCCCCCACCGCTCTAAATCATCACCCTAGGTTATTTTCTCCATAGCACTTAATCACTATCTCACACTACGTTATTTGTTTACTTGCTTATCATCTGTCTCCTCCACCAGAAGTCAACTCCACGAGAGTAGGGCCCTTGTCTGTCTTACTCAGTGGTATCCCCGGCAAGGGGCACAGTGCCTGGCACATAGGAGGTGTTCAATAAATACTTGTCCAATGAATGAAGAAAGAAAAGGAGAGGTTAACAGAGACATTCCTGCCTACAAAGGAACGGATATGTAATCCTACACATTATTGCCCAAAATTACATTAACAGAAACTATTATTAGGGACGCCTCCTACCATCCACTTCTCCTAGGGGAAAGTGGCTCCGCCTGTTACTAAAGGAGCCCCAGAGGGCAGTTCTGGATGGAGAAAAGTCCTAACTCCGCTCACTTCCTCCTCCCTATTTACATTCAGCTATTTCCCCCCGCAAAAAAACAAAAAATATTCAAGTTAAAAATATGTGATGTAGCCACTAGAAAATTAAGTCTAACATAGTGACACAGTGATTAGCAGAATTCACAAAATTAAAGTTCAAGGGCGTGTATGCTTGCCAATGATTTTCTCTGATAGGCAAAGTAAGTGGCCATCATGAGTCACCTAAAACCTAAAATGAAATTTGATGCCATCTAGGAAGGGGTGGATATTTATGGGCATTTGGAGGATACACGGGTAAAGTGAGTGCAGAAGTAATGGGATACATGGACAGATATGGAGAGGCTAAACCAAGTGGTAACCTCTGAAGTACCAGAACACTACTTGGTGGAAGCTGGCCGTTTTCAAATGCATTCACTGGTATGCTGGGATCAAGAGAAGGAAGGTGGTGAGTTCCTGAAATGGGGCAGTATCTGGGGTAACTTTTAGGTAAAGTGTAGACAGAAGGTGACTTGGGAGGCTGCGCAACGACCATGGTTTCCTGTGTAGTTATTCCACCAGAATCCCAGGAAATGCACACCCACGACTGGGACCTCACAGCCTGCCCTGGGCACACACTCACAGGAGTTCCAGATTCACAAGTTGTGCAACACACTTGGCATGAATCCAAAAACTCACCCTCATGCATGCCTCCTGGAAAACAATGTTCTGCTGGGTCCTGCTGTAAAAACTTCTTGGATCAATGTAGGTATTTACAGGGTTTTTCCTTCCTAGTGGCACTTACGGGTTTTAAGAATTTTTTTTTAACTCTTAGCAAAATGCTTTATATAACTGATATTTTGAGATGGTTTCTCTCCTTTGTGTGCACTCTCTGGTGGATGCAGAGGCTGGTGCTCTGACTGAAGGCCTTCCCACACTCATCGCACTTGAAAGGTTTCTCCCCTGTGTGCACTCTCTGATGGATGCAGAGGCTGGAGCTCTGGCTGAAGGCCTTCCCACACCCACAGCACCTATAGGGCTTCTCCCCTGTGTGCACTCTCTGATGTATGCAGAGGCTGGAGCTCTGGCTGAAGGCCTTCCCACACTCATAGCATTTATAGGGCTTCTCTCCTGTGTGGACTCTCTGATGCATGCAGAGGCTGGAAGTGTGCCTGAAGGCCTTCCCACACTCTTCACATTTAAAGGGCTTCTCTCCGGTGTGCACTCTCTGATGCATGCAGAGGTTTGAACTATTGCTAAAGCCCCTTCCACACTCACTACATACATAGGGTTTCTCACCTGTATGAACTCTCATGTGAATCTGCAGGTGTGAGCTCCAATTGAAGGCTTTGCCACACTCGTAACACTTATAGGGCTTCTCCACTGTGTGGATTTTCTTATGTCTGTTGAGTTTGGTTGTAGTACTAAAATCCTTACCACAATCGTCACATTTATAGACCTTCTCTCCTGTGTGGTCTCGCCAATGAATATGAAGTTCTGATATATGAAAGAAACCCTTGTCACACTTGTCACATTTATGGGGCTTCTCAGCAGTGTGAATTTTCTGATGCATAAAAAGATCTGCTCTCTCAGAGAAAAACTCCCTGCACATGGGGCACTTGTAGATCATGGTTCCTATTTGGTATCGTGATTTAGAGATTTCCTTACAATGACTACAGTTACAGGCGGCTGTCTCAGAGTCTCTCATTTGGCCATGTTGGCATTTATCTCAAGCTGGCTCTATGCAGGAGATCTGAGGTCGGCCTAAGCTTTTCCCTGCCTGTCTTTCCATGGAAGGCTTCTTCCTGCATAGTGTTCCTCACTCAGTATTATTATTGATTATAAAGTGACATGCACATCCACATCAACTCTGGAACTCGTTAACACAGCACTTTCTTTTAGATCCTGAGCTGTCAACATTCCAAGAGGCTGCCAAGGTGCAAACCTTTGTGCTTTTAAGCCCCTGGAATCTTCCTCTTGCAGAATAATCTCGTTCGTCTCACTTGCAGGGAAAGGCCTGCCCAGTGTCCCCTGTGGCCAAGGGCGTGATCCTGCGTGCTGGCCTCGGTCCCCGGGAGCCTCCCCGTGCAGAGTCACTATGACATCCTGTCTCCTTCGCATCAGACAGGAGCCTCCCAGGAAGCAAGCACCTCAGGTCCCGGTATGTCAGTCCTTCCTCATGAGGCCTCCCTGCACAGCTGTCGCTCCGGCAGTCTCCTGTAATAGAAACGTAACACACACACTGAAAACACCTTTCTCATCCAGAAAATTGCCATGGATTCTATAATTAATTTTCAATAAGCAAGACAGCGGTGACACAGACCTTCTGTGATCTTGAGGAAGGAGCTCTATCTTCCACAGAGACGTGTCTCTTGGATTTGCAGGTCTGAAGAAGAGAATTTGTAGATATCACGCTCCTGTTCACAGCCCAAGTACATAATCCAATTACAACCGCTGACTGTACTTATCTGAGCAACACGAAGGGCTATTATTGAAAAAGAGAAGAAATCCTCAGAAGACCTACATGTGAGTATCAGAAGCAGCTGTCTACACAAAAGAGCAAGAACAAAAACTCACTCCACTTGGAACCTCAGAAGGAACAATGCTGCTGCTTCTGGAGCTGAAACACAATACTGAGGGGCCCTCCAATCCAGAGAAAGTAAATATGTGACATGTTGGCATCAAGAGTCATTCCCTCACTTAACTGTCCCAATGGTCTCCTGATGTTCTTAAAATCCCAATCCTTAACCTAAAACCCAAGGTCCTGCATGGCCCTGCCCCCACCCACCGCAACCTCACACGTGGCTGGATGTGTCAGCTGCCTCTCTCTCCTTTTCCTCAAGAAGGCTCCTGGCTAAGACTCTATTTAAATCTCTTATTTGATTCCTTCAAAGTACAGATAACTTGTAATTATCTAATTGTTCCTTGCTTTTTGTTCTGTCTCCTGTGCTAGAAAGTAAAAGCCAGGAGGGAAGAACTTAGTATGTTGCTCACTTACATTCTGGCCAAGCAGAGGTATTCAATGGATACCTACTGGATGCATCCACAGGGTACTTAACAACACCTCCTCTCTACTGTAGAGTCCTGCTTCATTCTGGTACAGCAGATAAAGGTATATTTTCCACTGCCTTATTACCAGACTTTTGATAATCAACATGGGACAAAATATACACCAAACAGACACAGAAGAAAATCCCCAAGTACTCAATCTGAAAAATCTTTCGAGGTTTAGGATGCCTTAGCTACATTTTTATGTCCTGTATTATGCTCAGCAAGTGATACTTCAGTTGCTTAATGAAATAAACAGATCTTAGAATAACATTCTCAATAATATGCTCAATACAAAGACAGGATACACGAGGGCTTGAGGAGGTTTCTTTAACATTAAAGTCACAAAATAAGGGGACCTCCCCAGTGATCCAACAGTTAAGATTCTGAGCTTCCAATGCAGGGGACACAGGTTCGATCCCTGGTCAGGGAACGAAGATCCTACATGCTGAGGAACATGGACAAAAAAAAAAAAAGATTGCAAAATAAACAGTACTGTTTCCAGATGGAAGTGTCAGGATAATGCAATTCATCTAAACAACCAAGGTTTCAGCAAAAGAAAATATAATCAGTGTCTGAAAAATTATATATGCATCTATCCTCTGATCTAGTAATCACATTTCTAGAGATCTATCCCAAGATATACTGGCAAAATAGATGACCAGTTTATTCACTGATGCAGCACCTGTCACAGCAAAACTAAAGGCAGCCCAGCGCCCACCCACTGGGGAGGGGCTGAATCAACTATGGGGCTTCCTTACAGTGAACTATTGCTCAGCCATCAAAAAGAGGGAATGGGGACGAGCATGATGTACTGACACGAGTAAGCCCAGGTGCTGGTGGTGGTGGTTTAGTCGCTAAGTCGTGTCCGACTCTTGCGACCCCATGGACTGTAGCCTGCCAGGCTCCTCTGTCCATGGGATTCTACAGGCAAGAATACTGGAGTGTTGGTTGCCATTTCCTTCTCCAAGCCCAGGTAATACTGTCTAGAAAAAAAAACAAGGCATAGAATAGTATATCCAACCTGCTATCTTTTATGCAAAAAAGGAGGGGAATGTGAATTATTTACATACATCTTTACATGATGTACAAAAGTAAACATGGAGAAGGATAATACGAAATGAATTTTTTATTAAAGTATAATTTACAATGTTCTGTTAGCTTCAGGTGTACAACAAGTGATTCTGTTATACATTTAGATATATATTCCTTTTCAGATTATGGATATTGCAAGATATTGAATATAGTTCCTTGTGCTATACAGTAGGTCCTTGTTGCTTTCTATTTTATATATAGTAGTGTGCATATGTTAATTCCAAATGCCTATTTTATCTCCCCCACTCCTATTGTCCTCTTTGGTAACAGTTAAGTTTGTTTTCTATGTTGTTTACTACAAAATGAATTCTTAAACAGGAGGAAGAAGAAAGGGATGAAGTAAAATTTCTCTGAATGTAACATTAAGTTGTTTTGGCTTTGGAAACATATGTTTATATATTCAAAAGCAAAATTAAATAAACAAGGAAAGCAATTCCTAAAATTTTAAAACAAAATGAAGAAAATGAACCTTAACTTTCCTGTTATCCACAAAAAACTTTTAAGTACAAGAGACTGAGTGTCCATACTTAGAAGGAAATTCTGTTGATAAATAAAGCTGTAAAGAAGTTAAATTTCTTTCATGGTTTAACTGATTTATAACAAATGTATTTTCATAAAGTAAGATAATGCAAATAACTCACTATGGTAATGTTGTTAAGAACCAAGATTCGAAGTGAAAGAAGTGAGATACTGGCATAAAATCAAAATTAAGGAAAAAAATCTTATAATGTAAAATTTTATTTAGAAATATCAGCAGTGGTCCCTTCTCTTATAGAACCTTCTCCACCAAATGGCACAGGGATCTTTGCAGAGTGGCTGGTCTCAAGGCCAGAGCAGCACTTTACACAGTGAGCCTTGGGACACCTTGTTATGCCAGAATGCAAGGAGTCATGCCAAAGAACACAGATGCCAACTTACAAATAGACTCCCATTGGAAAAAAACTGGGACAACTGAGGGTCAGAAGGAATGATGAATGTGACCCATTGAAACACACTAAATATACAAAACCCCCGAATTCACAGTGACGACAAGGGGTGGGGAGGCACTGAGAAAGAAAGAGAGGTACAGAGAGACAGACTCAAGGCACTAGACTAAACTGAAAGTTACAGAATACCAAATTTTACCTTTTTTGAAACTTGGCAATTAAAAGGAAAGAATGAAGAATCCTTCCTCTTTCAAGAGAATGCAACAAGCCAGCTAGTAAGTGTGCATCTGTAACGAAATGCATGATTCAGACCATGGCAAGAAATGGGTAAAAACATCAGATGAAAGGCTGATCAAGAACTTCTTACACTTTTGAGGATCTGGCTATCAACCCCCGACCCCCTGATTGATGTCAGCATACTCCAAGAGGAGCAAATATACCCCCTGCCTCCTGGCCTGATGCCACAGGAACCACACAGCATCACCTGAAACATTCTTGCCAAATACGTCTCCTGGACTCCTTCTTTATCTGAGGTAACTAGGAGAGCTAGGGAACTACCAGGACACAAGCAGAAAAATATCAAAATGTGAGCCAGTCCACAGGACAACTGCCCATTTCTGCAACAAGTAAATGGTATGGAAAAGGTGGGGGCGGGGGGTGGACTTCCCTGATGGTCCAGTGGTTAAGACTCTGCACTTCCAATGCAGGGGGCTTGGGTCTGACCCCTGATCAGGGAACTAAGATCCCACATGCTACACGCCACGGCCAAAATAAAAAAGAAAAAGAAAAAAAAAGTTGGGGGTGGGGGCTGCTCTAGATTAAAGACACCTGAGATATAACAATCAAATGTAACTTGAGGATCTACCTTCTTAGGAATTTGGTTCAAATAAGCCAGCTGCTAAAACAGGACAACTGGGGAGATGCCCATTAGGGACTAGGTATCAGATTACACAAGGAACTGGGCTCACTGTATGAGGTGTGATGATGCCTTTGCAGTTGTGTAAACCAATGCCTGTATTTTTAGAGATGGATACTGAGGCTTGTAACAATAAAATGATGTCTGAGATATGTCTTAAAATTATTTAGCTTGGGCTAAGTAAAAACAGACAAAGCAAATGCGGGAGGACTGCTGTAACTGTTGAATCTAGGTGATGGATAAATAATGAATAAGACAATCGATCTCTTCCTTTGTGTATGTCTGTCATTTTTCATGATAACAAAAGTGGCTAATACTGGGAAACATTCTTTTCCTGCTTCTCCTGCAAGGACAAACTGACCCCCGAACCTGGAACACTGCACAGAGGTGCATGTGAACTAAGCAGATGCAACCCTCCAATGGCTGTGACCTCAGCAGTCCATCCTGAGCACACGAGTGTGTGCGCACTGCAGACGTCTCTGGGGAGTGGAGGGAGGCTGCTGGGGATGAGCTAGGGTCACGGCGAGCAGTGCTGCACTAGGCTCCTCCTTCCCTCTCCAGCTCTTCAACCGAGAGCCATGTGGTTCCCCTGATGCCCTCCCTTGGAGAGGCAGCGGCCAGGGTCAGGGCGTCGATCCAGACAGGCCTCAGAGAGACTGGCTCTGCTGGCGACGTGAAACTCCTGCAGTCGTCGTGCATGACCTTCCACCAGAGCGCCTCTGGACGGGGAAGTCAGGTACTGCCGTGCCTTCCAGGTAAAAGGCCTGGGCACAGCTGTAAGTCTCAACGCACTGAGCGCAAGCCATATTCTGCAGGTAAAAGGCCAGGCAAAGAACATCCAGCAGACTTGCCATGTGACCAACAAGAGAAGGACAAACAGGCACCAAGGATCCCCACCGCAGCCTTTCCTAAAACAGCACCTGTCTCACTGCTTTTCACAGACAAAGGAAACGGCAGACCAGGAGAGCAGGGAGGAATCACAGAATTCGACACACCGCAAGGGCACGATGCTCCCAAGAATCTCTCCCTCGAAACTGGATGTTTCCTATCTAGTGTCCCATAAGGGCTTTCACGGGGACAGTGTGTATGACTGGGGGCCACCTGGTAGACTGGAGGAGGAAGGGGGGCTTGCACCTGAGGACGTCAGGCACCACTACAGGCCATGTCCCGTCTCTCCAGGAGACAAGACCTTGGGGCACCATCAGCAAGTCCGTGCCTTCAACCTGCATGTGAGAAGACCTTTTCAAATAAGAAAGGTGCAGGCTGGCAAAGAACTGAGAGGAAAAGGGTTTTAAGTAGCCCAACTGCCCTGAACCCCACCTTTCATGAAAAGGAGTTTCTTCCCTCCCTGCAGTCTATCCATCAGGAGATTTGCCTCATGTCAACCGTGTGACACCAACACCACTTCATCAATACCTGTCCCCCAGGTCACTTAAAAGTAAGGAATCTAGGTGAATAAACAACCGTGGCTGAAACGCAAGGAAGTTAAAAAACAAGTGAGACCTAAATACAAAGAAACTACGTCCTGAAAAAACAAAAGGTCTGGGCCCTGGCACAGGATAAGGGTCACTTGGAGACGGAGATGCAGGATTAATGGGCCGGGAGGACGGGACTGTTGCCCTTGGAGGGCTGATCGGGCCACATGCTCCCAAGTCTAGACACAGTTCAACCGGTGCTGTGACCAGGAGGCAGCACTGCTGCTGGACTGTGGGGTGAGGCCCGGCACCTACTGCAGTGACCCTGAGCTTCCTTGCAGGCAGCACGCTTGTTTCCTATGGCATCGGGCTTGGGCCAGGGGAGGAGGCACAGCGTCTGCTCATTTCTCTTGGAGTTTTGCTGACAATGGTTAGTGGGCTCCAGGGTGGGAGAGGAGCCCACTCTGGTCCTACCTGCAAGGGGCAAAGGTCAAGAGGCAGGTACAGAGTGGGGACACTGATTTTCTCTCCAAATTTCAGCCTGAATTTGTTGACGAACTCAAAGGTAATAGTCCCTCTGCCCTGAGAAAAAGCTCATGAGGCTGTGCTGGGGAGGGAAGACTGGATGTGGACTTTGAAACAAGATTATTTAAACATACTTCTGTGTGTGCCTGTCATATGTTACTGTCTTTTACACAGCTGTCCCCAAAATACGATTCTACATAGGAGAAAACAGCAAACTCATTTTTCATGGATTTCTTGTTAAAACGGTCCAGTGGTTACAGGACAGAAGGACCCAGGCTCCACAAGGCAGGGGCTGGAGACAAGAGGGAATGAGAGGGACACTGACAGTCAGCACCCCACAGGGCCCGGTACTGGGCCAGCAGGAGGTGCCAGCGTGGCCGTGCTCTCTGGCTGGCCAGAGGACAGCCAACTCTCCAACAGAGAGGCAGAGGCTGGAAAAGGAGACGATTGGATGCTCCAGAACACTGACTTGGACCTAGACACACTCAGCACAGGCTGGCTGTGAAATCAAGATCAACCCCACGATTTAGCAGGAGAGAAAGCCATGCACACCTGTCAAGGAGTTGGCAGACAGAAGCCTTGCCCTCAGATGCCGCATCAAGCCAGCTGCTCTGGTGTGCTGTGTTGCAGGTCTGTCTACAGTGCTGTGGTTCCGATCGTGCATGAAGTATACATAATTCCATTCTACGGTAGCCAGTTCTAATACCCCAGTCAAAGCTACATCAACAGAAATCAAACTAACCTCCTATCCAGAACCAGACCTGTCAGAACATGTGGCTTATGGTTCTGACATTCAGAGGGACAAGGGGCACCCATCCTGAGAAAGATAAAAATGGATAAAAAAAGAATTGAAAGAAAGACATTCCGATGCCTCCAGCATCACCCAAAGCTCCTACTACCAATGGCAGTGGGCTGCACCGGCCACGTGACTCATCTCCTCCCCATGTGCAGAGCAGGCAATTGTGTCCTGGGGCCTGGAGAAGGTTCTCAGATGATCAAAGCGCTGTAGCTCAGACGAGGGTGCCCCAGACTAATCAGGATGAAAGAATCCCAATCAATTCCCAGTCTTTTAACTACTGGGAAGTGTTTTATAGGAAGATCCCAGTGTTCCCAGCTGCCCTAACACGTGTTGGTTCATGCCATGCTGTTGAGTGTTTGATATCTAAATGATAATCCAGCCCACCCAGAAGCAGGCCCAGAAGGTGTCCCTGATGCCAACAGTCCTGGAAACGGAACTCAGATGCAGGATCAGCCTGTGCGAGAATGCAGGCACGTGTCCCACACTCAGCCCCAGTACCTGCCAGGCAGTGGGCTGCCCTCTGGAAGATCCTGTGATCAACACCACAGCCGCGGCTTCTGCCTTTGTGTGGCTGACAGTCTAGCAGGGGAGGCGACGGGCCCAGTGCTCTGCGAGTGGTGCTGTGGCTGAGCAGGGCCCTGGGGACACAGCTACACGACTGAGGGGCATCCCAACTAGTTTCACATCACAAGGAAGATGTCCAGTAAACTCTACTTTTAAACTGAAACTAAAATGAGGAACCCTTTTGGAGAAACTCACCCTGGGGAAGGGCAAATGTCGAGAGACAGCCAGGATGACCAGCCCTAGGAGCGCACTTCAGCACATGGGAGACAGAAGGCGAGAGTGGGGGCGGGGGGGGGGGGGGCGCACAAGCTGAGTCTCTTGCAAAAAGCCAACCCGTGAGCATGGGACCCCAAACAACCATCCAGCCCTGGGAGGCTCAGTTCTTTGCAGCTGCTGTCCTAGACCAGCAGTTCTCAAAAACCAAGACTCTTGAGGATTCATTCCACAATCCTTACAAAACAAGATCAAAATGACTTTCAAGATATACTAAAAGGTTGCTTGCTTTTTTCACTGTGCTGACATATGGCTGGAGGATGCAAACACACTGGCTGGCCAAGGTGCCCACTCCTTAGGCTCCTCACACAAAACCCTGTGGCAAAGGCACCAGTAGTTGAAAGATTCTTCACCAGTAGTTGAAAGATTCTTCACAGTAAAAAAAAAAGTTTCACTTAAGAATATCCTTGAAGAAGCAATAAAAAAATAATTCTTTAAATCTAGACCCTTTTATTGTATTTATAACATTTATGTTAAACATATCATGTTCATTATATTGATATGAAATACACACACATATATTTTAAAGTATATTCATCATATTCCTGGTTAAAATGGAACCATATCAGGTCACGTACCCAAGCGCAGTGGTTGTCTCAAGGAAGAATGCTTGTCTGTCTGAGCTGCAAACTCAACCAGCCTCTTCTCGACAGAGCGTCATTTTTACTTGAGTGACTACACACTCGCTCTGCAGACTGGGGTGCTGGGCAGACATCTCAGATAACAGGAAACTGATGGCATTTATTGCCAACTGTCAAATCTGAGCCTTCAAATGAAAACTGGGATCTGGGAAAACTCCTGTCTGTCACCATGGGCTCTCTAATTTCCTGAGACTTGAAGACTGTCCTGATGAAACTGAAAGCAACACTAACCATGAGTTTTCTGATATTACACATAATGAAATGTATGAACATTTTCAGGCTCTGCAAAAAGTGAACTGATGTTGTCCAAATGACCCATGTGTCAGGTAATACATCATTGTGGGTAAAACATCTATTCAAAGTGCAGAAAGAGACCGGGAATTTCAACACAGGATTTCAGACTGCATACTGCAAATAATCTGCAGAAAACCACCACTTGTCAAGTTTGATATCAGGTCACAAAGGAACTCACAAGTACCTGAAAAGGCTACTGAAACCCCCTTTTCAGTTCCTTTGTGAAGCCAGACATCACCTACTTCAGCTAAAACAACATATTGCAAGAGACTGAGCACAGAAGTGGACAGAAATGTTTATACCACTCTTCCTACTAAATGCTAAATGTTTTTGGTTTTAGAAAATGTATCATTTTCATAAAAGTGTAATCTGTGTTAATGTGTAATGAGTTTGTCATTATTTAATACTTTTAAATAAATACTTTTGTAAATTTATGCTTTTGTAAATTAATACTTTTGTAAAATTTTAGTCTTCATTTCTATTGTAAGTATCGATGCCTATAATCCACATAGACAGAAAGCCCTTTGAGGTCCTTAATAATACTTTTTAAAGTGTAAAAAGATCCAAAGCCCAAAAAGGGATTGAGATTCTATCTCAAGCTCACTTTTTTTTAAAGCTGAAAGTGTGGGAACAAACTGTAAGATGAACAATTAATTGCGGTCAGTCATTTCCACCATCAGTCATCATTATTCTGGATGTAATATACTACAGATGTAACGACACTCCTCTAAAGTAACCCCAAAGTCAAGTTTTGTCCATAAGAAGACTGAAAAAATGAACACTACAAGAAACAACTCTCTACGCAGAGAGACGCTTTTTAAAGGATTCAGACATTATCCCATTAGGCAGCAACCCCTGATGTGTTCCTGTAAGACTTTGATCTCTGGCCCAAGGGCCTTGTGATTTTGTATTATCTTACACGGTTCCCCTTGGGACATGCCAGATGCTGCTGTTAGTGAAGAGAAAACATGGTACCTGTCCCCAGCGTGGCTAGAAACTCCCAGCCATCAGGAAGTCCCAGAAGTCAACAAGCTCAGACATTACTCTGGCCGCAATACTACACCAAGGTACCTCTACTTGACCCTTTTCTACAAGCCTTGGAACAAAAGATAAATGGAAAGGCGGTTCAGATGCCTGGTGTCTGCATACTGCTGAGGAACAGGGCTAAGAAGTTCAAGGCCACCCCTCTCTGCATGCCACAGAGATCTGGGCAGACAGCAGAGGCGGCGTCTATCTCCTCACTGACCCCACTACACCTTCAGAAAATTCCAGTCTAAACTACACATCACACAACGTAGTGTCGACCTAGATACTCAAGTTCCATGGGCCCAATCCACCTCATCTTTGCTCAGCTATCTACCTCAGAATAACTTAAGTAAGCAGTCACTCGTCACTCACTGATCAGGACTGTGAATGCCACACTCATTCTATTTTGCTTCGATGTCACCATCGGTCCTCGAAGGGAAGACACAGCAGCCTGGAAGACACCCACGCTGGCTGCCCAGGGCAGGCTCCTGTCCCCAGAAATCCTTTCCAATTTCCCACACTTTTCCCAGTACCTCACTCCTAAGCTACCAAGGCCACTTTTCCTCATTCTGGTCCCTCTGCACACGCCCCGGGCCGCCTCAATGGCAACAGGTCACAGGAAGCCCCACCTTGTAAGGTCCTAGACCTCTCACCTTGGGGCTGGCTTCCCCTAACACTCTACAGAAGCCACTAAGGCCTGCACCTGGTTTGCTCCCCACACGTCTCCACCTGCCCTTGCTGACAATTCCCCCCGCCCGAGGCCCAACTGCCAGGCCACTCTTCTGAGATGGTACTCTCACTCACACAGGTCAACGCAGGCTTCCTCGTCTTTCCAGGCTAACTTCAGCTGAGAGGGGAGCTTCACTTACAGTGATTCAAGCGCACATCTCTCTCCTGGGCCTAAATGTCCTGTGGTCCAATCCCTCTACAGCCTCAGAACGCAGGCCGGGCTTCTATCCACCCAAGGGCCCATGCAGGTGCTTACACACTGCATCCCGTCACTGGAGTGCCATGACCTCAGAGCAGGGCTCCTGAACTAGTCTGTCAGTCACTGGCCACTGGATGCCATTGGTGCAACATCTACTCAGCAGCACGCCCTCACCTGTATTCCCACAGGCGCCCAATCTGGCACCCAAGCGGCACTTCCTGAATACACCACTGATCATCAGTAGCCTGAGTAATTTAGAAGGACAATTTCCCCAAGGGTAGTGAGGTCAACTTTTCAGATCGGTCAAAGGAGGTTCTGATTGAGCAGGAGTCTCCAACTCAACTTTAACAACAACAGTGGATTTCAGGACACTTTGGATGCCTTCCTCTTGCTCCGCTCCCTCCAGCTGGTGAGAAAAGACTCTGATCCAGCATGAGTCCTGAGCACTAGAGGAGAACCCTGACGCTGGTGCCCTTCAGTCACTTGGCCAGGATCTCCCAGGGAGGCCACTCTGTCCCCACCCTACCCACCTTTCCTACTTGGGGCCCCAGGTGTGTGGGCTCCTCTGTCCCCACCCACTAGTCCTGCCCACACGTCCCGAAGCCCTACACACTAAAAGTTCTAGGTTCCCTGCCCTCGCCCTTAAAAAAGTCCAGTGGCCAAGGACATGAGCTCTGGGTTTTACTGAGCTGTAGGGAAGAGAGCCGCTTTCCCTCTGTCCTTGGGATGACTGCTTTTTGTGTGACTTGGCCTAATGACTCCTAATGGAAAAAAGATAAAAGACAAAAGAAACCATGCCAGATTTTTCTTTAACTAGAAACTATCTCAGAGACTATGAAATGAGGCCTGGAGAAGGGCAACAAGTATGGAGGGAGTGATGCCAAGTTTTCTTCTGAGACTGAGAAAGAAGTCTCAACTGATGCCAAGTTTTCTTCTAAGTCTGCAAAGAACTGCCTGCCTGCCTCTGTGATTTCAGAGATAGAGTATGACATAGGGACGCACTCCTCCGCTCCCCTCCAGCCAAGTCCTCCCACAAAAATGACCCACAAAGAGACACAGCAGGGTGTGGGCCTGTTGCTGCCATTCGCTATGTGACCCTGGCTGATCTCAGACTGATCTGTAAAAATATGGATAATAATGTCTACAACACTTGGCTGTGATAATTAAAGAAGATAATAAGTGTGAAAGTACTTATCAGGGTGCCCGCAGCCTCGCTGAAGCCAAATAAATATGAGTTTCCTTATTTCCCTTATTTTAATTAATGCATGACACACGCATTCATTTGCCAAGAATGTCATTTCACAGGCAGAGGCTTCCCGAGCCCCGGCGGTGCCTCTCCCTGTAATTAGGGTTCCTCCTCTGCTCAGAGTCAATGCTGCTTTCACACCCTCGCATCTGTCTCCTGCGTCTCCCAGCACTTTTCCCTCTTGACCCTCTACTCAAAGGATCATTTTAAAATACACCTGACTGCAGTGACATCTCCTCACACTCTGAGCTCCCCCACCTCTTTCCTGCTCTTGAACACTGTACACAGAAATGCCCTCGGGACGGGACAGAGTGTGACTTGTTTTGGTGATGTATCACCTGAGTACCACATACAAGGCTCAAGTTCATCTTATCTATCTGGTAAATGTGTAAACATCTCTATACATTAGGAATCATAATAATTTGGTGGGTGGAACACTGGGCCTGCATGGGGTCCTAAGTTCAAATTCCTGATCCGTCACTGAACAGCTGTGTGACCACAGGTCGCTCACTCAGCCTTAGCTCACTCATCCACGAAATGGATGGTAAGACCTGGCATTAGTCATTCTGAGGCTCACTCTCACTCACATCATGGGGCTTAGAGGCCTCAATCTCATTTAGCCCTCGAGAAGGAGCAGTACTGATGGGGGGACTGAAAACAAAACCTTCTCAGGACACAATGAGGATACTCAGCACCAGAAAGGGCCCAGGTAAGGAAAGGAAGGAGAAACACAGCCTGGACCCAGGGGACTTCAAGAGAAATGAAAAGTGGATTTTTAACAGGCCTGTCTCAGTGACACTTGGATTGGGAGTGCCATAGCACTTGGCAGGTCAAAAAGTTTACAGATTTGGGATTCTAATTTTTAATTGCTAAAAAAAACACATATAATAAAACATACCATCGTTACCATTTTTCAGTGTAGAGTCCATGGCAGTGTTAAGTACATGCATGTTAGCGTGAAACGTCTCCAGAACCTTCCCATCTTCAGTAAACCTTCAGTAAACCTTCAGAAAAACTGAAACACTGTGCCCGCTGAACAACTCCCCCTTCCATTCTGCTCTGTTTCTATGAATTTGCCTACTTTAACTATCTCAGATTCTGGCTACGTTTACACCTGGGTCACTACTTGTAACTTTTTTTATTTGGGAAACCAACATGAGTGTGACTGGGGGAGACAGGTCTGTGTAGCAGGCGCCCTCAGAAGCACGAACCTTGAAGGCAGCTCACGGGTTAGCTGTTGCCATAATCCCAGGCTGGACGCTCTCTGGCAGCCAGAATTCAGGATTAGCATGGCTAGAGATGCATCACCACCCAACTCTCAAAAAGGGCCCAGGAACAGTTACAACAAACAACACAGAACTTCAACATTCAGGGGAGACTGACACCCGAGGGGGGACCAGTGTCATTTTAAAAACATGTGCTAGCAGACGACTACCAAATGCGGCCAGTGGTCTCAGCAAACACTCGTCAACCCCAGTTACTCTAGGCAGAAATGAGCATGGGACTGAACTGGAAATACAACATACATGAACACTTCATCATTAGCTAGGCCTGTGAAGCCCATTCCTGATACGGCATTTCACAGTGGGACTACATCACATGGAGACCTTCTTTTCCCTCTGTTAGTGGAAACCTTGAACTTGAGACCAAAGTCAGTATGGACAGAACAGGAATTTATATAAACCGAGGCCTGTATCTCTGGTCTGACCACTCACAATGAAGAAGGCTGGCTGGGGGCACCCAAGTCAGCACCAGAGAGAAAGGAGACAGACAGGGACCGAGTAGAGAGAAAACTCCTTTGCCGCTATGCCCAGGCAGACTCGCCCAGGCTTCCAAACAGGGCCGGGGCCTGGCGATCAATCCAGCACCGGGGAGAGGGAGGGGAGCAAGCTGGTCAGGAGAAGCCCCTGCCTTCCCACCCGGGCCATGCAGAGTCAAGAAGAGAAAGACACCACACCTCCCCTGGGCTCACCCTTCTCACCAGGGACAGGAGCTACACCCACTAGGACAGAGGCCACTGACACTCCTTTATCTCACCCAGTCAGTGCTTCTCGTGCAGCTGGGCAGTGAAGTCAGGGCTGGGAGTGGCCTAGAGCTGAGAACTCAGTCTCTGGCAGTGCATGAGGAAGACAAGAAGTCACGTGCCCCAGGCCAACAGCTACCAAGACAGGGTTCTTCCTCCTGCTGTCCAGCTGTGCATGGCTCGGACATAAAGTTTTCTCATGAATGTGAACCATAGCAATCCAGACTGTGGGTTCAACTGGAATATACTGGATTTCAACAATGACCAAATGAAGAGGAACAAATATCTGTCCTATGTAAAATATATGTTGTCTTCTTACAGTTGAGCTGAAGAAGGAAAAAAAATTATTTAAAAATGATCACAAATCCACAGGTTCAAAAGAAAATGAAGGAAAAAATGCTAATGCTGGAAATGTGATGCTCTCAGAATTATGTCTGCACAGAGACTGATGTAACATCCTGCCCAAGGTAAGAAGACTTTCAGAAACTCATATTTAAGGAGAAAACTGATATTCAGGCTTTGTAAACAAGAAAACACCAGAAACACACAGAGTAACAAACTCAGTTCAAAAGCAAGTTGTGACATCTCAATGAAGACAGGAACAATGGGAAAGACACCAGGAGACCATAGGTCCAGAAACAGGTTTCTGATCCAGAGGACTTCAGGACAGCAGAGGGAAGTGGAACAGGCAAAGGAAAGCTTTAATAACTAATGGCTCACATGAAATTGAGAAAATTAGACTCCAGAGGTACAAAGAGGAACCCCAGATGGGACAAAGATGCTTCTGCTGACTTCAGAGTTAAGGAAGGGTGTCTAAGGTCTACAGAAGTCAAAGCCAGATCCAGGCAAGAGTGTAAGAAAAACCATGAGTCAGGGAAACTTGCTTCCTCATTGAGCCCCAAAGGGAACATGCTTAGAAAGAACTCCAAAGACATTTTGGTTCAGAGATAGTTGAGGGTGATTCTCCATCTACAAAAATGGTGAAACAAGAGGAACACTTACCACAGTGACAGAAGTCAAAAACCCCAAGACATTCCAGAGGAAGAGGCAGGGCCCACTGTGGCTGAAGAGCAACAAGAGCCTCGGGATCCTGCGGGGTCAGAAACATGCGGAGAGAAAAGGAGGTGTGTATCAGGGACGAATGAGGATCACTAGGCTTTTCAAAGAACTGGATATTCTAAATATGGGGTCCCAGCTGACCCTCTTATAATCAGGACTTATACTAAAATGTGGAATTCAAGGCATGCAGGGCCAAACAGAGGATGAGAAAACCCGAGAAACCCTATAAAGGAAAAGCCAGGCACATCTACACAACTTCACTTCAAGACACAGGAATCCTACTATCATAAATAGCCTCTTGTTAGGAATTTATCCACACTTCAGTTCTAGGTTCATATGAGAGACTGAATAACTGACTCTGGGACTGGCTGGAATCCTAAAGAGTCTTAATCAGTATGTGGATCAATACTGTTTTTCTCACTTATTTTCCAGGTGAGAGGGTACTGAAGAAGTAGGGACTGAAGGCGGGTTGAGTCGGTTCATATCTTGGTTTTTCCATATGCTGGCTGTGCAGCCTTCACCTCAGAAGTTAAGAATGGGGTTAATGAAGATAAGAAAAAGCACCTGACCTCGTAAGGGACCATTATAAGATAGTTTGAGGGTTAAATAAGTTAATGTATGACAAGTATTTAAAATAGAAATGCTAAGGGCTGAACCATGGTTAGCTATCATTATCATTATCTTATTTATTCCATCTGCTCCCTCCCCCTCCGCTATATTCTAGAAGTGCCAAGAGTACTTTGGGTGTAGATTCCAAGACCTACTTTAAAGTTTGGGGAAATTGCTTTTCCTTGGGAAGTTTAATGGCATATTGAGGAAGTCAGGTATCACCACTGCCATGCAACATTCAGATGGGACACTTCATTTGGAGACTCTGGGGCTGGTGCTAAGTTACTATATGTCTATATAGCTCCTTAGAACTTTGAGAGGAAGGAAACATGTGAATGACATGAGGTTCGAGTTATCCAACTCTGCTCACAGCCATCTGAAGCAGCTCTATCATTTCAGCAGAAATCACTAATACAAGAAATGGAATTCTACAGGTAGGCCTGAGTGACCCTGCAATATCTGAGACTAAATAAAATGGGGACAAAAGGGGAAAATGAAAATGCTTTCAATATATTTAGGGATTTCAGTTTCTCTACATGAACAAAGCATTGCCTTGGAATGAAGGTTGTTAACAGAATATACTTTAAAGGATAGAGACTTCAAATGATTTTGACAAGGGGCCAGGTTTTCTCTTCCTTGCTGAACTATACATGCCAATCATGGTGCCTGCTGGCCTGCAAATCCTACTAACAGCAACTGCCTCAGCTTTAAGGGCAGGTCCAGCTGCCATAGACCACATGACTGCTCCATCTCACGTCACCACAGCTTCTGAGAGCAGGTGCAGACACCTGACCCACGAGCTTAATGGCGACCTCTGCTGTGGCCTGGACTACAAGTAAAAGCTGCAACAAAGTCACATTCCCAATCGCTCCCCCAGGAATCTAAACAATACTGAGAACCGGGTGATGAGCCACGAGAGATGAAGCTGAAAGGTTAGGATATACAAAGGAGCTGGAGTGACCACGTGCAACCACAGCAAACCAAAGTCATGAGGGAGGAGAAACTCTAAGTAAGGTAGAAAAAAGACTGATGGGATAAGGGAAAAGGATAAACCAGATGGCAGCAAGAGGGAAAGGACACAGAGGAAAGAGAGCAGCCCTGAGACCCTACTGTCGATGGGAAAGACTGCTTCTCTGAGCTGCCTTAGAGAACAACAGCTTCCTGGTCCAGGCGCATCCTTAATGTCATATCCCGTTTCCTAAAATGGAATGGATCTCTGCTCTTTGTAACAACAAAAAAAAAAGCACTAACTAAAGCAGTTACTTCAGCTCCCTTGAGAATGGAGTTTTCCCAGGAGGTAGCTCAGTGCCTCAAACAAACATTTCTGGCAAGTCCACCCCAGCCAGACGTGCCTCAACATCTCAGCAGAAGAGGGGTGTCTCATTCTCTATGAAACTTCAGTACTGGCCCCAAAGCTTATGAGCATCTTAATGGTCCATGAAAATGTTTTGAGACCTGAAAAAATAGTTATTGGATGTAAAATATGAAAAGGACGTAGTAAAATCAAAGTTAATAAATTTTTAATGCCTATAACTAGTCAAATGAAGCTTAACTCTCAGTTCTGTATAAGCTACTTTTGCATGGGACATGGGTACATGTTTTTGTTTGACATATGACAAGCTAAAGGTTGCCAAAGACAAAAGTGCTGAGGCCTTCAGAGGCCTGCAAACCAGTCCTGTGGAACCAAACATGCTTGGGTGTAAGCTGGAGCCTGCCCACCCTACCCTTTATAGAAGCTTACATGTTAAATATTATGCCTTACTATTCAAAACTGAGCAGTCTGAAGTCAGAAATCAACCCTCACCTTCCAAATTTAAACAGACTGTAATTTTAGCACTCCTGAGTTAGGAGTCTATTATTTTTTCTTAATGAAATATTTTACAAAAAGGAAACCAAACAACTTCTAGTAGCTGTCCTATGAGTTTTACCAAAAAGAAGGGAAATAATGTTGTTCAGGTTGCAAATGATCATGTACATTTAAAGGCCATCTGTCAGAATAATAAATCAAAAATTGATCACAGGTACTTTCTTCTTGTGCAAGAGTCCCCTCAAATGTCAGGAACAGATCCGAACATTCTCTTCCATTTGGCCAGATTCTCCCTCTCACTGGGCTTCCCTGGTGGCTCAGTTTAAAAAAAAAAAAAATCTGCCTGCAATGCAGGAGAACCCGGCTCGATCCTGCTTGGGAAGATCCCCTGGAGAAGGAAATGGCAACACACTCCAGTATTCTTGCTTGGAAAACCCCATGGACAGAGAAGCCTGGAGGGCTACAGTCCATGGGGTTTCAAAGAATCAGGACACGACTAAGCAACTAATGCTTTCACTTTGAGAAAAACAGAAGGGAGCACAGAAGTTACACAAGATTTAAATCTTACACCTGAAAAGCACAAAGGCAAATATAATTCTCTTTCTGCAGTTACTACTTATTCGGACTCTTACTGGGTGAGCACAGACAAGGTCTCCGTCTGTTCCACTGGGGAACTGTGACCACATGAACTGTTCCACTGTGGTCTGTGACCACTTCCGCCTCCCCACTGTCTCTGCCGGCCTCCCCGCACACTCTACACCTCCTGGTCCTGCCCCACACACACCTGCTGCCCCACTACTTCCCCCCCCAATGCCTCCCCTGCAGAACTGTTCCCTAGGAACTCCCTGGCAGTCCAGTGGTTAGGACTCTGTACTTTCACTGCCGAGGGCCCAGGTTCCATCCCTAGTTGGGGAACTAAGATCCCAGAAACCACGAAGGGCAGCCAAACAAAACAAAACTGCTTCCCTCCCCTTCAGAGCTCAAGGCCCTCGTTCACATTTCACTCTGACTAATTTACATGCATCTCCTCCATCCCCAGTTCCCTACACTTTCTCACCTCTCCTCAGGCCTTGACCTCTTTTTTTTTTTTTTCTTTCTTCTGACTTTTTTTCCATTTATTTTTATTAGTTGGAGGCTAATTACTTTACAATATTGTAGTGGTTTTTGCCATACACTGACATGAATCAGCCATGAATTTACATGTATTCCCCATCCCGATCCCCCCTCCCACCTCTCTCTCCACCTGATCCCTCTGGGTCTTCCAGGGGGAGAAGGCGAGGGTGGGATGTTGTGAGAGAACAGCATCGAAACATGTATATTATCAAGCATGAAACAGATCACCAGCCCAGGTTGGATGCATGAGACAAGTGCTCGGGGCTGGTGCACTGAGCTCTTCTTTTATTCCTTCTTTCTAAATGAGTGTCTGCTAAAGGTATGTCCTCACTCCATCTTTTTTTTTTAAGCTCAACCTCCTGCTTGGCTTGAATGAGAGCCATTTCCATAATGACAATTCCACATTTTCTCATAGCAGGAATCTTTCCCTATCATCCCACAGTGAACTGAAAATCACTAATTCACCATCTTCCAAGACCCTGTAAAAGGCAACATCTTCCCCAACAACTCTTCTAAGCCAGGAACTTTGAAGTCAACTTCCCCCGCCACCCCCCACAACACACACACCCTTTCACTGCATCTGATCTCTGCTTATCTTCTTTCTACTCTCAGCATTTAAACCCAAGCAAACTCTCTTCTACCTTAAGGAAACCAATACTTAGCCATCTCTAGCTGCCATATATTTTCTCCATTTCCCCATCCAGGCTTCTTAAAGACTTAGTCTCCTGATTTCTATTCTTTCATTTCCCATTCATTCCTCGACCCACCACCACACCGCTGAAGTTCCTCTTGGCACCTTCTTGCTCATGCTGGACACTCCCTTCTACAACTCCACTCTCAGGACACCCACTGGTGTCAGTCTGCATGGAGACTCCTGCCCCTCCCCAAGTACTAGCATTCCTCTGGGTTCCATCCTGGCTCCCCTCTGCTCCCTACTCATACCCAGACCAGTTCAACTATCTAGTCCACTGGTTCTTAATTCTAGCTGTTAAAGAAAAGCTTTTGTAGGAGTCTGTGTTTTAACTGTTCATAAGGCCTCCAGAGGGCACTCAAACACTTGCTCATAAATCTACACGGATATTTAGGCTAAAGCACTAGAACTTGCAGCGAATTTCACAGTTGATTACTACCTCTAACTAGTTACTAAGCACCATGAAGACTGGTACAGCCGGCTTTCTGCAGGTTCCCCGATCCGAATTGTGAGTCTGGGGGCTTATCACAAGGTCCTAATTCTATCATGACAGAGAGATACAGTGATATGTTACTGAATATTGGTTAACTAAAAACCTGACTTGTGTTTGCTGGCTGATGCCAAGTACTTTGAATCACTAAAACATTCTTAAATCCTATCAAGCTTAATCCTACATGTTTGAAATGCACATCTAAAAATAATTTTGAAAGCCAGAGGGCCATAATGGGGTTTACTCTGAGGAAAGAGGGTTCAGATTTTTTTAATGAATTGTTTTATCATTTACCTGAAGAGGCAGAATTTATAACCTTTGGGACAGAGGATTACTCTAGCTGGAACAAGGGCTTCCTCAGAAGATTTGGCACATTACTATGGAAGGCATTGCAAAAAATAAGCTGTGGAAATAAGCTATGACTATTTTATCAACTTGCAGGTTATAAAAAATAAATAAGCTCTAGAATAGCTTTATTGAATTTCTTATATCAGGTGACACAAGAGACACTGCATATTCTCAAGTTAGAATAAAGCTGTAGAAATGCTTTAGTGTCAACAACACAAATTACTGCTTTTTCAAATTAAACTTTGAATTCTGCTGATACAACTCCAGTTACATTTCCTTTTTTAAAAATCTCCCTTCTTCCAACCTCTTCCATAGCATGAGTATCTCCATAGCTGTGGGTTAGCTGTGGTAATTCTTTACACCTAGGCTAAATGACTTTGATTTGCCAAATTAGGTTGACTCCTTATCTCTTTATCACATCTCTGAGCCATTAGAACCTACTGTCCCCATCAGTTCTGGGAACTCTCTCCACAACTGCCAGGGCACCGCCCTCCCCCGAGGCCCCCCATCTGCCTTCACCACCTGGAGAATCTGCCCCCGTGGGCCCTGCAACAGGAACCTGGTCAGCTAAGCTGAACCAGTCAGATGCTCTTCCCTAAGAGTTCAGAACTGGGAGGTGGAAAGCCTGGGTCTACAAAGTGAACTGAAAGGGACAGTGACTCGGGAGAGACACAGGCAGAGAGAGCTGCGCTGGCTCCTGTGACACTCCAGACGCTAGCAGGCCTCAGCCAAGATACAGTGTGGGGTGCCATGGCAGCCTCCTCAGAGATTCCCCCTGCCACTTCAAACACGTTTTTTTCCTTTAACCAAATGCTCTCTGGTGAAGACATCCTCCTCCTCTCTGATGAGTTCTTCCACAGGCCCCGTCTCCCCTACCTCTTCCTAGATGGACCACCCCCCAGCTCTGCTCTGGGCCTCACCTCACTCTGGTCCACACACTGGCACCCAGCCACAGCCGCCATGCCAGCCGTGACGGGAGGACACTGTAAATGACTCTCCAACCTCTATCTATACTTCTGCGAGACCCTGAATGTTTGTATCCCCTCAAAATTCAGATATTGAAACCTCAACCCCAGTGTAATGGTGTTAGGAGGTGGGGCCCTTAGGAGGAGATTAGCTCATGAGGGTGGAGCCCTCACAATGGGATGCGTGTCCTTATGAAAGAGACCCCAAGAGCTCCCCCGCCCCTCTGCCACGTGAGGACACAGCAAGAAGATGGCGTCTATGAACCAGGAGGCAGGACCTCACAGAATATACACGAAAGTCGCTCAGTCGTGTCCAACTCTTTGCGTCCCCACAGACTATACAGTCCATGGAATTCTCCAGGCCAGAATACTGGAGTGGGTAGCCTTTCCCTTCTCCAGAGGATCTTCCCAACCCAGGGATTGAACCCAGGTCTCCCACATTGCAAACAGATTTCTTTACCAGCTGAGCCACCAGGGAAACCCAAGAATACTGGAGTGGGTAGCCTATCCCTTCTCCAGCAGATCTTCCCGACAAGGGATCAAACCAGGGTCTCCTGGATGGCAGGTGGATTCTTTAACAGCTGAGCTACCAGGCAGGACCTCATCAAACACTAAATCTACCAGTTCATTGATCTTGGATTTCCCAGCCTCCAG
The DNA here is from genome assembly GCF_910594005.1 of Cervus elaphus. NCBI lineage: Eukaryota > Metazoa > Chordata > Mammalia > Artiodactyla > Cervidae > Cervus > Cervus elaphus. Next base: position 20,805,404 of record NC_057819.1, on the reverse strand, counting down.
AACCATGAAAAGTAAATATTTGTTGTTGGAGCCACCTGGTCTGTGATATTTTGTCACAGCAGTTTAAATGGACTAGGACAACTTCCAGTGGCCAGGTGAGCACTTGCAGTTGGATACAGACTCAGCACCACTGTGTCCTGGCCTACCTCTGTGCGGAACGGACCAGTATGGAAACATCAGTAGAAATCATTCCAATTATTCAGCCATAACTGACAACAGGATAACTGACTACAGCACCATCACCTGCTCAGAGACAGTCTAGCGCAAAAGGCACAGTATTACCCAAAGTCAGGGTCATGCAGACTTAAATAACTCCACATGGAAGACATCAACAGTCCAGTCTAAGCTAGACAGATACTCCCCAAACTTCAATAATATATAGATGTGTAACTATATTCCAAAAAATAGTTACCACAGAAACACTGTTTTTAATAATGGATTTATATAGAGCACTCATTCATAGAGCAAAGTATGTATTTGCAGCATAAAATCATTCTTTGCAAATTCTCTCAGGAAGAACCTACAAGTGACATGTAGTTTCTTTACATCCCTGTTCTGTCAGCACATTCAAAACTCAGTCTGTTATCTCCTCAACAAAGTCAACTCTGTTCTCAGCTGTAGTAAATGGGTCCACTGGTCACTGAACAGCCTAAGCCAGAAGCTGGTTACCATCAACCTTCCTCCTGCTCACAAAGTCTTACCTTCCCAGTTGCTCCTGAATTTATCCACCCACTTCACCTACATTCAGCTGTCATTCAGGCCACCATCCTCCCCCAGGACACTACAAAGCCTCCATGCCTGACTTCCTCTAATCCATTATCCACTGTCATGTAATCTTTCTAAAATGCAAAATGGGATGTTCATTATCCTGCTTAAAGCTTTTCAACGGGTTCCATTAATTCTCAGTGTAGTTTTCAAATTTATTCATATGACTTTTAAACTCTGATCAGTGTGAGCTACTATTTACTTCTGGTTCATCTCTCACCATTGCTCACTCCAAATCTAGTTCCAACCAAACCAAACTTCTTCAGGCTCCCCAGATCTAGTCTGCTCCTAGGCCTGAACCACTACCCCCATCCCCCGACCACGTTCCTTTTACCTCTGACCCATCACACTTGCTGTTCCCTCCAATTACCTTCAGGTCTCACCACCAGACATCACTGCCTCTAGAAAGCTTACCCTCACTTCTGGATTCTGTATGACCCTTTCTTTTGTGCTCCCAGAGCCCTTCCAAGTCCGCAACCTCCTCTCCACTATCACACTTCTTCGGCTTTGTCCTCCACTAAGCCCCACGCTACGCCACATCCACAGAATCCTGCAGGTCCACGGAACACTTGGCAAGGGAGCAAATCTACCTGCCCTTGGGCATAACCCCTTCAGTTCACCCACACTTCATGGCCCGAGGTACCTTGAGCTCCACTCTGCCAAGTCACTAATCAGGCTCCTCATGCTTCTGCCCCTGGTCCCGTGGCTAAATCCTACTTGCCCTGACTCGGTGAAAGGCAGTGTGCTTTACAACCTGATGTGTGTGTTAGAAACACAAAGAGTTAACAAGAGTCAAACTAGTAAATCCCAGGGCCCATGTTTAAGTTTCTGCATTTGTTCTACAGTTATGAGAAATGAGAACTACTTGTATCCTGCATATTGCTAAGAAGAAAACTTCCTCCAAAAGCTGGGAGCAACAAATATATCACTCAAAAAACATTCACTTTAGAGGATACTTTAATATATGACAGATGTATTTTTAAAGTGTATACATCTATTAACCATGCAGCTAACAAATGTCCTAGATATGATGTACTTTTAAAAAGTAAATGCTCCATTACAAATGAAATAACAAATTGATAAATTGATAGATGCAATGACATATAATCCTGAAAAATGAAAAAGTAAAAAAACTTAAATGTTCCAACATCCTACTACCCAAAGTCCACAATTTTTAAGATTTTCATTTAATTTCCTCCAGACATTTTACCATCATAGACTTTTGTGGAGGGCAATTGGGACTTCTGTTTAATAAGAGTTTTAAGCATATAATGTATGCAATTTTGTATCCTGATTTTCTTCACTTAACACTGTCATAAGCACTTTAATACATTTTCTTCATAAATATTTTAATAGCCAATAATATATTACCCAGTGGATAACTTAACCAGCCTGCAAATGCACCCTTAAAAATAATTCTATAATATGTATCTTTTATACATAAAACCTCTCTGTATTTAAAAATATTCCTTTGATGGTTTCTAGGTGGTTGCTACATCAATGACTATGATAACTTTTAAGGCTCTTGATACATATAGCCAATGTAACGTAAGTGTGTGACATTTTTGCTACACCCACATTAAGTACTAGGTCTTAAAACTTTCTAAATTTGGGCCTTTACTAAATGAGAAATCATAACATCTTCATTAAAGAAGTAAATACTGTTTTAAAAAAAACCTACAACAATCCAAAAGCATGTAAAATAAATATAAAATCAGTCCCAGAAACAAAAATTCAATCTCCCTATTCTCCTCCACTCCTCCTTTTCCACTTATCTTTCTAGACTTATCTCTATTTTCATTCAGAACACACACACACAACACACACACATTGTTATTTTGTTTTCTATCTTACAAAAAATGGAATTAAACTTGCTCAAAAATATATTCTGGATATCCATCCAGGCTATGTCAACACATACAAATCTGCCTTTTTAAAAGCTACCTAACATTCCATAGTGTAGAGGTAACAAACTTTTTCTGCATTCATCTTCAGCTTTTCCTCTTTATAAGTGATACTGTGACAGATTTCATTCATACTAACTTTAATTTGTATCCTCTTATTAGAATATCCCCAATTCCCTGAAGTGTATCTGCTGGATGAAAGCATATGGGTGTTTTTAAAATTTTGATAGGTTTAACCAAATTGTCATAGGGAACGGGCAAACTAATTTCAGTCAATTCTAAAGGAAATCAACCCTGAACAGTCACTGGAAGGACTGATGCTGAAGCTCTAATACTTTGGGCCACGTGATGCGAAGAGCCAACTCACTGGAAAAGACCCTGATGTTGGGAACGATTGAGGGAAGGAGGAGAAGGGGTGACACAGGATGAGATGGTTGGATGGCATCACCGACTCAGTGGACACAAGCTTGAGCAAACTCTGGGAGATGGTGAAGGACAGGGAAGCCTGGGGTGCTGCAGTCCACGGAGTCACAAAGAGTCGGACACAACTTACCAACTGAACAACAAAGACTGTATCAGGTAGCTTTTCTTCTACATACTTAGATAGCATTTTAACTTGCCTGAAAGCCATTACCTCCTCTATAAAAACTCACCGTTTTAATTTCCATTTCCCTAATCACAAGTGAGGCTGAATTTCCTGTCATCGCTTTGACACTTTCATTTCTCTATAAGAACTATTAAATGAGAACTATTCACATCCTCCATTCATTTCTTAACTATGTCAATTCTATTATCCTTTGTTTGTTTGTGAGGTCGCTCAGTCATGTTCGACTCTTTGGGACCCCATGGACTGCAACCTACCAGGCTCCTCTGTCTCCTCTGACCTGGGATTTTCCAGGCGAGAGTACTGGAGTGGGTTGCTACTTCCTTCTCCAGGAGCTCTTCCCGACCCAGGAATTGAACCCGGGTCTCCCGCATTGTAGGCAGACGCTTTACCATCTGAGCCACCAGGGAATTGGCTTTTTTTGTTTGTTTGTTTGTACACGATACCAGAACTTTTCCCCTAGTCTGTCAACTTATAATGTTTTTACATCACACAGAAATATCGGCTTTGATGATGTTCAAACTTATCAGTCTCTTCTTTATGATTTGGGGCCTTGGTCTTACGTATTAATAAACTGCTTACCCTAGAAACTTATTTTCCAACATAATAAATTCTCTTATATTTTCTTCTTATACTTTTACAGGTGTTTTTGTCTTTAAGCTCATTCTTTAACTCAAATAAGCCATTTTGAATATGGGGAAGTAGAATCTTTCTTTCCAAATAGTCATTTACCCCTCTACAATGTATCCAACATTATATCCTATGTATCCAACTCAACTGTTTCAAAATACCAACTTTATTATATAATAAATTCCTCTGTATATAAATGGGTTACTGGCTCTACTTTGTTCCATGTACCAACCTCTCTATTCCTGTACTCACCATTTACATAACTGTACCATTACAGTATGTTTTGATATCTGGCATAGCAAATCCTTCATCAGTATTTTCCACTTGAAAAATTTCTTGGCCACTCGAGCACATTTAGTCCTCTGGACAAATTTTAGAAGCAATTTATCAAGTGTCCAAAAGTAAGTCTCACTGGGATTTCAACTAGAATTACATTGAAGTTACAGTTTAATTTGTAGAGTACTGCAATCTTTACAAAGATGCCATCCCTTTCCAAAGCATGTAATGTCTGTCCACTTATTTGGGTTAGCTTTTCAATTCTTCAGGTAAAGGTTTCTACTTTTTTCATAGAGCTTTTGTACATTTGTGTGTTACTCTTAAATGTCTTCTGGTTTTGTTGCTATTGAGAATACAGTCTTACTTTTCTACAGGAACAAATTACTTGATTATTAGTGAGATTATACATCTTTCTAAATGTCAAACAAATTATATCTCTATCCATTAAACTATCGAGCCACATCCTGCAACCATGTGTGTGGATTTTCATTTTCTCATTGATTTGTGTGAGTTCTTTACGTGTTATAGATATTAACTCTTTACTTACATTTGTCACAACTATTTTTCTACTTTGTGGTTTGGCTTTTGATCCTAGGATTTCATTTTTCCTTTCTTCTTAAAGAAGTTTTCAATGTTTATGTAGTCCAATACAAATTTTAACTAATAACAGATCTGAATGTCTCGTGGGTACCAGGACCTGTACCTCTTTCTCTCTCAACACCTGTATCGTGGGTATCATTTTCCTTACTTAAATGCCAGTTCAAGCCTGTCTGATCGCTAAGCCTGTGCTCTGTTCACCTCGGCATAGAGAACTCCTTTTTCCAGATGTTCCCCTATTTTTTTAAAGATTTTTTTTTTTAATGTGGGAATTATTTTAAAAGTCTTCATTGAATTTGTTACAGTATTGCTTCTGTTTTATGTTTGGTTTTTATGTTTTAGGCCCTGAGGCATGTGGGATCCCTGACCAGGGATCAAACCCGTACCTCCTACATTAGAAAATAAAAGTTTTAACCACTGGACCATCAGGGAAGTCCAGCCCAGATGTTTAATATTTACTTCCATATCTTCTCTGATTTGGAGGGCATTTGTGATGGTTTGTCACTTATTACACTTCCATATACAGTTTATCTTTGGGGTGTTGAATAGGTTCCAGTGACCTGTCCAGATACTCTGAAGCTAGTGTGACACTGTTTAAACACAATTGGTTCTACAATATGTTTAAACAATTAGCTTGTTCTAGCTCATTACTCACTATTCTGTCCAGTTCACCTGAAAAAGGGGATCTCTACAGCATTTAAACATCACATCCAGGAATATGGCCTATCCTTCAGTTTATGACATTCTTTCTCATCTTTCAAGGTATTGTTTGGTCTCTTCCAGGCAGGTCAGTCGCACTTGTCTTGATGAAGCTGTGTTTACCTGTTTCGTGGTTTTTGTTGCATTGTGATCAGAGCCTGCTTTTTTGTTTGTTTTTCCATTTTAGTTTCTGAAAAAGTTATTATTAGTACTCAGAAAGCTATAAATATTATATACTCATTGTGTGCCCAGTTGCTTTCTCAATTTTTTTATCTAGTATCTTTTTTCTGTTATTCTCCTTTTTTTTTAGCCAATAGCATTTAAAATATTTCCCTTCTTTTCATTTTAGAACCTCACCTCACTCTTATTTCATGTATTCCTGCTTTGACAAAACTTACCAAAAATATGTTAAATATGCCAAATTTAGACTCTCTCTGATCCTATTCTGTTAAGCATAGTATGAATAGTTTAACATACGTGTGTTTTGCATTAAAAAGTGCATCTTTATGCCTACTTTTTGAAAACAAAAAATTATTTATTTTTACAAGCAAATATCTATTTTGACCTTAGTTTAGCTGGTAGTTTGAAGTTAATGTGAACTAGAAGGGAAAGACCATCTCTCTTCTAGAAAGACTTCTGACATCGCCTACCTGGGCTTCCCCACTTTCACTCTCCACTCCCACATTCTGCAGGTAGCAGCAGCTGGAGTGGTTGTTTAAAAATGCAAATCTGATTAAGTCATTCCCCTGTTTAAAACCCAACCTTTGTAATGGTTTCCCATTTCACTCAGGATAAAATAAACCTTAACCTGCCCTACAAGACCCTACATGATTTGGCCCCCTGCCTAGCCACACTTGCCCCTCACCCACCATAATCTATCCACAAGTCATTCTTTCAGTTCCCAGAATGGGCAAAGCTTTTCCCCTTCTGGGCCTTCTCACATGCCGTTCCCCTGCCTGGAAAATTATCCCCCATCTCATTCTACACTGACGCCTACTCACCCTTCAGATCTCAGCTCAAAGCTTATTTTTGCAAAAAAGTCTTTCCTGGGTCCTATCTCTGCAATCTAAAATGTGGTCCCTTTTAAAATACCTTCTCATAGCCAATACTACCTCACTTTCATAGCAGATACTAGTTTGTGATTATAGGAGCAGCTGCGTGATTGTGTTTAATTTCTGATCCCTTCTGCCCCCATACTTAAACTAGAAGAGAACAGGGGCAAGCTGATTTTGGTGGCCATGCTAGAAACATTCATGTACATCTGAATAAAAGGAAAAAATACCTACATACCTCTTAATTGTGCCTTTTACATCTTAATATGATAACCATCACATTATTGAATATGTATAAAAACTGTTAAAACTCTTGATACCTCTGGCAAATTCAGTAAGAATCCATTGTACTCAAAGGACATAAAAACTAACCTGAATCTGTTGCTGCTACAGAAAAACACAAACGAATTTACATCACTAGGAAGTTCTGTTTACATATTATGAGTGTTTTATGTAGTGTTCAATTTTCTGATGCTTTATTCACAGTCAACTAATTTTTATGCCTTATTTTTCAAAGCATGTAAAACACTATGAAAAATATGCTTTGTAAAATACTTTCAGAAGTCTAAAGAGTACTTGATAAAAATATGACAAAATCAGAAACTAAACAGCAAAGTTGGCTAGCTGTAGTATTTTATTACATACATATCTAGCCAAAGAAGGAAATATAAATTGTAGTGCAAATTTAAAAATCCCTTCAGATCACAAAATCAACATTATATACTACTTTATACTCTACAAAGACTTTCACACACATCATATCACTGAACTTGATGAAGTAAATAGAGCAGATATTATCACTACTTATAGAAAAGAAAACTCAGGCTTAGAGTGATTAAATGTCTTCCTCAAGGTCACAGGACTTTAAAACAGGAGTCACAATTAAAACAGAGTCTTTAAAACAGAATCAGAATTACAAGGTGGGGGGGTTGCCCCCACATGTAAATTTCTGAACCAAAGAGAACGTCCATCATAAACACTTAGTCTCTGTAGTAAGTGTAGATTTGTGCTCCCTTCACTAAAATTTCAGTAGAGAACAACCAAAAAAGCTATTTTAAATGTAAATAAATTGCCATCAATTCAGGAAATGGCTAAATAAAATATGGTGTCCTCAAACTATGGAACATGATGCAGCAGTTCTGCAAAATAATTGAATGCATCCTATGCTAAGAACTGAAAGCTAGAGGGAATGCACACTTGTTAAAACAGCCGAAGATAATACAAGTACACATTGGCGTAAAAACATTTTTAAAGATCTAGAAGGTTATACACGGTTGTTATCTCTGGGAACAGAGGGCTGTAGTCAGACATTGGCCATCTCTGTGATGTTTTAATTTTTACAAAGAATCGGTTTTACTTTGCTGATTTAAAAGTAATTCTTAAGATTTCAATCAATCTGTGGGTTGAACAAGAAGATCATTTTTCTAGGTCTAAAAAACTGTGGAAAGGAAGGAGAAAACCTTATAAAGGAAGGAGGAACCCCCGCTTAAAAAAAAAAAAAAAAAACATATATAGCAACAAAAACAGTTCGATTCTCTTGAAACAATAAACTATCACAAAACTTTCCTTTAAAAAAAAAAAGGCAACAGCTTAGAATTTTAAAAAATATCTAGTCTCCTTTGTTGCAATAAGACAACCAATAAACTATCAACTAGGAGAGTTCGGAACAGGATCCTCTGGGAGAGATTTAGTTGTTAGAGTTGGGCAAGGAAGGTTTCACAAAGGAGCTGAGTTTTGAGGGAAATGAGAGGTGACTGGGCAGAGAGATGCGGGAAGATTAAGCCAGATGGGGAAATGCCTGGGAAGTGGATATACTGAGTTAATCAGAAGCAGGGCCCAGGAAGAAAACTAGAGTGAAGTCCTGAAAGAGGAGGATTCCTTTGGATGTGGGAGGTTAGAGGGAGCTCCACTGCGCTGCCATCCAGTTTACCTGGGTGAGAATCCGGCCCTTGTTATGGTCAAACAATGGAGGCGTCCAGCGGCAGCAGCGATCTGCGCTGGGTGCCTGGAGGGTTCCTCATCACCTGAGTAGGATGCTCGGCTGGCTCAGCTGGGACGCGAGGCGCTCTTAAAAAAAAAACACACACACACACACAACATCACACCATGCAGCCAGGCTTCTCCGCGGCACAGCCCGGCTCCCTTGATCCCACGGCGCGGCCATTACCGCCTCTCCGGGGACCCGCCTGGAAAGGCTCCAAGGCGCGGCTTCACGGGTTTCTAAAGCTGTTTTGCTCCCCCTTCCCTCGGCTCCAACAACAATGGAGCCCGGCTCGGGAGTCCGGCTCCCGCGGGGCCTCCGCCCGGCCTCGCCCCGGTCGCTGCCCCTCCGCCCGCCGCGCGCCCTGGCCGCCATCTGTGACCCCCGCTCCCCAGCACTGCGGGCCCACGCCGGCTCGCCGAGGCCCAAAGCCAGGCTGCCCTCCCCCGGGCCGGCCCGGGTGGCCGCCGGGCCGCCCGGCTGCGCGGAGCCACTCTGACCTTTCCCACCCGATGCCCGGGCGCTCGCCCCGGCTCCAGGCCCATCCTAAGTAATGGGTTGTTTTTCTTTTTCTTTAATCCACTCATCCTCCTTCCGACCCAGAACCCGCTCCCTAGCCACCCCCCTCGCCCCCGCCTTGATCCCGAAAAGAAATAAAGACACTACAGCCCGGCCACCCCAGAACTCACTCCAAGTGAGGGGTTGAAGCGCCCCAGGCCGCGGACTCCGCGCACCCACCCTCCCTCTCCTCAAGGGACACCTCACAGGTGCGCCTCCGAGCCGCGCGCGCGCGCGCTCCGCACACCCAGACGCCTCCGGGGGACAGCGCGCGTGCGCACGCACGAGGCCGGCGAGCCCCTGGGGAGCGGGGGCCGCACGCATGCGCGCCGCCCGGCCCTGGCCCCTTCCCCCCCGCCCCCCACCGCCTCTGCCCCCGCCCCCGTCGGCTGCCCGCGCGCGCCCTCCCCCCTCCCCAATCCCAGGCCTGTCACGGGTACCCCCCCCCACCCCCACCGCCCAGCGCGCGCGCTCCCGCTCGCCCGCCTCGCTCCTCCTCCTCCCCTCCCGCCCCACCCGGACCCGCGTTACCCTGGGCAACCGCAGTGCGGCCGCACCTGAGCTGTGCGCCTGCGTCCCACCGGCCAGACCCTCCCTTCCCCTTGGTCGGTTCCCCAGCCCCGCACAGCTGCGGGAGAGTGGGGGCGGGGCGTCACCCCGTCCCCGCGAAGTGAGTATCGATCGGCCTCCCCCGCCCATCCCCGCAGACACAGACCCGCCGCCGCCGCCGCGCCGGCGCCTCGGCCGCCCGCCGGGTCAGCGCGGCCAGGCCTTCTCGCCGCCCCGGCCCCCCGCTCCCAGCGTGCACCGCGGCGAGCGCTCGGGTGGGAGCCGGCGAGATGCGCTGCGCGGGCGGTGCCCACTGACCTCCCTCGGCGGCCCGGCCGGGGCAGGGCCGGAGCCAGGAGCCAGCCCCGCCCGCCGCCCCGCCCATGGGCCGCCGGCCCCCGCAGCCTCCCGCCGCGAGGATCGCGCCGAGGGGGGGAGCCGCCTGAAGGAACGCGACGGCTGCGCCCGCAGGTGAGGCGGGGCCCGAGGTGTGATCTAGTCCAGCCCCGCTCACCTGGCGGTACCTGCAGGGAGGCTCTGCGGGTGCCGGCGGGGGGCGGCGGCACCTGTCGCAGCGGGAACTCATTTAAATAATTTTTCAAGCCCTCACTGCAAGGGGAGGGGTCCTCCAGACCCACGGGGTGGAGAAGGGTGTCCCCTTACGGAGACATCTCGGGGGAGGGGGTGGGAGGTAGAAAAGAATAGGTGGAAAGGAGGGCAAAAGTGAGGCGCGGCGACCCCGCGCCGGCTGCCTGCAGGGTCTTCCAGCTCGTTATAGGGAGGGGTTGCCCTTGCCAGGGCTACAGTCCAGGCTGGGGTGCGAACCCGCCGCGCACCCAAGCCAATCCGAAGCGGGAGGAGAGAGCAGCCCAGGGGCGTTCCTGCCAGCCCCGGGGTGGGATTGTAGGGTGAGGGATCCGCATTGCAGGTGCACTAGGAGCGCCCGAGGGCCTGGCCCTGCTTTGTCTGGGATGCCGTGGGGAGGCGGCCATCCGAATCCACATCGCCTTTTCAAATGCGTTTTACCACCCCGTGGACATTAGAGACCCTCCCAGATAAGTTGCATTGTCTCCTGTCCTGATAACCCTTTATGTAAGTACTCTACCTTTACAGCCCTTTTCTGAAGCTTTGGTGTGGGCTTTAGTTTACCCTAAATAACGATTTGTTTGTGAATCGTGAAACTGAGCGGAATGCAAATATGCAGCAGGGCTCCAGGCTCGGCTACAGAGCCGCCGTCTACTACAGCGAGTTACTCTAGTTTATCTAACTTACCTGTTTTCTTGCTGACCTGTATTAATTACAAGCTTCGGTATTAGGCAGTGTGATCTATTTCCATAATGAAACGAAGTGGCCTTAAGAGGAAGTATAATCGCGCTCTGTTATTTAAGTTGCAGCAATCAGTCTTAATAACAAAATACAAGCCGCCCGACTGTTCTACCGTAATGTATTACCCATTTCCAGAAACCTACCTGTAAGAATGTTAATGCTAGAATTGCCGTTTTAAGACTTTTAAGTCTGAAATGTATTTCAAGAGCCTTATTATTGTTTTATTAAATGGGTTTTGTTTTGCACAATCAAGAATTCCTCTGCATTGTCTTGCCATTGAATTGCAAGGAAAATAATGCTAACATTTAAAGTGACTTGTACCTCCAAAGATGTTTTGAATTTATTTATTTTGGCTAAATGTTCATTTTATGTGAAATATATTTTGGGAGAAGGTTTTAAGGTTTGTGGTCAATTTATGTGTGTCTTTATACATATGTTTACATGTGCATAGACACTACTGGAAAACCTTAAGATAAAATAATTTTTATTATTCCTCTGCATCATGATGTAATTACTCAGTAAATTTAGTTTAGGTATACTTAATATCTAAAGTACTGGACAATATTCATGTGTATGAGATTTTTCCTGTAGCATTTGTAGATACTAACAATCTAACAAACAGTTTTCTTGGCAATTAGATATTTTTATTGTTGATTCTTTTCAAAAAGAACAAATGAATCATTTTACCTATGGCAGAAAATCACTCTTGTGGGTGTGTAACTGTCATCTGTCATTCATTGGATAAATTCATTTTAGCATCATCATTACTTAATTGACAGAGTGCATTTGTGGCAATACTGATGTTAACAGCATCGAGACTTTTAAGACATACTTATTTTTATATTTATTTATCATTTTCTCATATGGCAAGAAAAGAAAAAGCTTTTTTCTTTTATCTGGAACAAGGTCAGCCATAAAAAGTCCTTAAGACATAGTGGACACACTATGTTTGTTAACTGAGATTAATTCTATCTACTGGATTGGGTATCCTTAAAGCGCAGAAACTAGGCGCCTTTATATGCTTCACTCACCAAGTGTGCAATAAGTGTTTGACTCAGATTAACTGTTCCAGACTAGTTAGGTAGGTGCTAGCTTAATGACACCAATTTTCACATCTCCAGCTTTGATGTTTAAACCAGCAGAAAGGTTGGCAGGGGAGTGAACGTGTCCTATTTGTCTTCAAATATTCAAGGTCTGTCAGGCAGCAGAGGGATTTTGTGTTTTAGAGTATTTCCATGAGTTCCAACAAAGGCAAGTAGTACTTGCAGAAAGACAGACTTCACTTTGATATAAAAAGCACAAGTTGTTTATCATTAGAACATCCAGTGGCAAGAAGGGGCTGCTCTTTCCCTGCAGAGTTTCTGAATAATCTGGACCCCCGGTGGGCAGGAATGGCTGTTAGGAGGTACCCCCATTGGCATGAGAGAGGTCTTCTGAGGGGGGCTGAGGGACTGCAGTGGCAGTCTGATTGGAGGGCATCGTGGTGTCTTTTTATTTCTTACTCTGACTTCTGCAGTTTGGGCATAACAACACCCCAGACACCTACTTACATCCTCGGAAGATTGTTACCAGGGCAGAGGCCTACCTGATACCAGAGATGATTCTAAGCCTACTTTCTTTGCGTTTGTGTGGGGCTTTACAGGTAATAAAGCACTGTCACATCCCGGTCTTATTTTAAAAGACGCTTCTTAATAATGCATGATTTTTTCTCTTGGCTTTTATTTTCTATGAATGTGAATGTGAAGTTGCTCAGTCATGTCGGACTCTTTGCGACCCCATGGACTATAGCCTACCAGGCTCCTCTGTTCATGGGATTTTCCAGGCAAGAGTACTGGAGTGGGTTGCCATTTCCTTCTCCAGGGGATCTTCCCGACACAGGGATCGAACTCAGGTCTCCCACATTGTAGGCAGATGCTTTACCATCTGAGCCACCAGGGAAGTCCTTTATTTTCTATAATAAACATTTAATCAAGAGGAAAATTACCATTTTCTAGGAAGAGAAGCAGGAGAGGCTTTTTTTTTTTTTTTTAATGGAATGGTGTCAATCATTCAAGAGTCAGCAGGTTGTGAAAGTGAATAGAATTTTTTTTTTCTTAGCTGAAATTATTTTTTGAAAGATACTGGTTAAGGGCTGACTCTTGTGCTTGCGATGCATTTTAGTTTGTTTATTTCATTACTCAAACATGACTCAAATTTCACAGCCGAAAGTCCAGTCATATCCCCTGACAGTAAGTTGCACTGGACTTTTTTCTGTATGTCTGCCTCATATATGTTGCCAGGTAGAACACAGCTGAGAAGAAGCAGAATCACAGTGGTCCAAAAAGATGAGGCAAATTAGAGTTTGTGTTTGAAGAAGGAAAAGATGTGTCCCATTTGTACTAAGCCCAAACTGGGAATGATAATTTGTCAACGATAAGAATGATGCTCGGTCCGTTAAAACAAAGATGAGGCTATTGACTGTCAATCACAGTACATGTATTAAGTGGATCAGTGGGGTTAGGACTCTGTCTGTGCCCCAGGAGCAGAGCTAGAGCTTCCTGTGAATAGTAGAGAACCCAATAAATACTGTGTGCACAAGGATTTAAGTGGAACATGATGGTAACGAGGCCAATTGAGTTAGGCCAGATTCTGAGCTCTCCAATTTAGGAAGAAGTTAGAGGGGAAAAAAACCAGCTCTGAATTAATGTATACTTGTAATTAATTTAAAAAAAAAAACCTTTAGAAAAATAGTCCCTCTCTTTTGTTCTTTAGCAGATGAGTTTGTCCCATGCTTTTGTGCCTGTTATCCACCAGCTGGATTTGGGTATGACTATTTAAATAATGTAAAGATTTTTAAAATTTGCTTAAACCAGAGATGCACTGTTTATTTATACTTTATGCATGAAAGGAAAGGAGAAGAATACAGTTCTTCTGGCCAACCAAAAAATCAAATAAGGACACCTTACAAGTATTGATTTATTCCTTGAGGGGAAAAAAAATTGCAGATGCTGTTTTAAATATTATGATCAGGACAACAAATAATCAAGTAAGGCAACCAGTTAGAAAGCAGCCTTTTTGTAGGTGAAAGGTTACATTTTACAGAAAGGTTACATTTTACAGAACCTCGCCATAATCTCCGAGGGCATCTCACAGATGTCTTAAAAGACCCTTTTGTTAATCAGAAAACCAGAGTTTATGTTTTTTCACAAGTTTCTACACTGGGGAGCAGACAAATGAATACTTTTATGATTATCCCTGTATACCACTTTATCAGAAATAACCGTGTGAAGCAAGAATTCTCTACTCCTCTGGACCTGTAAGGGAAGAGGGAATAAGTGTTGTCCTCTTTTCGAGATCCTTCCTATTAGCTGATTCTTAGGAGTGAGCAGTGCACTTCAATCAGCTAGCACACAAGAACAAGCCTGAGATGCTAAAAGCTACAATAAAGAAAACAGAAGAATGCTGTTAATAATCCAATTCTAGGCATACAATATTCTGCTGCTACAATCTTTCTCTTTGTTGCCTCTTTGACAACACTTAAGATGTTACATTTAGACCCATGTAAGATCCATGATCTTTGCTCTTCAGAGTTCCTTCCCGCCATGTTTCTAAATGCAGGCTTAACCCCTGTTATTTACTACATAGGTAAGAGGATTTATGAGGCATTTCTTTTTTGTTTGGCTGCACTGCGTCTTAGTTTCTGCACGTGGGATCTAGTTCCCTGACCAGAGATCAAACCTGGGCCCCCTACATTGGGAGTCTTGGCCACTGGACCACCAGGAAAGTCCATTTGAGTCATTTCTTATGTGACATTGCTGCCACATATTAATGTTAATTCCCAGGACTATTGCAGTACTGATTTTCTTAAAGTCACACAGTCCACCTGGAAATGAGTGGCACCACACTCTGAAAGGGCCACCTTTAGTGTAACCTCACTGTGAAAACACTGGCTCCCCAAGGTACAGGTCCATCCCTGTCATGGCTTAATCATCCAGAGGCAGCCATATTTTTCTAATGGTTTCTAATGTAATTTCTCTTAATGACGAGTGTATGTGATGAGGTTCCTGCCACACTCCAGACATCGAAGGAGCCCCCGTTTCTCCAACTATCACAAGCATCAACTCAGGTAAAGGACACTGGTGTCACGTCTCCCTCAGTGGCTGTGGCATGTGGGAATAGATCCAGGTTTTAGAAATATCTGTCTTGCACATTGATGAGAAAGATGAAGAAAGGCTTTGCTATTTTTTTAAATTTTCTGTTCTGGGAATATAGCAAAAGTTATTAGGCAGAGCCTGTCCTTTTCAAGGAAGGGTCAATCCTTGTCTTCGATAGTGAGTCATCTTTATCTTTTGGTTGAATCATGGTGAGCGGACTAGAAAATCCCTGGGGAACAGAGCAGCAGCTTTCAGCCATTGAGATACTTGCTCACTGACATGTCCTATTGCACTGGATGGGGGAGGGCTGGGGGAGGCAGGTAGGACATAGTCTTTGATGACAGAGGGAAAAGATAGGTCATCCTTCTAGGCCTCTGAATTGTGTGATGGGTTTCACACACAAGTGAGGAATTCGTTCCCATCAAGAAAGTGCTGCAATCAGTTTTCAACAGAAAGAGATTTTTCAGTATAGTGAGGCTGTGGTATTAGGACCTGGTTCAGAGATGAGCAAAGTGCAACGTTACTGTCTGAGGCAAAGACATGGGGTTTTTGTGGGGAGTGGGGGGGGGGGGTAGAATCTAAATTGGAACAAATATGGCCAGATGTGAGACCTTCCCGAAGATAGGTTGAGCATGCTGTGTGTTCAGCGGTGTTCTTGTAGCTCATTCAGTTGTAGAATGGAACTCAGCAGTTTGATCCTCATTGACTAAGTCTGGAATGGCACCTTGACTTTACCCACCAGCAGGCTATGGGCACAGTAGGGGGCCTTCCCATGTAGGCCCAGAGGCCCATAGGACCTTTCTGGGTGGCTTTTCATCTTGAGTCTGAAACTTAAGTGAGAAGCAGATTATCTATCTCTGAACCTCAAAGGAAAACCAAGTGAAGTTAGGAGTTGTTAAGCAGTTGGGGCCAGTTTCTTTCCACGAGACATGCTGTGAGGCCTTGGTACATTAGTATTAGTGGCCCACAGAAGTATAAATCCTTATGGGAAGGTTGACCTGTTCAGCAGTGTGAATTGTTGAACCCTAAAGAACCTCATCACCCAGGCTTCTTAGGCCTGTGAATGAATTGCTTTGATGCCCTTTATCAGTATTGCCCAGTGACAGAGCACAGCTTCATCTAGCACATTAAAATTCTGCCTTTAAAAATCTCATAAGGGACTTTGCTGGTGGTCCAGTGGTTAAGACTTTGCCTTCCAGTGCAGGGGCTGCTGGTTCGATCCCTGGTCAGGAAGCTAAGATCCCACATGCCTCAGGGCCAAAAAACCAACATGCAAAACAGAAGCAATATTGTAACAAATTCAATAAAGATTTTAAAAAATGGTCTATATTAAAAGAGAAAAATCTTAGAAAAAAGAAGTCTCATAAGCCTACTGAGTTTTCTAGACAAAGGTCCCAGTTTTTTGTCTGTTAAAGCTCTCGTGTTCACAATCTGTTAAGTTGAGCACCTGGCTGCTTCCGTCCAGTTCTGAAAAATCCTGCCAGGTTTTCTTTTTTTTTTTTTCTTCCCCTACAATTCCATTGTGACAATTAACTGCCTCTTCTGATTCTGAATGATACAGTCAATGTGTAGGGCCTTACAGCTTTATTTACAATCCAACCTGTAAATTATAGACTCCTGTTATAAGTATAGACACATTTAAAGTGCCAAATCCAGAAATAAAATATTTTAGAAGTCTTTTTGATGGGCATTGTGTCAGCCTTTTGTACATGGGTACCCTCTACATCTGGCGAAATTACTAAGTGGTGACATGAAAATCATTTTCCTTGTTTGAATCAGACAAATTTGAATATATTTACAAATCCCACCCCTCTAAAGGGGAGATAACTAAGCCACTCTTGGTCTACATGCCCCTGCCCACCTGCCCATGTGAGCCTGACACATATTGTAGCTCACACAGTTCTGTTGAACTGCTGAAATTGGAGCATACCACTCCTGCTGAATTATCCCCTGCAGCCCTTTACATGTGCATGTACAAGGCCGGGGCACAGGAGCAAGATGAGAAAATTAAATCCTTAGGAGCTGCCAAGGTGCTGCCTGGGGAAGGCCAAAATATCTAGTTACAGGGACCCCTGACAGCTTCCAAAGGCCCTTGCACCATGGGCTACCTGATCGGGCACAAGTACAGCATGACGAAGAGCTGCCAGAAGGGACTGGTCAGGGACTTCCCTGGTGGTCCAGTGGTTAAGAATCCGCCTTCCAATGCAGGGGACTCAGGTTGATCCCTGGTCAGGGAACTAAGATCCCACATGCTGCAGGGCAACTAAGCCCACTCTCCACAACGAAAGCCCAGTGAAGCCAGAAAACAACAACAAAGGAGGGACTGAGGGACTGATCAGTCCATAAAGGATGCCTGGCCACAGACAGCCTTGACCATGTTATTCATCAAAGGGAGAATGTTTCTAAAATGGCCCCAACATAGGGTAACATGAAGACGGTTAGAAATGTGAGTTCCTCCCCGAGTGAGGCACCCTCACTATTTTCACAATTGACCACAGTCAGAAGGAGAATCAGAAAAAAAAAAGGGGGGGGGGTGGTAAGAAGGAAAAGCAGAGTCACATGTTGCAGTGAGAGCAATACATCTTGTCTGTGGACAGACCATGCAGAGGCAAAATGAAGACAGATCCTTCTTTGTTGAGAACCACTTCCCTTCCAGGGACTAATGTTCTTTTCTGTGAGCTACTAGTCTTCTCTCCTCAATTATGCACAAGTTGTCACTGATTTACTTTAATATACCTTGATTCACCCATACATCCAAACATGTGGTTAAAGGTACATTTAAACAGTATATTTAAATGACAATATATTATTTAGAGATTTTACATTGTAGTTTTCAAATGTTATCAGACATATCAGAAGCCGATTATATATCAATTGATTTTACCGTCTTAATTTGGGCTTTAAAAATAAGTGGCTCAAAAATACCTAGCATGTGTATACTTACAGCTGATTTCACGTTGTTGTATGGCAGAAACCAATGCAACATTGTAAAGCAGTTATCCTCGAATTTGAAAAATAAAATTTAAAAACCAAACAGTAACAACAACAACAAAAAATATGGAGCAGATGGTTCTCGGGAATTCTGAGGTGATAAGGTGTGTTTTCCCTATTTTAATTTCTTTACAAATCTTGAGGGGAAAAAGTTAGCTAACTGCTTCACTATCAGTCCAAAGAGAATTAGGGATTTTAGAAAATAAATATTACTATAAGTTGCATTAAAGGATAATGCAATTGTTGATACTAAGAATTTGTCAGATAAGTATGGCATCTTAAAACATTACTCAAAAAAAAAATTACTCAGCTAATGGAAGTAGAGCAGTTTTATGGGTTAACACAATGTAATATTGTCTGAGAGTTTTTAAGAGCAAATGATAGAGATAACAGTTTCGTACATTATAGCTCATTTTACTTGTATGCTCATGTTTAGATTTATCTACTCTTAAATAATGGTCGGTAAGGAATTTAGTAACTTCAGTTTAATGTAGCCTGCTGGCAGAAAGCCCGCTTTTTTGGTATGAATTGATAATGTGTAGGCTCATCTGTCCCTCCCGCCTCAGGAATGTAAGCTCCAGTAGTGGCCGGGTTTGCATCTGTTTCACTTGGCGTTTCCCAGCTGTCCTCTGAGGGGTGCCTCGCTCAGAGAGGTGCTCAGAGAAAGGTGGTTTCTCCACTGAAAGACTGCACAGCGATACTTTATATCCCCCAACAGAGGGAAACAGAACCTTCATTTACATCCCCAAAGTCACTGAACAAAGTGTGAAAGGGTTTGCCCCAAGAGTATTTTAATAATTCTTCATGCATCTTCTGTGTTCTGTTGGAATACCTTCCTGTACTTAATACAGAAGCTTTTTAAAGAAGATAAGTAGCTTTTCAGTTTGCACCTGTATCTTATTTCTAAACTGGGATTTTTATAACCAGAGTAATCGTACTTTGGAATCGACCTTTTTCAAGTAGAAGACCATTTTTTAAATGACCAGCTCAATACATTTCTTTAACTTCTCTAGTATATTTGTGTAAATTACAAAGTTTAAATTATGGCCCTTTTTTGTAAACGGGGTTTCCTGGTGGCCATGCAGCCTGTAGTTTCATTTCTCCCAGCCTGGAAATGTTTTCTAAAAGTGCCACCACATGTGAAAGATTAAGAGTTTGGGTATGGTTTCATAAATTTCTTAGGAGTCTTTAGAACCTTCATAAGATATATGCAAGTATTTAGTGGTCTCCTGGGCTTGGGGATGTGGTTTCAATTCCTGGGGTGGGACAATCCCCTGTAGAAGAAAATGGCAAGCCACTCCAGTATTCTTGCCTGGAGAATCCCATGGACAGAGGAACCTGGTGGGCTACAGTCCATGGGGTTGCAAAGAGTCAGACCCAACTTGGTGACTAAAAACAGTAACAAAAAGTGGTCTCCTTTAAAACAGGAATTCCTTTGCATTCAAGAAACATTAAGCCTCTAAACATCAACATTTCCTAGGGGTGCCCTGAATGTTTAGATCAAAGTACCCCTGTTGAAAATGTATATTGGGTCAACTTGGATATATCCATTTAATGTCTGCAGAAATATGGAGTCCCCTTTGGGGGGTTCCAGAATTATCTTACATTCACCCTCCCCATTTCCCAGTTCACTGAACCGTTCAAACAGGAAAAACAAAATCTCAAACTGTTCCGATAATGGGAAGAAAATGATTGTATTCTTATGCAAATTTTACGTACAGCTCCTTTCTTCTGAGCAAAAGGGGGGAAAAAAGGAAATGCATATATCCTGATGCAGAACAGTGAGATGTGTAAAGCAGTGCCTTTGTGCACACCTGCCTCCCAAGAGTTGAAGGTGTGGAGAAACCCTCTCAGCAGCCTGGTGGTCTCTCACTGATGGCTGCCTCTCTTCCCAGGTCAGGAGCCCTCTGTTATAGGAAGGAGGCTGCGTGCCTGTCCCTCCTGAGCGCCCCGTCACCCACAGTTTACTAGCAATCCCAGAACTCCAAGGAGAGCAGGATAAACCTCAAGTCAGAAGGGGGAAAAGGCCAGCCTCGGATTAGACCGCCTCCACCCCAGTGCTGTGACCTTCGGGGCAAGAGCATTCTGCTTTGAGGGGGGACATCCTGTGTGTCATAAGCTGTTTAGTGGTACCCCAACCTCTACCCACCAGATGGCAGAAGTGCCCCTTCCTGGCCGTGACAGCCCACAAGGTCTCCAGACCTGGCCAGTCTCCCCCGGTAGCACCACTGCCTGACTTGGTCAGATTCAAAAATGGGGTTCACCAGGAGGATGCTCCCCCTCGAATTCTGATTGCTCTCACGTGTCTCAAGTCATAAATTTTACATGCCTATGCTGTGTATTTTTTGGACGAAAACGACCAATAGTATCTTGCCTCAGCTGTAAAATAGTGACCGTGTAGCTTCTCTGAGGAAGAAGAAAATCTTCCATAGAGGGTGTTCCAAGCAGGTCAGTCAGGCTGCAGAAGCAGCACAGCTCCTCAGCAGGACCCAAGGGGTGTTACTTTCAGCGCTCTTGGCTGGACTGAATTTGTCTCAAGAAGGAATCCCCGTCCTCCTCTCTCTCCCCTCCCCAGGCTGGTTAGCCATTCAATTGTTGATCTGAACAGGCAGATTCAATCTCCATCTGAGTAAAGAAAGTGTTAGAATCTACACTTAATTCAACCTTGTGTATGAAGAGAGAAATCCCAAGCCCCTCCTCTAACCAATGCGGAAACCCTAAAATTTTCTATGTCAGTAAAACAGATAATGATTTAAATTGTATTACTAAGATGATAAATTATCAAGTAAGGCAAACAATTAGAAAAGCAAACTTTCAGAAATTAGGAGTTACATTTTAAGTGAGTCAGCAACAGTCTCGGAAGTCCAGATGTCTTAAAACACTTGTTTGATAATAAACCAAATAAGTATACACCTTTACACACATTTCCACACTGAAGAGCAGAGTAAGCTTGTGGTTCCTTAATAAAACTAGCTTCTTAGTCCAGAATACTCCAGAATTTTCTGCAACTTTAGGAGCAAAGAAACATGCTTTTTTCATGAGCATCAAGAAGAAGCACTGGGGACTTTCCTGGTGGTCCATGGTTAAGACTTCACCTTCCAATGCAAGGGATATGAGTTTGATCCCTAGTCAGGGAGCTAAGACCCCACATGTCTAGCAGCTAGAAAAACCAAAATGTAAGACTGAAGCAATATTGTAACAAATTCAACAAAGACTTTTAAAAAATGGTCCCCTCAACTCATAAAAAAAAAAAACAAACTAGTATTCTCCCAGTTAGCCCAAGCCAAAAAAGAGTTAAAAAAAAAAAAAAAAAAGAGTAAACTAGAGAAGCTTAAAACATAGGAAAAGGAAAGAGCAAAAGAGTTTTAACAAGTGGAGTATGGGGCAAAGGATGTTCTGCCCCCATTAGGGCATGCACGCTTTTCACCTTCACCTGCCAAGAACCTTGGGGTTCACCTAAGGGTGTGGCTGTGGAGTCAGAGGGATGAAACCCAACCCAGCCCCTGGCTAGTAGTGACTTTAAGGAACTCATTTAACCCCTTCAGCTTGTTTGCTAGCCCTGTGAGAGATGAGGAGGCTCTCTAATTCTCAGAATGTTTGTAGCTCAGCGCTTGGCATGTGAGCCCTCGGTACAAGGTGGTTCTGCCGTTGGCCTTATTCACCCTGAGTCCCTGGCGCCTCAGGCTGGGTGGCTGCTGCCCTTCCCGTCCCCTCCCTTCCCTGCTGCATCATCCCCGCCAGATTCAATTCCCTCTGGTAGCACTTTGGCTCTAATCGGTAAAAACTCAACTTTCTCCCCATTTCCTCTCTCTTCCAGCTCAGCTTTTCTGAGCGACTTTTAATAAGCAGCTCAATCCAGCCCTCACTTTTCTACCTGACTTTATTTTCCACCACTCGCTGGAATGCTCTTTCCATGTGGGACAGTATAGTGGTCTCTCTGTGACTCTCAAAACTTCATTCTCACCTCATCCTGTGTAAACCCTGCCCATCGTTGGGGGTCAGCTTCAGTCCCAGCCTCTTGAGACCACCTAGGTCACTGCAGCCTCAGCCACTCGACGTTTCTTAGGCAGCTCCACGTGCCCTGTGATTTGTAAGGTACCAGGAACACTGAAATGATTGGGATGTGGCCCCCACATTTTGTGTCTGAGATTCACAAAGCCTCATACGGTAGACAGGCAGGTAAATGAGAAAGAGGTCCAGGTGCTGTGTGCTGGGTTACCCTTCCCCTGGCCCCTGACTTGGCATCCTCACAAGGATTTAATTATACTTTGTTTTCTTTGTACTCTGGCGGCTGAGCCTTACATCCCTGGTAAGCTGTAGGCATAGGACTGAGTACACAGTGAGCACTTTAGAACGTACACTGGCTTGACCTTTAACCTCAGCACATATGTAAAAGCACACATGGCTGCTCGACCTGTTGTAGTGGGCCTCCTAAACTTCAAAAGAAAAATTAGAAGACAAAATTGAGAGGACTTCTCTGGTGGTCCAGTGGTTAAGAATCTGCCTTGCAATGCAGGGGATGCGGGTTTGATCTCTGGTCAGGGAGGTAATACCACATGCCTTGGAGCAACTCAGCTCATGAGCCACTACTGGCGAGTCCACGTGCAGCAACAAAAAGCCCCACCTGATGCAAGGAACATCCCACGTGCCGCGACTAAGACCCAAGGCAGCCAATTAAATAAAGTGAACTTCCATAATACTGAATTATTAAAAAAAAAAAAAAAAAAGACAATGATGATGTTAAGCTCCTGGCCATCACCATAAACCTCTTGGTGACTCAAATGGTTTCTAGGCCTGCAGAATTCATGGAATGGGGAATTTCTAAAATGAAAATAAAGACTCACCCTCTGAACCAAATAAACTTAGCCTTATGGAAAAGTCACCACATTGTCCTTTTTCTCCCGTTCCATCACGGACCAGAAAAACCATCATCATCAAAGCTCGGCATGAGCATTTCCTGAATTTCTGAGTTTCTGCCTCCACTGGAGAGGTGAGAAAGCATGAAACCAGCTTAGTTCCCACAGGCAGAGCCACCTTTCGGGTTTGGCACTGTGCCCGCGTCAGTGCTGGCGAACACACACAGTCGGCCCCTAACAGAACTAACAGTCCAGGTGTCAGTAAGCTGTGCCCAGTGGGATCCTGTATGTCACAGGCTACGCAGAGAGTCCTCAACAAGCCCCCCTTTCCCTCCCACTGAAATTAAACTATATTTCTTTTGTACGTGGCTTGAGAGTTTTCTGGCATTTTTATTTGCAAACTTCCGAGAGGCCTACATGAACTAGGACTGCTTCCTCCTCTGCCTTATCTTCATGCCCGACAAGGTAGTATTGATATTTCCAAGTCCTCTCATGGCACCAATACAATATACACTGCCTAATGTGGCGGGGGGTGGGAGGGAGTCAGACCAGAGACTGAGATTACCACTAATTCTCAACTAGAGAGAACCCTTTCTTATTAAAGGGCCAGCTCAGATTACTAGAGGGAGGCATTCCATGCTCTGAATGCTAGTATTATAATGGAGGACAGAGAGAAAGCCCTGTTCTCATGGAGCTTGTATTCTAGTACCGTAAGAAAGATCAATAAATGACCTAATTTTAGATAGTGATAAGTGCTATAAAGACTCAAGATGGGACGGGATGATGATACTGACAAAATAGTTGGGACTTCCCTGTCAGTCCAGTGGTTGAGACTCCATGCTTCCACTTCAGGGGGTGTAGGTTCAATCCCTGGTCGGGGAACTATGATCCTGCATGCTGGGCAACCAAAAAAAGAAATTTTCTTGAACTGAATAAAAATGAGAATGCAATCTGTCAACTTAAAAAAATTGTATTAAAAATTGTTAAAGTGTTCTTGCAGTGCAGAGTGACAGCAGGCCATGGCAGACTCTGCAGTGGTGTTATCTGGGAGCCGGGGGGAACACGCGTGGCTGGTGCTCCGTGCCAGGGTGGTGATGGCAGACAGCACATAGTTCCAGGCACAGCTGTAAATGCTTTAAGTCTGTAAAGCCTAGTATGGTTGCTCCAAGTCACGTTGCTGTTTAGTCACGTCGTTGTTTAGTCACGTCTGATTTTTTGTGACCCCATGGACTGACTGAGGCCACCAAGCTCCTCTGTCCATGGGGATTTCCAAGCAAGAATACTGGAGTAGGTTGCCATTTCTTCCTCCAGGGGATCTTCCCAACCCAGGGATCGAACATGCATCTCCTGCATTGGCAGGTGGGTTCTTTACCACTAAGCCACCAGGGAAGCCCTCCCTAGCCATGTAGGGCAACTCAAATTTGAAGTAATTCAAATCGAAATAAATAAAACAACCTCTTCCTTTTCTCAGACATACCAGCTACCTGTGTGGCAGGGGCTCATGTGGCGGGTGGCCACATTGTTGGGCAGCAGAGAAGAGAGGATTTCTACCACCACAGGCAGTTCTCTTGGATAGCGGCTCATTAGATTAACTCATTTAATCTTCACAACCACGTGACTAAAGTAGATACTGTTTTCCCATCTTGCAGATAAGGAAAGTGAGGCACAGGGAGTTTATACATAACTCATCCAAAGGCCCAGACTTAACAAGTGGCAGGGCCAGGATTCAAGCCGAGGCCAACAAGCTCTGGATCCAGAGCCCGGGGGTTCATCCCTACCTGCTGCATCACTGTAGCTCATCCTCAAGTACTGCTCCCCTCTGCAGACCACCATCAACAGGATTTTACATCTTGGTAAAATCTTATCCTTGAGTGCTTTACAGTTCAGCTCAGCAAAATTCTAAGCTAAGGGTTAGATCTTTCCTGATTTTAAAAGTGTTAGCAGAGTTTCCCCTTCGTTAAAAAGAAAAAGGGACTTTCCTGGAGATCCAGTGGCTAAGACTTCATGCTCCCAATGCGGGGCGGGGCGGGGGGGCGGTTTTGATCCTTGCTCAAGGAACTAAGATCCCACATACTGCAGCAAAAATTGAAGATCCTGTGTGCCGCAACTAAGACCTGGCACAGCCAGATAAATCTTTTTCAAAAAGAATTATGTGGTTATCTATGAGCCTGGCACATAAACAGTAAATAATAGCCGTAATGACTTTTTGTGAATGATGTTCAGCTTTACACGATTAAAAAATGCCTTTGAGTATTTTCTTGCCCGAAGTGCCTCAGACCAACCCAGAGGCTGTGTCGGGCCAGAGCTGGGGGAGACGGAACAGACTGTCACCGACACCATCACTGTCTGCAAGCTCCCTTCACTCTGCGGTGGTCACCCCCTAGAAAAGCAGAGTAAAGCCAATGGAAAAGCATCTCTGGGCATCTGTTTTCACTGCAACAGGAGCTGCTTCACACCCTCCCACAACCAGCAAAAGAAGTGCCGCACATGATCCAGGGCGACCATCCAGTTACGAAAAAAAATGGGAGGAAAAACAAATTCCACCGGCTCCCAAATGACCGATAGACTCCACCATATTTTGGTCCAACCAGAAGAAGCTGAAATACCCAAGAATTTTGGACTTCAAATGGAAAATCTGGGCACTCTAAACCAAATTGCCAAGTTCCAAGAATGTGGATACAGGGACTTCGCTGGCGGTCCAGTGATGAAGACTCCATGCTCCCAATGCAGGGGGCCCGGTTTCAATCCCTAGTCAGGGGACAAGTTCCCACAGGTCGCAATCAAGAGTCCTAATGCTGCAACATTAAGATGGAAGATCCCACATGCAACAACTAAGACCTGGCTAGCACAGCCAAATAAGTATTTTTAAAAACACAAACATGTGGCTACATCTTATGCTTATTATTGAAAGTATCTATAGGTCAAGTGAGCCCTGAAAGAGTGCCATGAATGGAGGATTATTATTAACCCCACGGAGGAAGCATGAGGTCAAATGTGAAAGGAAAACAAAACAAAGGTTGTTGTACAAAGAGAAAAAGGGACACAAGAAAATAGCATCAAGGTCAAGGACAGGAAGAATGAGAAAATACTGAATTGCATCCCCTTCTCTGGAAAATTCAAATGAATATAAAATGCAGTGATTGTTTTCTTTC
Source organism: Cervus elaphus (assembly GCF_910594005.1). Taxonomy (NCBI): domain Eukaryota; kingdom Metazoa; phylum Chordata; class Mammalia; order Artiodactyla; family Cervidae; genus Cervus; species Cervus elaphus. Next base: position 20,779,331 of record NC_057819.1, on the reverse strand, counting down.
CCCAATTCCTCCTTCTCTCCTCCCACAGCTAACAGATAATGTATGAAATACAGTGGCCCTTCCTCTTATTTTACCTTTCTTTGTTTTTATTTATTTCTACTGGGATAATGGCTCATACCGATGGCTTATTTATCTAAAATGAGCCAAATTCTGTTGCAAAGACAAACCCTAAATTACCTGCACAGCACCTGCCTCCCTTGCCTCGTTCTCATGCACGTCAGCTTCATCCGCATCTCAGCATTGCTTGTTTGTTTTAAATGCCAGACCTACTTAATAGATTAGTGTTTTGTGCAGAGCTTTTCTTCTCCCCTTGGAACTCAATGAGCAACCTACTAAAGAACTGGAATATAGGATTCTGAGAATTCTCCTGATCCCTGACACAATAAAGAATCATTGTGAGTAGAAAGAACTTCATGAGAGATGCCCTAAATGTCATCAGTAAACGTGCCTCATTTATTCAACATAGCACAGGAAGCTCACGAAAGGACACTTCTGAAGACGTGGATAATCTATGTCGGACCTGTCAGCTCAGTAGATAGACAGTCAAGAGGTCAAGCAACCTTAGGTGGACATGCTGCACCAGTCGAAAAGGTTCTAGGGAATGAAGATCTAGGTAAATGCCTTTTTTAAAAGAATAAGTTTATCTTCTTTTAAAACTATTTGAACTCACTTGAATGCAAAGAAAGTCCAAAAGGGAGAGGATATATGTAAATGAATGGCTGATTTATTTTGCTGTACGGTAGAAACTGGGCTGGGATTCCCAGGCGGCACCAGAGGTAAAGAACCCGCCTGCCAGTGCAGGAGATGCGTAAGAGACGTGGGTTCCACCCCTTGGTCAGCAGGTTCCCCTGGAGGAGGGGCACAGCAACCTACCCCAGTGTTCTTGCCTCAAGAATCCCGTGGATAGAGGAGCCTGGTGGACTATGGTATATAGGGTCAAAAAGAGTCTGAAGCGACTTTGCACACATGTGGTAGAAATTAACACAACATTGTAAAGCAACTACACTCCAATAAAAAATAATTTGAAAAAAAAACTCAAAAAAAAAGTGTGTTTAAGAAAAAAAGTCCCATAAAAATATTTTATTAGTGATCACCAGAGGATATGTAATTACTGAAACTGAATGCTTGGCCCTGGTGCCTTTAGTCACTGACTTGACTATTGTTGGACAGTTTTAATGATTTCAGAGATCTCTACTATCCTTTAAACTTGTTGGAAATAACCCATGTAGGCCCATTTTGTAGAAGGGCAAGCTGGGAGGTGACTTGTTTTTGCTTGATTGCCTAGCTCACTTATAATGCTGTCCACTATGACACAGAGGACAGTGGAGCCTGGCATGCTGCAGCCCATGGGGTTGCAGAGAGTTGGACATGACTGAACAACAACAAAGGACGACAGGACTGGGACTGGGCAGAGCTTTCTAGAATAGCACAAGGATTGTCGTTGTTGAGTTGCTCAGTCACATCTGGCACTTTGCAATCCCATGGACTGCAGCACAACAGGCTTCCCTGTCCTTCACCATCTCCCTGAGTTTGCTCAAACTCCTGTCCGTCCAACCATCTCATCGTCTGTCGTCCCCTTTTCCTCTTTCCCTCAATCTTTCCCAGCATCAGGGTATTTCCCAGTGAGTCAGCACTTCACATCAGGTGGCCAGAGTATTAGAGCTTCAACCTCTGCAACAGCAACAGTCCTTCCAGTGAATATTAGGGTTGATTCCCTTTAGGATTGACTGGTTTGATCTCTCTGAGAGTTTCCAAGGGACTCTCAAGAGACTTCTCCAGTACCACATTTCAAAAGCATCAATTCTTCAGTGCTCTATCTTCTTTATGGTCCAGCTCTCACATCCATACATGACTACTGGAAAAAACACAGCTTTGACTAGACAGACCTGTGTTGGCAAAGTGATGTCTCTGCTTTTTAATATGTTGTCTAGGTTGGTCATAGCTTTTCTTCCAAGGAGCAAGTGTCTTTTAATTTCATGGCTGCAGTCACTGTTCACAGTGATTTTGGAGCCCAAGAAAATAAAATCTGTCACTGTTTCCACTTTTTCCCCATCTATTTCCAGGAAGTGATGGTGCTGGATGCCATGACCTTAGTTTTCTGAATGTTGAGTCTTAAGCCAGCTTTTTCATTCTCTTCTTTCACCCTCATCAGTTCAGTTCAGTCCCTCAGTCATGTCCGACTCTTTGTGACCCCATGGGCCACAGCATGCCAGGCCTCCCTGTCCATCACGAACTCCCAGAGTTTACCCAAACTCATGTCCATTGAGTCGGTGATGCCATCCAACCATCTCATCCTCTGTTGTCCCCTTCTCCTCCTGCCTTCAATGTTTCCCAGCATCAGGGTCTTTTCCAATGAATCAGCTCTTCGCTTCAGGTGGCCAAAGTATTGGGGTTTCAGCTTCAACATCAGTCTTTCCAATGAACACCCAGGACTGATCTCCTTTAGGATGGACTGGTTGGGTCTCCTTGCAGTCCAAGGGACTCTCAAGAGTCTTCTCCAACACCACAGTTCAAAAGCATCAATTCTTTGGCGCTCAGCTTTCTTTATAGTCCAACTCTCACATCCATACATGACTACTGGAAAAACCATAGCCTTGACTAGACAGACCTTTGTTGGCAAAGTAATGTCTCTGCTTTTTAATATGCTATCTAGGTTGGTCATAACTTTCCTTCCAAGGAGTAAGCATCTTTTAATTTCATGGCTGCAGTCACCATCTGCAGTGATTTTGGAACCCCCAAAAATAAAATCAGCCACTGTTTCCACTGTTTCCCCATCTATTTGCCATGAAGTGATGGGACCAGATGCCATCATCTTAGTTTTCTGAATGTTGAGCTTTAAGCCAACTTGTTCACCCTTCTCTTTCACTTTCATCGAGAGGCTCTTTAGTTCTTCTTCACTTTCTGCCATAAGGGTGGTGTCATCTGCCTATCTGAGGTTATTGATATTTCTCTCGGCAATCCTGATTCCAGCTTGTGCTTCAGCACTTCATCAGCTCAGTGTTTCTCATGGTGTACACTGCATACAAGTTAAATAAGCAGGGTGACAATATATTCCTTTTCCTATTTGGAACCAGTCTGTTGTTCCATGTCCAGTTCTAACTGTTGCTTCCTGACCTGCATACAGGTTTCTCAAGAGGCAGGTCAGATGGTCTGGTATTCCCATCTCTTGAAGAGTTTTCCACAGTTTATTTTGATCCACACAGTTAAAGGCTTTGGCATAGTCGATAAAGCAGAAGTAGATGTTTTTCTGGAACTCTCTTGCTTTTTCAATGATCCAGTGTATTTTGGCAATTTGATCTCTGGTTCCTCTGCCTTTTCTAAAACCAGCTTGAACATCTGGAAGTCCACGGTTAACGTATTGGTGAAGCCTGGCTTGGAGAATTTTGAGCATTACTTTACTAGCATGTGAGATGAGTGCAATTGTGTGGTAGTTTGAGCATTCTTTGGCATTGCCTTTCTTTGGGATTGGAATGAAACCTGACCTTTTCCAGTCCTGTGGCCACTGCTGAGCTTTCTGCCATTGGAGTGATATCATCTGCGTATCTCAGGATATGCACAAGGATAAAGGCTTGTGCTTTTATATATCAGTGGTCATTTTCTTAGGCGCCCAGTGAGAGTTTGGCTAAATATGTTCTATTAGCACTACTGAAACAATTGACTGGTTTACTTTATTGTAAATAATAAAAGAAAAGTATGGCTAAATTAAAGTGTATAGAGCTTTGATTAATGATGCCTTTCTTTCCTTAAAACCTATACTCTTATTAGTCAGGCCCACAAGATGGATAAAAGAAAAACCCTATCAGCTAAATCCATTGAAATGGTTCATCTGTTTGGCAAACCACACACAGAGTCTTTTTTTACAGCAAGTGTTCACTTGAACACATCTCAGCCTCGGAGATACAGTTTAGGATAGTGATCATCAAGTAGTAAGATTTAAGAAGTATCTCCTGTTTCATTAGTGTGAAAAGACAGTTTGGCATTTGGGTCACCATAGCTTAGAGTTATCAACCCGCAGACAATTAAAATCTGCAGTAATCACAGTCAGATGTAGAAATGGAACCACTCATCAGATATGACCTGCTAATTTTCCTTTCCATTTGAAGGCAAATATCACTAGGTAGAACTAGGTGTGTGGTGAGCTGTGAGGTTTTATATGTCCCTAGATTGTTGGCTCAACCACAAGCTTGTCAGAAGCTCACAAATGGCATCTCTATTTAGTTGCAAATGTTTTCTACTCTAGCTTCTGAAATGAAGCTATTTGGGTCATCCTCAGGGGAAGTCAGCTGGAGGCCGCCCAGAAAGAGCGGGAGGAGGACAGGAAGGGCCGAGTGGCGCCATCACAGCTCCGCCAGCCTTGGCCACCTCCTCCCTTAGAAGCACCTTCCCTGAAACAAGAAGCACTGAGCTAACTGTGTGCTGACGTGATGTCCCGAGGGCAGCCCCTCCTGGCCTGGGGGCATGGGGGGGTGCTGATGCCCCTGCCTCCTGGGGTGGGGTCTGCTGCAGTGGGTGAGCATTGCAACCATGAAGTCACCCAGTTTTCCAGGAGGCCCCAGAGACCCCTGGAAGGTACTGTATGGCTTCAGACTATGGGAGTGCATGTGCTTGTCTTTACCCGGCCTGTGCTGCCCACTCGGAGGGCCTTTTAGACAACCTGAAACACAGACCTACTTTCTTCCTGAGATGTTTTCACACGGAAGGGCCGAGCCCCTACCAGTGTACAGACACTTGACATGATTTTTTACACAGACGGCCCACCCGCCCCCCCCCCGCCCTTAAACTATGAGCTAATCAGACTGCAGAGAAACATGGTTCATAAATCCATCGTGTAGGCCTCCAGTGACTGCAGACTTCCCAGACGACCATGTATCGTATTTCCCCACCTAATTGCTGATCCCTCTAATCACATCTATTACAGCTTTCATGTTAGGCTGTGCATTCTTTCAAGGAGGAAATGGCTGTCAATGACTAAAGAACTATTGATGGGCCTTATATTTTATGATGGATAATGTCAGAGTTACAGGAAGGTATGACACATGGGGGTGGGGAGGCACTCAAGGCTTGTCACAATCATTTTCTGCATGTCTCAGGGACACTAAATTGTTGCTTTTATAAAAACTGCCTTCCCATCAATTCTTCTCCGTTCTGGTAAAGCAACCCGAGACTACCCTGAAACAGCATAATTAAAACATATGACACCACTTTTCTAGTGGATAGTTAGTGGTTATGTTTTTTTAAGAGACACTGCTTTATATTTTTCTCTGGCTATAAAGTAATATATTTTCATCATTAAAGCAGCTTTGTGTGCTCAGTCACATCTGACTCTCTGCAGCCCCACGGACTGTAGCTCACCAGGTTCCTCTGTCCATGGGATTTTCCAGGCAAGAAGAAACTGGAGCAGGTTGCCATTTCCAACTCCAGGGGCTCTCCCTGAATCAGGGATCGAACCCGTATCTCTTGAGTCTGCTGCATTGGCAGGTGGATTCTTTATCACTGTGCCACCTGGGAAGCTTACAGACCATCTATTAAAAGATGATATGCACTATCCACCTAGACAGAGAACAGACCCCACAAAATATCTCTACCCAGTTTCCACTCATGTGGATGAGTGCAAATTTAGTTCAGTTACCACTTTATCACAGTAGACCAGACATAGGTTAAGTGCTTTATCGGAGACACCCCCCAGTCACTATGTCTTGTAAGTGCTGTTACTGTCCCCTGTGTCATGGGAGGACACAGTAGGGGCAGACAGAGGCTACAGTTAGAACGTGGCTGAGTCTGAATTGGAATCCAAGGTTCTGATTGGTGTGCTAAGCTCTCGACCTACCTGTTGTATTAAGTTTTTAAAAATATCCCAATTCATTAAGAACGATTAACGAACAGGATTTTTTGTCACTTTAAAAAAGAGTTGCACCTTTTATCTTCAGTGTCTTTTTTGCTTCCGCTTTTTAATGGTGTTCCTTCCTTTCATCAGAATATTTTTGGAGTGGCTGCTGAATGCTTTCGTCTCCTTGAAATGCCGTCCTTTTTCTTGGTGCCCCAACTCTTGAGGACTCTCAGATAGCTTATCGGTTGAATTTCTTAAATAATACGTGCAAGTAGAAACGCCAGGGTCATGCAACTCACAACAGTGTCTTTATCCAGGATGGTTGTGAATGCAGAATAACGTCAGGATTCACTTCTCAGAAATGGTAAGTTTCCCTTCCTACAAGCAGGTATCCTGGATTGAGCACTGATGGCCTAATTAGCCTTCGACCTTCTTGTAGCTTCTTGTAGAGTACTATAGATTGATTCAAAGTAGGAAGTAGGTTTTACTGTCCCTTAGGGTGCCTGGCTCTGCCTGCCTGTCTCCATTCACTTCCCTGAATGGCTTCTCTCCAGTGAAAATGGAAAAGGCCATCAGAAAATGCCCCATCTGCTTTTATGTTTTCCTCTTTGGAAGGAACTGGAATCCTTTGCTAGCTCATTTTCAAACTTAGATGATGTTCAGGAAACATCATACTCTAGTGTGGGACCAAGTAAACAATATTTATATATTGACCAACATTTACACAAAATAATATAGCTAACGTTTACGGAGGACTTTCTACGTGCCAGACACTGTAAGTGATTGCATTGAGCACTTAACCCTTTTTATGTATTTATTTGGCTTTGCTGTGTCTTTGTTGCAGCACATGGGATCTTCAGTCTTCATGGAGGCATGCAGAATATTTAGTTGTGGCATGTGGCATCTAGTTCCCTGACTAGGGATTTAACCCGAGCCCCCTGCATTGGGAGCTTGGACTCTTAGCCACTAGACTACCAGCAAAATCCCAGCACTGGGACTGGCTCTTTAAGTTAGATATTACAATGGTTTCGGTGACAAGATAGGGTTAGATTTAACCCCTAAACACTCCAGCACCTCACGACTTTGGCCATTCTGCTCTTTTTTTAATCCCACTGAACTAAGCAAATCTTCTTTGGGCCGCAGGTTCTTGACCTTGAAATACAGAGGTGTTGAAATACAGAATAGTTGGTTTTGAAGGTCTCTTCCACCCTCAGCCTTTCCCAAGTGCATGAATCTACTTAGGGCACCACCTCAAAGCTGGAAACCATCTCTTCTCCTCTTACACTTCATCATGACACTCGCCACCTTTGTCCTCTGGCCAACCTTCATATTCACCATGACAGTGCTTCAGCTAAAGGACACCAGAGCCGCACAGAGAGTTCCCACAAGAAAAGCCGCAGAGGTCCTTATGCACAAAAGGCTTGGACACCGAGGGTCTGGACAGAGCCAGGTGGCTCCTGCTGGGTCCCAGGCCCTGCCGAGCACCTGCAGAGGCAGCCGGGTTCCCGTCTTTCTGACGGTTCACGGCCTGAGACCACATGTGAACAGGTTATAACTTATTCATGACTAGAATCTAAAATAGCTTGTTATAACTAATTCACAGCACCACGTGAGTACTGGGTGTGCTATTTTTTTTTTTTTCAGATTCTAAAATTATTACCCTATTTCCACAAGCTTTGCGTCGAGCATAAAAGATAGGTCTACTTTCGATCACCCAGGAACAAAGAAATGTCCCATTTTTAAATGGCAAGACCCTTCCCTAACAAAGATACTCCATTTCTTTTAGTCTAAGGAGTGTGGTCCAGGGATACTTTAAAATACTGCTCTGGCATGTGAAGAAATTACGGGATGAGGTCATGTTTGAATCAGCACCGTGGCAGCACTTTTTTATTAATGCTCTGTAATTCTTGTTGAGATTCCCCACTCGGCACCCTCGGAAAGCCGTAGAAAAGTATCCGAAGCTCGTTCGTAATGCGGGAAGGAGTGCAGACATGGAAGAGTGGGCGCAGAGGGGTGGGCGGTGGTTTGCCAGGAGCAGTGTAGACTGCAGGACTGGGGTGGGGAGCGGGGCAGACGCCGAGGGTGAGAGGGCAGCAGCGTAGGTGTGCCGGGGGAGGCTGAGGGGAGGCAGCTGGCAGGCAGGGCCTCTGGGAACGTGGAGTTGGACCCCAAGAACGTCAGAGGGATATGACACGATCGGGGCTGTGCCTCGAGAGGAGAATGTAGGCAAGATCTGAGTGTGCCTAGGAGAGACGTCAAAGCAAAAGCAAGGTACCTGATTAAAAGGGGATAAGATGAATCTGGTTCAAGTGCCTCCGCCACTAGAGTCCCAGGGCCGTTTCTGCCTGCTGGTGGCCAAGCTGAGGCACTGCTTGTGGCCCCAGAAGAGGCTCCATGCTGACTCGGCCCCCAGAGGGCTCCTGTGAGCCTCGCCTTGGACAAGGAGACAGGGAATGTGGCCCTGGCTCCTGGACTGGGTACAGGCCAAGGATCAGGATGCACGCATCATGTGACAGTGCCTCATCCTCTCTTCCTGTGCTGCCTGGCTGGTTTACAAAGGAAGGCTGGCTAGGCCCAGAACGCCCTTGCCCAGCTTCCTGGAAACCCTGGCTGGTATGAAGAGCAAGACTCAGGACTTCCCCAGCGGGACAGTGGTTAAGACCCCTCACTACCAAAGCAGGGGGCACGGGGTTCAATCCCTGGTAGGGATCAAGCAGTGTGGCCAAAACAAAAAAAAAGCAGAACTTGTTGGTGAGTTTTTCTGTGTGTTGGATGGACAGCAGAGCCTTCTCGGTTGTTGACTGTCTCACCTGCGTGTAGGCAGTGGTGAATCCTGCCTGCGTGAGCAGTGGTGCTCCAGGCCCATCCTGGTGGTCTGCCAGGGGTGGGGGGAGGCGGTGGGCACTGCAGCCCTTCCCGGCCAAGACGCTGCTGCGAGGGACAGTGCTCCTTTCCCCCTCGGCCACAGAGCACTGCAAGACATGTGCTTTGTGGAGAGCATCTGAATCCCTGAACGAAACTGAGATCCACGCACAGGCCCCGAGGGCGAGGAGTAAGGCTCAGGTGCGGCATTTCTCTAACTGCCCTTTCGCTTGTGGGTAGGAGGTTCCTGGTTTTCCCCAGAGGGGTGTGTGCGAAGTGACATAAGTGATGGGAAAGCACTCTGTGCTCCTGTGAGCGGAGACAGTTCCATAAATAAGATCCTAATGTCATCATTTATACAGTAAAGCCCTGAAAGGGAGGAAGGGACATTAGTTTTGAGTTAAGTTGAGAACTGGACGTGAGCTACTGACAGGCCATTTGTCCTCAGGCCAAGACAGAGCAGACCCAGCAAGCTCAGGGTCCTCACGTCTCTCTGAGAACCATCACGGAGAGCATGTCATCACCAGGAGATGATGTTACTGTCCCTCCCCACTCTGGGGAGCCGTCGCGGCCAGGTGCCCACCTTTATAGAACTCGGCCCTTTTTGAGTGTTAAGTTTCTGAACATGTAGAGCAAACAGTAAATTCACAGAAATTTAATTCCTAGTAAATTCGCCAAAGGGGAAAAAAAAACATGGATGTGGCCTAACCTCCAAATATAATTAAGGTAACCGGTTCCGCAGGTGGGCCCACTTTGAAATGCCCAAGGGGAAGACGTGGGCGGAGGGCAGGCTTGCCCTCTGACTGCTACCCGGGCCAGAACCTAGTCCTCCACAGCAAGGACTACATCTCCCAGGGGAGACGAGGGCCCATGTGCAGGCCACGCTGCCTTTGACCAAGCAAATAACTGTAAAATTGCCGACAGCTCCTGGTAACACTGGGAGAAGAAATGGGATTGCCTCGAGACACAAAGCTGCCGTACTAAGAGCCCACAACGTGTAGTATGTGCCCTTTTGACCCGAAAACTGCAGTGTTTTCCCAACCACGCTTTACGGATGTCACCCTCCCATTACTGGCTGACATAGCTGAGGGGGCCTGAGTGCCTTTGCTCAAGCCGGATGCATTATTCATCTGCAGCAGACGCCTGCGTTTTCCCTTCATCCATCGCGCTGACCCTTTCAAGGAGGGGTCACAAATGCTCCTTCATGTCTCTGAATCCCATAGCGCCTCAGAGATGCTGAATTCACCCTCCCAAGACCGATTCCATCTCTTCCTCCAGACTGTCTGCGTCTCTCAGCTGCGTCTCCTTGATCTAAACAGGATGCTTCTGTAGCTTCATTCATGTCAGCTTCTTGGAAGGATTAAGTCGTTGTGGTGATTCCATGTCATCAGTAGCCAAGGAGATGACATTAAACCATTACCTTCTCTCTTTTTAAATATTTATTTTATATTATTTATTTGGCTGTGCCAGGTCTTAGTTGCGTCATGTCAGATGTTTAGTTGCGCCATGTGAACTCTTAGTTGCAGCATGTAGGATCTAGTTCCCTGACCAGGGATGGAACCCAGACCCTCTGCACTGAGAGCTCAGAGTCTTAGCCACTGGACCACAAGGGCAGTCGCAAACCATCACCTTTAAAGCAGCAGCAACTCTCTATTCTCCGGAAGTCAGTGACACTGTTTACCTCTTTGCGCTGATGAGAAAATAATGTATTGACAGTAATTTGGATCCCATTTGGAGATGAGACTTGTCTCCTTGGACCCAAGTGAACCTGTCTCTCTCACGGACATCCAACAACCAGAGGATACCCTGCCCAGATGGTATCTCCTCTTCTGGGCCTTTTAAGTTAGTGTACATTGTGGAAGAAGAGACACCAGCATCCAGATGGAGTATCACAGGGCTGAAAAACCCTTGTCCTCCAACTGTCAGAGCTCCAAACAGAGCCAGCTTTGCCCATTATATACCCACACTCCCCTGTTTATCTTGTGTTCCTTCTTCTCCAGACTGCCTGCCCGCGTGAATGGGAAGCTTCGAGGCCACACTTTTATTTCTGTAGTTATGGTGATGAATTAATGAATCAGATTGAGTGCAGTTCAAGTTGCTTACTCGAAGGCAACTAGAATGCGAATGCTTATTTAAATCATTAAATTTGTTACAAGTAAAACGTGCTTTAATATTTATTTACTTGACTGCCTCAGGTCTTAGTTGTGGCACACAGATCTCTGTTGTGGCTCAGGAGCTGCTCTAGTTGTGGCATGGGTTCAGTTGCCCCGTGGCATGTGGGATTCTTAGTTTCCCGACCAGGGACTGAGCCAGTCGCTTCAGTCGTGTCTGACTCTTTTGCTACCCCATGGACTGTAGCCCGCAGGCTCCTCTGTTCATAGGGTTCTTCAAGCAAGAATACTGGAGTGGGCAGCCATGCCCGCCTCCAGAGGATCTTCCTGGCCCAGGGATCAAACCCGGGTCTCCTGAATTGCAGGCAGATCCTTTACCACTTGAGCTACCAGGGAAGCCCGGGGTTGAACCCGAGTCCCCTGCGTTGGAAAGCAGATTCTTACCCACTGGACCACCGGTGACCTCCCCACAAGTAAAACTGAACCCCAGGCTGTGATGTGGAGAAGGGGTGCCTGCAGAGGCCACATTTCCACCTCGCTCCCTGCTCCTGATGGCACGTCACAGAAGCACCTATTTATTTCTGGGCACCTCATTTGTACCATCAGCGCTGGGCAAAACCGTTCTGCAATTTTAGTATATCATGCTTTCTTTGCCCAAGGCATGCAAAGTCAGAAGCTCATGGAAACAGAGGCTCTTCAGCCCCAAAGGCCTCGAGCTCCCCTGGTGCAGCACCCACGCTCAACAGCTGGCGCTGGGGCCCGCTGGTTTAGCGAGTGCTGACAGCTGGCCTCTTAGCTGCCAGGCTCCGAGCAAGGGCTTGGGATCCAGCAGTGACCCAGCCTGCAGTCCGTGCGTGGAGGCAGGAGATAGTTGCCTAGTTGTGGGCTGGCGGTGAAGGGCCGGAGGAGTGACCTCGCCCAGCCTGGGGCCAGGGCAGAAGTGAACTTGAGCCAAGAAGTAAAGACATGCAGGCCTCAGCTCGTGGGGAATGGTGGGCCAAAGGGAGGACACAAGAGGAGCCTTTTGGGCAGAGGAACCCAAGACAGGCCCCCAGAGTGCAGAGGCCAAGGCCCTGGAGGCTCACTGAGCCGCTGGGCGCAGAGACCACAGGGCTGGTCCCGGGGCTTCGTGAACCCACCCCACTCAGAGCCGTGGAAGGTTCTGTTAACGTCACCCTGCTCCCCTGTGGGGACAGAGTGGGGGTTCTGTAGCGATCCAGGTGAGGGTGATGTGGCTTAGGCGTGAGACAGAGAGAAGCAAGTGGATTCAAGAACTGTTTTCGAAGTAGGGTCACCAAGACACAGTGGTGGCTGCTCCAGGTGGCAGAGCAGATGGTCAGCGAGGGGGCTTTGGATGCCTGGTCTGTTCTTTACCTGCCTAGACCCAGTAAGTTCTGGATGGAATGTAAACGGTTCTTTATCATCAATGGCAAACCCCTAAAACACAGGCTCTGCTTTTTCCGTTAGCCACATTAGCACAGATTTAGGTCTGTCCTTTTAAATTATTTCTGGCTACGCTGCATGTGGGCTTTTAGTTCCCCGACTAGGGATCGAACCTGCCCCTCTTCCATTGGAAGCCCAGTGCCTTAACCACTGGACCAGCAGGCAAGTCCCAGGTTGGTCCTTTTAAAGAGGAGAACAACGCGACTCCCCTGGAATTGCTACGTGCAAAGCCCACCATAGATCCTAGGAGTGGATGTTCCCAGTGAGATGATGGAGCTGATGCCAGAGTGACAGACACAGGTCTGCTGAGAAGTAAACCTGGGCATCCTGACCGAAAGCTCCAGGAGTGGCCCTGCGTTCGCATCCGTTTGACGTCAAGGGCGTTCAGCTTTGGGACACTCTGCAGCCCTTCGTGGCTCACACCCTGGACCTGCCCTGCTTGGAGCTGGCGCCTTGTCATGTCAGCGTCCTCCTCCCAGGGCCACATCCTGACCACACCATCAGGATCTCAGGCACCATGGGGCTCCAGTTAGAACTAGTGTCTGGCCCGGCGGTCCTGTACAAAAAGCTTGTGGCCGCAGCAGGGAGACAATTCCAGGGGCGACAGGAATCTTCCTTGCTCCCACAGGCAGGCTGCTCTCGGCTCCTCCGAGGGCAGCTCTGGTGGATGGAAACTCCACTCTGGCGTGGCCTGCGGCCAGACCTTAGGTAGAGTTCCAGGCCTCTGGGGAGATCCGATCCTCCTTCCATAGAGATAACTCTCTTATTTATTCAACCCGTTCCTTCTTGCTGGATTTTGTTTCCTGACTCAGTTCTGACCGTAAACTGCAGTGCAATGACTGTCCTTACAGCTTCATCTTTCTCACACGGAGGTTATTATTTCCCTCTGGTGGATTCCTAGAAATGGAATTGCTAAAATAAATTCTAAGGTTCCAGGCAACACTTTGCCAGATCGCTCCCTGTAACAAGGCGCAGTGAACACTCCCACCCAAAGCTGCATGTTCCGTTTTCCTCTTGTGTGTCTGCGTGTGCGCTCGGCCGACTCTTCGCGACCCCGTGGACTGGAGCCCGCCAGGCTCCTCTGTCTGTGGGATTCTCCAGGCAAGAATCCCGGAGTGGGTTGCCATTTCCTTCTCCAGGAGATCTTCCCTACCTAGAGTTTGAACCCGCGTCTCCTGCATTGGCAGGCGGGTTCTTGACCACTGGGCCCCCGGGGAAGCCCCTGAGTTTCCTCTTAGTCACGGCTTTCTCCTTCTCCCCTGAGTGGCGTGTCTTTCTAGGATGTGCGGGTGAGCATGCTCCTCCCATGCTCTGGCGCATGCTCTGCCCTTCCCTGCTCATCTTCACTTTCCTTTGGAGGAGCCTTCTCTTGTGAATAAAAACGCATGTCCTGGGGTTCTAAATACACCCCATTCTTAGCTCCAGAGTTGGGGTGTAAATGTCACCACAGGACTTAAGAGATAACAGACTGAGCTTGGTGTCACCCATTGAACTGTCACCTCTAGAGCGGACCCTCGAACCATGCTGCTGCCCTACCACACACCCACCCACCGGATGCCCCCTGAGAGGTGGTGTTTCCTCTGGGGGTGCTTGCTGGCCCAGCAGACTAGGAAAAAAGCACCGTGAGGCTCTGTATTCACAGGGATAATTTATAGACAGATAATCCACATTTCATCCTTAGCATTTTCCAGTGCTGTGCAAAGGTGTCTTGAATTACTCTGGTAGCCTTTCCAGAAAGGCCGGCTGACTTCACTGAATCTCTCTAGTTACAGTCAGGCCAAGAGTCTGAGCCCTGAGTGAGTGGCTGATGATGAAGGCTGGAAGCTGAGGGGCGGGGAGTAGGGCAGGGTCTGAGTCTGGACTCAGACTCCTCCTCATGGCCCCGTGGGACTGTTCTCAGGAAATCAGAAGTAAAGAGAAGGGTCTGCAGGGGGGGCTCCCTCTGAAATGCCCCTTCATCTCCCTCCTACTCCTGGCCTGGCAGCTCTAGATGTCACTTCCTCAGCACCTGGTTCTCCTGGGAGGAGGCAGCCAGTGCCTCACCTGCTCAAGGACGTCTTTCAGGAGTGAGTCTGGCCTCAGTCAGCCACAGCTGGGGAGCCCGTGGCGAGGCCAGGGTTTGGAATCAGGGAACCTTGTGCATCCAGAGCCGGGCCTCACACTGCCCTCCACCCCACAAAGCCACAGGGCGGGGGTTGGGGGGGCAGGCAGCAGGCAGTGTCCTTTTCCTGCCTGTCACCCTGTGACTCTCCTGCCACCAGGCCCTGTGTCCCCTGCAGGTCACCTGCATGTCAGCATGGCAGCCACAAACCTGGAGAACCAGTTACACAGCGCACAGAAGAACCTCTTGTTCCTTCAGCGGGAGCACGCCAGCACGCTCAAGGGGCTGCACGCGGAGATCAGGCGACTGCAGCAGCACTGCACAGGTGTGGGGGTGGGGGCCCCAGCAACCTGCAGGGGCCGGGGCAGGGGGCGGGGGTGGGGGGCAGCCCCAGAGCAAACCACAACCTGTCATCAAGACAATTGCACACTGGCTGCCTCCAGAGCTGTGCCAGGGGCGTGAGAAGGGGGTTTCACTTCCCTCCTCTGGGTGGCTAACCCTGTCATCGCTGGAGTCCCTCTGAATGCCTTACCTCATCCTCTTTGCCAAGGCCACATGCACCGAGCGTAAAGCTGGAAAGCCAGTTCTCAGCTTACTGAGGACTTGAAGGATCCAAGTGCAATGGTTAGAGTTTATTAATACAATGCATCTTGGAACCAATGACCAAAGTATAACACACAGAGCAAGCTGCTTGGTAATTGTGGATGTTGGGGTACATATAAGGGGAAAGAAGGGTCCCCTCTGAACCCTAGTAAGGACAGTGGCCACTGATGGTCTCTGTTGTCACTTTTGCCTCTAATGCTGGCAATCCCTGCCCTGTCTGGGCAGGACCCTTGGGCTGATCATGGGAATCAGTTCTGCATTTTCAGAGCAGATGAAGGTTTTGAAGGTACAGTAATCATTCGCAATGATTGTATATGATCTCCTTTTTAGATTTAACGTATGAGCTGACAGTCAAGAGTTCGGATCAGACAGGTAAGAACTCCCTTCCCCAAATTTAGTGCCACTGTTGTTTCCTAGTGTGGCAGATGTTGGTGCCACCTGTTTTCACTAATGACACATGTAGAAGAAAACACATTTACTGTGAAGAGTTGCACGTGTGAGCAGAGCTCTCCAAGAGGAGGGCAAGGGCAGTCTGGACTCCCTAGGTGTGACAAGGGGCTGTCAGTGGGGCAAGAGGGGTGCATGCTCTTTTTTTTTTCTTGATTGACACATGTATTTAGAATGGGCTTCCCTGGTGGCTCAAATGGTAAAGAATCCACCTGCCATGCAGGAGACCCAAGTTCGATCCCTTGGTTGGGAAGATCCCCTGGAGAAGGGAATGGCTATCCACGCCAATATTTTTTTTTTTTCACGCCAATATTCTTGTCTGGAGAATTCCATGGACAGAGGAGCCTGGCAGGCTACAGTTCATGGGGTTACAACGAGTCAGACACAACCGAAGCGACCAATATTTCATTTAGAATGCCCATTCTCTGTGGGCTTCCCTGGTAGCTCAGTCAGTAAAGAATCTTCCTGCAGTACAGGAGACCAGGGTTTGATTCCTGGGTCAGGAAGATACCCTGGTGAAGGAAATGGCAACCCACTCCAGTATCCTTGCCTGGAGAATTTCATGGACAGAAGAGCCTGGCAGGCTGCAGTCCATGGGGTCACAAAGAGTTGGGCATGACTGAGCGACTTTCACTTCACTTCTCTGCTTTTCTGGGTTCTCTGGTTTTTTTACAGTGAGTATGCGTTCCTTCTGTAACCAAGAACGAGATGTGATATAAACCAGAAAGAAGGGGTGGAGCAGGGTTCCATCTCTGTCCAGCGAGTTAGCACAGGACCTGGCACAGCATGTGTGCTCTCTACAGACTGGTTGAACAAGGGGCCACATTACTGCGTGGCCTCCAGAACAGCCCTGAACGCCTCTCTCTAGGCTCTTGTCCCAGCAATGCTCCCCCAAAGCCAGAATCTTCAGGGACCTGCAAAGCTACCAGCCTGCTGGCAGCTGGGGCAGAGGGGACAGAAGCCAGGGCCTCTATGGCCTGTCCCAAATAGCTGCACCAGAGAACAGATGACGGTTTTAAAAGTGCAAAAACCACACTGGAGTCACGATGGCTTTTTCTAAACAGGCCTTCCCCCAGGGGTTACGGTTCAGGCTCTGAGAGATGCAGAGAGGGGACCCGAGGCAGGGGAAAAGTGGCAGCCTGGCATTGGGTCTTCCCCGAAACTTGAGAGCTTTTGTGCCTTAGACATGGAGAACATCTACATCTGTCTTTCCAAAATGGGCTTTGAATGGAGCAGACAGATGGCTGTGCTAACAGGGTAATCCTACGCCTTTGGAAAGGTCTAAGGCTCCCAGGTGGCTCAGCAATAAAGAATCCGCCTGCCAGTGCAGTAGACATGGGTAGGATCCCTGGGTCAGCAAGGTCCCCTGGAGAAGGAAATGGCAACCCACTCCAGTATTCTTGCCTGGGAAATCCCATGAAGAGAGAAGCCGGGCGGGCTACAGTCCACCGGGTTGCAAAAAGAGTTGGACAGGACTCAGTGATTAAACCACAACCAACCAATACTCTGAAGCTGCCCATTTTAACATCAGCGTTTTTTTAATTTGGAGACATCCTTTCATGCACTAAGCCACAGAACTGAACTGGACAGGGCCTCAAAGACCTCCTGATCACCTACCCTTTCCTGGGAGGAGAGGACACTGAAGCGGCATGAGGGGTGGGGTCCCGCCTTCCTTGTGGCCTGTGGGTACCACACCCATCTTGGGCAGGCATACCCTTCCCCCATGGGGAGGCGAGGCCGGCCTAGACCCCTGATCCTTTCAGGGAAGTCTCCCTGACCCCGTCCCCCCCACCCCCACCACCTAGCCGCCCTGCCCTTGGGTTCTCACTCTGCCCCCTCGGCTTGTCCATCCAGGGGACGGAGCTTCCAGAAGCAGTGAACTCAAGAAAAGATGTGAAGACCTGGAGGCGCAGCTGAAACTGAAGGAGGACGAGAACACGGAGTTGCTAAAGGAGCTGGAGCAGAAGAACGCGATGATCACCGTGCTGGAGAACACCATCAAGGAGCGCGAGCGCAAGTACCTGGAGGAGCTGAAGGTCAAGAGCCACAAGCTGGGCGTGCTGACCAGCGAGCTGGAGCAGCGCGCCGGCACCATCGCCTACCTGACCTCGCAGCTGCACGCCACCAAGAGGAAGCTCCTGAGCTCGGGCGGCACCTCGGACGGCAGCCCGGCCGGCAGCCCCGCGCTGGCCAGCTACAAGCCGGCGCCGCCCAAGGACAGGCTGCCCGAGACGCCCCGGCGCCGCATGAAGAAGAGCCTCTCGGCCCCGCTGCACCCGGAGTTCGAGGAGGTCTACAGATTCGGGGCCGAGAGCCGGAAACTGCTGCTGCGGGAGCCGGTGGACGCCATGCCAGACCCCACCCCGTTTCTGCTGGCCAGGGAGTCGGCCGAGGTCCACCTGATCAAGGAGCGGCCCCTCGTCATCCCCCCCATCGCCTCGGACCGCAGCGCCGGCGAGCAGCCCAGCCCCGCGCGCGAGAAGCCGCACAAGGCGCACGTGGGCGTGGCGCACCGCATCCACCACGTGGCCCCCGCGCAGGCCCCGCCCGAGGTGGAGACGCTGGCGGTGGACCAGGTGAACGGAGGCAAGGTGGTCAGGAAGCACTCAGGGACGGACAGAACTGTGTGAGCGCCCACCCCCACCCCCCGCGACCCTCCACCCCGCTGTCGAGGCACTGTGATCACCACTAGGAAAACACTTCATCCGCACCTCCTCTTTTGCTTTTTTTTTTTTTTTCAATCCCCATGCATGCCAAATTTTTTTCACACTGTCAACAGATTATTCTCCTGCTCCTCCTCTGGCCCTCTGCCTTGACACCGAAACACGATCTTGCCCCTGCCGCAGAATCCGTATTTACTAATCGCTGAGGCCAAACACCTGCGTGCCCACTCGCTTGCTTCCAGCCCCGCTCCGCGGAACCTCCGCGCACGCGCGCGCGCACAGCACGGGCCGCAGGCCGCGTTCCTGCTCGACGTTAACGAAATTATCCGATAGTCACACGCCTAATTCTAAAGTCCGAGCAACGCATATCGGCCTTGACCTCACGCCTCGGGTTTCCGGGGCGGCCTTTCCGGAAAAGCCCTGAGCCCTCCTGGAGACCCCCCTGACACACCCTCCCCGGGGGCGGCACAGATAAGCCAAGCAGTTGTATGTTATGTCACAGGAACTAAATAAGATGACATTACTCCTCATATCACCACGACCTGAATGTGTGTTCATATTTTTTGTTGTTTGTTTTATCCAAAATGTTCAAGATCCCAACAAACTTTATTTTCTAAACCTGCCTTCTTTCTGTTTTGTGTCTTTTATTAAACCACCCCAGGGTGGGCCTGGAGGGGAGGGACAGTGGGAGGGGGAGAAATAGCGCACCCCCACCCCCACCCCCAACTGCTGCCCAGACAGTGGGCTCACCCAGGGTAGGTCCCAGGGTGGGGTTCACTTCCGGAAAGAGGAGCCCCTGTTAGCTCGCACTACCCAGAGCTAGTCCCTAGAATGTTCTGCGTTTCTGGCAAAAGTCGCTTTTCCGGCCCTGCCCTCGTGTCCTGCTAGCGCTCAGCTCAGACCTGTTCCTCCCATGCCGAGTTAAGATGCTCCTCATCCCCAGACCGGCCTGGCCAGGGCTCCAGGTGCAGAGAAGGAAGGGACGCCCAGGAGCCGCTGGTCCTGGAAATTTCTAAGTCTGCACCCTCACAAACCCAGGCAGTTGGGGGCAGGAGCTCAGGCAGGGTTTAAACATCAGACCCACTGGCCTCACCCACATGCTGGCCGGTCTGCAGCACAAGAACTGGTCTGGAGAGTTGCGGAAGGGAGAGGTCCTGGGTGGTTCTGTCCACCTCTGCTCCTCCTCGACATCATCAGCCCAGGGAAGGGGCCCCTGCTGACCCCTCGGGGCAGCCCCAGCCTTCTACCCCACACCCTAGCACACAGTGCTTGCCTCCAAAGAGGCAGCTGCTGAAACAGACCTGGATTATCAGAAAACCACCTTTGGGGGACTTCCCTGGTGGTTCAGTGGCTAAACCTCCCAGCTCCCAATGCAGGGGGCTGGGGTTCGATCCTTGGTCAGGGAACTAAATCCCACATACTGAAACTAAAGATCCTGCATACTGCAACTAAGACCTGGCACAGCCAAATAAATGACTAAGTAAATACTAAAAACAAAAACAAAAAAACCACCTTTGACAATTTACATTAGAATTCTCACTTGTGCCATTGACATGCCAGGCAATTTTGTTGAGAAGGGAAAGAGATTTCCGTCTGAAAAGGGAAAGAGAATTCGACACATCTTAAAAGGCTCTTTTTGATTTTACTTTTTGAATACACAGAATCCTTAAAAAATAGTTTTTCTTTTGAAAAAACCATTCAGGTTAACATATAGAAAAAGATGAAAATGGCTGATTTCAAATGAAAGGAAAAAGCAGTGTCAATCCCCCTCCTTCTTCCAGCGGTCCCAAGAAGTGACAGCAGACGATCTAGTCTTCCCTAACTCCCAGCATATCCACCGCTGACCACAGACTTAGAATCCATTGTTGTTTCTTCAGCTAGAGGGTTAATCAGAATTCAGGGTGAGGCACACCCCTTGCAGGACCCAGTGAGAAATGTGCTTCGTGGTAAAGAGATCAGCTTCAAAGACCAAGCCGACCCCCATGGCATTCCTTCTGGTGGAGGTGGTGTAGACAGGCGTCCGGAAGGTGTTCTGCACAGGAAAAAGCGTGTGAGGGCAGAATCGAAAGTGAAATTGAAAGCTGCTCAGTCATGTCCAACTCTTTACGACCCCATGGACTATATATGGACTATACAGTCCATAAAATTCTCCAGGTCAGAATACTGGAGTGGATAGCCATTCCGTTCTCCAGGGGATCGTCCCAACCCAGGGATCGAACCCAGGTATCCCATATTGCAGGAGGATTCTTCACCAGCTGAGCCAGCAGAAGGGAGCAGTAGTCCCAGAGGGTGGGTGGGAGGGCAAAGGCTCATCGAAGAGCTAAGGATGCAGAGGGCTCCCCACCAAGCCTATGAAGCACGCCCAGGCTCTGCAAACACCCATGAAAAGCGGATAGGCGGCAGGGCAGGATCACCTGCCGTCCACACCGAAGGTAACTCCATTCTGATCCAAGGAGTGTCCACAGAATTTCACAAGAAGGGAGAAGTCACTCCTGAAGCAGGCCTGGACCACAGCCTCCGACCTTGAACCCGTGCTCCCCTGAGGAAGACTCTGCACGCACGCGTGCGCATGAGTGCATTTCCCGAGGACGGGCTCAAGGGCTTCCCCCAGCCCTGAAAGGTGAAGGGCTCCTGTGCTAAAAGGCAAGACTGTTGGAAACTGCCTGGTGTCTAACTCTAGTCAAGAGGAGACCAGAAGAGGAGAACCAGGACGGGCATCAGCATTTCACCTGCAGTTTGAGGCGATGGGCTTCAATGGGGATGATCTTCAGGATGGGCAGGTCAACCACCAGCACCTTGGGTTTGCTCTTGATAAGACATCCTCTTTCTATGTCCCAGTCAGCGCCTTCTAGATACAGTCCTGACACAAAGCATCCTAGAGGCACAGGAAGAGAGCCAGGCTTAGGCAGTTGTTGTTTAGTCCCTCAGTCGTGTCTGACTCTTTTGCAACCCCACAGGCTCCTCTTGCATGGGATTTCCCAGGCAAGAATACTGGAGTGGGTTGCCATTTCCTCCTCCAGGGGATCTTCCCAACCCAGGGATCGAACTCGCGTCTCCTGCATTGGCAGGCGGATTCTTTACCACTGAGCCATGTGGGAAACCCTGGACTCAGGCAGGGGCATGTATAATTCTGCTGTATGGCTCTTAGGGGATGTGCATATCAATGAACAAAAAGGTAACTAACCGATTCTCCTTTCCCAGACACAGCCCGTGCCTGTTCCCAAAAGACGTGGCCACCACTTCTACCTGGCCCGCTTTCCCTTCATAGAGGAACAGCTCAGATGCGATGCCCCGGAGACCCCATGACCCTCCCTACGGCCACTGTGCCATGGAGGAGGGGTGGTCGTCTCTCCCCAGCGATTTGGTGCCCCAGACTTAGCGGCTTGGGGCCCCCAGAGTCAGCTGGCACCACAGCAATTCCGAGTCCCCCCGAGCCGAAGTGACATTTCGGAAAGCAGGGAGCTGAAGCCTCGCAGAGGAAGTGGTCTCAGGGGAGGAGGACAGTGCATACTTGCCCAGGAGCAGAGAAGAGGACGGCCACTTGGCCCAGAGAGGGTGGTGGCCCCAACACCGCCAGTCCCTCTGAGACCTCTCTGGGTCTTCTACAATGGGGATGGAGCATTCCTGAATGTTCACTGTAAATCCCTGCTCCCCGAGCTATCAGTAGCTCAAGAGGGCTTTTGTGCTTGCAGTGGAGTGCCCTCTAAGACAGCATCCCCAACCTTTTCGGCACTAGGGACCAGTTTCGTGGAAGACAATTTTTCCACGGACTGGGAGTCAGGGGCGATGTTTGGGGCAATGATTTCAGGATGATTCAAGCACATTGCACTTCTTGTGCACTTTATTTCTACATCAGCTATGCCTCAGATCATCAGAAACAGACCCCAGAGGTTGGAGACCACTGTTCTAAGACATGACTCCCCCAAGAAACAGCAGTTTCCAGCTGTAATTTGCAGACTGTGGCCAGTGTCTAAGGGACTTGAAGTTACAGCACAATTAAATGGTCCACACCTCGCCTATCCCACTCTCTGGCTTCCATGCCCCTGGGGTCTCATGGTTCTGGGAAGCCACCTGGCAATCCAGTTCTTTGAAAGCTCACATTCTAACCCTAGGAGCCCATTTCCCACAGACAAGCAGGGCGAGTGTGGCTCAGCTCTCACCTGACATCAGCCTGCATCTCAAAGGAAAAACCGGACCAGAGGCATCCAGACACACCCTCAGAGATGCCAGGACCCACGCGGACAGCGCACAGACACAGCCAGTGTTTGCAGCAGTCTGACCTTCCAACACTTCCTGTCCCATCCGGGCCCACACTGTGCTCACCGCTTTGGCTCCAGGAGGGAGACCTTACAGGAGAGACTGTGAGTCTATAAGGAGCTGGCCATACCTTGTCCTGCCCGCTCATTCACTTCGTCTGCATCCTGGAACTTGGTCACTTGGGTGAACAGAGTGGAGCGGTCCAGCGGCCAGCCGTTCCTCCGGCAGGTGGCCTGCACCAGGGCCGTGAGGTAGGACTCTGGGATGTGCAGCCCAGAGAGCCACATCACGCTGGGCTCACTCTCGGTGACCTGGAAAGGGAGGAGGTCAGGTGGCGGGAGCCTGGGGCTGCCATCAAATGCCAGGGTCACAGCTGACGAAAGAGGCAGTTCACCTTAGAGGGATAAAGATGGTGCTGCGGCAGCTGGCGGCCCACTGGGAAAAACAAGCTGGATGGCCAAACTCCAGGTGGAGCAAAGACTTAAATACAAACAATA
The DNA here is from genome assembly GCF_910594005.1 of Cervus elaphus. Lineage (NCBI taxonomy): Eukaryota > Metazoa > Chordata > Mammalia > Artiodactyla > Cervidae > Cervus > Cervus elaphus. Next base: position 20,756,520 of record NC_057819.1, on the reverse strand, counting down.
AACCACACTGAGACTTTGCATTCTAACTGCAGGGGTCGAGGGTTCAGTCCCTGGTCAGGGAACTAGGATCCTATATGCCATGGCACAGCCAAAAACAAAACAAAAATGAATAAATAAATAAATAAACCACAAAAGTACCAAATGAGATCTCCAGCGAATGTTTTCAGAATTATGGAGTGGGGAATACAAAACTCAGAAGCCATGAAAGAAAAGACTGGTCTTTTTGACTACATTAAAATGTAAAACTCTCCTATGGAAAAAAATACACAAAATCAACAAGCTTGAGGCAAGCTGGGAGGTATCTGCAACTCCAGCAGAGAAAAAGGGTAAATCCCCTTGATGTACAAAGAGCTCTTAAAAATCAAGTTTAAAAGGTGGAAAACTTGGTAAGAATGAAATCCAAATACAAAAAGTCAAGTCACAGGAAACACGCCAGGTCTGTAAACACGTGGAAGCCATTCGGCCTCACCATAATTAAAGGAATACACATCCAAAATCTTGGATATTATTTTTTACCTATGAAGGAGAAAACGGTTCAAAATATTAAGAACACATCATGTGGCAGAGAGGAGAGGAAATGTTCATTCTTGTACACTGTGGTGTCAAGTTCTCTAGGAAACTATCTGACAAGAGCTGTCAGAATTTAAAACGCACACACCCGGATCCAATCCTTCCATTGTACGCAAGGAATATGCTAACATGAGTCTCCAAAGGCACATGCAACAGAATGTTTGTACTAGCAAAACCAAAGACAAACAGACAAAAAAAGACAGGGACTTCCCTGGTGGCCCAGAGGCCAATACTCTATGCTCCCAACACAAGGGGCCCAGGTTCCATCGCTGGTCAGGGAACTAGATCCCACATGCCACAACTAAGACCCAGTGCAGTCAAATTTTAAAAATTGACTTAAAAAAAAACCTCCAATGATAACCACCTAAATGTCCACTGGGGAAAGGATACAGGATATCTGTGAGCTGAAATTGCTTAGAGAGATCTCAGTGTAATACTTAGATGGAACAATTGCCAAGACAGACTCTTAGATGAATCAGTCGTGAATAGGATGCTTCAGAGTCTTTAAAAGAAAGAAACAAAAGGAGAAAAAAAATACAGATATGCTTGCAGAGTCAGGGACCATTTCCAGAGCACCTAATCAGCTCCAGACAGAGGTACTGCCAGAGACGGCAGGAGAAGTTGGGAGATGGTTTGAGGGAGTCCCGGCCAAGCCTTGAACCAGCAAGCAGACCACTGCTCTCACTCACCCATGTCGTGTACTGGTTGAACCTCCGCAGAAAGTAGAGCATCCAGTTTCCGAGGGACTTTAAGGTGTCAGGGGCAAGCTTTCTCCAGATGTTAGGGATTTGCCCAAGAAAGAGAGACCTGGCTACATCATCTAATTCACTGCTCATCCCAACTTCTCCGGCCAAGGCCTGTTGACAGAATCAAGAGCAATCAGACAAGATTAGGGGAAGACCAGGCACTCCACCTGGGCAGGAATCTGCACTTGAGGACCGGGGCTTACCCTCTGAAGTTCAGCCAGGGACCTGGCCATTCGTATGACGAGCTTGTTGAAGCGCTCCAGCTCCTGCAGGAGGACCACCGAGGTGGGGGAGATGCCCTGTCCAAGGTGCTTCCTGACCAGGTCCAAGTCAAAGACTTTGGGCATCTTGTTTTCTATGTCCTTGGCCACCTGGCCAATGTAATCATCTCGGCTGATGCCAGCGCTGGATTCCCCTGAAACCAGGACACGTTTTTAGAGACAGCAAGGCACCTGAGCATGGGACCAGGGCATCCAGTGCCTTCGATGGAAGGCACCAGCAATGTGGAAACTACCAGAAACCAAAGCAGCACGCTTTGGACCAATGCCCTTGGTCCCCCAGGAGCACAGTCGTCTGCAGGGGACTTTACCCGTCTGGGGCTGTAGCTCCAGCAGGTGAGCCCACATGTCTCGAGCCGCCTGAGTGTAATATCCGATCTCAGCATTGGGGTGAAGACCAAACACTTCAGGCGTGTTGGCCAGCGGAAGGGCCTCAATGGCTTCTATAAATGCAGAAAACAGACGAGATCGGGCGCGTTCAGGGTGGTATGGCCGTAGACTAAATGCAGAAAACATACAGCGGTTATACCGCTGTGCCGACCCCCCACCCCCGATTTCTGAAGACCCACAGCCTTAACCTCCCAAGACACATTATACTACTTTCCCTTCTTAAAGGGGTACATGCTTTTAAAATAAGAATTCAACACTACCATGTCCAAGCCAGCTCTAGGTGCATCTATTTTTTTTTTTTTTGCCATGCCTTGCAGGATCCTAATTCTCCAATCAAGGATCACACCCAGGCCCACATCAGTGAAAGCCCAGAGTCCTCACCACTGGACCACCAGGGAACTCCCTCTATGCACAGCTTTTATGAAAATGGCCCAGTGAGGGGACTTCCCTGGTGATCGAGTGGTTAAGAATCTGCCTTGCAATGCAGGGGATGCAGGTTCAATCCCTGGTCAGGGAACTCACATCCCCTATGCTATGGACCGACTAAGCCCACGTGCCTCAACTACTGAGCCGGTGCACCCCAACAAAAAATCTTGCATGAAACAACGAAGATCCCACATTCTGTGACTAAGACCTGATGCAGCCAAATAAATGAATAAATTTTTTTAAATATACAAAAATATATAAACTATATTAAAAAGAACATTTAGGATCATTAGATATATTCTAACAATAAATATATGAATTATAATAAACTGGGTTATTCAGATGTATTCTTCAAAAGTTTTATAAACTCTAAGCTTCCCTCGTGGCTCAGATGGTGAAGAATCTGCCCACAGTGCAGGAGACCCGGGTTCAATCCCTGAGTCGGGAAGATCCCCTGGAGAAGGGAATGGCAACCCCCTCCAGTATTCTCGCCTGGAGAATTCCATGGAGAGAGGAGCCTGGCAGGCTACAGTCCATGGGGTCACAAAGAACGGACAGTACTGAGCAACTAACACACACACATATATATCTTTGATCTCCTTCCCTTATCAATATGTCCAGGGGATATATACAAATATGTATGTATTTGAGTATAATAAACTGCTTTGCTTTCAAATATAAAATTAAATTTTAAAAAAATTAAAAAGAAAAGAAAATGGCTCTGCGAGTTTCCCAGGGGCCACTCTGCCCTTCAATGGAGAATCTGATATATGTACTATCATTCCAGGACAGGAAGTCTGAACTAACCCCATCAGGTCTAAGGCTAGGAAGAGCTTGCTGGGTTCCCCCTAAAAAGCATAAGAAAACACCCCTGACTTGACAAGGAACCCCAACAGTGGAAGGGTCAGAAGAACCATCAAGCCAACCACAGAAATCAGAACAGCTGAAATGTATGGGCTCCCTTAGGATAAAACATTTAGCATACTTTCTAATGACTGAGAAATCTCACCAACAAATTTTTCCTTGACATCCCCCGGGGGAATTTTGTAGTCCACTTCCTTGTTCCGGAAGAAGTGGAATGGCTGGAAAGTATCGAAGAGGAAGTCTCCCAGGTACTCGTCCATGTAGATGGTCAGGATACGCCGGTCAAAGCTGTCGATGGCCCGTCCTCCGTACATAACCTGAAACGGTAAAAAGAGTGAGAGCCGGTGGGAACCCAGGCCTCCAGGGTGAACCCTCAGGTCCCAGCAGATAGTCCAGGGTCAAGCCCAGATGCACCCTCAGTGAGACTCCTGCCGTCTGGCCACCGTGCAGCTCAAATCATACTCACCCACAGTGCCTTTGGACCACTATATACAAGAGGGCTTGTGTGCAGACTCATAGAGCCCGAGGCGACAGCAATTCTTGTGAAATGCTGGGAGCCAGTGTGCAATTGGCCAGACTCCCCAAAACACAGCAAATAAGCAACAAAACAACGCAGGAAGCCAGCAGCCCCTTTTGTCTCTGGAATGGTGTTTTCTCTGTTTGAGCCACGTGCAGGCCACTGGGGAAGCTTTTCCACAAACGCTGTATAAGGTCGTGGCCTCCAGAGTGGACCTCCAGGCCAGCTGAACAGGAGCAGGGCTCCAGTGATGTGCCTGAAGCATCCTAGGTGGGGAACGTGAGTCCCGAGGACAATGAGTCCAGGCCCCCCAGGTGAAGGTTGCTCACTTAGAATGAGGAATAATGGAGTGATGAACTGAGGTATTCATAGGGACCCAGGGGCCTTTGACTGACGGGCAGCAGGAGCAAGAGCAGAGTCCCAGGGCTTTCCTGGTGGCTCAGTGATAAAGGATCCGCCTGCCAAAGCAGGGGACACAGGTTCAATCCCTGGTCTGGGAAGATCCCACATGCTGTGGAACAACCAAGTCCCGTGTGCCACAGCTATTGAGCTTGTGCTCCAGAGCCCAGGAGCTGCAACTACTGAAAACCGTGTACCTAGAGCCTGTGCTCCACAACAAAAGAAGCCCGCAACAATGAGAACCCCACGCACTGCACCGAACAGTAGCCTCCACCCTCCAAAACGAGAGAAAGCCCAAGCAGCAACAGAGACTCAGCACAGCCAAAAAGAAATATCTTTTTTTTTTTTTAAAGAAGAGAGTCCCAGAGTGCTCAGAGGCCATGGACCAGGGGTGCCAGGCCATAGCCCGGCCCGCCCCAGTGGGGGTGGGGGGTGGAGAGGTGCAGAGGGTCCCCAGGATGCTCCTACCTCTCCGATGAGGTACTTGAGGCTACCCCACGGGATCCGAGGGTCATGCTGCTGGAAGGCTTTTGTCAAGTATGTGTTCAGAATTTCCATGCAGACCTTAAAAGAGGAGGAACAGGCCTGGGTATCCACAAACCCACAGCCATCCAGGCTCTGATCGTTTTCTGAAAACGTGGGCAGGAACCACTGAGAGAGGAGTGTCCCCGGGCAGAGGCAGCAGCCGCATCTTCACCTGGAAGTCAGACTCGTTGAAGTCATAGTACACGTTCCAGCCGATCTTCCCGAACTTTCTCCTCTCCTGCACCACTGCGTGGAAGAATGCCAACACGTAGACCAAGGACTTGAAAGCCGGGTGTGGGCACTGGTCCAGCATTTCAGGAGAGATCTTGAAGTACGTGGCTCTCATGTTGAGTTTCAGCCCGTTGGGTGGCTCAGTCACAACCTGTCAGGAGGGGAGACAGATGGGGACAGAGACGCCAGACCCAGGAGCCAGGCTCTGAAGAATGGCCTTCTCTCCATCCTAACGGGGCGTCTTCCCTGTTTGCCTAACACGGAAAGTCAAGGACACAGGCGAATGAGTTTTAAAAAACAAACCTAGATATTGGGGACTTTCCTGGTGCCCAGTGGTTAGAATTCACCTTCCAAAAAAAAAAAAAAAGAATCCACCTTCCAATTCAGGGGACAAGGGTTTGATCCCTGTTCGGGGAACTAAGATCCCACATGCCACAGGTCAATTAACCCCGTGCGGAAATGGTAACCCACTCCAGTATTCTTGCCTGGAGAATCCCACAGACAGAGGAGACTGGCGGGCTACAGTCCATGAGCCTGCAAAGAGTCAGACACAACTAAAGTGACTGAGCATGCACTCCACAAACGAAGCCCATGCACGACAGTGAAGACCCAGCCCAAGACCCAGCCCAGCCACACACACACACACACACACACACACACACACACACCCCAACCTAGATGTTGTTCCAGCTCTGCCCTAAATCATCGAATGACCCCAGGAAGGCTCTTTAAACCTCTTTCTGATTCATGGGATCCTCAAATGTAAAACAGAAGGAGGTACATTTCCCCTCTACCTGTCCCAGAGACAGAGAGAGATGACAAAACCTTTCCCCAAAATGTCCCCAGAGACTAAGTTAAACAGGGCCTGTAAACCCCTTGAAACTTCTGCACATGAGCACTCAGGTTCTGTGGGCTGTGGGTGGGCCAATCATCAGAGATAAAAAGGAGGGTTAATAAATGTGAGGTCTGTGAAATCTAACCCACACGTGCTTTGGGGACATGCAGAAGGGATATAAAGACAGGCCTGGGAATCATCACTGTCACCCAGTGATCATCACCTTATTCTGGACAGTGCTTCTCTCTGAAGAGAGATGGAATTGGGGAAGAGGGGTGCAAGGGGTCCCAACTCTATCCTACACACACACACACACAGATGTAGCAAAACTGGGAGGCAAACTGAGGAACTGAGCCATGGGCGCATCTGTTTATCCTACAGCCAGACCTTCAAGGACTTCTGCAAGATCCCGATGGGGAAGCCCTTGGTGGGGTCTGTGGTGAGCCACAGGCGGAAGTCAGGGTGGGGCTTGCTGATCCTCTCCAGGGACTTCTCCAGATCCTTCAGCCACTTGACCAAGAGATGGCAGTTCTGCAGCATCAGCCACTGCCCGCGAGCCACCGCCGTCTCCAGCAGCTGCAGGGCCACCTGCCCCGACGGAGACAGAAGGGAAGTGTCGGCATCCCAAGGCTGCACCACCCCATGCTCTCCCAGACCCTCCCCAAGCCCCCATAACCTGCTGGCCACTGCAGCAGAAGACACAAAGGAGCCGGTGGTCCCGGAGCTCCAGAGGGAGCCTCTGAAGATAGAATCCTTGACCATTCCTCCACGGTCACCCAGGCCCACTGGGCTGCACTGACTGGCCTCCCTTGGCACCCAGAGCACCAACCTCAGACACATTGGCACCTGCCCCCTGACAGGGTGGCCCGGCCACTGGCAGCCAACAGTGACAGCCTGATCCAAAACAGGGTTGTTGCAAGGGCCGAGGGAGATGATCACCAGATGCGATGATGACCAGATCTGGAGGGACTTCCTGGTGGTCCAGTGGCTAAGACTCAAGCTCCCAATATAGGAGGCCCAGATCTGAGCCCTGGTCAGGGAACTAGATCCTACATGCCACAACTAAAGATCCTGCACGCTGCAACTAAGACCCAGCACAGCCTAATTAGTTATTTTTAAAAAGAAAGTGCTTTGGAAATAGCAGAACATACTGTTTGCAATATACGGGTGCAAGCCCAGGCGATCACAGAAGGTCAGCCCTAGAACTACTGTTCACATTGTCATCATTGCTGTGACATTTGATTCCTGCTCCTTAGACCTGAAAAGCATGGTGCTGGTGTGTGGGTGGACTCTTGGCTTAAAGCCAGGCATTCGTGAATTCATTCCGGGACTTCAAGCACGTTTAGGGCTTGTTGCTTCCAAAAACGATTTACCTTTTCTTGACCTTGACCCATGGCAAGGAATTTGAGGCGGTTCCCTCCAAAACCACTGCGCTCGGCTAGTTTCATAAGGTCACTGGCAGGGTCCGAGCCGGGGCTCAGGATGAACACGATGGGCGAGTTGGGGGTGCTCTGCTCAAAAATGGCTTCAAAGCTGATCATCGGGGGCTGCACGTACCTGGGGAAAGAAACACGACTGGAAAATGCTCCGGGAGGATAGCTCAGGGCAGGGACCGGCCAGTGTGACCAGGGCTCTGCCTGCCAGCATCTAGAACCTCTGACTACTCTTCTGGTGTCGTTCTTTGCTCAGCCTTCCTTGTTAGGTATCCAGTGTTCACACACATCTTACTCCCCGGATGGTCAGCTCCTGGATCACAGGGACCTCTCTGCATAGCCCGATACATCCAGGCTGGGTTCAGGAGACCTGCTCTGAGCTGGGTGCCTTGTGACAGGCCAGCCTTCCAGGTGGACGTGCCCTGGGCACTGAACCCAGAGGTCCCCCACCAGCAGCTTCACAGGCATGTCCTGGATGGCCAATATATCAAGATTTTTAAAAATTAGTTGCCAGCACATAAACATTGGGAGATTTGGTGTAGAAATCCAAATTTCTAGTTTCCTTTGAAGAGTCAGAGATCTGGGTCCCCACCACCACCTGGCATCAGTCAGCAGAGGTTAAGGGGCTACTGGCCAGGACTTGACCACTCCAGTTTACCCCTGTCCCTGTGCAGTCTCGTTCATTTCCATCACCTACCAGCATATGTGAGTTTGTCACAGGCTTCCCAGGTGGCGCCAGTGGTAAAAAACCCTCCTGGCAATGCAGGAGATTTAAGAGCCTCGGGTTCAATCCCTGGGTCAGGAAGATCCCCTGGAGGAGGGAATGGCAACCCACTCCCATACTCTTGCCTGGAAAATTCCATGGACAGAGGAGCCTGGCTGGCTACAGTCCATAAGGTCGCAAAGAATCAGACATAATTGAACCGACTGAGTACACACACACCCTAAATTACCCATCCAGCTTTGCGCTTGATTCCAGAGCTTCCAATATGGTAACCATCAGGTACGTGTGGCTACTGAGGCCTTGAAGTGTGGCTAGTTCAAACTGAGATGTGGTGTATTGTGCTCTATGAGTTTAAAGCCTTGATTCCAAAAAGATTCAAAATATCTCCACTAATGACATGTTAAGATTTTAATATTTGAGTTAAATACAATTATGTATTATTAAAATACATATATATTATATTGTTATATATTAATATATTAGATTTTATATACTTATAATTGTTATTTAAATTATTTTCACCTGTTTCTTTTTTATAAATTTTTTATTGTAGTTGATTTATAATGTGTTCATTTCAGATGTACAGCAAAGTGATTCAGTTATAATATATATATTCTTTTTCAGATTCTTCTCCCACCTAGGTTATTACAAAATATTAAATATAGTTTCCTGTGCTATATAGTAGGTCCCTGTTGTTTATTTATTTTATTTATCATAGTGTGTATATGTTAATCTCAGATTCCTAGTTTATCTCTCCCTCCTCCCCACCTTTCCCCTTTGCTAACCATAAGTCAGCTTTCTATGTCTGTGAGTCTGTTTCTGTTTTGTAAATAAGTCCATTTGTATTATTTAATAATTAAATTCACTTATATACTATTAATTGTTATTGCTGAGTTGCTAAGTCATGTCCGACTCTTTGGGATACCATGGACTGTAGCCCGCCAGGTTCCCCTGTCCATACAATTATTTACTATTAATACTTATTATTTATTTATAACATTGTTATATAGTAATGTACTATACTTATGTGCTTATGATAACCATTTCACCTGTTCCTTTTTGAATGTGGCCACCAGAAGACTTGAACTTACAAAGGTGGTTCACATTGTATTTCTCTTGAATGGCGCTGTTCCTGAGTGGCTACCAAATTGTGCTCCTAGACAGTCCTCTCCGGAGCCGGCCATGCCTGCCATCGGTAAGCCCAGGAGGAGGTAACATCAGGTATCCTACCCCACAGAAAGGACCAAGCAGACGCAAGCTCACTTACTTCTCTCCCATTGTTACAGTCACGTAGTCGGTCACGGCCCGATACACCCGGTCCACACGGAAACAGCGCAAAATAAGCAACTTCTGGAAAGGGGTGATGTTGACATCGTAACCCAGAGGGAATGGAAACTGCTCCAGGGAATCCAGGTCATACCACTGGGGAAAGCAAAGAATATGCACGGTGGCATCAACTCAGAAATGAGATAGGTCCCCCTTTTTAGGTGAAGATCCCAAAAGCCTCTGTAAAGGGATGAACTTTACAGGCAATTTTAGGTAGCTCTGTCATTTTTTTACCCCCCAAAACTATGAACTTTAGAAAGAAAGGAACTGAGTCTTATTCACTGTTGAGTTGTTGAGTCCCCAGTGCCCATCAATGGACACAGTCAATCCACAGAGGCTCAGAAAGTGTCTTGGATGAATGGATGACTGGACAGATAGACGGATGGATGGATGGATAGATGGACAGATGGACAAATAGATGGATGGACAGACAGATATTAATAGATAAATGGATGGATGGATGGATGGATGGACAGATAGACAAATGGATGGATGGATGGACAGATATTAATAGATAAATGGATGGATGGATGGATGGATGGGTAGACAGATAGACAGATGGGTGGATGGATAGATGAAAGGGTGGATGGACAGAGAGATAAACATATGGACAGAAAGATGGATGGTTCTCCCACAAAACTAGCTAAACCCGATAAAGGAAGATTCCATCAGGGAGGTGGAGGGCCTTGGCTACCCTTTGCATGAGTCACTCAGAGACATATCTTCTCACTTGTAAGGAGTTAGGCTACAGATTAAGCATGGAGATTGCCGACACGTGAGGAAGGGAAGGAACAGAAAGGGAACATGAGCTCACCTCCTGCCAGACAGTCAGATGTTTCTCCACATCAGCAGGAAGATTCCCAAAGTTGTCCGGAAATATCTCTGATAGAAGAATGATATCTTCCCATCCCTGGTCAGACAACCAAGCACAGGGCTTGATTCGTTTGCTTTTCTCCAGGGAAATGTTTCCTAATGACAACAGGAGAGATGTAAACAGCTGACATCAACATACCAGGAAGTGTAAGCAGCTCTGTACTGGGACTTCTCTCACTTTGGGGGGAAATTCACTTCTCAAATGGGTTGGAAAGAGAAGGGGGCATTGGCTTCCTCGTCACTGTCTGTGACTCCAGCCAGGAAGCTCTGAGTGGCTTCCAGTCTCAGGGTAGCCTTAAGGCAGAGCCTGGTTGCTCTAAATTAACTCGAAACATATCTGAGGCTGGAACTGTCAACTGAGATATTTACTAAAGCAATGCTACTGGAAGTAAGATTTTAAGGATGGAAAATTACTGTTGTTGTTTAGTGAACAAACTCATATGCATGTGCACTGTGGGCCCAGGGAGTTGGAAAGCATGAAACAAGACAAGCTCATTACCTTTCAAGAAGAAATCTAATTCTTCCTGGGGGACTCTCCCCTCTGCTTGTTCTATCTTGATAGTCATATTGAAAGAAAAAAGTAACTTGTGCCTCTCAAACAACCCTGAGGGGAAACAACAGATGGGTCTGGATAAAATAAATGCATTTAAACACTGGGTTTCTTATGCACAACTTGCTTAAATTTCAGAGAAATGAAACACCTCAACTGCACAGTTAGGTGCATTTAGCCATCTTTGCGTTTGGTGTCCGTGAATATCTGAGTGCAAAAACTGACCTTGGGGACTTCCCTGGTAGTCCAGGGATTGGGAGTCTGCCTTCCAATGCTGGGGATACAGGTCTAATCCTCGGTCAGGAAACCAGGGTCCCACATGCCATGGGGCAACCTAGCCCACCCATCACAACTAGAGAGAAGTCCATGCACTGCAACTGGAGAAGAGCCCTGGCATCGCATTTAAGACCCAGCACAGTAAAAAAACAAAAACAAAAAACACATGAACTCAACTGACAGTCATGCTCAAAAGTGCAGTGGGCAGTGACCCTCACTTGTATGTATCAGAAATGGTCATGTCTCTGGGTAGCACTTACCACACCCTCCTGGGAAGAGGAGGGGGGTCCCCAAGCTGATGAAGGGTAGTATGATGGAGGTTCAGAGCCGCCTTCTGAATGAAGTGCTAGTCAATTACCCAAAACTCAAAGCAAGAGTTCTTACAGTAGAAAAGAAGCGATTAGCAAACTTTCTATAAAAGGTCAGAGAGTGACTTATCTTGGCTCTGCAGACTAGACAGTCTCTGTCATAACTACTCAACTCTGCCACTGTACTGTGAAAGCCACCAGGGACGCATATCTATAGAAATGGGCATGGCTGTGTGCCAATAAAACTTTATTTACCAAAGCATACAGTGGGCCAGATTTGGCCAGTCTCTATTACAGAGTAGGCTCATTCCATCAGCAGACTCTTTTTTTTTTTTTCATTTATTTTTATTAGTTGGAGGCTAATTAGTTTACAATATTGTAGTGGTTTTTACCATACATTGACATGAATCAGCCATGGATTTACATGTGTTCCCCATCCCGATCCCCCCTCCCGCCTCTCTCTCCATCCCATCCCTCTGGGTCTTCCCAGTGCACCAGCCCTGAGCACTTGTCTCATGCATCCAACCTGGGCTGGTGGTCTGTTTCACCCTTGATAGTATACTTGTTTCAATGCTATTCTCTCAGAACATCCCACCCTCACCTTCTCCCACAGAGTCTAAAAGTCTGTTCTGTACATCTGTGTCTCTTTTTCTGTTTTGCATATAGGATTATCATTACCATCTTTTTAAATTCCATATATATGCGTTAGTATACTGTATTGGTCTTTATCTTTCTGGCTTACTTAACTCTGTATAATGGGCTCCAGTTTCATCCATCTCATTAGAACTGAGTCAAATGAATTCTTTTTAATGGCTGAGTAATATTCCATGGTGTATTTGTACCACAGCTTCCTTATCCATTCGTCTGCTGATGGGCATCTAGGTTGCTTCCATGTCCTGGCTATTATAAACAGTGCTGCGATGAACATTGGGGTGCACGTGTCTCTTTCAGATCTGGTTTCCTCAGTGTGTATGCCCAGAAGTGGGATTGCTGGGTCATATGGCAGTTCTATTTCCAGTTTTTTAAGGAATCTCCACACTGTTCTCCATAGTGGCTGTACTAGTTTGCATTCCCACCAGCAGTGTAAGAGGGTTCGCTTTTCTCCACACCCTCTCCAGCATTTATTGCTTGTAGACTTTTGGATAGCAGCCATCCTGACTGGCGTGTAATGGTACCTCGTTGTGGTTTTGATTTGCATTTCTCTGATACTGAGTGATGTTGAGCATCTTTTCATGTGTTTGTTAGCCATCTGTATGTCTTCCTTGGAGAAATGTCTGTTTAGTTCTTTGGCCCATTTTTTGATTGGGTCATTTATTTTTCTGGAATTGAGCTGCAGGAGTTGCTTGTATATTTTTGAGATTAATCCTTTGTCCATCAACAGACTCTTTATGAATAGGAAGATGCAAAACAAATAGAGTTCTTTTTTTTTTAAACCAGAAAAAATATGTCCCGGAAAAAAAAAGTGTAAATCAAAATCTGAGATTTGAATTCTACTTTATATGTGTTAGAAGGGATGGTTACTTAAGTGTGACCTATAGGGACAATAGTCCTCAACATTTCTCCTGCTTAACTGGTATGAGCTGAATTGTGTCTCCTGAAAATCTATAAGTTGAAGCCCTAATCCCCCAAACCTCAGAATTGGAGACAGGACTTCTAAGAGGTGATTAGGTTACTCAGCCATTAAAAAAAAAGAACAAGATAACACTATTTGCAGTGACATGGATGGACCTAGGGATTGTCACACTGAATGAAGTAAGTTAAACAGAGAAAGACAAATATCATGATAGCACTTCTATGTGGAATCTAAAAAATGGTACCAATGAACCTATTTACCAATCAGGACGAGCGCCACAGATATAGAAAACAAACTTATGGTTACCGAGGGGGAAAGGAGGTGGGGAGGGATAAATTGGGAGATTGGGGTTAACATACACATACATTTATAAAACAGGGCTTCTCAGGTGGCGCTAATGGCAAAGAACCCACCTGCTGATGCAGGAGACATAAGAGACATGGGTTCACTCCCAGGGTCAGGAAGATCCCCTGGAAGGGGGAATGGCAACCAATTCCAGTATTCTTGCCTGGAGAATCCCCATGGACAGAGGAGCCTGGAGGGCTACAGTCAATATGATCGTAAAGAGTTGGACACGACTGACGAAACTTAACATGCACACAGGTATGTATAAAATAGATAACTAATAAGGACCTCCTGTCTAGCATGGGGAACTCTACTCAATACTCTGCAATGACCTATGTGCAAATAGAACCATAAAAAGTGGATATATGCAACTGATTCACTTGGCCATACACCTGAAACTAACACAGCATTGTATAGCAACTGTAAACCAATAAACATGAATTTAAAAAATAAAATGAGGCATTTAGGGTGGATCCTCACCCAATCTGACTGGTGTTCTTATAAGAAAAAAACATTTGGACACACAGACAGATACACAGGGCACATTGGTCCTAATCATTGCAAAGAGGTACTTACCGGTACAGCCATAGTTATAGATGTTGAAGGTCAACGTGTCCATAATGTTCTTCAATCGCTTCATAAGAATGGAGTCAGGCAGCGACTTCTTAAGCGACAAGCCGAAGACCTCCAGGAAGGCGATCAAGGAGTACTGGTACATGGAGTTGACCAGCGCCATCTCCGACAGCACGAAGAACAGGATGGCCCCCCTCCGGGCAGCCGGCCGGTAGCCGTCCCGCAGTCGGTCGATGTCCAGGGCTGTCTTCTCTGCCAGCTTGAGCTTTTCTGATACCTAAAGAAGAGGTGCACGTTGCCACTTATGGCCAAAACCAGGAAGACTTACGAACTAGGGGCAAAAAGTAAGAAGTCAGAAGTGAGGGAGAGGGTGGCAGCAAAGAAACCCAGGAGGTGCTCATAGGAAGGGCTCCCACCCTCTTTCGAGGTGTAGGTAGGTATTTGTGGCTTGACTACCATGGCCTTGTGCCCCCTTCTTCTAATAACCATCCCTGGGTTTGATTTCGAGACACGAGTTCCTCCTTTCATTCATATGTGGGGCTCACCCCCATCTCTAGGAAAGCAGCGTGTGACTCAGGTCCCACTAATCCACATGTGGCATCCCAAGGCCATGGGAGTGATTCGGGATGAGCATGTGACATAGAAGATTCTCACTCTTCTCTTCGGGGAAAGTAAAGGGACCCAGCCTGTGACCATGAGGGAAGCTCAGCTCCACAGGGAGGCAGAGAAGGAAGCCAACACAGCAAAGTCCAGCCCAGAAATGGAGAAACACTGTGTCTTGATGTTTGGAGTCCTGGATCCAGCCCTGTCTGAAGCCATTCTGGACTTTCCTGTTTTCTAAGAGGATAAATTCTCTTTGGACTTAAGACAAGTGGGGCTGGGTTTTCTATCACTCTTGATTAAAAGAGGTTGACGTGAGGCACAGGGGTCCCTGGGAACACCTCTGAGACTCCAGGGCCAGGATGGAAGTATTTTCCATCCATTGCAGTTCATACCTCTGTAGCTTTGGATTTGGTCTCCTCTAGGGTCTGCACCAACTCCACATTGTCCAGCATGTTCCCCGTGGAGGTGGCCAGTTCCCGGAGGAGGGAGTCCTCCAAGTCCTTCAGCAGGTTCTTGTTCTCACTTGTCTCCTGGATAAGATGCTCCCTCTGTTCCTCCAGCTCTCGCCTCTCGTAGGCCACCAGCACGCTCAGCAGCTGGTCCTCCAGGCCTTTCAGTGTGACTGTGGGGGGACAGTGGGAGGCCCTTTATTGCCGTCCCCCCAACAAGCTGGTCCCTGTGTGTTCTCCCCTACACAGTGGTGCCTGGGATGACAGGAGGGTGGGTCCAGCATCTCAGGAACATGAGGACTCACTCTTCTATCAAAACCATTTTTAAGGGAGGTTCAAAAGGGGAGGACATATGTACACCTATAGCTGATTCATGTTGATGTTTGATAGAAACCAATGCAATTATCCTTCAATTAAAAAATAAATTCATTAAGAAACATTATAAAGCCCCAGGTGAAAAATATTGGACAGAATAAAACAGAGATGCTGTTACATGGAGAGGTGAACAGCAAGAGAGATGATGCATTAAGATCAAATTCGGGGCTCCTACACTTGGGGGGACTCCTTGCTGAAAGCATAACCCAATTTTTTTGGCCATACCTCACTGCTTGTGGGCACTCAGTTCCCCAATCAGGGATCAAACCCAAGCCCTTGGCAGTGAAAGTGCCCAGTCCTAACCACTGGGCTGCCAGGGAATCCCCTAAAGCCTACGTACTTGATTAACCCATCTAGGAACCTGTGTGACCATCTAGAAAATGTGGAAGATGACATCTGATTCCTAACAGAATTCAACTGAGAGGAAGAAGGAAACCTAAAACCGAGCCATATATTTAAACACACAAACAGAGAGTAGCTTTCTGCCCACCGCAGAGAGGGGTCTCACCTGGCTCCGAGTGTGAATGTCTGAGTCCTGCGGTCCAGACTTATCACATCTCAAGACACATAACTCATTGCCTTCTACGGGGCCCCAGAACTTTCTAGATGTTCCTTCTTCATTAAGAACTTCTAGGCATGTGTGCTCAGTTGCTCAGTCATGTCCAGCTCTTTGCAACTCCATGGACTATAGCCCACTAGGCTCCTCTGTCCATGGGATTTCCCAGGCAAGAATACTGCAGTGGGTTGCCATTTCCTTCTCCAAGGGATCTTCCCAACCCAGGAATCTAACCTGGGTCTCCTGCATTGCAGACGGGTTCTTTACCTGCTGAGCCACTAGGGAAGCCCAAGAACTGATGGACTGACTATGAAAGATGTGACTCGGAGAATGATTCACAATGAAATGAAGTCCCATGAGAACCTCCAGCTCCGATTGTGTCTCCACCTAAATTTGACACTGACCTTCTGTACATCCTTACCAGTATAATTGATCACCATGGCTTTCCCAAACACGGAAGGGCTGTATCTGGGGTTGGCCAGCTTGGTATTCAGATACAGTCTGAAATTCGAATCATAGTCCACTTCCTTGTCTCCCAGAATGATAAACTGCCGTCCTTGGGAGACCTTGATGTTTTTTTCTAAGACGTTGTCAATCACCGGATCGATGTACTCATCGACATCGTGGAACAGGAAGGGGGTCCCATACTTTATGGACATTTCCAGCTGCTTGAGGAAGTCAGGGTCATTAAAGGATGCCACCTGCAAGGAAGGGGAGGCAATGGCTAAGAATCAGCTGACTTGCCAAATTCAAGGGGAAAAAAAATCCTTTGAGGTGGCAGTGGATGTGTGAGCACCTTGAAGGGAGGCAGAGGGGAAAACAGAACAGGGACAGAAGCAGGGTGTGCAACCGTATAAATGCAAAAATCCATGAGGTTCAGGCTCCGAGCAGCCTTATTGGAAAGCACAGTTCAGCAGCCAAAGGCGATCAGGAGAGGACCTCCCCAGTGATCCAGTGACTAAGAATCCACCTTCTGGGCTTCCCCAGTGGCTCAGTAGTAAAGAATCCACTTGCCAAGGCAGGAGACACGGGTTCAATCCCTGATTCAGGAACAACCCACATGTCATGGAGCAACTGAGCCCTTGCTCCACAGCTACTGAGCCTGCAGTCTAGATCCCGGGAGCCACAGCTACTGAGGCCACGTGCTACAGCTACTGAAGCCCCCACACCCTAGAGCTTGTGCAGTGCAGTAAGAGAAGCCATCGCGATGAGAAGCCCCTGTACCACAGCTAGAGAGTAGCCCCCACTTGCCGCAACTAGAGAAAAGCCCACGCGGCAGTGAAGACCCAGCACAGTCAAAAACAATAAATAATTATATATATATATATATTTCTCCACCTTCCAATGCAGGGGATGCAAGTTCGATCCCCAGTCAGGGAACAAAGACCCCACATGCCCTGGGGTAACAAAGCCCATGAGCTGCGACTAGAGAAAAGTCTGAATGCTGCAATGCAGACTCAGCACAGCCAAAATTTAGGGAAAAACGTGATCAGGAGAGAATCTCACCACACCTCTCAGAAAACCTCGAAAAGAGTCCAAACTGAGCCCACAAAAAATGTTTGCATTAATCTTCTCTCTTTCATTCACTTCCCTCCAAACCTTGCAACTGCTTCCTGATCTCTTTCCTCAAAACATCTATAAAAACTCTTCCTCTATTCCAGCCCCTGGGGCTTCCTCTTCCCTTCCTCTCTACCCTATTTTATTACATTGGTGTACTTAGCCTCTCACCCCATAAGTTGAACCCTCCTCTTTAAGACACAGGATGGGAGATGTCCCTGGTAATCCAGTGCATAAGAATCCACCTGCCATTGTAGGGGACATGGGTTTAATCCCTGGCCTGGAAAGATGCCCCATGATGCAGGGCAACTAAGTCCATGTGCCACAACTACTAAGCCCTTGCCCTAGAGCCTGCAAGTGGCAACAACTGAAGCCCACAAACCCTAGAGCCTGTGCTCCACAACAAGAGAAGCCACTGCAATGAGAAGCCTACTTACTGCAACTAGAGAGTAGCCCCTGCTCACCGCATCTAGAGAAAGCCCTCAAGCAGCAATAAAGACTCAGTGCAGCCAAAAATAAATAAATAAAATAAGAGTTATAATATCTATTTTTTAAAAAAGAGATAGGATGGGAATAGGAGTAGGATTGGGGGCTAGGGGTGGGCTGGCAATTGCAAAAACTCTCTGGCAGACTCAGGGAAGAGGGATGTCAAGAAATATTCCTGCATTAATGATACTTATCCCACAACAGCTATATGTGAAGTTTAGGGACAGATGTTCCCCTGACCTTGGGAAGCTTCTTCTAAATGCATGTACATACCAGGAAGCAAGACCAAAAAAAATAAGGAAAAGATTTTTAAAAATCATGAATTTGTTAATTATTTCCGTAATTGAGCCCCAGTGATTTCACCCAAGAAAATTAAAAACACATGCCCACAAAAACTTGCACATGAATGTTCATAGCAGCACTATTAAGGACAGCCAAAGAGTAGAAAAAACACAAATGTCCATCAGCTGATATGTAGAGAAACAATCTGTGCTCCATCCATGCAATGGACTAATATTAAGCCCTGAGAAGGAGTGTATTACTGTTACACACTACAATATGTGTTGATTAAGTGTTTGGAAACACTGTAGTTACTGCTTAACACATATCTTGGAGACAAAATGTATCCCTCAAACATTTATCGAGTCCCCTCTTAGATTCTGGGTTCTGCTGAGCCCTGGACTTGAACAAAGCTTTTTTAAAATGTTGGATTTGCTAAGCAGGGAAAATGAACTTTGAAAAACATGCTGCTAAGTGAAAGAAGACAGTCACAAAAGGCCACAGGCTGTATGATCCCATTCACTGGAAATGTCCAGAATACACAAATCTGTAGAGATGCATAAAATATCAGTGGTTGTCAGGGGCTGGGGGTGGGTGAGTGGGCAGGAGGGGAAATGAAAGTTTGGGAGGTGGTGATAGCTAAAGGACACAGTACCTTTTGTGGCGGGGAGTGATAAAAACTGGTCCTGGTGATTGTTACACAGCTCCCTGTATAATATACTAAAACTCATGGAACTGTATGCTTCCAATGGGGGGATTGTATGGTAGGCAAATTTTATCTCAATCAAGCCTCTCCCCTGCCCTCCAAAAAGAAAGTGATCAAGCAGCTAAGGCCTCCCAGCCCTGCACTGCGTTGGCGGGATGCAAAGATGAATAAAGTACTGCTTTTGCCTGGACGTGGAACAACAGACTGGTTCCAAATCGGGAAAGGAGTACATGAAGGCTGTCACGCTACTTATTTAACTTATATGCAGAATACATCATGTAAAATGCTGGGCTGGATGAAGCACAAGCTGGAATCAAGATTGCCAGGAGAAAATATCAGTAACCTCACATACTCAGATGACACCATCCTTATGGCAGAAAGAGAAGAAGAACTAAAGAGCCTCTTGAAGAAAGCAAAAGAGAATGAAAAAGTTGGCTTAAAACTCAACACTCAGAAAACTAAGATCATGGCATCTGGTCCCATCACTTCATGGCAAATAGATGGGGAAACAATAAAAACAGTGACAGACTTTATTTTCTTGGGCTCCAAAATCACTGCAGATGGTGACTGCAGCCATGAAATTAAAAGATGTTTGCTCCTTGGAAGAAAAGCTATAACCAACCTAGACAGCATATTAAAAAGCAGGGACATCACTTTGCCAACAAAGGTCTGTCTAGTCAGAGCTATGGTTTTTCCAGTAGTCATGTCTGGATGTGAGGGTTGGACTATAAAGGAAGCTGAGCACTGAAGAACTGATGCTTTTGAACCATGGAATTGGAGAAGACTTCAGAGTCCCTTGGACTGCAAGGAGATCAAACCAGTCAATCCTAAAGAAAATCAGTCCTGAATATTCATCGGAAGGACTGATGCTGAAGCTGAAACTCCAATACTTGGGCCACCTGATATGAAGAACTGACTCACTGGAAAAGACCCTGATGCTGGGAAAGACTGAAGGTGGGAGGAGAAGGGGACAACAGAGGATGAGATGGTTGGATGGCATCACCGACTCAATGGACATGAGTTTGAGCAAGCTTCAGGAGCTGGTGATAGACAGGGAAGCCTGGCATGCTGCAGTCCATGGGCTGCGAAGAGTCAGATATGACTGAGTGATGGAACTGACTGAACTGACTTTGCCTTTAGGTTGCTCGCAGCCTGGGAGGCAACACACAGGGCAAAAAAAATGTTAGTCACTAAGTCGTGTCTGACTCTTTGTGACCCCAGGGACTGTAGCCCACCAGGCTCCTCTGTCCCTGGGATTTCCCAGGTAAGAATACTGGAGCGGGTTGCCATTCCCTCCTCCAGGGGATTTCCCGACCCAGGGATTGAACCTGGGTCTCCTGTATTGCAGGCAGATTCTTTACTGTCTGAGCCACCAGGGCAAAGGGCAGGGTCAGATTCAAGGTGGTTCACAAGCCACCCTCCAAGGCTCAATTGGGTGGAGGGCCCAGGAGGGGGACAATGTGCTTGGGGCCTCGGGATGGTGGCATTTCAGCTTGGCCTTGCTGGAGGCTCGGGAATACTGGGGAGAACAGAGCTGGGCCCCAGGGCAGCAGGTGGGCGAGGACATGGAGGGACAGGGCGGCCTTACCCGCAGGTTGTTCTTCTCCTCTTTTCTCTTTATCCAGTTGAGGGCCTGCTGCTGGGGGTCGATGCAGAGGGGGAAGCGGCTGGCCCGGGTGGTGAGGATGCCGTTCTGAACCGAGAGCTCGTCAGGGGGCAGCCCCTGGGAGCCCCACCTGGAAGGGACAGCAACAGGGGAAATGGGGACTTTTCTGGTCAAGTTTGAACTGACCGGGAGCATCCAAATCGGGGGAGCTGGGCGGTCAGCGCTCCCTGCAGTCTCTGTGAAGGTGGGTCAGGCAGGCACACCGCCAGCTCTGCACGCTGCCCCGAGGCTCCCCTGGTCCTCCCAGCTCAGGGTCGCCCTCACCTGCTGATCTCCACGTCGTCCGTGAGCAGGTTCTCCAGTCGGAAGGGCTGGCTCAGGGGTATCCCCCGCTCCAGGATGTCGTTCTGCCACACCTGGTTGACCATCTCATCCCGGAATTCCCACGTGAAGGCGCCCTCGTAGCTCAGGAAGGCTGCGCACAGGAGGCAGTCGCCCAGCAACTTCACCCGCCGGTGCATCAGCTCGTCCAAATCATTCAGCCACCTGGCAGAGGAGACCAGAGGAGGGGCTGCCCTGAGTCATCACCTCCCAGCACAACCCGAAGGAACCTTCTAGAAGAACTAGCCTGACATACGGCCGGGAGGGGGCTCACCAAAAGGAAACATTTCCTGAGATACTCTTTTCTTGTTGAGAACAGAGATCACTGGCTCACTTTGCCCGTTCCCCGCCTAACGAACCCAGTGTTTTCAAAGGCTTTGTTCAATCCCAGGTGCCCAGCAGAACCCAGCATCTAACAGGGGCCTCGATAAATGTTTGGGGAATACATTTGGTCTCAAAGATATGCATTAAGTTGTAATTGAATTGTTTCCAAACACCTAAGCAATAACTTATAAACATGCCCAGCAGAGCATGAGCCCCTATCCTACTGGGTGACAAAACTCTGACCAAGAAAAAAGAAAGCAGGTGTTTCATTTGGCCTCCTCTGGTAAGCAGCCAAAGTCTTCTAGATTTTATTTGTTAGTGTTTATTTGGCCATGCCGGGTCTTCATTGCAGCACGTGGGGTCTTCTCGATCTTCATCAGGCCATGGGATTTTTGGGGGCATGGGAACTCTTCAGTTCATGGCATGTGGGATCTAGTTCCCTGACCAGGGCTGGAACCCAAAAGAAAGAAAGCTCTAAGTCATGTCCGACTCTTTGAGACCCCGTGAACTGTAGCCCACAAGGCTCCTCTCTCCATGGGATTCTCCAGGCAAGAATACTGAAGTGGGTTGTCATTTCCTTCTCTAGAGGAACTTCCAGGCCCAGGGATTGAACCCAGGTCTCCCACACTGCCAGCAGATGCTTTACCAACTGAGCTACACGGGAAGCTATGTGGGGTGGAACCTGGGCCCCCTACACTGGGAGCATGGAGCCTTAGCCACTGGACCACCAGGGAAGCCCTTCTAGATTTTAGACATATTGAAAATGGTTTGTTTCCCACAAGCAAACAATATTTTCCAGCGTTTTCCATACATTTTTAATAGGTTTCAGGTTAGAAACTGCATCACATCCAGCAGACCATCTATGGCCCAGTGATCCTCTTGCCCATAAGCATCAAACCTGCTTAAAAGTGAAGGTCAGGAGTGAACCAGCCACAAGGAGCGCCAGCAACAGAGAAGGTCCTCCTCCAGACGGGTCCAGAAGGGACTTGGGGTTAAAGGTCATCAAGAAACAAACATTCTGTTCAGTGTGGAGATTCCTTTAAAAACTGGAAATAGAACTGCCATATAACCCAGCAATCCCACTACTGGGCATACACACCAAGGAAATCAGAATTGAAAGAGACACGTGTACCCCAATGTTCATCGCAGCACTGTTTAAAATAGCCAGGACATGGAAGCAACCTGGATGTCCATCAGCAGATGAATGGATAAGAAAGCTGTGGTACATATACACAGTGGAATATTACTCAGCCATTAAAAAGAATAAATTTGAATCAGTTCTAATGAGGTGGATGAAACTGGAGCCTATTATACAGAGTGAAGTAAGTCAGAAAGAAAAACACCAATACAGTATACTAATGCATATATATGGAATTTAGAAAGATGGTAACGATGTCCCTATACGTGAGACAGCAAAAGAGACACAGATGTATAGAACGGTCTTTTCGACTCTGTGGGAGAAGGCAAGGGTGGGATGATCTGAGAGAATAGCATTGAAACATGTATATTATCATATGTGAAACAGATCGCCCAGTCCAGGTTCGATGCATGAGACAGGGTGCTCAGGGCTGGTGCACTGGGATGACCCTGAGGGATGGGATGGGGAGGGAGGTGGGAGGGGAGATCGGGATGGGGGACACATGTACACCCATGGCTAATTCATGTCAATGTATGGCAAAAACCACCACAATATTGTGAAGTAATTAGCCTCCAATTAAAATTTTAAAAAAGAACAAACATTCCCAGGCTCCAGGGCACTAGTTTCTCCCAGTCTCCACTGCTGCACTGCCTCTCCTTAATAGTCATTCAGTAAATAACACTAGAGACCTAATTTTAAAAGAAGATATATATATATATATATATATATATATATATATATAGGAGACTTCCCTGGTGGTGCAGTGGTTAAAACTTTTCCTTTCAAGGGGGTTCGATCCCTGGTCAGGGAACAAGGATCCCACATTCCTCATGGCCAAAATACCAAAACATAAAATAGAGGCAACATTGTAACAAATTCAATCAAGACTTAAACATCAAAAAATCTTAATTAAAAAAAAAGAATCTATAAAACAGGCATTATCCACCTTAGACATGATAATAGTAAAATCAGAACTTTGTCACATGGTTTTCAGCTCAAAATGCAGTGTGGAATAAAGATTCCATATGGCGAGAAATTCTGTTGCTGAGGTTCACTCACAAACCACAAAGTCTTCAGACTTCCTCTGGTGGTCCAGTGGCTAAGACTTTGTGCTCACAATGCAGGGGGCCTTGGGTCGATCCCCAGTCAGGGAATTAGATCCCACATACCACAACTAAGACCCAGTGCAACCAAGAAACAAACAAACAAATACTAATTTTTTAAAAATCCCCTCAAAATGTGGCTTAGAGC
This sequence comes from Cervus elaphus, assembly GCF_910594005.1. Classification (NCBI taxonomy): domain Eukaryota; kingdom Metazoa; phylum Chordata; class Mammalia; order Artiodactyla; family Cervidae; genus Cervus; species Cervus elaphus. Next base: position 20,733,047 of record NC_057819.1, on the reverse strand, counting down.
CACTTAGCAGGAGGGCCCATTACTCAGGCTGACCTGACATTCTCCGACCCCAACCCCGAGATGAGCTTGTCGGCCGCGATCAGCCGTCTCTCCATGATCTCAGCTTCCTCTTGCAGCTTCTGCTTCTCCAGGATGGCCGCCTCATATTTGGCCCCCAGAGCTTCCAGTTCCCTCTGGATCGCTGCCAGCTCATTCTGGATCTTCTCCAGCTCACGTTTGGTAAGGTAAAAATTCCGCTCCAGCCTGGCCACCTAAGTGAAGACAATTTCCAAAACAGTGGGCTAAAAGACAGTCGTGAGGTGGGAATTAGACAGTCTCACACCTGGCTTATGTCCACCTGCATTTTTTTTGGCCATGCCATGCAGCTTGTGGGTTCTTAGTTCCCTGACCAGGAATTGAACCCAGGCCCATGGCAGTGAAAGCACTGAGTCTTAACCACTGAATTGCCAGGGAATTCCTCCACCTGCATTTCTATCATCGTCCCTCTCCTCTGGGGCCACCCATAGCAAGGCACATGGCTTCTCCTCTTAGGAACTTTTTCAATGGTTTAATGCAAAATCCCACATCCCATTTGAAAAAAGATGTCCTGTACTGAGTTAGCAGACAACTTAATTTTCATGTGAATTAAGGTCCCAGTAAGAGGACCCTGTGAGTCTAAGTCCAAAACTCAAAAAATGCACTGAAGATTGTGTGTGTGTCTGTGTGTGTGTGTTCAGTAACATCAATCATATCCAACTCTTTTGTGACCCTAGTGGACTGTAGCCCACCAGGCTCCTCTGTCTGTGGGATTTTCCCGTCAAGAATACTGGAGTGGGTTGCCATTTCCTCCTCCAGGGGATCTTCCTGACTCAGGATCGAAGCTTCATCTCCAGCGTCTCCTGCATTGCAGGCGAATTCTTTACCACTGAGCCACCAGTGAAGCCCTGCATTGAAGATACTACCAGCCCTATTACAGGTTCTAAGTTTTCTGAGTGACAAAATCCTGAGTTAAAAAGCAATGTCAAAATATGTCTCGGGCATTCCCTGGTGGTTCAGTGGTTAAGAATCCACCTTTCAATGCAGGGGACATAGGTTCGATCCCTCGTAGGGTAACTAAGACCCCACATGCCTTGGGGGCAACTAAGCTGGAGTGCTGCCATTACTGAGCCACATTCAGAGAAAAGCCTGCATGCCACGACTAAGATCGTACACAGCCAAAAATAAATAAATAAAAACACGTCTCAAAATGATGGAATCAACCTTATACAATTCTCTTTGTGTTGTGTCTTCTGTATGTTACTTTGACCCAGTGGTTCTCAACAGGGACTTATTTTGCCTCCCCCAAGGGACGCATGGCAATGTCTGGAGACATTTCTGGTTGTTGAAATTGGGGGCATCTAGTGGGTAGAGGCCAGGGATGCTATTCAACATCCTACAATGCCCAGGACAGCTCCACAAAACCAAAAAAGATCCAATCCAAAATGGCAATAGTGCCAAGGATGAGAAACCCTGCATTAGCCCTCCTTCGAGAATGATTTTTACCCTCTTTTATTCAAAAATCTTTCACAATGTTATATGGGAGAGGAGTCTGGGGGAGAATGGATACATGTGCATGTATGGCTGAATCCCTTTGCTGTCCGCCTGAAACTATCACAACACTGTTAATCAGCTACACTCCAATATAAAATTAAAAGTTAAAAAAAACCTTTCGGCCTTTGGCTCTGTCAGTTCACATTACATCTAAATGAGAGCTGTATGTACTTGGGGAAATATGTTTATGTGGTTTGAAATCAGAACCTTGCCAGAATTTTTCCAGTAAAGCTGTGGACACATTCATTCTGACTCCAAAATGATCTCTTGGCAGAAGTGAGCAGGGCTTACAGATGGGCAGTACCTTGTCTCTTTTGGGCTTGATTTCTTTAAAAACATCACAGTAGCCCATCACAGCTTCAACAAACTTCAGCATCCCCAAGCCTGCCTTGCTCACGGCTTCCATTTCCTCGGTCGTGGTATTGAGGGTCTTCAAGAGGCCTAGAGGTCAAAGACGCAATGATCTCAATGAGCAGTGAGCTTTGTCTCGGGAGAATAAAATAAGAAAGAAGCTAACTATGAACAAAGCAAGTGTAACTAGTTCCTTACTCCCTGGTAATCCTGTGAGAGGGATTGGACAGCTCTCCCCCAGATAATACGTGGATCCAACCTTAAATGAGTTCTTTGTGAGTGGCTGTTTAAGATGTGAGTAAGGGGCCCAGGTTACTGCCCTCCAGGACATCCTATGATACAGGCACTTCTGTGTGACACCCAGAAGGCCCTGGAGACCCAAGGCATCAGTGAGGACTCCTAACTCGGCACCAAGGTGGCTCAGAGCTGGCAGTGAACTGTCATTATGGGGGCTCCATCACCTCCACCTGCCCCCTCACTCTGGAAGGAACTTCACCTAAATGGAAACCCATCCAAGGATCGGGTAAAGAGAGCCCCTTGGGTTTCTGTAGCTGTTGTTATCCTCCCGGTTTTAATTAGTTTTGTTTTTAAGTGGCTGAAAGAATGCACTGATGATAAAGTTCTGAATAAGCCATCATGATAAACAGTGACACAATGAACTTGTATATGCCTGAACAAAGACTAACATCATTCCCTCTGGCTAAGCTCTGGGGGCAGATAAGGAGTCAGGCTTAGCAGGAACTGTGTGGCTTCTGTAACTGAAAAGAAGGGAATGGGGTGGGTGGTGCTGGCTCCTCCTCTTCGCCCACCCCCCAGGGACCTGCAGAAGACTTCATACAGGCAAGAGGCACAAGGAGAGTAGTCAAGGTTAGACCAGTTCTTTTTTTTCTCCCCTGCATATCCATTCTGCCTAACTGAGCTGAAATTCACATAACGTAAAATGAACCATGTTAAAGTGTATACACGTCAGTGGCATTCAGTAGAGTCACAAGATTCTGCAGGCCACATCTCCACCTAGTTGCAAGACATTCTCATCATCTCAAAGGGAAACTTCACAGCTATTCAGCAATCAACCCATTTCCCCTCCCCAGACACTGGCAAGCATTCATCTGCGTTCTGTCCCTATGGATTCACCTATGGATATTTCATATAAATGGAGTTACAACATGTGACCTTTTGTGCCTGACTTCTTTCACTCGGCATCACGTATTTGAGGTTCATCTATGTTGTAGCATACAGCGGCTAAAACATAAATGACGCTCACTCCTTTTTATGACTGAATAATATTCCACTGTGTGGATATGTTTGTTCTTGTTATCCATTCATCTGTTGATAGACACGTGGGTTGTCTCCACCCATCACTGGCTATTGTCAGTAATGCTGTCAGGGACATTGCACATAAGCTTTTGTTTGAATATGTATTTTCTATTCTTTTGGGTATATACATAGGAGTGAAATGGTTGGGACACATGGTAATTCTATGATTAACCTTCTGAGGAACTGCCAGACTGTTTTCCACATGATTTTACGTTTCTGCCAACAATGTAAAAGGGTTGCAAGTTCTCCACATCCTCCCTAACACTTGTTGTTTTGTGTGGTTTTGTTTAAATTACACCATCCGAGTGGATCTGAATGCTACCTCATTGTGGTTTGATGAGCATTTTCCTAGTGACCAGCATTAAGTATAGCTTCATATGCTTTTTGGCCATCTGTCTGTCTTTTTTGGAGAAATGTCTATTCCAGTCCTTTGCCCATTAGACCAATTCTTGGCACCACTATGCCCCCCATCAGATAAGATGTACAGAGGACAAGCTAGAGTGGGCTCCGGAAGGCAGCTGTGTTCCTGCTAAGGAGAACTAGAGCTGTTGCTGGACCACACATTCATGTGGCATCTGCTGCTACTGCCCATCCCGCCACCACCCTCTGCTCCATGCAGCTATGCCGCCATCTTCCTCTAGGGACGGTCATTCCCGTTCTTCCATCGGCACAGCCACCGCAACACCATTTGGACCCCACGGGAGGGTGTGCCTGCAACAAGCCCCCTCCTCGCCCTCCCTCCCTGCCCCAAAGACTGAACCGCCAGGTTGAGAACCAGCCTGGCTGTCCCCTCCATCCATCTGGGCTCACCTCTGATGTTCTTAACTTGGCTCTGGGTAATGGAATCAAAGTCGATTTCCATCAGAGACCTCAGGAAGTTGGGGTCGGACATCATGCCCTTGGCGGTTTTCCAGTTGAGTTCTTTGTAGCCTTTCATGATGAGGATGCATTCGCAGACCGTCTGCACCTGCTTCGGGGGCTTAGCAAAGGACCTGGGGGAGGAACAGACACATATGAGGATCGGGCACAGGATGTGGCCAGGATCTGGCCCGAAGGAAGGTTCCAGAAAAAAATGGCTCAACCCAGAACCGTCTCTTGGAGGCGATACTGCGTGGAGGCAAAGGGGACCACATCCCAACACCAACTTGGGCTCCTGGGGATGAGCTTTTCCAAGAGCAGGACTCAGTCTCCTCCATCAGGTGCCAGTTCAAGGTCCTAGATTCAGACCGGGCACCAGGAACACAGCAGGGCATCATTCAATGCAAACTGCCCCTGAATCTGCAGGGCAGGGTGGAGCCTGAGAATCTGTGTTTTTAATTACACCCTGGGGTGACTTCTCAGACTCTAAGTGGTAGAGTCATTATTGTCATGATCATCATCAACCTATTTTCTATTTACCAGATGAAGAAATGGGGCTCCAGTGCTTGGATGGCCTGCCTGTGTCTACATAGCCCGTGGGGTCTGAGGTCCCTGCACCCTGGGCTCCTCCAGGCTGTGGAAATTGTTTTGTGGCTTTCACAAAGCTAGGCCATCACTTGGCTGCTGTGACACTTACAGGTCCAGCACACTCGACCCTCCGGCGAACAGGAAATCTAAAAGGATAGGGAGAATGCAAGGCGGCATCGGCAGCGCGAAGACCCAAGAAGGAACGAGTGACACATTGCTGGTACCCAGGGGGCCCCGCTCGGCTGCCTGCTGCCCGGCCATGTCTCTACACGTCACACGAGGCGTGCAGGCACCAAAGCCGTGGAGAGAGACAGAAGCAGAAGGAAAATGATGAAGAAAAAGGAAAGGAAAGGATTTGGAAAATGAAGAGCCCCCCCAAGGGCAAGGAGCAGCCTGGGGAGAGGCCAGAAGGCCCCAGAGGATGGGTGTAGGGAGGGCCAAGACACAGAGAAAGAACAATCTGAGCCACACAGCAGTGTGGAGACTCCGAACCCGGCAACCATACCCCCCACCCCTCCTGGCCCCCCACGCACTCACCCTCGCAGGGACAAGCCAGAGCAAAGCTCCAGCACAAAACCCGACCATTAAAGTAATGGACCTGAGTCACCAGGGAAAGGCTCAATTATGCGGCGTTAGGCGCTTACGACAGCGGCGATGCTGTCAACTGTTTTTAAAAGGTTCCCTTCGGGGCTGATGAAGACCAGGCCGGGCCACTGCTCTCTGAATAATCCGAGGAGGAGGGGGTCAGTGAGATGTTTTCAGACACTAGTGGGAAAGAGCCTCGGGGCGGCGTCCTGAGCCATCTGGACCGGTCCCAGGTTCTCAGCTTTCTCATCTGTAAAATGGGGAAGCGGAACCAGAAACTTGGAGCCCCCAAAGCCTTTGAGTCTATGAAAGGGAAGTTCTCTGGGATCAGTTTATGAACCGGTCCCAGGAACCTCGTTTATCCAGAACACGGTGTTGTGGTGCCAGATAACCAAGGAGTTCGCAATAGTAAGGTTACCAAACACTGTTTTATGAGTTATATAAAATGGTATAAAAATAGGGGAAAAAGTAAGAGCCCAAGTCTGAGAAATGAGTGTTCCTGATCCATCCGACTCCTTTCTTCTACCACAAGAGAAACTCAGGGTGGGCTTCCCTTATGGTCCAAGTGGTTAAGAATCTGCCTTGTATTGCAAGGGACACCAGTTCGATCCCTGGTCTGGGAAGATCCCACATGCCTCAGAGCAACTGAGCTCCAGAGCCACAACTACTGAGGCCCGAATGCCCTGGAGCCCGTGCTCCACAGCAAGAGAAGCCACTGCAATGAGAAGCCCACATATGACAACAAAGAGTAGCCCCTGCTCACTGCAACTAGAGAAAGCCCGAGTGCACCATGGAAGACCCAGCACAGCCAGGAAATAAATAAATCTTGAAAAAAAAAAAAAGGAAAGAAACTCAGGGAGAGACAGACAGATAGACAGATGGAGGTGAAGTCAGGCTGTCTTCCCTGGAGAACACCAATTGCAAGCTTTATTCCCCACCTCCCTTCACTCTACCCCAGACACTGTCTTTGCTTTTCCCTCAAGCCACACTCCTTCCAGCCCCCTCTAGCCTCCATCCCATGTCTCGTTTAAATATCACTTCCTGGGGTTCAGCTTCCCTGACTGCTCACCCCCCCAAGACTAGAATCGGGTCCCCCATTATCCAAAGTCATAGCAACCCAAACCCTGCCTCCCTGACCTCTTCCTGGGTAATTTTATTGTTCACGCGATTCCCATGTGCACACTCGTGCCTCCCCCAGACTGTGGGTTCCACGTGGTGAAGACCCCCCAGGCCGGCTCACTGTCTCTCAGCCCCCATGCCAGCACAGGGCAGGCAGTAGGCACCCGATGGTACTGACTGAAGAAAAGGAAGAAAAGCAAAGTCGCAGGCCAGTAACAAAGGGAGCCTTTTATCCTCCGGAGAAACATCCACTACTAATCTTCATTACTCCTAATCTCCCTGCCTTAACGTTTAATGATTTCTGCAAAGGGGATCGAGCATTATAGAGAGGAAGTGCTATTATAAGAATTAAAGGATTAGGGAATCGTCAAGACCTAAGTGCTGGCTCATCACCCTTAACATCCAAATGGCCTAAACAAGGCCAGATTGTAGTCATCTGGATCCAAACGTATTAAATCCCAGGAAAAAATCCCAAAGAGATCAAAGATTTAAAGGTAAACAATTAAACTATAAACGTATAGGATGAAACCATGGGGAGATTACTTTACAGTCTTCCAGTTGCAAGGCCTTTTAAATATGAGGTCATAGCAAAAAGCCACAAAATAAAATATCACCAAAATCTGCCTCATAAAAATAAAAACAGCAAACACAAACACACACACAAACCACCTAAACAAAGTCAAATGGCTGAGACGTCCCTGGTGGTCCAGTGGTTAAGACGTCCCCTTCCAATGCAGGAGGTGGGGGTTTGACCCCTACTCAGGGAGCTTAGAGCCTGCATGCCTCTTGGCCAAGAAACCAAAACAGAAAACAGAAGCAATATTGCAACAAACTCAATAAAGACTTCAAAAATGATCCACATCAAAAACACAATTTTGTTTTTAAAGTCAACTGGCTGATGACAAACTGGGAAAATTATTTGCAACTCACATCACACATAAAAAGCTTATCTCACTATTAATTCACAAAGTCCCTGGAAATGGGTAAGGGAAGCAAAAAAAAAAAAAAAAAAAAAAAAACCAGCAACAGAAACAATTCAACAAACGGGCAAAGCACATAAAGAGTTCACAGAAAATGAACTACACAGACTCTTACACACATCTTTCACATATAAAAAAAAAGGCAACTTCTCTCATCATAAGGGAGATGCACATTAGAACTACACAAGTATCTTTGTTCATCTATAAATATTCAAAAATCCAAGTGTTTAGTAGTGCCCTCTGTTGGTGAGGCCATGAAAAAGCAGGCACTCGTATGTGCTGCCAGTGGGAGTACAAACTGGTTCCACAACTACGGAGCGCATTAAGCAACAGTTACAGACAAAAACCCGGAGGAGGAAATGGCAACCCTCTCCAGTATTCTTGTCTGGGATAATCCCATGGACACAGGAGCCTGGAGGGCTACAGTTCATGGGGTTGCAAAGAGTCGGATATGACTGAGCAACTGAGCATGCACTCATAGACAAAAACACACACAACTCTGCACCCAGCAATTCCACTTCTGAAAATGTATCCTTCCAGTGGACTTGGGCATAGTGAAGTAAGCATTATTCTTTGCCACACTGTTTGGAAATGCAGAAAAACTGGAAATAAGGTAAAAATTCATAAATTGGGGCTGATTAAATAAATGATAGTACAGCCATCCAAAGGTATGTGATGGGTTATTGTTAAGTAACCCATGGGTTATTGTTAAGAAGAGGTTCTCATACATCAACATGCAAAAGATCTTCAAAGTGTCTTGTTAATGGAAAAAGCCAAGATGCAGAAAATGATGTGTATTACCAATTACATTTTAAAAGGAAAGAAAAGAGAATATGTGGGTATCCCTTGTTCTACAACTCTTAGAGCCCAACATCAGGAACTGAAGAGACACTGGTACATCTGGTTGCCTTGAGCATGTGCAAAAACTTTCTGGATGGGACTTCTGTAGCGGTCCTGTTGGTTAGGGTTCCAAGCTTCCACTGCAGGGGGCATAGGTTCAATCCCTGGTCAGGGAACTAAGATCCTGCATGTCATGGGATGTGGCCAAAAAAAAGAAAAAGAAAAAAAACCACCTCACTGGATGAATATATGGGAAATGGATATGAGATACACACAATCATACCATGGTTCTCTGTCCTGTAGGGGGAGGGGAACTAAGCTGATGAGGAGCAGGTCAGAGAGGGCTTTTCATGGCATGTCATTCTGATGTTGGAACCAGCACCTAGCTGATGTATATACATGGCACTGACCCAATGCTCAACCCAGTTCTGAGAGATCTTTAAATAATAGCTCACTGGACCCTCATATCCTCCCTGAGCTTCAGGGCTTTCCTGATAGCTCAGTTGGTAAAGAATCCACCTGCAATGCAGGAGACCCCAGTTCGATTCCTGGGTTGGGAAGATCCCCTGGAGAAGGGATAGGCTACACGCTCCAGTATTCTTGGGCTTCCCTTGTGGCTCAGCTGGTAAAGAATCTGCCTGCAATGTGGGAGACCTGGGTTCGACCCCTGGTTTGGGAAGTTCCCCTGGAGAAGGGAAAAACTACCCACTCCAGTATTCTGGCCTGGAAGTCACAGAATTGGACACGACTGAGCAACTTTCACTTTCACTTTCAACCACCCTGAGGCTGTGGGGACAGTGATTATCATCTGCATGTTACAAACAAGGAAACCCCAGCACAGAGAGGTTAGGTGACTTGCCAAAGGTCACACAGCTGGGAAGAAGCAAAGCCATGCGTGAACATATCACCTGTTCCAATAACTACATTTTTAAAAATTACTCCTTTTAGGCCATAGGCCATTTTTACTATCTCAGGGATAATACAGGCACCCTGTCTAACCACAGGGGACACATATCAAGCTCTCCACGTGGTCCCATGGAAAGCCCCTCTCACCAGCCCCTTGGACTGTTGAGGGGATTCACAACCTTCTCCTCCTTCCAGATAAATCCCCCTCAAAGATCCTTCCCAACTCTGTTCTCAGAATGTTTTTATGCTACTGACCAGAGTTGTTGTTGTTGATGTTTAGTCGCTAAGTTGTATCCAACTCTTTGCGACCCCATGGACTATAGCCCGCCAGGCTCCTCTGTCCATGAAATTTCCCAGGCAAGAATACTGGAGTAGGTTGCCATGTTCTTCTCCAGGGGATCTCCCCAACCCAGGCATCAAACCTGTCTCCTGTATTGGGAGGCAGATTCTGTACCATCTGAGCCACCAGGTAGAGCAGAGCCCCAAATCCATATAACCAGTGGCTGGATGTTTCCCTTGAAAATGCACATATTCATGGTCTCTCTCACAACTCAGTCTAAACTTCCAACACGTGCTATTGCAGTTTTAAAACAGCCATCCTGGAGCTTCCTAGGTGGCTCAGTGGTTAAAGAATCCATCTGCTAATACAGGAGTTGTGGGTCCAATCCCTGGTCCAGGAAGATCCCACATGTCACTGAGGAACTAAGCCTCATGCACCAAAAATATTGAGCCTGTGCTCCAGAGACCAGGAGCTGCAACTGCTGAGCCCACGTGTCGCAACTACTGAAGCCTGCGTGCCCTAGAGCCCGTGCTCCGCAACAAGAGAAGCCATGGCAATGAGAAGCCCGCACACCACAGCTAGAGAGTGCTCCCCACTTGCCAAAAATAGAGAAAACCCACATGCAGCAACAAAGACCCAGCATAGCCAAAACCAAATAAATAGAATTATAAAACATCCATCCATACGCCTTCATTGCAATCACACTGCAAACCTCTGAAATCAGGACCTCTTGCTAACAGCAGCAGCACCTCCAGATGACCACCCCACCCCCACCCCCAGCCCAGGAGTCACTTGGGTTTCCTGCTCTGGAACGAGCTGAATGTTCTGTTTGAATCCATGTGTTTCACATGGACTGTAGCCTGCCAGGCTCCTCTCTCTGTCCATGGGATTTTCCAGGCAAGAGCCAACAACCAGAGCACGGCCTTGGACAAGGGCTGCCACGTGGCCCTTAGGAAAAGAGGAGCTCAGAGAAGCAGCGCCATCCCACCACGCACACGAAACACAGGTCAGCTTCCAGCCTGGAAACAGGAGTCGCTCTCACTGATTGTGCAGCCAGAAGGACAACACCCCTTCTGAAAACGAGGACGTGATGGCGAGTAAAGAGAGGAGAGAGCCGAGGCTCCTAACACAGGGACACATGAGCAAGACCACGCAGCACGAAGACAGGGAATGGGGTGGGGCGGGCAGGACGCTGTTTCGTCCTGGCTTCAGGGGCGCTGCCAAACTTAGCACTGAGATTCACTAACGATACCCTAAGGAAACAGTGCCCCGTGGTGGGAAGGAAGAAAACGCCATACCAGACCCCTCTTCTGGACAGCAAATGAGCCCTCTGGCTGCAGGGGTTGGAGTCATTTGGCACATTGATTTGCAGAATGGCTGGGAGCTACAATTAAGATTCACTCTCCTGGGAATTCCCTGGCAGTCCAGTGATTAAGGTTTGGCGCTTTCACTGCCAGGGTAGTGAGAGGTTCAATCCCTGATCGGGGAGCTAAGATCCTACAAGCCATGCAAGCGCAGCCCCCCCCCCCCCAAAAAAACAAACCACTCTTCCCACCTCTAAAAGTCCATCATATGTCTAGAAATGGATGAGGGCATCTCCCATCTGCTCTCGGCCTTTGGCACACCTGGCCTGCATCCAGGGCCCTGCCTCTTTCAGGACAGACACCCAATCATGTTCTCCTAAAGAGGACTGATTTATAAGGCTCCACCTCTCCCACCAGCCCCTTCTGGAACCCAATCTACTTCTGTGAGTGGCCAGGGTTCAAGGCCAGTGGGCTGGGCTACCTACTGATTTCCACCTCTCCCACCAGCCCCTTCTGGAACCCAATCTACTTCTGTGAGTGGCCAGGGTTCAAGGCCAGTGGGCTGGGCTACCTACTGATTGGGGCAAGTCAGCTCACCTCTCTGGGCTCGAGGACCCTCATCTGCAAATGAAGACGATGACAGTCCCCACCATGCAAAGTGGGCGGCACAGAAATGCCAAACTGCCATGATTATGTCATCGTTGCTGTCAGGGGTGACGCTGGAGGCCAGGCACACTTGGGGATGGCCACCTGTTACCTGATCTCGGTCACATCCGACTTGTCCAGCTTCTGCAGCTCCAGCTTGGCAGCCTCCAGGATGGGCATGACCTCAGCTAGGGCAGTCTCGGCCTCCGCCTTCTCCACTGCAATAATCTTGTTTTGCTCCTCTATCTCCATGGCTTTTTCCTCTGCCAGCTTCTTCTTTTCCTCCGCTGTGGGGGGAGAGGGAGGGGAATGAAGCCACCGAAGGTGGGGAGGATGGGCCACTGCTCCTGAGCCAAAGTGGCACAGCCCTCAAAGGTGGGCACTGGGACTTCCCCGGTGGCGCAGTGGGTAGGAATCGGCCTGCTAATGCAGGGGACGCAGGTTCTGTCCCTGGTCCGGAATTAAGATCCCATGTGCCTCCACAGAGCAACTAAACCTGTGCACTACAACTACTGAAGCCCACGTGCCTAGAGCCCATGCTCCACAACAAGAGAAGCCACCACAATGAGAAGCCTGCACACCAACTAAAGAGTAGCCCCCACCTGCTGTAACTAGAGAAAGCTTACCTGCAGCAACAAAGATCTAGTGCAACAAAAAATAAATTTAAAAAATAATTTTTTAAAAAAATGGGCACTGGGACGAGGGGGTCAAATGAGCTTTGGCCAATATGGCCAGTGTCTTCATGGTCCCTGGGGTCCCTAACACCGGAATAGCTGCTGCAACCTTGACCCTCCCTAACTAGCCCACCTATGTCTCCGGCCCACTCCATCCCACAAGACAACCCCAACCCCGCTTGGCCGCTGTTAGCTGAGGACATCAGGGCTGCCCTTGAAGTTTTTCTGGCTTACTGAGATCTCTCTTGCCTCTTCGTCAGCTTTTCCTACGTTCATTCAGTCAGACAGTTCAGTCTCTCAGTTGTGTCCTACTCTTTGAGACCCCATGGATTGCAGCACGCCAGGCCTCCCTGTCCATCAGCAACTCCCGGAGTTTACCCAAACTCATGTCCATTGAGTTGGTGATGCCATCCAACCATCTCATCCTCTGTCATCCCCTTCTCCTGCCTTCAATCTTTCCCAGCATCAGGGTCTTTTCCAACAAGTCAGCTCTTCGCATCAGGTGGCCAAAATATTAGAGTTTCAGCTTCAACATCAGTCCTTCCAATGAATATTCAGGACTGATCTCCTTTAGAATGGACTGGTTGGATCTCCTTGCAGTCCAAGGGACTCTCAGGAGTCTTCTCCAACACCACAGTTCAAAAGCATCAATTGTTCAGCGCTCAGCTTTCTTTTGGAGAAGAAAACAGCAACCCACTCCAGTACTCTTGCCTGGAAAATCCCATGGATGGAGGAGCCTGGTAGGCTGCAGTTCATGCCGTCGCTAAGGGTCAGACACGACTGAGCGACTTCACTTTCACTTTTCCCTTTCATGCATTGGGGAAGGAAATGGCAACTCACTCCAGTGTTCTTGCCTGGAGAATCCCAGGGACGAGGGAGCCTTGTGGGCTACCATCTATGGGGTTGCACAGAGTCGGACACGACTGAAGCGACTTAGCAGCAGCAGCAGCAGCTTTCTTTATAGTCCAACTCTCACATCCATACATGACTACTGGAAAAACCATAGCCTTGACTAGACGGACCTTTGTTGGCAAAGTAATATCTCTGCTTTTTAATATGCTATCTAGGTTGGTCATAACTTTCCTTCCAAAGAGTAAGCGTCTTTTCATTTCATGGTTGCAGTCACCATCTGCAGTGCTTTTGGAGCCCAAAGAAATAAAGCCTGCCACTGTTTCCACTCTTTCCCCATCTATTTGCCATGAAGTGATGGGACTGGATGCCATGATCTTAGTTTTCTGAATGTTGAGTTTTAAGACAAGTTTTCCACACTTCTCTTTAACTTTCATCAAGAGGGTCTTTAGTTCTTCTTCACTTTCTTCCGTAAGGGTGGTGTCATCTGCATATCTGAGGTTATTGATATTTCTCCCAGCAGTCTTGATTCCAGCTTATGTTTCATACAGCCCGGCGCTTCGCATGATGTACTCTGCATATAAGTTAAATAAACAGGGTGACAATATACAGCCTTGACATACTCCTTTTCTGATTTGGAACCAGTCTGTTGTTCCATCTCCAGCTCTAACTGTTGCTTCCTGACCTGCATACAGGTTTCTCAAGAGGCAGGTGAGGTGGTCTGCTATTCCCATCTCTTTCAGAATTTTCCACAGTTTGTTGTGATCTACACAGTCAAAGGCTTTGGCATAGTCAATAAAGCAGAAGTAGATGTTTTTCTGGAACTCTCTTGCTTTTTCAATGATCCAGCAGATGTTGGCAATTTAATCTCTGGTTCCTCTGCCTTTTCTAAATCCAGCTGGAACATCTGCAAGTTCACAGTTCACGTATTGTTGAAGCCTGGCTTGGAGAATTTTGAGCATTACTTTACTAGCGTGTGAGTACAATTGTGCGGTAGTTTGAGCATTCTTTGGGATTGCCTTTCTTAGGGATTGGAATGGAAATTGACCTTTTCCAGTCCTGTGGCCGCTGCTGAGTTTTCGAAATTTGCTGGCATATTGAGTGCAGGACTTTAACAGCATCATCTTCTAGGATTTGAAATAGCTCAACTGGAATTCCATCACCTCCACTAGCTTTGTTTGTAGTGATGTTTCCTAAGGCCCACATGACTTTGCATTCCAGGATGTCTGGCTCTAGATGAGTGATCACACCATCGTGGTTATCTGGGTCATGAACATCTTTTTTGTATGGTTCTTCTGTGTATTCTTGCCACCTTTTCTTAATATCTTCTGCTTCTGTTATGTCCATACCATTTCTGTCCTTTATTGAGCCCATCCTTGCATGAAATGTTCCCTTGGTATCTCTAATTTTCTTGAAGAGATCTCTAGTCTTTCCCATTCTGTTGTTTTCCTCTATACGTTCATTCAGCCCAGCCCAAATGTCACCCTCCCCCCAGGTCACTCTCACTTCATCACTCTGTTTATTTGCTTTATTTTATCTTAGTTTATTTGTGACACTAACCACAATCTGAAATTTCATCTGATTCTTGGCTCATGAATGGGCTCCACTCACTAGAATGTAAGCTTCTTGCCAGGGGCTGTGACCCCACATATAGAACAAAGCATGGCTTGGACTAGGTGTACCAGCTTGAATAGTGCCCCCACCAAAATCCATGGCCACTCAGAACCACAGAATGTCACCTTATTTGGAAACAGAGTCTTTGTAGATATAATTAGTTAACACAAGGTCATACTGGGTTAGGGTAGATCCTAAATCCAACAACTGTGTCCTTATAAGAAGGCCATGTGAAGACACGGAGACACAGTGGGGGAAAGGTCACATGATGGTGGAGGCAGAGACTGGAGGAATGCGTCCACAAGCCAAAGAACACTCAGGACTTCTGGCCACCGCTACAAGCTGCAAGAGGCCAGGAAGGGTCCTCCCCGGAGCCTTAGAGGGAGCAGGGTCCTGCCAAGACCTTCATTTCAGACTTCTATCCTCCAAAACAGTGAGAATAAATAAATGTCTCTGTTTTAAAGCACCCAGTTTGAGACTTCCATGGCGGTCCAGTGGTTCAGAGTCTGCCTTCTAATGCAGGGGATGTGGGTTTGATCCCTGGTCAGAGAACTAAGATCCTACACGTTGCAGGGCAGCTAGGCCCATGAACCACAACTGGAGAAAGCCAGTGTACCATAGAGAAGACCCAGTGCAGCCAAAAAATAAGAATTAAAAATATAAATCTTCAAAAAAAAATAGCAATGGGTAGGTCAAAACATGCCAGTTCCTACAAGAGGCTTCCCAGGGCTGTCATGCAATGGAGCCCTGTCCTATTTGGGGGTTTGTTTGGTGGGAAGGGGGCAGTCCAGATCCCCAGAGCTGGCCCCACACTTGCCTATGGCCGTATTTGTGGCGATCTCCTCCAGTAGGGCCTCACAGGCAGCCGACTTCTCCGCCAGCACGATCTTCTGCTCGGCCAGCTTCTGATTCAGCTCATCCAGCTGGATGGTGGCCTCCTTCAGCTTGTCTAGGCCTCCCTCCAGACGCTTGCACTGAGCTGAGGACAGGGAACACAGGTATTCACCCTTGAGGGGCCTCTGTTCTCAACATACCCGACTACACACAATGCAGTGAGATTCACCCAACCTGGGCTCACAGGAAAATAAAATAAAATAAAATCATCTTCATGAGATGTCAAGCATCTCTCAGCACCTCCATTGCCATTTTGCGGGTGGCATCTCTGAATGGCAACCCACTCCAGTATTCTTGCCTGGAGAATGCCATGGACAGAGGACCCTGGTGGACTACAGTCCATGGGGTTGCAAAACAGTCAGATGTCACTGAGTGACTAACAACACTTTGACTTCCAAAATGACTATATTTCCGAAAACAGTGCTTCATTTGACCAACAGCCAGAACCAGAGAATTTTTTTAAAAAGTTTTCCAACAGAGAAATGCTTGCTCTCATTAAACAGTATTTCTAATGGAATGCAAATTTAGAGCTTAGAGTCCACAGCCCAACACAGAAAAACAAAAATAAATGCATGCCAGGGCTCTGCCCACCCACACATATCATTTTGAGGTGCAAAATCCAAAATGTGCGTTTTCGGCTTTGCCTCAGTCCCAAACATGCTCAATCTTGCTAAGAAAACATCTGCTTAAGGAAAACATTAGCACTTGGATCCTTACTCATAGGGAATAACAATTTCTACGAATCATCCCCCTCCCAAGTCTTACCTATATTATACTGAGTTTTCTCATCCAGTAATTTTGAATACGTGTTAATAAAATCCAGGTAGTTCTTCGGAGTTACATAGTTGCAGCGCCTCAGTTTCTGTAGGAATTGTTTGCTGAATTCACCCACGGATTTGTGGACCAAAACGACGTGTTCTACCAGATCTTCTATATTCTCTGCTGGGATCATCTGATTAGTTCCTGAAGAGAAAGGAATGGAAAAGGGTGGTTCATAAAGAGAGGAGACGAGCAGTTCCTCAAAGAGTTAAACACGGAATTCCCATGTGACCCAACAATTCCACTCCTAAGTACATTCCCAAAAGAGGTGAAAGACAGACACAGGCAGATTTTTGTATGTCAGTGTTCATAGCAGCGCTATTCACAGTAGCCAGAGGCGTCTACCAACAGATGGGTGGATACACAAAATGTGGCCTGTCCATAAATGGAGTATTACTCAGCCTTAAAGAAGGAAATTCTGATACATGCAGCAACATGGATAAAGCTGGAAAACATGCAAAGTAAAAGCCAGCCATAAAAGGACAGAGGAAACATCTAGAATTGGCAGATTAGTGACAGAAAGTAAATTAGAGGTTCCCAGGGGTAGAGGGTGGGGCTGGGGGTGGGAGAACAGGGATTGAGTGTTTAATGGGGACAGAGTTTCCGTTTTAAAGATGAAAAAGGTTCTGGAGATAGACGGTGATGCCAATTGCACAACATTGTGAGTATTAAAAAGTATAGCAGTGCACACTTAAAATGGTTTAAAATAGTTAAAATGGCAAATTTTGCATATTTTTTTACCACAATAAAATACACTATAAAAATGCTTTAACAAGAGACACGTGCACCCTAATGTTCATCGCAGCACTGTTTATAATAGCCAGGACATGGAAGCAACCTAGATGCCCATCAGCAGATGAATGGATAAGGAAGCTGTGGTACATATACACCATGGAATTTTACTCAGCCGTCAAAAAGAATTCATTTGAACCAGTCCTAATGAGATGGATGAAACTGGAGCCCCTTATACAGAGTGAAGTAAGCCAGAAAGATAAAGAACATTACAGCATACTAACACATATATATGGAATTTAGAAAGATGGTAACGATAACCCTATATGCAAAACAGAAAAAGAGACACAGAAATACAGAACAGACTTTTGAACTCTGTGGGAGAAGGTGAGGGTGGGATGTTTCAAAAGAACAGCATGTATACTATCTATGGTGAAACAGATCACCAGCCCAGGTGGGATGCATGAGACAAGTGCTCGGGCCTGGTGCACTGGGAAGACCCAGAGGAATCGGGTGGAGAGGGAGATGGGAGGGGGGATCGGGATGGGGAATAAGTGTAAATCTATGGCTGATTCATATCAATGTATGACAAAACCCACTGAAATGTTGTGAAGTAATTAGCCTCCAACTAATAAAAAAATTAAAAAAAAAGAAAAAAGCAGTTATCACTTGTCAGTGGATTTTCTGGTTTTTCAAACCAGTCAATCCTAAAAGATCAGTCCTGAATATTCATTGGAAGGACTGATACTGAAACTGAAGATCCAGTACTTTGGTCACCTGATGCGAAAAACTAACTTTGGAAAAGACCCTGATGCTGGGAAAGATTGAAGGCAGGAGGAGAAGGGGACAACAGAGGATGAGATGGTTGGATGGCATCACCGACTCAATGGACATGAGTTTGAGTAAGCTCCAGGAGTTGGTGATGGACAGGGAAGCCTGGTGTGCTGCAGTCCATGGGGTCACAAAAAGTTGGACACGACTGAGCGACTGAGCTGAAATGACTAATACTCTGGCAATTTCTCTAAGAACACAGAAGGCCAAGTTTCTTTCCCTACGTAGGAAGGTTTGTCTTACTAAAGGCTAACACAGTGTTGGGAGAGGGGCTTGAGATTCCAGAAATTTCCCCAGTGCCCCTGCTATATTCCCTGTATCCAACACATACTTGGCACGAGGCAGGTCTTCCTATGGGGCCTCTCAGGTGGTGCCAGTGGTAAAGAACCCACCTGCCAATGCAAGAGACATAAGAGAGGCAGGTTCGATCCCCGGGTTGGAAAGATTCCCTGGAGGAGGGCATGGCACCCCACTCCAGTATTCTTGCCAGAAGAATCCTGTGGACAGGGGAGCCTAGCAGGTCACAAAGAGTCAGACACGACTGAGCATCTGAGCTCAGGCCTTCCTATATGTCTGCTGAAAAAAATTAATAATCACTTCCAGTGCCAAAACCACATCACTCGAATTATCTCACAGATTGCAAAATACTTTCACCTCAAAAATGAAGGAAGGAGGTATGACCAAAAATAGGCATTCATCCAGATTTTGCATGTTTGGTCTTGAATTATACCAGGGGTCAACAAACCACAGCCTATGGGCCAATTTTACAGCATGCATGAAAAGCTTTGCCTCACAAATATCCATACTTATTGGGCACAGTCATCCCAACTCCAGGAATATATCCTAAGAGAAAAAGTCTAAGTAAATTCCATGCACCATTATTTACGATGCTTAACCACTAAATACTGAAAGCAGTAAGTACTAATGCACAGAGGTGGCTGAAAAGCCTACGAGAGCTAAAGTGAAAGAAAGTGGTAGTCACTCAGGTGTGCCCGACTCTTTATGAAACCCCATGGACTGTAGCCCGCCAGGCTCCTCTGTCCATGGGATTCTCCAGGCAAGAATACTGGAGTAGGTTGCCATGCCCTCTTTCAGAGGATATTCCTGACCCAGGGTTGAACCTGGGTCTCCTGCATTGCAGGCAGATTCTTTACTGTCTGAGCCACAAGGGAAGTCCAATGAAAGCTAAGGCACATCTATATCAGAGCTGGCAACTACAGCCCCCAGGACAAATCTGGCCCACTGCCCATTTTTGTAAATAAAGTTTTATTGGCATACAGCCATGCCCACTGACTTACATAGTGTCTATGGCCACTTTCATGATGCAATGGTGAAACTGAATAATTGCAACAGACACCATATGACCCACAATGCCGAAAATATTTATCATCTAGTCATTTACAGAAAAAGTTTGCTGATCTCTGAGTTATATCATAAAAAAAGATTCATTCTCTTAGCCGCCTTCTCCAAAAAACTGCAATCTGTCTGTAAAGTGGGACTAGTTATTTATCTATTGGATATGTATTAAGGCTAAAGCTATTTACTAGGTCACCCAGTGTCATAAAGCTACTCAACTTAGGTCCTGATAAAAAGTTTTTCCCCGAGGATGAATTGACTGGCTTGAGGGCTTCCCTGGTAGCTCAGATGGTAAAGAATCTGTCTGCAATGCAGGAGACGTGAGTTTGATCCCTGGGCTGGGAAGATCCCCTGGAGAAGGGAATGGCAACCCACTCCAGTATTCTTGCCTGGAGAATCCCGTGGACAGAGGAGCCTGGTGGGCTACAGTGCATGGGGTCACAAAGAGTCAGACATGGCTAAGTGACTAACACTTTCTTATTTTGAAGATTAAAATTAATAACCAAGGCCTTAGGGGTTTGAATCTGTAGAGCAAATTCCACACTGATGGACAATCAGTTTACCAAAAGGTTTTTCAGACATCCTGGGGGTCAGCACACATTTTCTCTAAAGAACCACGAGAACCAACTGTTTAGCTCAGGGAACTGTACTCAGTGCTCTGTGGTGTCCTAAATGGGAAGGAAATCCCAAAAAGAGAAGCTATATGTATATGTATAGCTGATTCACTTTGCTCTACCATAGAAAATGACACAACATTGTAAAGTAACTATATTCCAATTAAAAAAAATTTTTTTAAAGAACCAAATAGTAAATATTTAGGCTGTGTGGGCCATCCAGCCTCTGTGGCAATTACTCAACTTTGTGGTTGTAGCATAAAAGCAGCCATAGACAGTATGTTTATTACATGCTCCAATAAAATGTCATTTACTAGGACAAGCAAGGGGCTGAATTTGGCCTGCAGGCCATGGTTTGCTGACCCCTACTTTCTATGATACCTAAGCAATTCTTATCCTCCATTATCTTTGTAATTCCCCTGAAGTCTCTTTGGACTAAAACACAATATGAACCAAAACACACTAACAAACATCATTCGTGACCATGCAATCTACTGGACCAAAATTCAAAGCCTGAAAAAGGATAACAAACTGTTGTAATGTTAATGCATAGTATCTTTACCTGGAGAATCCACAGAAGAGCCTGGTGGGCTACAGTCCCTGAGGTCAGAAAGAGTCGGATACAACTTAGCGAGTGAACACGCACACATAATGTTAATGTGGTCCTGGTATTAGCTGCCACTTACCTAAAAATGACTTAGCAACTGCATGCAGAGCTTGGGGAGGCCAGGGCATGAACCAGTCAATACCAGTGTTATTTACCAGACCTTGAAAAGAAAGAGAGATAAAAGAGATGATTGCTTTGCTACTCTGAGACCCACGGGAAACGGATACAGTCTTTGCGACCCAACAAATTGGTGAATGAGATGGACATGTCCAAAAACAACGATCAAAAACAGGGTTTCTAAAAAAAAAAAAAAAAAAAAACAGGGTTTCTCAGCCTCGGCACTAGTGACATTTGACCAGATAATCCTCAGTGGTGGGGCTGTCTGTGCATTGTGGGGTGTTTGGCAACACCCAGTCTCTATCAGCTAGATACCAATTATACATAGTTCCCCTCACCCAAATTGTGACAATCAAAAATGTCTCCAGGCATTGACAAGTGTCCCCTGGGGAGTAAAACTGCCCCCCCCCCATTTCTAGGGACAGGCTCTGCTACTTCCATGAGGATGCCAGAATTTTTCAAATAGAACGGAGCAGAGAGCTATATTGTGTACATTATGAGGCTGGGACTGTGAGCTTTTCCTCATGTTAGGAGGACATCAGTCAGGACTTCCCTGGAGGTTCAGTGGTTAAGAATCCACCTGCCAATGCAGGGGATGAGGGTTCAATCCCTGGTGGGGGAACTAAGATCCCATATACCTTGGGGCAACTAAACCCTCATGCACCACAACTAAAGAAACCCATGCACGCCCACAAAGACACAGCACAGCCAAAATAAATCAATAATAAAAATTTTTTGAAAATTTTGAAAATTTCACCCTCAATGGTGAAAAATTGAAGGCATTTCCCCTGAAATCAGGAACAAGACAAGGGTGCCCACTCTCACCACTACTATTCAACATAGTGTTGGAAGTTCTGGCCACGGCAATCAGAGCAGAAAAAGAAGTAAAAGGAATCCAGATAGGAAAAGAAGAAGTAAAACTCTCACTGTTTGCAGATGACATGATCCTCTATATAGAAAACCCTAAAGACTCTACCAGAAAATTACTAGAGCTAATCAACGAATATAGTAAAGTTGCAGGATATAAAATTAACACACAGAAATCCCTTGCATTCCTATATACTAACAATGAAAAAACAGAAAGAGAAATTAAGGAAACAATACCATTCACCATTGCAACAAAAAGAATAAAATACTTAGGAGTATATCTACCTAAAGAAACAAAGGACCTATACATAGAAAACTATAAAACACTGATGAAAGAAATCAAAGAGGACACAAACAGATGGAGAAACATACCGTGTTCATGGATTGGAAGAATCAATATTGTCAAAATGGCTATTCTACCCAAAGCAGTCTATAGATTCAATGCAATCCCTATCAAGCTACCAACGGTATTTTTCACAGAACTAGACCAAAGAATTTCACAATTTGTATGGAAATACAAAAAACCTCGAATAGCCAAAATAATCTTGAGAAAGAAGAATGGAACTGGAGGAATCAACCTGCCTGACTTCAGACTCTACTACAAAGCCACAGTCATCAAGACAGTATGGTACTGGCACAAAGACAGAAATATAGATCAATGGAACAGAATAGAAAGCCCAGAGATAAATCCACGAACCTATGGACACCTTATCTTTGACAAAGGAGGCAAGGATATACAATGGAAAAAAGACAACCTCTTTAACAAGTGGTGCTGGGAAAACTGGTCAACCACTTGCAAAAGAATGAAACTAGAACACTTTCTAACACCATACACAAAAATAAACTCAAAATGGATTAAAGATCTAAATGTAAGACCAGAAACTATAAAACTCCTAGAGGAGAACATAGGCAAAACACTCTCCGACATAAATCACAGCAAGATCCTCTATGACCCACCTCCCAGAATATTGGAAATAAAAGCAAAACTAAACAAATGGGACCTAATGAAACTTAAAAGCTTTTGCACTACAAAGGAAACTATAAGCAAGGTGAAAAGACAGCCGTCAGATTGGGAGAAAATAATAGCAAATGAAGCAACAGACAAAGGATTAATCTCAAAAATATACAAGCAACTCCTGCAGCTCAATTCCAGAAAAATAAATGACCCAATCAAAAAATGGGTCAAAGAACTAAACAGACATTTCTCCAAAGAAGACATACAGATGGCTAACAAACACATGAAAAGATGCTCAACATCACTCATTATTAGAGAAATGCAAATCAAAACCACAATGAGGTACCATTACACGCCAGTCAGGATGGCTGCTATCCAAAAGTCTACAAGCAATAAATGCTGGAGAGGGTGTGGAGAAAAGGGAACCCTCTTACACTGTTGGTGGGAATGCAAACTAGTACAGCCGCTATGGAAAACAGTGTGGAGATTTCTTAAAAAACTGGAAATAGAACTGCCATATGACCCAGCAATCCCACTTCTGGGCATACACACTGAGGAAACCAGATCTGAAAGAGACACGTGCACCCCAATGTTCATAGCAGCACTGTTTATAATAGCCAGGACATGGAAGCAACCTAGATGCCCATCAGCAGATGAATGGATAAGGAAGCTGTGGTACATATACACCATGGAATATTATTCAGCCATTAAAAAGAATTCATTTGAACCAGTCCTAATGAGATGGATGAAGCTGGAGCCCATTATACAGAGTGAAGTAAGCCAGAAAGATAAAGAACATTACAGCATACTAACACATATATATGGAATTTAGAAAGGTGATAATGATAACCCTACATGCAAAACAGAAAAAGAGACACAGAAATACAGAACAGACTTTTGAACTTTGTGGGAGAATGTGAGGGTGGGATATTTCAAAAGAACAGCATGTATACTATCTATGGTGAAACAGATCACCAGCCCAGGTGGGATGCATGAGACAAGTGCTCCGGCCTGGTGCACTGGGAAGACCCAGAGGAATCGGGTGGAGAGGGAGGTGGGAGGGGGGATCGGGATTGGGAATACATGTAAATCCATGGCTGATTCATATCAATGAAAAAAAAAAAAAAAAAACATTCCAGCAAAGGAATAGTAAATAAATTGGGCTTACATTATAGTAACTTAAAAAAAAAAAAAAAAAGAGACAACACAGCTTACTGAATAGGAGAAATATTTGCAAATGATATATCAGATAAAAGAACTGTATTCAGAATATATATGTGTATTACAGGTCAATAATAAAAAGACAAATAACTTAAAAATTTTTTGAAAATTTAAAGTAAAAAAAGAAGGGCACCAGCCACCCATCCGCAACACAAGAGCTGGTTGGCTATTGTTGAGTGGTGGCTCCAGGCTCATCCCACATGGCAGGACTCAACTTTCAACCTAATGACCATGTCATGGGTCACTTGGCTGGTGGAACCGTGGAACCTCAAGACGCATGTCACTCCCTCACCCAAAGCATGTGCCCTACTGAAGAGGAAGAAAGGATTTGCAGGCTCTGCTCCAGGGCACCTGGGAAATTTCTGCAGCGGGTCCTCAGGGTGTCCCCCACCGGCGACATGCCCAGGACGATGTGCAGGTTGTTGGCACTCTTGTTCACGAAGTACTGCCACACGGACTCCTTGGCCGGGCCTGTCCCTTGCTTCAAAGCCTCTGGCCCAATCTGACTGAGGATAGACTCCTTTTCCTCGTCTGGGAAAAGTGCGGGTACGATGCCTGGAAAACAAAGGCCAGCATTTTGTTCAGTCTCAGGTTATTTCTCGAGGCACTGAAATGGCAGGAGCACAGTCCACGGGGTCGCAAAGAGTCAGACATGACTGAGCAGCTGAACACACACTGAGTCACCAAAGAGCAGTAGCTGCTGAGTCTGAAGAGCAGGGCTTGCGTCCCAGCTCTGAGCCCCAAGGCTCACTCACTGTGTGTGAAAATCCCCTTGGACCTCAGTCTCCTCATCCATGAAATGGAAATAACAAATGCCTGCTACTTACCTGGGTGGGTTAACGTGAGCATCAGAGCGGGAGTTCTCAAGGGGACAATTTTGCCCTCCCCAAGAGATATCCCCAAGAGACAAAAGATGATGCTGTGAAAGTGCTGCACTCAATATGCCAGCAAATTTGGAAAACTCAGCAGGGGCCACAGGACCGGAAAAGGTCAGTTTTCATTCAACCCCAAAGAAAGGTAATGCCAAAGGATGCTCAAACTACTGCACAATTGCACTCATCTCACACGCTAGCAAAGTAATGCTCAAAATTCTCCAAGCCAGGCTTCAACAGTATGTGAACCATGAACTTCCAGATGTTCAAGCTGGATTTAGAAAAGGGAAAGGAACCAGAGATCAAATTGCCAACATCCACTGGACCATCAAAAAAACAAGAGTTTCACAAAAACGTCTACTTTTGTTTTATTGACTATGCCAAAGCCTTTGACTGTGTGGATCACAACAAACTGAAAAATTCTGAAAGAGATGGGAATACCAGACCACCTGACCTGCCTCCTGAGAAATCTGTTTATAGATCAAGAAGCAACAGTTAGAACTGGAGATGGAACAACAGACTGGTTCCAAAACAGGAAAGGAGTAGGTCAAGGCTGTATATTGTCACCCTGCCTATTTAACTTATATGCAGAGTACATCATGCAAAATGCTGGGCTGGATGAAACATAAGCTGGAATCAAGTTTGCTGGGAGAAATATCAATAACCTCAGATATGCAGATGACACCACTCTTATGGAAGAAAGTGAAGAAGAACTAAAGAGCCTCTTGATGAAAGTGAAAGAGAAGAGTGAAAAAGTTGGCTTAAAACTCAACATTCAGAAAACTAAGATCATGGCATCCAGTCCCATCACTTCATGGCAAATAGATGGGGAAACAATGGAAACAGTGACAGACTTTATTTTTGGGGGCTCCAAAAGCACTGCAGATGGTGACTGCAGCCATGAAATTAAAAGACACTTACTCCTTGGAAGAAAAGCTATGACCAATCTATATTAAAAGCAGCATATTCAAAAGCAGAGATATTACTTTGCCAACAAAGGTCCATCTAGTCAAGGCTACGGTTTTTCCTGTAGTCATGTATGGATGTGAGAGTTGGACTATAAAGAAAGCTGAGTGCCAAAGAACTGATGCTTTTGAACTGTGGTGCTGGAGAAGACTCTTGAAAGTCCCTTATACTGCAAGGAAATCCAACCAGTCAATCCTAAAGGAAATCAGTCCTGAATATTCATTAGGACTGATGCTGAAGCTAAAATTCCAATACTTTGGTCACCTGAAGCAGAGAGATGACTCATTGGAAAAGACCCTGATGCTGGGAAAGATTGAAGGCGGAAGGAGAAGGGGATGACAGAGGATGAGATGATAGGATGGCATCACCAGTTCAATGGATATGAGTTTGGGTAAGCTCTGGGAGTTGGTGATGGACAGGCAAGCCTGGTATGCTGTAGTCCATGGAGTTGCAAAGAGCGATTGAACGACTGAGCTACTGAACTGAACTGAAGAGATATCTGGCAATGTCAGGAGACATTTTTGGTTGTCTAATGTGTTTGTGTGTGGGTGTGGGTGTGTGAGTGTGTGTGTGTTGGGGATGGTACTAGTGTCATCTAGCGGGTAGAGGCCAGGGATGCTGCTAACATCCCATAATACCCAGAACAGTCTCCACAACAAAGAACAGAATTATCCCCTCTCCTAATGTCATTCGTGTCAAGGATGAGATGCAACGTCTTCATGATGCAGCAAAGCACAAGGGCTTCAGACCTATTTGACCTGCATCATATGGGGTACAGACCCCTGGGGACCCCACTCAGTCTCCAAAGAAAATAAACCCCGAGCCCTGCAATGGGGTTTACAGACAGAGAATAGGTCTGACATTCACATCCCAATTACAAGTTTGTGACCCACACACGGAACGTCCACTGCCAACCCAAGGACACGTGTGCTCAATGCCACATAAACAGCCTGGATGGTAGGATGCCCCAGGCATTCAGGAGACAGGAAACCACTGGAGGAGGGAGACCAGTAAGGCACTGCAGCTAAAACCTGGGGAAAGGTTTCCTTGGTGCCAGACTGGAAAGTGCAGTTCTGCTCTTTGTGTCCCTGGCCCCTGTCCATTCCCTCTTTCTAGTCATAGGTCCCTCTTTTCCTTCGGTGAGTCACTTCTCATTCATTCTAAGTCTGGATGTGGTTTGAGGGGGGCTCTGACACTACCCCAGGCATAATCAATCAGCATCCCGTATCACCCACCATAGACACTGGACCCTCAGCCTGGGATGCACCTGCTGGCTCCTACCCACCTGTGAGAGCTTGAATGATACCTCCTGTGCAGGTAAGAAGTGCTTTTAAGAGGTAATGCTTATCAGACAGCCTCCGCTGAAAGCTGAGCCGCAGAGACCAGCAAACCCCATGTGAGACCAGCGTCCCAGTACCTGAGGTGAGCATGTTGTTGATGAGCTCCAGGAAACCCTCCTCGGCCACGTGGGCATCCGTGAACAGGAAGATCATCATCTTGTTCTCAATGCCAAGTTTCAGGTAAAGGCTCTTCAGGTCTTCCCGGAAGTTGTTCTCAGAGTAGCCCCGGCTCAGGAGGATCTCAAACACCTGCCGGTGTGGACCACAGCATCCCCGTGAGACCGCTGGCCCGAGGGAGGGCCTCCAGGTGAGGGCAGAGGGAGAGGACGGCTTCCAGCTGAGCCACCATCAAAGGGGGACCAGCGACCACAGAACCGGATGACCGGGGCCATTTTCACAAAATATGGTGGAGTGAGAAAGGCAGGACAGAGAAAACTGACATTCCTTTTTGTCGAACAAACCACAGTGGATGTTCTGTGCAGGCACGCACATGGGCGAGGTGAGTGGGTGCAGGGAACAAGGCTCCTGCAGATGGATGATGAATAAGGCAGAAAAAAAGGGAGTGGGGGCGGTGAAAAGGACAGCCTCAGTCATTAAAATGAGTAATTGGATGGGACTTTCCTGGCAGTCCAGTGGTTAGGACTCCGTGCTTCCACGTCAGGGGGTGCGGGTTCTATCCCTGGTCAGAGAACTAAGATCTCACAAGCCATGAGATGTGGCAAAAAAAAAAAAAAAGAAGAAGAAGAGTCATTTCAATTATAGGGAAGGAGATAAGGCAGAGATGGGCCATGCAACAGAGGAAATGGGTGTGGGTACAGAATCCCCATGGACAGAGGAGCCTGGCAGGCTATAGTCCATGGGGTCGCAAGAGTCGGATATGACCTAGCAACTAAACCACCACCACAGTCACCGTGAGCTCATTTAAAAGGAGACAAATTGTGAGAAGATGTGTAAAGATAAAAGACTGAACAAGAAGCAATTTTAAAAATATTAAACTCAAAAATCCTCTGACACACAAAACAGATATAAATGGAAATAAGGACACACGCATAAGCCAAGTCTTTTCTGTTCAAGCATTGCCTCCAGCTCAGATGTGTAGAAGTTTAACTGTGAGCGGTCGTTTTAAAACTGCTCAGATTTATGGCAGCAGAAAAATCCTTCATTTCCTCTCTCCTCTCCACCTCTATGTGCGCGCGCGCGCGCACACACACACACACACACACACACACACAGCCTCTTTCACACTCACTCAGCCAGTCATGCACATTCATAGCCACACATGTTCACACGGCGAATCCCACACTCAACACACGTTTATGTTATGGGCACCCATGTAGTTTGTCACACACTTTCACAGTCATAGTCACGCATACACATTCTCACACACACAGTTACACAAACTTGCACATCCGCACACTCACACATAGTCACACACACAGACTCAGGGCAACTTGGATGCCCTTCAGCCAAATGTAATCTGGCCTCCAGTTCCACCCGCCACCTGCAGACCCCCTTCCCCCTCCCCAAGTGTAGCTTTCACACGGCCTCGACAGTTCCGGGCACCCCTGGCATGAGCAGCTCTCTGGTCCCCCTACCCAACTGCTCCTCCACTTCCCAGGACACAGTGATGACCCAGTATATCCTGTTGCCCCTCCTCTGTCCCTCCAACATCCTCTCTGTCATTTCTTGAACTCAAGATGCATAACCACGACCCAGTTTTACCAGGACTAATCAACAGAAAAGTCAACTTGCCCAGAGCTTAATGTCTTAGCCTATAGAAAAATGTAGAAAGTAAAAGGAAAGCAATTACATTTGAATAATGGGTGATTTTGACTACGTATTTTATCTAATCTTAAAGGTACACCAACCTTTACGTTAGTTTAGAAATATTTCCTAAACTACCCAAGTTAGTTAGAAATACTAACTTGTATTTCTAACTTAGTTTAAAAATACTTTCAACAAGTTAGTTTAGAAATACTTTCAACAGAAGGTTAATATTTGTGAAATACCACAAATGAGATTCATTGAATTAATAGTGACTGCTCTTCTATGTAAAGAGTTCTCACAAATCAGTAAGCACATAAAGAGACAACTCACTAAAGGGAAAAGACAAATGTCTAATGAATGTATTAAAAGGCTATTCATATCAATGTACGGCAAAAACCACTACAATATTGTAAAGTAATTAGCCTCCAATTAAAATAAGTAAATTTAAAAAATAAATAAAAGTCTATTCAAACTTCACTATTTGCCAAAGAAACAAAGTCTCATTTAAACTGTGATATATTTCACCTATAATATTGGCAGATATCAGAATGACAGTACACAGCGTTGTCAGCGTCGGGAGAAATGGACGTTGCTGGTGGCATAAATCAGTTTAATCCTTTGTTGTGAGACTGACTGGTTGTTAAAGAGGACATCTTGAAAAATAAACCAAATACAGGATTTCCCCAGTGGTCCAGTGGTTAAGAACCTGCCTGCCAATTTCAGGGAACCTGGGTTAGATCCCTAGTCTAGGAAGATTCCACACGCTGTGGGGCAACTAAGCCCATGCACCACAACTACTGGGCCCAGGCTCTAGAGCCCTCGAGCTGAAACTACTGAAGCCCATGTGCTCCAGAGCCTGGGCTCTGCAACAAACAACTCCACCACAATGAGAAGCCCATGCTTTGCAACCAGAGAGCAGCCCCCACTCACCACACTATAGAAGGCCTGATGACCCGGCGCAGCCATAAATAAATAAGACTCTCAATTCTTTTAAAGACTAATAAACCACTTACAATGAATAATAGAATGCCATTGCACCCACCACCCATATTTAACATTTGCTCAAAACCCAAAACTCATATATTTGCTTCAAACCTATTTTTAACAAAGTTATGGATAAAATTAAAAGTTCTTTGCTTCTCCCCTGGTTCTCCATCCCCAGCCCCCCCCATTTTTTTGGCCTTCCTTCAAGGCAAGTGGGATCTCAGTTTCCTCCCATGCCCCTGCAGTAGAAGAGCCAAGTCCTAACCACTGGAACACCAGGGAAGTCCCCTGGTACTTTTTACTCCCACTTCAAGGAGGCACACTCCACCATGAATTCAACTTTCTAACGTGAACTCTAATGTCATGGGTCAAAAATCTTTTAAAAATATATACCCTTGAACCCTCTAACTTTTCAATTTCAAAAGAAAAGGATCATAAAAACAGAGCAAAACAATAGGCAAAAACAGAGGCATCGAGGATAACGCAAGTCCCAAGGTACGAACAGAATCAGATACTGAAGAACTAAGGAGGGTGTGTGGGGAGGCTGAGCAGTGGAGTTGACTCTTATTCAAAACTGAGCCTCATTGCAGGATGCACGTCTCCACGGTGATGGACCAGGCTGGCAAGTTACCTGTGGGCACCACAGGACTATCTATAGATGAGTCTAAGGATGGTGTAGAGACACAGGCCCCCCTCACACAGTGCTGGGGGATGTCAAATGGTGCAGCCCCTTGGGCAAACAATCTGGCAGTTTCTCAGATGGATCAACAGAGAATTACCCTACGACCCAGCAACTCCACTCCTAGCATCCACCCAAGACAAATGAAAATATATGTCCCTGCAGAATCCTGTACATGAATGTTTATAACAGCATGATTCATAGTAGTCAAAAGGTGGGAATAATCCAAATGACTGTCAATGAATGAATGGATAACTGAAACATGGTCTACTGTACAATGGAACATGATTCAGCCACATAAAGGAATGAAACACAGGGACGAAGCTTGGAAACATTATGCTAAGTGCAAGAAGGCGTCACAAAAGACCACATACTCTGAGGTCCTATTGTATGAAAAACCCAGAATAGGAAAGTCAAGAGAGAAAGAAAGATTAATGATGTCTTAAGGCCGAGGGGCTGGAAGAACAGGACCATATGGAGCTTGGGATTTCTTCTTTGGATGAAGACAATGTTCTGAAATTGAATGTGATGGTTTCACAACCTTCTGAGCATAAAAAAACTATTGAATTGTATACCTTAAACGGATGAATTGTACAATCTGGGAATTGTATCTCGATAAAAATATTTTTTTTTGTTTCTGTTTAATTGTTTTTTGAAGATTCTAAGAATGGCCCAGAACTTTGCATGGTGGTTGTATTGAAACAACAGCCAGCACATCACCGACCCTGAACACTGGGTCAATGGAGGTTTGGGCCAAGACCCCCTCTACACGAGCACACATCACACATTATGCATCACAGGATTTGCGTATGTTTGACTCTCGAACTTGATTTGACATAGTCTACATTCCAAAAACAATACAATAGTTAGATGCTTCGAATATTCAGTTAAAATAATATCGATCCCCCCCCAAAAAAGCTATCTGATACTCTGTGAAAGCATCATGTTATGATCTATAATACACTGTTTGAATTTTTGCAGGAACTACTAACTGCAGAAATTGGCATAGCAAAGCCATTTTCTAGCAGGGAGTTTGGCTCACCTCATAGCCAGCTGTGAAGGCAGCCAGCCTGGCCAGAGACTGCTTCCCGGAGCCCCCGACCCCAACCAGCAGGGCATGGCCTCGGTCCATTCGAATGATGCGGTGCACGCGAGTCAGATGCTCCAGAGCATCGTCAAAGAGAACCAAGTTCATTTTGGTATTGCTTTCATTATACTCTTCAAGGATTTCCTGAATTTGAGACCAAAAAAAAAAAAATTTTTTTTTAAGGACCGCTGACTTTTAAGAGACAGACTCTCTCTTCTGTGCAGGAGAGATTAAAAATGGAAGAGAGACTGTTTTGAATGTCAATAGTGGTTGAAATGATTAAATCATTCAGGTTCACAAGACTAACTTTCACAATCAAGATTTCGATCTGTGGGACACCCCAGGCATCCAGTGGGTAAGACGCTGAGCTTCCAATGCAGGGGTCATGAGTTCAATCCCTGGTCAGAAAACTAAGAACCCTCACGCTGCACAGCGTGGCCAAAATAAATAAATTGATTAAATTAAATAAATTTTTTAAAGATTTCGATCTGCTGGTCTGTGACTGGCCAGCAGTAAGATAAGATGACCACAAGACTTGCCTTATGAATTAAGGTGAAAATGAACATTAGGGGGTCAGATGAGGGGTTCCCAACGTTGGGTGTGCACCGGAACCCTGGCACCCTCTGTGGGCTTGATGAAGGGAAACGCATGAGGATGGGTTCCAGGGGTCTGAATTAATAAACCCATCAGGTCATTCACATGCACCACAGGACGTGGATACCACTGGGTCAGACACAGCCCACATTCCCAAGTTACAGACAGGCATGGCCTTCTCCCCAGCTCCGCCTCCTGGGCACTCAAGTAACGTAATCCTGGGAGGGGTGAGCCCCGTCCGCACCTGGAACAAAGCCTTGGCTGCCTCATAATCCTGAATATCTTCATAAATGCGTGCTTCCCCTTCATGCAGAGCTGTCCGGAAGTCTCCAAACAGGATGGGGTCCCTCATCACCGCCTCCACATCATCGTTAAAACGTTCCGTGACCAAGTTTCCTATGTGCTCCTGGACCTTACAACACAAGACCACTTCAGGACCCAAACTCACACCACACATGTGCTAAGACTTGTCAGAAAAAGAGCATAGGCTAGGATTATCTGAAGTCATTTGCATTTGATTTTTTTCCCCTTTGCTGCTAAGTACTTAACAATCCACCCTCCTTAATCTATTGACTTCCATTGTTAGTCTCTATTTTTCTGTAAAGTCCCACATAAAAAATACATTAAAAAAATATTGGGTTTTTGTTTTGTACTTTTTCATTTCACCCAGAGACAAATTTTGTGGTTAGAGTTTTGCTTTTTGTTTGTTTGAGTTCTGGGTATTTTTTGTTTGTTTGCTTGTTGCATTTGCTGGTACATTTTCAATGTACTGACCAGCTCCT
The DNA here is from genome assembly GCF_910594005.1 of Cervus elaphus. Taxonomy (NCBI): domain Eukaryota; kingdom Metazoa; phylum Chordata; class Mammalia; order Artiodactyla; family Cervidae; genus Cervus; species Cervus elaphus. Next base: position 20,700,484 of record NC_057819.1, on the reverse strand, counting down.
TGTCTGTTTCATTGATCAACCGGTCATGGAAGACTCTCAGACACTCGTTCCTCCAGACTCTCACCATCTGGGTCACTGTCTGGAATCTACAGGACGGAAGGAGCAAAATTAGCCACAAAGTTATCAGAGAAGAGCAGGCTGGATGCTACTATTTTCAGATGACTATACAGGTGCAGAAAAGGACATATCTATAGTCTTCCCCCCCACAACCTGATTTCATATTAATTGAAACTTAATGAAGTGAAGTGAAGTGAAAGTTGCTCAGTGTCCGACTCTTTGCAATCCCATGGACGTCATAGTCCATGAATTCTTCAGGCTAGAATACTGGAGTGGGTAGGCTTTCCCTTCTCCAGGGGATCTTCCCAACTACAGGAATTGAACCCAGGTCTCCCGCATTGCAGGCAGATTCTTTACCAGCTGAGCCACAAGAGAAGCCCAAGAATACTGGAGTGGGTAGCCTATCCCTTCTCCAGGGGATCTTCCTGACCCAGGAATTGAACTGGGGTCTCCTGCATTGCAGGCAGATTCTTTACCAACTGAGCTATCAGGGAAGCCCGAAACTTAATGGACACTAACAATTTAAATGTAAAGACTATAACGTTGTCATTTATAGCTCCTCCTGCTGCAGAGAAAAAAAAGAACATTATCTACAAGTGATGTAAATGACATGAGAACTTGAAGGGACTGCTCCTCACTGGAATCTATGAATTTAACATCAGTTGTGGAGCCACTGGCAACTCCTTTCTCTAAGAACCAGATCCACCTGACCCCAATTCTGGGTCTTTCTCTGGTTTCTGGCAAAGAGGCCTCATTCCACCCCCAAATACCCAGACTGGCCCCCTCCTGAACTGCCATTCTGAACCTTTCAAGGGCACTGAGAGTCACTGTGGGCACGTGGAAAGTTCCTGATTCATTTTTCAATAGTTTGTGGATTCATAATGTAAATCCACAAAATTGGGACATCCCTGAAAACCTACATAGATGAAATATACATTAATGTAAATACACAAATTCATCTAGTTTTCACAAGTAAATTTCTACACCAAGACTTAAATCCCTCTGTCCTCTGTGGTTAACTTCTCCCAAAGGCACATAAAATATACCCAGTTGGCAACTGGAAACAACTCAGTTGTATGAATGAAAGGCTCCACTGGGCAAATTCCACCTTTAGAACGGAGAACAAATGGTCAGCACAGCATCCCCACCTCTGGGTTGAACACACCTGTCCACTTGGCCACACACCTGCCTCTCTTGGCTTCCCTAACCTTCAACTCAAGGGCTCAAGAGGCATCAAGTCTTAACCAAGCATTTGTCTCTGTTCTTTGTTTAACATAAACAAAAAGACACTGGGTGATTAACTGACACATGGATTCACATCGCATTTCCTGATAGCTCCTCTGTCTTAAAAGAAGAAGAGAAGCTATCATACCGACGAGGCATCTTTTAGTTAGATAAGACTAAACTCACCGTTCCGGGTTAGTGAGGACAAGACCGTTATAAACCCGTGAGAGATCTCGAAGGTTAAAGATGTAATGGAACTTGGATGGGGTGGGCGGCAGATCCTGAACAATGATTTTGTAAAGAGTCAACGTGCAGGATGTCAGCTTGTCACTCACAGCCATGATGCTCTCATGAAACACCTAGAGAAAAAGAAAAGAAAGAAACACCTAGAGAATGAAAAGTCCCACCACCCCCCACACCAAGTGTCTATCAATGGATGAATGGATAAGCAAAATGTGGTCCATCCATTATCATGGAGTACGATTTGGCCAGGGAGAGGAGCAGAACGCTGACACAGGATACAAGGTAGATGAACCTTGAAGACATCATGCTGAGTGAAAGAAGCCAAACACAGAAGACCACAGATTGTATGATTCCACCGACAGGAAGTGTCCAGAATAGGACACTCCATAGAGACAGAATGCAGATTAGTGGTTGCCAGGGGCTGAAGGACAGGATGGAATAACTGTTTTGCGGGGTGATAAAAATATTCTGGAACTAGACAGTGGTGATAGTTGTACAACATTATGAAAGTACTAAGTGTCACTGAACTGTGTATTTTAAAAATGGTTTTAATAGCTAGTCTTACATTGCATGAATTTTTCTATAATTTTTTAAAACTTTTTTTTAAAATTTTTTAAAACCTATTTTATTTATTATTTTACTTATTGGCTGTGCTAGGTCTTTGTTGTTGCACCGGGGCTCTCCCTAGTTTCTGGCAAGTGGGGGCGACTGAGCCGCGGTGCTCAGGCGTCCCACTGCAGTGGCTCCCCCAACACACACCCCGGGCCCCCAGTACTGAGCACAGGCTCCAGGCATGCAGGCCCAGCAGTTGAGGCTGACAGGCTTAGCTGCTCCGCGGCATATGGGATCCTCCCAGACTAGGGATTGAACCGGTGTCCCCTGCACTGCAGATTCTTAATCACTGGACCAACCACCAGGGAAAACCCATCATAATTTTTTTGTGAGAAGGTAAGAAAAAAAAAAAAAAAAAAGGAAGGATCAGAGAAACTAATCATCTGATCTGCTTTTGTTTCCCCAGATTTTCACATTAACTGACAAGTCAACATGATACGAAACCAAGGCCCCAAACCAACCCTCCATCTGAGACTGATGTGACTTGCACAGACCTCATAGTTTTGGAAGTGAATGGCTTGTGGTAGGGCATGAACACACCAGGTGCTCACTGATCATCATATTTGGCCTTCCCACACCTTCATCTTTCTTGCCTGGTCCCTCAAGACTTTGAGTGAGCAAGCCTGCTTTAGAAGAGAAGTGCCAGGATCAGAGGTCATTATTTAAATGAAGGGGTTCCACTTGTAAAGTGTGAAAATGTTAGTCACTCAGTCATGTCCGACTCTTTGTGACCCCATGGACTGTAGCCCGCCAGGCTCCTCTGTCCGTGGGATTCTCCAGGCAAGAATCCTGGAATGAGGTGCCATTCCCTTCCCCAGGGGATCTTCCTGACCAGGGTCTCCTGGATTGCAGGCTGATTCTTCAGGGTCTGAGCCACCAGGGAAGCCCATTTGTGGAGGTCATGTAAATCCTGGTGAAATAACAGCAGTAACTAGTACCTGGTGAGTAGAGGTGTGCGCACCGTGTCACACACGTCAAATGCATTTTCTCCTTTCATTCTCCCGAAACGTCAGGGAGGCCGGTACCAGTATTACCTCCCTATTCTGGATGAGGTTGGGCATAGGAGAGAGCTCAAGGGACTTGCCCAAGGAGCAGAATGGGTACTGACTCCAGAGCCCACATCCTGTAGTTGGTTCATTGCTGTCACTCAAGGTGACCTGTGTAACTCAGGGCCACACCATGATTTCCATGGACCCTAGGCACTTATGCTTTCATGGGCCCCTTCCTCCATAAAAACATATTACTTATATATAAATATATATTTATATATTATTTTATTAATTATAATTAAATATATTATCTTATATATATTATGATTAACTTGGTATAAAGATGAATATAATCCAGGCTGGATTAGATTGATTCCTTTCTTCTGATTTTGAGAGAAATTAAAACACGTTCATGGGCCTCTAAAAGCCCCATGGGCTATAGGCCTTGTGCTTGCCGTGCCAAATGCATACATTGCTACCAAGTTTCTACCCAACACCAGGCCCTCTGGTTTAGACTTCTAATTAAGTCGTTACCCACAGCCTAAATGGGAGAAGAATTTGAAAAAGAATAGGACTTCCCTAGGTCATGTACACATTGTTATATTCAAAATGGATAACCAACAAGGACCTGTTGTATAGCACATGGAACTCTACTCCATGTTATGTGGCAGCCTGGATGGGAGGAGGGTTTGGGGAAGAATGGATACATATATATGTATGGCTGAGTCCCTTCACTGTCATCTGAAACTGCCACAACATTGTTAATCAGCTATACCCCAATACAAACTAAAAAGTTAAAAGTTTGAAGGAGAAAAAAAAGAATAGGACGGTTTGGTCGGTTCTCGGGATTAGAGGGTGGCCATTTCCTTCGTGTGTCGTCGGTGAGAGGACCTGTGGTGGGTTGTGGAGTTCGGCTATCATGGCGGAAATAACTCAGGAACGTGTAGAGGATCGACTTCCCGAATTACAACAGCTGGAGCGCACTGGACTCTTCAGTGAGGCGGAGATTAGGGCAGTCATTAGGAAGACTTTAGAACTAGAATATGGAATACAGCGAAGAAGTCTTTCAAAGGACAGCTTTATCAGATATGTTCAGTATGAAATTGAGCTTTTGGAGCTGATCCAGAAAAGAAGAGCTCGTGTTGGATATACATTTAAGAAGGATGAGATTGAGGACCCTATGATACGTCGGATACAGAGTGTCTTCCAACGTGCATCGATTAAGTGGAAAGATGATGTTAAACTTTGGCTGTCTTTTGTAGTCTTTTGTAGGAAGTGGGCTGCCAACGTTCAACTTAGCAAGTTATTTTCTTCCTTGTTGGCCTTTCATTCGAACAAGCCAGGTTTGTGGATTTTGGCGGCCAAATGGGAAATGGAAGACCGCTTTTCTGCAGAAAGTGCAAGACAGCTATTTCTTCGGGCTCTGCGCTTTCACCCACGTTACCCGAAACTTTATGAAGAATACTTTAGGATGGAGTTGATGCATGCTGAAAAATTGAGGAAGGAAAAACAAGAGTTTGAAAAAGCCGACATGGATGTGGGGAATCTCGAGCATGCTGAAGAAGTCCTTAAGGGCGAGTTGGCACGGATCGTCTATAAGAATTCTATAAGTGTAATTAAAAGTGCAAAATTTCATGTGTCACTGCTTTCAATTGCACAGCTGTTCGACTTTGCCAAAGATCTGCAAAGAGAAATTTACAATGACCTTAAGGCTCTGCACACAGACGACCCCCTTACTTGGGACTATGTGGCCCGGCAAGAATTAGTGATTAAATCACAGCCAGGAGAAGAGCTGCCTACAACTAAACAAGCCAAAGCGAAGGAGGTGGGCCCCCGGGAAGAGAGGTGCTGTGCTGTGTACGAGGAGGCGGTAAAAACTCTGCCCACAGAGGCTATGTGGAAGTGTTACATGAACTTCTGCATGGAGAGGTTTACTAAGAAGACAAGCAGTCGCCTCCTCAGAAAGAAGAGGCTGGAAAGAACCATGGCTACATTCTGGAAGACACATGAGCTGAAACTTTTACCAGAACTCCAGTACAGGCAGTTGAGCAAGTTGTTGCTGTACCGAGAGTTGTTAAAGGAATCCCTGGAGGTGGCAGACGCTGGGGTGAAATTGTTCAGAAAATCAGAGGAGATGTGGCACGTGAAGCTGGAGGCCATGATTTCGTCAAAGAGCCAGGAGATAAGCAAGGTTTTTAACCAAGCCTTTGAGTACCTGAAACCCCAGATTTGTCTTCCATTGTGGTTTATTTGGGCACAGTGGAGTGAAGAGGCCGGAAAGCAAGAAGAAGTTGAAATGATCTATAAGAGAGCTGTCTTTCGTCTCCAAGGAGATGACTCAGCCACTATGAAGGAAATGTACCTGGCTTGGGCTTATCGAAGTGGTGGTTACAAAAAGGCCAGAGATGTATTTAAAAGTTTACAGGAAAACCGTCCATTTTCAGTTGATTTTTTCAGGAAGATGATTGAGTTTGAGAAGGAGCAAGAATCCTGTAAGATGGAAAACTTAAGAGAGTATTATGAGAGGGCTTTGAGAGAATTTGGAACTGTCGATTCTGATCTCTGGATGGATTACATCAAAGAAGAATTGAACCACCCACTTGGTAGACCTGAGAACTGCGGACAGCTCTATTGGCGAGCCATGAAAATGTTGCAGGGAGAGTCAGTAGAGCAGTTTATGTCTAAACATGCTCTGCATCAAGCCGGCCGTTTGTGAAAAGAGGAAGAGCACAGTCACCTTTGTGAAATAGTGCTATAAGCCCTCTGGGCACATTTGTTTTATGCAGTCATCTGCAGTTTGCCGAGATGGTGTCTCATTTTGAGGCCTGCTTTAATTTTGTTGACGTGTTAATCTTGAATTCCAGAAAAGAGAGCTGCTGTTTAATGGCCAGAAACCAGTTGTTGAGGCCAGACTATGTAGGTCCTAAATGTTTTTCAGAATACATGGAAATGATGTAACTGATCTTTTACTACACTTGGTCATGCTTGAGTAGCTCTAATCTAGACCTCTGTTCAGTTAAAATGGGGATGAAAATACAGTTCTGTTTTCTCCTTATAGAAGTATATGTGGTATGCATTTATTGTAAAAGTAAGGAGGGAATAGAGTAATGTTGTAATCTTGTCATCTGGACTTAACTCACTGGTATGATTTCCTTTGTTAGAATTGGATTTATACTGTTAGGTCATTTATTCATTCATTCATTGAGTCCCTGTCATGGGCAAGAAAGAAGACAAGCTTTTGGGATGGAAGTGGGGATGAAAGGAATAGAGCTGATGTCCTGAGTTGGTTGAAGCAGCAGAAGAGGATGCTAGGTATTAGGGAAAAAGTTGTTCTTTGAGAAGATTTTAAGAAATTACAAAAGTGTTTTTGTCTCTGGGACTGATCTGGAGAGAAATAATTACACTGGAGAGACCCAGTAACAAGGAAAAGCAGAGGTAGGGAGTAGCTTAGAAAGAGAAAGGCTCCAGAGGCAAGGATGGAGGGTGGCTTAGAGCAGAGACGGGCATTCTTGGAGCAGAGGAAGTGGTTGTTTGAGTTGTATATCCTTCAACGTAACATGATGTCACTGGGAGAAGCATTCAGTACAGTTTGACTTAACAGTGTTTCACTTAATACTATGTTGTTTTCCATGTTATTAAATAGCCTTGAAAACGTGAAATAAATCCATAGCATTCCATTGTAAAAAAAAAAAAAAAAAAAGAATAGGACTTCCCTGGTGGTCCAATGGTAAAGAATCTGCCTGCCAATGCAGGAATATAGGTTCAATCTCTGGTCCAGGAATATCCCACACGTCTCATAGCAGCTAATGAAGAGCATGCACCCTAGGACCTGTGCTCCTCAACAATAGAAGACCCTACTCACTGCAACTAGAGAAAGCCTGCACGCAGTGACGAAACCCCAGCATAGTCAAAAATACATGAGTAAAGAAATACATGAGTAAAAGAGTAAATGAGTAAACGAGTAAATGAGTAAAGAAATAAATGAGTAAAAAATACATGAGTAAAGAAAGACTGTGGGAGAAGGCGAGGGTGGGATGTTTCGAGAGAACAGCATCGAAACGTGTATATTATCTAGGGTGAAACAGATCACCAACCCAGGTTGGATGCATGAGACAAGTGCTCGGGCCTGGTGCACTGGGAAGACCCAGAGGGATTGGGTGGAGAGGGAGGTGGGAGGGGGGATCGGGATGAGGAATACATGTAAATCCATGGCTGATTCATGTCAATGTATGACAAATACCACTACAATATTGTTAAGTAATTAGCCTCCAACTAATAAAAATAAATGGAAAAAATAAATAAATAATAAATAAAAGGAAAAAAAATAGATTCTTGTATATGTGAAAAAAAAAAAAAAAGTTACCGAGGTGTGGCCTTTGAGGATGGAGGAATAAATTAAATGCAAAGACTCCTCGGAAGGAAAGGGAATGTTGAAGACACTGAAGAGCGAAGTAAATCTTGGATCAACTTCATTGCGGCCTCCTCCGGCTTTCCCCATCGCAGCAATAAAGCCGAGGTCTCGGATGCTTTTACAGTTCAGCTCCTTCCCCCGGTCGTACAAGTAGCCTTTTTCCAACAGCAGTTTCAGCAGGGCAATTGGCTGCTGTGTGCCATACTCATCCACCTCAATTGTTTTAAAGAAAAGGAAGAACAGTGATATTGTAAAGCAGAACTCAGCAATACCTTTGCTGACCATCTCAACTAAATCCTCTGGAGAAGGGAAAGGCTACCCACTCCAGTATTCTGGCCTAGAGAATTCTATGGACTGTATAGTCCATGGGGTCACAAAGAGTCGGACATGACTGATCAACTTACACTTTCATTTCAGCTAAATCCCATCTCTCCTTTCACCCTCTCAGAATGCTCTGGTTTGAGTTTCACTGGGCTTCTCAAAGTTTGCAGTTCCGTATATTCATTTGTAGTTTTGGGTTTTTTTTTTTAATCTGTGTCCCTCTCTAGATTGTAAACTCCCTGAAGGCAGGAACTACATATATTTTGTTCATCACTTCACAGCACCAGTCCCCATAGGAGATGCTCAATAAATATGTCAATTGGATGGATGGATGGATAAACAAGTGTATGGATGCATGCATAGATCGACAGATGCATAGATGGATGGGTGTATGTATGGATATAAATGCATGAATGGATGGATGGATGGTGGATACATGCATGGATAGATGGATGGATGGATGGATAGATGGATGGCTGCATGCATGGATGCATGGATCCTGGCTGTAAACAGTCCATCTAGAAGATACATTTTTGGTGGGGGGAATGGTTCTGCAGACATGATAATAAATTTCAATCCCAGTACTAAGAAAACTTTGCACCTCTTAGGCTCTGGCCCCAGAAACAAACTCATGGTGCCTGTGAACATTCCCTTTCCTTGGTAAATCTAGAGGAATTCTTAGGAAGCGCCTGCCCTTACACTTCCCATGTATGTCACTCAGTCATGTCTGACTCTTTTATGACCCCATGAACTGTAGCCTGCAAGGCTCCTCTTTCCATGGGATTCCTCAAGCAAGAATACCAGAGTGGGTTGCCACTTCCTACTCCAGGGGATCTTCCTGACCCAGGGATTGAACCCATGTCTCCCACATCTACTGCACTGGCAGGCAGATTCTTTACCACTGCACCACCTGGGAAGCATACCCAGGTATACAGGACTGAGGACAGTATTATTATCTAAAGTATAGCTCATCTGCAACCACTTACTCAAACATACACTGAACTATATACACTGAATACAGTTCAGAGGCTGCCTGCTACCTGCTTTAATCCTTGGAGAAACAAAGGAACGGATCTAAGGAAAGAGTCCCTCCAGTTGCATGGTCCCCTAAGCTGACTCTCCATAACCTGGCCCACAGATATTGTGAAGAATAAAGACAGATGCTTTCCCGTCTGCCAGACCCACTACATGGCCCCGCCACTGCCCCCCACCCACCCCCTCAGCCTCACCAACCTTCGGCATGTTCATGTCATCCATGAACACCAGGAGGCGTTTTCCCATGGGTGGCCCATAAGTGTCTTTGGTTCGTTTTTCCACATTGGCTTCTAAATTTCTTTGGATATCCATGGACGTGGTGCGGGAGGAGAAACTGACCATTAACACAATCTGAAACAGAAAGAGAGAATTCCAAAACACGGTCTCTTTTCACGGTACCTATATGAAATATTTGATTGTAAGCTACCATCTATTTTACAGATTCACTGGTATCTGAACTAATTTTTTTTGCAACCCAACATGAGTCTGAAGTTCATTACACATTTTAACGCTAAAGCAAGAATTCCTCTTTCTTCATGGCAGGTTGTAGGAGGCAATAACTAGTTGCCAGGTGAACAGTGTGAACTGGGGGGCGGAATGTGGATTGGTGGGAGGGTTACTGGGTCTACACAGTTCTAACCAGGTGACCTCAGGTGACCTCAGAACCACTGCTTAAGCTTTCAGAGCCTCCTTTTTCCTCATCTGAAAGATTATTTTAATGACATTTACTTGGACTACTTCACAGAGTGATTTTTATCATGTGAGATGAAATATATCAAAGTATTTTCAAAATGACAGAGCAATATTCAAATATAAATTACTATCATGCCAGCTACATCTTAATAAATAAGTCAAAGAGAGCACAAACGTCGGATTAGCAGATGCAAACTGGTATACACGCAATGCATAAACGACAAAGTCCTACTATACAGCACAGGGAACTATATTCAATATCCTGTGATTAAACCACAGTGGAAAGGAGTATTGAAAAAGAAGGCGCACATGTATATATGCGTTTGTCTGTTCATTGTTCAGTCGCGTCTGACTCTTTGCGACCCCACGGACTGTAGCCCACCAGGCTCCTCTGCCCATGGAATCCTCCAGGCAAGAGTACTGGATTGGATTGCCATTCCCTTCTCCAGCGGATCTTTCTGACCCAGGGATCAAACCCAAGTTTCCTGTATTGCTGGCAGATTCTAAACCATCTGAGCCACCAGAGAAGCCTATATAAAGAAACTATATGTGTCTATATGTGTGTGTATATAAACACATACAAACTATACGTGTCTATATGTGTGTGTATATAAACACATACAAACTATATGTGTCTATATGTGTGTGTATATAAACACATACAAACTATACGTGTCTATATGTGTGTGTATATAAACACATACAAACTATACGTGTATATATGTGTGTGTATATAAACACATACAAACTATACGTGTCTATATGTGTGTGTATATAAACACATACAAACTATACGTGTATATATGTGTGTGTATATAAATACATACAAACTATATATGTATATAAAACTGAGTCATTTTGCTGTATAGCGGTAACTAACACAACACTGTAAATCAACTATACTTCAATAAAATTTTTTTTTTTAAAGAGAATACAAACAACCACTGATTAGTCCTTGGAAGTAACTGCAGAGAAAAAGGTGAGGGAGGGCCCCTGATCCCTCTGTGGGGTGGACATTTTCATGCACATGTAAACTTGGGGTTTTTCCCTCACCCCTTCTTGGAGCAATTGATGACAGATCACTGATCAGTGGCTCCCATACTTAATTATGCATCAGAACCACCTGGAGGGATCTTGCCCCTCAGCCCATTGGGGTCCCATCCTTAGAGTTCCCGATTCAGTAGGTCCCAGTTTAAGCAAGTTTTCGGGTGATGCTTATGCTGCAGGTCCAGGGACCACACTTTAAGAACCCCTGTGGGACTTCCCTGAGGGTCCAGTGGTTAAGAATCCATTTACCAATGCAGGGGACATGGATTGGTTCGATCCCTGGTCAGGGAACTAAGGTCCCACATGCCTCAGGGCAATTAAGCCCACGTGCCTAGAGCCCATGCTCTGCAACAAGAGACGCCACCACAATGAGAAGCCTGTGTATCACAACTAGAGAGTAGCCCCTGCTTGCTGCAACTAGAGAAAGTGCACACGCAGCAACAAAGACCCAGGGCAACCAAAAATATAAATAAATAAAAAAGAACCACTGCCTTAGATAACACCCTTCTACAAGGTGCCCACGAGCTCAGGTGCACCTGACCTGAACATCGGAGAACAAACGCGCACGTCTTTGTCGTGAACATGTTTGGGTGTGTCTTTCTTATTTTGTCTCACCTTGAGGCTTGCCAGATTTTAGTTCCCTGGCCAGGAATTGAACCTCTGCGGTGAAAGCATGGAGTCCTAACCACTGAACTGCACAGAAAGTTCCTGGATTTGTCTTGTTGGGCCTGTGAGCACCAGCTGCAGTGTCTCGGTGGAGAGGAGCACAGAGGCAGGCAGGGGTGGGGCTACTGAAGTCAAGTTTTCTTTGCCCGGCTCCGTAAACTTGTAGGTCCCTCTGGCTGTAAACATTTCTCGAGTGCCCTCCACAATGGCATTCTTAAGCTAAACAACCATGTTGCACATGCCAGGACATGAGCAAGCTTGACCATCCATTTGGGGCAGCAAGGCCCAATCCTTCCCTTGTCCCTTACGTGCCCATCACAAAGCCAGGCCAACCACTCCCCACTTGGGAGTACCATGAGATTTCCCGGAGCCCCTCTGCCACGCGAAGCACAGGCCCAAGGAAGAATCAGAGAGGAAAGCAGTGGGAAGCTTTTCTCCGCTTGGAGGTTCCAGAAGGCCAGAATCAGAATCAAGAACCTCAAAGATGGACAACGTTAACAAGGAACTGAGTAAGTGCATGGACTGGGGACAAGTATGTGACAGCTAGACATCCCGAAAATCATGGGCAGCTTCTTGGAGGAGATAAGAGTTTTCACTTGGTTATAAAACATTAAGTAGGGAATGGGGCCTCCCAGGTAGCGCTAGTGGTAAAGAACCGCCTGCCAATAGTGAGAGATGTGGGTTCGATTCCTGGGTCAGGAAGATCTTCTAGAGGAGGAAATGGCAACCCACTCCAGTATTCTTGCCTGGAGAATCTCATGGATAGAGGAGCATTGCGGGCTACAGTCTGTAGTGTCAACAAAGAGTCAGACACGACTTAGCACTAGCACTCCCTGATGGTTCACTGGCTAAGACTCTGAGCTCCCAATGCAGGGGGCCTGGGTTGGATCCCTGGTCAGGGAACCAGATCCCACATGCCACAACTAAAGGTCCCACATGCTGCAAATTTTAAAAAGTTAAGTAAAAATTTTTTAAAACCAGGAGAGTTGCAATGGTGAGCAGGAGGGCCATGTAGGACCACTTGGAGTGCACAGAAAGGAAAAACGCCACCCTCCTTCCTAACATCTCATTGCACCTGGCATGTTCTGCATGATCATGTTCCATGCATGATTCATTTTCATATCTGGCTCCCCTCTTAATGAGAGTGGACCTTAATAGCTTTGTTCACTGTTGTTTGCACAGGAGTACCCAAACCCTCCCACGTCTGGCACATGGCTGGAGGAAGGAAATGAAAAACCACAAAATGGTGATGAGGAGTGTAACTGCCAGCCTTCAAGACGACCCCCAATCACCCTCACCTCCAGGTACCCACACCCTGTGTTGCCCCCTCCTATGCTGCATCAGAGTTGGCCACAGTAGTGCCTCTGTGATCCACAGAATGTGGCAAAAGTGATGGTGTGTGGTTTCCTGGATCATACAAAGCATTGTAGCATCTGCTTTTCTACCTCAGACATTCACTCTGAGGGAAGTCAGCTGCCAGGTCAAGGGGACAACAGCAGGTGCAGTGGTTAAGAATCTGCCTGCCAATGCAAAGGACACAGGCTCAATCCCTGGTTGGGGAACTAAGATCCCACATGCTGTGGGGCAACTAAGCCCATGCACTGCAACTGCTGAGCCCGCACATCCTAAAACCTGTGTTCCCCAACAAGAGGAGCCACTGCAATGAGGGCGCCCATGCACCTGAACTAGCAAGTAGCCCCTGCTTGCCACAAGTAGAGAAAGCTCGCGTGCAGCAACAAAGAACCAGTGCAGCCATAAAAGAGATAAATGAATAAATAATCTTCAGGAAAAAATAAAGGAGTACACCAGCAGTGCTTGGAGAGGCTCACACGGTGGGGAATTGATACCGAACATCTCAGAAGAGGATTCCCCCAGCCATGGTCAAGCCTTCAGATGACCTCAGCCCTGGTCAACCTTGCCATCTCATGAAAGAGCCTGGGCTAGAACAACTAGCTAAGCCACCCCCAGATTCCAGATCTGCAGAAACTGTGAGATAGTATTTGTTGTATGAACTGCTTTGTGTTGGGGTAATTTGTTATTTGCCCACAGATAACAGATACAAATAATGACTTACATTAGTCTCTTCATTCAGGTTTTTCAGGAAGTTGTGGGTAGTGGCTGTCTTGGATGTACCAGATTCACCAACCAAAAGAACAGGTTGTCTAATCTTAACCATTTGTTCCAGTGTCCAGGTAGTACGGGTTGTATCCACTGTATGAACTAAAAAACATATGAAGAATTAGAGCATCACAGAAACACCAATAAGGCGCACACTGGGCAGCCTGGAGTTCCCCAGGATCCCATAAATCCCATAAGAAGCATCAGCAAAAACCCAAGAGGTGACCTTGAAAACATATAAATGGAGAAGCTCACTACCCCTAATGATTATTTCTAATAGCCTTATGGAGGCATAATCCACAGACCATAAAATTCATTCCAATATTAAGTGTATAATTTGATGAGTTTGATACATTTCTACAGCTGTGTCATCATCGCATACAAGCGTAGAAAACCCAAACTGTTTCAATATCCGATTCTGACTTATACTCAGGATATTGAAAACTCCCAGACTCTCTGCTGCATAAGTCACTTATCAAGACTTATTTCCTGACCAACAACTTCCTCTGAGGGCTTCCCAGGTGGCTCAGTTGTAACAAGTCTGCCTGTCAAGCAGGAGATGCGGCTTCAATCCCTGGGTCAGGAAGATCCCCTGGGGGAGGCAATGGCAGCCCACTCCGGTATTCGTGCCTGGGAAATCCCAGGGACAGAGGAGCGTGGGGGGCTACAGTCCTGGGAAATCCCAGGGACAGAGGAGCGTGGGGGGCTACAGTCCATGGGGTCTCAAAGAGTCCGACACGACTTAGCAACAGACTTTCACTTTTTTCAGCTTCCTCTGAAGAGACTATCAAGCCTCCAAGTCAAGTCTGGCTTACTCCTACACTAGCAGCTTTAAATCCTGATTGGTTCCTGAGAAAACATGTAAGCTTCATTCCATAAGAACTCTATACCAACCAAAATCAGATATTCGTTTTGTGGAATATCTTGAGCCTCCGTGGTATCCAAATGGCCAGAGGTGTGCATGTTAAATACAGCTCAATACACAATATCCATAGTACACTACTTCTCAAGGCAGTGACTCTTACAAAATGCTGCCTTAGTCATTCGTTTTTCCCTCCTTCCTGCGTCCCTCCCCACGCCCAGCCAGCTCTACGGGGCAGGAGGGAACCTGTGCAAAGTGAGCAGAAGCAGGGGAGCATCCTACCCACCTCAAGCCCTGCCACCCTCCCTGGCAGGGAGGGTCCACCTGCCAGGCGAAAGAGCTGAGGGGCATAGACACCTTCAGATGTCCAGAGGCACAGAAAAGGAATCCAAATACCACCCTCTTGGCAAAACCCATGGCTCACGTTCAGCTTCTCCCCACCAGCACTCTGGGTGGGACTGAGAGTTCCACTGGGACCGCGGGATCTTCTACCCTTCCACACAGAATGAGAACCATATATGCTTAAACCGAAGCTTCGGTTCTCACGTACCCAGGATGTCAACAAATTTCCTCTCGTGGGAATGAACATACTCTGGAACTAATTGATTCCACGGTATCCATTTCTTCTGTGTGGAATCAAAGTGAAAGTCATACAAGGTTGGAAGGTGACCTGTAATAAAAAGTGGTCAGTTTTGTTTTGATTGTGGACATAGAAATACAGAATCAGCTCTGGCTCATCCTTGAAACGAACTAATGCTATTTGTTCCCTGGATAGAAACTTAACTGGATAAACTGATAGCTACAGAAGGATGGATGGAGATAGATAAAGATGGATGGATGAATAAATAGAAATAGACATAGATCAGTTCAGTTCAGTTCAGTTGCTCAGCCGTGTCCGACTCTTCGCGACCCCATGAATCGCAGCACGCCAGGCCTCCCTGTTCATCACCAACTCCCGGAGTTTACTCAAACTCATGTCCATCGTGTCAGTGATGCCATCCAGCCATCTCATCCTCTGTCGTCCCCTTCTCCTCCTGCCCCCAATCCCTCCCAGCATCAGGGTCTTTTCCAATGAGTCAACTCTTTGCATGAGGTGGCCAAAGTATTGGAGTTTCAGCTTCAGCGTCAATCCTTCCAATGAACACCCAGGACTGATCTCCCTTAGGATGGACTGGTTGGATCTCTTTGCAGTCCAAGGAACTCTTAAGAGTCTTCTCCAACATAGATATGCAGATACAAATGGATGTAAAGATGGATGGATAGGTGAAAAGTGAAAGTGTTAGTCACTCAGTTGTGTCTGATTCTTTGCAACCCTATGGAGTGTAACCCACCAGGCTCCTCTGTCCATGGAATTATCCAGGCAAAAATAACTGGAGTCGGTAGCCATACCCTTCTCCAGGGGACCTTCCTGACCCAGGGATTGAACCCACGTCTCCTGCATTGCAGATGGATTCTTTATAGTCTGAGTCACCAGAGAAGCCCAAACTGTTAGTCATTCCAACTCTTTGTGACCCCATGGACTTGCCAGACTCCTCTGTCAGTGGGATAGGTAAATAGAAAGAGATAAATATGGATGGATGGAAAAAAGAAGAAAGAAAGAAGGGAAAGATAGATTTAAATATAACCAAACTAGGAAACCCAGAAGAAGGCTCAGAAAGGAAAGGGCCTGGAAGTCAGAGCTGTGAGCAAGGTGAAAAGGGCTCAGTGAGGACACAAAGAGTGAAAAGAAGGTCTAGGACCAAGTCCTGATATGAGGAAGGGGCCAAGGGGACTCAAAAAAGGAAACTTGGCAGGCATGGCCAGAACGGCGCAGGATGGAAGAAGAATTTTTAAGAAGGCAGAAAGTAGCACCACGCCTGATACTGGGGCAAGGTCAAGGAGGCAAAGATCTGAAGAGGCTATCAGATCCGGCAACAAGAAGGCAGTGTAGGTGCTGGCTGGGAGCAGTCTGGGTGGAGATGTGCAGAAGGGAGGTAGGAGGCAGATGGTTGAGAAGTGGTGGGATGAAAGAGAAAGTAGCTCGAGGACAATCTTTCAGGACACGTGGCTTTAAAAGAGAAGAGGCAGGGACTTCCCTGGTGGTCCAGTGGCTAAGAATCTGAGCTCCCAATGCAGGGGGTCTGGGTTCGATCCCTGGTTGGGGAACTAGATCCTACACACTGTAACTAAAGATCCTGCGTGCTACAATTAAGACCCAGTGAAGCCAAATAATTTAAAAAAAAAAAAAAAAAAAAGGAAGAGGCAGAGAGACATCTCTAGAAGGGGCTAGGATTAGGAAGGCTTTACTGGAACATGTCAAAGAGCCAGTGGGACGGGGTTGGTAGAGATGGACAGATGTAAAATATAAAAGACAGGAGAAAACCGGTGAAGCCAGGAGCCTGAGGAGGTGGGAGGCAGCAGATCTCAAAGCTCAGGGCAGGTTCAGCTTGGCCAAGAGGAGGGTCTCCTCGCCCCTGAGAAAGGAGGCAGGAGAAGATGGGGGCTGGAAAAATTCCTATCTGACAGTGTGGGTTTTTCCTGTTCAAGGAAGGAGGAAGGTCATCTGCAGAGATAGGGGCGAGGGCCCAGTGGAGATTTGGAGAAAAGGGAAATGAATTACCCCTGTGGGGATAGGAGAGGGAGTTCAAGTTCAAGACTGAATTTATGGAGGTGCCAGGAGTTTGATCCCTGGGTTGGGAAGAACCCCTGGAGAAGGGAATGGCAACCCACTCCAGTATTCTTGCCTGGAGAACCCCATGGACAGAGGAGCCCAGCTACAGTCTACAGGGTCACAAAGAGTCAGACACGACCGAGTGACTAACACTTTCACTTTCAGTCTTCATAGTGATTTTCTCAGTACCATTCAAACCCTGGGGAGGCAGAGAAGGCGGGCTTGGGTTATTTCAGACAGACTCGACAGAAGGGCAAAATTAGGCAAGAGGGCCAGGAAATTTAGGCAAGGGAGACTGAAGCAACAGGGCAGCAGAAAAGGATTTAGAAGGTTCAGAAGGTGGTAAGAAGACAGGGAGGGGCATGAGGCCAAGTGAGAACACATGTGGCAGGAGTCACAGAAGCTGACGGTGGGTGGGGAGTGGAAGTGTAACTATGATGTAGACAGAACAGTATTGAGTGTTATGGGCTAGGATGAAGTTAAGGGACCCAGATGCTGGAGTTGAATGCAGAAGGCATTTGGAAGTGGGTTGTCTACAGGGCCATTCAAGTCCTCAAGCTGAGGGCAAACTAAGGGAGAAAGACCAGACTGGGACCAGCATCGTCTCTGAGTGAGGGATGAGGGTTGCAGGTGGCAGGAGCATGTAGCCAGCATGGTGGGCAAAATTGGGAAGTTCCCCCCAGAAAAGAGACTCAGGTTTCTGAAAAAGTGCAAGAAAACTAGCCCCTAAAAGACCCCAGACTTCTTTTTTTTTCAAACCACAACCTGCCTTCTTGGGAGAAAGCAGATATATATATATATATTTTTTTTAATGTATTTACTTATTTTCTCCAGGTCTTAGTAGCAGCATGCAGAATCTTCAGTTGCTGCATGCGAACTCTGAGTTTCAGTACGTGGGATCTAGTTCCCTGACCAGGGATTGAACCCAGGTCCCCTGCACTGGAAGCACAGTGTCTTAGCCACCAGGGAAGTCCCAAGACCACAGACTTTTTTAAAAATTAATTTATTTATTTTAATTGGAGGCTAGTTACTTTACAGTATTGTGGTGGTTTTTGCCATACACTGACATGAATCATCCACAGGGGTACATGTGTCCCCCATCCCATCCCGCTGGGTTGTCCCAGTGTACCGGCTTTGAGTGCCCTGTTTCATGCATTGAACTTGGACTGGTCATCTA
This sequence comes from Cervus elaphus, assembly GCF_910594005.1. Lineage (NCBI taxonomy): Eukaryota > Metazoa > Chordata > Mammalia > Artiodactyla > Cervidae > Cervus > Cervus elaphus. The sequence continues at coordinate 20,682,379 of NC_057819.1, read as the reverse complement.
TTTCACATATGGTAATATACATGTTTCAGCGCTATTTTTCTCAAATCATCCCACCCTCACCTTCTCCCACAGAGGCCCAAAAGGCTGTTCTTTATATCTGGGTTTCTTTCACTGTCTCGTGTATAGGGACATCATTACTATCTTTCTAAATTCCATATGTATGCATTAATATACTGTATTGGTGTTTTTCTTTCTGACTTACTTCAGTCTATATAATAGGCTCCAGTTTCATCCACCTCATTAGAACTGATTCAAATGCATTCTTTTTAATAGCTGGGTAATATTCCACTGTGTATATGTACCACAACTTTCTTATCCATTTGTCTGCTGCTGGACATCTAGGTTGTTTCCATGTCCTGGCTATTGTAAACAATGCTGCAATGAACACTGGGGTACATGTGTATCTTTCAATTTTGATTTCCTCGGTGTGTATGCCCAGCAAGGACCACAGACTTTTAAAACATCTTTTATTTGCTCAATGACTCTCTAGTAGAGAGACCTATGATCATTTTACTTTGAGCTTTAAAAACAACAGCCCAGGTAATGATTACAGAATAAAACTTGGGTCTCCCTGCCAAGGCATATTCAAGTGTCATTAAGAGACAGATGAACAAGGATCCTAGTGTTATCTCTAGTTCTTGGAGAAGGCAACATTTTCACCATATATGGTTCTTTGAGGATGCACATTTTTTCATGCAAACACTTAAACCTTAATATAATGATTTCCTACAAATGATCTGTGGATCCACATGTGATTATCTGCTTGCAAAGTCTCAGGAATACAGCAGATAAATTAGCTGTGGAATTTTAGAGGAAAAAAAAACAGAGAAGCTAAAAGGAGAAGAAATTAATACAATGTGAAAATTTTACAAAGCTTAAACAGAGTGAATGAAGCAAGCACCTAAGCTAGGTGGGGAAAGGTTAGATTCATCAAGAAAGGCCACCCAAAGGAGCTAGGCTTTAGGACTTCCCTGCTGGTCCAGTGGCTAAGGCTCTGCACTCCCAATACAAGGGGCCCAGGTTCAATCCCTGGTCAGGAAACTAGATCCCACATGCCACAACTAAGAGTTTCAAGATTTCAATTCAAGATCCCACGTGCTGCAACTAAGATCCAGACTTCTGCTATTGAAGCTTATGTATTTGAACTTCTGAGGGTGCCACTAGGTGCTCTGCACATTTTTCTACAGAAGCAAACAATCTAGGAAACCCATACAGGCATACATATGGAAAAGCAAGGTCATGTCCTCTAAAAACCTAACCAAAAGCATTCTGAGCAAAAAAACAGGTTACGTTTGGTTCCTACCTGGCAGTTCCCCAGGACTGGCCCATATCCCTTCTGTATCAGCAGTAGGCAAAGAAGCAATGCGCTTAATACATTCATCAAATTTAGCCCTTCCATCCTCGAGGAGGCAAGAGCCCAGAGAACAGTACAGAGCCTCTAGGAAGTAGCACTCCAGAAGATCAGGCTCCTCGATTTCTCCCTCTAGTAACGAATCCAGCATCTTGGCTAACTGGGTTACCTGGTTCACAGGAAAATAACTGGGTCAGCCCATATATTCCACACAACCCCCTGAGAGTCAGTTCTGGTCACAAATCCTGGGACCCCAGATCTCAGAATGATGGGAATTATATGGCCCACCATACTGGTTTGGGCAGATGGAGCCCAGTATCTTGTCTTGCCCATGGTCACGAAAGGAAGTATTGAGTCTCCCTTGTCAGTAACCGGCAAGGTTAGATCTTACCCATCTGATGTCTTTGCTTTCCTTTTGAAAGCTCTTTAGGGAAGAATTTCTTTTTGCTAACAAAGATAGTTTCTTACCATATTTAGGTCTGTCTGCGGAACTATCGTCTTCAGCTTCTCTCCTTGTCTTCCATCCACTATTCCTTCCACTATCACATCAATGAGGTACGGTACGTATTTATCAAACAGACTCTCTAAATAACCTTGCTCCATCTATAAAAGAGCAGAATTTCAAAGCATTCTCAAGGGTTCCTTTATTTAATTTTCAGTCTGCTTCTTCTATCACAGATTCTTTTATTATTATTATTGTTATTTTGACTGTGCCATGCTGCTTGCAGGATCTTAGTTCACTGACCAAGGAGCCAACCTGGGCCCTCAGCAGGGAAAGTGCTGGGTCCTAACCACTGGACTGCTGGGGAACTTCCAAGGGTTCCTTTATTCAAACAGAAGCTCATGGGAAGCTGTGCTTGTAAAAAGAGGGGATGAGAAACATTTTCTGATGAATGAGAAATTGAGCAGGTGAGTAAACTCTGATAACTCACCTATATATTTGTAGAAAAAATTGTCCTTCATAATATGCTTCTGTTTTATCACAAAACCTTTAATTTCACTGCCACAGAATCTATCCCACCACCTGGGAGGGAGGTGCTATAAAAGGTTCCACCTGACAGGCAAAGAGCTGATTATCTAAGAATTTAAGTGACATGGCCACAGCCATTGAACAAAGAGTATAAAGCAATGGAAGGTCTCTCTCCCTATAGAGACATTGATGATCCCAAGGGCTTGTATGGGCGTCATCTCCCATACGACATGCATCAATGCTAAGTCTCTTCAGTCATGTCTGACTCTTTGCAACCTGATGGACTGGAGCCCACTAACTCCTTTGTCCATGGGATTCTCCAGGCAAGAATACTGGAGTGGGTCACCATGCCCTCCTCCAGGGGATCTTCCTGACCCAGGGATCTTGCGTGTCTCCGGCCTTGGCAGGTGGGTTCTTTACCACTAGTGCCACCTAGGAAGCCCCTCCCATATGACAGTATGCCTCAAATGGTCCTAACATGTTCCCCTTGCTCCTCTCTTCTCTGGGGTAATTGCGTCATAGTTTCCAATTTTCCATCAGCCTAGTGGCCCTTCTAGAGCTGCATCCTGTATGGTCATGATGTCCTGGGTGTGATCAAGCCACAGCCTTCACATGACTGTCACGTTTCCCTCTGAATCTTTCAATGAAGTCTACCATTAAGGCAATACATGGCACTTCCCTGGTGGTCCAGTGGTTAAGAATCTGCCTGCCAGTGCAGGGGATGCAGGTTCAATCCCTGGTTGGGGAACTAAGATCCCACATGCCTCAGGGCAACTAAGCCGGTGCACTACAACTCCTGAGCCTGTTCTCTAGAGCCCACGAGTTGCAACTATGAAAACCATGTGCCCTAGAGCCCATGATCCACACAAGAGAAGCCACCACAATGAGAAACCCTTGCACTGCAACTAGAGAGTAGCCCTCACTCACTGCAACTAGAGAAAGCCCATGAGCAGCAATGAAGACCCAATGGAGCCAAAAAATAAAAAAGACAGTACACATTTCTGAGCAGGTTTATGACCTATCACAGTGTTTGAGATCAACTGAAACCATTGAGTCTCAATTCTGTGACAAACTAGGTCCTTCACACACTGTGTTCATCCAACTGAGCAAGACAGGAGGAGCCCGACACCTCCTAGAGACAAGTCTCTCAACCACTGGACTTGGCTGGGTGAGGGGTTGCCAACTACAGTCCATAAGCCAAATCTGGCCTGCCACCTGTTTTGTAAATAAAGTTTTATTGGTACATAGCAATGCCCATTCATGTACTATGGCTGCTTTCATACCATAATGGTGGGGTTGAGTAGTTGCAAAAGAAACCATATGGCCCCCAAAGCCTAAAATATTTACTCTCTTTCACAGAAAAAATTTGTCACCCCCTGGTCTAGACTATCAAAATCACTATCTATCCCACCTGCCATGAATTTTCTGGAAATCTCATAAGGGTGTCTTCCATGCTGTCACCCAACTTACTGATAACATTTAGTGCTCAAGATCACGGGCAGGTCAAGGTCAAGGTCAAGATCATGGCCTTCAGTGACAAACATCCCTCTGAGTTATGTTTATCCAATTAGCCACCAATACTAATGATTGTTAGTTCATTTTGGAAATAATTTTCACCTTGTTTTGTATTTGATTAACCCATTTTTTCCAGTATGGTTTATATTTCAAGTTTTTAGGATCCACATAAACCATTCCACATCGAGACACAGTCGCAGGGGAGGCATACTGTAAATCCCCAACCTGGAGAAATGAACAAAATCAGTGTTATCTATAGCAGTCCCAGTCCCTGGGAGTATATCTGGACAAAACTAAAATTCAAAAAGATACATGCACCCCAATGTTCATTGCAACAGTATTTACAATGGCCAAGACATGGAAACAATGCAAATTTCCATCAACAGGTGAATAGATAAAGAAGATGTGGTACATACATACAATAGAATATGACTCAGCCAAAAAAAAGAATGAAATAATGCCATTTGCAGCAACATGGATGGCCCTAAAGATTATCATACTAAAAGAAATAGGTCGGAAAGAGAAAGACAAATACCATATGATATCAGTTATATGTGGAATCTAAAATATGACACAAGTGAATTTATTTACGAAACAGAAACAGACTTACAGAGAGAATAGACTTGTGGGTGCCAAGGAGGAAGGGGTAGGGAGAAGGAAGGACTGAGAGTTGGGGACTAGCAGATGCCAACTATTATATACAGAATGCATAAACAAGGTCCCACCGTATAGTGTGGGGAACGATATTCAAACCATAATGCAAGATAATATGAAAAAGAATGCATATAAATGTACGATTGAATCACTCTGCTATACAGCAGAAATCAATACAACACTGCAAATCAACTATACTTCAATAAAATAAATTTTTAAAAATAAGTACTTTAAATTGTAATTAAAAGAAAGACTTCTGTTTGAAATTATTTGTCATCACTACTTGCCTCAAAGAGCAGGGCACAGTGTGCTTGAAGCCGAATACGCTCGCCATTGGCCAGCGTCAACAGCTTGTTGTCGTCCATCACAGAATTCATGTTCTCCACCCACAGAGCATCCACATCACCATCGAATAAAATATACCTGTGGCAACCGGAAAAAAGTCAGCCATGGCACCTGGAAGACTTCCCATTACGCAACTTGGTGTAACCTCCCCATTCATGTTGAACATCTTTTCCCAGAGTTTTCTAACCAGAATGTGAGACAGAGCACCCTACTTGGTCCAGAGATTTGACCTAATAAAATAACCATGATGTCCCAAGCTCAAATCCCTGGCCTTGAGGCAAGCGTTTCCCTCCCCTTCCCTGGACCTCAGCTTCCTCATGGTAAGCTGGGGACCAACACAGTCAAGGAGAAGAAATTAGATAAGACAGAAACAGTGCTGAGTGGTACTAGAGCTTCACGAGCAGAGCCTCCTGAGTCTACCTGCCTCCAATCACGAAACTACAATACTACACATCACTTGTTTACTTGTAAGTTTTGGCTAATTCATTACAAATCCACCCAGGCTCTCCCCTCCTTACACAGATACTCACTTTCGCTCCTTCTTATCCGTGGGCTTGTTGATCTCCCGGAAGATGTTGGACAGCACCCCATCTGTCCAGTCTCGGGTGGTGGGATCCAGGATGCCATACAGCTCTATGACACTCATAGCCTTGGGGTTCAGGATATACAGCTTTGTCACCAGCCCAAGCCTACATAGAAGGAAAAGCCTCAGCCAGGACTCAGGCAGACTCAGTGCGTTAGAACAACACAGGCCACTCATGTAGGGGGTTAGATTTGGGATCCGATCCAAAATTTAACATGCAAACCATCCCAACCATCCCCTGCACTGGGCTTCCCATTCTCTGTTAATGGTTTTTACTAAAGTCAAGGGAGGGCTTCCCTGGAGGCTCAGATGGTAAAGAATCTGCCCGTGAATGCAGGAGATCTGAGTTCAGTCCCTGGATGGGGAAGATCCCCTGGGGAAGGGAATGGCAACCCACTCCAGTATTCTTGCCTGGAAAATTCCAAGGACAGGGGAGCCTGGTGGACTACAGTCCAGGGGATCGAAAAGAGTCAGACACGACTGAGCGACTAACAAAGGGAAGGGAACCACCTTTCACCAGACATGTGGCCCCAATATAAGCAAGGTCTGAACTGATAACACGGCTTTGATTTTGGGGGGCAACAGATGCTAACCTTCATGTATATTTCATCTCTGTGTATTTACATATTCGTGCATATGGCATATTTATGTAAATATTTCACAACTAGTGTATAAGAGGTAACAGTCATCAGGGTAACATAAAACCTTTGAACTCACGATGTGCAATCCCTTGTGTTAATAGAATGACATCCACTCAGCGTTGTTATTGTTTAGATATTTATTTATTTATTTGGCTGTGCCAGGTCTTAGTTGCAGCACATGGGTTCTTTTAGTTGAGGCATGGAGGATCTAGTTCCCTGGCCAGGGATCAAACCTGGGTCCCCTGCATTGGTAGCTTGGAGTCTTAGCCTTTGAAACACCAGGGAAGACCCTGTGTTGCTTTTTTTATAAATCACTTAGATTTACATGTAGGGGTATATAGGGATATTTCCCACTACAATGCCTGTAAACTCCCATGGTGCTGGGGGATTAATTCATCCACAGAAAACTAAAGTTCACATGAACCATAGTTCATAATTAACAAAGTAAGTAAACAAAAATAATAGTGGCATACTGATACTCACATCTATATATAATAGTTTCATAAATGATCTAATAATGAATTAATTAAAGAATAAATACAGGATGGCTATGGAATAAAATCCTTACAATCAGTAAGCCACCGTCCAATGGTTTTCTCATGAAAAATATAAGAAGGAACATGAAGAAATGACACAGCCATTTTATAAACTTTTATAAACTATAAAAGATTTTATAGACTATCTAGAATGGTAAAGTCACAACAATTATAATGCTTGTTTTAGATTTTTGCTGGAATATCAGCATGAATTGAAATCTTTCTGCAATGTAGTGATTGCATGAATGCTAAGTCACTTTGGCCGTGTCCGACTCTTTGCGACCCTATGGACTATAGCCCACCAGGCTCCTCTGTCCATGGGATTCTCCAGGCAAGAATACTGGAGTGAGCTGCTACGTCCTTCTCTAGGGGATCTTTCTGACCCAGGGAACAAACCCAAGTCTCTTTTGTCTCCTACATTGACAGATGGGTTCTGTACCACTAGCACCCACCTGGGAAGTGATTGCTTAGGAGAAAAGTGAGAATCAGAAAACTCATTTTCAGTATAAGGGTATTGATTGATTCACCACAGGTCTTTGTGACATTCTATATTAGGAGTGTGAGGTCACTTTTTCCTTCAAGAGACACAGCTCTTGCAAGGCTGGTGATGACAAGGCATTTAGGGAGGTGACTTTCTTTTTGGCCACTCTGATACCATAATAGTGTCGCAGAATGGTGTGGGTCCTGACTGATTTTAAAGGAATCTGAACATCAAGAAAATACAACCTAAGTTAATTTTCAAAACATCCTTATAAGATAGCTGGTGAAATACTCATTTCATAAATAAACCTATTTACAGCCTGATGGACAAAAGGCTCACTGTTTTGCCTTCTAAAATATATCAACTAAATCAGCAATGGAACAAGTTAAGATGCTCTGGTTTTCAGACATCACTGGTAGTCCCGAGGTTAGGACTACACGTTTCCACTGCAGGGGGCATGGGTTTCATCTCTAGTCAGGGAACCAAGATCCCACAAGCCCTGAGGACTCCCCCCCCAAAAAAAAAGATGCTCTGGGCTTAAAGGGGGCTATTTGGGACCAATGTAATCTCCCAGGAAATCAGAGAACAAAGAGGGACTAAGTAATATACCACTGATCTCACCATGAAATCACCCTGGCAACCAAACCCCCCCCCACAGACACCATTACTCACTTGGTCTGGGCCTGACACAGAGCGTTAATGACCACAGACTTGCCCCCTCCTGTGGGCCCCACCACCATTGTCGTGTGGCGAGTCAACATGGTCTCATACATCTGAACCACCTTATCCACCTGGGGGACAAACATTGGCAGCTGGGTTAAAACATACCTTCTGGTTAAAAACAGGTTTATTGAGCTAGAATTTGCATACTGTACAATTCACCCATTTAAAGTGGTTTCAACAATGTAATGGCTTTAATATGTTTGAAAGTTTGTGAAACTATTATGACATTCAATTTTAGAACATTTTCATCACCCTCCCAATAAAACCCCTGTGCTCATTAGTCATGTCTACCAAGCCCACTGCCCCCAGCTCCAAGTGCACACTTTCTGTCTCTATGGATTTGCCCATTCTCAACATATAAATGGAATGATAGAAATGGAATCGTGCAGTATATAGTCTTGGGTGTCTGGCTTCTTTCCCTTAGTATCATGCTATACACTATCATCTTATATACACAAGCACTGTGTCAGTGCTTCATTCTTTTTTATGGCCAAATAATATTCCATTATATGGATGGATGACATTATGTTTATCTCTTCATCTGTTGTATTATTTCCACTTGTTGGCTATTACAAATAACACTGTTGAACATTTGTGGACAAGTTTTCATGTGGATAAATATGCTCTCATTTCTCTTGGGTTTATACCTAAGAATAAAATTGCTGTATTATATGGTAACTCTGGGCTTCCCAGGTGGCACTAGTGGTAAAGAACTTTCCTGCCAATGTAGGAGATGTAAAAGACCTGGATTTGATCCCTGGGTTGGGAAGGTCCCCTGGAGGAGGGTATGACAACCCACTCCAGTATTCTTGCCTGGAGAATCCCACAGACAGAGCAGCCCGGAGGACTACAGTCCATAGGGTTGCAAAGAGTCAGACATGGATGGAAGAGACTTAGCATGCATGCATGCAAGGTAACTTTTTCACAGAAAGTTTCACTTTTTGAGGAACCATCAGACTTTTCTGAAGTGGCTACACCATTTTACATTCCCAACCAAAAAACACATCTCTTTGAACAATTCCCTGTAGAGGAAACCATCAAGGCCAGGAGAATTGCAGAGGGCTCTCTCATCTATGGTTGGTACCCACTGCCCCTGCCTGAGGCTTCTGGGCAGCCTGACACCCCAAGGTGGCCCATCCAGATGCAGTCACTCTGAGCCTGCAGCTTGGGGAGTTGACACCTTCAGCAGAACACTTGGGCAATAATTTATGGCCTACAGACAACATATACAACTTCACAGGTTTCAGGTGATCAAAATTCTATTTGTAATATCTAATTTAATTTTTTTGTAAGTATGACTCTGGGGGAAAAAAGGTAGGGTAGGAAGAAAACCTTATATGACTGAACCCCCCCAAAAAATACTTATCTGATCACATTACACCAGTTGGAAGGTGATATATACATACAATGGAATATTACTAGGCCTTAAAAAGGAAGGGAATTCTGACACATGCTACAACATGGATGAACCTTGAGAACATGATGCTGAGTGAAATCAGCCAAACACAAAAGGACAAATACTGTATGATTCCACTCATATAAGATCCCCAGAGGAGTCAAATAGAGTGGAGGTTACCAGGGGCTGAGGGAGGGAAATAAGGAGTTATCATTTAATGGGAACAGAGTTTCTCTTTTGCAAAATGCCAAAGTTCTGGAGATCTATTTTACAACAACATGAATATACCTAACATCACTAAAAATGGATAAGATGTAAGATAAGATGGTAAATCTTCTGTTATATGTACTTTATCACAATAAAAAATGGGGGTAAGGGTGGGGAATGGTTAAGAGAGGAAATTTTATGTGCATTTTACAATTTTTTTAAATGAAAAAAAAAATGGAAAGGACCCAGGGAAAGTCAGTGAACTCTCATCTTCAGCACCACTTTACCTGGACAGGTAAGATGACGTAGCCATTTTCCTGAAGCACCTGTTCCACGGCATCATTGAAATCAGGGTAGCGAACCCGAGGGCAATCTAGTCCAGGGAACAGATCAGAGATCAAACCAAGGAAGAGAGGCACATCTTCAAACACGAATTTGGGCAGGTTCATGTCTCGAAGGGCCCTCATCAACACCACATCCTGCATGGAATGAAACACATGTCTTCAGAGATGTTTCCAGAAGACCCCAAGGCTAGTCTAGAAATAGTCTTATGAAATAGACAATGAAATCTTATACGAAATATAAAACAGAGCACTGCAGGTAGTTTCTGGAGGAACACATGAGTCTGTTGCCCACAGAGTAGCATCCATTGAGCTCTGTTTTGGAGGAAGCCCCATGTGAAAGAAACATGACTGTTCCTCTGGCTTTTATTGCAAAGAAGAAAAAAAAAAACTCATGTTCATGCTTTCTTGAGAATTTTGTTCATCCCCACCCTTCCATCTCACCACCCTGCAATTGTAGATGGATTATTATCATTGGCGTGTTACAAACTTTGGTGCTGTGAAGACACTAAACTTGACAATAATAAGTCAAATTAGAAGAGAACAATATAATGAAGGAGAGACCAAATGAAGGCCAGACAGGTAAATGAAGTGACAGCTAAGCATGAAGCTTTTTCTTGGGCTTCCCTGGTAGCTCAGTGGTAAAGAATCCACCTGCCAATGCAGGAGATACGGGTTCAATTCCTGGTCCAGGATCCCACCTGACATGGAGCAATTAGATCTATCTGCCACAACTACTGGGCCTGTGCTCCAGAGCCTGGGAGCCGCAACTACTGAAGCCTGCAAGCCCTAGGGCGCGTGCTCCACAAGAAAAGAAGCCACTGCAATAAGAATCCCAACACCGCAACTAGAGAGCAGCCCCCACTTGCTGTAACTAGAGAAAAAGCCTGTACAGCAATGAAGCCCAGCACAGCCAAAACTAAAGTTTGAAAAAAAGAAAAGAAAGACTTAAACAAATAAAACTATATAAAAAAAGGAAAGCTTTTTCTTGATTGACCTGTGCTCCCTGGCACTTCCATCCCAGCATTCGTTCAATACTCGTGAACCAAATAAAAACCCAGAGAACTTAATGCACGTGGCCCCTACCTCCCGAAGCTCAGAAGAACCTCTCTTCAGCTCACCAGCCATCACCAATACCGATTTCAGGGCTCTGAGTCCAAAATCATAATGATGTTGCTTGGAGAGCTGCTCCCGGGCCAGCTTATACAGGACAGTCATCTTTTTGGCCAGAGTCTTTTGTGATAAAAGATATTGAAAAAATACATGAAGGAAATGTCCTGAAAACACTGGAACATCATGACAGAAAGAAAAGTGACATAAAGATGTTCGGATGAAGCTGCTCTACAAACAGATACAAGCAAGATGCTCTTGCCTGTAACAAACACCAGGATGGGACCTTCATTTTTCACAATGACTAACTAGGACGTAGTTGAAAAGTACACCAGCCTTAGCAAAGTTGGATGACAGTCCTTGAATGCCAAGGAAAATCTTGACCGCCTTGAAGAACAGAATTCATTTAGTGTTTTAAATCATGGCGATTACACTCAGAAACTGGCTTCCTTTGAACTAAATGTGTTATTAAAGTTTTCTTGTAATCATTTTTGAGGATGAGTCATTCACCTGGTCTACATCAAGGATTCAAAACCTGCTTGTCCCTAAGGATGGCATGGGGAGTTTGCACATGAAAACCGAGAACCAGAGATCTCTCCTCTCTGGCTCAAAACCTAGACAAGAGGATTGTCAATAAGAGCCTTCACCAAAAAATTGCAGAGAAGCAACCTAACAATCTTTTATTTTAAAAAATATTTGCTATTTTGCACCTTTTCCAAAACCTTCTGTGGAAATGTATGTGTACAATCTTTTTATATACATTTTAAGACATGATAAAGGCATTAACCCTATATATTTTTGTTTTTGTTAAGAAAAGTTTTTTTTTTTTTGCTCATAAGCTTACTTTATTTTTTGAACTTTTAATTTTTATATTGGAGTATAGCCAACTAACAACGTTGTGACAGTTTCAGGTGGAAGGCAAAGGGACTCAGATACACATACACATGTCTCCATTCCCCCCCAAACTCCCCTCCCATCCAGGCTGCCACTTCACATTAGGCAGAGTTCCCTGTGCTATACAGTGGGTCCTTGTTGGTTATCCATTTTAAATATAACAATATATTTTTAAGTCACATAGGGCATGAGGCTTAGTGAAAAGAGCCCACCTCAAAGGGTTACACGCTGTATAATTTCATGCATAGAACATTCTAGAAGTGATGCGATTGTAGTGATAGAGAATGACGGGCAGTCGTGAGTTAGAGTTGGGGGCAGGGTGCCACCATTAGGGGGCGACATAGGGAGTTTCTCTGTGATAATGGGACAGTTCTGTGTCCAGATTGCGACTCCAGTTGTTCTGTGCATAGGATTAAATGTCACAGAACTAGACACACACACTAGAGAGAGAGAGAGAAGGTGAAACCTGGTGAAATCCAAATAAAGCCGATATGTGAGTTAATAGCACTGTGTCCACTTAAGTTTCCCAGATGTGAGGGTATCACTGCAGGAAGCTGGATGAGGGGTCCCTGAAACTCTCTGGACTCCTGCTCCCACCTCTTGTGAGTCCAATGGTTCCCAAAATGAAAGTTGTCATTTTAAAAAGGGAGAGAGAGGACTTCCTCAGTGGTCCAGTGGCTGACTCCACACTCCCAACGCAGGGGGCCCGGGTTCAATCCCTGACCAGGGAACTGGAATCCCATATGCCACAACTAAAACCCAGTGCAGCCTAATAAATAAAATGAATATAAAAAATTAATTGTTACCAAAGCATCCATCATTCATTGTTTAATCAATAAATAAAAAGGGAGGGAGAGAGACCAAGCAAAACCATTTGAAGAGTCACACAGAACGAAAATGGCCCAGGCCCCAGTCTGAGCGCAGACTCGAGGGGGTTCAGGGCCACAGGGCACCGGCAGGGGGCCTCACCTTGGCCCAGAGGAAGCCCTCGGAGAACAGCATGATCTCGCAGATCTGCTGCAGGTCCGGCACGATCACCACCACCGGCCGGAAGAGCGCCTTCACCGACTCGGGCAGCTCCGTGCGGCCCGCATAGCCAGGGTTCATGGTGATGAAGATGCCCATTCTGGAGTCCAGGGAGATCTCCTGCCCTTCAAACTAGTGGACAAGAGCAAAGGAAGGAAGGGTTATGCTGCCGGCCAGCCTGCCAGGGGAAAGGAGGCCTGGGGAGCCACGTGGCTACTCGTTTTCGTGGATAAAAAGCAGACATCACCATCTGTGTCTTGCCCCTTCACAGTGATAAATGCAGAGTCCTCATGCTTATGACCTCAGTGTTCTGGGGGACAAGCCTCAGTCGACCCCCAAACTCTGATCTGAATCCAGGTCTGTTGACTTAAGAAGTAGTTGATGTTGGGAAAGTGTGCAGCCTGGGGTTGATTTGAGGCGCTGCATGACCTCCAATTGGTCACTTACTCCCTCTGAGTCTCCATCTCCTTCTCTGCAAGGTTGTAGTGATTAAATGAGACAACATAGTCTAGAGCACCCAGCCCATCACTTCGCACAATGTGGATTTTCGTTCATGTTTTCACTTCTCTTCCCATTCCCACCTTTATCCCCATCTGGCTGCCTGGGTGTCACCCAGACCTTTCCCACCAGAATCCCACCTCAGCAACCTTTGAGAAACCAGACTTGGAACTTCCCTGGTGGTCCAGTGGCTAAGACTTTGAGCTCCCAATGGAGGAAGCCCGGGGTTCGATCCCTGGTCAGGGAACTAGATCCAGCAAGCTACAACTAAGAGTTCATATGCCACAACTAAAGATCCTGCATGCCACAACTAAGACCTGGCATGGCCAAATAAATAAATAAATGTGTGTGTACATATATATATATATATATATGTATATGTATATATATATATATTTTTTTTTTTAAGAAATCAGCCTTTGTCCTTCAGGTGCTCCAAGGACTGATGAAGTACAGAAATCTCTATATTTTTAATCTCTTTAGCCTCAGTGAATTTCAACTGTCTCAACTTTCCTCTCTACTAAGATTTTACTGTTTTGTTTCTTTTAATGACCCATCAGACAGACAGAAAGCAGAATTCTTATTTTTATGAGGCCCAGGGTGCCTCTGACAGGATGCTCCCTGAAGGATGGAGGCCGCAGTCTTATCTCCCAAGTCTGCACTGAGACCACCGTCATCCATGCCTCAATGTCTCATGTGAGTCCCAGAGCAATCCCTGGAGATGACGACAGGCCTACTCTTAAAAACACAGCTTCTAGAAACCCAAATGCATTGCAGGTTCAATGTGTCTCCCACAGCAGTAGTGAGCTCAGTCCTAAAATGTTTCAGAACTAATGAACAGAAATTCATCTAGAGCCTTCACTAGAATCCTCAAATATTTAACACGACCCACTTTACATAATCCTCTGACCACCAGCAACACTGAGGTCCAGGGTGTTGGGGTGGTTGCAGAGGGGCCTGCAACAAGTCCTCACAGCCCAAGTTGAATTTGGTTCCTGGATCTCCCAATGAGGCTCTGTGGGGCCTTGAAGGATGTATAGGAGTTTTCAGGTGAAGGAGAAAAGAAGGACAATTTCAGGCAGATAGGGGTGCATTTGGTGTCCCAGGGTCTGATATGTCTGTAGAGCAAATGTCATAAAGTGACAAGGCTGCAGGGGCACCCAGGAGCAAGGCCAGAGGCCAGAGGAACAGTAGAGCCAGTTGGGACCACAGATGGCCTCAGGGTAGGGAAACGGTTCAGCCATTCTAGGCCCTGTTGTTAGGAGAATGCACCCTGGGCCACCTAAATTACATAAGATCACATTTCTCCAAACTCTGATCCATTTTCATCTGATGTAACTTAAAGCAGATGTCCCAAACTTGAGTCAACAAATGTATTGTTGGACAGGGAGAGATTAGTATAATCTCAAAAAAGAAAATTAAAATTGCCTTTTGACTTTAATAATAACCCTAAAAATCTTGGTCATGGAACTTCTCTGGAGGTCCAGTGGTTAAGACTCTATGCTTCCAATGCAGAGGGTGTGGGTTCAATCCCTGGTCGGGGAACTAAGATCTCACATGCTTCAGTGTGGCCAAAAAAATAAATGTCCAAAGAAATGGTTCTTATTGATCCAAGATGACATTAAAAAAAACTTGGTCATTATAATGCCCTAATTTTACTGGGTCTGAAGGCAAAATTTCTTGTTCATTACAACAATTTATACTGAAGACATTCTGATTCAGTGGAATGTTGATTTCTCTTAAGTCACTTTTTCTCAAATTTGGGAAGTCATTAAGAACATCTTTTGACCTTGAAAGGGGACCTTACACTTCATTTATTTGAGAATATGGCCCTACCTGTCTCTATCAGTCATATGACTGTAAATTTTTTAAATTTATTTTTTGGCCACCCCATGAAGCATGCAAGATCCTAGTTCCCCAACCAGAAATTGGACCAGTGCCCCGTGCATTGGGAGCTCTGAGTTTTAACGACTGGACCATCAGGGAGCCCCCATGTTTGAAGTTCCTAGATTATTACAGTACTTAATTATCAAAGATGCTGATCAATTGGGAAAACCCAATTATCTCCACATGAAAGCAGAAGTCGGGCAAATCTACATCTAGGGGGCGCCTGCTCTACATATAGATGACTGTCCACCATCACACGTTCCCATCCTGGGGAGGATCTGGGCCAGCTTCACACTTATCCTCACCTGGAACGTAGTTAACTGATGGATCAGAGCATTTCTTATCGTCTGAATCTGGGATGAGATGACTGACAGCACAGAGGCATCGATGCGATTAAACTCGTCGAAGCAGCCCCAGGCCCCACACTGAGCAAGGCCCGAGAAGATCTTCCCGACGGCCTAGGATGAAAGGAATGTCAGGACAAGGGCAATTTTCATCTTTAAAATCGCAAGCAATCCGCATATGGATACAATTTTCTAAATTAAAAGCAAACGATGATTATCAGATTGGCAGAGACGAGTTTGGCCAACCACTCTACTAAAGGATCTTCCCGGCAAGATTTCCAAAGCCTCTTGTGGGCCAGCTCCCAATCGCAGAATTTCACAAATTAAGGATTTTTTTTTTAATTTTTAAAAATTTTTATTTGAGTAGGGTTGATTTATAATGTTGTGTTAGCTTTTGTTGTACAGCAAAGTGAGTCAGTTACACACACACACACACACACACACACACACCCCTCCACTGTTTTTTAGATTATTTCTCCTATAGGCCATTACAGAGGGCTGAGTAGAGCTCCCTGTGCTATACACCAGGCCCTTATTACTGATCTATTTTATATATAGTAGTATGTAATCTATGTGTCAGTTCTGATCTCCAATGTATCCCTCCCTCTCCATAATCCCCGGTAACCATAACTTTGTTTTCTACATCTGTGATTCTAATATTTCTGTTTTGTAAAGAAGTTCAAAGATTTCAAAAATTAAGGATTTTAATGTAAAAAAACTCAGATTTCTGGCTTCTCTTGAGATGCTGAAAAATCCAACAATACTGGGTCCTCTCTTCTTGGCAACAGTTGACCTAACGTGAACACCAGCACCTCCTTCAGATGGAGCTTTGCTTTCCAGTTGGCCACAGTCGCCACCACTCTCTACCGTCTGTCTGCTGTTTACTCATTTATTTACATTATCCACCTGACTCCAGCGGGCATTTAGTCTGAGACGCTTGCTCTACATGCCGCTAACAAAGAAATACATCCAAGTTCCCAGACTGTGATGGTGAGAGGTTTCCCACTATATTCCTCCAGCTGTCGCTATGTCATTTCTTGGAAGCATACGAGATAAAATACCTTCCCCCATGTCCTCCTTTGAGCTCTTGGCCTAGGAAGATGACACCAGAAGTGATGCCAGGGTATCAACGGCTGTACCATCCTGAAAGCATCCCATCTCATCTGACCTTGGAAGTTAAGCAGGGTTAGGCTTGGTTAGTCTTTGGATGGAAGAAGTGACACCAGGTCCTTACTTTGTAATCCATGCCTTCGCCGCAGTTGGTCACCACACAGAGCAAGCCCAGGGCTTTGGCCAGGTCCTTGGTGGTCTCCGTTTTCCCCGTACCTGCTGGGCCAGCAGGAGCCCCACCCAGATACATGGACAGTGCCTGTCAGAAGTCAAATGCAAAACATGTGCTGTCTGCCATGGAAGGAAAGAGGTTGTCAATGACCAGTTTGTGACAATCTATGTGGAATATATAAATGGTAATGGACCAGCTCACACTCACCTTTTCTGACAGTGACCACTGACCTCCACTGACCTCCAGTGACCACTCCACCCCCACCCCCTGTTATACAGGGACCAGTAAACCAAGGACTCCACAACATGCTGGATACTGTACCCACCCTGAGGACAATGCCTAGCAGTTCCCAGAACTGAGGCTCATGGGAACATGGACATATGTGCAGGGAAGGATTCATTTTGCCCAAAGAAAGGTTTGGCCCTTCGTCTTTAGATCCTAGGAGCTGACCTCTAAGGCCCCTGAATGTTCTGCCTCAGAAGAGAATCCTTGTTTATCTGGGGACCTCGGGCCATACCGGACAGTCTAACAATGTGATTTATGGTGAAAGCCCTGGATCACGTGGCATCAGCAGGTCAACTTCGAGAGGGTCTGGAGACTAAGGTCAGTCATTTAGAGGGGTCAGTCTTGTATGCATGACAAGCCCCTAGTTAAAACCCAAGGCTCGGTGGGCTTCCCTGGGCAGCAGAACTTCACACATACTTGCTGGAGGAAATGATGCTCTCTGGAACGCTGAATTGAACAGGAAACTGAAGCTTAGATCTGGTCTCTCCTAGACCCTGTCCCATTGCTGGACCTAGGTCTCCCTTCTCCCATCGCTGATTTTTATCTGTATCCATTTGCGATAAAAACCATGTTGCTGTTGTTGCTGCTTCTGTTTAGTCAAGTCATGTCCAACTATTTGCCACCCCCATAGCCCACCAGGCTCCTCTATCCATGGGATTTTCCAGGCAAGAATACTGGAGTGGGTTGCCATTTCCTTCTCCAGGAGATCTTCTTGACCCAGGGATTGAACCCACGTCTCCCACATTGCAGGCAGATTGGTTTTGTTTTTTTTTTTTTAACCACTGAGCCACCTGGGGAGCCCTATAAAAACCACAACCATGACCACATGGCTTTACTGAATTCTGTAATTCCTCTTAGCAAACTATTGAAACTGAGGGTGGTTTTAGGGCCCACCAGAACTTGAAACAACCGAATCACAAAAGGTAGCAAGTATGTCATATTCCAAATGGAACCTCCTTTACAGATTTTTAAAGAATGACATCCTTTACTATCAGCGTTAGTTTCCCGGGGCTGCCATAGCAAAGTACCCCAAATTGTCTGGCTTAAAACAACAGAAATGTGTTCTCTTACAATTCTGGAGGCTAAACATCTGAAATGAAGGTGTGAGCGGGGCCACACTGCCTCCAAAGACCCTAAGGGAGGCTCATTCCTGGCTTCTTCCAGCTCCTCGTGGCTCCAGCCATTCCCTGGCATGTGGCTGCATCTCTCCAGTCTCTGCCTCTGTCTTCACATCTCTTCCCTGTGTCTCTGCGTTCTCTCCTCTTCTTACACGGACACCAGGCATTGGTACTAGGGCTCTAATCCCAATCCTTAACTACTTCAATCTGCCAAGACCCTATTTCTAAATAGGGTCACATCCGAGGTTCTGAGCAGACATGAATTTGGGGTGGGGAGGACACTGTTCAAACCAGTGCCTGCGTGCTCAATCCTGTCTGACTCTTTGCGACCCCATGGGCTGTAGCCCACCAGGCTCCTCTGTCCACGGGATTTCCCAGGCAAGAACACTAGAGCAGGCTGCCATTTCCCCCTCCAGAGGATCTTCCTAACCAAGAGATCGACCCACATCTCCTACCCTGGCAAGCAGGTTCTTTACCACTGAGCCACTTGGGAAGTCCATTCAACACAGTACACCATCACAATTACTATCGTCACACCCAGAGAAAAAACGCATGACTCCAGGTGAATGATCCCCACAAGAGCCCGGCCACCAGTCACCTGAGTGAGCGTCAGGTAGATCCGGTCCGTCAGGGGCGTGATAACCAGCCGCCCATTCAGACCCATGTACTCGTAGCCGTAGCCGAAGGTCCCCGTGCACTGGCGGATGTTCAGTTCATCTGGTTCCCGGTCCCAGTAAAAACGCAGCTGACTTTCCCATTCAAACTCCCGGGCCTCGAGAATGCTGGAAGGTGAGCAACGGGGGATAACTGAAGAGGGGGAGAGCTGAGATGGAAGAGAAGGTGGACGGTGGGGGCAGGATGGAGAGATGCTGAGAGAGGCCAGAGGATGACACAGGAGAGGTTTCAAGACACCAGTGCCCCGGGAGGTCCCCACCTGCCCCGGATGAAAGAGTCGACTATGTCCCGGGCATGCACGTCTATGATGAGCACGGTGTTGTATTTCTTTCTGTCGTTCCTGCTTAAGTTCAAGGTGATCCGGGTGACCAGCTCGTCGATCTGCCGGTGCATCTTCTGGCCGAAGTTCTTCATGGCCTGCTTCTCCCCCTGCTTCACTTTGCGGAAGACATCTTCCACCTCCCAGGTCCACCACACCTGGCTGGCGGCCAGCACCACCATCCCCTGGTACATGAGCATCCAGTCGACCCTAAAGGAAAAGCATGCCTTTATGAGATTTTCCCCGGCTTGGAACTAAAAATGGTCTTGTTAAGAATCAATTTCTTCTGGGACTTTCCTTGCAGTCCAGTAGTCTTCTGGGACTCCACACTTCCACGGAAGTGGGCATGGGTTCAATCCCTGGTCAGGGAACTAGGATCCCATAAGCATGGCCGAAAACAAAACAAAAGAATATTTGTTTCACACAGATGGCCAACAGGCACATGAAAAGATGCTCACCATCAATAATTACTAGAGAATTGCAAATTAAAACTACAATGAGGTATCACCTCACACCAGTCAGAACGGCCAGCATTACAAAGTCTACAAATAACAAATGCTGGAAAGAGAGTGGAGAAAAGGGAATGCTCCTACACTGTTGGTGGGAATGTATGTAGGTGCAGCCACTATAGAGAATAGTATGGCGTTTCCTCAGAAAACTAAAAACAGAATTACCCTATGACCCAACAATTCCACTCCTGGGCATATATCCAGAGAAAATGATAATTCAAAAAGATACATGAACCCTAATGATCATCACAGCACAATTTACAATAGCCAAGACATGGAAACAATCTAATACAATGGAATATTACTCAGCCATAAAAAAGAATGAAATATTGCCATTTGCAGCAACATGGATAGACCTAGAGATTATCACAAGGAGTGAAGTAAGACAGAAATATAGAGTCACAGACACAGAAAGCAAACTTATGCTCACCAAAGGGGGAAGGGACTTAGGTAGGGGAGAATAAATCAGGAGTGTAGGATTAACAGATTCAAACGACTACACATATATAAGCCACAAAGACTAACTGTACTGGGGATTATATTCAATATCATGCAATAACCTATAAAGAAAAATAATCAGAAATACACATATTTATGTATATATTAATATAACAGAATCACTTTGTTGTACACCTGAAACTAACACAATATTGTAAATCAACTACACTTCAATTTTTTAAAAAAATTTTCTTTGATCTGGAATAGGGAAGACAAAGTAAGAGAAGCCAATAAACAAAGGAGATAAACCTCTTCTGGTTAGATCAAAAAGCACCAGGCCAATGGAGACATGCACGTGAACAGTTACAGGGGCATGGCTGTGTAAAAGAAGCCACATCACTTGAAAGATGTGTTTTTACAGATGTTTGAAAGTTATTTAGTATGATAGGCATATTATAAGAGATTTTAAATTTTTAAAAATTCCAACAAAAAAGATTGATTATCTCTGACCACACCTCCCATGCTTCCTTGCTATAATTTCCTGAGTGTCACTGGGCACTCTTTTCTATTCTCATACAAACCTGTATAAAGGCACATAAATGGAGAGAAGGGGGTGTGAGGGCTGTTTCTCCAAAACTGGCATCAGGCAACACAAGCTACACTGCACCTTGCTTCTCTCATTACTAGTTCCAATGGGCTTGCATCTCAGTTAGACATGCAGAGTATTTACACCATGGGAATTGACATACACTCTAAATCAAAGCTTTTCTTCTCAGAGAGCTAGTTTACCAATACACCACTGAATGTACCTCTATACACCCAATTACATAAAGAGCTAAACCCATTTTTTACATGGCACAGAACCAAGAAAAAGCAGGATCCTAGTCAGACAAATACTATGCTCTGTCCTAACAATTCATTTAAATAGACATTTTCAGTTTGCAAAATCAAAACGGCAGCATGCAAAACCAAGAGGACAGTGTTCCCATAATAATAAAGACTTTGTATCATCATAAAGGCCCTGCCAAATGTACTACAACTCTCCTGGGAAGCTATCCAAAGATGCTCTGTGTGCTTTGGGTTCAGCCACATAGTAAAGCCAGCCCTCTTCATGACTAGAGCTAGGCATGGTTCAGCTCGGTGCCTGGAAGCTCTGAGGCCACAAAATCAAAGAATGGTTGAAATTCATCAACTATTCTCGAAACAACTTTGCCATCAACCTACACATAGAGCCCAGCTTAGTGAGCACCTGGTTTCTGGTGAGTCACTGATGCTGCTAAGTCGCTTCAGTCGTGTCCGACTCTGAGCGACCCCACAGACGGCAGCCCACCAGGCTCCTCTGTCCCTGGGATTCTCCAGGCAAGAACACTGGGGTGGGTTGCCATTTCCTTCTCCAATGCATGCACTAGGTTCTCACATTTGAGCTCAGAATCGCCTGGGATCTTGTGAAAACCCAGTTCCTGGGGCCCCACCCTGAGAGTTTGTGATGCAGCAGGTTTGGAGTGGGGACCAGGAAATTGCATTTTGACCAGGCTCCCAGGGGCCCTGATGCTCCCAGTCCATGGACCACAATTTGAGAAGTGCTGTACACAGTAATCCTTAAAGAACACAGGTATACATCAGCTAATTTAGCTATGGCAGGGAAAGAAAACCATTTGAAATGTCAGTCAATCTACTCCACACCCTGAAAATTGATCCCTTATTACTATTAATATAAAAAAGTAACACACAATCACAATACAATCCTACCTGGATTTGTCTTCACAGTATCTAAAAATAGCCTCTTTGGTAATTAGCCTGTTAGTTCTTCGCATTTCATTCAAAACTGCTGTCATCCAGTCCTCCACACGCCCCTCAGCCCTGATGATCTTCCGGAACTCCATGACTTCTCCTTCTGCTGATATCATGGCAGATACCAGTTTTTCTCCACTGTCCCCATCATGAAACCTCAGCAGTGCTATGTTGTCATACATCTGCAATACAGTGGGAGAGTCCACCCTGTAATACCTTCACTGGGTTCTGGAATCAAAGAACAGCCTGCAGTGCCTCATCACACATCAGGGCTGCCAGGATGCCAGCAACAGCATCAGAGACCACACACCAAATAGGTATCTCTTTACCCAGTGACAAACGTTCATTGGGTACTTCCTTTTATCTGCACTGTGAAAAGGTCTGAGGTGGGTTGAACAAAAATAAAAAAAAGAGAAGAAAGGTTCTCTCCCCACACTTGAGATTCTGGGGTGTACATTGGGATGGAGAGGTATCTGGACACATGGGCCAGCTGAACACAGGATGAGCGGAACAGCATGGTGATTAAACACTCTAGGGCTGAGGAATTAGAGACCTCCCAGGAATGAGGAATGAAGACTCCCACTGTCCAATCAGGTGTGTTTGACCAAGTTGCTTCTCCTCTCTCAGTCTGAAATACACATAATTACAGCACCTACAAAATGAAGTCAAAGGATCAAATTAAATAATGTGCATGAAATGTCAGCTCCTCATATGCTTGGCATTTGCTGGCTATCCTCGTTACTAATCAGAGTAATATTCAGGAAAATGAGCCTTTTAGGGCCCACTAGATAAGACAAGGCACTCTGCAAATCAGACAGGAGGACAGAAAGACAGCAAGCTTTAAAAAATAAAACCAGAGGTTTACAAAAGGAGCTACCAATAGCCAAAGTACTTCTAACAACACATTTTTCTACAACAGTAAAATATGTCTTTATGAAAGCAGAAACAGAATATAAGCCTTCTCCCTTTGAGAAAGGAAAACATGCAAACTATAACTCATACTTTGAGAAGGAAATCAGCATTAATTAAAGAAAACACAGTTTATTAATCTTGCTTCCCAGGTGACACTAGTGGTAAAGAACGCACCTGCCAATGCAAGAGACATTAAGAGACTCCGGTTCGATCCCTGGGTGGGGAATAATCCCCTGTAGGAGAGCACGGCAACTTCAAGTACTCTTTCCTGGAGAATCCCCATGGACAGAGGAGCCTGGTGGCCACAGGCCATGGGGTTGCAAAGTCAGACACGACGGAAGCAACTTAGCACACAGGCATGTATGCAGTGTATTAAGCAATTGATCCTCAGTACTTTGTTTATTTGAAATAAAGTAATTGCTCTACAATGCTCTCCATCATAGATGATTTTGCCCTCAGGGACACTCAGCGCTGTTGGGAGACGTTTTCAGTTTTCACAGCTGGAGAGGGATGCTTCTGGCATCTACTGGGTAGAGGCCAGAAATGCTTCTAAACAACCTACAATGCACAAGACAGACCCCATACCCCTGTATGTGTAAACACATACACACAGAGAGAGAAAAAAACTGTCTGGCCCAAAAAAGAATCTAAAAAACAGTGGATGGACTTCCCTGGTGGCACAGTGGATAAGAATCCAGAAAGATTCCACATGCCACGGGGCAACTAAGGATGCGTGCAACAACTACGGAGCCCACGCTCTAGAGCTTTCAAGCTGCAACTACCAAGCCTGCGAGCCACAACTACTGAAGCTCATGTGCCGAGAGCCTGTGTTCCACAACAAGAGGAGCCGCTGCAATGAGAAGCCTGCACACCATAACAAAGAGTAGCCCCTGCTTGCTGCAACTAGAGAAAGCCTGCAAGCAGCAATGAAGACCCCGCATAACCAAAAACTAATTAATCAATTAAAAAGAGTCATTAAATGTATATAATAACTGACTCTCTGTTGCACACCTGAAATGAACACAACATTGTGAATCAGCTACATCCCAGTAAAAAAATAAATATCTCAACCACGATGCCAATAGTGTCAAGGCTGAGAAACCTCTAGGCTGATACTAAACATAGGGCTTTGATGAGCTGACCAAAGATTATTCCTGGCGATGCTCTAACTCTCTGTCATAAGAGACGGTTTTGTCTGTTGTGTTTCCTGCCCTTCAGTATCACTCACGGATACACGTACGTTTATGTAAAAGTATGAAAACACAGCCTGGAAGGAATTACATCCAAGCCAGGATAATGGCTGCCTTTTGAAAGTGGAAGAAGAATTGTGAGTGGGGATGAAACAAAGAGTATGTCAACTTTATCTCCATAATTTTATCTTCCAAAAAAAAAAACAAATATGACTAACCAGTAACAAGGGTGTCAATTCTGGGTGGTAGATAAGGTTCTTTAGCCATCATCCTCAGGCAGGCATTGTTCAAAGTACTTTACAAACATTAACTCATTTAATCTTTATCTTTATAAATGTGTAGAATTGGAGTTATCTGAATTTACAGGTAAGAAAACTGATGACCAGAGAGGTTAAGTCACTTGCCAGAGGCCACACAGCAAATCCGTGCAGAGCCAGGATTTGAACCCAGACAATCTGGCTGGATGTGCTGAACCACTATTCTGTATGGTCTCTCTGGTTATTATATTCATCCCTGTATATTTCTGCATTGTTTCGGTTTCTCAAAAAATGTTGTTTGGGGGACTGTGGAAAAAGAACAACAAATAGCAGCTCAGTGCTGGTGTGACTTCAGAGTACAGTGGATTTCATCAGATTTATGTTCCAAATAAAAACCCCAGCAGTGTTCCAGTCTTGGACTTCCGAGTTGAACCCAGCTGTGCGGTGGACTCAGATGAGCTGCAATTACAGAGCTTATGGGGACACTCCCACGGGAGCCCCCGGGAGCTGACCTTGATCATGTGCTCCTGGACACAGAGCGGGTCGCTGTTGCCCAGGATACTGAGCAGCTCATCATCGGAAATGAAGAAGAACCTGGGGAAGGCGTTCCTCTTGGAATCTAAGTAGTCGTTCAGGCTCTTCTGGCACTTCTCCAGACCCTCACTGATGTTCTGCAGGTCACTGAGGCGGTTGGGGGCCTCACAGCATCTCTTGATCACAGGGTCTTTCAAAGTCTCGCCCATGATCTGGATAAAGTCAAGAGGACAACTGTCAAGATGGATGGATCTAGAGAGTGTCATACTGAGTGAAGTAAGTCAGACAGAGAAGGGGAAATATCATATGACATCCCTTATATGTGGAATCTAAACAGAAATGATACAGATGTATTATGCAAAGTCGCTTCAGCCACGTCCGAACTCTGCGACCCCATGGACAGTAGGCTCCACCAGGCTCCTCTTTCCTTGGGGATTCTCCAGGCAAGAATACCTGAGCGGGTTGCCATTTCCTTCTCCAGGGGAATCTTCCCGATCCAGGGATCGAACTCAGGTCTCTTATGTTTCCTGCATTGACAGGTGGGTTCTTTACCACCTGGGAAGCCCCAAACGGGAGGTGGCTGCTCATAACTGGAGAATACAACAGCATCACTGAGCAGCAAAGAATCTGGGCTTTGAGGTCAGGTGGGCTGGGTGGCAATCCTCACCCCACTGGCTACTGGCAGCGGTGCCCACTGTACCACCCTTTCTGGAAAGGACTTTAAGATGACCATAGTCTTTCAGGGGTGATTTACTCATAAACAATAATAAGATATTAATCCTAAAAATGGAAAAAAACTTCAGACAAATTATTTTTGAATGCAAAGAGTTTCACTTCAAACAGGATGCCCAGTTACTAGACAATAAATCAACTAAACTAATGTCAGTCCACTCACTGAGACATTATATAAAGTCATTGAAATGTTTTATCAGATGACTTCATAATACAAACTATGTTTCTCACAATATGAAGAGAAAATTATAAGATGAAATTATACAAAATATTGGGCTTCTGAGGTGCCTCAGTGGTAAAGACTCCACCTACCAGTGCAGAAGCCAGAGGAGACATGGGTTCCATCCCTGGTTTGGGAAGATCCCCTGGAGGAGGAAATGGTAACCCATTCCAGGTATTCTTGCCAGGATAATCCCATGGACAGAGGAGCCTGGCGGGCTACAGTCCGCGGGGTCACAAAGAGTCAGATACAACTAAGAGACTGAGTATGCACACACACACACATAAAATATCATTACAATTGTGTTCTTAAACCCATATACAAAGAAAAATATTACATATTAAAGACAATGAAACTATGGAAAACACATCTTTTCCTTCTCTTCTACATCTCCCCAAGATTTTTAAATAACTATTACTTTTATAATAAAAAGTAAAAATAAAAAAGTTGTAGTGCCTTATGCTGGTGGCTTAAGATCAAACAGAAATTTTTACTGAAGACATTAAATTCACATACAATGACAGAAAAAATTCAGAAGCTACAAATAGACCAAATACTACATGTAAATACACAAGTAAAAGTATCCCCGATTACTGTCCATCTTTCAAGACTGAAATAGAAGCCAGTCACTTGCCCTTTTAAATATTCTGTCGATGTTATCAAACTTCTTTGCTTCATCTGGAAGTTGTGATCTGATATCTCCACCAATAAAGATGCTTTCCAGATACATCCATTTTCTCTGAACCAACATCCAAATCTGTAAATGCACAACATTATCATCAACACAGGTTCCCAGGTGCCTCAAGGTGTGTATGGTAAAATCCCACCCTAACACGGGACAGATTTAAATCAATTCAGGTCAAAAGAATTTCCATGCAAGAGGGCAGAGTAAGTGCATATGGTGGTTTAGTTGCCAAGTTGTGTGCGTGCAGCAAAAAAGACCCAGCACAATCACAAATAAATAAATTATTTTTAAAAAAGAAAGCAAATGAATGAAGCCCATGCCTGACCACACTCTTAGCTAGTGAACCAGGCCTGGGTTCATCCCACCCCAGGCTTTAGGGTGTAGCTATATTAACACAAGGTGCCTGCCTGTGGTCTCAGGACAAAAACAATGCTGTCACACAAAACTGGTGAAATGAGCCTAGGT
Organism: Cervus elaphus; assembly: GCF_910594005.1. Taxonomy (NCBI): domain Eukaryota; kingdom Metazoa; phylum Chordata; class Mammalia; order Artiodactyla; family Cervidae; genus Cervus; species Cervus elaphus. Next base: position 20,655,465 of record NC_057819.1, on the reverse strand, counting down.
TGCTCACAGAGGTCTGGACACAAAGCAGAAAAGCCCCAAACCAACTAACATAAGACCTGGTTGGGTGCTTCCCAACATGATGGACTAGGCTGGGAAAACTGCAAAAACACACATCAACGTGAAATGAGCACAGGCCAAAAAAAAAAAAATGTATGCAAGATGGACTTAAAAAAAATCAAAATCACACAGAGAAAAACCCACTACCCCGTGAAAGAGAGTCTCCCCTAAAAAGAGGAAAATTCTAGTTTGAGAAAATAAAAAGTAGAAGGAAATCAGAAAAGGATTTTAAATATATTTAAATTCTTCAGTGTGATATAGGAGATGAAAGCATTCTTGCAACAAGAACAGGACAGTATTAAACAAGAACAAGGGCACATGAAAAAGCACCAATGAGGAGTCCTGTTAGTTAAAAATGCATTCATTGAAATAAAAACTGAGATTCACTCCTCTAATTATGCATCTCTCCCCTCAAAATAAATCAAAGAGGATCATTAGTTTCTGAGCACAAAATTGCCTCATACAAAGTTTCTTTCTATGAATCAGCTCCTTTCCATCTTTTCTGTGTCTTTTTTCTTACCTCAATGACTTCCCCTATGAGAGAAAGCGTTTTTTCCCATTTGTGAACTGTCTGCAGGAAAGGCCCCACAAATCTGCTTCCTGAGATGCTTTGCAGGTTGAAAGTGTTGTCATCCAGGCACTGGATGATATCGTCAACAGACCCCAAGACGTAGCCTCGCTCCTGGGTGCCTTTGTAATACTTGACCACGTTAAATTTCATATTTTCCCATGTGTCCAGGATTTCCTTCACAGCCTAGTCAGGAATATGAAAAGTATGGTTCAGGCACATGGGCTGAAAAAAACAACCCCAACCCAACAGCAGCTTCCTGAGTTTGCCATGGATCAGCTCCTCAACCCAGAGTTCTGGGTCAGTGTTCCAAATAAGCTGGCAATTCTAGTTGTCAGTTACCCAGTACTTGCTCTGTGCCAGGTAAGCACATGCTATATACACCATCTCCTCTAGTCCTCAAAGCATCTCAGCGAGGGTGGGATAATTATTATCCACACTTTAGCAGAGGTGGGAACTGGGGCAAGAGAAGGGTCGGCTTGCCACATTCACTCAGCTGAGTGCCAGAGCCAGGGTCTAAATTCTGTAACTGGCCTCCATTCTGCATGCTCATGAGATCCTGCCTCTGTGTTTACCATTTAGCAAGAAGATAAAATTACAAAAAATATGTCTATTTTTCATGGCATGTTCAAAAACCAAAATTACCTGTTGATAATTATGTGTATGTGTATATATACACAGATATGTGTATATATGTGCATGTGGGTGTATGTATCTGTGTACATTGTGTGTATATGTGTGTGCATATATGTACATGCGTGTGTGTGCATGTATGAATGATACATTAGTGTTTATGTACACCTATATGTGTGCATATGTGAGAGCATGTATGTATATGAGCATAGTATTTATGTACATGTGGGTGTTTCTATGTGTATTTTTACATCTTCGTAGTGTGTATGTGTGTGTGTGGGTATATGTTTATATGTGTACACATGTGTATATGCATTTTTTTGGCCATGCTATGCAGCATGTGGGATCTTATTTCCCCAACCAGGGATGAAACACATGCCCCCTGCAGTGGAAGCTCAGAGCCCTAACCACTGGACCACCAGGGAATTCCCTGCATAGGCATTTCAAAGCATTAAAGAATATACACTAAAATGTTAATAATTTATCTTCAGGTCATAGAATTTATGAGTGATTTATTTATTTTCTCAGTTTTCTACCTTGAACACATTATTTCTTTAGTAAATAAGCTGAAAGTGAAACTATAAGAAAAATTAAAATATTTAACTGAAGCAGAAATTCTATTTCTAGAACAAATAATACTTTCTTATTCAAACATAATAGGTAGCAGAACAAACAGGTTTTCTGTTTGAATAAAAAAATTCTTTTTTTTTCTAGGCTATTTTATAACTAAAAATAGTCCTACCTTCTCAATGGCTATCTCTTTAATGGCCGATGTCACAATCTCATTGAGAACATCCGTGTGTTTGTGAAGTTCCATAGCAAACATGTTTTCCAAGGTGAATGTTTCAGTCATTTCAAAAATCACGCCTGTTTTCTCCATAAGCTCTTTCCAATGCCTGAAGGTGCATCCACATCAAAAATCTTTATGTCTACTGAGTTTAGTGATGGGTTTAATTATTCCCTCTTCAACCAAGGGCTTCCCAGATGGCTCAGACAGTAAAGAATCTGCCTGCAATGCAGAAGTCCCGGATTTGATCCCAGGGTCAGCAAGATTCCTTGGAGAAGGACATGGAAACCCACTCCAGGATTCTTGCCTGGAGAATTCCATGGACAGAGGAGCCTGGTGGACTACAGTCCATGTGAAAGTCGCTCAGTCATGAGAGCGATGGGGAGCGACTGTAAATACAGATGAAGCTTTGCTCGCTCGCCCGCTGCTCACCTACTGCGGTGCAGCCTGATTTCTATCTGGACCGGGACCAGTACTGGTCCATGGCCCAGGGCTTGGGAGACCCCTAATCTAGAAGATACTTTCTTAGATGCCTCATCTTAACTATCACCTATGAAAACACACTTTTCATTTATTGGTAACTGTTTCTGCATGGTCTAGATGGGTGATCCCGGCCTCTGAGGATCACTCAGCCTATTTGATACCCTGGTGTAATTTACGAGCATGCATGTGTTTGATAAATATTCAGCAATTACTAACTCTGTTCAGGCAGTGGGCTTGCAACTGGGGGTTCAGAATGGCTCAAAGGTAAGGCCCCTGCCCTTGGGAACACTGCTACCAACCTGGGGAGACAGGCAGTGATCGATACAACAAATCTACAAATTAAATAACCACCAAATGTTTCGAGCGTTATGAAGAAAACACAGCACAATAAAGGCAAGTGGCTACTTCAAACAGAAGGAGCAAAACAGACACAGCACCAGCAGTGCTGCTCTTAGCCCAATCTGGCCTCCTCTGAAGGCTCACATTTGCCCACGTTTATGGTCCAATGTATGTGGAATGAATGTAATAAGGAGGTTAAACATGGCACTGGACTGGCAGAACGCCAGGTACCCAGCACATAAGCAGTAAACATAGAATCACTGGGTTTTGTCATACAAAGAGATGGTCAGGAAGGAGAATCCAGTTTTTCTGTCTCTCGACCCAGGTCGAATTGATATAGAAGAATTCCTGTGGTTGATAATTTGATGGGAACTTTACAAGGAAGCAATATTATATAGAGAAATATTACTTGTATATTTCTAGCCCTGCATTGCTACTGGAATCTTGTTCTTTGTCATCAGATCTGAGCAAAGACATATCTCGAAGTAAAAGCTCCTCCACCAACCTGTCTCTTAGAGCTTCGTGCTTCAAGTCTAGAAGTAAAGGAATTGAGTCTTTGAATGCCTTCATTTTCGATTCCAAGTGGTAGGCCACCGATAAATTTCGGACCTGACGGGGCAGCTTTCTGAGGGACCTGAGAAAACTTTCAATTCCTTCCTGGAGAAACTGAACATTCAGGTTGATCCAGAGTGTCTGAGACCATTCTTCCTTCGCAACCTGGAAATGAATAAGAAATAGTCGCATCAACAAGACCGGTCTGGAAACTCAAAAGTGGTTAGAAGGGAGAGCACATTCTTAACCTTTGGGCATGCTCGCCTCTCTCCAAATATTAACATCCATTTCCCCACAACAGGAGGCTTGCCTGGTGGCCCAGTGGTAAAGAATCCACCTGCCAATGCAAGAGACACAGGTTTGATCCCTGGGTGGGGAAGCTCCCCTGGAGAAGGAAGTGGCAACCCTCTCCAGTATTCTTGCCTGGAGAATCCCATGGACAGAGGAACCTGATGGGCTACAGTCCACGGGGTTGCAAAGAGTCAGACATGACTGAGCAGCTAAACAACAACGCTGACCTCACAACAACCTCAAATTCACAAAGGAAAGATTCATTCTAAGGCGCTCAAACACAAACAAAAGCATTCCAACTTTTTTAATCCTTCACAAAAGGCTTAAAAATAAGGCTTACACAAAATTTTAAAAGGCTTACACAAAATTTAAAAAGGCTTACACAAAAATAAGACTGTATCTGAGAATGTGTGGGATCCAAAAATATGCCTTTCTTTCTTTCAGGGAAAACAGAAAAGCAGGATGTCAGAAACCAGTGTTTTTAACTCAGGGAATCATGGGGGTCTTAAAATATGCACTTCATTCAAGCGCTGTCCTTTTCTGACAAAAGAAAGTAAGGTTACAAAATGCCAGCAACTTAGATACTCCTGCTTAGCTATCATAAAGAAAAGACTTTGTGTTGTACCTCCTTGAGATTGAATGTAAAAAGTACTGTCTTACATAAAATTCACCATCTTGGGTAGTTGGCATTTGCAACCTGTGACATCCAGGCTTGACAGAGTTGCTTGAATCATGAAATACATTCGACAGGAAATTATGTTAATTCATGTAATATGTGTACGTTGATTTCTTTTTCTAATTTTTATTGGCGTATAGTTCCTTTATGATGTATATGTCGTGTTATATTTGTGTGTGAGTTGTGTTGTTTAGTTGTACTAGTTTCCACTGCACAGTAAAGTGAATCAGCTCCATGTGTACATATATCCCCTCTTTTATGGATTTCTCTCCCATTTAGGTCACCGCAGAGCACTGAGTAGGGGTCCCTGTGCTACAATGTACCTTCTCATTAGCTCTCTGATTTACACACAGTATCACCAGTGTATATATGTCAATCCCAGTCTCCCAATTCATCCCACCCTCCTCCTCTCCCTCTTGAGTCCATGTGTTCGTTCTCTAGAGACACTAGAGAAAGGCTGTGCGCAGCAACAAAGACTCAGGGCAGCCAAAAAATAAATAAATGAGAAAAATGTTATAAATATTCTGACCTCACGTCCCCTCCACCCACCAGTCCTCATTTCTCTGCTTCTCTTTGTAACAAGACTCACTGGAAACATCATTTATACTTGGCGTTCCTAATGCCCTTCTCCCCATTCTCTCTGTTTTTCTGGAGCTTTATGGAGAGTTTGCTGATGTACCATAAAGCTGCACGTATTTCAAGTGTACAACTGACACGGGTGCACACCTGTGACACCATCAGCTCCATCTAGATAATGAACGTATCCAACACCATCCCCCTCAGTGGTCTCCTCCTGCCGCTCTGTAATCACCCCCTCCCACCCCTCTCCTTCTACCCCACCCCTAGGAAACCACTGACCTGCTTTATGCCAGGAATATGTACAGTGGAAAGCAGGACATTCATAGCGTTAGGCAGCCATCACACGCCCATCAGGTTCCAGAACTCTCTCCACACCCCAGATGGAAACCTCGTACCCATTAGCAGTCACCCCCGGCCCCGATCACCTCCTCCCAAGATCTAAAGTGCGAGTTTCTCTGAAATCTGCCCCAGGCTCTTTATGACTATGACCTCAAAGTCCGCTGAGCCACATTCCCTCCATGGAGACCAAAGCTGTGGGTGGACGCTTACCTTCAGTCCTTCATAGAGCTCGTAAATCGCCTTCAGACCGCTCATTTCCTTCTGCACTTTGAGCAGCTCTGGGTACATCGTGATTGGAAGATCAAAAAGCTTCTCAGCATTAGCCAGCTCCTGACGGTTCTTCTCATGTATCACTAGCTCTTTATCGAAAGTGGCTAAAAGTTCTATTCCTAATAAATAAGTAAATAAATAAATTCATACTCAGCAGTGAAGAATTCACCTGCTAATGCAGGAGACTCGAGTTCAGTCCCTGAGTTAAGAAGATGCCCTGGAGAAGAAAATGGCAACTTACTTCAGCATTCTTGCCTGGAGAATCCCATGGACAGAGGAGCCTGGTGGGCTACAGTCCATGGGGTCGCAAGAGAGTCAGACACGACTTAGTGACTAACAACAACATAGTTGATTTACAATGTTGTGTGACTCTCAGTGCGTAGCAGAATGATTCATTTACACATATATCTATTCTTTTTCAGATTCTTTTCCCATATAGGTTACCACAGAGTATTGAGTAGAGTTCTCTGTGCTACACAGTAGGTCCTTGTTGATTATCTATTGTATGTATAGTAGTGACTACAACCCCAAACTCCTAATTGCTCCCTCCCCTGACCACCTTTCCCTCTTGGTAACCATAAGTTTGTTTTCGAAGTCTGTGACTCTGTTTTGTAAATAAGTTCATTTTGAATACATACTTTTTTTTGATAGATAAGAAGTGATTTATTAGCATAGGATGCTTGTATAAAATTCACAAGCAGGCAGGCAAGTATTGGAATACATACAATCTTAAGATATACAAAACTGAATAAGAAATCATGAACAATTTGCAAAACTATCACATCAGCCATAAAAGCTAATTGGGAAGACAAATATAGAATGACCAGACTTTATCTCTCCATCATTCTAACTAAAACCAGAGGGCTGCAAACTTCTCCAGTTAGAAACTTCTGTCTCCTAAGCATTCTTGCTCCAAGTGGTCTCAACTTGGGCTGCAGATAGAATCTCCATGGGAGCTTTTAAAAACTTTGATGTCCAAGGGCTTCCCTGGTGGTCCAGTGGTTGAAAATCCACCTGCTAATGGAGGGGACACAGGTTCGATCCCTAGTCCAGGAAGATCCCCCATGCTCCAGAGCAGCTAAGCCCATGGGCTACAACTACTGAGCTACTGCAACTGCTGAAGCTGATGCTTTAGCACCTAGAACCTGTGCGCCTCAACAAGAGAAGCTACCACAATGAGAAGCCCAAGCACCACAATTAAGAGTAGCCCTCGCTCACCATAACTAGGGAAAACTCACGTGCAGATAAAAATTAGAAAATAATAATATATAAATTAAAAAATTTTTTAAACCTTGATGTCTAAACCACCCTTGAGATCAGTGGAATCAGACTATGTGAACCTGGTCCCCAGGGAGCAGTGATCTTTAGAGATTCCCAGAGGAACCCAGTGTACAGGCAAGCTTACAAACCACCACTCCATCCAATCTTCCCATAAAATTCTTAAGCAGAATGTCTTCAAATGCCTCAGTAAGACTAATGTGGATATCCTTACCTCTATCAAGATCTTCACCTACAGAACCAGGGCCTTCAAGATAAAACCGTTTTGCAAAATCCTCCATCTGCTGTCTGTAGTTTAGTATTTCACCTCGAGTAATCTGAGAAAAGCAGGGTTGTGTTAGTTGAGCCCACTGGGTATTTTTCAACATCTTTATCCAGAAGTTGAAGCATTTAAAGGTACCTCTGTGAACATTCTCTTTATTCCTCCCAGAGCATGCTCCACATTCAATGAATCATTGAAAAGGTTTGACCACATGCTCTCAATCTTGTCAACCAGTTCTTTCTCTGCATCAGAAGGCTTTAAAAAAAAAAAAAAGAACAAACAATAAATGACAAGCAGGCTTGGAGCTGAAATTTCTGGTCAAAACTACTGTCCTGATTTCTGCATCTGGGTAATAGTAGAATAGGTCATTTGAACAGATGTTGGTTGAATTATACAAATTAGATATTTATAATCCAAATAAAAATCAGAAGAATGTAATTTTTAAAAGAGATAGATAACATAGGTAGGTAGAGAGAGAGATAACCTGGAGAGATAAGTCATTCATAAAGTAAAACTGAGCTTCAAATCAACTTCATCTGATTTGAATAAGGTTATCTCGACCCATTAACACACCCAGCTGTGCTGTCAGAAGCAAAAATAAATCTCCTCTGATGAAACATAGCATCATGTGAGGCCTCTGATTCTCTTTACAACTTTTCATAAAAGATGTCTAGAACTCAATCAGAAATAATAGGATGATAAGGATATGAATGACTTGGAGGAAATCAAGAGACACACAGAAAATATAAGCAGATAATAATGGAGCTCTAAGATACAGAATCTTAAATGATTTTACTTAATAAAGAGAACAAAAAACATAATTGAAAATTTTGACTTTAATTATAAAAACATAAATTTTGCACACTCTGCAATTTTCTCTTTCCTTTGGAGCGTGCTAGGGAACCAAATTATTATTCTGAAAACATGTAAATACAGGTCAAAAATCAAGGATTTAACCTACCCTTTTTTTATAAACTGTATCTCAGGATAAACAGATAGTTTTTAAGGAAAAATTTCCTCTTTTTGTTTTTATTATTTTTTATTGAAGTATAATTGACCTACAATATTATGTTAGTTTCAGGTGCACACCATAGGGATTCATTATTTCTATACATTACAAAGTGATCACCACTACTGTGCATTTTCTTTTTTTTTTTAACTCATTTGTTTATTTTTGACTGCATTTGGTCTTGGTTGAGGCATGGGGGATCTTCCTTGCTGTGTCCAGCCTCAGTTGTTCTGGGGCATGGGCTTAGTTGCCCCAGGGCATGTGGGATCTTAGTTTCCTGACCAAGGATCCAATCTGTGTCCCCTGCATTGAAAGGCAGATTCTTAACCACTGGACCACCAGGGAAGTCCCCACTGTGCATTTTCTGATGAGAGAATCTCTAGCTTGCAGGCAAGGCCAAGGTGCAGTTGGGTGATGAAAGCACTCAAGTGATGTAAATGTTGAAATAGAGGTTGTATGCAAATGCTGGCTTATAACAGCTATTTGTTTCTCCCTTCTGCTTTGTTTTTCCAGTGGACTCCTTTTTGTGTATCATGTGATGTGTGGCATGCAAAATTTCACATATGATTTCAAGGAGATTGAAACCCTCAACCCTCAAACTCATCCATGGGCTTTCTGAAAGTCTTTGAAACCCGTGTTTAACAAACGTAAAGACAACTGAACTATCATCTTCTACCAGTTTCTCTCTCTCTTTTTTTTTTAAAGGAATATAAAACTATTTATTGACCACTGTTCACCAGTATTTACAATAAAGTAAACAATATACAGTTGAATAACATTCTGATTACTACAAAGTTATTGTTTTTCTTGGCTTCTGCTGAACTAGTAACCCAAAATACTGAGAAAACTGAGCCTTCATGCAAGGAATGGATTGGAGTCAAGTCTGAAAAAACATGCAGGTCAAGCATAGATTAGAAAAGTTTGTTCACTCATTTATTCCTATAGATCGTAAACTGCCAATATTTTAAAACTATCTGATTAGGTTTCCATGAACAAATCTGAGACATCCCATGTATCACAACCTTTCCTAAATATAGCACAAAGACTTCAATTTCTTGTAAAACAATGGTTCACCAAAAAGAACCATCAAGTGTCCGTTTAACTAAGTTTTGCTTTGCTATATTAAAACATACCAGAATTTTTCTACTTTTTTCATTTGGTCGGGAAGGTTGTTGATGGTGATAAAAATTTTCCTTCCAGGGTTTCTGCATATAAAACTGCATTTATATGCAGATATGGATGCAGATTCTGATAGGGATGCTTTAAAAAATTACCCAATTTAAACTGCTTAACTTGTCTAATTAATTACAAAATTATTTAATTTGAAAGGTTAAGACTTAAATTTTCAATCTAAGTTGAAGTTATTTCTTATATTGCTCAAAATGATATAATTCCAGAACATGGGCTTATCCATTGTTATGAAAGGCTGTTGTTTAAATATATTTACCAAAACAAAAACCACAACAAAAAATTAACTCCCAACCATTTACATATGTCTTTTAGGTATACACATACAAAAAACTTAGAATGGTCCTCAGGCATATATGAGTTAAATGCTAAATTCTGATTGAGTAATGACTATGGAGATTTCCTCGAACATTTAGAAAAACTGTTCTCTAATGCTGAGGAAATAATATACCATGGTATCAAATTCTTTCCTACTGAAGGAAGCAACTACAGAAAGCTTTTATTTGTTCAAAGTAACCAGTGCTACAGATGGAAAAAAAAACAAAAAAACCCAATGTAACTTCCCCAATATTCAAAACAAACATATCAAACCTGATTTTCATTAGAATGTAGTTATTTCTTCACACTAATAAATCAGAAAGCCAAGACCCACATTTTATATATATATATATATATATACATATATATATATATATAAAGGCAATGCAAACAGTTATTGAGCCTCATCTTCTGGACAAGAATGCCAAGTTAGTCTCTCTTCATAAAAAGCAATTACAATTTGAGGACACTTCATATTTGCCTCTTTTGCCAGTACCAAGTCCGCCTCATCGGAATCTTTCCATTTCATGAGGAACATTAATTCCCCACTGCTGTCTGTGGCACCAATTATTCGCTCTGGATCAAGACCTCTGGCAAAACCTCTTGGTTTATCAGCAGCATCTCTTTTCTTCTTTGATTTGCTATCATCAGATTCACTGTCAGACAAAGATTTTCTTTTTGCTCCATCTTTTTCTTTACCAGCTTTTTGAGAATTAAGAAACGCTTCAATTAACTCTGGACAATCTAAATTTTCTTCAGGTTCCCAAGTATTATCTGCATCTGTAAATCCCTTCCACTTCAGGAAATATTCCACCTTCCTGTTCACTACACAGCGGTCTAGTACTTTTTCTACTACAAATTCTTCAGGTTCTGCCTCTTCAACTTTTTCACTCTATCCATTTTGTTTCTTTCCCATTTTTTGCAATGTAGTTTTATTGGAGGCCATTTTTTATTGCAGACTTGAAGAGCTATTATTCACCGCCTCTGAGCTGCTCTGGGTCCTGGGTCTGCGGCGTCTCCGGCCCTGCGCGCCTCAAGCTCCTACCAGTTTCTCTTATTATCTTATCTCTCTCCTCCACTTTTTTTCATTTTTGCAACAGCCCTTTATTTATTAAAGAAAATTAACATCAAGAAAAAAGAAAGGGGCTTCGGGGCTTCCTTCAGTGACTCAGTGGTAAAGAATCCACCTGCCAATGCCAGCGACAACAGTTCGATCCCTGGTCTGGGAAGATCCCACATGCCACGGGGCAACTAAGCCCACGCGCCACAACTAGTGAGCCTGGGAGCCACAGCTGCTGAGCCCACATGCCACAGCAATTGAAGCCCACAAGCCCTAGAACCTGTGCTCTGCAACAAGAGAAGCCACCTCAATGAGAATCTCAAGCACCGCAACTAGAGAGTAGCCCCTGCTTGCCACCACTAGGAAAAGCCCTTGCAGCAGTGAAGACCCAGCATAGCCAAAAAATAAACAAATAAAGAGAAAAGTGAATAAAGAAAAAGGGAAAGAAATAAAGAAAAGGGTTCACTTACAAAGAGCCCATACATCGCCATGGTGCGGTACCTCTCCTGCACGTCCCGGTATCTGAGTTCCATGACTAAAGATTTACTTCGGATTTCTGCAATGGTTGCAAGCACAAACTTGAGATCCTCAAGGGTACTGGGGCTCTTCTTCAGGTTTTTGCTCAGGGACTATAAAAGAAAGTTCAAAGGGACACTAAATAAGCATAGGGGGAAAAATACAGTGACAAACGAAGCCCTGACTTCCTTGAAGTGAAAGCAGTTTTAGAGAAACCCTGGGGCTCTGTCCCACAATAGACAGTGCACTGGATTTTCAGAGAAGACCTGGGATCCACTACCTCCATCTCCTCGTGCAGGTTATTGAGTTCCTCTCTGGCTGAGTCATTGAGGAGTCTTCCGAGTGAAACCACCCAGGACTTGGCGTTTTCCTGCACGGTGTTAGCCAGGGGTCCGAGCTGAAGGCGGATGCAATGCTCATCCTTGATCAAGACGTGGTGCATCACTTCAGAGGCGATCCTGGCATAGAACTGCAACTTCTCATCGTACAAAACACAGGGAGGCTTCTTAGCAGCAAATTTCTCCATCACAATGGCTTTGTCCAGTTTCCAGAGAGGTCGGTAGCGCTTCCATTTCTGCAGGTACTTCATAAGATTAACCAGAATCCTGTGGACGTTTTGGGGGATCATAACAGCCTGCTCAATTATTTGAGGGTTCTGAGAGATATCATTGTAAAAGCTGATGGTAACAAGTTCTTCCTCCTCTCCCTTCTGTGGGGGGCATTCTATGCAGCTGCCTTTCATCCAGCGAACAAAATGCTGACAAAATAAGAATCAGGGTGGGGCGAGGGGGAAAAGACAGTCCTTTAGTATCTATTTTGCTCCCTTTGTACATGTCATAGCCTTCTCTGGTAGCTCAGCTGGTAAAGAATCTGACTGCAATTCAGGAGACTCCAGTTTGATTCCTAGGTAGGGAAGATCCCCTGGAGAAGGGATAGGCTACCCACTCCAGTATTCATGGGCTTCCCTCGTGGCTCAGCTGGTAAAGAATCTGCCCACAATGTGGGAGACCTGCATTTGATCCCTGGGTTGGGAAGATCCCCTGGAGGAGGGCATGGCAACCCACTCAAGTATTCTTGCCTGGAGAATCACCATGGACAAAGGAGCCTGGCGGGCTACAATCCATGCTGTTGAAAAGAGTTAGACATGACTGAGTGACTCAGCACAGCACACCAAACAGTACATATCACATTCAGCAATAAGTCTTGCTAGTAAGGAACCATGGACAGTATGAACAGTTAAAATGATATGACACCGGAAGATGAGCCTCCCAGGTGAGAAAGTGTCCAAAGAAGCAACAGTTAGAACTGGACATGGAACAACAGACTGGTTCCAAATTGGGAAAGGAGTACATCAAGGCTGTATATTGTCACCCTGCTTATTTAACTTATATGCAGAATACATCATCCAAAATGTCAGGCTGGATGAAGTACAAGCTGGAATCTATATTGCCCAGAGGAATATCAATAACCCCAGATACGCAGATGACACCACCCTTATGGCAGAAGGCAAAGAAGAACTAAAGGGCCTCTTGATGAAAGTGAAAGAGAGTGAAAAAGCAGGCTTAAAATTCAACATTCAGAAAACTAAGATCATGGCATCCAGTTCCAACACTTCATGGCAAATAGATGGGGAAACAACGGATACAGTGAGAGATTTTATTTTGGGGGGCTCCATAATCACCGCAAATGGTGACTGTAGCCATGAAGCAAGAAAAGATACTTGCTCCTTGGAAGAAAAGCTATGACCAACTTAGATAGCATATTAAAAAGCAGAGACATCACTTTGCCAACAAAGGTCCGTCTAGTCAAAGCTGTGGTTTTTCCAGTAGTCATGTATGGATGTGAGAGTTGGACCATGAAGAAAGCTGAGCACCAAAGAATTGATGCTTTTGAACTGTGGTGTTGGAGAAGACTCTTGAGAGTCCCTTGGTCTGCAAGGAGATCCAACCAGTCAATCCTAAAGGAAATCAGTCCTGAATATTCATTGGAAGGACTGAAGCTAAACCTGAAACTCCAATACTTTGGCCACCTGATGTGAAGAACTGACTCATTGGGAAAGACCTGATGCTGGGAAAGATTGAAGGCAGGGGGAGAAGGGGACAATAAAGGATGAGATGGTTGGATGGCATCACTCACTCGATGGACATGAGTTTGAGCAAGCTTGGGGGATTGGTTATGGACAGGGATGCCTGGCGTGCTGCAGTCCATGGGGTCGCAAAGAGTCAAACACAACTGAGCAATTGAACTGAACTGACTGAACTGTACAACTGCGCTCATTTCACATGCTAGTAAGGTTATGCTCAAAATCCTTCAAGCTAGGCTTCAGTAGTAAGTGAACCGAGAAGTTCCAGATATACAAGGTGGGTTTAGAAAAGGCAGAGGAACCAGAGACCAAATTGCCAACATTCGTTGGATCATAAACCAAGGGAATTTCAGAAAAACACCCACCTCTGCTTCATTGACCACTAAAGCCTTTGACTCTGCAGATCACAACAAACTGTGGAAAATTCTTAAAGAGATGAGAGTACCAGATCACCTTACTTGTCTTCTAAGAAACCAGTATGCGGGTCAAGAAGCAACAATTAGAACCGTATTGGTTCAAAATTGGGAAAGGAGTATGTCAAGGCTATATACCGTCCCCCTGCTTATTTAATGTATATGCAGAGTACATCATGTGAAACGTTGGACTGGGTGAATCACAAGCTGGAATCAAGATTGCTGGGAGAAATATCAACAACCTCAGTTATGCAGACAATACCTCTCTAGTGATAAAAAGCAAAGAGGAACTAAAGAGCCTCTTGATGAAGGTGAAAGAGGAGAGTGACAAAGCTGGCTTGAAACTCAACATTCAGAAAACTAAGATCATGGCATCTGGTCCCATCACTTCATGGCAAATAGATGGGGGAAAAGTAGAAGCAGTGACAAATTTTCTTTTCTTGGGCTCCAAAATCACTGCAGCCATGAAATTAAAAGATGCAAACCTAGACAGAGTATTAAAAAGCAAAGACATCACTTTGCCAAAAAAGGTCCAGTTGGTAAAAACTGGTTTTTCCAGTAGCCATGTACAGATGTGAGAGTTGGACCATAACGAAGGCTGAGCATCAAAGAATTGATGCTTTTAAACTGTGGTGCTGGAGAAGACTCTTGAGAGTCCCTCAGACTGCAAGGAGATCAAACTAGTCAATCCTAAAGGAAATCAACCCTTGAGTACTCACTGGATGCTGAAGCTGAAGCGTCAATACTTTGGCCACCTGATGGAAACAGCCGACTCATTGGAAAAGCCTCCGATGCTGGGAAAGATTGAAGGCAGAAGGAGAAAGGGGTGACAGAGAATGAGATGGTTGGATGGCATCATCAACTCAACGGACATGAGTCTGAGCAAACTCCAGAAGATAGTGAAGGACAGGGAAGCCTGGCGAGCTGCAGTCCACAAGGTCACAAAGAGTTGGACACGACTGTGTGACTGAACAATTTTGTGAGCTGTCTTAGAGATACTGAAACCCCCACCAGGTGGAAGAAGTTAACAGCATGATGACCAGACTGTAACCGTGACATGAGCTGCCACAATTCTGAGGACTGTCCTCAAGGAAATGGGAGCAAACTGACCATGGAACTGAAGATTAACTATACTTAAAACAATCAAGATGACACTAGCCAGACCACCGATGACAATTTCAAAACGACTGTCAGAGCTGACTGTGCTGTTTCTGCATGTAGCCCCCTCCCTCTGTCCATAAAAGCTCTTGTCCACTGGTTGTCAGTGGGGAGGGGGTTAGGCCTTTGGACAGGCGTCCACCCTCCACCACTCACTCCTCATCCCCATTACCAGCACCCAAAATAAAACAAACTTTGCTTTTCACCAACCTGGCCTCTTTAGATCTTGAAAATCAAGCAGTCAGACCTAGGTTCGGTAACTCTGGGTCACATGCTGTCCACAGCTGGTGGGCTTAACTCTCTGCAACCAGGGACCACCCAGGAAATAACACACACTTCCGCCCTCACCTTGGTCATCTCCACACAGTTTCGGACACAGTGGACACACATCTTGTCAATCTCATTTGCATTGGGATGCAGGATGATCTCTGGCGCCGTCAAGATGGTTTCCGTTTGGAACAAAGGGACGTTTCCAAGGACTAAAGAATTAAAAGACTGCAGATTCCTAAGAGGGGTTAATAAAACAGACTCAGGACTCAGCAGAGTGAAATAGATTCGCCAGCACAGAGTCCTAACCACTGGACTGCCAAGGAATTCCCCCCCCCGCCCCCCCCCCACACACACACACACTGTCTTTACAACATGTAATACGAAGATTAACTCACTTCAGGATGAGTTTTGTCAGGACCTCGTAGATTCTATTTTCCCAGTATTCATAGTAGGAGGCCAGCCTGGGGGCCTTGCCTGTGTTGGTATGGATGACCAGCCCCTCAACTTTGGTCAGCAGAGGCCCAATGGCAAGATACCACCTGACCATGTGGTCCACATCTTTGGCCCTTTCTCGTTCAATGTGCTCAAAGAACTCCTTGACGCCTGCGGCCGAAGACATCTGTTAAAGCTCTTCATGGACACGGAAAAGGACATTACTCAAAAAGCAACGCAAACATGAGCTGTATGTCTCGCAAATACGAAAGTAGCCTCTAATCTTGACCAAAAGCAGAAAACAAGTCAACACCATCCAAAGCAAAACATATCCACAGCAAAAAATACACGACAACATGGGATTGAATGCTGATTGTGCATGCTATGTCTTTGGGCAATCTTGCTTGCCTTGAACTGCTTGTTGACTAGTCCTGAATTCCTTGTTGACTAAGTCCAAGAACGTTTAAAATACCGTTTGAATAAGTTAATGTGAATCCATAAAAACACAGTTCACCTTACTGTTACAGAGTTATTGACAAAAGAACCATTAATCTTCACAGACTCAGGAATCTATAAAACTAAGCAATACATAAACCATGACAAAGAGTAAGAATTACCCATTATCTTTTCAAGTAACTGCCTGAGATCGTGAGGCATGGTTTTATTCCATTTGTGGAATAAAATGTGTGTATGTGTGTGTGTGCACAATCATGACCAAGAGACTTTTCCTCCCATAATCAAGAGAAAAAAAGAAGCCAGATCTACCTGGGAGTTCATCCTCACTTTTAGGTGCTGGATATTTAAAGAGATTTATGGACTCTATTAAAGTAAGTCTGGAAGAAATGTCTTCTGCATTCTTATGAATCTGGTGGACAAGGGACTCAAATTTCCCAATGGCCTGTTTGCACCGAGTTATGTAGTCAGCAATACCTTTGGAGAGAAAGAGAAAGAACAAAAGAAAGATACTTGGCTTTCAACGCTTCCTTTCCACATCCCTCCCACCAACAACTGTAATGTTAATACCACATCCCTTCACAGGAAGGACCCTGCTCCTTCCATCCCCTTGGGTCTTTGAAGTGACAAAAATCCACTGGGTCCCTGGTGACTGGAACAAAGAGCTGGTGCTCAGAATCAACCAAACAATACATTTCTTCTGTTCACATTTTAGCATAATTGTATCTGAAGTACCATGAGGATAAAGAAGTCCAACCCTCTTGTCCTCTCATTGCCACGGCAACCTAAACCCTCCGCCCCATGCCACTTTGCCAACAGTCTCCTCTGGCCTGTTGCTTAGAAAAGTAAACAGCAAGAACATGCATAGTAAACCTGAATTAAGAATTTATGATTAATCGGGCAACAGCCTAAGCCTGTGATGTTTACAACAACCTATGAATAGGATACAAAGATTATGCCCATTTTACAGATGAGGAAGCAGAGCCCCTGAGAGGGTGAGTCACGTGGGTGGAAACTAGATATTTAACCCAGGGGTTTTGCTCTGGAGTCCATGGTCCAAACACACATATTCTCTGTACAAAGGAAGAGGAGAAAGAGGAGAAAAGGAAATGACAAAGAAAAAGAAGATTTGGAGCAAAAGAAGAGAAGTAGGAGGAAGGGGAAAAGAGTAAAAGCAAGAAAAAAAAAAAAGAAAAGCAAAAATGCCTTGTTTATTTTTTTAAAAGTAAAGGAAGAAGAATGTACTTTTCCTTATTCTTCCTGCTAAATACAGCTAAGACCATGAACATTATCCATAAAACAAGCATAAGACTCTGAAAGGGGGAGAGACAGCCAACTAAAATAGGCTATCCCCTGAGCCATAAAACAAACCTCAACAGATTTAAAAGAACTGAAATTATACTCAGTATGTTCTCCAATGGACTCAAATTACAAATCAGCGACAGGAAGATAACAGGGAAATCTCCAAACACTTAGAAACTAAATAATACACTTCTAAATAATCCATGGGTCGAGGAGGAATACATAAAGGAAGTTTTAAAAATACATTGAATTGAATAAAAATTAAAATACAACTATCAAAATCTGTGGGGCATAACTAAAGCAGTGCTAAAAGGGAAATAGTACCAAATGCATACATTAGAAAAGAGGAAAAATATCAAATCAATTAAAGTTCCCACCTCAAGAACCTTTAAAAAGAAGAGTGAAATAAATTCCAAATCAAGCAGAAGGAAATAATACAGATGAGCAGAAATTAATAAAATTGAACACAGGAAAACAACAGATAAAAATCAATGAAACAAAGGGCTAATAAATAAAATAAGTAATAAATAAATAAATAAATAAAAATAAAATAAAACTAATCTCTAGCAGGACTGAAAAGAAAAAGAGAGAAGACACAAATTAACAGTATCCAGAATTAAATAGGAGGGATCCCTAAAGACAGGTATTGTAAAGATAATAAGGGTACAATAAGAAAAACTCACATTGAATCTGACAAGTTGGATGATATGGACCACTGATTTGAAAAGGACAAACTACACGACTCACCCAATAGGATATTAATCACTTGAACCGTCCTATAACTATTAATGAAACAGAATCTGTAATTTTAAAACTTCAAAAAAAGAACAAATAAAAACAATCACAACACAAAACCCCGGAGAAGGAAATGGCAATCCACTCCAATATTCTTGCCTGGAGAACACCATGGACAGAGGAGCCTGGTGGGCTACAGTCCATGGGGTCGCAAAGAGTCAGACACGACTGAGCAATTGCTGCTACTGCTGCGACCCCATAGACGGCAGCCCATCAGCCTCCCCCGTCCCTGGGATTCTCCAGGCAAGAATACTGGAGTGGGTTGCCATTTCCTTCTCCAATGCGTGAAAGTGAAAAGTGAAAGTGAAGTCGCTCAGTCCTGTCCGACTCCCAGCGACCCCATGGACTGCAGCCTACCAGGCTCCTCCATCCATGGGATTTTCCAGGCAAGAGTACTGGGGTGGGGTGCCATTGCTTTCTCTGACTGAGCGACTACTCATACACAAAACCCCGCACGTCATGCTCAAAACATATTTGTTACAGACTTCCCTGGTGAGCCAGTGGTTAGGAATCTGCCTTGCAATGCAGGGGACATGGGTTCGATCCCTGGTCAAGGAACTAAGATCCCCACATGCTGTGGAGCAACTTAGCCCACACATCACAACTAGAGAAGCCAGGGCACCAACCACAACTACTGAGCCAATAAGCCGAAACCGGAGAGTCCATGCGCCACGACAAAAGGTCCTATATGAGGCAAAGGAGATCCTGCGTGCTGCAATTAAGACCCAACGTAATCAAATAAAAATAATAAATTTTTTTAAAAGCATGGCTTGTTAACCATATCTATGCACATGCGAGCTTCCCTTGTGGCTCAGCTGGTAAAGAATCCGCCTGCAATGCGGGAGACCAGGGTTCAATCCCTGGGTTGGGAAGATTCCCTGGAGAAGGGAAAGGCTACCCACTGCAGTATTCTAGCCTGGAGGATTCCATGGACTGTATAGTCCATGGGGTCGCAAAGAATCAGACATGACTGACGACTTTCACTTTCACATACATTCAAAAATTGTAATTTGACTAAGACAATCTAAAAGAATGATTGCATCCCAAAGTCTAAAAGGCAATAGATAGATGAATTTATTACCTAGTGAGTTCCAGTTCAACCTCTTGTATCCAGATCTAAACACTCTTAATAATTCCTGGGAATGGTCATCAAGAAGAAGAGACTCTGCCTCATTTAACGTTCCTGTGAGCATGTGATAATGATCCAACATACGTTGTATCCCATCCGTGTACCTGGACATTACAGGAAAGTCACTGACATTAGAAAAATGGATTTCACAAAAAGCTTAATAACCTTACAATACGTTACAAAAGACCAAAGACAGACTACAAATTTAAAAGAATGTCACTCTTCCCAATAACTTTCCTTTGTGGAAAATATTGGTTACTTCTTAATTTCAAAATGTTATTTATAGGGAACTCTACTCAATACCCTGTAATGACCTATACAGGAAAATAATCTCAAAAAGAGAGTATGTATGTATGTGTGAATGCTAAGTTGCTTCAGTTGTGTCCAACCCTTTGTGACCCTATGGATTGCAGCCTGCCAGGCTCCTCTGTCCATGGGATTCTCCAGGCAAGAATACTGGAGTGGGTTGCCAAGCCCTCCTCCAGCGGATCTTCCCGACCCAGGGATCGAACCCATGTCTCTTACGTCTACCTTCATTGGTAGGTGGGTTCTTTACCACTAGCGCCACCTGGGAAGCATGTATGTGTAACTGATAGTATAATCATGTATAACTGATTCACTCCGCTCTATAGCAGAAATTAACACAACATTATAAATCAACTATAGTGATATTGAAAGTTACTCAGTCATGTCTGACTCTTGGCGACCCCATGGACTGTAGCCCACCAGGCTCCTCTGTTCATGGAATTCTCCAGCAAGAATACTGGAGTGGGTTTGCCATTCCCTTCTCCAGGGGGTCTTCCCAACCCAGGGATCAAACCCAGGTCTCCTGCATTGCAGGCAGATTCTTTAAAATCTGAGCCACCAGGGAAGCCCCAAAATCAACTATACTCCAGTGAAAATTAATTTTTAAAAAAAAGTGCTATTTAAGTTTACATGAAATAAGTTTATCTTTACTATTTTAGACAAATGTATTAATACAAATTTTAAACATTTCTTAGTTCTCATTTCTAATGCAACAAACATTGATAGTTATAAAATCCACAAAAATGAAAACCTTGGCATGGGCAGGGGAGTGGTTCTCAATAATTTAAAAGAATGTAAAGGGGTCCCAAGATAAGAAGTGTTGACCATTGATTTAAAAGAAGAATCCTTTTACCTAAGAAATTTGTCCTCCTGGAGAGCAATGTTCCTTGCTAATTCGGGGACAGGGAAGCCCAGCTGTTCCAAGTACTTTGTTTCATTAATAATCTCCCTGAGAACAGGTGAAAAGTTGATTGAGAAAGCAGGCACTCTTTCAGGATTTATGGCGTCATCACCAGCGGCAGAAGTCTATGGGGGAGATGATGTTTCATAAGCATGGGAAGGGCTGTCCACAAAGCAATCAGATCAACACAACCCAAGTTATAAATGTGAATTTGAAAAAAAAATCAGGAGAAGGAAATGGCAACCCACTCCAGTATTCTTGCCTGGAAAAGTCCATGGACAGAGGAGCCTGGCGGGCTGGGACCTGGGATTATATGACTGAGCATGTGTGCACGAGGGTGGAGGGAGATGGGCTGGTGGCAATAAAGTGGGAGAACTAAAACAAAAAAAAAAAAATCAGTGGAGGGGTTTTGCTGCCCTGACAGAGCGGGGAGCTGACCAGAACTAAGCTAGAAGACAAACTTGGGTGCACAGAGTTTTTAAAGAACTTGATTTAGCACTCATGTTTGAAAATTGGGCAATTGCATGAAAAAATCCAAAAATCTGGCTTCCCTCAAAAAATTGGAAAAGCTGATGATAAATGACAAGAACAGACTGAAGCTGGGGAGTGGCTGTCCCTTTTGAATAGGACACAAGCCATCCAGTTCCTGATAAGCTCTACCTGGCCTCTTCGCTCATTTTAGTACCTACTTTGGAACTTAGGAGACCAAAGACCTGAAACTGCCAGGCCGAGGTCTTTTCGTCCCCACTGTTAATATTTAATTTGTTGAGCACTTGCTATATGCTGGGCCCCGTGCTAAAGATGGGGATGAATCATGTGAAACTGAGACAGGCTGGGACCTGGGACCCTTTGCTGCAATGCTTGCACCTGGACACACTTCTCCTCCAGTAACAAAATACAAAGAAATTACATGGGACTAAAAAATAACTGCATATACTTGCAGTTGGAGCAAATTCTAGACAAGAGATACAAAAAGACTGAAAAATCCTTATTGCCACTTCTGAAGAGCCATAGCAAAAACAGGGTGTCCAGAGCAAAAGGTCCCTGAACTCAACACCACCAAAGGGATGGGCAAATTACTTAAGCCACCCCTCTGGCCAGACCCCCCTGGACACACCCCTACCCTCACCCCATATAATGAACAAGCTCAGCATCCGATACTAGGGGAGTGAACAAGCAAGGGAACGTGTTACTTCTGACTCCCCATTGCTGCAGCAGGGGCCCCCAATAAAGCCTTGCTTTGAATTGCTTATCTGGCCTCTAGTCAATTTCTATTGATTGGGGAAGGCCAAGAACCCTGGTTGCTATCAAAGTGACACTTTCCTGTAAGTTAAAAATAATCAACCATCAGCAGTTTGAACCTGTTTCATACATGGTTCAACTAATATTTTGCATGTTCATGGTCATCTGATCCAGGTCATTTTACAAATTGGGTCCCTGAAGCCCAGAATTAAGCCAAGGAGTCAGAAGGGTTGCCTGATCCCCACCTGTTCCCTGACCATGACATTTTGCTACCTCCATGTTTTCCCTTCCTGCCTCTGTTCTTCTCCCTGATCAACCCCTGCCACCTCTGCCCTTCTTTGCCTTTGATTTTGGAAATACCTCTCAACTTCGTGAGAGTGAACACATCAGACCTCAAGGAAATGGGAGTTACCATCATCTTACACGGCCACCATAGTCTGGGGTGCGTGTGTTCGTGTGTGTGTGTGTGTGTGCACACATGTCAGTGCTCAGTCACGTCTAACTCTTCACGACCCCATGGACTGTAGCCCACCAGGCTTCTCTGTCCATGGGATTCTCCAGGTAAGAACACTGCTTCAGATCTGAAAAGATGCACCTTAGTAAGCAGACTCTTCTTCATGAGAGTTGGCAGGATCAGTTCTGTCGTCTCTCTCCACTGCTCATACTTTCTATCTTCATAGTCTTTCATCATCCTACCCAGTTCCAAATATTTTTGTTTGACCTATCAGAGAAGTCAGGCAAATGTCACTTTGTCCTTGAAAATAACAATTTTCTCTCTCTCCTGAAAAAAAAATCACTTAACACTTTATGCAAGAGGAAGCAGGCAGATTTGCACAAATTTGGATGATTTGCCTGCCATGGTATGGCTTAAAATCTAGGCTGATTAGTAAGACTCACAAACCTCAGCCCATGGCTGGGAGCTCAAAAAGAATGACAGTGATTCATGACTTGCGAAGACCATATGAAATTCAAATTTCAGCATCCATGAATGAAGTTTTATTGGAATACACCTGTTCATTCACATGTTATCTACCACTTTCTTTCTAGAAAGGCAGAGATGAATAGTTGCAACAGGGGCCGTTTGACCCACAAATGCCTAAAATACTTATTCTTTGGATGGTTAAAGAAAAGGTTTCCCAGCCCTTTTGATATAACAGACAAAAATGCATGAAGAGGAGGGACAGTATTATCAAAAAGAGCGTGGTCACCCTCTGGAGAGGCTGAAGATCAAGAGCAGGGGGAAGTCATGTGCTTGTCACCTGGAAGCTGTCATAGATATATGACATGTCATACATACGGAGATGTGGTCCCCAGGGACCACGGGAAAGACTGTCTGAGTTGCAGGCATGGATTTGAAATTGAACTGCTTCTCATGCAGGCAACTCTGCACAGCCAGTTCGTGCTCAGGGGTCACCTGGATTGAAGGTGCCACCTGGGCACGCTCAAGGCTACCCATCTACAATTAAACCGTGAAATACAGGACTTCCCTGGTGGTCCAGTGGTTAAGAGTCCACCTTCCAATGCAGGGCACATGGGTTTGATCCCTGGACAGGGAACTAAGATCTCACATGCCTTGGGGGCAACTAAGCCACAACTACTGAGCCTGCACACCACAGCTACTGAAGCCTGCATGCCCTGGAGCCCGTGTTCCGCAACAAGAGACACCACCGCAATAAATCTGTGCACCGCAACTAAAGAGCAGCCCCCGCTCGCCACAACTAGAGAAAGCCCACACGCAGCACTCACTCAAGACTCAGAGCAGCCTGAATAAATGAATAATTTTTAAAACGTGAAACTCAAAACGGGACCGTTGCAGCAGACATAACGTACTTCTCTTCCTCCATCACTGTCCAGGATCTCCTCTACTTCTTGAAATCTGAGGATGGTGTGCTTAATCCGGAAGAACAGAGACCGTTCCCAGTAGATGGCACCTGCTACCGGGGGATGGTTCTTATACAACGGGGGGTTGTCGAGGTTCTGAACAAAGATTTTGTTAACTATGTCAATCTGCAAAGCAATCAGACAAATTCCATAAGCAAGCAGTATCAGCGTGCGGGCCAAGACAAGATTGAACTTGAGGTTTGTATCTTTAAAGAAATGAACATGGAATGTCAAGAAATACTTAAAGGTACAGAATAGTGCTTTTACTACTTAGTCTCTACTGCTTTTTCTTATTCTCTGCAGGAATTTTTTGTTTGGTTTAACATATGGGATGATCCAGACTGCCTTGTACTTACAGACTGTGTACAATCATTTGGGGGACCATTTTTTGGCCTTGCCATGTGGCTTGTGGGATATTAGTTCCCCAGCCAGGAATCAAACCCAGGCCCTCGGCAGTGAAAGTACAGAATCTTAACCACCAGATCACCAGGGAATTCCCCGTGGAAATTCTGAAATCTGTTCTAGACATGACAGGTGGCCAGGCCTCCTGCATCGTGTGTGTGTGTGTGTGTGTGTGTGTAGTACATGCCACTGAGGTTTTATAACTGTTTATCGTGTAATATTTTTCTAAATGTGGTACAATATGCATGACAAAATTCACCATCTTAACCATTTTTCAGTGTGATTTCAGTGGAATTAAGTACATTCATGCTGATACAACTTAGCGACTGAACAACAACAAAATGCTGTTGTGCATCCATCATCACCATCCATCTCCAGAACTTCTTTCATCTTGAAAAGTTGAAACTCTGGGTACCCATGAAACACAGTAACTCCCCATTTCCCTCTCCCCCAGCTCCTAGGAACCACCTTTCTACTTTGTCTTTATGACTCTGACTACTCCAAGTACCTCATGTAAATAGACTCATAGAGTATTTGTCTTTTTATGACTGGCTTATTTTAATTAACACAAAGCCCTCAAGTTTCATTCATGTTGTATTAATAGCATATGGCAGAATTTCCTTCCTTTTTAAAGCTTAATAATCTTCCATGTGCAGATATAACGCACTTTGTTTATCCACTCATCTATCAGTGGACCCTTGGGTTATTTCCAGCTTTTGGTAGTTGTGGATAGTGCTGCTATGAGCATCAATGTTCAAATATCTCTTCGAGACTCTGCTTTCCATTATCTGTGTATATGCACAAAATGGAACTGCTGAATCATATGGCCTGCTGCTGCCGCTAAGTCACTTCAGTCGTGTCTGACTCTGTGCGACCCCATAGACGGCAGCCCACCAGGCTCCGCCATCCCTGGGGTTCTCCAGGCAAGAACACTGGAGTGGGTTGCCATTTCCTTCTCCAATGCATGAAAGTGAAAAGTGAAAGTAAAGTCACTCAGTCTAACTCTTTGTGATATGGCCTGGGCTTACACTTTAAAATAAATTTTGCAACCATAATTCAAAAAGACACATGTACCCCAACATTCATTGCAGTGCTGTTTACAACAGTCAGGACATGGAAGCAACCTAAATAGCCATCAACGGATGAATGCATAATGAAGTTGTGGTACATATATATACAGTGGAATATTACTCAGCCATGAAAAGGAATGAAATTGTGTCATTTGTAGTCATGTGGATGGACCTAGAGTCTCTCATACATGAAGTAAGTTAGGAAGAGAAAAACAGATACCGTATATTAATGCATATATATGGAATCTAGAAAAAGGGTACAGAATGCATCTGTTTGCAGGGCAGGAATAGAGACGCAGATGTAGAGGTCATGTGAGCACAGCAAGGAGAGCGGAGGGTGGGATGAATTAGGGGAGTAGCACTGACCTCCACCATGTATGAAATAGACAGCTAGTGGGAAGCTGCTGTATAGTGTAGGTAGCTCAGTCTGGGGCTCTGCAATGACCGAGAGGGGTGGGATGGGAGAAGGGTGGGAAGGATCAAGAGGCAAGGGATATATTAATATGCATACCTATGGTGATCTACATTGTTGTACAGTGCAAACTAACAGAACATTGTAAAGCAATTACACTCCAATAAAAATAATAAATTAAAAAATAAAATAAGCATGTCACCCTCTCATGGGAATAATTAGGTGTCAGAGGCAAAATAAGATCTGCCCCAATAATGGTCCTGATCTCCAGAATTTATGAATACATTATATCATAAGGAGGAATTAGGTAGCAGGTGGAGTTAAGGTTGCCAATTAGCTGACCTTACAATAAAGAGATGATCCTGGATTATCTAGGTGAGTACAATGTATAATGAGTATCCTTACAACAGGAATGTGTATATGAACACACACATGACCTTCACACTACTTCACTCTTGTTACTATGATTATTACTATGACTAATTCACTCAGGGCCCATCACAATGTAATGGCATATAAGATTGATGGCATATAATATTGTACTTCATAAGTTCTTACTGAATTTCTCCACTAAATAAGCAAACCCACTTCCTTTTGGTTACCTGTTTTGATTATACAACATGCTATTTTGGGAAAATTCCACAGTTTCTCTGAATTTAGATGAGAAAGACAACAGTGTGGTCCAGTTGCTTACATTTTGCCAAGTGTATTTTCACTGCTACGACAGCCACAGATTTTTTTTCAGTTACCTCTTTACAATACTGCGCAAGGATATCATTAAATTTCATCATCATTTGTCGATTAATGGCCTCCCGTGAACGAATATGTTTAAATTTTAAAAGCATATCAAATGCTGCTTCAGCTGATCGAAGTGTCTTAAAAGATTCGTCAATAAAATTTTTTGCTTCTTTTTCAATAACCTGCCAAAAACAAACAAACAAACAAAGCCAAGAAAAAAAAACCCTCAGGACCCTGTAATTATCCCACAAAAAGCAAAATGTCAAGAAAGAAGCAAAACAAACCAAATATGTACCTTGAGAAGGATTTCCATTGTACTTCAGTGGAAGCTATACTGTGTTAGCTACAGTACAGGTAGGTACAACTCTTTGCAACGCCAGGGACTGTAACCAACCAGGCTCCTCTGTTCATGGAATTCTTCAGACAAGAATACTAAAGTGGGTTGCCATTCCCTTCTCCTGAGGATCTTCCCGACCCAGAAATTGAATCTTGGCCTCCTGTATTGCAGGATTCTTTACTATCTGAGCCACCAGGACTTCCCTTAGCGGAAGCTGGGGTCCAAATAAAAATAGCAGACCACCTGCTGCATCAGTTTTCTGCTCTCTCCCTTCCACTAGTCAAAATGATGGAAAAGGAAATTTTTAAAATACTAACTGATAAAAAATAAAATAAAATAAAATACTAACTCATATAGACAAAGAAATGGGAGAGGACACAACAGCAAAGATACTTCAGGTAAACTCATTCTGCCTGGGGAGTAGGAGTGGGGACAGAGGACATTGAGAAATGTTCATTTTCACCTTATGCTCTTCTGCACTGTTTTCATTTTTCACTAAAAAAGCAGGGATCCCTTTTTATGATTTGGGGGGGAAAAAACCCTAAACATAACTAAATAACCCAACAGAATCACAGTATCCACTTCCAAGGTCAAATCAAAGGATGTGTTACTTGCCAGGACTTCGATCTTGAAGTCGTCCATCACGTATTTCCAGTACTGGGAGCACTTGATGCTAAAAGGGTCAAAGGTCAGGTTTTCCATGGGGGTGACCAGGCCATCCACCCTGCACAGGACATCATCAATGCGCTTGGGATCCCCAGTCACTGCTTTCAGCTCTGGACCAAATATGTTGTAGAATTCCTCCACGACCTGTCCAATCAAACAAAATGAGGGAGGTGACCATTTGGTTTTCTCATGATGCTTCTCATGTTATTAATAAATGGATTGTGTCACACAGGTAACTTCCTCTCAGTCTAAGCCCTTGGGTTACCCACTGCACAAAGGACCAGTCCCAGATGCCCTGACAGAGTTTTCAAACTTTGCAGGCTCAGGACCCTACCCCCTCTTTCTGTCTCTTCCCATCCTGCTCGTCCCCTGCTGCCTCATAGTCCCCCCAGGCCTCTTTCAGATCCATGTTCCTTTCTGTCTCAGGGCTTTTGCACACACAGTGTAAAATGTCTAGGTGCCTACTGTGTGTGCGTGTGTGTTAAGTCACTTCAGTCATGTCTGACTCTTTGTGATCCCGTGGACTGTAGCCCACCAGGCTCCTCTGTCCGCGGGATTCTCCAGGCAAGGATACTGGAGTGGGTTGCCATTCCCTTCTCCAGGGGATCTTCCCTACCCAGGGGTCAAACCCACATCTCTTACGTCTCCTGCATGGACAGGCAGGTTTTTTATCACTACTGCCACCTGGGAGGCCCAGGTACCTACTACTCATCATTAAATATGCCTTCATCTTTTCCGACCCTTTAGAACAGGGTAGACCCCCTACATGGGTAACTCAAACAGTAAAGAATCTGCCTGCAAAGCGAGAGACCTGGGTTCAATCCCTGGGTTGGGAAGATCCCCTGGAGAAGGGCACAGCGACCCACTCCAGTATTCTTGCCTGGAGAATTCCATGGACAGAGGAGCCTGGTGGGCTACAGTCCATGTGGTCAAAAAGAGTCAGACACAACTGTGTGACTAACACCTTCACTTTCAGGCCCCTACACACACACTTCCAGAGCCCCCTCTATTCCCCTTTCTTTGCACTCATCTCAGCTGTAGCTATGGATCTGAGTGATTTTTTTCTGTCATGAGAATTTTTTGAGGTAGACCATTTTTAAAGTCTTTATTGAATTTGTTACATACATTACTGCTTCTGTTTTATGTTTTTAGTTTCTTTCGGCCGAGAACCATGTGGGATCTTAGTTCCCCGACCAGGGATGGAACCTACACCCCTTGCATTGGAACACGAAGTCTTAACCACTGGACCACCAGAGAAGTCCCTCCGTGTGATTAGCATGTCCACCTTCTTTCTCTTCCACTAGACTGTGAGCTCCACGAGGCAGAGATGATGTACATACAGGGCAGGCTTCTTAGGTGTGGGACTCAGGCAGGCGCACAGGGCCCCAGGCTCCAAAGGGCTCTGGGCTGGATTGAAGTCTCTGCTATTAACATCCTGAAATTCTCGACCACTTTATCTCTGAGCTTGTGTTTTGTAAATCAAGTTGGGGGAGGCGGGAGGCAATCATGCACGCATGTGAGCAGATAGGCAAAAGCTGGCTGTGGGCTGTCCACGACACCCCATCGAGAGGCAGCACGTGAGGCCCATGAGCTGAGACTCCCAGCGAAGCCACGGTACGCAGGAGTTCAGGGAGACTCAGAGTCAGTACCCGTCAACGTGTTGCAGCTGCGATGAGTAAACAAGGACAGTGACATCTCAGAGAGGCCACCTTCTCCCTTTGAAGCAGAGCTGGCTTCCAATATTTCGTAATAATCATAAATGGAGTATAACCTTTAATACTGTGAATCCTACCATACAACTGTAACCTATATAATGTACATCAACTACATTTCAATTTTCTAAAACAGATGTTTAAAACAAGAAAACCAAGGAAAGTCCCTGGCAGTCCAGAGGTTAAGACTCTGCGATTTCACTGCCGAGAGCCAGGGTTTAACCCCTGGTTTGGAAAATAAGATCCCACAAGCTGAGCACTGAGGGAAAAAAAAAAAAAAGAAGAAGAGGGGGAGGGGAGAAGGGGGATGTCACTGAAGGGAAAGCTGCAAAGGTCAGGTGTGCTTTGGGACATTCTGGAACATTCTGTTTGCTCTGCAGGCATCTCTCCTGGCTAGACACTCCCGGCCTCCCTGCTCCCAACTGACACGGAGAGATCCACCGTCAAAAAGCCAAACTGCCTTCCATGGAGCAAATCCCAGATCTGAACGCCTTCACATGCATTGAAGACCCAGCCTCCCTACCTGCAGGATGTCATAGAGGTCCTGGCAGATGGTGGCCATGTAATCCGTTCTCTCGAACAGCCGTTTCCGATCAAACTCCCACCGAGCCTCTCTCCCCGAAGCCTCAATCTTGGCCCGGGTGTCGAAATAGGCCTTTTTCCACATGTTGAGGGTGTTCCTGGCCTCCAAGGTCTTATGCTGTGCGCTCGCTCGGTTTTCTCTGGGAAGCAAAGAGATGCTGTGATGGGCAGGAGGGCAGAGCTGCGGGGAGGCGGGGAGTTGGAGCCACGCTGCTCCCTGGTGGGGAGGGGCAGGTTCTAAGGGGACAATCCTAAGCAAAGAGCTGAGCCTCTCTGATGACATAGCCTCATCGCAAACAGCTTCCCAGGCAAGAGATTGTTCCGCCAAGAAATTTGCAGGAAAGCAATTTGCAGCGGTGTGGGCAGGATTCCAAGCCACGGCCCAGGTAGACCTTCACCACAGCTGCCCCTCAATGGACAAAGCTGTGGTTTACCTGATAAGTTTTCTGTTTGAGCTTGAAGGGAAGCTGGTGGTCTTGGATCCATGGGGGGAGGGGGGATGGGGCTGTAATATGGAGCAAAATGATAGTACTAAGATTTTGGTACCTATTTCACTTATATAGATTATTTTTTAAGAAAGTAAAAAAGAGAGAGAGAGAATTCTCTGGCCGTCTGCTGGTTAGGACTCTGCACTTCTGCAGGGGGCACAGGTTCAATCCCTGGTCAGGGAACTAAGATCCTGCATACAGCTCAGCCAAAATAAAAGAGAGAGTTAAAAAAAAAAAAAAAAGATTAGTGTCCCCTTCCAGATTTGATCCTCAGAGTCTGTTCCACCTGAGGGGATCCTCCATGTTCCAGGTGTGAGGTTCCCTCAGACCATGTGCCTCGGTCTCTCCAAGGATAATTTGTGACCCCATGGACTGTATCCGCCAGGCTCCTCTGTCCATGGGATTCTCCAGGCAAGAATACTGCAGTGGATTGCCATTTCTTCCTCCAGGGGATCTTCCCAACCCAGGGATTGAACCCAGGTCTCCTGCACTGCAAGCAGATTCTTTACTGTCTGAGCCATCAGGGAAGCCCCTAATTAAGGAAGATGGTCCTGATTAATCCACACAAGTGGAGTATTATTTGGCCATAAAAAGAAATGAAGCACTGATACAGGCTACACCATGAAAACACAATGCTGAGTGGGAGGAGCCAGTCATAAAAGACCACAAGTTGTCTGACTCTATTTGCATGAATGTTCAGAAGAAGCAGATCCACAGAAAGTAGATCAGTGGTTGCCCAGGGTTAGGAAGGGAGTGGGGAGGGGGACAGGCAGCTAAAGAACCCAGGGTTTCTTTCTGGGATGAAGGAAACTTTCCAAAATCACTGACGACTATGGATGCACAACTCTGAATCTATTGGGCTGGCCAAAAAGATCATTGCATCTGCTGGAAAAACCTGAACAAACTTTTTCACCAACTTTGTACTAAAAGCATTCAATTGTATGTTTTAAAAGGGTGATTTGTACAGTCTATGAATTATGTTTTGATAAAGCTGTTTAGGGCTTCCCAGGTGGTGCTAGTGGCAAAGAACCCTCCTGCCACTCCTGGAGACATAAATAGATGGGGGTTTGATCCCTGGGTTGGGAAGATCCCCTGGAGGAGGGCTTGGCAACCCACTCCAGTATTCTCGCCTGGAGAATTCCATAGACAGAGGAGCCTGGCGGGCTACAGCCCATGGGGTCGCAAAGAATGAGACACAACTGAAGTACTTAGCACACACACAAAGCTGTTTAAGAGCTTAAGTAACACATAGCACCGCCAGTTCTTACTTGAACAAAGTCCGCAGATTCACCACTTTGCAGACTCTCTCGGCAATCTCCCAGGCAATGCGCTCCATGAGCGGAATCATCCTCTCGTCTTTGTTGTAGTGGCGGGAGATGATCCACACCATCCTCAGGGCACTCATCATGGAGGGGATTGTTTCCAAGACAACATGAAAGCTAGATCCATGTGTTATGTTCTAAAAGGAGAGGTGGGTACAAACAAAAGAGCAAGGCAAGCTGGCTCAGTCTCAGGGCGAACGGTGTAAGAGAACAAGTTTCTCTTGTTTACAGGAAGTTTCATTTTTTTTTTAATTTAAAAGATATTTTAAGATGGTACAGAAATACTCAAATGAACTTTTTGGCCAACCCAATTATTAAATGTATTTCTGGATTTTATTACTTTTGGGGAAAAAACAATATGCTCCTGTTGCAGGTCTCTCAAGTTTTAAAAAAAATTTTACATTCTTTTTCATATTCTCTTCCATGATGGCTGATCACAGGATATTGAATATTATTCCCTGTACAATATGGTAGGACCTTGTTGTTTCTCCAATCTATAGCATATATAGCAGTTTGCATCTGCTAACCCCAACCTCCCACTCCTACCTTCTCCCACCCTCCTCCCTCTTGGCAACCACAGTCTATTCTCTATGTCCCTGATTCTTGTTTCTGTTCCATAGATGGGTTTATTTGTGTCATATTTTGGATTCCACATGTAAGTGATATAAATGGTATTTGCCTTTGTCTTTCTGACTGACTTCACTTAGTGTGATAATCTCTAGTTGCATCCATTTTGTTGCAAATGGCATTATTTCATCCTTTTTATGGCTAAGTAATATTTCATTGTATAGGTAACGCATCTTTATCCATTCATCTGTTGATGGACATCTTTATCCATTCAACTGTTGAGGACATCTTTATCCATTCATCTGTTGATTGACATCTTTATCCATTCATCTGTCTTGGCTATGATACACAGAGCTGCTACAAACAAAGGGGTGCATGTATCTTTTTGAATTAGAGTCTTGTCTGGCTATATGCCCAGGAGTGAGATAGCTGGATCCTATGGTAATTCTATTTTTGGTTTTCTGAGGAACCTCTATACTATTTTCCACAGTGGCTGCACCAGCTTACATTCCCACCAATAGTGTAGGACTGTCTTCTTAATTAAAAAAAAAAAAAGTTCTTATCATGGAAGAAAGTGTTTAACAAACAAAAGAAGTTTGAAATAGGTAGGCCTGTATAATAATGACTCCTGGCCTTGGAATACTGTACTGTGTGCATGATAAATCAGAGGGGAGAGGAATCATGAAAAAGGAGATTACACTTGTGGTGGGAATGTAATAAAATGGTGCACTCACTGTGGAAAAGAGTTAAATATAAAATGTTCATGGACAGTTAAATATAGAAATATTGGGACTTTCCTAGTGGTCCAGTGGTTAAGAATCTGCCTTTCAATGCAGGGGACATGGGTTCCATTCCTGGTCAGGGAAGTAAGATCCCACATGCCCTGGGGCAACTTAGCCACTGCACCTTAACTAGGGAGCCAAAGAGCCACAGTGAAGACCCCTCCTGTGTCCTGCAACTAAGACCCAACACAGCCATAAATAAAGAAATGTTTTCTTAGAAACACAGAAGTATCATATGACCCAACAATTCTACTCCTGGGTATATGCTCAAACATATTGAAAGCTGAGACTCAAACAAATATCTGTACACCCAGATTCACAGCAGCATTATTCACAATAGCCAAAAGGTGGGAAACAAACCAAAAGCCCATCAACAGAAGAATGGATAAGCAAAATGTGGTGTATACAGTGGAAAGCTATTGAGCCTTAAAAAGGAATGAGATTCGAACATATATTGTATCATGGATGACTCGTGAAAACATTATGTTGGGACTTCACTGGTGGTCCAGTGGCTAAGACTCCAAGCTCCCAATATAGGGGACCCGGGTTCAATCCCTGATCAAGAAACTAGATCCCACATTCTGCAACTAAGACCCAGTGCAGTCAAATACAAAAAAAAAGGGAAGGAAATAAAACATTGTGTTGAGTGAAATAAACCATACACAGAAGGACAAATAGGGTATGGTTCCATTTCTATGAAATTCCTAGAACAGGCAAATTCATAGAGTCGGAAATTAGAATAGAGGTTACCAGGGGCTAGGGGGAAATCAGAGTTGTGGCTTAAGGGATGTTGAGTTTATGTTGGGGACAGTGAAAAAGTTTTGCATATAGGAGGTGAGGTGATGATGGGTACCCAGCACTGGGTATGTATTGAATGTTATCGAACTTACTCTTATGAGTGGTTCCAATAATAAATATCATGTTATAGATATTTTACTGCAATTTTTTAAAATGCTGAATAAACAAACAGAAGTTAAATCCATGTGGCTGACTTTCCACAGTGCAGTGCACCCAGCCTACCTTGAAATGACGTTCCACTGTGGAAAGAAACCTCACGTTATCTGAGGCCTCCATGTGGAACTTGAACAATTCAGTTAAGACAGGCTGCAAGTTGGCCACAAGCAACGAATCTGATTCCTTGATCACATCCAAGACTTTTCTGACTATTGGAAGCTTTGTTTGTTCATGCAGAGCACTTAGGGTGGCATTTCTTTCCCGCCAGAATTCAATTTCAGCCAGAGGACCGTTACCCTGCAATGAGCACACAAACATCATCATCATTAGTGGGGAATGGACACTGCGGTTGCTCCTCCAGCATCCATGCCCCTCTTCCCAAAGGCTCTATAGTTAGGAACTAATCCATGCAAGGACTTCAGGGGCGGACACCTGACCTAGGATGGTCCAATTAGAGGGAATCTCAGGACTCCAGTTGGGAACGCTAGACACTCCATCCTTCTCTGGACAAAGTGGTGTAGGGATGTGGAGTCAGAAACTGCTACAAGTTGTCACCATGAAGGAGACCAGCCCGAGGAGGAAGCCCTTTCAGAGAGGAGATTGGAACCAAGAAATTTACAGAGAAACCCAGCTAGATTGCCAGAGTCCTGATCAAACTGTACCTGAAACCAGCATTGCCCTCTGGACTTTTCAGTGAGCCAACAAATCCTCTTTCTTGCTTAAGCCAGCTGAGTTAGACTTTCTCATTTTTGTTTTTTTCTTTTCAGCTCAAAAATCCTGACTGATATATAGTATTATCTTTATCAATATCAGGGAGTCATCTGGTAACACACTAACCTTAGAAAGCCCAAGAATGACATCTCAGGTATGTTTACTTCAATATGTTTAAGAAGGCCACAAAACAGTAAGAAAAGAGGCTAGATCACACAGATTCCCAGACTCTTGGCTCTTTCTCAGGATGGCAAGCATGAACTGGATTAAGGATCTGCAAAAGCATTGCACACGGTACCTGTGGCGTCTTTTTCATCTGGCCCTCAAGGGCTGTAGATATCTGATTCAACCAGTTTATCACGCATTGCTCCAAAATTTCAACTGTTTCTGGGTCAGCTGCCAGTTCAGATACCCCTCCCTCTACGCTGATGCTCGGCATTTCTAACTTGATCTCACCTAGTAGAATAAAAATGGTCAGTCAGCCAGTAGTTTGGGGGAAATGATTACAGACAACAATCTTCAAGGTAATTCTGGATCTTCTCTCCACACATTAGTATATAGCCTGGTACATCATGATCCTCATATTTCTATATATCCCTCTCTTTCATTAGAATGTACTAAAACATTTTATTTATTATTTGACTGCATCAGGTCTTATAGTTGAAGCATGTGGAATCTTCCCTGTGGCTCACAGGCTCCAGGGTGTAGGCTAAGTAATTGAAGCATGCAAGCTTAGTTGCCGCCCCAGCCTGGCATGTGGGATCTTATTTCCCCAACCTGGAATCAAACCTTCATCCCCTCCATTGGAAGGAAGATTTTTAACCACTGGACCACCAGGGAAGTCCCTAAAACATTTTAGATAATTAGATCACCGTAGCAGCATCAAGCTCCATCAAAATGATTTAGCTATTTATTAATAAGAATTCCTGAGTTTACAACCTAATGTCAATTTAAAAACTGAACAAGCAGATCTCAACAGATATTCGAGAACGTCTCCAGCATGAAACAGACAATCCAAGATAAGTCAGCAACAATGACTTCAGAGGACATTGAGATAAAAGAAAAGATGGGGGGGTTAATTCCAACTATTAGAGATTTGAGATAATATAGCATCCATCAAACAAGAACAGAATGCTATGGAAAAGGTACAGTCACAGAATAAGTGAAAGTCTAATCAAAAGTTGTGAAGGTAAAAGTTGAGGAACTCTTTAGGCACTCTTTAGGAACTCACAGGCAAAGAGATGGAAAACACAAGTGAAAAGATAAGTAACAGAATCAGCAGCACACATCCAACAGGAATATTAGCAGAAGAAAACAGACAAATAGTGGAGGAAATTATCAAGAGAGTTTTTTATACTAAAAGGCTAGATCTTCAGACTGAAAATACAGAGTGCTCAGCAAACAATCTCATAGAGTGCTTAGCAATATGAATGCAGAAAGAACCTCACAAAGGTTCCCTCCCACATTATCCCTGACTGAAATGCCCTTGCACCCCAATTCCACCTACCAATGCACTGCTCATCATTTCAGATGAGGTCAAATGCTGCCTCCTTCAGGAAGTCCTCTTTGATTCCCTCACCACTTCTCCCAAATGGTCTCACTTTTCCAAGCCCTAAGGACCCTAATATCTATCTCAAGTTATTTTTTCTGCCATAGTTCCTTGGGCCCTAGATTATAAAATCCTTGAAGACAAGGATTTGTCATTCTTCATTCTTCTTTATGTTTCTTACAAAGACCAGCTCTGTGTCTTTCACATCAGGAGCTGGTAAAAAGAACGATCATAAATTAAAACCCCAAAAATCTCCTGAATTCTTAAATTTTTCTTCTTCTTAGGAATTTTTTTTAATTGCAGGATAATTACAATATTGTGATGGCCTCTGTCATACATCAACATGAATCAGCCATAGGTATATATATATGTGTGTGTGTATGTGTGTGTCCCCTTCTCTTGAACCCCTCCTCTCCTCCCTCCTCATCCCATACCTCTAGGTTGTCACAGAGCACCAGTTTGGGGTTTCCTGCATCATACATTTCCACTGGCTCTCTGTTTTACATATGGTCACATATATGTGTCAATGATATTCTCTCAGATCATCCCCCCTCTCCATCCCCCACTGTGTCCAAAAGTAAATTCTTCTTAATGGAAACATCCTGCATAATCAAGGAGAAAAACTGAAGCCTTACCTTCAAGTTGCTGCATTGTTCTTTGAATACTACTTGCAAATTTCTGGATGTTCATTAAAAATTCATCTCGTATTAACTGAATGCTGTGATATTCTATTGCTTCCCCAGGCATGCTAGGTAGGTCTATGTCATAATCAAAAGAGTCTATGCCTTCTCCAGACGTGAGTCCCAAGTTGGCATCCTTGTGCTGACTGAAGGACAAAGCTGGCAAGAAAACCTGAAAAGCCAAGTTTAAGAATCAAATCATTTGTACCACTTTTTTAGATTCCACATATATGCGATATCATATGATAGTTGCCTTTCTCTGTCTGATTTACTTCACTCAGTATGACAATTTCTAGGTCCATTTCAAGTTGCTGCAAATGGCCTTATTTTGTTCTTTTTTATGGCTGAGTACAAATGACCTTGAAAACGGAAGAAAAGTCACAGATGTAGAAAACAAATTTATGGTTACCAGGGAGGAAAGCAGGGAGCAGGGGACGGATAAATTTAAAAACTGGGGGACTGGGATTGACATGTATACATCACTGTATATAAAATAGATAACTAATAAGGACCTGGTACATAGCACAGGGCGATCTACTCAGAGCTCTGTAGTGAGTTCTATAGGGAAAGAATATAGAAAAAGAGTGGGTATATGTGTATATATATATATATAACTGAGTCACTTTGCTATACAGCAGAAACTAACGTGATGTTACAAATCAACTGTAATCCAATAAAAATGTTTTAAAAAGAAACAACTCACACAACACCATATTCAATAATTCATGCACTTAAGCTGCCTCTGGCTTTGAATGTATTTGTAGCATAATAGAGACAAAACATGGTCCACTGGAAAAAGGAGTGGCAAGACACTTTAGTAGTCTTGCCTTGAGAACCCCATGAACAGTATGAAAAGGCAAAAAGATATGACACTGAAAGATGAACTCCCCAGGTCGGTAGGTGCCCAATATGCTACTGGAGAGGAGTAGAGAAATATCTCCAGAAAGAATGAAGAGACAGAGCCAAATCGAAAACAATGCCCAGTTGTGGATGTGACTGGTGATGGAAGTAAAGTCCGATGCTAAAGAACAATATTGTATAGAAACCTGGAATGTTAGGTCCATGAATACAGGTAAATTAGAAGTGATCAAATAGGAGGTAGCAAGAGTGAACATAGACATTTTAGGGATCAGTGAACTAAAATGGACTGGAATGGGCAAATTTAATTCAGATGACCATTATTTATATTACTGCAGGCAAGAATCCCTTTTAAGAAATGGAGTAGCCCTCATAGTCAACAAAGGAGTCTGAAATGCAGTACTTGGGTGCAATCTCAAAAATGACAGAATGATCTCTGTCCATTTTCAAGGCAAACTATTCAATATCACAGTAGTCCAAGTCTATGCCCCAACCAGTAATGCTAAAGAAGATGAAGTTGAATGGTTCTATGAAGACCTACAAGAA
Organism: Cervus elaphus; assembly: GCF_910594005.1. Lineage (NCBI taxonomy): Eukaryota > Metazoa > Chordata > Mammalia > Artiodactyla > Cervidae > Cervus > Cervus elaphus. Next base: position 20,617,519 of record NC_057819.1, on the reverse strand, counting down.
CTTCTAGAACTAACACCCAAAAAAGATGTCCTCTTCATCATAGGGGACTGGAATGCAAAAGTAGGAAGTCAAGAGATACCTGAAGTAACAGGCAAATTTGGCCTTGGTACAGAATGAAGCAGGGCAAAGGCTAATAGAGTTTTGCCAAGAGAATACACTGCTCATAGCAAACACCCTCTTCCAACAAAACAAGAGAAGATTCTACACATGGACATCACCAGATGGTCAACACCGAAATCAGATTGATTATGTTCTGTCAGGGAATGTTTGACGGGAGGATTCCTACATGCTGTCTTTCATGAGTCCTTTGTCCCTCTTCAAGGGGAACAGCACGCTGCTCCCAGGGACTGAGGTCATTATGTGAGGCAAGCATGAGTCTCCTTTAGTAAACATTCTCCTTAGGACAAAACAGCTTAATCTCCTTCCCCTTTCTTGAGATATGGATTGTCTCCTGACCTTGTGGTAACAGTTGCTGTACATTTGGTTTTCTGATCTCTATCATTCCCGAAAGAAGTTTCTTGTACTGCAGCCTATATATACTCACAGAAAAATCATTAAAGCACCTTTGCTCCATCAGAGCTTAGGTCCCCGGGTCTTTTTTGTCTCTCTCTCTCTCTCTTTCTCTCTCTCTCTCTCTTTCTCTCTTTCACTTTCTTACCGTCGACTCCGCACCACAAGGTTCCGGTCCATTAAAGGACCCCAACAAATGGCGCCAAGAACAGGGACACTGGTGTACGTGGCATATCGGGCGGACTGACTCAGGGACCTATTGAGGTCGGTAAGTACTAAGGCATGGGTTAAACGGCTGGCCAGCCCCATTATTTTTCTACTTTACTTCACCATTTGTTTAAATTTCAGGGACTTCTGGCCTCACAGCAATGAATAGAGGCTTGCCTTTAAACAGTAGTTGAACATAATCCTTAGTTTCCTGATAAATGCAGTTTTGATATAGAAATCTGGCTCCAGGTCAAAGAAAATGTTAAATGAGCAGCCAAACAAGGAAAAAATATTCCAATTGATCTCTAGCCCCTATGGGCTCTTATTAAAGCTATAATTTTGCCATTTCAAGGTACATTCTAGCCCTTCCAATATTTAGCAACAGACAGAACACTTATTACATAAATATAAATTAAATGATTAAACTTTACAAAAGGCCCAATTAAAACAATACAAAATATCTCAAAATTTTCTTACTAGCCCTGCCCCGGCTGCTCCAAATGCTTCTCCTCTGCCAACAGTCACAACTCCAAAAGTCTCTCATTTGTTGGAACCTAATGAAAAGCTATGCTAATTTTTAAACTAGATTAGAAGCTGCTATTTCCCGTACTGTAATAGGAGAAGAAACCAAAAAACAGCTAGAGAAATTACTTGCTTATGAGAATGCAAATCAAAAATGTCAAAGAGCTATAGCTGCAATTTGTGAGACTAAGATTATTATTGATTATTTGAAAGCTTATTGCAATCTAGGATCAGAAACTCAAAAGATACAAATGCTGATTGAGGCAATGGCTACTACCTTTAGAAAGGAAAATGAAAGATGCTTTAACTGTGGAGATAAAAATCATTTAAAAAGGGGCAAGTTCTATCTTTTCCCTCAAACCCTCAACATCCAGCAGTGCTGCCGTCGATATACCAGCCCTAAATGATTTTTTCCTTACCCTCAAGCAGTCCCTACTAGAGTGCCTACCAGACTTTTTGGACCCCTGCCCCCACAAACTTTTGGTCTTTTGCTTGGCCGATCTAGTCTGACTTCTAAAGGAATTACTGTTCACCCTGAAATAATTGATTCAGATTATAAAGGAGAGATTCAAATTCTGATGTCATCTCAGATTCTATGGCAATTCAAAAAGGGGGACAAAATTGCTCAATTACTTCTTTTACCTTACATTTCTATTAATTCCTCTAATAATGTATGGACAGATGGGTTTGAAAGTACAGATCAAAAACAATCTTTGTGGACATCATTAGTATCTGAGTATGCCCGACCAAATATAAATATCAAAATTAATGGTAAAAGATTTTCTGGTCTCCTCGACACTGGATCTGATATTACTATTATTTCCAAACATTTATGGCCCAAATCCTGGCCTGTACAAAAGGTCTCTCGCCAAATTGCAAGAATTTCTCAAACTAAAGTACAAGAAGTTTATCAAATTGTTCAAATATACTCATGTGAGGGACCAGAAGGCCAACCTGTAACATTAAAACCTTATGTGATAAATGTACCCTTTAATCTAATAGGAAGGGACTTACTTATACAATGGCAAACTCAGATATGCATTCCACATTTTTCCTAGGGGCCACTGCTCATTTAACAAACAAAACAATTATTAATATAACTAAGAAAAATTATGAGCCTATTTGGACAAAGCAATGGCCCCTTATGAAAGAAAAATTACAAGCTACTAAAGAACTTATAAACACACAATTAAAATTGAAACATATTGAAGAATCTTGCTCTTTTTTGCAACCAGAGATCCCATCACCTATTACTGTTCCTCAAAATTGGCACATTATTATTACTGATTCACAAGATTGCTTTTTAAATATACCTTTACACCCTTTAGACCGGCAGAGATTCACTTTCTCTCTCCCTTATCCTAATCATATCGGGCCTCATAAAAGATTTCAGTAGACTATGTTACCTCAAGGTATGCTTAAAAGTCCTGCTACTGCTGCTGCTAAGTCACTTCGGTCGTATCCTACTCCACGCGACCCCATGGATGTCAGCCCGCCAGGCTCCCCCGTCCCTGGGATTCTCCAGACAAGAGTACTGAAATAGGGTGCCGTTGCCGTCTCCGTAACAGTCCTAGTATTTGTCAGAATTTTGTAGCCAAGCTTTACTTCCTATGTGACAACAATTTCCTCATGCATATATCATTAATAATATACTATAGCTACCAAAAAGAAAAATGATATTTTTGACACTGAATGGCTATGATATTCTTTAGACTCCGGAGGAAACTGATGAAAATAAAATATTTTTTGAAATTGCAAAACCGGTTCTTCTTGCATGTGCAGTTAGGAAAAGGTTAACTTGTTAAAATATTTTTTTTTTTTTTTTGAGCTAAAGTTCTGCCTGGGAAACAAAAATAGGTCTAAGAAAAAACCTTAAGTTAACTCTTATCATGTCCTTGGGATACACAGCCCACTCTATCTAGGACTCCAGCCATTAACAAATTGGTGGAGCTCAAAATAAATAAAACAAAAGGATATTTTAAATTTCAAACAGAGAACTATGCCTATGTATCTAAAATTATCTATGTCTCAATGTATGTCTTTGTTTTTGGATAGTGTGGAATTAATGAGCTCTATTTGGATTCAGCTTTACATGAACTGAAGGGTGTTCAATGTTGGGTATAATGTTTATTTAAATGTGAATGTGATTTAAATATAATTATTTGTTAATCTAGTTGGGACATGTCTTGAGTCATCAACATTATATAATACTTTTATTATGCCTTGATTTAAGGTAAACTAAGTTTGTCAACAAAAAGGTAACTCTTTATACATATATATATATATATATATATACACACAAATATATAGATGAGATAAAAACTTTTAGATAAGCTCTTAGAAATAATTGTATTTTTGATAGAATGATCTATTATCTATAATCTGGAGCCGTCTCTTGGGATTGGAGTGACTTAGGTTTCTAGAGTTGTGCTGAACTAAGTAGTAGAAGTTTGTTGAATGGCTGGGTCATTTCCAAATGAAGTAGGATTTTGAAGCGTTAATTGCTGAACATTGGCTTACTCTTAAAAGGGGTTTTTCTTGCAGAAGAGCTGAAGAGATTTTGAGCTGTTAATGAATATAAATATATATTTATATATGAATGGATATATATATAATATAATATGATTTGAGAAATATGTTCAACGGTCTATAAAATGCTAACATACAAGACATTTCATGGTTGCTATAGAAAAGTAAAATATATGCTTTTAATAGAAAGATATAAGAAATGGCAAATAAAATGATGAATACAAAAATATTTTTTTAATTGTTGAAACATTTATTATAGAATAAAGTGGTATTTACATAAACTTTACTAGACTAGTTTTTCATTGTCGTTCTAGCTACAGCAAGTGTTCTTTCTCCAAATTAAACCAAATTGGAAACAAGAGAAAAATTCTAGGAAAACAATATTTAACAGAATTAACTTTGGTCAGCAGATACATTCAGACTGCAACTATATTAGAAAATGCAGTTGAAATGCTTGGGTGGATCACAATGAAAACCACAAAGTATGGTATGTTTATTTAAAATAAACATTGGATTTGTTTATTATGCTATCATACTTTGTTTTGGCCTTTTAACTTTTAAAGATATTTAGTGCTAGAATTTTAAAAAGGCTTATGACAAATGAAAGAAAATTTTATGGCAAATTGATGTAACTCATTGTCCTGAACTTTCTTCCTCTTCCTTCTTACATGTCTTGACCCACGTGGCTAGACCCACGTGGATGGTTTCAAAGTCTTACTCACAGCATTGGATATGGAACCATAATTTTGGTGATTGTCTTAACAATTATATTTGTTGTCTACCATTGCCTTCATGCAAAGATTGTCAAAACTAAATAAACTCTGATGGTCAGAACTCTTCTAACAAATATTATAAATAAATAAGGGGGAATTGTCAGGGAATGTTTGACGGGAGGATTCCTACATGCTGTCTCTCATGAGTCCTTTGTCCCTCTTCAAGGGGAACAGCACGCTGCTCCCAGGGACTGAGGTCATTATGTGAGGCAAGCATGAGTCTCCTTTAGTAAACATTCTCCTTAGGACAAAACAGCTTAATCTCCTTCCCCTTTCTTGAGATATGGATTGTCTCCTGACCTTGTGGTAACAGTTGCTGTACATTTGGTTTTCTGATCTCTATCATTCCCGAAAGAAGTTTCTTGTACTGCAGCCTATATATACTCATAGAAAAATCATTAAAGCACCTTTGCTCCATCAGAGCTTAGGTCCCCGGGTCTTTTTTGTCTCTCTCTCTCTCTCTTTTTCTCTCTCTCTTTCTCTCTTTCACTTTCTTATCGTCGACTCCGCACCACAAGGTTCCGGTCCATTAAAGGACCCCAACAATGTTCTTTGCAGCCAAAGATGGAGAAGATCTATACAGTCAGCAAAAACAGGACTGAGAGTTGACCGTGGCTCAGATCATGAACTCCTTATTGCCAAATTCAAACTTAAATTGAAGAAAGGAGGGGAAACCATTAGACCATTCAGGTATGACCTAAATCAAATCCCTTACGATTATATAGTGGAAGTGACAAATAGATTCAAGGGATTAGATCTGATAGACAGAGTGCCTGAAGAACTATGGAGGGAGGTTCATGACATTGTATGGGAGGCAGTGATCAAGACCATCCCTAAGAAAAAGAAATGCAAAAAGGCAAAATGGTTGTCTGAGGAGGCCTTACAAATAGCTGAGAAAAGAAGAGAAGCTAAAGGCAAAGAAGAAAAGGAAAGATATACCCATGTGAATGCAGAGTTCTGAAGAGTAGCACGGAGAGATAAGAGAGCCTTTCTCAGTGATCAGTGCAAAGAAATAGAGGAAAACAATAGAATGGGAAAGACTAGAGATCTCTTCAAGAAAATTAGAGCTACCAAGGGAACATTTCATGCAAAGATGAGCACAATAAAGGACAGAAATGGTAGGGACCTAAGAGAAGCAGAAGATATTAAGAAGAGGTGGCAAGAATACACAGAAGAATTATACAAAAAAGATGTTCATGACCCAGATAACCACGATGGTGTGATCACTCACCTAGAGCCAGACATCCTGGAATGTGAAGTCAAGTGAACCTTAGGAAGCATCACTATAAACAAAGCTAGTGAAAGTGATGAAATTCCAGTTGAGCTATTTCAAATCCTAAAAGATGATGCTGTGAAAGTGCTGCACTCAATATGTCAGCAAATTTGGAAAACCCAGCAGTGGCCACAGGACTGGAAAAGGTCAGTTTTCATTCCAATCCCAAAGAAAGGCAATGCCAAAGAATGCTCAAACTACCGCACAATTGCACTCATCTCACATGCTAGTAAAGAAATGCTCAAAATTCTCCAAGCCAGGCTTCAGCAATACATGAACCATGAACTTCCAGATGTTCAAGTTGGGTTTAGAAAAAGCAGAGGAACCAGAGATCAAATTGCCAATATCCACTGGATCATAGAAAAGCAAGAGAATTCCAGAAAAACATCTACTTCTGCTTTATTGTCAACACCAAAGCCTTTGACTGTGTGGATCACAACAAACTGTGGAAAATTCTTCAAGAGATGAGAATACCATACCACTTGACCTGTCTCCTAAGAAATCTGTATGAAGGTCAAGAAGCAACAGTTAGAACTGGACATGGAACTACAGACTGGTTCCAAATTGGGAAAGGAGTATATCAATGCTGCATATTGTCACCTTGCTTATTTAACTTATATGCAGAGTACAACATGAGAAATGCCAGGCTGGATGAAGCACAAGCTGGAATCAAGATTGCTGGGAGAAATATCAGTAACCTCAGATACACAGATGACACCACTCTTATGGCAGAAAGTGAAGAAGAACCAAAGAGCCTCTTGATGAAAGTGAAAGAGGAGAGTGAAAAAGCTGGCTTAAAACTCAACATTCAGAAAACTAAGATCACAGCATCTGGTCCCATCACTTCATGGCAAACAGATGGGGAAACAGTGAGAGAGTATTTTTTTGGGCTCCAAAATCACGAAGCAAGAAAAGACACTTAATCCTTGGAAGAAAAGCTATGATCAACCTAGACAGCATATTAAAAAGCAGAGACATTACTTTGCCAACAAAGGTCTGTCTAGTCAAGGCTATGGTTTTTCCAGTAGTCATGTATGTATGTGAGAGTTGAACCGTAAAGAAAGCTGAGTGCCAAAGAATTGATGCTTTTGAACTGTGGTGTTGGAGAAGACTCTTGAGAGTCCCTTGGACTGCAGGGAGATCCAACCAGTCCATCCTAAAGGAGATCAGTCCTGAACATTCATTGGAAGGACTGATGCTGAAGCTGAAACTCCAATACTTTGGCCACCTGATGCAAAGAACTGACTCATTGGAAAAGACCCTGATGCTTGAAAAGATTGAAGGCAGGAGGAGAAGGGAATGACAGAGAATGAGATGGTTGGATGGCATCACTGACTCAATGGACATGAGTTTGAGTAAGCTCCGGAAGTTGGTGATGGACAGGGAAGCCTGGCGTGCAGCAATCCATGGGGTCACAAAGAGTCAGACACAACTGAGCGACTGAACTGAGATAGTACAAATAACAGCATATTTTAAAGAATCTCTCTGGTTGACATGTGAAGAATATAGTACAGGGTCATGAGCAGAAGCTGAGAAATCTATCAGGAGGCAACTGCAAGAGTCCCAGCAAAAGGCAACACTGAAGTCTTCCTGGTTACCCTATCCAGTATTTCAAAAGTCCTCTTTACCACCTGCCAACATTTCCTAACCTCCATCCCAGCTTCGTTTTTCTCCTTAACTCCTATCATGGTCTATGTTAGACTGTATATTTTCTCAATGATCTCACTTAATGTGAATCTTCCTGACTGGGATGTAAGGTCCGTGAGATACAGACCTTGAGTATGGTGATCACTGCTATGGGATACAATCAGTATACAATAGGTGCTCAATAAAAACTTGCTGAAGGGACTTCCCTGATGGTCCAGTGGTGGAGACTCCACACTCCCAAAGCAGGGGGCATGGATTCAATCCCTGCTCAGGGAACTAAGGTGCTTTGGCATGGCCAAAGAAAAAAAAAGATAGATGGAATAAAAATATATATATTTGGAAGCCCTTGAGTTCTCCCTTGATCTCTAGACTTATTTATCCTGCCTCACACCTCATCTTGGATGTCTAGGAGGCATCTCAAGTTTAATATGTGCAAAATAGAGTTTGGGGTTTTTTTCCCCCCAGATCCTTCCACGCCCTCCATCTCAGTAATGACCCTAATATCCCCCTGGTTGCTCAAATTCAAATCCTAGGAGTCATTCTTAATGCTCTTTTCCTAAACCTCCACATCCAAATCATCAGTAAGTCCTGTTGGCTCCATCCCTAATGTATTCTTGATGCTGTCTGCTTCCCAGTCCCTCCCCTGATTGAACTTGGAGCCTAAACAATGATCATCCATCATTCAGACCCTTCCATAGCCTGCTATTAGGTCTACTGGTCCTTTAAGCTCTTGCCTCTGCAATATGTTATACACACAATGATGAGAAGAAAAATGCAAACCAGATCATTTTATTCATATGCTTCAAACCTACTTTCCTTTCCAAACTCCACTCACTATACTCCAGCTGCACTGGTCATCCTTCTGTTTGTAGACTAAACAGAGTCTGCTCCTGCCTCAGGACCTTTGCACATGCTGTTTTCTCTGCCCAGGATCCTCTTCCTCGAGATCCTCACTTGTTTGATGCCTTCACTTCATCCACCTCTCAACCCAGTGTCACTTCCTCAGAGGGGGTCTTTCATGACCACCTTACTCCCACCCTATTACATTTTCCTAATAACTTATCTTTAGTAAATTAGCCTGCTTATGGGCTTTTTTATTGGTTATCTAAAGGTCAGATGCCACCTCTCCAACAAGGTGTCCCTAACCGCCACCCCCTGAATACATACATACTCACACTCATACACCACACGTTGCTGTTGGCGTTTAGTCTCTAAGTTGTGTCTGACTCTCTAGCTTCATGGGCTGTAGCCCACCAGGCTCCTCTGTCTGTGGAATTCTCCAGGCAAGAATACTGGAGTATGGAGGTCTGCCATGACCTCCTCCAAGAGATCTTCCTGACCCAGGGATCGAACCCACATCTCCTGCATTGGCAGGCAGAGTCTACCACTGAGTCACCAAGGAAGCCGTCTCCATCACATTACTAGGGTTTCGTTTCCTCAAGCCAGCCATCACTACCTGAGAGTTTCCTGTTTTTGTGTTGATGTTTGGTGTCTTTCCACCAGTATAAGCCAGAACACAAGGATGTCATCTGTCCTGCTCACAGCTCCACCAACAAACCCCATGACCATGTCTGGAACCTAAAAGTTGCCAACCACCTCTTTATGGAATCAATGAATCAAATGGCCTTATTCTTTTTTCTTTTTCTTTTTTTTTTTTTTCTTGGCTGAGCTGCTCGGCTTATGGGATCTTAGTTCCCTGACCAGGGACTGAACTCGCGCCCTGAGCAGTCAAAGTGCCAAGTCCTAACCACTGGACCAACAGGGAATTCCCAGATGGCCATACTTGTTAAAAGTGCTGAGATTCTTTTTTCCATCCATATTTACCTGAGATATAACATCCCTCAGGAGAGCAAGCACATGCGAATTTATAATCCCATACTCCAGTGTTTCGGGCATAATTTCCATAGCTTCCTTCATGTCAGTCGCCTCAGAGATGGTCTCTAGACAGGAACAGATTTGGGGAGTGAGATGAGGAGGGAGGTGGACACAGCTAACATTTCCAAGCATGTGGGAACCAGCTCCTCCTCTAATAATACAAAGGAATGTTCCAGACACATTTCTCACTGAGAAACAAACAAATGCTGAGGGTCACACTGTGGTTCAGAGGTTCACACAAGCGGCACCTGAGGGCCACGGGATGAACTGATCTGGTTGGAGTGGGTACAGCCTGACAAGGAGAGAAACACTTTGGGTTTTCTAGAAACATTTGATGAACTCTTTGCTTGGTCTGTCTCTCCACTCCCAGTAACCCTCCCCAGTTCATCACCAAGGTACCTTTCAAGTCACAGCATTCGGCAGGGGGGAGGGGGGACATTGTTGTTTTTGTTTTTTTTGGCCCCACTGCACAGTTTGTGGGATCTTAGTTCCCCGACCAGGGATTGAACCTGGGCCCCAGCAATGAGAACGTCAAGTCCTAACCACTGGATTGCCAGGGAATTTCCAAGTCATGGGTTTTTTAAAGACATATTGGAAACAGTCTCTCTCTTGACCAGGTTTTCTTTTATTTATTTACTTATTTTTGGCTGTGCTGGGTCTTTGTTGCTACACAGGCTTTTCTCTAGTTGCAAGGAGCAGGGGGCTCCCCTCTAGCTTTGGTGCTTCTCATTGCGGGGGCTTCTCTTATACGGAGCATGGGCTCTAGGGCATGCAGGTTTCAGTAGTTGAGGCACGTGGGCTCAATACTTGGGGCTCCTGGGCTCTAGAGCACAGGCTCGGGAGTTGTGGCACACAGGCTTAATTGCTCCGTGACATGTGGGATCTTCCCAGGCCAGGGATCCAACTCATGCCTCCTGCATTGGCAGACAGATACCTTACCACTGAGTCACCACGGAATTGGCCAGGTTTTCTCTGATGTGTATTCGCTCCCACCCTCTCCCTCAACTCCACCCCACCCCACCAAAAAATTAATCACCACCAATCAGCTCTGTAAACACTTCAAACGGCCCTGGGACACTTTTCTGAGTCTTACTGGGACACACCGCAAGCTTCAGTCTGCATGCCTTTCCCTGCATCTGTATAGATGTGCACACTATTCTTTGCCTGATAGGTTTCTTTCTATCAAATGCTTCTTTACTGAAATAAATTTATTTTAAAGGGAAATTATGTAAAAACCAAGTGTGAAAAAGAAAGTTTAACGTCAGTGAAAGATACCTCTAAAATATATATACATATGATGAGAGTAAATAGTAATAAATCGGGGTAAATGCCACACCCTCTGGCCAAGGCTGATTATTGTTGCTCCTGGCTTGTGATTACTGTTAAATAGGGAAGCACTGAGCTGAGATTGACCCCTCCTCAAACAAGAACTGTTTAATGCTAAGCCTCTGCCAGTCATCTTTCCTCCTTCTTGTTATGCTCCCTCTCATTTGGGAAGAACAAAGTACAGAAACTCAGAACTTAACGGTGAGGTCGTGATCTAAAGGGTCACCAATGTTCAAAAAAAGAAAAGAAAAGCAACATCGCGTGTGTTGTGTACTTTACTATAGAGTACTGTATAGTGGACAGTCGAACCATATCTTTATTTCAAGCCCAGGATGTCCAGAAGCAAGCATGACAAAAAGCATCGGTGATATAGCTGATACAATACTACCCAAACATCACTGGATCCTTTTTCCAAGAGGATAGATAGAATTGAATCCAGCAAGAAACAAGAACCTGTCCCATCAATGTCAGGTGTGAGTAAAATTGGCAGCTTACCCTCCATCTTCTATTGCTAACAATCCTCCAGCTCTACCATCTCCTTCCCTCCTCCATCAGTAACTCTTCTTGCCTCTTCACTCGATGCCAGCCCCTGTATGCCAGCTCTAGTACTATACTTGTCAAGGTCCTATACTATAAGATTAAATTTTTTAAATTTTTTGTTTGTCTTTTTATGTCTTATTTGTGTGAAAAGTATTATAAATCTATTTCAGCCCAGTACTACATAGCTGATTGTGTCAGTTAGGTACCTAGGCTAACTATGTTGGACTTACGAACAAATTGGTCTTACGAACATGCTCTTGGAATAGAACTCGTTTGTACATAGGGGACTTACTGTACTACCTTATGTGTGTTTCTGTTCAGACACCTTATTGAACATAATTGCTGATTCACTAACATTGGACTCACGGCCAGTAGCACCACTGCTCACGTGTGAACCAAGCTTACATCACACACAAGTCTTCTCCGTCGGGCACATCCCAGCCTTCCTGCACTCTGAACACTAGTCAGTGCTTCAGCACCCCACCTTGGAGACATTTTAAACAGTGAAATCATGCCAAAGCCCCACAAAAACTCAAAAGCCCTGGTACTAAATAGATCACGATAAAGACACTCATCTATAGTGTTTGATGCAATAAGAAGGCAGAGCATGGCCTTGCCTGACCTCAGCTGGGCCCATGCATGCTAGTGACTCAAATTTTCCCCACTCCGTATGTGTATTTCAAAGACCATGAAAGCAGTGAAAGTACTGATTTGGGGTTACAAAAATTTTGAGTGAGTTGGTAAATTTACAAATATAGAATCCATGAATAATGAGGATTGACTGTACTGATAAAAAGCTATCTTCTCAAGAACATGTAAAAATTGAGTCTCAGACATACGCACATGCACTTGCATGCACACCCACACTCACACACACTCCCACTGGAAGCATACCTTTTGTATTTCTGAGAAAAAACACCACATTCTGGTCCAGAAACTCCTCAGGAACAGGAGTACGACGCACTTGGAGATATGTCTTTTCCATCATTTGCTTAACAATTTTCTGAAATATACAGACCAAAAAAGTCACACTGAGATATATCCGTGCACCCAAATCACCTATTTGTGTACACCTGAGCTCTCTCCCCATGCACTGGCTGAACTTACTTCCCAGTAGACCACAGACATGAGCTAAAATTCACCCAGGGGGACTTTCCTGATGGTCCAGTGGCTAAGACTCCAAGCTCCCAATGCAGGGTGCCCAGGTTCAATCCCTGGTCAGGAAACTCAAGCCCACATGCTGCAACTAAGACCTGGAGCAGCCAAATAAAAAAATTACTTTAAAAATAAAATAAAATTCACTCAGAGGCTGAACTCTAACCCTGACTCTTCCACCAAATGGCCACTACAGCACTTGAATAAACTGAATTGGGCAATGTCCTAATCAAGCTTCTCTGGACCACAAATTGCAACAAGCCCGTCTTGAATTCAGGTTTTTGCTGGGAGGCATATTCATGGGGCAACTGAGCATAATTTCAATTAGCACAGCTCAGGCCAAATGGGTCCGTCCTAACTTTATGAACTCTCCCTGGGTTTGTGCAGTGAAGTGTTGACCCAGCAGGCCTGGGCTGTCCAAACCCTACACATTCCAAAGGCGCTCAAGACTAGCCCTGGGACTTCCCTGGTGGTCCAATGCTTAAGACTTCACCTTCCAATGCGGTTGATGTTGGTTTGATCCCTGATTGGAGAGCTAAGATCCCACATGCCTTGCAGCCAGATAACCAAAACATAAAACAGAAGCAATACTGTAACAAATTCAATAGACTTTAAAAATGGTCGGCATAAAAAAAATTTAAAAAAAAAAATCTTTAAAAAAACGAAAAGGCTAGCCCTGAACCAGTTCCCAGGTGATGACCTTTAAGCTTTTGGAACATCCTGGCTGATCTGAGCATCTCTGTAGACCTGGGCCCTTGGGTCACGCTGGGGAGTTTACGCTAAAAATGTGATTTATGGTGAACTGATTTTGTTTGCCTGGGGAACTGAGTCATACTGCCTCAGTTTGACCTCTGCAAGGTGGAATGGGCTGCTGAATAACTGTGTGGACTTCATGCAGACATGACTGATCCCCACTAAAAACCCTGGATACCAAGGCTTGGGTGAACTCCTCTGATTGGCACAACCTCCTATGTGTTGTCTCACATGGTTGCTGCAGGAATGAATACTAGGAACTTCCCTGGCGGTCCAGTGTCTACGACTCCATACACCCATCTCAGGAGGGCCCAGGTTCAATCCCTGATCAGGGAACTAGATCTCACATGCCACAGCTAAAGATCCCATGTGCCACAGCTAAGACCTGGCACAGCCAAATAAAGTAAAATATTTTTTAAAAAAGAAGAAGAATGAATGAATGCTGCCCTGGCAGCCCCATTTGGAAAGGACAACTTGTTCTTTTTTCTCCTGGACTCTGCCCTGTATGCCTTGTTCTCTGTTCACTTTAATCTGCATCCTTTCACTGAAATAAACTATAACCATGAGTACAAACTGAACTGAACTGATGAGTACAAAAGATTTTCTGGGTCCTGTGAGTCATTGTGGCAGATCCTTTAATCTGCAGGGGACCTTGGGGACCCCCAACACAGGATTCCGTCATCTCTATGCCAACACAATATGTTCCTTAACATTTTTTCTGTTTTTTCTTTTTTGGCCACACTGTGTGGCACGTGGGATCTTAGTTCCCCAATCAGGGATCGAACCTGAGATCCCTGCATTGGAAGCACAGAGTCTTAACCCCTGGACCATCAGGGAAGTCCAACAGGACACAGTTTTTGTATGAGATGTGTCAGTTACCCCGACTCATCGGAGGACATGAAATTCCCATTACCCTGCCCAAGAGAAGAAAGAGCCACACGTACTTTGACGGGGAGGTTCTCTATAATCTCAAGGTCCATCTCTTCCTCCTCAAGGCTGGTGGGAGGACGATGTATAGAATACACTCTCAGCTGCAGATTCTTAGCTGCAAAACATGATGCAATGCACAAGATGAAATACTTGGAAAATGAGGTTTCTGGTCACCTAGACCAGACCTGCATCTTGGATGTTAGTATATTTCACTCTGGGCATGCTATCAAAAAGCTGGGCATTGGGCCCCGCTGGTGGTTCAATAGTAAAGAATCTGCCTGCCAACACAGGAGACACAGGTCTGATACCTGATCCAGGAAGACCCCACAAGCCACGGAGCAAGCCTGTGCCCCGTAACTACTGAACCCGTGCCTCAGAGCCTAGGAGCCACAGTTACTAAGCCTAAGTGCCACAGCTATTGAAGCTCATGTGCCCTAGTGCCTGTTTTCCCAAGAGAAGCCACTGCAATGAGAAGCCTGATCACCACAACTAGAGAGCAACCCCTACTACTAAATAAAAAAATAAAATTATATTTAAAAAATAGCTGGATGTACATTTTTTACAAATGAATCCTACTGTAGCCTTGACTCACACTTACTTAGGAGAAATGTGTTGTGGTTTTGATTGGTCCTCAGTTGGAATTTTAATTTGTGTGTGTGAGTGTACAAGTTTGTTTCAGCTACAGTGTCCAATGAGTGACTTCTCTGAGAGTTTTACTTAAAGGGGGGGGTGCTTTATCCTTGGGATGAGATTATAGTTAACATGTTAGTATCTACTCCTTTTTCACTATAAAACTTGAAACTGGTGGAGGATGGAAAGAAAAGTAAATAGAATGAATGTATGTCTCCCAAGTCTACTGTTATTGATGGGGTCTGAAAACCTCACAGCCTACCAGTCACAACCTGAGTTTCTGATGAAGCCCACAGAGAAGGGACAGCTTTCTCAAACTGTTTGGCTCTTCCTCCAAAAGGCACTTGACAAAGTCCAGGCTTTGGAACAAATCAACATGTGTGGTCTGAACCCTCTCTGCAGTGGGTTTTCTCATCCATAAAAATGGGACAATAATATCTATTGGGGTGAGATTTGGGAGGATTAGATTATAGGTTGGCTAAGAGTCGAGCATGCTGGCTAGCCGAGGAAACAGTCTACAGCTGGGAGAACTAGCATTATCAGAGCAAAAGCAACCACCCACAGACAAAAATACACTGTCAAGGGGCTTCCCCGGTGATCCAGGCAGTGGATAAGACTCCATGCTTCCATTGCAGGGGGTGAGGGTTCAATCTCTGATCGGGGAACTAAGCTTCTACATGCCATGCAGTGCAGCCAAAAGAATAAAAAAGATTAAAAAAAAATACACTGCCAAGTGCACTCAATGACACAGAGCTATATGCTTTGAAGTGGATAAAATGCTGCTTGAAGTTGCATATGTTTTACCACGATAAAAAGAAAAGAAAAAAATACACTTGGAAGGAATATTAATTTGCTCTGTTGGAGACTGTCCTAACCCTTCTCTCCAAGCAGCCTCTTCCCTCCCAATTCTTTCCTGATCACAGATTTATTGGTACTAAAGCAGGAGTCCATTAGTAAACACGACTGTGTCCCTCATGGCCACTGTCTGTCTTATCAAAACCCAGCCTACACAAATCTTAGTAAGAATGGAGGGCCTGTATTTCTATACTTGTATTCCTCTCCTCTAACACCCCTAATTTTCACTAGAGAGGGGGTTATGTTTTGGTTAAAAATAAATTGTTCTGAAAAAATTAAGATGACAATAGGAAACACTGCACATCACCCCAATCCTTTTTCTCCTCTGACTTTATTTTTAATTTTTAAGGGTTTTTTTTAAATGATGTTTTTCCTTTTGACTGTGTGGGCCTTTGTTGCTACCACTTTCTCTAGTTGCAGTGAGCAGGGGCTACTCTTTAGTGTGCAGGCTTCTCCCTGGGGTGGCTTCTCTTGTTGAGGAGCATGGACTCTAGACTGTGGGCTTAATAGTCGTGGCACATGGGCTTAGTTGTTCCACAGCATGTGGAATCTTCCTGGGCCAGGGATCAAACCCATGTTCCCTACATTGCAAGGCGGATTCTTAAACACTGGACCACCAGGAAAGCCCGAGATGTTTTCTTTTTTAATATTTACTTGCGTGTATTTGTTTGGCTGCACTTGGCCTCAGCTGTGGCATGCGGGATCCTCAATCTTCACAAAGTGTCATGCAGGCACTTTAGTTGCAGCAAGTGGGATCTAGTTCCTCGACCAGGGATCAAACTCAGGCCCCCTGCATTGGAAGCTCAGAGTCTTAGCCTCTGGACAACCAGGGAAGTCCTTCCCCTCTGACTTTCAAACACTCAGTATCTTGGTAAAGTGCCACGTCTAACCTACAACTTCTGCTATTGTAAGGGAAGGTGAGTTACGGGAGAAACAGGGAGGAAATGTGTTGTCTGGCTCTGCTGGCAACATGATGGTCTGGAGAAGGATTTCAATCCAGGCTCTACTAGCACTTGGGGCTGGGTCCTCCTGTGTCAAGGGGCACAGTCCTGCCACACCTTGATCTTGAACTTTTAGCCCCCAGAACTGGGAAAGAAGGCTGTGCTGTTGTTGTAAGCGATCCAGTCTGTGGTCCTTAGTTACAGCAGGCCCAGGTAACTAATAATGAACCTATTAACACCCAACACTTTCTCCTTGTATAAAACTTCTTACTAAGTCTCAGCTTCACATAAGTAAAAAGCAGAGACTGATTTTAGTCTGGGCAAGCAGACCTCTCCCTCCAGGTGAATGGCCCCCAGTTCCCCTCACTCCCAATTCCATACCTGATGCTCTATCTATCGACTCCGCTTTTTGGAACTCAGTCTCTTCTTCCTCTTCTTCCTCTTCAAACAGGCCAGGAAGGTCATCATCTTTACAGCCACATAAAGCGAAAGAAGAAAAATAAAATGCAATTGTTTCACTGTGCCAGCCCCGGAGAATCACCACTCTCCTTGGTGCTGAGAGTTGGACTGTGGCCCCAGGAGAGTCTGTTGAAGGCCATAGAATCTCTTGAAGACCATACCCTATTATGGTCTGTTGAAGGAGGTCACCAAGAGGAGGGACCACTGCTCAACCTGAGTGCTGTCCTCAGGCAATCAGGAGCTGTTCGCCCCTGCCCTGTCCGGGGGATGCCCACCCTGGGAGCCACTTCAAGGATGCACCTGGATAGATCAGCTGTGGTGGGAACCTCAAGGCGCTGTGGGTGCCTGAACCCCAGGAAGGTCTCTCTATAAACTCTTACGTGCTGGTGAGCAGGCAGTAAACTCACCCAGCCACACCCAAGATCACACCTATTGATCAGAGTGGCTGCCTCTTTCTCTGGTCTCTCTCTGCCCTCCGTGTATGGGGGCGGTTTGCAAACCAACACACAATCCCATAGAAATATCCCAGTTACTGGAGACAACCTTAAGGGACACAAAAGGAAGGCCTGTGCAAATTCTCTAGGAGATGAAGGTTACACGGGATGATCACACCGTTATAAGCAGCCCAAAAGAAATGTAAGTGACCAACACACACCGAAAAAGAGGCGCAACCCCACTAATTATCACACAAATGTACATTAGAATGAGGACATGCATCCAATCCCCTTTCATCTAGGGGACTGGTCAAAATTTTCATGATAATACTCAGTGTTGGTGAGGATGTTGGCAAACAGGCACCCCATCACCGTTGCTGGGTGTGGACTGACAGGGCCCTTCTGGAGAGCAGTGTGGCAGGACCCATTCAAACCACAAATTCACACACCCACCACACCTCCAGTTCTAATAAAGAAAGTGTACAAAGTGTACAAAAGGACACATTGTGTCATTGTGTGTAAAATAAAATACTGTGGCAGGATAAATGTTCATTCATTAGGGGATAGGTAAATAAAATACGGTACAACTCTGAAGTTACATAGATCTATAGGTATGGACATGAAAAATTCTCCAATGTATCTTTGATGGAGGATAACTCACAAAATACTATATATAGTATGACCTTATTTATGATTTTAGGAGCTCTCTCTATACAATATATGTTATCATTGCTCCAGGGGATCTTCCCAACCCAGGGATCAGACCCAGGTCTCCTGAATTGCAGTCTGATTCTTTACCAGCTGAGCCACTAGGGAAGCCCAAGAATACTGGAGTGGGTAGCCTGTCCCTTCTCCAGCAGATCTTCATGACCCAGAAATTGAACTGGGGCCTCCTGTATGGCAGGTGGATTCTCTACCAGCTGAGCTACCAAGGAAGCCTTATCATTATATACATACCATTATATATAAAGATGATAATGATGTTGAATATAGACAGATAAATTGATTTCAGAAAAGACCTGGCAGGATGTGCAGCAAACTACCAATAATGGTCACCTAAAGGAATGGGAGGCACTTTCCAGGTGGCTCAGTGATAAAGAATCCACCTGCCAAACAGGAGATGTGGGTCTGGTCTCTGGGTCGGGAGATCCCCTGGAGAAGAAAATGGCAACCCACTCCAGTATTCTTACCTAGGAAATCCCACGGACAGCGGAGCCTGGCAGGCTACAGTCCATAGGATCGCAGAGTCAGACATGACTGAGCAACTAAATGGCAACAACACAGGAATGGGAGCAGTGAAGAATTCTCTTTTACTTTCTGTGTTTCTAAGTTCTACATTATAGGAATTTTTAAGAGAACATCTTCCAGTAATACTTGCTGGAACTATTCATTACTTAATACTGAGCAACTTTTAGATTACTGCATAACTTTGCAATTTTTCTAAAAATTACTGCATAAAAATGCAAGCAAGTTATTAAGTGATCTGGACAGTATGATTCCATTTTGTTATTTCAAGAAACAACACATGTTTAGCTATTAGAACAGCATCATGAACTAGATGCTGCTGGTCTAGACACCCCTCTTTCCTCACGACCAGCATCTATTTGTCTCCATCCAAATAATTTTTAACTAAGAGCAGAGAGAAGTTTTGACTCCTTAAAGCAGGGGTCCCTAACCTTTTTGGCACCAGGGACTGGTTTCATAGAAGACAATTTTTTCCACAGATGTGGTGAGGGGGCTGGTTATGGGATGATTCGAGCAAGTTACATTTATTATGCAGTCACTGATCTGACAGGGAGCAGAGCTCAGGCAGTCATGTGAGTGATGGGGAACGGCTGTAAATACAGATGAAGATTCACTCACTACCCCGCTGCTCACCTCCTGCTGTGCAGCCTGGTCCCTAACAGGCTCAGGGGTTGAGGACCACTGCCATAAAGGATCCAATAAAACTGTCCAAGGGTCTTTGTGAGCCTGCAGGCTTCATGAGCAGAACGGGAGTGACAGTGTGAGGCCTGAGCTGGGGAGAGCCCACCTCTGCCCAGGACCCACATCCAGTACCATCCTGGTGTCTCCAGGAGCAGTAACTTTGACTTTCCCGGAACAGCATCCTCAGCAGGGAATATATTTGCATTCTCAACACGTGATGACAATGAGAAGACCCAGAGAAGGAGGGGAAGAATACTGGCGCAGGGGGCACGGGTTGTAAAGACAGACCAGAAACGGACGTAGCTCTTGGGGGATTTCCAAGCGCTCTTTGGAGGAATTAAACAGGGGCACCCTCTGAAGTGAGTCTAAAATCTGCTTCTGCATAGAAGAGGGACATCTTGCCAGGAGGCAATGGGCTAAACATGTGTGAGTATATACAGCACAACAGACAGCCACCAAACTATGAACAGAAGCCCTCAGAGGTCACAAGAAGTCCAAGTTGCATAAGTCACATCCATTTCTTAGGGTCTTGGGATATATATATATCACACACACACATATATATATATTCTAAGGATATATGGAGAGAGTATACTTAAAATGTTTGTATATATCTTTTAACTACACAAAATCAAAGTTACTGAACTTTGTGGTACGTGAGAAATAGTCAATCCTGTTCATTTATCTTTGTATGTATAATTTCACTTGGTGATAATGAAGGAGTCTAAATTCGAGGTCCTATTATAATGAAACATCCAGATCCAAACATCTATCAGGGAAGAAGGGGGCAGATAATAAGTTAGATTCCAAATGCTATGAGAGTCATCTCTCTGGGTGTCATTTACAATTCGTTATTGCTGTTTATTTGTGGGCTTGGATTTTCTACAATGAGTATGTGTATTATTTTGTGTGAAGAGGGTATAATTAAAATATATGAATGTGACTACTACTACCTTTTAAGAAAATAAAAAGTTCTGTGTGACTGTGCCTTCCCACCCAGTGGAAGGCCCTGTAGGGGACCCAGAAAGTCTCCTGAAGATGTGACAACTAGCACACAAGGCTGACATTGATGTTAATGAGACGTGTGTGTATGTGCTACTAAGTCGCTTCAGTCATGTCCAACTCTGCGATTCCATAGACGGTAGCCCACCAGGCTCCTCTGTCCATGGGATTCTCCAGGCAAGAATACCAGAGTGGGCTGCCGTTTCCTTCTCCAGAGGATCTTCCCAACCCAGGGATCAAACCTGCATCTCTCGAGGCTCCTGCTTTGCAGACAGATTTTTTACCACTGAGCCACCGGGGAAGCCCTTGGTTAATGAGACACATCACACAAACGCAGTCCATGATAACTGCACTGATGCCAACACTCCCGCTGGGAGAGAATCTGTGTGTTTCTCAGCCTCCTTCCCAACAAGCACCTCTCTAAGTGTCCCCTGCCTTCTGTCTTGTCTCCCCCTGTCCCCACCCCTAAGCCCTCTCCATGTCCCTGGGCTGGAACAGCCACCTCCATGGAGAGTTCTGGGCATCAGTCACTGTTACTATCTTTATTTGAAATGCTTAATTGTTCAACATAAACGTTTACATCTGCTGTAATATTTTAACACCTTGTTTTGATGTTACTTTACAAGTGCCGGGCGGGAGCCTAGGAAGATAGGAAGGGGTGCTCTTCTCCACCAAGGTGGACCCTGTCATCATTTGGCAGAGTAAGCGTAACGTGTCCCTCTCAGCCCCTGGGCCACTTCTCTATCCATCTACTGCATGCCATTGGACAGTGACTCATATTTTTCCGAATCTTTATTATGTGACCTGTGGGGATGAGTTCGTTGACCTTCAATGTGCCATGGCTTGCCTATCTGTAAAATGGGATAATAATACAGCCACTGGACATGAGCTTGAGTAAACTCCAGCGAGTTGGTGATGGACAGGGAGGCCTGGCGTTCTGCAGTCCATGGGGTCGCAAAGAGTCGGACATCACTGAGGGACTGAACTGAACTGAATACACCCACTTCATACGGTTAATAGTTGATTTACGCGTTCGGGGGCTTCCCAGGTGGCGCTAGTAGTAAAGAACGCTCCTGCCAATGCCGGAGACACAAGAGACGCGGGTGCAATCCCTGGGTCGGGAAGATCTGGAGCAGGGCACTGGCAACCCACTCCGGTATTCTTGCCTGGAGAAGCCCATGGACAGAGGAGCCTGGCGGGCTACCGTTCATGGGGTCGCAAAGAGCCTGGGCACGACTGAAGCGACTTAGCACGCACGCATATGTTAGGAAATGTACCTGGTACTGATGCAGCGATAAGTGTTTGCCGTGATTACTTATCTAAGTGGGCTTGTCCGGCTCACCTACTGCCTGGACTGTGCCCGGACAGGGTGGGCGACAATAAGCATTTGCGCACTGCCCGGGAGGCCAGGAGTGGCGGGTGGACGGGGATCTGCCTTCCTCGCCGGAGTGGTGGGAACGAACAGGGCCGAAGGGTGCACGGCGGGAAGGCGGCCGAGGGGCTCACCGATCTCCACCTCCACCTCCTCGGGCACCACCTTGCGGTAGAAGAAGAGAGTCGAGGCGCCCTCCTCGTCGCTGGTCTGGTTGAGGAAGTGCAGGATGAGTTCCTCGGCCTCGCCGTCGTTGCGGTTTAGCAGCTCCTCGAAGAGCTGAGGGTCTGTGATGCCGAAGGCGTTGTACACGCGGTCGCGCATCCACAGCACTCGCAAGTCGTCCATGGCCGGGCAGGACTGACCACAACTCAGCGCTCAGCGAGCTGGGCGCCGGGCGGGCGTCCGTGGCAACGGCGCCCTTAGCAACGGGCGCCCCGGCAACGGCCGCCGCTGGCGCGGGGACGCACCGCCCCGGGCCCCGCAGTCCCTGCGCGCGCCAGCACCGGGGCCCAGAGCTCACAGAAGCGCGAACCGAGACTCGGGAGGGTGGCGCGGAGCCCCTGGGGAAGGGCCGGGGCGCCCCAGCCTGCGCGCGGAGGGTGGTCGGGGCTCTTCTCCCGGATGGGCGCCCCCTTCCTTCTGGGAGGACCGAGGTGAGCAGGGCGGCCTTATGCAAGGGGATTTAAAGACGGGCCAGCGCCAGTCTCAGCCGCCGAGGGTCTGCAGGCCTGTAAGTGCGCCAGGAGCCTTGTAGGTGCTGGATGCGCAAGGCCTCCTGCTTTTCCACCGCCAGCCTGTCTGGGAACGTCCCGCCCGCACTGTCAAGAGAACGGGCAAAACAGGTGACAGACGTTTGGCCTCGGCATCTCGGAGGTGGTAGAGGGAAAACTGGACGCGAGGCAAAAGGACTTCAGTCTGAGCCCTCGGTCGCTCTGGATCAATGGGCGTCAGAAGAGCAAATACATAGCGAAGACTTCCAAGAAGGGGCAAGTTCCTTACGGTGTACCAGGGTCAGGGAGGGGGGAGCCCCAAGAAGGGAAACTGGCTACAGGATCAAAGGCTTTGTAGCCAAGCCAAAGCATAATAAAGCAAAACACCCGCCATCTCAAAAATATATTTATTTTTCATTAGTAAAGGGAAGTTGAATACTGATAGGAAGATGCAAATTTGTCCTCTCATGCATTTGTGGATCTTTTTAACTTGTTCAGTCCTTTCCCCTAACAGAACTGAGCCCCTAGATTCAGAATTGGGCTGAATCTAGCTAGCCTTCTTACTGGATTTTCACATCAAGGAACAAGTGGAATGTTCTAAGTATTAAAATTCTAAACCAAAGTTCAGCCTGGGTGTTGAAAAATTATCACTCCAAACTGTCTTATTTTCATCATCTTGAACTAAGATTTCTTGCTTAGTTACACCAGATGGCATGCAAGCAAACCTGGCTTTAAATTTAATAAGGTTGTTTGTAAATGCAGGCTGAGAAACAGTTGATGTTGTTATTTCTCTTCCAAAATGAATCAGGCCCTAGAGTGTCTGAATTTTTAATTTGTAAACATAAAAGTTACCTAATGCTATACACAATCTATGCCTTAACTACTGCAGAATGAAAACTGAGATCAGAGTGTTGTAAAATACTCATTCCGTAATGAGGACCAAGGAGCTTTCAGTGAAAGGTGACTCCCCTAAAAGTCCTACCTATGATGAATGGCCAGTCCAAGGCTCAGCATGACCTCCAACAAACCCTCTTTGCACTCCTTGATTCAGCACGATCACACCAATACAAGGACCCTCTTCATCCTTGCAGGGCAAAATCAACCTCTATTTTACTGAAGAAATCCCTGGGATTTTTATTTTAGAATGAACAGCTGAATGGAAAGTAGAGAATGTGGCAGTAGTGACATTTCGAGTTGGTGAAATAAACAGATACTTGGCATCATCCAGACAATTGACGGTTTTTCCTCTGGAAGTTTGCTATCACAGGAACGAAGTTACATCTTAACAACCGTATACATAATATTTCTACCAAATCACTTGCAAACAAAACAGAGCAACAGCTCTGGTAACATGACATTAGAACCAGTAACTATATAAAGAAAGAAAATTTACCCTGAAGCCTGCAAGATGTCATCAAACTCTAATTCTTGAGAGTTCTTTCACAAAAATTAGAACTAACAATTTGTGTTTAATAATATCGTTACATTCTACAGAACTACTACATAGGTTTCAACTGAAAAGTGACTCTTCACTCTCTCTTCTATGCCCTGATAAAGGTAAAGTGGTGAGAGACAAGTCTGAGCCTGCAAGGCATTAACCACATTTTGTATTCACCCAACAGAAGTGTCTAACCTTTTATCTTTCTGGGGAAATTTAACATTGAGAGCAGAATCATTTTTAAGTTTCATCAGTATCACTTTGTATATTTTAAGATGACGGACAATATCTCATGGAGGAGTAGCATGTAATCTTGACTACAATTAAAAAGGTTTAATGTTAGAGTCACCATTATGTCATGATGTTCACTTCATGCCCCTCAGCAAACAGGCCTTGAAATCACCTGAAAAGATACACTTAAATTCAGGGCCACCATGATCTTAGCTTGTAATGAAAGTCCCAAACTCTCTCCTACCAGCCAGGGTGAAGGAAATAAGCAGGTCTCTTCATGTGAATTACTCAAAATGTTAAGAAAGGGAAAACACTGCAGGTTTCTTTTTGAAAATAAATATCTAAAACCCATTACAGTAAAATATGAAAAATGAACATAACTTATAAGAACACAGGACAGATAAAAATGTTCAACTGGACTGACTCAAACGTCAAGTGAAAAGATGAATTTAAACTGAAGATTATACATTAATGGCTTAGTAAGAATTGGTGTTCAACTGATCTCAGTAGCTTTTAAAAGTTTAACTCTTAAGTGCCTTTATCAGACATTTATTTGGAATTAGTCTGAAAGTGGAACATTATAATTATACTGTTCTGAAGGACAGGTGTGACCTCTTCTTGGTAAAATATCTTAATTTATATTTTATTATAAAAATATACAAAATACTACTTTTTACCTTTCCTTCTTCACTTAGTATAAACCCTTTTTGGTTCAGGAACATCAGCCAACTGAATTCAGATATCCATATTATGTCTTCTAAAGTCACACTGGATTTTAAGGCTCAGTACACAGTTTATCTTCTCAAATATACAATTATCATAATTGGCTTTATGTAAGGATAACAGGATAAAAGGCTTTAAAAAAATATACAAGTGGGATAACCATTTTGTTGCATGTTATTTTATCCCATTTTCTCCAATTATTAAAACAAGACAAAACTGTAGAAACAATTCTACTTGTAATTCTAGATAGCATACAATAAAAAAGTTTGTATACTTTTAATTAAGCAAAATATAATAAATGTGAATCTTCTGTTATCCGTCATTAAATTTTTTTTAAACTACTTAGCTTCAGCTGTTGGAAAATATTATCTGACAACTTCAGGTGACAGAATAAGTCTGGCTTTTTTCTTTTTTTTTTTTTAATAAAATGAAAAGGAATCAAATATCTAAGACTATTTTCAATTCGCCATTCAAAATTAGCTTCTCTCTCCCACGCCTGTATTTTTAAAAAACAACCATAACATAACTTTTGCATGAACTTACATTTGCTCATCATAAAAACTGAAAGAAATTTATATATCTGAAATTGAGAAAGTTTACAAAATATTTAACATATGAGGAAGAGGTATATCTTACAGATTTGGCTATCTCATAAGGCAATTAATGAAGATGGAATTTTTCCTATCATCAATTTAACATAAGGAATTCTACAACATGATAATTCTCCTAAATCTGAAAGCTTGTTGGATACTGCAATATGATCACGCCAGGTCATCACTGAACTTCGAAGAAAGTAATCTGAATGAGAAAGGAACAAATTTGGTGCCTGCACCAATGTAGAATTTGTTCTGAAATTCTACCCTAAAAAAAAAAAAAGTATTAATGAAAGATTCTGAATAACATTTCCTACATTTCTTAAAACATATACTAAGTTAAAAAAGTTTCTGTACTTCCAAACATGCTTCATTCCATATATGCTCTTGGCACAAACACTTTTACTGAGATAAAATACACGCACACACTGACCCTTTGTTGGCTTTCTCATGAAGGAAATGCTGACACCTCATGTTACCTCCCACTCTATGGACATTCACATGAGAATTAGGAACCTCTCTCCTTGTAACTGGACACACAGACAAGTAATCTGACATATAATGTAAAACATTAAGAAATATGGCTTACAGTGAGATAAAGTAAACTGTCACACCCAAAGTGAGTTGAAAATATTAAATACACATAATTATTCATCAAGCATAAACTTGCTTTTTACATGTCAGGGACAACAGCTCAGAAACAAAACAGAATTTTAACTCAGAGGATCAGAATACAGATCTCAATACTGGGAAGGAAAGAACTAGCCTAAATAATGTATATACACATACATATTACTGGAAATGTTCTATGTGTATATATATCTGGGGGGTATTATCGTCTTAAGTAACAGTTCCGAAGCTCAATTCCAAACTCACCAGTGGAGGCGGATGGCATGAAGAAATGCAGAAAGCCCTTCCATGATCAAAAGGATGAAAATTGTCAATACTGCAAAGAGAGCGATCACTGGGAGCAGCACCAAGACCCCGTAGGTTGTGTCTACCCGGAGGCCGACGTGCATCAGCATGGCCCACAGGACCTCAGACAACTCTGCGTGGGAAGCATTTTGTAGAGTTAACCTCTGTAGACCTTCAGTGAGTCACTGCCATTAGCTAGCTAGACTGAGTTTCCTTCTGAGAAATTCTGAATTGTTATCCCTAAAATAAATACACACCCATAAAAGATATAATCTGCTCCTCATGTAAAAATTACGTGAGCAACCTGATCATCTCAAATGTGGAGGATGACTTGACATACCAGAGAAATCAGAGGTCTGCCTGCCTGCCAAGGAGAGATCTTGACCCAGATGGGATCTGGCTGGCTCAGTCCCAGTGCAGCCCTGGATCAGGCAGTGGGAAGCTGGGCATCAGTCCTGACTCGGCCACCACTAACTGACCAGGCGGGTGATCCAGCGCCAGCACCGTACCTCACTGGGCCTTAGTCTCCTCCTCTGTAATAGAAGATGGTGGACCACAGCTTCCCCTCCAACCAGAAAAGTCTCAACTTGTGGCTATGCTTATAAAAATATCAGTGTACCAACCAGCAAAAGAACACCTCTATCACCTGGTGATTTTCACAAGTACAGATAGTCTTTGCACAATGGAGCAGGGGCAGAACAGTGACCAGCAAAAGCATCCTTAATGGTCAATGGGGAAAATGACAGTTGTTCTGGGACCTTTCAAAATTACTGTCAAATCATTAAAACATTCTCTTATTCTTGGTTATAAATGCATAAGGAAATGGAAGAAAAAGAGCGAATCTATCTTTTAAACATTAGAAACACTGAGTATTAAATTGTTGTGGGGTTTTGGTAAGAAGAACTTACCAAGGGTGATTTGAACAGCCTTCTTCTCATGTGACCTGGGAGAGCCAGGCACCTGGACACAGAGCAAGCATTCTCCCTAATACTTAGCGTGCTGTCCTACTCTTTTCCAAGTTTGGACCAACATCTACAGCGTGCTTTGCACCTTCCAAGTCCTGAAATACCTCCTAGAGCTTCTGCGGCATCACTTCCGGGACACCAGCATCTTCCGTACGTTACTAAGTTCCTCTGGCTGCAAATTTCACAGCAGCAGTCACCACCCCCACGTCAGCTCTTTCTCCTAAACTCCTGTTACATTCCGTTTGCATTTCACTTCCAACATATCATTGTTTGTTTCTCTGGTGCATTTTTTCATCTTTGTTGGCCAATTCCCTCAGTTCAGTGATCCATTTTTAAATGCCAGGTAAGTTTACCACTGGCCCACAAGGAGGCAACACCACCATGTGCTTTGCTGTCTGGGCACAAACTGAGCAGCAGGTTCAGGGACCAATGGGGAAAATGACAGTTGTTCTGGGACCTTTCAAAATTATCAAAACATGAAAACACTCTTATTCTTGTTTATAAATGCATAAGAAAGTGAAAAAACACAGGGACCAATCACAATGGGCTCTGAAAAAGTGATGTCACTGGTTTCTGGTCATGATGTGCATGTGTATTATTTACGTAGTGACTTGTAGGCTAAAAGGCCAGCAGTGAAGCCTGCGCTTTGTACCCATATACTCAGATTTTATTGTAGAAACTGAAATTTCAATCGTGTTTTTCGGTGGCTGGTGAGACTTAAGTAAATGGAGGTAACTGAAATCCATGCATCACCAGAGCATGCAAAAGGAGGACTGCCTGTAATCAAAAACTATTCATCAGCATTGTTTCAGGACTAGCTTGACATAACTAGACCGTCACACTTGGTGAGGCAGGGCTGAATTAAAATAACAGTAAAAACAAAAACAATAATGGTCAGAGCAGAGGGAGTAAAATGCTTATGCCAGAAGTTCCTAAGCCTTCTCAGTTCTCAAAACAACTCGTGTCCCAGTGATTTTTTTCCACAGCACCCTGAAGTCAAAAGAAATACCCAGGAGCCCAGGGCAGTGTAGTCAAGTCCAAACAACCTAACCGTCCCCATTCACACAGTATCGTAGACGGTGCCCTTCCCATCAAAAATTTTTAGTGTCCCACAGTGCCCCCATGAGTTAACTGAGGTGCTGAGGGGTGTCTTGGCTGAGCTTGGGAACTGCAGGTCGAAGCAGAAACTTACGTGCGTGAGCCAAACTGAGTGCCCAGAGCCTCAGGTACGAAGCAGTGTTGGAGATGCATCCCAGACAGTACTCAATGGAATGAATTATTTGGGTCATTAATATTTCTCCAAAATCAAACTACAAGAGATGACACAAGCTGGGTTAGATTCTGTACATGACATGCATGACAGTGACAGGACTGGCTTCTGGAATGCTGCTGAGGACGTGCTGCAGCGTGAGGGACAGGGACTCATGAGATCTGAGTTCTGCTCACAGCTCTGCCACTACCCAGCTTTCGATCTACGGAGCTCCCACTCCCCCGTCCCCAGAATGTGACCCCACAGGTAAACTGAGGGTGCTGGACTGGAACTCTGATGCCACAACCGCCATGGCCCTCAGACAGCCCAATGAGGTTCTTGAGCTACTCTTAGTAATTATAAAACGTATCATGAAAATCCAGACATCCACCAACCACAAGATTAGAAGACTGTGAATGTACATGTGTTTAATGGATAAGAGCATCTTAATATGAGTCTGAGAACAAGAAATTATAAAGAGAGTCCCTAAAAGTGAAAAGACTGTAGAACACTGGGCAAGATGCCTCTCACATTCTTCTAGGTCTGCTTTTTGTTTTTTTATGACCTTAGAAAGTTAATTATTAATTGTCTCAAATTAAAGCACTAAATTACATAATAATTACAAAAGGCTGACTGTAAGAAATCTTTTTCGTCCTCATTGAACAGCCAAAAAATTTTCCAAGAAACTAAAGTAGACAAGAGCAGCAGACATGCTGGTTCTGTCCACCAGGACTGTGCTTCCCTTCCTTGGGAGGAAATGCTTCTTCTCCCATCTCACCCTGGATCCATAGCCAGTCATTATTAGCTAAAATATGTCCCCTCCAAAAGTTGTACATTGAAGCCCTAATCCCAAACATGAGTATGTTTGGAGATGGGGCCTTTAAGGAGGTAATTAGGGTTAAATGAGGTCATAAGGTTGGGGCCTGATCCAGTAGGACTGATGTCTTAGGAGACAACAAGAGATGCATGCACAGCAGTAAGGCCGTGTGGGGACACAGCCACAGAGAGCAGCCCCCGGAGAAACTGACTCTGCCAACACCCTGACCTTGGACATCTGGCCTCCAAAACCGTGAGAAATAAATTTCTTCAGTTTAAGCCTCCGAGTGTGAGGTTGTGGCAGCCCGTGCAGACAACTAAAGCAGTCACTGGTCTGGGGATGGTGAGTGACGCCAGCCAGGCCGATCACAGCACTTCCTTGGGCTTCTTCCTCATGGTAACAAGCAGGTAACAGTGTTTTTCTCTGATTGAAAGACTGAAGAAAATGGGCTCAGTGCTCACTGTGGCTCCAGTTTCAACACCGTGGGGCCAACTGGCTTCAGAATGTGAAGCAAACTTGTGAAGAAAACCCAAGCAGAGCCTCACCAGCCTGAGGCCCACTCTCCCCTCGTCCTGATTTGAGCCAGCAGACTCCCCCGAAGCCAGTGAACAGGGTCTCTTTCTTACAACTATGGAGAAGTTCTCATGGAGATGAGAATCTTCTGAAAGCAATGTTCACAACACCTTAAATCATTTAATATCACAACTTGTGATGTTAATGCTATAAATCCCATTGTAAGACTGAGAACCATTAAATGTTAACCCCAAATCCTTATGATGACAATTCTATGAAGAGAATAGTATTTGGAAAGCTTTGAGGAACGGTTGTTTTGCTTTGAGTTTTGATGTTTAAGATGATTGCTATCAATGAACAGAAACAGAGTCACAGATACAGAAAACAAATGTATGGTTACCAAGGGACAGTGGGGGAAGGGATAAACTGGGATACTGGGATTGACACATACACACTACTATATACAAAACAGACGACTAATAAGGACCTCCCGTATACCACAGGGAACTCGACTCAGTACTCTGTGATGACCTATATGGGAAAAGAATCTAAATGGACATATACAAAGAAAGCTTATATATATACACACACATAGACACATATATAAACCCAAGAACTGATGCTTTTGAACTGTGGTTTTTGAGAAGACTCTTGAGAGTCCTTGGACTGCAAGGAGATCAAACCAGTCAATCCTAAAGGAAATCAGTCCTGAATATTCACTGGAAAGACTGATGCTGAAGCTGAAACTCCAATACTTTGGCCACCTGATGCAAAGAGCTGACTCACTGGAAAAGACCCTGATGCTAGGAAAGGTTGAAGGCAGGATGAGAAGGGGACAACAGAGGACGAGAGGTTGGATGGCATCACCGACTCGATGGACACGAGTTTGAGCAACTCCAGGAGTTGGTGATGGACAGGGAGGCCTGGTGAGCTGCAGTCCATGAGGTCGCAGAGTCAGACACGACTGAGTGACTGAACTGAACTGATACATGTACGTAAAACTGATTCACTTTGCTGTACACCTGAAATTAACACAGTAAGTCAACTAGACTCCAGTTAAAATTAATTTTTAAAAAAAGGTGATTCTTAGCACTCTCGTTGTGACGATCATCTCTGTGCAAATCTGGCTCCTCACATCAACAGTAACTGAAAAGGTTACCTCTTCACACATCACTTCTCTGCATCCATCTTCCATTTGGTTGTTCCCCTCTTCTATGTCTTGGCCTCCCAGCAAAGAAATTTCCTCCTCGCTATCTTTCCTTACAAGTGTGTAGCCACTCTAAAAACAACCCAAAGAAAACAGAGTCAGTGCCTTTAAAATCACAAGGTTGTGACAACATCAAAGTCAGAACCCCTTCAATTCTGTTAAAGATTCAGCTCTTCAGGACTAAAAAGCCCTTTAAAAGAAAATAAGCATATTATACCTACTAGGATGGCTGTTGTAAAAAAAAGCAGAGAATAAGTAAGTGTTGATTAGGGTGTGGAAGAACTCTTGTGCATTGCTGATGGGAACGTAAAATGGTGTAGCCACTGTGGAATAGTTCAGTGGCTCCCCAAAATATCAAACAAAGAACGATCATTTCTAGTATATACCCAAAAGAACTGAAAGCTGAAGACTCCAATAGGTATTTATATATCCATGTTCAGAG
Organism: Cervus elaphus; assembly: GCF_910594005.1. NCBI lineage: Eukaryota > Metazoa > Chordata > Mammalia > Artiodactyla > Cervidae > Cervus > Cervus elaphus. The sequence goes on along the minus strand of NC_057819.1, from coordinate 20,586,054 downwards.
CAGCATTGTTCACAGCAGCTTAAAGGTGAAAACAACCCAAGTGCCCATTCATGGATGAACTGAGAAGCAAAATGTAGTCTATCCACACAATGGAATATTATTCAGCCTTAAAAAGGAAGGAAGGGACCTCCGTGGTGGTCTGGTGGTTAAGACTCCATCTTCCAATGCAAGGGGTACAGGTTCAATCCCTAGTCATGGAACAAAGATCCCACATACTATGGAGTGCAGTCAAAAAGTGGGGGGAAAAAAAGGAAGGAAATTCTTTTTCTTCCTTTTTTATATTTTGGCACCATATAGCTTGTAGCATCTTAGTTCCTCAACCAGGGATTGTACCCAGGCAAGTCTCGGCAGTGAGCACACACAGTCCCAACTGCTGGACCACCAGGGAATTCCCAGGAAGGAAATTCAGACACAGGTTACAACATAGATGAATCTTGAGGACATTATGCTAAATAAAGTCAGTCAGTCATAAAAGGAGAATATTACCTGATTCCACTTGTATGAGATACCTAAAGCAGTCAAATTCGTACACACATAAAGTAGAAGGGCAGTTGCCAAGGGCTGGGGCGAGAAGAAATGGGGAGCTAGTGTTAATGGATATGAAGTCTCAGTTTAGGAAGATGGAAGAGTTCTGGAGACGGTGGGAGGTTGGATGCACAGTGTGAAATACTTAATGCCTATGTGTACTTTAGATGTACACTGAACCGTGCACCTAAAACCGGGTAAGATGGAAAATTGACATCACGTACATTTTACCACAATATTTCTCCCACCCCAGCCCCAGAATTTTTTAAAAAAAGAAACAAAAAGAGAAACTAGACAAACAAGAAAACAGTCTGAAAAGAAACTCAACAAATGGTTAACACTGTTTACAACTGTATAGGAAAACTTCAAGGCACTATTTTCTGTATTTCCCAAATTTTCTTTAATTATGTTACTTAAATTAAAAAAGCACCTTAAAAAATGAAGAGGCAAGAATAAGGAACAAAAACACTTCAGTTAGGACCAGCATCACTGAAAGATTTCAGCTCAGCCTCCTGATAGGTTTGGGGTTCATTAACGGGGGGCAGTTTCCCATGCCCAGATGTAGAGGTTCCTGACACCACACCTCTGCAGAACAACCAACACCAGAGTGCTCAGTGAGTGAAGCTGTAGCTTTTAAATCAGAGCCTGGATCCCACAGAAGGTGTTTTGTTTTTTTCCCAATCTATTTCTTTCTTTCTTTGGCTGTACTGCACAGCAAGCGGGACCTTAGTTCCCCGACTGGGGATTGAACTAATGCCCGCCGCAGAGGAAGCATGGAGTCTCAGCCGCTGGAATGTCCGGAAGGTATTTTCCTTACAAAACTTTTCACAGCTAAAAACAGACTTTGCTCACCATCTGCAAATGTGCATCCGAACTCACACTTACCCTGCTGACCCCGAGACAATTGCGCCCCTTGTGTAGCCACAGCAGGAAGAGTGGTTTTCCCAAGAAAAGCACGGGAACTGACAACACCGTGATGGCCAGCAGCAGCCTCTGGATGTGCTCCTGTTGGGACAGACGGGGAGGGGCCAGATGAGACGCAAAGACGTACCCACAGGGTCACCGGTACACTGACACTAGTGACAATCAGGTAGAACGTCTATTGGCAATGAACATACAGTAAATGCAAGCTAAATCATATTTGTCAGAGGGTCTTCACCTTCTGTTTCTTAAACTCATAGCTGATATGGGTGGCATCACACAAATGTGCATCTATATAGAAAAGTCAGTTCTGGAGAAGACCTTGGGCCATGGTCCAAGGGCCAGTTCTCTGAAAGCCTGGCTGAGTCAGAGATTGATTTTAAAGAAACCAGAGGGGCTTCCCCTGGTGACTCAGTGGTATTATTTAAATATAAATAAATAAATAAAATTTAAAAAGAAAAAAACTGGCAAGACAGATAGATGAGCAGTACTCGGAAACCCTCCAGTAACACATTCTTTCCCCACCACTTCTGACAGCTAAGGAGTGGCAGCAAGTTTGGATTAGTCTGACCAGAGCCCCGGAGATAGCACTCACGGCAGAATGACACCCCTCTATGATAACAGAGAGAAACAGAAAGCCCCTCAGTGCCAGGGAGGCCTTGGGAAGCACCCTTAATCATTCTACTGATGGAAACAAAAAGGCTCTCATGAGGACTTCCTTTGAATCCCTAAGAATGGGGGAAGGAAAAAAACAAGATTGTTTACCTGCCCTGGGTAAAAACCACTTGTGTCACTAGCCAGGAATAAAAACATGCTGATAAATTCAATCAGAATGCTAGGAGCAGTTCTGGAGGTTTCAGCTGAAAAAACCAGCCACTTATAGATGATCATAAATATAAGGTATCCAAAGATGCAGAGCATGAACAGCAGTTCTGGTATGGAAACCAAATAAATATTGAACTTCTTCCTGAAATGCCTACGGCAAAAACCAAAACTGATTAACCCATGAACAAATGTTTTAACATTTATTTATCTGGCTACATAGGGTCTTAGCGGCAACAAGCAGCTGGACTAAGATAAAAAGTAAAGAGTAAATTAACCTTAAATTCTCCGTGACAAAGGCTATCTCAGAATCATATCATCTGTGTTATGATCCAGATACAATCACAAAAAGATGTGAGGACAAGAGAAAAGACTAGTATTTCCCTATCAATTAGAAAAAAAAAAAAGACATCAACTCTTACTCCTAATATTCCAGCTGTAAGAAACAAACCAAAAGTTTTTGATTTGTAAAATAAAAAAGAAATATGACAAAAATCACCTCTGGAAATAAAGGTGAATGAACATGCTGCATGTCTACCTCACCTGAACATAAAACTCCATGAGGGTGAAAACTTTTTTCTGATCTCACTGTTCAACCCCTAACAGTGCCAGGCACATTCTCTACACTCAACAAATATTTGCTGAATCAAAGAAGATGCCAAAAAACTGATCATCAAAACAGGATCATATGAATACAACATACCCCCATACTGGCTGCCTTTAAGATCTAGGCAGTCTATCATCAAGCAAAATTTAAGAAATATTAATACCAAAAACCTGGCTTATAAATATTGGTTTAAAAAAAAATCTGTACTTACAAGTGGTTAAATATTCCCAGAATGACTCCGAAAGTCATGTGAGTAATCCCTAAAATCACAGACATCTTCATTTTGAAAGAGTTTAGAAAAGTGAGACGATTCGTGGCCAAGTTCCAAATCTAAAGACAAAACAAAACACCAAAAAAGAAAACCTTAGCTTCCTTCAACTGCCTTAGGATGAAAGTGCTATTCCTGAAGTAAACCGTGGTCAAGCTTCTTCAAGTTTCCTATCATATTAAGACCTGAGGCAACAATATTCAATTATATAAATTATGTTTAGAGACAAGAACAAACAATTAGAAGAGAGCTTACCTTGGAGAGCTCAGATTAAGGGATGATAGACTTCTGTCAGTGAGTTTTTTTCATTACTGTATCACCTCCCTCCAAACCAATTTTGACATAGCTTTATTTATTTGGCTGAGACCAGTTTTAGCTGCAGTATGCAGGATCTTTACTTGTGGCTTGTGAACTCTTAGTTGTGGCATGTGAGATCTAGTTCCCTGATCAGGGATTGAACCCAGGTCCCCTGTACCAGGATGGCAGAGTCTGAGACACTGGACCACCAACAAAGTCCCTTGAGGTAGTTTCTAAACTCTTCTAAGGCTGAGATTCCTCAAGAAGAACCCTGAGTCTCGAGACGCTGCCTGGGCCTCATAAGCCAGCCGCCTGAAAGCCCCAAGGCGGGGCGGGTAGGTGCGGACAGCCCCAGCCCCAGAGCACTGCCTCTCTTTCCTTCTCCCCACACCTTTCCCCTTTCAAACAACCACCTCAATAAGCACCATGATAAGCTTAAGCTCCCTTTCCCATTCTAAAATTCCACACTATTTCTAAAACCAAAGATAAAAAAACAATTAATGTGCACAAAGAAGAAACGGAAGAAGCAGCACATGTTTCATGGCACTTTTCACTAGAATAAAGGGGGTCAGGAAGTAGGACAGACAGTGACCCCAGCTCTCTGTGGACCTGTACTCAGGCACTGATCCTGGCTTCTCAAACGGACTGTCAGCTTCATCTGCACACCAGCCTGACTCGGAATACACGGTGAGCCTCTGTCGTCCAGGCAGAAACCCCCCGAGAACCAACCCCTCGGGTAAAACCACCTGCACCGTGCTAAACAGTCTGCGAAACCTCTGTGACAGTTAAAGGTAGGTGATCCTGGGAATTCCTGGTGGTCCAATGATCAGGACTCTGAGGTCCTACTGCTAAGGGCAAGTGCTGCATCCCTGGTCAGGGAACTAAGGCCCTGACCTTAGTTCCTAAGGGAACAGGCCACATGGAGTGGTCAAAACTAAAAACATCTTTCATTGAAAAATTAGGCGGTACTAGTGAGAAACTCGAGATAGTACGGGGAGGAGTATACTCACGGGATCAATGCCAAAAGGGTAAGGGCCTCGGAACACTCCGGGAACACTGGGATCCAACTGCAACACGCTGTGGTGCCTGACGATGCTGTCGCTGTAACACAAGAGAAGGGTGAGGGCCTCCTGTGATGGGGGGGCCTCGGAGTGACGCGCTCCACCTCAGACGCCATCTGGCAGCCGGGCAGACACTCACTTCCAAAGCACCATCTTCTTCTGCTCCTCTGGGCTGTGGCTGGAGCTGTACATGGCAGACACGTTCCACCTGGAGCCAAAGAGGTTGACTGACTTGGAAAAGCAGTCGTTGTAGATGAGGCCCGTGTACACGGAGAACAGCCCCATCAGCAGGAGGATATAGCGACCATTGAAGAACATCCGCATGATCTGTGGGGAGCGAAGTGTGGTGAGTGAGACAGCACCATGGGGAACAGGAGCTGAAGTGATCGAGTTAGTCTGGACACATTCTTAACTGCTCCTCTCCAGGCTGCTCACAATCAAGCCCATGGGGACTTCCGTGGCAGTCCAGTGGCTAAGACTTTGCACTCTCAATGCAGGGGACCCGGGTTTGATCCCTGGTCAGGGAACTAGATCCCACATGCTGCAACTAAGAGTCTGCATGCTGCAACTAAAGATCCCACATGCTGCAACTAAGATCCAGCACAGCCAAATAAATAAACACTTTAAGTATATATATATATAAAAATCAAGTTCATGGCACGGAACTTCCCATCACACAAGAATGAAGACCCACCCCACCTAGGTCTGTCAGGTGGGTTACAGTTATCGCCAAAAATGAAACATTTTTAAACGTCTTTTTCTAGTCAAACAGAAGGTAATCACTACTAATGCTACCTCACTGGAGATAATGAGCTGGAGGGTTTATGTTTTTACCTCTTGTGACTGATTTAGTCTGGGATGATTTTCGTTTAACACCAACAGGAGGGCAAATAAGAACATCACAAAACCATGTCCAAAGTCTCCAAACATCACGGCAAATAAAAAGGGGAAAGTGATGATGGTGAAGAGAGCTGCAAGAAATGCAAGAGATTTCTGATTGGCAGCAGAGGCAGAAATTTCTAGTTAATGCAAACACGACCCCATATAATGATCTTGACTTTCTCCCAAATTTTCAGGAGAGAATTGACAGGTTAAAAAGAACACTTCAGGGACTTCCCTGGTGGTCCAGTGATTAAGACTGCATGCTTCTAATGCAGGGGCACGGGTTCAATCCCTGGGTGGGGGGAAGTATGATTCCACATGCTGCCAAGTACATTCAAAAATAAAACAGCTTATACTAAATAACAAAACAGTTACTAGTGAGCCTATTTTTCCAAATATCTATTACATTCTTATAGGGGGAAAAAAGCAACAGTGATGTATAGAATGTATAAAATACAAAGACGGGCAAATTCAGGCTTCCAACCTGGGTTCACTTCTTGGTAGCTCCCAACCCCGTAGGCATCCACGATGTTCTGAAACCCCTCGGTGAATTTGTTGGTGCGGATCAGAGTTGGGGGAGTTTCTTTTGTTGGGATTGTGTTCATGAATGAGGGGATCGTACCACCGCTCTCTCTCTTTCACATGAAAAAAAAAAGAAGGGAAAAATTACCACCCAAGAGCTCTTTCAACAAATCTTGGTGGCCTGCTATGACAAGGCCCTGTGCAGGGCCACATGGGGAAGTACTGATCACCCCCCACCAAGAGTTCAAGTATAGCAGGAGTGACAGGAGGAACTGGGGAAAGCTCCTGGCAGGGTGAGGCGGGGCACGCCCGGGGGTTGTGGTCTTACAGAAAGAAGAATCTAGCAAGGCTAGTGGTGGGAAGTGGTGAGTGTAACAAAAATAAACCAAAATGTTGCCATAGTGACGTTCTGGTTTATTCTTCCCTATATTTCATTTTTATTAGGTAATACTGTACCTGTCTCTAAATTTCTCTTGAACATATTTAGGAGTTCAGTTCAGTTCCTCAGTCATGACTCTTTGCGACCCCATGAACCGCAGCACGCCAGGCCGCCCTGTCCATCACCAACTCCCGGAGTTTACTCAAACCCATGTCCATCAAGTTGGTAATGCCAACCAACCATCTCATCCTCTGTCGTCCCCTTCTCCTCCTGCCCTCAATCTTTCCCAGCGTCAGGGTCTTTTCAAATGAGTCAGCTCTTCGCATCAGGTGGCCAAAGTACTGGAGTTTCAGCTTCAACATCAGTCCTTCCAATGAACACCCAGGACTGATCTCCTTTAGGATGGACTGGTTGGATCTCCTTGCAGTCCAAGGGACTCTCAAGAGTCTTCTCCAACACAACAGTTCAAAAGCATCAATTCTTTAGCGCTCAGCCTTCTTTATAGTCCCAGCTCTCACATCCATACATGACCACTGGAAAAACCATAGCCTTGACTAGACGGATAAACCACTAAATTCCAGTTTTATATTGGCAACCCTGGGGCTACTTATATACATACATATGCACTAGACATATCGGTCATGTCTCTCAAAACTGATGCTACCTCAATAAATAAGAATCATCTAGAACTTTAAATAGATAAATACAACAGATGCCCCATACTCCAAAATAACTATTTTTATGCCATCATTATTTTGATGTTTTTGTACCATCACAGAATTATGCAAAGAAACAAGGTGATTAAGCAAAAGCTCATAAAAAAACATGTTTCTTTGTCTATTGAAGTATGTAAACCTGTTATTTTCAGTAAAGAACTTAAGTTTTGACCCAGAAAAAGCTCTTGTATAGCAGAAACTAACACAACATTATAAAACACTTATACCGCATTAAAAAGTCACACAGCAGCATGGGAGACTGAGCCCATAGTCCTAGAGTGAGAATAACCTATCATTCAAAGTTCAGAGACCATAGGAACTAAGATTAATGGGTTCAACCAAGATATTTAACCAAAAACTTCCACACGACCAAAGCAAACAAACAGAAAGAAACACCGTAAGACAAGTGACAGAATGGGGGAGAATATTTGCTCTTGTATCACAGACAACGAGTTAAGGAAATCAGTAAGAAAAGGACCAACCCCCAAGTGGAAAATGGGCAAAGCATGTGAACAGAGTGCTCACCAGAAAGTGAAAATTCAAGGCTCTTAAACATACAAAAAAAGATTCAGGACTTCCCCAGTGGTCCAGTGGTTAAGAATCCACCTGCCAATGCAGGGGACCTGGCTTTGATCCCTGGTCTGGGAAGATACCACATGCCTAGGGGCAACTAAGCCCATGCTCTGCAACTAGAGAAACACACCACAATTAGAGAGTGGCCTCCACTCGCCGCAACTAGGGAAAGGCCAAGAGCGGCAACAAAGATCCAGGACAGCCAAAAATAAACGAATTTTTTTTTTTTAAATGAAAGAAAGATATTCACCTTCACTCAAAATAGGGGAAATGCAACATTTGGTTGCATTCATCTGGCAAGTATCTGGCAAAACTGATCCAGCAATTCCACCCTGGGAATTTACCCAGAGGCAAATCTGTGTGTGTATGAACTGTCAAAGGTCAAGAGTTAGTCTCTGTTGGCAGTATCTGTAAAGTCGGAAAGCACCTAAATGACCAGGGACTAGTTCCATAAACCATGTAACATCCCTTCTGGCAGGATATTAAATAGCTATAAAAACAGGGAAGTCTTCTTAAAAGAAAAGAAAGTATAAATAGCACACAATCTATTGTGAAGGAAGGGAATTCTCCCTTTAATGTATTCCTATTTGTTTATCTATGATTAAGAGACTCAAAGACATAATAAAACTGAAACAAGGGTTGTCTTTGAGCAGGGGAACTGAACAAAACTAAGACTTTGGGTAAGAGTTAGTCCCTTCACTGGTTAATATTTTTTAATATTTTTTTGACTTTTAAAACATGTCACTGAACTACTTACTCCAACAAGCAAATTAAAATGCCACTGCAACTGCTATATTTAAATGGATAACCAACAAGGGCCTACTGTACAGCACAGGGATCTCTGCTCAATGTTCTGTGGCAGCCTGGACGGGAGGGGGATCTGGGGGAGAATGGGTATCTGTATAGGTATGGCTGAGTCCCCTTGCTGCCCACCTGAAATCATCACAGCATTGTTAATCGGTTATATTCCAATATAAAATGAAAAGTTTGTTTTAAAAAGCCTGTGCAAATCACTTTGCCATATACAGGAAAACACTGTAAAGCAATTAAACTTCAATTAAGAAAAAAAGAATGCACGTGCACAGAGCTTCCAGTGACTGACTCTGCAATTTCAGTTCAAAAGCATCAACATGGTGTCCTATCCCATCTATCTCACCTCCCGGAGCTTGATGAGATACACTCCAACCTTGGATAGAAAAGGGCCTGCACGCAAGGAGAGGAGGAGAGAAAGGGGAGGGGAGAGAGGGGAGGGGAGAGAAGGGAGGGGAGGGGAGAGAGGGGAGGGGAGAGAAGGGAGGGGAGGGCCGCCTCACCGAGCCCTCCTCCAGCGCCCTTCGCAGCTCGTGCAAATCAGCCTCAGGACACCAGACCTCCGCAATGAGGCACTTATTGGTCACATCGAAGCTGCACATGTTCAGCATGTGGTAAATGGCTTTCATCTTCTTCACCTGGATCACGCGGCTGTAGACTGATTCGGCGGCTTTACACAGCACTTGCCTTAAATAGTCCTCGGTTTTGTGAAGCACCTGGGTGAGGACAAACACATGGGATCTCAGTGGAGCATCTGCCGGGCACCTGACCTCCTCTAGGGGGACCTCCTCTGGGGAGATTCCAGGCACCGGCCTCTCTGGGGACAGTTAAGGAAGTTCAGTCCTTCTCCTCCAGGCCTGGAGCTCAGGGCACAGGAAACAGTGAGATGTCGTGGTCCCCGGGGCAGCATGATGGCCTGGCTGGGCCCAGAGACCTAGGTCCCTAGCTCTTACACACTTCAGCCTCACCCTACTTCCTGTCAACGCCAGGAGCCACCAAATCCCATCCTATTCTGCCAAGAAACCCTCTTTCACTCAAATGGGTCAGAGTGCACGTCTAAGCAGAAAGATGACTTAAAACAGTGCTGGTAAAATTACAGCCAGCACTTTACTTGAGGCTCACTTATGCTGTCTGATGAAGAATTACACTTCAACAGATCAAAGATAACCAAACTTTTTTTTTTTTTTTAAGCCTTATCATTTAGAAACCATCTAGGTTTCTAACAGGCTGCTAAAATGAAATTCCCACAAAGAGGAAGGAGGTGACATTCCAGTCCCCCTAAAACATCTTGATTTGTCCACAACCAAAATTTTCCATATTAAAAAAAGAAACTAAATGGATGTGTAAATGTTTCACAAACCCTCAGATAAGGAGGTAAGTCTCTGGTTCACTCACGGTGTAAAGATCTTGAATCCGGGTATTCAGTCCCTCCTGGATCTCTCTGCGCTCCTCGGCTGTGTTCGGGTAGGGGTACACGTGGCAGTGGTAACTAGAAGACAGGATTCGAGACAGCGCTGCAGCCGTCAGAACTACAAGAAGCTATGTAGAAAACTAGAGCTAAATTTAATTCACCGTCTGGGCATACTTCCTCCAGACCAGAATAAAAGCAGCCCTCTGGGACAAAAAGGTGCAGACGCAAGCTCCCGGCCGTGCTAAGGCCTTGCAGACGGACACTGGACAAATGTCCACTGGATTCCACAGATTTAGCCAACTCTCTCTTGGCTCCAAATTCCATTTCTGCTCTCAACGATTCCTAAAAGCTCATTCCCAATTTCAACGTTCTAAATTCACCATGAGCCTTAAGCTGGGAGTATATACATAAATCAAAGAACATACAATAATTACCTTAAAAAAAAGGAGAGAGAAATAAGAGACACAGATGTAGAGACGGCTTGTGGACACAGCAGGGAAGGAGAAGATGGGACAAACTGAGACAGTAGCACTGACGTATATACACTACCGTGTGTAAAACAGCTAGCTCGTGGGAAGCTGCTGTGTAACACAGGGATCTCAGCTCAGTGCTCTGTGATGACCCAGAGGGGTGAGGTGAGGCAGTGGGAGGAAGGTTCCAGAGGGAAGAGATACACATAGACATGTGGCTGACTCACAGGGTTTACAGCTGAAATTAATACAATATTGTAAAGCAACTAATTATAATCCTTTTTTTTTTTTTAACAAGAAACTTGAAATAAAAAAAGAAAATCAAGGGAGAAAAAAGTTCTGGATTCCCAGCACTTGCCCTTGACATGTGCTACGGTGGCTCAGATGGTAAAAGTGTCTGCTTGCAAAACGGGAGACCTGGGTTCAATCCCTGGGTCGGGAAGATCCCCTGGAGAAGGAAATGGCCACCCACTCCAGTACTCTTGCCTGGAAAATTCCATGGATGGAGGAGACTTGTAGGCTACAGTCCATGGGGTTGCAAAGAGAGACTGAGCAACTTCACTTTCACTTTCACAGTAAACATCCCCTGGGGCCATGTGACACCAGGTCAGAGAGGAGGCAGGGCCACACCTCCCAAGCTGCAAGATCTCCCATGCTGCCTCAGTATTTGAATGCCATGCTTCCTATTTCTCTCTATGCTCTGACCATCAAAATTATATTCTTACTCTAGCTTTATCTTAAGCAATGATATTTGTGAAGTCAGGGGACTATCTGTTGGCTATAGTTTTTGTCATCTACATAAAAATAAATATACATCTATTAGAGTAAGAACAAGCTTGCCCATGTAACACCTAAAATTACTTTTCATAACACCAGTGACTGTGTATCAAACTCTGGTGAACACTGATCCAAAGAAAATAACCAAGTCTCACCCTTACCCCAGCAAGAAGCAAGGCCAGCTAAAATCTCCCGGAGTATAAGAAAACAAAAGGCCATTCTTTTGAGTTTTGGTGTGGCCTTGTTTATTTCCCCACTAGTGACAAAACTAAGTCACAGACTGATTCTTGCTGGGACACTGCTCTGCGTATCTTGAAGGTTCATGTGATCCGAGAGTCTTTTACTTATACCACCTCATTAGGCAGGCGGGCAGCTCTGAGCCCACCCTCTCCACCACTTGCCAGGCCCCCTTCCCCAGGACAAAGAAGCTAACTGTGGAGGGCTGGACAAAGGATAAGCCATCCGCTCCAGGAGGATAGATATGCTGATTCGTGGCTCAAAACAACAGAAAGGCAGCAAATAGTAAACCTGGATTCCTTCCCCGATTGATCTTGAGCCTTAATTCCCAAGAAAGAAATCAAATCTGGGAATGTTAAAAACATGGTGTTTACTTTTAAATTATCTTAAGTATTACACTGGCAAGGCAGATGACAAATTAAATGTTTGAAAACAGGGCATTACAGCAAAGAAATCACGTAACAAAGCCCGGCAGCCTCTGCGTTACTCTTCAGAGACCTATTTAAGGAAAACTAGAGGTTACTGAGAATGAAGAAATAAATGAAATAAAATATTTCTTTTTCTTACCAATCACATATCTTCTTAACCTTGTGGCCAATCTGTTCTCCCCAAAAGGATATCAAAAACACATACCATTTTATGACTTCTCCCTACAAAGGATAAAGATGACTGTTACTTTTGCAGGTAGAACTCTGAAAACCCTGGCAGCTCATACTCTGTCAGAGTTAGTTCATTAATGTGTTCATTCATTTAACAAACACTGTCCATCCTCATTATCTGCAGACTCCACAATTGCAAATTTACTCCAGATATAACCCCCAAAACCAAAACTTGCAGCATTTTTTCACTCATTTGCAGACATGCAGAGTGACAAAAATTTTGAGATCCCCAAAGTGCATATTCCAGTTGAGGTCAAACAAGGTGACCATTAGTTCACACTGTAAACACGTGTCCTTTCTGTGGTCTGTCTAGCTCCAAGTTTTTCACACTTCTGTGCCTTTCGTTGGTCATTTCGGAATTGGAAACAGTCCTCAGGGGTGTTGCTGAAGTGCTGCCTAGAGTTTCTGAGCACAGGAAGGCTGTCAGTTGCCCTTAAATGTGTCCCATATGAGTTGCTCAGACACGCATGCTAGCGTGGGTTGGCAGTGAGTTCAATGCTAATGAATCAACAGTATAAATTAAGCAAGGTGCCTTTAAACAGAACACATATAAAACGAGGTTATGGACTAATCAGTTGAAAAAACCCTGTGACCAGAGGCTCAAAGGAACCCAACCCTATGCTTCTCCTAGGAGCAATGGCTCGGTTCTCATGGAGACTGTACAACATAACTATACAAATGAGAACTGACTGTATTTACAAGTATTCTACAACTAACAATGAATAGGTTTTTGGCCTATTTGCTAGGCACTGTTCCCGGTACAGCAGTGAACAAAATAGACAAAAGTTCCTGACCTAGGAGGGGAGGGAAGCTTGTATTCAGGTTGGCAGTGAGAGACACAAAGAAAGAACATAATATGCCAAGTGGAGATAAGGGTGATAAAATAATGCTGGGCTTCCCTGGCGGCTCAGCGGTAAAGAATCTGCCTGCCAATGCAGGAGACACGGATTCAATCCCTGGTGCAGCCCGCATGCCATACAGCGACTAAGTCCATGCACTACAACTACTCAGCCTGTACTCTAGAGCCCAAAACCCAAAACGACTGAGCCTGTGAACCTGGAGCCCGTGCTCTGCAACAAGAGAAGCCACCACAATGAGAAGCCCAAAGACCACAGCCAGAAAGTAGCCCTCACTCGCCGTAACTAGAAAAAAGTCCATGCAGCTGCAAAGACCCAGTGCAGCCAAAAATAAAAATAATTATAAAAAAGAAAATAAAGCTGGGGGGAGGGGGGGTGACGGAAAGAAGCGGGTTGGGAACTGCAATTTTAAATCAGGCAATCAGGGAAGGCCTCCTGGAGAAGGTGACATCTGGGTCTAGAGGAGTGAAGGGGTGAGGAGCAAGCCACATGGATCCTGGGGAAAAGCCTCTCAAGCCAAAGACAAAACTCAGACAGAGGCAAGATGCGGCGAAGTGAGAAGGCCAGCCTGCCTGAAGAGGAATGGCCAGACCGAGGGCCAGAAGGGTGACCGGATGGGACATTGTGAGGCTTTGAGCTTTTGGCTGAGTGAGACAGGAAGCCAAGGGAGGGTTTTAGGTTGGGGGTGAGGTGGGGGCAGTTTGACTAGTTTCACAGGAATCATTCTGGACGCTGGAAGGATGAGAGCTGAGCTGTTGCTGACTGAGACAGGCAAGCTGGAAGATCAGGTCTGGGAGACAGGGGAAGATTGGGAGTTCAGTTTTAAGCGTTCTGTGGAAATGTCTTCAGGGAACGTCAAAGTTATGGAGAAGCCAGTTCAACAGAAGTCTGGTATTTGGGGCAGAGGTCCAAGCCAGTATATCCATTTGGGAGATGGTATTTAAAGGATGGCTTTAAAAGCCTTGAAATAACATGGGACAGGAAACAGGCTGGGGACCTTTAGGCAAAGCAGAGGCAGTGAGATCCTGAAGGTAAGGACATAGGGCGGCCAGGGATGGGGGAGGGCGGGGAAGCGGCGGGAGGAGGAGACAGCTGATGTGGTTGGGAGGCTGGATACACTGAACAAATACCTAAATCACACAATTCGTGAATGATATTGTCGATAAGGGGAGCCAGATTTTTCACTGTCAGAAAAAAGTGACAAAGAAAAAGAGACGTCTAGAACTGTAGGTTATAGTCTGCACAAATGGGGGGTCTGGGGTTGTTGTTTTTTTTTTTTTTTTTCTCTTTTGGCTGCATCACAGGGCATAAGGGGTCTTGGTTCCTGACCAGGGATCAAACCCACACGCCCTGCACTGGCAGCACGGAGTCTTAACCACTGGACCACCAGCAAAGTCCCTGAACAAACGGTCTATAACCAATGTGCACAGGTAGCTGCAGAGGAGGTTACCGCTGTGTGTGTGCGTGTTGTGTGTGGAGTGTGTACGTGTCTGACTGCTGCAAGGGCCCAGGAACCACAGCGCTCCAGTACACAACGAGAACCTGAACACCCAGATCCTGCTTTCTAAATTCCGCTCTCTACTAAAAGCTACCAGTGGTCCTTGAAGGAACAGCTGACTCCAGGCAGAGACCAGGACAATCCTATGTTAACAGGAAATAAGGGACTGCTTGCTGAATGCTGAGAACGTGCCAAAGGCCAGAGAAACATGCACAAAGCGACTCCCAGTGGCCAAATCAGACAATTTGGGCATCGAAACAAAAAAGGACTGTAACAGAATACAAGTCATCAAATAAAGAGGAAGGTCTGAGTTCGTGGATGAATGAGTAAGTGACTGTGAGGGCAGGGCAAGCACTGCCTTCTGCAGGATGGTAACCAGTAAGCCCAGAAGGAAAAATGCTGGCAACTGTGACAGAGGTGACGAGTTCCAGAGAGTCACCGTGGAGGCTGAGGCTGGTGGGTAGAAGTCTGGTGAGGAATGAGGCCCCAGTGACCAATAACCTTGGAACACCTCCTCAGCAACCACTTAACAGTTAAATAGGGCAGAAGGGTGACATGAAAGTGGAGAAACCTGGAGGACACCAACATGACCAGGCCAACATCACATGGCCCCTGGTGGGAGGTGCTGAGAGGACCAGAGCATCCATGTTCCCATCAGCAACGTGTGCTCAGAGCCTGGTCGTCAGGAAGCAATGCATGGACCCCAAAGGAGGGTCGTCCCACAGAACACGATGTCTGTCCCAAATGCAGGTCACAGTCTCCCCTAGGCAGCGGACCAGCAAGGAAACAAGGCAAACTGTGAGGAGTCTGAAGGGCATGTTTGTATTGCACCGAAGTGTTGCATCCATGTTGATTTTTCTCATTTGGAGGGTTGTATCGTGGTTATTGGGCTTCCCCGGGTGGTGCTAATGGTAAAGAATCTGCCTGCCAATGCAGGAGACATAAGAGACATGGTTCCATCCCTGGTTCGGAAAGATCCCCTGGAGGAGGGCATGAAAACCCCTACCAGGATTCTCGCCTGGAGAATCCCATGGACAGAGGAGCCTGGTGGGTCAGAGTCCAAAACAGCATTCCTGTGACGGGCAATGGACACTTGTCCATGGCTTCCTCTCAGGTCTGCAAGGAGATGGATGAAAACAGGGATGGGACTTCCCAGGTGGTACGGTGGGTAAGAATCAGCCTACCAATGCGGGGCACACGGGTTCGATCCCTGGCCTGGGAAGATTCCACATGCCGAGGAGCAACTAAGCCCGTGTGCCTAGAGCATGTGCTCTGCAACAAGAGACGCCACCACAATGAGAAGCCTGCACAGGACAACTAAAGAGCAGCCCCCACTCCCTACAACCAGAGAAAGCTTGTGCACAGCAAGAAGACCCTGCACAGCCAAAATAGATAGTTGTTTTTTTTTTTTAAAGAAAATGGGAATAGATATACAGAAAGTGGGTGATAGAGTACATGCAGCAAAATTAACAGTTGGGAAGGAACAGGAGAAGTCTTTGTTCTCTCCTGGCAACTTTTCTGTAAACTGAAATTATTTCAGGATAAATTATTAAAGAAACTACACTGGAGGAGAAAAGAAATGGCATTTATAGTGAATTTTACTTTGAACATTCCTTAATGATTTTAAAAATAGTACTGTATCACGGAATACAACCACCTAAGACATAATATGGAACAGGGATATATACAATATAAAAAACACAGATCTGAAACCACGTGCCTGAGTCTAGCTTTGACAGAGAGACTGGTCAGCATCTAAAAATGATACTGACAAAGGAGAAAATGGCTAGAAATACACTCTGGGGTTTGTAAGGACTTTCAGAGGTCAGACATGGGACCCAAAAGATACTAAACATGACACTACAAACATTGGAGAAGACTCTTGAGAGTCCCTTGGACTGCAAGGAGATCCAACCAGTCCATCCTAAAGGAGATCAGTCCTGGGTGTTCATTGGAAGGACGGATGTTGAAGCTGAAACTCCAATACTTTGGCCACCTGATGCGAAGAGCTGACTCATTTGAAAAGACCCTGACGCTGGGAAAGATTGAGGGCAGGAGGAGAAGGGGACGACAGAGGATGAGATGGTTGGTTGGCATTACCAACTCGATGGACATGGGTTTGGGTGGACTCCGGGAGTTGGTGATGGACAGGGAGGCCTGGCGTGCTGTGGTTCATGGGGTCGCAAAGAGTCGGACACGACTGAGCGACTGAATTGAACTGAACAAACAAATCCTAGAATCTGAGTAAAAGTTACCAAACCAAATCCCACATCCTCCCCAGAACAAGGACTAATAGAATGCACACTGAAAGGTAAACAGTAACCCTCTCTGAGTAGGGGGATTACAGGTGACTGATTTTCATCTCTGTATTTTCTATGTTATTTTCAGTTTTCTAGAACGAGCTCACATTTCCTTCATAATCGTGGGAAAGGGAGGAATTATGGTTTTAGGATACACATTTCTGTCAATTATACCTCAACAAAAAATTAGAAATAAAAAAAGTTTTTAAGAAAATTAAGAGTTTCCCTGGTGGTCCAGTGGTTAACAATCTACCTGCCAATACAGGGGAAGCAGGTTCGATCCCTGGTTCAGAATATCCCAAGTGCCACAGGGCAACTAAGCCACAAGCACTGAAGCTCAAGATCTAGAGACCATGCGCTACAACAAGGGAAGCCACCGCAATGAGAAGCCCACGCACCACAGCTAGAGAGTAGACCCACTTGCCACAACCAGAAAGCCCATGCAAAACAACAGAGACACAGCACAGAGCAGCCAAATATAATCAAAAATACAGATATAAATTTTTAAAAAGAAAATTAAAAAATATATACATATATATATACACATATATACACATCCCTATCCAAGTCTATCCATGTCTCTGTATTTCTTCACAGACATTTAATGCCCTTTAACATACTGGTATAAACTCAGCAAAGAGCTTAGAAATTGTATTTTTTTTAAATTTTTATGTTTTGCATGAGAATGATACGTTCTCAAAAAAGAAAAAACTCAGAGATATGTAAATGCTACTTCAGAACAGTTTTAATCTTCAGCTTTCCATGGAGAGGTCTCAGAGGTCACAGGTGATGGATAATTAACATATTGCTACTGGCAATTTCAGGAGGCACAAAAAATAATTATAAGTGTATGGCTAATGAACAGCTTGACCGATTAGATTTTCCAACATGTGTGATTTACTCAGGCTAAACCTTATAAAAATCATTTCACAGCCAAACTCCTTTATGCGTCAAAACTATTCCCTCGAGAATCTGCCTGGAATATAAGAGACCTGAGTTCAATCCCTGGGTCAGGAAGATCCCCTGGAGAAGAACAGAGCAAACCACTCCAGTATTCTTGCCTGGAGAATCCCATGGACAGAGGAGCCTGGTAGATTATAGTTCATGGGGTCGCAAAGAGTCAGACACAACTGAACAACATTACAGCCAAAATTCCTAAGGCAAATCTAGAAAAGAACACATGGATGCTTCTCTCAAAATTAATAAGCCCAAGTTCCTTTTCTACCTTTAGTAGATCAATTCATTTTCATTTAGAGCAAAATAGTTATTTTTATGGTTGAGGTCTTTAAAAAAATTAATCACAGCTATTTTAAAAGGTAATTATGGCTCCTCTCCTCTGCTTCCCTCCCTGAATAATTCATTCCTGAAGCCTTAGATGTGCGTTCGGGGATGGACCTGGAGAGGGGAGGGGAAGGGCAGAATCAGAGCCCAAGCTCTGTGAGGAAACATGCTGCAGAGAAGCCACCCAGAAAGGGTGAGCAGGGCACCCACACCAGGGGGCCTCTCAGTCTGGGGGCTGGGGAACTTGAAGTTCCGTATGGAGAGAAGGGCAGGGCAGCAGAGGTAAGAGATCAGTGGGCAGACTGGTCACATACAAGCGGACTGATCAAATAAGTATATAAACAATAATGGGAGTTGAGTTTCTCACCATTGAAGAAAGGAGTTACAAATCTATAAATGAACCCTACAAATGAACTCTACAAATCAGGATGAACCCTATGGTGCTGGAGTAGAATTGGATGTAAAGTCATGGTTTTCACATACACACACAGGTACAGAAATAAAGTTGTGAGTGGGTGAGTCATTTGCATGTGTGCACCCTTTGTCCACTGACAGAGCTGGGAACAGCATCACCTCATTCACAATGGGCACACCCAGAAACCACAGCGTGGCTTCTAATTACCATTCTCCGCTGAAGAGAACTAAGCTCCTCAGAGAAATGGCTAATTCCAGAGCTGCATGAGGGAAATTACAAAATGAATCTGGATATATTGTTATCAGGAAAGCAAAAAAGTATTCAAAAGATGATGGGAACATGTAAAAAGAATATAAAAGCCAGCTGAATAGGCTCCAGATGGCCAAATCTAGAGAATTTGAATATCAAAATAAAAAATCAAAGTAACAGAGTATAACTCATTGAATAAAATAGGACATAAATTAACAGACTGAAAATCTGATGAGGAACTGAGTACTTACAGAGTTTCAAAGCACTTCCTCAAAAACACGTATTAAATACAAAGGAAAAGGAACTACAAATTCACAGCAGCGACAACTAGGAGTCACTACCTTGATCAAGAGATCAAAATGAACATCACGAGTAATGGGACAAAGTTCCCATGTGCCCCTGATGGGAAGTAGTGAGAAGGCAACATCACTTCTAGGACATTCTTGACAGAGACAGTAACCTGAATCTCATCATGAGAAAACATCAGACAAACCCAAACAGGGGGGCATTCTACCCAAAACACTGGTCTATAATAATTTTTAAATGCCAAGACAATGAAGGTCAAGGTCAGACTGAGAAATTACCCCAGAATGAAGGAGACCAAAAAAACATGACAAGTGGGAACTCCCTGGCGGTCCAGTGGTTAGGACTCTGCACTTCACTGCTGAGGGCCCAGGGTTCAATCTCTGGTTGGGGATCTATTCAACAAGATTCTGCAAGCCTTGCAGGGCAACCAAGAAAAAAACAGACATGACAAATAAATCCAAAGTGTGATTCTTAACTAGATCCTTTGCCATAAAAGACAGTATTGGGACAACTGCTGAAACCTAAACTGGATCTACTTTCTGAAGCTCAGGAAGTAGTGATATATCCATGTTAATGCCCCTATTGTACTTCAGTAGAAGAGGAGAAAGTCCCTATTCTCAGGAACTCCCCCCAAATGTATCCAAGGAAAGGAAGGAATCCGGTTAACAACTCACTCAAATGCTTCACTCTGGACTGTACCTCCAGCTCTGGGGCAAGTCTGTCACTGCTGAAAGGAGATGGTGACATTTACTCACTGTTTCAGGGTCTTCCAGGGGCTCATCCAGCTCTGCATAGGTCACAATGGTGTACCCTTTGCAGACCCTCCACAACATTTTTTCAAATGCTTCAACTTTTCCTTGGTTAATTAGGCCAGATATAAATCTATGAGACAATAAAGGCTGTGGTCAAGTAAAAGCAATGAATATTATCAAACTGCAGTAAAAGGATGATGAAGACATTCATTTCTGGCAAAATGGGGAAGGTACCCTGAAAGCTCTCCAACTGGACAATATCTGAAATGCTGGATGAGATATTTTTGAAACATCCTCTTCAATGTAAAGCTGAGCTCATAATTTAGAGAAATTCTTGGAATCCAAAAATAAAACAGGATCTCACAGTTATGCCCTGATGTATTACATGCAGCCGGTATCTATACATAACCATATCTCAAGGCCTTGAGTTTCAAGGCCAGCACGGTAGAGGAGCCCTGAGTCTGTATCAGGTGAGGAGTTGGAACTAAAGCCCCACAATCACCTCAAAGTTGGGACTCTCCCCCCCCTCAACAAAGGACTACACCTTAAGTGAATAGGTGGACTAGAAAAAAATCCATCTTGCAAAGGAACCTATGCAAACTTATTTATTTCCACTCAATTTTGGGGAGAAGGGGGAGAATATTCCCTGATGATTTCCAACCACAGGTTAGAAAGCACTCAGGTTTGTGGATGAAATTCATATTACATGCAAAGTGAGTAAACAAACAGAAAAAAAAATTAATAAACTCAAGCAGAGAAATTAATGTAAAATGATTCCAAATAGGTGGAGTGCTCCCAAGTACCTGACATATGTTAAAAATAAGTTCTTTCTGAAGGAATACAGCCTGACGCTAAACATCACTGAATTCCTACAGATAAGGAGCAAAGGAACTGAAGTTCATAGTAAAGAGAGATTATAAATCACATGAGGAAACACGTTACCATTAGTTCAAGTAAACAAAGAGAATAAATAGTAGAGAGAGACCCTTAAAATATGATTAATAAATTACCCAATTCAGTTTAGCCCCTATGTCCCCACCAAATAAAACAGGGCTTGATGCTTCAGTGACGAACTATCTGAAGCTTATGGAGTAATGATAAACGGCATGAATGTTCCTTCTTTCCAGTTCATGATATCAAAAGAAGCAATTCCCATCATATCTACTTAAAAAGTCAATACAGCTGAGTGATTCAACTCAACAAACACTAGAGTACAGTGTTTTCTTATTATAAATATTCACTTTCTTTCATTCCACACAGGCTTGCAGATGGTGGCTGCTCATCTACTCTCTTCTCCCACTGACAAGAAGGACAGTGTGAAGCTCATCAGGCCAGTTGTCACCTACCCCAGTTTCGCTCCCAGCCTCTGCATACAGCTGTAGTCCAACAAAGACTCATTCTCCAAGGGAGGGAATTCCTCGTAAGTGGGTTCGAACTACAAGGAGACATGAAACCAACCGTGTCTCACCGAAAGTGACACTTTAATTCCCAAGTCCTGTTTCCAAACAAGTCTGCAGGGCAACAGAACTACTCAGATCTGGGTGCCAAGCTAACTCAGACATGTGAGTCGGCTCTGACAAAGAAAGAGGATAACGTCCCCATTCCTTTTTTGTAAACTACTTGATGACATCTACATATAATAGAAGTCTGGTTATAACGTATGTCATCGCCTTAACCTAACACAGAGTAACTGTATCAGAGGTCACACCTGCCATAGGAAGTGAAACGAAGTTCAGAAGGAATATACTTTGCCCCTCTCTGATGCTCAGCTGAGTACAGTACTGCTGCATAGGCTGTTCTTTATTCCTATGTACGTTTTCTTTTTTTTAACTTCCATTACTTTTAGCAATTTGAGAAGAAGGAAAGAATAAAACTGAAATTTTGGAGTTTGATTTCCACTGTTCAGTTTTTTCTCGTGATTATAGAAAGTATTTTTTTCAACTGCAAACTAAAGCATTTTACAAATAGGAAGTAGTTATGGTTAAAGCCAGGGCTTCCCAAGTGGCTCAGTGGTAAAGAATACACCTGCTAAGCAGGAGACTCTGGTTCGATCCTTGGACCAGGAAGATCCCCTGGAGGAGGAAATGGTAATTCACTCCAGTATTCTTGTCTGGAAAATCCCATGGACAGAGGAGCCTGGCTGGCTACAGTTCACGGGGTCACAAGGAGTCGGACACGACTTAGCAAAGTAAACAACAGCAAATGGTTAAAACCAACATGGGAATCCAGCTGAAAAATAAAGTGAAGATCAAAATGTATCTCTTTCATTTTTTAAAGATGTATCTCTTTTAAAAAGCAGTATCTCTATAGGAGTTGATAACAAACCCCAAAAACCTTATGGGAATGAGATTTTTATA
Organism: Cervus elaphus; assembly: GCF_910594005.1. NCBI lineage: Eukaryota > Metazoa > Chordata > Mammalia > Artiodactyla > Cervidae > Cervus > Cervus elaphus. The sequence goes on along the minus strand of NC_057819.1, from coordinate 20,564,102 downwards.
AAAGAAACGCACTCCTGGGACTTCCTCAGTGGTCCAGTAGTTAAGACTCCACTCTCCCAATGCAGGGGGACTGGGTTCAATCCCTAGTCAGGGAACTAAAATCTCGCATGCCACGCGACCAAAAGAAAGAGAAAGAAAGGCACCTCCTCCCAAGCATCACCAGTACCTCCACATTGCGCTTGACGAAGGTCTTGGTCACTCGCAGCATGTGGGTGTACTCAATCAGCTCCAGCAGGTTCTTCCTCAGCTTCTCCTTGTTCTTAGTGACCTCTCTCAGCTCAACCTCCAGCTTCTGCAACTGCTCCTGAAACGAAACGACAGTTGGGATACTTCCAAGTCTGGCTCTAATACTCTTTTCACAGCACCGCAGAACCAGGAGAGGTTTTAAAAAGCCAGAATGTATATGAGAATTTGATAGGGATATGAAAACAGGCACGGCTTTTCAAAGTTCATCATTTACTGTTTCATGTTAACTCAGGTACCCGTGATGGCAAGCACTTGGGTGCCATGATGACTCTGCACGCTAATCTCAGGTCTTATCATTTCTTCTGGTTTCCCTTCACCTGCTTACGCATTACCATACACCAGTCTTCCTCTTTTTTTTTTTTTCTTTTTTTTTTCAGTCTTCCTCTTTTAAGACTACATTTCCTTTTATTTGTAACACAGAAAAACACTCTTTCCCAAACATACCTATTCCTAATCTCTAGCCTGAGTTTCTATGCAGTTGCACTTATTCAATTAATTAGGCATAAAAATACTTGAGGACAAATATTTAACAATTAGTGTGTACCAAGCATCCTTACCGATACTTTAAGGATTAAAACAGTGGAAGCAGAAATCTAAAACCCACTGACTCAATGAAAACTTGCATTCAAACAAATCCCCTGACACACTACATTTATTACTTGTGCTCTGCTTTATTGAAATGATCAACAGCTAGCAATCACCGTATTTGTAATTACATCATAACCAACACACCAAACAGGCCAAACCAGCTGACTGCTCTCATTGGACTGTATAGTTGTCTCCGGAGTCCGTTCATATACAACTGCTAAATGACTTCCTCCCAGTAAAACAAACACAGCAGTCAGCAATGGAATGGTCCTAGTTATATGGTACTAATTGTTTTAGAAGGGCTTTGTAAAAGCTCCAGTCTATTTCCGAGTGTAATAAACACTCAGATGAGGAGACCAAAATCTCAACAGATAATTCATGGGGGTGGAGGGGGATGCTAATGAATGAATGACCCCATGCTCTCACAGTGTATCCCCGACACTGAACTCCAAGAGAAGGCATCCTGCTGGCTAACCACGGGGGACCACTTTCACACTAGCTTCTGATAACTCGAGGGGAAAGGGTCAGGGTGCATCGGGGGAGATGTGTAGGGCACAGGCCTGAAGCCTCGATGACCTGCAGTAGCAGCAGCATGCTAAGGCCTGCAGAAGCCCAGAGGTTACATGACCAGATCTCATGATCTAATTCTTGTCAATCTCTGTTCAATACCATCTGTCTTATACTAAGGAAGAAAAAAAATGAATTCTAGTTAAAATGTATCACAGATAATCTGTTACTGAGAGTTAACCATCATATGGTTCTTTGACTTTCATTCCACAGTCTTGAGAAGAAAGGCAGAAAAGCCCTAGACAATATAAAGTAAGTGAATAAGCCCGATCTGAGGTTAGTGACCTAAAACCCTCCTTCAGAACCAAGTTACCTGCATTTCCAGCACTTGTTTCAGAGGTGGTGCCGGAGGACTGGTCTCCCCCTCAGGGAGGGGAATATCAGCTCTATTGATTTCCTGCACCAAGTATGCTGTGGAAAAGTTAAACAAATTAGACTGAAAATCTTACTCCAGGATATTTCAGAGAGAACATTTCACGTCCCCACTTTCCCCAGGTCATGTAAAAACTGTCTAAAGGCACAAAAGTCTGGATTGTCCCAACTGACTGATAGATGACTTTTGTCACCTTGCTTCTGAACATCTGTAAAATAATTCTGCATAGAGAGATCAGCATAGAGTGACAGTAACCCATATACATATTTTCTGAAATTTCCTGTCCTTCATTATTAAAACTCTAGTTAAAGAACTTTGGAGTCACACTTGCCTCTGCCACCTGTAGATGAAGCAGAAAGTTAAGAACACACTTGGAAGTGCAGGAATAAGCCACCAGAGATGTCAGTGTGAACTCGCTGCAGATGCCATTAGGAGGAAATATACATTCATCAGGAAAAACACAACAACCTTTCTCAGCAAAAAGAGAAACCTCAGGGCAAACAGCCCGGCTCTCCTAAGTCACCAGTTAGCTGTGATGGTTTGACTTAGGACGACTTACACTAGATTCATGAAACTAATACTCAGACAGCCAAAAATAACTTAAATTCTTTAGTTTACATTTTCAATTCCTTGAAGCATCTTTTTCCATAGGATAAAAGTCATAATACCTGGTAAAAAATCGTTACCAGATACAATGTTTTGGAGAATTCTTACTAGTTATTTTACTAGGAAGGAAGGAAGGAAAGGGAGGAAAGGAGGGAGGGAGGGAGGAAGAGAAGGAAGGAAAACAGGCAGGAAGAGAAGAATGTCTTATCAATAAGAGCAAAGGAAGCAATGGGTTTAAGAGCTTTTTGGAAATGGATGTGAATTTTTTTAACCTATTTTACCTAAATTTGGGCTTCCCCAATAGCTCAGCTGGTAAAGAATCTGCCTGCAATGCAGGAGACCCCGGTTCGATTCTTGGGTGGAGAAGATCTCCTGGAGAAGGGATAGGCTACCCACTCCAGTATTCTTGGGCTTCCCTGGTGGCTCAGACGGTAAAAAATCCGCCTGCAATGTGGGAGACCTGGGTTTGATCCCTGGGTTGGGAAGATCCCCTGGAGGAGGGCATGGCAACCCACTCTAATATTCTTGCCTGGAAAATCCCCATGGACAGAAGAGCCTGGCGGGCTACAGTCCATGGGGTTGAAAACAGTAGGACACGACTAAGCACAGAATAGCACAGCACATACCTAAATTTACTTGATGGTTCATTTTCTTTTTAAGTCTGGACTCTTTATGAAACAGTTTAAGCTACAGGAAGCCCTGGGCATGTCTAATGTCCTGTCAATCCTGCCCTGTCTTTGAAAACTCATTCCAAATATACAACCTGTCCAATGACTCATACACGTGGCAAAGAAGGAAGTGTGATATTGCCCTGTCTTTCACGATCCACACAAATGACTGGGACCTCAAACAATATGCAGAGGACTAGGCTGCTGATGACCCAAAGGTTTCTTCTGATCTTAAAAATCCCAGTTAAAAAATATAAAATCCACAACAATTAACTATTAGAAATCACTCCAAAAGTCATCTTATCTCCCCTCCTCAACTCTCTCATCCTCAGGTTTTTCTGACAGTGACTTTGGAATTGTTCCCCTCTGTGTATTTCAAGCAGAACTTCAAGGTTTGAACTGATAAAGACTATTTTATTTTAAAAGATGCGTGCTCCTTGAAAGAAAAGCTATGACAAACCCAGAGAGCATGTTAAAAAGCAGATTCATTACTTTGTCAACAAAGGTCCCTATAGTCAAAGCTGTGGTTTTTCCAGTAGTCATGTATGGATGTGAGAACTGGACCATAAAGAAGGCTGAGTGCCAAACAACTGATGCTTTTGAACTGTGGTGTTGGAGAAGACTCTTGAGAGTCCCTTGAACTGCAAGGAGATCCAACCAGGCAATCCTAAAGGAAATCAGTCTTGAATATTCATTGGAAGTATTGATGCTGAAGATGAAGCTCCAATACTTTGGCTACCTGAGGTGAAGAGCAGATTCATTAGAAAAGACCCTGACTGAAGGCAGGAGGAGAAGGGGACAACAGAGGATGAGACGGTTGAATAGAATCACCAACTCAATGGACATGAGTTTGAGCAAGCTCCAGGAGATGGTGAAGGACAAGGAAGGCTGGAGTGCTGCAGTCCATGGAGTCACAAAGAGTCGGACATGACTGAGCAACTGGACAACAATAACATTTTATTTTAGGCTAAGATGTTAAAAGTTTTACAGATAAAGGAAGTAGCCTTGAGCTGCTGAGTTTTAACGGTTAACAGTCAGAGAACACTGATGTATGCAGAGGAAATAATCCCTGAGAAAAAGGAAATTATTAACCAAGCTATCTACCACTTCCTACCTCCCTTGTGCTCTAATTTAAGTATTAACATGTACATGTTGTTTCTAAATTATAACAAACTACAAGGGATTGGCTAAATAACTCGTGGTATATTAATACCATAAAATACTATGCTGCCACTAAAAACAATGAGTCAATCTGTTTACTGACATTAAAAGATGTTAAAGTACCATCAATGAGAAACAAAGCTAATAACAAAATAACCTGATCATTAAATATGTAAATCCTTACTTTTACAGATGAACAGTAAAAAGTGTGGAACGAAAATATAAATCTACATAACAGTGATTACATAAATGGTAAGAATACGATGACTTCTTTTTTCTTTTCTACTTGTCTAGATTTTCTAATTTTTCTAAAGTGAACAAGGTTTGCTTATATATTCAATTATATAAAATAATAATTTAAGTTGTTTAAAAAAACTTACCCAATATTCGCTCCAGTTCTTCACATCGCTTCACCTCACCAACAAATTTTCTTTGGAAAGAACTTACATTCTGGTTGAGCTGAGAAGAAGGATGAAAATTTTGCTCTGAATTTTCTAAAATTTAAAAACAACTTCCATTTTATAAATAAAGTACGACTGCCAAGGGTTTAAGGGGAAAGCATATCCTTGTATACTACTGAGTGGGAGTATAAACGGACACATCTTTTCTGGAAAGCAATTTGGCAACTGTTATCCAAAAAAGTCTGGGGACTTCCCTGGTGAACCAGTGGTTAAGAATCTACCTTCCAATGCAAGGGACACAGGTTCGATCCCTGGTGGGGGAACCGTAAGCCCACTCGCCACAACTAGAGAGTGCAGGCACCACAGGAAAGACTCAGCTCAGCCAAAAAAATTAAAACAGATTTAAAAAAAGCCTGAAAAATATCCTCTAGTCCAGAACGATCCCATGAAGAAATTCAACTTAAAAGAAAAAACTATGGATACAGACAAAAATGTATGCAGAAGAGGATTAACTTCAAGGATAGAGAAAAAACTATTGACCATGGAAAATTGGCTAAGGAAGTCATAGTCTAAATCCACACTGTGGAATACTAGCAGTAAAAAGAGGGGGAAAAAAACAATACATCAATATCAGGGAGGAGATACCCAGAAACAAGATGCAAATGAAAGACGACACAAAGGACCACATATTGTGCAACTCCATTTCTACGAAATGTCCAGGAAGGGAAAACCTAGAGGCAGAAAGTAGATGAGTGATTGCCTGGGTCTTAGAGTGAGGAGGGGGATGACCTGTAAATGAGCATAAGGGACCTTACTGGGATGATGTCATGTTCTAAAACTGGCTTGTGGCAATGGACACAGTACTCAGAAAATTTTCTAAAAACCAACAAATTGTACACTTGCAGCAGGTGAACTTTATGATACACATCAATAAAGTTGTATAAAAATTATGGGTCAGTAATATAATTGACTACTATACATTTATTAAAAATGATGTTTTAAATGACTAGGTATTTGATTATATTAAGAAATTGTTATTAAAAACTTTAGGTATGATAATGGTATCTTTTTAGTGTCCTTATATTTTAGAGGTACTTATTGAAATATTTATGAATGGAATAATACACCTGGGATTTGCTTCAAAATGATCTCGTCTGATGGGAGTTTTCTTTTTTTTTCTTTTTTGCACCATATGGCTTTCTGGGGTCCTGGCAGTAAAAGCACCAAGTTCTAACCACCGGACCACTAGGGAATTCCCGCCATGGGTTTATATTATGGGTATATAGGAATTCACTGTTTCCATATACTCTTCCCTCTACTTAATATCTTGGCAAACAAAGCTTAAAACAACAAAAAATATCATAAAAGAATATTTAATAAAATGAGGAAATTAATCACAACTTGTGTGTGGGGAGAAGAAGATTAAACATATTATCAGTGTGGGGCTTCCCAAGTGATACAGCAGTGAAGAATCCACTTGCCGACACAGGAGACGCAGGTCTGATACCTGGGTCGGGAGGATCCCTTGGAGGAGAAAATGGCAACCCACTCCAGTATTCTTCCTTGGGATCCCATGGACAGAGGAGCCTGTCAGGCTACAGTTCATGGGGTGACAAAGAGTCAGACACAACTGAGCACACACACATGCACACATTATTAATGTGGTTCCAACTATATAAAAATATCTGTGCATGTACATTAAAAAATATTATTAGAAAAACAATGTTTGGCCAATGTTAACCAAAATGGTAAAGTGTTTATTTCTAGCTAATGGGATCATGGAAGTTATTATCTTAGGTTTTCCAAATTTCCCACAGTGGACATATATTACCATCACAACTTTTTAAATTACAGTAATTATTTACGTTGAAAGGCACATGGGGCAAGAATTTTAAGTTTATTCCACACAGCGTCATATGGGTTGGAAAGTGAAAGTTGCTCAGTCGTGTATGACTCTTTGCCACCCCATGGACTATACAGTCCATGGAATTCTCCAGGCCAGAATACTGGAGTGGGTAGCCTTTCCCTTATCCAGGGGATCTTTCAAATCCAGAGATCGAACCCAGGTCTCCCACATTGCAGGCAGATTCTTCACCAGCTGAGCCACAATGGAAGCCCATCTGGCATGGGGCACTCTCAAAACGGAGAATTAGAAACAGCGTGGCATGAAGCTGCTTGAACAACCTGAGAATATCTCCCGTAAAGCCTCAGTTCTTGTTCAGTTTTCCAAACTTCTATAAAGAACTAACCAGAAGAAAGACAAAAATTCTAATCTCACTTCTGTTTGTCACATTTGCACTCATTTCTGGAAGTCGCACTAATCCAAACTAGTAACCACTTTCAAGTTTCTAGTGATTCAGATACCCTCTGTCTGGTTAGAACTAAGAATGAGCAGAGGAAGCCACCCATCAAAAGCTGTCTATGAATGACACGGCTTCTCAGTTTTGATGTCTTTTTCTTCAATATCAAACACTAGTGAACTCAAATCAGACACCAGGGTTCCACAAATAGTAGGATCTTCATGAAGAGGCAAACTTCTGCGGCAACAACGCACACGTGACTGGATATGACATCCGCCATCGCCTGCTTACACAGCATGTTAACTGGTTTTTTTCTATTGTGTGGTTTCTTGTGTGAAGTTTAGCTTCTATTTTCTTTTTAGGTGGCAACAGCACCTTAATCCCAAGCTAATGCTATGAAGTACATTTTAACACAGATTCATTTTAAGACTAATAATTAATCTAGAAAACCCAGCAGAGGCTGCCTGGTGCTGTTTTCACCAGTATCCACACCTGTGATCCTAACGGACAAAAGGTAAAAACTGTCCTCAGACTCCAGACCCTTAGAAAAGTGGGACAGCCTTGCCCTTCGCTGAGTCCTACTGGTGAGTTGAATCACCTTTCTTTTCCAGGTCTTCTCTTTGGCTATCATTGCAGAAACTCTGGTCCTGCCTCTCCGCCCTTAGAAGGATCGCTAAAAGAAAAGAGGGAAATGCTCCCACCTGCACAAGCCAGAAAAGACTGGCGTCAGTGACCCCACCCAGTGAACACAAAGTCAGTAAGAAACTCCAGAAGGGAACAGAAAGAGTCAGGTATGATGGAGCTCTCTGCTCTAGCTGCTTGACAGCCATCCCGAAGACAGACACACATACACCCCTGAGCTCTGAACACCGAGCATCACACAATGTGAGCATTTCCACTTTATTGCACTTGTGAAAAAAATGAACAGCACTTTCTTTTTCTTTCCCTGATTTTCAGTTTAGAAGAATCTCAAGCGTCCTCTACTACCTAATGCAATGGCAATCAACAAAACTTGAATCTTCACAGTAATTAGAGCATTTGTTCAAACCTCTAAGACTTCAGCTTGACTGAAGTCTCCTGGCCTGAGGACTAACAGGATGGAAAACATCTATGATAAAGAAGGGAGCCTGCTTCTCAAACAAGTCTTTCCTGAATCTCTCGGGGGCTCCTTATTCACAGTTCAGCGCAGCCCGTGCCAGGAGAGTGGGCTTCATGTGCTGAAGCCCAAGTGGCTCCAAGAACCAGGACAAGTCCGGCCCTCTCTGCAGCCTCACCTGTCATTCAGGAGTTTCTCCCTGACCTTGCAATTGCCTTGGGGGACCAACCCCAGAATCGCTGATATCAAATATTGGGTAGCAGAGTTCCCTCTTGAAACTAAAGCGCCCTCAGAAAGATGAAGGGAAACCACAGGCGATGAAAGGTGGGCCCCAAGAAATAAAATGTTCACTCAAGTGACTTTGAGCTCAAACGGCCAGGTCCCGCCTCATAATCTCCTTTTCACACTGTTTTTTCCTGCATGGCACTTATTACAGCTTATAATCAGAGTGTGTTGTTAACTCCTCCCAGATTGCTAGCAACAAAAACACAGGGACTTTGTCCATCCTGCTTGCCCCTGAGTCTCCAGCACCAAACTCAGCAAGCACTTGATACAAGCTTGTTCATTCATTCCACAAATGCCTATTAATGCCCACAAAGTCAGGGGCTGTACTTAGGAATCAGGAATGAACAAGACTCTTACCCCCAGGGGTTGACAGTCCATGGTGGAGCCAAACAATAAACAAATAAACAGATATATAAAACAAGTGTTTATTACTACTTGTTGGGGGGACAGCTCCCTTTCAACAAATTCTGACTCTACTCCTATTCCGTACGAGGTAGTGGTATGTATCAATACATCGCCAGGTAACAGTGAACGACAAAAAATCCCGCCGCCCGGGAGCTTACACCAAGTTCATTCCTAATCCAGGCTCCTGGCTCTTCCTGTTCCCTCCACCTGGGTCCGTGTCCCCCAGAACTTCCCAGGGCTGGCTCGGCCCAAAGACACCTCCTCAGAGAGGCTTCCCTGTCCGCCCCTACCGGAGGCACCATCTCACCATCCCCTTTTATTGTCGGTACAGCAAACGTATTCCCGTTTACGTATCATTACTTAATATTCCTCCCCTCCTCCCCGTCCCCATAAGTTCCAGAAGGGCTTCAAGAGGCCTTAACAGATTTGTTCTCCCGCTTAAGCAGCCCAGTGCCTGGCTCCGAAGCATCGGACGGTACGACCCGAGCTGATGAAGACAAACGTTCCTAACTAACCCAGTCAGGGCGGCCGCGGACCAGAAATCCGGCGACCCTGGGCTCGGGCCCCGCTCTGCGGAAGCTCTGGCCGGAAAGTGGACCTCAGCTTCCCCTTCTGGGAAATGGGCGCCCCTGCCCATGAGCCCGCGGAGAAGGAGGCCCGAGCTAAAGGTGCAATGAGGGAGTTTGGCAGGGAGCGACAGCCCGCATCTCCCGGGCGACACTCACGTCTCGGAACTCGACCAGGCCCTTCTCGCCCAGGATGCTGAGGCACTCGTAGGCCGTGCCGGACTGCAGGAAGAGCTGCGCCAGGCACATGGTCTCGCTCCGGAACAGGGACCCCATGGCGGACCGGCCCGCGCCCCCCCGCGGGACCCGACGGGCGCCGGCGGCTCTGGGCTGCGCGGGCCCACACGGTCAGCCGGGGTGACCCGGGAATCGAGCTTCTCCTGCGGCCTGGCCGCGGCTCCGAACCATGGAGCTCCGGGCTATACCAGCTGTCCCCAGTCCAGCCACCACGGCCGCCGCTCCGGCCGCCGCCAACGCCACCCTCGAGGCCCCGCCCCCTAGGCTACAGCCGGTTCCGGTTCCGCCCCCACACGCGCGCGCGCGCACGACCCCCGCCGACCGACCAATGGCGCCAGGAGTTGCGGCCGATGGCGGCTGCGGGGCCAACTGGCGCTAACCCCGCGTCAATGCGGGGGATTCAGGAACTCAGCCCCAACCTGACCAAAAGCTGCCCTTTTCTCTGGTGTTCACAGCTTTATAGGAGGAGTTTTGTTGATTTTACGTGCCAGAAAGTTCACCCGACTAGGGTAGTACAATTTTGTGATTTTTAGTAAAGTTTCAGAGTTCAGCGTCGGGATCAATTTGAGAACGTTTCCATCAACCCCATAAAGATTTCTCCTGCTCAGTTCCAGTCAGTCCCCTTCTTATCCCCTAGCTCCCGACAACCACTAGACAACCTTTTCTCCATAGATCTGCCTATTAGGACATTTCTTATCAACGGAATTACACCCCGTGTGGTGTTTTTCTTTGGGGTCCTGGCCCCTGTGCGGACAAAACAGGGTCTGGTGCCAGACTGCTCTTGCTAGGATCCTGCCCACAGCAGCTACAGAGATCTCTGACAAACACGAAAACCGGATGTGAGCTTACTTTAAATCTTCTGACTTCTCCCACTGCATTTCGAATAAAGTTGAAACTTCTTACCAGGGCCAGCAGACACACCACTGGGTCTAACCTCTGCCTTCCCCAAGAACTGGTCTCCACCCCACCCACCTGCCTTCTTTCTTTTTCCAGGTTGGTGCGCTTGAACTTGCTGACTCTTCCCTTCTCTCTGCCTAGAACACCCTTCTCCAGGACCTTCTCAAGATTAGCTCCTGCAAGTCTCAGCTCAAATGTCACTGCTTCTAAGAAGCTGATCCTGACCACTAGCAGAAGTGTCCCTACCACCCCACCCTAGGCAGTCCTGTTTTATTTTCTCCATAGCACCTACCACTGTCTGACATTATCTTGTCTATGTTTATTTCCAGTTTTCCCCCAGTAGAATGTAAAACTTCCTGGACAAAAAAATAAAAATCGCCTGCCATTTCAGTAAGCAAAGGATGTCACAGCCATCAAGCCATTAGCCACTGCAGCCACCCCCAAGGGTTCATCCTGAGGGGATTCAGAAAGGAGAAAAACAAGTTACCGGTCCTAAATAGATAAGATGCATATCTAAGGAATAATTTCCGTGAGCCCAGACTCTTCTACCTTCCCAAGCATGGAAAAGTGTTGCAGAGGAGAACCAATTCTGACTTCATGTTTCAACTGTTTCTTTGACTTGCTTTTCATTGCTGTTATTATAATCCTACAAAATGGCCTGCCTCAGAGGACGCTACCCCTCTGCCTGTTAAACTAAAGTGCCTTTGTTCAGCTCAAAGAGAGACTCTGACCCTGCACACCTGTGAATGGCTGTGAGAAAAAAAGAGATTAACACATCCCTTCCTGAGGCTGGCTGTTCCCCAACATGTACTGCAAGCTTGATGGCCCTTTTTACTTGACTTCCTCATTGCTTTTCCTTCTCTATTCTGCCTTTTGACTTTAGTTCCTCATGGCCTCTCTCTCTGGTCTACTATAAAAGAACCTGGCATCCAGACCTGGACAAGGTGGTTATTTTGAGACATTAGTCTGCCATCTTCTCCATCAGCCAGCTTTCCAAAAAGTCATATTCCTTGCTTCAACGCCTGTCTCCAATTCATTGGCCTGTCATGAGGCAAGCAGAGCAAGCTTGGACTTGTCAACAGAAGCACTAAAAATCATTAACTTGTGATGGCTGTTCTTTGTGATTACAGTAATCTTTTGATGTTCAACTACATGGTTTTTTTCCTTCGACAAAAACTCTTGTACATCCTGGCTTCTCCCTTACCTTTTTCAGTTTCACAGCAATCTGAGAGGCTGTGCTCCTGAGCTATAGCCCTCAGTAAGATCCCCAAACAAAATATAACTCTCAACTTTCAGAGTTGTGTTGAAGATTTTTTGTTTTGTTTCAGTCAACAAGTCTACCAGACAAGGGATACTGCCTTGGTATCTCCAGGGTTCAGGGCAGTAGTCGTTCAATACTCCCCAAATGCATATATGAACATATAAACTATATAGTAAGGTCTTCCCTGTAGCTCAAATCGTAAACAATCTGCCTACACTGCAGGAGACCTGGGTTTGCTCTGACCCTAATCCCCTTCTACTGTCAAAGTGAGTTTTCCCTTTCTCAAGTGCAAAATCACCCTAACAAAGCCCACAAAATCAGGCTAAATTCCCTGTCATTTGGAAATTTTACGTTAACTTCACAGAGCTAGTTATGCTAACTGCCAGGGAAAGACTCTGAATCACTCACTGCAAAGAACCAATCAGTTGGGTATTTCCTTTGCTTTAATAAAAGACAATTTTCAGTTCCTAGCAGGTGTAATCACCTCAACCCACAGAGATCCACATCTAAGAAAGAGTGCAAAAAAAAAAAAAAAGAAAGAGTGCAGCAGAGTGGGGAGAAATTCAGTGTTTCCATGATGTTGTGGACTTTAAAAAAAGTATTCACAACCTAAAAGTGGAGAGTTATGTTTTATTTGGTGGGAATTTTTAGGACTTCAAGCCCAGGAGACAGCATCTCAAGTGACCCTGAGAGAACAGTTCTGGGGAGCAGGGGGAGGAGTCAGGTTATATAGAAGTTTGCAACAAGGGGAAGGTAGTCTGAACATCAAAAGATTATTGTTAATTAAGAAAAAACAGATATCTGAAGTTAAGAAATTTAGTGATTTTCTGTGTATGGCAAGATGCAAGAGTCTGGGCTCAATGAAACCATTCCTTTCATATACATCTCACCTATCTGGGGCCAGTATCCTGTTTTCACATCCTTAGCTTCCTTTCCTTGGTCCTCACCACAGGGAGCGGCTACAGTTTCGGCTGTTAGATAGCAGGTATTCTCCTTCTTCCTGAATTCCCTTAGGGCTCAACAGCTCACACCTGTTAGGGCTGCAATCACTATTAACTGTGATATCTTTATTTACTGATATGGCAGGAAACACTCTATTTCACATCATATTCTGAGATTCCTCAGGGCTCCACCGTAGGGAGTGGCTACAATCTGAGGGTTTCTAGGTGGCAGGTATTCTTTCCTTCCTGAGTTCCCTTGGGGCTCCCCAGTCATGGTAGCTGCAATCACTGATCACTGTGACATCCTTTGTTTACTGATATGGCACAAAATATTCCATTTCTCATTATATTACAAAACAGTAGTTCGTAGTGCATGGGTTTGATCCCTGGTTGCGGAAACAGAACCCCACAAGCCACATGGTGTGGACAAAAAAAAAAAGATGCAACAACACATTGTACATAGCACCAGGATGTCAAGAGATGCTCAGAACTCAGAGAGAGAAGAGAATTGCTTTAGAAAATTCCATTTACCCACGGTGCACAAAGTCCATCTGAAACATGACAAAATTTATCTAGCCCACCAAGAAACCTCACTGGAGGTGGCAACGCGGCCACATGGCTGTGGCTGGAGACGGCCGCTCTGCCCCCCTCCCCATGCTGCATCGTTGCTGTCTGTCCCTTTGTAAGAGGCCCCGGGAGGAATTTCTCTCAAGGCTCAACTAGGAAAAACTGTACTTCTTTGAAAGCCAGATTATTTTTTAATCAATGGTTCCCATGATTCCTATAGCTAGTAAAATTTTGGACTTTTGGCAAACTGAAGACTATATTAGGGACCTACCTTTACTAAATGCAAGGTTGTTGGCAGATTTTTTCATGGGCTTGTGTTCACTCCTGGTTTTGTTTTACTTACCTCCTACGTTAGGTCCTTTCCCCTAACCCCTACATTTTGCCTCATCCATTTTTTTGGATTTTCGTTATTACACACACTTTTTAAGACTTCAAAAATGGAATATTTCCTGCCATATCAAAGATCTCCTGGAGAAAGATATCACAGTCATCAGCAATTGCAGCCCTCCAATGTGAGATGGTGAGCTAGGGAATTCAGGAAGGCATAGAACACCTGCGATGTAGCAGTCATCAAGACTACGGCCACTCCCTACAGTAAGCCCTGAGGAAAGCAACCTCAGGATGCAAAAACACAGAATGTGCATGCATGCTCAGTCATGTCTAACTGTTTGCAGCCCAGTGGATTGCAAACTGTAGCCCACCAGGCTCCTCTATCCATGAAACTTTCCAGGCAAGAATAATGGAGTGGTTTGCCACTTCCTACTCCAGGAGATCTTCCCGACCCAGGGATCGAGCCATGTCTCCTGGGTCTCCTGCATCAGCAGGTAGATTCTTTATCACTGAGTCACCCGCGAAGTCTAAAAACACAGGAGAGTGGCTCTATATAGCTGATGTACATTTGAAAGGAATGATTTCAGTGGGCCCAGACTCCTGCATCTTCCCATACATAGAAAAGTGCAAAATCCCTTAACTTGGGATATCTGGTTTTAATTAACAACAATCGTTTGATGTTCCAGCTACTTGCCCTTTGTTGCAAAACTTCTATATAACGTGACTCCTCTCCTCACCTCCTCACAGTAGTTCTCGCAGGGTCATTTGGGACAGTATCTTCCCGGCTTGAAGTCCTACAAATCCCCACCAAATAAAACAACTGTCAACGTTGAGGTTGTGAATATTTTTTAAGTCAACAGACTTCAATGCATTTCTAATCCTTTCTTAGGAATAGTGGAAACTTATCATTTCAACAGAAATATATAAAAAATTCAAAGACTGACTCTCTGTGGTAGGAATAACATTTGGACCAAAACTCCTATGACTTCCATAATCTGTGATGAACGAAAGTTCCTAATCACACTTATTGACACAGTTGACCCTCTCATGCACTTTGCTCACTCTGGTGCATCAGTGAGAACACCCACTCTGAATTGCTTTGAATGTTTGGATAGCCACATATGTGAATTTAACTTGTGGAGCACTTAATAAAATTTTCTATAAAAATAAAACATTTCATTTATTAAGATTTTACAGAGAGGCACACAGGAGGACAACAAATGCCTGACGTAGAAGCTGATGATCTGTAAGAAGTCAGACGGTAGTTGCATTCTAATCTTTGTGTATTCTGATCCAGGGGTTACTGAGGAATACAGCTAATATGATGAAGGAAACCAGTAGTAAGCTCTTGGCAACACACTGAGAGTAAGGCTCTCCTGCAAGACAATGAATCAAACTAAGCAATTTTTTTTTTGTCATTATCATCATCATTATTTTATTTTTTTAAACTTTTTATTTTGTATTGGGGTACAGACTATTAATAATGTTGTGATAGTTTCAAGTGAACAGCAAAGGGACTCAGCCATACATATATACATGTATATATACATATATAGATGTATCCATTCTCCCCTAAACTCCCCTCCCAGCCAGGCTGCCACATGACATTGAGCAGAGTTCTCTGTGCTACACAGTAGGACCTTGTTGGTTATCCATTTTAAATACAGCGGTGTAAGCAACGTTTTTTTGGTCTTGGGGGCATTCTTGGCTGAGCCATACAGCCTATGGGATCTTAGTTCCCTGATCAGGGATCCAGAGATCAAACCCATGCCCTCTACAGTGAATGCACAGAGTCTCAACCACTGGACCACCAGGGAATACCCAGGAATGTTGTTATTTCTTAACTTTTTGGGTAACTAGGTAGAAATAAGCCAAAATATAAACAGTGATCATGTCTAAATGGCAACATCAGTACATGTTTTCTTTTTAAAACTTTGCTATATGTTTTAACTTTCCTGTGACATTTATACTTTTTTCAAAAGTTTTTTAATTGACGTAACATAATGATAACCATTTCAGAAAAGGGCTTTACCTACCTCGATAATATTGGGTCAGTGGATACAGAAGTTGTGGCCAACAAACCTCATTTCTGTTGCAGTCGTACTCTGTAAAATTGATCTGGAATCTACAAAACATTTTAGAAGGTTACAATAGCGATAGCAAAGCATGCTCTTGATGAGCTGCATCAAAACCTGATTAAAGGTGGCTCCAGTGGTAAAGAATCCATCTGTCAGTGCAGGAAATGTGGGTTCAATTCCTAATCAGGGAAAACCCCATGTGCCATGGAGCAACTAAGCCCGTGTCCCACAGCTACTGAGCCTGTGCTCCAGAGCCCAGGAACTGCAGCTACTGAGCCCACATGCCTAAAGCCTGTGCTCTGTAGCAAGAGAAGTCACTGCAGTGAGAAGCCCGCAAACCAAAACTGAAGAGCAGCCCCTACTCTCTGCAACTAGAAAAAGTCCTCGGGAGCAGCAGTGAAGACCCAGCACAACCAAAAACAAATAAATAAAATTATTTTTTAAAACTCATTTAAAACTTGATTAAAGAAATAAAGCTTTTGTTTGTTTTTGTTTTTTACTTATTCAGCAGCACTACGTTGCATGTGGGGTCTTACTGCCCCCACCAGGGATCAAACTCATGCCCCCTGCAGTGGAAGCATGCAGTCTCAACCACTGGACCACCAGGGAGCTCCCTAAACTTCTTAGTTTTGAACATACATTTTTCTGCTTCCTGATCATGTCACTGAGGTCAGCAAACAGATTACCTTGTAAGTGGACGGGGTAACTGTGCGGGTATCTTAATGAACTGGACCGATGCGCCGATGGGGAAGAGGTCAGCCTTGTCCTCACAAGTCAGTCCACACTGGAACTGCCAGGTCACAGAGGAGAACCTGGGAGGGAAAGTCATGCAGGCAACAAAGCCACCACTCACTTCTGGTCTGTTAAGAACACTGGGTAACTGACACAGCAACAAGGTGAGCTGGGCTTCTCCTATACACGTTTCACGTTTCACGGGTGCTACCCTTCCCCTTTGTAGTATGTAAATTGTCAAATGCACACACAAGCTGAGACAGCTTATAATGAACCCTTGCGGACCTATCACAGGCTGCAACAACTACCAGCATTCTGCCAGTTCTGCCTCCTCTCTTCTCCCCCGTCATCTCATTTCACACTGGTGCTTTTAAAGTTCATTTGTTTTATCACCTGTTTGTCTCAAACAATAGTGTAATAGTAATAACAGCAGCAGTAGCCAACGATTTTTGAAGGCTTTCTATGTTATTGCTGCCTCTTTGCCTATCCCAGCAGCCCTTTGCCTTTCTTCTAGTAATCGCACCTCCGTTTTCCCCAGAGGGAACTAACCCTCTCCCACTCTCAGTTGAGCAGACCAGAAGGGACTCACCTGAACCTAGGAATGTGCCCATCACCTACACCCGGTCAATCAGATCTGTCTACTCTCCTGGCCATAGTGATTGGTTCAGAATGAAGCACATGACTGAAACTGAGCCAACGAAAGTCTTCCTAGACCATTTTTGAGACAGATGGGGAAAGGAGGCACCCTCTTTCCACTGGACTTGCTAATCCGATATAAGCCTGAAGTTGCTGGTGTTCTTCCTTGCCACCTCTTGAGGAAACTTCCCTGAGAATGAAGCCCATCCAAAGGAAGGAGGAGCCAAGAGATAAAGAGGAAAAGACCCTTGACCGCATAGGAACCATGAACTAACTGTGTACAAACTTTTCACAATTTGGACCAATAAAATCTCCTTTTGCTTAAGTCTATGTCAACTGGGAATCAGTCACTGAAAAGTGAGAGTGCTGACATGTGAAGGTGTCATCACCATCTGACCGATGAAGAAACTACAGTTCAGAAGAGGTTAGGCAACTGTCCCAGGTCACACAGCTCACACTGGGAAAGCCATGATTTGAACCCATCTATCTTGTCACCAAAATCTCTATATTCCCTGATCAGTATGCTGATATTCACAAATCTCAAAATATGCTAGCACTAAGCAGCCCCTTATTCATCTCTGAAAGCCCTGAAATACCTGGCAGAATCCCTTCTACATAGCCCACAAATACTCGTGAGTGGGAATGAATTTCCATTACAAACCCAGTTTATCCACATTCCATTTATACAAGTAATCATGTTGCTAATCATCACAATTTATAAATGAGGCAATCAGATTCGAAATGACTATTTCCTGGTTTTTCGGCATACCCTCAGCTTTACTGACTCTCTCTAAAGCACACTTAGCCTCGATGCCATCATACCTAGTCTCGACGCCAAGTATCTCCTGCTGAGTCATCCCTTCCACGGCGCCAGCATCCGAGAAGAGGATGCGGATGTTCAGCTGCGCGGGAACATCCAGGCAGATGCCGCTCACGTTGCTGTCAGGTGGGTCTGCGCCTGCATCAAGGGCATCCGCACCTGGAGAGATGTTAAGTCGTGCATTTTGAAAAGAGGAATTTAGTTGCAGTTCTCCTACAGTTCTGTAATGTAAGCCCCCAAATTGGAAATATTATTAGGCAGGAATCAGAGGATTGAGTCTTTAATCTCTAACAGGCTCTAGTTATATGCCTTCCTTGGCTTCCCTGGTGGTTCAAATGGTAACGCGTCTGCCTGCAATGCCAGAGAGGGACTGGTTTCGATCCCTGGGTTGGGAAGATCCCCTGGAGAAGGAAATGGCAACCCATTCCAGCACTCTTGCCCGGAAAATCCCATGGAAGGAGGACCCTGGTAGGCTACAGTCCATGGGGTCGCAAAGAGTCGGACATAACTGAGTGACTTCACTTTCAGTTTTCATTTTAAAAATGTCTCCTTGGGCTTCCCTGGTGGCTCAGTGGTAAAGAATCCGCCTGCCAACGCAGAAGATGCATGTTCAATCCTGGATCCAGGAAGATCCCACATGCTACAGAGCAACTGAGCCCAAGGGCCACAATTACTGAGCCTGTGCTCCAGAGCCCGGGCGCTGCAGCTACTCAGCCCACGTGCCACATCTACTGCAGCCCGGGCGCCCTAGAGCCCGTGCTCCACAGCAAGAGAAGCCACTGCAATGAGAACACCTAGCATAGTCAAATAAATCATTTTTAAAAAAAAAATAAAGACTTAAAGAAAAGTGTCGCCTTGTATGTTAACTCAGTCATTGGAACTTTAAAATCTTTGACTCACCTAATAAAACCATAAATCATGATTTAGTTCCCAAGCTCCTCATTGACATCCACCCAGAGTTTGAACAGAAATATCAACTTGCAGTAAAAGGCCATGAGGCTTATTCTATGCAGTCACTGTTCTAGTAAAAGCTTGTGTAAGACATTTAGAATCCATACTAACAACTTTAGTTACTACAGATGAAATAGTTCAAAAGCAATTTCTTGGTGTGCTGCCACAGCAGTAATACAGACAGAAGAGGATAAAACTGGAAAAGAGATGAATTTTCATTCATCTCGAAAACTGGCCTCTGTAGGGGTGGGAGGAGACAAAACAGCAAGGTCAGTCACAGAATGTGGATGGTAAGTCTTAGGGCCACTCCGGAGGGGATTTCTTTGTTCCTTCAGGGATCTGGAAGGTTGTCACCAACAGTTTCCTTCTCCTTGATACATGGGGTCAGCACTGTTCCTCTTCTGTTTATTAACGAGGACCAGGGTTGACTTGACTTGCAGCTTAGACATGAAATACAAGCTAACAGTTTTCCCCGTGAAGACAACACAACGCCATCACCTCTGACTTCCCAACTCTGGTTTCCTGTCTTGAAATTTCCCGTGGTTTTTACTTCTCCAGTGCTTTATTGACCCCTTCCCTGCATCCCACGGGCACCTCCATGGCCCACCTCACTGGCCGACAGGTTAACAAAGAGTTGACAAGCCCCGACCCCTGGGTTCTACTTCCAAATGAGGACCTAACTCTGGGCTTAGGGTCTTGAGCCCAGGTGGGACAGGCAAACCGCGTGGCTGGCCAGACCCCACTGCCTGAGTCAGAGAGTGGTCAGCAGTACCTCGGCCAGGCATACGTATTACGTGATCCCTGGCCACCCCCAGGGGAGAGGACAGAGGGGGTTGTAATGATTCAGGTCCTAATCACGAGGGGTGGTGAAAGAGCAGGGGCATGTGTCTGGTTGGTCCTTTGTATGAATCCCAGCCTGACAAGCTGAAGTGACCTCGGAGGGTGTGGAAAGGGTAAAGACAGGACTCCGTGTGCGGGGGCGGGGGGAGGGTTTGCACTCCCAGCAGCATCCACAGGGATGGGAGGGGACTTAAGAAAGCAGATGCTGCAGCGTCAGATAGCTTGTTCAGGCCCCAAGAGGCAATCCCAGGAAGGGGAGGAAGAAAAGAAGCTCTCTCTATTCAAAGTGCCTTTATACACTCAAGCATGCATACTCAGTCACTTCAGTCATGTCTGATTCTTTGAAACCCCATGGACTGAGGAGGCTGCCAGGCTACAGTCCACGGGGTCACAAAGAGTCAAACGTGACTGAAGCAATTGAGCACGCACACATGGACTACAGCCCGCCAGGCTCTTCTGTCCATGGGATTCTCCAGGCAAGAGTACTGGAGTGGGTTGCTGTGCCCTCCTCCAGGGCATCTTCTCCACCAAGGGATCGAACCAGAGTCTCTTATGTCTCCTGCATTAGCAGGTGGGTTCTTTACCACTAGTGCCACCTGGGAAGCCCCTTGTGCATTCCAGACTCCCCAAGAAATCAGAGCAACACTACCAGACTTGCTGGCTGGGAGGAGATGAAGAGGAAGGAACCCTGGGCTTAGCTCCAGCTCTGCCACAACAAACTGTGACCTTAGACCACCCATGTGAGCCTCAGCTCAGTGACCAGATGGACACTCTGTAATTGGGGTGGAAATCGGGCTCATCGGGGCTAAGTCTGTTCCATGTACTCCCTGCGGTATATCTCTTCTTCACACACCAAACCCTGTTGTCTCTTCACATACTAAACCCTTCTGACCCCAACACTCAGAGCAAAAGCCTCTGACCAAAGACGCTGGAACGTCAAATCTTTTTATCTGGCCTTGGTGACCCTGCTATTATTAGCTCTGTTACACCTTAATTTCTTTCTTTTTTAATAGCTTTATTGATATGCAATATAGTTCACCTACTTAAATTTAAATGTACAATTCATTTCAATTATATTCACAAAGTTATGTAACTAGCAGCAGATTCAACTTTAGAACATTTTCATCACCCCCCAAAAGAAATCCTATACTCACTAGCAATCACCCTTCATTTCCTTCCAACAGCCTGAGCCTTGGACAACCACTAATCTGCTTTCAGTGTCTATAGATTTGCCTTTTCTGGACACTGCATTATAAATGGAATCCTATAGTATGTGCTCCGTTGTGTCTAGCTTCTCTCACTTAACACAATGTTTTTTTTTATCACCTTTTAATTTTAGGTTAACAAAATTGCTTTTGTAAATTATAAAACCAGTTCTCAACTGTCCATACTGCTAGCAATCAAAAATAGGAATGCAGACTGACACGCACTGAAAATCCTTAAACTTCATTAAGACTTCCTTTTCCAAAGACCGTTAGCTTGTAAAACAACTGGGCAATTTGAACTTCCTGTAGATTTCCTCTTTAAAAAAAAAAAAAAAAAGCCATTGTGAATAAGAGGTAAAAGACATGAAAAGCCTCCTACGTGGAGAGCTAACCTCTAAACAAATGTCTGTTGGATCACAGCAAAGAAAGACGACTGTTGAGTCAGGCTTTAATGCCACATCTGACGCTACATAGTCACAGCAACCGAGGTACATCTTTTACACATGTGCAGCTTTGACTTACGTATTATTTCAAGCCAGCCATCACTGAGATCGTTGTAATTGGAGTTGCCTCTCATTGCAACATGAGTCGCTTGTACTAATGAATCAAGCAGTTCAACAGCATTCTCCCTGCAAGAGAGGAAGACATTTCTCAGCTCCTGGCCAGCAGGTCTTGTCCTGAAGTCCTTTCTGAGGGTGTCCAGGTTGTGCTTGCTGGATGCCTAAACAAAAAAAAAACTGCCAGGAGATCTAGGCTGGGAGTCTCACCCCTCAAGGATGGTCTTCCTGAGATGAACTTATACAGCAAGGGGAGGACAGACATATGGAAGCAATCTCACTTCAGACTTAGAACATTAGAATCACGTGCAGGCTCCTCTGAGTGTGGATAGGTGGGTAGATCACATGTCAAGTTACCAGGATAAGTTCATGGGCCAGAGTGACCCCATAGTAAAAGGAACCTAAATAATTAGCCAGAAGTTTGAGCTATGAAATGAGGTAAAGAGGACTTCTCTGGTGGTCCAGTGGATAAGAATCCACCTGCTAATGCAGGGGACAGGGTTCAAGCCCTGCTCTGGGAAGATACTACATGCTGAGGAGCAACTAAGCCCGTGGGCCACAACTACTGAGGCCTGTGTGCCTCGTGCCTATGCTCTGCAATGAAGAATCACCCCTGCACGCCACAACTAGAGAAAGCCCAAACGCAGCAACAAAGACCCAGTGCAGCCAAAACCAAATTTTTTCTAATTAGATTTCAGATTAAGAACTAGAACTTAGCATCTCTCTTGTTCCAGTGACCTCACTGGAGGTACAAATCTTTTGAACCACAAGGGAGAGACTCTGGCTGTTGACTCAGGCCTTGCACCCTTCCATCAGGAGCCACCGTGGGTAACTTATTCCCACACTTTTTCTTCCCTTCTCAATGTCACCTCCACCTTTTCCCTGCTTCCCAAAGAAGTACACCACTTGGGATATAGTTCAGATGAGATGGGTATAAGAATGAAAGTGAAAGTGTTCGTTGCTCAGTCATGTCCGTGTTGCTCAAATTTTGCGACCCCACAGACTATAGCCCGCCAGGCTCCTCTGTCCATGGAATTCTCCAGGCAAGAATACTGGAGTGGGTTGCCAGTCTACTTCTTTCTCCAATATATGCAATCAAAACCACACTTCCTTCTCCAATACATACAATCAAAACCACAAGAAGATACCACCTCACATCTACAAGGTTGGCTATTATTCAGAAAACTGGAAAATAACAAGTGTTGGCGAGGGGGAATTCCTTGGCAGTCCAGTGGTTAAGTCTACAAGCTTCCACTGCAGGGGGTGAGGGTTCAATCCTTGGTCAGGGAACTAAGATCCCTCCCGCAGAATGGCATGGCCAAAAAAACAAACAAGTGTTGGCAAAGATGTGGAGAAACTGGACCCCTTTTACATCGTTGGTGGGAATGCAAAATGGTACAGCCTCTGTGGAAAATAATATGGCAGTTCCTCAAAAAATTAAACATGATGATCCAGCCATTCCATTCCTGCGTATACACCCAGAAGAACTGAAAACAGGTGTTCAAACAAAAAGTGATACAAGAATGTTCAAAACACAATTCACAAAGCACTATTCCACAAAAGGTGGAAATACCTCAAATATCCATCAACTAAGGAATGCACAAACGCACAATTGCACTCATCTCACACGCTGGCAAAGTAATGCTCAAAATTCTCCAAGCCAGGCTTCAGCAATACGTGAACCGTGAACTTCCAGATGTTCAAGCTGGTTTTAGAAAAGGCAGAGGAACCAGAGATCAAATTGCCAACATCTGCTGGATCATCGAAAAAGCAAGAGAGTTCCAGAAAAACATCTATTTCTGCTTTATTGACTATACCAAAGCCTTTGACTGTGTGGATCACAATAAACTGTGGAAAATTCTGAAAGGGATGGGAATACCAGACCACCTGACCTGCCTCTTGAGAAACCTATATGCAGATCAGGAAGCAACAGTTAGAAATGGACATGGAACAACAGACTGGTTCCAAATAGGAAAAGGAGTACGTCAAGGCTGTGTATTGTCACCCTGCTTATTCAACTTATATGCAAAGTATATCATGAGAAACACTGGGCTGGAAGAAGCACAAGCTGGAATCAAGACTGCTGGGAGAAATATCAATAACCTCAGATATGCAGATGACACCAACCTTATGGCAGAAAGTGAAGAGGAACTAAGAAGCCTCTTGATGAAGTGAAAGAGGAGAGTGAAAAAGTTGGCTTAAAGCTCAACAGTCAAAAAAAAAAAAAAAAAGCTCAACAGTCAGAAAACTAAGATCATGGCATCTGGTCCCATCACCTCATGGGAAATAGATGGGTAAATAGTGCAAACAGTGTCAGACTTTTTTTTTGGGCTCCAAAATCATTGCAGATGGTTGATTGAAGCCATGAAATTAAAAGACACTTACTCCTTGGAAGGAAAGTTATAACTAACCTAGATAGCATATTAAAAAGCAGAGACATTACTTTGTCAACAAAGTTCGTCTAGTCAAGGCTATGGTTTTTCCAGTGGTCATGTATGGATGTGAGAGTTGGATGGTGAAGAGAGCTGAGCACCGAAAAATTGATGCTTTTGAACTGCGGTGTTGAAGAAGACTCTTGAGAGTCCGTTGGACTGCAAGGAGATCCAACCAGTCCATCCTAAAGGAGATCAGTCCTGGGTGTTCATTGGAAGGACTGATGCTGAAGCTGAAACTCTAATACTTTGGATACTTGGCCACCTCATGTGAAGAGCTGACTCACTGGAAAAGACCCTGATGCTGGGAGGGATCGGGGGCAGGAGGAGAAGGGGCCGACAGAGGATGAGATGGCTGGATGGCATCACCGACTCGATGCACATGAGTTTGGATAAACTCCAGGAGGTGGTGATGGACAGGGAGGCCTGGCGTGCTGCAATTCATGGGGTCGCAAAGAGTTGGACAGGACTGAGTGACTGAACTGAACTGAACTGAAGGAATGAATAAACAAATGTCACACATATATATATATATATATATATATCTCCATACAATGGAATATGATTCAGTCATGAAAAAGAATGAAGCACTGACACAGGCTACAAACATGGATGAATCTCAAGAACAGAATGCTGAGAAAAGTCAGATATAAAAATTCACGAAGTATAGGAGAGCATTTATATGAAATATTCAGAATAGGTAAATCCATAGAGACAGAAAGTGAACTGGTTGTTGCCAGAGCTAAGGGGAGGGAGGAATAGACAGTGACTTCTAAAAGGTACAGGTTTCAGGGGTGTCCTTGGTGTTTCAGCAGCTAAGGCTCTCAGCTCCCAGCACAGGGGGCCCCAGTTCGATCCTTGGTTAGGGAACTACATCCCATATGCTGCAACTAAGACCTGCTGCAGCCAAATAAATACATTTTTTTTAATTAAAAAATAAAAAGTATAGGTTTCATGTCACAGAGACAAAAGCGTGTTGGAACTAAACAGAGGTGGTAGTTGTACAACATTATGAATGTACTAAATGCCAGTCAACTGTTAAAACGATTATGTTGTGTGAATTTTGCATCAATTAAAAAAAGAATGCATATGAGTATCCATAAAGTTCCAAATCCCACCCAGATAATTAAATGGGAAATTCTTTATACATCATGTAACAAAGCTTAAAAATTCTTTAAATGTTAATCACCAATGATACTTGGCTCCAACCCTTTCTCTGATTTTCTAGGAATGTGGGGTTTCCAATGATGTGAACAAACTTCCCAGAGAAATTTGCATAAATATGGATGAAACTTCTGAGAATGTCTATTTGCACTTATACTGATGTTTGAATCAACTCTAAATTGTATTGGAAGTTTGTACTGTTTTTTGGTTTTTTTAATTTTTTTTAATTTATTTTTTGGCTGTGCTGGGTCTTCATTACTGCATGTGGGCTTTCTCTTGTTGCAGAGCACAGGCTCACTAGCTGTGGCCTGAGGAAGCATGTGGGATCTTCCTGGACCAGGGATCAAACCCGTTTCCCCTGTATTGGCAGATGGATTACTAACCACTCGACCACCAGGGAAGTCCATGGAAGTTTGTACTGTTTACCATCACTTTCACATAAGTTTTCATTCAGACTGAAGTTTTTCATGCTGTCTTTAATACTCATGGTGGGAGGAGGGGAGGTGAATTACATTTAAGCAAACCACTCAAAACGTAGATAAATCCATCAGTGAGACACTCACCTAAGCTGAGTACAGTTTTCATTAATTCCAACTTGTAAAAGGCACCCAGATAGTGCATTTTCTCCAAATAAAATGGGTTTGAGAGTTGCTGTTGAACACAAACTCCTTCCGGCTATAAAATAAAAAGATTATTCTCTTGTTATTTTTTTTATATCTTGCTATTTTTGCAAAACAAAAGTAAGTAAAAGATTTACCCCAAAGTTTTTCTTAAAAAAACAAACAACCAAAAAAAAAAAAAAAACAAAACAGAGAACAATAGGCAGAAATAGTTTCCAGTTCTCTAGAAATGAGGTCATTGTTACTCTAATCCTTTGAAAGCTGAACAAAGGCGTCTTTCTGTATCGAAATACCTGGACAGGGATCAGGGGTTTATTCTGAACCTGAAATGTAATGCCTTCTGGCACATGTGGGTAATAACCACTGAAGCAAAGCTTTTCCATAGTTTGGAATGAAACTATTTTCCTGTCTCTGATTAGCACCATCTTGGGTTAATCAATGACAATAATGACAATGGACTCTCCAGCCACTTTCATATTTAAATCTCTCTTACTGAAAATCAGCACTTCAAGTGAAAACAATGTTAACATTTTTTATTGAAAGAAAGAAAAAAGAAAAGGAAGCTGTAGAAGCATGGAAAACCACCACCCCAGGCTAAATAAAAACACCAGGCTTTAAAGTAATTGTTTACTCGATCAGATTCAAAATATGGCAATATTTCCAACTCTAGTTCACCAGAGAGCTAGTCATATCATCAAATCAGATTACCAGAATACCAAAGGTGTAAGGTTGTGACATTATTCGTCCCGTTGATGCTTAGAGCTCG
Organism: Cervus elaphus; assembly: GCF_910594005.1. Taxonomy (NCBI): domain Eukaryota; kingdom Metazoa; phylum Chordata; class Mammalia; order Artiodactyla; family Cervidae; genus Cervus; species Cervus elaphus. Next base: position 20,537,806 of record NC_057819.1, on the reverse strand, counting down.
AACAGGCTTGCCAAGCTGGTATCCTAGACAAACACAACACAGAAGAATGAGCATCTTTCCCTCTTAGTTTATTTCAAAGCAACAGGCGCTAGCTCGTCAAATAACAGAAAGAAGGAATCCACAACTGAAGGAAATCTGCATTCAAAGTTCTTTTTCAGAGTACCCTCGAGAGAAGGACATCAACGTCACTCCTTTCATTTGTCTCATTTTTTATTGAGGTATAGTTGATTACAATGCTGTGTTAGTTTCAGGTGTATAGACATGTTCTTTTTCAGATTCGAAAACACAGATGTTAGTGTGGTTTTTTGAAGACACTTTTAAAGTGAAATCTGAGAAGTGAAAACTAGGCAGGAGTCAGTCTTAGACCTCTCACCTTGGAGAACAATAAGCTGCTGGGCAGGCCAGTTCATGAATAATTACTGAGTGATTAGTACGGCTTATCACAGGGGCTCATAAAGGAAACTTAAAACCAGAGTAACTTTCCCATGTAGCCTTTTTTCCAGTAAACTAATTCAACCCCAAGATCTGATTTAGATCCTATACCCATCCATTTCCTAGTAATCCAGCTTATGGTTTTCACGTTTGTAATGTGAAAAAGTTCACAAGCACAGAAGAGTTAAAATACCATGAACCTCACTCAATACAGCCACCACCTAAAGTCAACAACTGTTAATATTTAGCTGTATTCTTAAGTAAGTGATAGTCGTTCAGTCATATCCGACTCTTTTCGATCCCATGGACTGTAGCCGGCCAGGCTCCTCTGTCAGGAACTTCTCCAGGCAAGAATACTGGAGTGGGTTGCCATCTCCTTCTCTAGGGCTCCTGTAGAGAAAATTAGAATTGGACGCCTCAAGTCCAAGGGAACCCCTGGGCCTGTTCATTACCGGAGTGTTCCTCTCCTTTGTAAAGCGCCTCTGACTGCTAGATTGTGAGCCATTCAGGATAAGCCATTCAGGGGCCACTGCTCTTCTGATCTTAACATATCTAATGTGCGCCCCAAAGATCCTTCCTTCGGGATAGATAAAATATTTCCCATTTTTAGAAGCTTTGTAACACCAAAACACAAATTTCAATAAAAACAGCACAAATAATATATTAATGTATATTAATATAAAATATAATAGATATTTGTCTTATCTATTATAAAAGCATATATATTTGGGGTGGGAGGGGCAGGACTATTTGAAAATAAATTGTAGGCATCATGACACTCACATCATGAAAGCTCCATCAGACATCTCTCAAAATTAAGTATATTTTCCTATATCATCATGATGCCAATATTCTCCTAAGAAAATTAACAATAACCCCTTATAATCATATTATATCATATCCAGTTCATATGCATATTTCCGATGTCCCTTTCAAAAATGTGTATTACAGTAGCATTGTTCTCAGTTGGTAAAGAATCTGCATGCAATGCAGGAGACCCTGGTTTGATTCCTGGGTCAGGAAAATCCACTAGAGAAGGGATAGGCTACCCACTCCAGCATTCTTGGGCTTCCCTTGTGACTCAGCTGCTAAGGAATCTGCCTGCAATGTGGGAGACCTGGGCTCAATCCCTGGGTTGGAAAGATCCTCTGGAGAAGGGAAAGGCAACCCACTCCAGTATTCTGGCCTGGAGAATTCCATGGACTGTATAGCCCATGGGGTCACAAAGAGTCAGACACAACTGAGCGATTTTCACTTTCACTTTGTTCATATAAACTGAGATACCATCAAGGTTCCTGCACGGTGTTTGCATTTTCAGCATTACGCCCCACCCTTCCCGACAAGAGGCCTCCCCTCTGGCCATGGGTCTAATTCTGCCAGAGATTAATTACTTCATGCTTGTGTCGGCCTCCTTGGCTTCCCCCAGGTTATTCCTATCCCCAGCACCCTTTCCAATTATCTGCTTCTCAAGGCACAGTCTTCTCCACGCAGTCCAGAGTGGAAACACACTCAGGACAGGGTTCTGACCTGCTCGGTGCTTTTCCTCCAGCCTAGGAACAAAACCTGGCATGCGGACTCTCCTGGTGGTCCAGTGGTTAAGAATCCGCCTTCCAATGCAGGGGACTTGGGTTTGATCCCTGGTCGGGATCCCACATGCCTCAGGGAAACTAGATCCCACATATCAACCCAATACACCCAGATAAATAAATAAATATTCTTTAAAAAACAAAACCTAGCACGTGCTAGACACTCAACACTGTTCCTTAGTGATGCAGTCTGGGTGAATGGTCAACATTCTACTCCTCTGAATCCTGGAGTAACTGACCCTAGTAACTGACCTCATTTATTACTTATCTTGGGTCGTTCACTACTGTTTCCTGTGACTTAGTGCTGTCACTCCAAATAAGAGAGTCCTGAGGACAGGGCACATGTCAGATAGTCCTCCAAAAACCCCGTCCAGCCTCAGAAAGTACTAGAGAGACAGCGTCTCTCTATATACAAGCTGTGCCTCTGCCTGATTGGTTCTGGCTCTTGATGTATTCTTTTCTGATGAGAGCATCAACATTTCCCATATATTCTGACAGGTTTTCTTAGAAATCTTGTCAAATTAAGTCAGTGACATGAAAATTCTTAAATTTCAGGAGCCTGGTCTCTTCCCTGCCGCGCCCCCCCCCCCCCCCCCCGCCCCCAGTTACCTTGGAGTTTATATAAACTAAGAGAAAAAGGTAATGTTTTCATGCAGTACATACGTCATTCTTTAAATAACAATTGTGACTTGTAACAAATAATTAAGGAATGCTGCACTTGTGATCCATACAAAACACCAACATTTTGGGTTGTACATAATTTAAAGAAATGTCCCAAACACTTCTCAAAATACTGTAGTAACCAATAAATACATAGAGGCATGCCTTAGGCGGCCATAAGCATGCAGTTTAGAAAATAAAGAAAAATCACACTGGAACTACTTCATTTCTTCAAAATCACTGAGTAGGAAAAGCAACATTGAACTTCCATACTGATTTTACATAACTTCTATACAGTACCTTGACTTAACCAGGAGTCTGCTCTTAAAAGCCAACAATAAACCCTAACATTAAAATCCTATTTAAAAGAAAAAAAATATATATATATATAAAGGATTGTGTATAATTAAATCAGTATACATAAATATTGAAGATCATGCAAAGCAAAAAGATACTAAAAAGTTTAAAAATGTTGTTCCTTCATGATTAATTACTGCATGTTGAAGAATAGTATGGGAGTTCCCTGGCGATCAAGTTTAGGACTCCACACTCTCACTGCTAAAGCCCAGGTTCAATCCCTCATCAGGGAATGAGGATCTCAGAGGTGGTGGAGCATAGTCTCCCTGTTCCCCCACCAAAAAAAAAAAAGAAAAGAGGGAGGGAGGGAGGAATTAGGAGTTTGAGATTAGGAGATACAAATATATACATAAAACAGATAAACAGGGGGGACCTACTGTGTATCACAGAGATCTGTATTCAGTGTCTTGTGATAGACCATAGTGGGAAGCAATACGAGGAGGTGTATATACACGTGCGTATAACTGGGTCACTGTGCTGTATATCTGAAACTAACACAACACTGTAACTCAACTATACATCAATCAAATAAACTATTTTATTTAAAAAAAGACCAGTAGCTAAAGAGAAAGACTGTTTTAGCCTTACAACTGTGACTATATATAACACTTTATGAAAAAAAAATTAAGCTGTTAGCAGGAAAAGAATACAGTGTCACAAAAGAAAAAGAGAAAGGTTAGAGTCACAAACTAAAATAGGAAACAATTATTTACAATCATCATTATAGCACAGGAGTGTCGAACTAAAATGTGTTTGTAAGATCAGTTCGATACGCATTGTCTCACCTGGGTTTCCAGACCATTCTTGTTCATTACCACTGTTATAGCTTAAAAATTTCACTGTAAATCTCTGTGTCATGATTCCTAGAAATAAAATAAAAATATAATGTCACCAATTCGCTAAGAAATTATCCACCATAGTGTTGTTTTCTTTACCTTATAATTGCATTTCAACATGCAAAAAAAAACAAAAACAAAAACCCACTGTTTTCTGATTAAATCATAAACACAAATAAGAAAAACAGGTCTGAATTAGTTTATTTGTTATAATTATGAGAATCATGAAGAAAGAAAAAAAACGCTTTAAATTAAAAGCATTCTCGCTGCCCTTCACAAAGTTACCTTTCTGCTGGGCATTAATTTCTGCCTTAACAATTCTGACGTTTATTTCACTGATTGTATTATTATTCCACCTGAAAATATAATGTTCTTCCACGTTCACGTTCCTGGGGGCTGGTCCAGTACTTAAAAGTGTTTCTGGAAATAAGAGAGTACTTTCATAAATAAAAGACCTAAAAATAAAAAAATTAAAGAACTTCCTTGGGTTCAAGCCTATTATTGGCAGTTTTCTCTGCCTAGGTGGCCGTCCCCGACCCCCATCCCTGCCCTGCAGACCCAATTCCCTTACACAGCAGGGTCATCACCTACTCAAGAAGCCACCCTCAGATCTCCACCCAAGTCAGCATTAGCTCCTCCTCTTTCCACACCATCCCAATAACCTGAGTGAGCTCCATCCCTTCCCTTTTTAAAAAAATATTTACTTTTTATTTATTCATTTATTTGGCTGCTTTGGGTCTTAGTTGTGACATGGGAACTGACCAAGTTGGTCACAGTCCCCTGACCAAGGATCAAATCTGGGCCCCCTGCATTGGGAGCATGGAGTCTTAACCACTGGACCACCAGGAAAGTCCCTGTCCCTTTCCTCTTATTTCAGCATCCCTGGTACCCAGCTCATAGCCTAATGCAGAGCACAGGCTTGGAAGAGTATCTGTTAAATGCAAGATTACAGAAAGATTACATCTGGTAAAAATTATATCTGTTAAAGGAAAGATTACAGAATGTCAACTCTTTAAGAGCAGGGGCCTGGTGTCTAGTTCACTACTATATTGTACTAATAGCTAATGGAAGGAAATAACAAGTTCCAAGAATTTTAACACATTGAAAAGAAACACAAGTACTGTCCTTCATGGAAAAACAAAAGTCCTGGTAATATTGGCCAAATTCTGTATACTTTAGTTGGCTGCATTACAATCATAGAGTTTAATGACTGGAAAAAGAAAAGCAAGCAAGAAGTGAAAATGCTGGGTCCTAAAGAACCCTTTAACTCTCTGAAAAACACTTAAGAAAAAGCCCACACACCCAGAGAACAAGGAGGAACCCTGGAACCCACATAATCCAGGACTGGGTTCAAGGATTGGGAAGGACTGGGTTCAAGGTCACAGATGTTACTCCACAGTAAGTCAAGGTGGAACAAGGAACAAGCAAAATGCTAGTGGGATATTTCCCTAACAACTACAAATCTCCTAAAATTCTTAATGAAAATGTGTTCTACTCTGGGACTACAGTAAGTTTTCTGCATACAAACTAGTTCCATCCCAAGAGCATGTTCATGAGTCCAACATGGTTAGCCCAGGTACCCAACTGATGCAATTGGCTCTATAGTACTGTACTGTGATAGGTTAATAATAGTTTTCACACAAATAATATATTAAAAACAAACACAAAAAATGACGAAAACATTTCTAATCCTTCAGTACAGGACCTTGAAAAGTACAGTATCAGAGCTGGCATACAGGGGCTGGCATTGAGTGAAGAGGAGAGGAGGGAGGGGAGCTGGGAGATGGTAGAGCTACAGGATCGTCAGCAACAGGAGATGAAGGACAAGATGAACTTTCCCTCAGGCCTGATGGTGGTGGAACACGTGTTTGCATCTTGCAAAGTTTGAAACTTGAAGGTTCGTATATAGGGACTTACTGTATGTATATATTCCTTGTGAGAAATGATATATATTCCCATAGAAATGGTATAAAAGTATAACATTAAAATACCTGTATTGGTGATGAATCTGTCTAAGTCAGTTGCTTCCTCATAGATTACTTTTGGTGTAACTATGCCTGAAAAAACATACATAAATGAACTTCCATAGGAGTACATGAACCTCACATATACACATTTACCTATGAAAATGAAAGTTTGCCAAACAAATACAGTGCCTATGCCTGCCCTGGATGCCAACTACTCAGCTCCCCTCCACTCCCCAAACAACCCACTATTCTTGGCATCTAATTGGCATCTAAGGTCCATCCTCAAATGGACGTAACTTACCTCCCATAGCACCATTTTTTATCTTTACACTGGTAATTCTGTCTCGTTCTAGGTACTCCTCCAGGCCAGTAACGCACTGAACATCAAAATTCTGCAGGAAGGCCACAGGAGCGTTGAGCACGCACTGCCCAGCCAGGGACACCTGAGGGCCGGGGGGGGAATGCCAACAGATTTATGACCGCCTTTCCAATCATAAAAAAAGGGATCAGTGTCTTGGAAAAGCATCCTTTCTGCAGCCTGCTTCTACTGCTGGGTTAGCTCCAACAACGGCTAGGGCATTCACTAGTTAACTGACTTTAGCAGAGCATCTACTTGACTTGCTAATCAAACTCTGGAAGCCACTGCCTACAGGGTCACAGTAAGTACAGTTGCTAAGGAAAATTCCCTGCTCTGCATCATTTACTTTGCAGAAACATGATTACATTCACCTTCAGTTTCTTTTCTGTTGCTTTTTTTTTTTTTCACTTTTTGGCCACTCCAGGCAGCATACAGGATCTTAGTTTCCCCGGCCAGGGAGGGAACCCACGTCCCCTGCGGTGGAAGCAGAGTCCTAACCACCAGACTGCCGGGGAGCTCCCTCAACTTCATTTTCTCTCCCTCATTACAGTTGCCATTTTTGTTAAAGCCATAAGAATGGATTCATATGGATAGTAAAGAGAAACAGTTTAGCCTCCCATGTCTTCTTCCCATAAATACTTTTTCCTCATAATTTTGAACTTAATAAAGTTAAGATTTCACATAAAATTCGAGTCTTAAAATACTTTTCAAAATTCTATTAAATATTTAATTAACACAACACCATAAGCCAAATATACTTCAAGAAAAAAAATAAAATTTTAAAAGTATTTATGGCTTACTAGAAATTGGCTGTTAAACTAGTACAAGTGAGAAACGATAGCTACTTCCAGGGAAACTTCTAGACAGTCTTTTGGTTTTATTTAGTAAGTTCACTGTGAGATTTAGCAAAGACAGATTGATTTAAGAGTGACTATCAAAAGAAGAAAACACAATCCAGAGATCTTAAATGGCTGAGTGCCTGAAAAATCCACAGGAGAAAAATACGTAACTCAGGAAGAGATTTTTTTTTTTTTGTTAGAATAATATGAGTTAAATTAATAAGAGGAAGGGGAAAGTGAGAAAAAACCTCTAGCATATTAAAACTGAAAGGATTACCTGAGGAATAGTAAAATATGCCTTATCTACTGTCATAACAGGGTCTCCTTGTTTGTAACCAAAGTCTGAAAAGTCTTTTAGATCAGTATGCAAATACATGTCAAAGGAAACTTGATGTCCAGAGGAACTGCAAATCGATGAGAGAGACCATCAGTAACATGCTAAAAGCAATTCTTCTTTTAAATTTTTCTCTGCTTTTTTAACCATCAAAATAATATTTGTACTAAATGCCACTGAACTGTGCATTTTAAAGTAGTTAATGATTATGTTCCATGAGTTTTACTTCAATGCTAATAATAAAGTTGCTTTAAAACGTCAACAAGAAAAAAAAAGTCAACAAGACAGATACATAAAATACAGAAAGTTAAAGTCCCCCATGAGCCCACCACTCTTTCCCCCAACCCAGAGAATCACTATTAACCATTTGTGGTATCAATTAATTTCTTTTCAGTGAGGGCTCCAAAATCACTGTGGATGGTGACTGTAGCCATGAAATTAAAAGACACTTGCTCCTTGGAAGAAAAGATATGACAAACCTAGAGACATGACCTTGCCAACAAAGGTTCCTATAGTCAAAGCTATGGTTTTTTCAGTAGTCATGGATGGATGTGAGAGCTGGTCCATAAAGAAGGCAAAGCACAGAAGAATTGATGCTTTAGAACTGTGGTACTGGAAAAGACTCTTGAGAGTCCCTTGGACTGCAAGGAGATCAAACCAGTCAATCCTAAAGGAAACCAACCCTGATTATTCATTGGAAGGACTGCTGCTAAAGCTAAAGCTCCAGTACTTTGGCCACCTGAGGCAAAGAGCCAACTTACTGGAAAAGACCCTGATGCTGGGAAAGATTGAGGGCAGAAGAAGGGAGTGACAGAGGGTCAGATGGCTGGACGGCATCATCAACTCAATGGACATGAGTTTGAGCAAACTCTGGGAGATAGTAAAGGACAGGGTAGCCCGGCGTGTTACAGTTCATGGGGTTGCAAAGAGTTGGACACAACTTAGCAACTGAACAACAACCAGTTCTTTCAAATACTTAACACAAAATAAACTTACTATGTGAAACCTACAATTGAATCTAGAACGGAGGAATTGAAGCATGGAGCTTCTGGAGAGGTCCCCAGGAGGACATGGCCACATTCCAGGGCCATCTGGGTGTGCACCCCTCTCCCCGGCAGCCCTCTGGACACTTACATGGAACCATGGTAGAAGTACCCGAGGAAGGGTGAGTTGGCGAGCTGTACACACAGGAATGGAAACCAGTCGGGGACTCCATGTGCCATCTGCATGGAGCAGAGCTGATCAAAGGGAGGATTAACATCTCCTCCAAAAACACCAGGGAAACAGGACTCCCTGAACAGCGCTGTTAAATCTGATGAGCATTCCTGGAAAGAAGACGTAGAGGAGCACAGAGAAGATTAAATCCCACCTCTGCCTGCCGTCAGGATCTCCTGGCCAGCATGATGCACTAGCTGCTGGAGGCCAGCAGGACATCGTAGAGGAAGCAGGGAACAAGCAGCTGGCCCCCAGGCTGAGAGTGTTTGCACTCACAGCAAGTCAGCTCCCTACCAGGCTCCAAGTCAGGAACTTCAAACCTTCATAGAATTTACATCTTAACTGGGGACCTAAGATATGCCTACAGATAAGATAAGAAAAAGAAAAGATAATATGAAATAGACCACAGGTGGAGAACTTTCAACTGGCATCACCACTCACTCCAGTATTCTTGCCTGGGAAATCCCAAGGACAGAGGAGCCTGGCAGGCTACAGTCCATGGGGTCGCAAAGAGTCGGACACAACTTAGCCACTCAACAGCAGCAGCATCCAAATTCCTAGTCCAGAGAACTCTAAGGACATGGAGAGAGAGGGCAGACAGTCCATATTCCAGAAGAATCCTTGAATCATTCTTGTTATATCATGACCGATGATACCGATTGGTATCATCAAGAAGTTACTTTATTTGGATGGGCCTGTTATGGAGAAGGCAATAGCATCTCACTCCAGTACTCTTGCCTGGGAAATCCCATGGACGGAGGAGCCTGGTAGGCTGCAGTCCATGGGGTCGCTAAGAGTCGGGCACGACTGAGAGGCTTCACTTTCACTTTTCACTTTCATGCATTGGAGAAGGAAATGGCAACCCACTACAGTGTTCTTGCCTGGAGAATCCCAGGGACGGGGGAGCCTGGTGGGCTGCCATCTGTGGGGTCACACAGAGTCGGGCACAACTGAAGTGACTTAGCAGCAGCAACAGCAGCAAAGCCTGTTATGCACAGTGAAGTCAGTCAGAAAGAGAAAACAAATATCGTATATTAACGCACATATGTAGAATGCAGAAAGAAGACCCAGATGAACCTATTTGCAAAGAAGAACTAGAGACAGTCACAGAGGTAGAGAACACACGTATGCACACCAATGGGGAAAGGAGGGGGCGGGATGAACTGGGACATCAGGACTGACATACACACTGCTGAGACTATGGATAAAATGGAAAACTAATGAGAACCTGTGTACAGCACAGGGAACTCTACTCAGTACTCTCTGGTGACCTAAATGGGAAGGAAATCCAAAAAAGAGGGGATATATGTATATCAGTTCAGTCCAGTTCAGTCGCTCAGTCGTGTCTGACTCTTTGCAACCCCATGAATCACAGCACGCCAGGCCTCCCTGTCCATCATCAACTCCTGGAGTTTACTCAAACTCATGTCCGTCGAGTCGATGATGCCATCCAGCCATCTCATCCTCTGTCGGCCCCTTCTCCTCCTGCCCCCGATCCCTCCCAGCATCAGGGTCTTTTCCAATGAGTCAACTCTTTGAATGAGGTGGCCAAAGTACTGGAGTTTCGGCTTCAGCATCAGTCCTTCCAATGAACACCCAGGACTGATCTCCTTTAGGATGGACTGGTTGGATCTCCTTGCAGTCCAAGGGACTCTCAAGAGTCTTCTCCAACACCACAGTTCCAAAGCATCAATTCTTAGGTGCTCAGCTTTCTTCACCGTCCAACTCTCACATCCATACATGACCACTGGAAAAACCATAGCCTTGACCAGACGGACCTTTGTTGGCAAAGTAATGTCTCTGCTTTTTAATATGCTATCTAGGTTGGTCATAACTTTCCTTCCAGGGAGTAAGCACCTTTTAACCTCATGGCTGCAGTCACCATCTGCAGTGATTTTGGAGCCCCAAAATATAAAGTCTGACACTGTTTCTACCGTTTACCCATCTATTTCCCATGAGGTGATGGGACCAGATGCCATGATCTTAGTTTTCTGACTGTTGAGCTTTAAGCCAACTTTTTCACTCTCCTCTTTCACTTTCAAGAGGCTTTTCAGTTCCTCTTCACTCTCTTCCATAAGGGTGGTGTCATCTGCCTATCTGAGGTTATTGATATTTCTCCCAGCAATCTTGATTCAAGTTTGTGCTTCTTCCAGCCCAGCATTTCTCATGATGTACTCTGCATATAAGTTGAATAAGCAGGGTGACAATATACAGCCTTGACGTACTCCTTTTCTTATTTGGAACCGGTCTGTTGTTCCATGTCCAGTTCTAACTGTTACTTCCTGACCTGCATACAGGTTTCTCAAGAGGCAGGTCAGGTGGTCTGGTATTCCCATCTCTTTCAGAATTTTCCACAGTTTATTGTGATCCACACAGTCAAAGGCTTTGGTATAGTCAATAAAGCAGAAATAGATGTTTTTCTGGAACTCTCTTGCTTTTTTGATGATCCAGCGGATATTGGCAATTTGATCTAAAGGGGCTCAGCCATACATAAATATGTATCCAATCTCCCCCAAACTCCCCTCCTACCCAGGCTGTCACATAACATTGAGCAGAGTTCCCTGTGCTATACAGTAGGTCCTTGTTGGTTATCCTTTTTTATTTTGGTTATCCTTTTTAAATATAGCAGTGTGTATAGGCCACATTCCTCAAAATGGTAAATGAACTGGAAAACCATAGAGTTCAAGTAGTTCAAGGTCAAGAGAGAAAAAAATACGTTTTGTTTTTCAGAAAACTGAATCCTCTTCAAATTGACTTAAAAATGTTTAAATTCTAGAAATCTATTTTAAACCATGTATTCTGTAAACTATAACAGGAATTAAAGGTTCCTCACCTACAACACAGGCTTATATACACATGTCTGAATGGGTCTGTATTGGATTCTAGAATGCATGAGCATTCAGTCACTCAGTCACTCATTCAGTCACTCAGTCATGCCTGACTCTTTGCGACCCCACGGACTGCGGCCCGCCAGGCTCCTCTGTCCATGGGATTTTCCCAGCAAGAATGCTGGAGTGAATAAGTATCACTTATTGTGATACCACTTCATGATGTATGTAAGTCAAATAACCATACTTTAAACCTTAAACTTGTACAGTGGCTGTGTCAATTATACCACAAAATGGAAGAAAAAAATTGATAAACTGGACTTGATCAAATTAAAACTTTTGGGCTTCAAAGAACACCAACTGGAAAATGGACTTCCTAGAGAAATAGGAGTTTTTGGCATATCGTATATCTGATAAGGGACTAGAATTCAAAGTGCATAGTGAACTTGAACAACAAAAAGACAATCTAATTTAACAACAAAATTAAACAACAAAAAAGACAACCTAATTAAAAACCTGGCAAAGGGTCTCAACAGACATTTCTTCAAAGAAGACATATAAACATTCAATAAGCCTTTGAAAAGATGTTCAACATCATTTGCCACTAGAGAAATACGGATCAAAATCACAATGAAATGCCACTTCACACCCTCAAGAAAGGCTGTAATAAAGATTATTACAGCCATTGTTGGTGACATCATGGAAAATTACAATCCTGGTACAATGCTGACGGGACTGTGAAATGATGTAGCTACTTTGAAAAACAGTTCCTCAAGGGAATTCCCTGGCAGTCCAGGGGTTAGGACTCGTTTTCATTAACAAGGACACAGGTTCAATCCCCAGTCAGGGAACTAAGATCCCACAAGCTATGTGGCTCAGCCAAGAAGAAGAAAAACAGTTCCCTAAAAGGTTAAACATGTAGTTACCATGTGACAAAGCAATTCCACTCCTAGGTAACATAACCAAGAGAAATGGAAACACACATCCAAACAAAAACTTGTATACAGGTATTCATAGAAGCGTTCTTCATAGTAGCCAAGAAGTGAAAACAGTCTAAATGTCCTCACTTGATCAATGGTTAAGCCCTCTGTAACATATCCACACAACAGAAGATGACTTGGCCATAAAAAGGAATGGAGCGCCAACACAGGCCACAGCACAGGTGACCCTTGAAAGCATGATGCCAGGAAAAAGAAGCCAGACACAGGGACTTCCTTGGTGGTCCAGCGGCTAAGACTCTAGGCCCCCAGTTCGGAGGCCCTGGGCCAATCCCTGGTCAGGGAACTAGACCCCACATGAGGCAACCAAGACCTGGCACGGGGGAACAAATATTAAAAAAAAAAAAAAAAAGCCAGACACAAATACAGACTGAAGGATTCCATTTGTATGCAATGTCCAGAAGAGATAAATCCACAGACACAGAATGTAGATTAATAGTGACCCGGGAAAACAAACTACTGAAAATAACAGAAAAGAAGCAGGCCCACAGATATAGAGAACAAACTAGTGGTCACCGGTGGGGAGAGGGATGGGGGCGGGGGCAGCACAGGTGTAGGGGATGAGGAGGCACAAACTACTACACATAAAATAAATAAGCTGCAAGGGTATATTATTGTACAGCACAAGGAATATAGCCAATATTTTATGATAATAACTGTAAATGAAGTATAACGTTTAAAAATTGTAACTATGTTATACACCTGAAATTTACATAATTTGCAAATCAACTATGCCCAGATAAACAAATATACTTAATTTCTAGTGAAAACAAACAAACAAAAAACAGTCTGGGGATGATGGGCATGAATGAGAGTGACTGCAAATGGACACATGGCTTCTTTCAGGGGGTGTTGGAAACATCCTCAAATTAGATTATTGCGATGTTATACAATCCTATAAATTTACTAAAAAAAAAAAAAAATCACTGAAAACATCTATTTTTCTCTCCCTTTTATATTTTCTTAAAGGCTTCCTAAGTAAGACATTAAAATCATCCTCTCAGTATCGTCACAATCAGGACTTTATCCAAACAGACACATTTTTTGGTCCATAATTGCTCTTAGTCACTCGGTTGTGTCCGACTCTCGGACTGAGCCAGTGTCCCTTGCATCTCCTGCACTGGCAGGTGGATTCTTTACCACTAATGTCACCTGGAAAGTCCTTTGTCCATAAACTAGGCTGAAAAGGCTAGATAAGAAAATACTCGATTTCTTCCTGGTTCAGTTTTGGAAAGTTATACTCTTCTAAGAATTTGTCCATTTCTTCCAAGTTGTCCATTTTATTGGCATAGAGCTGCTGGTAGTAGTCTCTTATGATCCTTTGTATTTCAGTGTTGTCTGTTGTGATCTCTCCATTTTCATTTCTAATTTTGTTAATTTGGTTCTTCTCCCTTTGTTTCTTAATGAGTCTTGCTAATGGTTTGTCAATTTTGTTTATTTTTTCAAAAAACCAACTTTTAGCTTTGTTGATTTTTGCTATGGTCTCTTTAATTTCTTTTGCATTTATTTCTGCCCTAATTTTTAAGATTTCTTTCCTTCTACTAACCCTGGGGTTCTTCATTTCTTCTTTCTCTAGTTGCTTTAGGTGTAGAGTTAGGTTATTTATTTGACTTTTTTCTTGTTTCTTGAGGTAAGCCTGTAATGCTATGAACCTTCCCCGAAGTAAGCCAGAAAGATAAAGAACATTACAGCAGACTAACACATATATATGGGATTTAGAAAGATGGTAATGATAACCCTATATGCAAAACAGAAAAAGAGACACAGATGTACAGAACAGACTTTTGGACTCTGTGGGAGAAGGCGAGGGTGGGATGTTTCAAGAGAACAGCATCGAAACATGTATATTATCTAGGGTGAAACAGATCACCAGCCCAGGTAGGATGCATGAGACAAGTGCTCGGGCCTGGTGCACTGGGAAGACCCAGAGGGAGCGGGTAGAGAGGGAGGTAGGAGGGGGGATCGGGATGGGGAATACATGTAAAACCATGGCTGATTCATGTCAATATATGACAAAACCCACTACAATATTGTTAAGTAATTAGCCTCCAACTAATAAAAATAAATGAAAAAAAAGAAAATACTCAACTGGAAAACATGACATACAATCTCAGCTTTTGAAAGACCACGCACTAAAAAGTTGTTGATGGGGAACTGCTGGTGCCCTCCACATGCTATCAGGTACCACAGCTTTTGCACCCAATAATCAGAAAGACCATACCTGGTCACAGCAGCAGCGAATGTCACAGGCCCCCGCAGTCAAATTGCACGGGCAAGGACCAAGGGGCTGATACACCTGGTTAGGAATGACAGTCACATTTTCTGAAAAGTACAAACAACAGAGAAGTTCAGCTGTGAAACACTGATGAGACATGGCCACATTTTAGACATTCAAAGAAAGCTGAGTTGTATTACAAATCACCATTACCTGTATTCCACATCAAGGTATCCCTGAAATGGGCTATATCTACTGAGGCCTATATCTATTCCTCCAACAAAAACCCAAATAGAAGAGAATGTCCTAGTTATACAAACCGAAGAAGTCACAGTTGATCTTGAAGATGATCAAGTCACTAAGATTTGCAAGTTAAGACAAATGCAATGCACTGATTTTTCAACACACTGCACAACTCCTTTCATAACACAGACTGATTGTAAGCATTTACTCCTCCAAATTCATTACCTCTTTTAACAGACAAACCTGAAGCCATGACCTAAATGTCCATCGACAGATGAATAAAGAAGACATGGTACATATAGACAATGAAATATTACTCAGACATAAAAAGAACAAAATGGGGTCATTTGCAGTAGCGTGGATGGACCGTGAGTCTGTCATACAGAGTGAAGTAAGTCATAAAGAGAAAAACAAATATTGTATATGAATGCATGTATGTAGAAATTAGAAAAATGATACAGATGAACCTATTTTCAGGGCAGAAACAGAGACTAAGACGAAGGGAACAAATGTGTGGACATGAAGGGTGGGGGAATCGGGAGATGGGAGTGGGTATGTGACTGCCACGTGTAAAACTGATAGCCAGCGTGAACCTGCTATAAAGCACAGGGAGATCAGCTCGGGGCTCTGTGGTGACCAGACGAGTGGGAAGGGAGACCCAAGAGAAAGGGGTTGTATCTATACAAATAGCTAATTCACTTTGTTGTACAGTCTTGTAAAGGAACTATACCACAATTTAAAAAAAAAATCTGAAGCCACGGTGACATTTCAGTTTATCTGGAAGCCATCTGACCACAAGATCTCATTTAACTGAGTTACACACTCAACCTCAAGTCCCATCACACTGTGAATGCAAATTTTCACATCCTGATTTTGGTTCCAGTGTGGGGGAAGTTAGTAATTTTGACACTGATTGGAAAAGGAATATACTATATTACATTTTAGCCTCCTAATTTGGAATCCAGAGACTAACAGTTGGAAAGCTATGTATGTGACTATTTGTGTAAACTCTATGTATCAGCCAACTTCAATGACAGGATAACTGACACTTCTAAAGAACAACTATTACATATTCTATGCTATAATATAGTAGAACCCTAGTATGTCAGTGGTATCAAGAACAAGAAAGTCCCAATAAGAGACCATGTCACAAGGGTAAGGGTTTGACCCTCAGTATAATCAAATCCATAAGACATAAGCAAGGCACTTTAGAATAGGGTTTTACTATGTGATATATAGATAGATATTTGCGAATCTATCTATATGCCTCCCACATTGTTGGCTAGCTTCCTTGTTACCAAGCATACCGCTTACCTCCTGGCTGTCCTTCCATCCTTTTTCTTGTTCTGATCTCTGTCTGACTGGGTGCAAAATTTTTCATACCTTCATGGGGTCAGAGTGGACACCTCATAAATACCAATATATACAGACTCTAATTTTCCTAAGTTTGGCTATTTGTACAAGGACATTCTGAAATATTACCTAACTATATTTAAGCATAATTTTTAAAAGAAAAAAAAGTTGCTGCTCTGAGTGGTATAGCTACTATGAAGCCCTCCTGTCAGTTTTCTTTTTTGGCCATGCTGTGTGGCTTACAGGATCTTAATTTCCTGATCAGGGATCGAACCCATGCCCCTTGAATTCAAAGTGAGGAGCCCTAAATCACTGGACCACCAGGGAATTCCCTGGAAACTTTTAAAATAAGAAAATTAAACAAAAGAAAAATAAGTTTAGGAAAGCAAGACAGACTCACGAGTAAAGCACACAAACTGCATAGCACACACTTACAATCAAACGTCTACAGTAAACTTTTGATGGTCGGAGACTTTACTTGCCTGATGCATTTTGGCCCAGAGAGGAGTTGGCATAAATTTCCACATGAATGAGCAGATGTGCCAAACAGGATGTATTATGAAAGGCTGAAACAAGAAGAGCTTGGACAATACACGGGGCCTCCAGGAAGGGATCTGTCTCATTAGAGGAACATGACTGCAGATCCCTCTTCAACCTCACGGTCACTTCCAACGAATTCTGAAAGGAAAATACTGCTGTACTTTTTATGGTGACTCAAAACGGCATCTATAAGAACACATAAGGTTAAGTAAGTTCAATCTGCCTCCATTCATTTTGCAAAAGGCAAACTGGACCCAAGGATGACATCATTCTGCTCAATTTTACCCCGTAAACCTACAGTAGTACACAAGGCCTGATTCCTATTCCTCAGCTGAACATACAAGCAAGCAAGTTGTGGCTGCTTGTTGTTTGGTCACTAGTTGTGTCTGACTTTTCTGACTCCATGGACCGTTGCCTGGCAGGATTCTCTGTCCACGGGATTCTCCAGGCAAGAATACTGGAGTGGGTTGCCATTTCCTTCTCTGGGGGATCTTCCCAACCCAGGGACTGAGCCCAGGTCTCCTGCATTGGCAGGCGGATTCTTTACCACTGAGTCACCTGGAAAGCCCTTTGGCTGTTTAGAGAAAGCTGAACACAGGTCTGATAAAGGTATTTGTCTGGCACCTTTATTATCCTACCAGCAGAAGATTAAATACACACAAATAAAAGTCCATGGAACAGGCCCTGGTTCCTGGGGTGCAAGCAAAGTCTGTCTGTCTCTTTTATGTCCAGAGTTGATGTTTTGCACATACTAGGCACTCAATGAAATATCTATTAAGTGGAAAATATTTCATCTCTCCAGGCTTGAGTATCCTTACATGTAAGCCCAGAGTTGGGTGAGACCAGCAATTCATGAAGCTCTTTTGAGTCACAGGTTTATTTGATAATCTGACAGAAGATGGCAAGCCTCTCATCAGAAAAAAATGCACACACACATAACTTTATACACAATTTTAGAGAGTTCACAGCATTTTTCTTTTTGTCTGTGCCATGCAATTTGTGAGATCTTAGTTCCCCAACCTGGGAATGAACCTGGGCCCTTGGCAGTGACAGCATGTTTTTCTAACCACGGGACCACCAGGGAATTCCCTCACTTGAAACTCGTCCAAGAACCTCTGGGCTGGATGAGTGCCTACAGGATCAGATAGGCCACAGTTTCATGGTGGTTCCAAGCACTAAGTTCTATCTTATCTGATTAAAAGAACATTGGAGGGGAAGTTCCCTGGCGGTCCAGTGGTTAGGACTTGGCGCTTTCACTGCCTTGGTCCAAGTTCAATCAATCCCTGATCAGGGAACTAAGACCCTATAAGCTGCTGGGTGCAGTCAATAAAAAGAGAGAGAGAAAAAAAACAACACTGCAGGAGCACCAGGACTCCGAAGATGCTACTGAAAAGGTTTCCACCTCTGGCCTTACCACAGTAGGGGTGACAGTCAAACTCCAGTCTCCTGTCTCGTTGTTCAGCTCGCCACAGGTGGGAACTGGCAATAAACCTACAGGAGAGATTAGAACGCAAGAGAGTATTGCCCAGCCACCAAGATAGTGCACTCTTGAGTCAGGTTTCCAGGGATGGAACACCTTTCCAAGCCTAGGATTGGACTCTTTACAAGCTGTGTGACTTTCGACCCGTGACAACCTCTCTGAACTTCAATGTCTTCATTTGTTAAACGGAATTAAAAGACATTACTGTCCTTATTAGGAAAATGAGGTGATGTATTTAAGTATATGGGATGACTCAGTGAATGCTAACTCGCAATTTCAAGCTTTCTTTAACTCACCCTGTCTGTTGGTCCTCTGGTCCACAGCAGCCCCCATCTCGACTTTGCAGGGGACAGCGCCAAGGGCCTCAGAGGATGCCACCTGGCCAGGCTTCGTGGGCGGCCTGAAGCTGGCCCAACCTCTTCCCTCCCCACAGGAAAGGTCAGTCTCTTTACCCATCTCGTCCCGCAGCTGAGTCAGGGACACGGTCACATCCTCGGTGCCTCCGACCAGGGACGCGCTGACCACAGGGCCGGACATGCGGATGACAGGAGGAATGAAAACTAGGCGGGAAGAAAGGGACAGGGAGGAGTTAATAGTTGCAGAACCCTTTCCTACGCTGGGTGGTGGCCTTCTTTGGCGGTGTCTTCCGCAGCTCTGGCGGCAGTCCCAGATTTGGCCTCAAGACTCGTCCTCTCCCCCACCCCCGTCCTGCAGGCCCCTGCCCCGCCTTACACACCCAGGTCTCCCCTCAGCGGCCTCAAGACGCCCTGCAGAAGGAGGAGCCCCAAAAGCAGAGGGACCGGCGGCGGCAAACGCATGCCTGGGGGCTCGCCGGGCCTGCACAACAGGACTGCGCCCGCCTTAAAGGACTGGAAGCGCGGGGACTCGGAAGCACTGCCAGTGCGGCCTTGCCGGCACCATCTTGTCAAGCGAACGCCTGGAGCTATGGCAACCACCAATCGGCCGCCGGTCTGACGAGAGGCGCACCATGATTGGGTCAACAGCAGAGAGAGCCCGCCCTCAAGCCTATCAGCAGCAGCCTAGCCCCGCCTACAGGCCTTAGGTCCTTCTGGCTGCCATCAATTCATGTAAAGGCTCACGAAAAAGTAGCAGTCCGCGTTCAGTTTAAAGCCCCGAGTTTGTGCTCGCTTGGGCAGCACATATACTAAAATTGGAACGATACAGAGAAGATTAGCATGGCCCCTGCGCAAGGATGACACGCAAATTCGTGAAGCGTTCCATATTTTTGTGCCCGGGGGCTCGGGGACAGCTCGGCGCCCTCACTAAAACCTCTTTCCTAAAAATAAAAAAAATTAAAAAATAAAAATTAAACCCCGAGTTTCTCCAACATGGAGTTAATTTAGTCAATCTGAAGTTAATGCAAATATGAACCCGCAGGCACTGGGTTCTAAACAAGCAGCTTAATAAACTTGATTTTTATGAGGATTTGGGGGAGGAACAAAAAGGGGGTGAAGCTGCAGTGCTGTAATTGTTCTGTTGTGCTGTTTTTATTATTCTCCCAGTTTTTTAGAAGTTTTGTTTGTATTACACAGCAAGACAGTGAAGGACAAGGAAGCCTGGCGTGCTGCAGTCCACGGGGTCGCAAAGTGTGGGACAGGAGTTAGCGACTGAACCACCACACAGAGCTCTCAGACCTCTGAAAGTAGGTCTTCTCAAACTACACACACGAAGTTTTCACACCATTAGAACAGATGCAAAAGTACCAAAATTCTGCCTGGGAAAAAAATCCATTTTTCTTATGGCAGTAGCCTCAAAGCATTGCAAGTGTTATCATAGCTCAGTGACTTAAAGGTGCAGGCTCTGAGGTTGGACTGCCTGGTTTGAATTTCACCTTCCATGTTAAGTGATGTTGGGAAAGTCACTTAACCTCTCTAAGCTTGGGCTTCCTCAGCTTTAAAGGAGGTAATCAGTCTCTCCCAAACAGGGTTGTGTGAGAAGTGAGGCAACACACCTAATGAGCTTAGCCTAATGCCTGATGTACAGCAAGTACTCAATAAATGTTCACTCATTTTGTTAGCTATCAGATGAGTGGTAAACCAATTCACCGACAGAATCCATATACGGTGTGTAAAAAATCTTCTGTTAAAAACCTCATACCAATCTATAATTATATAGTATTTGTAACAATATTTTTATGTATAGTTTTGGCAAGATTTGAAATTAAAGTTCTTCAGAGTTGAATAAAAAACTGACATGTGATCAAATCCAGTTAAAAAGTACACAGCTGAAGACGAATGAGCATGAAATAAACAACCAGTAAGCTCAACATTCAGAAAACTAAGATCATGGCATCTGGTCCCATTACTTCATGGCAAATAGATGGGGAAACAGTGGCTGACTTTATTTTTGGGGGCTCCAAAATCACTGCAGATGGTGATTGCAGCCATGAAATTAAAAGACGCTTACTCCTTGGAAGGAAAGTTATGACCAAACTAGACAGCATATTAAAAAGCAGAGACATTACTCTGTCAACAAAGGTCCATCTAGTCAAGGCTATGGTTTTTCCAGTGGTCATGTATGGGTGTGAGTTGGACCATAAAGAAAGCTGAGCACAGAAGAACTGATGCTTTTGAACTGTGGTGTTGGAGAAGACTCTTGAGAGTCCCTTGGACTGCAAGGAGATCCAACCAGTCCATCCTAAAGGAAATCAGTTCATTGGATGTTCATTGGAAGGACTGGTGTTGAAGCTGAAACTCCAATATTTTGGCCACCTAATGTGAAGAGCTGACTCATTTGAAAAGACCCTGATGTTGGGAAAGACTGAAGGTGGGAGGAGAAGGGTACGACAGAGGATGAGATGGTTAGGTGGCATCACTGACTCAATGGACATGAGTTAGGGTAAACTCCAGGAGTTGTTGATGGACAGGGAGGCCGGGCATGCTGCAGTTCATGGGGTCGTAGAGTCGGACACGACTGAGCGACTGAACTGAACTGAAGAAGAAATAACTCAGGGAAATATGAAAAGTTAAGTTATTTTATTATAAAAATTATACAAAATAAACCATAAGCACAACAGTTAAAATTTAAACAGAATTAAGCCAGTTCATAAAACATTTCAAATGAAAAAGTAGTAACAAAAACCTTAAGAGCTTGTTTGAATTTAATCATCTTTAGATATATGATGTTTTATTTCCTAGACTTAAAAATAGTGATCTCCATTACACTTGGGCTGTGAAATATTAAATATTATTTAAAAAGACATTCTTAAACTCAGAGATTAACAAATACTTGCAAAGTGACCACCAAAATCTTTGTGTATCTGTTAACAAAACTGTAAATCCAGAATATAAAACCTACCTGAAATAATCTAACCAAATACCAAATTATTTAAGTATTTGAGACAGTTTTTGAGATGGTATCAAGAGAAAATTAAAATCTTATTTATATACAACATTGTATACACATATAGGTTTCTCTCAGTATACTTTCTAAAAACAAACCAAACTGGCCATCATTCTTGAAAACCCTTCCTACACTATGCTGGAATTTAAAAGGACTTTTAGTAACTTCAAGGTTACGTAGAAAAATAAGTTGTTTATTGTTGAAATTACAAATAATTTTTCTTTTTAATTGATATAAGTTTTCAGTATTAAGCCCAAAGTTTCCAGAGAACCATTCTCCAGTATTAATGCTTTTGCCCTCCTCTAAAAAAGGAATGAATTCTATGTGGGGCAACACTTAGCTGGAAAGAATTCATTCCCCCGAAGACACTCACCTTGGGAACCCAGACTTTGGCTTTCACAAATAAGCTCTTCATACAACTGTTTTTGAACAAAAAGTTCCTTCCCGACTACTGCACTCGCTTTCCATACTCGTTTAAAATCAGATTTTAGAGATACTCAGTGACAAACTTTCATTTGAGTAATTGTCCAAACATGTACTGTCAGACAAAAGAATAAATATCTGGTCATATCTGGAGCTAAATCTCAATCGAGAAAATGAGGATTTTATTTACATGAATACTGTCAAAGCTAAGTGTTGACTCAAGTAAGATGTTCTATCTTGATTAATGCCATTACTCCATAAATAGTCACTTTTCTCCAGAACTGGGTTCAAATGTCATGTCGTACATTTCACAGTAAGGATCCAGACTTGGGTAGGTTCTGACACTTTCCATCAGTCAGGACAGACTGTCTTTGACAAATGATCATCTCATTAAAAAAAAAAGTCTCAAATTTGTGCTTTCTTCCCCCATTTCTGGGCAAAAACCAGCCAGAAAAAGACTGGTATATTGCATAGAATGGACTCCCTCAAATAAATCAGCCCCCCAGCACAGGATAAGGATGATGTTTCACAGTATTTCCTGTAAGAAAGCTCATTATCTTACACACATCTCTATTTTTTTCAGAGCCTCCCTAACAAAGATTCTGCCATATAATTTCTATAACCAGCTCTAAGTGATGGGGAAATTACTTTTATTATCATGAGGACATTTTCAGTTTCTTTTTCTTGGCCTTCAGTACAGGAGGCAGAGAAATCTTAAAGGCTGTCCTGAAATAATACACAGAAAAAAATAAAACACTTTTTAATGCTCTAAATCTCTGTAAAGTGGGAGCCAGCCACAGAACCCCAAAGATACTTACTCGCATGTGGTACAGATTGGGCTGAAATTGCAGAATACTGTAAATTGAAACAAAAAAAAAAACACACCAGGATGATTTAGAAGCAACACAGTTGAAGATATTTTCTGCAGACTCCCCTCCAACATAGGAAAACTGGGTAAAAGGACTTCCCTGGCGGTCCAACGGTTAAAACTCCACTTCCACTGCATGCATTCAACACCTGGTCAGTTAGCTAAGGTTCCACATGCCACACAGTGCTCTCCGGCCCCCGCCAAAAAAAGACATAAAAAAGAAAAACTCAGTACACGAACTTACTTGACAAGCACACAGAACAGACGTAGCCAATTTCAATGAGATTTCGATGACAGAAGCAAGCAGCCCGGTAGTCAACATGAACTGGGGGTGGGAGGATTAACTGAGACCTCTGATCTTGATCAGGAAGAAAAACCCACTATATAAAACAAACAAACAAAAATGAGCAAGAGATTTTTATTTAAAACATGGGGAAAAAAAAAAAAAAACATGGGGGAAAACAACCAGAAGCCAAGATACAGATATTAGATTTCAGCCAGTGAACACTGAGAATACTAAACTGGATTTCCCTTGAATGTCTGTTGAGAAACGTGTATTTTTCATTCCGCAATTACTGAGCACCTCCACACACAGGCACTGTGCTGTAAACAGCCATACAACATTCTGCACAGAGCTTACAGGGTTCAAAGACTACTGGAAGCTGGAATTCCCTAGGTCACCCCTCAATTCCTTTCTTCCAGTTACTAGGCATCAGCCGTCTCATTCCCATTCATTCCCCAGGAAACAAGGGTCTCGACTGACTCAAGGCATTAGGTTCACTGTTGACGTTTCCTTACCAGTAGATACTGCAGAAGGGAAGGCATCTGGGGCACCTTCAAGTACAGTCCCCCTGTGATGTCACAAGCCTGTAAGACACACAAAGGACTCACTGCCACGTGAGCACTAGCTTTCACAGACGGAGGTCATTCTCAACACCAACTCTTCAGGTCTACGACACAGCAAATTAAAAGGGCATCTCTTCCCAGAGTGAGGGAGGATTGGAAACTTGCAGCCACCTCTCCAGATGTTCAAATAGCTGTGTTTTCCCCTTGGTGCACGCCCTTTCACCCTTTGAAGCCTGCAGTTATAAGACACTACATGCCCTTTTTCCTGTTTGTCTGCTGGTGGTACATTTTTATTCTTGCCATGTTTATTCACTCTCATCATATTTTTTAGTTAACAGTTTGAGATGTAATTCACACACTATAAAACCTATCTTTTTAACATCTAAGATTTACTTATTTTTAGAATATTCACAGAACTGTGCAACTGTCACTGCTATCTAGTTGCAGAACATCTTCATCACCCCACATCCCCATTAACAGTCACTCTTCATCCCTCCTTTCCCCTGACAACTACCGATCTGCTTTCTGTCTCCATGGACTTGCCTATTCTGGACACTTTTCTCTGATCAATAGAATCAGGCAAGCTATGTCCTTTTATGACTGGCTTCTTTTACTTAGGATAATGTTTTCAAGGTACATTCATATTGTAGCATATATCAGTATTTCATTCCTTTTTATGACCAAATAATATTCCACCACATGGATAGACCACAGTTTGTTTATCCATTCATCTGCTGATGGGCATTTGAGTTGTTTGCACTTCTAGGTTATTATGAATAGCACAGCTATGAATATTCAAGGACAGAATTTTGTGCAGAAATGTTTTCATTTTTCTTAATATATGTGCTGCCGAAGCGAGCACTTCATTTTTCTTAAATAAATATCTAAGGATGGAATTGCAGACTCAACTGGTAATTCTATGTTTAACTTTCTGAGGAAGTTTCAGATTATTATCCAAAGAGGCTGTACCATTTCACATTCCAATAAACACCATGCACCTACCATCAAGCTTAAGAAACAGGACAATCCTAGAACTTTTGAGGCTGGTGGACTTTCTGGTTGTATACCCCCTCTCCCACTCAATCCCCAGCAGTAACCCAAACTCAAAGTTTTCTGTAATTTTATGCTTTTAACTGATCTTTCAGGAAATATTGTTCCTTGTGATCAAAAACCATTTACCAAAAGTTTAGTATTGTCTTCAGTCTTATTTCCACTTTTTCGTTTTGTTTTGTTTTTCCTTTTTGGTTAAAGTAAAGCTCATTTTCATGTTTTGATTAAAAGTAATATCTAACAGTGCTGTCTAAGAGAAACATAATATGAGCAACATATGTAATTTTTAATTTTCCAGCCACATGAAACAGGAACAATGAAGAGATAAAGTTTTAGTAGCATCTTTTAGATAACTCAATATATTCAAAGTGTTATCATTTTAACACATAACCAGTATAAAAATCATTAACAAGATATTACACATTCTGTTTTTCATTCTGTCTTTGAAATTCAGTCTGTATACTCACGTACTTCTCAATTCAGACCAGACTCATTTCAAGAGCTCAACAATCATATGGTTACCATTAGGGACAGCACAGATCTGGAACCTATTTTTTATAAAATTCTCTGCTTAGTGATCTATTCTTCCATCTGTATGTATAGAGCGATCATGCTGGTCACCTAACATTAACTTCGGAATGAAAGAAGAGATTTTTCTTTTCTTATTTTTACTCTTTTTAAAAACACTTTTCTGTGCTGTTTGAATTCATTTTAATGTGTGAATTACAATACTTGTACAAAGTCAATCAAAGCATTATGTAGAATATAAATAAAAATTTCAAAGTAACCAGAGAGATACTGGTGCTCTAACTTGAAGCATCATAAGGGCTAACCCCTAAAGCTGTGTGAAGACTGGTGGGTGAGAGGCATTTACCATAGGTAACGGAACACACCAGGCTTTCATAACCACCGCCAAGCATTCATTTAAAATATACCTGTTGAAGGAGTCCTGAATCAGAGTCTAACACGCAGGCATCGATCAAAATATTCTGAAATGGACATGTCAAAAAATATTAATAATGGAATAATTATTATTCCTGGAATAATGAAGACTTACCTTATAGTGAGAACCTATTATATGCCAGATTCTATTCTTAAAACGGCTCATTTAATATGCATGGTTACACTGAAAGATAGACATCTGATTTGCATTTTACACTGCAACACCCAGGCCTTGGCTGAGTGGTGGTCACAGAGCCAAGGGCAAACCACACTGTCACCCCCAATCTGCCTGTCCTCAAAGTCCATGGCCTTTTCACTGTATCATGCTGCCACTCCAAGACGGAAAATATTAATAGTGACTATAGCAGTATTTTAGGTTAATGTGACTATAGCAGCATTTTAGGTTAAAATGGAAGCTTGTTTTTTTTTAAGTTTTTTGGCCATACCACCACAGCATGCAGGATCTTAGTCTCCTGACCAGGTATCAAATCCATACCCTGTGCCATGGAAGCACGGAGCCCTAACCACAGGACCAGCAGGGATGTCCCAAAACCAAAGTGTTGTTTTTTTTCCAAACTGAAGTTTTAAGAAAGTTTTTTTTCAACATGTCAAAGAAGAAAATGTATTAATGATAACTCATCTGAACACTTGAGCTATTTGCAAAGTAAAAATATCAAATATTTATTGTTGGTGTTTAGTTGCTAAGTTGTGTCCGACTCTTTTGTGACCCCATGGACTGTAGCCCACCAGGTTCCTCTGTCCGTAAGATTTCCCAGGCAAGAATACTGGAGTGGGATGCCATTTCCTTCACCCAGGGATCTTCCTGACCCAGGGACTGAACCCGCACCTCTGCACTGGCAGGAGGGTTCTTTACCACTGAGCCACCTAAAACCTCCCTAAAGCAGAAAGACAAAGAAATTGAGGCAACACATGCAGCAAACTGTTATAAAACTCAGGATTCTTGGCCTCAAGTCTACGGATGGGCTAAACAGGGTTGTAACTATATATATAGTTAAACCAAGTAACTATAAACAAAAGTGAGCTTCAGTGCATATTCTTCTGGGGATCCACTAGATTCTCAAGGGTGCAGGACTCAAAATAGAAAAATGACTAGCACAAAACATGGATTCCAGATTCCCAATCCCTTAGTAAGTATTCAATATGACAATTTCTTAAAGCAGGCCATTCAAACAGTAAAATTAACTCCTTCATTATGAAACCAATATTCTTTAAAAAGAAGGCTCTCAATTCACCTGCTTCTGTGCTGCAAAGATGACATTCATGAAGTTCATATACTGCAATGCACTGTCTTCTGCGGCCTTAATCACCTAAAAATCATATGCATGTTAATACCTTTTGGCCACATTCTAATACTCTTACTCAAATGTCAACACAGTATACAACAAACTACAGTCAATATCATCTTTCTAATTTATCTTTGTAGTTATTAAAAATCTCCCCCAAATCCTATCATTCAAGAGATAATCCTTGTTAATGGTTTCTAAAGAGCATCTATGTGGACATGTATATACATTCACATTCAACAGAGACACAGACACACACACACACCCAGGATGATACCCTAGTATTCTGCAACCTGGTTTTTCCCCCCAATATCTGGGGGAAACAACCTTATGTCAATAAATATGAGTGTATATCATCCTTAATGCTGAGTTCCTAGATTTTGACTATTTAACCAATTACCTACAGAAGACATTTAAGCAGTTTCCACATCTCAGTTTTTTTTTTTCAAACCTCAATTTTAGACAAGGCTCTGATGAACACTCCCATCTATCCTTTGCACGACTGATTAGCTCCTAAGATAACCGGTGAGATTACTAAAGTGTCTGCACATTTCATTTTGATACATATTACTGACCTGCCTTCCAGAAAAGCTGTACTAATTTATCCTCTTATGGGCGACGCAAGAGAAGAACCACTAGTAGGGCTTCCGTATTTCCAAACGCTACCTGGTCATTTGCATTTCCTCTTCTGCAGACTGCTCATGTTTCCCACCTGTTCCTTCGGAGTCAACCCCGACTTTTAAAAATTAATTTACAAAAGCTCTTTTTTATTTTAGAAATAATACATTAATCCTATCATGCAGTTATGTTGAAAACACTTTTTCCTAATAGATTTTTTCTTTTCCCATCCTTGTTTTGGAGGTTTTATTTTTTTTAGGTCTTAAGCTTTCTTTTAAAGTTTCACATCATGCTTAGCAAGATACTAAGCAAGATACTAACTGAAGATGATAAACACATATTTCCTTCCAGCACTTTTATAACTCAAATTTTTACATTGACATGTTTGA
Source organism: Cervus elaphus (assembly GCF_910594005.1). Classification (NCBI taxonomy): domain Eukaryota; kingdom Metazoa; phylum Chordata; class Mammalia; order Artiodactyla; family Cervidae; genus Cervus; species Cervus elaphus. Next base: position 20,509,762 of record NC_057819.1, on the reverse strand, counting down.
TCATTATTAGAATGTGCTTAGGAGTAAGCAGTGAGATCTAGCTCTGTGTTCCTCCCAACGGCCAACCAACTGGCCCAGTATCTTTTACTGAATAATCCATTTCCTTCCCACACATTTGAAGTGTTTCATTTATCTTGTATCAAACCCCACTATGTACCCATTATCTGTTTGCATACTGCTGTACCAGAACCACACTGTTACTGTAGCTTTATAATGTGTTTGAATGCCTAAAGGGGTGCGAATAAAAAAGAACAAAGAGCACTGCTCACCACCCAGTTCTACAAGGGTTAAGTGGGAACCCACTGCAGCTGTCCACCGACCGCGCACCCTGAAAGGCGTCCAGGATGAAAGGCAGGATGAGGCACTCAGTGCTTTGGATAAACAGGCTATTAGACAGTCAGATGGGTATCTCAAGAAGAATTTTAACAACCCCAGATTCTTACCTCTTTGTAGGCAAGAACTGAAAAAATAGAAAAGCACTAAAATCACTATCTTGAGATATCTGGTCTTTGTGATTAGCAGTCATCTTCTACCGATATGTATGCTTGACTGTGTGAATTTCCTAGCCAAAAAAAAAAAAAAAACCCCACGTAAACTGGTCTCTTCTCTACCTCTTTGGGACAGTTTCTTCACAGCTGAGTGGTTGCCTCCTGAGCTATAATGCTCAGTAAAACCCTGAATAAAACTTAAACTCAAAAAAAAAACCAACTTAAACTCACAACAGTAATGTTGTGTGTTTTTCTTTAAGTTGACTGGAGCAACTTCCTACTTACTAGTCTCTTTCAGAAAGCTCCTGGCTATTCCCACTGATTTATTCTTTTAGATAAACTCTTGACTTTCCTAAATCCCCCCGCTCTGCCAGGAAAAAAAAAATCTGATTAATATTCTGAGATTGCACTGAACTTACAGTTTAATCTTGGACAAACTGACATTCGAGAATAAAATATGGCTCTCCACAAACTAGGGGTTACCAGTGGGGAAGGGGGAAGAAGAGATGGGCAATAGAGTGGTAGAGATTTAAGAGGTATAAACTATTACAGACAAAAAAAGCTACAAGGATATCTCACACAACATGGAAAATATAGTCAATATTTTAATAACTATAAATGGAATATAACCTTTAAAAAACTGTGAATCTCTATATTATATACCCATAACTATATAATATTGTAGATCAACCATATGTCAATAAAAATAACTGAAAAAATTAAAAAAGAAAAAATATGGCTCTGTTTATTCAATAACTTTATGTCTCTCAGAATTTCAGTTTTTCATCATAATCAACTTTACACATTACTTGTTAATTAACTCTGGAATCTTAATATTTATTGCTTCTATTATAAATGGGTCTTATCTCTCAGCCTGTTTTCTAACTGGCTCTGGCTGGTATAAAAACATAGTACAAATTTCTTTTAATCTTACCAATATCCTTGATTTCATTTCCTGATTATCTATAAAGAGATAAAAACAGATTACGTTACAACTGAATCTCACTGAACATATTATAAAGTTTTCTCACCAATTTAAAAACAGCCCCTCAAAGTTATAGTAGTAAAATAAGAATTGCAGTTTCATAGAAGATTGCAGGCTCTTACCTTTAACTTCTTTGTTCATTCTATGAATGTCTTATTTTCTCAGCATTAAGGAATTTAAAAATATTGTTTCAGAAAAAATAAATTCAAATCATAGTTAAATAAATTCAGCATCCACCTACCTGAAAAAAAGGAAAAGCTCCATGACTCACAATAAACACACAAAAGAGATTGGGAGCTTCCAATTACTGACTTTGCAATCAAGTGGGCCTTGTAACCTGACCAAAATATGATTATTCTCCCAGAAAATTAAAATTAATAGATTTGATTGTTCTACGGCTATCTGTTATGTCCTAGATTTGAATACTGGCACAAGTAAATCAATACGCCAACCAAATGAGATGACGAATTTATAAACCATACACAGACAATCAGACACCCCCAATCACAGTCTGGGGACGGAGGGATCACTCGATACTGTACAAAACAAACAAATTAAATTACTTAAGACTCAAAAAAAAAGTCACACAAACATAGATTATCAACATGCTTATAAAGGTGGGCAAAATAACTCATTCTCCTGGGGAGAACCAGCTGCTCATTTAATAAGCCCCAGGGTCAGTAACTGGCTTTTAAAATCAAACACTGTTTCTAACATGAGAAAAGAATAAAAAAGTTTTAATCTGTCTAATAATTAACAGAAGAACATCCTGAAGAATAATTCGTTGTGAGCAAGACATACAGGAGAAAGTAGAGTTTTCTCATTCTTACAGCTTCTCCTAAAAACATGTTAAAACCTTTTTTATTATCTACCGCTTTAGAACACTCATGCCTTCCAGTAATGTGGGCATCCACGGTTCTAAGAAATATCACAAGTTAAGGTATCTTTATTAAAGGAAAAAACAAAACAAACTTCTGAATGATTAAAACACCAAGGATACAGCAGGGGCTTCCCTGGTGGTCCAGTGGTTAAGAATCCATGTTGCAATGCAAGGGACACTGGTTCGATCCCTGGTCTGGGAAGATCCCAGTGCTGTGGGGCAACTGGGCCCGTGTGCCTCAACTAAGGAGCCCACGTGCTACAACCACTGCAGCCTGCGCGCCCGAGAGCGCATGCTCCACAACGAGAGAAGCCACGCGGCGAGAAGCCAGAGCACCCGAAGTACAGAGTAGCCCTGCTCGCCACAACCAGAGAAAGCCCGCAGCAAAAAGACCCAGCACAGCCAAAGAGAAAACAAATAAACACATATTTAAAAAAAAAAAAAAAACACCAAGGATACAGCAAAGAGCTTTGGCCAGGGATCCTGCCAGCAGAGTCTCTGTGTGTTGACCCTCTATGTCACCTGTAAATAATAAAAAGCATTAAAAAGAGAATTCTTAGGTACTTTCTTGAACCAAAATCATTTTTAAACCAAAGCATTCATCTTCATGAAGGAAATCAGATAACATTTTCAAAACTGGGTTTATAAACACAGATAAGCAATTGTTAAACATTTTCTCAATTTAAAATACCCTGGTGGTTGGGGGCTGAATGGGGAGGAACGAGGGGTGGTTGTTTAATGGGTATAAAGTTCAAGTTTGGGATGATGAAAAAGTTCTTGAAATGGATAGTGGTGATGTTTGCCCAACAATGTGAATGTACTTAATGCTACCGACCTGTACCCTGAAAAATGGTTAAAACGGTAAATTTTATGTTATAAATACTAAAGAGTATCCTGGTGTTACTGGGGAAGGTTCTGGTTTCTCAATGATCTGAGTGGTACAAAAGTCTGTGTGTGACCGAGGGCAGCCTGCACAGAGGTCCCTGGCTAGGCTCTGAGCCTTTCCTATCACCTCCTCCTTCCCACTGCCCTGGAAAAGCTGGACCAGTGAAAAGAGGACTGGAGCAACTCCCCTGGCTGTGGGAGGTAGGGACAAAGTTCACAGCTTATCTGGAGACTTGAGTGAAAAAAAAAAAAAATCACTCATAAAAATCAAAATTCTAAACATCCAGTTCAACAAGGTAGGAGTCCAGACTAACACCCTGTAGGAACAGGGCTTGCAACTGGTCCAGCAGTGCTGATGCCCCAAGGGGAGGTCAGACCGGGAAAGGTCTGGACCACTGAACTGATAAGTTGGGCCTTTACGCTGGAGGCCAGTGGTTTCCAAAATGTGATTCTAGAACCCACTGGAGGAACATCACCTGGGAACTCAAGAAAAATACAAATTCTTGGGTCCTCCCTGGTGCTGTGCTATGCTCAGTCGTGTCTGACTCTTTGAGACCCTATGGAGTGTAGCCCAACAGGCTCCTCTGACCACGGAATTCTTCAGGCAAGAATACTGGAATTGCCATTTCATACTTCTGGGGACCTTCCCGACCCAGGGATTGAACCCGGGTCTCGGTCTCCTGCATTGGCAGACAGTTTCTTTACCGTGTGAGACACCAGGGAAGTTCCTGGGCCCTCCCAAGACCCACTGAATCGGAAACCATGAAGTGGGGCCCAGTATTTCATGTTATTGGGGTGTAACTTACAGATCTCAAAATTCACTCTTTTTAAGTGCACAAGTCAATGATTTCCAGTAAATTTCTAGAGTTGAAATCATCACCATGATCCAACTGTAGAACACTTTCATCACTCCAAAAGATCACTTACGCCCATTCCCAGTCCCTTCCTGCCCACCACCCCCTCCCACCACCCCCAACTCCACGTAGTCCCAAGAGAAATCACTGATCCACTATCTGTCTCTAGAGTTGCCTTTTCCCTACCAGTGATTTGGACAAAGGAGACAGTTTAAAACCACTGCCCGCAGGCAATAGGGAATTAGCAAAAGTCTGAGGCAGGGAATCCTAACTCTGATTTTCAGAATGATAACTCTAGAGGGCTGAGTGGGAGGACTTAAATGGGGAGAGACAGGAGTAAGAAGCTGTTATAATGATCCGGAGCAAAGGCTCTCAAGCGGGACAACTGTGCCCCAAGAGGGTCATTAGGTTTGTACCTGCATGCGTGCTCAGTCATGTCCAACTCTGTGACCCCAAGGACCATAGCCCACCAGCTCCTCCGTCCATGGGATTTCCCAGGCAAGAATACTGGAGCGGGTTACCATCTCCTTCTCCAGGGGATCTTCCTGACCCAGGTTTCGAACCCGTGTCTCTTTCATCTCTTGCATTACAAGGCAGATTCTTTAACAACTGTGCCACCTGGGAAGCCCCAGCTGGGGGATACTTTAGCATTCAGTTGGTTGAGGCCAGGGATGCTGCTAAGTAAGTATCCTCCAAAGGGCTTCCCTGGAGGCTAAGATGGTAAAGAATCCACCTGCAATGCAGAAGACCTGCGTTCGATCCCTGGGTTGGGAAGATCCCCTGGAGAAGGGAATGGCAACCTGCTTCAGTATTCTTGCTTAGAGAATTCCATGAACAAGAGGACCCTGGGGGGCTACAGTCCATGGAGGTGCGAAGAGTGGGACATGACTGAGCAACTAACCCTTATCCTCCAAAGCACAGGAAACTCCCCATAGCAAAGAATTCCCCCACCCAAGATGTCAGCGGTCCCCAAGGTTGAGCTAGACGGCAGGTAATAAGGGGTCAGACTTTGGAGGTACTTCTGACAATAAATTAATAGGATTTCATAGATGATTAGATGTTGGTTTAGAAGGAAGCAGTCAAAATGAAAGCTTTTGGAAAAGCAGGTGGATGGGGGTGACAGAAATGGAAGTAGTGGTATAATTGAGGGGAAAGAAAATGAAACTGGTCTGGGGCTTATTAATGAGGCTGAGGGACCCTTAAGTGGAGACATCTGCAGTTTGAAAGAAAGGATGGATTAGAGACAAAGATTGGGAAGGGTTCATACACAAATGATAATTAATGGGAAGGTTGGATGAGAACATACAGAGGAAGAAAAACACCGTGCAGAATTTAAAAAAAAAAAAAGTTTTTAAAGAAATAAAATGAAAGACTTCCCTGATAGGAATCTGCCTGCCAATGCAGGGGACACTGATTCAGTCCCTGGTCTGGGAAGATTCCACATGCCTCAGGGCAACTAAGCCCGTGTGCCACAAGTACTGACACCCACGGGCCCTAGACCCCATGTTCTGCAACAAGAGAAGCCACCACCATGAGAAGCCTGCTCACTGAAACTAGAGAAAAGCCTGAGCGCAGTGACAAAGACCCAGCGTGGCTGAAAATAAATAAATAAAATCAATATTTCTAAAAAATGAAGAAACAAGATGAAGGAAAAGTCAAAAATGGAAGAAAGAATGGTCTGAGAAAGAAAAAAAAATGGGTCAAAACAGGCTATCCTCAAACACTAGAGTGTTTCCAGTGGAGGCTGGTGAACCATGTCCATGCTACAGAGGTCAGGCAAGTATCACACAGGCTTTGTGGGCATGATTTTAAAAAAAAAGAGAGAGAGAGAATTAAGTAGATAATATCAAGAATCTCAAACTTTTGGACTCAAAAGCTTAAGCACTTCCACATTCAACTCCATCTGCAAATAGCAATAATGGGAGGAAAAAAAGCTGAAAGCAATTACTTTTGGTCATTAGATCTTTGATCTCTTCAGTGATAACTTCATTTGCTGCTGTCAACAACTCGTATTTTCCATCTTTACTCCCTGAGGGAGTAAATTCAGAAGAAGGGTTTCCTGGGTCTCCAAAGAAGTCTCCAAGTCTGCCGTTCTTTCCAGGGTATAAGAATCGACTGAAATAGAAAAACAGACAAAAAACCCCCTAGTCACACCGAGACTCAGTGCCCATAGTAAACATCAAAATAAAAGTCAGCAGGGATAAAAACCACACCAATTCCAGAATCTCAAGACTCCATCATAAACTCCAGTTTTACAAAATGTATAAAACAGGCAAATTGGCAAACATGAGTCTACCACCATGGGATGTTTTGATGATTCCACTGTTTTCTCAAAAAATGGGAAAAATAAAGAAGGTACTCGGTTACGGTCTCTTCAAACACTTTACAGTGGCTCTCACTCTTTAGATGACAACTGAAGAGAATTCCTACCAAACTCTAATTTACTATTTAGTTTATTATTTGAGGTATATTTATCTACCCCAGTAATATCTCATCTCAGGGTCCTTAAGCACTGAGCAGGAAGAGTAATCATAATGGTCATACCTTTCCTGAATGTGACTTGCTATCACTGCAAGTTTGTTGGAACGATTCATGAACAAATGAGAATTTCCCAGCACCATCACAGCATCAATGCATTTTGATAGAGTAAACTGTTGAAACACAGAAGAAAAAAGAATCTAAATCAGCTACCTAAAACCACTATGTCAGATAATTATTCACGCTAAAAATTTGCTCTGGAGTTCCCTTCTCCAAGGTCATAAGCAAAAACATTGGAAAGGTATGGTTTTCTAATTCGGAACAGCACAGACTTGCCCATTTCTGACTTGCTTAGAAAAACAACACATGGCAGGTCAGGTCTCATGGAAGAGAGCAAAACGAAGGAAGAGCGGCTACTGGGGGATGGGACGGAACTGGGCAAGTGGGAGGAGATACGGTCATTTTTTATAAACATGATGATTGATTTGTGCTCCAGTTGACCTAAATAAAACTTAGTCAATAGAATCAATCTTTACTAATACTAGTTATCAAGACTCGTCCCTTCTTTCTCCTCCTGTACAGAACTGTCTACCAAGTACAATTTCATCCTCCCAGATAATCAAAACTGTCCAATTTGAAATATAAACTCAAGAAAGACTAAAATTCCACATGCAAAGACATTCATTTTCACTGTTATTGTTCCAGCTGTTATACTGTTAATCAATACAACTTATTTGTTCATAAATAAATGTATTCATAGCAAAAATATGGATAATCAAATCTGAAAAAGAAACTATAGTAGAATTTTCTAGTCTTACTTATGAGACCACTTCCTCATCAGTACAATATTCCACAAATGTTTTTTGTATAACATTCAGGGAATAGTAAATATGTCACATCTTCTGAGATAAAATTACTAGCAAACTATTGCTATATATACAATAGATAATATATATTGATTAAATTGGTAATTGTAAAATCTTTCAATTAATTCATTCACTAAATATGCTGAGAACCTATTATGTGCCATGTGAAGACCCTTTCTTTCATGGAATTTACATTCTGACAAGTATTAATATTATTAAAGAAAGCAATACTTTAAGCAGAAAACAAAACTGATAAATTTCACTCACTCAATTTCTTAAAATGTAAAACAAACCAAAAAAAAAAAGTAAAACAAACCTATTAAAATTTCTACACAACAAAAAACAACTAAACCAAAGTGAAAGGGAAATTACAAACTGGAAAAAAAACCTGCAACATATGACAGACAATGAATTAACCTTTTAACATAAAGAGTGTTCACAAACCAGTTAGAAAAAAAAGGAACACCCAAAGAGGAAAATGGAAAACTCCCCAAAAGAAAAATACAAAGGGCCACGAAATATACTAAAAGAAGACTGAGAGAATTTTTGGTACATCATACTGGCAAAAGATAAAATAAGAAAACAGAGCATCTTGTGTTAGTACAAAAAAAAAAAAAAAAGGAATCCTCATATACCACTGATGAGAGTTCAAAATAATACTCTTCCTGGAGAGTATGATAATATGTAGTGATATGCTGGTCCAGCCACACCACAGAATTCTACTCAGCAATAACAAAAAATGAACTACTGATCCATGTAGCAACATGGACAAATATCAAAGTAACTACACTGAGTAAAAACAACAGGCCAATAGACCAAACAAGAAAAAAACCCAATAACAAAAAACCAACTATATACTGTTTGATTCCAGGTAGACACATACCTTAAAACAGCAAACTAATCTATAGTGATATTATGCAGATAAGTGGCTACCTCTGGGAGGGAACAGGGAGAGAGCTGGGTGAGAGAAATTCAAAGGAATATGAAGAAACTCTGGGAGTGATGGATTTGTGTGTTTTTGTTTTGTTTTGTTCTTTTGGACACATTGATCAGCTTACAGGATCTTAGTTCCCCAAACAGGGACTAAAGCCAGGCCACAGCAATGAGAGCACTGAGTCCTAACCACTGGACCATCAGGGAACTCCCATGGATCTACATCTCATTATTTTGATTGTGGTGATAATTTCATAAATGCATACATATGTGAAAACATTAACACTTTCAATATGTGCAGCTCATAGTACATCAACTTGATACAGTTGCTTTATCAAGTACATAACTTGTTCTTAATGGTGAGAACATGTCCAATTTAAGAATTAATTAAGAACATGTCCAATTTAAGAATTTAAAAATTGGACATAACATTTTTATATGAATTTCATCAAAGAAAATATACAGATAGCTAATAAGCTTATGACCAAGACTCTCCAACATCATTAGTCATTAGTGAAATGCAAATTAAAACCACAATGAGGTACTACCACCCACCCTAGAATGACTAAAATCAAAATGACAGGACACTGCCCTGGTGGCCCAGTGGTTAAGAATCCACCTGCCAATGCAGGGGACATGGGTTCAATCCCTGGTCCAGGAAGATCCCACATGCCATAACTAAGCAAGTGAGCCATAACCACTGAGCCTGCAGGCTGCAACTACTGAAGCCTGTGCACCCTAACGCTGGCATTCCGCAGTAAGACAAGCCCACACACCACAATGTCCTGGCTTCGCTCTTTGTACTGCAGTTACAGAAGATGTTACTACTGGGGAAAGCTGGAGTCAGGGCACACAGACCTCTCTGTACCAGTTTTTATAATTTCCTGTGATTCCATAACTACTTCAAAGTAGAAAGTATTAAAAAAAAAAAAGACTACATATTATATGGAATCAATATATGAAATGTCCAGAAAAAGCAACAGAGAGACAGAAACCAGACAAATGGTTGCCTACAACTGGCGGGAGGGCTTCCCAGGTGGCTCAGTGGGAAAGAATCCACCTGCCAAGCAGGAGATGTGGTTCAATCCCTGGGTCATGAAGATCCTCTGAAGAAATGGCAACTCACTCCAGCATTCTTGCCCAAGAAATCCCACAGACAGAGGAGCCTGGTGGGCTACTGTCCATGGGGTTGCAAAGAGTTGGGCACGACTTAGTGACTAAACAACAATAACAGCTAGGGCGTAGGAGCAGTGACTGACTGCAAACAAGCACGAGGGAACCTTCTGGAAATAGAAGTTTCCTAAAATGGAATTGTGGTAGTGGTGGTTATACAACTTTACTGTGATTTTTACTAAAAAACACTGAATTATACATTATAACGGGTGAATTTTATGGTATGAAATTATACCTTAATAAAAAAGCAACATACACATATACTCAGTCAAATCAGAGCTATCCAAAAGCCTTCCCAAGCAGCCTTACCTGAGACTCCTTTAATGCTTGCTTTCCCCACCAAATAGGGTTGGTATCAACTATGATAACTAGAAGATTCAATTCATCTTCTGAAAATATTAACAAAAAAAAATTAGCCTCATAAAAGTGAAACAGAGCAAACATTTCCAATTTGTAAATTAAACCCAAAGCAAGCACCACTACATGCCTTTCTATGTATATAAGCTACAACCATGAAAGTAACACAAGATCAAGTTCTTTTAAAGACTTAAAGCTCTGGAGGCCCTTAGTGAGCTCTTGCTTGCCTTCTGCACATTTACACCTCTCATGCACTGAAATAGTAGCCTCCAACCTTTTTGGCATCAGGGACGGGTTTCATGGAAGACAATTTTTTCCACAGGTTGTGTGTGTGTGTGGGGGGGGGGGGTGATGGTTCATTCCAGGATGACTCAAGAGCACTACATTTACTGTTCACTTTATTTCTATTATTGTTACATTAGCTATACCTCAGATCGTCAGGCATTAGCTCCCGGAGGTTGGGAACCCCTGCAGTAGACTATGAACATTGTGTGGTTGGATTTTTGTCTCTTTTATCACTGCTTGTCCTCTGCTCTGAACACAATGCCTAGCATGGGGTGGATGCTCAATAAATATTTTATGATAAATGCATTACAGATGTCTGGTCAAGGACAGAAGGCACTGATGAACCAGTACTGAGAATCACTAATAGAATTTCAGGCATGGGGTAGGGGTGGGTGGGGAGAGATTTAAAGGGAGACACAGAATCAATCTGGCTCCAGGTCCATCAAATCACCTTCCAGCAAGGCCAATTATAATTAGTAAACAATCGTTAAAAGGTAAAAACCAGAGTGAAAAGCAATGGTTGTGTAAAGATTTTATTGTGAAAAAAATTAGGCTACTCTTTACAAAGTGAAAGACACAACAAAACAGGCTAACTTAACACAGTCATTCATTCAACAAACATTTACACTAAAGTACCACTGTTAGGTGTCAGGGATACTGGATCCAAGCCCTCAAGGAGCATATATTCTAACTGAGGTGACAGACATGTGAACCAACAAACACACATTGTTATGAAAAACCCAGCATGCTCATTTAATAGCAGAAAGCAGCAATGCCTTGCTTGCATACCCAAATCCTATTTACTCTCCAAGGTCCCAACCCAATGCTACCTCCTTATCTAAAAGTCCTCCCCAGGTCTTCCAACAGGTCCTGGCTCCCCCATCTCAGGAGAGAAGAAATGTCAGTCTTTCTGTGTCAGTCCCAGCACACACAATCCTATCATCCTGTCCCATTGATGACAACTCAGAAAGGGACTTAATGCTATCTTTCGATTGTTGTTGAGTCACTAAGTTGTGTCTGACTCTTGTGACCCCCATGGACTGTAGGCTGCTAGGCTCCTCTGTCCATGAGATACTCCAGGCAAGAACTCTGGAGTGGATAGCCATTCCTGACCCAGAGATTGAACCTATGTCTCCTGCATTGGCAGGCAGATTCTTTACCAATGAGACACCAGGGAAGCTATCTTTCACCAATTATAAGATGTACTCCCTCCTTTTTCTTTTTTCTTTTTTTAACAGTTTTACAGTTTTCAGCAATTTGACAGTTGCTGAACTCAGGACGGTATCTTACCATTATGACTGATCACATTTTCTCTCTTAGTGATATAGTAAATAAAAGCACATTTCATAATCATATTGCCTTAGATTAGATGAAATATGGTATTCCTATTTTGCAAGAGAAAGTAACTTGCTCTAAGTCACATGGCCTGCTAACAAGTAGCGAAGCTAACACCCAGCTCTGAAGACAGATCTGCTTGACTCTAAAGACTGTGGCTAAAAATGATACAGATAAACCTACTTGCAGGGCAAGAACAGAGACACAGACATAGAGAAGGGATATGTGGACACAGTTGGGGGGTACGAATTGGGAGATTAGAACTGACATATGTGCACTACCATGTGTAAAACAGATAGCTAGTGGGAAGCTGCTGTCTAGACAGGGAGCTCAGTCAGTGCTCTGTGATGACCTAGATGTGGGGCTGGTGGCAGGAGGAAGATCCACAAAGGAGGAGATATATGTATCCATATAGCTGATTCACTTTATGCTGTTGTACAGCAGAAACTAACACAATATTATAAAGCAATTATACTCCAACAAAAAAAAATGAAATAAAGACTGTGGCTTTTCAACACCTTATTGCCTCCTTCTGACCACCCACAGTGAGGTCCCTCTTCTGATGACAGTACTCATGACCTCAATGTACACTTAGCTATGCTTCTGATCTCTCTTCCCCACTCAGCCCTCTAAATCGTGGCCTTCTTAGAGAACGAGGAATGTTATGTAAACCACAGAACAAAGTGTTTAGCACAGAAAGCCACTTAATAACTATTTCTCCCACAGGCCCTCACTCTTCTGCCCCAAAGCCTTTGACCTTATATCTCCATCAGGTCCCACTCCCCAATTCTCAGAGCCATACATTCCTTGCTACTATCAAGCCTGAGAAAAACAAAGCGTTGCCTGTCAGGAGAGGTGTGAATCCATAGACATAGAATGTCCCTGTGGATTTCCTTCTTTGGGTCTCTACCTCCTCATCTGTAGACAGGGGCCATACCAGATCTGCCTCCCTCACAAAGTTGTGATATTAAAACAGATAAATGATGCATGGACAATTGTTACTGCCCCTGAAAGGATCTATTTCTATTCTTGCTCTCCACAGTCAATTTCCCACACAGCAGTCAAAGTAATCTTTTAAGATAGTAAATCAGGGAATTCCCTGGCAGTCCAGTGGTTAGGATTCAATGCTTCCATTGCAAGAGGACATGGGTTGGATCCCTGGTCAGGGAACTAAGATCTCGGGGGGAAAAAAAAATCGTAAATCAGTAATACTTCTTCTTTTTTTTTTCAGTAATACTTCTTTGTTAGGAGCCCTAAAACGGCTTGTATTACACTTAAAATAGAGATCCGGTCCCACAGGGGACCTGCACCTGGCTAGCTAGCTCTCTGATCTCATCCCTCTATCCCAACCTGCTCCCACCACCCTGGCCTCTTTTTTCCTCCCTTTAAGACATCAGGCTCTGTAACTGGTAGTTTAATGTATGAACGAAAGTCTCCACTCTCCTCAACCCGCAGGTGTCCCCTTTCCGTCTTCCCATTGCAATGTAATGGCTCAATTTGTCACAAGGCCTTCACAGAACTTTTATAAAGTCACTCAAGTCTTAGTCTGAATATTACTAGTCTTCCCTGGACCCATATTGAAAGCAGCTCCTCCTGCATCATCCCCGAATAGCAATCGACACCATCATCACTTTATATTGTCGTCACAGCTCTGGTCACCCTTCGAAATTATTTTTATTTACTTGCCTGTCTGTCTCGCTCACTAGACTGTAACCTCCACTAGTCTGTCATGTTCTCTATGTATCTCCCAGGGCATGAAATAACGCCTGGCACACAAGAGGCGCTCCAAAAATATTTACTGAATGAATGAACGAATTTGCTACTCCTTTAAAGATCAAACAGGCCCCACCCAGCCCCCCAAATACAGTCCATTTGGTAGATCATCGCCGGGCAAAGTCTGCTTAGTCCCGGGGTCCGGCTCCCGCCGGCGCGGCCCTCACCGTCTGAGACCATGGCGACCAGAGTCCCTCGGCGAACAGCCACTTGCAAGCAAGCAGACCTGCCAGAGTGTACGAACCTCGACTTCCGGCGCCTCCGAGTGACGTAAGAGACGGCGTGGCTCAGGCCGCGCGCCTTACCCACAGCCCCGCCCCAAGGCGCCGGAAGTGGAGTGTAGAGCGTGGTTGGGCGCTGTCAGTCAGTGTGGTGCAGAGTCCGCGCGGCGGCGGGACCAGTCCGGGCGTCTCGTGCAGCTCTGGGCCTCTCAGGCTCCGCGGTCCAGAGGGCACCATGGACAACAAGGGTAAATTGGGACGCGTCGGACCTGCTGGGCCTAGAGCGGAGCCGCGCAGGGATTCCCCCCACCTCACACGCCCAGACTGGGCTCCGGGCGCGGTCAGTTTTCAAGCTCAGGCTGTCTGGTCGGATGTGGTCCCTCTAGTCACAACTAAAACCCCCTCGCTGCTCGTGTATCCAGGGAATGGGTCTTGGGTGTATCCCCAGACATCCCTTCTGCCCACGCTTTCCAGTGCCCTCCAAAAACGTGAGATTTCGGACGAATGTGCAGGTCTTCGAAGTCTTGATTTCTTCATATGTGAAGTATGAGTAAGACTCCCTGAGCCTGCCCTGTTGAATCTGGTACCAGAATCAAAAGAAAAGCGTATTTGATGTGCCTGTCTAGAGTGGTTATCAAGGTGTTTTATTAAGTGAAGAACAAGGGCAAACTAATATGTATGTAGTACCTTTCATGTAAAAAAGTAAAAGCAGAGTAGACTTCTACATCACATGTATATATAATATAATATATGTAGGTGAATAGGCTTGACTTGGCATAGACTGTCTGGAGAAATCAGTAAGCAGGTTGGCTCTGGGATTTTTTGTAGACTTGGGGTCAAGAATAAGGGTGAGAATGACCTTTCACTATCATTTGGTGGGGCTTAAATTTTATTCCATATTACACGGGCTAGCTTTTTCAAAATGAGAAAGAGCTTGCAAATAGTAAAGTGATGTCATCTCTATTCCCATCAACATTTTCGGTGTCCCTGAAGTCAAACACCCTGCAAAGGAAATATTTTTTAAATTAGTTTGCTTTTTAATGTCAGCAGTCATTGATAAGCTCTGTGGTTGTCTCTCCTGCTAAATGAATTCGCTGAATCACTTTTTTCTCCCTTCCCAGAGTTAATCGAATACTTTAAGTCTCAGATAAAAGAAGATCCTGACATGGCCTCAGCAGTAGCTGCCATCCGGACTTTACTGGAGTACTTGAGAAGAGATACAGGTAAAGAGGGTCCGCCTCCATTGCTCCAGGTGTTAGGAAAGTCTGCTTGTAACTATTAAAATTGTAGAAAGTGAGAGATGGATGTGTGCTGATACAAGGTAATAAGCCTCAAGCTCAGTTTCTCCCTTCATTTCAGTCCTTTCAGTGTGGAGAGAGCCCTCAAGTTAGGATCACATGGGTCTCTTGTCACAAATGAAATATATTTTGTTTTTTTTTAAGTTGTTTTTTTTTTTTAATGTGAACCATTTTTTGATAAGTCTTTATTTGTTATCATGTTGCTTCTGTTTTATGTGTGTTTTATGTGTTTTTTGGCTCTGTGGCATATGGGATCTTAGCTTCCCAACCAGGAAGCTGTTTGATAACCAGCACCCCCTGCATTGGAAGGCTAAGTGTTTAACCACTGGACTGCCAGGGAAGCCCCTGAAATGTACTTTGAATCAAGAAGGCCCATAGTATGACAGGTTAACTGTGAAGCTTAACTGTGTGAGTATAAGCTTAACTGTGAAGCTTATAGCAGTCGTTCAGCTTTACAAGTGTTTATTGGGCTTCTGTCTTGTGACAGATTCTTTGCAGTTGATGTAGAGATTGTTCTAGTATAAATTCTAGCTTTAATGTCATCATTGTGAGCACTGCAAATTCAATCATCCTAAATGTAAACATCTGGGTATAAACAAAATAATAATAAAAATAATAAAGTGTTCTTTAAAGGGCTGACATAGAGATGCATGTCTCTAAGACAACCTCCAGCATCTTCCCATTATACTAATATCTAGACATCTAAGCCTTAGCTGCACCACCCTGCAAACCTCTTCTGTCACTACTTAATTTCCTTGCATGCTGTCCTTTGCTGAACTGTGCTTCACTCTGGCCTCTCTCATACCAATTTTATTCCCATCTTGGGGCCTTTGCATTGGTATAGTCTGTATCTGAGACTTTGCCCACTGCATCTTTACACGGCTGGATACTTTCTTACTCAGGTCTCTGTTTAAAAGGCCTGCACTCCAAAAGATCATCCCTGTTAACTCTGCCTAAAGTAGTTCTACCTTTTTCATCATTCTGCTTTTTTCTGTCCTCAATTCAATCTGAATAACTTGTTTATTTCTTTGTGTGCTTGTTTACTGTCTACCTCTCCCAGTAGAAAGAGAGTCCTGGGAATTCCCTGGCAGTCCAGTGATCAGGACTCTGCACTTCAATGCCGAGGGCCTGGGTTCACTGCTGGGGGATCAGGGGAACTGAGATCCTGCAAGCCAGGCAGCACAACCAAGAAAAAAAAGAGAAAAGGAAAAGAAAGGCAGTTCCATCAGAACAGGGACTGGTCATGTTCACTGATGTTATCTCTGGCATCTAGGAAGTTTGTATGCTCAGTCACTTTAGTTGTGTCCTACTCTTTGAGACCCTGTGGACCATAGCCCACCAGGCTCCTCTGTCCATGGAATTTCCCAGGCAAGAGTACTGGAGTGAGTTGCCATTTCCTTCTCCAGGGGATCTTCCTGACCCAGGGATCAATCCCACATTTCCTTCATTGCAGGCGGATTCTTTATCTGCTGAGCCATCAGAGTGCTTGGCATACAGCCTACACCCAGTCCACACTGGCTGAATGAGTGTATGAATTGCAGACCCATCAAGGGGCTGTGATACTGAAATGAACATCATGTTGCTCATGTGATCATTCCAGGGGAGACAATCCAGGGCCTGAGGGCGAATCTCACCAGTGCCATAGAAACCCTGTGTGGCGTGGACTCTTCCGTGGCCGTGTCGTCGGGCGGGGAGCTCTTCCTGCGCTTCATCAGCCTTACCTCCCTGGAATACTCTGTAAGCCCTGCCCTCCCCGGTCACCTCTCTGCTTCTGTGTTTGGTCACAAGTATTCTCAGCTTGACCTGGATCCTCCCCTTCCCCTCATGTTGCTTTTTTTTCTTTTTCCCCTAGGATTACTCCAAATGTAAAAAGATCATGATTGAGCGGGGAGAGATTTTCCTCAGGAGGATATCACTGTCAAGAAATAAAATTGCAGATTTGTGCCATACTTTCATCAAAGATGGGGCGGTGAGTACGTCTTGATTGTGGGTGGTGATCGGGAGCAAGGACTTTGGCATCAGACTCCTGGGGTAAAATCCCACCTTTGCCACCTACTTGCTGTGTGACCTTGGACAAGTTACTTATGCTCTCTGTGCTGTACTTTTCTCATCTTTTCAAATAAGGGTAATTATAGTACTTACCTCATAGGGCTGCTGTAAGGATTAATGAGATGGTGTGTGTGAGGACTCTGCACTATGCCTGGCACACACTTAGCAGTGTCTAAAGGTAGATGTTAGTATCATAGGTGGTTGTCATTTTAAAGAGGCAGAGGAAAACCCTGGGACAGCATGGGTGATTCTCGATTTGATAAGCTGTCTTACTAAAAAAGTATTTTTTTCTTACTGGATATGTACTAAACTGATCTGAGTTAAATCAGCACAGCTCTTGTCACTGGTTCATCCTGACTCTCTTCCTGCCGAAGGTTAGCACTGGATTGAGATTTTTTTCATCTTCATTCCAAATGCTGTCACAGAGATGCAAAGCTGCCAGGTGTCAATAACCTAAGTGAGGAAAGACAGGAGCAGCACATTAAGTCAGTCTCCCAGCAAAGGGGTCATAAAACTTTTATGACATCTCTTCCGCCAGCACACATCCTTTCTACCAACTAAGCCTCCACCAACTGTAAAAGTATTTACTTGCATCTGGACCCTGAAATCTTGTCCTCTGTTTTATTACTCCCTTCCCAGCCTCTGAATTATGTTATTAAATAAATGATGTAATAGATGCGACTGGCACTGGTACAAAAGCCAGCTTCAAGCAAAGCCGTTCTGAGACCAGGTGGAGGCAAGCTGGTGACTGCTTCTCGCCGAGGCCGCCTCCTTCCCAGCAGTCACACTACAGGGTTTGTTCATCCTCGTGGAGTTTAATGTGTAGCGACCACCTGCATCAGTGCTATTTAGGGTAAATTAGGAACAGAGCAGCTTAAATTCAAGCATGCAGGTGAACCACCTGGAGATCTTTTAAAGTGCATATTCTGGGACTTCTCTGGCAGTCCAGGGGTGGAAACTTTGCACTTGCAATGCAGGGGGCATGGTTTCGATCCCTGGTCAGGGAATTAGGATGCCCCCATGCCATGCAGCACGGCAAAAATTTATTTTAATTTTAATATAAATATGTAAATATAAAATTAAAATGCACATTCTGGTTCAGTGAGATGGGTGGGGCCTGAGAACCTGCATTTCTAACAAGCTCTCAGGCAAGACCTAGAAAGGAGCCAGGGAGCTGGTCCCTCCACCTTGCTTTACTCTGTCCTCTGTACTCTGTTCCTTAGAACATCTTGATTCCATCTAAGTATCTGCAAATTGTGTCCAGTCCACAGTTGGGTTGTATTTACCCCAAACAGTGTGTAAAAGTTTTAAAAAATGAGTCAACATTGAAATATTGGATTTTAGCTCCTCTAGAAAATCAGATGATCCAGCGACAGTGGGCCCCATGCGACAATAGCCGGAGGTCAGCCTTCGCACTCTGCTGCTGGCCTCTACATCCCTTATGCCAGCAGTCTGGTGTTTGAAGGCCCAGGTGTGCAGACTAGGTCTTAGAATTAGGGAAACCAACCCAAAGAATTAGGGAAACCAACCCAAAGGAACCTAACAGCCTTCAGACAGAAAGGCTTTTGCATCTGAGTAACACCACGTGGAGATACCACTTCTGTGCTTGCTATGAAAAGAGGAGACCTATGATATATTCCTCTGGCAGAAAACTTTTTCAGATTGTATCAATAGGGACTTCCCTGCCCATCCAGTGGTTAAGACTCCAAGCTTCCTTGCAAGGGGCAAGGGTTTGATCCCTGGTTGGGGAACTATGATCTCGCATGCAATGTGGTATGCCAAAAAACAAAAAGTATGTATATGGGCTTAAACTCAGTGTATTGTCAAGGATCTGCTTTCTGATTACAATTGATTAGTGCAAAAGCATACATACAGAGAAGCTTTAGGGTACCAGGAACATGCATTGGAGCGGCAGAGTCTGAGTGATTGGTGGAAGTTTGCACTTTTGATGGAGTTTTCTCTACCCACAGAGAATATTAACACATGCCTACTCCAGAGTGGTCCTGAGAGTCTTGGAAGCTGCAGTGGCAGCCAAGAAGCGCTTCAGTGTGTACATTACAGAGTCACAGCCTGACTTATCAGGGCAAGTATCTTTCCATGTGGTCACGTGCCCAGCAGTCCCTTTAATGAGAAAACTGAGGATGAGACCCCATTGTAAAAGGAGCCAGGCGAAGCCCCCGATTTGTCTGTCAATCAGCATTGCCTTTCACAGTACCCATCCCTCCTCCTGGAAGAAAAATCACCATAAGTTTGAAGTCAGTCACAGCATAGCATCTAGGGGTTTTATTTAGTACTTAGAGGAACAGCAACTGAAATGTCAAGGAATAGATAGTTACATCTCTTATGTATCCAGAACATAATAAAACCCCTTTTCTCCTGAATTTACAAATCCCTGCATAGAGCACAGTTTTCCTAAAATACATACTTTTAAAGAACCCAAATTCTTGTTTCCTTAGTCCAGAATCTTGGGATCAGCCCCTTAGTCCATTAACATTAACTGAAGTGACTTCCCTTACGGTCCAGTGGTTAAGACGCCATGCTTCCAATGCATGGGGTGAAGGTTTAAGACTTCAGATATGGTCCACATTAAAACGAAAAAAATTAACTGAGTTTCTAGCTAATGTGATTTATCATTATCCAAATTAAGTGACTCACCAGTCTCTATTATAGGGACTTTCTTGGACTTTTTCTAACATTCTCAAAATGTCATTTTCAGTAAGAAGATGGCCAAAGCCCTCTGCCACCTCAATGTCCCCGTCACTGTGGTCCTTGATGCTGCAGTTGGGTAAGCGCCTGGCTCCCCCATCACAGTTACGTTTCCTCACCCACCCACTCCCAGGGTTGGCCTGGAGCAGGGTTTCCAGATGGAGGGTCCCAGTCTCATTCATAAAATGAAAGTGGGCAGCATCCCACCTCCTAATTGACAGCGGCACTAAACCAGCAAGTTCATGATAAGAGCCTGATAGTGTACACAGAGGACAGGGCTGTAGGATGCTGGGAAGAGCCGGATACATGGTGTCACGGTGCATTTTAAAAAATATTTGACTGTGTTGGGTCTTAGTTATGGCATGCGGGATCTTTAATTGCAGCATGTGGGATCTAGTTCCCCAACCAGCGGTGGACCCCAGGCCCCCTGCATTGAGAATGCAGAATCTTAGCCCCAGGACCACCAGGGAAGTCCCTCATGGTGCCTTTTAAGAGCAAGGTGCAGTGATTGGGTCAGCGCTCATAATCAGTGTTCTCTCTTCATCTAAAGACACAGGCTGTCATCAGTGGCACTCCAGAATTTTTCATCTCCTGTGTACAACTTCAGACCTAAAGCTGAGGTGACATGCTCCATGGGTTGGCAGCGTGGCTCATAAGAGAAAACAGGAATAATAATCCCTTGGAAAGAAAACACATAGGGAGATGATTAAGGAAATTAGGAATGTGTTTAAGAATAAACATTTTGGGGACTTCCCTGGCAGTCCAGTGGTTAAGATTCTGTGCTTTCACTGCATGGGCATGGGTTCAGTCCCTGGTCTGGGAACTAAGATCCTGCATGCTATGTATGCACTGTGGCCAAAAAGTAGGAGGGGAGTGGGGAAAGGTAAACATTTTGAAGGATTCTAGTAGTTGCTCATTTTAAAAGGTAAATTGGCCCCCACCCAATCTGCAAAATTCTTGAATTACATTTTTTTCCAACTTCAGATCACATCAGGTTTTTTAATTTTTGTTTTGTTTGTAGTTTGACAAAGAACAAAAATTAGTGTGCCACATATAGTAAAGATAAACGCCGGGTCATGAAATCCTTGCTTCAGCTACACACGTACGCGTGTGCTTACTGGGTAGCAGCGTGAGTTATACCTCTTATCATGGTATCATCAAAACGCCTCTGTAGCAGAACCGGTAACAGGGCCAAGGGCTGTCTCAGGTGTTCAGTGCTCTTTGGAAGAAAGTTATGAGAGGAATATACTTTGCTGAAAATGGGAGTATTAATCTTTGCAGGTGATGTTGCAAGAGCAAAGAAAGGGAGCATTAAAAATTTGTTTTTCATTTCTGTAGCTACATCATGGAGAAGGTGGATCTTGTCATAGTTGGTGCTGAAGGAGTTGTTGAAAACGGAGGAATCATTAACAAGGTAGGAGCATCAGTTCTCCACAGGTCCTTGCTCAGGGCACGGAGCTCCACTGATGACTTCGGACACCCAACCACATTGTATGTTATGGTTCATTCCTCTAACCCTGCTTATCCTCAGGACTCCACCATTGCAACCAGTGGTTTCCCAGTTCCCCTGAGCCACTGCAGTGGGGTCAGTCAGATTCTGGTCAGATTTTCTGCTTTGGAGATTGACCTGTGTAGATTAGGAAAATGTATTTATACTTATTCAAAACATGCTTTACTTGGAATTGGGTTTCTTCTTTTTAATGGAGCATATTTGACACCAATATAATATTTAAAATTTATCTGTTGCTTCACATGGAAAGACTTCATGGTAGTCTATTGTGTTTGATAAAAGTATGTATAACGTAAAATTTGCCATCATAATCATTTTTAAGTGTACAATTCGGTGTCATTAATTACATCTCACTTTGTTGTGCAGCCATAACCACTGTCTTCAAAACTTTTCCATCACCCAAAAGAAACTGTCACAAAACTCCTTTTCTCTCCCCCATCCCCTAAGCTATTTTCTGTCTCCATGATTTTTTCCCATTCTAGGCACCTTATGTAAATGGAATCACACAGCTATCTGTCTTTTTTGGGTTTGGTTTATTTCACTTCGCATGTTTTCAAAGCTCACCTGTACTGTACATGTGTCAGTGCTTCATTCCTTTTTTTTTTTTATTATTTTTTTTTTACGGAGGAAATAGGCTGCAAGTGTCAGAGCTTCATTCCTTTTTATGGCTGCATAATGTACCAGTGTATGGTTGGACCATAGGTGTCTATCCATTCATCTTTGATGAATACCTTTTGACTATTATGACTAATGCTGCTAATAACATAGATGTACAATTACTTATTTGAGTTTCTGTTTTTGAGTCTTTGGCGTATATACTTAAGAGTGGAATTGCTGGGTCATATGGTATTTCTGTGTTTAGCTTTTTGAGGAACTGCCAAACTTTTCCCCAGCAGCTGCATCATGTTACATTCCCATCAGAAACACATAAGGATTCCAAGTTTCTTTATATCCTTGCCAATACTTTTTTTTTTTAATTATAATCATCCTAGCTTGAAACTCAGCATTCAAAAAATTAATATCATGACATCTGGTCCCATCACTTCATGGCAAATAGATGGGGGGAAAAGTGGAAACAGTGACAGATTTTATTTTCTTGGGCTCCAAAATCACTGCAGATGGTAGCTGTAGCCACAAAATTTAAAAGACGCTTGCTCTTGGAAGAAAAGCTATGACAAACGTAGACAGCATATTAAAAAGCAGAGACATCCCTTTGCCGACAAAGGTCCATATAGTCAAAGCTGTAGTTTTTCCAGTAGTCATGTACAGATGTGAGAGTTGGACCACAAAGAAGGCTGAGTACCAAAGAACTGATGCTTTCAAACTGTGGTGCTGGAGAAGACTCTTGAGAGTCCCTTGGACAGCAAGATCAAACCAGTCAATCCTAAAGGAAATCAGCCCTGAACATTAATTAGAAGGATTGATGCTGAAGCTCCAATACTTTGGCCACCTGATGGGTAGAGCCGATTCACTGGAAAAGACCCTGATGCTGGGAAGGATTGAAGGCTGGAGGAGAAGGGGACAACAGAGGATGAGATGGTTGGATGGCATCACCGACTCAACGGACATGAGTTTGAGCAAACTAGGAGACAGAGTTGGACAGGACTTAGCGACTGAACAATCCTAGTAGGTGTGACGCAGTATCTAATTGTGGTTTTGACTTGTGTTTCTATAATGATTAAGGCTCTTGAGCATCTTTTCTTTATTGGCCATTTATAAATCTTTGGAGAAATGTTTATTGCTATTTTAAAAGATCCTCTTTAATTCCAAAGCCAGAAGTACATATATTACGTTCACTCATAGACTTTCTGTTGCTTCCACTATAGATGTGCTATAAGATCTCACCTTTCTCCACTGTTCTCTAACTTCCCAGATTGGAACTAACCAGATGGCCGTGTGCGCCAAAGCACAGAACAAGCCATTTTATGTTGTTGCGGAAAGTTTCAAGTTTGTACGACTCTTCCCACTAAACCAGCAGGATGTCCCAGATAAGTTTAAGGCAAGAGTTTTACATATTATAAGGGGTATTTGAGTCTAAACTGAAACCTTTGAAAAAACGCAGTGCTAAGAATGTTCCAATAAGTTATTCACTTCACATTGCTATTTTTTCAAATATACAGAATACAAAGATAAATTGGTGGTTGTTGAACAGTGTAACTTGTCCCCAGAATTTCAGTCTTTTGTCTCTCACTTAAGCACTAGATACAGGCCAAGCAGGCAGGGAAAGTTGGTAGGTAATAGAAGTTTTGGGTCAGCTCTCTGGGCTCACTGCCATCTCCATCACCTGTTAACCATGTGATCTTGGGCAGGTCCTTTCACTGTTAGGTTTATGAACTTCAGTTATCTGTACTTGGGTTGTGATGCTTCAGAGATAATCTATGGAATTTAGCACAGCACCTGGCACTTAGTAAGCTTCCTATAAATGCTCTGAACAGTTGTCTTGAGAGGTCTGGCGGGGTCACTCCAGCCCACTCATGAGGGGACACATGGCTTAAGGCTTTCTCTAATGACCTGGCTGACCCACACTCAGACCCCTGACCAGTGTACCACACAGCCGGCTCCCCCATTTCCAGAGGGCACTTTCAGGCAGGAGCACCTCAGTCGCTCAGGCCAAGGCCTCACCAGCTCAGAGCCCTCAGTCTGTGGGGCAGACTAACGTTGGCTTCCTGTCTCCTCAGTACAAGGCGGATACTCTGAAGTCTGTACAGACTGGACAGGACCTCAGAGAGGAGCACCCGTGGGTCGACTACACCTCGCCTTCCTTAATCACGCTGCTGTTTACAGACCTGGGGGTGCTGACGCCCTCTGCCGTCAGCGACGAACTCATCAAGCTCTACCTGTAAACACCAGGTCCTTTCCTGCTGGTGGACGTCAGATATGGGGAGTAGTCTCTTGGCCCCTCAGTGAGCCAGGCCAAAACTGAATTGTTTTTTCTGAAGTTTTATGGACTAAGGACTTAAAATTCTAACTCTTGGGAAATTTTTTATTCATTTCAGTCCCATCTAAAATGCGTTCATGGTTCCCCTAAAGCCCAGGCTAAATTGTGCTCTTATGGTTTCCATATATTTCCAGACGCTTCCATTCATGTCCAGTTTCCAGTAATATAAGATTATTGGCTGTTTGATGGATGAAGATGTGCCCACTCCCCCTCCCTTCATCTTCCCCACACTCCAGACTGATTTGCCAAAATATCCTTGAAAGACAAGCAGGCCCAAGAGGGCAGTGGTCCAAACTACAGCCAGCGACCCCTCCAGCAACCAACAGCTGCCTGGGACCAGGCTCCACGCAGTGCTGGATGAAAAAGGCAGGCAACACTCACTGAATCAGGCTCCCAGTGGTGAATACGAGCTGAGGGCTGTCATCTCCACAAAAGGATCAAGCCAAAGAGAGTGGAAACTACTGCAAGAACCCAAGAACAGGTACTAATGGCCTCTTTGGCCTGAGTATCCTGCACGGCTCATCAGTTACGAAGACGCCTTCCAAAATATTTGCAAACTTAAAATTCTGTATCTGGGAAAAGATGTGACTTGAAACATGTTTGGGTCCTGAACAGCTTTTTAAAATTGTTCTTGGGAACAAATTCAGCATCTTTTCAAATAAATTACATGAAAAATTTTGAGATGGCGTTGCACTGCACGGCAAGCTGACCCCAGGCCCGGCCAGAGGGCTCTGACACTAGATGTATTTATTGTCCATCTTGGTAAAGACACTGCAGCCACCTTCATGTACTTAAGGCACAGTCGATTAGAACTACAGTTTATTCAACAGGAGGTATAATCATTTTCTTTCCCAGAATAACCTGCTGCTTCTTTTTCATATACTCACCAATAAAATGGTACTGTGGGCTGTGTGGGTGTCAGCTCAGTACATCAAAGAGAGAACTGAGGGTCCAGAGGTAAGGACACCCAGGGAAGGGAGCTCAGGTGCCAGAAAACACTGAGGAACTTTTAAAAGCTCTCAAATCAAATCTACTTCAATAGCTTTATATTAAATAAGTTTAATAAGTATAAAATAGCCACCGAAGAATGAGCTCTTTAAGTAGCCCATCAAAATAAATATTGACATCTATTATTTACAGTTAAGTAAATTTACGTTTTCTTCTCTTAGACTTCAAGGCTGGTATGTTTTTAGTAAAAGGCTCACAAGCGTGAAACCCCTCACATCTGCCGTTTCTGCAACAGCAGTTTCCCAATGGGTGCCGAAGTTCTGATGTTCAATAGAAGGAAGCTCGAGCTGTCTGCCAGGTGGGGGCCAGCTCCCCACATTCCCCACTCCCATGCATTTCACCTGAGGGACGGGAATCAGCAATCATCTTCCAAATCTGAGATCTCCAAATCTGCTGTGTTTGTTGATCTCTTGCCACTTGTCAACAGCCCCTTCTCAAATTCTTCTTCAGTAATTTTGCCTTTTTTAAACTTTTTCAAGAGCCTTGTGTCATTCAGAAGTTCCTCCATGTCTTCATCTTCCATATCAGAACCCTGAGTGCAGAAGAGACCAACAAGCTACTGAATTTCTCAGCAACAGTGTTCTAAGTGAAACCAGCAAAATTTTGGGGGTTTTTTGGCTGCTCTGGGAGGCTTGTGGAATTCTAGTTCCCCAACCAGAGACTGAACCTGGGCCCCTTGGTGGTGAAAGTGCAGAGTCCTAACCACTGGACCACTAGAGAAGTCCCAAACCAGCACTTTTTAATCAATCGGGAACTATATGCTCTTAGATCAGCTTTCACGAACAGCACATTCCCCAACCCAAGCCACCAAGAGAGAACAAAAATCTAAGAGTCCTATGCAATTCCTATTAGAAGGCGCTATACACTACACTTCTGCGAGATTTGTTCAGAATTCTAAGCTGAGTATTTAATTTTAAAAATTGCCCAAAAAAAAAAAAAAAATTGCCAGCTTTACCTCTTCCCTTTTCCTTTTTTCATTCAGTTTTTTCTTCTTTTCCTTTTTGGCCTTCTGCTTTGACCAAGCTTTATTTTTTATGAATTTTCTTCTCCCGTCATTTTCTGTTTTCTCTTTTCTTTGCTGCTCCAATAATTGCTTCTGCCTCTGCTTTTCTCTGATTTTGTCTTTAAACGGAATGGTATCTGTGTTGACATCCACAGGCACAAAATCTGGAAACTGCTTTCCTCTCAGCTCTGGCATCTTGGGCATCCTCAGCAGGGCAAAACCTCGAGCAAGACTAGCAAAATCAAGATCTGATTAAACCAAAACATCAAGAGTTAGCACACCCAAAACAGGACTATAAGCATCAACCAATAGAATATTCATAGCAATGTAATTTCTTCTAAGTGATCTAATGGACTCATTTTAATTAGAATTAAAATAATTACATTTTTACTAAAAGAATACTCAGCAAAAAATAAAAAAAGAATACTCAGCAGCCAGTACCTAGTCAAACCCAAGGAAGACTTTTTATTTTTGAGGGGCTATGTCACACAGCATGCAGGTTCTTAGTTCCCTGACCAGGGATCGAACCCGTACCCCATGCAATGGAAGCTCGGAGTCCAGGCCAGGGAAGTCCCAGAAAGACTTTCTTTTAAATGCTTGGGAGAACATCAACCCTGACACGGACCTAAGACAAAGCAGTTTCATATTTGTGCTCAACACAGGTGCTCAGCTACTAACTGGTATCCAACTCTGTGACTCCATGGACTGTAGCCTGCCAGGCTCCTCTGTCCATGTGATTCTCCAGGCAAGAATACTGGAGTAGGTTGTCATTTCCTTCTCCAGGGGATCTTCCCAACCCAGGAATCCAACCCATGTCTCATGTCTCCAGCATTGGCAGGCAGGTTCTTTACCACTAGCGCCACCTGGGAAGCCCTTCATATTTGTAATACTTGTAAAAACCATCAAATGTTTCAGATGGTGAGCAAATCCAACTTACCCTTTAATCTGAAGATGAGGTTGCACTCGTGCTTGGCATAAGCCTGGATGTATGACACGAAAGCTTTCATGCCCTTCTCAAACACGGCTCTGTCGGCCAGGGCCATGGCCTTGAGCTTTGGAAGGAGGTCAGCTGTGGTGTTCTGGAGTTTCGTCTCCTGCAGGGGGCACTGCACAGGGACCACATCGTCATTTCTGGCTGGGACCGCCTCCCCCCGCCAAGGCTACCCCATCAGAGCCAGTGCCAGTAAAATCAAAGGCAAAACCACTCATTTTAATCTTATACAGTGGAGGCTTTGAAGCCTTTTTAAAGCAAAGTTTAAAATCAGATTTTACATAACAATCCTGATTTCTGATTGGAAAATATGGTAACATAGGTCTGTGTTCCCAAGTAATGATGCTCAGCTGGGGCCAGCAGTGGACCCCAGAGCCTCTCCACAGCCTTTTATAAAGCTATGGACAGGTTCCCACACTGATCCCGCCAGCCCGGCCCCTAATCTACATTCTGGACTACTTTCTGGAACTAATCTACATTCTGGACCACTTTCTGGAAAAGAACTTTTCCAACTACCCTGGCTTTGGGAATTCCACAGAAAAAAAGGAAGACAGCTTACTTTTTGGTTAATTGCAAGGAAGTTGATGTACGACTCTTCCATGGGAAGGAGAAACACGAGCGCGCTGCCACCGTGGCCGATGCGGGCTGTGCGGCCACAGCGATGCACGAAGGCGCTAGAAGACATGGGGCAGGGACAGTCACCGCCGAGAGCTCAGCAGAGCACCGGCCTGTGGCCACGCAGCTGACGCGCCTCAGACGACACCAGGGGCCGCCCGACTCCACAGCTCAGTCCCAGCCCTGCACTTACTAGTGTTCTAGAAGAGCTGGCGATTAAATACACTGCAGACCAGAGAGCAATCTCAGACATTTAATGTCAACTATAAAACGTAAATTTATGCTCATCTGATGATACAGGTAGGAAGACGTGGTCCCAGCAGAAAATTTGGGAAACAATGAAAAGTGTAATATAAAAGAGAAAATAGAAGTGATTTGTGAGTCCAACCCCTAACTCCACCCAGAATTGACGAGTACTGCTGAAGAGTTTGTATTTATAGGCATTTTCCTATGTTTGGAGGCATTTCCTAGAAATACATGCTTGCTCTCAGAATAACTGAAATCTCCATATGTGGTATATATATTGTTTTCCTTTAAACATTCTATTCATGTGCATTTCTGCAAGAACTTTAAAAGGTATCTGAAAATACAACACAGTATCACTACTGACCTATCAGTGATAATGCACCAGGTTCCCCGACTTTTGCTATTTCATAATGTTTTGACAACCATCATTATGTTTACCTTCCTCACGATTCCTGTTTCATTAAGACTAGATTCCTAGACAGAGCAAGTAACATTCTCTGTACCTGGCGTTACTGGGAGGATCGTACTGCAAAACCCAGTTTACTTCAGGAATATCTATTCCTCGGGCCATCACATCAGTGCACACTAAAATCCCACTAGAAAATAAGAAAACACCATGAGTAAGGAGACCATCATTTCCTCACCATCAAGCAGCTGTTACTAATTTGAAGATGACAGTAGAAACAGGTTGCAGAATCTCATGGAAGCAAATATACAACAATAACATTTTGATTTTTCTTCCTCCTAAGAATCTCTAGGACTTCACAAGTTCTCAGTGAAATTTGTAAAGAGGTGGGCAGATAATGAAAAGATGAATGAAAAATAATGAAAAGATTTTTTAATTAGCATATTTCAATTGGGGAAGGAAAAAACCCAAAAACACTATATTTGGTCTAATCCTTCGCAGCCATTTAAAAAAAACAAATGAAATTTTCCCTCTCATAGTGATGTGTAATCATCAAGTCTATCACTTTGCCTAAGAGATTGTTTTTAATGTAGCCAGAATGTTCAGTGATCAAGAAAAACAGAAAAGTATTATTTCTATGCACAAACAGAGTCAACTTATAGTCTCCAGAAACACAGCTTCCCTATAGTGTAGTCAACCCGGAACCTTCTATGGGTTTCTCCCATCCACTCTGTCTACCCATTCATTCAACAAACAGTTTACCAAACCCTGGGCCAGACCTGGGCCAGACAGTGGGCAGCTCAAGAATGAACATAACACACAGGTTCCTGTTCTTACGGAGCTTACAATTGAGCAGGGAAGTTGACAAAGAAGGAAGTCAGTGTAGCAAAGGGTAATGGGCTCAGGACAGAGCAGGGGGAGAAGACGTGACAACCGGGTTAGAGAAGGAAGTGGGTTCCAACAACAGACGAGAAGGTCTAGAGGCAGAGCAACCTGCAGAAGAACAGAGTGGCTGGATAACTGCCGTCTCCAGAGAAGCCAACCCACCTCTGCAATTTGCGGAACTCCATGAAGATCTTATTGCGCTTGTATTTCATCTTTCCATGAATGCACATTATCTTCACACCCTTCACCAGGGCCTCCAGAGCCTTTCCGTAGTATTCCACACAGGCGCAGGTGCTGGGAAGAGGAGACAGGGGGCTTTGATTCCTGGTCAGGGAACTAAGATTCCACATGCCGTGGGTCAACTGAGCCCTTGCACTACAATAAGAGAAGCCTGCCTGCCACAACTGAAGAAAGGCCATGTGCTGCAACAAAGACCCAACACAGCCAAAATAGAAAATTTTTAAAGATCTGTGCCAAGTGACCACTGCCGATTCCCCGCTGTTTTCCACGAGTCACATCATATATAAGGATGCAGTTTTACACACCAAGGGCCACAATCCACAGATCTGAAAGTAATCTGGTGGGTCCTAAAATCAATTTAGTGAATCTGGACCAGCATTTTTAAAAAATCAGAGCAGAACAGAAAA
This sequence comes from Cervus elaphus, assembly GCF_910594005.1. NCBI lineage: Eukaryota > Metazoa > Chordata > Mammalia > Artiodactyla > Cervidae > Cervus > Cervus elaphus. The sequence continues at coordinate 20,479,947 of NC_057819.1, read as the reverse complement.
GAGCATCAGAATGCCTCCTACCTAGTCAAGGGCAGTTCTGTGAAATCTTCATTTCAGTTGCGTGTGTGTGTGTGTGTGTGAGAGAAAGAGAGAGAGGGAGAGAACCAGGTGTGTGTGTGTGTGTGTGTGTGTGTGTGTGTGTGTGTGTGTGTGAGAAAGAGAGGGAGAGAACCAGGTGTGTGTGTGTGTGTGTGAAAGAGAGAGAGAGGGAGAGAACCAGGTTGTATTTCTAACTGTGTGCGTGTGTGTGTGTGAGAGAGAGAGAGGGAGAGAACCAGGTTGTATTTCTAACTATGGGTCAGATAGTTACTGCATTTTATTGGTGAAATAATGGATGAAAAAGAAACATGAAATTCTTTGGGTATGCCAAAGAACACCACTGTAGGTATATATGGAGGAAAAAACAGCCCAGGAATGCATGCATCTGTTCCTCTTTTGCACTCTGACAAAAGGACATACCCCAGCGTGACAGGCACTAGGCTGGATGATTAAACACCATCCCAACCACTTCCTCCCTCATCTCCCTCTATTACAGAGGCTGGGACAGCTACCCACTCATTTATCCAATGAAAGCAGAAGTCAGCCAGGGTCAGGGGCAAGTGTTGTCTGGGAAAGCCTTTTGCTTTTCTGATTAAAAGAGTCAAATATAGCAAGTACTGCCCTTCCCTCTGCCTTTCCTCTTTTATCTGCTTCCAATGCAGATGTGACAGGGGATGTCACAGTGGTCATCTCAAAACTAGAGTTGATCTACAGGAAGGAAAGACCAAGACAGTCACAGAAACACTGGCCCTGACGTTGCTGAGACAGAAACCAATGTTAGGAACTGCCTACCTCTGGACTTCTTTTTACAGGAGAAAAATAAACCCGTCCTGCTTGAGCTGCAGAAGTTGGGTTTTCAGTCACTTGCAGTTAAACAAACTTGTAACAGAGGACAAACCTAAAAGGAATTCCAAACCTGAAGGCTACACACACGTGCACATTCCAGGGATAGCTGAACCCCAGAAGGATTACCTGAAGAAGACCAGATGTTTCTCCTGCTTATGATTTCGAAGAAAATGTACCAACTGATTAAATTTCTCATCTGCCTTACAGACCTGCAAAATAAAAAGGAAAACCAAAAAAATAAAGACAAATTTGCTGACAACAAGAACAACCCCACAACTATTTTCAGTTTGGGCCTTAAATTTTAAGGACTCTTAACTTCCTCCACAAAGAGGAAGCCTTTCACCAGGATGTTACTCAGTCCACTGAGCTCAGAAATCATGTAACTGAGGACAGCGAGTCACTCAGCGCAGTAAGTACCTCCCAAACCCCAACATGCCACCAGCACCATGCCGGCCGTAACACCATCCCAGGGGAGGGCTTTACAGTACAGGTCCTCAGATACAGCGTAAAGACCACAGGTCGCAGCTCTGGAATTGGACCCAAGGGTCAGTATTATTTAACAGCACCCGTGAGATTCTGAGGCATGGCCATGTTCAGAAATCACTGCTCTGAGGTGAACACAGATTTCCAGAATGGACTGCACAGAATTTCTTCACAGACCTCCATGGAGACAGACTGGAGTGCCTTTCAGGCTCCCAAACTGAAGACATGTAAATCCACCTGAATGCATTCCCCCTATTTTTATTAATACTGAAACCAGATCCTCAATTGTAATTTCTTTCTCACATACTCAGACATTTCTAAATGCAGTTGCTTAAATGAATGCAAAAGAACAGAATGCAACAGCAGCCACAGTGGGTTCCAAAGCTAATTTATTAGTACATACTACGTACTAAGCATTGGCCTAAGACCTTCATGTGTTTTAATAAACCAACCCTCAGAGCAACCCTATGAAGCGGGTGCTCCCTGAGCTCCCATTTTACTGGTGATGAATTGGCAAGTCCACCTGGTTCGGTTAGGAAGGGACAAAGCGGATATGTGCACCTGGGCAGCCGTACCCGTGCGCCCCTACCCTTAACCACCTCACTGTCCACCGCCGCCTCTCTCCCCTAGGGAGAGCCAGCCACCCAACTCTACCAGCCTGGCCGCAAGCAGAAACAGCAACACCAAGTGTAACATCCCCGGTCTGATTTCAAAAACATCCTCCTGACAGCTGCACCAGAGGCGGTTTTCTAATTTGCCAACTCTTCTGCCTTGACCCGCCTACCCCCGGACCCTCCAAGAACTGACACAAAGAATGGCAACCTCATCGCCCTTACAGTCCACAGCACTCGGGACACTAATTTGGAAATGGGCCACTTTCTCTACAAACACATTGCTGTGCTCAGGAGCTGGGGAGCCCCTCTCGGCCAAAAGAAAAACCCTGTTCCCTGGCTGACGATATAGAGGTGCCCTGGCAAGCAGGGACACTGGCCTGGCCACCCTGGCTGACCATCCTCTCTAGATGCCTCCTGGCTTGAGCCAGTGACCAGAGACTACAGAAGGAGGGGACTCACTACTAACAATCATTCCGAAAAGCCTCCCGCTGCCTGGTGAGGAAGGGCAGCAGCAGCTAGGATTTACGGCTGCAAATTGAAAGAAAGTGAAAGTGAAGTTGCTGAGTCGCGTCTGACTCTTTGCCTGCCAGGCTCCTCTGTCCATGGGATTTTCCAGGCAAGAGTACTGGAGTGGGTTGCCATTTCCTTCTCCAAGGAACCTTCCCAACCCAGGGATTGAACCTGGGTCTCCCGCATTGCAGGCGGACACTTTACCATCTGAGCCACCAGGGAAGTTAAACTGAGCAACTCCCAGCTGCAAAATGAACACACCAGACATTTAGGTTCCAGAGCAGAACACTGTCACCCAAAAAGGCTCCTTCAGAGAGTCTGTCATTGGATTTTGTGTTTCAGCTGTGCCCTTCTCTAACTCAAGCTCATGGTGACAGGCCGGGAACCCAGTGTGTCCCATGCCTGTACCCAGCAGGCCCCGTGCACATGTCAAAAAGTTTGATCACTTGGGGGTAGGAGGCCCAAGGACACCATCCCTGGAGAGTATGCTTAAAACACAGTTATGTCCACATTAACTTACTTATTCATTTACTTGCTAAATGACAAGTATCATCACACATACCATATATCCCAGCCCTGTCCCCAAATGCTGCACTTTCAAAGGTGCCTCAGGGTATCATTTTACAGACTTAAGTTACCTAGAAAACTGAAAGCTAATCCACAGAACACTCATCATTATTAATTTTTGCTTGCTTTTTGTTTTAACTGCTAAGAGTCAACATATATTAGTGGGAACCTGGTATACCATATTGATAAAACATACAGACGGTGAAAGTTAAGAAAAAAGTACTTGAAAATCTAATAAGCTGTTCAAACAATTCTCATAGCTGATCATTTCAAAAGAAAAATGGAACTAAGCTTATTCAAAGTAGTACGAGTCAAAAAAAATTGGTAATTTTTTCAGTAAGCTGCTTTGACTAACAATACTGGTTCTACTCTTTCCAGCTTTACTGAGGTACAATTGGCAAATAAAAATGGTATATATTTAAGCACATTTATATAGTAAAAACATATACATGTAGTAATGTATGTTTAAGGTGTACGATGTGATGACTTAACATACATACACACAGTGAAATGACTGTCATAATCAAGTTAATACACCTACCACCTTACTTCACCTTTTGAATTTTTTGTGAGAACACTTCAGAACCATTGTTGGCAAATTTCAGTCTCAAGTAAACAACACTGTTAACCCCAATCATCATCGTCACTGACCGGCAGGAGTCAGTGAGAACACCCAGTGCTCACCATGTAGTAGTTCTCCAGGCGGGAAGGGGTTTTCTGGGTGCTGCTGGCTGCCACGCCCTTCTCCTTCACGGAGATGCGCACAGGGTTCCGCAGGCCTGCTCTCACCAGGTTCTCCACTTCCTGTGTCTGAGTGGCCGAGAAAAGGCCCGTTCTCCTCTGCTTTGGCAAAAACTCCAGGATAGTATTTATGCTAAAAAAAGAAGGGCTCATCTTAACCCCTTACTTATCAACATAATGAACAAAGGGTGTTTTATGATACTAAACAGGTATTTTTGAAGATGGGAAACCGTAACAATATTTACAGTAGCTATTACTGGGAGGTGAGATTATGGGTGATCTTTATTTCTTTACACTCTTATTTTCCCAAAGTTTCTTCAATATAAACATATAAGTGAACTCGTATAATGGGGGGACAATTAAAAGACTGAAATTAAGACAAAAGTTTTTGAGACTAAAAACTATTGAGCTGCACACTATTTAATTGAGCAAACTGTGTAACATATGAATTGGATCCCAATAGAGCTATTTAATTCTTTAAAACACACAAAAACTTTTACAGAGCCATGAAGGAAAATGCATCAAAGATAGAACAACTGAAATTTAAACATTGTGGGAGAATTTGATGGATCAAACAATCTAATAATATGAAATTCACATGCAGGTAACAGAGATATAGTCACCAAGTGATAAAGGAATTCCACCTTGGGGTCCTTTCCACCCTGTGTCACCCAACACCCATTACATCCAAACTTTAGTACCTTGTCTCAAAACCCATGTCCAGAAGCCTGTCTGCTTCATCCAATACCAGGACCTCCAGGGACCTCACGCTGCTGGCCAGATCGAGGCCCTCAGCCTTCCTTCGGAACATGTCCTCCAGGCGGCCTGGGGTTGCCACGATGATATTCCCACTAGGAAAAGAAAGTTAACATTTATTGCACTCAGTGAATCTCAGGGACCTTTGTGATTCCAAACACAATTGCTGTATCCCCCTGTGCATGAGGGCTCAGTCATGTCCGACTCTTTTACGACCCCATGAACTGTAGCCCACCAGGTCCTCTGTCCATGGGATTTCCCAGGCAAGAATACTGGAGTAGGTTGCCGTTCCCTTCTCCAGGGGATCTTCCCCACCCAGGGATCGAACCACAGTCTCCTGCACCTCCTGCATTGGCAGGTGGATTCTTTAACACTGAGTCACCTGGGAAGCCCTATCCCTCTAAAAACATCATCTAAAATCCCACAGACGAGAAGGGAGACCACCAGAGTGGGAGGAGAAGGCTGCGCCATGAGGGGACAGGTCTGCGTTCCAGACTGAGATTGAGGGCAGGGCTCAGCAAACGCCCTTTGGCCAAATCTGGCCTTCACTGTTTCTGTGACATTTTATTGGCATGTAACTCTGCATCCTCGTTCATCATGGGTTGCCTCTGGAGGCTTTCACACTCTAACAGCAGAGGGAAGCTGTAATGACCCAGACTGTGTGATTGATGAAGCTAAAATAATTACTATCCGGGCCTTTACTGAAAGGACCCTGGCTTTATTCGACTGCGTTAGGCCCCAGGTCACTCATCTATAAAATGTGAATGTCAACAGAACTAGAGACAATTTTATGTAAAGATCACAAACTGGCAGACTGAAGGCCAAATGTGGCCCCCACCCAGCCTGGGTACCTGCAGGAAAGTTATTATTTTTTTTTTTAATGTGAATTACATGCAAATGTTAAAAAAATCTGGACGACAAAAAATTAAAAACCTGGCAATACAGAGTCCTGTAGCAACATGTCAGCTGGAGATGAGTATTTGGGCATAAACTAGCCAGTTTCTCCCAGTCCCCACCCAGCCCCACTCCAGACTTTTATATTTTCCTCTGACCCCTGTAGGAAGTCGAGTCTGTGACCCCCACTGCAAAGCATCTCCCATCGTAGCTGGACACAGCAAGAGCTCAAGAATAGGAGTTTTCTTTATCAAGAATTCACTGACAAACTGGGCACAAAATCTATCGCTGCTCATTACCGACTATTATTCATAGTGGGACAATAAAATGCCACAGGCTGACTGCCATCATGTATTCAAACATTTATTCTAAATGTTTAGTAAACACCTGCTGTCTGCTCTGCTCCTTGTTAGGCCCTGAAGGTAAAATGCTGCGAGACCAACACCACCCTGACTTTCATGAGCCGCCTGGGGATGCAAAGGAGCGGGGCACGTACAATACCGGGCGAAAGCCAGCTCACCGTAACAGCAGGGCGGACTGGGAGACGGCGGCAGTACAGACTGCCGACACCAAGACCGGGGTCCGTCCTAACGGCCAGCAGGAGCCACTAAAGGGCTTTCAGTGAGTGACACGACCTGACTGGCATGCTGGTGGAGAGTGGATAACCAGGGGGTAAGAGTAGAGACACACAGCAGAGGGACTTCCCTGGGGGTCCATGGTTAAGAATCCACCGCGCAATCCAGGGAACACGGGTCGATAACTGGTTGGGGAACTAAGATCCCACATGCCAGCGGGACAACTGAGCCCTCGAACCACAACTAGAGAGCCTGCGTGCTGCAACTAAGATCCCAAGCAGCCAAAAATAAATAATGAACAGATTAATTTTTTAAAAAGGTAAAGAAACACACAGAAGAGAGAGAAAGAGCAGTTACTAGAGTTCAAGGGAGAAACGAGCAGAAGAGGTGCTGATGGGAAAGTTGACCAGTTAAGAGATGTGCTTCAGAGAGAAAATGCCAAGGACCTGGTGACGGTTAACTGAGAGGAGGGGTGGTGGGGACGGTGAGGAGTCAAGGCTGACTCCCCGACCTCAGGAGAGGCATACAGGGGAAAGATGAATAGGAAAGTCCACATGAGGTACAAGTGTAGGGATGAAAATTCCAAGCTCTTATTTTAGATGTTTCCGCAAAAGCTGTAAGATGCCAGTCAGATGCCAGGGAGACCAGTGGATTATCTGAGTCTCAAGGCGAGGTCAGGAACCACCTCGGCAGAGACAAGACCATTAACCAGTGAGCAAAATGGGAGGTTGGCAGCAAGAAAAAACTTTTTGTAGAGAGGGGGGTGACTGAAGGGGGCGTTTCTAGTTAGGTCTTGATCATGCATCAAGTTCAATGTCAAGAGCAAGCAAAGCAGCAAGGCAACTTACCCAAGCTCCTTAAATCTGGCAACATCTTCTCCAGGATTCCTGCCTCCAATCCAGAGAATCTGGCTGAAATGAGAGAAGGGTCTCTGAGGTCAGGTGGAATTGCAGCCCATGGCTGAAAGTTTGGGACTCTGCGCCCAACTTACCTAAACTGTGGGAAGGGCTTCGTGAAATGAGACAGGACCTCGTCTATCTGAACAGCCAGCTCTCGCGTGGGTGTGATGATTATGGCGCCCACCTAACCACGTGGCAGGAAGGGACATGATTAGCAGAGCCTGCAGCCTACAGAGCTGAAACTCCACAACCGGCACCCTCCACCTCATGGAGCAAAGTCTCCAGAGAAACAGTACTTCCTGGGCTTTTCCAGCAGTGCGTGGTCATAGTGCGTATCAACTAGAGTTGAACCTTGAACGATGGGGGTGGCAGGAGGGCGGTTAGGGGCACCAACCCTCTGCACAGTAGAAAAAGTACTTGTGTTCAGTCATGTCCAACTCTTTTGTGACCCCACGGACAGAGGAGCCCACCAGGCTCCTCTGTCCATGGGATTTTCTAGGCAAGAATACAGGAGTGGGTTGCCATTTCCTCCTCCAGGGGATCTTCCTGACCCCAGGACTGAACATGAACATCCTGCGTCTTCTACACTGGCAGGCAGATCCTTTATCACTGTGTCACCTGGGAAGCACAGTTAAAAATCCACCTGTAATTTAAAGTCGGCCCTCCACGTAACAGGGTATAACTGGTTTGATTCCTCTGTATGGGTTTGATCCCATTCCACGTGGAGGGACTAAACTATCAGTTGGCAGAGACCTATAGTTATTCACTGCTGATAAAACCCGCACTTAAGTGGACCCGCACCACTCAAACCCGTTGTTTAAGGGTCAGCTGTAGTCTGAATTACAGTCAGTTCTCTACAAAGTGCCCAAACGTTACGTTACCAATACTGAACCATGGCTCCTAGGGAAGTGGGGTTAGGTTCCTGCAAGCCTCTGGTCATGTTTTTGTCAACCTAACAGTACATAAGCTTGTTTTACACACATGTCTGTTTAAAGACACCTTACTTTATAAGTATACTTCAGTTAAATAAATAAAAGGTATCTTGTTGAATATACACTGTTGATTCATTAACGATGAACTCAGAGCCACAGCACCATCATGCATGCCTGAACGACGCTTATGTAATACATATTTTCTCCGTAAGGCTCACCACAGCCTCCTTGCACTCAGGAATGCTCAGCAGTGCTTTGGCACTAGGTTTGGGGGTCATTTTAAACAGTGAAATCACCACACACACAAAAAGACATCACAGCAGTATGGAGACCAGGAAAAGGACCCCTGTTTACAGTCTGAGAGCAGGAACAAAAAGGCAGTGTCACCCTGTTCAGGCTCAGCTGGGAATGTGGCATCAGTGTCGCTGCCCCAGGCAAGGCCACCATGAGCACGAAAGCATGGTGAGTGCTGCCTGGGGAGCTACAGATACATGCTAAGGAGCAGCCAAATTCACAAACACAGAATCTGCAAGTCATGAGGACACACTGTACTTTTCTCCTTTTTTCAAGCTTTTGACTAGCTTTTTCCTCAACTGTGAACTCTCCGATGACTCGGGGAAAATAAAACGCTTGGTCTCAAAAAAAAAAAAAAAAAAAAAACGCTTGGTCTCCTCACCTGACTCTTCTTTAACTTCTCTTCCCTCCTCAGGAGAATTTCCACAATGGGGATGACGAAAGCGAGGGTTTTGCCACTACCTGTGACCTGAAAGGGGAGGAAGCTGAGGTTTGCTTTTCCTCCAAGTTCTTTCTGGAGGGCAAACGGGAGAACGGGCTGCGCTGACATAACGTACTCACCGCTTCTGCAGCAACGTCTTTGTTTTTCATGAACAAAGGGATGGTTGCGGACTGAAAAGAGAGATGGCAAATTACCAGTTATGGGATGCCGTGACACCACAGACGAGGCCCAAAGCCCAAGGAACACGGCGCTGGCCTTGGTCACACTGGATCCCACCGCAGAGTGGACTCTGATCAGTCACCACCAGGGACCTCAGTGTGGTCAGGTCACAGGTAACACGGCGTGGTGTCTACGCAGACAGGCATGCAGGGGAAGCGAGTTGAGCTGGGAGTTGGGAGTCCTGAGTTCTAGCCCTGCCTGGCCTACTCTTCCTCTCTAGACCAGGAAGGGGTTGAAGACAGTGGTTTTTTAAGGTTCCTTCCGATCCTCGTAGCACAAAATAACGATTCAAACGGGCTCTTTCATTATAAACACCACCGAGAACCCACAGGTTTACCAGGGGCCTGGCCCTTTGATTGCAGCAACGAGCAGCTGAACCTGAAGCAGACTCAGATCCTGGCTTCAAAGTTTCCCCCTTCCCACCTCCCAAGGACTCCACGCCTGGTCCCCAGAGCCTGAGCTCACCCATCGCAGCACATGCAGGACTTTCCTAACTGCCTTGGCACAAGTAAGTCCCAGGGAACATGTGGCAGTCACTGTAAGGTCACTGGAGATGTTGTAAGTAGTCAGAACGGGGCAGGGGAAGCAGAACGTGGTTTGTTTCTAGCACTGAGTAAGTACAGCCCAGAGATGCTGTTAAACAACCCACAACACCCAGGACCGTTTCATATAACAAAGAATCATCCAGTCCAAGATATCAAGAGCGCAGAGGCTGAGAACTCTGCTATGGACCACTGCTGCCCAACAGAAATACATATGGTAAGAGATCAGACTTGTGGTTGCCAAGGAACAGTGGGGGAGGGGAGGGACTGGGAATTTGCGGTTGATAGGTGCAACCTATCACATTTAGAAATGGAGAAACAAGTTCCTACTGTATAGCACAGGGAACTATATCCAATCTCCTAGGATAAAACATAATGGAAGAGAATATTTAAAAAGAATGTATCTATGTATAAAACTGAGTCACTCCGCTATATAGCAGAGATTGACACAACAATGTAAATCAGTTATACTTAAAAAAAAAAAAAAAAGAAATATAATGTGAGTCACATACTCATCTAGTAGCCACATTAAGAAAAGTAAAAACAGGGACTCCCCTGGTGGTCCAGTGGTTAAAAATTCGCCTTGCAATGCAGGGGCCTGGGTTCGATCCCTGGTCAGGGAACTAAGATTCCACGTGCTGTGGAGCAACTAAGCCTGCACACCACAGCTACTGAGGCCCACACACTCTGGAGTCTGTGTGCCACAACTAGACAGTCTGTGCCCACAATGAAGGATCCTGCATAATGCAACTATGAGCTGATGCAGCCAAATGAATAAATAAATATATATATATATTTTTTTTAAACAAAAAGAAATAGACGAAAATGAATTTTTATTTATATTTTACTTAACCTAATATCATCCAAAATATTGTCGGCTCGATGTGTAAGCGATATTTTAAAAATGAATGAGATGTTTTTCATTTGTCTTTCATGCTAAGTCCTCAAAATCCATTATAGATTTTTATATTTAGAGTACGTCTCAATTTGGACTCACCATGTTTCAAGTGTTCTTAATAGTCATATGCGAGTGGCTACCATAGGGGACAGCACTTAGACCACGGACTCCAATGGCAAATATTGGGCCCTCTCTGCCCAGCAGTCCCAAGGCATGACACACAGCACTGCTTGCGTCCTCCACACCTTTCCTGAGGAGCCTATGCACATCTCAACATTTCAAAACAGGACTCTAGATTTTTCCTTTGAAGACTGTGACCCTCCCAGCTTTCCTCACCTTAGTAAACGATACCACCAATCACCCAGTCACTAAAGACAAAAACCTCAGGGTCCCTCTAGATTCCTCTTTCCTGACCCGCACATCTGGTCCCTCAGCAACCCTAAAGCTATCTCAAAAGCAACTCTTCAATATCCACAACTTCCTCTCTATTCCAGGCCACCGTCACCTCCAACTTGACAGCGGCCTCCTAGTGGATGGCCTCGCTGCTTCTCTTACTCCCCTAAAGTCCATTCTCTATACAGCAGTCACAGCCCTTCTCTTCCTGCAGCCTCCCACTACATTCAGAATAAAATACAAGATCCCACAAGTAAGACCCTGCATGGTCAGCACCCAGTTTGCTCATCTCTTACACTACTCAAGATGCCCCAGCCACAAAGGCCTTCTTTCTGTCCCTCCAAGCTCATTCCATTTGGACTGGCATTTCTCTCGGCGGGAATATCCTGCCCCCCAGTCATCCTTTGGCCAGCTCTTTCTCATTCAGGTATCAGCTTGATAACACCTCCTCCAAGAGGCCTTCTCTATCTTACCTTCCGCCCTGTACTTTCTTGTCACTGTCTCCTCCACAATACTGATCACCAGTTGAAATTACCTTATTTCTTTACTCCCTTCTCTCTCTTCTGCATTAAAAAGCATGGGCCATGAGTGGGGACCAACACTGCAAAATCCCCAGAGCCTAAAAGAGTACCTGATACACAGTTTGTCCTCGAGAAATTACTTGAATAAATGAGTGAGCTGGACCGACACACTTCACTTAGCCCACATAACAAGACAACAGGTTACATTTACTGAGTGTCCATAACATTGTCTTAGGTAATCCTCACAACAACTCTTAGGTAATACTATTTTCGTCATTTCACACGGAAAGGAAATGAAGCACAGAAGGGTTAAGTCATTTGCTCAAGGTCTCACAGACATACAGAGGGCAGGGCCAGGATACGAACCAGGTACTTAAGAGCGGGATACGAACTTAAAAAGAGTAGGCTACGAGCCAGGCACTTAAGTCCCAGCACCTAAGAGCGGATGGAGGAGCAGTGTTATGAAAACCCTGGTACAGGCGCGCGGCCGCCTGCCGCCTCTGCCTGGCGATCATTAACCAGCTAGGCATCACCCAAGTCGGGGAAGCTGAAAGACGACATGACAAAAAAAGTCCCAGCTCTGAGCCTCCCTTTCCCAGCCTGCCCCCTTCGCATCGAGGGCCCTCCTCCCCCAGGGCCCATGCCGAGTACCTGCACGGGCGTCATGTACGGAAAACGGAGCTCCCGCAAGACACTCAGCACCTGCGGATGCAGCGGCACCGGCAGCGACTCCCAGGAACCCTCCGTCACGTGCTCCATGGTGCGCTCAGCCACCGAGCTACTACCCGGACTCATCCCGGGAGCACTTCCGTTTCCAGTCGCCAAGCCGGCCGACCGGAAACAGCGCTCCATTCGCAAAGTTCCGGAAGGCGGGAAAGGCACCCTTGCAGCAAGAGAGTGGAAAGCCGACTTCTGGCGAATAAAAGCGGGCCGCGGGAACCCGGCTGGAGTAGTGCCATTCGTCCAGTGCAACCGCGTAGGCTCCGGGCGCCTTTCCACACCGAGCAGGCATTTGGGAGGGAGGGATTTTGCCCCGGCTCTCACACTCTCCCCGCCGGTCGGAGGTCCCCGCCAGTCGGAGGCAGATGGCAGCACAACACCGCGTCCTGGCCAAACGACAGTAGGTCCGGAGGGAGTGGACAGAAATGTACCCCAATCCCGGAGCCCTAGATAGGCAAAAGAGACTGATAGTGGGGATCTACTGCCTGGGACAAAATAAATATTCATTTATTTCCGATGAAGTTAGGTCAGAGACTTAAATTAAGATCACTATATCATTCTTGTGTTCACCACTGGATTGTTTCATGCACGTGTACAATTCATTCAGGAAGCTTTTCAGCTCAGTTCAGTCGCTCAGTCGTGTCCGACTCTTTGCGATCCCATGAACCGCAGCACGCCAGGCCGCCCTGTCCATCACCAGCTCCCTGAGTCCACCCAAACCCGTGTTCATCCAGTCGGTGATGCCATCCAACCATCTCATCCTCTGTCGTCCCCTTCTCAATCTTTCCCAGCATCAGGGTCTTTTCAAATGAGTCAGCTCTTCGCATCCGGTGGCCAAAGTATTGGAGTTTCAGCTTCAACATCAGTCCTTCCAATGAACACCCAGGACTGATCTCCTTTAGGATGGACTGGTTGGATCTCCTTGCAGTCCAAGAGACTCTCAAGAGTCTTCTCCAACACCACAGTTCAAAAGCATCAATTGTTTCTCACTCAGCTTTCTTTATAGTCCAACTCTCACATCCATACATGACTACTGGAAAAACCATAGCCTTGACTATACAGACCTCTGTTGGCAAAGTAATGTCTCTGCTTTTTAATATGCTGCAGTCTATGTTGGTCATAACTTTCCTTCCAAGGAGTGTCTTTTAATTTCATGACTGCAATGACCATCTGCAGTGATTTTGGAGCCCAGAAAAATAAAGTCAGCCACTGTTTCCACTGTTTCCCCATCTATTTGCCATGAAGTGATGGGACCAGATGCCGTGATCTTAGTTTTCCGAATGTTGAACTTTAAGCCAACTTTTTCACTCTCCTCTTTCACTTTCAAGAGGCTCTTTAGTTCTTCTTCACTTTCTGCCATAAGGGTGGTGTCATCTGCATATCTAATGTTGCTAATATTTCTCCCGGCAATCTTGATTCCAGCTGATGTACTCTGCATGTAAGTTGACAATATACAGCCTTGACGTACTCCTTTTCCTATTTGGAACCAGTCTGTTGTTCCATGTCCAGTTCTAACTGTTGCTTCCTGACCTGCATTCAGGTTTCTCAAGAGGCAGGTCAGGTGATCTGGTATTCCCATCTCTTTCAGAATTTTCCACAGTTTATTGTGATCCACATAGTCAAAGGCTTTGGCATAGTCAATAAAGCAGAAATAGATGTTTTTCTGGAACTCTCTTGTTTTTTCGATGATCCAGCGGATGTTGGCAATTTGATCTCTGGTTCCTCTGCCTTTTCTAAACCCAGCTTGAACATCTGCAAGTTCACAGTTCATGTATTGCTGAAGCCTGGCTTGGAGAATTTTAAGCATTACTTTACTAGCGTGTGAGATGAGTGCAATTGTGCAGTAGTTTGAGCATTCTTTGGAGTTGCCTTTCTTTGGGATTGGAATGAAACTGACCTTTTCCAGTCCTGTGGCCACTGCTGAGTTTTCCAAATTTGCTGACATATTGAGTGCAGCACTTTCACAGCATCATCTTTCAGGGTTTGAAATAGCTCAACTGGAATTCCATCACCTCCACTAGCTTTGTTCGTAGTGATGCTTCCTAAGGCCCACTTGACTTCACATTCCAGGGTGTCTGGTTCTAGGTGAGTGATCACACCATCGTGATTATCTGGGTCGTGAAGATCTTTTCTGTACAGTTCTTCTGTGTATTCTTGCCACCTCTTCTTAATATCTTCTGCTTCTGTTAGGTCCCTATGATTTCTGTCACTTATTGTGCCCATCTTTGCATGAAATGTTCCCTTGGTATCTCTAATCTTCTTGAAGAGATCTCTAGTCTTTCCCATTCTATTGTTTTCCTCTATTTCTTTGCATTGATCGCTGAGGAAGGCTTTCTTATCTCTCCTTGCTATTCTTTGGAACTCTGCATTCAAATGGGTATATCTTTCCTTTTCTCCTTTGCTTTTCGCTTTCCTTCTTTTCACAGCTGTTTGTAAGGCCTCCTCAGACAGCCATTTTGCTTTTTTGCATTTTTTTCTTGGGGATGGTCTTGATTCCTGTCTCCTGTACAATGTCACAAACCTCCGTCCATAGTTCATCAGGCACTCTATCAGATCTAGTCCCTTAAATCTATTTCTCACTTCCACTGTATAGTCATAAGGGATTTGATTTAGGTCATACCTGAATGGTCTAGTGGTTTTCTCCACTTTCTTCAATTTCAGTCTTAATTTGGCAATAAGGAGTTCATGATCCGAGCCACAGTGATCCTGACTGTATAGAGCTTCTCCATCTTTGGCTGCAAAGAATATAATCAATCTGATTTTGGTGTCAATCATCTGGTGATGTCCATGTGTAAAGTCTTCTCTTGTGTTGTTGGAAAAGGGTGTTTGCTACGACCAGTGCGTTCTCTTGGCAGAACTCTATTAGCCTTTGCTCTGCTTCATTCTGTACCCCAAGGCTAAATTTGCCTGTACTCCAGGTGTTTCTTGACTTCTACTTTTGCATTCCAGCCCCCTCTAGTGTAAAGGACATCTTTTTTGGGTGTTAGTTCTAGAAGGCCTTGTAGGTCTTCATAGAACTGTTCAACTTCAGCTTCTTCAGCGTTTCTGGTCGGGGCATAGACTTGGATTACCGTGATATTGAATGGTTTGCCTTGGAAACGAACAGAGATCATTCTGTCGTTTTTGAGATTGCATCCAAGTACTGCATCTCAGACTCTTGTTGACTATGATGGCTACTCCATTTCTTCTAAGGGATTCCTGCCCACAGTAGTAGATATAATGGTCATCTGAGTTAAATTCACCCATTCCAGTCCATCTTAGTTCGCTGATTCCTAGAATGTCGATGTTCACTCTTGTCTTCTCCTGTTTGACCACTTCCAACTTGCCTTGAGTCATGGACCTAACATTTCAGGTTTCTATGCAATAATGCTCTTTACAGCATCGAACCCTGCTTCCATCACCAGTCCCATTCACAACTGGGTGTTGTTTTTGCTTTGGCTCCATCCCTTCATTCTTTCTGGAGTTATTTCTCCACTGATCTCCAGTAGCATATTGGGCACCTACTGACCTGGGGAGTTCATCTTTCAGTGTCCTATTTTTTTGCCTTTTCATACTGTTCATGGGGTTTTCAAGGCAAGAATACTGAAGTGGTTTGTCATTCCCTTCTCCAGTGGACCACATTCTGTCAGACCTCTCCACCATGACCCGGCTGTCTTGGGTGGCCCCACACGGCATGGTTTCGTTTCATTGAGTTAAGAGAAGGCTGTGGTCCATGTGATCAGATTGGCTAGTTGTCTGTGATTGTAGTTTCAGTCTGTCTGCCCCCTGATCCCCTCTCTCAATGCCTACCGTCTTACTTGGGCTTCTCAGGAAGATTTTACCGACCAGCGTTGGGCTTCGCCAGTACCTGGGCTTCCCTAGTGGCTCAGGTGGTGAAGTTATCTTCCTGCAGTGCAGGAGACCCGAGTTCTATCATGGATTGGGAAGATCCCCTCGAGGACAGCATGGCAACCCACTCCAGTTAGGGACTTCCCCGGTGGTCCAGTGGTTAAGAACGCGCCTTTGGGCTTCACTAATGGGTCAGACAGTAAAGAGTCTGCCCGCAATGGAGGAGACCTGGGTTCCATCCCTGGATCGGGAAGCTCCCCTGGAGGAGGAAATGTCAGCCCACTCCGGTATTCTTGCCTGGAAAATTCCATGGATTTTCCTGGAGCCTGGGTGAGTTACAGTCCATGGGGTCGCAAAGAGTCATGCACAACTGTGTTGGGCTTAAGACTATTATGCCTTGGACCCATATCTTCAGCTTGGCTTGCTCCCTTACATCCATGAGGACTTTTGAAATGTCACCAGTGATGCCTTCCCTTCCTAATCACTAAAACCATTTTCCCTTTCTTCCCCCATAACACATTATTAATATGCCATATAATTTACATACTGACTAGGCTCATCTCCCCCACTAAAAGTGGGATAAATGGGATTTTCCTCTATTTTATTTCAGTGACTACAACTGGTAGCACCAGGCAGTCACCCAAATATTTTGGGAATGAATAAATGGGAGTAATACTCGTGTAAACTGCAGTTATCTCAAAGTAGATGAGAGTAAAGTCTGAGGTAACATTTTCACTTTAATGGGATTATCACATCCTTACAATGTCTTGGACAGCTATTTCCAAGCAGGTCTGAAGGCAAAGACAGAGGGAAACAGCTAGCTGCATTTGCATTTGGGGGTCTACTTACTAATTTTCTGATCTGGGGATCCTTTCCAAGACTTTGTTTCCATAATGAGGATTCTAATAGTACCCAAGGTAGTGGATGTTTTGAGGAATAAACGAGACAGACCATCTAAAGCACTTAGCATGGGGACAGGCCATTACAGTGCTGGATAAACCATAGTTTTATTACCAGCAGGCCCTTAGTTTAATAAAGAGGAATGGTTCCTAAAGGCAGAGATCTAGATTCTGGTCACATCAGTCACTCATCTGTGAGCCTTGGGTGAATCATTTAATCCCTTTTAAATTTACTGCCAGCTACCATAAACCAGGTGGCTGACTGAAAATACACTTTTGTTCCAAAGAAAAAAATACTTCAGATATTAATACTGACCCATCAAAGAAACCACACAGGGAAACCTAAAATTGGATTCCTGTTTACTATTCTCAAGTTCACAGGCATAAAAAGTAACAGATGTTTATAATAGGCATCATTACTGGGAAAACATGACATGTCTCATTTCAGCTTTGATTAGAAAGCTGGTATTTAACAAATGTGAATTAATCATAAATATATAAAACACAGAATACCAAGACTGTTTTTAAAAAGAACTGTTTATTTACTGAACCTGGGGCAGATCAGATACACAACCAAATTTAAATTTACATCTTTTAACTCAATTTTGAAGTGTTTGCACACACACACGCACACAAATTGGCATGCAACAGTTGTCCTAAGGTAAAACTCAGTCACCTTAAACTGTTGCAAGTATTTTCACCCAAGGTTGAAAAACTGTTTACCCTGAACATGAAAACCTGTAACAAATTTAATTATACAAAACTCGTTACTTGTAGTTTTCCCCTTGCAAAGATCCAAAAAAAAATGTACAAGTAACCAATATACATCAGTCACAACATAATCCTGGATCACCCCCACACCAAAACCAGATGCTCCTTGATTTTTAAACCCATCATCAGAGACCAAAAGAAAGTCGTTTCGTTCTATACAAAACAAAATTCACATGTGCCAAAAAAGAAAGACCCAAGAAAAACAAAACCCCTAGTACTGACAGCGATGTTCAGTACCCTAATTAAACAGTGGCCAAAATGCCACTGATCAAAAATAAAATAGTGGCTGTGTATCACTGCAAAGAAATCCAAGAAGCTTTAACCCTTTGGCATCGGAAATCCAGATTTTTCCAATTACATGAATGCATACCTCCCACATGCCAAGAGTAGAGAAGCTGGATGCGCCAGCATAGAAAGAAAAGGGGCCACCATTTGCTAAAACGCCCAGAGAACTGGCTTTAATAGACTTCTCACAAGGTTAGGCAGAAACCAAAAAATGGTTATTAGCTGCTTGTGTCAACAATTTTAAGTGGAGGTGATTGAGTTCTAAGGTTCAAAGTGAAACTTTGGAGGGGTGGGTAAAGGTTGTTGGTTTAAGTCTTATCTTTAAAGCAAAAACAAGATAGACAAAATATAAAAGTACCAACCTGGTCACATACTCTGGTCACAGAGCTCTACCATCAAGCTGGATAGAAAATGTCAAGATTCAGATTGTTGTTTCTCAACAAAGTGAATCTTCCTAATGACTTGAACTGCAGGATAAGGGATCCCAAGAATAGAGTCATTTTAGTAAAGTACTATCAGCAAAGTACTATCCTGAACAAACTGTATTTTATAATGAAAACAAAAGGAAAGAAAACTAAGGACTCTACACCTATATTCAGCTTACAGTGTTTGAGTTTTGGGAGGGTCTCTATAATGGAGGCAGAATTCAAATATGAATTTATGCCAATCAAATGTCAAATTTTTACTATAGCTTTCCTAAAAAGGTGTTTTCCCCCAATATCAATTAATCACAAAGAAACATAAGCTGTGAAGATACAGTTCAGAAAATAAAAACATAAAAACTAATGACATTATTATGATCAAGATGTTTGGTAAACAGTGAATTATGAATTTGGGATTATGGGGAAAAGGCTTTTAAACAACCCTCCGGACTTCGAAGAATCTCTTCAGGTAGTAGATCTGTCCCAATGTCATGGCAACTAGAACAAGAGCTTCAAAGAAGGACCAAAGGACCACTCTGCTGTTTGTGTTGTCATTGACTGTTGAGGACAAACAAACAAAATTTAACAAACAAAACAAAAGAAACAGCATAGACATCCAAAATCACCCCCTAGTCTTAACTCCATGTCAAAGTTAACACTTCACACAACATTGACAGTAATCAGAATACCTTTATCTTTTGTACCCAAGCACTTACACATACTCAGAAGCAGACTTTTACATTTAAATGAGACCTTAAAAGATTAATGGAGCAGTCAAGTCCACTCTGCTTATGCATGAGAACAGAGAAAAAATGACTTGCCCAAGGTCACTTTCTAGAGTTAAAACCCAATCCAACCTTCTCTCTCTCACACAAAGAAAGTCCCTAAGATTAGAATCCTTTTTGCTGAATCAGAAAATTCAACCTTATTCTTTCAAGATAAGTTACCCAAGAAGCACTAACTACTAAGTTAAAATGTTTCAAAGTGCCTTTTCTTTAAACATTTATTTAGTATTCATTGAGCACCCACTATGTATCTGGCATTGGTTCTAGATCGAAAGGTTTCTCAGTTTCACAGACCAATGCTGGCAGCTATTACCAAACTTAAACTAGTTATAGGATTTACCTCGTTTTTAAGCTAAGAAATTGATCAAAAGAATAGTATGGCTGCATTAATTTATAGCACTCAATTTATGTTACATTCATTCAAGTTCCTGATCAAATTCCTTAACTTTTAAAAACTACTAAAAAATAAATAAATAAATAAAAACTACTGGGTAGTTTCTGATTTTTCTGCAAATGGCCAACACTAAAAACAATTATAATTAGCAATTCAGTAATAGAGATGAATAAGTAACTGGCATATTTTTAGATATATATGTATCATTTATAAAAAGAGAAACTAGAATTGCAATAACTGTGGGACTGATGATCACTCAAAAAGAAGTGAAAAGCAATTAAATGACTCCAGACTCAAGGAAAGAAAATGACATTTTCCCCCCCGAGTAAGAATAGACAAACACTCAAAACCATTAACTAGAATTCTAAAAACCACCAACACTGACATTTTAATGTTCATTCCATGACATGAAATTTATTTCTGCTGCAAACTTTATAATCCATTTTTAACATGATGACTAGCATCTTAACCATATAAAAACAAGTATTTATCTCTCCCTTCAATAACAGAAAAATGCATCTTTAAACTTAAATAGAACACACTGAAGCATATAACATAGGAAAGCAATCATTGAGGAAAATATGTGTACATAAGACACTGTTCTCATGTCACTCACATATTTTTTGTTGTTGTTTAGTTACTGTCATGTCTGATTCTTTTGCAACCCCATGGACTCTAGCCCACCAGGCTCTTCTGTCCATCAGATTTCCCAAGCAAGAATACTGGAGTGGGTTGCCATTTCGTTCTCAGGGGATCTTCTCGACCCAGAGATTGAACCCAAGTCTCCCACATTGGCAGGAGGACTCTACCACTGAGCCACCAGGGAAGGCCAGTTCACACATTAGCCTGATCTAAAAACAGTACTATTACAACCCTGGAGGTTTTTTAAAAAATCTCATTATAGCCAGCTCTGAGGAGCGAGTGTTGTAGGAAGATGTACAGAAAACAAACAACATTGTGGGAACTATTGGATTTATAAAGTTAAACTGAATGTCTAAAATTCTATTTCGTTTGTGAAAATTCAGGAGTATCTCCACTCAAATTAAGGATGAGAGAAAAAGGTGGGATGCCTCCAAGGACCGCAAGATGGGGGCCTCCTCTGGCTGCCGTGCTAGCGGAACTACAAAGCAGTGAAAGTTCTGAGCCCTTCTCATCACAGATGGGCCGGTCCCCTCCTGGGAGCAAAATAACCAACAGATGATGGAGGGAAGATTAAGAGCACAGGCCAGGAGAAGGAATCAGGTGGAAGCGGCAAGAGTGGCTGCATGTAAGCCTCAATCCATCTCACGCCCCAATGCCCCCAGAAAGGTCACAACGGAGGCACCTGTCCAGTCGGTCACATCGACTCATTATTCTCCCAAGGAGAGGTGACGTCTGGGCTCTAGGTCCTAAAGATGCCTTTCCAAAAAAAAAAGCCTTTCCATCACTGGCAAGAATGGAGGCAAGAGGGTGGGAAGAACAGAAACCACATCTTGGAAAAATTCAACCTGTTCTCATCTATTCGAGTCACTCCTCTCTCCACTCCCTACCCTACCTTCAGAACAAAGACTCCAAACATAAGCCACTTTGCATTTATAGACGAGCTTGCGCCCAGTGAGGCCCATCCCCAAGGATGACCTGAAGGATGAAGACACTGAACAGGTGTGGACCTGGGTCTAAAATATGATCATCTGGTCTGTGGATCAATATGGTACCTCTTTAATTTTAAACACAAAAGTATCATAATTAGTGCTATACCACAGGTTAAAACAGGCTTTGCAACCTAGGGTGGGATTCCAATTATCAATGTTTCTGAAGACAAACACACTCACAGCTTCCAGTTTGCAAACTTGGGAGCCAAATTGATCTTTACCTGGTGAATACCTCTATTCCCGTTTTAATGCTTTTTAATTAAACCACATCCCAGGTTTTAGAAAAACAGCTAAATTATTGATGTAATTATTGATCAAAAAAGTTTCAGATATCAGATTTAAAACCAACGCAATGCCCATTTTATGTTTTTCCTTTCTGCTTTATGAAAACCATTAGCTTACTCCCTAGCTGACCACACATTTTTTAAAACTCATAAAAGAAAAAAAAAAAAAAAAAACTCATAAAAGCCAGTGCTGAATCTAAACAGCGTTGTTTGGTTTAAAATGAATGTCCCAATAATAAATTAGTCTAATACAAAGCTCTACAAACAAATGTATATACTCAAATATCTTTGCATGGGTGCTTTTTTAAAGCCAATCCCTTAGTATGTTTATGAGTCCAAAATTTCCGGATGAGGAAAACACAACCCAGCTCTTGGGTAATACAGGTCACCGATCACGGCCCTCGGACACTGCTGCGAAGTCAAAGCATTAACTCACTCGCTCTGTGTATCCTCTCTCGGACTTCCATGTACTCCTGTTCATGCTTCACAGCTGTCATCGCCACTGCGAGTTCATTAATCATTTCTTCTAGCTTGTTCTGGTGAGCTACAAAAGGATTTGAAAATGGTTAGAACATATTTGGCAATCTCTTTCTGAAAAATTCTTAAAACCAGGAAAAAAGAAAAAAAAAAAAACCACCTCTTCCAAAGAAGGCATACAAAAGAAGCTATTTTTCAGAAATGTCATTTTGGACCACTGATGACAATTTAATTCCCCAAGAATTTTTAAAAAGTTCGTTCCCAGTAGAGAAACCTCTTTCAGAGTAGGAAAAATACTATACAACATTTACTAACTAAAGGAACACAGCCCTAAGAAATGTCTTCTAAGGAATTGCTAAGTGAAGTTCACTAGACTCACTGCCAACCATAGTGGAGATTAAAAAAAAAAAAAGATGGAGGAGGGGCACAAAATACAAATTAAACAAAAACTGTAATACTAACATCCTAGTAATAATCCTACAAACAACAATATTTAAACTAAATAAAAATCTACTCTTGAAAATTATGTAACTCTAATGTTAATTTAAGAAAAGTATCAAAGCTGACTTTTAATCTTTATGAAGCTAAGCAGAGAAAAACATGAAGATGTTCTAGGGAAAATCTATACCAATTCAACATTCTAGTACTATAGTCAAAGCAATCATTTCACTACAGTGGAAAATAGCAGTCACTGCAAGTGAAAATGCAAGTTTCCAACTGCTCAAGGTCTAGAACCAGGCATTCTCTTTAGCAAGGTTAAACTAACAGTTCTGAAGTATTTAAGTGTATGTTTATAGGTAATGCTGTATTATGGCAATGTACAAACAGGTAGGAAAAAAATATACCACAAGGGAAGACTGCCATCAGAGGGATCTCTTCACTATTGCCCAAAATCTGGCCTCATCTAGAATTTCAAATTGCCACAAATAATTCTAAATTTCTTATGAAAAGCCAAGAGCCTCTACCATTTTAAGGCAGTTGGGCTGGAATCACAAATAATCTCTCACCAGCTTCATGTCAGAAGCCCATGCACTAGGTGGAACCTTTAGAGCAGAGTTTCTCAGGAGAAGCACTGTGGACATTTTGGACCACATAATTCTTTGTGGTGGGAAAGTGTCCGATGCAGTGTACAACCACCAACCTATTCAGGAGAATCAAAAATATATCTAGATATTGCCAAGTGTACCCTGGGGAGCAAAAAACATCCTGAGAACCACTGCTTTAGAGGAAAGCTTGATTTTTATAGCTGTCATTCACCAATATGAACAAGCAAAAGCGAGACTGTTAAACATCATGTTAAAGGATTATTTAAGGAAAATATTCACACTCACCAGCCAACATTTAAATAGCCAATGTTTAAAAAGGACTATTTTCCAGAAAACAAACAAAGTCAAAGCCCTTCAAAACTAATTCTCCTTGAGAATTAGCCAAGTCCTGTCCTGAACTGCAAATGGCCTTGAAAAGCAAGCACAGAAATTTCTGAGTAGTATGATTTTCTAAATTCTATAGATTTCAAAACTTAAAAAGAGTTCACCTTACTTATGTAAATACTCTATGAAGTGTTCACTATCTAGGGCAAATTATATCACATTAATACTATGAAATAAACTACTAGTTTCCAGAAGTCCTGAAATATACCATGCCCACCCCCACCCTGGTCAAAAAAATCCTTATGTGCAGGCTCCTGGTAAGCAATTTATCCAGAAGAATCAACTTAGGGCTCACCGCTGATAAGCTGAGCAATAAAAATTAATCCACCTGCAACATATGTCTGACAAAGTTTTTCTCGCCTTATCTAGGGTAGACGTGGCTCCTAGAACTGCATTTCACGTCTAACCAAGTTTCACGTGACCTAACCTCTATCTCGTGTAACAAAATAAAAACCACCAAAAAAACAATCACTCTAAAACTCTAAATTAGTTGTAGGGTTTTTTTAAACTAGGAGAAAAAACACTGTCATGCTAACAGACTGAGGTTAGAAAGGAAAGCAGAAATTAGACAGTAGGCAACAAAAATATGCAGAAAGACTGTCAGAAAACAATCCACATACCATCCCAGGTATCTCCACCACCTGAAGAAGAGTGTAAGATATAAACACACACATACAAAAACAAGAAGTTTAGCTAAAGTAGTCATTTATACAAATGAGCAACTAAAGATGCATATACCAGAGTAGGCAAATTAACAGAACAAACAACTTAGGATACGTGTAACCTACCTGCTGCCAGAAATGGCAACTGGAAAGAACTAAAATATTAACATGAACCTCCGATAATTTTTTTGTTAGTTAGAAGATCTGGATAAATAAAAAGTGTATTTCACAAAAGGTTTTTGGTTGTAAAGACAGTCAGTGAACCTAAAATAAGCCATTAAAATACATACTACATTCAGGTGGAGAAAATGTACAGGATTAGTATTAACTCTGAGAAAGGGATATAAATCTTCAGAATGTTCATCTAACCTTCTGTTTCCATATCTTGTCCTTTGGGGGCTTCCCCGATATCAATGGTGAACATCACTATCTTTGGAGTCATGGTAGACATCCTATTGCTAAAACAAAACTTGTATGTTCCATCCATGTGAGCAGCAAATGTGTATTTCCCACTGGACTCCCGGTCTCCTTTATAAATTCCTTTATTATCAGGTCCTGTAATCTGTAGGCAGAAGAGAAATTCATGAGATAACTCAAAAGATTCAAAATCATAAATGAGGAGGAAATAAATTGGGAGATTGGGATTGATGCAGATGTACTATTGATACTGTGTATAACATAGATAACCTAATGAGAACCTATTGTACAAAGAACTCTACTCAATACCCTGTGGTGACCTAAAAGGGAAGGAAATCCAAAAAAGGGGATACATGTAAACCTACAGCTGATTCACTTTGCTTTACAGGAGAAGCTAACACCACTGTAAAGCAACTATACTTCATTAAAAAATAATTTTAAAAATAAAACCGTTAAAAAAAAAAAGTTAAGTGATGTCTATCGACAGTCAAACATTCACTAGGAAAATGTAACCTGAACTTCGATCCACTTCAGTTAGTGACAATAATCTCTTTGGGCTACAGTTCTCCCATTTAAGAAACAAGGCTCTCTGAATACCTTTCAACTCGGACTACATTTGTCTTAATATTCCAACTTAGTAAACCAATCAGAAACAGAAACCACACCATACACTTGTCTTCAAGTGGCCCAATACCACCAACAGACAGACAATTATGTAGCTATTTGTATCAAAACAACAAAAAAATCTCTTTTGAAACTAAGAACTTTGAGCAAGCCTACACATCGAGGTTTTCCTGACTGATTACTGCCTATTGGTAAAGGAATCTGCTTTATCTTATATGCCTAAAGACTTAAGGAAAAAGACTAGATTGGAAATTCACAGACCCATGTTCTCATCCCAGTGTGCTCCAAATCAGTTGTTAGACCTTGCTCAAGTAGTTCCTCTTATGAAGCCCGCGCCACCTGCACACTGAAAGAGCTGATCTCTTAAGAGCTTAGTTAATTTTAACAGTTATTACCTCCATTATCCCCTTATTTCTCAACTTCACTTGTTTTGTGTAATTTATGCCCAACTCTGCTGATGGTAACTGTTAGATGGAAAAACCCATAGACACAATTAATCATGCTAACCGGTAGCTTTAAATATTAACTCCATCGGGTTTCCTTAAAAAAGTTAGAGGCGAGTCATTCTTTTGGCTTAAAGAAAATGATATAGGACAAAATTTAGGGACTGCGATTTTCCGTTTTCTCCAAAGATACTTCACTGCAATCACTTCTAAAAGGCATGACCCAACTCCAGTCTCTTAGTCAGAGATGACTAAACGAGGTATCCGAAGGTCTGTGTAAGAATGGGTTAACTCGGGTCCTTTCTACGAAAAATAAAGGCAAACACAACGCGAACGTCTACCTAGCATTCCTCAACAGCTTCCGATTTACTTTTTCAGAAGTTTCCATGCCACGTCCCAACTTTAATTCGCGCTAGGAAGGGAAGCATCTGCTGCCCGGATCGAGACCTGCCATCAGCTAAACAAGACCGTGTAGCGCCTCCTGGGCCCGGAGATGACACGCGGCGCCTGGTAGACAAAGCTCGGCGAGAGGTTCCAAGGGGAACCAGCCGTTCAAGCTGAGAATCCAAAGCAGCCAAGCAACGGTTCCGTCTCCCGAGCGGAGCTCGGAAAGCGGGCGGGTGCGAGGGAAAGGGCCGTTAGGGGGTCGCCGGGTGGCGGCCCGGGCCCCTCCCAGGACTCGGACAGCGGCCTCCGGGTCCCGCTCTCCACGCTGGCCCCGCGCGGGCCCCGGGCGCCGCCAACCCCCGAGCGGCCGCGGGCCCCCGCCTCGGGCAGCGCGCCCGCACCTCCACGTCGATGTCCAGGAAGCCGCCCTCGGCCACCTCGAAGATGAGGCCCATCTTGGTGCCCGAGGTGACCCGCTCGAAGAAGCATTCCTCTGCATGGGCGTCAATGCTAACGAAGTAGCCCGAGGCCGTGGCCAGGAGGGCGGCCAGGAGCACCAGCAGCTCAGCGAGCGTCACCATGGTGGGACTGGGGCCGAAGCCAGGACCGGGACTGCGGCCTCCGGAGCCGCCGTCGTCGCTGCCGCCACCGCTGCCTTCTCAGCCGCCGCCGCCACAGCTCCGCCCCTTCCGGCTGCGCCACCCGAGGGGGCTGATGCGGGCGCCGCGGATTGGCGAGCTCCCGTAGTTGCCACGTAACGGCCGCACGGCGGCCGCCGAGGGACAAGAATGCTCCGCGCGTCTCGAGCCTGGACGGAGGCTCAGAAGGACCAGAAACTATCGTTTCCGTTACTAGTTCCATTCATGTACTACCTAAACTTCTATGGGCCATACTAGGAAGCGGTAGTATCAAGAAACCTCTGCCTCGTGCAAGACGCTCTTAGGATTATCCATAAAGACAGCGGAAGATTTGGAGGCAGCAATAGTAGTGTAAGGAGGAGATGGGGCTGAAGCCAAGGGCTTTGAACTTTTATGTTAGCCTGCTCTCAGCTCAAAAAAAAAAAACAAAAACACGACGGGGGAAAGACGGGGTGGGTATAGATTGGGAAGGGGCACAAGGGAAACTTCTGCGATGTTGGAAATGTTATATCATATCGTCACTAAATGATGGGTAGATATTAATGTAAAGGGCTTCCCTGGTGGCTCAGATGGTAAAGACCCTGCCCATAATGCGGGAGACTCGGCTTCGATCCCTGGGTCAGGAAGATCCTCTGGAGAAGGGAATGGCAAACCACTCCAGGAAGATGTTGGAAATGTTTTATCATATCGTCACTAAATGATGGGTACACGAGTGTTTACATATGCTTTTTTTAAAAGCTCAAGCTGTATACTTGAGTAGTGCTCCATATTTTTTGCTTTACTGTGTGTCTATAATACAACCACATACACACAAAAAAACTTTACCTTGGCTACATCCTCCAAAATTAGAAGTCTCTCATCTCCCCAAAAGTCTTCCTGACACTCCACACCCCCTTAAATTTTGCCAGCTAAGACAATTTTTCCCCACCCCTTGCCTCCTGAGGTACTCCTACACATCCCTCAAAACCCAACTCAAATGTCAGCTCTAGACCTCCTCCTGCACAATACTAGCCCCTTCCTCTGTGCTTAGAAGGCAGATTTGTGCCTCCTGAGTTACAGTCATTTACCACTGTGCCACTCCCGAGGCATTAGTCTTGGCATACGTGTGCTTGTGTGCTGTAGTTTCAGGCCCTACCACAGGGCCACAAAAAAACCTCACCCATGACATGGTGGTTGACATATCAAGTTCACTGAACTGGCCTGAGCATGAGGAGATCTGGGTTGTTACTCCAGCTTTGCACATAGCTGTGTGACCTTATTTATGTTCCATCACCTCTCTGAACCTTAATTTCCCTATCTGTAAAAAATATGACATCACACTCTGCTTATCTGGTAAGGTTATCATGAAAATCAGATGACACTATGTGCTGTGCACCTTTGGGGAATTATTTCTTCAAAGACTAGCAGGCAATAGGGGGCAGTAGTGGCCTAATATCCAGTTTCCTGGGCAGGTGTCAAGAAATAGGTACAATTAGGGTGATGATGGAAGTTTCCTGGCTATGACAATATGTTATTGAACTCAAGAGTTCTAATAATGGTCCCCTGATTCCACACCTTGCAAACTGGCAAGGGCCCTGCTTCTCTTGGCAGGTCAGTTCTGTAGTGTCGTCCTGGCAGCCATCACTGGAGGGAGGCTCAGCCTAGAGCCTGCTCTTCCAGCTTCACCAATCCATTTGGAAGCCTCTATTTCCCTATAGTGGGCTTCCCTGGTGTCTCAGTGGTAAAGAATCTGCCTACCAATGCAGGAGACACTGGTTCAGTCCCTGAGTCAGGAAGATCCCCTGGAGAAGAAAATGGCTTACCCACTCCAGTATTCCTGCCTGGGAAACCCCATGGACAGAGAAGCCTGGCAGGCTGCAGTCCAAGGGGTCACAAAAGAGTCAGACACGACAACTTAGCGACTAAATAACAACAACAATTTCCCTATAGTAAATCTCTTCTTGCTTACAATACCATCAGAGGTTTCCTATTAAACTGAATTAAACTGGTGAATGTCATCTTTTTGACTTTCCAAGCAACCCAGCTCTGTAGAAAAGTGACAAGAACAATTCTGTTTTTATCTAGACATTAAATATTAATTTTCATTTTCAAACTGATTCAATAACATTCTAACCCCACTTATCAGGGTTTTAAAATGTGGATATTTACATCACTGGATCACAGTGAATTGTATATTATGGGAGTTTTATTATGTAAGTCAAGGGACTCACTTTAGGGATCAGGCAGTTTATATGAGAGATGGCACCAGCTTAAGGGAATAAGAAGTAGGAAGCACTGTGGCAAACAGGAGCATAGATTCTGTATCTGAATACATTCAGGGGACTTCTCTGGTGGCCCAGCGGCTAAGACTCCATGCTCTCTATGTACAGGGCACAGGTTCGATTCCTGGTCAGAGAATTAGATCCCACATGCCGCAACTGAGAATCCTACATGACACAACTAAGACTCAGTATAGCAAATAAAATAAATACATTCAACTCCAATTTTTGAAAACATGGTGGTGGGCCAACCCAAAGACGACACCAGAAGTCATCTATAAATTTTTATGTTATAAAAGTAACAGTGCTATCTAAAAATTGGAAAAGAGACAAAAGTAACTCTAATCACAATACTATAAAATCTGTCAACTACTTGGTATAGTTTCTTCTTTGCCCAGGTTTTTCTTTTTAGCATCCTTGTCATAGTTACTCGAGCTTCCCAAGTGGCCCTAGCCATGAAGAACCGGCCTGCCAATGAACCCGCCTGCCAATGCAGGAGATGTAAGAGATAAAAGTTTGATCCCTGGGTCAGGAAGATCTGGAGGAGGGCATGGCAACCCACTCCAGTATTCTTGTTTAGAGATTCCCATGGACAGAGGAGCCTGGCAGGCTCCATTAGGTCGCAAAGAGTTAGACAAACTGAAGCAACTTAGCACCCACGCATGCATGCATAATTAGTCATCAGGTATCTTTCAACAATATTTCAGGATTTGAAAACAAATTAATCCAAAGAACTACAAGTTCTCAAGACTTGTCACCCACAGAGTTGTTCAACCATCAACACAGTCTAGCTTCAAAACACTTTATCACCCCTAAAAGAAATCCTGACCCATTAGCAGTCATATCCCATTCCCCATTCACCCTGACCATATTTTGTTTAGCCATTCACTTTCATGGACTTTGGGTTGTTTCTGCTTTGGGGTTATTATTAGGAACGTTGCTATGAACATTTCTGTACATATTCTTGATGGATATAGATTTTCCAATTCTCTTGGGTATATACCTGGAGAGGACAAGATAAATTATCTTTTCTGGGAATAAGAACCTTGTTGTGGCAGAAACCAGGAAACTAGGTTAGACACTGATGAGGCATTTGCATCAGTTGCATAGTCAGTTCTCAGATGCTGACAGGTTTTAAAGGGAATAACAAAGGCTGCTTCCCCAGAAAGGCTAGATCAGCTTTCTGCTGTTTGGGTATTAACATTCCCCTTCACTTCTGGTCCCACAGAAGTTCTCTTTTAAAAAGTAGAGAAGAAAAAAATAAAATAAAAAGTAGAGAAGAGTAAAGGAGAGTAGAGAATTTTCTTTCATTTTTCTTTTCTTTTTTTCATTTTCAGTTTTTAAATGTTACTTTATGAAGAACAATATTGATATAAAAATGAAAATTCAAGACAAGTTTAACCATAATGTCATCACCTAATCAAATAAGCCGTCCTGGGACGTGCTAGGACCTTCATCTTATACCCATCCTGGCCTTCTCTGCTCACCTCTGTATCACAAGGAAATCTGTTTCCCAGGCTCCCCTTCACTCTGCTTCCTAACCAGTCACAGGCACTGGCAAAAGATTGGAGGGCCGAGGAAGGAAGAAGCCAGAGCATTTGTCTCCCTTTCTGCTTTGGGAAGCATCTCTGCCAGTGACTGCATGTTCGAGGCTCCAGATCCTCTGAAAGTCCAGTTTCTACTGGATGGTCCTGGCTCCTGGGCTCTGATAGTCCTACTTCCTCCCTTCCTTTCTGTAGTCCTAAGTGGATTAATATCTTTCTGCTGTTGATAACCTATGCTTTTGTCTCACAATCTTGTTTGGCTCCTCAGCTCTATCATTGCCTGTTGTGATGGTTTCAAAATATATTCAGGAGTTCTGTGATCTTCCTATCTTTAAAAGGTGCAATCTAGGGAATTCCCTGGTGGTCCAGTGGTTGGGGCTCCATGCTTCCACTGCAGGGGTCATGGGTTTGATTCCCATATGCTACAGCAGCCAAAAAAAAAAAAAAAAAAAGAAAAATTTGGAGCCTAATTGCCCTCCCCTGGAATGAGAGGCAGAACTTAGTGACTGACCTCTAAGAGAATGTGGCAGAGATGACTGTCTATGACTTCTGAAGCTAGGTCATAAAAGGAATTGTTGCTTCAGGGTTCTCTTGACACTCCTCTGAGGGAAGCCAGCTACCATGCCACAGGACACTCAAGCAGCTCTGGGAGACAGTCCCACAGGGAGAGAAACTCAGGCCTCTTGTTGACAGCCACGTGAGGGCACCATCTCGGAAGTGGCTCCTCCAGCCCCAGTCAAGGCTTCAGATAATGATGCAGCCCCTGCTGATATCTTGAATGCAGTCTCCTGAGAGATTCCGTATCAGGACTGCTCAGCCAAACTGCTCCAGAATTCCAGATCTGCAAAAAGTATGAAAGATAATGATTATTGTTGTTTTAAGCCACTTAGTTTTGGGACAACCTGTTACACATCAGTGGATAACTTAGGCACCTGAGTTTCCAGAAGGGAAGTATTACTTTTACCACAAGCAAATAATAGGGAAAGTCCAATCTACCCAAAAGTTCACTGATGGATAAATGAATAAAGAAAACGTGATCTATCCCTATGAGAGACTATTATTCAGCCATTAAAAGGAATAGAGTACTGATTCAAGCTACAACAAAGTGGACCTTGAAGACATTAAACTAAGTCAAAGAAGTCAGTCACAAAAGGGTTATGCATTGTATGGTTCTACGTAAATAAAATGTCCAAAACAGGCAAGTCCATAAAGACAGAGTAATTAGTGGTTTCCTCAGGCTGTAGTAGGAGTAAGGAGGAAATGGGGAGTGACTGCTAATGGGGCTTGGTTTTTTTTCTTTTCTTTTTTTTTTTGAGTATAGTTGATTTACCTTGTGTAGTTTCTTCTGTACAGCAAAGTGAACCAGTTACACATATATCTGCTCTTTTTTAGATTCTTTTCTCATGTAAGTCATTACAGAGGACTGAGGAGAGTTCCTTGTGCTTTCCAGTAGGTCCTTATTAGTTGCCTATATTTTTTTGGAAGCAGCCCACAGCATGTGGGATCTTAGTTCCCCATCCAGAGATTGAACCTGTGCCCCCAGAATTGGAAGCATGGAGTCTTAACCATTGGACTGCCAGGCAAATCCCCCTAGTTATCTCTTTTATATATAGTAGTGTGTATATGACCGGTCAATCCCAAAGGAAATCAACCCTGAATATTCACTAGAAGGACAGATGCTGAAGCTGAAGCTCCAATACTTTGGCCACCCATTCGAAGAGCCAACTCATTGGAAAAGACCCTGATGCTAGGAAAGATTGAAGGCAAACGGAGAAGAGGGCAGCAGAGGGTGAGATGGTTAGATGGCATCATTGACTCAATGGACATGAATCTGAGCAAACTCGGGGAGATAATGGAGGACAGAGGAGCCTGGCGTGCTGCAGTCCATGGGGTCACACAGAGTCAGACAGGACTTAGTGACTAAACAACGAGCGTGTATGTGTCAATCCCAATCTCTGTTTATCCCTCACCCACTCCGTTCTTGCCTGGCAGGGGCTTCTATTTGGAGCAATGAAAATATTCTGGGAATTCCCTGGCAGTCCAGTGATGAGGACTCAGCGCTTTCTCTGCCTGAGCCCAGATTGGATTTCTGGTTGGAGAACTTAAGATACTGTAAGCCATGATGTACAGCCAAAAAAAAAAAAAAAGGCTTGGGACTAGATAGTAGTGATGGGTGCAGATATCTGTGAACATACTGAACGGTACCTTTTAAATGTGTCACTGAACGGTACCTTTTAAATGTGTGGACTTTATGGCATATGAACTATATCTCAATAAGCTATTTAAAACAAACAAGGGGGACATCCCTGGTGGGCCAGGGCTAATAGTCTGTACTCCTAATGCAGGGGGCCCAGACTCGATCCCTAGTCAGGGAACTAGATCCTACACACCACAACTACGGCTTCACATACTGCAGTGAAGATTGAAGATCTTGGATACCATGAGTAAGATCCAGTGCAGCCAAATAAATAAAAATAAATATTAAAAATATGTTTAAAACAAGGAAGAATTTTCAGCTATCCAAGGTGTGGTCCAGAAACTGCCAGGTTCAGGTACAAAGGACAGTCAGGAGAGGTGGTGCCTTTGAGGTTAGGTCAGGTTCCACAGTTGGTCAGGGTCGAGTTTTGTTTTTCCCTAGATCCTACTTCTGGGGCTTCCCAGGTGGCGCTAGTGGTAAAGAATCTGCCTGCCAATGCAGGAGATGCAAGAGAGGTGGGTTCAATCCCTGGGTCAGGAAGATCCCCTGGAGAAGGAAATGGCAACCCACTCTAGTATTCTTGCCTGGAAAATCCCACGGACTGAGGAGCCTGGCGGGCTGCAGTCCTGGGGTTGCAAAGAGCTGGATACGACAGAGCAACTGAGTGACTGAGCACAGCTAACTACTTCCATCTTGAAGACCAAACAGCCTTCACGGCTTTGACAAAGAGGAAGCAATGCCGGACATTCACCTGCTGACCTGGCATCAGCTGGCCTTGCTGCTCTCCCACGGAGATAACAATTTCACAGAACAGCACCATCAGCCGAGGCCACTCTGGGACGATGATGGAACAAGACAAAACATGAATGTGGTCCAAGCCACAGAATGCCAGATCCAGTCCTCTCCTGGCGAATATGAGTGACAGCTGCTTCTGCACCAATTATAGCCTCAGCTTCTCACCAGTCTGTCCCCCGTATAGATGAGATTTATGAACAGCCTTGATCCTAGAATCGTCCCTGCTTCCTGCTAGCACCCACTCTAGAGCAAATTCCCAGATCCTTAAACTCTCCCCAGAACCACCCAACCAAAGCCCCAGTTCACAACCACCACCACCCCTGCTGGGCCCCAGCCCCCAGAACACCAACACAGCCTGAGGCTGTCTGGCTGCAGTGGGTGAGCTGCGGCCTTACTGCCTCATTTATATGCAGGAACGGAGGTGCTGGGCAGACAAGGATGTAACATATTTTGGCCACTCACTTCCCATAAAAATGAAAGAACCAAAAATCAACTTACGCAGCAAGGTTGTTTAAAATAGCCTAAAGCAGGAAATGGCATGAATGTCTATCAAGGGAAGAAATAATCCGGTAAATTACAGTACATTCATAAAACAGAAAACTATACAATCATTTGAAAGAATGAGGCAGGGATTATCTATTAAAAAAGAACAAGATATATGTATATATGCTGGAGCTGGAAAAATGATTACAGGGTAACATGAAGTGAAAAAAGCAAATTGTGTATTAATATGTTTGTCACGCTTCCATAAAAAATAAATGTGTGTTATATATATATATATATATATATATATATGCATGTTCTCAGGAGAAAAATCAGAAAGAGCATGAGTCAAACTGTCGACAGTAGTTACCTGGGAGTGGAAATGGGACAGGAAGAATCCTACTAAATACATAATTTTGTAAGTGGTGGGATTGTGGGTGTGGAAAAGCCAGGTCAGTGCATCCCACCAGTACCCTCCCTACCCCCCCCCCACCCCAGATACTTGGTTTTGCGGCGTGAACAGCATCAGCGGCAGAGTCCTGTGCGGCACCAGGGTCACCTCAGTGCCCATTGGATGAAGCAACCAGCTGAGCATTCTTGCAAAGCTGGACCAACTTCGGCAATATTCCACCTTAAACTTGGTCTCCCTCCTTTTCAGCCTCATTTTCCTTCTTCCTTGACTCTTGCTTCCCTGGTATTATATTATACCCTCCAACAAAGCACTAACTCATATTCTTTTTAAGGAGCCCATACAAAGGCAATGGGTGATTTTTTTTTCTTCATATTAAATAGCTTTCTTTCAACATTTTCTTTAAGAGCCCAACCACTTGGGACTTCCTTGGCCATCCAGTGGTTGAGACTTTGTCTTTCAATGCAGGGGGTGTGGGTCTGATCCCTAGTGGGGGAGCTAAGAACCCACATGCCAAAAAACCAAGAACAAAAACATAAAAACAGAAGCAATGTTGTAACAAACATAATAAAGACTTAAAAGATGGTTCACATCCAAAAAATCTTAAAAAAAAAAAAAAGTGGATGAGGACTCTCAAAGCAGAGAAGTGCTACCAAAGGAATGTAACTGTAATGGAAAATCTACACAGAGCCAGTATTTACAAGTAACCTCTCTTCAGGTGAAACAGATATTGAAATTCAGAGAGCATGTCCAGTGAACTTCAAACAATCATGTTGCTAAGTTTTGATCTTCCTGTTTTCCAAGGTGGGTTAGGGGATGCTATTATCTTTCATATAATGTTTTTGACTTAGTGAGGGTGACTATTAAGTAGAATAGGCTGAGTCTCCTGTGACATTTCTGGAGGGGACCTCCCTGATGGTCTAGTGGCTAAGATTCTGCTCTCCCAATGCAGGGGCCCAGGTTCAATCCCTGGTCAGGGAACTAGATCCCACATGATGCAATTAAAAACAAAAAAAAATTCTGCATGCCAACAGGAATATCAAAGATCCCACGTGCTGCAACTAAAACCCAGTGCAGCCAAATAAGTAAATAAATATTTTTTAAATATTAATAAAAAAAGACACAATGATGACATCAGAACTCTTCTCAAGTCTATCAAGTTAAAGAAGGATGAGGAGGAAAAGGAGAAGGAAGAAGAGGAGGACAGGGTGAGAAAGAGGAATGAGAATCCAGATTAGCATCTTTGGGAAGTCAAGGCTGTCATGGGTAGAAGAGTGGATCTGAGGCTATTTCACGGTGTCAGCCCTTGGAACTGAGCCCAGGAGACAGGGCAAGTAAAGCAGAAGACTACTCAGACTCCTGAAGAAAAGTCTTTTGTAAAATGGTCTGTTTTAGTCAGTGCGAGCTGCTATAACAAAAAGACCCATGGACACTCAGAGATCAGCTAATGCTATGGTGACGGTCATATGGCAACACATAAAGGTATCAGATCAACACATTGTATACCTTAATCTTACTTTAAGTTCTGCTTTATTGATTACGCCAAAGTCTTTGACTGTGTAGGTCACAACAAACTGTGGAAAATTCTTCAAGAGATGGGAATACCAAACCACTTGACCTGCCTCCTGAGAAATCTGTATGTAGGTCAAGAAGCAACAGTTAAAACTGGACATGGAATAACAGACTGGTTCCAAATTGGGAGAGGAGTATGTCAAGGCTGTATATTGCTTATTTAACTTATATGCAGAGTACATCATGCAAAATGCCAGACTGGGTGAAGCACAAGCTGGAATCAAGATTGCTGGCCAAAATATCAATAACCTCAGATAACACAGATGATACCACCCTTATGGCAGAAAGTGAAGAGGAATTAAAGAGCCTCTTGATGAAAGTGAAACAGGAGAGTGAGAAAGTTGGCTTAAAACTCAACATTCAGAAAATGAAGATCATGGCATCCGGTCCCATCATTTCATGGCAAACAGATGGGGAAAAAAATGCAGACAGACTTTATTTTCTTGGGCTCCAAAATCACTGCAGATGGTGACTGCAGCCATGAAATTAAAAGATGCTTGCTCTTTGGAAGAAAAGCTATGACCCACCTAGACAGCATATTAAAAAGCAGAGACATTACTTTGCCAACAAAGGTCTGTCTAGTCAAAGCTATGGTTTTTTCAGTAGTCATGTATGGATGTGAGAGTTGGACTACAAAGAAAGCTGAGCGCTTTTCAACTGTGGTGTTAGAGAAGCCTCTTGAGTCCTTTGGACTGCAAGGAGATCAAACCAGTCAATTCCAAAGGAAATCAGTCCTGAATATTCATTGGAAGAACTGATGCTGAAGCTGAAACTCCAATATTGGCCACCTGATGCAAAGAACTGACTCCTTGGAAAAGACCCTGATGCTGGGAAAGATTGAGGGCAGGAGGAGAAGGGGACGACAGAGGATAAGATAGTTGGATGGCATCAGTGACTCAATGGACATGACTTTGAGCTTTGAGCAAGCTCCGGGAGTTGGTGATGGACAGGGAAGCCTGGAATGCTGCAGTCCATGGGGTCGCAAAGAGTCAGGCACCACTGAGCAACTGAACTGATACCTTAAACTTACACAATGTTGTATGTTAAAGTGTTAGTCGCTCTTTCTGGTTCATAGACCTCTGTCTGTTCACATGGTGGAAGAGAGGAGGAATTTCTGGCATTTTTAAAATTTTTATTCATTTATTTTTAAACTTTAGCCAAGGTTAGCAACATGCGGAATCTTAATTTCTTGATCAGGGGTCAAATTCACAACCCCCAAGTGGAAGGGTGGTATCTCAACCACTGGACCACTAGGGAAGCCCCCTGGCATTTCTTTCTTTTATAAGAGCACGAGTCCAATGCACAAGGGCTCCATCCTCATGACCTCATCACCTCCCAGAGGCCCCTCCCTCGAACATCATCACATTGTGGGGATAGGTTTCCAACGTATGGATTTGAGGGGCACAGACTTTCATTCTTTCAGATAGTCTATGGCAACAGCACAGGGAGCTATTCTCCAGTGCCCCAAAGTTCCCTCTCAAGACCTAGTGTGATTTCTCAGGGGCTGGTGGCCTGATTTTCCAGGAAGCAACAACTTCTCCTTCCACATAATCACTGCTTCTCTCTGCCACGTGCCCAGGCAACTGGCTCAGGGACCCTCTGGCTTAGTTCTTCCTCCTGCAGCTAACTATGGGAGCTCCCAGAACCCACTCACCCCTCTCTCCACTCCAGATCTTCAATTCTTGTTGGTGGCATCAAGTCCCTCTTCTTTTACCCATGGCTGAAGCAAAACTCATCCCAGGAAAGCTAATATTTTGTCATTCACTCAAGCCCACAGTCTGTATTAATTTTTTTTTTAATTTTTAATGAAAATGTTCTAATATTATAGGAGAGAAAATAGTATGATGGAGTTCCATATACCCATCACCCAGCTTCAACAATTATTAACAAAAAGGCAAGTGTTCATCTTCTCCACATTCCCAACCATCCCACTCTCCCAATGGGTTATTTTAAAGTAAAAAAAATCACAGACATTACATCATTTTATTCATGAATATATTAGCAAGCCCATAGTCTTTACTTTTTTTTTTTTTTAACCTTTTGGTCACATGGCATGAGAAATCTTAGTTCCCCGACCAGGGATAGAACCCACGTCCCCTGCATTGGAAGCACAAAGTCTTAACCACTGGACCACTGGGGAAGTCCCAGCCCATAATCTTTGAATAGCTGTTCCATGTTATTGGGAGGGAAGGTTGAGTACTGTGTGTAGAGTGTATGGAGAAAGAGACCCTCTAGTGGTCTGACCTTTAATCACCTTTCCATTATTTCCCAACAATTCAGCTCTGACTCAAATTTGCATGCCCTCCTCAACAAGTCATATGTTTCCCACTCAGCACCTGAACTCGCTTTCTAACTCTGGGCTGTCCATCCCTATGTGACTTTTGATGAAAGCAGAGTTTTATTCCTTCTATGGAAGTTTAAAAAGTTAAACTTAAGGAAAAAAAAAAAAGGACAAAAAAAAGTTAAACTTTATTTCCCTTGATCATGGGCTATGACCCAAGCTCAGCCACTTGGATGCTCTCACCAAGGATATGAGTTTGGACTAGATGAACCATGTACATAGAAGGACTAAAGGAACAGAAGGGTGGCTGGTGTTCAGACAGTGAGTTGCTTACTTATGAGATGAAGATGGACTATAAAAGTTACGGCAGCCTTGGGAAGGACTTTGGGCTTATTATAACTTGGCATTGATACCTGGTGTGATACAATGTATGTATTTATCAAGATTATTGAATGCCGACTTCCCCTGTAGTGCAGTGGTTAAGACTCCATGCTTCCACTGCAGGGGGCACAGGTTTGATCCCTGGTCAGGAACATTTCACATGCCATGTAGTGCAGGTAAAAAAAAAAAAAAAAAAAAGATTACTGACTGTTGAGTAGAAGATTAGAAGGAAGAAGGGATGAAGCAGAAAACTCAGAAGCCTACTATAG
This sequence comes from Cervus elaphus, assembly GCF_910594005.1. Lineage (NCBI taxonomy): Eukaryota > Metazoa > Chordata > Mammalia > Artiodactyla > Cervidae > Cervus > Cervus elaphus. The sequence continues at coordinate 20,441,496 of NC_057819.1, read as the reverse complement.
CCTTCCAGGAGGTGAAATAATATTAAGTGGGGCTAGGGTGGTAGGTGATTGCAGCCATGAAGTTAAAAGACACTTACTCCTTGAAAGGAAAGTTATAACCAATCTAGATAGCATATTCAAAAGCAGAGACATTACTTTGCCAACAAAGGTCCGTCTGGTCAAGCCTATGGTTTTTCCAGTGGTCATGTACTGATGTGAGAGTTGGACTGTGAAGAAAGCTGAGCGCCAAAAAAATTGATGCTTTTGAACTGTGGTGTTGGAGAAGACTCTTGAGAGTCCCTTGGACTGCAAGGAGACCCAACCAGTCCATCCTGAAGGAGATCAGTCCTGGGTGTTCATTGGAAGGACTGATGCTGAAGCTGAAACTCCAATACTTTGGCCACCTCATGCGGAGAGTTGACTCATTGGAAAAGACCCTGATACTGGGAGGGATTGGGGGCAGGAGGAGAAGGGGACGACAGAGGATGAGATGGCTGGATGGCATCATCGACTCAATGGACATGAGTTTGAGTAAACTCAGGGAGTTTGTGATGGACAGGGAGGCCTGGCATGCTGTGATTCATGGGGTCACAAAGAGTCGGACACGACTGAGCGACTGAACTGAATGAACTGAAGGGTGGCAGGAGAGAGATGAGGAAGTAGAAGAATCTCTGAGATGTGTTGCAGGTGCAATTGATGGGACTTGGTTGCCCTAATTTCTAATTCCTCTAGTAGCTTCAAACACCACAGTAAGAGAACAGTGTTGATTCCATGGTGTCACTGTTCTGAAGGAAATGATTCAGTGGTAACAGTAACAGCAAATGTAATAGTAACAACAACAACAATATAAAGAGCAGTAGCTAACATTAATGTAGCCCTTACCACATGCCAGCCTCTGATCTAGACGTTTCACATGTTTTAACTTTTTTTTTTGTTGCCATGTGGGGTCTTAGTTCCCCAACCAGGGATCAAATTTGTGCCCATGACCACTCTCTAATCTTACATTTTCATTAACTGCTCCATAAAATCCTGTACCTATTAACAGTCACCCTCCATTCTCCTCTGCCTGAAGCCCACAGTCACCACTAACCTGCTTTCTGGGACTATAGATTTGTAAATTCTGAACATTTCATATAAAGGAATCATATACTATGTGACCTCAGGTCTGACTTCTTTCACTTAGCATCATGTTTTTCAAAAATATGTATTTCTATTTGTTTATTGATTTGGCTGTGCTGGGTCTGAGTTGTGGCATGTGGGATCTTTGATTTTCATTGTGGCACTTAGGATCTAGTTCCCCAACCAGGGGTCAAACCGAGACCCCCTGCACTGGGAGAGCTGAGTCTTAGCCATTGGACCATGAGGGAAGGCTCAGCATTGCGTTTTTAAGGTTTTTCTGTGTTGTGGCCAGTGTTGGTGCTTCATTTCTTTTTACAGCGGAGTCATGTTTCATTGCATGGATGGACCACATTTTGTTTAGTCAACAGTGGACTTCTGCGCTGTTTCCACCTTCTGTGTTGTTTTGCCTGTGGTTAAATGGTACTTCTCTTCAGATCACTTCACAGGAAAAGAACTCCTCATTTCTCTGAGATAAACCAGGCTCCAGAAGCAGGTAGGTAGGAAAAGGGAAAAGGCCCTTATCCAACCAGGAAGTTCACAACTATTGAGTGAGTACCTTTCGTGTGCCAGGTGGGGCAACCCTGTGACCACCAACCTGCTTTCTGTACATTTGCCTATTCCGGACATTCTGAATAAATGGAACCATATGATACGGAGGGAATAAGAGAAGACCACAGGCTATGTGTGTGATGCCCAGGGAACAAATGTGCTCTGTTTGAGTGTGAGTCAGCAGGCTGAGCCTAGATTGGATGGAGCAAGTTGGGGATCGGGGGGAGGGAGGTTGAAGAGAGGACCAGAAATTGAATCTGGGTCCAAGTTCATATTTGATGCAGTAGGTTTGTTTGTTATATGACCTTTGGTGAGGCATTGAATCATTCTTTGTCTCAGTTTTTAATCTGTAAAACAGGAATAATCAATTTTTGCGGGGATTAAATGAGTTAAAGGGACTTCCCTGATGGTCCAGTGGTTAAGACTCTGCACTCCTAATACAGGGGGTCTGGGTTCAAACCCTGGTCAGGGAACTAGATCCTAAATGCCACAACAAAGATCAAAGATCCTGCATGTCATAACCAAAACCAAGCACAGCCAAATAAACAAATAGAAATATTTTTGAAAAACATGATGCTAAGTGAAAGAAGTCAGACCTGAGGTCACATAGTATATGATTCCTTTATATGAAATGTTCAGAATAGACAAATCTATAGATCCAGAAAGCAGGATTAGTGGTGACCAGGGGCTTCGGGCAGAGGGGAATGGAGGTTGACTATTAATAGGTACAGGATTCTATGGGGCAGTTAATGAAAATGTGAGATTAGAGAGTGGTCATGGGCACAAATTCAATCCCTGGTTGGGGAACTAAGACCCCCACATGGCAAAAAAAAAAGCCAAAACATTAATGAATTAAATTTAATGTTTAATTAATGAATTAAAGTTAATGAAATGTGAGATTAGAGGGTGGTCATAGGTCTTCCCGGGTGGCACTAGTGATAAAGAACCCGCCTGCCAATGCAGGAGATGTAAGAGACACTGGTTCGATCCCTGAGTCGCGAAGAACCCCTGGAGGAGGGCATGGCAACCCACTCCAGTATTCTTGCCTGGAGAATCCCATGGACAGAGGAGCCTGCTGGGCTACAGTCCATGGGGTCACAAACAGTCAGACACGACTGAAGTGACTTAGCACACACGCACAATGGTTGCACAAGCTTGTGAGTATACTAAAAACTACTGAATTGCATGCATTAACAGGGTCAGTATCACTGCAGGTGACTTACATCTAAACAAAAAAGAACCTTTCCTAACAAAAGGAAATGCTAGAACATATCACCACCAAACTGAATTCAAATCAGATCAACCTCTCGAACCAATACCAGTCTGAAGAAAAGACAGGGAACAAACATATTAAAGGACTTTACAAAGACAAGACAGGGAACAAACATATTAAAGGACTTTACGGGGGTAAAATTATCAAAATCTAGACTGAGAATCTCTAGAAGGCAAACAATCCTGTTTCATCAACAAACTGATTTCAAGGGAAGGAGAAAAAGAAGAGATAGAGGAGGATTTAAAGAGACTAAGGGACATATCAATCAATTGCAATATTTGGATATTATTTGGATCTTGAGTTAAACAAACTTAAAAAATAAACTCATGAAACAACATTTTGAACACTGGATGTTTAATATGAAGAAATTAATTTTTTCAAGTGTGATCATGATACTGTAGATTTATAATTTCATTATGTTTTAGAAATACATATTAAAATATTTGTAGATGAGGCAATATGGTGTCTGGAACTCTTTTTTGAAATTGAATTGTGTTAACACATCTAGTTCCTGTGACACACTAATTTGTTAATTCCCCTCCTCTTTCTCAACCCTCTCTTGTTCTATCTGAAATTAGTTTATTTTTGGTTTTACTTGTTTACCATCTGTTTCCCACAAGAGCAGTAATCCTGTCTCTCAGATATTGTCATAGCCCACAGGTTTAGCAGTGAATGTGGCAATTTATTAAGAGCTAAATATTTATTGAATGAATGAATGTCAACATTGGTCTTACTGACTGCTCTAGTCCTGAGTTTCAGCTCCAGGTCCCCGCCTGTCAACCAGACATCTACATCCAACCCAGACATCTCCTCCAGAATTCTTTTTTTTTTTGGCCATGCCACGTGGCTTTCAGGATCTTAGTTCCCCGACTAGGGATCAAACCTGGATCCCCTGCAGCAGAAGCATGGGGTCCTAATTTTGGACAGCAGGGAATTCCTGCCTCCAGGTTTGTTTCATCTTCATCATCTTCATCTAGTTTTTCTATAGAACTTTGTGTGGCTGGCACATATGCTGATTTGTTCAATAATCACAATTACCCTTTGTGACTCCATTTTACAGAGTGGGAAGCTAAGGCCCCAAGGAGTCACGTGACTTGCCCAAGGCCACACACCTTGTCAGTGACTGCATCAAGGTTAGAATGTAGAACAGTTTGGAAGCTTAACCATCAGAGAGCTTAACTGCCTCTCCCTACTTTTCTTAAGATTGTAAACATTCTCTGAAGAACTCAGGCTCATCATCTGGGGGGGGGGGGGTCACCTTGGACTCCTGCCTCCCCTTTCCCTTCCTAAAGTCATTTCCATCTCCTCCACTCTCCCATCCCTTTCCTGTCCCAGTCCTAAGGCTCAAGCTGCTGGCTGACACTGTGGCTCCTCTGGCCTTGTCCCCTCCCAGCAGATTCTCAGTACATCTTTGCTGCCTGCTTTGAGGAAGACAAAGTTGCCCCAATCTGAGCATCCATTACTTATCCCTTAGTTCACCGTGGGGGCACACCAGGTTCAGCCCTATCCCTCCTAGCTGTGGGACCCTAAACAAGTTACCTAACCTCCTGTGGCAAGTTGAATGGTGCTACCCCTCCTGACACCCCTCCTCTCAAAAAACAAGCTATGCTTCTGTCCTAATCTCCAGAATCTGTAAATGTGACCTTATTTTTAAAAGTGTCTGTAGAGATGTGATTAAGGATCTCAAGATGAGATCATTCTGGGTTGTGTGGGTAGGTCCTAAATCTAAGACAAGTGTTCCTTTTTTTTTTTTTCCTGCTCTGAGCAGCATGTGGGTGGGATCTTAGCTCCCCACTAGGGATCAAACCCTTGCCCTCTACAGTAGAAGTGCTAAGTCTTAACCAGTGGACCACCGGGGAAGTCCAGTAAGTGTTCCTGTAAGAGACACAGAGGACAGACCTACAGAGAGGGCCGTGTGAAGACAAAGGCAGAGACTGGAGTGATGCTGCCACGTGCTATGGAAGCCAGCAGCTTGAAGAGGCAAGGATGGATCCTCCTCTAGAGCCATCAGAGATAGAACACCTTGACTTCAAATTTCCAGCTTCCAAAACTGTCAGAGAATGTTTCTATTGTTTGAAGTCAAGTTTGTGGCAATTTGTTACAGTAGCTACAGGAAGTTAATGTCCCTCCCTATTCCTCACTGTCCTTGATTTAGGGTGGAGATAATCATAGATCAGAGCTTCCCAGGTGGCTCAGAGGGTAAAGAATCTGCCAGCTAATGCAGGAGACTTGAGTTCAATCCCTGGGTTGGGAAGATCCCCTGGAGAAGGAAATGGCAACCCACTCCAGTGTTCTTGCCTGGGAAATCCCATGGACAGAGGAGCCTGGCAGCTACAGTCCATGGACTCACAAAAAGTCGGACAAGACTTAGTGACTAAACGACAAACCATAGATCCACTTGATTGGGATGCTGTGCACAGATCTGACCCTGGCTTTAACACTTACCAGCTTGTCTGACCTCAGGCAAGTGATTTGACTTCTCTGTATCTCAGTTTCCTCTGTTGTAGAGTAAAATAACACTTCTTAGGAAGTAGTAAGGCAGCAGTTCTCAAACTTTTCGCTCTCAGGGACTCTTCAGAACTGTTGAAGACCTTAAAGAGATCTTGTTAAACATGTTACATCTACTGATATCTACTGTAACTAGAAATTTAAGCTGTTTTTAAAAAACACTGATTAGTTTAAAACAGACACATGACATGTTAGCATGAATTTTTTCAATAAAAATTAACTATGCTCCAAAACAAACAAACAAGTGCTGAGGACAGTGACATTGTTCCATATTTTTGCAAATCTCTTTAAAATCTAGCTCATTATCAGAGAGCTGGCCCCTAAGATCTGCATGTGCACATTCAGTCAATCATGATATGCTGATTTGTATTACCTATAGGAAGAACATGTAGCCTGTCATTGATGAATAGCTAGCAAAGGGACCTCAAAGAGACCCTTTGGACATTGAGGAACCCTATGGTCATGAGGCCACACTTTAAGAACTAGTAAGTTAGGAAATATTTATGAAGTACCTGGAATAATGCTTGACACATGGTAAACACTACTTTTAAACTAAATATAAAGCAAATGCTCAATACATTTTAAACTTTAAACATTTTTAGAGTTTCCCTGGTGGCTCAGTGGTAAAGAATCCGTCTGCCAATGCAGGATACACAGGTTCAGTCCCTGATCCGGGAAGGTCCGACATGCTGCGGAGCAATGAAGCCCGTGTACCACAACTACTGAGCCTGTGCTCTGGAGCCACCAGGCTGCAACCACTGAGCCCATGTACCACAACTACTGAAGCCTGTGCACCCTCGAGCCCATGCCCCACAACAAGAGAAGCACTGCAAAGAGAAGCCTGCGCACTGCAACTAGAGAAAAGCCCATGCAGCAACAAGCACCCGGCACAGTCAAAAATAAATACATAAAAATTATATATATATATTTACATAAACTTTACATAAGCATTTTTAGTTTTAAATAATGTGTGTCAAGTTGGGGTGCACTTTATAGCTACAATGGCGTTCAGGGTTTTTTCTGACTTCAAGGAGCTCTGAAAGGGGAAGTAAGTGTAACCTTGGTCAAAACTCACTGTGCTAAGAGCAGTTTTATGGGAGTACGAGGTGGGATGCGGGGATGCAGAGGAGCGGGTGTGAAGGATGGGGTTGTGGCTTCCGGGAAGGCTCACCTGGGCGAGGAAGGGTGGTCTGATGGACTAGATTTAGCCAGGTCAAAAGGACAGGGGGCTTGTGACAAGAAAGCTGAAATTCAAACCCTGTTCTCACCGCCTCTGTGAAGTGGTGTAGGTGTCACAGGAGCCGCTAACGGATGTGGCTGGCCAGCAAGCGGGGCAGCTCGGAGACTTAGGCACCAGAGGACCCCTCGATCTTTCTGTCCCTCTCCTGGGAGCCTCTCCCGAAGCTCAGGGCCCGGCGCCGCCAGGTCAGCCCGGTGACCCGGTCGGCGGGGAGGTGAGCCGCGGGGTCCTCGACTCTTTCCCGGGATGGGCCGCATCCCGGAGTCCACCTCCTGAGCCCTCCATTTCTCGCCAACGCAGAGTCCGCCCCCCCCCCCCCCCGCGGCGCTGTGAGTGGTCCCAAGAGATCTGCGACCCTCAGCCCCACCGCCTCCGCACCCCACCACCCCCCAGCTTCTCCTCTGGGATAATCTCGACCCCTCCGCGGCGGGATTGGGGGAGGAGGAGCTAGGACCGCGCCGGAGGCGCGGGTGGCGCCTCCGGACGCGTTGGGGGCGCGGGCTGGAGGCGGGGAAGGAAGGTCCCGCGGGTGGAGCGGCGGGGGCGGGGCGGGGGGCTGCAGAGTCGGAGGGTGGGGGTGCGGCGCCCGCCGGGACCCCAGGGCGTCCTCGGGCGGCGGCAGCCGGGCGCGCCCCTCTCCAGGCCGGGATCGGGGCGGGGCGCGCGGCATCCCCGCGGGGGGAGCTGGTCAGCCAGCGTCGCCGCCGCCAAAGTTTCCCGGAGGAGCCGCGGCCGCCCTTCCTTCTGAGGCCACGGGCGTGGGAGCGAGCCCTCGGGCGAGGACTGCTTGCGAGAGGGCAGCGGAACCCCGTCTCCAGCCAGACCCCGCGCCTCCATTGCGCCCAACTCGGATTCCCAACTTGGGAGGCGCCGCGGGCCTGCGCACGCGCGCGCCTTCCTCGCCGCCGCCGCCTCCTCCTCCTCCCCTCACTGGGGAGCAGGCTCCGGGCCGAGCCGGGCGCCGAGACCCGCACCCTGATCGCTAACCCCCGGCTCCGGCCCGCCGCCTCCGCCCATGCCGACGCCCGTCGCCTGCCAGCTGCGCCCTCGCCCGAGGGCCAGCTAAGCGCGGGCCGGCGGCGGCGGCGGCGAAAGGTGGGCCCGGCCCCGGCGCTGCCCTCGACAGCGGCAAGTTTGGGAGTTGCACTAGTTTGCGGGGTGGGGGAGAGGCTGGGCGGGGGGGCCATGGAGGAGGACCGGGGGTCGGCGCTGGCGGCCGAGTCGGCGCTGGAGAAGAACGTGGCGGAGCTGACGGTCATGGACGTGTACGACATCGCGTCGCTCGTGGGCCACGAGTTCGAGCGGGTCATCGACCAGCACGGCTGCGAGGCCATCGCGCGCCTCATGCCCAAGGTCGTGCGTGTCCTGGAGATCCTGGAGGTGCTCGTCAGCCGCCACCACGTTGCTCCCGAACTGGACGAGCTGCGCCTCGAGCTGGACCGACTGCGACTGGAAAGGATGGACCGCATCGAGAAGGAGCGCAAGCACCAGAAGGTGGGCGGTAGCCTCAGTCTGCCCATCCGGGCAATGGGGCCGCTGGGACCTAGGGGGCCCTTCAGCACTAGGGTTCTGTAGGTGCACACGTATGTGTATACAAGGAATAGAGGAGAGAAGATCCTACTGGATGAGGGAAGGAGCGAGGCCCCTGGCCCTCTCTTACCCAGCCTGGGCACCTGGCATGTACCACCCGCAGAGATTAAGGGTAGTTGGTTGGAGTCAGGCCTGAGTTCCAACCCCACCTTTACCATTTAATAGCAGTGTGACCTTGAGTAAGTTATTTCGCCTCTCTGTGCTTCATTTCCTCACATATCAAATGGCGATAGGAATAAGACCCGCCTTATAAGAATTAAATGGAATAGTATCTAAAGTGCTTAGATAATATTATTCTTTTCCAGAAATGAAATAAGCGCCCCTACCTTTCATGCTACCCAGAAGGTAGCATGTCACACCCAGAAGGTGTGACACAGGACTCCTTTCTTCATCCTACTCCAGACCTTTTCAGAGCCAAGGGGATGGGACCTCCAGCCGCTGAGTTCATTGACCCTCAGTCTCTGGGCTCTTGATTGCCAATGACCCTCCAGAGTTCCTTCGAGTTTATTAACCTGGGTTGGTTTCCCCACTTTGACTTTACTCTGTGAGGTAGGGATAATTCCCTTCATTTTACAGATGAAGAAACTGAGGATCCGCGTGGAGGGATTTGTCCCAAGTTAGTGCTGAGACTCCCAGCCTCCATGGAGGTAATTCTAGTGTTTCTTCCCCACCCTCTTTGAATCGGAGGAAGATGATTTGGGGCACCTTTAAGGCTAAGCCTCTGCTTACGACCAAGAATCCTGAGCCCATGAATCAGGGACTCCTCACAGTCCACATGAGGTGGCTGGGGAAAAGGAAGTGGGAGACATGTGGTTTCCTGTCCCAACCTCAGCCCAGGGAAGCTCCTGTCAGACCCTTGAGACTGAGAATCAGAGGAAACGCTTCTCCTTGGAGGATCAGGGTGTCTGAGCAGACTCCGACTCACTGTGTGCCCTCAGGAAAATACCCTTGGCCTCTCTGGAACTCCACAGTCAGCCATCAACCTACTGTGTACTTTGAGGTCTGTGTCTTTTCAAGGAAGAGAGCCTGGGCTGTGTTCGCAGCCTTAACCTTAAGGGCAGATCCCTGGGTGATTCAAAGCACTCATGTTTTGGAGGTTTGATTGTGTTTATCATCAGACACCGTAGGTAGGAAATTCAAGCTCCCAAGCCCTAGATGGTGTTTCCAAGATCTCACAGGGAGCTTGAAAATGTCCCCTGCCCCGTAATTAAAGTCAAGATTCCCAGGAGCAGGGCCTTTGGAGTTAGATAGCCTGGTTTAAAGCGCTGTCACTCATGGGCTGTGTGACCCGGGGCAAATCACCTTGCCTCTCTGTGCCTCAGCTTCTGGGCTATACAATAGGGAAATATAATATTAATAGTACCCATCTCATAGAGTTACAGTGCTCAGAACAAAACCTGGTCCATTTTGAGGGCTTTGCCAAGTGTTGACTTTTGTTTTTGGGTCAGGAGGGGCTTTCACTGAATTCTCTTAGGCTGATGTTGGAATTGTTCCCCCCACCTAGGTACCCGGACTCCTACCCCTTCCATCTCTCCCAAAAGGTCGAGGAAGGAAGGCACCTTGAGCTGCTCACGTACAAACTGCTTCTTACTGACAATGACTAAGGGCCTTAGCCCAAATCACACAAGCCCTGGCACCTGTGTCCCCATCCTTGGCATTTTAAGTTCTGCTGCAGCTGAGCTGGGAGACACCCTTGGGAGCCATCGGAGGCCACTAGGCCTGGAGTCAGGTGGAATTCCCAGCCAGCTGCACTTGTCACTTCTGGAGTGCTATTGGCCAAGAAGTAAACACCAGTGTGTTCAGATCCAGGGCTCGTTTGTAAACACTGAGGATGATCTTTTATAATTCAGAGGACGAAGTCCTTTTTTTTTCTATCCCAGTTCCAGTCCCCTTTACTTCATATTCTTGAAATCAAAAGAGACTCCTCTTATTCCCTCCTCCACCCCACCCCCACCCCCTCATAAGCCTCAAAAGATCTTTCAAGGTGTTATTTCCACAAAAATCTTCTTAGCATGTCCTTGATCTTATCTGTCTGTCTGTTCATTCCTGCCTCCCACCTTTTCTCCCTCCCTCCCTTCTTTCCTTTCTTCCTTCTCTCTCTTTCAACTGGCTCCAGGGACTTCCCGGGCGATCCAGTGGTTAAGACTCCAAGCTCCCAATGCAGGGTACACCGGTTTGATTCCTGCTTGGGGAACTAAGATCCTGCATCCTGCATGGCACAGTCATAAAACCAAAAACAAAGCAAATATGGCTCCAGTAAAGCCTGTACACTCTCTTCTATTCCTCCTCCCAAAAGACCCCCAGCCTCAGTCTGTTCATCACTCAGACCTAGGCCACAGTCTTATCAGGTACTACCTGGTTGCTCAGTCTGCAACCCTGTTGACCAACCACAGCTTGCACAGTGCCTTCCCAGGTGGCATGGGTGATGCAAAGGAAAGGAAGACCAGGTCCTCATCTCAGGCAGCGAGTGCATAACAGGGAAGACGGGAAAAACACAGAGACTTTAGAAAGCAGTGGCAGATGCATATCATGTAAATAGTGTACGTTATTAATTTATTCATTCAACAGATATATTTATTGAGTACCTACAAAGTGCCAGGCACTGTTCTGGGTCACAGCAGTGACCACAAGAGATGAGGTCTTTGTCTTCAAGGGCTTGACTTTCTAGTGCAGTGCTGTCCCATAGAAATAAATGTGGTGTGTCACATTGATACAAAGACGTAGGTAAGGTTAACATTTTTTTTTTTTTACCTCACCTGTGGCTTGCGGATTCTTAACTCCCTGACCAGGGATTGAATCTGGGCCCAGAACAATGAAAACACCTAGTCCTAACCACTGGACACCCAGGAAATTCCTCAGATGAAGTTAATTTTAATAACATACCAAACCCAGGCTTTCCAAAATGTTATTTCAACATGTAGTCAATGTAAAGGTACTTTTTATTGAGATGTGATTGACAGATAACACTGTTTTAGGTGTACAGCATTATGCTTTGATATATGTGTATGTTGTAAAATGATTACCACCTAAGATCAGTTAGCATCCATCACCACACAGTTACCAAAATATTATTAATAAGGTATTCTGCATTCTTTTTTTCCTACTATGTCTTTGAAATTCGGTGAGTGTTTAGCCCTCACTGCATGTTTCAGTTGAGACCAGCTGCATTCCAAGTGCTCAGTAGACACATGACTAATGGCTACTCTGATGGAATGATATGATTCTAGCATGAGGAGATAGGTTGTTTTTTTTTTTTTTTACAGTTTAAAAAATTTCAGCTTATCATAAGTGCCATGAAGAAGATAAAATGGGGAAATATAAAAGAGACTGGTCAGCACTGGGGTCTCACAGATGGAGCAGTCAGGAATGCTTTCCCTGAGAAGGTGCCATCTGAGCTGAGATCCAAATGAAGGGTAGGTACCAGCCATAGGGGGATCTGGAGAGGGGCATTCTAGGCAGGAAGTACAGCAAGTGCAAAGGCCCTGAGGTAGGAGGTTGGTGTGTGCATGGAATACAAAGAAGGCTGGTATGGCAAGAACAGAGCAAGTGAGGAAGAGGTCAGGGAGATGTTGTTTGGTGGCTAAGTTGTGTCCAACTCTTTGCAACCCCGTGGACTGTAGCAGCCAGGCTCCTCTGTCCTTGGGATTTCCCAGGCAAGAATACTGGAGTGGGTTGCCATTTCCTTACCCAGGGGATCTTCCCGACCCAGGGATTGAACCCGCATCTCTTGAACCTCCTGCATTGGCAGGCAAGTTCTTTACCCCTGAGCCAACTGGGAATCTCTCAGGGAGGTTCAGGGATCTGATAACTCTGGGCCTCATGGGCCTGCATAAGGAGTTTGAAAACAGTGCTGAGAAAAGGTGAAGGAGATGATCAGTCAGGGGCTACTTCCTGGAAAAGCCTTTTTAGCTGGTGTGGAGGCAAGATCAAATTGTCCTTGATCAGCTCAGGGGCAAGAACCAGCTCCCCCGGCATCAAGTTCAGTTCACTGAGAGAAGAATAAAAAAAAGAACTGAGGGATAATAGATGAAATGTATTCATCTCTTGCTGCTGTAGCTAATTAACACAGCCTTACTGACTCAAAACACAAATTTATTATCACGTTGGATAATATGATACTATGAATAATATCAATATGAAGAATACTGGATAAAATTCTGGAGGTCAAGAGTCAGAAAGGATTCTCACTTGGGTTAAAAACAGGTGTCAGGAAATTCATTCCTTCTGGCAACTTTAGGGGAGAATCCATCTCCTGGCCTTTTCCAGCTCCTGGAGGCCACCTGCATCCCTTGGCTTGTGGCCTCTTCCTCCATCTTCAGAGTCAGCAGTGTGGCATCATCAAATCTCTGACTGTGATCTCTGCTTCTGTCACCACATTGTATGCGGGATCTTAGTTTTCTGACCACGGATTGAACCCGAGTCCCCTGCAGTGGGATCGTGGAGTCTTAACCCCTGGATCACTAGGGAATTCCCCCCATCATCTCTGATTCTGCCCTTCCTGTCTTCCTCTTTCATGTTTAAGGGCCCTTGTGATTACATTGGGCCCACCTGTGATAACCCAGGAGCATCTCCCCATCTCAGGGTCCCTTTTGCCGCACAAGGTCACATATTCTCAGGTTCCAGGGGGATTAGGCTGTGGACATCTCTGGGGGCCATTGTTCTGCCCCCTCCAGCCAGTTACACTTGACTGATAGGCTAATAGCCCTGGGGTCCTCTGTGCACCCAGCCTTTGTCAGCTGGGAGCAGAGAGGCCTGGGGCAGGAAGAGCCTGACTCTACCCCCAGTCCATACCTGCATGTGGGAAGGTCCTATGGCCACTCCATCTTTCAATCACTGCTTCTGCCCTGTGGCCCCACCCTTCACCTCCCCCTGGTGACCTTGAACCAGCTGTGTGAATACTTAAGTCATTACCTCTCGTTTCCCCAGTTCAGCAGGCTTCCTGATGAAGGTGATGGGATTTAGGAACTCATTTAAAAGATGAACGGAGGCAATGCTGACATCTGGCCACCTGGGCCGGCTTGGGATGGGTTGTAGGAGGACCAGAAATTAGCAGACATGTGTTTAGCACTTTCTGAGTACTGGGCATAATTCCAAATATCTACATATATTAACCATTTAATCCTCATGACAACCTGCAGGGTAGATACTACACTATCTTCCTCATTTCCAAGGCACCCAAAGATTGAATAACTTGTCCAAGATCAGCTAGTAAGTGGCAGAAATTAAATTCATGCTCAGGTCAACAGGTTCCGGTATCCATGCTTTAAGCAAGCATTCTATACAGTTAATGGTTTTACAAAATACCTGTTTTTTTGGCAACAGCTTTATTGAATATAATCCACATACCATACAGTTCACCCATTCAGAGCATACAATTCAATGTTTTTTTAGTATTTTTCCAGACTTGGAAAAATACAGTCAGTTTTAGAACATTTTCATTACTCCAGAAAGAAAACCCAGGCCCATTAACAGCCGTTCCTTATACCCCACCAACCCTTCTGCCCCTGCCAAGCTGCCAGTATACTTTCTGTATCTGTGGATTTTGTATGTTCATCTGTATCGTGGACATTTCCCATCAACGGAGCTACACACTGAGTGACCATTCGCATCTGGCTGCTTTCGCTCAGCATCGTATTTTCAAGGCTCATCAAAGTTGTAGCCTGTGTCAATGCTTCATTCCTTTTGTCTGAATTACATTCTGTTATGTGGACACACCACGTTTCATGTACCTGCTCATCAATTGATGGACGTTTGAGTTGTTTCTGCCTTTCGGTAATTATGAATAATGCTGCTGTGAAGGTTCATGTAGATGTTTTTGTGTGGACACATGTTTTCATTTCTCAGACCCTACAAGTGGAATGGGTGGGTCATATGGTAACTATGTTTAACTTATTGAGGAACTGCCAGACTGTTTTCCACAGCGGTTGCACCATTTTACATTCTTACCAGTGATGCAGGAGGGTTCCAGTTTCTTCACATCCTTGTCAACACTTGTTATTATCTGTTTCTCTGATTACAGCATTTCTCTGATTACAGCCATCCACAAAATAATTTAATAGGTGTCTTGTTTATCCTCACATTCAATCAGTGAGCCTTTATTTTTTTTTTTTACTGAAACATAGTTGACACACAATGTTATATATTAGTCTCAGGTGTGCAGTGTAGTGATTTGACATTTATGTACATTATGAAATGATCTCCATGATAAGTCTAGTAACCATCTGTCCCCATGCAAAGTTATTACAATACTACTGACTGTATTCCTTATGCTATATATTACATCCCTGTGGCTTATTTATTTTGTAACTGGAGGTTTGTACCTCTTAACCCCTTTCACGTATTTCACTCCCTCTCCAGCCCCTCCCTTCTAGCCACCACCTGTTTGTTCTCTGTATCTATGTTGTTTTGTAGATTCTGCAGATAACTGCGATCATATGGTATTTGTCTTTCTCTGTCTAACTTGTTCCACTTAGCATCATACCTTCTAGGTCCATCCATGTCACAGATGGCAAGATTTCATTCTTTCTTACAGCTCAGTAATATTCCGTTGTGTAAATATACCTCATCTTCTTTATCCACTCATCTCTCAGTGGACACTCAGGTTGCTTCCAGATCTTGACAATTGTAAATAATGTTACTGTAAACAGAGGGGTGCATGTATCTTTAAACATTAGTGTTTTTGTTTTCTTCACTGTGAGCCTTGATATTAGGGCTCCCCAGCTAAGGGAAGCTGAAGCTCAGAGTTCTAAAGTTAGTTGCTCAAGGCTACTTGAAGAGGTGCCTGTTTCAGGTATACTAGGAGCTTCGGAGCCAGGGAGCATCCCTGGGATCTTTGCAGCCCTCTCTGCCTCTTGGAAAGAGGTGTGTCCTGCTGGGATGGAAAGTCTGCCCGAGGATCAGGGATGTGACCTCCCCAAAGGGCAGGTATGTTCAGGCCCCTGTAACCTGGGGCTACCCCTGCATCCTCCGTCTCCTGTCTGGGTTGTTAAAAGGTGCAGATCCAGTGCCATGGTTGTCTTCAGGGCAGTTCTAACCTGCATGGGTCCTAACAGTGTAAGTGTGGGCTTTGCCCAGAGGAAGGGCACCTTCTAGTTTTTGTGAAGTTGCCTTGTGGGCTAGTGATGCCTGAACTGCTCACCTGCTGATGTCTGGTTCTTGTGGAGAAGGGAACAACCCCAAAGCTCCAGCATCTCTGAGCTGCTCCTGAGGGTCCGGGATGGGGTGGGTGAGGCTGTTGCCCTGGGCAGGCAATGAGTGACCCCATGCTGGCCCCTCGCCCTTGCAGGAGCTGGAGCTGGTGGAGGACGTGTGGCGAGGGGAAGCACAAGACCTCCTTTCTCAGATCGCTCAGCTGCAAGAGGAGAACAAGCAGCTCATGACCAACCTCTCCCACAAGGACGTCAGCTTCTCCGAGGAGGAGTTCCAGAAACATGAAGGTAAGAGGAGGGGCTGGCATGGGAGGTGAGGGGAAAGGCTCTTCCCATCGTCATCACCAGTGACATTCCTGAGGATGGTCCCCAAGCACCGTGTCTCACATCACGTGCATTTACACCATCACATGCCAGGCGTGTGTGCTCAGTTGTGTCCGACTCTTTGTGACTCTGGACTGTAGCCCACCAGGCTTCTCTGTCCATGGGATTTCCCAGGCAAGAATACTGGAGTGGGTGGCCATTTTCTCCTTCAGGGGATCTTGCCAGACCAGGGAACAATCCTGTGTCTCCTGCATTGTCAGGCGGGTTTTTTACCACTGTGCCACTGGGGAAGCCATTCCCACCATCACTTTGCCCGAGAGAAATTGTGTAGCCTGGTTTACAGGTGATGAAACTGAGAGGTTCATTTAATAAATTGTTAGAGGTTCCTCACTTTTCCAGACTCTTTTCTAGGCACTGGGGATATACCTTGGACAAGACAAAGCCCTAGCCATCGTGAAGCTTATGTTTTAGTGCAGAAGAGATAGATGAAAAATATGTAAACAGAAAACACAGTCCTGATTCTGACCCAGGTTGTGGAAGAACTGAAAAGGAAGGTGGGTGGAATATGATAGAGTTGACTTGCTTGGGAGCTTTTTTAGATACAGTGATCAAGGAGGGCCCCTCTGATGAGGTGACATCTGAGCCCTAGTTAAGTCATGGAGCGAACCATGCAAATATCTTGGGGGGAAAGCAAGTACAAAGGCCCTGGGGCATGACTGTTTATGGAAAGCCAAGGAGACCAGCATCACAGAAGATGATCAAGGCCAAAGGTGGTTAAAGATGAAGTCAGAGGGGCCAGCAGGGATCAGATCGCATAGCCCCTTAGAGACCTAGGTTTGGATTTTATTCTGAGTGTGCTAGGAAGAGATTTGAGGTACATGTCATGGGCATATGTTTAACAATGAGCAAGCCAGGATGGCCGCCCAGATCTTAATGGTGCTGGAGCATCTCAGCTGTCATTCATCCTACCAACAGTTATCTAGAACCTTCACTCCAGGCCCTCTGCTGGTGCTGGGGAAGCAAAGACAGAAAGATTTGGTCTGGTCCCTGATGAGCTGCTTCAGCTTAGGGCACTTGAGATCTTTAGTTATAGCAGGCAAACTCTTAGTTGTAGCATGTCTAATCTAGTCCCCTGAAAAGGGATCAAACCTGGGCTCCCTGCATTAGGAGCTTGAAGTCTTAGCCACTGGACCACCAGGGAAGTCCTAGACCCATCTCTGTAGTCTGAGTAAAGTCCTTGGGTCCCAACACAAACCCTTCCTCATGTTTGTTATGAAAGGGAATGGACTTCCAGGGAGGAGACCTGAAGTTCAGAGTTTACAACTCTTGTGAGTATAAAGTACCGCACTGTATAAGGACTGTAGGGACCAAGGAGAAAGGAAATGTCTGATCCAGGTGCTGCCGTCCTCTTTTCCTTGGGTTTCCTTTGTTGATCATGAATGGTGCAGTGAAAACAAAAGTCTTAGCAGTGATAAACATTGGTGCTCAAAGCATGCTAACCAGGGGTCATTCCTAACCTGATATTTACCTGCTGAGTGACCTTGCTCAAGTCATTTGACCTTGGTGTGCCTAAGTGCCCCATGTGAAAATGGGGCAGATAACCCTGTCTCTGTCATCAGATTGTTATGAGGATTAAATGAATTAATACATGTAAACTGCTTACAATTGTACCTGGTGTCCACACTCTGAAAGTTTTTAACTATTGTTACTATGAGCTACTGTTATCCAATCTTCTTTTTGAAAAAGAAGAGGAAAACAGGCTGAGGGGGTGCATCCTTCTCTTCATGGCTTAATAATATTCCCTTGTCTGTTTGGACCATGTTTTGTTTTTATCCCATGCTTCACTGACAGACGCCGGGTTGTTTCCAACTTTCGGCTGTTGTAAAGAGTGCTGCTGTGAAGGTTCTGGTATGTGTTTTATGTGGACATAACGTTTTTGGTGTTTTTAGTTTTCTTTTAAATAAATTGTGGCTGTCCTGCGTCTTTGTTGCCATACTGGGGCATTTGGGATCTTAGTTCCCCCACCAGCAATGGAACCACGGTCCCCTGCATTGGGAGCGTGGAGTCTTATCCACCGGACCACCAGGGAAGTCCCTGTTTTCGGTGCTTCGAGAGGTATATACCTCGAAGTGGAATTGCTGCGGCCTGTGGTAACTGTTGAACTTCATGAGGCACCCTTAGCCATCTTTTGGTTTGTGACATTTCTGGAGGTCACCCAGCGGGCTCCAGGGGTGATGTGGGAACTCCCCTGCCTGCCCCAGTGATGCCCCGGAGGCCTCGGCTCTGCCAGGTGTGGGTCCCAATACCCGGAGCTGCTTTCTCGGGGCCCGTTGCATCTGTGTGTACGCGGCACCCTCCGTGTGGGAGGGCCGTGCCTCGGCTCTCTGCATCCCTGCTGGGCTCTTCATCAGGCAGCCCACACAGGTGCCATCTGAGACGCACTTAATTGGCATCTCGCGTGGGTCCGGCTCGCAGGGCTGAGCTCAGCGAGGCTCGGGTGTTCTGCGCGGCTGCAGCCCCCACCCAAGTGGAGAAACTGGGTGGATGCCAGGCATGCCTCTCATGGTTATTTTTATTTTGCACGGGAAGCCGTGGGAACACAACAGGGACAAGAGCATTGCTTCCACCTGGAAGAGGAGCAGACATAGGACAGAGGGGTACTGGGGAGAGGTGCCCCCATGAAGTTGGACTATGTGTCCAGCACCACTTGGGGCAAACTAGAGATATAGGGGATGAGGGGGGTGGGGTGCCTGCTTAGAAGAGCCGGCCCTGGGACTTGCCTGGTGGTGCAGTGGTTGAGACTCTGGCTTCCATGGCTGGGGCACAGGTTCGAGTCCTAGTTGCGGAACAAAGATCCCACATGCCACGCAGGGCAGCCAAAAACTAAGTTAAAAAAAAAATCTATGAAAAGGAAAAAAAGAGGGCTTCCCTATCAACTCTGTGACAAAGAATCCACCTACCAATTTAGGAGACACAGGTTCCGTCCCTGATCCAGGAAGATCCCACATGCTGTGGAGCAACTAAGCCTCAACTGCTGAGCCTGTGCTTTAGAGTCTGGGAGCTGCAGCTGCTGAGCTCGTGCCCTGCGAGGCCTGAAGCCTGTGCCCTGCAACAAGAGAAGCCACCGCAGTGAGAAGCCCAAGCACCACAGTTGGAGAGGAGCCCCTGCTCACTGCAACCCCAGAAAAGCCCACACAGCCGGAAGACCCAGCACAGCCAAAAATAAATAAATGAAATCATTAAAAAAGAAAAACAAAACAAAAATAAGAGCCAACCCTGCCTGGAACAGTGCTGCTTTCCCAGCCATTGATACTGGGCGCTGGGCTCAGAGCACCCACCAGTCTCTTGTCTCCACCTCCCCAAAATCTCCAGATGAAAAAGCACTTCGCTGCCTCTTGTATTTGGAAACTGTCCTGTCAGCACTTTGAAACTACTGGTTAGCACATGCCGAGATGAATTACAGATACGGAAGCGATGGCACTGGGGGGTGGGGGTACAAAAATATGCCCAGGCCTCTGGAGAAAAACTCCTGGGCTCTGGACAAACAACTCTTGTTACTAGGAGTGGCTGAAGATTGACCACTTAGCCATTTTCTGAAGGGAAGCTGAGAACAGCACTGTTCAAAAAATATATATATAAGGCAATATTTTGGTTGCTCTTTCAATCATGAACATCTTTTACCTTTTACCAAAAAGTGTAGGCAAGTCACAGATATGATTATAATTTTTCTAGGGCTGGCATTTAAAAAAGTAAAAAGGTGAAAGTAATTTCATTAATATTTTTATTTAAACCAATAAGTCCAAGGTATCATCCTTCAACATGTAATCTATTTAAAAAATCATCAGTAGAGGAATTCTGAGGTGGTCCAGTGCTTAGGACTCCACGCTTTCACTGCCAAGGGTCTGGGTTCAGTACTAGTCAGGGAACCAAGATCCTGCAAACTGCATGATGCAGCCAAATCAATAAATAATTATCCGTAGGATATTTTGCATACTTTTTTTCACATTAAGTCTTTGAAATTTTGTAGCTTATTTATTTATATATAATGTTATACATATATTATGTTGTCGATGTTTAGTTGCTAAATCGTGTCCTACTCTTTGTGACCCCATGGACTGTAGCCCACCTGGCTTCTCTGTCCAAGGGATTTTCCAGGCAAGAATACTGGAATGGGTTGCCATTTCCTTCTCCAGTATTATATATATGTTTTGTTTTTATTTATTTATTTTTGACTGCGCTGGGTCTTCAGTGCTGTGCTAGGGCTTTCTCTAGTTGCTCTGAATGGCGGCTACTTTTGTTGCAGAGCACAGGCTCTAGGAATGCCAGCTCAGTAGTTGTGGCTTGCAGGCCCTAGAGCTTGGGCTCAGTAAGTAGTTGTGGCATGCGGGCTTAGTTACTCCGTGGCAGGTGGGATCTTCCCAGACCAGGGATCGTACCTGTGTCCCCTGCATTGGCAGATGGATTCTTATCCACTGCACCACCAGGAAAGTCTTATATATGTTTTGTTGTAGTAATATGCACATAATATTTATCATCTTAACCATCTAACCCAGTATACAATTCAGCTGGGTCTAGTACATTCACATCGTGCAGCCGAACTCCAGAACTCGTCTCATCTTGCAGATCTAAAACTCTGTCCCGTTAATTGATAACTCTCCATTCCTCCCTCCCCCAGCCCCTGGCAACTGGCATTCTACTTTCTGTCTCTATAATTTTGAGTACTCCAGGTATCTCACAGAAGTGGAATCATGCGATATCTGTCTTTTTGTGACTGGTTTCCTTCACCGAGCATAAATGTCCTTGACTTTCATCCATGTTGTATGTGTCAGAATTTCCTTCCTTTTTAAGGCAGAATAATATCCCATTGTATGGATAGACCACACTTTGTTGATCCACCCATCCGTTGATGGCTGATGTGTATTTTATATACAGCACTTTGAGGGTTGATAAAGTGGTGGCAAGAGTGTGTGGACCCTGGAGCTAGGCTACCTGAGTTTCAATCCTGGTTGTCGTTCAGTTGCTCAGTCGTGTCTGGCTCTTTGCGGCCCCATGGACTGCAGCACACCAGGCTCCTGTGTCCTCCACTGTCCCCCAGAGTTTGCTCAAATTTATGCTCGTTAAGTCAGTGATGCTATCTCACCATCTCATCCTCTGCTGCCCCCTTCTCCTTTTGCTTTCAATCTTTCCCAGCATCAGAGTCTTTTCCAACGAGTCAGACCTTCGCATCAGGTGACCAAAGTATTGGAGCTTCATCTTCAACATCAGTCCTTCCAATGAATGTTCAGGGTTGTTTTCCTTTAGGATGGATTGGTTTGATCTCCTTGCAGTCCAAGGGACTCTCAAGAGTCTTCTCCAGCACCACATTTGAAAGCATCATTTCTTCGGCGCTCAGCCTTCTTTATGGTCCAACTCTCACATCCATACATGACTACTGGAAAAACCATAGCGTTAACTAGACGGACCTTTGTTGGCAAAGTGATATCTTTGCTTTTTAATACACTGTCTTGAATCCTGAACAGTGCCTGAATCCTGAATCCTGGTAGCTCCGCTCATCAGCTGTGTGACCTTGTGTAAGTTCACTAGCTACTGTGCACCACAGTTTCAACTGTACAGTGGGGACAGCAGGATTCCTACTTTGTAAAGTATTCTGAGGATAGAATGAGCTAAGCTCTGTTTATATCAGCATCTTCTATAAGGAGACCCTGAGACGAGGATGTTCCTCTGCAGGTGATTTATTAAGGAAGTGCCCCCTAGAAAAGACTCTTGGGGGGAGTGGAGGGATCAGGACAGGGAAAGGAGGAAGCCAAATAAAGTCCGTGCAGGGCAGCGAGCTCTGGAGTGTAAGTTACACCTCAGAGTGTACACCCTGCCCTGCCCTTGGGCACAAGGGTGCACTTTCTTTTTTAAAACATTTTTATTTACTTATTTATTTGGGTACACTGGGTCTTAGTTTCACATTGGGAAACTTTGGGATCACATTTGGGATCTTTGATCTTCATTACAGCATGCAGGATCTTTAGTTGCGGCATGTAGGATCTAGTTCCTTGACCAGGGATCGAACCCAGGCCCCCCGCATCGGGAATATGGAGTCTTAGCCACTGGAGAACCAGGGAAGTCCCCTGAATGTCTCGTTAATTTATCTCCCAGAGTCTTGAATTGCTGGGTGACTTAAATAATTGCTCAGATGGTAAAGAATCCTTTACCAAGGCAGGAGGTACAGGAGACACAGGTTGGATCCCTGGGTCGGGAAGATCCCCTGGAGAAGGAAATGACAACCCACTCCAGTATTCTTGCCTGGAAATCCCATGGCCAGAGCAGTCTGGCAGGCTACAGTCCACGGGGTCACAAAAAGTTGGACACGACTGAGGGAGTAACAACACAACTCCCGGCTTTTACCTATCTATGTCTGTGAATCTCTTCAAAACACTTGACCTTTCAGTTTTTCAAACCACTTCTCCAGCACTCTTAGACTCTGTCTTAGCAGAACGTTTGGAGCAGGGAGAACTGGTATTTCTATTTTATACATAAAATGACACTTGGAGACACTCACTCTGTGCCAGGCCTGTTGTGAGTACTTCACATAGATTAACAGATGCAGCCTCATAAGAGCCCCCCACATGGGGCAACCACATGACCCCCATTTGCAAGTCAGAAAACAGGCGCCAGGTCAGCTGCAAATGAGTCCAATTAACCTAGCCCCAGACTCCCAGCCCTTGACCATTTGTTCTCTGACTGTTCCATCCTACAGCCACCAACACTCATGAAGGTGACGGATGGCGAGTTCCCTGGTGGCTAGTGGTTAGGGTTCTGGACCTTCACTGCCATGGCCCGGGTTCAAGCCCCAGCCTGGGAACTGAGATCCTGCAAGCCATGTGGTGTGGCCAAAAAAAAAAAAAAAAAATCCTTTCTTTGGGAATTCCCTGGTTGTCCAGTGGTTAGGACGGGACCCTTTCACTCTGGTGGCCTAGGTTCAGTCCCTGGTTGGGGAACTCAGATGCAGGTGGATCCCAAATACAGATTTCCTTTCTCTGGATCTCGTACTCCCCTGCCCCCATCCCACTTTAGTTCTACTCATCTGATTTCTCCAGAGTGGAATGTGCCCCGCCAAGGATTAAATTGACCTAAGCCCGTGATACTCCTGCCCCAGGGCTTTGCAGGATGGGGGGCTGAGAGAGCAGACAGCAAACGTTTTTGTGGCTTTTTCACAGACTCTGCTTGCACCTGATTTCAGACCCCCTCCCCTACACAGACAGAGATACACACACACACTCACTCTTGCATTGGGTCTAAGGTGTGCTTTTTCTGGAAATGTTAGTCATGTCTTCTTGTTCCACTACCCCAGGCCCAGGTCCCACCTCACAGCAGCTGCCCAGGAGTTTTGAGAGAGGGATACTCAGTACCCAGAATCCTCAGATGGCCCTGTGATTCCCCATCAGCAGTCTGGGGGCCTGACAGTCAGGACTCCAGCTGAAGAGTAACCTTTGAGGAGCAGGGAGTATCTGGAGAAATAACTGACTTTATCAATTTCAAATGGAGCTGGTAGTTGCTGTTTTTCACTGCTGTGTAGCATTCCATTGCCTGTTACTCTCAAGGTTTATCTATTCATTCTACTATTGATGGACATTTTGGCAGTTTCCAGTTTGGGGCTATTACAAATAATGCTGCTATGAACATTTTTAAAATATTTATTTATTTAGCTTTGCCAGGTCTTTGTTGCAGCATGCAAAATTCTTTGTTGTGAAATGGAAATGTGAGATCTAGTTCCCTAACCAGGGATCCAACCCATGCCACCAGCATTGGGAGTGCAGAGTCTTAGCCACTGGACCACCAGGGAAATCCCTGCCGATGGTTTAAGCAGGGGAGGGAGGTAGACTCACCTTCTGGTCCCTCTCGCCCCTCTCTAGGCATGTCAGAGCGGGAGCGGCAGGTGATGAAGAAGCTGAAGGAGGTGGTGGACAAACAGCGAGATGAGATCCGCGCCAAGGATCGGGAGCTGGGGCTGAAGAATGAGGATGTTGAGGCGGTAAGTTCTGAGCCCTGCCTGCCATGTCCACTCCTGGCTGGTAGGTACCAGCAAGGGACTCCATTCTCCCCTCCAAAAGCTCCCCTTCTCCCCCTCAGTCTCCTTCCATTTGCTCCGTGACCTGGGGATCCTGCCATGGCTTGGTGGACCCGGCCCTGAAACCGTTGCCATGGGTAGGACCCTCAGCCAAGTCTTCACTGGAACAGTAGGAGGGAACATGGCAGTGCCCAGTGCCCTGACTATTGACACATACTGAGGAAGTTCCAGGGCCTGGTCAGCCTTTTTCTGACCCTGAAGCTTCCTCCAGCTCACCCCTTTCATGCCCCAGCATTGTCCCGACCCCTCCAAGAACCTATACTTTGTCTCTGCCTAAATTAGAAAAAGACACCCCTTTCTCAAAGCGTGTTACTTCCATCTGTTGGGAAATTGTCATCATATACTAACAAGATACTTATCTTCCACCTGTCATAAAATTATCATAGTAAATATATAAATTACCCATCTCTGGCATCAGCAGAGTTGTAAGAATGTGAACAAATTTCAAGCACATCAAAGCGTCTACAGTATGAATGGCACGCCTGTAAACAGTTTGCCCTTGTTTAGTGCACAACATGAGCTACTGTATGTGGCAGCCTCATCCAGTGGGCTTTCTCTCTCTACAGCTGCAGCAGCAGCAGACTCGGCTGATGAAGATCAACCATGACCTCCGGCATCGTGTCACAGTGGTAGAGGCCCAAGGGAAGGCCCTGATTGAACAGAAGGTAGAACTGGAGGCGGATCTGCAAACCAAGGAGCAGGAGATGGGCAGCCTGCGGGCGGAACTTGGGAAGCTGCGAGAGAGGCTGCAAGGCGAACCCAACCAAAATGGAGAGGAGGAGCCTGTGGTGAGTGGGAAGCCGGCTTCTGTAGGCTGGCTCAAGGTGGCCCAGGCTGCCTTGGCTTTTGCCATGACACTTGAGGGAAGTGGGAGGCCCAGAGAGAGCCAGCTTCTGGCTAGGAGACACACAGCTGGGCAGAGGTAGTGCTGGGCCTGGAACCTAGGACTCCCAGCATTCTAGCCCAGGGTGTCCAGCTCGGTGGTGGTTACTGGGCATCTGCTGTTCATTCATTCATTCAAATAATTATTGACTATGTTGTAGGCATGGGGGATAAAATGGACTCCTGTCCACATGGGGCTTACAACCAGTATGAGAGACAGACATTAGACAGATAATCACATAACATACCATGTGTGCATGCATGCTCTGTCACTTCAGTTGTGTCCGACTCTTTGCAACCCTATGGACTGTAGCCCACCAGGCTCTTCTGTCCGTGGGATTCTCCAGGCAAGAATACTGGAGTGGGTTGTCATGCCCTCCTCTAGGGGATCTTTCTGACCCAGGGATGTGGGCAGGAGGTTAATTGGGGAGGTGATGGATCGCAAAGACCAGAGAACTGAGACAGGGAAGGAGGAAAAGGGAATTTGAGGGTGTGTCATTGAGGTCACCATGGGGAAGCTCAGTCCCTCTGGGACCTCCTCCCAGAACAGTCTTTCTGGAGGAGAAAGTCTTAGAGCAATGATCTACAATTGCCTGTCCCCAATTACTAAGGGGAGGAGGGTTCCCAGAGGTGTTATCCCTCCCAATACTCCCAGGCAGAACTTGTGGAGCGGAAACTGGGGGAAAAATGGAAAGACAGGACACTTCCCTGGTGGTCCAATGGCTAAGATTCCAAGCTTCCAATCCAGGGGGCCTGAGTTTGATGCCTGCTCAGGGAACTAGATCCTGCATGCCGCAACTAAGATCCCACATGTGGCAACTAACACCCAGTGCAGCCAAATAAATAAATGAAGTAAATATTTTTTTTAAAAAATGGAAAGACATCCAGTGGGTGCTCGAGGTGGGGCCCTGTCCACATGAATGGAACCGCACCACAGCTGCAGCGGAAATCCGGGTGGGCCCAGTATGTGACCCAGGGCACCGAAGGTATCTCCCACGTAGATGTGCCCCTGGGATATTCCAGGAACATAGAGATGGGGCAGTTAATCCTGATGGGGGTGGCATGGAATTTCACAGACCAACTGTTGCTTCAGCTGAATGTCAGTGATAATAATGCTAAGATTTTGATAAGCAGATGTAGAAGATGGATATACTGTTTCAGAAAAATGTAGTAAACTGTTAGAAAAAAGCTCAGAGCTTCCCATTTCTTCCAGCACATATTTTTTGACTTTCCGGTTTGCAGGCACTGTGCTGGTCTCTTGGGTTCCAGGTGAGGGAGGTAAGATAGAGGAGCTTTCCATCAGGCTGGCTCAAGTCCCAGCAGAGTCATTAAGTATCATGTGAATTTGGGCCATATACTCCTAGGTTCTTTGAAGGACAAGAACCTCTGAGACACAGATAGGGAGGAAGAGAGAGAAGTCTTGAAAGGGAAACTGGAGTAGAATCTTCTTTTGGCTACAGGTGACAAAAGCTTAACTTAAAATGGTTCAAGGATTTTTTTTAAAAAAAGGAATTTGGGATTGTGTAACTAAAAGCTTTGAGTTAATGATGGCTTCAGGTATAGCTGGTTCCAGGTGCCCTAATGACGCTGGCAGGAATTTGTTTCAGCCCTTCTCTCTGTGTTGGTGTCATTCTCAAGCAGCCTCTTGCCATATAGTGGCCTCTAGTACTCAACCAGCTTTGCAAACCCAGTGGAAAGAAATTTCTTCCTTCTCAAATTCTCAGCAAAAGTCTCAGGAACCTTCTTGTTACCTCACCTGAATCAATCTGAGGTCTAGATTATACATGTTGCCCATATCTGAGCACGTAACTATCCATGATGGTGCCTGTCTGAGCCACATGCATGGAGAATAGGAAAGAGGAGTTTCTCCAGAGGAAAACTGCCATGTCTCAGCCCAGAGATGTGCAGGCCAGGCAGGACAACAGCTGTTGTCCATGTCAGAGAGTCAGGGTTGAGAATGCCACACACAAAACTCTGAGCAGAGAAGGATGTGGATTCTTACACAGGGTTTCAGCAGGGGAGTGACAGGATCAGCTCTGAGTTTATATGGAGGACAGTTGAACAAAGAGACGATGGCAGCCATGGTTGTCAGGAGCCCTTGGCAGTAATCCAGGCAAGAAAGGTGAGGACTGGACCAAGTCGATAGCCTTGGGACAGAGGGGAGGAACCAGCAGGCGAAGCTTGGGGTGGTCACTCCCTCCCACCTCCCCTGGGTCCACCTTTCAGCCTCCTGAGCCCCACGAGAGCTCAGGTTCTGTCTCTGGCTGGTCCAGACCTGGGTCCTGAGGACATCACCCCTAGCCACAAGACTCTGAGCCCGGCTCCAGATCTCTTTCGGACAAGGACACTTCACACCTCCTTGGCCTGGCTGCCGGTAGGTTTCAGTTTCCTTTCTGGCTCCATGGAGGTGGGGCAGAAACAGAGGTATAAAATCCAGGAGCAGTTATGCCTAACCCACTAAGCCTCTCTGCAGCGTCTGTTCCTGAACTCAGGGTGTCTTTTGAGGGCTTGACACCATCGCTTGGAGCTGAGTGGCGTTCAGGATGCTTGTCACTCAAACAGGGAAGCTACAGGTAGTGGTGGCTTCATCACCTGCTGCTATGTGACTTGAGGCCTGTCCATCTCTTTGGGTAATAGGTTCTTATCTGACAAATGAGGGACATGAACTTGACTTGATTCAGTAGATCTAAAAGTTAGCATGGCTGGCACTAAAAGGAACAAAATGGGGTCATTTGTAGACACATGGATGGACCTAGAATCTGTCATACAGAGTGAATTAAGTCAAAAAGAGAAAACAAATATCATATATTAACGCATATATATGGAATCTAGAAAAATGGACAGATAAACCTATCTCCAAGGCAAGAATAGAGACACAGAGGTGGAGAACAGACATGTCGACACAGGGTGGAGGAAGGGGAGGGTGGGACATATTGGGCGATTAGGACTGACGTATATGCACTACCATGTGTCAGACAGACAGCTAGTGGGAAGCTGCTGAATAGACAGGGAGCTCAGCTCGGTGCTCTGTGATGGCCTGGAGGGGTGGGACGGGGATGCTGGCAGAGCGGTCCAGGAGGGAGGGGTTGTGTGTATACATACAGCTGATTCACTTCATGGTACAGCAGAAATAAACACAACATTGTAAAGCAATTATACTCCCAATATAAAAAAAAACTTAGCGTGGCTGGATAGAGGGTGGTGATCAGAGGAGGGCACAGTGAATTCTGAGTGGAGATGAGGGCCATGTAGGACTTCAAGGCCTTGAGGAAGGTCTGTGGCCCGGGTAGGATGTCCGGGGATGGAATGTGGGGCAAGAGGAACGGCATAAGCCAGACTAGAGACTGTGCAGGGTGAGGCTGGGGTGGTGGTCAGTCCTGGCACCAGATCAGTGAGGGAAGATGGGAGCTATGCAGGGATCCAGAGCCGGGGAGGAATCCGTTCTTTTTTTTTTTTTTTTTTCTTTTTTTCACTTTTATCAGAGTATGTACCGTTCTGTGCTTAATCACTCAGCTGTGTCCAGCTCTTTGCGACCCCATGGACTGTAGCCCACCAGGCTCCTCTGTCCATGTGGATTCTCCAGGCAAGAATACTGGAGTACGTTGCCATGCCCTCCTCCAGGGGATCTTCCCAACCCAGGGATCGAACCCAGGTCTCCTGCCGGTTCGGGTTGTAGGCGGGTTCTTTAGCAGCTGAGCCACCAGGGAAGCCCTTATTGGAGACAGTTGCTTTACAATATCGTGTTAGTTTCTCCGGTACAGCAGAGTGAACCAGCTGTATGTATACATGTATCCCCCGCCCTTTTTTTTATTTCCTTCCCACTTAGGTCATCACAGAGCATTGAGCTACACAGTATGTTCTTATTTATCTATTTTATACGTAGTATCAATAGTGTATATATGTCAATCCCAATTTCCCAATTCATCCCAAACTCCACCCCATCCGCCTTGGTATCCACACGTTTGTTCTCTGTGTCTCCATTTCTGCTTTACAAATAAGATCATCTATACCATTTTTCTAGAGTCCATATATATGCACTAATATATGATATTTGTTTTTCTCTGTCTTACTTAACTTTGTATGACAGACTCTAGTTCCATCTACATCTCTACAGATGACCCTGTTTCATTCCTTTTTATGGCTGAGTAATATTCTTTTGTATATATGTATCACAGCTTCTTTATCCATTCCTGTGTTGATGTACACTTAGGTTGCTTCCGTGTCCTGGCTATTGTAAAGAGTGGCAGTGAACACCGGGGTGCGTGTATCTTTTTGAATTATGGTTTTCTCTGGGTATATGCCTAGAGGAGTCTGTTCTTAACATTGCCTCTTGATTCATATGATTGTTTCTGAGACGTTATCGCTGTCATTTCAGTGTGATCTCCAGTAGGCAGGTCTCTTTGTATATTTTTATAACATTTATTGAGATGTAATCCACATGGTATACAATCCAGCCATTTAAAGTGTACAGATAAATTTTTTAATTTTTTGGCCGTGCCATGTGGAATCTTACTTCCCCATCCAGAGATCAAACCTGCACCTGCTGCATTAGAAGCACAAAGTCTTCTCTTTTTTTTGTTAAATAATAATAATATTTATTTATTTGGCTGTACAGGGTCTTAGTTGCAGCATGTGGGATCTAGTTCCCCGACCAGGGATCAAACCCAGGTCCCTTGCATTGGGAGCTCATGGTCTTAGCCACTGGACCACCAGGGAAGTCCCAGAAGGGCAAAGTCTCATCCACAGGACTTCCCGGGAAGTCCCCAGGTCAGTGATTTTTAGTATTAAATATATTCACTCTATTGTGTGATCATCACCACTATCTAGAACGTTTCCATCAGCCCAGAAAGAAACCCCCTACGCATTAGCAGTCACTCCACATCTCCCTCCCCCCAGCCCCTGGCAACCACTCATTTACTTTCTGTTTCTGTGAATTTGCCTCTTCTGGACATTTCGTTGAAATGGACTCGTGCACCATGTGATCCTGACTGCCTTCTTACTCAGCATGTTTTCTAGTTCATCCAGCTTCTCATAGTTTAACTGGTGGTTTGTCCTGCCTTTGAAAACTGGACATATAAACCCTTAAGAAAATGAAGTTGGCTTCTTGTCTAAAGGACTTTATGGAAAACCAGTGAGAAAACTTAAAGTTAATAGTACCTCTTTGATGTCAGTGTCTCCGCCTTTTAAGCTCTTGATTTCTTAGTAAGTTGGGGGGTTTTTTGTTTGTTTTTAACTTTTTATATTGGAGTATAGCTGAGTAACGATGTTGTGATAGTGTCAGGTACGCAGTAAAGTGACTTAGCCACACCTATACGTGTCTCCATTCTCCCCCAAACTCCCCTCCTATTCAGGCTGCCACATGACATGAGGCAAAGTTCCCTGTGCTACACGGTAGGTCCTTGTTGGTTATCCATTTTAAATACAGCAGAGTGTATATGTTGATCCCAAACTCCCTAACTATCCCTCCCCCTCCCCCTTCCCCCATTGGTAACTGTAAGTTCATTTTCTAAGCCTGTGAACCTGTTTCTGGTTGTTTGTTTGTTTTTAAGTATACAGGAAAAGCAGAGAGGGGCCTGATGACTGGCCTGTGAACCAGGGTTTTGGGCGCTGAATTTATCCATGGTAGCCTGGAGCTACCAAGGGTGACCAGAGCACAGTCATTCCCCATTGCTGGGCCAGGGCTGCTCAGAAGTATGTTCCAGGGGCCTTGGGAGCGCAGGAAGTGATCTTGCTAGACCCAGACAGTGGTGGGGTGAGGGGAGCACGCCCAGGGGGCCAGGCCTCAGGATGGAGGGCCCTGATGGAGGGTATTGCCTCCCTAAGGCCTCTGGACAGGCCCCGTTGCTTGTCGGCTGGTCTCCTGGGCCTCCCTGGGGAGTACCTGGGGCCTCTGGCATCTCCCTCAAGCTGTGCCCAGAGAGCCTCAGGGGACCACAGACAATTGGCGATAACCCGAGCCACCTCTGTGGTCCCTCACGGGGTAAGTCTAGAAGGCTCGCTGCTGATTGACCCGATTGCCATGTTGGGAAGAGCCTTGGCCATGTCTCTTGAGGACTGGGCTGCCCAGGGCACTGCAGCAGTGCCTGGTGGCCTCCGGAAAAGCTGAAGCCCCAATCTCATCCTCTTCTGCACTTCCACGCGGCAGTCCCAGAAGTCAGGACTTTTTTTTGCACACCTGTCTCGGCATCTCTCAAGCTTTAAGGGGATCAGATTGCTCCTCTGATAAAAGAGCTATCTTTTCGCCAGAGATAAAGAACTCAGGTTCTGAGCAAGCCCTTTGGTGTCTTGGGTGAGGACAACCCATGGAGGTGAGCAGGGAACTACCATACCTTGAAAGCCTGTATTCATAGGAATGCCCTGATGTAGGGGTGGGAAGAGCCCTTAGAAATATTAATGGGTTTTTTAGGGCTCGATGGGGAAACACGGGCCCGGAAAGGAGTAGGCAGCTTGCCCAGAGCCCTCTGGGAAAGTGAGGGGTTGGGAGCCCTCCTGAAGGGCTTTATGTCTTCCCCAGGCATGTGGTCATCTGTCAGCTGGCACTTCCCAGAGACAGAACGAGGCAGGGGACTTGCCCAGTGAATGTAAGAGCCTGGGTTGTTTGAGGAAGGGAGGGGCCTGGAGGGTGTGAGCCTGAGATTGCGGTCTGCAGCCTTTAACACCTGTGGGATCTAGGCAGGGAAGGAAAAGGGGGAGGTGAGTGTGCAGCCGTGGAAATAGCACATGAAAGGACGTAGCTGCTACACAGCACCAGCCCGGTGTTGCCATGTAGACTCCATGTGACCTAGTTTTCCATCTTTTTTTTCCCCAAAAGGAAGCCCTAAACCCAAACTTTAATGTGAAATATCCTGATCTAAAACAATTGGCAACTACTTCAAAGGAGTTTTAGAACACAGAATCAAATAAAAGGGGGGTGGGGTGGAAGTGGGGCCACTGGGGTGGGCCCAGAGTTCTTGGTGAACTCCTATACATCCCGCAAGACCCTGTGCACAGAGACCACATCTGCAGTAACATCTTCTGTGGTCCTTCTCAGAATTGATGTCCTTGCACCTTTCATTATATTATCTTATAAATTTCTGTTTGTGTATATCTTTCCTCCACCTCCACCTGTCTGATTCGTCTCATTAGCTCAGTGACCAGCAGGCACAAAGTTGTTGCTCAGTCATATTAAGTGAATATTAGACCTGGGTTTGATCCCTGGGTTGGGAAGATCCCCTGGAGAAGGGAATGGCAACGCACTCCTGTCTTCTTGCCTGGAAAATCCATGGACAGAGGAGCCTGGCAGGCTACAGTCCATGGGGTTGCAAAGAGTTGGACACAACTGAGTGATTAACACACACACACACACCTCCGAGGATGCTCTGTGGTTAACCTGGGCAGAGGAAGAGAACTGGCATTAGTGAGTGCCTGCTGTGTATTAAGCATTTGTTCTACATCCTCTTGGGTAGAGGATATTGTCTGAATGTATGGCCATCAGGTGGTCCAAGGAGCGGCCCCAAAGGCTCTGCAGAGGAAGTTAAACATTGAAGATGGACTTCCCTGGTGGCTCAGTGGTTAAGACTCCATGCTTCCAATGCCAGGGGCACAGGTTCGATCCCTAGTTGGGGAGCTAAGATCCCACATGCCAGTGGTGCAGCCAAAAACAAACCCATTGAAGATGTGCCCTGAGAACACAGTCCTTTGAAGGTGTGGCATCAGTAAACCCCATAGAGTGCCTTCTTGGGATGTTAATTCCTCCATTTCCTCCCTGAGCTCTTGGGTAGGAGGAGGCCCCACCAGCCAGCTTGGGTGGGCGGCGTGTGTCAGCTTTCAGTTTCCTGATGACTCCAGACACCTCCCCTGCTGCCCCCTGCTCGGTGCTGACTCCGGCTCAGACCCGCTTCCCGCCCCACGCCTGCTGGGTGGCTCTGCTGACACCTGATCTCCTCTGGTGGGTGGTGTCTCCTTTCAACTGTCCTCTTCCGGAACAGCACGTCCCCGGCTCTCTGGACGTGAGGCATCTCAGCTCTGCCTCCTGTGGTCCTTCAGCCACCTGGCCCATCTAAGCTAGAGTCCCTTTCTCCTTGTGCTTCTGTGGGGTTTTGGTGGGGGAGGAGCCAGTTCTGTATTTCAGTCCCTCTTTCCCTCAGTCCAAAGCTTTCTCACTGTTGTCCTAAACTTTTTTCCACTCCTTCTGGACGATCATGGGACATTGGCAATGCAAGGCTGTCAGGAACAGTACACTGCCTGTAGAGTGTGGGCCACCTGCCGATATGGCCAGCTTGGACCTGGAAAGCTTGCAAAAACTTCCTGGCTATCAAAAAAGAAAAAAATGTTGGCAAGGATGTGGAGAATGTCAAACCCCTCCTACACTGCTTACAGGAATGTAAAAGGGGACAGCCACTGTGGAAAACAGTTTGGCAGTTACTCCAGAAGTTAAACATAGAGTCACCATATGACCCAGCAATTCCACTCCTAGATGTATACCCCGAGGAACTGAAGTGTTCAAACAAATCTTCGCATACAGATGTTCATGGCAGCATTGTTCACAACAGCCGAAAGGTAGAAACAAAACTCAGATGTCCATCAGCAGATAAAAGGATAAACAA
This sequence comes from Cervus elaphus, assembly GCF_910594005.1. NCBI lineage: Eukaryota > Metazoa > Chordata > Mammalia > Artiodactyla > Cervidae > Cervus > Cervus elaphus. The sequence continues at coordinate 20,408,180 of NC_057819.1, read as the reverse complement.
AATGTGGTCTAGTCACTCAGTGGAATATTACTTATCGATGAAAAGGAATGAAGTGCTGACACAGGCTACAATGTAGATGAACCTTGAAAAACATGAGTGAAAGAAACCAGTCACCAAAAGCCACATATTATATGATTCCATTTCTAGAAAATGTCCCAAAAGGGCAGACCCATAGAGAAACAGAAAGCAGATGGTGGTTGCCAGGGGCTGGGGGAAGGGGGACTGCTGATGGGTGTGGAGTTTCCTCTGGAAAATGTTTTGAAACTAGTTAGAAGTGATTGCACTGCACCATGAATGTGCTACATGCGTGCATACTCAGTCATGTCCGACTCTTTGTGACCCCATGGACTGTAGCCCGCCAGGCTCCTCTCTCCATGGAATTCTCCAGGCAAGAATACTGGAGTGGGTTGCTGTTTCCTTCTCCAGGGGACCTTCCCGACCTAGGGATTGAATCTGTGTTTCCTGAGTCTCCTGCATTGGCAGGCAGATTCTTTACCATTGTGCCATCTAACACCATGGAATTGTGCATTTTATTTTTAATAGGGTTTTGATTTTTTATGTTGAATTTTATTTTCTTTTTAATTTTTGGCCATGCCAAGTAGTATGTAGGATCTTAGTTCTCCAACCAGGGATTGAACCTGGGCCCCCTGCACTGAGAGTGCAGAAGCTTAACCACTGGACCGCCAGGGACATCCCTGAATTGTGCATTTTAAAATGGAAATTTTATGTTAAGTGGATTTTACCACAATTAAAAAAAAAAAAGGACATGGAGTATGGGGTCTGGAAACTTAGCAGACTAGGATCCATCTGTGTGACCCACATGGAAGAGAAGTAAATGCCCTGCGTCAGCTGTGACGTGAACCTCCCACCTCCACCCCTACCAGGGCTTCCACCGAACTCCAGTGAAAAGCTCCCCACCACCACTGGGGAGGAGTGGGCTTAACCAGAAGGCCAGTAACAAATAGGAAACTGTGTACGACTTCTTATCAAAGGAAAAAGGAATAGAGAATGGAATATTGGATCTGATTCCAACGACTTTGGCCAAGTTAGCAATAGCCTCCGTTAGAAAGGGCTTCCCAGGTGGTGCAGTGGACACGAGAGGAGACACAATGCAGGAGGCATAAGACACTCGGGTTTGATTCCCGGGACGGGAAGACCCCCTGGAGGAGGAAATGGCAACCCACTCCAGTATTCTTGCCTGGGTAATTCCATGGACGGAAGAGCCTGGCCGGCTAGAGTCCAAGGGGTTGCAAAGAGTCAGACAGGACTGAGTATGCATGCGGTACCAATTGGTTAGAAAATGAAGCAAGAACATGGGAAAGGGAAGCCAGGCAGACTTAAAAGGATGGTGGCATTGAGGGAGCATTGAGTTTCTTCTCTGACACCTTTTAATGTTATTTGTAATTAAAACCCTGAGTCAATTGGGGAGGCAATGGGATCGTGGGTCTGGGTATTGAGAAGGCAAACAGCGCGCAGGTGGCCACTGGCTGTGCTCTCCCGAAGGATGAATGCTGACTGCACAGAACGTGAGCAGAGGCCGCCCGCAAGTTCTTAAAATAGCGCCCTCGGCAAGCTGCTCAGGGCCCGGGAAGGGTGGGAAATTCAGACTCCGGCAGGATGCGGAGTGGGTGCTAGTGGCTGTGGCCAGGAATTCATTAGCAGCATCTCTGCCCCCTCCAGGTGGAGCTGGGCGGAGAAGAGTGTGTCTCCGAGGCGGAGAAGGTGGCCATGGATCTCAAGGACCCTAACCGCCCCCGGTTCACACTGCAGGAGCTGAGGGATGTGCTACATGAGAGGAACGAGCTCAAGTCCAAGGTGTTTTTGTTGCAAGAAGAGCTGGCATACTACAAGAGGTGAGTGTTCCACTGAGCTCCCAGGCTGGCTCCATTCTGAGGTAGTTTGGAGTTTAGGGACAAATTCACACCTGGAAGAGGAGGACTGCATCTGTGTTCGTTATAGGGATCGTCACTGGCCTGAGGCACTTACATACCAACTCAGAATTCCTTTCTGAAACTCTGAGGCTCAGATTCCTCTTATAATTCAGAACTTTTCCAGCAGTTAGAAAGGAATATTATAAATACTGTATTACCTTATGACCTTATACTGTATGTGAGTTCTGGGGCGGCTCCCCCCAAGTCAAACACAAGAATATTTTTGCAGCAAAAGATGTGAACATTCATACGGAATCAATGGGATCAGTCAAGATGATAAACAGCCTCACAAGGTTTCATTTCAGAGCTTGCCACCAAATGAATGACCAAAAAAGTGAATTTTGGTTTTTAGAGCTGTTTGGATTTGGGAGTTACAGATAAGAGATGGTGGGGGATAAAATGGAAAAAAAATAACAGAGATGATGGAGATACCCAGCCTAATATTTCTGATCATTTAGTTCATCCGTGGTCAATGAAGTCCTTGCACATACAGTAGCCACTAGCCATGTGTGGCTATTTAAACGCATTAAACTTAAGTAAAATGTAAAATTCAGTTCTTCAGTTGCACTCACCACATTTCAAGTGTTCCATCAGCACTTGTGGCTGACAGCCACCATATTGAACAGTGAAGAAAAACATTTTCATTCTCCTGGGAAGTTCTATGCACAGCACTTCCCCAACTTAAACAACTATCTCATACCATGCCACCTCATACTTGTTCAGCTTTGTACATGTGCTTAGTTGCTTAGTCGTGTCCAACGCTGTGTGACCCTGTGGACTGTAGCCTGCCAGGCTCCTCTATCCATGGGATTCTGCAGGCAAGAATACTGCAGTGGGTTGCCATTCCCTTCTCCAGGGGATCTTCCTGACCCAGGGATAGAACCCATGTCTCATGTTTCCTGCAATGGCAGGTGGGTTCTTTACCACTAGCGCCACCTGGGAAGCCCCAGCTTTGTACACATTGCCTTTCTATTGGTTCCTCAAAACACACCTTGCTCGATTCAGGTAATCTCGGGACCTTTGCACATGCTGCTCCTGTAGCTGGAAAAACATTCCCCGTGACTCTACCCACAGTTGGCTCCTGGTCACTCAGGGTTTGGGTCAGATGTCACGTCCTGAGAGAGGCCTTCCTTCACCATCACCACCCCTTCAAAGGAGTGCTCTGTACTAGTTACTGTCTGTCATTTTACTCAGTTTTGCTTTCTTTTCGGCTGCACTGGGTCTTCATTGATTTGTGCAGGCTTTCTCTAGTTGCAACAAGCAGGGGCTACTCCTCGTTGTGGTGCTCAGGCTTCTCATTGTGGAGCACAGGCTTCAGTACTTTTGGCTCTCAGGCCCTCATGTGGGCTTAGTTGCTCCACAGCATGTGGAATCTTCCCTGACCAGGGGTCAACCCATGTCCTCCTACACTGGCAGGTGGATTCTTATTCACTGCACCACCAGGAAAGTCCCACACCCCCCTCAGTTTTACTTTCTTCATGGCTTTTTTCACTATCTCACATTCTCCTGTTCAGGAACATGCTGGTTTTATTGTCTGTTTCCACACCAGACTGTACCATCATGGCACCAGAAACCTTACTTGTCTTGTTCATGACTAAGTTCCCAGCACTCAGGATGCAGCTTACCCAGAGTAGGTGCACAAGTGCCTGTTGCATAGAAAACTAGAAGGAAGGACCAATGTGGTCCCTGCCCTTGTAGGGAAGATAAGACATCAGAGAAAATACAATGCCATACATGCTTATTGAAAACCTACTGTGAGTCTGCCACGTAAGAAAGTTTTATGACAGTGTGTGCATTGGCTGCTTGAAGAAGAGACAAATCTCTTCTGGCTTGGGGATGGGGTGGAAATCAGGAAGGCTTCATGGAGGAGGTGGCATTTGAACTGGGTCTTCTCTAAAGGACAGGGTCCTTTTCAGATATGGGAGATGTTGTGGGTGGCATATTCTAGGCAGAATGAATCACAAAGGCATGGAGACAAGGAGACATTTGGCAAGAACAGGAAATAATTCTATTTGGCTAGACTCTCCAAAGTAAACTTAAAATAGAGATGTGGGTACCCTCCTGAAATTTCTCACGCGTGGCCAACTGGGCCAAGGGCCTGCAGGCACCTGTGTACATTGCCTCCAGGACATATCCTTCCTCTTAACTGGCCATTCCAGAAGCCAGCCCCTGAGGCAGAGAGCTTGTGGGGCAAAGGCCACTGTTGTCCTCCTGGGTCTCTTATTATCACTCCCTTGTAAAAGTATGTGCCCTCTCAGACCACCAGACAGTGCCATTGGAATATTCCAGCTTTCATGGAATTGTTGACTCTCTAATCTCATGTCTCTCAACTCCTTCCAGTGAAGAAATCGAAGAGGAGAATCGAATACCCCAACCTCCACCCATTGCCCACCCGAGAATGTCTCCCCAGCCCGAGTCTGGGATCAAGCGACTGTAAGTGCTGCGCTTCCGGTGTCTGGAGCTGCTCATTGGTGGCTGAGCTGGTGGTTCACATGGCCTCTCACTTCTCCTGGGCACCTGCTCCAGACCAGGGCTTGTCACTAACCACCTCCCGCCGAGATGGACCTAACCCTGGGGCACTTTGGGCCTAGCCCTTGACTTGGCGTTCACCTCTGTACCTTGAAGGCCGAGTTCCTCCTAGCGGGGTGGGGGTTGGTCCCTGGGCAGAGAGGTTTGGGGAAGGCCAAGGGGGCGGGAAAGGGCTGGGACCTATGGCTGATGCTCAGGGCTTGCTTGAGTGTATCAGGTGGGGCATGTCTCTGAAGACAGCAAATACTGCGTGGTGGAGAAGGTTTGTGCCTCTTAAGGGCTTGAAACCCCAGCTCTGAGATGTCCGAATGGCCGCAGGTCCACCCTATCTATGCTTTTCTGTGGCGACTTTATCTGTCCCTCCATCTCTCTATTAAGTATTCATTGGTGCATAATACATGCAGAGGCAGGGCCTGGTTGCTGTGGGGAACACACAAGAAAAAGAGCAACCTAGTCATTGCCCTTAGCTAGACTTAAAGCTTCTTCAGGGATCCTTGCATCAAAAGACTCCTTTGAGACTCAGATGAGAGGTTGCAGACCATTTCCTGGAGGGGTCGGGGGAGGAAATCATACAATTTTGCAAACAGTTTTTGGTTCACTGATGCCTGCAACTCTTCAGATAAAGGGTTAAAGCTCTAGTCTCATTAGCTAATATCTACTAAGAACCTACTGTGTGCTAGTATCTACTAAGAATGTACCATGTGTCCAGTACTGTCCCGGCAGATTGAGTCCTCACCATAGCCCTGTGTTATTGTTCAGTCGCTTAGTCATGTCCAACTTTTTGCGACCCCTATGGACTGCAGCACGCCAGGCTTCCCTGTCCTTCAGTATCTTCCATTGTTTGCTCAAACTCATGTCCGTTGAGTCAGGGATGCCATCCAACCATCTCATGCTCTGTCGCCCCTTTCTCCTTCTGCCCTCAGTCTTTCCCAGCATCAGGGTCTTTTCCAGTAGCCCTGTGAGGTGGGGGCATTGTCATTCCCATTTTACAATTAAGGAAGCTGAGGCACTGAAGTCAGTCACCTGCCCAGGGTCATACAGCTAGTAAGAGGCAGTCAGGGTTCAAACCCAGGCACCTGGCCCAGAGCTCCCATTCTAAACTGCAGGAGGGCCTTCCACTCCCAGTTGTCTTGTGGCCTCCTGTTCTCCCCTAAGAGGGTCTTCCTGGCTCTCAGCCTTACAACTTATTGTAAAAGAGGCCTCAGTTCTTCCACACTGACCCTGGTAGAAGCTTTGTGAAAGCAAGTGGCATGGGTTGGAAAGCTAGCTGGGGTGCTTGGAGAGGGGAATTGGGGTGTTACTTGGATGCCTCAAACGTTAAAGACCATTTATATTTGAAAATCCTCGACTAGTTCTTATCCTGTGAATTGACTTAAGCCTCAGTGTTGGGGGATGGGAAGGGAATGCAAAGTGTGTGTAACTGCTGGACCTTCTGCTCTTAGTTTTTGTTTGGTTTTATTAGGTTTTGGTTTTGGGTTTTGATTGAGCTGGGCGGAGTATAGGATCTTAGTTCTCTGACCAAGGATTGAGCCCACACTTCCTGCATTGGAAGTGCAGTCTTTTTTTTTTTTATGATTTTTTTTTTCATATGGACTATTTTTAAAGTCATTATTGAATTTGTTACAGTATTGCTTCTGTTTTATGTTTTGGTTTCTTGGCCTAGCTCCCCAACCAGGGATCGAACCTGCACCTGCTACCTTAGAAGTCCAGTGGTTACTGGACTGCCAGGGAAGTCCCTGGGTTGTTTTTTTGTTTTTGTTCTGTCCTTAGAAAGGGATGACTTGTTCAAATGTTGGGCCCTGGGAAAGGCTGGCCTCCCTCTAGAGTGTGAGGTTAAAGATCTGGTTTTCTTCCAAGCCACTCTTGGCCAGCGTCACATGTTTGCTTGGCCCTCCATCTGCTGGATTTGGGAGGGGATGTGGTCCCCAGTTCTGCTTAGGGATAAATATTTCCTGGGGTGAAGCTTGGAACTATTAATTGATAGGCCTCCTCTGGATCTCAACACCATGTCGGCCACGTATTAGTTTGTAATCTTCTGGTGGCACTTGAAACACACCTCTAAGTAACTTAAGATAAACTGTTGGTCAAGCAACTGTTTTCAGGTCATCTTGGTTTTAGATTCAGCTGTATCCAGGCCTTGTCCTCGGGGCTTTGCCTCGTTCCCTCTACCTCTACCGCGGTTTTCCTTTCTGTGTGCTGTATTCTTGGGTGGCAGGACAGCTGCCATCAGCTCAGGCTTCTGCTTTCTGGTATGAAACTTCAGAGAAAAGAAAGTCTCCCACAGGGTCACAGAATTGAGTCTCATTGGCTCTGACCAGGTCACATGGCCACCCCCTAAACCAATCACAGGGCAGTGCATCCATAGATCTGGTCTGGTCTCATTCTCACACCTGAAGCTTGGAGTAGCTTTAACTCCAAGTAACTCCATCCAGTTCCCACGGACTGAAGTTAAGGGAGGGACAGACCCCAAGCAAGATCAGTTTGCTGAGCAGACAGAAGTAACCGGCGTCCACTGTAACCTCATCTTTGGGGAGAAGGAGCCCTTTGGTCTTGATTCTCTGATGTACTCAGTATCCTTGGTTAAGATTTCCCATCCAGTGCTTGGTCAGAAGTGGGATTCCTTTAGCTGAGGCCCTGATCTGTCCTCCCACCCCACTTGCATGGAAGGATGAGCAGAAAGTGAAAAGTGAAAGTATTAGTCGCTCTGTCATGTCCAACTCTTTGCGACCCCATGGACTTCCAGGCTCCTCTGTCCATGGAATTCTCCAGGCAAGAATACTGGAGTGAGTAGCTGTTCCCTTCTCCAGGGGATCTTCCAAACCCAGGGATCAAACCGGGGTCTCCTGCATCGCAGGCAGATTCTTTACCATCTCAGCTACCACGGAAGCCCTAGGACAAGCAGAAGTGATCTTACATGCTTTGGCTTAAATCCTGGGGAACTAGAGAAAATGTTTATGAGCTCACACAGTCCCTCCCTTGGCTAAGGGAAAGATAAGACCAAGAGAGCAGCATCGTCTTCCCTCAGCAGTTCCTTCCCTTTAACAGTCAGACCTTTCCATCACCTCTGCTCCACCAGTACTACATTTACAGCATCTCCGGCACTGTAATTCCAAGTCACGTGTAATTCTAAGGCTTCCTTCTGAAGCAGTGTTGTTCTGACTTTCTAGTTTTCCACTCCAGCCCCATTTCTGTAAAACGGTAATTAAGTGTTGGTCTTTGCAAATCTCAAACTAGGTAAAATCCAGAGGAAAGTTACCAGAATTAGCCAACAATCTACGGCCATACCACCCTGAACGCGCCCGATCTCGTCAGAATTAGCCAACACTCTTTTTTTTCTACTAGTTCTTCTACCCACACCTGAGTTGGCTGTGGTGTCTGGTCCTCTTTTTTCCAGATTGTTCCGGAAAGGACTCTGTTCTCAAACCCCATCTCCGCTTTAGTTTGGCCTCTGGTTGCTCAGCAAGACCTGGGGTTCTGAGCCCAGCTGGAGAAGTAGCTGGAATCTGGAAGTCAGAGACAGACAAGAGGGAGAGAGAATTCAGAATCTCTCTTCCACAGGGTGCAGGTGGCTAGTCCCATGGCTGCCCCAGCCTTCTAGGGGATAAGTGGGAGATCAAACCAGCACAAAAGGCTTTTGACCAGCCCAGACAGGACAGCGGTCGCCTTTGTCCGCCTCAGCCACTGACCAGAAGCTGCATCAGGGTGACCACGAGCTCAGAGCCTGGGGCAGAAATGGGTCTTCCCTGGGGACCAGGGAAGGGAGTGGTCATTCTTAAGATGGTTCCACGCCTGTCTCCCTCTCCATCCATCACTCTCAGGCACCCATCTGGGTCTGTCTGGTCCCTTTGTCCTGGCTTTTGTGGAATATTAGTCATACACCTTTTTTAAAGAAAATTTACTTGGCTGCTCCAGGTCTTAGGTGCGGCACTTGGAATCTAGTTGCCTGACTTAGGGATGGAACCCGGGCCCCTCCACATTGGGAGCGTAGAGTCCCAGCCACTGGACCACAGTGTCCAGCATGTCTGGAAGTCCCGCCAGCCTTTTTAGTGCAGCTCACAGCTCTTCCCCAGCTCAGCTTCCTGCCTTCCACCACTTTCCCCACCCACCAATGAGTAAGCAGTAACTATTTAATACCTTGGAGGTTCTGCCCTGTCGGGAGATTCAGAGCTGGGACGTTTAGCCCCATTTCTCAGATGAGGAAACTGAGGCCCAGAGAAGCCCATTGACTTCACTGTGATTACTTGCTGGGAAGGATCAAAGTTGGGATAGATCGGAACCCATGCCTTTTTTTGCCACCCAGCCCTGTGCTTGCCCCAGCCGCCTCATTCGGCCTCCCTACCCCTCCTTTTCTTTATCTCCCCCACTTCCCCGAGTCACCAGCTGTGGGCTGACTGCCCAGTTCCCTTATCTCTCAAATGCACCACCAGCCAGAGACTCCAGAGTCTACATTTCTGGGCTGAACTGGTCGAGGGAACCAGAAACTCCAGCCGCCTGTCCAAACAGCGTACCCAGAGGACGTTCCAAGAATAGCTTGTGATTGAGCAGCTGCTGGCCAGAGAGTCTGGGCTGGCACTGCCTGGGAAAGTCACGAGGGAGCAGCTGAGTGCTCCACCCTTGTCCCCGGTGGACACCAGGCACCAGCGCCCCCTTTGTGTTGCTCGCAGCTCTCCATCACGGGCTGACAGGCACATGCAGGGCTGCTGAGCGGAGGCAGGGGACTGACCAGGGAGGCAGGCAGCTGGCAGTGGGTATAGAGGCTCAGCCGGGGAAGCTGCGATCGGAACAGCTGGCCTCACACACCAGAAAAGCTGGCCTTGGAGCAGGCGGTCACCTGAGTATCCAACGGTAGTGACAGTGGTGCAATCTCTCCCTGTCCTCCTACCTGCCACCCTGCTCACTGCAGCCCAGAAATAACTTCTTCACAGCCGCCCATTGCACTGCCTGAAATGCCACTGTTAGAACCTCATTTGCTTTGAGTCTTCCAGAAATAATTGTTGCAGGGTGGGGTGGTGGCGGGGGCTGGTGGGAGCTTGAAACCAGCTACATTGTATCCAGGATATAACTTTTGACCAAAACAAGCCAGTCTTTTTTCATAGCAGTGGCTGTCCCTCTGGAGGAGGTGACTACTGCAGGGAGCCTGGAATGGGGAGAGAAGGGGGGCTGTCTATGTCAGGGATCCCAGCGAGACCCACAGAGAGTAGCTCAACCAGAACCCCCTCCTGCCTCCCCGCCAGGTGTCCCAAGGCCCTGATGCATCAGTCTGGCCCCTGATTGGGCCCCAAATGAAGTCCAGCATTTCTTAGCAGGCAAACATCTGTCCAGGCAAAATACCTAGCCTGCATATCTTGGGCCATCCCCTAAACAACAACTGTGTCTTTGAGGGCTCCCTGTTATGCTAGAGAGAGCATAAAGGTGAGTGCAGAGCCTTATGGCCAAGAAGTTAATGGTGCCCGCTAGCCTGGCCTCTGGGGACTGGGCCCATTCAGTGGGAAGCCCCTCACTGTCACCATGAGAAGCCGTTCAGATGGTTCTGCTGAGATGCCAGCTCCCAGCTACTTTGGGGAATTGCATCAAAGGTGATCCAGACACAGAATTCTCAAACCTCATTTGAGATCGTCATATTATTATAACTTTTCCCCAGCCAACTTCTTTAAAAAAAACAAAACCAAGCTGTTCAAAATAAGTTCTGGAGACGTGGTTAGAGTTTCTTTATTTTCCTTGCCCAGACAAGGAGCCTGTGAGCATTCACTGTTGTTGTTTGTTGTTCAGTGGCTAAGTTGTGCCTGACTCTTTGCAACCCCACGGACTGCAGCACACCAGGCTTCCCTGTCATTCGCTGTCTCCCGGAGCTTGCTGAGTAGACTCTGGCTTATCCAGGGGAGCGATTGTGCAGCCTGTCTCCTGCCCAGCCCATCCTGGCTGCCTGATCTTCCCTCCTGGGTCTCCCCTGGCTGCCTTCAGGGTACCGAGCCTGCAGCTAGTGGCAGCTGGGGGAGACGGGCTGGAAGATAGCCACAGATGTCACCACTGAATCCCACAGCAGGTTTTGATCCACCATTCTCCACCCCCAGGCCTGTGTTTTCAGCCCTCAAGGCCAGCCTGTCTTCCCTAGGTGGTTGTCACATGCTATTTGTTTGCTAGGGTTGCTGTACCACAAACCAAGCTGGCTTAAACAACAGAGATGTATTGTCTCACAGTTCTGGAAGCTAGACGTCCAAGATCAAGGTGTTCGGCAGGGTCTGTTCCTTCAAAGGGTCATGAGGGATCATCTTCTCCATGCCTCTCTCCTAGCTCCTGGTGGTTTGCTGGCCATCTTTGGCCTTTGTTCACTCATAGAAGCGTCACCCCAAACGTCTCCATCTTCACATGGCCTTCTTCCTGTATGCGTATCTGTGCCCACATGTCCCCCTTTATAAGGACACCAGTCGTATTGGACTGGGGCCACCCTACTCTGGTATGACCTCACCAAAACTAGTTACATCTGCAAGGGTTCTATTTCTAAATAAGGTCACGTTCTGAGCTACGAGTTAGGACTTTCCAAAATATGAATGGAGGCGGGGTGGTAGGTGGACAGCACAGTTCCACGTGAACCATAAGCAAACGCCTCAGCTGACCTGTCTGTGGAGTGTGTTTCTTTTTCACACCTCACCCCCCTTTTATTTAATTTGGCTCCACCAAATCTTTGTTGCAGCATGCGGGGTCTTTAGTGGAGGCATGCAAACTCTTAGTTGCGGCATGTGGGATCTAGTTTCCTGACCAGGGGTCGAACCCAGGGCCCCTTGCATTGGGATCGCGAAGTCTCAGCCGCTGGACCACCAGGGAAGTCCCAACCTCCCCTGTTTTTATCTTCTCTGTGTCTATCTGTACTTTTCTAACCAGGATCTTTACAGCCATAATGCCCATGGTAGCAGCCGGACTGATAATAGATGACCCCACCCTGCAGCCTGTCCGACGACTTGTGTCCCTCGTAGGCACTGGATTTTTTTCTGGTTTCCTTTTGAGCTGTGCCTTTGCAATGTCTGCTGCGGCTACCGCTGGGGCTGGCCTGTCTCCTCTGGCCCCTTTAGCTGCATGGCCATCCCCCTGCGTGTTCCCATTTGAAGTGGGTGTTGAGTGTGATTTCAAATGTGCCACCCATGAACGCTCCATCTGCACGAGTGAAGCCTTGGAATTCTGGGCTCTGTCACCGATAATTCTTTTTGTCTTTTCTGTTTCCATTCTAAAACCACCTTGTCCATGATCCAGTAAAGAAGGTCCTTTAAGTGACGGGTCAGTAAGCCACACCCACCATGACCCATCCCCGTGAGTGACACTAACGCTGTGTTTTTCGATCTTCACACCCTGGCTTTCTAAACTGCTTTGTTTTGCCAAGCCATCGTCAGCAAGCCGTTTGAGCTTGTTAACAGGAACAGCAGAAGAGGGGACTTTGTCTTGATTCTTTCTGTGTCCCCTTGGACAGGAAGTGGCAAGTGGCTTTCCTGCTTGAATCAGGCAGACATGATATGTATCAGTGATGAATGCGGCTATATTTCTGGCCAGCTTAATTGCTTCGATTACATTACAGAAAGAGCTCTTAAATAACCCAGAATGAGAGTCATTCCTTGATTTGCCAGTGCATATATTGGTTTCAGGAATAAAAAGAGACTTTACATATACATGTATATGTATGCCTGAGTCCCTTCACTGTTCACTTGGAACTATCACAACACTGTTAATCGGCTATACCCCAGTACAAAGTAAAAAGTTTGAAAACAAACAAACAAAAACAGTCCAAGAATACATCATTAAAAAAGAGAGAAAGCGACTTTAGCTGGTAGAGAGAATTTCTCCAGGCAGGCTTGGCTTGCCCCAGCTTTACAATGAAAGACTACTTCATTCCTGGTAGGAAGTGATTGTAGGGTCCAGTAACCACAGAAAAGGAAAATCATTTTCACCCAAACGTGATTAAAACTGAACTCCATAGGCCACAGCACTAAAAAACAGAAACAAAACAGAGCAAAACAAACAACAAAACCTAAAAGGTAAACGGACAGAGGGAACTAAAAATAGTTGATCTGAAGCTTTGATTTCTCAGGGGTTCCTTCCTATTCCTGCTCTCAGAAAACATAACTGAATTACTACAACTCTGACCACATTCAAAAACCAAAATTCAAGAGTAGAGGAACTTAGCAAGACTAGAAATCATCTTTAATTAGAAGCTGGGAGTACAGGAGGACAGTTGGCAGCTTAGAGAGGACTTACCGGAAATACTCAATGTGGGCCAACTCGGGTTGACTGCCCTGGGTCCTTGACTCTGTTGAGGTGGAGTTTAAGCTTTGTTTCAAGTGGGCCACTTTGTCAGCTTTTTGCCTGAGATTTCCACTTTTATCATTCAGGCCTCTGAGGGTTCACTCTGATTGATCAATGATCAACAGTCACAGCTATTTGAAAAAGCTTCCTGGTCTACTGTAGCCATGTAGATAGTAACTGTGACAACTTCTAAAGGCTCTCACCATTAGATCACTTCTTGTCACTTGTCCAAATTGATGTTTCCCAAATTTCTTTCACAGTCTGTATTCACAGTGTTTATCTAATCAGTGCACATGCGTACTATTACTTAATATATATTTCTTAATATGTATTTTAATCTCTTTTCTTAACTACCTACTTTGAGCTCATTCTAAGCAGTAGAAATATCCATGAAATTTGGACTTTGAGGTGCTACTTATCTAGCTTCCCAGTTCACATCACATAAATACATAGTTACTTTAAAACATTCATCTCTTTACATCTGAATCATCTTACATCTCATTTGGCTTCTGAGTATTCCTTTCTCTGCATCATCGAGGTGAAGAAACCCATGACGTATGTTTCCAGTAGCTTTTTATTTCCACTGGTAAGGAGAAGAAATCCCCTGTAGTGCTTAAGGGGGGAGGTACATCACACATCACCTACATTCACGCCCTGCTCACACTGTGTCACCTCCAAGGTACCGTGACAGTCACATGTAGAATCAACCCCCCGCTGCTTTCCGGAATAACTCTGACCCGCACCCCCAACCTTTTCTTTCACACCTTGAGCTGATTCGCTCCCCTCACGTTTGCTGCTGTACGTCCCTGGCAATTGCAAAACCTGTGACGTGCACAGCCAAGGGCAGCCTCTCATTTCCGTCTTTCCCTTCCCAAAGGTTTAGCTTCTTCTCCCGAGATAAGAAGCGTCTGGCCAACACGCAGAGAAATGTGCGCATCCACGAGACCTTCGGCCAGTGGGCCAACTGCCACCGTGATGACGGTTACACGGAGCAAGGACAGGAGGCCCTGCAGCACCTGTGACCGTGAGCCACCTCTGTCCTTGGACCTGAACCACCCACCGCCAGGGGCTGCCATGTAACACGGCCACCTCGGGTATCACACCCTCAAAACTGATCCCTCCAACGGACTGTCTGCTTCGAGGGAGCACGTTGAAAAACTGATGCCAAACTCTAAAGAGACGTTTATTTATACCAGGGCTACCACCGTTTCTAATAGATGACTCCAATCCCTTAAGATATATATTTAATAAGACCATGAGCGGAGGCTGACTTTTGCATTAACTTTAGTAACACGAGCTTTGCCAGATACATCACCTGCCGCTCTAATTGCTGTTTGACTCGCTTTGTATGAAATTCTTTGTGTAGAAATTTTATGATCACATTTGTCATACTGACATGGGAGGCAGGGAACTGGTAGGTTTTCATTAGTTGCGTTCATGATGTTGTCATGGTGGTAGCAGAATATATAGGATGCATCAACTAAATGGGGAGGGCCTCCGAAGTCACAGGACACACTGGCCCCGCTCAGACACAAAGCAACAGAAAACAGGGACAACAGTCCTCCCACCCAGAAACTGGAGACAAGTTTGCAAGAGCCTGTGGTTCTCTATTGCACCTTGTTACTGATAATGCCTAGAGCATGTAGCAATGTTCAAGGCCAGTGCCTTGGAATCTGCTGTGAGTTACCAGTACTAACCAAACAAAGTTGCTAAGGATGAGACACTGCAATGGTTCTTGTGTGCGTTCTTTTTTCTTGGCATCTTGTTTCCTTTCAGCATTTACTGTGTCAAATACTTAGTCCCCTGGGAAGAAGACAAAGATCCCAAAGTGGATTGAGAGTGGGGTGTGGAGCCCTAGGGGATGCTGGATGGTGTGTGGGGTAGACTTGGCAGAGAGAGGGTGGTGGGTGCAAAGATGGCTTGGGGACCACTGATGTCTGGCTGACTTCTGGGGCTGTGGTGGACAGCCAGATGCCCTGTCTGCAACTGGCAAGTTGGGGGTTTGCCCAAATAATGCTTTTTCTCCACCCAACGGGTGCAAGGCTTGAGAGAGATACCATTTCCCAACAGAGCACTCAAGGATATCTGACTGGGCTGCTTTCTACATGTTTTACTGTGTTGTGCTAAGAAATCATCAGGTTGGTTTACAGAATCTACATTTCTCAGAATCTACAGAACTCTGTTTTCAGATCACTAAGAAAAATAATCAGACAGGGTAATGTTGGTTTAGAGCAGTGGTTCTCCAACCTGACTGCCATTAGAACTACTGGAGTTTACTCTCAGAGAATATAAAAGCCTGCCAATGCAGGAGACGCGGGTTTGATCCCTGGGTCAGGAAGATCCCCTGGAGGAGGAAATGGCAATCCACTCCAGCAGTCTTGCTTGGGAAATCCCATGGACGGAGGAGCCCAGCGGGCTACAGTCAAGGGGGTCGCAAAGAGTCAAACACAGCTGAGCAACTCAACAATAAAACTGATCCCCCATCAAATTCCCCCCATCACGTTTGATTGCCCTTCCCTGGGATAACCAGTGTTGGTAGTTTCCTGGGTGTCTTTCCTGAAATAATTTATAAATATACATGCAGTCATGTAAAAAACAGATATATTTCTCTTCTTTTTACATAAATGGCAGCATGTGATACGCACGTCCTTCTGTACCTTTCATTCCTTAGAATACCCCGGATATAACTCCACAGCAGTATAAGAGACACTGAATCTCTACCAGGGGTGATTTTGGCCCCCAGGGATATTTGGCACTCTCTGGAGACATTTTTGGTTGTCGCAACTGTGTGCAGGGGGGGCGGGTGCGGGTGCTGTCATCCATTCTGGGTAGGCCCCAGGGATGTTGCTAAATATCCTACAATGCATAGCCCAGACCTGAAACCAAAGAATATTCCAGCCCCAAATGTCGATGGTGCCAGTACTGAGGAACCCTGGTCAACTATACAGAGTGTAATTTGTTTATGTTTGTCCAGGCCCACGGGTGGACAGATGGCTTCCAGTTTTCCTAAAACAGCACTCACACTTTCGTACTTGTGCATCGGCCCGCAGAATAAGCTAGAAGCAGAACTGCTGGGTCAGAGGGAGTCGGGCTTTGCCATGTCGATGGGTACAGCCCCTGCCAGGGTGGGGCAGGGGAGGAAAGGGAGGTCGTCCTACTTTTTTTTTTTTAAGTTATCAGGGCTGATACAAGACTAAACCCAAATGTCCAGAGGCAGGGTCTGAGTGTGTATATTTTTTTTCACCCATTCATGTTCTGGTACTCAGGGTTGATAAATGCCAGCTTAGACTATGCAAACACTGCCACTGGAGACCTCCCTGGTGGTCCAGTGCTTAAGACTCCATGCTTCCAATGTAGGGAATAAAAGTTCAATCCCTAGTTGGGGAACTAAGATCCCACATGCTGTGTGGCACAGTCAAAAGATAAAAATTAGAATTAAACAAAACACTGCCACTGGATGTGTTACTTCTGAAGGCATTTCACAATTCATGTTCCTGGATGGGGATCTCTCATTTACCTAATATACCTACTAACTCTAACTCTAGCCCATACAGATGTTTTAAATGAAATTCAGGTGAAATCAGAAAGGTGTTCCTGCAAGATGGTTGAGATTTGGGAGATTGTAAATTATTGCACTGGAAATCGAGAAACAGTATATTTTTCTAAAACAGTTCTAACAGCTAACAGTAACTTTAAGATATTGTAGGTCCCTAACGTAACAATGAGATTCCTACTCCTGATGCAAAAACCTAGTAATGAATGTGTGAATCTTGATACTAAATCAGGCATTTATTCTGCATGAGACATCCTGAATTTTAAGAACTAAACTTTCAAAGATACAGTCATGGATAAGACAAAAATGTTAAATTTGTCAGTTTGTTGAAAACTGTAGATAGTATGGCACTTATTCAAAGTCCTCAGAAGTTAAGGTCAAAATATCCGGCTTTTAAACAAACCAGAGGCCAGATGGTCGAGGGAAAAGGCAAATCAGTCCATCAGAACTAGATACTGACCTTTCATAGATTTCACTTTCATTTCACTCTCACTTCTCTTGAACTTTCTCTTTTCCAAGGGCTGGAAGATTGCCAAAGTCCATAGCCTCACAGCCCTGCAACTTTGGTTTTTCATTTTAAATGCCAGTCACCCCACCAAAAAAGGAAAGGGAAAAAAAAGTAGTCAGCATTTGGCTGGAGAATGGAGTTATATTTGTTCAAGAGAAGCTGGCTACTGACCCAGAACACTGCTAGGACTGGCTTTTGGTTCTCTGTCTCTGGACAATCTCCTTGGATTCACTTTTCTATCCTATTTTTATTTCACTTAACCAAACCCTTGCACTATGGACATAAAGATGGAAAAGATACAACTTTGATCCTGACCAGATTCAAGGTTCCTGAGAGTCACAGATCAATGCAAATGGTTTCCAGGCATCACCTCTTTTTGCTACACTTTCAAAAAGGTCATTTCCAATAGATGGGAGAAAAAAATCAAAACAAAGCTCTCTGCTACCAAATTAAATGAGTGATGGTTCCTTACACAGGTCTTTATCTACAGATGATGGCGACCACAAAACTGTTTCTCAAGCTTATCAAATAACAGGTCCTTAAAACTGTAAGATGAAGGGAATTCCCTAGAGATCCAATGGTTAGAACTCTGCACTCTCACTGCTGAGGGCCCCCGGGTTCAATCCCTGGTCGGGGAATTAAGATCCCCGCAAGTTGCCCCAAAACAAAAACAAAAATAGGGACTTGCCTGGTAGTCCAGTGATTAAGATTCCATGCTGGCAATACAGGGGACCTGGGTTCCCTGGTTGGTAACCAATATTCCACATACCATGAGGTGTGGCAAAAGATTTTTAAAAATAATAAAAACTGAAAAAACTAAAATGAAGAGGGGCTTCCCTGGTGGCTCAGATGGTAAAGAATCCGCCTGCAATGCAGAAGATCCAAGTCTGATCCCTGGGTCGGGATGATCCCCTGGAGAAGGAAATGGCAACCCACTCCAGTATTCTTGCCTGGAAAATCCCATGGACAGAGGAGCCTGGCAGGCTACAATCCATGTGGTTGCAAACAGTCAGACATGACTGAGCAACTAACACACACACACGTAAGATGAAGAGAAAATTCATATAGTATCAACGTGTTCAGCTTGAAACTGGGTTCCAGAGTCAAAAGAAAACTTACCTAACCCCATTATCATTGGAAAGGTTTTGTTCTGTTTTCATTTTCATCAGTTTTATTCAACCACTGGACTTAGATTCTATACACAGGCAATGTGGTATCCCTGCACTCTTACTGGTCCTGCACCTTCCTTTGGGTTTGGGGAGGAAGAGGGGGAGGGATAGTCTACTTGCTTCTGTCCCTCTTCTCCCTCCCCTTGACCCTGTCATCTCTGAAGTCCCTCTCTCTCTCCCAGTCACCTTCCGGCCATGCCCTGGCTGGTTCTCTCTCCTGCCACCTTTTCTCCCGGCCCCTGTCATGGTGGTCCCTCATCCTGCAGTCCCAGTGTCTTTCTCGGGACCTAGACCGCTCCCTCCTCTCCCTCTTCCCCTCTCGGAACTGGTCATTTTTCACAACTGGCAGGTTAATGGGTTTGCGAAAAGGCCGATCCCGCCCCCCAAATCTCAGCTGCCCAGATTCCTTCTTCCCACCCAGACCTCCTCCGAGTCGCCGAGGAATCCACCCTTTGAGAGTCCTCTCCAGCTCATAGTCCACAAATATTTCATGCTGGTCGATGACCAAGCCGTCAGCATCCCGGTAAGCTTTGAGCAGAGAACGCTCATCTTTGTATTCAATGAAGGCGTAGCCCTTCGAAAAGCCTGTGACCAAGTCCCTCACTAGCCGAAGCCGCCGGATGTCCCCGTAGCGGGTAAACACTTCCTTTAACTTCTCCTCTTTGGTCTGCAGGTTTAGTCTTGCCACAAACAGGGTGAGGAGGGGGTCCCCTGTGACGCCTTTGTTGGGGGTGTATCGTGCCAGCATCGCCCTCCAGACTGCACGATCGTGCGGGTCTTCGTCGGTGCCATCAATGCTGCCAGCTTTGAGAGGGTCATACTCCTTGGCAATGGGCATCCAATCATTCATGTTCTAAGGAGGGGCACAGAAAGCGTGTTTTATGTAGCACCTACTATGAGCTCTGCCTTCAGTCCTTCCAACAACCCCTTAAGTGGATACTATTTTAAATCCCTTCTTCCAACAGGGAAGGAAGCAAAGGCTGAGGCCTCCCAGTTAGAAAGTAGGGGAGACAGGATCACAGCAGTGGGCCTCCAGGGTGCTCTCACCCACCCCCCACCCTCCCTCCAGGGAAGACAACATGCTGGGTCTGAGGCATACATTTATTATCCAGTTTAGCCGTAGTAGGGAATGTACAAACTCTTTCAATGTGGCAATATGGATCAAAATCCAGAATCAAAATCCAGGCTTGCCTTTCAGAAACTGTAAAACGGTCCTAGGAAAACCAGCCTGGGAACTTCTATGGAAAAGGGGGTTTTAAGAAACTCTTTACAAGTGGTCCAGTGGTTAGGACTGCCAGGATAGGGGTTCACTCCCTGGTCAGGGAACTAAGATCCTCCCTGTAAGCAGAATGGCCAATAATAATTTTTTAAAAAGAAAACAAAAACTTCTGACTACCACAAATTTCAAACACAGACTAACATAAACAATGGCATAACCCTCCATGAATTTCTCACCCGCCTCCAAATATGACCCACACCTGACCCATCTTATTTCATCAGTGCCCCCCACTCACATCTCCCTCCCAGATTATTCTGAACCTAATTCAAGATATTACATCATTCATCTGTAAATATCTCAGTGTGCATTACTAAAGGATAAGGACTTTTTTTTATTTTTTTTTTTTAGGATAAGGACTTTAAAAAAAGAAAAAAAAACAAAGCTACAAGGGAAAATGGTGGTCTGAATGCAGTAAACAGGTAGCAAAGTCAAAATGACAGTGACCCAGCCTCAGGCTCTTCGGTTCAAAAGGAAGATGGGGTTTCTTCTCAGTTCCCTAGCTGATAATCCATTTATGCTTTAGGAGTTGAGTATTGACTGCAATGGTAATTTGAGTCCAGCAAGCACACAGTCATCCATTCATTCTGATACAAGATCTCTCTTTTTTTTTTTTAAGAGTGTAGGTAAGGTTAAGTCTGACACATGATAACTGACTTATGTGAATCTGCCGGAATAAACCAGATCCTGCTAATAATGTGACTACCTCTGTGAAGCTTTAGAGCCAATGCTGAAATATGTTACTTAAAAATCAGGGCTCTTTTGAATATATCTGGGCATCTTCATTGGCTATGTTATCTTTTTTTTTTTTTTTTTGCCTCCTGGCATGCAAGATCTTAGTTCCCCAAGGACAGATTGAAGCTGCACCCCCTGAAAGGGAAGCAGTCTTAAACCACTGGACCACCAGGGAAGTCCCATCAGTTGCCTTGTTTCATTGATCTCTGCTCTGGTATTCTCTAAATGGCCCTAAAATTCTTAAAATTCTAATCTTACTTCCTGCCTCCATCACAAGGTTGCAGAGGAAAAAAACAAAAAACAACAACACCGTAATAATTATAGTTATCTTGTATAGAACACATAGGAGGTGTCAGGCACTGTACTAAGGACTTATCTCCCTTCACTTCTCAACAATAACAGGACATGTACTTCTATTGCCATTTCAGATGTGGAAAGTGAAATGCAAAAAGGTTATCTTTTGTCCCAAATCACAGAAGTGGCCCAGCTGTGGAGTTAGGGCCGGGGGCTTTTTTGATTCCAGAGCTTGAGCTCTTAACTATTTCCTTAGATGGCTATCATAAAACATAAAGCTTGAAATGGGGATAGGAAAAAACAGGCTAGGCCTGGGTGTTGAAGGCTGACCCAGACCCCAATCAAGTGAGAAGGAAACCAGTCCCCATTTCACAGGAAAAGTTTGCAAAGATCCACCAAATGAACCTGACATTATGGTACACAGTCAGAGCTCCTGTTCAAAGCTGTAAGAATTCTTCAAATTAAAATCTCGAGAGAATTACAAAGGTATAAAAGATGAATTTTGTTTTCTCCCTCATCTGCATGTTCCTATCAATACCAAATACCAAGCGAACAGCGGACTTCACGGGTTCTCGTTTATCTTTTTAGGTGTATTTCCTCCGTTGTAACATTACGTTGAGATTTCCTACAAATTTTTAGACTCTCTCTGGCTTTTTCAATTCTCAGTCATTACTTCATAAACGGGAATGGGATGTGAGATGAATCATGCGAGGTGGAGGTGGGCTGGGCAATTAACCATTAAAAACAGAAGTGTGCAAACTGAAAAAGCTCTGGATTGGAAGTCAGAAAACCCAGGTTTGAGACCTAGTGCTCTCTTGGGCAAAATTTAAATCATTTGTTAAATGCTGCTAAATGCCTCTTCACCGCGTTTTATATGAAGATGAGATAAGGTAGTGTATTTGAAAGCGCTTTATAATTACAAATTATTATGCAAGTAAGATCTATTCTTGAGCTAGCAAATAAACAAGGAACGCCTCCCCAGGTTGAATTTGCAGAACGAAACTACCCGCGGTTCCCACCAGGTGGGAAACAAATTGAAGGCTGGCTCACGGAGCCGTCAGAGCATGCGTAGTGGGGAGCTGGACGCTAAGGCGGAAGTTTCAGTGAAAAAGCTTATACCTCCAGTCACTCCCGCAGCACGTTCGTCTTGGCCGCCGGCCCTGGAGGCTACCTCCGCCAGCCCCTCATTTGGGTGCGCACAGGAGGAAAGACTAACTCAGATATCGCCCCCGCTCCCCGCAACACAACCCCAAAAGATTCCCCGCCACCGCCTTGCCCGGTTTCAACATGGCGGCCCACGCTCGAGCCGACACACGATCCAGGCAGATTCCCTTCCTCCTTCTCGCCAGGGTGGGCCCTATTCCACCTAGTCGCTCCCTCTCACCTCAGCAAAGCTCGGGCTTCCTTTCCCGCCGAAACCTGTGCCGAGCTCTTCGCGACGGAAGATTCTTCTTCTTAGACCGACCGAACCTTAACATCTGAAGCAGCAGATTCGTCACAGGCCCTATTTCCGTCTTTGCTTTTATTGTAGGAAATTTAATCACAGGCATTGAGCATCAAAGGCGTATCGTCTCCAAAGCGAGTGAAGTTTCCTCCTTTCTAAAATTTTTCATGAAGATTAAAAAATGCTGAATTGAACAACTAACGAAAGTGTAGCCAATCAACTGGGAGCCGCTGAATTTCCGTATGAGGAGATGTTTCAGCGCAGAGTTTTAGTTCTTAGACCCACTTTGAGAATTCGATTCATGTTACGGTTTTTCCCCCCTCAGAAAATGCGTGTGCCGGTTCACAAGGAAACGTTGTACGTATTTTTTTGCCAGAGTTTTTCTAACAATATTGTAAAGCAATTATCCTCCAATTAAATAATTAAGTTTTAAAAACAAAATGAGTTTGGAGACTTTGATCAAAGAATCGCTTGGGAGCTGGTTTAAATGCCTTTCCCTGGCGCCCGTAGCGATCTATGAATTGAAGGATCTCTGAAAATTTGCATTTTTTTTTTTTTTTTCAAGTTCCCAAACGGTTCTTTTAGGACCCCTGCCTTTACGGTTAAGACGACTAGATTTAAAACCTGGGCTTGGGAGGGGGAAGGGAGGGCCTTGAAATCAGTAAATCTGTATAGAACCGATAGATGTGTGGTTCAGAGTATAGGTTTTTGGTTTGTTAGGTTAATATATTCGAGAAGATTACGACTTGTGGTACAACTTGAAATGTCCTGATACAGTTGTGCTTTTCTTGATGAATGTCTCGTGATTTCTTCAGCCACTCATTAATTCCTACAAGTGGGTCATATCTGCCAACAGCTGATCTCATTTTGATTCCAGTCTTATTCTTAGAAGGTAAGCCAATCACCAACAAATAAGGATGTATTACTGTTACTTAGTTACTGTTACTTTTTTGAATCTTTATTATGTAGGTGAAGCATAGGCCCTGAATGTCTATAGCTTTCTTTATAGTACATTTTCTTAAAATATGTTAATAAAATGTATTGAGTAAAAAAAAAAAAATGATCAGGGCACTCGCCTGGCAGTCCAGTTTTAAGACTTCACCTTTCAGCGCAGGGATGGGGTTTCCATCCCTGGCCAGAGAGCTAAGATCTCTGCCTCATGGCCAAAACAAAGCAGAAACAACATTGTAACAATTTCCTGAAGACTTTTTTTTTTTAGTGGTACACTTTTTTTTTTTTTTTTTTAATGAGCAGTATTTGGAGAAGGAAATGGCAACACATTCCAGTATTCTTGCTTGGGAAACTCCATGAATAGAGGACCTGGCAGACTATATATAGTCCATGGGTTTGCAAAAAAAAGTCAGACATGGCGACTAAACAACAGCAAGCATTCCTTAGGTTTTGAACTTCTGGTGTTTGTTATCCAAAACTCAAGAATCAGGTAGATTCAGATAATGTGGTTTTTGTACTCTTGCTATTTGAACTCCCATCCAAACTCAGGAACTGAATACATTAAGATGGTGATATATTAGTTCTATATTTTGAGGAAGGAAAGTTAAATTTGGGGTGAAGGGCAAGCTGCTAGAAAAAAATGAGCAGAGTATCTATAGTTTAAAATTTCATATTTAAAAGTGTGTGTGGAATACTGTTAAATAGGAAGGAAATTCTGATAATTGCAACTTGGATGAACCTGAAAGACATGGTACGTAAAATAAACCAGACACAAAAGAACAAATATTTTATGATTCCATTTATATGAGTGACCTAGAAGAGTCAAGTTCATAGAGACAGAAAGTAGAATGGTCGTTACCAGGGGCTGAGGGTTGGAGCAAGGGGAGCTGTTTTATGAATAGAAAGGTTCAGTTTGGGCTGATGAAAAAGTTCTGGGAGTAGGTGGTGATGATTACAGAACAGTGTGAATGTACTTAATGTCACTGCACTGTCCACTCAGAGATAGTTAAAATGGTAAATTTTATGTATGTTTTACCACAATGAAAGTTTTAAGTATAAGTTTGCAGTCCCGTAGCAATGAACACAACCTAGCACCCAGATCTTGGTTTTTAATGTCTTCCAATAAAAGGAATCAGAGCACCTTGGAAAAATGGCTGGTTCTAGGACTGGGGCAAGAAATACACAAGATGAACTTGGAGGAACTGGTAATACCAGAAAGTAAAGAAGTGCTAAAAATAAACCAAAAGACCCACTGATAAGGACATCAAAGGGACACAGGAGAGCTCCCAACAGCCAAAGAGGAAAAATTCCAGCAACAGAACAGTGTTATAGTAGAACCCAAAATATAAAGCAAGTATCTGTGAGTCTATACTGATATAAAGAAATGGTTAAATAAACTGAGTAGAAGAAACACATCTCCCATGCAGAACCCCAAATCGTGTCTCCCATGCAGAACCCCAAATCAATACCATGGAGCGAAAGTGCCCATTTTTTAAGTCTGGGTGGGGCATAGTGACTTTTGTCCAAAGACTGCAATATGGAAAAGAGAAGAGGAGTAACTTTACAGTGGAGAAACCTGACAAAAATTGCCACAGCCAGCTGATTGAGGTCAACGTCAACAGTATAAAACGAACCTTTAAAAGGATGTGATGGGGACTTCCCTGGTGGTCCAGTGGCTAAGACTGTGTTCCCAACGCAGGAGGCCCAGGTTCAATGTCTGGTCAGGGAATTAGATCCCGCATGCTGCAACTAAGATATGATGCAGGGAAATAAAATAATTTTTTTTAATATTAAATGTACTGTCTTAATCATTTCTAAGTGTGTTCAGTAGTGTTAAGTATATTTACATTGTTGTGCAACCAATCTCCAAAACTTTTTCATCTTGCAAGACTGGAGTTCTGTTCACATTAAACAATTACTCTCTATTCCCCTTCCTTCCAGCCCCTGGCAACCACTATTCTACTTTCTGTCTCTATGATTCTGACTATTCTTAAGTACCTCATGTAAGTGGAATCATAAAGTATTCTTTCATGATTAGTTTATTTCACTTAACATAATGTTCCCGAGGTTCATCAATGTTGTCACAATTCCCTCTTTTTTAAAGCTGATTAACATCCCACAGTATGGATAGATGACATTTTTTCTATCTGTTTATCTGGTGATGGACCCTTAGGTTGCTTAGACTTCTTGGCTGTTGTGAATAATGCTGCCACATACAACATGATTGGGCTTCCCAGGTGGTGCTAGGGTCAAAGAACCTGCCTGCCAACACAGGAGACAAGCAGGTATGGTCCCTGGGTCAGGAAGATCCCCTGGAAGAGGGCATGACAACCCACTCCAGTATTCTCACTTGAAGAATCCCCATGGACAGAGGAGCCTGGCAGGCTACAGTCCATGGGTTCACAAAGAGTTGGACACAACTGAGCGACTTATCACGCACACATGTACAACGTGGTTGTGCAAATATTTCTTCTATATCCTACTTTCAATTCTTTTGGAATATGTACTTTTCTATCCTTTTAAGTCACCTATGCCATAAGAATAAATGGTAGGAGGAAAGTTAACTGTTTTTAATGAGTGGAAAAATGGAGTTGAGTTTTTAAATGTTGGGAATGAATTTGTTCACCTAAATAATGACCCAAGTTTTGGTGCATGTCTGTTCCTATGAGGTGAAGTGTATTTTGTAGAGTAAGCTGTTATCACAGGCTATAGATCCATGTGTCCCTGGTACTCTAAGGCACGGCAGTCATTAGATGCAAAGGTGAAAACCATCAAGCATCATAACTAAAAGGGAACTGACACGAGGTGACATGCCGGTGGGGTTGTTGGTTAGAGTGCTAATAAAGATTTTCTCTTTTAGGTTCTTAGAAAGTTGTTTCTGAAATGATATTGTCTTATCCTTTTGAATACAAATCTCTTGACCTGACTTAATTGTGAGGAGGAGAGGAAAGGAGCCCCTTTAGTTCCTTGGTAATATTTCTTTGACACATTTCTATTAACTTCAAAGAAGGAAAACCAGCTGAAATGTTTGCTTTAACAAACGTATTTTAAATCCTTTGGGGTAAGTTTTCTCTCTCTCTCTCTCTCTCTCTAATTAGGCTGTATACTAGGTGGCGCAGTGGTAAAGAATCTGCCTGCCAATATAGGGGACTCAAGAGAGTCAGGTTCAATCCCTGGGTAGGGAAGATCCCCTGGAGTAGGAAATAGCAACCCACTCCAGTATTCTTGCCTGGAGAATCCCATGGACGGAGGAGCCTGATGGGCTACAGTCCATGGGGTCACAAAGAATCAGACACGACTGAGCACGCGTTCACACCCTGAAGTGGAATGACTGGATCATAACGTTATTCTAAATATTTTTAGTTTTTCAGGAACTTCCATAGTGTTTTCTACAGTGGTTGCACCATTTTATGTTCCCACTAGCCCAAGAGTTCCAATTTCTCCATGTCCTGGCCAACACTTGTTATTTTCTACTTTTTGTGTGGGTGTGTATTTTTAAATAATAGCCATTCTCATAGATGGCAAGTTGATATTTCCTTGTAGTTTTTACTTGCATTTCTTTATGATGTCAAGCATCTTTTGGGGGGAGGTTGAGGGGAGGGCTGTGCAACATGAGGGATCTCATTTCCCCAAACAAGGATCAAACCTGTGCCCCCTGCAATTCATATTGAGCTCATCTTTTCATATGCTTGATGGCCTCTTGGGAGGTCATCTGAAAGGTTATCTCCATGACTGCCAAATTTTAAATATATGATTAAAATTTAATTATATATAAGATAATTATGTCATAAAATGCTTTACCAACCAAGCTGAAGATCTGGAGGACAACATGAACTACCGTACTAGAGATTTCTGTATAAGTTTCACACTAATGCGAGGTGTTTTTTTTTTTCTTTTTCCAGTTTTAATGAGATATAACTGACCCACAGCACTATATAAGTTCAAGGTGTACAGCATAATGACCTGATTTATGTCCATCATGAAATGATTATCACAGTAAGTTTAGTGAACATTCATCATCTCATATGGATACAAAATAAACAAAACATTTTTCCTGGTGATGAGAATTCCTAGGAATTACTCTCTTAATAACCTTCAGATATAACAGGCACCCCTAGTCCTAATTTATCTTAATTAATAATGAGTGGAAATATGTGCATTTTGATTGCTTCCATTCAATTCACCCACCCTGATTCCTCACCTCTGGTAACCATAAGTCTGATCTCTTTTTTCTATGAGTTTGTTTTTTAAATATTTATTTTTAAAATTTTATATTTTTATTTGGCTGCGCCTGGTCTTAGTTGTGGCATGTGAGGTCTTTAGTTGCAGCATGCAAACTCCTAGCTGCAGCATGTGGGACCTAGTTCTCAACTGGGGATCAAACCCGGGCCTGCTGCATTGGGAGCTTGGGTCTTAGCCACTGGACCACCAAGGAGGTTCCTGTTTGTTTGTTTTTGAAGTATAACTGACCTACAGCATTATGTTAGTTCCTCGTGTACAGTATTATATTCGCTATTCACGTACATTTCAACATGATCGCCACCACACATTTAGCATCCCCTGCTAGGCACTGAGCTAAGTTCACTTCATTCTTTCAACAGCTCCTTGTGGAGTGTATTGTTGCCTTCCAGGGTGGAGCAAGAGCTGACCTGGAGAGTGGGTTGGAAGGTTTAGTCTCCTTTAATGTTTCCCTCACCCACCCAACTGCATTCCTCCACACACCCCCTATCCTCCACTCACCACCCTGAATAAACATTTCACCTAAGTTAAAAAAAAAAACAAAGTGTTCTGCAAACACCAACTGAAAACAAGTGCTCCGGGCACCACCCTTCCTTCAACCAAACTCTTTTCTAAAGAACTTCAACTCAGAGAGATGAAGTTACTGACCCAGAACTGCAGGCAGTTAAGCCAAACTGGGAAATCTCTCAAATCCTTGCTGTTTCTGTGCAGGATTTAAGACCTGAACATAATTTGGGGAACAGGAAGAAAGACATACTGAATGAGCCACTCAGGAAGTTAGTGGTGTTGCAGGTAATCAGAAGAGCATGAGATTTACTCTGCTTGATGTACCAAAATAGGACCACTAGATATTTCCTATGGGTGGAATTAACCCCCAGAAACTTATGGTTCCATTTTTATAAAACGTGACCCACCCACTACTTTTGATTTCCACGTCACTTTTTCCTTTAACCATGCATAGGGCATGACCTTACTTTCGCGCCTTTTTGCAGTCAGTTTAGTTTCTGCTTAAAGCTAGAGGGGGAAGAAAGTGCATCTCAGGGGAAGAGTGTTTTTGAAATTATTTTTAAAACTTTGTATAGTGATATATCATTGGGACTTTTTGAAAAGCTTTGTTGTAGACATAGTCTATGTATGTTAATGACCCAATTCATATCTTGTTCCCAAACATGAACTTAGGGAGTTTCTTGTACTTCACATTTTGGAGATAAAAGTTTATAATAATAATCCTTTCTTCTCTGGTGGCTCAGTTGGTAAAGAATCTGCCTGAAATGTGGGAGATCCAGGTTTGATCCCTGGGTTGGGAAGATCCCCTGGAGATGGGAGTGGCTACTCTCTCCAGTAAATCTGGCCTGGAGAGTCTCGTGGACAGAGGGGCCTGGCCCACTACAGTCCATGGGCTTGCAAAGAGTCAGACATGACTGAGTGACTAACACACACACACGCTGTGCACCAGAATTACCTAGAGGACTTGGTAAAACACAGATCGCGGGGGCCCACCTCAATGTTTCTGATTCAGTGGTTCAAGAATTTGCATTTCTCAAAAGTTTCCAGGTGACGCTGATGCTGCTGGTCTCCGAAGCACACAGCACACGAAGCACACTTTAAGAACCTCCACTGGCTTAAAAAAGAAACAGGCCCCAAATGGAATCACTTGTGGTAAGCCCCATGGCAGAAATAAAAACTTTAATATCTCATTTCAGTTTCAGCCTCTCCAGAGGTGGGATTTTAAACCAATCAGTCTGGAATTTCCTGATCATCCCTAGTAATCTGCTTGATAGATTCCCCACCTTTCCCCTAAAGGAAGGTAGCCTTACCGAAAATAATCCTTTCTTTTATTCATGACTTCCTGGTCTTATCCCCCATTTCTGCCTTTAAAAATCTTCTATTTTGTACAGCTACTCTGGAACTATTTTCTATTTGCTAGATAGGATGCTAATTCATGACTCATCAAATAAAGCCATTGAGTTCTTCAAATTTACTCAGTTGAATTTTTTTTTAATGTATTTCATTGCTTCAGGTCTTATTTGAGGCATCTTCAATCTTTGTTGCAGCATGAGAACTCTCTTAGCTGCAGCATGTGGGATTTAGTTCCTTGACCAGGGATCAAACCCTGGCCCCCTGCACTGGGAGCATGGAGTCTTAGCCACTGGACTACTAGGGAAGCCCCTGATTTTTGTGTTTTAACAGCTGTAACTCAGAATTGTTTTCATAATTTCCCAATGGGGGAGGGGGTCATGATTATCTACCAACAGATTGTCCCAATTCTATGAGGGATCTAAGAGTTAAGATCATTAATACTTTATAATAATAAGAGCTAAGATCCACTGATACTTCTGGTGTGCTAGGAATTGGATGAGGCGCTTGTCAGCACCTTATCTCATCTAATCCTCACACCAAGTTTGGGGGAATACTTTTATTTTTCCATGTTCACTGTAGGAAATGGGGATTTGGAGTGATTAGGACAGTTGATCTAACTTACGTACCAGAAATAACAATTGTGAGATTCATGTCAAAGACTACTTAACTTCACAGCCCTCTTGACTGCACTACAGTCTTGGCACATAGTAGGTGCTCAGTAAATAAATGGTTAAATGAATGAACAAAAGAATCTTTTTTTAAAATATCTAAAGTCTAGATACTCACTGGAAGACATTTTGACATTTTAAAAGTGTCATTTACTAGGTTTCACTGTGTAACAAAGGAGGGAAGATATGGCACCTCAGAGGATGAATTTCTAGAGAAGTTTCAAGGCAGAAGAAACTTTGAAAAGGACAGTGGTGGAGAAGAGATTCATACCAGCACTGGTGGTTGCGAATTCTAAAGGAAAGAAAGAAAGAAAGGTAGCCACATTGGTTCTTTCTGATAGCATTGTTCTGAGAAGTCTACGTTCCAAGAATGATGTTCTGTGGTTCTTAGTATATTCTCAGAGTTGTACAACCATCACCACTATCTAATTTTAGGACATTTTCATCACCCTGGAAAGAAGCTCTGTCCACACTAGCAGTCACTTCTCATCCCCCTCCCCCCACCTCACCCCCACCCTCCAGCTCCAGCTCTAGTCAACCACTAAACCGCATTTGTGCACATTTCCTATACATGGAGTCGTACAAGAGGTATGTATGGCTTTATGGCTGCCTTCTTTCACTCAGTAAGATGTTTTCAAGATTCATCCACATTGTAGCATCTGCCAGTACTTCATCCTTTTCTTCCTCACCAGCTCTTTACGGAGATAGAAATTACCTAAAGGAAATACACAAGGTTAGGCATACAGTCCTATAACATTTCACCTATGTATATACTCGTGTGGTGATTTCCACCAAGATCAAGATGTAGCACATCTTCATCACCTCGGAGAGTTTCCCCAGAGAGTTATCATGAATTCACCAAACCCAACCCGGGACTTCCCTGATGGCACAGTAGATAAGAATCAGCCTGCCCATGCAGGAGACACAGGTTTGATCCCTGATCCGGGAAGATTCAGAGTGTCCCCACGCCACAACTACTGAAGCATCCACACTGTAGGGTCTGCAAGCCGCAACTAATGAGCCCCTATACCATACCTACTGAAACCCACAGTTAAAGCCCCTGTGCCATAACTACTGAAACCCTCTTGTAACTACTGAAATCTACAAGTAGTAGTAGTCACAACTCCTGAGCCTGTGTGCTGCAACTACCGAACCAGTGCACCTAGAGCCTGTGCTTCACAACAAGAGAAGCCACCGCAGTGAGAATCCTGTGCAGCACAACTAGAGAAAGCCCAAGTGCAGCCATAAAGACCTAGCGCAACCAAAAATAAATAAATATGGCAGTGTGTACATGTCATGTGTACTTTACCGGGTAAAACTTATTTTATCTTAACTGTTTTTAAGTGTACAGTTCAGTAGTAGTAACATTCACGTTGTGCAACCAAACTCTAAAACTGTTTCACTTTGCAGAACTGAAACTCCGTACTTACTAAATAACCAGGCTTCACTCCCTGCTCCCCACCGCCCCTGACAACCACCATTCTACTTTCTCTGTCTATGAGTTTGTATACAAGATATCTCATATAAATGAAATCATATAGTACCGATATTTTGATGACTGGCTTATTTCAATTAGCATAATGTTCTCAAGGTTCATCGATGTTGTGGCATGTGTCAGGATTTCCTTCCTTTTTAAGGGTGATTAATATTTCATTGTGTGTGTATACATTTTGTGTATCCATTCATCCGTGGATGGACATTTGGGTTACTTCCACCTTTCAGCTATTGTGAATACTGCTGCTGGGACCATGGGTGTGCAAATATCTCGTGGGAATGCTGCTTTCAATTCTTCTGGATATGTACCCAGAATTGCTGGATCATATGATAATTCCATTTTTCATTTTTTGAGGAACAACCATATTGTTTCCCATAGAGGCTATGCCATTTTACATTCCCACCAACAATGCACAAGAGTTCCATTTTCTACCCCATCCTTGCCAACACTTGTTAGTTTCTACCCTAAAAAAATATTGCCAACCTAATGGGTGTGAGGAGATACCTCATTGTGATTGTAATGAAATTAGTGATTAGCCATATTGAGCATCTTTTCCTGTGCTTATTGGCTGTTTCTATATCTTTGGAGAAATGTCTACTCAAGTCCTTTGCCCATTATTTTTAAATTTTTTCATAGTAGCTTCAACAAAATGTAATTTACATACCATATAATTTTCCCAAGTGTGCATTTCAGTGATTTTTAATCTATGCACAGAGTCATCACCCTAGAAAGAAACCACATACCTCCCCAGCCTTAGGCAATCACTTATCTACTTTCTGTCTCTATGGATTCACCTATTCTGGACATTTCATGTAAATGGAATGAGACAACATGAGGTCTTTTGTGACTGGCTTTTTGACTTAGAATAATTTCCAAGTAATGAGTTGTGACATGCATAAAATATTGTCTATGAAGGAAGCATCAGAGACTCTGTGCCAAAGGTTTTTCTCCATCATAAGTCATATTTTGTCTGCACATGTGGTTAAGGCATTCTTATCAGTTGGGGTGGTGGGAACCCTCTGCAAATTCAAGTTCCCAGATCCTAGCCAAGGCCAACCTTGCAAGAAGTATTTTCTTTCTTTTTTTTTTTTTTTTTTGAATCAGCCATGGGCAAGAAGTATTTTCAAATGATAGCATTCTTGGGCCTGCTATGTTAACTATCTTCTGCACAGATTTTTTTTAATATAAACTTTTAATTTTATATTGGAGTATGGCTTCTCTGGTGACTCAGTGGTAAAGAATTGTCTGCCAATGCAGGAGATGCAGGTGCAATCCTTTAGGAAGATTCCCTGGAGAAGGAAATGGCAACCCACTCCAGTATTCTTGCTTGAGAAATCCCATGGACAGAGGAGCCTGGCAGGACACAGGAATCCATGGAGTCACAAAAGAGTCAGACAGACTTAGCAAGTAAACAACAGTAATAACTGATTAACAATGTTGTGATTGTTTCAAGTGCACAGCAAAGTGACCCAGCCACACATATACATGTATCTATTCTCTCCCAAACTCCCCTCTCATCCAGGCTCTGCACAGATTTTTAAAAACTGTTTATTCATTTATTTGGCTGTGCCCGGTTTTAGTTGAGACACTTGGGATCTTTGATCTTCACTGGGGAATGTGGGATATTTTTCTTTTTTTTTAGCTGTGGCATGTGGGATTTAGTTCCTTGACCAGAGATCAAACCTGAGTCCCCTGCATTGGGACCATGGTGTCTCAGCCACCAGAGCACCAAGGCAGTCCCTAATTGTAGTCTTTGATGCACAAGTTTTTTTTTTTAAAGATTCTTTTTTTTTTTTTTTAATGTGGAGCATTTTTAAAGTCTTTACTGAATTCGTTACAATACTGTTTCTATTTGACATTGGCCATGAGGCACGTGGGATCATAGCTCCCTGACCAGGGATCGAACCTGCACCCCCTGCATTGGAAGGCAAAGTCTTAACTACTGGACCACCAGGGAAGTCCCCAATGCACAAGTTTTAAATGTTGACGTTGGCAACAAAAATTCAATTAACAATGAAGTTAAGAAGAAAAAAAAAATTATTCAAGTCAAACTAAGAGTTATAGCCCAAGAGACAGACTCTTGGAAGTCCTGAGAACTGTTCTGCCCATTAGAAGGTGCATTATACACATTTTGGGGACAAAGAATCTTACATCAAAATGACCTACTAACACCTTACATAAAGTTCACCAAAGATATCTAGTCCAAATATTCAGGCAGCAAGTCACCATGACTCCCTACAGCCCTACAGAGTTTGCAAAAAAATGCTATTTGGCCCAGGTTCAGGATTCGGGGGAGCCATTCCTGTAGAATCTTAATTCCCCAACCAGGAAGTGAACTCCAGTTTACCTCAGTGTAAGCACAAGTCTTAACCACTGGACTGCCAGAGAAAGGGATGCCAGTCTTTCAAGAAATTACTGGAATTCCCTGTTGTCCAGTGGTTGGGACTCTGATTCCACGGCAAGGGACATGGATTTGATCCCTGGTTGGGGGAGCTAAAATTCTGCATGCCATGCAGTCAGGCCAAAAAAACACACAGAAAAGTTACATTGCTAGCATCAGAAGAAAGGAAAAGAAAACTGATCTTTGTAGTCAAGCAGGCATTCGCACCTTTGAGGAGGTCTGGTTAATGTGTAATGCAAATACACATTGCATATGAGGGAAGGAGGAGGCCCAAATGGACAGAGAGATATCTTGTGTTTACATTTTCTTGTTCCGCTGCAAAATGTGAATTTTATTTCATCAATGTAATCCAATTTATCTATTTTTTCTTTTGTTGCCTGTGTCTTTTAAGAAATCATTGCCAAATCCTTTGACATAAAGCTTTTTCACTATGTTTTCTTCTTAGAGTTTTATAGGTTAGGTCTTTGATCCATTTTGAGTTAATTTTTGTATAGGGTGTAAGGGAAGATACTTCACACTTTTGCATGTGGATATCCTATTTTGCCAATACCATTTATTGAAAAGATTGTCCTTTCCCCAATGAACGCTCTTGGCACCCTGGTTGAAAATAATTTGATCATATATGCAAGGGTTCCTTTATGGACCATCTATTCTATTCCCCCATTCCTCTTTATGAATGAATAATATTCCATTGTATCTGACAAAATGATTCCATTCCATCTAACAAAACGTGGTCCACTGGAGAAGGGAATGGCAAACCACTTCAGTATTCTTGCCTTGAGAACCCCATGACAGTATGAAAACGCAAAAAGACAGGACACTGGAAGATGAGCTCCCTAGGTCGGTAGGTGCCCAATATGCTACTGGAGATCAGTGGAGAAATAACTCCAGAAAGAATGAAGAGATGAAGCCAAAGCAAAAACAACACCCAGTTGTGGATAGGACTGGTGATGGAAATAAAGTCCAATGCTGTAAAGAGCAATATTGCATAGGAACCTGGAATGTTAGGTCCATGAATCAAGGCAAATTGGAAGTGGTTAAACAGGACATGGCAAGAGTGAACATCGACATTTCAGGAATCAGCGAACTAAAATGGACTGGAATGGGTGAATTTAACTCAGATGACCATTATATCTACTACTGCGGGGAAGAATCCCTTAGAAGAAATGGAGTTGCCATCATAGTCAACAAGAGTCTGAAATGCAGTACTTGGATGCAATCTCAAAAATGACAGACTGATCTCTGTTCATTTCCAAGGCAAACCATTTAATATCACAGTAATCCAAATCTATGCCCCGACCAGTAATGCTGAAGAAGCTGAAGCTGAACGGTTCTATGAAGACCTACAAGACTTTCTAGAACTAATACCCCAAAAAGATGTCTTTTTCATTATAGGGGACTGGAATGCAAAAGTAAGAAGTCAAGAAATACCTGTTGTAACAGGCAAATTTAGTGTTGGAGTACAGAATGAAGCAGGGCAAAGGCTAATAGAGTTTTGCCAAGAGAATGCACTGGTCATAGCAAACACCCTCTTCCAACAACACAAGAGAAGACTCTACACATGACATCACCAGATGGTCAATACTGAAATAAGATTAATTTTATTCTTTGCAGCCAAAGATGGAGAAGCTCTATACAGTCAGCAAAAACAAGACCGGGAGCTGGCTGTGGCTCAGATCATGAACTCCTTATTGCCAAATTCAGACTCAAATTGAAAAAAGTAGGGAAAACCACTAAACCATTCAGGTATGACCTAAATCAAATCCCTTACAATTATACAGTGAAAGTGAGAGATAGATTCAAGGGATTAGATCTGATAGAATGCCTGAACAACTATGGATGGATGTTTGTGACATTGTGCAAGAGGCAGTGATCAAGACCATCTCCAAGAAAAGGAAATGCAAAAAAGGCAAAATGGTTGTCTGAGGAGGCCTTACAAATACCTGTGAAAAGAAGAGAAGCTAAAGGCAAAGGAGAAAAGGAAAGATATACCCATTTGAATGCAGAGTTCCAAAGAATAGCAAGGAGAGATAAGAAAGCCTTCCTCAGTGATCAGTGCAAAGAAATAGAGGAAAACAATAGAATGGGGAAGACTAGAGATCTCTTCCAGAAAATTAGAGATACCAAGGGAACATTTCATGCAAAGATGGGCACAATAAACGACAGAAATCGTAGGGACCTAACAGAAGCAGAAGATATTAAGAAGAGGTGGCAAGAATACACAGAAGAACTGTACAGAAAAGATCTTCACAACCCAGATAATCACAATGGTGTGATCACTCACCTAGAACCAGACATCCTGGAATGTGAAGTCAAGTGGGCCTTAGGAAGCATCACTATGAGCAAAGCTAGTGGAGGTGATGGAATTCCAGTTGAGCTATATCAAATCCTGAAAGATGATGCTGTGAAAGTGCTGCACTCAATATGTCAGCAAATTTGGAAAACTCAGCAGTGGCCACAAGACTGGAAAAGGTCAGTTTTCATTCCAATCCCAAAGAAAGACAATGCCAAAGAATGCTCAAACTACTGCACAATTGCACTCATCTTACATACTAAAGTAATGCTCGAAATTCTCCAAGCCAGGCTTCAACAGTACATAAACGATGAACTTCCAGAAGTTCAAGCTGGATTTAGAAAAGGCAGAAGAACCAGAGATCAAATTGCCAACATCTGTTGGATCATTGATAAAGCAACAGAGTTCCAGAAAAACATTCTGCTTTATTGACTATGCTAAAGCCTTTGACTGTGTGGATCACAACAAACTGTGGAAACTTCTTAAAGAGATGCGAATACCAGACCACCTGACCTGCCTCTTGAGAAATCTGTATGCAGGTCAGGAAGCAACAGTTAGAACTGGACATGGAACAACAGACTGGTTCCAAATAGGGAGAGGAGTACGTCAAGGCTGTATATTGTTACCCTGCTTATTTAACCTGTATGCAGAGTACATCATGAGAAACACTGGGCTGAATGAAGCACAAGCTGGAATCAAGATTGCCAGGAGAAATATCAATAACCTCAGATATACAGATGATACCACCCTTATGGCAGAAAGCAAAGAAGAGCCTCTTGATGAAAGTGAAAGAGGAGATTGAAAAAGTTGTCTTAAAACTCAACATTGAAAAAAAAAAAAAAAACCTCAACATTCAGAAAACTAGGATCATGGCATCTGGTCCCATCACTTCATGGCAAATAGATGGGGAAACAGTGGAAACAGTGGCAGACTTTATTTTGGGGGGCTCCAAAATCACTGCAGATGGTGATTGCACCCATGAAATTAAAAGATGCTTGCTCCTTGGAAGAAAAACTATGACCAACCTAGACAGCATATAAAAAAGCAGAGACATTACTTGGCCAACAAAGGTCCATCTAGGTAAAGCTATGGTTTTTCCAGTGGTCATGTATGGATGTGAGAGTTGGACTATAAAGAAAGCTGAGCGCCAGAGAGTTGATGCTTTTGAACTATGGTGTTGGAGAAGACTCTTGAGTGTCCCTTGGACAGCAAGCGGATCCAACCAGTCCATCCTAAAGGGAATCAGTCCTGAATATTCATTGGAAGGACCGATGCTGAAGCTGAAACTCCAGTACTTTGGCCACCTAATTTGAAGAAGTGACTCATTTGGAAAGACCCTGATGCTGGGAAAGATTGAAGGTGGGAAGAGAAGGGGACGACAGAGGATGAAATGGTTGGGTGGCATCACCAACTCAATGGACATGAGTTTGAGTAAACTTGGGGAGTTGGTGATGGACAGAAGGCAATGGCAACCCACTCCAGTACTCTTGCCTGGAAAATTCCATGGACGGAGGAGCCTGGTGGGCTGCTGTCTATGGGGTCGCACAAAGTCGGACACGAGTGAAGCGACCTATTAGCAGCAGCAGCAGGGAGGCCTGGTGTGCTGCAGTCCATGGGTTCGCAAAGAGTTGGACACGGCTGAGCAACTGAACTGAACTGACTGAACATTCCATTGTAAGAATATACTTATTTTACTTATGGTAAGCCTAAGAGTTTATCTACCTATTTAATCACAGGGTGTTGTCAGGTCTGTGATTAATGGATTACTGAACCCTTGTCCAGGGGCTTGCTTTAAGCATTAGACTATTGTACCATCTGAAAATAGTATGTATTTTGATTGTTTTCTTGTTCACAAGCTTATTGTTTGTTGGAGGAAAGAATGCAGGATACCCGATAGCATTTTCGAGCACTTCCTATGTGCTTTTTTGTCACACACTTTGTCTCAAGATCGCGTATATTCCTCACAGCAACCCTACTCCGTTGGTACCGTTTTTTACACAGTAGTAAAGTGGGGTTCTGGAGGAGTTAAGTAACTCTCCAAGGCCACACGCTGGACAAGTGGAGGATCCCAGGAGAGGGCCAGGTTCACAGCGCAGGGAAATCTCCAGTTTACTGAGGCTCGGATGCTTTAGGTCCCGGTGACAATGGGCCTGAAAGCTCTACGCAGTCCAGACCTCCAGACTTCCTCCTGGAGCTGCCGCCTACTGCTGTTTTCCCGCTACGCCGCAGAAAATACTCTCAGAGACCGGATCCGCCTCCACATACCATGCAAATTCTATGGCTGGAAGGCCCGAGTTCAGCAAGGGAAAAGCTGTGTGCTTTTCAGCCTCTTTCCCAGGCTGCGGTGGAAACCCCGCCCCCGTCTCCGTGGAAACCCGGCTTCTGCGGTCGCTGTTACCAAGGGGCGGAGCTGGGGGGCACTGCCCTTCCCCCGGTCTGCAGCGGCTCTCGGGCTGGGAGCGATCACAGTCACTCCTTAACCTCTCTGTTCCTCTTCTCCCCTGCCCTCCCTTCTTCTTGTCCTTTGGTGTCCCGAACCGTATCCTGGGGCCCGCACTCCTGCACGGACTTCGGCGTGGACGGCGCACCGGGAGTGCGGGCCTGCGAGCCGTCCTGCGTGGCCTCCACCGACGCCCCCACCTCCCGGGCCCACCCCTCGGCGGCGCTGATTGGACGCTTCTGGGCCACATTCCCCCGCCCCCTGGCCCGGCAGGGTCCTCGGCCCAGCGGAAAGTTTTCTGTGCCGGGAGGAAGTTGGACGTTCGCAGATTGCGAGAAAGCAGCTCCGGAGGCTGTAGGGGTCTGGGCCGCCATGGAGGAGCCCCCTTTGAGAGAGGAAGAAGAGGAAGAGGAGGAGGACAAGGCGGGCCCCGAGGGGGCTCTGGGCAAGAGCCCCTTGCAGCTGACCGCTGAGGACGTATATGACATCTCCTACGTGATGGGCCGTGAGCTGATGGCCCTGGGCAGTGACCCCCGGGTGACGCAACTGCAGTTCAAGATCGTCCGCGTCCTGGAGATGCTGGAGACGCTGGTGAATGAGGGCAACCTGACGGTGGAGGAGCTAAGAATGGAGCGGGACAACCTCAGGAAGGAGGTGGAGGGGCTGCGGAGAGAGGGCTCGGCCGCCGGCCCGGAGGTGAGTGCGGGAGAGCGGGGACCTGCCCCGGGGGCGGGGTGCAGGGAGAGCCCAGTGGGAGGGGGGGCCGCTTACCTCTCTTGAACATCCAAGCCCCTCAAAACAAATCCCCACGAGTATCAAGTCCTCAGTTTAGAAGTGTGTGTGCTCAATTTGCTGTCTTGTCCGACTCTTCGACCCCGTGGACTGTAGCCCACCAGGCTCCTCTGTCCATGGGATTTTCCCAGACAAGAATCCTGGAATGGGTTGCCATGCCCTCCTCCAGGGAATCTTCCTGATCCAGGGATCGAACCTGAATCTCTTGTGTCTCCTGCATTGGCAGGTGGATTCTTTACCATTGCTCCTGGGAAGCCCAGAAGCTTTATGATAGGTAACATTAACTGAGCACTGACTGGGTGCTGGGCCATGCACTGAGTATGTTCTAAAGCAGAGGCTTCCTGCTGGAAGAGGGAAGGGCAGAGTCTTAACCACTGGACCACCGGGAAAGTCCATCTTTACTTTCAGAAGACAGGTTGATGGGGACCTTGAGCAGTGGTTCTCAAGCCTTACTGTGTTACTCACTCAGTCATGACCAACTCTTTGCGACCCCATGGACTGTAGCCGGCCAGGCTCCCCTGTCCATGGGATTCTCCAGGCAAGAATACTGGAGTGGGTTGCCATTTCCTTCTCCAGGGGATCTTCCCCACCCAGGGATAGAACCCAGGCCTCCTGCATTGCAGGCTGATTCAGTACCATCTGAGCCATAAGGGAAACAGGCATTTCAGGCTTGCAGTTCAGTCAGTTCAGTCACTCAGTCGTGTCCAAGTCTTTGCGACCCTGTGAATCACAGCACGCCAGGCCTCGCTGTCCATTACCAACTCCTGGAGTTTACTCAAACTCATGCCCATCGAGTCAGTGATGCCGTCCAGCCATCTCATCCTCTGTTGTCCCCTTCTCCTCCTGCCCCCAATCCCTCCCAGCATCAGGGTCTTTTCCAATGAGTCACCTCTTCGCATGAGGTGGCCAAAGTATTGGAGTTTCAGCTTCAGAATCAGTCCTTCCAATTAATAACCAGGACTGATCTCCTTTAGGATGGACTGGTTGGATCTCCTTGCAGTCCAAGGGACTCTCAAGAGTCTTCTCCAACACCACAGTTCAAAAGCATTAATTTTTCAGCACTCAAGCTTTCTTCACAGCTTTATCAGGCATCAAAATCACCTTGAATGATTAAAACACAGATTGGCTGGTCCCAGCCCCAGAGTTTCTGACTCAGGAGGTCTGCAGTGGGACCTAGAATCTACAACTTTTCACAGGTTCCAAGATGATACAGGTGCTCTCGGTCCAGGTTTCACGATTTGAGAATCTTTGACCTGGAGTAAGAAATACATTTTAACTATAGAGAAATTACTGTTTATGACCACAGAAAAATATGTACAAGAATATCCAGGGCAGTTTTATTCATAATTGTGTCAAACTGGGAAACAATCCAGATGGAACAGAGGAATGGATTTTTTAACTTGTGGTATGGAATACTACACAACAATAAGAAAGTACTGAAACACACAACTATCTGGATGAACCTCACAGATATTACATTGAGAGGTAGAAGCCAGGTACAAAAGAGAGCCTCCTGTACGTAGAATTCAAGAATAGGCAAACTAATCTTTATATATATATACACACACACACGTGGGTATACACATATGGTAAAAATCATCAAGCTATAAATTCAAGATTAGTGCATATTTCTGTATATATGTTATGCCCCCATTTTACAAAATTACATTTTGCATCAATATCCAGAACTGATGAAACCAAAAATTTCAAGAAACAATTTATCCTGACTCACCCTTACTAAACATGATATATAGTCATACTTTCCTATTCTATTTTTATGAATTTTTAAATTTTTGTGCAACTCACTAAATTAATATCACAACTGTCTAGTGGGTCTCCAGTTACAGTTTAAAAAGAAACCTTCCCCAAGTGAATTATCTCATTTAATCCTCATACTATTATTATTCCCATTTTATTTTTTTTATTTATTTATTTTTTTTACCACGAATTGCTTTACTCAGGGCTCAGTTTCAAGGGAGCAGGGAAGAGTAAAATGAGGCAAGGTAGTGTGGAGAGTCCATTTGAAGGTGCGTTGTCAAGCTGGTTACCATCAGATGTGATCAACTGCTCCATCTCATGAGACTATCCCCTCTGGAGACCATCCTGCAAGAAAGCAAAGTTCTATTTCAAGTCTCCAAATAAATAAGGAAAGGCCTTTCCATCTTCAGCATTTGTACAAGTGTAGAAATCTGTGAGCAGGGCCCTTGACCAAACTCTAAGACATGTCTTGGTCAACCAAATCTCTTCTTTCTGGCTGGTTCATATTTTAGTTCTTCCTTAATTACAAAGGTTAGTTCTGGTGAGAGTTATCTTTTTTTTTCCCCTTGCCTGGTGAAATGCAGCTATATTATTCCCATTTTATAGAAGCGGAGACATAGAACAATTAAGTAATCTGCCGAGGACTTATAGCAAGTAAGAGATGGAGGCAGGATTTTAGTTCAGAGATGCTAGTCTGTTGTTTTTTTTTTTTTTCCAGCTGTACTGGGTCTTCATTGCTTCTTGAGGGCTTTCTGTATTTGCAGCGAGCAGGGATTACTCTCTAGTTGCAGCGCATAGGCTTCTCATTGTGGTGGCTTCTCCCATTGGGGAGCATAGACTTAGTTGCCCCAGGGCATCTGGAATCTTCCCAGACCAGGAATCAAACCCATGTCTCCTGCATTGGCAGGCAGATTCTTGTCTACTGCGCCATCAGGGAAGTCTTCAGAGATGATAGTCTTTTTTTTTTTTTTTTCAGAGATGCTAGTCTTAACCACACAGTACTGAAGTACAGACCTATGACTTTACTTGTGGTAACATTTGATGAGTGACTACACTGTGAGGGCCCTGGAGTTATGGAGCTAAATTAGACAAGGTCCCTGACTTCATGGAACCTCACAACTAATGGGAGAAGCAAGACACACAGACCTTCAAAACCAGCCCACAGGATTACAGACCCAGAAGTGTGCCATGAAAGGAAAACAGGAACAGGGTGGCTGAAATTCACAGGGAAGAGTGAGGATTTCTGGTAGCTTTGTTGGTACACTTTTACTTCACCTACTCATTAGTCACGATGACAATTCTGTTTGTAGATAAGCTTCTTCTTTAGGATCTGTCATATGAGATGGTTGAATATCATGATTAGTAGCCTGACTTTTGAGATTCAAGAGCAGTTAAATGACTTGCCCAAGATCCCTCAGCTCACATTTTGCACTTGTTTCCTGTCATCTCCAACTCCAGGCACAAAGATAGACCCACGATGGATCATGAACAGTGTGGTTGGCACAGGGGCCAGGCCATTTCCTGCCTGGGGCATAGCAGACAAGCTTCATTAGCCCCAGATGAGATAGCACATTTTCCTCCCAGACCGTAATCTTGAGAACAAGCGTGGGGGAAAAGGCAGAGAGAATGAATATTTAATGCCACTAGACAGTTTATAAAAATATACCCTTGTCTTTTTTTTTCCTTCTTGTTTTCTTAATTACTATTTTTAGCTGTGGTAAAGTAGAGGTGAAATTTACCATCTTAATCATTTTTCAGTACAGAGTTCAGTGGCATTAAGTCAATTCACACTATTATGCAACATCACCACCGTCCTCTCCAAAATGCCCATCTTGCGAAACTGAAATTCAGTGCCCACTAACCACTAACTCCAAATTTCCCTTCTCCCCCGAGCCTCTGGTAACTCTGTTCTCCTTTCTGTCTATATGAATTTACCTATTCTAGGCACTTCATATAAGTAGAATCAGATGATTTTTGTTCTTTTGCCACTGACTTATTTCACTTCATGTCACAAGTGGCATGTGTCAGAATTTCCTTCCTTTTTAAAGCTGTATAATATTCCATTGTAGGGATCCACCAGTTTGTTTATCCATCTGTCAATGGGCACGTGGGTTGCTTCCACCTCATGATCTGTATAAATATTGTTTCTCTGAACATGGATTTGTGAATCAATCTTCAAGCACCTGCTTTTAAGACTTCTGGGAACTGCTGTATCATGTGATAATTCTATTGTTAATTTCTAAAGGAACGGCCATTCGGTTTTTCATAGGGACTGCACCATTTTACATTCTATCTACTGTGCCCAAGAATTCCAGTTTTCCCACATTCTTACCAAAACTTGTTTGTCTTTTTTGTTGTTTTTTTTTCCGGCCACACCATATGCCATGTGGGATATTCCTTGTGAAGTGAAGTGAAGTGGAAGTCACTCAGTTGTGTGTGACCCTTTGTGACCCCATGGACTATACAGTCCATGGAATTCTCCAGGCCTGAAAACTGGAGTGGGTAGCCTTTCCCTTCTCCAGGGGATCTTCCCAACCCAGGGATTGAACCCAGGTCTCCAGCATTGCAGGCAGATTCTTTACCAACCGAGCCACAAGGGGATCAAACCCATGTCCCCTGCAGTGAAAGCACAGAGTCTTAACCACTGGACCATCAGGGAAGTCTTGCCAACACTTGTTATTTTGTGTTTTGTTTGTTTGATTACAGTAGCCATCCCAATAGGTGTGAGATTTTTTTTCCTTTGTCTTTTTAAAATTTATGTTCAAAATTCAAAAGTTACAAAAGTATTTGCCTTAGAAAAGCTCTAACATCCCCTCCTTGAAAAAAATTCAAGCCATCAGTTTCTAAAGTATCCAGAGATATTTCATGCAAACAAAAGCAGGTATGAATATAGTTTTCTGTTATTCACACAGATAGTATGATAATATATACCCTGTTCTGCCCCTTGCTTATTTTCACTTAATATGGCATGAAAGTGGTACTAAATCAGAATATAAAGAGCTTCCTCATCTTTTTTAAAAAATGTATTTATTTATTTATTGGCTGTATCAGGTCTTAGTTGCATGCAGGATTTTTAGTTCATATTACTGGCCTGTGGGGTCTAGTTACCTGACCAGAGATCAAACCTGGGTCCCCTGCATTGGGAACTCAGTCTTAGCCACTGGGTCACCAGCAAAATCTCTATTTCCTCATCTTTTAATGGCTTTTGGAAACTTCCATTGTACAATAATATCAACTGTTCAACCTGAGGGTTCTCAGCTTGGAGTTTTTGGG
Organism: Cervus elaphus; assembly: GCF_910594005.1. NCBI lineage: Eukaryota > Metazoa > Chordata > Mammalia > Artiodactyla > Cervidae > Cervus > Cervus elaphus. Next base: position 20,364,282 of record NC_057819.1, on the reverse strand, counting down.
ACCCCACTCCCCCCTGTTCCCCAAGATTATGAATCTGATCCAGGAGATCCATGAACTTGCATGGGAAGAAATTATATTTTTATTTTCACCAGCCTCCAGATGTAATGTACCATTTTATTCAATCATGAATGCATTCATTTTGGTGTTTGGTAGAAATTAACACAATACTGTAAAGCAGTTAGCCTTTGATTTAAAATAAATAAATAAAAAAAAATCATGAATGTAGAAAACAAACCACAGTAATATTATCAGTAGTACCTGTGACAATCATTAGTGGAAATCACAGGTGTTTTCATATCCCATTACAATGTAGTACATATCTCAAAACTTTGTTTTCGTTCTCTATCTTATTGGACCTATGGCTCCATCATGTTTAATGAAGGAGCAGGTCTCGGGATCACATATTTATTTTTAGATTTTGATGAGTGTATGTTATCTTAGTTGGTTTCCTTGTAATCCTATGCCTTTTGTTTTATACATTTAAAATCACTCTGAGATGGAATCTATATGGGCTTTACCAGACTGCCAAAAAAGGTCTGTAGAACACAGAAATGTTAAGAATCTCGGCTTTAACCAGCTTCCTATCAAAAGACCTTTGTTTTCCAATCATTTGCTCTGAGCCTGAGCCTCAGTGGATTACTCTGATCTGTACCAGTTGGCCCCTGAGTATGTAGAGGAAGTGGACTCACTGGGTCAAAGGAAAGGCATTTGACGTTTTGATGTGTATACGTGCTAAGTCACTTCAGTTGTATCTGACTCTTTGCAACCCCATGGACTGTAGCCCACCAGGCTCCTCTGTCCATGGGATTCTCCAGGCAAGAATACTGGAGTGGGTTGCCATTCCCTTCTCCAGGGGATCTTCCCAACCGAGAGATGGAACCTGGGTCTCCCGCATGGCAGGTAGATTCTTTACCGTCTGAGCCCCCAGAGAAGCCCAGTGCCACCAGGAACTGTTGCCAAATTGCACTCTAAAGGGGATAAAGTGGTTGGCTCCCTTTGCAGTCACCGAAGGAGCCAGTTTCCCCACAGCTTTTACGACACAGTGTTTTCTCAAACACCACTGATACTTGTCGGTCCAAGAGGAGGAATGTGGACACTACTGCCTTTCTCTTTGTGGTGTGCCTTATTCTCTTTCTCACCTGTAGAGTATTCCAGAGTGTGGTTGTGCCCCCGTTTATTTAACTAGACTTCTGCTAATGGACATTTAGGTTGTTTTCAAATATTTGCTTCATTTTAACTTCAGTTTGAAAAAATGTCAAACCTATGGAAGAGTTGCAAGACAAGTGCAATGAACACTTGTGTACCTTTCACCCTGATTCAGTTGTTGTATTCAGGTGTGCGTATATGTGTGTTTGCATGTGTGTTTAGTATGTCTTAAGAAATACACACTGGGGACTTCCCTGGTGGTCCAGTGGTTAAGAGTCTGCCTGCTAATGCAGGGCACGTGGGTTTGATCCCTAGTCTGGGAGGATTCCACGTGCTGCGGGGCAGCTAAGCCCATGCACCACAACTACTGAAGCCTAGAGCCCGTGCTCCACAACAAGAAAAGCCACCACAATGAGAAGCCCGAGCACTGCAACTAGGGAGCAGCTCCCACTTGCAAAACTAGGGAAGGCCCATGCAGAGCAACAAAGACCAGCACAGCCAAAAAGAAAATAAATAAAATTATTTTTAGAAGAACAGAAATAGACACTGAAACTTCCCTGCTTCCACTGCAGGGGGTGTGGGTTCAGTCCCTGGTAGGGAAACTAAGAGCCTGCGTGCTGCAAAGTCCAGCTAAAAAAAAAAGATATACAGACTGAAGTATTTATAGACACCCATATACACATATGTATATACACATTATTTACTCATTCAAAGTCTGGCCAGCTATTTGAGCAGACATTATGGTAGCTGCAGAGTTAGTAAAAGATTAGGATCTTTCAAAAACACAAAGATTAGGATCTTTCACCCTAAATGCTAAATACTTCAGTGTGTATCTCCTAGACATACTGTTACGCAACCACAATAAATGATCAAATTCAGGGGGGAAAGATGGTAGAATACTAAGATCTAAATGCCATCCCTATTCAAAATTCATAATAATGACCTTTATAGCACTTTTTTTCTGATGTAGAATCTAGTATAGAGTTGTACAGTATCTTTAGGAAATCTCTCTCTCTCATTTTTTTTTTTTTTTTTGGCCACACCTTGAAGCATGTGGAATCTTAAATTCCCCAACCAGGGATCGAACCCTCGCCCCCTGTAGTGGGAGCTTGGAGTCTTAACCACTGGACCACCAGGGAAGTAGGACACCTCTCTTTAGTCACCTTTAGTCTGGAGCAGTTCCTCAGCTTTTCCTTCTCTTTCATGACATTGACATTTTTGAATAATTATGTATCAGTCTCTGTAGAATGTCCTTCAACTTGAGCTTGTTCTGGTGTCTCCTCACGGTTGGATTCAAGTAATACATGTTTAGCAGAGTTTTCACTCAAGCAATGCTGTATCCTTCTCAGTGTCTCATATCAGGAGGTGCCTGATTCAGTTTGTCATTATTGGTGATGTTTGGTGATGTTAACTTCTAGCCCTTGGTTACAGTGTTGTCAACAAAATTTCTGCACTGGAAGGGTGCTTTTATGCCCTTTGTAATGTGCAAGTAGCCTATGGGAAAATACTTTGAAACTGTGTAAAATAGCCTGTTCTCCGACAAATTTTCACCCAATGGTTTTAGATCTATTCATTAGTCTTGCCTGAATCAATTATTACTAAATTGGTTGCGAAAGGATTTCCTAACTCGTATCATCATCTACACATTAATTGGCATTCCAGGGATCTCCTCGGTGGTCCAGTGGTTGACTCTGCTCCCAATGCAGGTGTCTGGGGTTTGATCCCTGGCCAGGGAAGTAGATCCCCCATGCTGATCCCACATGCTCCAACTGTTAGTTCGCTTGCTGCAGCTGAGAGTTCGCATGCTACGACTATAAGATCCTGCATGATACAGGAAAGATCAAAGATCCCCTGTGCCTCACCTAAGATCTGGTGCAGTCAAATAAATAGATAAATATTAATTGGCATTCTGCTGTAAAGTACAGATTCCCTTCCTCCCCAGTGTATTAGTCAGAGAAATAGAACAATAGGAGGTATAGATGTAGCTATAGATATAGATGAGAATATTCATTATAGGAATCAGCTCAGGTGGTTATGGAGGCTGAGAAGTTCCACAATCTGATGCTTGCAAGCTGTAAAACCAAAAAAGCTGGAGTAATTCAGTCCAAGTTGGAAGACTTGTCTCAGGGGCTGATGGTAAAAGTCCTGGTATGGGACAGTTCAAAATCCCAAGAACTAGGAACATTGATGTGCAGTGCTCAAGGGCAGGAGAAGGATGTCCCAGCTCAAGCAGGGAGCGAATTCACCCTCTCTCCACCTTTTTGTTCTGTTTGGGCCCTTAATGATGCCCACCCACACTGGGGAGATCCCTCTGCTGTACTTAGGTCACCAAATCAAATGCTAATCTCTTCCAAAACGCACCTTCACACACACCTCAAAATAATGGGCTAACCAACTATCTGGGTATTCCTTAGCCCAGTCAGGTTGACATATAAAATTAGCTATAAGATCCCCATTAATTAGTTAATTAATTTAAATTAAAAAATTATAGATTCCTGAATCCTCTTTTTATTTGATGATTTATTATCCATTCTTGTTATTATTCGTGTTGTTACTCAGATTGTTCAGTTTGGCCAGTAGGAGCACCTTCGAATGATGTCCTTTTGATCTGTCTCCATCCCTTATACAATGGAATATTCCAGACTCAACTTGGACTTCCCCTGCTCCAGCCCTAGACTCAGCCCCTCTCCAAGGAGCCCTGTCTCCTTTCTTGGAGAAGAGTCCTTAGAACGCTTACTTCTTCTTCTTTTAAAATTTTTTAAAGAGGATCTTAGTTCCCCAACCAGGGATCACACCAGGGCCCAGAGTCCTAACGAAAGCACAGAGTCCTAACCACCGGCCTGCCAGGGAACTCCCAGAACTCTTCACATCAAACACCTGCAGCAGGCAATGCCTCCCCTCATCAGGCCCCTGGGAGTAACAGAACAAGAGAACTTCCCTTTCTGGGATGGAAAGTCCATCCTCATGTGGGGAAATGTACAAGCGATATCCTTTCTTACAGGTGGACCTGGGACCAGACAAAATGGTGGTTGACCTGACAGATCCCAACCGACCACGCTTTACCCTTCAGGAGCTGAGGGACGTGCTTCAGGAGCGCAACAAGCTCAAGTCACAGCTGCTGGTGGTGCAGGAAGAGCTGCAGTGCTATAAGAGGTGGGCTCTGCTGCCCCAGGACTCCTGCTCTGTAGACCCGGAGCCTGTCCGGGACTCCTGGATATGTTACCTGTCTGTTCTGATGCTCGTTCAGTCAACTTACTGGAGACCCACTCTATGCTGGAAACCATTCCCGGCCCTGAGGGTAGAGCAGGAAACGAAATAGGGAGTCCATGCTAGTCTAGGGGGAAGATAGGCACTCAGCCAGGAAGCCTGCAGTGAACACGCCGGATGAGGGTGGTGGATGCTGAAGAGAATGTAGAAAAGTGACTTGACAGAGACTGGGGTGCTGGGGAGGGGCCTGTGTCAGATTGGGTGGGCAGGGAAGACCCCTCTGAGGTGAATGACAGGAAGCAGCCAACCAAGTAACAGTTTGGTTGGGCAAAAGTAGAACAGGAAGTGCAAAGGTCCTGGGATGGGAACCATTTGGCCAATTTAGGGACCCACCATGGTGGAACTTGGAATGTGATACAGTGGTTCAGAAGAGACCAGGAGCTGGTTATGTTGGCCACAGAAAGGAGCTCTAGGTTTTTTATTTTGTTGTTGTTGTTTTTATTGGAGTATAGTTGTAATGGCAATCCACTCCAGTATTCTTGCCTAGAGAATTCCATGAACAGAGGAGCCTAGAGGGCTACAGTCCACGAAATTGCAGAATCAGACACAACTGAGTGACTAACACACATAGTTGCTTTACAATGTCATATCAATTTCTGCTCTACAGCAAAGTGGATCAGCTATTTGTATACATATATCCCCTCTTTTTTGGATTTCCTTCCCATCTAGGTCCCCACAGAGCACTGAATAGAGTTCCCTGAGCTATACAGTAGGTTCTCATTAGTTATCTATTGTATACATAGTATCAATAATGCATATGTGTCAATCCCAATCTCCCAATTCATCCCACCCCCACCAAGGAGCTCTAGTTCTATAGCAAATGTAAAAAGAAGACTCCGGATGCCTTAATCAAGGGAATGACTAGGTCTGATTCACTATTTGAAAAGATCAGTGTGGTGATTCTGATAACTGAACAACTTGGTTATGTAAGAGAAAGTCCTTGTTCTTTGGAAAGCCACTTAAGTATTTAGGAATAAGGGGGTAAGATTTCTCCAATTCACTCTCAGGAGAGTTCAGAGAGAAGGTAGATAGTTGCAGGGGTGGATGAGTCAGTGGATGGAAAGACGGATGGATGGCCAGGTAGGTAGATAGATACATGGATGAGCATCTGAAGGATCGGGGTAAAAAAATATATGGAAAGTTTTTGCACTAGTACTATACCTTTTCTCTAAGTTTGAAATTGTATAAAAATTAAAAGTTAAAAAAATCATCGTAAATATTGTATACAGGAGGAATAGTAGGATAAGCAAGGCAGGAAATAAGGAAGTTGTTGATGTAGCAGGCTTGGACTTTGTTGTATCCCTCTGTACCATGTTTCCTGAAATGTTTTACTTCACATAGGTATTTCTTGAAAAGGAAGCTCTGGGAAGTCCCCTGGTGGTCCTGTGGTCAGGATTCGGCGCTTTCACCGCCATGGCCCAGGTTCAGTCTGTGGTTGGGGAACTGAGATCCCACAGGCCACAGGGCACAGCAAGAAGGAGCTCTGTGGTTGAATAATTCTGAGAAGCCCGCAGTTAAACAAAGCAGTTTCATTAGAGGCAGGCAAAGGAAAGACCAAAAGAATAAGAATGTATTGCCTACTAATATTTGTTTGTTTTTATTTTATTCATTTATGTATGTGTTTTTGGCAGCGTGAGTCTTCATTGCTTTTCCCAGGCTTTCTTTTTTTTTTTTTCCCCAGGCTTTCTTTAGTCGTGACGAGCTGGGGCTGCTCTTTGTTCAGTGTGAGGGCTTCTCTCGGTGGTGGCTTCTCTTGTTGCAGAGCAGAGGGTCTAGGCACACAGGCTTCAGTAGTTGCAGGACACAGGCTTGGTAGCTGCGGTTTGCGGGCTCTAGAGCACAGGCTCAGTCAACTAGTGTTTGTTTCATTTTGGTGTATTGGTGGCGCTGCACAGCACATGGGATCTTAGTTCCGCGGGGGCAAACCCATATCCCCTGCATTGGAAGCGTGGAGTCTTAACCACGCTTCCAGACCACAGGGAAGTCCTGTGCCAACTCATATTTATCAGTTCGGTTCAGTTCAGTAACTCAGTCGTGTCTGGCTCTTTGCTACCCCATGGACTGCAGCACTCCAGACTTCCCTGTCCATCACCAACTCCCGGAGATTGCTCATGTCCATCAAGTTGGTGGTGCTATCCAACCACCTCATCCTCTGTCGTCCCCTTCTCCTCCTACCTTCCATCTTTCCCAGCATCAGGGTCTTTTCCAATGAGTCAGTTCTTTGCATCAGGTGGCCAAAGTATTGGCGTTTCAGCTTAGCACTAGTCCTTCCAATGAATATTCAGGACTGATTTCCTTTAGGATGGACTGGTTTGATCTCCCTACAGTCCAAGGAACTTTCAAGAGCCTTCTCCAACACCACAGTTCAAAAGCATCAATTCTTTGGTGCTATGCTTTCTTTATAGTCCAATTCTCACATCCATATATGACTACTGGAGAAACCATAGCTTTGACTAGGTGGACCTTTGTTGGCAAAGTAATGTCTCTGCTTTTTAATATGCTGTCTAGGTTGGTTATAGCTTTCCAAGGAGCAAGCATCTTTTAATTTCATGGCTTCAGTCACCATCTGCAGTGATTTTGGAGCCTAAGAAAATAAAAGAAAGTTTCCATTGTTTCCCCATCTGTTTGCCATGAAGTGATGGGACCAGATGCCATGATCTTAGTTTGTTGAATGTTGAGTTTTAAGCCAGCTTTTTACTCTCTTCTTCCACTTTCATCAAGAGACTACTTAGTTCCTCTTTGCTTTCTGCCATAAGCGTGGTGTCATCTGCGTATCTGAGGTTATTGATGTTCCTCCTGGCAATCTTGATTCCAGCTTGTGCTTCATCCAGCCTGGCATTTCACATGATGTACTCTGCATATAAGTTAAATAAGCAGGGTGACAATATACAGCCTTGATGTACTCCTCTCTCGATTTGGAACCAGTCTATTGTTCCATGTCCAGTTCTAACTGTGGCTTCTTGACCTGTGTACAGATTTACCAGGAACTCTGCTTAGTGTATCCCAAGCATAATTTCAATTAGTGTTCACAGCAAGCCTGTGAGTTAGGGTAATATTATCCCTAAGATGATCAAAGGGTCAGAGAGGTCAAGTAGCTGCTCAGAGTCCCTGGGCTGGTGGTGGCAACCTTGAGATGTGATGTCAGACAGACTGACATCAGAGCCTGAGCTTTTCGTTATCACACCACCTTGAAACTTGGCAAGTTTGGAAGTATGAGATGTACTCTGAAACAAAACAAAACAAAATCTTTTTTTTAATTTAACTGTGCCGGGTTTGCAGCGTGAGGGATCTTTAATTGAAACGTGCAAACTCTTAATTGCAGTATGTGGGATCTAGTTCCCTGACCAGGGATCCATCCTAGGCCTCTTGCATTGGGAACACAGAGTCTTAGCTAATGGACTACCAGGGAAGTCCCCCAATGATCTTATTCATTAAATTCATTCAATGTGACATCATTAAGAGAGCAGCAAGTAAAAATGTCCTTAGAAAGTCCTATCCGAAAGGACTGAATTCTGCCAACAGGAATTTAATTGTCTTCCTTCTACTGAGGTTGGAACCATGTTAATGGAAAGACCTGCCTTCATCTCATTTAATAAGTGCTCCAGACACAGTTAATTAAAAAGAGGAACTGCTAGACTGCCAATGCCGTAAGCAGCTTGCAAGTGAATAAAGCAACACATGTTGGTTCCAGTTTTGAATTCCCAGAGAACAACAGATGGGCACTTCCCATCTGGTGCAGGCTGATAGACAGATAGCAGGATTCTGTTTCGTCTCTAGTGTTATATATTCTGGAGAAAGCAGCATGTCAACTGAGGTGTTCTCTTAGCAACTGCATCAATTTGGAAGCCCAAGCTCATACTAAGGATAGTTTTTAACTGAAGGCAGCTATGGTAGACTGTTTCCAAAGATGGACACAACAGTTTTTCCCATCTGGCACTCCTTTTGTAGTGAGACTTTGCCACTCCTCTCATCGGAGTACAAGTAGAGTCTATTTTTCCTTTCCTTGAACCTAGATGGCCACATGACTTGCTTGGACCAGTTGAATGTGATGGAGGTGATGCTGTTTGGCTTCCAAGGTTAAGACTCTCAAAGGCCTAGCAGTTTCCATGTTTGTGATCTCAGACTGCTGCCTTGAGACTGCCATGCTATGAGGAAGCTCAAGGTAGTCACGTGGAGAGGTCACATGAAGAATCGAGGGGTCCCATATGACAGCTTCAGCTGATCCACCAACTGAACACGGCCACTTGAGAACCCCAAACTGGATCATCAGGAGAACCACCAAATCAACCATAAGAGATAGAGCCATCTGGGAATTCCTTGGTGGTTTCAGTGGTTTGAATTTCACAATCTCACTGCCAAAGGCCTGGATTTAATCCCTGGTTGGAGAACTGATATCCTACAAGCTGTGCAGAGCAGCCAGAAAAAAAAAAATAGAGCCATCATGAGAAGTCATAAATCATTGGTTGTTTTTTGTTTGTTTGTTTGTTTGTTTTCTTTCTTTCTTTTTTTTTTTTTACTTTTGGCTACACCCTGTGTCATGTATGGGATCCTAGTTCCCCAGTCAGGATTGAACCCACTGGACTGCCAAGGGAGTTCCCCATCATTGTTGTAAATTACTAAGTTTTAGGGTGTTTTGTAGCTGTAGGTAGTGGAGAAAGGTAATTTTTGGATCAAGCTACCAGTATGGTTGGTTTTGGCTCTTTCTGGCTTGTAGACAGCTGCCATATTGCTGTGTCATCAGCTGGTGGGGAGAATGAGAAAGAGAGAAAGCTGTATCTCCTTTTGAAGGGGCACTAATCCATCATGAGGGCCCACCCTCGTAACCTCATGTAAACCTCATTGTCTTCCAAAGGCCCTATCTCCAAATACTGTAATACTAGGGGTTAGGGCTTCAACATACAAATTCTTTTAAAAAAATTTCTTTTTTATTTTTTCTTGTTTTTTTGACTGTGTTGGGTCTTAGTTTCAGCATGTGGATTCCTTTAGTTGTGGCATGCAAGCTCTCAGTTGCAGCATGTGAGATCTAGTTCCCTGACCAGGAATTGAACCCAGGCCCCCTGTACTGGGAGCTCAGAGTCTTAGCCACTGGACTACCAGGGAAGTCCCAACATATGAATTCTGGGAGGACATAATTCAGTCTATGGTAAGGGGGAAATTTATGCCTGTACCATAGGCATAAATTTACCAGTTGGTATACACAACAAAATACCTAAGTGGATCTAATGAGCTTACTGGGTCAGACATTGAAACACTTCATCACAGTCAGGCTTCTTTTGGTTGCAAGTGACAGAGATCCTATTCAAACCAGCCAAAGTACAAAAGGAGATTTTGTCGGTTCACATAGCTGGGAAGGATCCTACAATTGCTGTCAGAAATAAAGGAAAAAACTGCATCTAAGACCTCAGGGTTGGAATCAGGGACCCCAGAACTGATTCTTTCTTTGATTCTTTTTCTTTGTTGGCCTCCTTATCTTGTATTAAAGACAATCCTTTTCTGAATCTTAGGGAGCATGACTGCTGGCAGTCCCAGTTGAGCAAGTGAGAGAGAACAGCCTTCTTCCAAGTTCTATGCATCAAGTCCAGGGAAATACTCTGGCCCTTTTTGGGTCACTTGACCTCAGTATCTTATTGATTAACATCAATCTAGCTCTTCATACCACCTGACTTACTGTATTATTTTTACATTTTTACTTATTTATTTGTTCGTTGACTGTTTTCTTCTCAATGGAATGTAAATTGCATGAGAGAAGATATTTTATCTGTTTTGTTCATTGCTATGTCTATATACCTTGGTAGACTATGCAGCTTAATAATATTTGTTAAATGAATGAATTCCATGTATTATCTCACTTAATCCCTCAATCCTAGAAGGCAGGTACTTTTATGATCCTTTTATTACCAATTAGGAAATCAAGGCTTAAGTTAAAGCAGCCGTCCCCAGCCTTTTTGGCATCAGAGACCAGTTTCACGGAAGACAATTTTTCCACAGACCAGGGTGGAGCGGGGGATGGTTTCAGGATGATTCAAGAGCTTTACACTTCTGTGCACTTTATTTCTAATCTAATTCCACCGCTGATCTGACAGGAGGTACCAGTTGGTGGCCTGAAGGTTGGGGAGCCCTGAGTTAGAGAATTTATACATGATCATGTTTCTAGAAAATAGAGAAGCTTGAAGTACCAGTCATGGTAATCAGATAAGAGAAAGAAAGAAGAGGTATCAACATTGGAAAAGAGGAAGGGAGATTCCAGAGATCTAGGCCAGAATGTCTAACTCTAGAGCTTTCAGTGATAGTATTATTAATATAATAATAATTAGGAAAAAAATAATTATGAAGAAACTTCACTTTCAGTGCCCACTTCGGCAGCACATATACTGCAATTGGAACAAAACAGAGATTAGCATGGCCCCTGCATAAGGATGACATGCAATTTCATGAAGCATTCCATAATTTTTTAATAACAATGAATATGTAAATAAATAAACTGTAAAAAAGGAAAAGAACCTTCACTTTCAAAGCTGCACAGATAAGAGATCTGCAGTAAAACAACCCACTTATTTATCTCATTTTTCCCAGTGGCTTGATTCCACCAAGAGAAGGCCCAGGAAGAAGAAAAGAGAAAGAGACTCTTGTTCCCATGGGCAGCAATGCCAACAGCAACAAGGAGGAGAAGACAATCATAAGGAAACTGTAAGTTGACTTGCTGCCCCACGTTGCCACTAAATAATTGCTAAAGAAAGGAGTTGGGGTGAGAGGGGGAGGCCCTGCTCTCCTGGTGGTGGTCCTGCAGCTGATATGAAAACCCTACGCCGGTGTATTATGGTGTCTTCTAGGCAGTAGTGTAAGCACCTGACATTATTAATTCATTGACTCATCACAGTGACCCTATGAGGTAGATACTGTTGTTATCCTTGACTCACAGATGGGGAAATAAATTCCAGGGGGTAAAGTTCTGTACCCAAGGTCACACACATTGTAAGTAGTGAAGTCAGTATTTGAACCCAAGGAAGTCCAGGTTCTACACTGTACTGCCTCCCTGTGATATAATAACAATAATCAGATAATAATACTAATAATAATAAACAACAAGAAAAACAATAGCAATAATTATTGGAGTTTACGGGGGATAAATCATCACCTCTTTTACCTCCAACTCTGGAGGGTCCCTTGTCTCCCAACATTAGGACACATAAGACAGTTTCCTTCGAACACTCCCCTTGTTTTCATGCACCTTTGTTCATTCCTAGTTTCTTTGGTTGCTGCACCTCAAGCCATAGAGTGTGAGATGATAGTTAAAGTTCAGATTCTCAGAAATCAAGTCACTGGTTCTAGGATGAGGCCCAGAAATCTGGATTTTTAATGAATGCCCAGACAATTGAATGTGGGGAACCTTTGGACAACAGCCTGAGATATACCTTTTCTTCTTTTTTTAAAAAGTATTTATTTATATATTTGGCTGTGCCGGGTCTCAGTTGCAGCACATAGGATCCTCGATCTTCGATGTGACATGTGGGATCCCTTAGTTGTGTGATGCGAACTCTTACTTGTGGCAGGTGGGATCTAGTTGCCCAACCAGGGATTGAACCCAGACCCTCAGCATTGGGAGCACAGAGACTTAGCCACTGAACCACCAGGGAAGTCCCCAGATATGCCTTTTCTGACTCCAGGTATGAATACAACTAGGCACACCTTAGTTTCTTCCATTTCTTAAACAAAGGAAAACAACAGAATTGGAAAAAGTAGAGATCTTTTCAAGAAAATTAGAGACACCAAGGGAGCATTTCTTGCAAAGATGGGCACAATAAAGGATGGAAATGGTATGGAACTAACAGAAGCAGAAAATATTAAGAAGAGGTGGTAAGAATACATAGAAGAACTATACAAAAAAGATCTTCATGACCCAGATAACCATGATGTGATCACTCACCTAGAGCCAGACATCCTATGTGAAGTGCAGTCAAGCGGGCCTTAGGAAGCATCACTATGAACAAAGCTACTGGAGGTGATAGAATTCCAGCTGAGCTATTTAAAATCCTAAAAGATGATGCTGTGAAAGTGCTGCACTCAGAATGCCAGCAAATTTGGAAAACTCAGCAGTGGCCACAGGACTGGACAAGGTCATTCCAATCCCAAAGAAAGGCAGTGCCAAAAAATGTTCAAACTACTGCACAGTTGTACTCATCTCACACGCTAGTAAAGTAATACTCAAAATTCTCCAAGCTAGGCTTCAATAGTACGTGAACCAAGAACTTCCAGATGTTCAAGCTGGATTTAGAAAAGACAGAGGAACCAAAGATCAAATTGCCGACACCTGTTGGATCATAGAAAAAGCAAGAGAATTCCAGAAAAATATCTACTTCTGCTTCATGGACTATGCTAAAGCCTTTGACTGTGTGGATCACAACAAAATGTCAAAAACTCTTTAAGAGATGGAAATACCTACCTTACCTACCTCCTAAGAAACCTGTATGCAGGTCAAGAAGCATCAGTTAGAACTGAACATGGAACAACGAACTGGTTCCAAATTGGGAAAGGAGTACATCAAGGCTGTATGTTGTTACCCTGCTTATTTAACTTATGTGCAGAATACATCATGCAAAATGCCAGACTGGATGAAGCACAAGCTGGAATCAATATTGCCAGAAGAAATATCAATAACCTCAGATAAGCAGATTACACCACCCTTATGGCAGAAAGCAAAGAGGAACTAAAGAACCTTTTGATGAAAGTGAAAGACGAGAGTAAAAAGCTGGCTTAAAACTCAACATTCAGAAAACTAAGATCATGACATCTGGTCCCATCACTTCATGCCAAATAGATGGGGAAACAGTGGAAACAGTGACAGACTTTATTTTTTTAAGCTCCAAAATCACTGCAGATCATGACTGCTGCCATGAAATTAAAAGACACTTGCTCCTTGGAAGAAAAACTATGATTAACCTATACAGTGTATTAAAAAGCAGAGACATTACTTTGCCACAAAGGTCTATCTAGTCAAAGCTCTGGTTTTTCCAGTAGTCATGTATGGATGTGAGAGTTGGATCATAAAGAAGGCTGAGTGCCAAAGAATTGATGCTTTTGAACTGTGATGTTGGAGAAGACTCTTGAAAGTCCCTTGGACTGCAAGGAGATCATACCAGTCCATCCTAAAGGAAATCAGTCCTGAATATTCATTGGAAGGACTAGTGCTGAAGCTGAAGCTCCAATATTTTGGCCATGTAATGCAAAGAACTGACTTATTGGAAAAAACCCTGATGCTGGGAAAGATGGAAGGTAGGAGAAGGGGATGATAGAGGATGAGATGGTTGGATGGCATCACTGACTAGATGGACGTGAGTTTGAGCAGGCTCTGGGAGTTGGTGATGGACAGGGAAGCCTTGCATGCTCAGTCCATGGGGTCACAAAGAGCTGGACATGACTGAGCGACTGAACTGAGCTGAACTGAGGCACACCTTTCCTCCACTCCAGGCTGAAGCAAGCAGCCTGTTGGTCTTGGTTGCTTTGAAAATGTCTGGCCTGGTGACAGTTTCCCAGCTCCTGGTCTTTTGGATCGAAAGTGAGAAACAGCCTTGGTCAAGGGTGTCTAACTCGAAAGCCTATTGGGGCCAAGCACTTCATGTGGATGTGTGAGGGGGATGTAGGGTAGGGTAGGGGACATTTGCCCCTCAGTTCTGTCTGGCCAATGAACAACTTGTTAACAGACCTTCTGATTCTTGAGAGATGCCAAGACATCAGATTTGTTCATGGAATCTGTTTTCCAAATGCTGGCAAATCATTTAAGCTTAAAAATAAAGTGTGTGATCCGAATGAACCCACATTGTGGGTTGCAACAGATCCTCAGCCTCCATCCAGCTCTTGCTTCATTAGTCTTGCCTCCCAGGGAGGGCTGAGGGGACCTCAACGTCCATTCATGTATTTGGTCATTAGTTAGTCAACAGACTCTCACTGAGTCTATATTATATTGTGCGCCAGGCGAGATATTCACCCTGAGGGTACTGCCGTGACCAGTTTTGTAAGGACTGTGTCAACTCCGGTTTTACAGGGAAGTAATTTTGAGGGGTCAGAGATTCTGGGTTACCTTCCAGGATAGGTTTAATTAAGATGCCTTTGTTTCAAGAGAGAAGAGAGATTTTTTGTTTTCTTTTTCTTTTTTTGGATCCTCAGGAACAGAGTGTTCCATTAGTGATTCTCAGCTCATGGCACGATGAGCTTGTTGTCAGCACAAGCTTTCTTTCTTCTTGCTTTTATTTATTCCCTCTTTATCTCCATCCCCCATTCGCAATCTGCTTCCCAGCTCCCCTCCCCCTCAGCCCATCTCATATGTATTTAATGTGCTCTAAAAAGTATATATTGTCTTATGTGGATGTGTTTTCAATGGTAACTGATATTTTGTTTAACACTTCATTCTCATTCTGTTTCCTAGTGCTTTTTTCCCCCCTTTTTTTTACCAGGCACTCTTCTTTTTTAGGCTTTTTTTTCTTTTTTTTTTTGCTGCGCCATGTCTGCGGGATCTTAGTTGCCAACTAGGGATCAAACCCCTGCCCCCTGCAGTGGAAGCTCAGAGTCCTAACCTCTGGACCGCCAGGGAATTCTTCAGGCACTTTTTAACAAAAATTTTAGTAATATGTTTTACTAATTAATGCTTCCAAAATACTGTCATTTTCAATGATAATAACTATAAAATATTGTTAGTGAGATATTTTACAATCTTTTTTTAAAAATAGTAAGCCCTTGAAATCTTATGTATATTTCACACTGACAGCATATTTCCATTAAGACTCGTAGTGTCCACTGTATTGCGCGGCACAGCTTTAAGCAATATATGGTCAAATGCTTTGGGTTTTGAGAACTGAGTGTGAATGATCCTTTTCTTTAGTGTTTTTTAAAAATTATACCTAACATAAAATTTACCATTTTGATCATTTTTTAAAAATTGAAGTTAGTTGATTTACAGTGTTGTGTTAGTTCAGGTGTATAGCAAAGTGATTCAGTTATACATATATATAATATATATCTTTTTAAATATCTTTTCTGTTATAGGTTATAACAAGTTATTGAATATTATTTCATGTGTGGTACAGTAGGTCTTTGTTGTTTATCTATTTTATATATAGTGTGTATCTGTTAATACTAAACTCCTAATTTATTCCTCCCCTGTGCTTCCCCTTTGGTAACCATAATAGATTGTTTTCTATGTCTGTGAGACCATTTTAGTCATTTTTTTAAAAAATACTTTTTTATTGGGCTGCACCAGGTCTTAGTTGCGGGACATAGGATCCTTAGTTGAGGTACTCCGGATCCCCAGCCACAGCACTTGGAGTCTTTAGTCTCAGAATTCAAACTACTAGTTTTGGCATGTGGGATTTTTTTTTTTTTTGGCATCTAATTCCCCGACCAGGGATTGAACCCAGGCCCCTGAATTGGGAGTGTGGAGTCCTAGCAACTGGACCAACAGAGAAGTCCCCATTTTTCAGGGGCATTATATATCAGTATGTTTACAGGGTCTTCCCTTGGCCATCCAGTGGTTAAGACTCTGAACTTTCACTGCAGCGGGTGTGGGTTTGATCCCTGGTCCGGGAACTAAGATCCTACATGCTGTGTGGTGTGGCCAAAAAAAAAGAAAAAAGGAAATTTATGATATTGTGCAGCTATCACCACAATCTATTTCCAGAACTTTTTCATCATCCCGTCCTGAAACTCTGTCCCCATTAAACACTAACTGCTCAGTTCCCCTCCCCCAGCCCCTGGCAGCCACCACTCCCCTGTCTGTCTTTATGAATCTGACTACTCTGGAGACCTCATGTAAGAGGAGACATACAGTATTTGTCCTTCTGTGACAGGCTTATACGATTAGCATATTGTTCTCAGGTTCATCCATGTTGTACCACATGTCAGAATTTCTTTCATTTTTAAGGCCTGGTGATATTCCATGGTATGTGTAGACCACTTTTGATTTATCTATTCATCTCTTGATGGACATTAAGCAATTTTTTGTTTTGTTTTAATTTTTTCTTTATTTGACTATGCATGCATGCGTGCTCAGTCGCTTCAGTCCTGTCTAACACTTTTCAACACTATGGACTGTAGCCCTGCCAGGCTTCTCTGTCCATGGGATTCTGCAGGCAAGAATACTGCAGTGGGTTGCCATGCCTTCCTCAAGGGGATCTTCCCAACTCAGCGATCGAAACAGGGTCTCCTGCGTTGCAGGTGGATTCTTTACCATCTGAGCTACAAGGGAAGGCCTTATTTGAATATACCGGGTCTTAATTGTGACCTTGCAGAATCTAGTTCCCTGACCGAGAATCAAACCAGGCCCCCTGCATTGGGAGCTCGAAGTCTTAGCCACTGGACCACCAGGGAAGTTCCTAAGCAGTTTTTTAAGATCCATCCACCTAGCAGCGTAGACACACCTCTTGTTTCTAACCCCAGTAATGGGATCCCAGGTTGCCTTCCCCCATTGTGGAGAGTGCTGCAGTGAATATCTACATGCTTATTCATGTCCTCTCATGGATTTGTGTGTGAATTTCCCAGGGATAGACATCCAGGAGGAAAATTGCAGGGCCACGGGCCTATCAGCCAGGGTTCTTGTTTATCAAGAAATCAAGGTTCACTCAAAAGGAGTGACTGAAAAGATTTCAAGAAGGGACATTTTACAGAAGTGGGAACAGAGATAAGGATGGAGAAGCACCTGGGGCGGGCAACAGAGGAGCGAGGAGAGGGAGCTGTGAGGGGCCCTGGGGGAGTCAGACTGAAGTGTGGCCTTCAGAAGAGGAACACACAGTGACTAGTGAGACAAGGCCGGCAGGGACAGAGCCGGGAGTGAATACCCCTACATTTCTCTCCTCCCACCCTCCCACCTCCTGCTGGTGCTTCCCATTGGCTGAGCCCAGCCAGAAGCTAGAGGACAAGGGAGCTTGTTGAGATCATCCACAGATGTCAGCCTCCTGGAGTTGAGAGCAGGCCAGAGAAGGGAGAACATGATTCTGTGGGGGCAGATAGCCCACAGAGCATGCATCTTCTTAGTTAAGCATTCCCAGGCTTGTGGGATCTTAGTTTCCTCACCTGGGATCAAACCCAGGCCCCCTGCAGTGGAAGTGTGGAGTCCTAACCACCGAACCACCAAGGATGTCTCTGCCAGGCTTTCTTTTTTTTTTTTTTTTAGCCAGGCTTTCTTTTCTCCTTTCTTTTCTTTCCTTATTTTTTGCTTGCACTGGGTCTTCATTGCTGCCTTCGGGCTTTCTCTAGTTGCGGCCAGTTGCGGGCTACTAGTTGCGGGCTACTCTCTCATTGTGGTGCATGGACTTCTCATTGCGATGACTTCCGTTGCTGTGGATCACAGGCTCTGGGCACACGGGCTTCAGTAGTTGCAGCATGTGGGCTCAGTACTTGTGACACATGGGCTTAGTTGTTCGAAGGCGTGTGGAACTTCCCGGACCAGAAATTGAACCTGTGTTCCCTGCGTTGGCAGGCAGATTCCTATTTACTGTACCACAGGGAAGTCCAAGTTTCTTGAATGACTGCATGAAAACAGCTTTGTCAGACAAGACCACTTGAAACCACATTTATTTATTCCTCCAGCAAATATTTATTGAGGGTCTACCGTGCAGCAGGCACTGTGCTAGGTGCTGGGGTAGAGTGAACAAGACACAGTCCCTGCCCTCATGGTGCTTACATTCTAGTGGGAGAGGTAGAGAGTAAACTGGTCAGGACAATTTCAGGGAGCTACTTTTTCATTTTTTTGGCCTCACCTTGAGGCATGGGGGACTTTAGTTCCCCCATCAGGGATTGAACCCGTCCTCCCTGCCATGGAACCACTGTCTTAACCGCTGGGCCGCCAGGGAAGTCCCGATAAAGAGCTACTTTAAATTTGTTGAGTCCTGGAAGGCGCCTGTGAAAAGGTGCCAACTCAAGCTGAGCCCTGAAAGACCATAATGATCTGAGTTTTCCCTGCCTTTCTGGCAGAAGGAACAGCAGGTATAAAGGTCAGAGGCTGGAGACAGCTTGTGCAGCAGAGACAATGGTGGCTGGAGCAGCAAAGAGAAGGGAGGTGAGGTTGGAGTGGGAAGTGATCGGGTCGTTCTGGGCCACATGGATCCCAGTGATGACTTTGGGTTTCATTCTAGGTGCTTTGGAAAGACCTTGGAAGGTTTTAAGCTAGGGAGTAACATGTCTGTATTCACCTATAAAAAGCTTAAGGACCTCCCTGGTGATCCAGGGGTTAAAACTCCATGCTCCCAATGCAGTAGGCATGGATTCAATCCCTGGTCCAGAAACTAAGATCCCACATGGCACATGATGCAGCCGAGAATAAAAAATAAAATCTTTTTGACAAAACAAAAGTTTACTCTGACCACTTTGTGGAGAAGGGTTGATAGAACAGAGTCAAAGTGTTTCTTCTCCCTAGAAAGGGTCTCCTGTGGTAGGATAATGTATGAGAGAGCATCTCCACCCTATAGAGGATATCAGATCTGAAAGTGTTTATGTGGGCTATTCACTGGCTGAGGATCGCACTGGAAACAAGGCTTCCAGATGCATAAGCTACTGGTTTCTTTCTGCCTCTTCTTGGGGAGTTCTTTGGGTCACATAATTGGAGTTTGAGCCTGATATGGCGAAAATGAAATGTATGTAAGCCAGCCTAAGGACATGGGCTTCCCAGGTGGCACTAGTAGTAAGGAATCCCTCCTGCCAGTTCAGGAGATGCAAGACTTGGGTTCGATCCCTGAGTTGGGAAGATCCCCTGAAGGAGGGTATGGCAACCTGCTCCCTATTCTTGCCTGGAGAATCCCGTGGACAGAGCAGCCTGGCGGGCTATAGTCCACGGGGCCGCCAAGAGTCAGACACGACTGAGCACACATTGAAGACACAGATTTGAAGACAGTGAGGCCGCGATTTCATGATCAGACAAGCTATGGGGTGAATGAATGAATGACTTCCCGAAGAATTAGGTCACACTAAGAAGGGTTTTTATCTTTGTCCCGAGAACAATGGGGAGCCCTGGAAGGGTTTAAGCTGAGGAATGACTTAGCTCTGCACAGTGATGCAGTCATGCTGGCTGCTATGTGAGTGGATTGTGAGGGCGGCGGGGGAGGGGGCGGACGGGAAGGCTGTGGTGCTCATCAGGGTGGCTCGGCCTGGGGGTGGCAGTGCAGGAGATAAGTGGTGGGATTAGGAACATATTTGGGGCATGGTGACTAAAATATAACAGATGGGCTGACAGGAGAGGAATTGAGAACAACTCCCAGTTCCTGGCTTGAATGACTGGGTGGGGGTGATGTCATTTCCTGAGGCAGGGAAGTGGGGGTTGGGAGGTGGTATACATAGGTTCAGGGGGAGGGCGGATGTGCCCTAACGCCTGTATCCACACATGAGTCAAGGGCTCGCCCCTGCCGTTGCCGGCAGAGCTCCTAGCGGGGCTGGGACTGGGGGTTGTCTTTGACTAGAAGCAAGAGCCTGTATCCCCATCACTGACTTTTCAGCTCACTGGCCATCTTTGCATCTTTCCAACAACCTGAACTAGCATTGACACTACTTTGTGATCACCTCCATGTGTCAAGTGCGTCAGGAGGACTGAAAGTGTGGTGTTCATGCCTCAGGGGATATCTTTATATGTTTTATCTGTTATTTCCAAGAATTTACATGTTAGTCATTCATTATTCCTTCTCAGGGAACACTGAGAAGTTATCGTTTCCTCTACAATAAAAACCACTTAAAATGAAAACAAAAACATTCCAGACTCCATTTGTCAGTCTAGCACAGTGGTTAAGTGGGCTTCTGGGCCCAACTCCCAGTTCCAAGGCATAATTGTGTGACCTTGGGCCTGTTACTTAACCTCCCAGAACCTCAGTTTGCTCATCTGTAAAATGGGGATATTGACTATACTCGACCTCCTCATGTTGTTATGAGTGTGAAATGAACTAGTAGATGGAAAGCCCTGGAACAGTGCCTGTTGCATAATGAGCTCTTAAGAAATAAACTTTTGAGTGAATGGCCTGCAGGAGCTGCTTACAGAATTGGCAGGGGGTTGTGCACCCTCCGCTTCAGAGCTCTCTCTGTTTCCTCTGACCGCCCCCTCTCTCTCTCCACCCAGGTTCTCTTTCCGATCAGGGAAGCAGACGTAGACCTGAGGCTACAACTGCGTTCTCAGACACAGAAGACAACCCACAAAGACGACTTCCACAATCATCTCTCAGTGCCATGCGTACCCACTGCACTTGCTTCTTCACTTCCCCTCAAAGCCGTCCGAGGAGGAAGGGGTGAGGCTTTCTCCCTGGCTGCAGAACTGAACACCCCTGAATGGTGGGCCAGGGCAGGAGAAGTGGTAAAAGAAATTGAGAAAGCAGAAGAAAAAAACAGTGGGGCCACCTGCAGCCCCACTTCAACCACCCAGGGGGCCCCAAACACGTAGATGTGGATGCCAGCTCTGCTTCCCTGGGCCCACGTCTTTACCACACAGCAGTGAAATACACCAGCCCAAGTGGGGATGGGGAGAGGATGCAGGAAAAGCTGGTATGGACATTGCAATGATAACTTCACTGATATTTAGTGAATATTTGATTTTGCTCATATGATTTTCTATGTATAATTTTGTATTAAAGTAAAACAACTTTTACACTTTCTGTGTTTTAGAGTGGCCTCTTAAGAGTTATGTGACCTGGTGTAAGGTACTTCAGCCTTTTGGAATCTTGGTTTCCAAATTTGTGAACTGTATACAGTTGACTCTTGACCAATTCAGTTTGAACTGCACAGGTCCACTGACATATGGATGTTTTTCTATAGTAAACACCGTGAAATTGAAAGTGAAAATCTCTCAGTCGTGTCCGACTCTTTGCGACTCCATGGACTATGCAGTCCATGGAATTCTCCAGGCCAGAATACTGGAGTGGGTAGCCTTTCCCTTCTCCAGGGGATCTTCCTGATCCATGAATCAAACTGGGGTCTCCTGCATTGCAGGTGGATTCTTTACCAACTGAGCTATTAGGGAAGCCCAGTAAACACCATAGTACTGTACAATCTGCATATGTGGAGATATGTATGGTATATATAACATATCTCCATATATGAGATGGTTGAATCTAGTTGGATCTGCATATATGGAGGAGGAATCTTGAATCCAGAGGGCTGACTAAGCTATAGGTGGATTTTTAAAAATTTTTTTATTTATTTTTTGGCCGTACCACGTGGCACGGGAATCAGTGCTCTGACCAGGGATCAAACCCACACTCCTGCATTGGAAACTTGAAGTTTTAACCACTAGACCACCGGGAAGTCCCTATGCTTGGATTTCTCAATGTGGGGAGAGTGAGGGCCCATAACTCCCTGCACTGTTCAAGGGCCAGATACACACACACACATATATTATACATATATAACACATGTATACATACATGAATATATATGGTATCTAAGTGATGCACCATTGTTTCGTGTGTTGCTGTGACAGAAAAAAAAAAACGCTACAAATGATAACATCAAGATGCTGTTGACTTTAAGGCTCACCCTGATTTCAGCAATGTTAAAATGTGAAAGAGAAGTAAATTTAGGCATCGATGAAATACAGTCCATAGAGAACAGGAGACTACACTTTGCAAAGAAACTAATGAGCCTGCTGAACATATCCAGTGAGCCTATCTTCTCAGTGAATAACACTGGCTTAGTGATCACGTCTCAGTTCCTGCCTGGATTATCTCATTTATTCCTCTAACAACTTGAGGAGATGGAGACTAACTAATATGAATTGCCTAGTTTATGGATTTGGAAATGAAGACTCTGAGAGGTTGAAGTACCTTACATGAGATCGCATAGCTATGAAGTTACTGCCTAGGATGCTAATGCAAGCCTGATTCTAGATTCTTTCTTTTTCTTTTTTAATTATATGACTGCACCAGGTCTTAGCTGTGGCACACGAGATCTTTAGTTGCAGCGTGCAAACTCTCAGTTGCAGCATGTGGGATCTAGTTCCCTGACCAGGGCTCAACACTGGCCCCCTGCATTGGGTGTATGGAGTCTTAGCCGCTGGACCACCAGGGAAGTCCCCTCAGGCCCAGGTTCTTAGCTGTGAAGCTCTACGTACCCTGATTCTCCAAAAAGTGATATATTAATAATAAGTGCAATTTACTGCACTTACATATGTTGCCTCACCTTATCCCTATGAGGTGGGCACTATTATTATTCACCCAAGCAGCTGCAAGTATGGTGGGGCTAAGGGGCTTGTCCAAGGCCGCAGCTGGAAGTGACAGAAGTAGGACTTGAACTCAAGTGCAAAGGTCAAAACCACTCTGCCTCCCAAAAGAAGTTGGCAACCTTTAAGTGTCTGGTCCAGAATGCGATTGCAACAGCACAGGGGCTTCTGACTCCTGGAACCCTGTATGATGGTGCATCCCTGACTAGGTGCTCCCCTCTTAATAGCGGGGAGGGAGGAGGAAGATTTCTGCCCCTTGGAGGTGAGAACTGACTTGGGAAACAAATCTAACTTCAAACAAAACTGACTTCAGAATCACAGATGCTGGGATGTGGGCGTTCGAATTC
This sequence comes from Cervus elaphus, assembly GCF_910594005.1. Lineage (NCBI taxonomy): Eukaryota > Metazoa > Chordata > Mammalia > Artiodactyla > Cervidae > Cervus > Cervus elaphus. The sequence continues at coordinate 20,341,347 of NC_057819.1, read as the reverse complement.
CAGAAGGTAAGTTCTTGGAGCTGGGCCCAGTGTGACCACATTCAAGACAGACACAGTTGCTCCCACACTGCAAGGCTTCTATCTCCAAACCCTGAGCCAAGAGAGCAAGCTTAGAAGCAGTTGTCTGTCAGTCAGTCTGGGGCACTTGTAAATACTGAATGATAGAAACCACCCAAGGGACTTGCCTGGTGGCCCAGAGACTGGGACTCCACGTTCCCTGTGCAGGGGTCCCAGGTTCGAGCCCTGGTCAGGGAACTAGATCCTGCATGCCACAACTAAGACTCAGTGCAGCCAAATAAATATTTTTTAAAAACACCCCAAATTTTAATCTTAATAATAGCTGATTCCTGAAGATTATCTTTGTGCAAATACTTTTATGTCTTAAACTCAGTCAATCCTCACAATCACCCTGATGCAAGCACCAGTATTGTCTCTATGTCACAGGGGAGGATAGTGGTGCCCAGAGAGGTTAGGTAACCCACCCAAGGTTACACAGCGGCTGAAACCTGAGGTTCGGTTCCAGGGCTGAGCACTTGGCTGCTAGGCCACACTGTCCCCTCCATGGTGAGCTAGTAGCATATGATATCTGAATCCTCAGGAAATCCCTGCAAGGCGGGTGGGCAGAGGCCGTTCCCAACTTGATGGACAGATTTCAGAGGGTAAGTGATTTGTTCAGGACAATGGCTGACAGATGCTGAAAGCCTATGCCCGGAATGGATCTTTCACGTGTAAACCAAGGACTCTGCCCTCAGTCCCAACCTGCCTCCAGTGGCTTGGGGCTGAAGGAACGCAGCCTCTCGGGGGTGGATTGTGGTGTGCGGGTTAGGGATCAGGATCTGGGATACTTCCAGCACCAGACAGGCAAGGTTGATGACTCTAGAGACGCCTACCTGAGAATCAAGTCTAGCACGTTAGAGACAATAACAATTACAACAGCTAAAGTATAAGCTACATGCTTGGCACTCTTCTAAGGGGGCCATGTGCTTCCCTTTTAATCTCCACAAGCAACCCCAGACCCCTCATGATAAAAATGAAGAGACTGTCCCCTGGGACAGTCACCAAAACTGACTCAAACTGGTTAAGTGGCCCTTTTGTAAAAGAAACGGGGGACATCCCTGGTGGTCCAGTAGTTATCTACCTGCCAATTCAGGGGACACAGGTTCAATCCCCAGTCTGGGAAGATTCCACATACTGAGGAGCAATTAAGCCCATGCGCCACAACTACTGAGCCCAAGTGCCCTAGAGCCCGTTCTCCACAACAGAGAAGTCACTGCCGTAAGAAGCCCGCGCACAGCCAGAGTAGCCCGGCCTCATCGCAACTAGAGAAAGCCTGAGTACAGCAACAAAGACCCAATAGAACCAAAAATAAAAACAAACAAAAACAGGAATTCCCTGGTGGTCCAGTGGCTAGGACTCCGTGCTTTGACAGCTGAGGGCTCAGGTTCAACCCCTGGTTGGGGAACGAAGATCCCACAAGCCACATGGCACGGCCCAAAAGAGAAACAAAAAATGCATCACCTTTTTCTACCGCTGCCTTGTGGGGAAAAAAAAAAACAGAATGACACAGGTAGCCTCGCCTGGCAATAAATATTTTAATTTTTGTTTCATTTTTATGATGACAAATAATTTTCAAGTTTATTTCCTTTTCTTAAATACAAAGCTAAACCACAAACAGGTACAACCAAGACATTTTATCTCACATTTACACACTCCCATCGGATCCTCCTCCAATTTGCTGACCACTGACCAGGCAAGTGTGGGCTTGGTGGGTGTGGGTGGGGGTGGGAAGGGGAAGACTTCTTAGGTAGCACCGTCATGAGGCCGGGGCTGGGGGGCATTGAAGTTGAGGACAGGTTCTCACACCTGTCTCCATTCACATTTACCTGGGAGCGGGGGTGGGGTGGGGTTGCGCCAGAGACCCCAGATCACAGCTCTGGAGCCCCAGGCCCCTGAACTACAAGTTGACAGAAAGTGGGAGTCGGTTCCCCCCTTCAGGAAGAAGCTACCCGCTACTCCTGCTGTCACAGTTGGGGTGAAAACTTGACCCTCAGCCATGATCCCTGGGCCTGCCAGCTCCCCTGCCCCCTGGCAGCTAGGGTAGGGGCCCTGCCTTTTGGGGCTTGTAGGCTCGTTCTTTGGTTCATGGCTGCAGCTTTGCAGGAAGGACACCAGGTGGTCTGATACATGGAAGCCTTGACAGCAGGTCTGGAACTTTCAACCCAAGCAGAATCAGGTTGGGGTTGAGGGGGTGGGGGATTGGGTAAGTAATTTCTGGTCCCACTACAAAACCTTAGATTTTTTGATTAGAATAGTGTACCATCTCATATCTCTTCTACAGAAGCAAAACCAAGGGTGGAAAAAGAAAAAGCCGAACTAAAAACAACCCAAAACAAAAACGCAGCCACTTCACTCACTTCAAGACCTATATACATGTAAGTTGTCTTCTGTGGTTTTTTTTTTGTCTTTTGTTTTTTTTTTAATTTTTATTATTATTTTTTAAAATAAATTCAGTGTTCACATTTCTATAAAGAAACTAACCCAGTTTCGGGAAACCCTGCCCCTGCAAGGGCTAGGTAAGCAATGCTTGTCCCTGCCCACGTCTCCTTTGATTCCCCGCCCTGATGCTTTAAGGTGCCCGGAAAAGCGGCAGCTCATGGAAGAGTAAATTGACGCCTGGCCCGTGAGCCACCGGGTCAGTAAGCTTTCGAGAAAGCAGAGGGGAAGACTATCTTACTGTGAAACCTTTTTTTTAAAAATATTCATACACTTCAATGTGCGCCTGTCGAGATGTCAGGAAAAACAAGAGCTTGGGAACATCCCATCCAGGCCGTGGGGGAGGCAGTGTCTTCCTCGTGCCCACCTGGCACTGGGATATTAGGTTGGGGGGGGCAGGTATGTGGGGAGCGGGGGAAGAGAGTCCTGGCTCTTCATTTGGAGGCAGGTGCGTCGCCCGGCTTCCTAGTTCATGTTCGACTCTTTCCTCTAAAACCTGTGCTGAGTCTTGGACTGCATGCACGGGAAGCACAAACGTTCGACTTGTATGCAAAAAAGGTACAAAAACAACTAGAATATAAAAGTTTTGGTAATATAAGGCCATCTGTTCAAGTCCACCTTGGAAACCTGTAACAGGTATTTAAATACTACAGTGAAAAGGCATCTTAATATACTTTTTTCTTAAAAACATCTGAAGTAATCTGCTAAGATTAAGTGTGTAAAAAAAAAAAAAGAAATTAATTCCCTTTGAGGGCACTTTGTCCTTAGAAGAGGGGAGGGGGAGGGGCTGCTGGGTTAATGCTTCAGCCAGGGGTAGGCTTCGATGGAAGCCCGGCTGCGGTCCCCATAGTCATACAGAAGCTCCTCCCCGGCCTCGATGTCACGGGAGGCGATGAGGATGAGGTGAGGCACGCCGTCGATGTCGTGCAGTTTGGTTTGGCAGTTCCCACATTTACTGTGATTGATCAGTCTTCCCAGGCGATTCGTCTCTCGGGTTGCATCCACGCTGGCGGGGAGGGAGGGCGACAGAGGATTAAATTGATAAAGAGGCTTTTGAACCCAGTCTGAGTCAGACTTGCTCTCAGCTCTGGTGGGATGATGGTGATTTATGGCCATGTTTTTGGGAAAGCAATTCAACTCAAAATATATATATATATATGTAACTTTAAGAGCCCAGAGGGGCGCTGGGTGTCGGGTATTTGGGTGGGGAAGTGTAGATGGGAATGCAAAAGACTCTGTAGATGCACCAGAGATGACTGTGGAGTTCTGCATAATAAATAAATGAATAAAAATCAACTCTGTTGGTGAGGGTGGGGGAGAGGCTGTGCAGGGTCGTGGGGGCAGGTGGGATATATGGGAAGCCTCTCTGCTTTCCACTCAGTTTTGCTGGGAATGTTAAAAGTACAGTCTATTAAAAAATAAGGTAAAACAACAATCACTGATATTGTCGCACAGGGAACAGAGAAATCAGTGATCCCCAGAGCTGCTGTGGTCACATGTCCCAGGGGGAAGGCCAGGTGAGCCCCTCTGCAGGCTTGCACATGACTGGTCCACCGCTTGGTGGCTGAGATTGCCTCCAGAACTGCTTCAATCCCCAGAATTAAAAATGGAAGTGGGGTGTGTGTGTGGGGGGTGCAGAATTGAGGGTAGGAAGAGCTGTACTGCAGCTTTGAAAACTGGCAGCAAGAACCAAGCAAGAAGCTAGAGCCAAAAGAAGAGTCAGGATGCCCTCGGTGGCCCTCTGTTGCACCTCTGCCAGGGTGGGGAAGAGCCACCTGAAGCCCCAAGGGACTTACCAGTAGGTTTTGCTCAGATACTGAAAATAGTACATGTAGCAGCCCGTGGAGGGGTCTTGTGCGTACAGAGCCTCCCGCTTCTTGGCGTCGGTGATCTCGATGAGGTCCCCGTGGTATTCCACCACAAACTCACCCCGGGAGAACTGCTTGGTGGCGATGACGCCCCTGCCTTTGCCGTCGATGAGGTCGATCTGTTGGGAGGTGCCGAGAGGGAGGGTTGGTTCATAAACAGCAACAAATGCCACCGTGTGTGGCCAGCAGCTTGCAATACATTCTTTGAACAGCCTTACTGCAGTAGGTCATAAAATCCACTCATTTCACACGCATGGTTTGAAGGGCATCATTCAGTATGTTATTGTTTAGTCGCTAAATCGTGTCCAACTCTTTTGCGACATCATGGACTATAGCCTGCCAGGCTCTTCTGTCCATGGGATTTCCCAGGCAAGAATACTGGAGTGAGTAGCCATTTCCTACTCCAGGGGATCTTCCCGACCCAGGGATCGAACCTGTGTTTCCTGCACTGGCAGGCGGATTCTTTGCTACTGGGCCAGTAGGGAAGCCCATTCAGCATACACAGTTGTGCAACCATCACCAGAATCCATCACCCCAAAGAGCTCCCTTGTGTTCGTTTGCAAAGCACTGTTACGTGGGCTCCTGAAAGATCTCTAGGTGGGTGCTGCCCCATTTTGCGGTTGAGAAAACCTGCAAAATTAGGGATTAGACAGGCAGAGGCATGTGTCCCTAGCCGCCAAGCTAGGAAATGATGTAGCACAGACTCAAAGCCACATCCTGGCCTACTCTTTAGGGGAAGAGTAGGACCCAACATTCTGAGTCTCTTCTTTATTCCATAATGTACACGCCTGGGTTTCTCCTCACTCCATTTTATTTATTTGTTTTGACCTCCTCCTGCACTCCATTTTAAATGGAGATGGAGGGTGCTTGCCTGAGAGGCCCAGAACTAAATTCAGATTCCCCTCAGTGGTAGGTGGAAACTGAAGCTTCCCATCCCCCGGGTCCTAGCCCAGACCCATCTGGCCACCACTGAGACTTCCTCCCCTCTCAGGCTCCCACTACGTCTGAAATATACTAAAAGAATAGGGGGCGGCGCTAGTGGTAGAGAACCCATCTGCTAATGCAGAAGACATGACACCTGGGTTTGATCTCTGGATCAGGAAGATTCCATAAAGGAGGAAATGGCAACCCACTCAAGTATTTTTGCCTGGAGAATGCCATGGACAGAGGAGCGTGGCAGGCCACAGTCCACAGGATCGCGAAGAGTTGGGCAACTGAGCACGCAAGAGAAAAGCAAATCTTCCTGGGCATTGCCCTTTCCCAGGAAAATAGTATAGAAAAAACTAGCCTGTCCTTTTAAAAGTTTCCCCAAGCGTCATGCTAAATGAAAGAAACCAGATACAACAGGCTACACATTCTATGACTCCATTTGTATGAAATGTCCAGAAGAGGCAAATCCACAGAGACAGAAAGCAGACTGGTTGTCAGGGGCTGAGGGCAGGGAACAGGAGTGGCTACTGGTGGGTCCGGGGTTTCCATTTGGGAGTACAAAAGGGTTTTGGAACTAGATGGAGGGGACAGTTGCACAACTGTGAATGAAGAACGTACTTAATGCCATTGAACTGTACACTTAAAGAACGGTTACGATGGTAAGTTACATATATATGTATAAATTTCATTATGATTAAAAAGAAATATTTACTGGCTGTGTCAAATCTTAGTTGCAGCGCATGGGCTCAGAAGTTGTGGCACTTGGACTTAGCTGCCCTGTGGCAATGCGGGATCTTAGTTCCCTGACCAAGGATTGAACCTGAGTCCCCTGCACTGCCAGGCGGATTCTGAACCTGGACTGTGAGGGAAGTCTTTCATCATGCAAAGTTTCCTCAGGGGCCCCCATGGTGGCACAGTGGGTAGGAATCCGCCTGCCAGTGCAGGAGACACAGGTTCGATCCCTGGTCTGGGAAGATCTCACAAAGGCGGAGCAGCAAACTAAGTCCATGCGCCGCGCCGCAACTCCTGAGCCTGTGCTCTAGAGCCCAGAAGCCTCAGCTACTGAAGCCTGCCTGCCCTGGAGCCCGTGCTCCGCAATGAGCAGCCCGAGCACCTCAACTAAAGAGTAGCCCCCTGCGCACCGCAGCTAGGGAAAAGTCTGCGCAGCAATGAAGATCCAGCACAGCCATAAATAAATAAAAAGTTTCCACGGCATAGCATCTCATTACATCTCCTCCAGGAGGCATTCCCTCAAGGGTACTTTTAGTGTTCAGTCCCTCGACAACTTGCAACAGTCTGCCTGGTCACAGCGCCATCAGAGGGTTAAGGCAGCGTGGCTCCTCGACAGGCCTCTGGACCAGGGAGGGCGCGATCTCACAGCCTCAGCCTCCACCCGTGGGCCCTGCGGCCCCTTACCTTCATTCCTTCTTCCTTCCCACTTTCAATCAACTCATCTATTCTTTTCCTTTCTTCAGACTGGGTGGGGAGGGAAAGAAAAAAAGAAAAAACAAGAAGTGCGTCAGCATTCTCACCAAGGCTGCTCTGGGAGTCCCGGCCGCCACAGGGTCCACTCATAGTCAGCCTCCATGGCATCGGTCCCCAGGGATGTCCAGGCCACCAAGCCCCCATCCGTTCCTCACTGCCCGCCTAAGTTGGGCCATTCACCACCTGGGGTTCAGGTGGGCCAGGAGGGGGACGGGGCGGCTCGAGGGCAGAATGTGGCTTCGGGCTATGCTGTTTGGCCCACACAGACTTTTACAAAACAACTAAATCGCGGACATCTAAAAATCAGGACTCCAACTGCATACAAAATTAGCCAGGGCTAAACTGATCAGAGGCTGCGCCGCTTGGACAGGGGGTGTGTACCCACCCATCGACCACGTCCACCCTCAGTTCACCGTGGCATCTCCTGACCGAGAACAGCACCTGGACGTAGGGAGCCCTCAAGGCAACAGTGCCCCACCCCCACATGCACAGGCACAACCACCTTGTTAAATAATTAGTTACAAGTGTGCAGAAGTAGATGGGCACAATCGTGGGAAAACTGGGATAGGTGGTGGGCAGTGGAGACAGGGACTTTCCTGCTGGGATGGAATGAGACAGAGGAGACGAGCTAGGGCCAGGTGAGACACCCTGAATGTGCAGCCAAGGAGTCCATTTTACTCTGGGCGGGGTTTGGGGACACGCGAGCAACTAGCTCCAAGCGTCCTAAAGATGATTGCAGCAGTAGTCAGTCCTTGGGGGACCAAGGGCCTGGAAAGGGAGCAAGGTGTGAACCAGGGTGAAGGCAGAAAGGACTCGAGACGTGCCCAGCCGGAGTCAGCAGGCTTCTCTGCATGCCAGGCCCAGGGCTGGGCTGGGCTGGGGATGACGTGGCCAGGGCACTGCCAACACTGCAGTCCCTGCCCAGTGCGGGCTGTCACCCCACCCACAGCTGAGCCAACCAGAGAAGGGGCTCCCGCAGCAAAGCAATGAGGGGTTCAGGGCATCTCTCCAGGGCCCTATTTCCACCCTCTTGCCCTGGACTTGGACCTTGGACTGGGCCCCGCCTGCTCTGTCTTCAGTCACAACAAGGTGTCTTCGGGGCTCTTTGTTTCACACCAGCTACCCACACCCCCTCCTAATGCCCTGTCTACCTGGGCCTCGGCTTTGGCTGGCCCAGAAGGGCAGTCAGGTCGGGACCGGCCTCACCGGAGAAGAGGCCTGGCTGCCCCACCTTCGGGCCTCACCTCTGCCAGCCGAAGCCCCACCAGCCTGGCCGGCCACCACCTGGCCGGGGTGCCCACTCGATAGAGCCAACACAAACGGTGGTGGGCAGAGCGTGGCTCTCCCTGGCCCCTGGCTCTCCGTCCAGCCACAGAGTGGGCCTGACTGCCTGCAGACCAAGCCTTGGGGAACCACTGCCAGCTGCCTTCCGCTTGCCTGCGGTAGAATTCAGCACTCTGGCAACACACCCACTGCAGCCTCACTCTTCCAGACAGAAAAGCCTGGGTTTTTGTTTTCCTTTTTTTAATTAAAAAAGGCCAACTCAGGCTTCCCCCACCCTGCAGCCCACAGCGGCGCTGGGTGGACCCCCAGGTTCGCTATGTGGGCTCTGCGGCTGCCGACCACGGCTGGGCGGTGTCCCGGGTGCTGGGGGCTGGCACCGCCTCGCCCTCTGCAGTGCTGTCTCTAGGCTGACCTCGCACAGCCTCCCACTGCAGGCAGACAGCTTGTAACAGCTTGTTCTTGGCTGAAAGACACTGCCTTTCTAAGGAAATACAGCCAGAGCTTCTCTCTGGGGGGAGAAAAATGACACCCTCCCCCCTTTTTAAAAAATGAAGTCCTGTCAATTCAAAGAAGGAGACACAGAGATGCTGCCTCACCGTCTGTACAGCTACAGATTCAACGTGCAAATGCCGAAGAGCCTGAGGGTTGAGAGGCCGGGGTCCCCCACCTCCCTGGTGTGGGCAGCAGTCCTGAGCGCTCTTCCCAAGCCTAGAAGTTGCTCTGCTGCCCCTGGGTGGGAGGGGGGATGGAAGCAGCTGGGGGCTGCAGGGCCGGGCCACACCCTGGGTTTCCCTAACAGAAAGGCAATAACCACACCTCACTGCATCAAATATTGATCAACCGTGCACAACTCAGCACTCTGCAAAGGCAGCGGGCGGGGGCCTTACAGCCCAGTTGGCCTCCCTGCCTGGTTTTCGCAGGTTCTGTGGCTGCGTGGGGAAGACCAGAGAGGAGCCCTGGGTAAGAACAGCACGGGGGAAGCAATGGTGACAAGGGTTAACAGGTGCTCACTGCGTCCCCGGCACGGTTCTAAGTGTTCCATGCGCATTCACTAACGTGCGTTACCCTCCCAACCACCGCACAGGGCTCGACTACATCATCCCATTTCACAGACGACATGGCAGAGAGGCACAAGGCAGTTAAGCCCTGAGGTCACACAACCAGAAAATAGTTCCCAAGCCAGTGCTCGTCATCATCTTGAGACATGAAACCTCTGGAGAGCAGACAAACACGCCTCTAAGAGAGCATGCAGCCCGCCACACAGTCTCAGGCTCCGATGGCCCTGCCAAAGCCCCTTTCCTTGGAGGTCCTGACTTTCCATGCCCCACACTACAGGCGACAAGGCTCCTTCACAGAGGCATCTTATTCAAGCACCACAGTGACCCAAGGGAGTTATGACGACCCCCATTAGACCCAGGAGGACATTGGGGCTGCAGAGGCCAAGAGACTTTTCCCGTGATGATGCAAAGACAGCTCAGGTGGTAGGCAGCGAACACTGCCCACGGGGCCACCCTGACCCTTTGCGAACCGGGACTGAAACACGTGACCCCACCTGAAGCTCAGCCTTGCTCTTCCTGGAGCTCCTTCGCACAGGGTAGAAATCTGTGAGCTTGCGATTCTGCTGTGTTTTCCCTTGAGCTCTGGGGTGGGAAAGGAAGAGGAGGGACCAAGCGTTAGCGCTGAGACCATGTCCACAGCCAGGAGGCATGCGACCCTTTAGGAGCAGGCTCCTTGGAAATCGGGTCACTTAAAACACCTTTGTCCACTGCAGCCCGGGGTCACTTTGCTCACCTGCCCACGGCAGCCTCAGAAGGAGTGCCAAAGGCAGGCTGCCTACTCTCAGCAGGGTGGGGGGCTCTGGACCCGAGGCAGACCAGGATGCGGTCAAGTAATGGTATCCCTGGTGCTGTCTTGGGAATCTGAGCCTTAACAGCTCAAGGGCCTGAGAGGGTGGGTGGCCTCCTCCCAGCTGGTACCCGGCAGGTTGCCCTGTGTGAGGAGTGGCTCCAAGAAGCACTTACTTTTTCCTGGGGGCCTGTTTGCCCCTGACGGGCTTTTTCAGGGCCTGCTTGGCAGCGGCTGCATTGGGAGTATCACAAGACGAGGTCGGGGTTTTGGGAGGTTCTGCAGCTTCAGATTTTTGGTTTGGAAAAGGTGCCAGGGGACCTCTCCTGGCGTCTTTGATCTTCTGTTCCTCGGCCTTCATGGAGCTTCGTATTGCATTCCCAGAGTTTCTTTTCTCTGTGGGCAGAGGGTGGGAAGAGACAAGCTGACTCTGGACCCGACATCTCCCACTTTCCAGCCCTCTGCTGCTTGCTAAGACAGGCTCAGGGAGGAGATTGGGGGGTGGGGGGGGTGTGTTGGGCAGTAGTGCCCCTGGACTGTTAACCCTGGTATCCACTAACCAGTATCTTGGGGAAAAGATCTGGCTTTACTTTTTTTTTTTTTTTATTAGTTGGAGGCTAATTACTTCACAATATTTCAGTGCTGGCTTTACTTTTTGACCCAGACACTAGGCAGAGCTTGTGGTCTCTGCATCTTTTTTTTTTTTTTCATCCCCTTTTCCAGCTTTGTTGAGGTATGATTGATCAATACAATTATAAGATATTTGAAGTGTTAGACCACGATGAGTTGATAGATATATATTGTGATTGGATTCCGCTCTTGTGATTAATCAACCCATCAGGTCATCTGCATCTTGAGAGGAAGAGCCTTTGAAGCAGAAGTACCACAGCCAGCAACACTGACATGAGGGCTCCATCAGTGGTTTTTGAGGAAATGGGATCCAGGGGGAAAAGCTCAGTTCCTACAGAGGGGGGCAGCATTGCTGGGTGGAAGTAAGGCGATAAAGCAGAACCTCTCCCCAACAAAGGCCTCTTTCCCAAGGCTAGCTCCCTGGCATGATTCATTTCAGATTCTTTTTTTTTAAATTCCCTCTTCTGACAGGGTCGAAGCACAGCATTCACAGTGGTTCTCAGCATGGTGCCCCAATACCAGTTCAGTCTGTTGTGTGGGACGTCGCCAATGACTTGTTACTAAAAATACTCATGGAGCACCAGTATTGAACTGTTTTTTTTCCCATAAAATTTTTTTACTTTTTAAAAATAAATAAAACATTGCTGGTGGGAATGCAAAATGGTGCAATCACTTTGCAAAAGAGTTTGGCAGTCTTCAAAATGTTAGACATAGAGTTATCATCTGACTCAGCAGTTCTAGTTCTAGGCATTTATCAGGAGAATTAAAAACATATGTCTACGTAAAAACCTATATATGAATGCCCGCAGAAGCTTATTCAAAAGAGCTAAAAAGTAAAAACAACTCTAATGTCCATCAACTGACGAATGGGTAAGTAAAATGTGGTCTATCCACATGATGGAATATTATTCAGCCACAGAAAGGAATAAAGTACTGACACAGGCTACAACATGTATGAACCTTGAAATTATAAGATACAAGAGAACAGAGTACAAGAGACCAGACACAAAAGGCCACATATTTTATGACTCCATTTATATGAAATGTCCAGGGCAGGCAAATCCAGAGATGGAAAACAGATTAGTGATTGCCTAGGGCTGGGCGAAAGTAGAAATGGGGAATGACTGTGAATAGGTACAGGGTTTTTTTTTTGGGCTGATGGAAATGTACTGGAGTTTGACAGAGGTGATGGCTGCACAAATCTGTGAGTATACTTAAAACCAGTGAATTGTACCCTTTAAAATGGTGAACATCAGGATATCTGAATTATAGTTCAACAAGCTAAAGAGAATAATAAATACATCAACAGCCATCCGGACCATTCTCCAGATGGTCCGGACACACACAGACAGACAGTGCTCCCTGACACAGTCTTGAGTGGAATAAGAGGGACTTAAGCCCAAAATGTCGGGCATAGCCTTAGGAGTGGGTGGTGTTCATGAACATTAGCTGTCACATGAGTCTGCGTCAAGGCAGGAAAAAGGTCGAGAATCATGGATACACACCCAGTCTGTGGGGGTCTCCTCCAGTGTTCATCCAGCCCCCAATTTCGACTGTCATGATGTAGCAACACTTCGAGTCAAATAAGCTAACTTGTGCCCCATGTCACCATTCAGGACAGTCTACATCCCGCCCCATCCCAGAAGGGATGTGAGGCTGGCTCACGGCATCTAGAGAGGCCCTTCCCAAGTCTCCATGTGGTTAGTGCTGGCCTCAGTGCTGCGGAAGCAGGGATGTAGGGAGGGGCAGGCTGTGGTGCTTCCGGTCCAGTGGAAAATGGGCTGACAGTACGGAGCACTCACAAAGTCCCCCTCCCTTTTCTTTTGGCCGTGCCACGAGGCTTGCAGGATCTTAGTTCCCCGACCAGGGATTGAACCTTCTCCCCTGGCAGTAAAAGCACAGAATCCTAACCACTGGACCACCAGGGAACTTGCTCACAAAGGCCTTTTGCACCCATGCTTTCACTGGTCTTCAGGCAGGACTCCTCTCCCCCACTGGACAGATGAAAAACTGAGGCTCAAAAAACCATAGCAACCTGCCTGTGATCCTTCCTTTCATAAATGGCAGAGCTAGGATTAGAACCTGAGTCCATCTGAAATAACATCATCAAGGGGAATGAGGCTGAGGGCTGGCTCCTGCCCCTGGTTCTCAGATCTGGACCAGAGGTTGGGCTACCCCATCCCTTGAGGGCACTTTCTGTTAACAAATACAAAGCTTCCTCGTAAAGAGCTGCTGGAGCAGCTGGTAGCTGCTGTTTCTTTAAGGCAAGTTTTAGAGCACAGTAACTGGGGAAAGTTCACCACCAGCCCCCATCCCCACCCCACCACCGCAACTTTAAAAGGGAATATTTGGGTTACAGCAAAATTTCCAACAGGTCTCAGCGTGTTTTGCTGGGCCAGACAGAACTTTTAATAACCGTCTATTTTCTTGCTCAGCATTTTAACTCTAAATCTCATTCTGGAGTACACTGCTTCAGAGAGTAACACTTGAGTGGAAAGGACCTTTAGAACTGAGGTCAAGGCCAGCTCATAAAAGAGAAGGAAGTCAGTTCCTTAGGTTCACACGACTCAGCTGCAGTACAAGTGCCTAGTCTGGACACCCCAGACTCATCATTTCTGTACTTTTAGCGCCTGTGAACCTCTCAAACGACATGCCAGCTGCCTTATTTTGGCAACTTGGCAAGAAAACCAAGCTTGAAGGACATGCTAACTCTTGTAAAAACAGGGAGAACCTGTTAGACCAACAGGGCACACGCCCTGGAACAGGCGGCTCTATTCCCCACTGTGTCTATGTTTCTTAGCAGCAAGACAGGGCATGATTCAAACTTTTCAAACTTTGGCTTGAAAAGACTGGATAAGGAAACTTAGCATATATACATTATTACTGAGGATGCAACCCGGCCAGCAGTGGTTAGAAGAGGGCCATTTCAGAGGCTTACCGTCGCGTTTCCTGTAGATTCCGGCTAATGGCTTCCCCTGGCATTTGACTTCGTATTGTGCAACTGAGTTCTCTTCCTGAAGGGGGGAACGCATTCCAGAGCATTTGTTCGGGCTCATGTAGGTATAGATCTTTGATTGCCCGGTAAATACATTCTCCTAAAACGACAAATGCATATTCTGAAAGAGGCTTGAAGAAGAAGATCTTACAACATTTAGACGGAGAAGGGGCAACCGGAATCCAAAAGACAAAAAAATGGAAAAAAACATGGTTCAAAAACTGGGTTACTAGGGGAAGCCTAGTAGTGGAAGGTTTAGAATCCCCCAGGTCCACGTTGGTCTCTAATTCCAGTCTGTTAACGAGGGCAGGGGGGACATCTGGCCAGCGAGGAGAACCAGCTGTCCACAAAGATCCGTAGAAGGAGGCAACCTACCAGTTACAAGGAGGTTAGAGTGACCAGGGCAGACGAGGCCAGAACTGGAAGGGCTGGCCTCTGCGCAGCAGCTGACTGCTCTGGCAGGAGCGGCAACTCCAGCACAGACAGGCCTCAGGAAACCTGAATAACCACTTCTTGGACCTGAGGTCAGCTGGTAGGACTTGCCATGACTGTCTGAGCCTTCTATGCGCCCAAGCCCGGCCCCTCTCAAATCGTGCAGTCCCCAAGACTGCGGGACTGGGCTGCGGCTGGGGAAATTCTCTCAGGCTAACTAGGCGGGTGCGGAGCTCAGGAGACCAACGCATTTAGGGCGGTTATTCTACTGCGGTGGGCAGGCCGGTGGGGCGGTACGGGTCACTGCTGGTGTCTCTGGGTGTGGGGCCTCTCCTCTGAGTAAGCACAGACGGGAGGAGGGCTTTCCCAGAAACACTGCTGGGCCTTTCTGCCTGGTGAGCCATTCACCAAGTCAGCGAAGACCTGTGACCTCCCCGAGGGCCCCGGGCAGGCCCCGCACACTCTGGGAAGGCGCAGCCGCCACCGGGATGGCCGGGTCTCGGGGTGTGGAAATGCCATAAAGACACAAACTTTTCCGAGGTCGGAGCTTGCCAGGGTCATGGCGGAGCGAGTGGGGACGCCACTCCCAGGCAGGCAGCAGAAAAGGAAGCTGCCCGGCCGGGCGCCCCGCCCGCACCCCCGCCCCAGGGCCGCGGGCGCGCCCACGTGCTCTCGGAGCTGGGCCCGCGGGGGCGCCCGGCCGCACGGCCCCTGGGGGCGCGCCGAGCGAGTGCGGGAAGGGTGCCTGCTTACCCCGTTGGTGCGGGGCCTCCCCGGGCCCCTCCGCTCCACCATCTCCGGGCCCGGGGCCGTCGCTGCCACCGCCGCCGCCGCCGCCGCCACCTCCACCGCGCGGGGCTTGGACATCTTCCTGCCTGGAGAGGGGGACCCGGGGGAAGCGGGGGAGGGGGCGCTCAGGGCGCGGCGGGGCGGGGAGCGGGGCCGCCCGGGCCGGGCGCCGCGGCGGCGCCTCCCGCCGCAGCCATGTTCCGAGGGCCCGGCGGCGGTGGGCCGGCCGGCCGGGCCGGGCCGCGCCGGGGCCCGGGTCGCCCTCCCGCCGCCCGGCCCGGCCGGGCCCCGCGCGCCGCCCGCCCCCCGCGCGGCCGGGCCCGCCACACCCACCTGCAGCCCGGCCAGGCCCATGGCGGCGCGCCCCTCGCCCTCGCCGCCGCGGCCCGGCCACCAGCGCTGCCGCTGCCGCTGCTGCTGCTGCTGCCGCCGCCACCAGCGCCGCCGCGGCGCCCCGGGGAAGGGCCGGCGGCGCCCCACGGCGCCCCCTTCCCCCATGGCCTGCGAGGCAGCGCCCGGCACCCGCGCGCCGCGGCAGCCCCGGCCGGCCCGGGACCGAGGACGCAGGGAGGGAGGCGCTGGCGGCGCGTCCTCCGCGGCCCGCCCGCTCGCCGCCGCCGCCGCCCACCGTCCGCTCCCGGCCGGGGAGGGGGCTGGCAGGGGCGGCGCTGAGAAGCTCCTCCGGAGGGAGGGAGGGAGCGAAGGAGGGCGGGCCCACGGCGGCGACGAATCCCAACTCGGGCGCGCCCCCTCTCGCGCGTCCTCAGCCACTCGGGAAGGAAGGGGTGGGAAACATGATAATGACAGCCCGGGCTCTCGGCCGCCCGGGCTCCCACTCTCGCTGGCTCCACGGATATTTCGGGAGACCCGTCCGTGCCAGGCGCAGCGGGCAGCGGTGAATGAAAGCCCTCCTGTGTGCCTGAGCCTGTGCTCACGGAGCGTTTTCGTGGGCATTTAACTTTCCCGGCAAGCCCCTGGGAGCCAGGTCCTGCGACTAACCCGTTTATGATGGGGATGCTGAGGCTCCAGGGAGATGCAGGGGCTTGCCCAGAGCCACAGAACTAGAAAGTGATCAGGTCAGATGTCAAGCCCAGGCGGGCTGCACCTGATCCGTACGGTCCCTGGGGAGATGGAGCCGCCGGGAATTATAATAGCATGTTTGCTCGGCGCTTCTCTCGCATACCTTGTCATTCAAACCTCCCAGCAGCCCTTTGAAGGTAGAAACCTTATTATTTTCACTTCCACAGACAGGGAAAACCACCTCAGAGAAGTGAGGAGCTTGGCCAAGTTCTCAGAACTAGAACTAGATTTCCAGGCCAACAGACCCCAGAGCCTACACTCCCGCCCCTAAATCACCAGTTATAGAAATAGGTAGGGAGGAGCTAATGGTGTTGCAGAAGGCTTATTAGCAGGTCACCCAAGTGTCCCGTCCCCCCATGAGAAATGTCCTAGGAGGCAGGGGTTCCAGGCACTGTGGTATCTCAGCGTAGATTACTGACCTGAACCACTGTGCTGTAGCCATTAGGGTTTGAGGGCTCATAGCCAACAAAGAGTCCCTGTATTTGTGCAAAGTCATAGATGCAAACAAGCACCTCAGAGCATCCATCCTTGGGTATGGCCTGGGAGACAAAGATTGGGTATCTCTCCCTGCATCTGCCCCAGAGGTGCTTTGTGACAAAGGCCAAGTCTCTTCCCCAGCCTGGGCTGCAGCATCCTCATGGATAAAAACCAAGATCAATGAATTCCACAACCTACCGAGGGCACCTTCCGACACCCACATAAACAAATGGCTGTCACTTTAAGTAGCTGCCTCCTCCTCCTCTTAGAAGGGATAAGACGGTGGATTAAATGGTAAGACACTGCTCAGGACACAGCCTCCCAAATCAGCTCATGTTTTAGAATCCTTCACAGCAGGGCTGGGGAAAGTCCCTCCATCCCCACCCAACCACTAATTCCAGTAGGATAGGGTACTCTGCCCACTTGAATATCCAAGAGACTATGCAAAGACAGGATTCCAAAGGGACACTGGGACACCCAGGCTGAGCCATTTGAAACAGTGTCTGTTACCTCTGCAGGGCAGAGAAGGTTTGTAGTTTGTTGCCAAACAATCAGGGGGATCTTGGTTTGGAGGCAAGAAACAGTTGCTCAAGTCATCTTGTCCATTTCTCATACTAGTTTCACTCCCCCACCCCACACACATACCCATGGCTACATCTTCCTCTATTTTAGCACACAGATGCAGAGGATACACTAAAATACAAGTCTAGCAACCATTCCTCTCAACTCTGCAGCTCTAGTAGCTAGAAAATGTAGTACAAATCATTCAGTAAAGTTGTAGAACAGTTTCTTTTCTCTGTGATGAGGTTCCTATGTGCATAACAAATACATATATCCAGTCACAGAAATAAAAACTCTTAATGGTGCCCAGGATCTCACAGAAATAGAATTCATCACCAGTGATACTAATCGCTAACATTTAGTGAATGTTTCAAAGTGTTAGTCACTCAGTCCTGACTTACTCTTTGAGACCCCATGGACTATAGCCTGCAAGGCTCCTCTGTCCATGGGATTCTCCAGGCAAGAATACTGGAGTGGGTTGCCATTCGCTTCTCCAGGGGATCTTCCTGACCCAGGGATGTAGAAACTGAGGCTTCAGGAAGATAAATCACTTGCCTAAGGGTTATGTGACTAAGATACTGATAAATATGAAGATGCTTTAGCATAAAAAAATGTATACTGCTGTTCTCAAACTCAAGACACTAAAATACTAATTCATTCATTTGACAAGCATTTATTCATTACCTACTGTGTTCCAGGCCCTTTGCTAAAGACACAACAATGAACACAGAGATAGAGCACAGTGAGGCCAGAGGGGTGGGAAGGCTGCTATAGGATACAGTGAGGACTGTGGATTTCCTCCTAAGAGCAAGAGGGTATGGTTAGGGATGGGAGGAGTGGTGAGAAGCACATGACGAAAATCTGTGTTCTTGGGGACCACTCTAGCTCCATTGTGACTGGAGACGGTCACAGTGGAAAGAGGGAGACCAAGTAGGAGGCCATCTGATAGATGGACAGCTCTTACCCAAACGGATACCCTTGAGGCTGTAAATATTTATATGACTGTAGAATTTCTAAACCAGAGAGGAGTTGCCAGATATCTGAACATTATGTTCATGTGACTTAGCGGGGCTCTCAAAGTGAGCTACAAGTAGCTACAAGCTGTGCACAAAGACTGCTTTTCTAGAAGAAAAAGACTGACCCTTCATTTGAAGTACTGTAAATAATTCGATATCTGATGACACTAAATGCCCAATTTAATGGTTTGCAAGAATAATGAAGCCTAAGAAATAAATAACTACAAATGGGGTGGGGGTCAGGTGACTCAGTGAGAATCACTGACCATACATTACAAAGGTGATGCATAAGCCTGTTAGGCTAGAAGCTGGGAACTCTCCTCTTCACTTTGGCTAAATAAGAGAGGTAGAGGGACTTGCCTGGTGGCCCAGTGGGTAAGACTCTGCCGTCCAATGCAGGGGCTGAGGGTTCGATCCCTGGGGAGCTAAGATCCCATGTGCCTCCAGGCCAAAAATCCAAAACATAAAACAGAAGCAACACTGTAACAAATTCAATAAAGACTAAAAACAGTCCACATCAAAAAAAACAAAAAAATTTTAAAAAAATAAGGGAGGTAAAGTGGAACAAGCAAAGACACAGAATGGCTAGAGTATGTCCAGTGACTTTGGCCTTCAGCTTCCACCTCTGAAAAACGAAAATAACAGTTTGTAAAGATTAACTGACATAATAAAGTACCTGGCTCTCGGTGATAATTATTATTAACCGTTATTAAGTATTTATTTCAATGGCCAAGAGGTTCACTTTGTTTCCCCCTACAGATTAATTTAAGCAAACTATTTTTAAAATGCACTACTGTTAAAATAGGTAGTTTAAATGATTTTGGTGTGATGGGAAAAATTAAAGGGGCTTCCCTGGTGGCTCAGCCAGTAAAGAGTCTGCTTGCAATGCGGGAGACCTGGGTTCAACCCTTGGATTGGGAAGATCCCCTGGAGAAGGAACTGGCAACCCACTCAAGTATTCTTGCCTGGAGAATTCCATGGACAGAGGAGCCAGGTGGGCTACAGTCCAAGGGGCCACAAAGAGTCAGACACGGCTGAGTGACTTTCACTTTCATAGTTTTATTCAGATTTGTCAGATAAATTAGCCAGATATTATTAAATATACTTTTAGATGCTTAACACTTTCCTGAAGAATAATATTTGAGGCATCTTACTATTCTTTGTGGACTGGGTTACGAAGCTCTTTAACTTGAAGTCCACTATGCCTTATTTCGTAATCAAAATCTAGGTAAGTCTTGTTCCCAAAGACCTTAAAGGGATGCTACGAGAAGAAA
Source organism: Cervus elaphus (assembly GCF_910594005.1). NCBI lineage: Eukaryota > Metazoa > Chordata > Mammalia > Artiodactyla > Cervidae > Cervus > Cervus elaphus. The sequence goes on along the minus strand of NC_057819.1, from coordinate 20,322,188 downwards.
TGATGCAACTGGGTGCAGGGACTGAAAACAAAGAAGCCCAATAAATATTTGCTGAATGAATCCTTATTTTGTTCATTATGATCGCTATGGGGAGCCTGGGCTTCCCTAGTGGCTCAGACGGTAAAGATCTGCCTGCATAGTGCATTAGGCAAATTCCTACTAATGTGTAATACCTTGAGAATTTTGAGAAAAATGTAAAACCTCGACTTATTTCTTTTACATAATAATTCAAGTGAACCGTCACGCTCAAGTTTTTGCATGAAGGAGACACAGCGGCTGGAAACGACCAGCGGTTAGAGATCACTTTGCCGCATAACATGGGTCTGTACTGACAGCAAACTAATTGTGCGAAGAACTTCAGGCAGAGACATCGACTCCCTCGCGGCTGCACAACCCCACCCAAGCCATCTCCCGTGGGCAGGAGCCCTGATCACCTGCGGCGCGAAGGGCCGCCCCGGGAGGTGCCAGGGGACCTGTCTTACCCCAAAGTGGGCCAGCGGGGCCCGTCCCCGCCCCGGCGGCGCAGAGCTGACTCAGGGCGTGGAAAGGGAAAGGAAGGCGCCTGCCGCGGTGTCCACTCGGACGCGCTCCCCACCAAGTAGGGTACCGATCTGTGCCCTCGCCTCGGGATCACCTCCTTTCCAAACCAGAGAGAGCCCCAGGCAAGCGAAGCCTCGCCCTCCCCCTCATTTGTATCAATGACAACCATTCCCTTGAGGTGCTAGGCGCTTTAGTTTCCAAACAGCTTTGACATATGGCCCCGTTGCCTCTCGAGAGGCAGGTCACCAAGTGCCCACACTTTAAAAAGGAGAAACCGAAGTACGGGAGTGGGAGGGGTTTCTGGGGGCTTCGGGAGCGAGGGTGGGGAAGAGGTGAGAAAGGTTCCGCAGCCCCTCCCCCCGCAACCTTACTAGTCCCCGCGCTCCTTCCGAGCAGCCGGCGGGAGAGCGCCTTCCCATCGCCGCTCCCGCCACTTCGGTGTCGCCTGCAGGGCGAACCCCCAGCCCAGCAGCCCCGGCGCTGGCCACCGGGGCCAATACCTCTAGCCATGGCCCTGCTCTGTCACCGCCTAGGATCTCCCGGGAAACGCAGCTTTCGAAAAAAGTTGCAACAACTGTAGCCAACTGCTCCGCAGGGTCCCGGCTGCTGCCCTGATTGGCGCCGCTGCCCGTCTCTCCCCAGGCTGCCCGCCGTGATAGGCAAACTCTGGAGGGAAAGCCCGCCCTTTTCCCCGCCTCCCAGGCGGGGGCGGGGCGAGCGGCCGCACTTTCTACAAACGCTTTCGGGACAGGTCTCGGCGGAGGAGGAGGGAGGGGGGTTTAAATTTTACCGTTTCTCCGAATTGATTGGCTGTCCTGGAAGGGGAGCTGAGCTGCCATTGGGGGGCTCCAAACTCCTCCCTCTGCCGGTGCTGAAGCTCCGCCCCGGGGAGGTTTAGTCACGCGTCTGGCGGCTCCGGCTCTGAGTAGAACCATAGGGGACTTCCGGTTTTTCTCGGGTTTGACCGGAACCCGACCTTTGACCTCTCGACCACCCCTACGGGAAGCCTAGCCCCGTAGTTTAACACCCGAACCACCTTGACCTTTCCAGCAGTTTAATCCATTCATTCCTAGGTTGCAAGGTATATGGAGTTTGTTCTTCCAGTATTCAAAACCCGCGGGCAGAGTTCTTACCAACTGACTTGAGTCAGCCTCCCGGAACCACAGCGATCCTAGCCCAACATACCCTAACTGTTTTACAGATGGGGAAACAGGATCAGCAGGAACAGGTAACTCACTTGCTGCCCAACGTCACGAAACAGTTTATTTCTGGGTCCTGGATCAGTCTTTTGAGTCCTAGTCCACTAGAGGGCTTCCCTCACCCCCGGGAAACAACCCTGTGCCTTTTTCCACCCAGAGGAGCCTCGGTCGGTTAAGTCCCTGAGAAGCACAGGTATCCTAGGTATTCTTTGCTTTGAACACAGATAAGGTGTTCAGTTACAGCTCTTCCCTGGGGATCCTTCCCGGAGATAGGAGCAGAGGTCCATTCTCTCTCTTTGGTCCCCAAGAAGACTTTGGAATCCCCACCATTGCCCAAGGACCTTATCATTGCACCAGGAAAGTAGAAGAGCAAAACAAGATGATATATGTGAAAGCACTGGGAAAAGTAGGAAGCAACACTTGTCACTCACTGTGCTTTTTGGTATATCATTTCAGCTCTCTGGTCCTCAGCTTACCCAGCTGTCAAATGATGGAGTCATGTGTGATATGCCAGATTCCTTCCAGCTTCCATAGATATACAGAGGTTTTTACTTTCACTAAGATGCATTAATTCAACATTTATTGAGCTGTTTATTGGCTCTGTCCGATCCCCCAAAGACACAGTGGCAAATAAGACAGATGCCTAAATTCTTTAGGAAATAAGAGACCACTTTTTAAAGGTAATATTAAGGGGTTTCTCTGGCAGTCCAGTGGTTTAGATTTTCACTTCCACTGAATGGGGCACAGGTTTGATCCGTGGTCAGGGAACTAAGATCCCAAATGCCATGGGGAGCAGCCAAAAAATATTTAAACAAATTTCAAAATAAAGATAATACTGAATAGTGATTAATGGTGTGGGTAAAATGAAAATAGGGAATTTTACAGAGTGTGTGTGGGGAGATCGTTGGTTCTATAGATTGGTGAAGTTGAGAAATCCTCTTTGAGTTCGTGACTTTAGGTTGTACCCTAAATAAGTGAACCCCAGGGGAGAAGATACTTGCAAGTAGAAGAAATAGTGAAAGCAAATCCCCATAAGTAGGGATCAGCTTTGGTTGTTTTAGGAAAGAAAAATACACCCAATGTGGTTGGAATTGAGTATGTCATGCGGAGAATGGATGGGGCTTCCCTGATAGCTCAGTTGGTAAAGAATCCATCTGGAATGCACGATACCCCGATTCGATTCCTGGGTCAGGAAGATCCTCTGGAGAAGGGAAAGGCTACCCAATCCAGTATTCTGGCCTGCAGAATTCCATGGACTGTAGTCCATGGGGTCACAAAGAGTCAGACACAACTGAGCAACTTTTACTTTGGGGGAGAATGGAGGGGATCAGGCTGGGAAAGTAGACAGGGGCTAGACTGAATAGGCCATTGAAGGCTGTGCTGGTTTCTCAGCTGCAGATGCACTCTTCTCTACCCTGCCCAGCAGTATCCATCCTGCAAACTGTATTGCACCTTTGTCAGCTAGTTTTAGGTTCTGTCGATAGGAGAGGAAACTGGAAGGCAGGGGGAGGGACTCACTCATGCATGCCGTTTTACTTGCTATTCCTATCATGGTAAGTAATGACATTTTGCTTCTGACAGGGCATTTGGTTCACTCTCCAGGTTCTTTCCAGAAATAGCCTCAGTGCGCTACCTCAGAAGTGCCAGCAGCAGCCCCTTTTCAGAGTTCTGAGCCCCAGCTTGGCAGGGCCCCTCCCCTGCCAAGGGGAGGCTCTTGAAGGGCCAGCACCAACATTATGGTGCCCCTTTCTCAGAGGCATAACCAGCCCTCCAGGAATCCTCTTCTGATTCTTCTTGCTCTGCTAACCCCAACTGTTCTCTTTGTTCTCCGGCCCTAGAAGTGGGACCTGCTTCCTGCTGTTATGATTAAATTACTTCAATGTTCCCTTTTTGCTTGTTCAATCCTCCGCCACCTGTTTAATGAACTGCCTATTTTAAAGTCTGTTTTCCTGACCAGACCCTGATGGACCCAAAAGCCATTAATAAGGACTGAGATTTTTATTGCAAATCTTATAAGAAACCATTGCATGGTTTTGTGTTTGTTTAATATTTAATTATTTGGCTATGTTGAGTCTTAGTTTCTGCACACAGGATTTTCATTGCATCATGAGGGATCTTTTGTTGCTATGAACTGACTCTCAAGTTGTGGCCCTTGGGCTTAGTTGCTCTGTAACACATGGGATCTTAGTTCCCCGTCAGGGATGTGAACCTGCATCCTCTGCGTTGCAAGGCAGGTTCTTAACTACTGGACCACCAGGGACGTCTCCACTACATGATTTTAAGCCAAGGGTAGATGGATAGATTTGTGAATCTAAACAGTAATTTTGCAAACAATTGCACAAACAGAAGGACTGCAAATAGCTACTTAAGTTACAGTAATCTGCATTGAGACCTGGAATCTTGAAATAACGTGACATGCTTCAGGAATGTCTATTTAATGATCTCCATTTTCCTAAGAGGGCCATCCCATGTGGGTGAAATCACTCCAGTTCTGAGATGATTTTTCCTTACTCTACTGTTATCTTTACATGAATATTTGCTCCAGGCTTTTGCTGTTGTTAAATACTTTAAAAAATTTATGTATTCATTTATTTATTTTTTGGTTGCACTGGGTCTTTGTTGCTGTGCACAGGCTTTCTCTAATTGCAGTGAGCAGGGGCTTCTCTCTAATTGTTTACACGGGCTTCTCATTGTGGTGGCTTCTCTTCTTGCAGAGCACGGGCTCTGGACTCCCAGTCTCAGTAGTTGTGACTCAGGCTTAGTTGCCCCTCGGCATATGGAATCTTCCCAGATCAGGGATCAAACCCATGTACCCTGCATTGGTGGGCAGATTTCAACCACTGGACCACCAGAGAAGTCCTAAATACTTTTTCGTTGGCATGAGTTCTTATAAGGTTCTACCAAATAGGGTACGTGTTCCACAGTCACGGCCACTGTAATGTACTAACTCCCTTCCATTCATCTGTGAGTGCTGGGAAAGATCAAGGGCAGGAGGAGACGGTGGTGACAGAGAATGAGAGGGTTGGATAGCATAACTGAATCAATGGACGTGAGTTTGAGCCAACTCTGGGAGATAGTGAAGGACAGGGAAGCCTGGCATGCTGCAGTTCATGGGGTTGCAGTCAGACATGCCTTAGCGACTGAACAACAAAATATATAATATACATACATTTTCCCATTATATGTTTGTGTATATATGTGTAAATATGTGTGGATATGCACAGATATATAAAATATATAAAATTCCCCATATGTAAATATACACACATATGTTAATATGTACTATATATATTTAGTACATATATATACTTGGAACTCAAGCATGTAAGAGTAAAACAATACTCTCCCTACTTCATAGGTTTATTGATAGTATTAAATGAGAGAGGGGAATTTCTTGGATGTCCAATGGTTAGGACTCCACACTTTCACTGCTAAGAGTGCAGGTTCAGTCCCTGGTTGGGGAATTAAGATCCTGCAAGCTACAGTGAAGCCAAAAATAAAGAAATGACAAAATAAAAATAAAATGTATGGGGATGTAGAAGTTTAGCAATTAACTTCTAAATAAAGTTACAAAATTGCATCTTAATGAGTTGTAATTTGGAGTTACTAACACTTTCTTCCCATTCTTTTCTTTGGTTTTCTAGAAGGGAGACCAAAACTTGAATGAACACAAAAATGGTATTGAGAGTATAGAATGTGGCAAGGGTGTGCTCAGTGCTCAGTCGTGTCTGACTCCTTTGTGAGGAGCCAGGCAGGCTACAGTCCATGGGATTCTCCAGGCAAGGATACTGGAGTGGGTTGCCATTTCCTCCTTCAGGGGATCTTCCCCAGCCAGGGATTGAACCCGAGTCTCTGTGGCTCCTGCATTGGCAGGCTGATTTCTTTACCGCTAGGCCTCCTGGGGAGCCCAAAATCTGGCATAGGATGAGAAATAGCCAATGGTGTAAAAAATTTGGCATAGGATGAAAAATAGCGAATGGCTTTTATGTTTGATGAGCCTTTTTTTTTTTATGTTATAAATAAATAGGTCTATTTTTTCTCCCTGTATCTTTTAAAATTATTAAAATTTTTTTTTTTTTGCCACCACTGCATGCCATGTAGGATCTTAGTTCCTCAACCAGGGATTGAACCAGCACCTCCTGAAGTGGAAGTGCAGAGTCTTACCCACTGGACAGCCAGGAAAGTCCGCTCCCCTGCCCACTGCCCTCCCCTTCTCCTGGTCCCCCCTTCCCCACTGCCACATCTGTCTTTAAGAAAAGGTATTACAAGCTAGTTGTTCGGGAATTCCTTAGTTATAAAAATCATAATTTTATTGAAAAAACACATGGAAAATTATGCATTTATGAGCAAGGGTAGTTTTTTGTTTGTTTTGAAAGTCAGTTTAGAGATGGTTTAGCAGCATAGCTCAGGCTGTTCAATTTAGAATGGGATTTTTCTCACATTTTTTTCTGTGTGGGCTTTTTTTTTTTCCAGACCTTTAATTTTATTTATTTATTTATTTATTTATTTATTTTCAGACAGACCTTTTAATTTGTGAGCTTGAAGAGATGAATGAACTTTTTGAGTCTTTTTTTTCAGGAAACAAATATTAATCTTTTAAAAAATATATATATTTGGCTGCATTGGGTCCTATTTGCAGTACCCGGGTTTTCTCTAGTAGCCCCTTGGCATGTGGGAATCTCAGTTCCCACACTGACCAGGGATCGAACCCCTACCCCTTACATTGGAAGGCGGATTCTTAACCACTAGACCCCCAGGGAATTCCTGTGAGACTTGTTCGAAATAGTTGCATTAGTTTGCTAGGACTGTTGTTAACAAAGCCCTACAAGCTAAGCAACTTGAATAACAAAAATGTATCACCTCATGGTTCTAGAGGCTGGAAGTCCAAAACCAAGGTCCTGGAAGGGTTGGTTCCTTCTGAGGAACTGTTAGGAAGATTCTCTTCCATGTCTTTCTCCTAACTCCTGGAGGTAGGCTGGCTTTCTTGATTTGTTGAAGCATCACCCCGACCTCTGGCTTCATTTTCACATGGTGTTCTCCTCTTCTGCACGTCTATCTCCAAATTTCCCTTTATAAGGACACAGTCTTGTTGGATTAGCGCCCACCTCAAGGATCTCATTTTAACTTGATTAGATCTATAAAGACCCTATCTCCAAATAAGGTCACATTCTGAGATTTATGTCAGGTCTCCAACATATGAATTCGGGGAGGACACAGTTCAACCCATAACTCTTAATATCCCATAGTATGCTTTTAAATTAATAACTTAAATATGGTATTTTTTAAGGGAAAGTTTATAAAAATGAATAGCATTCATTATAAATACATTAAATGCATAGGGTGAAAATGCAAACAGAAACTCTCCCTGGAATTCCCTGGTGGTTCAGTGGTTAGGATTCTCACTGCCGAGGGCGTAGGTCAGATCCCTGGTCTGGTAACTAGATCACACATGCCGCAACTAAGACCCAGTATAGCCAAATAAATAAAAATAAATAGAAAATAAAAACCAAGTGGTCTTCCTGGTAATTTCAAAATTGTCAAAAAATTGTAAAAAATAAAAAAGTAAAGGGTTGAAACAAAGTTAAAAAATAAAGGAGGGGCCCCATGTTGCGGATACCAAACTCCTAGGAAGGGGGTTCTGAGCTGGTGTCTCTGAGCTTAGAGAGTGACCTTGTGGATGCTCTTACTGGTCCTCCTGTCTGGGAGGAGAGTTTGGTGTGATGAGGCCAGCTCTACCAGTAAAGTGTGGGGAAAAACTGCAAAATGGATACAGCTGCTGCTGTAGGAAGGAAAGGCATGTGCCAGGGTGAAGAGGTGTTGCTGGGAGGAAGTTCACAGGACACTTTTTCCTCCTCCAGCCTGGCAGCCTCCCTCCTGCCTTGCAGAGAGTAACATTGAAACAGCTGGCAAAGCAGCAGTGTAGTTTTGCAGTGCATCACAAAGGAGAGCACAGATGCTCGAGTTTGGAGCTGAGAAACAGTTTTTTTTTTTTTTTTTTTTTAATGAATTTGACTGCACCAGGTCTTAGTTGAGGCACTCAGGATCTTCGTTGGCAGCATGCAGGATCTTTACTTACGGCATGAGAACTCTTAGTTGTGGCATGTGGGATTTAGTTCCCTGGTCAAAGACTGAACCCAGGCCCCCTACAGTGGGAATATGGAGTCTTAGCCACTGGACCACCAGCAAAGTTCAGAAAAGCCATGTCTTAATAACTGATGCACTTGCTTTGTTAGTGAAGGTTCTCCCCTATCTTAATAACTGTTGAACTTGCTTTGTTACTGTCTGTTCTCTCTGCTTCAGTCCTGTCTGTTACAGAAACATGTTTCCTCTTCTTGAAGTTCCCTGTTCACTTCTACAAATTAATACCTACTTTTCAACTCTTAAGGAGGTTGTCACTCTCTCAAGGAAGCCTTCTTTGATTTCCCTGATGAGATCAAATTACTCTAATAGGTTCTGTTAGCTTTTATGTTGCATTGTCACAGTTACAAGTTTACTTTTTTTTTTTTTACAAGTTTACATTTTTTTGTATAATTTGAGGATTAAGGCCTACTACTCTATAAGGGACATCCCCCCCTTCCCCTCTCCTTGATTTGTTTTTCTTAAACTTGTGTCCCTAACACAATATCTCTAACATATCTGACTCAATAAATATTTTTTGAATGAAATGAGAAGTACAGTGTAAATATAAATAGCCACAGGGGAAAAGAATGGACACCATGCCTGAATAGGGAATTTTTCTGAATTATCTACTTCTAGCAGTATCTCTATTCTGGGTGTTTCCAGTAAGTTTTCCTTCTGCCTCTGACCCTCAGTATCTCAGTTTCTATCCCCTGATACAACCACTACTTGTGTTGTCATTCTGAGATGCCCTGAGTGTACATTCAAGCAAAATATATTATGTATTCTCATAGACAGAAGTGCTTCATTGTTTTTAATAACTGTTTCACTGTAGCAAAGTACCATAGTTTAGTCAGTTCATCTTTTCTTCAAAGACATTAAGGTTGTTTCCATCTTTTGCTTCTACAAATTGCTACTGCCATGAATAACTTTGTGCATAACATTTTTGTGCATATGTGCAGTTGTATAAATATGCCCCGAAACTCCATCTTTTACTTTGGTTCAGGGTAAAGAGATGATGCAGAGATGGCAGCAAGGATCTGGCTTTTTTTTTGTATGAGCAACGCTGCATGGGGTATCTTAGTTCCCCAATCAGTGACTGAACCCTCGACCCATGCACTGGAAGCACCGCATCTTAACTGCTGGGCTGCTAGGGAATCTGGCTTAGATGCTCAGGAAGTACCAAAAAAAAGGTGGATCTAGGACTCATCTATAGTCCCAGTGTTCAGCTAGAGTTTGGGGGCCACTTGGAAACTGAATTGCTCCAACCAAGCTTCAAAGACAGTGATGCATTAACTACATTGTCTTAGATTTCTTTGCTGCATTCTTTCATAATATGACAATTGCTTGTTTGCTGTCAACTATACTAGATCATAAACCAGTCTACTGGAAAGTAATGAACAAGACAGATGAATGACCTTGCTTTCCAATGGTTTTTTTTTTTTTGGCCTCTTGCTGTGGGGCAAGTGGGATCTTAGTTCTCCCCATGAGGGGTCCAACCTGAGCCCCTGCATTGGAAGGGCAGAGTCTTACCTGCTGGATCGCCAGGGAAGTTCCTCCAAAGCATTGTTCTTCTGGAACTATTTTTATTATTTTTATCTTTATAGGGGTGTGTGTGTGTGTGTGTGTGTGTGTGTGTGTATGCAGTAAATGAAATAACAGAAGTGATTAGCAAAGTAATTAACCTGCAATTTAAAATGCCTGGACTTCCCTGGTGGCTCAGACAGTAAAGAATCTGCCTGCAATGCAGAGACCTGGCTTCAATCCCTGGGTCTGGAAGGTCTCCTGAAGAAGGGACCGACTACCCAATCCAGTATTCTTGCCTGGAGAATTTCATGAACAGAGGAGCCTGGCAGGCTACATTCCATGGGGTCGCAAAGGGTCGGACACTACTGAGCCACTAACACAGTTTAAAATATTTATTTATACGTACACATATATAATACATATGAATTGGTGCTTTTGAACTGTGGTGTTGGAGAAGACTCTTGAGAGTCCCTTGGACTGCAAGGAGATCAAACTAGTCCATACTAAAGGAAATCACTCCGGAATATTCACTGAAGGACTGACGCTGAAGCTCCAATACTCCAATACTTTGGCCACCTGATGTGACGAACTAACTCATTAGAAAAGACCCTGATGCTGGGAAAGATTGAAGGCAGGAGGAAAAGGGGACGGACGACAGAGGATGAGATGGTTGGATGGCATCACTGACTTGATGGACAAGAGTTTGAGCAAGCTCCGGGAGTTGGTGATGGACAGGGAAGCCTGGCCTGTGCTATAGTCCCCGGGGTTGCAAAGAGTTGGACACGACTGAGTAACTGAACTGAACAATACATATTTATGTATATAGACACTACGTTGGAAGACTCAATTATTCTTGCCGTAATTTCCCCCCCTACTCTCCTAGCCCCATACTGTGTCTAGAAGAGCTGACACTTTTACCTCCAAGTTAACCAAACCACTAAATTTGCTTTGAGCACAAGGCGAGTTCGACGCGCCACCGGTAGAGGGCAAGAGTCACCCAGCGTGCCCATTACCTAAGCAACCGATTCAAACAGCATTCTCAGGATGACTTTACAAAAGGGTTACCAAGTTAATTTGTTTATTCTGGGTCAGGTCATTTAGTAGTAGTACCAATAACAATAACGGAGAATACAAAAATAAGGAAGAGGCAGGAGGTAGCAACAGACCTGCAGCAATCATTAATTGAGAGCAACAGGTTAGTGGATGTGCGCGAGAAAAAGAGAAAGAGGGTCTAACCGCGCTCTCACTCCTTAGGATCTGACTATGGTAATAGACTAGCCGAGGGGCTCCAGTTACATGCGGTTTCACATTGAATAAAGTGCTTTGAGCAAGCCTAAGAAGCAATAAGTAGGCGAATATTTTTTTCTAGAATTCATTAAGGTAACAAGCGTTTCAAAGTGACAGAGACGCTACTAGGTAACTTCCTGGGCCAAAGCCACACACCGAAAACGTTTTCAAAACAGCTTCAGGCCCCTCCTAGCCCGACTTTGAAAGCAGGTGTGGCACGCATGCGCCCGGCCCACCAGCTGACCTCCTCGTGGCAAGTCAAAGCACCGACCTTCTTCCCGACAACCCGCGGGGGAGAAAGGGAGGAGGAACGGAACTCTCGCGAGGTCTTTCGAGCGCCGGCGGAAGCAGTAGACACGTGACTCTCTTAGGCGGCCTTCGCCTTCCCCCCTCCCCCTTCTCGGAAACCCGGCCCCCTCACCCCTCGCCCACCCGGGAGCCGCGGTAATGGACCGTTTGGGTTCCGGAATTCCCTTGGATCCAACCACTGGTACCCTGTCGGCGAGAGCGACGGAGTTCGTGCTTGGCGGCGAAGGCAGGGGGCGGTCATGGGGGGGTGGAAATCATCTTCCTTCACCTAGGAGGGAGGCGGGGCGGAGAGGAGCGCTAGGGAGTGGGGTGTTGGGGGCGGGGAGGGAGGAAGTCACGTGGGTCGCGCGGCGCGCGCTGCGTGCGCGCGGCGCCTCATCCGTCGCCCCACCCCCTCCCCGTGGGGCGGGGGGTTGGGGGGAGGGGCGTCAAGATGGCGGCGGGGAGGTAGGCAGAGCCGGACGCCGCTGCTGCCGCCGCCACCGCCGCCTCCGCTCCCGTCGCCTCTGGTTCTTCAAGCTCTCGTCACCTGAGAGAAGCTGTTCCGGTGTCGGATCCGGCGGGGAAAGTAAGTCCACCCCTTATCCCTTTTCTGCCTCCACACTCCTCCCGGACAGCCTCCCACTCACACCCTCCTCAGGGGGCCGTGCGGGGCCGGGCTGGGGGGGGGGGCCGCCACCTCTCCCTGGCTTGGGGCCTCCCTCGCCGCCCCCTCCGCTGCGCGCCCCGGGGTCTTTGGGGGCACAGTCCCGGCGGCGGCCCCGCCGCGCTCGCTTCCTCCGCCCGTCAGCGCCGGGCCCTGCGGTCGCCGCGCGTGGGGCTCTCGGGCCCCGAGGGCCCCGCTGTCCCGGGTTGGAGGCACCTGGTTTTAGCGAGGAGTCATCGTCTGCGGACGCCGGCTCCGGCTCTGCTTGGTTCGCCGCCTTTGGTTCCGCGGCTGGACCAGAGGGCTGTGAGGTCCCGGGACCCGCAGGAAAGTGAGCTCCGCAATCCTTCAGAAGTCCTCGTATCCAAGGATTGCTCCGGTTCAGGGCGATTGCGGGGAGCGACGGGACACCGCACCTACAATTTGCTGGTCACCTCGCTGTCGGGGTGGTGGGGACGGTACGTGGGACACGTGGGGCCACCTTCACGCTTCACCCAGTGATGAGGTTAATTTTGCCCCAAGCTCGCTCGCCCGCCTCCTAAACACTAAGCAGGCATCTCTGTGGAGGGTCAAGTCGGTTGGGGATTTGCTTACTTTGAGAGTGTTTGGCGTAACGAGCATCTAAAGTTCCCCAAACCGGTATATGCTGGTGGTTTCCCAGAAGTGGTTTGAAGTCGGTTTAACCGCTGAGGAGATTTGGATGTTCCTGAACCCTTGTGATTGTTTCTTTCCTGACCCTGGCATCCAGCTCCTCCCCTTTCCACCCCGGCTTTGTGCTTCTGTTTGGTTAATGTTTGCGGACCACTAACTTGATCCTCGCACAGAGAAGCTCTTTTTTATGTGCGTGCTCGGTTTACTGTGGGAGGCTTTTGTTTTGGGGAGTCGCTGGTTGAGAAACGTGGGAAAAGAACGGGAGAGAAAATGAGAGTCAAAGAAAGCAACGTTTTTATCCATTGAATTGCGCAGCCAATTGTAACTGCACCCGGAAGTTTGTACTGAACACGTGTTGATGGGAGAAGGTTAAAAGCTGGGTTCCCTTTGACCTTTGAAAGTTGGTTATTAGCAGTTTGTTAAGTTAAATATTTCATATTCTCAATGTAACCAGAATTAGAGACGGAATAGGGTTCTAAAGTGTCGGCCAAGGAGGGCCCAGAAAGCTGTCAAACCCTTAGTTGCTATATCGCCATTCCTCGTAAGAGTTGCAGTCACTTAAACCAGCTAACAGTGCGAAGGGATCCCATATTTTCCCGGTTATTTACGGCGGTCAGAACTGATTTTTGTAAGCAATGGGGAAAGCCTTCATCACTGCACAAAAGATAGTTTGTACAGAATGTCTAGGGTAAAATGTAGAATTTACTGCTAGTAGGATATTAGTTTTGCTATCAAGGGGACATTTTATTTTCATGTTGAAAGAAGTTGTTTCCAGTTTTTACCTTACCAGAGAAGACATCTTTACTGTTTTCCTCTGGCTTCTGCTTTTTGTCTCCCAGTCTAACTCTGTTTCCAGTCTAAATTTATTCCTTACAGTTCTTCAGAAATTTAAATAAATTTTACTTCAGTTTCTGGATAAGTGTTAAAATGGGAGGCTTAGTGAGTGACTTATAGTCGATAAATGCATTCATCCGGTCATTCGTCCATTGAATGCTTTTGTGTTTCAGACAGTTTTACAGGTTTTAAGGGCGTTACTGAGATTACCATTTTAAAATGTGCACTATGGAGATTTTTAAAGTCGTCCCCCACCCCCCCCCCCACCCCCCATGCCGCGAAGACTTTAGGTACAGATAACATTTTGTCCTTTCTTAGTCTCTAAATTGAGCTTTGATTTGAGATTTGCTGACCTGCCTGTGAAGTAAGAAAGCAGGCAGGTCTGAGGGCTGGTCTTCACAAGTTGCCTGACTTTTCATGAGGCTCTGGGGTTTTCGAAAATTGGAGTAAAGAAAGATACTTTCTGAGAGGAATTGTTTTCCATTAAATACCCAATTAATAACTAAAATGATGTAATCCTTCAGTTTTTGCAGTTGTCTTTTTTTATGCTAATTGACAGATCCACTTTGATGTGGCTGAACTGAGTATTAAGGACAGCCTTGGGATACCACTGAAATTTTCTGTAGAGGGAAAGGGTAGGCTCTTGAAGAGCAGGAACTCTCTCTTATGAACAAAAATATATATATAGTACAAAATCCATCAAATTAATATGCTTGTTTACTTCTTAGGAGATAGTATGTAGCACAGAGCAGTGATTTTCAAACCTTTTCACTGTATTCCATAGTAAGAAATGTGTTTTATATTGTGAACTAGCACATTAATACATGTGTAGAACTGAGTTTTGTATAATAATGTTTACCTTTTACTGTGTGCTGCACTAATTCTGTTCTGTATTTAACATATTTGAATAGTCTGTATTTGAAACATTTTAAAAATACTGGTCATAACGTAAATTATTTGACAATTCATTGTGTTGTGACTGGCAGTTTGAAACATACTGGTATGGGATTCAAAACACAGAATCTGGGTGATGTGATATCAGCCATCCTAGGTTTGTAATTCTGCTCCAAGCTTGCTTTGTTGTTAACTTGTTACAGTTTATCTCTCTAGGCCTCAGTATCTCATCTCCAACAAGGGGATAACAGGTAATTTTTACTCATGGATTATTTTGAGAGTTAAGAGAAAAAAGTCCAACCATACAGTGAATATTGGGAAGACTAGCCATCAGAGTTTCATGTTGTGATCGAGAATATAGTTTCACCCTCCTCCCCCATTCTTTCTCATGGTGCTTTTTCAAAGCATTTTTGGAGCTTGTATATAATCTGCACATTCCTCTGTGATTCCATTCTTTCTATAGGTTTTGCAGTGAGAGTGAAGGGGGGGCATGTCACTGAGTGATTGCTGCCCGGGGAAGTAGGTGTTAAAAGGTACAGAGTGTGTCCTTTTAGGTGAAGGAAGTTCTGTTTAGCAAACCTGTTTATACCTACCTTCCCTTCTGCCTAATATTCTTAAGGAACCAGTACCCAGGAGACCGTGAATACTTGCTGATGGACTTAGCAGTTAAATTCAAAGTGGATCATTACCCTTCAGATTCTCAAGCTAAATGTCAGTCATCGGACATCCCGGCTGCATAAAAACAAAAGTTGGGTCAAAAATCAGACATGCTTAGCATTACTAAATAATGAGAAAAATCCTTTTCAGGCAGAGAGACTTTTTTTTTGAGGATAGTTGCTTTACAGTATTGTGTGGACCTTTGCCATAGATCCATGGGGTCACAAAAGAGACAAAACTGAGCAACAAACACGCTGCCATATAGCAACATGAATCAGCCACAAGTATAGGTATGTCCCCTCCCTAAGATAATTTTATTTTAAGATACTTCTTAAAAATGATATGTGTACACATTTGAAGATGTCTGCCAGTTTCCTCTAGATATGCTGGTTAACTGGACAAATTGAAAGTATGACCTGAGTGAAAGAGAGCTAGTATTTTATAGAGCTAGTATGGAAGTTAATTATTGAATTAAGTTGCCAACAGGTAAAGTTTATATTCTGGAAATAAGGTGTTGCATCAGCAATTTGAAGAAAAACATTTTTTTTGAACTTTGTAGTAATGTTTATCAGTATGATAGTTAATAGCTAGTAGCTAGTATTTATCCCAAGTGGTATAGCGTTTAATCAACACAGCAATCCTATAAAGTAGATTCTCTTTTTATTCTCATGTGAAGATGAGAAAACTGAGTCAGGTTATTACTTGACTGTCTTATACTACTAGCAGTATTCAAAACCGTGTGTTCTGTTTGACTCCCACTTCAACCTCTGTGGTGTGCTGTTGCCACTGCAGATTATCCCTTGTCTTCCCAGAGCTATAAAGATCTGCTTTGGTCTCAACAAGAGGAACCTTGTCTGTTGATAGGTTTCAGTGTTGGTATTCTCGGTGGGAACTGTATCCTTTCATTTTTCTGATTGGCTGCTGTTTCTCAGGATTCTTTTCCTGCCAAGGATATTTCTTAGTTTCTCTTTACTACCGTGTTATTTATTATTTGTTATTTATCATGGATACTTTGATAGATGTACTGTTTGAACAGGTGATATTTTCGAAAGTATTTGTGATAAAAATAGAACCTTTTTGTTGTTCATTGTTTGAAATAGAATCACTCTATGGTTATTAACTTTTAGGTTTGTTAGGTTCAGTTCAGTCACTCAGTCGTGTCCGACTCTTTGTGACCCCATGGCCTGTAGCATGCCAGGCCTCCCTGTCCATCACCAACTCCCAAAGTTTACTGAAACTCATGTCCATTGAGTCGGTGATGCCATCCAACCATCTCATCCCCTGTCATCCCCTTCTCCTCCCGCTTTCAGTCTTTCCCAGCGTCAGGGTCTTTTCAAATGAATCAATTCTTCGCATCAGGTGGCCAAAGTATTTGTTAGGTTAAATGTCACCTGAGGTCTGTGAAATCTTTGTAGACACACTGTAACAGTTCTTTTGCACATTACAGTATTTGCGTTTACATTATATACTTTCAAAATGAAATGTTGTTTTCTCTCTCAGGAATACATCTTACTTGTTTGTAAAATGTGGAGAAGGTTGCAAAATACAACCTTTTAGGGGCTCTGTTAGCTTGAGCACTGAAATTCTGTGAGTCTGTAATAGTTTCAGAATAGGAATATGATTAAATATTAGGGGTTTTTGCTTAATGAAGTTAAACACTGGCATAGATGTTTCCTCTATATCCCCTTCCCCACTTCTTATTGCAAAAAAAAGTACAAATAGGAAATTTATGCCCAATTGGCTTGAGAGAAAGGCTCTAGATGTTATTTGTGTATAAGATGTGTATAAAATTAAAATCTTTTTCACTAATAGCTTGTGAAAGACAATGTGTCTTATGGTGTTGTCACTACTTGGTCACTACTCAGATCAGAGGGTCTCAAATTGTGATTCCTATGAACTTTGAAGAGATCACTGATAATGTTACTTATAACTGTTGCTGTTATCTATTGTGTGAATGCCAACAAGTTTGTTCCCCAAATTCCTCTCTTCCATAATATTTTTGTACTTTTAATGATAGTTCAGAAAATATATTTCAAAAAGCTCATGAATTCAGTAACACTTAAATGATTTTTTGTTGAAATAAATTTTAATGATGTTTGTGTACTTTTGAGTATAATTAGTTAGGTCATTGGTCCTAGTGAAGTATTTTACAGAATGAAAATGTATTTTTTTAAGCATTGATTTAGCACTGTTGGTACATGTGTACTGTATATTAGAATAGTAATTTATAAAGTATGACCAACTATTATATATTACTTCCTTATTAGAATAGTTTGTCAATTTTATATTAAATCCATGTTGGGACATTTCTCCTACTTGTCTCCTCTGTCATCTGGTTCTTTCATACTATTCCCATCTTGCTGTGTAATACTAACACTCCCCATTCCAGTTCAGACAGGCATTTATTCTGAAGTTAAGTATTGAAACTTCATACCAACATTGACTTCTTTATCTACTGATTGGAAAGAGATGGCATTACTTTGGCAGTTTGAGAAGTCTAGATTTAGGTGTGACCTTGGGTGGGTAATTTAAGCTTTTTGAGCCTCAGTTTCACGTCTAGGATTGTAGTACCTATCTTGCTAAGGGTTGTCATGGACTAGTGATGTACATGAAGAGCTAAACACACTGCAAGGCTTGTGGAAAAAAGTGAAAGTCACTCAGTTGTGTCTTTCTCTCTGCGACCCCCTGGACTATACAGTCCATGGAATTCTCCAGGCCAGAATACTGGAGGGGTAGTGTTTACTTTCTCCAAGGTAGCTTCCCAACCCAGGGATCGAACCCAGATCTCCCACATTACAGGTGGGTTCTTCACCAGCTGAGCCATCAGGGAAGCCCAAGAATACTGGAGTGGGTGGCCGATCCCTTCTCCAGCAGATCTTCCCAACCCAGGAATTGAACCGGAGCCTCCTGCATTGCAGGCTGATTCTTTATCAACTGAACTTTCAGGGAAGCTCAAAAGAAACTTAATCACTGTTAGTTCCCCTTCCTCCTGCCTGCTCAAAATGCTTTCTTCCTTAAACTTCTTTTCTTTTCTCTGAAAAATTTTGGGGAAATCTTTGGGCTCTCCTTTTTTTTTTTTTTTTTCCATTTATTTTTATTAGTTGGAGACTAATTACTTTACAATATTGTAGTGATTTTTGCCATACATTGACATGAATCAGCCATGGATTTACATGTGTTCCCCATCCCGATCCCCCCTCCCGCCTCCCTCTTCATCCCATCCCTCTGGGTCTTCCCAGTGCACTAGCCCTGAGCACTTGTCTCATGCATCCAACCTGGGCTGGTGATCTGTTTCATCCTTGATAGTATGCTTGTTTCAATGCTGTTCTCTCAGAACATCCCACCCTTGCCTTCTCCCACTCTTTCTTTTTTAAACAGCAGGTCTCCCCTTAGTTTGTTTCTCAGTGTATGTGGTTTCCACCTGAAACTCATTCATATTTCCTTTAGACCATCTTTCTAAATGATGTACAGATGACATAGACCTATATAGTAGAGAATTTTTCTGTTAAAATGTTCTGATTTCATCTAAAAGAGTAGTTCTTGTATGTTGGGAAGTCATGGTATTGTTGGCTAACAATTTTTTTTTTTTTTGATAGGACATAATGAAACATTTAATTCTATTTCACAGTCTGAAAACAAGTGGACTAACTGAAATTAGAATATTATTTATGTAGCATGAAATAGTTCTCTGAGAAAAACCAAGTGGTCAGATTGCCTATGTTTGTATATATAAATTGGTTATTTCAGATAAATGAATGAGAAAAATTAAAATTGAGAAAGCTCTGTTAAACTTTATTATTCCTTACAAAATAGATAAAAATCCATCTTAGTGGTGGAATACTTTGATCTGGCTTGGGAAACTCCATCTGAAAATGTGTCTGGCTAATTGAAAGAGGCATTTTCCCCCCTGAACTCCATGTATCTTTAGGTCTTCTGGGCTCAACATCCCCCTGCCCCCACCATCCCATTTTCTCATGGCTTAACTCTAATCCTCTACCAACTTAAACTTTATGTGTATTTCATGTTCTTTCATTTTGAGCTTTTATTTAAACTTACGGATTCTCCTTCGTAAATATCCTGAAATCCATTCTCCCCTCTTTATCTCTGTACCCTGCTGTTAACACCATATCATCTTTTTCCTGGTCTGCTGTAGCAGTTTCCTAAGATGTCTCCCTGCTTTGGTCTTACTCTACCCATTCTCAGTTTGCTTCCACACTGCTATGGAGTAATTTTTCTAAGCCACAGATCTGACTACATCATGCAGTTCTCTATCTGGAAACCCTTTAGTAACCGCTGTTGCTCATAAGATTAAATGTGCTCTCTAGCATAGTGCACAAGGCTGTAGGCGATAATTTCCTGTCTCTCACCATCACCTTTGCGAACATCCTATTTCTGTTCTGAGATTCCATACCCACGGTGAACATGGTGAATTACTGTAGCCGTCTTTTTTAGAGTGCCAATATCTTTGTGCTGCCATGGGTGTGAATACACTATCAGAAGATCCTTGTCTGCCTGGTGATTTCTTACCTGAGACTTGCTTGCATTGTCATCTTTGTAACCTCTCTCTCCAGGTTAATTCATCATTTCCTTCTCTGTTCCCACAGCATTTTGTAGACATAGACTCTTGCTGTGATTTATATACTTGTTTGTCCTTTCCACCTTTTTTTTTTTTTTTCTTTAAATCATCCACTTTATTTTTGAATTACATAGTGTGGCTTTTCTTTTCTTTTTTAAAAATGTTTATTTATTTGGCAATGAACTCTTAATTGTGGTACGTGGGATCAAGTTCCCTGACCAGGGATTGAACCTGGGCCCCTTGCACTGGGAGCACAGAGTCTTAGCCACTGGACCACCAGGGAAGTCCCTTGTCCTTTCCATCTTAATGTGAATTTCTTTGGATAAGAGACTATTTTCATCTGTTTTTGCCTCCTATGTAGAAGATTCTTCATAAATATTGAATGAATGGATTTGGTAGAAAATATTGGTTTATATTTAGAAAGTGTTAGTTGTCATTTTAAGTTTTTTATGTTAATATTTAATATTTTGTTCTAAAGATGGTGGAACCAGGGCAAGATTTACTGCTTGCTGCTTTGAGCGAGAGTGGAATTAGTCCAAATGACCTCTTTGATATTGATGGTGGAGATGCGGGGCTTGCAACTCCAACACCTACGCCTCCCATACAGCAGGTAAGAGTTTTCCAAAGCATCTGCAAAAAATGAATTTTTTCTTATTTTTATTTTCTATTATAGAGAGAAGTATTAATAAGTGTTAATTTTAAATATGCATGTGGACATTATTTTTATGTTGAGTGTTAGTGTTCATTCACAAGGTGGAAAATACTTGTAGTGCAAATCAAGACGTTTTCTGCTTTGATATATGATGATATAAAAGCAAGAGATGAATTGCTTATAGTTATTGTGGAGGACCACTAATCTCAATACTTGTCTTTGTACTTTATAGGAACATTTTTCTGAGATTTCAAACATTTTTCAGAGGTTTCACAATACACATTCTCTGAAAGCAAAAATAAGATTCTGGTGTTAGTGTAGTTTAACGAAGACATTATGCTTCCAAATACTGTTATTTTGTACCTGGTATCAGTGGTTTTACATTCCATTTGAATGTAAAGCTTGAAGTTTTTTTTTTTTTAGTAAAATAACTACATGTCTTGTTCTTGAAACAGAATTCACTGCCATCATTCTTTGTTTCTTTCTCTGATGTTTTCTCTCCAGTCAATGCCGCTTAGTGCATTAGAACTAGGTTTGGAGACTGAAGCAGCAGTTCCTGTTAAACAAGAACCAGAGACGGTACCTACTCCGGCACTTTTAAATGTTAGGGTAAGAATTATTTAGATTTGGTGTTGCTATGGAAATAGTTTAGGATTATGGTCAGAAAATAACCTTTATTATAAAACAGTTTATCTCACTAGTTCTACTTTTTGCTGCTTTCCCAATATTTTACTCTCACCTACTTTATAAAACATTTCTTTCACTCTTCTGTTAGTTATGTTGATCAAAAGATAGTTAGGAAAAAAGCACTTTTTTAGTTTATTTATTGAAAATGATAATTCATGAAGTAAAGATGAACTACACGTGATCCCATTACATTTTTCATTTTAATTAGTTTGGTCCATTGGCACATAATAATTTTTATGTGATATTACTATGCTTTAAATGTAGAGTTCCTCATCTCACTTTAAGCATAGCAGCTTTGTTGTTGGTAGCTATGCTTTATGGGGTCTCAGCTTCCCCTATCAGGAATTGAACCCTGGCCCTGGGAATGAAAGCCTGGAATCCTAACTACCAGGGCATCAGGGAACTCCCTAAACATAGAAATATGCTTATTTAAGAGCCCTAATGATATAAATTATTAGATAAACTGTTAGGTTAAAATTTGATGACTTTGTGATAAAGTACTGTTGAAAGTTACATTTAAAATTGATAAATAGTAATCTAGAAGATTCTTGTTAGAGAAGCCATGGAGAAATAACAGATACTTTGAAGGGGGCAGAAAGTAGAAATAGATTTAAATTTATAAAAATATCTTAGTTGTACTTTAAGTGCTCAGGGCTGGTGCACTGGGAAGACCCAGAGGGATGGGATGGGGAGAGAGGTGGGAGGGGGGATCGGGATGGGGAACACATGTAAATCCATGGCTGATTCATGTCAATGTATGGCAAAAAACCACTACAATATTGTTAAGTAATTAGCCTCCAACTAATAAATGAATAAAAAAATCTTAGTTGTACTTTAGTTGTAGAAGTCACAGACATACTGTTATCCTCAGATCTTGACTTTTTAAAAAATTTTTGTCCAGCTCCTAACTCCCATTCCCAACTAAAGAAAATAAAATGCTATGTAGCTTTGTCTTAGACTCAAAGGAAGAATCCACATTATCACTAATATTTGTAATTTACCTGGGTAGATTTTTCATATGTCATAGGAACTTAAAACTCTGCTTGGTGGTTTTATCCTAGTAAATTAAACATCAGTATAGTCTGTGCAATAGACAAAAAACACTCTACAGGAATCAAAGAATTTTAGACATGAAAAATGATCCTCTGAGAGCCCACCTCCAGGCATAAATGATTTGCCTAGGGTTATCTTATTAGTTGGAGCGGTGCTGGGATTAGAAGTTATGTTCCTAGTCCTTGTGTTACATAGGATTGCTGTACATCACAGCTTACTTAGGATACTCTCATTTTATGCTTGCTGCCCTCAGCATTACTGCTATACCTTCTTTTCCTTGAAGTAGTGTATTTTAACTTGTTGTTGTTTAGTTGCTAGGTCATGTCCGACTCTCTGTGACCCCGTGGACTGTAGCCTTTCAGACTCCTCTCCATGGGATTTCCCAGGCAGGAATACTGCAGTGGGTTGCCATTTCATTCTTCAGGGTATGTTCCCAACCCAGGGAACAAACCAGCACCTCCTGTATTGGCTGGTGGATTCTTTACCACTGAGCCACCAGGGAAGCCTTTAACTAGGTGGTTCATGGCTAATAATTATTAGAAATGAAGTGCCAGTGGTTAGCTGAGGTTCTTAAGTCAGTTTTAGATTTTTAAATGGCCTCCTCTGTTTATTGATATGAGTTGCACTAGAGAGTAAAGAATTTTTCACAGGTGTGATGTATATGGTTTTCTAGCAGCAGCCTCCATCTACTACAACGTTTGTGCTGAATCAGATAAATCAGCTTCCGACCTTGGGATCTACAATTGTAATGACTAAGACACCACCTGTAACCACGAATAGGCAAACCATCACTTTAACGAAGTTTATTCAGACTACTGCAAACACACGTCCTTCAGTCTCAGCACCAGCAGTACGAAATGCCGTAACTTCTGCACCTTCAAAAGACCAAGTTCAACTGAAGGACCTGCTAAAAAATAATAGTCTGAATGAACTCATGAAACTGAAGCCACCGGCTAATATTGCTCAGCCAGTTGCAACAGCAGCTAGTAAGTCTTTGTTTTCAGTAGTATCAACTTCCTGCCTTTATTAAGATATGTCAGTGTGTTTTCAGGGGTTTACGTAGGTCTTGAAAGAACTGAGCATGAAAGAGATGATGTCTGCATGACTCTACTTCAAGGAAGCAAACATTTAGAAGCTTTAAGCTTTGAGATAATGTGTGGAATTGAGAGGCTGCATTAACACCATGAGATCTCAAGTTTTGTATATTGTGAATAGCTGGTTGACATTTTTCTCAGTCCTTTAAATCATTGCTTCTCAAAGTTTACACCTATGAGTCACCTGGGGATCCTTTTATTTAAAAAAATTATTTATTTTGGCTGTGCTGAGTTGTATTATTTTGGCTGTGCTGTACTTCTAAAGGGGTACAAGTGGCGAGCAGGGACTACTCTGTAGTCGCAGTGCTTAGGCTTCGCATTGGAGTAGCTTCTCTTGTTGTGGAGCACACACTTTACGGTGCTTGGGCTTCAGTAGTAGGGCTCTCAGACTCTAGGGTGTGGGCTCAGTAGCTGTGGCGCATGGGCTTAGTTGCCCATGGCATGTGGAATCTGCCCAGACCAGGAATCTAACCCATGTCCCCTGCATTGGCAGCCTGATTTTTAACCACTGGACTACCAGGGAAGTCGTTACCTGGGGATCTTGTTAAAAAACAGAATAAGGTTCAATAGGTCTGGGATGGAGCCCAAGATTCTGCATTTCTAATGAACTTTTTAGAGTTGCTGTTACTGGTAGTCTCTGGACCATGCTTTAGGTAATGGGCTGAAGCTTTGCAAGTGTAGGTTTAGATCTAAAAGAGAAAAAGCTCAACAGTGGATTGATCACTTTTTTTTAGAAATTCATTTGTGTGTAAAGAATGTAAATTTTACAGTTAATTTTTCTTTATAGAGTGGCTTTTATTTATTGCTCAGTTATTATTATTTTTTTTTAATATGGAACGCTTCACGAATTTGCGTGTCATCCTTGCGCAGGGGCCATGCTAATCTTCTCTGTATCGTTCCAATTTTAGTATATGTGCTGCCGAAGCGAGCACTATTGCTCAGTTATTTAACAAATAATTTTTTTTAAACAAATAATTTATTTGCTTATTTGTTTATTTTTGGCTGAATTGGGTGGCTTGCTGGATCTTAACTCCTAGACCAGGGATCAAATCTGTGCCCTTGGCAGTGAAAGCATGGAGTTCTACCACTGGACTGCTGAGGAATTCTCAAAATGTGAACTCCTGAGGAGGGTATTCTTTCCTTCCTTTCTCCATTGAGTTAAATAGTATTTGCTTGCCTGCCTGGTGATTTATGCGGATATATGTAACATCCCATTGGGCCCTTGGAATGAGGTTATAGATATTGAGTAGAGAGTTCCTCCTTCCACACAATTGCTTTATTTCCAGTTGTGGGAGATAGGTTTTAACGTCTGATGCAGACTGTATGTAATTTTGCAGCAGAATTGATTGCTTGGAAGTTCTAATGTCCTTGCATTTATGAAGTAGAGGACTGGGGGCATTCTGAAGGAATGGGCAAGGAGTATTTGTAGAGTGATGCAGAACTAACATTGTCTCCAGTGACAAATGTAATAAAAAATATCAGATAATCTAATCTTTCTGTTTGAGTCCATACTGTTGTGCCTTATGGCTGTAGTTTTACTGTCAAGGTTACTGTCTTGAACTAACTGGAACCTGGCAACTTGATGCCCATTGAGAAATCGTTTTAACTCTCTATCTTAGGACTGATTTCCAACCTTTGTCATGGAGAGCAGGACCATGATGACCCTGACCTAGCTGAGGTGCAGGGCAGCATCTGATCTGAAATGGCTCTTGGGAGACTTAGGGCTGATCAGCAGTTAGTGGAATCTGCTTTTCATTAAAGTCTGGGTTTAATGAGAAAGACTGCTGCTGTGCCATTGTGAGGAAAGAGAGCAAAACAGGGTAGATTTGAAGCTGACCAAGTAATATCTAGTACAGTAACATCTACATCCAATGTAACAATTTTTAAAAGACAGATGACTGCAAGTCAAGGCCATCCTTGTGTGGAAGCCTGAGAAATTGTCAGACTAGAGGAGGGATGAAAAAGAAACACGATAAGTGAATGCTGAAGATAAACTAACTTTTGTGTTGTAGGAGAGGGTCATTTTTTTATTGAAAGGGAAGAAAGATGAATGATGAAATGACGAAAAGCAAAGTTTTGCATGTTCTCTGTCTCTTTCGTCTTTTGTTTTTGGCTGCCCTGCGTGACTTGTGGGATCCTAGTTCCCCGACTAGAGATTGAACCCAGGCCCTCAGCAGTGAAAGCATGGAGTTCTAACCACAGGACCACCAGGGAATTCCCTGCCTGTTCTCTTCTGTCTCTTTATCTCTGTGGATATTGCCCCTTTTGCAGCCCTTAGCCCTTTGGGTTTCTCTTTGGATTCTGGTCTCTCAGTTGAGCTCCAGTCCTTTCTATGAAACTGTTCACTGGCTCTTCCACAGTTACATTAAACAAATCTGTGTCCCCAAGTTTAAATTTATTATTTCTGTACCAGCTTCTTTATCTAACACTTTAATCCTAGTCATTGTGTAGTCCAAAGTGACAGGCCACCAAAGTATTCCCCATCTTTTGATAGAGTACATAAACAAGATGCTGATGCATTCTCCTGATGTGATTTCCACACTGATCTCAAGAATACTAGTACTGGGAATGCTTCAGGGATGGCTGGAAGCTGGTTACAGGGTTTCTGGGTTTCTCAGTCAAGCAGTTCTACTTCGATTGAGAGGTTCTGTTTTTAATGTTTAAAAGAGTTTGTTAACCACTAGGATAGAAGCCCAGGTTCTTTGGATCTTTATTCTGAGGGAAGGAAGACCAGAGTTCCTTGATTTTTTTTTTTTTTAATTTTTTTCCCCCTAATTAAAAGAAATAATTATTTTCCCTGGAAAGTTAGTAATTACCTCCAGATCAAGTGAGATTGAGTCTGTGTCTGTGATAACACCAGGTGTTGGGTTTTTTTTTAAGAACTAAGTGAAGTGTCACAGAATAATGCTAGCCTTTGGTAATTGTTTTGAAATAAACTGCCAAATAGTGTTCTGGTTGAGGTGTCTTTTTGATAAATAGTTTTCAAATTTCCTGTGCACACATTTCTTTTTGTTTTCAATTCTTATCTGCATAATGATGTGTAGCTTTGAATATTTTTATCCTAATGCTTAATTGGAAATAAGCAGATTTATATTCTTTGGTTTATGAAGTGGGTAAACTTTACTGAATTTTTTTGAAACTGTAAGAAAATTGAACAATATCTTGTTCTAAAATGTACGTTGTCTCTCCTCATCAGCTGATGTAAGCAATGGCACAGTAAAGAAAGAGTCTTCTAATAAAGAAGTAGCAAGAATATGGATAAATGACATGAAAATGAGGAGTTTTTCCCCGACCATGGTGAGTTTCAAAAACTGTATCTCTATTTTTGTGTGGTATGAAAATACACTTGGCTATACCCTTGGCTAAGTATATGTTTTAGGTGAAAGAGAGTGTCTCAGCCACATAAAGTAAGCATTAAACCTCACTGGAATAAACTAATGTGTTCTAAACAAGGTGATTGTTATTTGCATATTTGATAGAGTATTACATAAAATACTAACACCTTTTTTATTGTGAATCTTGTCTCATAAGTAAAAAAGACAGTGTGGAGTTAACCAGAAGTATGTCATAGTTATGTTCATTTTAGGATTGAGCATTATTATATAGCTAGTTATGAACCGTCAGATCATATAATGGTTTAATTATAAGCAATTACATGATAACTTTTTTAAAATTTATTTTTAATTCTAGAATAATTGCTTTACAATGTTGTGTTGGTTTCTGCCATACATCAACATGACTCAGCCATAGGTACACATATGTCCCTTCTCTCTTGAACCTCCCTCCACCTCCCACCCCATATGATAACTTTTTTTATTACATTTTGAAAGTGCTGTATGCTTCAGGTAAATTGATGCTATCAGTTCAGTTGCTCAGTCATGTCCAACTCTTTGTGACCCCGTGGACTGCAGCACACCAGGCTTCCCTGTCCATCACCAACTCCCAGAGTTTATTCAGACTCATGCACATTGAGTCAGCGATGCCATCCAACCACCTCATCCTCTGTTGTCCCCTTCTCCTGCCTTCTATCTTTCCCAGCATCAGGGTCTTTTCAAATGAGTTAGCTCTTCACATCAGGTGGCCAAAGTATTGGAGTTTCAGCTTCAACATCAGTCCTTCCAATGAACACCCAGGACTAATCTCTTTTAGGATGGACTGATTGGATATCCTTGCAGTCCAAGGGACTCTCAAGAGTCTTCTCCAACACCACAGTTCAAAAACATCAATTCTTCGGCGTTCAGCTTTCTTTATAGTCCAACTCTCACATCCATACATGACTACTGGAAAAACCATAGCTTTGACTAGAGGGACCTTTGTATGAAAAGGCAAAAAATTGATTCTATTCCTGTATTTAATAATTGCAGTGTTTAACCCTGCTTCTGTGAGGTGGGTTTCTGGTTCCCCCTTTTAGTAATGTAATTTACCACCACGTGGTTTAAGTAGTAATACAAGGTACAGCAAGAGGTGCACTGTGATGCTCGCAATAAGGGTTATGAGTTTGGAGGAAGATGAGACTCCGGTGGCCTGGTAGGAGTTCAGTTTATGGAGGAGGTGTCATGGAGTTGGGGTGTTGAGTATGGAGAAACTGAGAGGGCGTATTAGGAAGGGAGCTGCAGCATCAATAGGCACAGAGAAGGTGGTAGCTGTGTGCTTAGGAGACTTGGCTTGGTTGTATTGGAATGGTTGATTGGGGGCTCTGTAGAAGGTCTTGAGTTTGTTGGACTTGGGACTTAGAGCAGCACCAGTGAGGGCCACTGGATGGAAGTAGAGGGGCTTGTTAGTGACTCAGGATGGATTGGGAAGAAGAAACAGGTTAGGTGATTGTCAGGTAATCCAGAAAGGAAGTGACAAGGAACTAGACTTGAGGAATTTCAGAGGTAATTGGAAAAGGTAAGGGGAAAGAAAAAAAATAAGAAAATAAGAGGTGACTGTACCTAACGATACCAGAGGATTGGTAAGACTGGGAATGGAATTTGGACTTGGAGGGACAGCAAAGCAACTTGTGCCCAAGGTTTTGAACAGGGACCAGGAGAATAAGTCCTGGCAGTATCAGTTTACGTAGTAATTGTGTGCCAACAGCTTACTTGAAAGTTGATTTTTTTGAAAATAAGAATGTATTTTTCTTAAAGATTTTAGTGTTCAAGTTTCTAGTCCAGCCCATGTTGCCCATAATATGTCAAAAGTTCTGTATTGTCCTAGTAGTTAAGTGACATCTAACAGATTGCAAACCGGTAGCTTGTGGACCAGAACCAATTGACATGTGTTTTGTTTGGCCTCCACATTATTTTGAAAAATCTTGAATGAGTTGCTAACACATAAAAATACCTAGAGTTGTAGTGAGCATCTACTGTGTGTTAGTCACATGTTCCCCATGTGCCACAGTTTCTCTCCCCTTCATTTTGCTCCTTCACCCTAAGCTTGGTGTCAGGTGCCACTTTGCATCCAGCTGGCTTAGAAATATTACTTGTCTGGTCCCTGAATTTTGTGACCAGCTAATCCTCCAATTATATCTGTGGTAAAAAAATTTTTTTAAGGTAGAGGGAGAAGGGAGGCTGGTCATTTAGTGTAGTGTATATTCCTGTTTTATAGATGAAGAAGAGGTGCAAAGAGGGGATAGGGAGGACTGAGGATGTAGTGATTTGCCCAAGGCTACACACATTCAGCAGAATAGGGGTTTGTGTCTGTTTCTTTGGCCAGCCCCATTTGGTCTGTTATTTCTGAAACTGGGCTTCATTTTGGCATACTTTCTGAGAATATTCAGAGTTTTCTTTTTTTTCCTAAAGGACTTCATGGGTTGATGTTGGCTGAATGTTTATCTATCACCTCCCTATTCCTTCCCACATTTATTGAGTATCTGTGTGTCATCATATTCTGCTCTAGATTAAGTAAAAATAAGTAAAATATAAATGAAACAAAAGAGAAGCCTGATCGTACCTTTTAATATCATCTTATCCTTGGCATTACCTGTGTGTCCTAACTGGGTTTTCTCTTTGTCTTTCTCTTCCTTTCCTTGGTATACTGGGTCTCACAGCTTCTCCCTGCATTCTTCCTTGATTAAGCCCTCATTCATAAAGAGCTTCCCTTTATGGTTTGCTGGTAGTGAAAAGAAACTTTTTTAGGACTTCCTATTCCCTATTTCTCCCTGTCTCTACCCTTTTAAGATTCTGTAGAGGAATACAAGGTACACGGCTATAGTGGTCATTCACTCACTTTGCCTGGGACTGTCTGGGCTTCTGGTCTGCTGTTCTCCTGGTGTAGTTACTAATAACTCGTCATTTTACTCTGAGATGTGCCAGTGTTTGGAGAGTAGATGATGTGGTATTGTTTTTGTGTCTGTGGAGACACAGACTTCTGAAATAAATTTTGTGTTTCAGAAGAACATTTAAACTCCTGAGTTTTCTGGGGTTTTGGTTTTAGGACCCAAGGGAAAGAAAACAGATGGAGGGGAACTGAAAAGAGGGTGGGAGTGAGACTTAAAGCGAGTTCCTGCCCATGAGATTGTAGAATGTGCTGCTGGGGTTCAGCCACCTTTTTTCTCCAAACCTCTTGTTCTTTCTGTTCTTGGAATTGTAATGAAGAGTGAGGACTGGAGGTTAGAGAGACATCTGGGCATCAGGGAGGGTGGTAGGCAGTGTTGAAAGGGAAACTGGTTTGAGAAGGTGGTGGAAAACCCTGTGGTGATGTGTGTTTGTGATGGTATCACATCACAGATTGTCTGTGCTCATCATTGGAGATGCAGGGAAGCCATAGAGTATGACCTAGATTTTAGGAACTATAGAATGGCATGTCCTGCTTCCAAGATGAAGATAGTGGGTATTCCTCCAGAAGAGTATTTCTATGTGTTGGTTGGGCCTCTGTTCTCTGGACTTAGTTGATTTTGCTCTCTCTGTGTTACAGAAGGTCCCTGTTGTGAAAGAGGAAGATGAACCAGAAGAAGAAGATGAAGAAGAAATGGGTCATGCAGAAACCTATGCAGAGTATATGCCAATAAAATGTATGTCTTTGAGATTTGTTAAAATAATGAACTTCTGGGTTCCTTTTAAACTTAAATAACTTTTCCCCACACATTGTTACCTATTAGGATCTGTCCACCTTGGGTACCTCAGGATTTGATAAGTATGAGCTGTGTATGAATATGTTTTAAACTGTAATATGTTTTAAAATAGCTACATGAAAATTCTACTGTGAGTTTTAATTTTCCTACACAAATTTCGAACTTTGTTTTGGAATGAAGTCTTTTAAAACCAAGAGTAAAAAAGCTTTTTCCTTTCAAGTTAATTTTGCTCATGTCAGCAGTGATTATAAAATCAGAGTAAATTACAGAGATGTAAACATATATTTTAGCATTATAGTTTGTACAGCTTATCTAAAACAAGCTATAAAAGCATGGGAATCTTAAAATGTGCTATTTGAATTCAGTGGTTTAAATTAACACCATTTCTTTCTCTTCCGCACAAGGACCGTGATTCAGTTTTGGGGTGTTTTTTTTTTTTTTTTAAGTGGCCAGTATATTAAGTTGGAAATTAGTAATTTTTAGTTTATATATAAATTTTTTCACGTTTTCATTTTCTGAGGGTAATAAGATGGGAAAATCTATGGCTAAAATTTGTTTCTCATACACTCTGGATTTCTATAAAAAGTCACTAATAAGACGACTTAAACTAAAAATCTGTTTACCAACTGTATATGGATTCCAGGTCCCATACTTTCTGGATCATTTAAAGTGAACTTAATCTAGGAGTATGCTACTACTGGAGAACCTGGTGGTATAAATTGAGATGGTATTTTTCTAGATCTTTTTAATCAGCAGGTCTCTTTTTATAAATTTATTTATTTTACTATCTTTTTAACTGGAGGATAATTACTTTACAGTGTTGTGTTGGTTATATAATGTGAATCAGCCATGCTATCTATGCTTAATCACTCAGTCATGTCTGACTCTTTGCGACCCTATGGACTGTAGCCTTCTAGGCTCCTCTGTCCATGGGGATTCTCCAGGCAGGAATACTGGAGTGGGTTGCCATGCCCTCCTCCAGGGGCTCTTCCCAACCCAGGGATTAAACCCAGGTCTCCTGCATTGCATGCTTTACCTGTGAGCCACCAGAGAAGCCCAAATCAGCCGTAAATCTTATGAATCCCCTCCCTATTGAGCCTCCCCCCACCCTCACAAGTCTCTGTTTAAACCATAGGTAGTTGGTAAGTAAATTAACGTTAGTTAAATGTAAACAGTACCTAGGATCCCAGGGTGTATAGTTACTTATATTTCTCTATCAGAGGAGAAGTGCTATAATATTTTATGATAAGAGTGGAAGTGTTATTACTCAGAATAATTAAAATGAAGTATTTTTAAACTTTTGTTTAGTAAAAATTGGCCTCCGTCACCCAGATGCTGTAGTTGAGACTAGTTCTTTATCCAGTGTTACTCCTCCTGATGTTTGGTACAAGACGTCTATTTCTGAAGAAACCATTGATAATGGCTGGTTATCAGCATTACAGCTTGAAGCAATTACTTACGCAGCCCAGGTAAGCCATAATATTTTATAACTATGTACAGGTTTTATCTTTAATCTTAGTTCACAATATAGACTTGTTTTAATTCAAAGTTAAGTTTTCCTTGAATGAAAAACTTGTGAATGTGATTTTTTTTTTTAGTTTTATGTATTAGAAAATGAAAAGGATAGCATGGATTTGGTGACTGCATTTATAGTGAAAATGATAAATTGTCATAGCCTTTCTGGGACTCACTAGGAGCATGTATTAAAATTAAAAATGCCTATATCCTTTGACCTAACAGTTCCATTACTGGGAGTCTGTTTCATGGAACTATTAGGTAAGAACATACATATCAGGCTATTTGTTGCAGCTTTTTCCTCCTAGAGACTGAAAGCTAGAAAAGGTTTGAAAGCTCACACCCTTGGGGAGTGATTGAATAAACTTTGGTATTACCATATGGGTGTTGTACACGCTTTTATCTTATGCCAGTTGTCTTGAGAGGATTTCTGATATACTCCATTTTTGTAAAACAGATAGGCAACCATCCACTATATTTATGTGTTATGAAAAGGTTTGTATTTGATTGTAGAGACATTGAAAAATTATGGAAGAATGCTCACCAGTTTGTTAGTTTTAGTTACCTGCTACATGCGAGGGTAGCAAGGAAGAAAAACAAAGTCAGATCTCAAAGTTAGGGCAGATTTGGTTCAAAACCACCACAGTACAGCAAACATTGTATAAAATTGAGTCACATGAACTTTTTTGTCTCCTGGTGCATGTAAAACTTTGTGTTTACACTATGATGTCTGTTAAGTGTGCAATAACATTATGTCCCCCCCAAAATGTGTATACATTAATTTAGAAATAATGCTAAAAAATGCTAATCGTCACTTGAGCCTTCAGCAAATTGTAATCTTTTTGCTAGTGCAAGGTCTTGGCGTTGGTGTTAATGGCTGCTGACTGATCAGAATGGTGGCTGCTAAAGGTTGGGGTGGCTATGGCAGGTTTTTAAAATGAGACCGCAATGAGGTTTGCTGCATTGATTTCTCTTCTTTTCACTAATCATTTCTCTGTAGCAATGCAGTGCTGTTTGATGACATTTTACCCACAGTGGAACTTCTTTCAGAATTGGAGTCAGTCCTCAAACTGTGCCACTGCTTTATCAACTAAGTTTATGTGATAGTCTAGATCCTTTGTTGTCATTTCAACAATCTTCACAGCATTTTCACCAGGAGTAGATTCCATCTCAAGAATCTACTTTCTCCGTTGAAGTCTTGAACTTGTCAGTCATCCATGAGGGTTGGAGTCATCTTCCAAACTCCTGTTCATGTTGATAGTTTGACCTCTCCCATGAATCATGAATGTTCTTACTGGCATCTATAATGCTGATTCCTTTTTCAGAAGGTTTTCAGTTGATTTTGTCCAGATCATTAGAAGAGTCACTATTTCTGGTAGTTACAGCCTTACAAAATGTGTTTCTTAAAGAGTAAGACTTGAAAGTTGAAATTACTCTTGGGTTCATGGACTATAGAATGGCTGTTGTGTTATAAAATGGGCATGAAAGTGACATTGATGTCATTGTGTGTCTCCATCAGAGCTCTTGGGTACATCATCAGTGAGCAGTATTACTTTGAAAGGAATCTTTTATTCTGAGCAGTAGTCTCAACAATGGCTTTCGTATATTCAGTAAACCATGTTGTAAACAGATGTACTGCTCTGTTGTTCCATTTGTCGACCACAGGCAACATAGATTGAGCATAGTTCTTAAGGACCCTAGGATTTTTGGAATGGGAAATGAGCATTGGCTTTAGCTTAAGGTCACCAGCTGCATTAACCCCTCATAAGTCAGCCTGTCCTCTGAAGCTTTGAAGCCAGGCATTGATTGACTTCTCTTAAGCTGTGAATACCCTAGATGGCATCTTCTTCAAATAGAAGGCTGTTTCATCTACACTGGAAATCGGTTGTTTAATGTTGCCACTTTTACCCTGTTATCTTCTGGGTAACTTGGTTTAGCTTCTGCATCAGCACTTGCTGTTTCTGCTTGTGCTGATGTTATGGAGAAGACTCCTTAAACCACATGACCCAGCCTCTGCTAGCTTCTTCTGCAGCTCTCACTTGTCTGTCTTCATAGAATTGAAGAGAGAATCCAGGCCCTGCTCTGGATTAGGCTTTGGCTGAAGGGAATCTTATGGCTGGTTTGGTCTTCTATCTCAACCACTAAAAGTTTAATATCAGTAATAAGGCTAGTTTTCTTTCTTATTGTTTGTTCACTGAAGTAGCACTTTTATTTTCCTTTAAGACCTTTTTCTTTTCACAACTTGGCTGTTTGGAGCAAGAGGCCTAGTGTTCAGCCTGTTGTGGCTTTCAACACCCCTTCCTTATGTTATAATCATTTCTAGGGAAGATCCCTGGCTGCCCAGTGGTTAAGCCTCTGTACTTCCAATACACAGGCTGTGGGTTCGATCCCTGGTCAGAGAACTAAGATTCCACATGCCCTGCGGTCTGGCCTTTAAAATAAAATAATCATTTCTAGCTGTTGATTTAAAGTGAGAGACATGGTAGCCCTTCCTTCTACTTGAATCCTTAAAGAATCCGTTGTAGAGTTGTTAATTGGTCTAATTTCAGTACTGTTGTGTCTCAGGAAATAGGCCAAAGGAGAAGGAGAAAGATGGGGGAAATGGTCAGTGAGTGAAGCAGTCACAGTACACACAGTGTTTATTAATTATGGGCAAAGTTCATGGCACCCTGTTAGCATAGTAACATTAAAGATCACTCATCACAGATCACAGTAGCAAACATAATAATAATAACATAGTTTTATTACGAGAATTACCAAAATGTGATACAGACATGAAGTGAGCAAATGCTTTTGGAAAAATGGCACCAATAAGATTGCTTGATACAGCATTTCTGTCAATTCATTAAAAAAAGAAATGCTGTTTCCCCGAAGTGCAGTTAACAGTGCATGCAGCAAAATGAAACAAGGTATTCCTGTATAGTAAATATAGTTTCCATACTAAGCTAACTGTATTTCATTTGTATCAAAATAGACAGTGTTAATATATTGCTAAAATACTGTATGAGAAACCAGTCACCAAAATATCTAAAGGAATAGATTAATTATCAGCATTTTCTTTTTCAGCAACATGAAACATTCCTACCTAATGGAGATCGTGCTGGCTTCTTAATAGGCGATGGTGCTGGTGTAGGAAAAGGAAGGACAATAGCAGGAATCATCTATGAAAATTATTTGTTGAGTAGAAAACGGGCTTTGTGGTAAGTGCTAAAGACTGTGGGAACTTTCATTTGCAAATGATCCAGCATATGGGGATGGGTCTTAATGAGTAGATGTATTTTTTTTAGAAGTGTCAAGGCCTGATTTTATTTATTCCCGAGTACAGCTAGAATGATAGGATTTGCATTTAATTTGTGTATTTTTCTTTTCCCTTTCTTTTTTGTAGGTTCAGTGTTTCAAATGATTTAAAGTATGATGCTGAAAGAGATTTGAGGGATATTGGAGCAAAAAACATTTTGGTCCATTCATTGAATAAGGTATGAAAGTCTTCTATTCAGTTGTTCATTCAGTAAATATCTGTGAGGCAAGAATGATAGTTTCCACTTGGTAGGGTTGTTAAGAGGATTAAATGAGTTATTTCACAAAAAGTATAGTGAGTGCTAGCCACAATTGTTGATTTTTGGTTTAGATAATGTGTCAGGTAGGGTTATGTAATGGCAAATAAAATAGGCATTGTCTCTTTTTATGGAGTTTATTCTCTCAGTCTTCAGGGTTTTTTTTCATTTGTTGTTTCCGTTTATAAAACTACTATTTGTGGATGAAACTAATACAGTGAGTATAAGAGTGCAGTGTAATAAAGCTGTTATGGGCAGGTAGTGTGTCCTTTGCATCATGAATTGTGATTTGGAAACTGGTTTAGATAATTTGTATATTCAGTGAACTTGTATACCTGTACCTGTGTTCATGTTAAAACAGTTCTGTCATGTGGAAGAAAATATGTTTCATTTTCTAGAAGCACAGTTTAATGTTCATTTAGCGAGTTTTTATTGGCCTCCTGCTAGGCACCAATTCCTGGAGTCACAGGGGTAGACTAGACACACCTAGTTCCTGCAGGCACTTCTCTGCTAGGCCTTTAACAGTGAGTAAATGTACAGGCTAGTGCTAAGTTGCTTCAGCGTTGCTCCGCCTGCCCATCAGTGACTTTTTTTGGGATGAGGTTTACTGAATGGGTTGGTAGGTAAAAGTATTGTGTCTTGGATGATTACCAACAGTTCAAAACTAAAACATGTAATGGGCATCTAGAAATACTTTTAATTTAATTTCTGAGTCAGTATAATTGAGGAGGACTGCAGTAACTATTGATCATAATTCTTATATATCCCTCAGATCTTAATTACAGTCCTTTGCGTATAGAAAATGCATAGTATATATTGGTAGAATGAATATTGTGCCTTTTTCTTGGGGAGAGTTTGGTTTGTAATGTTTTTTGAGGATAGACTTTGAAAATTGGATCCTTACACATTAATTATATATATATACACATGTGTGTGTGTATGTATGTATGCACTTGTGTGTGAGAAATTTTGTGTATGAACTTAGGTCCTTTGACATTCCTAAAGCCCATCATGGTACCATCATTTCCCTGCTGTATAGATTTGGGTGGGATAAATACTTCAGAGACAAAAGTGTATTGGTATCATTTCCCTGCTGTATAAATTTGGGTGGGATAAATATTTCAGAGACAGAAGTGTATTAAGTTCTTCTCTTTTCTTTTTCAGTTTAAATATGGAAAAATTTCTTCCAAACATAATGGGAGTGTGAAGAAGGGTGTTATTTTTGCTACCTATTCTTCCCTAATTGGTGAAAGTCAGTCTGGTGGTAAATATAAGACGAGGTTAAAACAACTTCTACATTGGTGCGGTGATGACTTCGATGGAGTGGTATCCTTTGCAACAAATTTTATATTTTTTAATGACATGAAAGTTAATGTAATACATGGGAATTCTGAAGTTTAATAAAAAGACTGCTGGAATGAGAGCTTTAATGATTACATAGCTTGCAGGGAGTCAGATAGTTGATTCTGTTTTGTAGCTATCATATATGAGGCCACTGTTTTAAGTTCCTGCTTTAGGAAAATGTTAATAGGTATGGGACATGCTGAATATGCAGCCTTAAAATAGAATGTGGACCTAAATACCCAGAAGCACCCAGCTTTGTAAGATTTGTAACAGATTAGTATGATTGGAGCCAATGGTTCTAATGGAGTGGTGGACCCAAGAACTGTATCATTGCTAGCAAAATGGCAGAATTCATCTAGCATCAAA
Organism: Cervus elaphus; assembly: GCF_910594005.1. Taxonomy (NCBI): domain Eukaryota; kingdom Metazoa; phylum Chordata; class Mammalia; order Artiodactyla; family Cervidae; genus Cervus; species Cervus elaphus. The sequence goes on along the minus strand of NC_057819.1, from coordinate 20,285,632 downwards.
GTTGTCCTGCGAGAGCTTTGGCACCTAGTGATGTCTGAAGAAGTTGCAAAGCTCCTTTTAGCCACCTGAAGGACAGTGTAACAGCAGTTAATCCAAAAGAAAAACCACAGGCCCTCACCAATCCCCCATTTAATTTAAGCAGTCTTCATTTTCCAGTAGTAACTTTTTTTTGTATCTAGAAAAAGAGTTAAATGTCTAGTTAAGATTAGTGCCAAATTCAGTGAATGCCTCTGTGGCTAGCGCGGTGGCGGGAATCAAGGAGAAGAATCACACAGAGGGCTTTATTTATATTTGTAACTTTAAAAAAGAAAACAGTCTGCAGCAGATACAGTAAAATGTTAAGGTTTGATGAAACCAGATGATAGGTATATGGGTGTTAGTGAAAAAACAAAGTTCATGTGCAGGGGCTTGTTACCAACAGCATCTCTCCCCCTGATAATCATGATTTATTTTCACTCCAGAATTTTTTTTCTGTTCTCTTTTTTTAACTCTTTAGGACTCTTGCATGTTTGCCCAGGCCTCAAGGAAATAAAAGCTAAGTCTTTCTGAGATTAGAGACACTTGGTACTAAAGTGACATGTTCCTTAATTTATTCTTTACAGATAGTTTTTGATGAATGTCATAAAGCAAAAAACTTATGTCCTGTTGGTTCTTCAAAGCCAACCAAGACAGGCTTAGCAGTTTTAGAACTTCAGAACAAATTGCCAAAAGCCAGAGTTGTCTATGCTAGTGCCACTGGTGAGTTATTTAAAAGATAAAGATATCTTTTTACGTGTTACTTTTTTCAGCTGTAATATGTTTTGTTTGGGTGTTTTTCAGGTGCTTCTGAACCACGAAATATGGCCTATATGAACCGTCTTGGAATATGGGGTGAGGGAACTCCATTTAGAGAATTCAGTGACTTTATTCAGGCAGTAGAACGGAGGTAATGCAATTTACAGTGTACATTATTTGTTCTCAGTAGCAATCTAAAAGAGGTATTATTGCTAAAATCTCTTCCATGTATGTTAAAGCTCTACTATATTTAATGATAGTTACTGTGTGTTTTAATTTTATTCAGAGGTGTTGGTGCCATGGAAATAGTTGCTATGGATATGAAGCTTAGAGGAATGTACATTGCTCGACAGCTGAGCTTTACTGGAGTGACCTTCAAAATTGAGGAAGTTCTTCTTTCTCAGAGCTATGTTAAAATGTATAACAAAGCAGTCAAACTGGTGAGCCTTTTTTCCTTAACTCCTAGTATTTTTAATGTACCTGATGATGTTTTTGTTAGTTTTGTCCAGTGAAATGTTTGTCAGGTCACAGTATATTTCTGCCGTAAAACAGCAGATAAATCACTGGATCCTTTATTTTCCCAATTTTCTCTGTTACAGTAACTTAAAAGAAATAACCATTTATAGCATAGCGTGCATAGCTTTAATAATCAACATAAGTGTTTCCTAAAATTACTGTATTAGATAATAGGAATTTTGAGACAGCTCTGTGTGAATGTCCTAAAAAACATTTGTTTAGAGGTTCCCAAGTTACTGAAAGTGCTTCATTGAATTAATGTTAAATGTATCATACACATTCTTTTGATTGAATTAGTCATACTGAAGTAAATCACACTCAAAGATTGAAATATCTGTTGATTGTGTGCCTTCAGTGGGTCATTGCTCGAGAGCGGTTTCAGCAAGCTGCAGATCTGATTGATGCTGAGCAGAGAATGAAGAAATCCATGTGGGGTCAGTTCTGGTCTGCTCACCAGAGATTTTTCAAATACTTGTGCATAGCGTCCAAAGTTAAAAGGGTTGTGCAGCTAGCTCGAGAAGAAATCAAGAATGGGAAAGTAAGTTGGAGAATGCATTAACAGATGCGATTTTGGTTTTGTGTTGTAGTCTTTTGGGTGTTGAGGTTTTCTACTTATAGAAACCTTTGTTTCTAAAGGATAGTTGTCAGAGTATTAACAGTGAGACTTGAAAAAATACATTTTTACGACAATAAAAGCAATATGTATTTATAAAGAATTTGGATAGCTCAAAAAGATACAAACAAATAAACATCACTATAACTTGGCTATCCATACATGTAACCACTGATAGCATGGATATATAATACTTTAAAGGTTTTTCCTTTTTGGTGAATATATATCTACTTAAAGCACAAAAAACTGGAGCAGGGGCTTCAGTAGTGTTCACTTCTGTAGTACTATCACCTGGCTAAGTGTTTTACATATAGCACATTTCAAATATGCAAAATAAGACATTGGTACACATGTACAAAATGGGTAATTATTGTTTGAAATCTTTTTTAATTTATTTATTTTTGACCGTGCTGTGTGTGTGTTGCTGCATGGGCTTTTCTCTGGTTGCACTGCTTGGGCTTCTCATTGCCGTGACTTCTCTTGTTATGGAGCGTGGACTCTAGGGCATGTGGGTTTCAGTAGTTGTGGTGCAAGGGCTTAGTTGCTCTGTGGCATGTGGGATCCTCCCAGATCAGGGATCGAATCCGTGTCTGCTACATTGGCAAGTGGATTCTTTACCACTGAGCCACCAGGGAAGCCTTGAAATCTTTTTTTAAAACTAAATGTGTAAAATATGTTGTAAGAAACCATATATCTATTTTTATTTATAATTAATAGCATTCTTTTTTTCCCTCCAGTGTGTTGTAATTGGTCTGCAGTCTACGGGAGAAGCTAGAACATTAGAAGCCTTGGAAGAGGGCGGGGGAGAATTGAATGATTTTGTTTCAACTGCCAAGTAATGTTTACGGTTTTGAGTCTTTACTAAGATTAGTTTAAATGTTAGCATTTCCTGGAGGCAAAATTTTTGCCTTTTAAATTTAAGTTTTTCTGATCTGAGTTTTCATAATCCTGTGTATCCATAGCAATATATCTCTTGAAAAACAGTAACATAGAAATACTGAAATGTTAAGTATTTTAACATTATATGTCTAGTATTTGGACTAATGGAAGGGCTTGATTTCTGTTTTGTACATCTTGGGATTCTGACAGCTTGGTTTCAGTTTTGTTTTGGCTTTGCGTATTTGAAACCGCCAGTATCCAGTGGTATAATAATGGTTTCATTTATTCCAGTTTATTATACTTTAGTGTAAACATTGCAGATAATCCTTGAAAAGTCAAAAGAATTTTAAGAAAGGCTTTAGACGTTATTTTTTGCTTTGCTTAACCAGACAGTTCCAACTCTGGGAGTAAAATTAGTAAAATAACTTTTGTCACCATGCTATCTTTTGCCTTAGGGGATACATTCAAGTGGCTCCTCTTAAGACATAATTTAAAACTCCTTTAAATGCAGAGCATGCACCTGCTAATCTGTATCTTGCCTAGTGCTGCCTCTGAGATGATAGGTACTGCATGGCTAGTGCAGCAGTTGAAATGGCTACTCCAATATGAGATGACCTTCAAGTATGAAATATGCACCAAGTTTCAAAGACTTAAGGAAATAGAATGTAAAACATTTCATTGTAACATTTTATAGTGACAAGTTGTTTTCTGTAACTTTTAAATGTAGCTCCTGGAAGTGAAAGTCACTCAGTCCTGTTCCACTCTTTGTGACCCCATGGACTGTATAGTCCATGGAATTCTCTAGGCCAGAATATTGGAGTGGGTAGCCTTTCCCTTCTCCAGGGGATCTTTCCAACCCAGGGATTGAACCCAGGTCTCCCGCATTGCAGGCAGATTCTTTGCCAGCTGAGCCAAGAGGGGAACCCACGAATACTGGAGTGGATGGCCTATCCCTTCTCCAGTGGATCTTCCTGACCCAGTAACTGAACTGGGGTCTCCTGCATTGCAGGCGGAATTTTTACCAACTGAGCTATCAGGGAAGCCATAATGCAGCTTCTAGAAAGTGTAAAAGTTGTGCTTGGTTTGCATTATATTTCAGTTGGATAATCTTGCCTAGAGTACTGAAATTCTTCTGACTTGGATTATCAGTATCTTGTAAGATTGAATAAACTTTTGTTTTTGTTTTTTAGTAAGACATAGATTTGATTATTTTTAACTCTTTCACATACCTGAAAATGGAAATATATGTGAAATAAATTGGTTAAAGGATTGTTAAAGTCCTTTACATTCAGAGTCCAGCTGTTCTGAATGACTTTTTGACTCAGTCCCTTATGTTCAGTTGTTCCACATGGAGTCCTGTGCTGCAGCATTTCTGAAAAAGAAACCATTGGTGTTGAGTTCCTAAGCTGGCTTTATAATTATGTGGAGCTAACCTACTTGTGGTATCCAGTTTGGAGATGCTGCTAATAAAGTGTACTTATTTTAAGCAAATACTTTCAGTAGTATTTTATATATAATAATTTTGCATACTGAGCCACTGACTGTCACTTTTTTATCTCTTCTACGAACAGAGGAGTGTTACAGTCACTCATTGAAAAACACTTCCCTGCTCCGGACAGAAAAAAGCTTTATAGTTTGCTGGGAATTGATTTGACAGCTCCAAGTAACAGCAGTTCACCAAGAGATAGTCCTTGTAAGGAAAATAAAACAAAGAAGCGAAAAGGTGGGTACTTTCCTTTAAATGGTGCTGGAAGTAATATAAACTTGAGCATTTTGATGCAAGCTGTATTTTGAGCATGTACTGCCTTCAAAAGATGCTTACTCCTTGGAAGGAAAGTTATGACCAACCTAGGCAGCATATTAAAAAGCAGAGACATTACTTTGTCAACAGAGATCTGTCTAGTCAAGGCTATGGTTTTTCCAGTGGTCATGTATGGATGTGAGAGTTGGACTATTAAAGAAAGCTGAGCACTGAAGAATTGATGCTTTTGAACTGTGGTGTTGGAGAAGACTCTTGAGAGTCCCTTGGACTGCAAGGAGATCCAACCAGTCCATCCTAAAGGAGATCAGTCCTGGGTGTTCATTGGAAGGACTGATGTTGAAGCTGAAACTCCAATACTTTGGCCATCTGATTCGAAGAGCTGACTCATTGGAATAGACCCTGATACTGGGAAAGATTGAGGGCAGGAGGAGAAGGGGATGACAGAGGCTGAGATGGTTGGATGGCATCACTGACTCAATGGACATGGGTTTGGGTGGACTCCGGGAGTTGGTGATGGACAGGGAGGCCTTGTGTGTTGGCAGTTCATGGAGTTGCAAAGAGTCTGAGTGAGGACTGACTGAGCTGAACTGAATTGCCTTCCTTAAATTGGATCGTGTAGTGTTTGATTTGTTTTTAAAGGAAGTGTCTTTTATTTATTTGACTGCATGTCTTGTGGGATCTGAGTTCCCTGACCAGGGATTGAATCTGGAGCCAAAAAGCATGAAGTCCTAACCAATGGACCACGGAATTCCCATGGCCCATATCGTTTTGAATGCACAAATAGTCCCCATTTTAAATTGTGACTTTAACAGTTTGGTGCTAGGCACTATGTTGAGCACCGCCCACATGTGGTCTTGTTTAACTACAAGGGATCCACATGAAAGGCTTTAGTTTTTCAGTTTTATAGACAGGAAATGAAGGCACAGAAAGAGGTTAGGCAATATCCCTAGGTTCACACAACTACTGGATGATAAATGGGGAACCAAAATCTGGGCCTTTCTGTTGTTGATGCTGTGTGTGGGTGTGTGAGAGTATGTGTGTGCATGCATGCATGCTCAGTTGCTGCTTTCGTGTCCAATTCTTTGCGACCCTGTGGACTATAGCCTGCCAGGCTCCCCTGTCCATGGGGATTCTCCAGGCAGGAATACTGGAGTGGCTTGCTATGCCTTCCTCCAGGGCATCTTGCAGACCCAGGAATCAAACCCACGTCTCCTCCATTGCAGGCAGATAGATTCTTTACCCACTGAGCCACCTGGGAAGCCTGTGTGTTTATATCATCTTCTTTAAAGAGACTTTTGTTAGTTTATTACTTAATTATTAGGCATACACTCATTTATGTTTGTTAGACATTTTATAAAAATTGCAAAGTTGGATTTGTGTTGACGTGCTTACTAAGCTCTTTGCCTTTTAGAAGTTAACATCTCAGGCTCTCTCTAAAATGCTGATAAGAACGTACATGATGCTGTGTGTTCTAAACACAGTGCCTGACACTTTAACCTTGTATTTTCATCTGTTTCAAGAAATGCTTTTTTCCTTATATTTTTAATATGCCTGAAAGTAGGTTGGCTATTATAATTGGCAATATCTTTTATTTTGGTGACACAAAAAGTGTCTATGGCCTAGAGTCAGTGACCTGTTAGAGTGGTCACTGAATGGTCATGTTTCCCTTTTCTGAATTATCTTCTCACCATTTCATTAGTATGTGAACCTTTTTAATGTTCTTATCAGTTTAACTTTTTTTTTTTCCATTTATTTTTATTAGTTGTGGGCTAATTACAGTACTTTAGTGGTTTTTGCCATACATTGACATGAATCAGCCATGGATTTACATGTGTTCCCCATCCTGAACCCCCCTACCATCTCCCTTCCCATCCCGTCCCTCTGGGTCTTCCCAGTGCACCAGCCCTGAGCACTTGTCTCATGTATCAGCCTGGGCTGGTGATCTGTTTCACCCTTGATAATATACATGTTTCAATGCTATTCTCTCAAAATATCCCACCCTCGCCTTCTCCCACAGAGTCCCAAATTCTGTTCTGTACATCTGTGTCTCTTTTTCTGTTTTGCATATAGGGTTATCGTTACCATCTTTTTAAATTCCATATATGCGTTAGTATACTGTACTGGTCTTTATCTTTCTGGCTTACTTCACTCTGTATAATGGGCTCCAGTTTCATCCATCTCATTAGAACTGATTCAAATGAATTCTTTTTAGTGGCTGAGTAATATTCCATGGTGTATATGTACCATAGCTTCCTTATCCATTCGTCTGTTGATGGGCATCTAGGTTGCTTCCATGTCCTGGCTATTATAAACAGTGCTGTGATGAACATTGGGGTGCGCGTGTCTCTTTCAGATCTGGTTTCCTCGGTGTGTATGCCCAGGAGTGGGATTGCTGGGTCATATGGCAGTTCTATTTCCAGTTTTTTAAGGAATCTCCACACTGTTCTCCATGGTGGCTGTACTAGTTTGCATTCCCACCAACAGTGTAAGAGGGTTCCCTTTTCTCCACACCCTCTCCAGCATTTATTGCTTGTTGGACTTTTGGATAGCAGCCATTCTGACTGGCGTGTAATGGTACCTCATTGCGGTTTTGATTTGCATTTCTCTGATAATGAGTGATGCTGAGCATCTTTTCTTGTGTGTGTTAGCCATCTGTATGTCTTCTTTGGAGAATTGTCTGTTTAGATCTTTGGCCCATTTTTTGATTGGGTCATTTATTTTTCTGGAATTGAGCTGCAGGAGTTGCTTGTATATTTTTGAGATTAATCCTTTGTCTGTTTCTTCATTTGCTATTATTTTCTCCCATTCTGAAGGCTGTCTTTTCACCTTGCTTATAGTTTCCTTTGTTGTGCAAAAGCTTTTAAGTTTAATTAGGTCCCATTTGTTTATTTTTGCTTTTATTTCCAATATTCTGGGAGATGGGTCATAGAGGATCTTGCTGTGATTTATGTCAGAGAGTGTTTTGCCTATGTTCTCCTCTAGGAGTTTTATAGTTTCTGGTCTTACATTTAGATCTTTAATCCATGTTGAGTTTATTTTTGTGTATGGTATTAGAGAGTGTTCTGGTTTCATTCTTTTACAAGTGGTTGACCAGTTTTCCCAGCCTTGTTTAACTTTTAAAAATGCAGTTTTGTAGATTTCTTTTTGGTAGTATTCTATAAAGTACTTAAGTAGTTTAAAAACCTGTAATTATTAGGCCTTGTCTCTCAACCTGCTACACAAATTCTGACAGTGCCAGAGATTGTTTCATCTTTGTTGTCCTGAATTTTGAAACTTATGCACTTGAAGGCTGTCTCGAGTTTGTACTTATATACATAATTTCTCCTAAAAATAATTGTATATAACCTGACTTCTTATAGGAGTCCAAAAGGCTGTCATTGTTCATGAATTTTTAATTGTTCTTGTATGCTGCTGCTGCTGCTGCTTATTCGATTCAGTCATGTTTGACTCTGTGCAGTCGTATGGACTGCAGCCTGCCAGGCTCCTGTCCATGGGATTCTCTAGGCAAGAGTAGTAGAATGGGTTGCCTTCATCTCTTCCTTGTTCTTGTATACTTATGCAGATACTTTTCTTCTGTAGTTCTCTTTTGAATTAGTTAACTGTATTAGCTTATGAACTAAATATAATTTCCTAACTTTTACCACAGTGCATTTTGACTCTCTTGGGTTTGGGTTTTGTGGGCAGGTGAAGAAATAACTCGAGAAGCCAAAAAAGCACGAAAAATAGGTGGCCTTACTGGTAGCAGTTCTGATGATAGTGGAAGTGAATCTGATGCCTCTGATAATGAAGAAAGTGACTATGAGAGCTCTAAAAACATGAGTTCTGGAGACGATGATGATTTCAATCCATTCAGAGATGAGTCTAGTGAGGATGATGAAGATGGTAAGTTCTTTAATATTTTAAATATAAACTAAAGCATCCTTATTTCTGTGTATTTGAAATGGGATATTTCAAATATCCCATTTGAAAAAAAAAACACCTTTTTTTTCCTGTAAAAATTATCAGATAGATTCTAATCTTTGCTTTGTGGGAGCTCCAAGTTTGTCTGTCTTCTGGCAGTTGAGCTCATTTATGTAAGGTCATGACGTCAATTTTGTTCAATTATGTTTAACCTCAAACCATGGCATTTACCTCATGGTGTATGGATGTACTGGACCGCTATAGCTGGTGGTGGTTTACAAGTTGTTGGTCAACAATACAAAAAAACTCAATGGTGGTTTCCTTTGGAAATTCTGTACTTGTGTTAACAAATGATTTATGTCTTTCCTTAACTTTTAGATCCCTGGTTAATCAGAAAAGATCATAAGAAAAACAAAGACAAAAAAAAAAGGAAAAGTATAGATCCAGATTCTATTCAAAGTGCCTTATTAGCATCAGGTCTTGGATCAAAACGACCTAGTTTTTCTTCTACACCAGTTATTTCACCTGCTCCTAATAGTGCACCAGGTAACCACGTGGACGTTTGCTTTGTCTGTGAAATGTACTTTCAAACAAAACAAATATTTAAACTGTGTACTGATTTTTAACACATGTACTTTATCTAGCTAACAGTAACACCAACAGCAACAGTAGCCTTATAACAAGTCAGGATGCCGTGGAAAGGGCCCAACAGATGAAGAAAGACCTACTTGATAAACTAGAAAAATTAGCTGAAGACCTCCCTCCTAATACCCTGGATGAACTTATTGATGAACTTGGGGGCCCTGAGAATGTTGCTGAGGTAAATATGACTTAAACGCGGTTGATTCTGTCCTAGGTAATTTTTCTTTGCCACTTACAAACCCTTTAGAACGAGTAATATATTGTTTCCTCATAAAATTATCTAATATCCTCTCTGAGATCTGAGAACCCTTGTTCTACTCTAGTTGTCATCCTAGAGCAAGTGAGTTCCTTCCCCTAGTGTCTTCAGTATCTGCCCCAAGACTCAGACCTCTGTTATTGCCCCTGTCACACAGCCTTTGTTGTCATTGCCACATGTCGGTTTTCTCCACTGAATTTGAACTTTTTAAAACCAGGCTTTATGTTGCAGTGTTTGTTGTCCCCTGCCTGGCACCTGGTCTGGGTGAGGATGCACAGTGCACATTGGCTTCCTTTTCCTTTCACCTCCACCATGTTTCTCTAGTGGGAGTCGTGAACTTCCTGCACCACAGTCAGATACGTTAATTGTAAACGACATTGTTTGACTTTGCAGATGACTGGCCGCAAGGGGAGGGTTGTAAGCAATGATGATGGAAGCATATCTTATGAGTCAAGATCTGAACTTGATGTTCCTGTGGAAATACTAAATATTACAGAAAAACAAAGATTTATGGATGGAGATAAGGTATGTTTTTCTGGGATGCATTTTGGTGAAAAGAATTATGCCCATACATTTCAAGTGTATTTAAAGCTCTTGTTATATATTTTAAAGATTGTAGGTAGAGGTATTATCAATTATTTTATGTATTTGTTTCACTAGTAATTTAGGCCCATGTCCATTAGGAATTATGTATTAGTTGGGATCAGGTTTGGCTGTTAGTGACAGAAAACCCACGATCACAGTGACTTAAAGTGGAAGTTCGTTTTTCTCATGTAGAAATTTTGTTAGAACAGCACTGGCATGACCCCTTGAAGACTAGGTTGCTTCTGTCTTGGTACTTTTTATGCAGACTTGCGTTTCCAAGTTAACCTCCATATTCCATGACAGCTATTTCACATTCGGTCATTACACCTCTGTGTTTCAGCCAGCAGAGAGAAAAAAAGATGGAGACATATCTTCAATTAGGGACACTTCCTGGACATTGTCAATGTAACCTGCTGGCTGGAGTGTGCCCACACTTAGCTGTAAGGGAAACTGGAAATGTAGTCTTGATTTTGAGTGTGCTTGTAACCATGCACAGCTAAAATGAAGGGTTCTATAATTTAAGGAGAATACATAGTGGTGGATGTTTTCCTGCTTGTCTTTGTGCAAAAGTGATCTTTTATTTTTTCTCCTTCCACTTGATATAGAATATTGCTATCATCTCAGAAGCTGCCAGCTCGGGTATTTCATTACAAGCGGATAGAAGAGCTAAAAATCAAAGGCGGAGAGTTCATATGACTCTGGAGTTACCATGGAGTGCTGATAGAGCAATTCAGCAATTTGGTAAGTCCTGCACTGAATTTCACTTCACTGGGGAAAATACTTTAATATTGGACATAGTAAAACTCAACGCATGTGTCGGTTTTGGAGATACTTGGGTATTACATGTACCTTAAAGTATAGAGTACATCATGAATGTATTTCAAGAATGGGGCTCCTTAGGAATATCTTTTTTGCAGACCTCTGGGGATGTACATTACCTGTGTCAGCAGCTGCCACTTGATGTCCTTTTCAACCCCCAGTGGCTTGAGTGAGGGCACATTGCTCCTCCCTTCCCCTTCCATCTTCATGTCCCATGACCTGGCAATTTAAAAAAAAAGACAAGAAAAATTAAAATTTTTTTTGGAGATTCCAGAGCAGCTGTGCATCAGCAACATTGTGGTCAACCAAACTGGGGTAGCACTTAATAATGCGATTATCACTTAACAGTTTTATGGGAGCTTTTGTTCTCTTGCAATGAAGAGTGTTACTCTCAATACAAATGTTGTTCAAGTCATTGTTTGCAATTTTTTCCTTTTTGGGGAATTGGGGTGATTACATTCTTTACTGTATTTTCAGGATCCCAGCTTACTATTAAGTGCTAGGAGTAGATCTCAGAACACTAGTATCTAGCAAACACAATCAATCAGTGATTTTTTTTTTTAATGTCGTTACAGGACGGACTCATAGATCAAATCAAGTTACCGCTCCTGAATATGTGTTTCTGATTTCTGAATTGGCAGGAGAACAGAGATTTGCATCTATTGTTGCTAAAAGACTTGAGAGTTTGGTAAGTTTTTTAGTTACATAGATGTGTGTAAAAGATGGTGTATGTTACTTGTCTTCTTTGCCTTGATTGGAAATTTTATATTTGGATAGGGCGCACTTACACATGGAGACAGAAGAGCAACAGAATCTAGAGATCTGAGCCGGTTCAACTTCGATAATAAGGTACATTTCAGCTGTCAGTATCTGAAAAATTGTGGCAGTGTATGGTGTCTATGAGGAACAGAAAGGTCAAGTGGTTACTGTTTAAAACTTTTAAGTTGCCTCCTCTTATGATTTTGCTGTAAAATCATGGCTTCCTGTAAAATGAAAGCAATTAAGTCTTCGGTGATCAAATGTGCAGTATAATGACCTCTTCCCTGTGGGAAAAGAGGATTATAATAAACATTTGTGGATGAATCAAGTGGGAGTTCCCAGTAGTAAAGAAAGTTGTTAATTTATTGAATGCCTGCTGTGTGCAAAGGTGTGAATGAGGCACTAGGCCATGTAAAGTTTACATAAAGGTAATTGAGTCCTGCTATTTTTTACTGTTTGGTACAATAGTAGTTTTTATAACATTCATTTGGTCATGTAATTGAAGAGTATCCAAATGCTGAAACTGGTTAAATGTCTTTGTTTTTTTTATTGCAGTATGGAAGAAATGCTTTAGAAATTGTCATGAAATCCATCGTAAACCTAGATTCTCCTATGGTATCACCACCTCCAGACTATCCTGGAGAATTCTTTAAAGGTAACTTTAAAAAATAATCATAAAAAAGGAAAATGAGTACTGACAAGTCTCACCTGTTAGAAGGTACTAAAACCCATTCTAAGAGGTGCTGTTGCCTTTAGTTTTCTTTGGACATAAAATGTATGAAATTTAGAAATTGATGGTTATCAGACACCTAAATTAACCTCTTATAATAAGCAGTAGATTTACTAAATTTCATTCAGGTAAAGTGACTTTACTCTTGAATTTATTGCATGTTGTATAATTTTAGATTACTAGAGGAAAAATGGTTTTGGTAGAGTAATTGAAGATGACTATGTCAAATAACTTTTTGCATTTAATTTTAAGTATCTGGGTAAATCTGTGAAGGTTAGTGGAGTGTATAAATATTGATAAAACAAAATTGGCCATATGTTAACAGTTGTTAAAACTGGATAATAGGTACATGTGGGTTCATAGAATATTCTCGTTTTACATTTGTGTATATTTGGAAATTTTTATATTAAAGAAGTCCTAAATAGTGCTATAGAAATTCTTAGATGTGTAGATTTTACCCCATTACTTTTAGTAGTCTGAGAGATTTTAGTAGTTGAGGAAACTATGAAAGTATTTTGGAGAATAAATAGAGGTAAGATACTTGAAACATTGCCATTAAGTTAGCGTTTGTTCCCTAGGAAGTCCTTTCCAATTGAACTGTGTTTACTGTTGGTAATAGTCCATATTGACACAGCTGGCAGGGCTGTTTATAATCACTGATGGCATGTAACGAAACAAAAACCTATAAAACCTTAGCCCTGTTCTTTTTCTCCCTCTTCTTGTTTTCTTTTTGTTTGGTCACTGGAGGGATTGTCAAAACAACTCCCCAGTTTATTTCTAGTTCTGAAATAGTACATGTTATTTAGTCACTGTCAGTAATGAAAGCTAATCTAAAAGTGAATAATGAGGAGCCAATAAATACTCTCTTTAACTACCTGCCCACTTCCAGTCTCATCTGGTAAGGTTACAAATGTTGACAGTTTGAACAAGAGCAGTCTAACAAACCCTTGTCCATGTTTGTCTAAACACAGAGCTTTTTTAAAAACATACTATTTGCAACATACTTTTCTCAGTATATCACAGACATACATCTTTTATAAGTCATTAGCTATAGCATGAACACGTTTTTAACAGTTGTGTAATATTCTCCATCTAGCTATGCAACAGTTCTTCAGTTATTCCTTTATTGATATTCAAGTAGTTTTAATTTTTTTGCATCACAAAGTGCTGGAATTATAATGGCTATCCTTCTATTCAGGTAATTTCTTCATAGAATGGATTCCTAAAATGAGGATTTTTTGCATTGGAGCTCTTTGTCTACAGAATTGTCATGTCACCTGCAGAATCTAAACATTTGAAGCATGTAGCAGTCTAGCTAATTAAATAAACATGTAAATAGGATATAATTATGTTTCCTATTGACCCGTTTCTCTTTCTTAAACACTTATTCAGTAAGTCTGGGTTGGAGCCTGGACTCCAGTATTTTTTTTTTTTAAGTTTTATTAGTCATCATCTTAGTAACATAATTCAGAACATGTTGACCGTTATACTTGTTGCTTATCTTTTGCATCTCCTTGTCAATACTGATAGGTAATGTTTAGAAAGGAAACATTATTTCCTTATTTACACAGTTATTTAATCACTATCATGCTGTGTATTCAAAATTCAAAATTGATTCTGTGAGCAGAGCAGGTTTGTAGCCTGGAATCTCCACTGTGAAAGATGGTTGTTACAAAGATAAGACATCTTAGTTAGAGTTCTAGGATTTCAAAGTGCCTAAAGATATTTAGGGTCTGTGCGTTCCTTTTAATTCAGCTAATAGGAATTATGGAAGATATGTATGCTAAAACTTGATCTGGTTTAATTAGTTAGGTAACAGCTCATTGAGTCATTTGAACTATAACATTTTTTATATATTTTGTTTTATTTTAGATGTTCGACAAGGACTGATAGGAGTTGGCCTAATAAATGTAGAAGATCGTTCGGGAATCCTTACTCTAGATAAAGGTAATAATATGAGTTTCACATATGTACATAACTATTGCTGTATCATTACAGCCCATTTTGTTTGTTTTTATCAGTTTGAAGGGGAAGTTTCAAGTCTGTTGGTCTGTCTCTCAGTACTTAGTGTTCACAAAACATACCTGGTGGGTTTTGCTATGATGTTTATTCAAAAAATTAAACCTCTATTCTCTTCTATGTAGCAACAGTTCTCAAACTAGGTTGCAGGTATGAGCAACTGTTGAGCTTTTTGAAAGTACTTAAGCCAGGGCAGGAGCTCAGGCAGTGGTAATTTTCCAGAGTTCCAGGGCGTTCTACTTGTGCAGCAAAAGTTGAGCTTCACTGACTTCTGGCACTTAATAACTTTACAAGTTATGACTTAATGTTGGAAAGCATTCTTATGTGCTAAATTGTATTCATATTTTCAGTAAGTAAAGTTGAAGATACAGAAATCTAATTTGGCAAACATCCTTTGACCGCATAGTGTAGCTATACTAATAGCTAGAGGTAGAAGCGGTCAAAGTATAGGCCCGTTCTGCAAACAGTACAAGAACTGTGAGAGAAGACTTTGGAGAAGAAAGTGAGACTTGAACTAGGCTGAGATGAATAAACTTGTTAAATTGCCATTTGAATGCCTTAAATCATTCATAAAATTTTGTCATTGCAGATTATAACAACATAGGAAAATTCTTAAACAGAATTTTGGGCATGGAAGTACATCAACAGAATGCATTATTTCAGTATTTTGCAGACACGCTTACTGCAGTAGTTCAAAATGCCAAAAAAAATGGAAGATATGATATGGGAATCTTAGGTAAGTTGGGAAATTTTTAAAATGTCATGTGTATTCCTGATGAAATTTTTTTTTATACTTATGCATTGCTTTTTCTTATTCAAGATCTTGGTTCTGGAGATGAAAAAGTGAGGAAAAGTGATGTTAAGAAGTTTCTGACTCCAGGATATTCAACATCTGGCCATGTAGAATTATACACAGTAAGCGTGTAAAATGTGCTCATTCAAGTATAGTGTGCTTTTCTGATAGGCATCGTAAGAAGTGAGTTTAATTTAAATTTCATTACTATTTTTTTTTAAACAGATAAGTGTGGAGAGGGGAATGTCCTGGGAGGAAGCTACCAAGATTTGGGCTGAGCTGACAGGACCAGATGATGGCTTTTATTTGTCACTGCAAGTAAGACTTGTTTCCAATAAATGTTAATTGTTAAGATATGTGTTTTCATTGCCAGCATTGTAATTATGTTTGCATTGTACTGATTTTCCAACTGTATTTAGCTTTCTCTATTATGATAATTTATCACTGTAAGTGTGAAGCATTTTTAAGAGTTTTTGAGGACTATTATTAAATGCAAGTTTTAAATTATTACATATTTGAGGACTTCCCTGGTGGTCCAGTGGTTAAGACTCCGTGTTTCCACTGCAGGGGGCGTGGGTTCTATCCTTGGTCAAGAAACTGAGATTCTCCTTACCACTCAGCATGGCCAAAAAGAATTGCATATTCTTAGTAAATGGAACTTTTTCCCCCATAATATAGTGAGTGACCTTTAGTCATAATAATGCTTTATATCTTCAAGATTCAGTTTTCAGTTACTAATGTAACTACTGTCATTAGTTTAGTATTTGCGTGTGGACAGAGCTAAGGGGAGAGAGAGTGTGTGTATACATATTTACATTTAGACATACACATGTACACAGATTAGTACATATTTATTTATCCTAATTAAAACTATGGAATTTTAGTTTTACCTCTTCTCTGATACTTTGGTCTTCTTTCTTCCACACCAATAATCCTTGTTCTTCAGGGCACAAAGAATGATAAAATATTATGGACACTCTACCCCAATATTCCTGAAACTACTTTTTTAAAATAACTTGTTTGCATATACTTACCCCATTCTATTTAAAAAATAGTTACACTATTTCTGCATGTCAGCATCTGACAATGATATAGTATACTCTGCTTTTAACCCTTAATTAATCTTAGTTCTATAGGTGATGACAGTTTTACCAGACATGAAGTCTGTTATTTCACATTTTCACTTCTTGAATATCTTAAAAGATGCTACTATTTACTCTTCTCAGATAGAGTTGCTGTCAGAGTTTGATGATGTTCTAATTTCATTTCCATTTTATATTTAATTGTTCTTTTGTGCCTGTATGTACGAAGGATTCTTTAAAGTTTGGTAATTTTATTAGAGTTTATCTTGTATTAGTCATTCTTGGTCAGTATTCTGAGGTAGTTGGTATGCTCTTTTAATATGTAGTTTCAAATCTTTATTTTAGAAAGTTTTTGAATTATTTTTATTTGTAAAATTTTTAGTATTTCCTTCCTTGAATTTCTCCATTACTAGGTCTCCTCTTATCCACACATTAGATCTTTACTTGCCTTTAATATTTATTTTCTCTTGAATTCTTAATCTTTATTTATTTTTCTCTTAACAGCTTCATTGAGATATAATTCACATATTGTACACTTACTTAAGTGTATAATTTAATGATTTCTGGCATATTACAGAATTTTTAAAGTTAGGGTAAAATATATAACAAACTTGCCATTTTATCCATTTTAAAGTGTACAATTTAGTGGCATTGATTATATTCACAGTGCTGTCCAGCCATCACCCTTACACAGCTCCCCCAGCCTCTGATAACCTCTCATCTCTTTTCTGTCTATAAATTTGCCTATCTTAAAAATTTGCATATCTTGGTACCTCATATAAATGGACTCATGCAGTATATGACGTTTGTGTATGGCTTCTTCCACTCAGCATATTGTTTTCAGGGTTCATCCATGTTGTAACCTGTGTCAGTTCTTTATTCCTTTTTGTGAGTCTTCTCCAACACCACAGTTCAAAAGCATCAATTCTTCGGTGCTCAGCTTTCTTTATAGTCCAACTCTCACATCCATACATGACCACTGGAAAAACCATAGCCTTGACTAGATGGACCTTTGTTGGCAAAGTAATGTCTCTGCTTTTTAATATGCTGTCTAGGTTGGTCATAACTTTCCTTCCAAGGAGTAAGTGTCTTTTAATATCATGGCTGCAGTCACCATCTGCAGTGATTTTGGAGCCCAGAAAAATAAAGTCAGCCACTGTTTCCCTTTCTATTTGCCATGAAGTGATGGGACAAGATGCCATGATCTTAGTTTTCTGAATGTTGAGCTTTAAGCCAACTTTTTCACTCTCCTCTTTCCCTTTCCTCAAGAGGCTCTTTAGTTCTTCACTTTCTGCCATAAGAGGGGTGTTATCTGCATATCTGAGGTTATTGATATTTCTCCAGGCAATCTTGATTCCAGCTTGTGCTTCCTCCAGCCCAGCGTTTCTCCTGATGTACTCTGCATATAAGTTAAATAAGTAGGGTTAGACTATAAAGAAAGCTGAGTGCCAAAGAACTGATGCTTTTGAACTATGGTTGGAGAAGACTCTTGAGAGTCCCTTGGACTGCAAGGAGATCCAACCAGTCCATCCTAAAGGAGATCAGTCCTGGGTGTTCATTGGAAGGACTGATGTTGAAGCTGAAACTCCAATACTTTGGCCACCTGATTCGAAGAGCTGACTCATTGGAATAGACCCTGATGCTGGGAAAGATTGAGGGCAGGAGGAGAAGGGGATGACAGAGGATGAGATGGTTGGATGGCATCACCGACTCGATGGACATGGGTTTGGGTGGACTCCGGGAGTTGCTGATGGACAGGGATGCCTGGCGTGCTGCGGTTCATGGGGTTGCAAAGAGTCAGACACAACTGAGTGACCGAACTGAACTCCATTGTATGTATATAGCACTTTTTGCTTACTTGCAAACACTTATGGAATGACAAACTGTAAATGAAGACCTGGTTCAAGAAGTAACTGTGTAAAGGAGACCAATTATGATGCCACAGGCAGGGTGAAACCATAAATAAGCTGTCTAGAGCATGAATCCCGAACTGTTTATGAGAGGGGTCAGATAGTATCTTAGATCTTGCAGGGCATGTATCATCTCTGCTGACTCTTCTTTGTGAATTTGTTTTCCTTCCTTTCTAAGATACTTTCTCCCTCCCTCCCTTAAACTGTTCTTAAGCATAAGATCAGGCTAGATTTTGTCCATAAACCTGGTTTATGAGTAGCAAAGCTCTCAAACTGGATCTGGTTCTGGGGGGTGGGGAGGGAGGGATGTGTGTGTAAATCTTATAATCCTCGGGAGGTTATAGGGAGTAATACATAGGAATTTCTTGTACATGAGTTTTTCCAGTGGTAGCATTTTATACAACTATAGTACAGTATCACAATGAAGCTATTGATAACAGTTCACCAGATTTTATTCAGATTTCTCTAAGGCCTTGGATAGGGTTTTGATTGGTCCATGTAGGATATTGGTTATTGTCTTTCATTTGAAATTATTGCCAGAACTGAAGCACTGGTAGATTTTGTTGAAAATGCTGATCCTTACCAGTTTCCCTGGAGTGAAAGGATGTGGTAATGTTGCCCTTTGTTACTGTCTGCATGGGCACAGACAGCTGGATGTGAGGAGTGAGGGCCTTCAAAGAGACATCTGAGATTTCCCTGGTGGTCAGTGGTTGAGATTCCACATTTCCAGTGCAGGGGGAGCAGGTTCCATCCCTAGTCAGGGTACCTAAGGGTACACTAAGGTGCAGCCAGAAAGTTAAGAGGAGGCATTCTTCCAGGAAGGCATAGCCTATTTCTGTGAACCTCCTCAGCAGCAAGCACATATGACTTACAATTTGTTTAATGTGTGTTGACATTAAGAAAGCCATGTCAGAATCATTTACAAAATTTTAAAAATAATTTTTATTTATTTATTTTTGGCTGTGCTGGGTCTTCATTGGTGCTTGTGGACTCTTCTCTGGTTGTAGCGAACGGGGGATACTCTTTGTTGAGGAGCAGAGGCTCTAGACATTGAAGCAGTAGATTTGGTGGAAGGACCTAGTTGTTCCTCAGCATATGGGATCTTCCCGGACCAAGGATAGAACCCACGTCTCCTGCATTGGCAGGCAGATTCCTATCCACTGTACCACCAGAGAAGTCCACAAAATCACTTTGATTTTCTCTGTAGTGTGATACTTATTTTATAACTATAATAATTAAAACTGTCAAGGTAGATCACATTGTTACATGCTTTAAACATCTGAAGTATAACTGGAGTATTTCACATCAGCTGATAAAAGATTTTTAAACGTACTTTTCACTCAACTAATGTTTCATAGACTTCGCAGTAATTACATAAACAGTGTTTCAAATCATGTGAACAAGTAAAAGACAAAGGATCTTTAATATCCACCAAAGGTAAAATACTGAGTCGTTTTATCCATTTAAGAATTATCTTAATATTAAAAGTTAGTAGCTTAGCAAACTATTTTGTAGAAAAGGAAGTGTTAGTTGCTCAACTGTGTCCCAATGGACTATAACCCGCCAGGCTCCTCTGTCCATGAAATTCTCCAGGCAAGAACACCAGAGTGGGCTGACATTCCCTTTTCCAAAGGATCTTCCCTACCTAGGGATCAAACATGGGTTTCTTGCATTGCAGGTAGAGTCTTCATAGTCTGAGCCACCAGGGAAGCCCTGCAGAGGAGGGTATTTTTGTAGAGGAGCTTGGAAGATATCTTTCAAACTTTTCCTTTTCCTTCAATTTGGCTCCAGAGACTCTTGCTTTGAAATTGTTCACCATTATTTAGAACAGATACTAATTTCCCAGCCTTATTTTTCCTTGAATTAAATGGTGCTTTTTACAACTCTGTCTTAGGATTTCTCTCATAAAGTCCAACTTTTAAAAATTTAAAAAAAAAATCAACCAGAAACATCAAGTTCCATTGTTTGTCTAATGCATCCTTTTCTTCCACTTCTGCATCATATTGTGTATTATTTGTTCAACATTTGGCTTTCTCCTGTTACAGCATTACTGTCTACAGATCAATTTGTGATATTTCATGTGGTATTTCACTCTCACAAACTATAGGCTTAAAATTGTAACACTGGTGGATTAGATGAATTCAGAGGACTGTGAATGATCAAAATTATTTTTTTGAAGGTTATATTTCATTGTAACTTGAAGGATATATTTCATTGTAACTTGAAGGAGAGTGACATACCTTAGAATTATTTCCCATGAAGACCTTCCTTCCCACTACTTAGATTCCTCTGTCACATCTCTGAGCCTCTCTAGGCTGTGAGTCCGGTGTCATGGATTAGAAGAAGCAAAACTTTCTCCATTGGACATTGTGCTTTAAGTCTTATTCAACACAATTTTCTAAAAAATATCTTGACCTTCAGCCTGCCTCAAAGTTAAGGCCTTCACCTTGCTTAACTCGATTACACAACAGTGTTATCCTTTCTTCACAGTTCTGTATTTACCTACACATTTGGCATTATAGGCTTACCTAGTGGCTCAGTGGGTAAAGCGTCTGTCTGCAATGCAGGAGACCCGGGTTTGACCCCTGGGTTGGGAAGATCCCCTGGAGAAGGAAATGACAGCCCACTCCAGTACTCTTACCTGGAAAATCCCATCGACGGAGGAGCCTGGTAGGCTACAGTCCATGGGGTCGCAAAGAGTGGAACACAACTGAGTGACTTCACTTTCACTTTCTTTCACTTTGGCATTATAATCTTTCAAAGGATAAGATTTGCTGATGTGATGGTACAAAAAGCAAACCTGTCTTAAAATGTACAATGTTGACTATATATTTTCTTACCATTTTTTTTTTAATAGATAAGAAACAACAAGAAAACTGCCATCTTAGTTAAAGAAGTAAACCCTAAGAAGAAGCTTTTCTTAGTTTATAGACCAAATACCGGGAAACAGCTCAAATTAGAAATTTATGCTGATCTAAAAAAGAAATATAAGAAGGTATTTTTCCATTTGTCCATGATGTTATATAGGAATACTTTTTCATAATGTATTGAACGAGTGTTTATATGTGAAATTTTTTTGTCAGTTTTTCCTATTTGATTGCTGGAATATGGTTTTCAGGAAGAGTTTTTAACTTTTAAAAAAGTCTTGTTAAATTAATATCCCAGTCTTAATGTTATCAACCATTAGGAAAATTATGATTATTTGAAGCAGCTTATGTTGTCAGAAAAGGAAGCTTTAACAGTGCTGACTACAAAAATTAGAATTTTTTAAATGAAAGGAAGATGTACAAGACTAAAATACCTTCCCACCAACTCTTGCTTTTATTGTGAGCTGCTGTGTTTACATTTTGGAGTGATTTCTAGAAAAACAGTGAATGCCTGTTGTTTCTAACTTTAGTATGTAATAATTTTGTTGTTAGCATTACCTTATATTACTGTTATTCCTAGCCATTTTCCACTTGAAAACAGTTTGTAATTGTTAGCTATTTGAAATATTCATTAGATAGGGAAGCCCTCATGGGAGAGCATTAGCATTCAGATGCAAGCAGTAGCAAGGGCCAGGTTCTCTATGCAAAGATGATTTTAAATTGACTTCAGAGATCAAATTAGGCAAGCAGTGTGTGTTTCAGTGGAATTTTCATCTTCTTTTCACAGGTAGTCTCCGACGATGCCCTGGTCCACTGGTTAGATCAGTATAATTCATCTGCAGATACTTGTACTCATGCTTATTGGTTAGTATTTTTGTTTTTCTCACCATTTATTCCATTTGTCAAGATTTAATTTAAATATCTCTTTACTCTTTGGCAGTCTGTCCCTGTAAGTACATGGGCAGTTATCAGTTGCTTGTTGTTGTTTCTCTAGGCAGAGGTACATAGTGGAAGTCTCTGACCACACACTGTTTACATCTCCCCTTTGCTGTTCATGGATGCTTCCTTACTTCCGACTGACTGTCTGCCTACAGGGACTTAATTATCATGCTTGGGGTTGAGACTTAGCTTTCTCTTTCTGCTTCTCTCTTCGTTTCCTTCCTTCCTTTTTTTCTTACCCCCCCCCCCCACCCCCCCAAAGTTCTATTGGTGTCTCAAGTCAGTTTTATTTTTAAGGCTAAGTAACATCTAGGAAACCACAAAGATGCCTCAAGTAGCTAACAGCAGTAGAAAGCTTGACTGTTGAGCCCTGGAACCGATCCTGCTGTGCTGCTAGGCTAGCCAGAGGTGTTGTCAAGTCATTATGTTCATTTCGGGGCATTGAGAATGGAATATCTTGGCCCACTTTATGAAAAGGGACTCAGGATATAGATGAGTTTTAGCCAGGTTTTTATTTAGACACATGTAAGTAGATAGCTTTGCTGGGATATAAGCAAGACTTTGTTTGTTTTTGCTGAGGCCTTTTTCACTTACCTGATTTAGAACCAAATATTTGTCCTTTAATACTGTAGGAATGACTGGCAGAATTATCTTATAAACTGGCATTAATCCAGTAAACAAACATATTAAAATGACACATGCAAAATGGCTATCAAAACCAATACATCAGCCCTTTTATAGGGAGCCAGACCCCAGAAATAACTGTAATTTTAAAATCAGTAGTGATACCTTAAATTAGGATAATCCAATATGTGAAAAGAATTGCAGGCTCTGAAACTCACTTAAGGTAAATGATAGGGCAGTTTCCATTGGAAATTCAGTAGGTGTGAGCCTGGTGTGTGTGCATGTTCCTATATATATATATACATATATATATGTGTGTATATATATATATATATATGTATGTATTTTTTTTTTTTTTTAATCCTAGGCGTGGCAACTGCAAAAAAGCAAGCTTGGGATTAGTTTGTGAAATAGGTCTTCGTTGCCGCACATACTATGTATTATGTGGCTCAGTACTGAGTGTCTGGACAAAAGTTGAGGGTGTTCTTGCGTCTGTCAGTGGCACAAATGTGAAAATGCAGATAGTTCGCCTAAGAACAGAGGATGGACAACGGATTGTAGGTGAGTCTTTTTTTTGATTCCTTTGGTTCAAGCTGTGAGAATAAAGAAAATCAGATCCTTGTTTTTTTTATTTTCCTTCATAACATCTTAGAATGTCTATTCCAGTGGTGGGGTGAAGTTTCCTTTCTGTTGTGTTCTTAAAAGGATGAACGAAAGTTGAGCTTTTGGATGTCTGTGGTTGGTTGTGGCTGAGGTTCTGATGTTGTGCTTCTGCGCTGCCTGCAGTGCTCTTGCTCCCTCCTCCCCTCCCTGTTGACCTCTGTGCAGGCTGTCTGGTATGAAGACGAAGGATTCTCTGACGTCTGTCTCTTTGTATTCGGGCCATGTGAGACTATGGAACTCAAAGCCACTGTGCACAGAGGCTGGACTGAAGT
The DNA here is from genome assembly GCF_910594005.1 of Cervus elaphus. Classification (NCBI taxonomy): domain Eukaryota; kingdom Metazoa; phylum Chordata; class Mammalia; order Artiodactyla; family Cervidae; genus Cervus; species Cervus elaphus. The sequence continues at coordinate 20,262,228 of NC_057819.1, read as the reverse complement.
CATGCAGGGAGCAAGGGAGACAGGCTGGCCGCGCCCACCAGTCCCTCAGTGACAGGCTCACTTCCCAGCAATCCACCCAGTTACTGTACTTGCCTTGTCACATGCTCTTCGTTTCTTTTGCAGCAACCTTTCTCTGTATCACGGGTTGCCTGTGGGCCAGAGTCGGTCCATGAGCATTCTTTTGATCATCAGGTATTTTTGGTTGTCAGATTTCAGTTGAATTAGTTGCCACCTTTTAAAAATCAAAAGAATGGATTTCTATCTCCTTTTTTTTTTTTCCTATCTTCTTTAAAAAAAAAAAACAATTTCACTGCAGAAAAGCTTGGAGCATTGAGCCCCTGTTCCCACATGAGAGAAGTTCAGGTCCCCTGATGCAGGACATAATACACAGTCCAGTTTGGTGACTTCCACACACTCCCACTTAGCAGTTAGTGTTTCAGTGTGCATTTGAATTTGTAGCCACTTTCTGGAGTCTCTCTGGTACATTAGTACATACCAAAGAAGGTGATGCTTCCATGCATTTCTAGACTGCAAAGGTAGTGGCTAGGAAGATCCTGTATCTGGCTTTCTCCTGCTCGAGCAGGTAGGTGGTGTTACCCTAGACACATGAATGTGCTCAGGCATTTGTGGGTAATACTGCTGAGGGATCAGGCCACTTCTGAAGGGGCCAGTTCAGTCATTTAGTATTCATTTAGTTTGTATATGAAATCTTGTTCATTAACTTAATATTATAACATCATTTGAAATTTGCTGTGAAGCTGTAAAATGCAGTATGAGTTCTCCTGGGTGCAACCTTTATAAATTGTTTTCTCCTTGCAGGTTTGATTATTCCTGCAAATTGTGTGTCTCCTCTTATAAATCTCCTTTCAACTTCAGACCAGTCTCAACAGCTTGCAGTCCAGCAGAAACAGCTCTGGCAGCAGCGTCACCCCCAGAGCATCGCCAGCTTGAGCAGCACATAAGAACAGACAGGTTTCAACATGGATGTATCTGAAATGCTGTTGAAGCATATCATTTGCATAAAAATCAGGGACAGTTTCCAAAGAATTATAATTTTTTTTTTCAGTTGTGCTCTCTCTTAGTTAATTTTCTTGGGAATAAGGACAAACCTGGAATAGATAGCAAAACTGAAAATCAGCAGTGCCGACAGTGGTACATCTGTCTTTCCGTGTGCTTTTCCCATGGTACTTACTGTATGCTTTTACTTGGGGTGAGCAGAGGGGTATGTGCGTATGTGTGTCAGTCTGTTTGTTTGTTTGTGAGTTTGTTAAAAGCTGCGAACCATAATTGGTTTAAAAATGCTTGGAACTTCCCAAACTGGCTTTACTTTTATGTTATACAGTGCTCAGGGTTAACGCAGTACATCCATGCCATTGCTGTGGGACTTATCCCCGGATGCATGTGTTTTGAGTCTATAAATAGAGAAAATATATATTGGTTTCTTTTTCCAACTTATTAAAACAATAGGTTTATTAAAGCATGAAATGAAAGGTTGCATATCATGCATTCAGGTTCTTTTCTAGTTTTTGTTCTGACAGTGCATGTCTTTGAAAGCATGCGTAAACAAGATTAACACAGAAGTCAAGTAACAGAGCGAAACATTTGTAGATGTACAGCATTGGTTATTGCATTTTTATAGTGTTTATACCTGGGTATTGCTTCAAACCCTGCAAAATCTTGTCCTCCCATTCTCCCTGCCCCAGGTTTCTTGTCAAGGTAATGAGTACACACATTTTTTTGGTGATAAAACTCTTAAAAAGTTAATTTTAATGTATTAATAGCATTCCTAATGTGTGCTGCAAAAAAGGCTACAAGCCTGCTTTTCTTAAAATTACATCTTTCTTAACTTAAAGATAGTTGTAGAAAGGAGTACAGATTGGCTTCTGTCTTGCAAACAATCTTTTTTTTTTTTAACTTCATTATCTTAATTTGCTTTGTCACTCTTAAAAATGAAAACTTTGTACTTGAGTTGTAATCTAGACAATGAGGAAACACTTGAGGCTTCTGCTGTATGTTTATTTCTTGTTGTTATTGTTGTTACCCAGTAACTTGAATATTGTTTAACGTGTTGTAAGACATTGTAGAGTTTATCTCAAGCTGTTAAAAATGGTAATGTACAAATGTGAATAGACACTTATCTATAATATGGGTAAGTTTTGTTTCGCCTATAATAGATGTTTATAAAAACAAGTGAGGGGACAATTGGTCTTTTTGTTTCCTTTTTTTTCCCCTTTACTTTTTCTGCTTGCACAGGTTGCACTATTGAGAAACTGAGATTGTATAAACCTGGTCAAAAGCTGCAAGATACCACAATCTTGTAGATGTCAAATAAAAAGTTATTATACTCACCCGAAGTGGACTCTTGTTTAGGCCCTCACCACCTGCAGAAGTAGCCTGTGATGGAAACGCTGCAGAACTCGGCGTGTTGCTCCACATTCCAGGTAGCCTTAGATTTTGACTTCAAACCCACCCCACAAAATCAAAGTGGTATTGAGGAAGGGGTGAAATAATAGTGCTTTCAAATGTTTTGCAAGTTGAACTGTTCTCCTTTGTTCCTTTCTAAACTTCTTGCAGGATCTGGTGAGATGTATGTTCAGTGATGGGTAAGCTAGAGCTGTCATCTTGTGTTTCTACAAGCCTGAGTTTAGTTAGGTCACGTTCACCACAAGTTTTCTTTCTTTGGATTTATTTATTCTTGACGCCTAAAAGAACAAATTGAGAATAATTTCGGTTCTTTGGCATATTTTGCCCAGTGGATGCAACTTTTATCCTCAGTCTATCCTTATATCTCAGGCAGTGATCCGTGAATATCAACCAGTGTCCCTTGTTAGGGCCACTAGACCCAGCTGGCAGCCAAGAGCAGAGTTGTCCACCTGCACCAAAACTTCTCAGTTAGTTCTGTTTTTAAATCAGGAGCCTAGTCGGTTTCCATCAGCACCCCAAGGGAGATAGAGCTGTGGAGAGGAAGCCTAACCATCCTGCTCCCTCCATTGAGACAGAATGGCAGGGTTGTGGAAGAGAGACTGTCTCTCGTAGGCTTGGCCCAACTTCGCTTTTATTGTGTGTGTGGCACCTTTTTTTTTTTTTTTTAAAGCAAGTTATGGTTTTTTCCAAGCAGCTTCAGTATCAGGATTCTTTAATATGAAATTAGTTGACCCTCACAATTCACAATGTAATGTTTGCTCTTGGAATAGCTATCTTGTTACAGAGGGGGATGTGTATGTCCTGTTCTTTGTAGAACAGCTTTGTTTTGCATTTTTAAAAAAAGGTCCAGAAATAAGTCCTTTGAAAACTCTCAGAGTAGACCTCGGAAAGGCAGCCGTGTAAACGGATGGGGAGCTGAGGTGCCGGCTGCCCACGCTCATGGTGGTGCGGTGTGCACGTGAGCCCTCGGAGCCCTTGTTAGGCTCTGCCCATGCTCCTCTCTGGAGGTGAACATACGACCTTTGCACTGTGCCCTTATCCAAGTCAGCAAGTTTTGGGTTGGTCAACATGGGGAAACCCAGCATTCAGTATCCTCCTCTATCAAAAAACAAATCAAGTCTCAAACGAGAGCTAACTTTGGTAAAACAGGTCTTGTATTTCAGGATCTGAATGCCACATCTGAACCCAAGGACCTTGTTGAACCGTATGTGAGTCCATTTGCCCTCTGTAATGCCTTTTCTCCCTTTTTAGCAATATGGCTCTGAGCACAAAAATCTGATTATGAATCATGTTCATGTTTTCAGAGTTTACAGTACCGATTGTGCTGAAAACCACTTTCCCAGTCCAGAGCTGCTCAGATGGTATTGGGGGAGGTTAGTGTTCCCCTGATCTAGCATCCTCCATACCACAAGGTCTCTAGCTGCAGTTTAGTGGGTTTATCCAGATACGTATCAATGATACAAATTCCTAAAAGTATTAATAAGGTATTTTTAAACACAACTTGATGAAAAAGTCAATATCTTAAGCAGTTTTCCCTTTCTGCTGCTAAATTGCCGATACAACTCTTCAGTGTCTTTTCTTCACATCTGTATATAAGTTTAGCAAGAATCTGCATCCAAAGCAGTGTGGGAGTATGTGTGTGTGTGTATGTATATATATATTTATTCCAATCCAGTTAGCACTTCAGAAACCTTTTTGAGTTGCAACAGTAAAACCTTTTAGTTTTATCTTGCTTCTTTATCTGTAAAGGTAAAAGTTCCAGATTACCGAACTCCAGGGAAATATTAATATTTTAGAGGCAGAATTTTCTGGCTGTACCCCCTGGGGCATTCATTTGCTAATCTCCGTGTGATGCTATCAGAACAACTTCTAACAGGGATGACAAGCAAGGGTACCAGGACAGCACTTAGAGTTGTATAACGGGGACCTTTCCCTCATTCCCCTCCACTTTCCACGGAGGGGGAAGAAAAGCAATAGATTAGAAATGATTGATGCATCTCAGTTGATGAAAGTAGGAACAGAGGAAAAGTGTTTTTCCCTTGGGTCCTTTTCTTGATTAGACGTTAAGAGGAAAGTCCCTACCCAAGTACTCTCTTAAAAAATGTACCCCAACAACATTCGACAGTTTCTACGAATGGTGCTACATAAAGAGTCTCTGAAACTGGTACCCGGTTGACAGATGTTTGGGGAATGCAGGCATCCCAGTGGCAGTGGGCATTGGTTGACTATCCTTCCTATATATGAGGTCTCCTTGGCTAACACCGTACCCAGGTGCATGCACTGTGCATGCCTTGCTGCTGGAATATGCAGCAGGCAGTCCATGTTGTGGCTACAGCTGCGAGCAAAAACCATTTGTAAAAAGTCCTTGTTGGATGCCAGTTGTCTAATACAAGGCAGTGCATTTTAAGGGCATATAAGTGAAGGAAACACATTTAGATACCTGCAACTCTAGCTAGCTAGTAATTTTTTTCTGAGTACTTGAGGTGAAATCCAAAACCCACCTTCTAATCTTACGCTGTACTTATATATATGTACATAATGTGTATATATAGAAATGTTGAGTTCTTTTGAATTCTGAATGTAAATATTTCTTGTAAATTGGGACCCCACCCACTTGTTTGTCTCTTTTCCCTCCTCCAATTCTATTTATTCTTTTCTTGGTTTCCCATAGGGGGCTTCTTATAATTTTTTTTTTCCTTTTTTTTTGCTGTAGGAAAGTTTTGCTGAAAAACTTTAGTTGAATTTGTTCATGTATTTTAGAATTCAGTTTTGCATCTTTACTATAGAATTCCTGTGTCTGTTTTGTGTTAATATTTTTCAACATGCCTGATTGTGTTTTGCATTTTTACTACATATTTTTTACTGTGTGCAATGCATTGTATTGGGGGAATGTACTTGAGTGCAATTTCTGATACTGTCATTATATGACTAGTTATGCTCATTTATGTTGCTCTTTGGAAGCTATAGTGAGCCTGTTTTCACCTGAAAAAATTTCTTCCCAAGACTTCTTTAAGCTCCTCTAACTTCTTCAGTGCATTTGGGATCAAACTCAACTCTTCAGTAAACCTGACTTATTTCTACCCTTGCAACTTTTCAGGCCTGCACCACATCCTTCATCCTTGTGGCTTTCCAGCCGAGAGGGAAATCTTGTAGATCTGAACAGTGATGTATGGGCTGCTGCTGCTGCAAATTTTCTGTTTCTTAAAGAAGTTGAGTCTGTCCTTTAATTCTTCAAATAGTAATCAGAAACTTACTTTCCAGTGAGCATGGCGATCTGCTTCTGTCCCACCAGTTAAGGGGCGGAGAGAGGCCTGGTACGGGCTGGTGTCCGTACTAGCAGCTTAGAGAACGTACTTCCAGGGACAGTTGTCCTCCTGAGTAGAGCAGCACAACTGCCTGTGCAGGCTCCCGTGAGCCTTCAGCTCAAGGGCTGATGCTGTGTGTTAACTTTGGAGGGGACAGGCTGGTGGGATGCCTTGAGCTGTCCCACCACCAGCAAGCTGTTGAGTTGATCTTGACTAGATTGGCTGTAAACCTAGGAGCTGAGAGGGCTGGAGGCACGCTTAACGATTGGATTAGTGTTGCCAGGAGGGCCCACCCAGGAGTGGCTCCCAGAAGTGGTGGTACCACCACTGTGGTAACAGGCAAATACTGTGTTTCCACCTACAGATTTTGCACTTTTAAGAAGATATTCCTCCATAACTTTCAGCAAAGACACCATGAGCGTTTCTCGGGCCTTTCATTCATGCACACATTTCATTTGTTGCTCTGAGCTTGGTAGATTTACTGACATTTAGAAGTTGTCTGTATTTAGGTGAGTCTTAGGAACTTAGTGTGCCTTGAAAGAGGGCCTGTCAGAGGTGAGCTCCTCTGTCAGCAGCTTTCCTTCTCTGACGCCCAGGAGGCAGCTGAACCACGTGGTTTGCAGCAGCAGCAGCAGCCAGGCTGAGGCCATACCCTTGTAGTGCAGAGTCGAGCAAGGGGTGCCGCCGGGGACGTAGGTTGTCTTCCATACTTGCAGGTCAAGCCTCCTGGGGCTGAGGGTCAGTCCGCAGGCTCCTCAGTGAGAACCCCCTGGCTTTCCACCCATCACCCCGTCCTGAGGGCCTTTCTTGCTATGACAGTATTTGTGGCACTGAAGAGGATAAAGAAGCTTGAGCCTTCTTTCTGACTTCCACTTTACGGGGCAGATAGCTTGTATTTTCTACGTAGCACATTGCAGTCTTGCCGCCATCGGAAAAAAAAAAATCATCCTGTTCATGGTTTATACTGAATTTGCAAACTACTGATATTATTTTTCAATAACCACTTTTATCTACCATCAACCATGAGAGGTGGGAAGAGGTACGCTGTATCTCTGCAATAAAACTTTTGCCAGGTTCTACCTCCCGCTGAGCAAAGGATACTTTTGTACTTAGGCATAGATCTTCCTCCTTTACTAATCTGACATGGTGCATCTTGAGACAACATGTGATGGAATCCAAAGACAATTTGAAACAAAGGTGGATGTAAAACTCTTTTGGTTGTTTTTGTTGTGTTCTTTTTTACAATCTCTCTTTTTATATTGCTACTCTGTTTTGAATGTCCGTCAGTGTATGAAGGGTACGCACTGTTCTGATGATACTGCACTGCTTCTTCAGCCTTCCGTGGTGATACAGTACCAAGTGTCCAGAAACAATTGTTCTGTTTTGATTTGTAACTTTAAAAAAAAAATTGGGTCTCATGCAATAAAAAAATGTATTGGCTGCATTTAGCGAGGTTTATACCCTTGCAAGTAAAAACGATCAACCATGAAGCATAACAAAATTCTGTATTTAGTTTTTTGTTGTTGTGTTTTCTGATTTTTGTTTCTCTTTTTTTTCTTTTTTTGTAAGATTCTTAAATAAATTAAACTGGCTAATATGTTGCTTTTGTCTGTGTGTTTTCTTTGCCTGGGCTCTTGAGTACCTGTTCGAGCTGTGTCAGGGCTCACCACGCTGACGTAGAGAGCTTCTTTCCATTGGGGGCTTGGACTTTTTATTGGCTTTGTATTTAAAAAGAATTCTAGAAGACTTCTTACGGTGAGGATAAAAAGCAACCCAGCGCTTGTTAGAGCAAAAAAAAATGGCTGCGCCGCTGTAGAGCTTCAGTGACTTTGCACTGGGTGCCCTGGCCGGGGGGCTCAGGTCACGGGTGTCCTCTGCAAGGTGCCGCAGTGTTGGAGAACTTGGGGGTATGAGGCTCGCTATTGAAAATTCATTCCTGCTGCTGCACAGCCATCCAATCCGTGAGTCTGAGATTGGAGCTCTGCTGATGAAAAATAAAACGGAAACTACTGCAGACAGCTTAGCGTGTGCCAGTCACTGGGTGCTTTCCATAGTCCTCAGCCCTCTGCTAGCTCTCAGATGAAAAGCTTTTCTAAGTCTTGTGGTGTGGAATTGGTGCCTTTATTTCATATTTCTTCACTAAGTATTTAATAAGCCACTGCTATGTGTCTAGCATCGGGTCACATGGCTCTCATACCAAAGAGATTCTTCATGGGTAGTTATTCTCATGTCAGAGACAGCAAATAAGTGATTAGGTTAAGGTTCCGGTGGTCATGGGAGCTAGGAAGGAAACATCAGGAATGCTGGGTATGGGGGCTGTGGTAAAGTGGGGAGGAGGTGAGCCACTGTCCACTGGCACCAGACTGCTTTGTGGGTCCTGCAGTGGACAGAGAGATGGAGGGTGGTGAGCTTCGGGGCTCTGGGATGGCAAAGTAATGATTGGCCGAGAGATCCAGTCAGATCCTTGCACTGGGCTCAGGAAGCCAAAGAATTTGGGATTAGACAGGAGAGAAGATACTACAGGACACCCAAAATGGCGAGTAGATCTCTGTCGTGTGTGTGTGTGTGTGTGTGTGTGTGTGTGTGTTAGTAGATCTGTGTCCCGTGTGTGTGTGTGTGTGAGTAGATCTCTGTGTCCCGTGTGTGTGTTAGTAGATCTCTGTGTCCCGTGTGTGTGTGTGTGTGTGTGTGTGTGTAGATCTCTGTATCCTCTGTGTGTGTGTTAGTAGATCTCTGTGTCCTGTGTGTGTGTGTGTGTGTGTTTAAGCCTCCCTGCCTCTATTCACCTCTATGCCATGTGAGAACTGGCACTCACTTCATAGATGAGATGGGCACAGAGGTTGGGGGACTGCAGGTGGTCTGGACCAGGGGTCCATGCCACTCACTCGTTCTCTAGATGTGGACAAAGATATTTAAAAAAAACATTTAAAAAAATGTCTGCAGTCTGGCTTGTTTGCGAGTCCTCTTTGTGGGCTTTGAAATGCTTGAAAGAATCATGTTCAATTTGTAGCTTGAAATGCTTAAGGGAATTTAATCAAATTTGTAAATGGTGTTCATGTTTAGGGGAATTTAGCCTGCCAAACACATGAGATAATCAAGCATTAATTGAAGAACAAGTGAAAGGGAGTGTTTTACATTTTAACTGAAATCTCACAAAAATATTTATAAATTTAGCATCAAGATTTAAAGAAAACTGTTCTTAAATGTATAACCTTAATACATTGAGTATTAATCTGAATAAGAAGAAATGAGAGGCCAGACTTCATGGAGAGCCTCCACCGTCCTCACTGAGTTTTTCTGTTAATGGTTCCAGTTTGCTTTGACTTTATTCCCCTTCGGGGATTCATGTGTAATCCAGGTCTGCTTTCTGCCTCACATGATGTTCCCCTGGGCCTCCACACCATTGACCTTTGGGCCAGTCCATTCTTTGTGGAGGGAAGGGAGAGGCGGGGGCTGCCCTGTGCATTGTATGGTGTTGCGCAGCACCCTTGTTATCTACCCACTAGATACCAGTCGCACACGCTGCGTACCTTGCACCCTGCCAGTAGTGAAAACCCAAAATGTCTCCAGACATGGCCTCTTGAGGGGAAAAACGCCTCTAAGCAAGTAGGTCACCCAGAGGCCAAGGCTGGTGTCTGATCTGTGTGTCTGCATGCACATGTGTGTTTTATAGAGGACAAGGTCCGTGAACAAGGGGGCAACACCCTTGAGATAATGGAAAATACAAATGTTAACTGGCTAGGGGGTTTGGAGTATGTACAATACGATTTCCATAAGTATGAATATTTATCAGCTAGTCATTTGAGAGCATGATGTAAAGAAGCCATCTGTGAAGGCCTTTATGGAGAGAAAGAAGGCTAAAAGAAATGTGCAAAATGTTTATTTTTAGAGCCCAACTCTCAGCAAGTTGGCTCCGTCCTCCGAAAGCTGCCCACTCTGGGAGTCAAGTGCATCTTTGGGTTAGGAGAGGCGAGTGCCACAGTGCTGGTTCCAAACTACATCCCATTAGGAATCACCACCAGGTAGCGTGCAAAGGTAAGATGGCCAGGTGAACACTGAATTACTGGAATACTTAATTTTTATGTTTGTGATTGGTTGTTTACTTGAATAAGTAACACCAGCACCTGACAAGTCAACAGGCAGATGAGAACGCACACTGAACATTCTCTCTGCTCCTCCCGCTGGGCCCTCATTCTCCTTTCCAAGGCAGTCATTCTTGCCAGTTTCTTCACTATCCTTTCTTGGGGAACTTGAGAGGGTAAATTTTTGAGTATCACAAAAAATGCTCTAGCTTCTGTTGTTTATCTGTAGTTGTAGGCAAGATTCATTCTCACAAAGATGGATGTGCAATTACTGGAGAAAGGCAAACTAGAATAAATTATTACTTGTAGAAAATAGAGACATTCATGAACCTTCGGTAAAAAGTCAAGTGTTCTGTGAAGATACCCACTGTCTAGAGACATAAGAGGTACTTTTTCATCTCTAGTCCTAGATCAAGATAAGTTATAGAATCCTCTAAATTTCTGCCTTAATATTGGATTTCTGTTTAGCTATTTCCACAGTCTATGTTTTTACATGTGTGTTTCCTGTTCAGAGGTATTGCTATGCAAATAGGATTATTCTGTTTGTAGATCAGTCTTAAGAAACAAACTTCTGAGGTCTAACACAGGGATTGGCAAATCATGGTCCACAGGTCTATACCGTCCATTGTCACCTATTTTTGAATGACCCTGGAACCTAAGAATAGTTTTTATTTTCTTAAATGTTTGAAAAAATACATTTTTTTTGTTTGTTTAATATTTATGGCTGCATTGGATCTTTGTTGCTGCATGTGGGCTTTCTCTAGTTGTGGCGAGTGTGCAGGCTTCTCACTGTGGTGGCTTCTCTTGTTGTGGAACGTGGGCTCTAGGCTTGCGGGCTTAATTGCCCCTTGGCATGTGGAATCTTCCCGGACCAGGGGTCACACCCATGTTCCCTGCATTGGCAGGTGGATTCTTAACTATGGATCACCAGGGAAGTCCCAGAATATTTTGTACCATATGAAAAATATCTGATATTCAAATATCAGTGTTCACAAAGTCTTATTGGAATCCAGGCATGCCCGTCATTTGATGTATCATCTAAGGCTATGCTGTAATGGCAGACTTGCACAGTGAGAGATAATGTGGCCTGCAGAGCTTAAAATATTGACTATATGACCCTTTTCAGGAAAGCTTGCCAGCTCCTGGTCATTGAAACAGAAATAATGGCAGAAACATAACTGAAAATTAATAAATTTGAGTGTAGACTACTGATCAAAACCCAACTTAATGTCAAATATGGTTTTACTGTCCAGAGGATATAAACCACACTGGAATCACTGCTAAGTTAATCATGATACTTTACCCACCACCTGTCAAACTGTTGGGTCTGACTGCCTGGCTAACTAGCTTTTTAGGTCAGTGGTCTCTGAATGTTTTTGCTCATGTAGTCTTTTTGTTTTGTTTGTTTTTTGGCTGTGCCCCATGGCATGCAGGATCTGCAGGATCCTAGTCTTTGACCAGGGATCAAATCTGTGCCCCCTGAAGTGGAAGCACAGAGTTCGAACCACTGGACCTCCAGGGAAGACTTTGGTCACGTATTCTAGTAAGCATTTCTGAGTATACTTCCACTGTTAACTTATTAAACTATTTATAAGTCCTACGTGTGCTTCTGTGCTAGTATGTATGCAGTAAACCCCACATACATAGAAGTTTAGATGTACCCTCAACTCCTACAAGTCACCTTCTTACCACCTGGGGCAGGTTCACTCCACTTTGGAGCTGATGGCCCCAGAATGGTATCAAGTTTCCTAACAATTTCAAGACTTTTCTGATGCTTTACTCTTAGGCAAAAATGGTATGTTGTCTGACTGCTTTCTTAGGATGTTGAGAGTTTTGAGAATTCCTAGAGCTTCATCCCATCAAACCTCCCTAATCTTATAGATGAACTAAGCCCAGATAGGTTAAACAAGTTATTTGAGGCCTAAAGAGTTGGCTCACAGTGGATCCAGAGCCAAAGCTTATCCCCTGAGGCTCTTCCACTGGACTCTGCTTTCTCCTTCATCTGTTGCGTTCCCTGGCAAATCACTCTGTGACATACCAATTAAACTAATAAGGGTCTATTCTAGATCATTCTAAAACCATTCATTTAAAAGGACCTATCTTGGCTGATTCATGTCAATGTATGACAAAACCCACTGAAATGTTATGAAGTAATTAGCCTCCAACTAATAAAATAAAATAAAATAAAAGGACCTATCTTGAGTTCAGGGTGTTTGAACATAAGCCACCTGTTCTCTTTGCTTGGCCCTGCAATAAACCTTTCTTTGCTAAAAAAAAAAAAAAAGTTAAAGGGGCTTATTTGAGAGTTTCATACAGATTTCTTTTTTTTCTTTTTGCGCTGTGCTAGGTCTTAGTTGTGGCATGTGGGACCTAGTTCCTAGTTTCCTAAGCAGGGATTGAAACTGGGTCCCCTACATTGGGAGCACAGAGTCTTACCCACTGGAATCTAAATGTGACTTTTTTGGGGATAAAAGGTCTCTGCAGGTGTAATTAAAGTTATAAGATCATCCTGCATTAATTAAAGTGGGTCTTCAATCCAGTAACAAGTGTTCTTAGAAGAGCCAGGGAGAAGACACACAGAGAAGAAGGCCATCTGAAGGCAGGGCTGCAATGATGTGACCATAAGCCAAAGAATGCATGTAGCCATTCTAGAAGCTGGAAGAGGGAAAGGATCCTCCCTCAGGCCTTTAGAGGGAGCATGTCCCTGCCCACACCTTGGTTTCAGGCTTCTGGCCCCCAGAACTGAGAGCAAGTTTCTGTTGTTTTAAGCCACCAGTTAGTGGTAATTAGATAATGGCAGCCCCAGGAAGCTAACACATCTTTTATGGAAAGTGAGTTGTGAGCAGGAAGAAGGTTGTGAACAGGAGTTACCACCTGCAAATGAGAATTGATCTTGCTTTGCCTCATTTCTAGGAGCACACTGAGGCCCTTTATGGAATGTTCTATATGCCTTGACTTGACATTCAAGGTGAAGGCAATGGCAACCCACTCCAGTACTCTTGCCTGGGAAATTCCATGGATGGAGGAACCTGGTGGGCTGCAGTCCATGGGGTTGTTGGGAGTCGGACACGACTGAGCGACTTCACTTTCATCTTTCACTTTCATGCGCTGGAGAGGAAATGGCAACCCACTCCAGTGTTCTTGCCTGGAGAATCCCAGGGATGGGAATCTGGTGGGCTGCCGTCTGTGGGGTCACACAGAGTCGGACACGACTGACGTGACGTAGCAGCAGCAGACATTCAAGGATGCAGGTCTTTCCTTTATGTGGCTCAAACTCAAGGAGACCAGCCAAATGCAATAGTGGGCAACAGCAGAGGGGCTGCCAGGCAGGGAAGTCTTTTCAGAGGTGGGCTTTGAGGGGTGAGCAGGAGTTTGCCAAGTGAAACACAAGGGCAAGTTGGTGTGATGAAGGCTCTGATGTGGGGATGAACAAGCACCAGGGTCGTAATCTAGTCTGGTCTGAAGAAGAACTCATGGGAGACAAGGGGTAAGGAAATGGCTCCAGTGTAGTGGGGTGAGAGGGGACAGCTAAACAGGGCAGCCATGCCTGTAATGATAAGCTTCATTACAACATGGGGATGGTCTTCTCCTGCTGCTGCTGCAATAGTGCCGGAGACAGTAAACACTTGATAACTATTAATATTCGTTGAATAAAGGGGATTCCCCCCCTCCACCATGATCTCAATGGATGTAGGAAAAGCATTTGGGATGAGGTGGGAGGGAGGGTCAAATGGGAGGGGATATATGTATATTTGGGGCTTCCCACGCGGTGCTAGTGGTAAAGGATCTGCCTGTTAGTGCAGGAGATGTGAGAGATGCCAGTTCGATCCCTGGGTCGGGAAGATGCCCTGGAGGAGGGCATGGCAACCCACTCCAGTATTCTTGCCTGGAGAATCCCATGGACAGAGGAGTGAGCCTGTTGGGCTATAGTCCACAGGGTTGCTTAGAGTTGGATATGACTGAAGCGACTTAGCATGCTTGTATGTATATGTATATATAGCTGATTCACTTTGTTGGACAGCAGAAATTCACACTATTGTAAAGCAAATATATGCCAACAACAACAAAAAAAAACATAACTGAAAAAAGAAAAAGCATTTGGGTTTCCCTGGTGGTCCAGTGGTTCAGAGTCCTCCTTGCAGTGCAGGGGACACCGGTCTGATCCCTGGTCCAGGAAGATCCCACACGCCTCGGAATGGGTAAGCCCTTGCTTGGTCCAGGAAGATCCCACATGCCTTGGGGTGGGTAAGCCCTTGCTTTGCAACTACCAAAGCCTGTGCACCGTAGAGCCCTTGCTCCGCAACAAGAGAAGAACCGCAGTGAGAAGCCCACGCACCGCAACTAGAGAATAGCTCCTGCTCACTGCAACTAGAGAAAGCCTGTGCACAGCAACAAAGACCCAGCACAGCCAAAAATAAAATTAAAAAAAAAAAGGAAGTCTGATTCTAAAAAAGCATTTGACAAAATCCAACTCTTTTATGATAAAAACACTCAACAAACTAGGAAGAGAAGGGAACATCCTCAACTTGATAAAAGGCATCTATGAAAAGGCCACAGTGAACATCATACTTAATGGTGAAAACCTAAAATCTTTACCCCTAAGATCAGGAACAAGGCAAGGGTGTCTGCTCTTCACTGCTTCTATCCAGTTCTGTCCTCGAGGTTTTAGGCAGAGCTATGTGGCAAGTAAAAGAAAATGCATTGCATTTGGAAAGGAAGAATGAAAACTCTGTATTTGCAGATAACATGACCTTATATAGAGAGTATCCTAAAGAATCTACATGCAGACACAAAACAACTATTACAGCTAAAAAGTGAATTCAGGAAAGTGGCAGGATAGAAGACAATATAGAAAAATAAGTTGTGTTTCTATACACTAAATATAACCCTAAAATTAAGAAAACCTCACAAATGCATCAATAATGAAATACTTAAGAATACATTTAACCGAAGAAGTACAAGGCTTGTAGACTGAAAACTATTTAAAAATTGCTGAAATTAAAGAAAAAAAAACAAATGATTGGAAAGACATCTTGTAGTTACGGATTGAAAGAGTTAACATTGAAATTAAAATTGCAATACTCCCTAACTTGATGAACTTAATATAAGCTGTATCAAAATTCCAACTTTCTTTGTAAAAAAAAAAAAAAGACAAGCTGATCCTAAAATTCATAGGGACAGGCAAAAGACCCAGAATAGCCAAAATAATCTTGAAAAAGTTGGAGCAGTCAGACTTCCTGAACTCAAAGCCTACTCCAAAGCTACAGTGTAGTAGGGCCACAAATCTGTGTAGTAAGGACACAAGGATAGATTCCATAGATCGATGGAATAGAATTGAGAGTTTAGAAATAAACTCACACTCATCATCAAATAATTTTCAACAAGGGTGTCAAGCCCATGCAATGAGGAAAGAGTAGACTTTCCAACAAATGGCACTGGGACAACTGACTGGATATTCACATGCAGAGGATGAATTTTGTGTATGAATCCATACACAAAAATTACCTAAAAATGGATCAAAGGCCTAAATATAAGGACAAAAAATAGAAAAACTATTTGAAGAAAACTTAGGTGAACATTTTCATGACCTTTGACAAGAAATGATACCCAAACCACAAGCAAATAGACATTTAAAAATAGATAGGTTGGACTTCATCAAAATCAGAAACTTTTGGAGCATTCCTTGGGTGTCCAGTGGTTAGGACTTCTTGCTCTCATTGTCAAGGGCCTAGGTTCAATCCCTGCTTTGGGAACTGAAATCACACAAACCATGTGGTGCTGGAGGGAGTACAGGCAGAATTAAAACCTTTTCTGTACCAAAACTGTGGGCTTCCCTCAGAGCTCAGTTGGTAAAGAATCCACCTGCAATGCAGGAGACCCCAGTTCAATTCCTGGGTGGGGAAGATCCCATGGAGAAGGGATAGGCTACCCACTACAGTATTCTGGCCTGGAGAATTCCATGGACTGTATAGCCCATGGGGTCGCAAAGAGCTGGACACGACTGAGAGACTTTCACTTTTCGTACCAAAACTATCAAGAAAATTAAAAGAGGGCTTTCTCTGGTGGCACAATGGTAAAGAATCTGCCTGCCAATGCAGGAGACATGAGTTCGATTTCTGGTCTGGGACGATCCTACATGCCTTGGAGTAACCAAGACTGTGAGCCACAACTGTTGAGCCTGTGCTGTAGAGTCTGGGAGCCACAAGTGCTAAGCCCATGTGCCGCAACTACTGAAGCCCACACACCTAGAGCCGATGCTCTGAAACCAGAGGGGCCGATGCAGTGAGAAGCCCCTGCACTGCAACTAGAGTGGCCCCCACTTGCAGCAACTAGAGGAAAGCCCGCACAGCAATGAAGACCCAGCACAGCCATAAATAAATAAACAAATAACATTTTTTAAAAATAGAATCCGCCTGCCAGTGGAGGAGACGCTGGTTCAATCCCTGGGTGGAGACGACCCCACATGCCTCGGAGCAAGTAAGGCCATACACCACTACTGTTGATCCTGTGCTCTAGAGCCTGAGAACTGCAACCAGAGAGGAGTCCCTGCTCTCTGCAACTAGAGAAAGCCCAGGGTCAACAAGGAAGACCCAGCACAGCCTAAATAAATAAAGGAAATGAAACAAAATTAAGAGATAGCCCACAGAATGGGAGAAAATATTTGCAAGCTATAAATCTGGGAAGGGAAAAGTATCCAGAATAAAGAACTCATACAACTTAACATAAATACTCAAATTAAAATCAAGTTAAGGGGGGGACCTCTGTGGTGGGCCAGTGGCTAAGACTCTGAGCTTCCAGTGCAGGGGACTCGGATTCACTCCCTGGTCAGGGAACTAGATCCCACATGCCACAATAAAGATCAAAGCTCCTGAGTGCCCCTTCAGCCAAATTCAAAAGGAAAAAATGCAGGAATTTCCCTGGTGTTCAGTGGTTAAGAATCTGCCTTCTAATACAGGGGATGCAGGTTCAGTCCCTGGTGGGGAACTAAGATCCCACATGCCACAAGGCAACTCAACCTGAGCGCTGTAACAAAGAGCCTATCCACCAGAATGAAGGCCCAGCACAGCAAAAAAAAAAAACCCACAAAAAAAAGAAAACATCAAAACCATGAGATTCCAGTCATACCAACTAGGATGCCTAAAATTAAAAAGTCAGATGATAAAAGTGTTGGTGAGGATATGGAGAAATTATAAATATTACAGATTGCTTGTAGGAATATAAATGATAGTCACTATGGAAAATAGTGTAGCAGTTCCTCAAAAAGTTAAACACAGACTTACTAGGTAACTCAGCAATTCCACTCCTGGTTATGTACTCCAAATAACTAAAACATTTTCACAAAAACGTGAACACAAATGTTCATAGCAGCTTTATTCATAATAGTCAAAAAGTGAAAACGAATGAAATGTCCATCAGCTAATGAATGGATAAATAAAATATGGCCTATCTATACAATGGAATATTATTCAGTCATAAAGAGGAGCATAGTACTGATCTGTGTTACAAAACGGATGGACCTTGAAAGTATTATACTAAGTGAAAGAAACCATACACATATTTTAAATGAATCCATTCATATGAAATGTCCAGAATAGGTACATCCATAGACATATAAAGCAGATTAGCAGCTGCCTAAAGCTATGGGTAGTGAAGAATGGGGAGTGACTATTGTTGGGTTTCCTTTTGGGATGGTGGAAATGTTCTAGAATTAGATAGTACTGATGACTGCACAACTTTGTGCTTATACTAAATCCCACTGAACTGTGTATTTTTAAAAGGTGAATTTTACACTAAATGAATAGGTCTAAAAAACAAAAGGAAAAATATTTTTCCATGATGATCAGTGGTGGGACGTCCTTGGTGGTCCAGCGGTTAAGACTCTGCTTCCACTGCATGTGACACGAGTTTGATCCCTGGCAGGGTAACTAAGATCCCACATACCCCTCAGCATTGCCACCCCAAAAAATGATCAGTGAGGGGATGGACATCATTCTAAAAATAAAATATGGAGAGAATAGCCCACAACATCTGTAGGAAGGACTGAAGCAGACCTCTGAGACTTGGATTTTTGCCCCAAGGAAATGGAGGCTTAGTCCAGCAGTGAATAGATGATGGAGCCAGAATTAATACCCAAGTTTGTCAGCCTATGAGCCCTCTGCTTATAGCTTCTAGCCCTGTACTGGTCCAATAAGTAAACCATTGGCTATTGTGGCTACCAAGCTGTTGAAATGTGGCCAGTCCCAATCAGGATGAGCTGTAAGGGTAAAATACCCACTGGGTTTTGAAGATAATATCATAAAAAGAATGTAAATTATCTTAATAATTGCTTTGTATTTATTATATATTGAAATCATATATTATATATTTAAATCATATATTGTGTTAAATAAAAAATAAAGATTAATTTCATCAGTTCTTTTTACTTTCTGAAATGTGATTATTTAAACTGTTAAACTACATATGTGGCTTGCAATACTTTTCTATTGGACAGTGCTACTCTATAGAGTATTGGTCCCCTGGGAGCAAGGTAGGAAAAGGATGATATTAATTTACCCCTGAACTAACACTTCGCTGAACATCCTTGACCAAACCAGTCTAAAGCTGATCACAAGGGGTCCTGGGAAGAGGGGTGTCGCTTGTACCTTCACTTCTAAAGGGAGGAAGGAGGGAATGGGTGTATCCCTTACCACTGGGGCAATAAGAATCCTCACTAGATCCAGATGTATCTGAAAGTCTGTAGCTAATAAAGATATTTGCAAAGCAGGGCGATTAAAAAAGGCAGAAAAGGGCGGGCATCTTGTCTTTTGACAAGATTTACTATTTAAGGAGAACTCCAAGAAATAATACCCTTCAAAAGCTTCATCATCTGATGCAAAATACATTTCATGATTGCAATTCAGTCAGATTTGAGAAGTGGGCTGTGGTGGGGTCGGAAGAGGGTCAAAAATTGCAATGTATACTCCAGGAGAGAAGAAACTTGGTCAAATTTATTCTTGTCTTCTTAGCGCCCAGAACAGAGCCCGCCACACAGCAGGCGCTTCTTAAATATTTGAATGAGTTAAGATGCAAAATAGGTGAATGCGACGGTGTGTTTTTCGCGGGAGGAGGCCTCCGGCTTTTGTCCAGTGTCAAAGGAGTCTAGGCTGCCAAGGGGTTAACAACCACTTAATACCGACAGGGACGTGAAATTTATTTGAAATCAATGTCAAGAACTGGTTGTTCTTATTCTGGGGAGTAGCCAGACCTCGGCGTCTGGAATGATCTACGTGCTTAAAAATACCACTCGCCACCATTTTCTCCAGGTAATTTTCCATCCCTGCCCCCACAGTCAAGGGGGGGAAAAAAAGTAATTCCGCAATCCTACCTAGCTTCAGAAAAAAGAAAAGAAAAAATTAATCGGTACAGGAACAAATCTCCAGGCACCGCCAGCGCAGCAGAAGAAAGGGACCCAGGTGGGCCTCGGGCGCTGCCGGGACCCCAGCCCCCCAAACTTTGCCAAGTTGCGGGCGCCGAGCGCGCCCGGAGGCGCGGGGCGCGGCCGCGGGCGGCACCGCCCCCTGACGCCCGGCCGCGGCGCGCCGGGCCGCCCCCTCCCGGCCCCGGCCGGCCCCGCTGGCTCCGCTCAAAGTTTGCGGCCGCCCCTGCGCCCGCGCGCCCGCCCGATGTATGGGTGATATACTGCAGCGGGTGTCAGGGTGAGGGACGGCCATATTTGCCGGTGCGGCCCGAGCAGTCAACAACAAAAAGTGCGCGGGAGCTCGGCGGGCGCACGGACGGGCGCACGGACGCCGGGACCGCCTCGCCGCCGCCGGGTCTCGCCGCCGCCGCCGCCGCCGCCCTCGCGGGCCGGGCCCCGCTGCGCCCCGGCGCGCCCCGCCGCTCGGGGGGATGTCTTACAAACCGAACTTGACCGCGCACATGCCCGCCGCCTCCCTCAACGCCGGTGAGTGAGTGCGCCCCACGAGCCGCGCGCGCCGCGCCCCAAGTGCAGCCAAGTTGGGGGCTCGCGCGCCCGGCCCCGGCCCCGGCTCCCGGGGGCCCGCGGCGGCCGGGGTCGGCGGGCACCGGGTCCCGGCCCGGGGCAGCGCGGCCGCCGCCGCCATGATTCCGGCGCCCGCGCTGCCAAAGTTCGCGGGTGCGCCCCGCGCCGCGCCGGGCCTCGGGTCGGGCCGGGGCCGGGGCCCGGGTCGCGGGCGGCCGCCGCGGTCCCCCCCACGCCGGCGGCCGAGGGCTCGTGGGGAGCGCGGCGAGCGAGGGCGGGGGAGGCTTTCTCGGCTCCTTTTTCCTCCGGCTTTTGGGCGGCTCGGCGAGGGCCCCTGCCGGCGGGAATCGGGAGCGGCCCGGCCGCGCCGGGAGCGGGGCGCCGGGAGCGGGGCGCGGGGCCACCCTTGGGGACCTGGGGGGCAGGCCCGGGCGGGGGGTCCGGGCGGCAGGGGTGCACGTGAGCAAGGCCGGGCCACGCGCAGGCGGCGCTGCGGGGCGGCGAGAGCGCCAGGTTGCAGCCGCCCCCGAGGGCGCGGGGCCGCTGGGGTCACCGGCGGTGCAGGGGAGGTGGTCTGTGGACGCCAGCCCGGCCTGGCGTGAGGCAGCGGGTGTCCAAAACGGGGTTCACGGAAGGTCCCCTCAGGCGTGCGCGGAGTGAGAGAAGTTGGAGAAGACCCGGGGCTTCGGGGTTGCCTGCAGGCGGAGGGCGGGGGAGGCATTGCAGCCGGGGTCCCGCATCTTGGAGCCCCCAAGTCTGGGTTTAGAGGGGCCTCCTGCAGGAGCCGTGCTCTCCCGGTGCTGGGGCTGAAGCTGGGCAGTCCCAGGAAACTCCTGCATAAGTTGTCTGGCAGCTTTAGGCTGAGCCCGGGGGTCTTGCCCCAGAGACCGGGGCGGGGGCGGGGTGTGTGTGTGGGAGGGGTGTGTGGCTGGTGGTAAAATTTTGTGGGGTTGGTAGGTGACTGACTGTCCCCTCTCACCGAGGTTCTTCTTTAGACTCTTGGTGTGAAACTTCCAAAAAAGCGAGGTGCATGGAGGTGGGGGTGGAGGCAGGGGCTTGGCAGGGAGATGGGCCTGGCTGGTCAGAAATGCCACGCTGGCAGTTGGCCGAAAGTTTTGGGCCTTGTCTCCGAATGTTGACTCCGTAACTCCAAAATCTGAAGAGCGC
This sequence comes from Cervus elaphus, assembly GCF_910594005.1. Lineage (NCBI taxonomy): Eukaryota > Metazoa > Chordata > Mammalia > Artiodactyla > Cervidae > Cervus > Cervus elaphus. The sequence goes on along the minus strand of NC_057819.1, from coordinate 20,241,268 downwards.
ACCAGAAAATCACTAAGTGTATATGCATGTATATATATACCTATACATAGGTGTATATAGGTGGTGTGTGTATATTTAACTTCTTGGACAGAGATTTGGAGATTGGAAAGGGTTAAGATTCAGGGTGTGGATGGCTGTGGGGGTGGATAGTTGAATTGGTCAAGTGTGGGCTCTGTCTGAGCCCCAAGAGCAAACGGCCCCTGTTTTCAGCTGAAATGCTCTCATCTCTGGGGTCTGCATACCTTAAGAGGCAGGCCTTGTGGCCACAGTGTTTCTCACTGCTTCCCTCATCTGACTCTGGGGTGGGATGGCTGGAGGGTCTTGCTGCCTGCCCAGGTCTGAGGCAAGTCTCAGGCTGCCCTGGTGCAGTTGAGGCAGGGGCCCTGAACCTGGCCCTTCGGGGACTGGGGTCCCAGAGGGAGCGAGTCACCCGCTCAGGCGCCCTGAAACCCTGCTCTGGGCTGCCTAGCACCTGTGCCCAGATTGTCTTCCTTCTCCTGTGGTGAACTCCGGGAGGAGCGCTGAGGTCTCCAGATCTCTGGTGTTCGGGTGAGGGGCTGCCCCCCCACTCCGCGTGGACCCCTTCAGAAAGCCCGCATCTCCCTGTGCCATTTGCATCCAAGATGGACTCTCCGCTGCCGCTCCTCCGGCTTCCTTGTCATCATCCCTCACGCCCTCCAGCCCTGCCTCCTGCTCGCGAGTTGCCAAGCCGCGGCCTGGCCAGCAGTGGCAGTGGCGGAGTTAGACAAAGCCCCCGCCTCCCCGCCAGAGAGCCCCCCCAGGCGCCCCAAGTGGCGGGAAGGCCGCCAGCTCCCCAGGCCCGGGCCGCTCTTTGTCTGGCGTGGGGGCGGGGAGCCGCGCCTGGCCCCAGGAGCTGCTGGCCTTTGCCAATCCCTCCCTCGGCTCAGGGCCCTCCCTGGTCCCCGCACACTGCGCGCATTGTCTGCGATGCTCCGAGACGACCGCGCTCACGCCCTGTCTGGTTTTCTCCTTGGCCTTGGGCAGCTGGACCGCCGGCCCTCCCTGTGTCTGCAGGAAGCTGTGGGCCTGAGTGGAACTTGGGGGCTCCTCTGCCAACTCTTCCCAGGGCCACAGACACCCCCCTCTGAACACTGAGGAAAGGACAGGCTCAGAGTTGGGGTCGCCTACCACATCACCCAGGTGATGGGAAAGTCAAGCTCTGGGCTCTTGCCTGACTTCTCCTTCATACCACTTCCACGCCCGCAACCCATTCCTTCTCCCTCTCTCAGGACCTAACCCCAGCACCGTGGAGGATCAGGTTCTAGAGCCTTTAGACATTCTGTTGGAAACTGTTACCTCAAACAGATGGAGAAACTGAGGCCGGAGAGAGAAGGGCCATGTCTTAGGTCCCGCAGCCCAGTATGGCGCAGCTGGCCCAGCTCCCAGTCCAGACGCTTGCCTGCAGGAGAGAGGATGGGTCAGGGAGACAAGACATACAGAATATAGTAACAGGAGGAGGAGGGCAGGAGGTGGGACAGAGAATGCGCTCATCTCCTGCCCGGGAGCTGGAATCTTCTAGATGCCTTGAAGTGCTGAGCAGTGCCATGAACCGCCCCCCTTCCCCACTCTTGCCTTTAGCATCCCAGCCTTACAGAGAGAAGCGTAAGAACTTGCAGTGGTGGGGACTTGAACCCTGGCCTGGGGCAGTGAAGCCTGAGCTCCCCAGACCACACTCACCACCCACATCAGAAGGCCAGGAAATTGGGGTTTGGCTGATGTGGTGAGGGGAGCTGTTGGGGGGGGCGCCCGCTACATTCCCTTGCTCTGGCCACTGCACACCCATGGTTGCCTCAGATGGAGGTCGCAGACGTGAGTGTGATTCTGCAGCACAGGTGTGTGAGCAGCCCTTCTTTTTGGAGGCATGGCAGCTGGGTGCTGTGCTCAGGCCCCAGTTTAGAGGTAGCAAAATCCGTGTTTCTTGTCTGGGCATCCCATGCTTGGGCATGAATCTGAGCCCCAGTGGAGAAATCCAGGGCCAGTCAGGTTGGGTACAGAATTCTCCTCAGCTCTTGGACAGAGGGACAGGTGTGAGGTGTTAGCCTCTTCTGTGCTGTGTGGCCTGGGGGCAGTGCCCACCCTCTCTGGTCTGTGTTTCACTTTCTGCAGTGAGGGGCTCCAGGGCCCCTTCTAGCTTCAGCAGCCTGAGCCCCTGAACTTCCTTCCTCTCCCGCCCCTCCCCTTGCCCACACCACATGAGCAGCTGGTCGGTTTGGCCGGCCTGGCACCAGCTGTCCATCCCCGGGGCCAAGTCTGCAGAGCCCGCTGTGTGCGTGAGAGAGGAAGAGAGAGAGAGACTGTTTGGCTCCGGGGGCGGCAGGCAGAGGGGAAGCTGCTCCCGGGCCAGGCGTGGAGGCAGGCGGGCCGCTTGCTGAGGAGGGCTAGGTAAATTCTCCATGGTTACCGCTGTTTGTAATTCCGCAGGACATCCTTTACCCGCTAATGGCCACTTGGACGCCATTATGGGTCTGCGTGCTTCCAGCTACTGAGCTGGAGTTGGAATATTCCCTGCTGCGGACCTCCCCACCCCGCATCCAGGAGACTTCATTCTGAGCCAGGCCCTGGCCCCACGTGGTCCTTCCGCCAAGGGACAGCATCTTCCAGTGTGGCAATCCATAAGTCGGGTCTTACTCCTCCCCTCTGGGGGCATAAGCCATCCAAGCATAGATTCAGACTGGCAAGAGTCTGGTCCCCTCTTGGGGAGGCGTGATAGGAGCTCAGAGAGGTCGAGGGACGTGCCCAGGGGGACACAGGCTGTGATGTGCTCCAGATCCGTGACTTGGTGTCCAGTGGGCTTCTCAGGTGGCCCCAGCGGTAAAAGAACCACCCCCCGCCCCGCCCTCCCCCAGCGCAGGAGATACGGGTTTGGTCCCTGGGTCGGGAAGATCCCCTGGGGGAGGGCGTGGCAGCCCACTCCAGTGTTCTTGCCTGGAGAATCCCATGGACGGAGGAGCCTGGCGGGCTGCAGTCCATGGGGTCACCAGGATTCAGACACGACTGAGCGCACACGCACACCAGTCCCCAGCCAGGGTTGGGCCTCAGGACTCCAGAACCTTCCCGTCTCCCTCACTGTGTCGTCTAGCAGAAGTCCGGGCACTCGGAAGTCTTAGCCTGAGTGTGGACCAGCCTTAGTAGCAGCTGGGCTCTTGTGGCAGCCATGGGTACCTAGGTTGTCAGCCTCTGAGGCTCAGGACCCAGGGAAAGGGGACTTGAAAGCATTAGGCTGAGAATAGCAGCAGCTTTGCTCTGCTCTGAGTCTTTGATGGCATGAATGGGAATGGGCTCTGTGATTGATTAGCCATGTCTGCTGGGGTCGGGGGTGTGAAGGGCAGCGGTCTGTTAGTTACTTTTTACTGTCAGTCTTGTAGGCCGAGTGTCAGCCACCGCCAAACTAGAAGACGGGAGGAGGGTTCTCTGTCCTCGTAGACACAAGACCATTGTTGATGGCACGAGTCCTGGGCAGGGGGACTCGGAGTCCTTACCTTGGCAATGGCTACAGTTAGCCAAGGCTCCTGCATTACTGACTTCTGTCTCCTCCCCCACAGCTGGGAGCGTCCACCCGCCCTCCACCAGCATGGCCACGTCTTCACAGTACCGCCAGCTGCTGAGTGACTACGGGCCGCCATCTCTAGGCTACACCCAGGTATGGTAGCGGGGGTGATGCGAGGTTGGGGGGGGACCCCGGGGGCAGCCTGGGCACGGAGGGGAGGCAGTGGAAGGAGTAGAAATGATAGAATGACGTGGTCACCCCAGCTTCCTCAACCCAGGGCCCTGGCTGGGCTCATGTTCGGGGCTCAGGGCCTTGGAATGGAGAAGTGGCGAGAGGTTCACGGGGGACGCTGAGTGACAGGAAGGGGTGGGAGAGCCCAGAGATACTGGAAGCCCCAGGAGCCACAGTTCCCGTTGGGGCCACTACCCACGTGTGTCCCTGATGGGTCTCCTCATGCCCGGGGCCTGGGCAAGTGAAGTCCAGCCTGGACTGTGGATCTGCGCTTAGACGGGGGTGGGGGGGAACCCTGTTCCCACTCAATTGCCACAAGGTTGTGGCCCCAGCAGGGAGGACGGGGCCTGTAGCCTAGTGGAGCCCAGGTGGGTTCCATCAAGAGCTGGTGGCCCCTGAGTTTTACATCTGGTTCCACCGGTCACAGGGCTGTGACCCCGCTCCCCTCCACCCCAAAACTAGCTGAGACTGACTTTCCCCTTCAGGGTTGGGGGGCCATCAGTGGAGGCAGCTTCCGCTCCTTAGGAATGCTGCCTTGAGTTGGGTGGGGGGTGGGGGGGGCGGCGCCTGGGCCACCAGCCGGGAGATTCTCTCCCGTGGCTGCAACTCATGTTCCGAGGTCGCCACGGAGGCTGGCCCTGCCCTGGGGGATGAGGTGGCGGCCCGCAGCCATGCCCCGCCAGGCCCTCCTGCCCACAGAGGGGAAGCGGGTGGGGGTGAGGTCCCCCCTGAAGAGGTGGTGGCTGGAGGATGGGGCCAGGCGTGGCCTGGACAGACCCCGGAGCGCCCCGGCCTTGAGGCGGCGACCAGAGCAGAGGAGGCAGGACCGAGGGGCCCAGAGGAGACGCCCAGAGGATGCCGAGGAGCCGGACAAGGAGAGGAGGAAGGACCGGGAGGCCAGGAAGCAGAGGCGGGGGGAGCAGGCGAGGGCCTCCCCGGGGGAGGTGGCCGGCCTGATGCAGCTGCTGGGGGCTGGGAGGCCCGAGCAGGCTGGTGGGAACTCAGCCTCACTGACCACTGTGTTTGCTGGGGGCATTTGGAGGGGGGTCTAGAAGGAAAGGGTTTCTGTGTGGTGGACCCTGCCAGTGTGGGGAGGAGGGATGAATCTAAATACATTCTGGGTTCTGTCTGGGTGGCCTTTGGCAGTTTTTCTAGTCCTGCTGACCCCCAGGTTTGGCATCCATCTCGGCCACTCACCCTGGACCCCCAGCCTTCCCGGGGTCACTTAATTGCCTAGCCATGGCTCCTTCCTGGAAATTCTCAGTGATCACCCTTCTGTTGACTTTTTTTTCCTTATTTGAGATGATCAGAGGGCTTTCTGGAGACTGCTGGGTGGTGGCCTTGAGTGTACGAGGACAGTAGAGAGGGCCGGCTCCCTGGTCTGTAGTTGTTGCCCAGAGGGGCCGTGCCTGGCTGCAGCGGAGGCAGCTGCCCTGGGAGTCTGGGCCGGGCCGCTCTCCCTCTGCCCTGCTGCCCCTGGGCTCAGGCCGCTCCCCTGGCCTGGCCCTGTGCCACTGGCGTGCAGTGGGGTCCTGACTGTGGCCTTGGGGTCAGGTTGGGCGCAATCTTCTGAACGCTTTCCTTTCTGATTCCAGGGCACTGGGAACAGCCAGGTGCCCCAGAGCAAATATGCTGAGCTGCTGGCCATCATCGAAGAGCTGGGGAAGGAGATCAGACCCACCTATGCGGGCAGCAAGAGTGCGATGGAGAGACTAAAACGGGGTAAGTCCTGGGCCCTGGACTCGCCTGGTGGGTGATGCCTTTCTGCTGGCTGACCCCCGGCACTGGCTCTCTACCTGTCTTGAAAGATCTTTTGGGGAAAATGGAGGGTGGCAGACAGAAGCATCCCCTACGGCACAGGGCGCTCATTTTGTTTCAGAGTGACTGTTGAGGCAGCATGAGCTAGATTGTCCTGGGGATCTGAAGGGAAGGGGCTTGGTGGCCAATTTTCAGATGAGGCATCTGAGAAGGGAAGCCCCGGGACTTCCCTGGGTGGGGGTCCAGTGGCCAAAACTCCGTGCTTTTACTGCACGGGGGTGCAGGTTCGATTCCTGTGAGGGAACCAAGATCCCATAGGCTGCGCGACCAAAAAAAAAAAAGGCCTTTGTACCCAGATCCTGCAGCTCTGCCTATGCCTGCTTCACTCCGGCTGGCCGACTCTGGTCCTGGGAGCCCCAGGCAGCCCAGAACAGCAAGCCCCTCCTCTGGGGGAGGCCTGTGACATGGGGCCGCAGGGGCCCGCATTGCCCTGTGCTGTCCTCTTTGGAGTGGGGCCCTGAGGAGGGGTGTGGGGCAGAGGGTGAGAGCGCTTTGAAGTTCTTTCGTGACTGAAGAGGGAGGGAGGGCGGGAGGCTGGTGTCACCAGGAGAAAGGGACTCACGTGAAGATGTGGCTGGCCAGCTGACTTCAGAAGGCAGTGAAATAGGTTGGTTGCTGCTTCACGAAGTGAAAGGGGAGTGGAGAGGAGAAAAGGATTTCTATTTTAGAAGGTGGCAGTTCAGAGCATGGTGGCTTATGTGCAAATTTAATTTTAGGAGGGTTTTTTCTTTCTCTTCTTTTTTTTTTTAAGGTTAGAGAAGCAACTTTGGAGAAAAACGAGAGAGGGGAACATTCTGTGGCTGTGAATCTGGGGCGTGACAGCGGGGGCGGGAGGGGGCGTGGCAGTAGTCAAGCCACGGCTCCAGTGATGGGCAAGGCTGGCTGAGGACAGGTTTCCCCCTTCCCCCAAAACAGTAGCTGGTGGTGACTACCTATGTGAAGAGACTGATTGCAAAGCCGGATCAGAGAATAACAGGCATTGGTGTGGGGAGGGGAGGCTGGCAGTAGGGGCTAGAAGAGGCCTTGGAGAGAATGAGCTTAACCCCAGTCCAACCATAGGGGTCAGGGGGGCATCACTCCGCCCACAGTCCTGGTAAACTGGAGTGCTGGTTACCTGACTAGGCATGCCTGTGGAGATGCTGGGCCCCAGATGCTGTCTGATGGGCTATCTGCAGCCACCCAGCAAAGCTGGCAGTTCAGGACAACACATGGATACACCTAGCGACTGGTGGCAGGGCGCATCCTGGGTGAGCACCTAGTCCCACAGTCGCCCCGACCAGTAGCTGAGAGAGCTTGTCAAGTTTACATCATAGCAAGGAAGGAGGGTCCTAGGGCATGGGGAAATCAGGCACCAAGAATGCTATTTGCATTTTTACTATTCTATTTTTTGGCTACACCATGCTGCATGCAGGATCTTGGTTCCTCAACCAGAGATGGAACCCACATCCTCTGCAGTGGAAGCATGGCCTGTTAACCACTGGACCACCAGGGAAGTTCCTATTTGCATTTTTTGTTTGTTTTGTTTTTTTGGTGCCAAAAACTGAGAGTGAACTATTTGTGGTTTTTAACGATGGAAAAAAAATCTGTGACATGTCAAAATTCTGCGAAATTCAAACATCGGCGTTTAAGTAGACTTGTTGGAACATGGTCACACCCATCGCTTGTGTAATGTCTGGGCTCTGTCATGGTATGATAAGAGTGGAGTAGCTGCGACAGTTGGCTGTACGTACGACCTTTGCTGAAAGTCTTCAGAAGCTCTGGGGAATAAGATTTGCAAGGTGGGGATACCTGAGTGACTTGGGGTGTCATTCCTAGGGCCCTCTTGGGGTCAGCTCTTAGAAGGAATAGATTCTTGGTGTCGATTAAAATGAGGTAAGTGTTTCATGAAGTTTAGTAAAGCCAAAACAAAAACAAATCCCAAACAAACGATAACCCCCAAACCATAGTGATAAAAGATGAGGGGAAAATCAAATCTTAGATGGCACCAGTCCCTAGTGGAAGGGATGAAGCAGTAAACCAGGGTGAGACTGAGTGAGCCTTCGTCTTGTGCCCAAATCTGGGCAGGCTACCTGACACTCCCAAGTCCCTTGTAGAATTTAGGAAAAATAATGGTTTGAAAGCTCCATAGTGGGCTTCCTAGGTGGCACTAGTAGTCAAGAACCTGCCTGCCAATGTAGGAGACAAAAGTTGTGGGTTCTATCCCTGGGTTGGGACGATCCCCTGGAGGGAGGGTATGGCAACCCTCCAGTATTCTTGCCTGGAGAAACCCACGGACAGAGGAGCTTAGAGGACTACAGTTCATAGGGTTGCAGAGTCGGACACGACTGAAGCGACTTGGCCTGCAATCTGTGTCATGGGCCCTTGCTTAAAGAACTGGGTGGAGACGCACACTCCTGGCATCTGGACGGTAACATGGTTTGTGTAGAGAGTAATATCAGGAAAAGAGAGCTTGCTGGTTTGTCATCTTGAGCACGGGACGAAATACTTACAGGGAGATGTGATGAGGAGTGTTGGCTTTGAGGGATTGGATGGGGTTTGGGTTGTAGAATACAGGTCCCACGTTCTCTCCAATCTGAGGTTTCTGCAGCTGGTTGTGGAAGGACTGCTCTCCACTCCTGGAGTTGGTGCTGCCTTCTGACGCCTGTCTCTGCTTCTCTTCCAGGCATCATCCATGCCCGAGGATTGGTGCGGGAGTGCCTGGCTGAAACGGAACGGAACGCCAGGTCCTAGCTGCCTTGTGAGCCTGGAAGGTTTTCCAGCTTCTTCCCAGAGGAGAAGTTATGGTTCACCTCCCTTGTTGAGATGAAACTTTTGTTTTCAAGATGGTTAACCAGTTCAGTTTCTCGTCCCCCTGCCCCTCCCGTGGTTCACTTAGGCTCTGAATCTACAGTCTCTTTAAAGATTGAGGAAAGATTTTGCAATTGATTAGGAGTTACATTGGAAATAGGAACTTCCCAGGTGTTTGTGGTTTTGTTTTCTTTTTTTAAAAGCATTGATTCAAAAGATGCACGTAGAAGTTACCTGTCTTACAGCAAACTAGTTTTGACTCTAAGATACCAGTGTCTGGTTTTCTTTTGAATACATTTATGTTAACCCAGATTGTTCTGTGTTCCTTTTCACAAGCTGATACAACTTGAAGTTTTTTTTCAGTAGTACGGACTTGACAGCACACTTAACCTAGTAGCCAGTCCCCTCGTTTGCCATACGGTATAGATTCTGCTTAATGTAACTTCTTTTTTGCTTAAGCATATTTGCATGATTATTAGTGCTTTGAAGTCCAGTCTAAAATGCACAAGTTATAAATACAGAAGAAAAGAGCAACCTCCCAAACCAAACCTAACAAGGACCCCTGAAATTTTTCCTAAGACTGTATGTAGATTTCAGTTCTGCCTTTTCTGAGGGTTGACCCAAACATCTGGAAGAAAATGGAACTGTTTGCGTCTTTGTATTTATTACTTGATGTAATAAAGCTTATTTTCATTAACAGCTTGTATTAAGATGTGGGTTCCTTGAATTCTTGGTGATGTTTTTAAAAAAACAGCTCCTCAGCGAGAGGTGGGAGAGGCCTGTCAAAGGGCATTTTCCCACCTGGTCCAGGAACGTTGCGTGTGACAGTGTCAGCAGCACAACGGGCCAGGGACGGGATGTGTTGGGTAAGTCAGAAGGCAAGGATCGGGTGAAGCTGCACAGTGGATGCATCTTGACAGCAGGTGTAAGGGAAGGAGGAAGGAGGAGGAGGAGAGGCCGTGTTCCTTTTCTCCAGTTGCCGTGGCAGGCTTCTCATTGCGGTGGCTTCACTTAAGCAGCACAGGCTCCAAGGCGCAGAGGCTCAGTAGTTGCGGCTCCCGGGCACTAGAGCACAGGCTCGATGGTTGTGGCACGTGGGATCTTCCCAGATCAGGGGTAGAACCTGTGTCTCCTGCATCGGCAGGCAGATTCTTCACTACTGAGCCACCAGGGAAGCCCTTGATCCTGCCCTTTCTGAGCTCGCCTCCCTTAGGCCATTCTGTTTAGGAACTTATCCTATGAGCATTTTTTCCCCCCCATATAATGCAGCTACTAAACTCCAGCTACTTACCCTGTTCTCACCAGATGGTAAGAACTATTTGCCCCGGTGCTGGGAAAAGTGGGCTGCCTGGGATGTCCTGAGAACCACAGGAACCCCAGGAGTGCCTTCCAGAGGGACTTGGAGGTCATCCTTCCTGTGTTCCTTAGGCACTGCTCTCCATGTAATGAGGGTTTACCGTGGCGAGAGGTAAGACTAAGAGGAGGAATGTGGTCAGTTTAACAGGTATGAGGCCAGGCCCCAGCCATGACAGCTCTAAAGGCCAGTAGGTGGGTATTAGGAAGCTGGCTTGTCTGCTCATCTCCTTCATGGACATAATAAGGAATTCACAAAAATTCAAGAAGGGAGATAGAAATTAAAGCGCCTGTCCCTCTTGTCTGAAGCTCCCCCAAATTTCCTGTCCACTGTTACTGTCTCTTGTGTACCATTCCAGATGCTTCTCTTGGCTACCTTCTAAAAGGAAGTTGGAGATTGGAAGGGCCCTGCACATTGCAGCCAGAGGTCCAGAGCCTTGCATGGAGCTAAGCTTCCAAACCAGGCCACTGCCAGGTGAGAAGAGCCTTACCTGGTTTCCTTACAAGTCATTTTACTGGGATGCGTGCAGTCTGGCTTCCCTCATAGCTCAGTTGGTAAAGAATCTGCAATGCAGGAGATCCAGGTTCAATTCCTGGGTCGGGAAGATCCTCTCAAGAAAATAGTAACCCACTCCAGTATTCTTGCCTGGAGAATCCCATGGATAGAGGAGCCTGGCAGGCTACAGTCCATGGGATCCCAAGAGTTGGACATGACTTAGCGACTAAACCACCACCACCATGCAGTCTGGTCTTCAGTGAAGAAATGAGGCAGGTCCTGTGTCTGACGGTGGCTTTCTCACCTCATGTTTTTTGTTTCCTTCCTAGTTTTTTGCATAAACTCCAGATGGATTCTAATAAACCAAGTTAATAACCATGCCTAACCCTCCCCCCTCCCCCACCAACAATCTGTAAGGTCAAATCTGGCTTGAGGGATGGTATCAAGCAAATTCACAAACCAGGTTTCTGAAACCTCATCTCTCATAAACCTACTACTTGTAGATCCACATACAGGGAATGATGTGTGTATTTCCACACCAGAGTGGTCACTTGTCAACACACAGTTTCTTAAGCTAATGGGGTAAATGGGCAAGTGGGTTACCAACTTGTAAATATTCCGCCATCTTGTTTTCTTTTATTCTCTTAACCTGACATGAAGCTAGCTGACATCCACGTGTCAATGATCAGTGACGTCCCAGCGGATGACAAGGAGGTACTAAAAATGCTAGTTTGACTCAATTCTATCATTTTCCATAAAAAGTCTGTTACTGGTTTTTTTTTTTTCCATAAACACTTCTCATTTTTGATAATAAAATATGATACAGGCACACATGTATAGCTTAAAAGGGGACATGCTTCTACTTACCGCCCTGGTCAAGAGGACTCTGCAGCTGCCCTGGAGGCCCTCCAAGCCTCCCATCACCGTAACCTTTCCTCCCCCCCAAAAGCGCCCCTGTTCCTTCTCCAGTAATGACTTCCTTGGGTTTCTATATAGTTTTATTCTCAGAGTCTGCATCTCTATTCGTGACAGTCCGTCTGCCGTTTAGAGACTTGGCTGTCTCTGGGGCCCGGCACACATACACTCTGAAAGCTGCCACCCTGGAGGCCAATCGGCTGGTTCCTTCAGTCAGAACCTGCAGTCCTCTCTGGGCACATTTTTACTGGATTCCCATTGTTCTTTCAAGAGTTTCTTTTTCTCGAGGGTTTCCTTTGCTCTTTTTTTTCTTTCTTGCTTTCTCTTCTCTGCCTCGCGTTTTTCTCTGCAAACGAGACTGTTTTCGCCATTGTAGAAGACGTCCACTTTCTCTTGCAGGATTCTCCGAGCTAGCTTTCTGTTTTGGTCAACGGATCTGGTCTGGTGGCACTGTAAGAGATGGTATTTCATAATGTGAAAGCTGGTGTGTCCTGGGCAGGACCTTGGGACTCATTAGACAACCTCATCCCTTTACAGAGGGGTCAGGCCCGCAGGGGCAAAGCCACTTGTCAGGAGTCCCAGCGGGTCAGCGGCAGGACGAAGGCCAAGCTCCCTCCTGCCTCTGCCCAGGCCGTGCCCAGTCCCACACCCCAGCTGTGTTACGTGACTTTCACTGACTCTGCCAATATTTGGAGTGTTGTTTTGTTTAGAAGTAACAATAGCCTTCAAAGAAAGTCCCCAGATAATTTTGGAAATGTCAACCAGTATGTCTAAGCAAGCCCTCTTGTAGGCCCTGTTTATAAATAGAACCTGTCTGCTAATGTAGGAGACATAAAAGATGTGGGTTCAATCCCTGGGTTGGGAAGATCTCCTGGAGAAGGGAATGGTAACCCACTCCAGTATTCTTGGCTGGAGAATCCCATGGACAGAGGAGCCTGGTGGGCCACAATCCATAGGGTCGCAGAGCTGGACACCACTGTAGAGACTTAGCACGCACACATGTGCTATTAGTCAACCATGATGTTCATTATGTAACATCTCTTATAACTGGCGAGTGCCTTGCAAAGCTAATTTATTTGATAAGTTCTGTTAAATTAGGGTGAAAAGATAACATTTCAAGCAGATTTGGAGTAAGCTATATGAAATAGGTTAAAGAAATTTAACTATGTTAGGTTTCAGAGTTTTGTTGTTTATGAATAAGTTTTTTCGAGGAGGAAATGAAAGAACGGCTGTCAGGACCAGACTTTGGGTTTGGTCCGAGTTGACTCTGGCAGCTGGAGGAACCTCTCTGAGCCTCAGGCTCCACCTTATGAGCGTGGGCTTGTAAAGATTAAGAGTTAACGTGAATGTGAAGCTGCTCAGAACAGGGCCGGCCAACAACATGCTCACGTGATATGTAAGTACTTGCTAATGGTACCACTGGTGTAGGAAAACCCGCCAATCCTCTTTCCACTGCGCCTCGAGGCTTGTGCTGCCTTCAGGGTCCTGGGGCTACGGGACAGACCGGCAGTTCCAGAGCCAGTGAGGCCACTATCAAACCAGGAAACAAGAGAAAGCAGCACACCCTTTCTTAGAGTGCAGCCTGTGTTGACGGCTGGCAATTTGCAGATCAGTGGTTGGATTTTTATATTCAGGAGGCTCTGCCGGCCCGTTCTGTTGAGGGCTGACATCAGTTTGCCTCGTTACCTCACTCAGTCCTTCTCCAGAAGGGCAGGTGTCACTGACGTTTACCAAAGTGGGGACACAGAGACATGGAGGGTGCAGCCATCTGAGTCATCAGCCAGGTGGCTAAGGGCTGAGCCTACTGGCAGACGGCCTGGGCCCGCGGGTTGCTTGGGGGCCCGGAGCCCATGGCAGGGCCACAGACAGAGCCCTCTGCAGCCGCTCCGCAGCCTGGTGGCTCGACAAGAACTGTGGGCCTGCCAAGTTCAAGGCCAGCAGCAGTAAGAGTGCAGCTGCGCAGGACCCTGGGGGGGGCTCCTGGGGCCGGCCCGAGACCACAGTCCCCCACTGCAGGGGCCGCAGCTGCCACTCAGGAGAATCAGGGGACCCCGAGACCACCTTCCTCTACCTTGACGACAATGCCCGAGGGCACGTGTCTCAGCACCACGCAGTTGCTGGTCTTGTTGGTTGCCTGGCCCCCTGGACCGTGGCCTTTCACGAACTGCTCTTCAAGCTCATGCTCATCCAGGGAGAGCAGCGCAGGGCGGTCCTTCTTGCCAGCTGCCTGCACCAGAGTGGCCACCGTTCCTGGGGAAAGGAGCAGCAGCTTCTCGCAGAGCCGGAGTCCCCAGGGCACCGGGCACACTCTGGTCAGTGGGGCGGGAAAACGGAACAGACCCGAGGTACTCATGGCAAGGGGCTCTCAGGACCTGGATCAGACAGAGAGGAGAGCCCTTCAGCCTCGTCTGCTCTCAAGATTAGATGAATACTTCTTCAGGTTCTAAGATCACCTCTTATGCACCAGTTCAAATGATCACCACCCACCTGGCAGGCAGGGGATTTAGGAAATCCGTGCAGACAGGCCACCGGCCACACACACACCTCTCTCTGGCCCTGCATTGTCTATAGTGTTCTCAGCACAGCAGTACATGCCCTGCCAGCTGGTAAATATTTTCTTGTAAACGGACCAAAAATATCTTCAAAGCACCCAGAGGTGCCGTTTTCTCAGGAAGGAGAGGCTGCGAGTGTGAAATTCAAAAGCACGGGGCTGTAATTTGATAAGGAAATACTCCATAGGACACCAAGCAAGACTTAGAATCTGAGTCAAGTGACATGATTTAAGTGTGTGAGAATCTCTGAAATAAAAATGAAAAGACGACAGTATGTGATGATCTGTCTTAGAGCTGAGCTGAAACAGTCTGACGCAGTAAATATCACTATCAGTCAGTGTCCTGATTGTTGTTTTTTAATGTTTCCAGTTTCATGGATTTGAATGGGAACATCTGTTCCCTCAGAAGCACTGCCAATCACAGGATCCAACCAGCACTCATCCTTAGTGCTACCAAATCCACTGATTTTTTTTATTAAGGTGCCTGTTAGGTTCAAAGTAAAAGGCAAGGGAGAGGGAGTGACATGAAGTCAGAGAGAGCAAGATGCAGTCTTCATGGAGCTCACAGAATTTCTCCCAGTCAGGGAAGGTGTTCAAGAAGAAAGCGAGAGCTGCTGAATGGGAGGTTTCAATAACTACTCGAGACTAGCATAAAGCTGAAGTGTCTTGAGTTGACAAATGAATAGAGAATAACAGCCATGAGGATGTGGTGAGTCTCACAGGCCTCTGCTGTTTTTTGAGGGAAGGCAGAAGATCTGAAAGGCATTGTCTATTTTCATAGGTCTACATACCCTCCATGTGAACGGGGCAGGGGTGTGTGTCACAACCTGGGCCTGTTTTCTCATCTGAAAAATGCAGGAGAATAAGCCCTCTTCATTGGGGCTGCCCCGGTGGCTCAGCGGTAAAGAATCTGCTTGCAAGGCAGGAGCCACAGGCTTGATCCCTGGTAGGGACGATCCTCTGGAGGAGGGCATGGCAACCCACTCCAGTATTCTTGCCTGGAGAATCCGATGGACAGAGGAGTCTGGTGGGCTACAGTCCATAGGGTTGCAGAGTCTGACACGACTGAGGCAACTTGGCACACATGCAAGCCCTCCTCATGCAACCCACACAGGTTTTGAGTGAAATCAGAGAAAACAGCAGTATTCTGGAAAGGGCTTTGTTGATACTCCTGAAGGTATGAGACTGGTTTTTAGCAAAATCACACAGGTGGATTTGGGGAAGTACAAATGTGTCCCTCACTTAAATACTTCTTGATTGAGGATTCTGTAGACACCGTAAAGAGACATAGAGTTGTTTTTAGTTGTAGTTGCTTTATGTATTCCTCTAACAACTGCTTCTTGTGAGACTCTAGACAGCTTCTTTCACCACTTGGAACCTTGTACATTCTAGTTCATGGCAACTGGTCTCTAGCACAGGTAGGAACTGGAGTTTATCTAAGCCAACTTCTTCAGCCAAAAGTACTTAATGTCCACCAAGTTATTTTTCACTAGGTTTCTCTTGGCTCATTTACCTTTCACCCACCAGCAAATCTGATGGCTGACGTCCACTGGGCCCCACATGATCTCTAGGTGACCTTATGGCAGAAACATGCTAGTAGGCGTAGCTTCTTTGTAAATATGTGCATTTTCTGAAATCCAAGTGCCTATCTTAGTTATCAGTACAGATGACATGGGTTATTTCCAGAATGAATACAGTATTCTTCATCTCTCTATGGAAAATAAATAAAATGAAATATACTTTTCAGTCTTTAGGCAAGTGCTGGTTTTCTTTTTTTTTTTTCAAGTGCTGGTTTTCAATCTTGTAACTGACACTACGGTGTAAACCAGTGGTCTGCAACCTTTTTTGGCAGACAGTTGTCTTCGTGGAAGACAATTATTCTATGGACCACAGGAGTGGGGAATGGTTTCAGGATGAATCAAGCGCATTACATTTATTGTGCACTTTATTTCTATTATTATTACCTCAGCTCCAACACAGATCATCAGGCCTTACATCCCGGAGGTTGGGGATTGCAGGCGTGCTCAGTCGCTTGTCATGTTCAACTCCTTGTAACCCTAAAGGCTGTAGTGGGCCAGGCTCCTCTGTCCATGGGATTCTCCAGGCAAGAATACTGGAGTGGGTTGCCACGCCCTCCTCCAGGGGATCTTCCCAACCCAGGGATCCAACCTGTATCTCCTGCGGCTCCTGCACTGCAGGCGGATTCTTCACCGCTGAGCCACCAGGGAAGCCCCTGGGAGGCTGGGAACCTCTGGTCTAAACTCATATCTTCTTTGTGAAAAGTACAACTTTCACCATGTTTTGTCAGTCCCAGAGGGTGATAATTAAGGAGGTGTTGGTTCATAAGATGCTCCGTGGCTACCAGGGGAGGTATTCTGAAACAAGAGTATGCCAGTGAAAGTGGTTCTTTAAAAATGGGTTCTGTTTATTGTGTGAAATATGTCAGAAGAATCCTCAGGAAAAGATGAACGATAAAGCCTTTTTCTGCCATCTCTACAACAGAGAATCCGCTCCCCTATAAATGACTGAGTGAGACCAAGTCGATGTCCACAATTTCCTTCCCCTTTTTTCTGCTTTCAGTCTACAGAACAGAATTCCTTTGTTGTATTAGTGTCTGGTCCCTGGATTAGGTTCATGGAACAGGAGCCCAGTGCCTCTCCTGGGGCTGCCCTTCCGTTAGGCAATCTGACCAGGCAGGATGGCGGTAGAATATAGTGTGGCCACAAAGAAAAGGAAAGAGGTCTGAGACAGGGCGAAACTCCCAGACAAAGGGTGGAGAGGAGGAGAGCACTTTTATCAGCTGCTTTGTTGCCAGTTCGATGTGCCTCAAGTCTACCTTTCTGTCCTAGTTCAGAGCTGACACACACAGGAAGGTCTCCCACCCGACTGGAGTTCACGAAGGTCCCCAGTGTTCAGTTACTGGCTGCTTTGTCTAACAGCTAATTCCAACGGCCAATCGGATGATTCCAAATAGAGTATCTCCTGGAGCTCTGGCTGGACTCCAGTAATGGCTAAAAATGACAAACACACCCATGGTTCCACTTCCCCGAAGGCCGGAGAAGAATACAGATTGGATTTCAGTTTTTGTGATACCCACAGAGCAACCCAAAGTCTTTGGGGAACAATAAAAGCAGCTCGAATTAGAGCTCATCATGACATGAAAAAAAAAAAGAGAAATGGTAACAAGCAGTGTGAGTAAGGGGAAACCAGCAGTCGAAACAGCAAGCCTGGATTCCTTCCTGTTGGTGTGAGCCTCAGGCCTGGGTGGGGTCTCCACCCTGACTCCCCTCCGCTTGGCTTTGGGGCGGCGTCTGCACTAGACAGCTGACTGCAATTTAGTGTTAAAGCAGCATTCTCTCACTTGGTCAAGTTGAAGATAAGAGGGCAGATGCCTTTACAACAGAGAACGTTAATTTGCTCCATGAGTATTTTCAGCATCTACAGTATGCCTCGATGAGTCTGAGACTGCAGCATAAAACGGAAATGGAGACGTCTGTAAGTAAGGTATGCGCCAGAGCCTAGCGTGGACAAGACGCCAGAGAGCAGTGGTTCTCAGACTTTACTGTGCCCCCAAGTCACCCGGAAGGCTGGTTATCAGGACTTCGAAGCTGCATCCTATTAGATGCCTTTGTTCCTGATAGGAGCCGGCACAGAGTCCCTCCTCTGGCTTACACGATCAGCCCAAACCAAGACAGGCGCCTAGCTCAGGGCTGGCATGCTCTGCTCTGGAATGTAGCCTGTGACTGGAGCTCACACAGACTTTAAACAAGGGGCAGCGAGGTGAGGCCTGTTTCACCAATGGCTCAGAAGCCCTGGAGAGTGGTAAGGGGAGGCTACTGCCTGTGCGTCTTAGACACAGAGAGGGTATGTGAATCTGGAAGGCTCAGGATTAGCTCTGGACCCACCATTCACTGATGATGTTTTAGAAAGGTAGAGTACTAGTTTCTTAGACACAACTTCTTAGTGTATCAACCTTGCAGGAATCACCCAAACTAAGCAAAGGAACAGGTGTGGAGATTCACTGAAATGGGGTGCTTTAGGAAAGATGGGGCTTCTCAGATGGCTCAGTGGTAAAGTATCAGCCTGCCAAGCAGGAGATGCAGGTTCGATCCCTGGGTCAGGAAGATCCCCTGGAGAAGAAAATGGCAACTGACTCCAGTATTCTTGCCATGGAGAATCTCATGGACAGAGGAGCCTGGACGGCTACAGTCCATGGGGTCGCAAAGAGTTGGACACAACTGAGTGACTAAATGACAACAATAGAAAAGGTGATAGGTCACGCTTTCATGGCTCTAACTTTCATGCACAGACAAATCTCTTAGGGATCCTGTTAAATAGAACGCAGCTCATTAGGTCTGGGGTGGGGCTTGAGACCCTGCCTTTCTAACCAGCTCCCAGGTAAGGTGGCTGCTGCCTGCAGTCCTGGCTCTCAGGATTATATGACTGCTGGGTAACAGCCTTAGGATTGTGTTGACAATGATGGAGGTGGAGAAGGTGGAAAGGGAAGGAACAGGCAAGAGAGGAAAAACATTTGGAGAAAAGAATGAAATGAATGTCGAGTTGAGCAAAAAGAGCAGGTGAAATGGTCACGAGGGGATTGAGAAACTGGGTCATCTGAAAAAAGAACACCAAAAATGTTGTGTCTATTGCACTGATGTTCTAGAACAGCAATGTCCAATAGAAATACAGTGCAAGCCACGTGTGAAATTCTAAATTTTCTAAGCCACACTAAAAAGAGTAAATAGCAACTGATGAAGTAAATTTCAATATACTTTACTTAATCCAATACATCCCAAATATAATTAGGTCAACATGTGATCAATATAAAAATTATTGAGATTTTCTTTTTATTTGAGGTCTGCACAATCTGAGGTGTGGCCACGCTTATAGCACATGTCGGTTTGGACTAGCCATGAGTGCTCACAGCTACTGTAGTAGATAAGGGAGGTTCTGGAGTCTTGCAATCAGAGTGTGGTCCATGGAGCAGCAGCACCACCGAGAGCTTGTTAGAAGAATCTCAGGTCCTACCCCAGGCCTTCTAAATGAGAACCTGCGTTTTAATAAGATCCTCAAGTGATTCAGCAGCACGTTGAAGTTTGAGAAGCAAAGGATACAGGAATTAGCAAGTTCTTCCAGCTGCTTTTCAGAGCTTGTTGTCTCTTATGTTGATAATATTTCAGAAGTTGAGGCCAGAATGCAGCAGGGCTGTTTACCTGCTTAGTCATGGTCTTGTTTCCCCTTCCTGAAGAAGGAGATAAACTAGATCTCAAAAACAATGATCCATCAACGATGAAGAACCAAATTCAGTGAGCTTTGAAAAAGACAAAATGGCCAGCTGATGGCACCAGAAGCTAAGTGAGAGGATTTTCTGAGAAATGTTTAATAATAATCTATATTTTGAAAGTGTGTTTGGGGACTTCCCTGGTGGTCCGGTGGTTAAGAATCCACCCTGCAATTCAGGAGACGTGGGCTTGATCCCTGGTCTGGGAACTAAGATCCCACCTGCCATGGAGCAACTAAGCCCATGCCACAACTAGAGGGTCCATGTGATGCAGAAAAAGATTCTGTAGGACTCAAGGAAGATCCTGTGTGCTGAAACTAAGACCTGACGCTGCCGAATACATAAGTAAACATTTGAAAAGACCCACAAAAGTGTGTTTTGGTGTTCCCTGCCGAATGGGAGTAAAGAGAAAGCACCCTTTCTTTCCCTTTCACATCTAGCTCATGCTTCTGTTCTGGTTACCTGAAATCTTCGTGAAGAAGTGAAGTGAAAGTCACTCAGTCATGTCTGACTCTTTGTGACCCGATGGACTGGAGCCCACCAGGCTTCTCTGTCCATCGGATTCTCCAGGCAAGAATACTGGAGTGGGTTGCCATGCCCTTCTCCAGAGGATCTTCCCCACCCGGGGATCGAACCCAGGTCTCCAGCATTGTAGGCAGATTCTTTATGGTTTGAGCTACCTAGGAAACCCAAATCCAATCCCTCATGAGGGCTGGAACACATCCCCAAACAAAACCCCAGGGAACTGTGGCTCAGGCTTGACACAGACCCTGTCATTTCCTAGGCTGGGAGTTCTCCACTGAAGAGAAAGCATCATCCAGTCACAGTAAGTGTTTCCAGAGAACTATTTCTCAAAAAAAGAAAAGCATAATGGACTGAGCAGGAAAGGACAACTGTTGTCCTTGACTGGGGCAGACAAGAGGATAAGGAGATCACTCCCAAGTTTGGTTTAAATTCAATAGTCTTACTGCTGCCCAGTTCAAGAGACAACTAATGAAGGTAGATAAAGAGAAAAGCTTTCAATTCATACAATACCAACAGCCTGTTCAGTTTTTTTTTAAAACAGAAAATGTTGAATCCACAATTACACCTGTCCTATTTGGGTGCATCACTGTGATTTTCTTCTATTTATGGCACCTAACAGGAACTCTGTTATTTATCAACTATGCTATTAAAATCAGACAGACACATAAAAAAGCAGCAATGATTACGCTCCACATTTTTCTCTAAAAGTCTCAAAGTGAAGTCGCTCAGTCATGTCTGACTCTTTGTGACCCCATGGACTGTAGCCTACCAGGCTCTCCCCATCCATGGGATTTTCCAGGCAAAAGTACTGGAGTGGGTTGCCATTTCCTTCTCCAGGGGATCTTCCTGACCCAGGGGATCGAACCCAGGTCTCCCACATTGTAGACAGACGCTTTACCATCTGAGCCACCAGGGACTCTATTAATGATGCCTTGTATTTGTTTAGGACGTCTATTTTCAAACCATGTTTGAATACATTATTGTATTTCATACAAATAAAAGACAAGATGCATACTATGTGGAATATTTCAGGAAGACTTACTTTGGAAGAACATTCCATTTAAACTAAATTTGTCCTTCCCACCCCTTGTTTCTTAACCTTTCATAACATCTTCAGATTTGTTCTTCCCCCAGCTCCTTAAAGAGTATTAGCTCATTTTCAATTTTCTCTTGACCCTTTCTCTTGAGATTTTTTTGTCCCCGACAGGCCATACTGCTCTGTAGTCAGTATGACCTGAGTCAGTGTCTCAACGCCATGATTTACTCACCGCACAGCTCTGGCCATGTTTCCAAATCTGTAAAATGGAAGTTATACCACCTAGGAAGAGAAAAAAAAAAATTGCACAGGTCGCCACAGATTTAAAGCACTCAATGGTGCTCCAAAGCACTGAAAACTCAGCAACCTCTGGCTAACAAAACACAAGCCCAGTCTGCAAAGGGATTATTTCATGGACTTATGTTTTAAAAGCTCAGAGAAAAGACATCTAGAACATGACCTGCAAACTATTTTACTTGGTATGGTCCAATTTAAGAAATACTTGGGACCATGCGATCACCAAAGACTCGCTGTTTGGTGAGGTCATAATTGTGGTCTATGAAATCAGGTGCCAGAGGTAATTATGATGCCGAGAATATAGCTTGACTTCCCAGCCAGTTTCAAATTGAAAGATAAAAACTACCTTCATCAAAGCAAGTCCTGGTTTAAACATACAGATCTTTAGGAATTATCTGATAGAATAAGAAAAATTATGAGGGGTGGGAAAGGTTAAAAAAGGTCATATTTAAATGTACACCTGATCATTCATTTTCATGTTCAATGGTTTTAGTTTTAGAGGTCTTCATTTTTCCTGTGGGGGACAGCCCTCCCCCAACCCCCATCAATGACAAGCTGTTTGGATATAAGAATTACTGACACCAAGTAACACCCTGGTTAACAGACATTAAATGTCTCAAGCCATTAACAGCCAGTATTACTGAATAGCCTAATCTTATCCCAATCAAGGAGCTCCACTCAAAACTGTCATTTGAAGCCTTCATGGCAAAAGAGGAATACTTCAGCAATGCATGCTCAGTCGCTCCGTTGTGTCTGACTCTTTGTGACCCCATGGACTGTAGCCCGCCAGGCTTCTCTGTCCATGGGATTATCCCAGCAAGAATACTGGAGTGGGTTGCCATTTCCTCTTCCAGGGGATCTTCCCAACCCAAGGATTGAACCCGCATTTCCTGTGGCTCCTGCATTGGCAGGTGGATTCTTTACCACTGAGCCACCTGGGAAGCCCCACTTGAGCAATATGATGTTATAATAAAGTCATATGGTAACCATACCCTTATAAAGCCATAAAATATTAGTGTAAGCTTGCACCTAAGTAATGCAGAATCTCCAGTATGAGGAGAGGGAGGTTAAATTAGATGAATTGTTACTGGGCTTCCCTGGTGTCTCAGATGGTAAAGAAGCCACCTGCGATGCAGGAGACCTGGGTTCTATCCCTGGGTTGGGAAGACCCCCTGGGGGATCCCCCACAGACAGAGGAGCCTGGTGGGCTGCCGTCCGTGGGGTCGCAGACAGTTGGACACGACTGAGTCACTAAGCGCAGCACCCAGCACATACTTGTATTTCTAGAGCCTTCTCTTCCCTCATTTTTTTTTTTTAACTTTTTTTAAAATTCTTTTTTTTTCTTTTTTCCCTCCTTATTTTTATAAAGCTTCTTTTTAGTCCAATTAGTCAAAAGCAATTTCCACTCTGAATTTGTAAACATTTAGACTCCTTCAAAGAGCTTAAATTAAGAAATAAGGTGTGAGTACCTTTACCAAAATATTTCATATCAGTTTGTTAACAAGATAACTTGGTTAATCAGAATACTAGCTCCTGAACATGTTGGCTTATTAATTAAAAGCAGGATAATAGGTTTTTTGAAAGTTACCTAAAATCATATTGCCAAAAACAGAAACGCACTGAAACTAAACAAAATCCATCTGATTCTGTATCATAAAGCCATGCTCTCCTGCCTAGTGCATGATTAGGAACTAATATCCAGTACTCGATGTTGAGGTTAACATTTTTCTTGGAGGAAACACACCTCCCTTTGCCTGGAGCTGTCCCAGAAATCCACTCTCCCATTCTTGTGTGAGTGCAAGATTCTACAGTATCTCAAATCATAGATTTCTAACCAACTGAAATTAGTGGTACAACTGCTTTTTGTTTTGTTTTTTTTTATGGACTTGAAATAGACATTGAAAATAGAGCCTGTGTGCTTAAAAGTAATTTGATTTAGTTTAGGTATTAAACACAGCACTGATTGGTGGATTAACACAATTGGGAGGAGGATTTGATTTATTTAAGCTTGAGATCTTCCATACACTGATTAAGATTTTGGAGAGAATTTTTACTGTTGAGACAAAATTGTTAGGTGTTTTAAGAAGGCTCCGATCAGATGAAACGCCTCTTGGCATATTTGTTATTCCAAAGGCAAACAACATCTGCTCCTGGCTTCTGCATCCTACATCCTTCTGCCCCTGCATCCTGGCTACTCAGGCACACCTAAGGACAGGGCTAGCGAAGTGCCTTTACTGGGGGTTCGGGACACTTAAGAGGTAAATCTAAGAGCTGGAAGTACTTTAAAGTACTTTCGTCTGAAAAACGCGGACTAAACAGGGCGTGTGAGATGGGCTGGGGGGCCCACGGGAAGGGACGTGGGTTCTCTGTGGTCCTTCGAAAGGCTTGGCAGGAGCAAAACCCTCACGATGCCTAAAACAGGCCCAGCTGCATGATCATAACTACCCAAGGCTTTGCCGAACAAGTAAAGGAGCATCGATCCATCTGCCTTCCGGCTTCGGTGGAACTGTTTTCTCCTTAACGGTGGGATCTCGTCCTCGCCCGCTCCCCACGTCCGTGAAGAGCCCAGTGCTGACCCCCCACCAGCCTAAGGTAAATCAAATCCAGGGACAATTTAGTTCAGGTGTCGGGGCCGGCTTCATCTCACCGTCAGTGGGGCCTCCGGGTCAATGGGCGGCGCGACTCAGGGTCGCAAAACAGGGAAATTCAGGGATTCCAGATCCCAGTCCTCTCTCCAGAGCCCCTGATGATCGTGGGCAACCGTGTGGATGCCGAGCTTCTCCACAGACTCTTACCTGACCTCAGGAATGGCCTTCCGCCCCCAATGTTCTGGGGGAACCGTAATCACCGCAAGAGCGGAATCGCTAACTCGCTTCCCGGTCTGCGCACGCGCGGCTCTACAGCCGCAGCTGCCCTCTGGCCTGAGAGCTCCCCCTCGTCTTACCTATTGCGCATGCGAGAAGCTAAGTAGTCTTTCCCGCGTAGCTACCGTAGGTTCCCAGAGAGCCAATCAGAGGAGAGGACTTGACAGCTGCCCCGCCCCTCTCGTTTCCCTGGCGGCTGACCTCCGTCTCTGGTGGGAGCTGGGGGACAGGAAGGGGTAAGCCGAAGCGCGCGCCGCTGCACGGCCGTCTCCGCCCCCTTCCAAGCAACCAATCGCGACCAAGACGCCGGGCGCGCGCACGCTCCCTCGAGTTTAACGGTCACGAGAGGCCGAGCGCCCGACGCTGACATCCGCAGTGGGAGCGGCGGCCAGGTAAGTGGCCGCCGGCCTGCGGGGAGCTGCCAGTCGCAGGGGACAGGGGGCGCGACGTCGAGGACACCGAGCCAGCGGACCCCTGAGTGTTCTGATGGGTTAGGGCAGGGGAAGACAACGGTCAGGCCACATCACCCCACCGGAGCCCGCGGGCGTGTGGGGGCTTTGCCACTGTCCGTATGCCTTTTCTAGACTTTGTGCCCTTGAGTGACACCCGCGCGGCCCAATCGCTGAGCGCCTTTTCCCCAGGGGCGGGGGGCTTGAGGGATTTCGCTTTTTTTTTTTTTTTGACCGGGTTCCTGAGCTTCCTTTGAGAATCAGTAATGTAGTTGTTGCACCGATACTTTTAACTCTGGCCTCCCTGCTGGCTGCAATTTAGGCGAGAACCAGCAGCGGCGGTCTGGCTGTCAGCGCGAAAATGTCAGAATCTGGCCTCAAAACCTGAAATCATCCCTTCTTTCCCCTTCTCGGGTTCCCAACAAAGGAGAACGCCTGGTTAACTTTTATATGCTCAGCAGACCCCGTATCAGTCGTTCCCTTTCCCCCTTTTCCCCTTTTTGGCGCTGGGGGCATCCAAAGCGTCATATTTTGTTTGTGGGAAATACAAAAACGTCTCTGTTCTTATATCCATTCTCCATCAGGTTCTTAAAATTCTGCATTGTATATCTTTCTTAAAACACTCATCCCCCCCCCCCCCCCCCAATCCCTCTCCTCACCCCCACGCTCTGCTGGGGAGGCATCATCACATTTCAAGATCCATCTGGATCTACTGCGTCCGGATTAACTCATCGGGGGAAATAATAGATGGGGTTGCATGCAGATCCATGTCCCCAGAGAGCTTGCGTTTTCCTGCTGGAAGAGCAAGGTGATGTGAATTCAGGTATTTTCGTTGCCAGATGGAAGGTGCGGCCCCTGAGTTTGTCAGTACCCTTTGTCGTTGGTGATGGGCTGAGTCACTGGGGAGACTATTTAATTAGGTCGGGTTACCCTTGGCCTTCACACCTGTCCCTGAAGGAAACGGTTCCTTTGTGAGCTGATGCTTTCAAGGCTGCGCTTTGTGAAACCAGGCCGTAGAAAGTGGAAACCTAGAGGAACCAGAATAATGAAGTATTTTCCTCTATCGCGTTCCCTAAAGCTTCCATCTTGTAAGCAGCATAGGTTTTCTTTTATTCTTTTTTCCCCCTGTTATTCCTTGGCTTTTTTTTAAGTACATGAATTCCTTAAAAAGGAGGCAGTTGACTTGTTACAGCCAGTTTACCTCTGTACATCTAGCTTCAGTTAAATTTTAGTGGACCTGGCAAATAGTTTATTTTTTCAGAAGTAATTAAAAGTACTCTGTGTGTATAATATATAGTGCAAAATGCATTCCTTCCACCCCCACCTTCAGTGGGGAAACAAGCATTGTTAACAGTTTAACTGGCTGTTTTCAATACCAAATTAAATACTAAGTAGTTCCCATTCATCTATTCATGGTATAAATCAGCAAGCATGCTTGATAAAATGTATTAAAGGAATGAACAGGGCATGTAAGTTTTCCAATATTACACAGAATTGTGTCTGGAACCTTGCTTATTAAGCACCTAAAGTTTTGAAACGTTACCTGAAAAAAATACTAGTGCAGTTCAGTCACTCAGTCGTGTCCGACTCTGCGACCCCATGGACTGCAGCACACCAGGCCTCCCTGTCCATCACCAACTCCCGGAGCTTACTCAAACTCATGTCCATCAAGCCAGTGATGCCATCCAACCATCTCATCCTCTGTCGTCCCCTTCTCCTCCTGCCTTCAACTACTACTGCTACTTCTGTAAATCACTGTTATTGTAGATTTTTTATTGAGATACAAGTTACCATAAAATTTATTGTTTTGAAGTGTACAATTCCGTGATTTTTTTTAGTTTAGTCACGGGGTTGTGCATTCATCACCACTGTCTAATTCTAGAACTTTTCATCTCCCCAGAAAGACACCCTATGCCCATTTTGGTCACTGTCATTCTCTCCTCCCAGCTCCTAGCAACCATTTCTCTCCTTTCTTTCTCTATAGATTTGCCTACTCTAGATACTTTGTATAAATGGAATCATATGATAGGGTCTTTTGTTGGGCTTCTTTTACTTTGTGTGTGTGTGTGTGTGTGTGTGTATGTGTGTATGTTTTGGCTGCACCTTCTGCTGCTTGCAGGGTCTTAGTTCCTCCACCAGGGATTGAGCCTGGGCCCACTGCAGTGACAGGTCTGAGCCCTAACCCCTGGACCGCCGGAGAATTCCCTTTAGCATAATGTTTTAAATGTTTATCCACAGTGTAGCATAATTCTGCACTTTATTATTTTCTATGACTGAGAAATATTATATGGATTGTTGTTGTTCAGTCACTAAGCCTTGTCTGACTCTTTGTGACCCCGTGGACTGCAGCATGCCAGGCTTTTCTGTCCTCCATTATCTCCTGGAGTTTGTTCAGATTCATGTCCATTGAGTCAGTGATGCTGTCTAACCATTTCGTCCTCTTACCGCCCCCTTCTCCTTTTGCTTTCAGTCTGTCTTTCCCAGCATCAGGGTCTTTTCCAAAGAATCAGCTCTTCACATCACTTGGATACAACACATTTATTTATCCAACAGTCGATGGACATGTTGAGTTGTAATTTTGGCTATTACGAAAAGTGTTGCTGTCCTTAATGTAGATTTGTATAAAAGGATCAAGGTTTCTAAAGTTTTGACAAAGTTTTTTGTAATAGTATTTTGTTCCTCATTGGTTTTCAGACTCTCCTGGGACCTTCGGATAGTTCACTTCTGAATGTCAGCAACTGAAAATGCTTGTAGACGATGAAGCATCTGAAGATGACTCAGATTCAGTTTCTTCAAACAATGCAAGAACCTGAATTTTCAAATGAGAGCATGTAACAATTTCTGTACACTATGGAAGATTTTGACTTGGGGAAACCCTCACAGAAAGCTTCATCTTCTATAGAATCTGATATAAAAAATTCTCCTCATTCTCTTGGACTGAACTTAAATACTAATAGGTAAGAATGGGAATAGATTTTTTAATGTAATGACAAATCAAAATAACTTTATTTGCATAATTTTCCAGTTTATCCAAATAGTGTCATACTTACTGTTTGCATTTTTAAAACCCCAAAACTGTGATCAGGAACCGTTCAAGGACAGTTGTTTAAGAATAATTTCAGTACTTTCGTGTTCTTCGTTTCTCCCAGAGATATGCTTTTACATGGGGAGCGTTGTGAAAAAGAACTTGTTTTGCTAGATGCAGTTCTCTTTACATTTTTTTTATTTTTGGTAAATTACAAGCATATCTTTAAAATTTAACTGCCTAAATATTGTTTCTCCATTTGGAAACTAAAAGGAAAAATAATGTTTCATGTTGCAGAAATACCTCACCAATCTTGAAAGATTGAAAAAAAATTGAATACTAGGAAGTTAGCAAAAAAGCAGGCTGAGTTGACAAAATAGATGCTATCAAACAATGAATTTTATGCATTTTCTTTTTAAATTATCCCACATTTGGTTTGTTTTAATCGGGGCCTGTTTACTCTCATTTTATACACAGTCGGACAGGTTGATTATTTGGTTTCTAAGCTTTTTGTGGTTATTCAGTCATTAAGTCATGTCCGATTCTTTGAGACCCCATGAACTACAGCATGCCAGCTTCAAAATTTACATTAGCTTACAACAGCAAAGAGGCAGAGGCCATTTATCACCTATAAAAAGCAAGTACAGTAAAGCAGACACATAGCAGTCTGGCGCCTACTGGTAATAAGGAGCAAACTTGCACACAGTAATAGATCTTGAAGAAATTGTGTATTTTAAATAAATTCCTTAAAAGATTTGTGTATTCTTTGCCCTCCTCAGGAGGAATTTAAGGCAGCTTACAAGAATATATGAAATAAAAGGAGAAAGCATAAAGTAGGGTAGAAAGGGAGAAAAAAAAAACATGGGACATGGTCCAGAAACACTTGCCATCGTAATCTGTATCTGCTTCCTGAATGTTGGCCACGCTTTTTGTTTCCTGTGTCATCATTTGGCAGCCCTTTTGAAATTCACTTCTAGAAGAGACCCTTTTTAGAACAGAGTGTTTGATTTGCCTGGAGGAACTTAAATGTGCCTTTCTAATGAAAATTATGTCACTGAACCGTCTCCCTTTTATTGTGACTGGCAGTTAAATTGGCCAAGTTTAAACTTGATTATTATACAACTATAATTGTGTATTAAACCCTTAATGGATACCATATTATGTTCTTTCCCTTGAATTTTTATTAGTATTTTTCTGATCCTAACTCTTTATTATATTAGTGTTATTTTCATTAGTGTCCTCTTTTTCACAAATTGTTTGTAAAACAAAGCAGAGTATCAATAAATAAAAGAAAAATGACCTTTCAGTGGTTGGAATTTAAATACATTTTAATGTCCCTAATTATGCCTTTTGTTTTTATAAAGCAAATCTGAAATAAACTCCTCTCAGATTTGGAAAAGCAGTCCTCCTGGGAAAAATTAGTGCTATTTTACACATTGAATAGGCTAAATAAGTCCTGAATATCTGCTACTAATTTGCTTGGCACTACTTTTATTCAAAGAGTGCAAAGATAAGCATGAGCTTATCATGCCAAATTAGGGGGATCCAGCTAACAAGATGTGACTGTAATTCTGGGCAGTGGAGAAAGGATCTCCATTACAGTAAAGGACTGCTCTTAAAGTGGAGTAAAATACTCCTCTGGAATAATTTAGATCGGAGTCGCTGAGAATTTTCCTTATTGTTTAGCATACACTTTTATCTTCTGCTCTACTTTGGAGTATTCTCTCCCTTCTGAAGAAGGTCTTTCTGTTTTGTTCTTAAAAATATAATTAAGTGCTGTCTGTCCTTTCACTGCTATTTTCCTTTCATGGACAAACTTGTGATCAGATTTTCAGCAAATGAGGTGCTCTTAAGTAGGATTAAGTATCAGTAGTTTTGTACTGCTCTGCTAAATCTTGAACTGCTGAATTATTCAACACTTTGGTAGAATGAAGAAAACCATGTGAATTATTTATGTTTCAACAGAAGTAGTCCCCACCTTAGTACAAATGGGGTATCCTCTTTCTCAGGGAAGACCAGACCATCTGTAATTCAAGGTACATTTGAAGTCCTCACCTCTTTAATGCAAGAGCTACAAAACAGTGGAAAGACTGATTCGGAACTTTGGAAAAACTGTGAGGTATCTAGTTTTGTTTTATTTTTGGAATTAAAAAAATAATTTCTATGTATGAATATGTCTGTACTCAACTCTAAATTATTAGCAATTTATATTCCAAAGAGCATGATACTTAAGTTATTGCTAGAATAAAGTGGCCAAGTATATTAATTAGGGAACAATATAGAACAAATGTGAAGAAGGTGATGAAAAGTACGTTTTAACAATATATTCACTAATATATAAATTAGACTTTCTAATTTATGTATTGTGAATGTGAACTAAAATACCTTGTTATACTTTGTTAGTTTTTATAAACTGTCTTTTTTCAGAAAAATGAGAATCGCCAACCAAATTGTTGATATATGTTACTAATCCTAATCTTTTAAGTAACTTAAACAGAATTGTCATGATTTTGTAAAACATAAATTCACTTTGAAATATTTTGAATGCTCTGTTTACAAATAAGGCTTCTGTTTAGTACCTTATTGCATTTAGCTGTGCTGCATTGACTTACATTGATTATTCAGGTCAAGTGGTTCTTTCTTTTGTCCATAGGTTAAATTGCGATATAAAAATTTAACAGTTAAAAGAATATTTATATGTAAATATTGTGTCATGCAGTAATGCCCAAGATACACTTTTCCAAGGCTAGAGTTGGTAATGATTTGTAGAAATGTATAAAACATTATTATTAAATTCTTTATTTAGAGAGCAGTAAATTTTGTTTTAAATGTTAATTATAGTTCTAAGACTATAATTTGTGTTAATTTTCAGAATGTGGAATAAATAGAATGAAAGATTATCTGGTTTAAGAAATCAGTAATAGCTATTTATATTCATTATCCATAATTGGTTATAAAAATGACTGTTAACCACAAACTTGAAACTGTTTTAACTTTTTATACTTTTTTTTCCACATAATGATCAATATGTGCTAATGCAAAAGACCTATAAAATGTCCTTGTAAAATGATGTAAATAGTAATGGAATGTTTTATGAAATGTTTCCCCTAGTGCTTTAAAAAAATATGAGGCAAATTGCCTGAATGTGGCTTGATGTCTGGTAAATTTGTTTTTAACTAGAAATTTTTATTTGAAATCTTCGAAATCAACATCTTCAATCAGAATCAGAGTATATTTGTGAGTTTAAGACATAGATTATTACATGCCAGGATACTAGCTAGCCACTTACACCTCCTAACATTTGAACTGGTTTCTTTCTGCCCTTTCTTCTGTGATCTAACAGATTTTTTAAATTATGTTTAGTATTAATTGACTTTAATTTTCATAATGTTGACATGTAATTGATTATTCACTGAAGAGCTTTGTAAGCTATTTCATACTTTGACAGAATATGAAATGCTATTTTGGCCATTTCGGTAAAATTTCTTGAATTTGTTTTGTGTGTTTTTGTAACATATGAAAATAAAAGCCTCTGATGCTTTAGGGTAGTGATTTAGAAAGAATGGGAGGGTAAATATTGTGTTAAGTCTTATTCCTGATTCTTCCCTGAATTTCATGTTTATACCTTTCTTTTGGAATAGTAACATTTGATTTCTACCAGTTAAGAAGCTAATGTACATTATTAAAGAACTAAATCTTCTACAGAGCTCTGGAAGAGATCTGGTGATGACCTGATTCTTTAGAATTCTTTTATTAAAACTTCTCTTCTGGAATTCTCAAAGTTTATCACTGCTTAAAGTTGGGAAGGTTATATATTTTTATTCTATCAGGAAAGAATCTATTAATGCATTTCTGTAGAAATACTTTAAGATATTCTTTTTGTTTGCTTTTGGCTGTACTGTGTGGCTTGTGGAATCTTAGTTCCCTAACCAGGGATTGAAACTGAGTCCACTGCAGTGAAAGCACCAAGTCCTAATCCAAGGACCCCAGGGGAATTCCTCTAATGCATTTTAAAGTACTTGCTAATATTTCTATGATTGTAAGAAAATTTTAAAGCATATCAATATCTATAGCATTTTAACTATTTAGCACTACTGATTATAATAATAACAGTTATCTGATGATTATTGCTTACCTATTTGCTGGGCAGTATATGAGATACTTTCTGTCAGTGGCCCTCAACCTTATTAGACCTGAAGCCCTCTTTTTATAACAGCTTTTAAAATAACATCAACTTATATTGTCCTGAAATGAAATTCACAGACAATATAACCTGCTTGTATCTGCTTTGAAAAAAGTCAGTGTAATGTCCTGTGATATAAAGGAGTAATAATATTTATTTATAATAAGATAATATGTAAGTATATAAATGCTCAGGTGTATCTACATTAGAGGACATAATGAAGCAGTCCAGCATTTACCTCTGTGTAGACTCTCCGTGAACGCAGCGGCTGTCAGCACAGAACCGTTCGGCTGCCTTTGATGCACCAGCACCGTAGCTGGGGACACGATTTTCTGAAATGGCGCCTAATTTCTGAGCAAGTTCTGAAACATCTTGGTAGTTGCATTCCTGGACAATTCGGTGACTTGAAAACTGTTCAAAATATAATATAAAACGGACACAAGATAGTTCTTTATTGTGGAGACTGTCCTGTGTTTTGTATCCCTGGACCATGCCCCCTAAATGCTAGTGGTGCTCCCACTATCTTTGTGACAACCATGACCTCACAGATTTCAACATGTAGTTCCCCCATTGAGATCCTTGCCTGGCATGCATCATATTTAAAATTTAATCCTCCCAGCCACAAATAACGTGTTGTTATTGCCATTTTATAAATTAGGAAACTGAGGGCTTCCCTGGTGGCTCAGTGGTAAAGAATCTGCCTGCCAATGCAGGAGACCCAGGTTTGACCCCTGATCTGGGAAGATTCCACATGCCACAGAGCAGCTAAGCCTGTGCGCTGATTAAGCCTGTGCTCTGCAATGAGAGAAGCCATTGCAATGAGAAGCCTGTGCACCTCAACTAAGGAGTAGCTCCTGCTCGCTGCAACTAGAGAAAAGCCCCTGCACAGCAACAAAGACCCAGCATGGCCCCCACCCCCACTCCAAAAAATACACACTGGATTTTAAAGACAGTAAAAGAATGTAAAATATCTCCTTCGTAATTTTTTTTTAAACTAGGAAACTGAAGTATAAAGAAATTACATTTACTTGTTCAGAATCACACAAGTTGTTGGTGGAGAGGTGGGAGTCAGAACTATGGGAAAGCCCACAGGGTATTTAACAGGTCAGACTAGGGAACCAAACTACAGCAATCCCATGCAGGTGATAGCATCAGAAAAGTGCGTTCACAGGAAAACTTCAGTCAGGTGCCCATATCCTCCAACAATATATAAAATGCAGGTGGTACAAATCACTTTAGTTTGAAATGAATAATAGCCCTTCTTAACAATTAAGTGTATAATGTTATCACTGTATTAATAATATTCTTTAAGTTACTTTATTTAAAATTAAAGGGTAAACAATAAAATCTGTCTCAGAAAAACAAAAATCTCCTCTAATTTATAGCCTGAATGAACTCTCTTCATTTGTATCCTAAATAAGAAAGTGATGGTAAGGATGTGATTAATAGCTTATCTCACATACTATGATTATTTTTATTAAGTAAGTTGTTTTTCTATCATTATTATAGTTAAGCTTTACGTGAATAATAACTATATCAGATTAAACACCTAAGGGTATAGGGGTATAACTTAAGAAAACTGTTGCCTGATTGTTTCTTTTCTGTTTTCGTTAATATAAGGTACTTTGTAAGTTGAGAAAGTAAGGGACTTGATTTGATCTAGTCCTCTTTGTCCTGAAGTCAGTTGATTTAGAATTCTCACTTCCTGTCAGTGCCCTCATATTTCATTTAAGGCTTTCTTTTCCAATCTTGAGGTTTTCTCCGCTTTTCCTTAATAGTGTTATACAGATTTCAGCTTAATTCTGTTACGTTGTATAAATGACTTTCACCGTTAATGGGGAGGATCCCTGGATTGTGTGGTCCATAATACCAAGAAAAGTTCAGCTTGCAGTTGTTGTTGTTCAGTCACTAAGTCATGTTCAACTCTTTGTGACTCCATGAACTGAAGCATGCCAGGCTTCCCTGTCGTTCACTATCTCCCTGAGTTTGTTCAGACTCATGTCCATTGAGTCAGTGATGCCATCCAACCATTTCATCCTCTGTCGCCTCCTTCTCCTCTTGCCCCCAGTCTTTCCTAGCATCAGTCTTTTCCACTGAGTCGGCTCTTCACATCAGGTGGCCAGAGTATTGGAGCTTCAGCTTCAGCCTCAGTCCTTCCAGTGATATTCAGGGTTGATTTCCTTCAGCTTTCAATATCCATTGTTATATGTTTGTTTAGACTGTATATCTGAGTGCCCACTCTTTTTTTTTTTTTTTTTTAAATATATATTTATTTATTTATTTGACTGCATGAGGTCTTAGTTACAGAGACTTAGTTACAGCACATGGGATCTTGTTCCCTGACCAGGGTATGAACCCGGGCCCCCTGCATTGGAAGCAGAGAGTCTCAGCCACTGAACCACCAGGGAAGTCCCCTGAGTGCCCACTCTTAACTTGGTCTTGTATCCTAGGTGCTGGAATACAGGCAGGGATGGGAGGGAGACTGGTAAACCCAAGTGAACATATGAGATATTTGCTGATTGTGGTAAATGCTCTGAAGGAACTAAACAGGATGCCAAGAAAGAGAGTGCCTGTGAGGATGGTTTGGAAAACTCTTCGAGAGAAGAGGATAATTAAGCTGAAATTGAGGAATGGGAAGGAGCCAGCCACGTTGAGAGCTGAGGAGAGAGCTTTCCAGGTAGAGGGTACAGCAGGTGTCAGTACAAGACCTTTGAGGCGGAAGACAGTTTGGGCATGTCCAGGGAACAGAAGGAGGCCAGCGAGGCCAGTGTGTGTCATGAAAGGGACAGAGGGATTTGAGAGGAAGCTGGGAGGTGTGTGCAACCCAGATCACACAGGGCCCTGTAGGGAATGGAATGGAAATGACACTGGATGGTTTTAAACAAGGAAGCGAGTTGTTGCAGTAGCTACTTTTTGACATTATATATTGTTGCATACTGTTTGTTTATTTTATATTTTGGGCTCCAAAATCACTGCAGATGGTGACCGCAGCCATGAAATTAAAAGACGCTTGCTCCTTGGAAGAAAAGCTATGATCAACCTAAACAGCATATTAACAAGCAGAGACATTACTTTACCAACAAAGGTCCGTCTAGTCAAAGCTATGGTTTTTCCAGTAGTCATGTATGGATGTGAGAGTTGGACTATAAAGAAAGCTGAGCGCCAAAGAATTGATGCTTTTGAACTGTGGTGTTGGAGAAGACTCTTGAGAGTCCCTTGGACTGCAAGGACATCCAACCAGTCAATCCTAAAGGAAATCAGTCCTGAATATTCATTGGAAGGACTGAGGCTGAAGCTGAAACTCCAATACTTTGGGCTACCTAACGTGAAGAACTGACTCATTTGAAAAGACCCTGATGCTGGGAAAGATCGAAGGGGGCAACAGAGGATGAGATGGTTGGATGGCATCACTGACGTGATGGACATGAGTTTGAACAGGCTCTGGGAATTGGTGATGGACAGGGAAGCCTGGTGCAGTCCGTGGGGGTCACAAAGAGTCGGACATGACTGAGCAACTGAACTGACCTGAACTGTTACTGAAAGTAGACCAGCCTTTAGTTTGAACTCAGCCTCTGGAGAATTCATACCCCTCTCTTGTGATTTGGCCTCATCTAGTTACAAGAGCACTAAGTACTCTTGGTTGGTCAGGATGGTTCAGGACCTAAAAGGGGCTCTGAAGGGAATCTTAGGTCACTTCCATAGGTTTTCAGAGTCTTTTTTTTTCTTTCTTTTTTTTTAAGCTGCTACAGTGTTTAAAACACTTTAATATCTTACTCTCAAATTTTTTTCTTTAACTTGAAAAACAAATTAATTTGGGGTCAAATTCTCATAATACCAAACCTATTTGTTGTTTTAAGATGTGTGATTCTTTTTCTGGGTCCAAGTTAATGTTTAAGACTACCATTGGCTGTTATGAGGAAAGGAAGAGGAGCTTAAGACAAATTCGAAGTGCAACTACCAGCAGTTGTTGATTAATTAGAAAGGTAGCAGATGACATCAAGTTAATCAGATTTACTGAGACCTTCAAGTTTACCCAGACCACAGGAAACATAAAGGGGTGCCCAAGCCTATGTCCTTGTATTTTTGCATTTTTATAACTAATTTTATAGTTTTATAACTAATTTAGCTTATAATTTTTACATTAAAAATACATTTTAAAAAGGCCCTTTCCCACTGGAAGAATATTTCTGTGAAATACTAAGTTAAAAAATTATTTTTAACCAAAATATTTTATAATTTAATAGACCAGGTGGTTACAACTATTCAGTTTGGTGGAAAAACAGTGCCAAGAGCAGATAGTGGCTCAGCAGGAGCAATTCCACAACCAGATTCAAGTAAGTTGTTCTTTATATTGATTCTTGTTTTATATTGTAAAATTTGCAGAACCAATTAGTTAATTCTCTCTCTCTTTTTTTTTTTTGAGAAGGAAGGATTTATTACTTGCAGCAAGTAAGGAGAATACCCAAAGCAGTGTCTCCCTGAACTGTAAAATTGAGGACGTTTTTTAACTAAGGGCACATGCATATTCATGAGGAGGCTTGAGCAGAGGAGAATTCAGCATAGAATTGGGGCAGAGATCTACAGAGTCCACGCTTTAGTAGACTGAAGTCAGGAGGGTCAGCATCATAGTTCCGTCCTCCACCCTGGTAGGGGCTTAATTCCTAGTGTCAGGACTTATTGAAGCTCAGGTTCTTTATGTCTCATTGAAGACAGAACTCCGTGAAAGCCAAGGTGATAGATAAGTGGATTTACATAGAGAGGCACACATTTCATAGACAGAAGGCGGTCTATCTCAAAAGGCAAGAGCGGCCTTGGGAGAAACACACTGCAGTCAGAGTGTGGGGCATCTCAGAAGATGAGAGGCCCCCAGTTAGTTAATTCTTTATATCAGATTTGCTTATAAATTAAAGGTAAGACACAAGTGTCATCTTTAGAGTAGTATCTCTTATTTTTAAAAGGAGTATTTTTAAGACATTTATGAAAATGTGATATTTAATCTACAATCTAATATAGATTCTATAGAATCTATAATTCTACAATCTCTTTTTTTCCCCCCCCCAAATCTCTTTTTTATTTTTAGCGTATACAGGAGGAAATAAAGAATTTAGTCAAGTTACAGACCAATAATGCTTCCTGGGCTTCCTATGATAGAAGTTCTTTAAGCAAACAAAGATCTTCAGAAAGTCAAATGGGTTTTTTTTCTGAAAACGCTGAGAGAAATGAATATGTTATCAGTTATCCCAAGTCTGAAGAGTCTGAAATGCAGCAAGAAGCATCCCTGTCGCAACCAGACTGCAATGTGGATAGTAGCTCAGTGAGCAGTGGGTATGGAACCTTTTGCATCTCAGAACTAAACACCTACAAATCTAAGGACGCTCAAGATTTCATGGAGCACACAGAGGCTGCTGAAGGACAGTTTGGAGCAGCGGTGGTGCCAGCGGAGCCGCTTGGAGACGGAGTGAAAAACCAGAGCTTTTATATTCATCCAAAAGAAGAGACTCCCATTTTCCCCGGTGAATTTGAACACAGTTTTCCTGGTGAAAGTAAGATTTCGGAAGTATACAATGGAAAAACAAACAAGTAAGTTGAATTTCTCCATCACTTGAAGGGAGTTTTACTTGTTAAATGCATTTATAATAAGCTAAACATGTTTAGTAAATACAGCTCTTTTTAGTTGGAATGAGATGTGTTTGAACATGTCAGTTTTATCAAATTTTTTATTGCCTCTGGAAAACTGAAAGTAACAAAGCTCACTATATGTTAATGACATCGACTGCCTTCCCATTGATAATAAGACTATGAAAACTCTTAGGGTGGGAGGCCTCGCCAGAAAAATACCTTTTATATTTTCTAGTCACTACTGACTTGCTGAAAATTAGAGTATAGGACTGAATCAACTGGAATTTTGTCACACATGTTCGTATTATTTAAAACCAAATATTATATACAAGCATGCTCAATTTTATGTTTTTTATATATTAGAAGAGATTTTGTAAGTTAAATGACATTTTAATTCATCCAGGGGACTTTTCAGTAAAAGGAACTTAGGCTGAATTTGTAAGGCAAATAATCACTTAAAAGTTACACTCAGTTTTATGTCTCTGAAGGGTGTCATCTAATGTAAGATATTTAACTATAACAACTCATATGGGTACCCATAAGTCCATCTAAATAAGTATGGTTTCACTGTGGAGATATACTTAGTACTTGTAGGTGCCACTGTGGTGGTTTTTGTTCTTTCCTTGGCTACAGACTATACATACTGTTAATCACTGGTAGTCAGTCCTTTTCTTCTGTTTTGTCTTTAATAATAAGATATTGTAAAAAGAAATTCATGCAACTCAATAAAAATCTATCCCCTCGCTGCTATTAGAAAAGCAGTTCGAAGCATAGTCTCTATCAGTGTTTAGTTTTATTTGAAGACAGCATTTAAAGAGAGGTATTTTGTTTTTTTCTTTTTAAATAGTAAATCGATAACATCATGGGCTCAAAGGCTGAAGCAGAACCAACCAAAGAGAGCACATAAAGAAGAGGGCTACTCAAAATCTATGCAAGGAGATGAGCAAACCAAGAAATCCCCAATTGAGAAAGTAGGTGATAAGTCACTTGACTCTGGTGTGCTTTAGCTGTGGATAATCAGGATAGTTACGTTGTGTTTACCACCTGTTTACTAACACAAAAATTTCTTTGCCTTTTCTTTTGTTAGTTTGTTCCCTATCTTTTATAGTGTCTCTAAGAATGGGAAACAGTAGTCCAAGTAGTGGTTCCTTAATAGGCCTGAAACCAAAGCTAGTGAGCAATGAAAGTACTAGAAAAAAAAAAATGAAACATTTATTTTGTAAATGTCCTAATTCCTTTTGTACTGCAAATGTTTACAATTAGCCTGAGAGTAATCTATTATTTTTTGAAAAACCCTCAAATAATTTTTATTACTATTAAGTTGTAATAACTATTAATATATGTGTGAATGCTTTAGATGTCTCTATAAAAACAGTTGAAGCTTGGACAACTTGAATTTATGATCCAAATTGCAGGAGATTAAATGTTTACATTTAT
The DNA here is from genome assembly GCF_910594005.1 of Cervus elaphus. Lineage (NCBI taxonomy): Eukaryota > Metazoa > Chordata > Mammalia > Artiodactyla > Cervidae > Cervus > Cervus elaphus. Next base: position 20,202,893 of record NC_057819.1, on the reverse strand, counting down.
GTGGCCCTTTTGCCCATACAGCAGCTGCTTTTGTTAAAGAGTTACGGATACTGAGTAAATTTTAAACATCTTTAAAGCCCCTTTGGCCTAAATTGTCATTGAATAACGTTTAATATAATACATTGAGATCACAAAATCACGTCTCTCTACAAACTTGATTCCTTTAGAAATGGGTCATGTCTTGATTATTCTGAACACTTTTTCTATCATCCTTTGAAAAAGATCTATTAAAGAGTAGAAATCATAAGAACACAGTCCCTCAGCCTTCATAAGGCACTATTCTCTTTCGGTAAATTTTCTTTCTTCAACCCATGATAACTTAGGCTTCTTAATATCAGGTGTTGAACTTAATCAGATTTGTGTTGAGGAGGGAAATGAAAGTGAAGAAGCTCCATGAACCATCAAGCCTCTGGGCCTGGTGCTGTATTGGTAGCTCTGTTCTTTTGAACCAGCACAGTATATCCTTGTTTGGTGTAATGGCATAAAAGCCTTTGGAGACTGGACTGAAAGTTGCTTTTTTCATTGGAATAGGTTGGCAGAAAGGGAAAATGTTTTCCTACATACTAGTTTCTTTTTTTTATTTCAACGTTAGCTGAAACTCAGAGGAGACTTTTTCACTTCTGATAAACTACGTATTTGTGGTATGTATCACAGTGGATTCACTGTCTTTTGCGACTGTGGATCAATATTTGTTCGATGTAGCCCTGTGGTTCCCAGAATTTGCTGCATGTTAGAGTCATTAGGCGCTTCAGAAATCTGGGACTCCCCTGGTGGTCCAGTAGCTAAGACTCCACGCTCCCAATATAGGGGGCCTGGGTTCGATCTCTGATTGGGAAACTAGGTTCCATATGCTGCAACCAAGACCTGGTGCAGCCAAATAAATAAATTAAAAAAAATCTACTTACACCTGGCCACCAGCCCCAGATGGTCTGCCCTCATTGTTGTGGTTGTGACCTGTTACCAGGTGGTTTAAAAGCTCCTCCGGTGAGTCTTCTGGGCTGTAAAGCTTGAAACCAGTGAACTGGCCAAGTTTTCTTCCTCCATCCAGTGGAGGATCTGATGAGCAGCCAAGGATCAGAGGTACTGTCTGAGAGATGCCCTTTGGGGTTAGGTCTTCCTAGTAGTCTGTTTTGCCTCTGGGGGTCTCAATAGGGCAGAGGGGAAAGCTGTGATGAGGGCATGATGCTCTTTGAACTTTTCCTTTTCTTTGATCATCTCCTAAACAAAGTTTTATTTTCCTATTTTTTTAAAGGTGAATTTGATATTTTTGATCTTAAATCCTTAGGGGAAATCAAGTTTCTTTGGTATGTCTGTTTTAAACAGCTTTCAGGTAATGGGGGTTGGTGAAACAAAGACACCACACCTGAAATGTACTTTTTACTTGCCTAATTCTCAAATTCTGTGGATTCACAGAAGTTGGAACTTTGCTCTTTATTTCATCCTTTCTCATCTCATTTTTTTTTTTTTCCTTTTCATTTTCAGCCTAAATCCAGGGAATCTTTTTTTTTTAAATTTTTTAATTTTTATTTTTTTTTCAGGGAATCTTTATGATCAGAATTCTCTTGGAATCCAGTTTTCTTCTAATACAATATAGTTTATTTGGGGGTCTAGCTATTCTGAAGCGAATCTTGAAATTGGATAGCGTTTAGCACAGGGATTTTCTAAAGCTCCAGCCGGTCTTTGTCTCCTTGGTCCTTTGGGACAGACTGGCTGTTAGCATTTTTCCAGCTGTGGCCTCCTCGGTGGTTTTTCAGGTGCTTTAGACGGTTACTGATGGAAGTCCTGTGCTAGGCTGAGGCTGGTTTCCTGGGAAGGGCTATCCTTGCACCATACTTTCCTTTCTCTTTAAAAGTGGGCTGTTTTCTTCAGCCAAAGCCTTAGGGGCTGGAAGAGCAGCAGAGGATTATGTGAGGTAAGCCCCCTCCGGCCAATGCAGTGTGCGTTGGCTCAGCACTTTAGGATTTGCACCTCAGAACCGACGCAAAACAAAATATTTCACTGGGGATTTTTCACTTAGTCTTCTGCAGTCAGCTTTTTCTGGTCAGCTGAGTTCAGATATGCAACAGAAATTCGAACAGATAGGAGTTGTAGAAGAGACATTTGATGAAAAAGAGGTTAAAAGTGGTGCCTTAGAAAGCTGTGCATGCATGCTCAGTCGTGTCCGACTCTTTGCGACCCCATGGACTGTAACCCACCAGGCTCCTCTGTCTGTGGGATTCTCTAGGCAAGAATACTGGAGTGGGTTGCCATGCTCTCCTCCAGGGGATCTTCCCAACCCAGGGATCGAACCCGTGTCTCTTATGTCTCCTGAGTTGACAGGCGGATTCTTTACCATTGGCTTCACCTGGGAATCTAAGGAGGATAGAAAAAGAAGGCTGAGCGGAGATCCCCTTCTTGGTAGGGAGAATGTCAGCATTTTTAGCATACTTTTACTTAGGCAGTAGGTCCACAGGTGCTTGTAAGCAAATAGAGCTATGTACTTCTTAACAGGAATTGAAAGTTTGGAGGTGGAATTGATAAAAAAAATTCCAATGAAAATAATCTTTTCGCATATCTCGTTTGGAATCACAGATTTCTTGTGACAATGCCAGAGATATTGTAAGGAAATTTTAACTCAGATCTTTTAATTAGAATTGAGAATAAGTAAGCATTTTTAACCTTTTCTGGTAACCAATTATTTGTATCTAAGGTATAGTCTGCTGTTGAGAGTTCATGTTAGTTATTTATGTGCAGTTTTCAGAGTTGATTTATTGCAGTCTTACTGATAAAAATGAATTGTTATGGCTTTTACATTAATTTTGGTACTAAATGACTGTAATTCTAGGCACTTGAAATTTCTTTTGGAAATCGATGGCAAATTAGGAATCCGTTTTCATTCTGAACTCTTTTTCACACCTACTTCCCGTTTCTTCTTTCAGCTCCACAGATAATCAAAATAAATGTTTGTAAATTACACAGGAATAGAAAATCCTTCACTGTTAATTCCTATCATTTTGCAATTATTGGAACCGTGGGGAAAGCCAGGCTGACTTTCTTTGTGAACCTCTGAAAGTTTCTCTATGCCTGGGTTTGACACCTGGCTCATATTCCTTGGGTCAGCAGTTTGTGCCTAGAGATTTTAAACTGTCAACTGATGGCTTTCTTTCTTGATTTGTAGTCTGATTTCACTGCTGATACACATTCTCGAGTTTTTTACTTCAACAAACCAGATGAGGGTCCAAATTCTTGGATGTCTGAATCAGGAACAGGTATGATACTTGTTTTGTTTTTGTTTTCTGGCCTTACCCCTCGGCACGAGGGATGGTTGTTCCCCAGTCAGGGATAGAGCCTGTGCCCCCTGCAGTGGAAGCATGGAGTCCTAACCACTGAACCACCTGGGAAGTCCCAGTACTTATATTTTTAAGTTTTTTCAAAATAGTAATGTGTGCATTTCTCCTAGGGTGATAATCGTGTACTGTATACTAAAGGGGTTTCTAAGATGTATTGTGTGTTGTCTTATGTCTCTGCATCTGTAACTTCCTCACTTGCCTTAATTTGTGCTACCAGTTTTGAAAAGATAGAAGTGTTTTGTTTTTTTACAGTTATTTCAAATGGCTACAACAATCATCTCAGTGTTTTTTTGGATATCCAAAGTGAATTAATAAATTCAACCTCCCTGTGAGCCATTCTGTATTCTCCATGGTGAACTTATTTTAGTCTTAATGGCTTTGCACACTAACTCCTTTTTCCACCATCCCACATCCAATTCAGGATGAATCAGCTTTGCCTGTGAAAGTTGCCAGACTCTGGCGACTGTCACCACCTCCCTGCTCTCATCCTTCACAGAGCCTCATCACCTGCCCTCTGGGTTCCCATGAGCCTCTTGACCAGCCTCCCTGCTTTCACCTTGCACCTTCCATCTGTTTTCAACACTGTAGCCAGTGCAGTCCTTTGTAAAGACCAGTCCGATCACGTGACACCTCTGCATAAATCCTGCAGTGGGTCTGCCATGTGCAGAATGAGAGCCCGGAGTTTGTCCTTATTCCCACAGGCCCACAGACATCTAGCCCTGCTGTTGGACCTCAGTGTCTGCTAGGCTCCCCCTTTCTCTGATTTAGCAGGGAGGCTCTTTGCTCAAATATATCAGATGAGTTCTCGTTTTAGGGCTTTTGTTCAGCTGCTTCCTGTACGTGGAATGTTCTCCTCACTCCTTATGGGGGGAACCTCCTCATACATGGCTAACACGGCCAACCTCAACCATCCTATTCAATAAGAGCACCTGTCCTCCCTTCTACACACACTGCATCCTCCCTTATGCCCAGTTTTTAAATTTTACCAGAGGAGAGTGCTGCCCATCTTCTGACATACTGTATATACTGTAGTCTTTTTGCTTCCTCCCCACAGCTGGCATAGTAAATGCTCAATAAGCATTTGAAACATTGAGTTCTTTACATTGCTCCTGTGTAAGTCTGTACTTTGCATTAAGAAATTGTTGTCTTTTTAAAAAATATATTTATTTTAGGGACTTCCCTGGCCATCTAGCAGTTCAGACTTCACCTTCCAACACAGGGAGTGCAGGTTTGATCCCTGGTCAGGGAACTAATCACACATGCCTCATGTCCAAAAAACCAAAACATAAAACAATATTATAACCAATAAAGACTTTAAAAATGGTCCACATCAAAAAAAAGTCTTAAATATTTATTTTATAGTTCAGTTTAAAATATTTGAATCATTAAGTTAGGACTCCTACATGGCAAGACACTTAAGTGAATTTTTTTCCCTTCTAAATTCAATTTTCTGTATCCAGGTAGCCAAAACCTCCCATATTTAATTTTCTTTAGGTAGAAATAAGTTCTTCTAGAAAGCACTATTATTCTTTTTCCTCACCCTTATCTATTCTGTGTATTTTTTCACATTAGGACTGACTTACTGGAAACTGGAGGAGAAGGACATGTATCACTCTTTGCCTGAGACTTTAGAGAAGACATTTGCACCAGCCTCCTCCACGGATATATCACCAAGCCAGGTAATTTCATAATACGTGATGCACATGTATATTTGTGTTACACAATTGTATACTGTTTCATTTATAAATTTTGTGTTTTTCTATTTCTGATATACAGAAAAAAGGCATGGGCTTTAAATCATACCTACCTGCTTTCAAATTTGGTCTCTAGCATTCATTGCTTGTGTGAAAATTATTTAAAAATGAAATTAAAAATGCCCAGTGTCATATGAAATTAAATGACATGGTTTTGTGTCCACTGTTTTAAATGTAGTAAGTACACAGATAAACTTCTTTTCCCATTCCTAGACCTGGTTTTGATTTTCTACTGTTATAACCTCCCACTGATCCATTTTGTCATAATTAAGTTACTGTATTGATTTTCTTTGAGCAAGGAATGTAAATACTTCATTGACTTCAGAGCAAAGGAATAAAAATATCCAGTATGTGTATATCGATGTATATCGATATATATAACTCTGTCTTCTGTGCTTAGATCAGGGGATGAGAAAATGGGTTGGAGGAAAGGAGAGAGACGATTAAAGTAACCAGGAGAGCTATAAACACAAGTGACAGGCGTAGATGGACAGGACAACATGGGACCAGCAGATTGGTGGACATCTGAGTCCCAGAGAGGGTGGAAACCAGCACTCCATCCTTCAGGAAAGGAGTAGAAAAGACAGATAAACACAAAGAAGGAAGGGCTGGGGAAGTGAGATTGAGGGGTCTGGGAGACTCAGTGGGCTTTTCAATTATAGGCTCACTGTGTGTGTTTTCTTGATCTGCAACATCTGTAAATGATGTTTTGTTGACTCAAAATATAAAGTTCCCATCAGTTTTAAGAACTCCTGCTTCCTATTCTACCAAGAAAAAAAAAAATTCATCAATTAGACTGATGCAGTGCTTTCTTATCACTTAGGATTTATGTTTTATAGACTTAAACATTTTTATCATCTATTTCTCATACATACTTAATGAAAAATATAAGTGAAGTAAATTGGTTGAAACGTCTTTACCTTCAGGGGCTTAACTCTTCACACTCTTCTCTTAAGTCAATGCTGGTTTCTGTCTTTTCCATACTCATTTCCCTTGGGCCACCAAGAGCATTGGTGACTTTACATTTCTTTAAAAGCGAATGAAAAGCCTTGGTGCTGAGTTTTTACCTGACTTAGTAGTTATGTATAACTGACCTGTATTTGACCCTCAGATGGGGAATGTTGCTTAAGCAGCTGATTCACTGTCCCTTAAATATTGGTTCTCAGGGATTCCAGCACAGGTTCAAGCCACTAGGATTTTCTTCCAAGCTGCTGACACCCTTTGGCCAATTTTGATGGCTTTTTTATTTGTATATGAGGAGCCAGTGACAATTGTGTCAACAGCTACTACTTGACCAAAGGCATTTGTAGGATACCATTAATTATAAGAGGCATCCTCTGTTCAGAGATGTTAAAATATGACGAGAGTTCAATGCCTGGTTGGGGAACTAAGATCCCACAAGCCTTGTGGCATGGCAAAAAAAAGAAGCAGTCCCTCATACAGGGCTGTGTGTGCTCAGTCATGTCTGACTCTTTGTGACCCCATGAACTGCAGCCCATGGCTCCTCTGTCCATGGAGTTGTTTTCCAGACAAGAATACTGGAGCGGGTTGCCATTTCCTTCTCGAGAGGGTCTTCCCAACCCAGGGATCGAGCCCATGTCTCCTGCATCTCCTGCATTGACAGGCAGATTCTTTACCCTTGAGCCACCGGGGAGGCCCCAATATAGGGCTACTTTCCGAGTGTTTCTCTAATATGCTGTTTTTGATCCATTCATTCATTTACCTATCTCTCTGTCCATCCATCCCTTCACCCATTCCAAGGTGAAAAAAGTCACTTGGTATTACTATGGTCTCTAAATAGAATAGTTATAACTCTTCACCCAGGCCCGCGGGGTAGGATTCCTCAGGCTATAGCTAGAGCCAAAGAACTGCTGCTCAATGTAAGCTTCAGCACTTGAAAAGGCTTCTACGTTATAGGTATATAAAAGTAAAATTTCAAAGTGGAGTTATAGAAATCGTTAATTTTAAAAGTTTACATTTAACAAATTAATGCCTTTAATGCACACACACAAACTATAATTGTCTTTTTCACAAGCTAGTTAAGGGCGTATTAAAAAATATTAATTCATGGTGCTCTGCAGTCTTTGTAGTATCTGGAAATGGGACAGTTCAGAAGTTTAAAGCTGTATGACAAATGGGTTCTTTCAGTGCTTTCAATGTATCTCTCACTGAATCTGTAATATCATTTGAGAGAATGTCCAAAGTTTAAATTTGAGGCCCAGAGTTAAATGGTACCTTGTCATGACCTACAATAAGACCCATCTTAAGATAGGTTAGGCCCAGTGTGTTACTATTTGGAGCTGAGGCCTCTTCGTAACACTTCCAGTGTAGCAAAGCCCTGATTTCTGTTGTGGAAGTTAGGATTGTATCTTCTTGTTTTTATAACTAATTTAAAGGAGGTCTTATTTTCATTGGGTAACTTCTTTCTTAACACTTCTTGTCTGTGATGTGCTGTGCTTAGTCACTCAGTTATGTCCGACTCTTTGCGACCCCGTGGACTGTAACCCGCCAGGCTCCTCTGTCCATGGAGATTTCTCCAGGCAAGAATACTGGAGTGGGTTGCCATGCCCTCCTCCAGGGGATCTTCCCAACCCAGGGATTAAACCCAGATTTCCCACATTGCAGGTGGATTCTTTACCATCTGAGGCACCAGGGACTGCTAACTCTTAAATATGAATGTAACTACAGAGCTAGGCAACTCCACTCTTGACACCTGTCCCTTCAAGTCACAGGAAATTAATCTGGCTGGAAGTTTTCTTGTCCCGCTTCATTCATTCATTATGAAGTCTTTTCTTCAGAACTTGTTTCTTATTTTAAGTAAGGAGATTACCACAGATTTTATTCTTTGAAAGTGTTCTTAGGGTTTTAAATATCCTAGGTTTAAATTATCCCGTTAATATTTATGGTTAGAAAAGATGAAATTTTTTTCCTGAGGTAACAGACTGGGGAATGACCTCCAAACTCTTTATTATAAATCTGATGGTCTAGCATCTTGGTTTATTTTAAATTTTTTAAAAAACCTTTTTATGGTGCTGATCTTGATATCAGGAAAGTAAACTTTTTTCATCATTGATTCATTGATAATATTTGAATAATTTTGTTTCATATCTTTAAGTCTAATACTAGTAATGAGATGAAGCCACCATCATTGAAGGATATTTATCATAAAAAACAAAGGGAAAACAAGCAGTTACCTGAGAGGAATCTCACTTCTGCTTCCAACCCAAATCATCCGCCAGAGGTAAAGTTGTCAGCACTGCTGAGTGAAAATAAAAGATGCTTCATGACTTTAACTCTCATCTTGAGCTTCTTTCCCCTAGGAGATCTAAAGCCTACTCACTTAAACAAACGAAAAAACCCGCATGGAGAGAGTGAAAGCTTACTGTTCTCTGTCTTATTTCTAGGTATTGACTCTGGACCCAACGTTACACGTGAAGCCAAATCAGCAGATTTCAGGGATTCAACCACATGGTTTTTTGAATGCTCTTGATGACAGAATATCCTTTTCACCGGACTCTGTTCTAGAACCTAGTCTCTCTAGTCACTCTGACATAGACTTGTTTTCACAAGCAAGTCATATCACTTCTCAGTTATCTGGTTTCCCAAAATATCCTACAGATGCAAAAATTTCGCCAGTGGAATCTTGGAAAAATCATGCATTCCGAAATGAGAGTAGGACCAGTTCCACGTTTCCTTCAGTATATACCGTTGGTAGTAACGACATCTCAGTCAGCACTGTAGATGAAGAAAACCCTGTCCTGGGACCGCCTGTCTCGGTCAGTCAGTCCCAGCTTCCAGGTACAGCCAATGGTGTCCCAGAATGCATTTCACTGACTTCCGTGGAGGATCCTGTGGTATTGTCTAAGTATGTACTTCTGGGAATGGCTTGTAATGTTAATAGATGTTCTCTAATGCCTGCTTAAATGATGAAAATTGTTTTTATTGAACTTCAGTAATACATAAAAATTAAAATAATTAAGGTAGACTGTCTAAAAAATAATCTTTGTTTTATTATTAATAGCTGTCAATTTGTGGATTGATCTCATATTTTCTATAGGTGTATAAAGAGAAAAGGCTGTATTTTTGATTATGAGAATGATTGTGTTCTTGTTTTTTCCTATTGAGAGAGTGAGGAGATGCTTTCTGAATGTTTTTTCCTCTCACCAACAGGATTAGGCAGAACCTGAAGGAAAAGCATGCTCGACACGTAGCAGACCTTCGAGCTTACTATGAGTCGGAAATAAATAGTTTGAAACAGAAACTGGAGGAAAAAGAAATTTCTGCAGCTGAAGACTGGAAGAAAACCAATCAAATTCTTGTAGACAGGTAAAACTTGTAATTTAACTGTAAAGTTAGTGTTTCTCCAATTTGGATATATTATTCTACCCAAAGCATAATATATTGTGATGATAAAACACTTTGAAAGCACATAATTTCGATTTGAAATTTTTCAGAGAAACATGTTTGCCTAAGTAATTATTTTTAAAGATTTGAGCCATCCTCTTAAAAAACACTGACAATTGATGAGGACATTTGTTGCATATGGGCAAAGTACTGAGATAGTTGAGTAGATTTTGTATATGTAAAGGAATGTCATTTTGTCCTGTGTACTTGTTTCCTGATAAGTCTGTGGCTAATGTCCTTTTTTCTTACCCAGATATGCATAGCCACTCATGCACCTGTGGAAATAATTATCTCATTTAAAAAAACCATAAGCACACGGGAGCATGGTCTTATATTAAGAACAGCTTTCCCCTTAGTTTCAAAATACTAGTATTAATAACAGCATACCTTGCAACATACTTTACAAATGAAATTAAACCGATTGGAAACTGAAGGGTGGCTTCTTGGTGGCTCAGTGATAAAGAACCCACCTGCCAATGCAGAAGACAACAGGAACAGTCCCCGATCCAGGAAGATCCCACATGCTGAGGAGCAACGGAGCCATAAGCCCTCGTGCCACAGCTGTTGATCCTGTGCTCTGGAGCCTGGGAGCCGCAGCTACTGAAGCCCTTGTGCCTAGAGCTCCCGCTTGTCATAGCTAGAGGAAAACCCACACAGCAACAAAGACCCAGCACAGCCAAAAACAAACAAACAAAATTATTTTTCAAAAAAGAAAAGAAAGAAAACTGATAGGGTCTTGATGACAGCAAATAATCCTTCTTTAGGGCAAAGAAGACAAACCTCCTTGAGAATAATTATGAGGGAGCTGAAATCTTCTGGTCCAGTTAGCAGTCTGTCTTGCAGAATTTGAGTAAAACTAGCTTTTATACCTGTGTGTGGTTGCTGTGGTAGTTAACATGCTGTCTTAATCCATCCTGGTCATTTCTATTGCTTCCATTTTGCTGTTGGTGGTGGGGATGGGGTCCAGTGGCAGAGAGAAGTAGTTTGAAAAGAGCAAGGAAAAAATAAAAGCTAGTTTTAGGTTTTCTAGGATGAAAAGAAAAGAGTAGATAACAGACTAGTGAAGTTGGTTCTTGGTTTTTTTGGTTTTCGTTTTGTTTTAAGGAAGGCACAGATGACCACAGGTACTTCCTGTTGGAAATCAGAAGCCTGACAGAAGCGACCAGTAGGTCTTATTAGGTCAAAGAAAAGGTGCCAAAGAAGGCACAAAGTAAAGGGGAACTAGTTAAAATATTTTTATGTCTGGAACCCCTCAGAGTCATGAGAGGATGGAGGAGCAGGCTGGAAGTCAGTGTCTTACATACATGAAAGTGTTAATAACAACGGCAGTCTGCAGCACTGGGGTCAGTGTGCCTGTAACATGCAAATGAAGAGCAACGCATTTTTGTCCCCTTCCACTACCCCCAAAGGATTTGGTTTGGCCTGAAGTTGTTTAGAGAGAAATCATTTACCTTAGACAAAAACTAATAATTATGTTGGCAGTATACGCAGCAGTTTTTTTCAAACTTTAAAATTGCAAATTGGGAGCTCCAGTTGGGGCCATTAATACTTGTCACACAGTTGTAACTTAGGGGGTGAGATCTTTGGCATACCAGAATCAGTGTGGTAATTAAAAGAGAAAAATAACAGCATACCTAGAGTTGACTGTTCAGTGAACTGTATTATTATTTGACTGTTTCATCAACAGTTTTACCAACATTTCATTTTTGCAACGCTTTGATGCTTTTGTTGTTCCGTCGCTCAGTTGTGTTGACTCTTTGCGACCCCATGGACTGCAGCACGCCAGGCTTCCCTGTCCTTCACCATCTCCTGGAGTTTGCTCAGACTCATGTCCATTGAGTCAGTGTTGCCATCCAACCGTCTCATCCTCTGTCATCCCCTTGTCTTCCTGCCTCAGTTTTTCCCTGCATCAAGGTCTTTTCCAGTGAGGTCTTCATATCAGGTGGCCAAAGTATTGGAGTTTCAGCTTCAGCATCAGTCCTTCCAATGAATATTCAGGATTTATTTCCTTTAGGAGTGACTGGTTTGATCTCCTTGCTGTCTTATCCGACACCACAGTTCAAAGGCATCAATTCTTGGCCCTCAGCCTTCTTTATGGTCCAACTCTTATGACTACTGGAAAAACCATAGTAAGATTTGACTAGATGGACCTTTGTTGGCAAAGTAATGTCTTTGCTTTTTAATAGGTTTTCTAGGTTTGTCATAGCTTTTCTTCCAAGGAGCAAGCATCTTTTTATTTCATGCCTGCAGTCACCATCTGCAGTGATTTTGGAGCCCAAGAAAATAAAATCTGTCACTGTCTCCATTGTTCCCCCATCTATTTGCCATGAAGTGATGGGACTGGATGCCACAATCTTTGTTCTTTTAATGTTGAGTTTTAAGCCAGCTTTTTCACTCTCCTCTTTCACCTTCATCAAGAGGCTCTTTTTTTTTTAAAAAAAAAAAAAAGAAAAGAAGAAGCTCTTTAGTTCGTCTTCGCTTTCTGTCATTTAGGGTGGTGTCATCTGCATATCTGAGGTTATCGATGCATAGTGGATAGGAACCTGAACTCTGGAGCCAGACTGCTTTGCTCGGAATCCTAGTGTGGCTCAGGAGGAACTTGACTTCTCTGTCTCTGTATTCACATTTGTAAAGTGGGATTGATGGCAAGCCTGACTCACAGGATTGTGCGGATGAATGCAAAGTGCTTAACATAGACTGAGTATGTAGCCAGTACCCAATAAATACTAACTGTTATTCACAATACATCATTAAACACTGAGTCAAAATGGTAACTGAATTCTTCCATGTATTTTGTTATTTTCAGGTCCTATGATAATTAGCTTTACAAAGAATGTCCTTCATTATAAGAATAATGACATTCATGCTAATTTGAAATAATATAGAAGGATATAATATGAAGTCTTTCTACCCCATCTTCTGTCCTCACATCCTAGACTTAATTTTTTGCATCCTTTTAGAAATCAAAATGTATATGCATATATAAATTTTTTTCATGGCAAAGATCAAGCTGTTTTATGCAGTCATCTATGTGTTGCATGTTAAGTGTACAGTTTACTGGTTTTGAGCCTTCCCGTTGTTGTGCTACCATCACCAGTGTCCATTGCCAGAACTTGTTTTAGCCTGCAAATCTGTCAGTCTGTACTCATTAAACAATAACTCCCCATGACCCCCTCCCTCCAGCCCCGGCAACCATCATTCTCCTTTGTCTCTATTAATTTGATGCTTCTGGGTACCTTGTATAAATGGAATCACAGTATTTGTCCTTTCGTGTCTGGTTTATTTCACTCAGCATACCATGTCCTTGAGGTTCATCCTTGTTCTAGCGTGTGTCAGAGTTTTCCTTCCTTTTTAAGCCTGAATAGTACTCCATTGCATGTATATACACACACACACACAGCCTTTTGTTTATATCCATTCATCCCTTGGTGGACACTTAAATTGCTTCCATCTTTTGGCTATTGTGAATTATGCTGCTGTGACTCTGAATGTACAAAAACCTGCTCATGTCTTGCTTTTTTCACCTAATAATTCTTAGAGATTTTTTCATATCATTATTAATATTCCCTGACTGCTATAATATCAGGTTCATTGGGAAATATTTTACTAAAATGGCATCCTTAGTATTGGCTAACATTGGAAAATTTGTTTTATGTAATATATTAGAGAATCAGATTTTTATAACACTTTTAAGAGAAAGGATATTGCTTTTGATTGTTTTGTTTCAATATATGTTGTTTTAGATGTGGCCAGTTAGAGAGTGCTCTGAATGAAGCTACTAGTCGTGTGAGAACACTTGAAAATAAGAATAACTTACTGGAAAGAGAAGTGGTAAGTATGGTATTTTTTGTTGCTGTTCTAGTGACTAAATGTTTAAAAATGTAAGCTTTTTTATTAAGTGAACTTTAGAGACAAATGAATATTTTTATAAAAGCATTATATGTTGCTTGTCTTCTCCTTTAGGATTTCTTGTTAAGATTCTGTTTTGAATGCTGCTGGCTTCATATGATAACTACATATTTTACCCTTTAAAAATTTTATTTTTTAATTGGGATATAATTTGGATATTATAAAACTCATGCTTTTAAAGTGTACAATTCAGTGGTTTTTAGTATATTCACAAATTTATGCAACTATCACCATAATTAATTTTGTAAGTTTTTTCTGCCTTAAATCCCAAACCCCTTTAGCCATCCCCACCATTCACATACACACTCTTTTCAGCTATAAGCAGCCACTACTCTGCTTTCTGTTTCAATGAGTTTACCTATTCTGGGTATTTGGTGTAGATGGAATCACATCATATGTGACCTTGTGTATCTGGCTGCTTTCACTTAGTATCAGGTTTTCAAGGTTTATCCATAGGGTAGCGTGGGCCAGTATGTCACTCTTTCATAATTGAGTAGTACTCTGGTATGGCTACGCCACATTTTGTTTATCTATCCATCAGATGATAAGTGGGTTGATTTTACTTTTTGGCTATTATAAATGATAGTGCTGTGAACATGTGTATACAAGATTTTATATGGACATATTTTCAGTTTTCTCAGATATATAAGTAGGAGTGCTTAACCTCTTCCTCTTAAATAACTTGTTTTTGCCCCCATGCACTGCCAAGTTTTATTCTTCTGTGTGTACTTTTACAAACATATTCTAGACATTATTTCTGTGTCTTTGATGTTTATTTAGTTATCTTTGTCACCTCCTAAACTGTGGCTTCCCATTTGGCTCAGTGGTAAGGAATTTGCCTGCCAATGCAGGAGATGTGGGTTCGATTCCCTGGGTCAGGAAGATCCCCGGAGGAGGAAATGGCAACCCACTTCAGTATTCTTACCTGGAAAATCCCATGGACAGAGGAACCTGGCGGCTACAATCTATAGGGTCACAAAGTCAGACACAACTGAGTGACTGAGCATGCATACACATGCATGCACCTCCTAAACTATAAACTTCATGAAGTCAGGGACGTTTCTGTTAATCTTACATTTCTAGCACCCTAGTAACCTGGTGCCTGGTGGATTTGCAATTAATGATTGTTGAATGGATATTAACAGATCAGATGCATTTTGAATTTTATTTTCATTATGAGACAATATGGTAAGAGATTCTTTTTTTCCCCCTATGAATATTAATGTGAGGCAAAAAATTCCAGTTTTGCTCTCAGAATCAGTTTCTTGATAGTCATGGTGATTTTTTCCTCTTTAAAGTGGTCTATAGGTGAGTCCTGGAATCAGAATGCCTCTGTGGTTTTCTGTGTATTGTTCTGTAGGGTAATCCTTTCTAGTCTCCATTCCTAGGATATAACAGAATATCAAATGTGTTCGTTTCCGTTTATATGTTTTTGTATTTTAGTGTCCACAGTTTTATTAGCTGCTGTTGAGACCTCTGTCTTTTAAAAAATTATTATTATTGAAAACAACGTATTATCCTTGTCTTTGTTTTGTAGAGTGATTTCAGAGAACGCTTCAACGCAGCCAGCAGTGCCTCCAAAATTCTGCAGGAACGAATTGAAGAAATGAGAACAAGTAATAAAGAAAAAGATAATACCATTATTCGACTGAAATCTAGACTTCAGGATTTGGAAGAGGCATTTGAGAATGCTTACAAACTCTCAGATGATAAAGAAGCAAGACTAAAACAAGAAAACAAAATGTTTCAAGATGTAAGTGACAAGTAACGATAACTCAGTTCTGTGGTTGGCTAAAAGTAGATTCAGGTTTTGTAGTCTTAACAAGCTGTTATGACATTTTTCACGTTTGTTTTCACTTTACATGACTTTGCTGTAGCTGCAAATATCCGTATACCTTTCTGGTCAAGTCGGTTGGGTCTTATCTTGAAACAGGAAGTCAGGGCTTTCAGAACTATGGTGTCACTCCCACGCCTTTCAGTCGCTAGCAGGGCAGCTTTTGAGTGGTCTTAAATCAACATCTGTGTGTCAGGAAGGTAAAATGAACCAGATTTAGAAGAGGCTTGATAGAATTTTTCATTTTGATTTAATTTCACTTAAAATTTAGAATTGTATCACATTAAAGATGGATTGTTGCGGGTTTTTTCGGTTTAAGTTTTTATTACTATTTTTGTTACAGTACATAAAAAATCTGGAAGTATTTCCGGCTGTTGAAATTTTCTTTCTGGTAGCTTTAGATTTGATTCTTGCTGCTTTGTGTTTTAACATTTATTTTCATGAAGGTAATACATGTAAATGGTTTAAATGGTCAAATTTCAAGTGAGAAACATCAGTCTTCTCCACCTCTTCCTGACTTGTAATCCTCTATCCTAGAGGTTGTTATTTTCAGCCGTTTTAGTTATTTCTTCTAAAATTTTGCTCCCTGTTTCTAAATAATAAACTTACATTGCTCTTTTCTTTTACCTGTCAGTCTCAGACGTTATACATTGACTTCCTTCTGTGCAATATCACTACAGTTTAGCTTTCTTACACCATTGGCTCCCAAACACTTGTCCCCCTCTTTCCAGTATGATTAAATTGATTCTAAGAAGCTTATTTTTTACATTTGAACAACTATGAAATTGGAACACATTTTTATGATATCATGTCTTATTTTAATGGCAGCGTTTTTTCCTCTTAGCGTTTTATGACTGTTCTGGGTCTTCACTGCTGCGTGGGCTTTCTCTAGTTGTGGAGAGTGAGGGCTACTCTCTACTTGTGGTGCATGGGCATCTCATTGCAGTGGCTTCTCTTCTTGCATCGTGCAGAGTTTAATAGCTGCAGCTCTTGGGCTTCAGAGTGCAGGCTCCGTAGTTGTGGCACTCAGGCTTAGCTGCCACGTGGCATGTGGGATCTTCCCGGACCAGGAATTGAACTGGTGTTCCCTGAATTGCAAGGCAGATTCTTAACCACTGGACCATCAGGGAAGCCCCCTCTTAGTATTTTAGTAAATAATATTAAATAGTATGATTTCTGATCAGTGGTTAAATAGTATGATTTCTGATCAGTGGTTAAATAGTATGATTTCTGATCAGTGGTATCTTAGATTTTAAATACAATATATTATTTATAGGTGGATTAGAATTCAGTATTATGCCCATGTAAATATTTTTCAGAGCTAAGCTGCAGTGTTCAGTGGTTTAATTTCCTTTCTCTTACAACTTTTATTATGTTTTCCCTCAGTTTACTAATTGCCTTATTTTTAACCTGCTTAGTTTTTTTTTTTTTTTTAAACATACATAACACTTCCGTTCCCCTTGCCTGCCTCCCTAGTATCCTTGCTTCAGTTTGAACTGATTGCTCTGAGGTTTGATACACAGATTTGTAGGGCTTGCCTTTGTCATCATCCTGGGAGTTGTCTCTCCTTCCTTTCTGTACTGCATATGTCATTTTGTGTAGGTTCTACATCTTCTGTTTTGCTAGTGTACCTCTCCTGAGAAAAAGAAGCATGAGACAAATTTTGAGGCCTTTCATATCTGAAAACATTTATAGTTACAACCCCACTTTACATTAAAAAAAAAGTTTTATTTTTTAAAAATGGTTAGAATTACAGAAAAACTGAGGAAACAGTAGAGTATCCCCATACGCCCCATACCATTTCCCCTGTTTTTGGCATCTTGCATTTGTATGGTACCTTGGCCACAATTAATGAACATTTTGATGCACTATTATTAAATAAATGCAACAGTTTATTTAGATTTCCTTGTTTTCTTCCTAATGTTCCTTTTCTGCCCCAGGACTCCCTCCAGGAGATAAGGTTACATTTAGCCATCACATCTCCATAGATTCCTCTTGGCTGTGACAGTTTCTCAGACGTTCCTCCTTTTTCATGACCTTGACAGTTTTGAGGAGGAGGACTGGGCAGGTGTTTTGCAGGATGTCCCTTGAGAGTTGACTGATGTTTTTCTCATCATTAGACAGGGGTTATTAGGAGGAAAATCACAGAAGTAAAGTATCATTTTCAGCATATCATGTCAGCAAGCACTATGTTTTTTATTCTTTTACAGTCATTTTAGTAAAGTTTCAGGAGGGCGTGCATATGAACACTCTGTTCACTGTGCTGTATTTTATTAGAACTTTATATTGTTCTGTTATTATTGTTCTTATTTAATGTATTGATAGTATAATTTTAGTGTGTGTGAGTACATGAGCTCCTGGTTTTTAAAATTTCTTGTACTGTTTATTTTAACATAACATCAGACTTACAGGAAGTTGCAAAAATTGTATAAAGAATTTTCATATACCCTTCACCTAGATTCTGAATAACATCTTATGTGTTTTATCATTCTGTCCACATGTAGTTAAATGATTGAAAAAAATTTTTTTTCTAAACTATTTGAGGGTAAGTTAGAGATATAATGCACCTTTATTTCTAAATACTTCGAGGTGTATTTCTTAAGAACAAAGACAGTCTTTTATATAACTGCAAAATTAGGAAATTAACATTAGTACAGTAATCTTTTGAGGGGGTGAAGTAGGAAAGGATAGCTATAGCAGGCAAAGGGAGACACACTGGGCTTCTGCCTCAAAAAACTATGTGTTTCCCAGTACAGTACTCTAATTTATATACTCCATTCAATTTTTGTGAATTATACTATAAATGTTAATTATACCAAAATGTTAGTTATACTTTTGGTATAAAGAGATAACAGATCTCTTTTCCCTTGTTCAGGATCTGATCCAAGACTACACATTGCATTGAGTTGTCACATCTCTTTTATCTCCTTTAATCTGGATCAGTTCCTCAGTTTTTGTTTTTCTTTTATAACCTTCAAACTCTTTGAAGATCACAGACTATTTTATAGAACTGTCCCTTCTAGCATCGCTGCTAGCCACATGTGACTGTTTACTTTTGGCCGCACTGTGCAGCTTGTGGGAGGCCTAACCACTGAACCACCAGGGAATTCCCTCACTCATCTCATTTTTTTCCTTTTTTGTTTCTCATTTTTTTAGTTGCCTTTAATATGAAACAATGTGTTATCATTGTCCTTTCATGACACTAGCATCTTTGAAGAGTATGGGCAGTGATTTTATAGATTTTTATAGACTCCATTGATGTTATAATGTTTAATCTTGTGATGCAATTCTTTTTTTTTTTTCCTTGTAGCTTTTAGGAGAGTATGAGTCCCTTGGAAAAGAACACGAAAGAGTAAAGGTAATGGTCAATGATTCATGTTCTGAACTTCCTATGGGGCAGACGCATCAGTTTGGAAGTCAGCAGATCTGACTGTCTCCCTTTTTTCTCCACTTCTTCGTGCCCATCTGGCTATTTGAACTAGACTTATCCTCTCTTTGTCAGTATCCTTATTTTCAAATATCTGCCCTTGAACTCACAAGTTTGTTAAATTTGTTAATTTTAAAAATATTTATTGAATGGTTGTTTCATTTGAGATGAGATGAAATTTTTAGAGTGTAAAATACCATACAAATGCACATAATTAATACTATTTAAAGTTTTGTGTTGCCAAACAGTAGCTTTTTGTGGGGTTGAATAACCTATGTTTGAATTCTTTTAATTAAAACTCTGTTTGGGATCTACATATTCTAATTCACTGAAAGTCCACAATATAAGTGAGTTTCAAGTAATTCTGTTGCATAAAATGCAGGGTTGTGATTATCCAAGGTTAGTGAAAAGGCCAGCACAGCTTGGTAGCCAGGATGTCTGGGTTTCAGGGGCTAGTCGTTACAGCTGAAATCTCATGATTACAGGTTTTAGTTTTTCCATTTACTGAGGTTTCAGTCAGTTTGTGTTTAAAAATGTTAATTTTGACGCTGATTGTTTCTAATCAAGCAAAGCATAATAGGCTTTATTTATTAAAAAGGGAGTCTTCGGCCATACCACCCTGAACAGGGCCAATCTCGTCTGATCTCGGAAGCTAAGCAGGGTTGGGCCTGGTTAGTACTTGGATGGAGCTTCCCTAGTGGCTCAGACGGTAAAGCATCTGCCTGCAACGCAGAAGACCCGGGTTTGATCCCTGGGTTAGGAAGATCCGCTGGAGAAGGAAGTGGCAGCCCACTCTAGTATTCTTGCCTGGAAAATCCTATGGATGGAGGAGCCTGGTAGGCTACAGTCCATGGGGTCGCAAAGAGTCAGACATGACTGAGTGACTTCACTTTTATTAAAAAGGGGACTTACACACAGCTATTTGATTAAACCAGTGTTTGCGCTCTCTCTTTTTTTCCTTTGTGTTATGTGTATTTTCTCTGGTTGACGCCAGACTTGCTGAGTATCTGTAATTTTCTTTGTAGTTCTCTTTTGGTGTAGTCTTAGATTAGTTTTATATTATGCATCTTAAAAGGAATACATCTAAATATTTGTCTTCAGTTATCTGCATATTTTCTTTATTTTTCATAGGATACATTAAATATAACTGAGAACAAATTGCTTGATGCACATACTCAGATTTCTGATTTGAAAAGGTAAACTCTATTATCCTACTAATAAGCAAAAACCTCTAATTGTTCTTTCAGCCGTTAAATATGTGTCTTTATTGAAAATGATGGGAAAGAAAACCCTTTCTTGAGAATTTTTAAGCACTTTGAGATTAGATTTTATCCTCAGCTTCCCTTCACCTGGAAATGCATTTGATTTTAGCCGAAGATTTTAAAATAATTAGAACACATTGGTGGCTGTGCCCGCAAGGTGTGCATGTGCTTAAACATTATGCATTTTCTTAACATAGGTAAAGCCTAAGTGATATTAACTCATTGAAAATAATTTTAGGACGTAGTCTAATTCACTAAATTATTTTCATGCTCCAGAAAGAAAACAGCATTGATACCAGTTTTGTGGTTATATATTTCTTAAAGACCAGGTCTGGGGGCTGTATTCATGATCTGATTTGCTTAATTAGGTAAGGCACAGTGTGTAAATGGTCCCTATGGCCATGATTAGATATTTCTAATTGGCTTCAGAATGTATTTTTGTGTTTGGATACTAATGATGTCCCTTATTTAGAGATTTTACCATACTCTTAAAGACTTCTCATTGGAAAGAACAGAAGTACTGTGTAGCTTTCTTGTCTGCTCAAGTCTTTTCTGTGAAGCATTCAGTTCTAGGGATAGTTTTGTTATCATATTGGTATACACAATTAGCCCTGTTAGAGCTTTTTTTTTCTCAAACCTTCCCTGCAACAGAGTAGGTAAGAATCTAAATTTGAAAGATGAGATAAAGACATATTCAAAAGTTTTAAAAGAACAGAAAGAATGCGAAGATAAGCCTCAAAATAATTAATTGGCCATAGTACTTATTTTCTGTTGGTGAACTTGAAGATAAACTGTTATTCTGAATATGGCACAAATCAGATGAGCTGCCTGTAAGTTGAGAGTTGTTCAGAAAGCAAGTTTTTGTTAATAGGTCTACTTTGGATGGAAAGCTTGCTTCCTCTTTTGTGAGAGCCTAACCTGTGTGTATTTGTACATATCACGTACATGTTAGAATTAAACACCTTTTGCAGTTTATTTGCAAATTGCAATTTATTTGATTGCTTGAATTTTATTTTTATTTAATTTGTACTGTTTTATCTATAGTCAAATTTCTAAATTTTTTTTCTACTTGCTGTATTAAATGCATTTGTTGTTCCCTTTTCCTTTAGCTACAGCATATGAAATGCTCCTTTGTAGGATTTTTTTCTATTTGCCTTTCTATTTATTCTCCCTGATTTTGTTCAGCTTTTTAAAGTTTAATGTGACATTTTACTATGAAAAAGTTTTGTGGATTTGCATCTCTTTTGTCACCCCTTCCCTAGAAATGTCTGTTAAA
The DNA here is from genome assembly GCF_910594005.1 of Cervus elaphus. NCBI lineage: Eukaryota > Metazoa > Chordata > Mammalia > Artiodactyla > Cervidae > Cervus > Cervus elaphus. The sequence goes on along the minus strand of NC_057819.1, from coordinate 20,181,698 downwards.
TAAGTAATTTATAGTTGAGCTGTATTTTAAGCTTTTTGAAATGTACTTAATTTATCTTACTGCTTTTGAATTAGGACAGTTTCAAAACTTGAAGCTCAAGTCAAGCAAGTAGAGCATGAAAATATGTTAAGTCTTCGTCATAATTCTAAAACTCCCATGAGACCCTCACATGCCAAGTAAGTTACTTCGTTTTATCTCTGTGAAACTAGTAATAGGTAAAGCCTATAATTGAGCTGAGACACTCATCTGTCTAAATCGTGAGGAAGACAGGGTTAAATGTCATCACAGATCTTATGTGTGAAAGCATCTTACTGTTAGATATCATGAAAACTCCTATGCAGAGGTATTTGCCAAAAGGAGGAAATAGTAGAAGCAGATTGGGCCTGAGGAGAATTTGGATGGTTTTTGGTTTTTGACTCTGCCCAGCTGTGAGACCTCAGATGAATCACTTAATTTTTTTTGGAGCTCAATCTTATTATCTGTAAAAACAAGGACATTGGACTACAACATCTCGAAAGGTCTGTTAGCCCTTGGGCTCAATTGCTCAGTCGTGTCTAACTCTTTGCAATCCCATGGACTATAGCCTATCAGGCTCATCACTCACTGGAGTGAGTTGCCGTAGCTCTTAACTTCCATGAATTTCATTCCTGTGTTAATGAAAACCTTATGATGATGGATCTGCGTTAGGTTGTGTGAATTTTTCTTTTTAGTTTTTCCAGATTAGCTTTGTTATAAGCTAAGAACATTATCTTGATGATACATTTACAGAGTAAGTTTTTTCATAATTTGAATTGTTTTTTATTATGATTTTGATGTAAAAAAAGAGTAATAAAGAGTAGATTATAACTTCCTAATATTGACGTTTTATCAGAAAAATTTTACATTGTGTTGTTAACCTTTTTAAGTTGTAGTTGTCAAAGGAGAAACTTTTTCTAAATTTTTACTAATTAATCTTATGTGGGACATAATGGATTATTTAAAGAAAAAGATATGTAAATAACTGAAGTTGGATGTTTGAGATTGAAAAAAGGAAGGACTAAGGTTTGCCCGGGGGGAAAGGCCCTTCTGAGGAGGGGACATGTAAGCAGAGAGCTAAGACGTGTGCGGAGTCGTTCAGGAGAAAGGTGTGGAAGGGAAGGAGTGTTCCAGACAGAGACAGTGGTCTTGCTGAGTCCTGAGGAAGGAGAGAGCTTAGTTTTATGTTTGAAGAACCCAGAGGAGGCTTGTGTGGCCTTCCCATCGTACGTAACTGTCGAAGCAGTGGTCAAGGGTTTGGGTTTTACTCAAGTCCATTGGGGCACCTTTGAAGGGCTTTTGTACAGTAAAATTGTGTCACCTGATTTATAATTTTGTTCGGTGAACCTGCCATGAGGAAGGGAAAAGACAGACTAATTGGACTCTTGAAGGACTTGGAGAGTGATGGTATTAGCTGGGTTGTGGTCACAGAAATGGGTAGAGGGGATGGATTTGAGAAAATTCTGGAGGCAGAAGCCACAGAACATGGTTATGAGTTGGATGGAGGGTAAGAAAGGGAGGTGTCACATAAGGCCAGGTAAAACCTTTGTTTCTGTCTTAAACAGCTAAGGGTGTCACATTGAACCAGGGAAGAGATGGGAAGAGCAGACCATGGAGTAAAGATCAGAATTTTCATCTTGAATATTTTATTGTGACATTCACGTGAATTCCAAGTGGAACTCAAGCAGGGGATGATGAATTTGCATTTGGAGTGCAGAAAGAAGACCGGAGTTATAAATACTAGAGTTTTGTCTTTGTAGGTGGCGCTTAAAGTTATTGGATGGATGGGTGTGTGTGTAGTGAGAAGTGAGTCCAGGTCAGAGCTCTGAAGAGCCCCAGTGTTTTGGTTTTGGGTAGAGAAGGAGCTGGAAAAGGAAACTGAGAAATAGCTGCTAAAAAACAGGAGGAAGACTGAAGCAGCTACCATGAGAACCAGTGAGATAAAGACTGAATGTCCATTGCATCTGCAAGCTGGGGGTTCCTGATGACCTGGAGAGCAGTTTATGTAGAGCCATAGAAGCGGAAGCCAGTTGGGAATGTATTGAATGAAGAGCAAGTGAAAACAACCTAGATGTCTAACAGCTGTAATGTCAGTGTATTGTGATACATTTATGCATAATACTGCTCAGCGTGACCATATACAGACTAGATCGGGGGTTGACAAGTGACAGCTCCCTGGCCAAATCCAGGCCTATGGCCTGTTTCTGTAGGGTTTGTGAGCAAAGAATGATTTTTGTTTTTAATTTTTCGGGGAAAAAAAAACTTTCATGATACATGAAAATTATATGAAATTCAGCTTTTAGTGTCCATAAATAAAGTTTGATTGGCTCACATCCAGGTTTATTCACTTACGTGCTGTCTATAGCTGCTTTGTCCTACAGTGGCAAAGGTGAGTAGCTGGGACTGGGTCTATGTGGCTGATAACACCTAAAATATTTATTATCTGGCTCTTTACTGAAAAAATTTGCCCACTCCTGAACTAGGCTCAACGTGGTTTAATCTTAACATAATATGGAACAACAACAAAAAACTAGTTGCAAAAGAAATAGGATGCTAGTTATTAGATTGGTACCAAAGTAATTGTAGTTTTGGACTGTGAATTTTAAATCATTATGTGTTCAGTCACTTTAGTCATGTCCGACTCTCTGATCCTATGGACTGTAGCCCACCACACTCCTCTGTCCATAGGATTCTCTAGGCAAAGATACTGGAGTGGATTGCCTTGCCCTCCTCCAGATAAATCATTATAACTAGGCTCAAATACATCTTTATTAATCAAAACAGGGACCATTACAACCAACACATTTTTGCCAACGAGAAATAAGTTTGTTTATTCCTGTAGTGTAAAGATCCATGCCTTGGGGTGTGTCAAACTTTGGGAAAACATTTTCTGCCTCCTGCTGGTTGTGGAAGCATTTTCCTTGCAAAAAGTTGTGGAGATGGTTGAAGAAGTGGTAGTTGGTTAGCGAGATGTCAGGTGAATATGGTTGGATGAGGCCAAACTTCGTAGCCCAATTTGTTCGACTTTTAAAGTGTTGGTTGTGCTGCATGTGGTTGGGTGTTGTCTTGAAGAGGAATTGGGCATTTTCTGTTGACCAGAACCAGCTGTAGGCTTTGAGTTTTTGGTGTATCTCATCGATTTTCTAAGCATATTTCTCAGTTATGGTGGTTTCACCGGGATTCAGAAAGCTGTAGTGGATCAAGCGGACAGCAGACCACTACGTGGTGGCTGTGACCTTTTCTTGGTGCACGTTTGGCTTTGGGAAGTGCTTTGGAGCTGCTCCTCGGTCCATCCACTGAGCTAGTCATCACCAGTTGTATACAATCCACTTTTTGTTGCATGTCACAATCCTATGAGAAATGGTTCATTGTTGTGTAGAATAAGAGAAAGCGGTACTGCAAAATGACGATTTTTTTGATTTGTGGTGAGCTCATGAGGCACTCACTCAGTGAGTTTTTTCACCTTTCCAATTTGCTTTCAAATGCCAGTGAAAGTAAAAATCGCTCAGTTGTGTCTGACTCTTTGCTATCCCATGGACTGTACAGACCATGGAATTTTCCAGGCCAGAGTACTGGAGTGAGTAGCCATTCTCTTCTCCAGGGGATCTTCCCAACCCATCAAACCCAGGTCTCCTGCACTGCAGGCAGATTCTTTACCAGCTGAGCCACTGGGGAAGCCCTTTCACTTTCACTGACGGTGTTGAATTCTTTGGCAACTTCTTGTGTAGTTCTAAGAGGATCAGCTTCAATGATGGCTCTCAATTGGTTGTTGTCAGCTTCCAATGGCTGGTCACTGCACTCCTCATCTTGAAGGCTCTTGTCTCCTTTGCAAAACTTCTTGAATCACCACTGCACTGTACTTTCCTTAGCAGTTCCTGGACCCAATGCATTGTTGGTGTTGCAGGCTGTCTCCGATGCTTTACAACCCATTTTGAATTTGAATTAAAAAAAAAAAATCACTTGAATTTGCTTTTTGTCTAACATCATTTCTATAGTCAAAAATAAATATAAACAGCAAGTAATGTCATTAGCAAAAAAGAAAAGAAATGCACATTAAAATTATGTATAACATAACCACATTTAATAAGGTATTCCAGTATCAAATAGCAGGGTTCAACAGTGCAAAATCTCAATTACTTTTTTACCAACCTAGTAGGTATTTGGAGTAGGAAATGGCAACCCACCCCAGTATTCTTGCCTGGAAAATTCATGGGCAGGGGAGCCTGGTGAGCTACAGTCCAAGGGGTTGCAAAGAGTCAGATACAACTGAGCACCTGAGCACACATACAATAGATACTTACCTTAGAGAAGTTCTTATGTATGTTTATTATAGAATTGCTGAAAAGGGAGTACATTGAAAACTAAACATTCACCAACAGAGGAAAAGATAAATAACTTGTGATACAGTCATACTGTGGGTAAATGATTAAAATGGTAGAGGTTTATATATGTGTTAACATGGGTATGTCTCATACAGAATGTTGAGTAGAAAAAGCATTAAAAGGATGTGTACATTATGCCCTTTATATAATTTTTGAAATGTAAACAACCAGAAATATGTTTTTTATGTCTTAAAATTAAAAACACATATGGTAAGATGTTAGCATTTGTTAAAAACTATGGGCGAGTGCTTGTTATGGTACTCTTTGTAATTTTCTAAAAATGTTTGAAATGATTCTTCATTTAAAAACTGAGGGGAAGAGGAGTGACTGGGATTGAAATGAAAATAGATGAGACAACCCTTTGAAAAAAAAAGTTTGGTTGTGAAAAGGTGCAGAGAGAGGAAGACAGGAGTTCCTTTCTCCTGGTTTCTGTTTTCTCTCTGGAGTGTGATGGACAGTTATCACCTGACAGTCAAGGCTGGGGCGAGGGGTTTGAGGAGAGTGGAGAGGGTGTCAGATAGTCGAATTTGGGGAATCGGAGCTCCTTGATTAAAGGAAGACATGTTGGCAGCCAGTGTCGGGCGTCCACTTGAGATAGCGATTCTCTGATGATGCCCCAGTCTACACAGGCAGGCAGCTTCTTTCCTGCAAAGCTCAGCTGTAAAAATATAGACACCGAAGAAAACTGAGGTCACTGTAGTCATCCAGGCTTAGGTCTTGCTGCCAGTCAGGTGTGCCGGAAAGTGAGCAAAGAAGGGGTTCCAGGCAATGAGTAATCAGCAGGAGAGTGTCCTGGATGGGGGGGGGGCTGGTAAAGAGGAGCCATGCGCCCAGGGAGGCGGGGAGGGCCAGGGTCACGGGCCTGGTGGTGAGAGTGTTGTGCATGTGGATGCTTGAGCATGGGAGTCAGAAGGATCTTGGAGGTTTGATTTCCTTTTTAAAAAAATATTTGGCTGCTCCAGATCTTAGTTGCAGCATGCAGGATTTTTAGTTGCAGCATTCACACTCTCAGTTGCAGCATGTGGGATCTAGTTCCCTGAGCGGGGATCGAACCTGGGGCCCCTGCATTGGGCGTGCAAAGTCTTAGCCACAGGAACACCAGGGAAGTCCCTGGAGGTTTGATTTCTGAGGGGACTGTCTTCTCTAGGGTGATAAAGTGCAGTGAGCATCCTCTGAGAGTTGCGTGGTTGGCAGGATGTGGAGCAGCTCCCATGTGCATGGGGAGGGTGCTCAGGACGAGGGCAGGAGCTACCAGAAGATGGTGAAATGAGCTTCGGACGGGCTGTGCTTCACAGGAACGGAGGCAGGAATGTCCTGGTCTGGAACGGCACTGTTCAGTAGAGCAGGGCCCTTCTCCACAGAGCTGTTTAAATCTAGCTCTGTGGCAAGCATCCACAAGTATTATGTGTTTGTGGCTGATGGCTACGGTATTGGACTGTGCAGATGCAAGGCCTTTTCTGTCTTTCAGAAAATTCTGTGAGCCCTCCTGGTCTAGGAGGGAGAGGCAGGACTGTCCTTCATCCCCTGGCCCTGAGCTCCAATGGGCCATAAAGAATGTGAAGCGTGGTGAGGGGCTGGGTGAGGGTGTTCGGAGCTGTGTGCACGTGAATGCACTGAAGCTTGAGGCTAGATTTAGTTCAAGGCATTCACAAATTATGAAATTTTCTAGGTGTGAGCTAGATGTTTTGTTTAAGTTATGCGTTGATTTGTTGAAGATTTGTCTTCTTGTTCTTCCGAGACCAAGAAGAGCAATTCACTTGGAGCTGAAAACCTTAAAATAGAGTTCATCTAGCTACAATGATAAGATTGTTCTATGCGGTCTTTCAATCCCTGGGTAAACGTGGAAATGGTAATTCAGAGCAGGTTGTTTGCTGTCTGTGCTCCGTCTAAACCAGAGCGCAGACCTTGCAGCGTCTGAGCACACTTCTCATCCTCTCAGCACACTGGCGGGCTCAGACGTCAGTCGGAGGAAGTGGCTGATCCCGGGAGCGGAGCATTCCATCTTCACTGGGCAGCCCCTGGACACCAAGGTGGACAGCCAGCCGGAGGACACCTGCCTTCCTGGGTGAGACAGCTCCATCGGAGATCTCATTCAGGCACTCTTAGGTTTTCTTACAGATTTCAGTTGCCTTTCAAAGTTCAGGAAGGTTTAAAGAGCCATCTCCTTGTTCCTGTCTTAATTTTGAGAATCTGATTTTTCTTTTACTTTGAGAGGCTAGTGCTTTTAGGAAATTTTCCTTTTAAAGGCGGTGCAGAGCCTCTGCACTTGTGCCCCTTGATATAGCCATGTGCCCTGTGCATGGGCTTGCAGTTAGGACACGAGGTTGATCCTCACCCTATGGATCACCGGAGCCCCCAGAAGCAACCTCATTCATTTCCTCCAGAGTGCCATATGAATATTATATTTCTCTGAATGCTTCCGTGGTGGCTCAGTGGTTACGAACCCACCTGCTAATGCAGGGGATGCTGGTGTGATCCCTGGGTCAGGAAGATACCCTGGAGAAGGGCATGGCCACCCACTCCAGTATTCTTGCCTGGGAAATCCCATAGACAGAGGAGTCTGGTGGGCTACACACAGTCTGTCTTGTGTACAGGCTACACAAGAGAGAGAGACACGACTTAGCGACTCAACAACATGCGCTGGGCTCTGAAAAGGATTGGGAAACACTCGTCTTATATAACAGGTTCAGTTTTATTGATTTGTATGGAAAAGCATACTTATTCATTGTGGAGTGTAACTATCAACCCTCATGTTATTCCTCTTGTCTAGTAATAATCTTAGTAAACCATCTTAGTTCAGGCTGTTACAACAGACTACCCTTGACTGAGTGGCTTAAGCAACAAACGGTTACTTTCTACAGCTCTGGAGGTGGGCAGTCTGAGATCAGGGTGTCTGCATGGCTGGGGCCTGATTCTGTCCTCATGTGGCCTTTCCTTGGTGCATGTGTGGAAGGAGAGATCAAGATATCTCTTCCTCTTTTTATAAAGGTATTAACCCCAGCGTAGGGGCTTCACTCTCATCAAAACCTAATCACCTTCAAGGCCCCACCTCCCCACCTCCCACATATATACCATTGCGTTGAAAATAAGAGTTCATCATAAGAATCTCATTCAACATAAGAATTTTGGGGAGACAGAAAATATTCAGGTCATAGCACTGTGTGTCTTGTAATTACTATTGAAGGTACCATTCTTCTCTGGAAAAGGATCTTTCACCTGGAAGTTCACCAAGTTTATTGATAAAAAAGCAGAGAGAGACTTTAGACACACCAATCATGAAAGCTTTGAAAGAACTTGATGAAGAAAAAGTATTTAAAAATTGGGGCACACAGACAGAGAGAGAGGATACCTCAAATAGTAAGTATTTTATTTCTTGTCTGATAGAAATATAGATGCATACATAGCTCTCCTCCCCTTTCTCTCTCAACTATATACCTTCTTAAAATGAAATGCCTCAAGTAATAAAAAGTTAAATTTATTTTCCTGCTGCTTCAGCCCTATTTCAGACAGTTGAATCCACTAGTTGTTAATGTATCATTGTCGTTACATACATACCTTTTATACAAAGTAAATGGCACATTAGTTTCTGTTATTAAAGATTTCTGTGACATTCTTAAGAGTATTTGAAACTTTCTACCTCAGTTTGTCTTACTTGCACAAATCAGAAAGTTACAACAGGCATTTGGAGTTCATAAAGTGAGATGTAACATTTCCTATGGTCCCATTCTTGCTTACTGAGCATCTGTCAGTAGGACAAGAAGTCTGTTATTATTTTTAAATAATTTTTTTTGTTTATTTTTGGCTGTGCTGGGTCTTAGTTGCCCCACGGGCTTTTTTCTAGTTGCAGCCAGCAGGGGCTACTCTGTGTTATGGCTACTCTTCTCACTGCAGTGGCTTCTCTTGTGGAGAACAGGCTCTATGGTGTGTGGGCTCAGTAGTTAGAGCTCCTGGGCTCTGTAACAGGCTTAATAGTTAAGGCGCTCAAGCTTATTTGCTCCACAGCATGTGGGATCTTCCCAGATCAGGGATTGAACCTGTGTCTCCTGCATTGGCAGGCAGCTTCTTTACCACTGAGCCACCAGGGAAGCCCAAGAAGTGTGTTTAATACTTGAAGTATGTTTCACAAGTCCGGGCACTTGTACTTTCTCTGGCGCTTATTTGGTCAGGCCTGCCATTCACGTCATTAACATCTTCGGCGTTGCATTTCCTAAGCAGTATCTCCTAGTAAATAAATTAGTGACCTGTTTTCTAAAAATAAACTCTCTTGAAAAATCACCTTGAATGCCAGTTGTAAACAGAGAACCAGAGTGAATTCATTAAAAACTCCCACATTTTTCTTCATCAAGCATTTTCATTATAATGTGGTGCATTTCAAATAATCATAATCTAGATAGAAGAATTGCTTGCTTTGTGTAACCATCTGTTGATGAAGGCAGATAACTGAAGCTAGGTTTGTTTTGTTTTTTACATTTTTCTGTTACAGAATTGGTGAATCCTCGGCCAACTGACTCTTCAGTCAATGCAAGTCGGTCCCCAGAGAAAGGTGCCCAGCAAAGACAAAAGAGGTTTAATTCTGCTTCACAGAGATCATCATCTTTGCCACCTTCAAATCGTAAATCGAGTACTCCAAGTAAGGGTTAGAGGTTTCTGTCTTGGGCTTGGAAGAGTGACATCTGAGCTGTACACATTGATGCTTTCTGCTTCCCTTATGCTCTTCCTAGCACCTAGTACAGTGCTCTGAACACCGAATCTCTAAATGCCATCTTGTTCAGTAACACTGTCTGATTGCACAGTTACTATGACCATAACTGAAGAAATTCTCACCGTTTATCACAGTGAGATTTTTATGTGTGCCCCACAAATGTTTTGCAACTAGTACCACTTCAGTTTTTGAGTCAAACTCAAATATTTTGATGACTGACTAATTAAATATTAGTTCAAACAAATGAAGCTAGCCTGAAAAAAAAGCTGGTTTTTTTTTTCCACATAGTTACCTAAAGTTACTCAGCTTTAGTCAGCTTTTTCTTTAGCCAGTTGCAAGTATGATTTTAAAGTTAAGCATTGGATTTCTGTATCCTTAATTTCCATTTTTGTAAGCAGCTGAAGAAATTCATATATGACTGTGCTCTTAGAAATGTTCATAGGTGCACTGGTGTTTCCATCTTATTTCCAGTCGACTTCTAAAATCCTGAAAAACCAGTTTTGAGACAGAGCACTGCAGTGACAGTCTGATAGAGTAAAATGTGGCCAGTGGTTTTCTCTAGATAGTTAGAAGTATGAATTGTTATAATTTTGTGTACTCTTGTTTATCTTTCAAAAAGTTTTACAGTGAAAATATATTCTTTTTAAAGTTAGTTTTTCTTTCAGTACTTTTCTGTGTTCTGCCAACATAGCCCATACATAGAAGGAAGACTGTCCCCTCTTCATTTTCCTCTGTAGCAAAAAGAGAGATTATGTTAACACCAGTGACCGTGGCGTATAGTCCAAAGCGATCCCCTAAAGAAAACCTGTCCCCAGGATTTAGTCATCTACTTAGCAAAAACGAAAGCAGCCCAATTCGGTAAGTTCTCTAAAACTGTAGAATAAAATATGTATAGAATTGATTTTTTTTTTAATGTCAACTTTTACATCTAGCTATCACTAATTTTTCAGTTGTCAGTGGGGATTCTGTGGATTTAAATCATTTAAATAAATGCCCTATTAAAAATAAAAAAGTACTATAATACATGAAAACAGTTTTTAACCATGTAAACTGGCTACTATAAAATTTAAATATGCCTTAGAACCCCTTCCAGCTTTTGGATATAGAGTAATTCTTTGATTTCCTAAAAAGGTTTACGGTATAAGGAAAACTGGGGGCCATTTGTATGAGAAAGTGGGCTGTCCTGGTATGGCCCTGGCACTAAACATCAGTTTACCTGTGCTCCTGAGGAGCTTTTTCTCTCTGAAGGGTGGTCTGCAGTGTGTGCTGTGGTGGGAGATGACCACTGACTCCTAAGACACGAGAGCTGGTGGCCTAGCCCAGTCAGGCTGTTGGGGAAAATTAATGAAGCACATTGAACCTCAGTTTCCTCTTCTATATAACAGGGATAATAATGCCTACCTGCTTATTTCATATGGTTGTTACAAAGATCAGATGAGATTATGTATCAGTAAATGCTTTAAGTCGCCAGTATGTAAATGTAATTTTGTGTTAGAAAATATTATTTAAATTTAAGTTTTAAAAAATATATGACCACCTTTCTCTCTTAAAAAATATGTAAATATGTGAGTTAACTTGGATGCCAGCTCATCTGTCTAGTGGAGAATAGGGAACATCGGTTAACATTTTTTTCTCACAAGTAACTTGCTTCATTCAATAGATTTGATATACTTTTGGATGATTTAGATACTGTTCCTGTGTCTACTGTACAACGTTCCAATCCAAGGAAACAACTCCAGTTTCTTCCTCTAGATGACTCAGAAGGTATCTTTTCCTAAAAAATTATTAATTATGGTTTTAGTCATTCATTTTGTGAGTTTCTGGTATCAAGGCTCTAGATGTCATTATAGCCTGCACTTAAATCTTTTTTTACCCAAGGGCCTCTAAAAATAAGCATTTTTGACGCTCATATTGTTTGTAAGTATTATCCTCATTGGAAAGTTGGGAAACTGAGGTCGGGGATGTTAATGTTTAATTACCAGGGCCATACTGTTCAGTTTTTTATATTCTATGACTTATATACAACTTAGGCTTTGGATGTTTTTTCCTTTTTCTCAATTGTACTTTCCGTTTGAAATAAAGTTATAAAATAATAGATGTGAAATTGGTTGGGCAGGCCCGTAAAATGCTAACTATAATGTTGATATATGTCCACTAAATGTGCTGCTTATTTTTTAAACTTTTTTTGCTTCAAGTTTACAGAAAGCTTGCATATGTTTATTTAGGGTAGATGTGAAGATTGTCAGACAAGGGAAAGGTTTTTAGAATTCTGAGGAGAAAAAGCTGAGTGTATATGATTGATTACATATTTTTTTTCATTATGTTTTTTTGACCGTGCAGCAGCCATTTCCAGAAGGTGAAGTTGGGTAGCATATTTAGTATGTACATGCTCTCTGAGAAGAGTTGATAAGGAAGAAATTTCTTTTCTCTCTGGCAGAAAAAAAATACTCAGAAAAACCCACTGACATCCATGTTAATCATAGCTCTTCCCCCGAACCATTGCCAAACGGAGCGAAGAAAGTCTCCGTGAGACCAGCCTGGGAGAAGAACAAGTCAGTTAGCTATGAACAGTGTCAGCCTGTCTCCACAGCACCACAGGGTAACAATTTTGAGTATACAGCCAAGATCAGGACCCTAGCTGAAACGGAACGGTTTTTTGATGAACTTACAAAAGAAAAAGACCAGGTAAAAACAAAAAAAAAGTTTTACATCTGTGTCTGAACTTAGTACATATGTCTGAGGAACAGTCAGAAGGGAATTATTGAGTCAAACACAGGAAGTCACTGTTGATGCCATGCAAAGCTGTACTGGAAACGTATGTGAACCGAGCTGTCGTTACTAACTGTGTCAGAAGGAGCTCAGGTGAAGTCGAGATGGACAAGAAAATACTAGGCTGGAGTCTCTTCTTTCCATTCTGCTATAAACATCCTTGCCAGTAATTAGAATTCCCCTATTTTTATTTAAACGGTTTTTTGTGTGTGTTACCAGATCGAGGCAGCACTAAGCCGAATGCCTTCTACTGGAGGACGAGTCACTTTGCAGACAAGATTAAATCAGGTGAAGTGTCTTAGCTTGAATCTGCTTTGGAGGCCTGATGCTAGTCAGTGCTCCATTTAACCACGAGGATTTTTTTTTTTTCTTCTAATTTTAAAAAAGTATTTATTTACTTATTTATGGCTGTGCTGGGTTTTTGTTGGCTGTGTGTGGGCTTTCTCTAGTTGTGGTGCGTGGGCTTCTTGTTTGGCTGGTTTCTCTTGTTGCAGAGCGTGGGCTCTAGAGCGAGGGCTCAGTAGTTGTGGCACAGGGGTTTAGTTGCCCTGAGGCATGTGGGATCCTAGTTCCCGGACCAGGGATCAAACCTATGTCCCCTGCGTTGGCAGGCGGAGTCTTAACCACTGGACCACCAGGGAAGTCCGCACGGCCCCCACAGTGGTTCTTTAATGTCAGTTTTTAGGCACACCGCAACAGTCGATCAGAACTTTGAGCCTTTATGAGAAGTGTTTGGTAATGACAGTGTATTTTATAACTTGATGCTAGCTTTCAGGAACAAAGTGATTTTACTTGATACTTCCAAGAAAAAGGCATTCATGCCATCATGTTTTCAAGAAACTGACTTGGGAGCAAATGGCAAGATGTCTGTTAGCAGATTTCTGCATTGTTAAGGCTCTCACATTAAGTCTCTCTTTTTGTGTTTTGTTTTTTCCAAACTGCAAATTATTTCTGAATCTCTTTCAGTTTAGTAAATGTGTAAAATAGTGGCACTTTGCAACTGGAATAGATGTGAGGTTAAAAAGAGAGATGTGACTCCATTATTGAGCAGGAGATGGTACAGGTGAAATGGCCCATGTACCTTTCTTTTAGTTGCTTTTCAAAGAGAATTATCAATAAAATGCATGAAACCATGGGACATTTTAAATCTCTTTTTGTAACATTTTAAACATCACATCAGTGCTGTGTCTCATATAACTGCATGCTTTGGCTTTTCAGTGCCTTAATGTCAGGAAAAGTTCATTCTCAGATTGATCTGTGATACCAGAAGGAAAGAGAGACACATAGAAAGAAGAGGTCTTTTTCTAGGTTTTTACTTATGAATCCTACACAAGCATTCTCAGCCCTTTTTTTTTGTTCCCCTTTGTCTTCTTATTGTATTGAAACAGCTTTGACACACATGATCAGAAACTAAGGCCCTTTAAAAATCTTATTTTAAGAGCTTGTTGGCATTTCCCTGGTGGCTCAGTGGTAAAGAATGTGCCTGCCAGTGAAGGAGACATGAGCTCGATCCCCACTCCAGGAAGATTCCACATGGGATCTTCATTATCTTTAACGTCTCTTTTTTTCTGACTTTCTTTCATTGTCTTTGTTGCTCTGAAAGTTTTTATTCAATAGTTGGTAAGACTCAACACATGAAACTCATTTTTAAGTAGTTTACTGAGAAATTTCCTGGTGGTCCAGTGGTTAGGACTCTGCGATTCCCCTGCAGGCGGCACAGGTTTGGTCCTGGTCCCAGATCCCACAAGTCACAAGGTGCAGCCAGAAATAAATAAAACAGTTTATTGGGAAGGCAGAAGAAAAATTTGTTGGTTCTCTAATTCTAAATGTATCTGAAACATTTGGTTCCATATATGTTTACATATGTTTACATAATGATGATAAACTCTTTATGAAGTGAAGTGAAAGTCACTCAGTCGTGTCCGACTCTTTTGAGACCCCATTGACTGGTCCATGGAATTCTCCAGGCCAGAATACTGGAGTGGGTAGCCTTTCCCTTCTCCAGGGGATCTTCCCAACCCAGGGACTGAACCCAGGTCTCCCAAATTGCAGGCGGATTCTTTACCAGCTGAGCCACAGGGGAAGCCCACAGATCCTGGAGTGGGTAGCCTATCCCTTCTCCAGCAGATCTTCCTGACCCAGAGATTGGATTCTTTACCAGCTGAGCTATCAGGGAGGCTCAGGCTCCTTATAATTTTATTTATTTTTATTTTTAGCTATGCTGGGTCTTCGCTGCTGTGCACACTTTTCTCTAGTGGTGGTTGTGGGCTTCTTGTGGTGACTTCCCTTGTTGCGGACCACAGGCTCTAGAGGGTGCGGACTTGAGTAGTTGCCGCACGAGGGCTCAGTCGCTGTGGCTCCCGGCTCTAGAGCACGGGCTCAGTGGTTGTGGCACATGGGCTTAGCTGCTTTGCAGCATGTGGGATCTTCTTGGACCAGGGATTGAACTCGTGTCTCCTTCATTGGCAGGCAGATTCTTTACCACCAGGGAAGTCCCAACAAGCTCTTAAAATAAGACTTTTAAAGGGCCTTAGTTTCTGGTCATGTATGCCAAAGCTGTTTCAATATAGTAAGAAGACAAAGGGCAACAACAACAAAAAAGGGCTGAGGATGCTTGTGTAGGATTGGTAAGTGAAAAGGGCAAAAAAAAATGAAAAATGCTCTACCTCACTAATGAGTTAAAAAAAACCAAACACACATTTAAACAAAAGCATAATTTTTAAGGCTTCCCAGGAGGCTCAGTGGTAAAGAAACTGCTTGCCGATGCAGGAGCCGCAGGAGCCACAGGAGCCGTGGGTTTTGATACCTGGGTGGGAAAAATCTGGAGAAGGAAATGACAACCCACTCCAGTATTCTTGCCTGGAGAATCCCATGGACAGAGGAGCCTCCTGGGTTACAGTCCATGGGGTTGCAAAGGCTTGGACACAACTGAGCACACACACGTGTGCATGCATCATTTTTAAGCTCTTACATTGGCAGGTGTAAAACAAACAAAAAAAAACACAATGATACCTGGGCTAGGGAAAAGTTTATCCTCCAACACTGAGTAAGGAGAAAGTGTCACAGACTTCCTGGAATTCAGCTTGACATGTATCCAAAGCTTTAAAATTACACATTTTTTTGGACCTAGTGTTTTTACTTCAGGAAATGATTCCTAAGGCAATATTTCTAGGCATGTGTAGAGACATGTTTCAGAATATATATTTAATTTAAAATGATCTCATAAAGGATATTCCATAACAAGAGAAGTTAAATTGAAAAACATTCTAAAGAAGTGTTTGATTTTTTTCTTAAAAATGATGTTCCTATCTACATAAAAAAACAGGAAAGAGGAACAGTGATTGTTACTTTTTGCTCTCCTATCTTCTGAATATTCTAAAAATGAACTGTTAATTTCTTACAGTCAAAGTTGTTGAAGAGAAAATTTTTAGGTTTTATTTCAGGATACCATTGGAGTTAGTACTGAATAAAATACCTAAAGTGGTGAATATATATTTCAGGTACTATTTAACAGTAGTAGTATTTATTTTAAAATAGCAGTTGTTACACTGATTCATTATACAATCTCTTGTTTCTTGGAAAGGTATCCTCCAGCATTTTTCCTTTTTAAAACCTAGAAATTTTGGTCAGAAGAAAGTTATCTGATATAAGTGGGTTACAGCGCCAATCAGATGTGTCCATTTCTTCTGAGGAAATATATGAAGAACCTTCTAGGTTCCTCTTGTACTGTTCTCAGTTCAGCTGAGTCAAATAATTCTTTCCTTCTAGAGAACTGGGTTGCTGTTGCTATAATTTCCACATAGTGTATCAAACATATTGAGAATATTTAAAGTTGAATGGTTGAATGGTTACAATGAAATAATGTAAAGGACGATTTGTATAAAAGCCAAAATAATTTTAATTTTGATGTTTAAACTTGCCCATTTGCTGAAAGAGAGGTCATTTTGGTGGTACTTATAGAATTGGTGAACTTGGTAGAATTCTGATTAAGTTTTTTTCCTTTATTTCCACCCAGGAAGCCTTGGAAGATCGTTTGGAGAAGATTAATCGAGAGCTGGGTTCTGTTCGTATGACGTTAAAGAAATTCCATGTTTTGCGCACCTCTGCAAATCTCTGAGATTTGTAGTCATTAAATTTTGAGACATTTTTGTTTGCACTAATGTATAATTATGCACTCAAAAAAGGCGAACTATTTTATACTGTTTCTAAGCCTTCAAACGTAGTTTTACAATCATGCTATTCTTTACACTTGCTATTTTATACTTCAGATGGCCACATATTTTCAAGATATTTTTGTTATGCTCAGGAATCTCTTGTATATTTTACTATTTAAAAAGTATTATTTTTAAATAGTATACGTCTCCTGTTTATATCAAGAATAAAGAAGTATAGCAGGGGAGGCAGCTTTGTTTCTAAACATAGTGTTATCCTTTTACGATAAACTTTGCACACCAATTTTATAAACTTGTTCTACATTGTGAATATGATCTAGTTTTTTTTTTTAAATAAATGCTTTAGAAGAGCTTCCACAGTGATAGAGTAATACATGCTGAATGCAAAAAAAAAAGCATACCCTAGATTTAGCTGTGTTGAAGTTTTTTTAAAAATGGTAATGCAATTCCTGTTTGAAACATGTCTTAGAGTGAATATTAGCGTTAATAATGGAAATGTTGGAAATAATGGAATATTGGAAAGCTCTGAAAGTGAGAATATTTCATTGTTTCCGTTAAGCTTTCTTATTTGTAAGAAAGAAAAATGCTAGAGAAGAAAATCTCTAATTGTGTGATATATGTAGTACTTTCCAGAAAAAGTCGGTTGGAGAGCTGTAGCTTTCTGCCCATCTTTCTGAATGTAACTTGTGTCCCACCTTTGACAATGAGACGATAAGAAGCTTTGATGAAATACAGGCCACCACCCAGTGAGGTTGTAAGAGCAGTTTCCTCAGTGTACACAGCCTCAGCTGTCAGATTGTCAGGAAGACGGTTTTAACATCTCTCCACCATCCCCCCACCCCATCCCCCCACCCTCCCGAGGAAGAAAAACACTTCCATAGTGGCTGCTGTGAGAACGGTAGGTGGAGGTCAGAGCAGCTTACGCTGCTTGTTACTGCACAGGTAATGTGTCTAGATAGAGCTCCGTGCCTCTCGATTGGCCTTGCTGGGTGGCTCCCGCCCGCTGCCTTGGCAGTGCCTCCTGCTCTCAGAAACTCCACGTAGGCAGCAGGCTGTGATCTGACCAGAAGTGCGGCAGGTAGAGGTCCTGACTGCTGGTCAAGGTCCGGGCTCCTCAGCTGCTCACTTTTTTGGTGGCCAGTCAGAACCCAGCACCCACTCAAGCTCAGTATGTGTTGATAAATAAGACTCATCGCACACTTTCAACACTGATTCCCATTGATTCAGGTTTTAAAGTTTGGTTTACTTTTGAGCTTTTTCTCCTCCCCGTGGCTCTTAATAGCATGTAGTTACGGTGAGCCAAGCCACCCAATGTTCCACTAGGGTCTATGTATGCCTTCGAGCAGGGATCTCAGAATCTTTGAGCACCCTTCACCAAAGCTTCCGCTGCCTGAGCTCCAGGCCTGGCTCCCTGCTCAGCGTTGTGGGGGGTTCTCAGCAAGGGGAACCGACTGACAGCTGCCTCTCCTGCTCCTTCCTGTCCATGAATGAAACCTTTGCTTCCACCTACTGCAACCTGTTGAAGACCTCCAGCTAATCAGAGTTACTCATCAGAATTAAGTGCCTTACTCCCGGTATTTTTTTCTAGTCTTTTTTTTTCTTTTCTTTCTTTTTAATCTCCTAGTTCTAGTGAAGAAAACGTTCATTTTAATCAATCTCCAGTATAGCTGTGTCAAAACTTAATAAAGGGATTGACTTTACCGGTGATACTCCCTTTAATATGTTCCCATACATGACATTAAAAACTCACTTGAAAATTGTTAGCCTGTTTCATTGTTCCCTGCTTTTATTGTAAAGTCTGTTACATTCCAAAGAATAGGAAATTGCCCTTTCAGAAGAGATTAGTTTTATCTTACCAGGGAGTTTTCTTCTTAGTAGTCATATTCCAGTATTTAAGCCCCATTAAAGTGTCTTCTGTGCCTCTCAGGAAACATGTGATTTGATTTGTGACATGTCATAAACTGGAAGTATCAGTCACTTCAGAAATTAAAAAAAAATTCTTTTCTCTCCATAGCTGTGAAGGACACCAAGGAAAATCCTTCCAACCTTCTTTCTTTTTGGTAATGCTTAACGTACAACTACTCTGTTTAAAAACAGCCTAAAAGCTGGAAAGGTGACAACCTTAAAAAGCAACTGTTATATCCCAGGGAGGTAAACTATACTTTAGTTGCTGGCTGCAGTTAGGTTTTTTTTGCTGAGTGAATCTTCCACTTCTAGGAAGTGCCATTTAAAATTCAAATAGAGTTACTGCTGTCCTGTCATCCAGACCTGCCTCCTCCTTTTCACTGAAAGGCCTGAGGGAGGAATGTACTTGACTGCCTGAAGGAGCCAAGTGGATATAACTGCTAATCCACACTGGGACTGCAGGAGCTGGACCGGGGACAGATGAGCCAGACCTGGGTCACACCCTGCTCAGGCTTTCCTCCATGTAGAGATAAGATAAGACACTTCCTTCCATTGTGGGAGATTATATGCAAAGTGCCTGGTGTCTCTTAAGTTTTCAATCAGTAGTACATTTCAGATTCATTCTGAGTTATTAAATAGGCTTTTGAAGTAGTGATTTCAGTGCTTTCTTAGAAAAGTAGACCATGTCCCTAGCAATTGACTTAAAAACTGCCTTGGGCTGGTTGACAAACGTTAGGTGGTCAAAGAGTTCTCTCCATCTTTTTGCAAAAAATGAGCTTTCTCGGGGTTTAAATGAGCTTCCCTCTGGTGGATTTTTTTTTTTTTTTTCCCATGAGTAATTGACGAGCTCTGTAGTAAGTTCAGATACCCTGCAAATCTTAAATGTGATTTGGGGGTTGTTTGATATAAGCTGTTTTGCCAAAAAAAGTATTGCCAATGTAATAAATATTGCTCCTTTGAATGTTCTATAATTAGACTTCTAAAGTTGCTGGCCTGTGAAGCAGGACCACAAAAATGAAGAGGATGCCACTGAATGTCTGAAAGTTAACATGAAGTTTATGATTTGCTTTTGGAGTTTGATAAGCAACCAGAATTTGTTCCCCTTTTTAACTCAGAAAAGCCAGGTGCTTGGCTGAATGCTATTTGAATTCTGAGAAGTTAGACGTTTCTGTCATTTTGATTTTTAGATATCCCAAAAGCAGTTTTCAGTAAATTTTAATGTGCCACTTGTGCTGTGAGTCTTTAAGAAGCCTTAGAAAATAAATATCGATACATATCTAGAGCCCTTTAGGAATCAAAGGTAAATCATACTTACCCATCACAAGTGACTGTACATGGTTATGAAATTTGCAGGTCTGATTAAATGAATTATACTGCACCAATTTTGCAGGAAATAATTTCCCGCCTTGCCAAGACTTCTGTGGCAGTTTAATAATAAACTACACCAGTATTCTTAGGACCTGTATTACTAAGCTTTCCCTTTCTGATTTGTGTTCTATTTCAATAGACCCCTCTCAAATAGGAGGAATCAAGCCATAACTTTGCATTTGCTGGACATCATATGCCATGTCATTGCTGTGACTACAGACTTCAAAGATAATGTTTTATTCACAATTTCACTGTAACCATGACCAATATAGTAAGAAATCTGCTTCCTGTAGTGCTGCTGACATTAGATAAAGACCAGTCCTTGTTGCAGTTTTAAAATCTAGTCAAATGCTGGAGTGATGAAATTGTAAGCTCCGCGAGAGCAGGGACCATCTCTTTGCATACAGGCACTGAATAAATATTTGTGGATACAAACATCTGTGCTATCAGTGTATTTATTCCTGCTGGCCAGTTGCAGGCTCTGGTTTTTAATGGTGTTAAGTCCTCTGAGTTACTGGTCTGGGGGCAGGCACTGCAGGGTTACAAGGGCAGCTGTCCAGGGGCTCTGTTCTGACTGGCCTACAGGCAGAGAGCCTCACTCCGGAAATCTATATGCTTTGAAAACTTTTTTTTTTTTTTTAACCTTTATCAAAAAAGTAAAGGTCAAGGCAGAAGTAGCAGTGAAAGGATCTGTCACCCAGTTTGGCTTCCACAGATCCTCAGGCAAGGAGGACGCCTGTGCAGGAGACAGATGACGACTCAGAACAGCAGCTGGGGCTGGAAACGTTTCGTGGGTCTTAGGGTGCCTCTTGGTGGAGGGAAGGAGTTGGCCCATTCAGTGTCCAAGGAGATGGGACAGCCTTTGGTCTGGGTTGTTCTCTCTCTGACTTGATCTGAACTCATCTTGGGCTGCTTTTAACTTCACCTTACACTTGCCCTCCCAAGGGGAAGCTCTCCCTGGCTCCTTTCAACCTGAGAAAGTGATACTTGGTGATAAGTAAACTACTCCTAGGTTTGGGGTGTGCCCTGTTTAATTCAGTTACTTCAAATCTTGACAAATAAGGCCATCCTTGCTTAATCTAAATATATACTTCATGATTTAAATATCACTCAGTACCCTCTTGGTCCAACTGGAGTGTCCAGTCTTGTCGGAATATCAAGATGAAGCTATTTCTGATCTTCTGCCAGTTCCTTCTTGAGGTCAGGGACTAGAACTTACCCTCTGGCTACTATTACTGCCACGCCTTCTGATGACCAAAGAGCATTTTCATTTTTCGGTCCAGACCATATTTGGTGTCCTGAGGAGAGGACTCCTGGTTGCCTCTATTTCTGCAAATCAGGTTGGTAACAGATAAAAGCACCAGGTGTCAAGGTCTGGACTTCCATTGACTACCTTTGGTTTGCCCACACATTCCAAATACCTTCCTTAGTTTTCCGCAGCTCGTTCCCCTTGATTCTGTCATTTTACTCCGAAGGACTCGATTTTTCTTTTTTTTCATTTTCTGTAAATCTGCTCGTTCCTTTCCCCTCGTGGTGTGGGGAGGGGGGGTGTCTCCTGGCAAGTGAGGCTGACAGTGATAAAAGGGCCAAGAGGTCGTGGGCCGGGGCCTCCCCTCATGGAAGTGACCTCCAGGCCTTTGCCGGGGTCGCCCAGGCGAGCGCAGACGCGGCGCCCGAGCGGGGCCAAGTTTGTCCGGGTTTCTCCGGGCGGAGGCTGGCCCTCGCGGCGGGCGGGCGGGCGGAGGCGGCGGGCGGCTCCCCGCGTGGCCTGACGGAGGCGCAGGCCCACCGCCGAGTGAGGGAATGCGAGGCGGGCCCGGCGCGCACGGGCAGCAGCGGCCGCTGGGGAGCGCGGGGCACGGCGGCGCCGCCGTGTAGAGCTGTCAGGCCGGTCCGCGGGCGCGCCCGGCCCCGCGCCCCGCCGGCCGCCGCCTCCATCCCCGCTCGCGGCCCGCGCTCCGAGCGCCCAGACCCGAGGCGGCCCGCACGTGCGCCCGCTCGCCGCCCGCCCGCCGACGGTCGGGGAGCATGCCCGCGGGAGCCCGGTCGCTCGCCCGGGGCCAGCTGGCGGCGGCGGCGGCGCGTGGAGCCGCGGGGCGCAGCCGGCCGGGCCGGGGCCACCCGGCCGGAGTCTCCCGGGCCGCGTGAGGCGGCGGCGGCCCAGCGCAGCCGAAGAGGACGGAGCAGCGCCGCGCGGAGCGGGGTGAGTGTCTCGGCGGCCCGGCCGGAAGGCGGCGCGGCTGGGCCCCCTCCTCAGGCCCGCAGCGAACCCCAGGGCGGGCGGGCTTGGGGCGGGGACCCCCCCACCCCCGGACCGGCCGGGCGGGCGGCGGCTCCCGGAGGCCCCGGCCCGCCCTCCTGGTCGGCGCGGGGAAAAGTGGGAGACCCGGGCCCCCCGCCCCGCGCTAGGAGGAGGGTGTGGCGCGCCGGACCCGGGGCTGAAAGAAATCCGCCCCCAGCCGGGCACCCCTACACCCGCACCCCAAGCACTGGCCCTCCGGATTCGGGGGGTGGGGGGCCCAATGCTAATTCCGAATTTCCGTCGGTTCCGGCTGGGGCGCGCAGGGCTCCCCTCCCCCAGTGACAAGTGTCACGGCGGCCCAGGGGCAGGTGTGTGTGCAGCGCTGGGCCTGCCCCGGCCGGCCCGCGCTCCTGACCGAGGGGTCGGGAGGAAGTGCTGGCCACAGTCCTCCGTCCAGCCCTCTGCGCTTCTCGCCTCCTCCAGCCCTGGCCTGCCTGGGTGGGTACCCGGGGCCTAAGCGTGGGGTGCGGCCCTCAGAGAGAGGGTCCAGGACTTGGAAGAAGTGCTCCGGGTGTCCCCCTCGCTGGAGGAAAAATCTGGCCAATCTCCATCCCGTGAGTCGCTCTTTCCTGTTGTAAAACCTGCGGTGCCAGCTCTGTGTCAGAGCAGCCATCTGCCTCCCTATCTCTCTCAGCCTTTCTTATGGGGTGGGGGGTGGCAGGCCTGCAGGGCTGCTGAGTGACTTGGGAAGGGAAAGACTTTTGAGTCCCCCCTCCCCCTTAACGTGCAGCTAATTCTCCCTAGGGAAACCTCCAATGGACGTTCTGAGTAAATAGAGTGTGTTTGCTAGGCAAATGTCATTTCAAGGCAAATCTTCTAGCTCTGTCCCCTTTCAACCCATTTGCTGCCCCCTAAGTAAATTCTAGATTCCTCGTCCTACATTCCTGTCCCTACCTCTGATATATGCGCTAGGGTAGAAAGTCTCAGGCCTGCCCACCGCCTCCCCTCTAGAAGCAGAGTTCTTCAGAGGGGACCTCCTTTGAGCATCTTTCTCCGTCCACTGCTAGCTCTCTCTCCAGCCCCCACTGGGGAGCCACTGGGGTGGCAGGCTAGACCCTTTCCTCCTTTCTGAAGGGAATGCTCCCCTTCATTTGAGTCTTCCCCATGGCCAAGCCCCCAGTGTGACTCATCTCTGCTCTGAACTCCCATTGCACCTTATCTGGGTCTTTTGTGTGACTCTTATCGCCACCTGCCTTATTTTATAGTTACTTTTGTGCCTGGCTTATCTCCCCTGCTGGATTGTCAGCTCCTGGAGGATGGAGGACCAGGGTGGGGTTTGATTCATCCCTGATCCTGCCCTGGGTCAGCATCCTGGGCACGGTCACCATTAGTGTCTGGATGGAGTAGAAGTCCCCACCCCAGCAGAGCTCTGGGACCCTAGCTTATCTGACTCCTGGGTTGTCCCTGTTAAATTCTTCTCTGGTGATTAGAAGAGCCTCCCAGCCCTCTTTGCAGAGAGAAACACCATGAGTTAGGAAGGGCTGTTTTTCTTGTAGCGAGTGACTTGCCAAATGACTAGGACAGTACATGCTCTGCTATAAGGATGGCCAGGCACAGAATGTGGGATCTCTGGGCCCTGGGTGTGGAACGGACTTCTCTCTTTGGCCTTCTGCACTCGTCGGGCATGGGAGGCAGTAGAGAACCACACTGGGATTCAAGGTTCCAGGCCTGGCCCTCCCATAACGTCTGTAACTAAGTCACCAGGTTTCTCTTGATCTTGGTTGGTCCTTCCTTATGGAATCTGAAAGAAAATCCCTCTGCTTCTATGAGGTCCTGCAGGATCTGGGCTCTGCATCCTCTGCCTTTTTGACTGTTCGTTACTGAAATCCAGGCTTGTCTTCACTGGCCTTCCCAGGTGGAGTCCATCACCTCCACCTTTGTGCCCCATGCTAATTCAGCTTACCACAAAGAATGGCAGTTGAATGGCAGTTGAATGTTATCCTGTGCCTCCCCGCTAGACTGAGCTCCTAGGGGAGCAGGGGTTGGCCCTAAATCTCATTTCTCTGCCTCTCCTATGCCTGGCACATGGGAGGCTCTAGGGAAAAGGTCTGTGGGATAAAGGTGAGAAGCTAAGAGCCCTTGTCCCAGTTGACTGTACATTCTCTCTCTCAGGGACCCAACTTTGCCTTCCTCCCTAGAGGCCTGTTTTAAAACCAGGCAGATGGGGACTTCCCTGGTGGTCCAGTGCCTAAGACTGTGTTTCCACAGCAGGGGGCTCAGGTTCGATCCCTGGTCGGCGATGTTCTGCAAGCCGTGAGGTGCGGCCAAAGAAAAAATACATAAACAAGATGAAAGTAGGCAGATGTTCTCCTCACCATCCCATCCCGTTCAGGCTTTCCAACTTGGTCTCTGAGAAGAGCCAGTCATGGAGAACAGTGCCATTCATCTGTAGAGATTAGAAGCAGAAACTTCTGGTGCTTCAAGATCTCTGCCTGGCTGCTTTTGGAAAAGCCAGTGGAGTAGAGGGTGGGGGTGTGTGTGCTCCGTTGTGGAAGGCCAGTGATCTCACGCCTGTGTCCTCAGCCATGGGCAGGAGAGGTGACCCATCCTGAGTGAGCAGTCACATGCTTCCAGGCCCCTTCCCCACCCCTTCTCAGCTTTGCGGACAGCCCTTCTGAAACCTGCCCACCAGGACCCCCTGCCACTGGACACCGATGTAGCCAAGTGGTCTTTTATTTGTTTTTAACAATGAAGGTTTAAAAAATTATTTATTTATTTTATTTGTGGCTGTCCTGGGTCTTCGTTGCTGTGTGGACTTCTTTCTAGTTGTGGTGAGCAGGGGCTGCTCTCTAGTTGCCGTTTGTGGGCTGCTCATTGCGGTGGCCTCTCTTGTTGCCGAGCACAGGCTCTAGAGCGTTCGCGCTTCAGTAGTTGCCGCACATGGGCTCAGTAGTTGTGGCATACAGGCTTAGTTGCTCCAAGGCATGTGGGATCCTCCTGGACCAGGGATCGAACCTGTGTCCCCTGCACTGGCAGGCAGATTCTTAACCACTGGACCACCAGAGAAGCCTCACGAAGTGGTCTTCAAGTGACTTCTCTCTGCAGCTTTCCATCAATGTTTATTAGGCTTTCACTAGGTACCCAGGATATGATCAAGCATGCCATGGCAGCCATGGCAAATCCTTGTCCAATCTGCTCTAAAACCCGGGGTAATGAACAAGGGGCATTGCTCCCTCTCTGCTCAAGTCTTCCTAGAGTCGTGTATGAAAAATTGATTTTAGAATTTAGAAGCTTTGCCTCCCCTGTGTGCAGGGAAAGCAGGTTGGTTCCTCTGGTCATGGGAAGGAAGATGGGGAAGGAAACATGTTTGGTATGTGTCCTGTATGTACAATGTGCACAAGGCTGCCCCATGCACCCTGCAAGTGAGGTGGTGTTCGCCCTTTCTCCCAGAGAAAGAAGCTGAGACACAGAGAGGTCAACCCACTTGCCCAAAGGCTCTGCAGGTTTCTACCCAGTTCTGCTGGACTCTGCTGATTCCATCTGCACTGTATTTCTGACTGATTCAGGTCACCTCCTCTTCCCTGGCTTCCAGGACGCTGGACGGACAACGCGACATGTTCATATAGAGACTATATTCACTCACCCTCGTAGTCAGCATACTAATTTCTACTTCACTGTCTATGTGCCTGTATACACATATGTGTAAATCTGCCTTTATAAGTCATCACAAAGGCTTTCTGGAAAACTGGACATACAAAGAGTTGAATACAATAAATAACATCGAACGTAAAAACTGCGACTCACGGTGTGGTTAGGGAGATTCACCCCACGGGTAATACGGGGCGTGCTGTGGCTTAAACAGCATGCAGGGTTCAGAGGAGGAGACGCCCTTTCTGGGTAAGGCGGTCAGAGTTGACTTCCTGGAAGAGGTGGGATTTGAAGGAGGCCTTGAAGAATGGGTGGAGTTTTGATAGTCACGGCACCTGGAAAGGTGTGTAGAATTTAGAGTTTCAAATCTGTGGTTATCACCAGGGCCCTTCCAGAAAAGGTTCCTGTGGAAAGGGAGAGAAAATGGCAAGACTGATGGCGCCTTTTCAGGTCTTCTCCAGCCTTGCAGGAGGCTCTGGGAACACAGGAGCCTTGAGGACTGCGCCCCGTTAAGGACGAGTGATGCCAGAGAAGAGAAGTGACTTGCCCAGGACCTGCCCCGAAACCTGGAACCCAGGTTAATTCCCAGCTCAGTGCGGGCTCTTGTTACTGGCTGGGGTTGATGACAGGCAGCAGCCCTGTACATCGGTCCTTTGTTCCTGTAAAGTGGGTACAGGGGTACTGCCTTCCTCACTTCCAGGCTGGCGAACACCAAGAGAAAGTCCTGCGAAATTGTCCTGACCAAAGGCAGAAAGAGCTCCATTGGAGAGGAAGGCTGGCATTCGCTTCAGTTACTCATATTAACAACTGCCCTTGCCAGAGGAGGGAAACCAGATTAAGCAACAAGCAGGGTTCCGGCAGCAGACAAATCAAACCCAAGCAAGCGCCTCGGGGAAGAGCATCGAGAAAGCAGTTTCGAGACTTCCCTGGTGGTCCAGGGCTTAAGACTCCGAGCTCCCGATGCAGAGGGCCGGGGTTTGATCCCTGGTCAGAGAACTAGATCCTGCACGCCACAGCTGCACATGCCGCATGAACAACCAAATAAATTTTTTTTTAAAAAGTCCTCATTGTACAAAAAAAAAAAGATTTTTTTTTTTTTTAAAAAGAGAGAAAGCAGTTTCACACCCTCTTTTTGCTGAAATCCGGCATCTTCCTCAAAGCTTTTCCTCCGAGAGCCCTCGCCCCTCAGTCCCATTTCCCTTTTATGGGGCGGTGTGGGGAGTTGGTGGTGCAGGGGAAAGACAGAGAGTTTTTAAAAGAAGCCTGAGCACTTGGGGATCCCAAGGCCGATTCCCATCCCATAGTAATGCTGACCGGATGGGTGTGGGCATGTCAACCTTCAGCTGCATGGGGCGGTGGCCCAGCAGGGCACAAGGTCTTCACGTGTAATATAATACATTCCAGGTCACGTGTGCACACAGTCCAGGTCCAGTTCTGGCAGTTCTGTTCTTTGGGGAAATTCAGAGTTAGGTTGGTTCCTGCCAGCCTCTGGCCACAACGTTTGTCCCCTGACCAATATGTGTGTTTCTTACTTAATATATGTTACTGATTCATTGGGCTTCCCTGGTGGCTAAGTGGAAAAGAATCCGCCTGCCAGCCAGTTCAGGAGATGCGGGTTCGATCCCTGGGTCAGGAAGATCCCCTTGGAGGAGGAAATGGCAACGCACCCGGTATTCTTGCCTGGGAAATCCCATGGACAGAGGAGCCCAGTGGGCTATAGTTCATGGGGGCGCAAAAGAAACACGATTTAGTGACTAAACAACAACAGTTGATTCATTAAATTGAACTCAGCCAACAGCACTGTCACTCAATGCCTGAGCGAAGATCATCTAGCACACATGTTTTCTCCATAAGGCACATCACAGTTTTCCCCGGCTCTGAGCACTAGAAAGCGCTTCAGCCTCATGCTCGGGGCCATGTTAAATCGCTAACAAAAAGCATAGACGTGTGAAAACCATGGCGCTAAACAGACCATGGAAAGTATACTTGTTGACAGTTTGAACTGAAAGACAGGGGGCCGCCTTGTTTGACCTCTGCAGGGCTCAGGCAGGCGGGGTGACTCAGTTTTT
The DNA here is from genome assembly GCF_910594005.1 of Cervus elaphus. Classification (NCBI taxonomy): domain Eukaryota; kingdom Metazoa; phylum Chordata; class Mammalia; order Artiodactyla; family Cervidae; genus Cervus; species Cervus elaphus. Next base: position 20,154,426 of record NC_057819.1, on the reverse strand, counting down.
CCCTGCTCTGCGCACGTCTGCAAAAGACCGAGTAAGCACCGTGCGCCTCAGTTTCTGAGTTACAGGTAAAAACTGTAGCCAGATAGGAGGGGCGGTAAATACGGAGTGTGTGAATAATGGGTACCGACTGTTTATGCAAAGTAGTTCCACAACACAACATTCCTGAGCGATAAGGGGGGACTGTTGCCACATTTAACAGAAAGGAAACAGGCTCAGAGAGGTAAAGGACCTGATGCAGCTTGTGTGAATAGCTGGGGCCCGGCCAACACTTGCACCCACCCCTGGCTGATCCCAAGTGTGGTTCTTTCCCCTCGGCTCCTGTCGCATTTGTTCTGAGCGCCTTTCCTCTTTGTGGCCACAGTCCTCCCACTCCCACGCACAGACCTCGTCTGTTGTCTTTGTCGTTGTGTCTGCAGCATCCAGAACAGGGCTCCTCACGTGTGCTCAGCTGAGTTCAGTTCTTTGCACCCCAGGCTCCTCTGTCCCTGGGATTCTCCAGGCAAGAATACTGGAGTGGGCTGCCATTGCCTCCTCCAGGGGATCTTCCCGACCCAGTGATCAAAGCCGAGTTTCCTGCTTTGGCAGGTGGATTCCATACCACTAGTGCCACCTGGACTCCTCGTTGACGCTCAGTAATTCTTGGCAACTAAAGGCTGGGAGCACAGCTTCTGGTGTTTGCTCCGTCCTGGGTGCCAGAAGAAGGAGAACTATCAGGGCGTAGGTTTCCCCCCTCGCCCTCCTCTACCCCTTCCAGAAGGGTGCCCATATCCCCTTTCCACAGCCTGCGGACAGGAGGCCCCATGTTCCAGCACACCAGAGGATGTGGGCAACCTCACCTCTAACAGAACTGGTCTTTGCTGGGAGGAGCTGAGGGCAGCCCGTCACCCAGTGGAATGATGCTCCTAAGGAGGCATTTCGGGCCAGCGTGGGGCTTCCTGGGGCCCCACGCCTCCAATCCTGGCTTTCTTACTCCTGGGCACCTTTACAAAAATGTTCTGTCGCTTGTGCCCCTTGAAGAGTTGGTACACAGGTCATAGGAGTTATTGCTGTTTCTTCTCTCCGAGGTTCTTTATTTCCCTTTTCGGAGATGGTTCCCCTTGAAGGATGGAATTTTCTCTTTTAGCAGCCGGGGACGTCCCCCCCAGGTCTCCACAGGGCCTGGCTGACTCATCTGCTGTGCTGTGAGGCAGGACAAGAGCTGTCTCCCGCTACAGCCCTGCTGGACCGAGTCAGGCCCTGTGGCCTCCTGGCCTCACCTGGCCGTGGTCTGCAGAGGAGTCTGGCCCCACGGAGGGCCCATCAGGTGCCAGTGCCCTGCGTGAAGCGGGTGGAAGATGGGCTGTCCATCTGCTGTCTCTTGGTGGCCCCTTGAAAACCCACCTTGAAGGGCCAGGGCGGACGTTGGGGTGGCCATTCCCAGTTCCAACAGGGGCCAGCATCCCTCTGCCCAGGGCTGCCCACAGGTCTGGAGGCTGGTCAAGGCCACTTTATCGCCCACGGGTCCATTTCTCCCCTCCGTCCTGCCTGAGGGCCCGATAATTGCTTTTCTGGGCACTTTGTGAGAGTTAACTTTCCACTGGCAGGTTTTTTTTTTTTCCTATAAGAGGGAGGAAAACCAAACATTTTCTGCAATTAGAATTTTCCCCTCTCGGATAATCACAGTGGGAAAAAAAAAAAAAAGATATTTAAGTCCATTGAAAACCACACAGAAGCAGCGCTCTCGGAGCCAGGGGACCACTCAGTCGGTACGGATGGCCAGCCAGGGAGGCCGTTCAGCAGGCGGGCTCTGGCGTAAGGAAGCTGCTATTTCACATTTATTTGGGGTTGGCTTCCTGCAGCATATTTCAATTAGTTCGTCAGTGTTGTGCATCTGACAGGCCACGCGTTCATTGTGGTTGAGCCATCTGGGAGGTGGGAGGCCTGCAGCCTTCCCTGTGGCAGTCAGTAACTACCAGTTTGAAGGAAATTTGTTTGATGTGTTTAAGAACCCAACACTAAAACACCATTAATAACAAAAGCTTCCAGAGTTCTGAAAGTACTCCCCCTTGTTGAGCCGTCAAATGGACATGCGTAACTTAAGACCTCATTTTTCCCCCCACGCTTGTGACATATCCCAATACAGCCAAGCAAAGTTCTGAAGTGGCCGATTTAATTGATCCAGAGCACGATTTGCATTAACCCAGTATGGAAAGGAGCTCATTAATTTTTATACTTGGGGGCCATGCAGCCTGAGCTTTTGCCACCAGGAGTAGCTAGGGGTGGCAGGGAACATATCCCTCCATCAGTATTCAGCTGAGCTCCCGAGCCACTGGTTTTATTTCGGATCTTAGCCTCGATGACTCACCTAGCATCGTGAGCTCGTGGTGATGAGAGCTGACCAGCGCAGCCTGCCCCTCATTCCTTAGGTACCAGGGTTTAGAGCACCGATCACACCCATTGCTGTCTCTTTTTACCTCGTTATTTTTCCTGGCTGACTGTCCTCTTTCCTGAGGAATATGCTGTCTGACTTTGCAGCAGCGGGGGAGAAGAGGAATTCAGCATCTTAAGAGAATAGGCGAGTGGAAGGAGTGTTGGGGAAAAAAAAAAATCCATGGGTTTGATCTTTCAGGAGGAATGACTTTCCATTTGCCTGAAAGCTTACCACCCCAGACTCGATGGGGAGCAGTCCTGAGACTCAAGACGCAGTTGTGAACTGGAGGGAGGCGGGCTTGTGAAATCTGGGATGTTTGGTTCACTTGAGTTTGCCTTGGTGGCCTGAGAGCTACAGGACTGGTGTTTGGAGGGTTTAGGCTGATAAAAGCACCCATCACATAACCAGACAGGTTGATGCTTCATAATGGACTTTTCTGGATCCTGAGATTCCTGCCCAAGGAGAAGGCAACTCTTCCTTCTCCAGACTATGGGGATCCCCTGGTCAAACCTAGCTGCTCTGCAGGCTCAGGGACCTGGGCTTATTTGACTTTGAGTCCCCTGTGCCCAGTACAGTGGCCGGGAGGTAACTCAGGGCCAACTGATGACCATTTGGGGAGAGGCAGTGGCTAGAGATCCAGAGGGAAAACGTCCTTTCTCATTCATCCATGTTTTGGGTAGCACCCTCCATGGCCCAGAGAGCTTCTGCCTGTTGTCTTTCACTTGACACCCAGAAGTGCTGCTGTGCCCATTTTACAGGTGGGGAAACTGAGGCTGGAAGAGGTCTTGATTTGGCGTCCAGTGCTTGCAGCTGTCACGTTTCACACACAGTACAGCTCAAGGAGGGCATGATTTGGGCTAACCATAGAGCAAGTTAACGGCTGGCCAGGATTCTTGTCCTAACCGGGGTCCTCGATTCTTCAAGTTCATGCTGTTGCGTTTCCTTACATGACCCACGCCATGCTGTTATGTTTTTGTTTATAAATCTATCAGGGGAGTTGCCTGATGGTCCAGTGATTAGGACTCATGGCTTTCCTTGCTGAGGCCTGGGGAGCTAAGATCCTGGAAAACCTGCCATGTGGACAAATACAACAACAAAAATTCCATGAGTATTTCCTGATGCAGGTCAGTCTGAATAGTGCCCAGAAGTTTTCAGTTTGGGTTTGTGTCAGTTTTTTTGTTTCTTTTCTTTTTACCCAGAGAAGAAAACAGAATTTCCCTTTTCTTGTTCTGTAGCTTTTGCTCTTCAAAGAGGCCCAAAGGCACCATGGATGTAGAGCAGGATTTATCATAGATTCCTGAGATAGGGCAGCGTGCTCTGGGATCACGGCGTGGGCATGACTTGGGGGCCCCCCTGGGCTCCCCGTTATCGAGTCTTGTAGCCACACACCCAGGAAGCTGTGGTCCGAGGCCCTGCGGGTTGTGTGTCTTTGAGGTCCTGGGAAGTGGTGCCTTTCCCTTCCCTGAAGTGAGAGTAGCTTTCGGACCGACTGTATTAGGATGCCAGGGGGAGGGGGGCGGGGGGGGAGGGGGGGGGCAGGTGCGCCTTTAAAGGGCACAGTTCAGAGTGGGCGGGGCCTCGTCCACCAGGGTGGGTGGGCCCTGCTCACTATCCGCTCTGGGTTCTCATAGGCAGGTCAGTGTGTTCTGGGTTTCTCCCCTCTTTCTGCCCCATTCCTGCCCTTTCTCAGGGAGGGGAGGAGGCAGAGGCCAGCGCTTTGTGTCCCCCACCGGCACCGCGATCGCCTGCCTTGCTGTCTCGGGGTTCCTCCAAGCTGGGCGAGCTGAAGGCCCAGTGGCCGCTGGACAGAGAGGAGATGCAGGTGGGTCCCCTGGGATTCTCTAGCTCAGGCCGGGGTCTGGTGGGCAAGAGTTAGAGGGTCTGCTTTTCCCTGGGGCCCTCCACACTGTGTAGGCCACTCTAGGACTTCCATCCTCTCCAGGTGGCTCCTAGGGTCCAGGCGTCCCAGCCAGGGACGCTGCTCCCCAGGGCAGGGCCGAGGTATGCCTTTTTGGCTTCCTGGAGCACCTTGCCTGGTTCTGAACTTGGAAGAGGATTTTTATTATTAATTAATTCGTTTTTACTTGGGGCTGTGCTGGATCTTTGTTGCTGTACGCCAGCTTCTCACTGCGGTGGCTTCTCTTGTTGTGGAGCTCAGTCTCTAGGTGCTCGGGCTCAGTAGTTGCAGAACCTGGGCTCAGTTGCCATGAGGCCCGTGGGATCTTCCCAGACCAGGGGTGGAACCCATGCCCCCTACATTGGCAGGAGGATTCTTAACCCCTGGACCAGCAGAGAAGTCCAAGAAGAGGGTTTAACGAAGCCTCTGATGGGAGGAAACTTGGGGAAGGTGGTCTGGCCCATTTGCTCTCCCAGGAGGCTGCCTTCCAGACTTCTCTTGCTCTCTCCCTAGAATCCAGCCTGCTCGGAAGGACACGCACTCAGGAGGATTCCAAGCCTCTGACTATGCTCAGGCTGGACGCAGAGGGGAAATGGAGGTTCCAGGGTGTGCAGCGCACGGAAGGGCCAGGAAGGGCCGCTGGACTCATGCCCGGCAGAGAATGAGGGCTCTGGGTGAGAGTGTGGTTGCAGGAGAGGGGAAGGCAGATGGGTGCAGAAGGAGAGAATGGGGGATTTTCTTTCCTGGCCTTCTTTAAAAATTTGTAGTGGAATTCATGTAACAGAGAACTGACCATTTCTAAATGTGCAATTCAGTGTCACACCCTATGTTCGCAGTGCTGTGTGACCACCACCTCTGTCTCATTCTAGAGCATTCTCACCCACCCCAAAAGAGACCCCACTCCCATCAGCAGTCATCCTCCCTTCTCTCTCCTCTCCTGGCTTGTGGACATCACTCTTCTATTTTCTGCTTCAATAGATTTACCTATTCTGATTATTTCAAATATTAGGTTGGACCAAAAAAAATCCACTTGGTTTTTTTCCATATGATGTTACGGAAAAATCCAAGCAAACTTTTTGGCCACCCAGTGCGTGGAATCTTACACTCTGTGACCTTTGGTGTTTGGCTTCTTTCATGTAACATGTTTTCAAGGTTTACCCATGCTGTAGCAGGTATCAGTACTTCATTTTTGTGTGTGTGAGTGGTAAAATACACATAATGTCAAATTTACCACCATGACCATTTTTCAGCAAACAGTCCTGTGGCATTAAGTACATTCACCCTATTGTGCAACCATCACCCCCATCCCTGTCCAGAACTTCTTCCTCTTCCCAAACTGAAACTCTGTCCCCGTTAAACGACAACTTTCTCTTCCCTCCAGCCCTTGGCACCCACCATTCTGCCTTCTGTTTCTGTGAATTTTCTCTGGGTGCCTTGAATAAGTGGAATCATACAGTATTTGTCCTTTTGTGGTCTGGTTTGTTTCACTGAGCATAATGTCCTTCAGATTCACCTGCCTTGTAGCTTGTGTCAGAATTTCCTTCTTCTCTTGGCCAAGTAATATTCCACTGTATATAGATGGACCACCTTTTGTTTTTCTGTTGATGGACACTTGGGCTGTTTCTGGGCCAGCGAGATGTTGACTTTGGCTTGCCCATGAATGAGGAACAGTGAAAGACAGCTGGACTAGGAGGGCCTAGGGGTCTGGGAGGCAAGAGTTGTGCCATTTCCAAGATGAGTGGCCTTTGATGATCACGCCTTTCTGGGCCTTGGTTTCTCTATCCATCTAGCAATGCTCCCTCCCAGGGGAGGACACAGTGAGAGTCTGAATGAGAGGGTAGTTTTGTGGATTGTCAGCTGCCCTGCACATGTGAGCTGCTATATTCCTGGTCAGGGAGAAGGGATAACCCTGGTCTTCACCAGTCATAGGTTATGAAGGTTGGTGGTGCCTGGCCCTCCACCTCGCTGGGGCTCACCTGTGACTTCCACTTGCTGCAAGGTTCCCTTCCTTGCAGAGATTCCAGAACGAACTCCACAAGGAGGTGCATCCTGCCTCTCTGTGGTCTTCTGAGCGCTCGCTGACTCCCAGCTGATAGCAGTTGGGGAGCCAGGAACACATGGTTCCCCGAAGCACTGTCCCCAGGGCCCCTTCCTTGGAGCTCCAGGAAATCGAAGCCAGGAAGATGGCATTGGCAGCCTCCTGGGGTGGCTGAGTCAGAGCAGAATCAGGCTGGAAGTCACTAAGTCGCACTTGCCTTCATTAGGCTAATTAACTTTCGATGTGAATTAGCTCTGTGAGCTGACTTAGGAAATCCATTATGGGGCTGGGCCGGTTCCGTGTGCAGTGGTGCCTAGGAAGCCGCGCCATGCCTTTCCACATCCACCAATTAAGGCTGCTTAATTATTAACTCAGGGCTGCGTGACTAATGAGGAGTTGCATTCATTGTGCACTATTTAAGAATTTTAAGGCCGTTTAAAATGAGCCGTAATATAGTTAATAATCATACTGGGAATCATTCGTTGTGATCCATGTTATAGATTATTTAGAAGATAAGCCGAGGCTGAGGGTTGATTTGGAGAAGGTCATGTAGATGGAGAGTTGGCAGGGCGGGGTTTCAGTGTGTGCAAAGTGCTGGCTAAGGTGGGGAGTTTCCAGCTGGCCCCTTGAAAAGCTGCTCTCAGTTGGAATGTCCACTTGCTAGTGGGTTCTCAGGCTGACCCACCAAGAACAGGACCCCCAGGTAGCTGAATAACTGAGCTCTTGAAGTACCTAGTCTATGCCTGGTCCTCAATGGCACCCTGCAGTTAACCCCATTGTGCAGATGAGAAAACTGAGACCCAGAGCAAAAAGCTGGCTACCCCAAGGGTGCATGGCTGATACATTCAAATCCAGGCAACCTGGCTCTGAAAAAAATCCATCAGTGTGTGCGTGCTCAGTCACATCCAACTCTTCTTGACCCCATGGACTGTAGCCTGCCAGGCTCCTCTGTCCATGGGACTTCCCAGGCAAGAATACTAGAGTGGGTTGCCATTTCCTTCTCCAGGGGATCTTCCAGACCCATGTCTCTTGCATTGACAGGTGGATTCTTCACCGTGAGCCACCAGGGAAAGTGAAAGTTGCTCAGTAGTGTCTGACTCTTTGCGACCCGGTAGACTCTACAGTCTGTGGAATTCTCCAGGCCAGAATACTGGAGTGGGTAGCTTTCCTTTCTCCAGGGGGTCTTCCCAACCCAGGGATCAAACCCAGGTCTCCCACATTGCAAGCGGATTCTTTACCAGCTGAGCCACAAGGGAAGCCCAAGAATACTGGAGTGAGTAGCTTATCCCTTCTCCAGCAGATTTTGGATTTTGCCGACTCAGGAATTAAACTGGGGTCTCCTGCATTGCAGGCAGATTTTTTTTTTTTTAACCAACTGAGCTATCAGGGAAGCCCTGTGAGCCACCAGGGAAGCCCTTGGCTAAATAGCTGTTTTAGACCATTTACCATACACTGCACCCATTTTTGCAGTGAAGTAGGTTTTTGAGAGCCTGCCTGGGGAGCTAAGCATTTTGAAAATCTTTTTTTTTTTTTTAAAGTGGGAAAACTTGCAAACCCTTGGTACTTCTGGAAAAAGAACACTTCTTACTTTCAAGGCTTAAGAGGTGCCTCCCAAGAGCTACCATGAACAGGTTGCTTGTGTGTGTGTGGGGACATTTGTGCATGGAGGCTGGGGCACCTTTTGCTTGCTGGCATGACCCATATGGAGCCCCTCTGTCCGGGAGCCCGTGGGTGACAACCTTTGGGAACTCTTTTGTGGGAGCACAGATGGTCTTTCGTTCCTGGTGTCCCGGGTGTGCTGTCCCCCATCCTCAGGGCAGAGGGCCCCTCTTCGCTGTTTAGATGTTGGCCACGGAGCACCACCAAGCCCTCGTGCAGCTGGAGCTGAGCAGACGGGGGTTTCAGAAAGTGGAAGCTTTATTTTTAGCCCCACAGCCTCTGTGATTCTGTCACTATGGAGATGCCGGCTGGGGGCCCACGAGGCTGTGTGCTTTTCCTGCTGGTGAGAGGAAGAAAGGTCCTGTTTCTTTCCTGGAATGTAGCCTGGGCTGCTCGTTGGAGACCTCAGTCACTGGGTGTGTGTGTGAGAGAGAGACAGGCAGACACAGGCAGAGAGATGCTGCTGCTGCTTTGGAAGACTGGCCGGGGCCCCGCATGGAGCTCAGTGTCCACGGCTGTCTTGTGCTTTGGCTGAGCTGCACTAGTGTCCAGAGGCCCCACTTGGGCTGGGCTGTGTGTGACCCCACTTCCCTGGGCCTTCATTTCCTCCCCTGAAACCTTGGGTTGCTAATTCCTGCTGTCTATGTGCTTCTCTCGATCTGATGACATAAGAGATTCAGGTAAACTTTGAATCCATGATGTGACTCAAGAGCTGTCAGTGTGTGTGTGTGTGTCCAGTAATCATTCTGATACAAGTTTGCCCTCAGTCGGTCATCTAGAATTCTTTCTACTCTTAGTCTTTCTACTTTTCCCCATATTTTGGCTTCTCCATTCAAAGGCAGAGAAAGAGGACTTCCCTGGTGGTCCAATGGTGAAGGGTCCGCCAGCCAATGCAGGAGATGGAGGTTCAGTCCCTGGTCCAGGAAGATCCCACTTGCCGAGGGGCAACAAAGCCCATGTGCCACGGCTGCTGAGCCTGTGCTCTAGAGCCTCCATGCAGCAACTACTGAAGCCCTCAAGCTCCAAAACAAGAGGAGCCACTGGAATGAGAAGCCCAAGCACCGCAGCTAGAGAGTATCTCCCGCTCGCCACAACTAGAGAAAGCCTGCGTGCAGCCCCAAAGACCCAGAGCAGCCAAGACTTAATTAATTAATTAAAAGAGAAAACTTTTTTGAATGGCAGAAAAAGAGGAGGTGGAAGGGGAACGTATTCTAGTCCTCTCCACACACGATTATAAGCATCTATTAAGGGAGGTTAGCCCCGCCCCCCTCTTTCTACCACCTCTGTGTCCCCCTGTAGAGTTTCTGAAAATACTCTTCCTTCGGTTGCTCTTATAGATTCACAGCCCCACCTCCTGTAGGAAGTGACACTTGGGGCGTTAGCTCAGTTCCCACAGAGGACATGACTAAGGCTCACAGTGGTTCAAGTCTGTGTCCAGCGTCGCACAGCCACAAGCACTGGTGCTGGAACTAGAACTGAATTCTCTCGACTCTCCAGCCCGCACCCACGCAGCCCTGCAGAGACAGCAGGCTGAAAGTGCGCGGATGCCAGCAGGCCATGTCCAGGGCCCCGGGCACACTTCTCTCTTCCCTTCTTCTGACGTCTCAGGCTTGACTAGTATCCCAAAGTGGAAAATAACAAGTGTTGATGAGGAAGTGGAAAAATGGGAATCCTCGTTCCCTGCTGGTGGGGTGTAGAACGGTGCAGCTGCTGTGGAAAGCAGTTTGGTGGTTCTTTAAGAGATTAAACACAGAGTTATTGGGAATTCCCTAGTGATCCGGTGTTTGGATTCCACACTTCCACTGCCAAGAGCTTGGGTTCCATCCCTAGTCAGGGAACTAAGATCCCACGAGTGGCGTGGCCAAAGAGAAAAAAGGAAAGCAGCAACACCAGGTTCAGTTCAGTTCAGTCACTCAGTTGTGTCTGACTCTGCGACCCCATGGACAGCAGCACGCCAGGCCTCCCTGTCCTTTACCAGCTCCCAGAGCTTGCTCAGACTCATGTCCATTGAGTCAGTGATGCCATCCAACCATCTCATCCTCTGTCACCCCCTTCTCCCACCTTCAATCTTTCCCAACATCAAGGTCTTTTCCAGTGAGTCAGTTCTTCACATCAGTTGGCCAAAGTATTGGAGTTTCAGCTTCAGCATCAGTCCTTTCAATGAATATTCAGGACTGATTTCCTTTAAGATGGACTGATTGGATCTCCTTGCAATCTAAGGGACTCTCAAGAGCCTTCTCCAACACCACAGTTCAAAAGCATCAATTCTTCGGTGCTCAGCTTTCTTTATAGTCCAACTCTCACATCCATACATGACTACTGGGAAAACCGTAGCCTTGACTAGATGGACCTTTGTTGGCAAAGTAATGTCTCTGCTTTTTAATATGCTGTCTAGATTGGTCATAGCTTTTCTTCCAAGGAGCAAGTGTCTTTTAATTTCATGGCTGCAGTCACAATCTGCCGTGATTTTGGAGCCCCCCAAAAATAGTCTGTCACTGTTTCCACTGTTTCCCCATCTATTTGCCATGAAGTGATGGGACCGGATGCCACAATCCTAGTTTTCTGAATGTTGAGTTTTAAGCCAACTTTTTCACTCTCCTCTTTGACTTTCATCAAGAGGCTCTTTAGTTTTTCTTCACTTTCTGCCATAAGGGTGGTGTCATCTTCATATCTGAGGTTATTGATATTTCTCCCAGCAATCTTGATTCCAGCTTGTGCTTCATCCAGCCCAGCATTTCTCATGATGTGCTCTGCATATAAGTTAAACAAGCAGGGTGACAATATACAGCCTTGACCTACTCCTTTCCCAATTTGAAACCAATCTGTTGATCCATGTTCAGTTCTAACTGTTGCTTCTTGACCTGCATACAGATTTCTCAGGAGGCAGGTGAGGTGGTTTGGTATCCCCATCTCTTTGAGAATTTTTCAGTTTGTTGTGATCCACATAGTCAAAGGCTTTGGTGTAGTCAATAAAGCAGAAGTAGACATTTTTCTGTAACTTTCTTGCTTTCTTGATGATCCAGCGGATCATTGGCGATCCAGCGGATGTTGGCGATTTGATCTCTGGTTCCTCTGTCTGGTTACCAACTGATAAATGGGCTAATAGAATGTGGTCTACCCATACAAAACAATGTTACTAGAATTCTACTCCTGAGTTATTCTACTCCAAAGCATTGAAAGCAGGGAATCAAACAGGTACTTATACACCCATGTTCTTAGCAGCATTATTCACAATAGCCAGAAGCTAAAACCAACCCAGTGCATCAGCTGATGAATGGATAAAAGAAATGGGGTGGTATAGCCATACGATGGAATACTATGTGGCCAAAAAAAGGAATGAAGCACTGACACAGTCTACCACATGAATGAACCTTGAAAACATGATGCTAAGAGAAAGAAGCCAGACACAAAAGGACAATATTGTGTGATTCCACTTGTATGAGGTGCCGAGAATAGCAAATTCAGAGGCAAAAAACAGAACAGTGCTTACTGGGAGCTGGGGGTGGGAGTTAGAGGGGACAGAGCTGTTTGAGGTGATGAAAATGGAAATAACCATGGTGATTGCACAATGGTGGAAATATTCTCAATGCCACTGAATTGTGCACTTAAAAATGATTAAAATGGAGGACTTCCCTGGCAGTTCAGTGGTTAAGATTTTATGCGTCCGCTGCACGGGTTACATCCCTAGTCAGAGAACTAAGATCCCACATGCCCCATGGCCAAAAGAAAATTAAGATGGTACCCAAACAGAAGTCTCAGGCTTGTGCTAGAACCTCAAGTGGGCCTTGTCACGGATCACATCTTGTCTTTGCTTGTGGGGTACCTGGGCTGGGCCAGACACTAGGAGATGTCAACACCTGTGGCCTGGCCAAGGCCCTGCAGCCAGCAGTGAGTCTGCATCCCAGGCTCTCATACTCCTGGGGGAGGCATCCCTGTCCATTAGTGACGAGGCCTGGTCGCCGTGTGTGAACGACATCTGTCTCTACAAAACGCTTGTGCACCTGACGTTGGGCATGGCCTTTTATGGCTCTCGCCTGCTCTCAGGGAGTGGAAAGATAAATACCTTTTCAAAGACCAGATGCCAACTGCCTGGGGTCCCCACAGCTGCAAATGAGTGGGAGACAGGCCTGCCAGGGGCAGGTGCTACAGCCCTGGGGGAGCCGGGAAGTGGGTGTGCAAAAGAACATATTCCCCCCACCCCCACCCCCACCCCCGCCCTCAGTGCAGACAGTCTAGATTTGGAGTATGGTTCTGCCATGGACTGCTCTCATAGATTTACTGTGTCCTCACCTGCCTTTTGGCTGAAACTGACTTTTAAAGTGGGCTTTAAAGAATCTGCCTGCCAGTTAGGAGACGTGGGTTCGATCCCTGGGTCAGGAAGATCCCCCGGAGAAGGAAATGGTGACTCACAGGCAAGTATTCTTGCCCGGAGAATGCCAAGGACGGGAGAGCCTGGCGGGCTACAGTCTATAGGGTCACAGAGTCGGACACAGCTGAGCGACTGAACACATGCTTATGACGTTTAGAGGACAATGTGTGCGAAGTGTGTTGAATGGTACCTGGGGCCTCACAGCTTAAGGAGCACTTGGTTTTCTGTGTCTGGCCCAGGGAGGCTGGATGCTCGGTCACAGGCTATGGGTGGCATGGTGGCTGGGAGGACCAGCCTGCTGATGGGGATAATGTGGTTTGAAGGATTCCAACCAAACACCCTTTCTCCCTCCCAGCATCAGGTTCCATGGGGCAAGCTCTGGGGCTCCTGGGGCTGTGTAACCAAGCACCACAAACTGGGTGTCTTAAAACAAGAGGAGTTATTCTTTCTTGGTTCGGGAGACCACACGTCCAAATTTAGGATTGCTTCCTCCTGGAGGCTTGAGGGGAGAGTCTTACACATCCCTCGCTCATGGTGGTGGCTGGCCATCCTCAGCTCTCCTTGGCCTATAGATGTATCCCCCCTCCCTGCCATCTCTGGCTCTGTCTTCATGTGGTTATTTCCCCTCTGTGTGCATCTATTTCTCTATCTCTTCTCCTCTTTGTATAAGAACACCAATCAGGGACTTCCCTGGTGGTCCAGGAGTTAAGAATCCACCTGCCAATGCAGGGGGCACAGGTTTGATCCCTGGTCTGGGAAGATCCCACATGCTGAGCCCTCACGCCCTAGAGCCTGTGCGCTACAACAGAGAAACAACTGCAATGAGAAGCCTGCATATGGCAATGAAAAGTAGCCCATGCTCACCACAACCAGGGAAAGCCCGCATAGCAATGAAGATCAAGGGCAGCCAGAAAAAAAAAAGATATCAGTCATCCTGGATCCAGGCCCCTGCCCCCAACCCAGTTTGACTTCACCTAATTACATCAGTGAAGATCATATTTCCACATAAGTTCAAGTTTTGAGGTTCCAAGGAGGACATGAACTTGGGGGACACGCTTCAGTATGGTCTCCGTACTTGCTGAATGAATAGGGGAGTGAATGAGTGACTGGGAAGCCATCCATGTACATCTGCACAAGTGTGTTGATGCAGGAGACCTGGGGCTGCTGCAGGGGTGGCTCCAGGATCTTCCTCTCTTTCCGGCCAGGCTCCTCTGACCGCTGGCCTCTGCACCCTGAGTCCAGCACATGGGCCGCCTCCTGACTCAGCCCGCTTTCAAGGTGACAACAATAATGTTTATTACAGGGGAAGAGTCACGACACACCGGGTGTTCTCTGCTTCCTTTCTGCCCAAGATCTCCAAGTTGTCTTTGTTTCTTTCCCCTTCCCCTTGGAACCAAGATAAACAGTAGGCATGGCTCGATGATCTTGAACAAATCACTTCCCTTTGATCCTCTGCCTCTAGTGTTTGCAAATGAAGGAGGCTAATCTGGATGCCTCTGAAGGTCTCGTGGTCTATGATTATTTCTGTTTTATTGCTGACAAAATTAGAGGCCAGGAAATCATGCTCCTGGGCTTCATGGGGGGCAAGACTCAAATCCAGATGCCGTCATTTCCAGCCTGTCTCTAAATTCCCTCTGTCACCTCCTACAGGAAGCCCTCCATGAGTCACTTGACTCGTGTGGTTCCTTGGGTTCTCACTGTGACTTTTGTGTGATACATGAATTCACAGATGCTAGCGTGCTGTTCAGCTGTGTGTGTGTGTTCTCCATGTTCTGTACCCCCCACTTTCCTCTATATGCAAGAGGTATTTGCTGCCCTAGTCTGGCCCCTGGCACAGGGGTCAGTACATTGGGTCGTGGACCAGACTTTAAGTTATAAGCAGATGATGAAAGATGAGGAAATCTACCAAAAGGAGAAAAAAAAGAAGAGGAAGAAAAAGAATTTAAATGCTTTCAGTCGATGTCAGAAAAGCATTTGATCAAGTTCAACACCCATTGCTCTTAAAAACATAACAATTAAAGGGTAGGAATAGATTTCAGCATGACAAAGAGCATCTCTAATCAGTAGCAACTTAATCCTTAAGAGTGAAACACTCTACAGCATTTTCCAAGTTGTGTTTAAGAAATGCGGAATGCTACTGGAGAATGTGTCCAAAAGAGATCTGGGGGCCAAGCATTTAAAAAAAAACGTTGCTCTAGGAGGAATTCCCTTAATGTTAGTTGCAAGACAGGCAAGAACCTCTCTCACTAAAAATCATCATTTCAGAGTGAAGCCAGTGCTATGGGCTCGGAAAGATGCGGAACAGAACACTGAGAAACAAGGTTGCAAAATTGATGTTTTGAGATGGATACAGTTTAGGGGTTCAAAGTAGGTACAATATTTAGAAGTAATAAGATGGTATGGTGGCCAAGTAAAAAAAAAAAAAAAAAAAAGATGATGTCTTCCCTAGTGGCCTAATGGTTAAGAATTCTGCCAACGCAGGGGACACCGGTTCAATCCCTGGTCCAGGAATATTCCACATGCTGTGGAGCAGCTAAGCCCGTGTACCACAGCTACTGAAGCCCACGCTTTAGAACCCGTGCTCCATAACAAGAGAAGCCACTGCAATGAGAAGCCTGAGCACTGCAACGAAGAGTAACCCCCGCTTGCTGCAACTGGAGAAAGCCCGTGCACAGCAATGAAGATCCAGCACAACCATAAATAAATGAATAAAATAAAATAAACCAGCTCAAGGACACTGAATGAACCAGTTTGTTGGGGACTGAGGCATCCTTCACATCTCCCTGGTGATGATCCTCCTCTTTCTCCAAGGCATTTCTCGTCTCTCTGAATAAACAGCGAGCCCTCGGTATAACTCAGTCTTTCAGGGATGGGTGAGTCATCTGACTGGCCGGAGCTACCAAGATGCACATGAAGTTTGGGTGTCACGAACCTGGCTGTCCTGGGGGGCTTTGGAAGAGCTGGATGGGGGCACGCCTACCAGGCGGCCCTCTGACTGAACCCCCGGCGCTCTCAATTCCTTTTAAGGTAGCCTTCCCTCCTCCCTGTTTCTTTTCCTTTCCTCTCCTCAGTGTGGTTTTGCCACTGTTAATGTTTTGCCTTATTTAAGCCACAGTTGTTTGTATGAGCGGCCAAGGGGGCCAGTATAACTTTCCAAGGACTGAGGGCCTCGGGCTTTGTGGAAGCTTGTTCCTTGAAGCCTAGGGCCCTTGCTCTGCTGGTCAGCCCACTTCTCAATGGTCAGGGTTGCTGCTGGCCTGCAGACTGGATCATGGAGGATCACAGGCAGGTGCTCCCAAGCTTGGTATGTATGCACTGATCCCTGGAGAGCTCTCAAACCTGGGAACCAGCTCACCGGAGAGGGATGGTTTTTTGATATACTTTCCAATTCTTTAGAAATATGTGGTTCACAGGATTAAAAGGTAGATATAATGTGGTTTCCAAAAAAAAAGTATTTTAAAATCGTTTGGACTACTTACTTTTTTTTGCATTCTGCTGTTCCAAAAGAAACATTAAATGTTGACTTTTTAACAAAAAAATCTAAAATAGTTATTAAAATTAAAAATTTAAAAACTCTTGTTCAAGTAAACGTTTTTTTTTTCAATTAAATGTTTTTTTTTAAAAATATTTATTTATGTATTTGACTTTGCCAAGTCTTATTTGTAGCACATGGGGTCAGTCTAGTTCCCTGATGGGGGATCAAACCCTGGCACCCTGCATTGCGAGCTCGGACTCTTAGCTTCTGGACCACCAGAGAAGTCCCCAGTTAAACTTTTAACATCAATGTTACTGCCCTGTCAGTGATGTTTATCTTCCTTTGAAATTACCAAGTCTGATTTTTCTACCTAAATCGCCACAGTCAGTCAGTTCCTGCCTCCCCTCAATCTCTTCCTTCCCTGGCAACTCAAGACTCATGGTTTTCAAGTATTTAAAGAATATGATTTAGTTTTCCAGTCCTTTTTTTTTTGAAATAAGTTCTTTTTTCATTTTTAAAATTTTATATTGGAGTATGTTTTTGTTTTTTTTTTAATTTTTTGGATGTGGACCATTTTTTAAAGTCTTTATTGAGTTTGTTACAATATTTCTTGTGTTTTATGTTTTGATTTTGTTGGCCTTGAGACATGTGGGATCTAAGCTCCCCAACCCCACTCCCCTGCAGTGGAAGGCAAAGTCTTACCCCTTGGACCACCAGGGAGGCCCCTCCACTACTTTTCTTCACTCATTGTTTACTCAGTCATTCTTTCATGTCTTCAAAAAATTACTGAAACACACAAAAAGTTGTACTTGATGTTATACCAGACATTGGCAAGGTGTTAAAGATAAACTAGATCAAGTCATTATGCTGTGTGCATCTTAAACATGAAAAACTAGGAGAAGAAAGAAGATAAATTAGGTACATTCCTTGATTTATAGAACTTACAAATTCATAGGTTACAATAAAGTAGTCCAATAACAAAATAATAAAGACCATACTTGGTATGAAAAATATTGTTTAGATAGGTAATACAGTATATTCAGTACTTGGTACCCAATGTCGAAGGGCTGAGAGGTAAACCTAAGTCTTCTTTGCTTCCTGTCTGTAGTCTCCCGGTGTGTGTATCTTTCAGAAAGATGCTCTGCATATATGAGTATATATTACTTCAGAAAACCACAAATGGCTGCCTTCCTATGCACCTGCTGTTTTGACTTAACAATTTAGACATCTGGAGGTGATCCTCTGTTGGTTCATTTAGGCTGTCCGGGCCTTTTTTTCCCCTTCTATTTTTTGGCCTCACCCTTGCATCATGCAAGACTATTGTTCCCTGACCGGAATGGAACTGCCGTCTGCACTGGAAGCACAGGGTCTTAACCACTGGACCACCAGGGAAGTCCCATGCCTGGAGCTTTTTAACAACGGACTCATTATTTGGCTACTGAATGCATCATCGTTTCTTAAACCAACTCCCCATCCGTGGAGTTTTGCATTGTAACCAAGGAAGAGCAAACTGCCTCTGTGAGTCTCCTGGTTCGTAGGTTTTGATGCAAATAGGCTTTCAAATCTGCAGAATAAATTTCCCCAAAGTAGAAATACTAGGTCAAGGAGTGTTTGCCTTTTATTTTCTGTACTACTGCTCAATTGCTCTCCTTAAAGGTAGGGCCAATTGACATTCCTACTTACTGTGTGGGAGCAAGAGACAGTGGTTTTTAACCTCAAAACCCCAAGCAAGGAAGAGCTTTTAAGTAAAATGAAAATCTGGAGAAAATTGGGTGAGAGCCTTTCTACCGCAAAGGGCAAGTCTAGCAGAGTTCCTGGCCAGCCGGCTCCCATTAGATGTCCACTCAAGCACAGCAGGGTGGGGAGCCTGTGATTCCTCCAGACAGACTGTGGCCTGTAAGGTTCCTTCCTGGTGGGGGTGGGGGACAGAAGCTGTCCAGGCCCCTCCTCTGTCGACTCATCTATCATCAAGTAGCTGAGAAGTACCAGGAGCTTTAAAATTACAATATAAGGGACTTTGCTGGTGGTTCAGTGGTTAAGACTCTAATTTGCAGTGCATGGGATGAGGATTCGACCCCCTGGTCGGGGAACTAGGATCCCACATACCGTGGGGCAACTAAGCCTGTGTGCCACAACTCGAAGAGTCCATGCGCTGCAACGAAAGACCTTGCATGCCACAACTAAGACCCGATGCAGACAAATAAACAAATAAATATTAAAAAAAATTACAAGATAATGTTGCCAAGTAAAAACATTATTTTTAAAGAGGTACCATTCACGGACATTACCTGGGGTTGGGGGAAAGGGGACCTGGGGAGTTAATGTTGAATGATTATAGGGTTTCTGTTTGGGGGGGGTGAGAAAGTTCTGGAAATGGGTGGTGGTGCTAGTTGCACAACACTGGGAATGTGCTTAATGCTGTTGAACACTTAAAAATGCTTAAAAATGTTACAATTTATGTTATCAATAATTAACCACACACAGAGGAAAGCTATAATTCCTCGTAGCCATCTTCTCATGAACTAAAGGACACTAAGAAATAGGAAAAGATCTAATCTAAGAATAGAAAGAGAATAAACAGAGGTTTTAGTAGGCTTGCTCCATTGACCATGCAGTTCTCATTTCACCTTGAACTGGAGGGGTCCTGGTGGTGCCTCGTGCTGGCCTGTCTGCTGGGGTGTGGGAGCCGGGGCAGGAGGCCTTGAGGGCTGGAGACATAGGAGCTCAGATTGGGCCGGCCTGGACTCCTCCGTCCCGAAAAGATCCTCACTCTGACTTGGGAGGCCTGGGGCTAACCCACTCCCCCTAGGCCACGCTCTGTCCTGAGGTGCTGGGCCCACCCTTGGCCATCTTATATTTTCTCGTTTAAACAAAAGAAACCTGTTGCTGGCTTGCTGTTAAATGCTTTGGGGTTTTTTTGGCCACATTCTGCAACATGCGGAACTTCAGGCACCAGGGATCGAATCTGTGCCCCCTGCAGTGGAGGCACAGAGTCTTAACCACTGGACCACCAGGGAAGTTCCATCCCTGGATGTTTGTTGAGTCCAGTGAGAATGAAGCAAGCAGCGACTTGGGTGTGGTCTTTGTCACCGTCTGTCCGTGTCCCCAGCAGCTCACTTTGCTAAAAGAGCCTTTGCCCAGCTCTGTCAGCAAGCCAGTGAGTGGAACAGGAGTCTGAAACTCCTTGGTGGCTCTGAGCGGACATCTCTGCTGGGGCTCGAGGGATCGGAAATGCCTCCTAGAGATGCACTGAGCCTTCTGCACAGACACCCGGCCTCACTGGGGTGCTTGGTGTGTTACCAGTGAGAACTGTTGTCCCAAATCTGTATCGTCAAGCCGCCTGGCCTGCTGGTCTCTGCTCTTAGAGGGTGTGGAATGTGCACATGGGCTTGCTCCCCTGGGACACAGTAGCAAACCCCTGAGCCTCAGGCCGTGTCTGGCCTCAGGCTCTGACTTTTTACATCTGTCCACATGTGGGGTTGTGGTCCTCACCCTGGTTGCACGGACAGAGTGCCAGTCCTTGGAAAGACTGTGACACTCGATTGATTCCATGGCCACAGAGTCCCCTACTTGCCCAGTCACTACAGAACCAGCTCATGACTATCAGAGCAGGAAGCAGCTTCTAGCTATGTCACTAACCCTCATTTCACAGTCAAAAATCCAGAACCCAGGAGGCAAGGTGGCCAGCTGGCACTTGAACCCAGTCTGTGTGCTACCCAAGGCCCTGAACGCTCTGGTTGGTGCATTTTAAATCTTCGAGGGTGTTCGTTATAAGAAGACTCTAAGGAGTGAAGTAGGTCAGACAGAGAAGGAGAAATATATGATATCCATTATATGTGGAATCTAAAAAGAAATGATACAAATGAACTTACAAAATGGAAAGAGATTCACAGACTTAGAGAACAAACTTATGGTTGCTGGGGGAAAGGATGAGGGGGAATGGATAGTTAGGAAGTTTGGGACAGACCAGTCCACACTACTATATTTTAAGTGAATGACCAACAAGGACCTTCTGTATAGCACAGGGAACTCTGCTCAATGTTATGTGGCAGCCTGGATGGGAGGAGAGCTTGGGGGAGAATGGATACGTGTATATGTATGGCTCAGTCCCTTCATTGTTCCCCTGAAACTGTCACAACATTGTCAACTGGCTATACTCCAATACAAAATAAAAAGCTTAAAATGGAAAAAAAAGAGGGAGTAGATACTTCTTGGTGGTCCAGTGATTAAGACTTCACCTTCCAATATAGGGGATTCAGGTTCTGTCCCTGTTCCAGGAGCTAAAATCCCACATGCCTTGTGGCCCAAAACCCAAAATATAAAACAGAAGCAATATTATAACAAATTCGAGAAAGATTTTTTAAATGGTCTACATCAAAAAATTAGTGGAAAAAAAAAGACTCTAAAGCTGTGAGTTCATAGTGGACGGAAACACGGCCAACCTTCCCTCCAGGCGTGCCCCGCCAAAAGCCCTTGTCAGTGTGTTGGGCCAGGCTGCTGAGCACGCAGCCACCTGCGGTGAGTTTCCATTTGACTCACGGTTGTCAGGAAGGTGTTCACGGGGCGCTGTGACTGCCAGGCTGACACGGCTCCTCCCGTGGGCGGCAAACGCGTGCGTCCCATTGAGAAAATTGCTACTTTGAAAACGAGCTCCGAAGGGAACTTTTTGGCTTTTACTAAAATTAATAAAGCAACCCGCCCCACACCCGAAATTTAAAAGAAGGAAAAGGGGAAAAAAATTAACGTCCACCTAGGGAGAAAGAAAACCTCTATTATTCAGCCTGATCTCAGAACTCAGCAGAAGAACCTCTCCCTGAGGCAAGCTCACTGTTGTCCACCCTTCAGGAGCGGTGGTACTTCGTCCTGGTCTCCTGCGTCTCTGGCGAGACAAAACTCAGGCAGAAGCTGCTTCAGACACCAGTGAAGTGTGCTGTTTGCCTCTTGAGAATTCCCCACAGTCCCGTGAGCTCCCTGGAGACATTCCCAGGGTGGCTGTGGAATCGGGGCGGTCTTGCTGAGGGAGTTTCTTTTTTCTTTTTTGAAGGATTGATTGATTGATTTACTTTTGACCATGCTGGGGTCTTCGCTGCTCCAGCGTGCTTCCTCCAGTAGCAGAGGGTGGGGACTGCTCTCCAGTTTTGGTAGGCGGGCTGCTCACTGCGGTGCCCTCTCTTGCGGAGCGCGGGCTCTCCGGTAAGCGGGCTTCCGTAGTGGCAGCATGTGGGCTCAGCAGTTGTGACTGGGTTCTAAAGCACAGGCTCAGTAGTTGTGGTGCTTGGGCTCAGTTGCCCCCAGGCATGGGGGATCTTCCAGGGCCAGGGATCAAACCTGTGGCCCCTGCCTTGGCAGGCAGATTCTTCACCACTGGACCACCTGGGAAGTCCTTGCCAAGTGAGTCTTGTCTGAATCACTTGAGTCCTGAAGAGTTCCTTGATAAAGAAGTGTCAAGAGGTTATCAAATGTGCTTACCCAGAGGCAGCAGAAGAGGGGAGTTTGAAGGCTCTGCTCACAACTGGCTTGAAGGCTCTGCTCACAACTGGCAGGCGCCTGAGGCTGATAGTGGGTCCAGGCCTGCCGAGACGTGAGTTGGTCTCTCGGGTTCCCCATGGTCCAGTGTATGGTGGGGATATGGCCCAGGGAAGCCACCTGAACCCCGGAGCCTGGCCTCCCCCAGGGCTGAGGCACAGCCTTTATAGACAGGCCATGTGTTTGACAATACTTACCGCATCCTGTAGCCAGATGGTCTAAACAACCCATCCGTGGTACGGGTATGTAAATATTTTCCGTATTTATCATGCTGCTGCGGTATTGACGTTAACAAGGATGAAGAATTACACTCCGTGCAGTAACGCACCAGTCAGGCCACAGGGGGACCACCAAAGCTGGCCCTCTGCTGTGGAGGGGACAGATTTCAGGACAAGCCTGGTCTCTTGCTCCCTCCTGCCCAGAAACCAATTCCCTCACCCAGAGACCCTGGAGAGCCTTTCTCTCAGAGCTCTTGGCCAAGACAGAGATTCTTATCATGAGCAGTATGTTTTTCGGTTAGCAGAGCTCTGTGGTCAGCCTGTTGCCCTCTTTGCTTTGCCTACTAGGAAGTCCACAGCTAAGTTTTTTTTTTTTTTTTCAACTCATTTGCATGTAGATTGTCTTCAATTAGGAGTCTCAGCATAGAGGATCATGTGAGGTGTCTTAGGGGCCAGGCCTGGGAGTGGGGGAGTGGTATACACCCCTCTATTCACAGAACTAATCACACAGCCCCACTAAGAATCCAGGGAGCTCAGGTGTAATTCAGAAGAGGAAATTGGATCAAGCCGGATTTCCACAGGGAATGTTGTGGAAGGAACAAACAAATTCACAAAGGACGCAGAGATGAGTGCTTCGGCTCCCAGGGGACAGAGGTGAAGACTCCAGGGTGTGTGTCTACCTGCATACTAGACACAGGTAATTGGACTTTGTTCAGTGTTTTGGATTCTGTTTCAGTGTTGCTTTCCCTTCTGCCAAAACTGCAGTGTTGCAGAATGTTGGAGCCAAATGGAGAGGTCTTTTATTAATTAAAGAAAAATGATTGGAATATAGTTGATTTACAATGTTCTGTGAGTTTCAGGTGGACAGCAAAGTGGTTCAGTTATATTTGTGTACACTTGTATTCATTCTTTTTCACATTCTTTTCCCTCACAGGTGATTGCAGAGTGTTGAGTAGAGTTCCCTGTGCCATACACTAGGTCTTTATTAGTTATCTGTCTGATATTTAGTACTGTGTGTATGTTAATCCCACTCTCCTAATTTATCCCTCCCCGTCATGTTTCCCCTTTGGTGACCATAAGTTTGTTTTTGAAGTCTGTGAGTCTACTTATGTTTTGTAAATAAGTTCATTTATGTCATTTTTTTAAATAATTAGATTCCACACATGAGTGATATCATGTGATATTCGTTTTTTTCTGTCTGACTTACTTCACTTAGTATGATAATCTCTAGGTCCGTCTGTGTAGTTGCAAATGGCATTATTTCATTCTTTTTATGGCTGAGTAATATTCCATTGTATCAAATAAACAACATCTTCTTTATCCATTCCTCTGTTGATGGACATTTAGGTTGCTTCCACGTCTTGGCTACTGTAGTAGCACTGCAGTGAATGTTGGAGGGCATGTATCTTTTAAAATTATGGCTTCCTCTGGATATATGCCCAGGAGTGGAACTGCTGAATCATATGGTAACTCTATTTTTAATTTCTTAAGGAACCTCCATACTGTTCCCCATAGTGGTTGTACCAATCTGCATTCCCACCAACAGTGTAGGAGGAGTCCCTTTGCTCCATACCTGGAAAGGCCTTTTAGACATCAATCTTCTCACTGTACAGCTGGGGAAACTGAGGCCCAGTGAGGGGAACTGACTTGCCCAGAGTCAGTCAGCTAGAACTCTGTTCTCAACCCCCACACCTGGGATCACTACCCACCCCCCACCCCCCACAGGGAATTCCACCAATATCTCTGTCCACACTGTACAAACCCCTGCTCTGGGCAGGACCATTCGAAGTCATTCTTTTTATGGCTTAAAAAGAATGACTTTTAAAAAGAATGTTGAATTGATCAGCTGATGGATGGCCTGATTAGTCCGTTGGATCCTTGGAGAAATCCCCCAGCCTTCCCAGCAGCTGTTTGAATCTTAGTACAGGGCTTGATTTCAGCGTTTGTTCCACTGGGATTTGGGGAGTGGAAAATCAGTCTTTTCCTCAGACTCATTCAAGCCCTGACTTCTCTTAGTGGCTCATATGTGAGAGCGTGAAGGAGCTTCATAACAGAAATTTCCCCCGAACCCATTAGAGGGCTGACTGCTGTGTCGGTGTTCTGCTGCGGCAACAGAGGACTCCCCCAACCTAGTGGCTGAAAGCACCATCTATTTGTTGATGGCGTGGCAGTTCGGGCAGGGCTTGCTGGGGACGGCTCACCTCTGCTCCTCTGATGTCAACTGGGATGGCTTGACGCGAGTGGAAGGTGCATTCCCACCGTGACCCAGCTCCCGTGGCTGGTGGGTGGGTGTAGGCTCTTGGCTGTATCAGTTGAGGCACCGGTTCCTCTCTGAGTGACCCCTCCCCGTGGCTGGATAGGCTCAGTGATCTCCAGCTGGTTGGACTTCTTGCATGATGGCTGCCCACTCCCCCAGGGGACAAACAGACATATCCATGCCTCCTCCTTCTCCTCCATCCTCTTCTTTTCAAAAAAAAAAACAACCTAATTTTTAAAAAATTGTAGTGAAATGCATATAGTGTAAAATGTATCACTTTAACCATTGCTTTAATTGAAGCATAGTTGGGATTGATACACACATACACTTATATACACGATGTATAAAATAGATATGAGACTGTATAGAACCGGGATCTCTATTCAGTGCTCTCTGGTGACCTAAATGGGAATTAAGACCAGAAAAAGAGGGAATATTTGTAAACATACAGCTGATTCACTTTGCTATGCAGTAGAAACTAATACAACGTTGTAAAGCAATTAGACGCCAATATAAATTAATTTAAAAACAACAACATGGTGTTAGTTTCAGGGGCACACTTTAACCATTTTTAAGTGTACAGATCTGTGGCATTATGTGGATTCACATCATTGCAACCATCTTCACCATCCACAGAATCCTTTCCACCTTGCAAAACTGAAAATTTATCCCCATTAAACACTTAACTGCCTGTCCTCCTTCCCCCAGCACCTGGCAGCCACCCTTCTACTTTCCATCTCTCTGGACTTGACTCTTATGGGTGCCTTATATAAATGGAATCAGAGAGTATTTGTCCTGTTTGTCTGGTTGATCTCACTCAGCATAATGTCCTTGAGGCTCATCCATGTTGTTGTATGTGATGGGATGTCCTTCCTTTTGAGGGCTGTATACTATTCCTTTGTATAGATCCCATTTTGCTCATCCACCCACCTGTTGACAGGGTGGCCTGCCTTCTGTTGTTACTAGTGCTGTTGTGGACACCGTGCTAACATCTGCTGGAGTCTCTGCCTTCAGTGAGTCTCAGCCAGTCCTTCCTTAAGGCTTTGTTCCAGGGTAACTCCCTGTCTCCCCAGTTCTCCCAAGTTCTGTTGGTCAATACAGGACATGGGGCCAGGCTGGATTCAAAGAATAGGGACTTCCCAGGGCCCTGGCCCACGAGGGGCCACCAAGGTAACCATCCAGCACAGCCACTCTGGGAAAAGCTCTTTGCCAAAGAGGCAGGTGGATCCACTCACGCTAACGCATCCCTGCTCTCGGATGCACCCGGATCTCCCGGGCTCGCAGAGGCCGGGTACCATGGGAGAAGCTGCAGTCAGACCCCCGTGGTCCCCTGCCTCCAGGCGGCCGCAGCGCCTGCCGTCTGCTCTGTACTGCTAATGGCTGCGCCTCTTATTACATAATCTGTTATTCTGGGCCGCACCAGGCCCTGGTTACTTGTCAAAAGTTTCTAAGAGCCAGCTGTATCAGCTCCAGGCAACTGGGGGCGCTGCCCCTCCCTCGTAGTATTAGTCACTCTGTACTTAGCTAAATTTAACTTTTTATCATCCAAATGATATTTTTGTGGGCTTGGGATTTTACATAATGCTACCAACTGCTGCAGGCTAAGAATTTCTCCTTTCTGTTAAGCGTGTGTGTGTGTGTGTGTGTGTGTGTGTGTTGGGTGTTTTCCCCCGTGAACTTTTGCACACCCGAGGCAGCCCTGTTCAGCTCCTCTCCCCGCTCTGCCCTCCCAGGCCCGGGTTTGTTCTGCAGGCTTGGTTTCGCCTCCTGCCAGCTGGGAGCAGATTGCCCCTAACAGTGTCCTAATGGCCCCGCTAATGCATCCTTCCTCACTTGAGGCCCCTTCACTTTGAAGGTCTCTGAGGGTTTCCCTGCTGCCTCCACGCCTGGGCTTCAGAGAGAAGTTCAGGTTCAGAGTTGAGTGTGTTGAGAAAGCAGAGAGAAGGATCCAAAAAGGGGTGGTGGGTGGTGACTGGAAAGGGACAAGAAATAAGAAGCCCAGCCATCACCCCTCCTTGCCCCCCAGGGCTGGGGGTCCAGGAAGCAGGGTCTTTCTCTGTACTTGTGGGTGGCGAGGTGGAGAATTCAGGGCCGAGGGTGCTGAGTGGGGACACCTGGCCTCTCCTTGGGGTGGTTCCGGAGCAGGACCTGGGGATGTGGGGATGCAGCGTGGCCATCCTGACTCTCCCGGAGCTCCCGCTGCTCAGCAACGGTGGCCCACCCTGGGGTCTCCTGCAGTCCACAAAACCGTGTGTGGGAGGTGTCGACTGCCGTTTTCCAGATGGGGAGACCAAGGATGGGGTCGGTCATGGTGTAGTAAGTAGTTGTGGTAGTAAGTACAGCGGCAGCAAACACGGGGTGCCTACGTGTGCCAGACTCGGTGCTGAGCACTTGCCTTCCTGAACGAGGCAGTAGTGTTAGCACTCTTTATTTTTAAAAAATACTTATTTCATTTCTTATTTATTTATTTGGCCGCTCTGGGTCTTAGTGGTGGCATACGGCATCTTTTTTTTCCTTTAATTGCAGCATGTGAGATCTAGTTGCTTTCCCAGGGTTCAAACCCAGGCCCCCTGCATTAAGAGCAGGGAGCCTCAACCACTGGACCAGTAGTGAAGTCCTAGTGTCGGCACTCTTCCACAGATAAGGAAGCCAAGTCCAGACGAGTTAAGCATCTGGCTTGAGGCCACAGGGCCTAGAGATGGCAGAGCTGGATGTCAAAACCTGTCCATCCAGGGCGCTAAGCCGATTCCCGGGATGGGCTGCCGACAGACGGCAGAGATCGGACTCAGACCGGGTCCTGTGCCCTCTGCGAAGCATCACTAAGCTGATTCCAGCCTCATCTAGTTGTCTCCTCCTGCCAGATGACTGTGAAGTGCAGCAGGCTGTGAGTTGTGTCTGGGCCTCTCAGAGAGAGTTAACCTGACCCTGGGGAGAAGAACCAGGTGCCAGGGGACAGGGACAAGAGAAACTGACTCTCATGCCTTTTTTAGAAATCTTTTCAGAATGTATTACTCATTTTAAATTATTTTATTAAAAACCAGGAACTCCTAGCTATGTACCTAAAAGAATCAAGAGCATATGTCTACACAAAAACTTGTACATGAATGTTCTCAGCAGCATAATTCATAATAGCCCCAGAGTGGAAACAACCCAAGTGTCCATTCACAAATGAATGGATAAACCAAACAGAGTCGATCCACACAATGCCATGCTGATCAGCCTCAAAAAAAGAATGAAGTACTGACACATGCCACGATGTGGATGAGCCTTGAAAACATGATTCGAAGTAGAAGCAGTCCAACATAAAAGGCCACGTACTGACTGTATGATCCAATTTATGTGAAATGTCCACAGTAGACAAATCTGTAGAGACAGAAAGCAGATGGCACTGGCCAGGGCCTGGAGGGAAGGGATTTGCCAAGTGACTACTAATTGATGTGGGATTTCCTTGACGGGGGGTGATGTTGGGGTGTGTGATGAAGATGTTCCAGAATTAGAGAGAGGTGATAATCACACAACTTTGTAAATGTACTAAATGCTGCTAAATTGTACCCCTTAGAAGGGTCATGGGACTTCCCTGATGGTCCAGTGGTTAAGAATCTGCCTTCCAATGCAGGCAATGAAGGTTCAATCCCTGTTTGGGGAAATAAGATTCCCACATGAATTTTTTTAAAAAATGGGTGAATTTTGTGGCATGTGAATTATATGTTAATAAATCAGAAAATCAGGAGCCATACCTTCAGATGGAATCAAAAGCTGGATGGCCCCTGCCTGTTATCAGCAACTTGGACAACTTGCTTGGGTACCAGTGCTGTTTGCATCCATCCCTCTCTGCCCATTCTTCAGCCACCTGCCTCCCCTGGTCTCCATGTCAACGGGGGATGGAAACAACAGTGTTTAACTCCAGCCATGCTACCCACTCGTTTGGAACTTACACTTTCAACCAGGGCCAGCTTTAGACATGTGGACGTCTGGGCAAGCTAGTCATTTGGCACCCCATCAAACCAGTATTCTTTAAGTGTTTGTTTGACATTTATTTAGTGGGGATGAAGAGAGACTGATATTCTATTAATAGCAGCTGTGTGGAGAAACAGATTCACTTACTAATTCATATCCACCGACTAAAACATTTAGGGATCCGAAAATTTTTCAGGAAAGCAATTCTGACTTCTGTTCTCAAAGGATGGGTTTTTTTCTTTCTTTTTTTCACCCTCTTGCAATTTTCCAAGTCATCGAAGAGGCATATTGAAGATTCAGATTTAAAACTGAAAGAAGAGGAGCTAATGTATAACATGATGACTACAATTGATAACACTGTAGTATTGTATAAGGGAGATTTGCTAAAAGAGTAGGACTTAAGTGTTCTCACCACAAAACAACAATAAAACCAACATGGTGATAGAATAATAAACTCAATGGTGAGAATCCTTTCATGGTGCATACGTCTATCAGATCATCATACTGTACACTTTATTATTTTTTTTAATTGAAGTATGGTTGATTTACAATGTTATCTTGGTTTCAGGTGTATAGCAAGATGATTCAGTTGTACATATACATATATATTCTTTTTCAGATTCTTTTCCATTGTAGATTTTTACAAGATATTGACTTTAGTTCCCTGTGCTACATAGTAGGTCCCTGTTATTCATCCCTTTTATATATAGTAGTGTGTATATGCTGGGCTTCCCTGGTAGCTCAGCTGGTAAAGAATCTGCCTGCAATGCAGGAGACCCCAGTTCGATTCCTGGATTGAGAAGACCCCCTGGAGAAAGGAATGGCTACCCCCTCCAGTATTCTGCCTTCGAGAATTCCATGGACAGGGGATCCATGGGGTTGCAAATAGTCGGACACAACTGAGTGACTTTCCCTTTCAGTGTTTATATGCTAATCCCAAACTCCTAATTTGTGCCACCCCACCTTTCCCCTTTGGTAATCCTAAACTTATTTTCTATATCTGTGGTTCTATTTCGTAAGTTCATTTGTATCATCTTTTTAGATTCCACATGTAAGCAATGTCATATGATATCTGTCTTTCTCTATCTGATTTACTTCACTTAGTATGATTATCTCTAGGTCCTCCATGTTGCTGCAAATGGCTTTATTTCATTCTTTTTATGGCTCTACACTTGAAGTATATCACGATTTTATTTGTCGATTATACTTCAATAACACTGGGGGTGGGGAGCTCAAAGGAATAAAATGCCTTTGTTCCTGGTAAACAGCAACACACCGCACATCATTTAGTTCCAGAACTTCCCCCCACGTCCCCCTAGACCACAGCTACAGGCGTGCATGGAACACACGTGCAGCAAGTCTCAGCCTGGAATTGTGTGCTCTTTTGATATTTCATCCCCCTTAAGGGAGCAGGCTGATTGGCTTTTAGCCTTTTGTGTGAGTGGTCATGGGAGGAAAGCCAAGTCCTCCTGCAGCATCTTGCTACTTTATTTCAGTGTGGTTTTGCCCCCCTGCCCCTAGAGCTCTGTCCCCCCAGGAGCTGCCTGGCTGTTTAAGTTGACCCTGCATTCAATTTTTGGATTTTAAATGCTTTCTTTTGTCAGAAAAATCATTTCCCCACCATGCACCCCTGTGTGAAGAGTGAGCATCCTTTCTCGCAGCCCCCCTCGGATCTTCTGCAGCGGGTGGTGGGGGAAGGGGATGTGTGAGTCACAGCTGACCTTCTCACCCAGAAGAGGTGACATCCTGGGAGAGGTGCGCACAGTGGAGGGGAGTCGCGCCGAGGCCGGCTCGGCTTTGACTAAACCTCTTGGCAGGTTTCCTGACCCCTCAAATGGGGAGATGGGCACAGATCTCCCAGAGGGGTTGGAGGTGTTGTGATGAAAGCTAAGAAGCAGAACAGAGGAGAAGCCCTGCAGAGGCAGGGCGTGTGTGCCAGGGCAAGCCAAGGGTTCTGATGGAATGGAGCCGGGGAGCTGGCGAAGTTAGTGTGTCCGGGTGGGTAACTGGCACCTGGGCCACCTGGGATGTTTCGTTCTTCGGGGGTTGCGCATGTAAGTGCAGGGCAGAGGAGGAGCCTCAACCCCTGCAGGCCCGTCCCAAAGAGGAATTCACAGCATTTGCTGAGGCTTCCCCCGGAGGGAGCGTGGGACTGCAGGGGGGTGGGCGGTGTGTGAAAAGCCGATCTCTGTGGCTTGCAGCCACACCTCCCACCGCTGGTTATCTTTTCGCCTCCCTAGTTCGCTTCTCTTCCTCCTCTGAACTCTCACCGTCTGTGCCCTCACTCTGCAGTGCATCACTTTCATTTTTCCGAGGCACCATGAAACCCCCCCCCCCTTCTTTGATTTTTACCTCGGGTGTCCCTGGTTGCCCCAGTGTCTGGCCTCAGCCCCAGAAGTAGGGTTGCTCTGTAGTTGGGTTCCTGGAACAGTCAAGTCTTCTACCTTCCCGTCATGGTCACTGGGAGGCCTCCTGGGCTGCTGCCTGCCTCCTGGGCACCACGCACGGGAAGCACTGAAGTCAGACAAACAAGAACGCGTCTTTGTAACCAAAAGTGGGGTCTGGCCACTCGCAGCTCAAAAACCAGTAGAGAGGCCAGGTTGGTGGAAAGGAAAGTTTGCTTCATTTTGGATGCCAGCAAACGGGGATGGGGGGAGGCGGTACACCTGTGCAAAAGCTGACTCCCCCCGCCTCCACCATGCCGCACCAACAGTCAGGGGGCAAGAACTTTTATAGACGGAGAGAGGGGGCTCCATGCAGAAGCAGCAGAGTCAGCGCCGGTGCTCAGCTTGAAACTGGTCTTCAGCGGTCTGACCAGCGTCATCTTGGTTGTTTTAAGTACAGTTAATCTTCAGTTCCAGGATTGTTTCTGTTTCTTTGAGGCCAGTTCTCGGAATTGTGTCATGGCTTGTGTCTGGTCATCATGTAGTTAACTTCTTCCGTTTAGTGGGGGGTCTCTATCTGCAAAACAGCTCCCAGGACTTGGCTGGGAATGTTACCTATAGTCCTTGAGGAGGGACTGGAGGTCCTTGACTATGTTTAATGACTAAACTATTATTATTTGGCCTCCTTTGACTGTTTCCCTTTGTTTCTGCATCTTCTTATTTCTCCGATTAAACTCATTCTTTGGCTAAAGTTTTTCCACAGACAAAAGGCAGGCTGCGGACATTGTTGTGGGGGGTGTGGCGGGCAAGGACCATAGGGGTCCTGCTCCGTTTCATGTTGAGCTGCACATGTGGTTCAGGGGAGCATCTTGTGTCCTGGGGGGAGCCCTGGATTGGGTGGCGGCTTTCATAGTGCCTGTGCATGTTCTATGGTCTTGTAGGCTGACTGCACCCCGGGACTCCCTGGAAATCTATTTCTCCACCTCTTCTCATTTTGTTGTTAGTGCTTGTCTCTGGCCTCTGGTGGAGGTGGGCCTCTAGCCACATACTGCCCAAGTTCAGGGGCCTGATTAGAAGGTGCGAGTCATCTGCATCTCCCCGAGAGGCTGACCGTGACCCTGCCCTAGGCATCAAGATGCTGGCTGACTGCTGACCGACAGCTCTGGGCTATGTCCCGCTCCTCAACATTCCCGTCTCCCACCTGCCTCCCCTCTGCAGCCTGAGGTCCCAAGGTCCCGCAGTCCCAAAGGTTGATGGGTGAAAAGCCTCAGGTTTGAGGCTGAGAGCTCCACACTGGGCTTCTGAAACAAGGAAGCTTCCCACATGTGCTAGTGGTGTGGGTTTGGGTTCCTTGAGCCGTCTTCCTAAGCAGAGGGAGCCCTGGGCGGTGTCGGGTGGATCAGCCTCCAGGAACACATCCTGGAATGAGTCCCTTTTGTCAGAAGAAGACTCCTTTAGCCAGGCGTCCTGCTCCTGTCCTCTGGTCACGTCTGGATTTCTCTGGCATTGCTCAGGATGAGGCCTGGCCTTGTGGATTTCCCAGTGGGCTCTGAGCGATCAGAGTGACCAGGTGTCTCACCCCCTTGCCCTCCGGGCTTCTCCCTGCAGGATGCTGGCCGGGCCGCCCTGGTCCCCGACACCCTTCCGTGGGCCTCGAGAGTAGGACGTCGGCGCTGCCTTCCCACGCAGACCCGCAGGTAAGGACTGCCCCCGCTGCCAGCTGTGGAGTCTGGGGCGGCAGGGGCTCAGCTGCCATTTCCTCTTCTGTAAATAACTGACTTTGTCTGGTTTACATGGGGTAGATTGTATTCATCGATCCTGCATCTTGCAGATATAGACTTATCTTCACCTAGCAAGAAGGACTGATGTTCTGTGTCTGGTAGCTTTGGCTTCCCCATGCCAGCCTGTGTTACTCTCCTTTGTATAGGGCACCCTGGGGGTGCTTCTCTGCTCTTAGCTCCCTGGCTCATCCTGGTCCTCCCCACCCCAGTCAAAGAGACAGGACCAGAGTTTTGGGGCTTCCAGGGTGAGCTTCCCAGGTGGTGCTAGTGGTAAAGAACCCGCCTACTAATACAGGAGACGTAAGAGACACGGGTTCGATCCCTGGGTCAGGAAGGTCCCCTGGAGGAGGACCTGGCAACTCACTCCAGTATTCTTGCCTGGAGAATCCTGTGGACAGAGGAGCCTGGCAGGCTACAATCCATGGGGTCACAAGGAGTCGGACATGACTGAAGTGTCTGAGCACGCAGTCTGGGTGCTGGCTTGCCGTGTCTCACAAGTTGTGGCTGGCGACACGGAAACAGCAGTGTGAGTGTTTTCGGGTAACCACCTCCCTGGAGGAAACTGAGGCCGGAGGCTGTGATGGGCTGGGGTCCTCTAAGGAGTCAGGACCAGTAGTTGCATCCCCCAGGGGCTGGCCCTTTATCTCCTTCTGCCCTGAGTTCTCACAGGAGCCCCCATGCTGGCTTCTGGTCCATCTCATCCCATTGCTGTCCTGAGTCTCAGGCCCCAGCCTCCCTCTGTCCCCTTTTTGTCACACCCGAGGCCTCTGGTTGGCAGAGCAGCTGAAGTGATATTGCCTTTTCCTTTCCTGAACATCAGTGAACCCTTCTCCCTGTGTGCCAATCAGCTGGTTTGAGCTTTGGGGCTCAGAAGGGGGACGTTCCATTTGGGGAAACTAACCTGGAGGGAGAAGAAGGGAGCACTAAGGTCTCTGGTTTCTGCTGTGTCAGCCAGCCTATGGGTTGTGAACGCATTGCCTCTGCTAAGCATACAGTAACCTGTGCAGAAGCCCTTGCCTGTGTGCGTGCTTAGTCGTTTAGTCGTGTCCAACCCTTTGGACTGTAGCCCACCTGTCAGGCTCCTCCATCCATGGGATTTTTCAGGCAAGAATACTGACAATCCCTGTTTAACATGAGGCAGCTGCAGCTCAGAGAAGGCAAGTATCTGGCTCAAGGTCACACAGCTAGGCAGTGGTGAGCTTGGCATTGGACCCCAAGTCTAGACCCCATGCACATGACGTGGTTTCCCAAACACAGCTGGACTTCCCCATGGGCTGGGGGCCTGGCTGCAGGTAAGTACCCCCCGCCCTCCCCACCTCACCCCTCCCCCACGCCACCTCGCCTGGCCGTCCTCTGCTCCCTGGGCACACGGGGCCCAGCAGACAGGCCCGCAGCCGTGGGCCCACTCACTGCCGTGTTACACCGTGGGCTGTCTCCTCTAATTGCTCACCCTTTTTTGTTGCCGTGAAAAGGCCTCCAAGTGCTAAGAAGGGAGAGTACTGTGTTGTATTTTTTGTTCTGTTGTTTTGCGTGAATTTCCTCCAAGGTGTCTCAAACGGGTGTTTGGGGAGGGAGTTGACATGGGGACACGGGGCCCTCTCTGCCTCTCTGCGGCCACTCGCTCTCCTGCTGGCTGGGGGTGGGGGCCTGGTGAGCCCTCCTCGGCCCACACAGCCCGGCCTGAGCTCTGACCTCAGCTAATGTCGGTTGGAGGGGCCCTGCTCCCACAGAGCCTTCGCTTCCTGTTTTCCTCTTCTACAGGAAGGGGGTTCTTGTCCTTCCTGATGGCCTCGCACTCCAGTTCCGTGGTGTTACTGGCGGTGGGCTTACAGCTCCCCTCATCTGCAGGTCCTCACTTAGAACCCCTCGGGGGACTCCCCTGGTGGTCCAGTGGTTAAGACTCTGCCTTCCAGCGCAGGGGACGCAGGTTTGATCCCTGGTTCGGGAACTAAAATCCCACATGCCTCACGGTCAAAAAGAAACCAAAAAAGTCATTAAGAAAAATAGAAGCAATATTGTAACAAATTCAATAAAGACTTTAAAAATGGTCCACATCAAAAACAATCTTAAAAATAAAAAAGAACTCTTCAACTTCTCTTGTTTAGCCAGCGAACATTTACTGAGTACCCAGTGGTGACTGGGTACCATCCCAGCTGCCCGAGACGCAGTTGCGCAGTCCCCGCCCCGTGGGGTTTCTGCCCTGCTGTTGGCCCCGTGCCCACTCTGCCCTCTCACCTCTGCACTTTGCATATGCTGTTCCAACATCCCGAGGTTCCCTCTTCTGGCCTCTACCCCAGACCCCCCCGGATGGTGGAGACATTCACGGTCACGCCTTACCTGCCTTTGAGCTCTTCTTGGGAGTTTGTGGCCTGGTCAGACATGGAAACCACTGGACCCTGGATGGCAAGAGTCAGGGGGTGGTGTGGAGCAAGATGGCCCTTCCAAGAGGGAAATCAACTCCTCATCTCCTCTGCAGGGGGCTGGAGGAGGAAAAGGCTTAAGGAGCAGGGTGTATTTTTAGAGAAGCTCCTTGCTCCAGAGGAACCCGGAGTCCTTCCTTCCAGGAGGTGGGGGTGGGGTGGAGGGCGGGCAGGGGGCAGCTGGAGCTGTCTTCTCAGCTCAGCCTGGCCGCGTTCACGTTCTGCGTCCGCTGACCTGACCTGACGCAGGAGCCGTCCATTTGCAGGAGGTCTGCCTCTAAGAGGGGGGTCCCAGTGGCGAGAGCATCTGCTCTCAGCCCCGCCTCTCCCCGAAGCAGAGGACGTTTGCCCTCCTGAGCAGGTGAGCAGAGCTTCTAGCGTGTTCTTGGCGTGGGGGCTCGGCCGGGGTCTCAGGGCCCAGGCTCCGAGTCGGTCACTTCCTTCCTGACTCCCCAGCTGGCGGGGAGGGGCACTTCCTGCCATTGTCGCCGCTGCCCGCCAAGGCCTCTGCGAGGTCACTGCTGTCTCCTGAGGAGGAAGAGAGCTGATGACAAGGGCAGGGACCTCAGACCACAGCCGCGACTGACGCACTGTTTGTCCACACCAGTCCGCCACCCCCGAGCTGGCCTCCCCACCTCCCCTCGGGCCCCTGGGTGGAGGCTGAGGGAGGGGCAAGGTGTCTTTCCTTCATCTGTGGAAGCTGCACGCCCCCCTCTGCACCCCCGCCCCACATGGGAGGGTTCGCTGACAGTTCCTGGGGTGTAGGTCTGCTGGGTCAATGAGGGAGGCCATGCGCATGCACGGAGGCGCGGGGTGGGGAGGGCACAGGAACAAGGACTGGGGCTTGTCCTGTGGTCCTTTGAGGTCCCCCCACAGCGCTTAGGAATCAGCTGGGCAGGATCTGGCATTCCCTCTATGTCCCTTCCTGACCTCTCCCATCCATATTCCCTTTTTTTCTTTCTTTTGAACATTTTTTTATTTTGGCTGCGCTGGGTCTAGTTGCTACACACAGGATCTTCGATCTTAGTTGTGGCATGCAGACTCTTTAGTTGTGGCATGTGGGATCCAGCTCCCTGACCAGGGATCGTACCCGGGCCCCCCTGCATTGGGAGCTCAGAGTCCTAGTTACTGAACCACCAGGGAAGTCCCCCCCATATTCCCTTTTCGCCTGGCCAGCCCTGCCCAGGCTCGGGTAGAAAGTGGAGGGGGCTTCCACTGAAGCCAGACCTTCCCTTCTTTCCACGTTCTCTGGGGCACCTCCCCACCCCACCACCCTGCCAGGAGCGGTGTCCTGCCGAAGTCCAGCCCTTCTGCCTCCCATTTCGTCCTCTCCTCAGGAGCCCTGGGCACCCACTCCCTGGGTTTGCCCTCTTGGCCTCGGTGACACACATCTTCCCCAGAACATGCTTCACCTTCACCCAAGTGGCAGGAGCTGCACTTCTCTGGCCTTGTTTCTGGTCTCTGCTCCTGGTCACTTGTGGACGTCCGCCCAGGCACCTTTCGGAGAGCCAGGCTCGAAAGGCCCTAGGCTCGAGCGCTCTGGGGTCAGCAGGGCAGGGTGGGGCGAGCAGCTGGCTTGGCTTCGGTGGTTGGGCTGGGGCGCCCCTGGAGCTCTGTCCACAGGGTCTTGGCACTGCCTCCCGGCTTCTGGCTGCCCTCTGCCCTCTCTTCCCCTGTGTCTGCCTTTCCCTGGTTCTTTCTTTTAAAATTAAGTAATTAATTATTTTTGGCCGCACTGGGTCTTCGTTGCTATGCATGGACTGTCTCTAGTTGCGGTGAGAAGGGGCTACTCTCCCTCTCCGTGTGCGGGCTTCTCATCGAGGTGGCCTCTGCTGTAGCGCACACGTTCTTGGGCACTTGGGCTTCAGTAGTTGTGGCTTCCAGGCTCTAGAGCGCAGGCTTAGCAGTTGTGGCACGCGGACTTAGTTGCTCTGCAGTGTGTGGAATCTTCCCGCACCAGGAATCAGACCCACGTCCCCTGCATTGGCAGGCGGATTCTTAGCTCCTGGGCCACCGGAGAAGTCCTCCCTGTTCTGATAAAGAGCCCACCCCTTGAGCTTTCCTTCCTTTCCCCTCGATGGGCATCCCGTGCACTAACGAGCTTTGTTTATAACCTTGTCTTGCCCAGCAAGGAAGCATCTGCTTATGAAATGACCCCCCACATCTCCCGGGGACCAGACCAGGTCTGTGTCATTTCCTTGCTTTGTCCCTCCACATACTTCCTGAGCCTTGAACCTGCCCGAAATAATCACTTTGATTCTCGGAGACAGTGTCCAGAGCTTCGGAATCTCAGAGGGACTCTGTCAAGCTGGAGGGTCATGTAGCCTGAGACTGTTTTTCTTAGTAGCATGTCCAGACCACCACAAATGATCAAAACCTATTCATTCAACATGTATTTAGTGAGTAGCTGCTTTTCTGGGAGCTGGGTATACAGGTGTGATAAAACCTTTAAAACTCTGGCCTTCCTGGGCTTCTAGTCTAGCAGGGGGGTAGATACAATATACAAATATGCAGTAAAATATATAAGTACATCAGATGGTGATCAAAGCTAAGTAAACAGGGGAAGAGAAGGCCTCTCCAGTCAAGGACATTTAAGCAAAAGCCTAAAGGAGGTGACGGAGAGAGCTGGGAGGTTATCCCAGGCAGAGACAGCCTGTGCAAGGGCCCTGAGGCAGGAGCTTGTCCAGGGTGCTCAAGAAACCTGAGTGAGGGAGTGAGGGAAGGAGAGGGAGGCTGGAGAAATACGAGAGCCCGAATCTAGCAGGGCCTTGATTGGACTGTCCAGTCCTGTCTGGACTTTGACCTTGATTAAGTGAGGTATGATACCACTCCAGAGTTAGACTAGAGAAGGGCCAGGATCCAACCTGTGCTTTAAAAGGATGGTTTCTGGCTACTGTGTTGAGAACAGACTGGGTGGGGTGAAGAAAGGAAGCAGGGAGACCAGTGGGGAGACGCACGCAAGAAGTGAGATGTTAGGTGTTGGACGAGGGTGGCCGCAGTGGTGGTGATGAGAGAGTTGGGCTCCAGGTATGTTTTAAAGGTAGAGCTGGAAGGAATCACTGAGGAATAAGGTGATCCTCACTGTGTGGACTTCTTTCTTTTTAAAAAATATATATTTACTTATTTGGCTGCACTGGATCTTAGTTGCGGCGCACCAGGGATCTTTGATCTTTGATCTTTGTGGCAGCATGCGGGATCTTTAGTTGTGGCATGCAAACTCTTCGTTGCCACATGTGGACTCTACTTCCTGACCAGGGGTCAAACCTGGGCCCTCTGCATTGGAAGTGCAGAGTCTTAGCAACCTAGTCTGGAAAGTTCCTGTGTGGACTTTTAAAAACCAGGTTCTCATGGATTTGAAAGGACCCAAGAGATCATCTAGGCTTCCCAGGTGGCTCAGTGGTAAAGAATCTACCTGCCAGTGCAGGAGATGCAAGAGACTCAGGTTCAATCCCTGGGTTGGGAAGATCCCCTGGAGAAGGAAATGGCAACCCACTCCAATATTCTTGCCTGGAGAATCCCATGGACAGAGGAGCCTGGGGGGGTCTTCAGTTCATGGGGTCTCAAAGAGTTGGACACGACTTACTGACTGAGCATGTAAGAAGACATCATCTAGCGCAACCTTTTCACTTAACCTACAGAGCCAAGACTGGAGCTTCTGACCCCCAGTCAAAAGTGTTTGTAGCTGAACCAGTGGTGGCTCTGGAAGGAGACCTGCAGAGGTGTGAGGTTCCAAGGGAAGACCCCTGACACTGCAGCAGAGCATGGGGTCCTGGCAGACTTATTGGCTGGCGGGAACCCGGAGTGTAAACTGATGATTCTAGATGCTCTGGGTCTTTAATGGCTCTCTCTGGGCCTGCATTTTGATCTCAGTTGGGCTGAAGTCTTGGTGGTCATGTCTGAGCTCTTGGGCAGATCAGAGGCAATGCTCTTATGCATTTTTTTTTTTAATTGGAGTGTATTTGCTTCACGATGTTGTGCTAGTTTATGCTCTACGGCAAAGTGAATCAGCTATACCTATACATAGATCCCCTCTTTTTTGGATTTCCTTCCCATTTATATCACTACAGAGCTTTGAGTAGAGTTCCCTTGTACTATACAGTATGTTCTGGTTAGTTACCTATTTTACACGTAGTAGTGTATATATGTCAATCCCAATCTCCCAGTTCATCCCACCCAGTCTTCCCCCCTGATGTCCATATGTTTGTTCTCTATGTCTCTGTCTACATTTCTGCTTTGCAAATAAGTTAATCTGTATCATTTTTAAATAGATTTCACACATGTGGGTTAATATGTGATATTAGTTTTTCTCTGTGCATGTTTTTGAAGGTTTTATTGAGCTAGTACTAAGCTGACAGCCCAGAGACAAGGTGTCCTTGCTTTGGAGGGGCTTACAGTTTGAGGAGACAGACAGGTGGACCGAGGATGCCCCCATGATCATGGATAATCAGGCTCAGGTGTGAGGCACGTGCAGGCGCTGTCCAGGCTTGGGATTGCTGTCTGAGGGTGGACTCTGTGAGCAGCCACTGCAGTCACCAGATACCCCGGGGAACACGAGTCAGAGGCCTCCTGCACGCTTAGTGGTCTACTGAAATCCACAGTTCATCCCTTATAAGAAAGGGAGCAAGGAGGGCCAGTGGGGGCTGGGACCTCACTGCCTACAGCTGTGTCACCCATCACAAGCTGTGCTTAAAATGTGGGGACCTAGGTGCAACTCCTGGGAGGTGACCCTTCACCTGGCAGCCACAGGTGATCACAGGACAGGGCTGATGAGAGCGTGGTGCCCAGGCATGGGAGATGGAACTAGATCACTGAAGTGGGGCTTGAGTCTCAGTGGCCTGGTGTCACGCCTACCCCAGTCCTTTTGTTGGAGTTTTCGTTGGGTGCTAGAAGAAGTGTGCATGTGTGCTGTGCTAAATCGCTTCAACCGTGTCTGACTCTTTGTGACCCCACGGACTATAGCCTGCCAGACTTCTCTGTCCATAGGATTCCCCAGGCAAGAATACTGGAGTGCCCTCCTCCAGGGGGTCTTCCCAATCTAGGGACCAAAGCCTCATCTCTTAAGTCTCCTGCATTGGCAGGTGGGTTCTTTACCACTGGTGCCACCTGGGAAGTGAGGGGATGGCAAAAACCAAACAAAACCCAGACAGACTCGCTCTAGGGCATGAGCCATTTAGTCCTTGCTTGCCCTGGGCTGCAGCACTTGGAGAGGACGGGAGGGGGACCCTTCCTAGCCTCCCTGGGGCAGTTCTCAGGATGGGACCCATTCTCCAAGACAGTCAAGGTAGCGTGCTGTGCTCACGGTGTGCCTGCGTCTGTGATGGGTTTCGGGATCCACATCTCCTCAGATTCCCGGAGGAACGGGAGTCTGTTGGCTTGTTCCTGCAGCAGGCTTTCCAGGAGGGGGGTTCCCAGATGACAGGAGCTGCCTTAAGTCAGGTGATCATTCAAGTAACACAAATTAAGCACCTTCTGTGTGCCTGAGCTGTTCCGTGTGCTGGAGGTGAAAATCGAGCAGAGCTGTGCTTCGAGAGGCTTGGAAGGAGAGCCACGCCTCCTCCCTCTGTGGGTCACTCCCTCCCTTTGGTTCTCGTGTGAGTTATAAATACTCCGGGGAAGTGTGCTGCCCTCACCCCCTGGTACTTCCCTGTGCAGAAGCTTATCCATTGGACCCAAGAAGCAGGCCAGGGCGACAGGATGAGATGAGGCGGCGGTGGGGAGCCGAGCTGACTTCCCAGCAGGAGGACTCCTCCTCCAACGTCACAGATCGCCCCAGGGCCAGCCCCATTCCCGTGACTCATGCTTTACTCCCATCCCAAGGGGACTTCTCAGGTCAGGGGTGTGTTTTCTTAAAACCTTTAAAGCATCTTGTAAGAATGGCCTAGATTTGAAAAGACTATAACCAGAGGAAAGAGAGCCCACGAGACAGGCAGTGTAGGGATGTCCCCAGTGGTCCAATGGCTAAGATTCTGCACTCTCAACACAGGGGGACTGGGTTCCATCCCTGGTCAGGCATCTAGATCCCACAGACCACAACTAAGGGTTCACATGCACAGCCAAATAAATAAATGTTAAAGAAGAGGGGGGCAGTGTAGAGTACCTTGCCCAGTGCCTGGCACTTAGTAGGTGCTCAGTAAATCAGTGTTCCTATCCCTCAGCCTCTGGCAACCACTCATCTGTTTTCCATCTCCATGGATTTGCCTATTCTAGACAGTTCGTGTAAATGGAATCCTACAATATGTGGCCTTTGGTGACCGGCTTCTTTCACTCACAGTGACATTTTCAAGGCTCATGCACGTGGTAACC
Source organism: Cervus elaphus (assembly GCF_910594005.1). Lineage (NCBI taxonomy): Eukaryota > Metazoa > Chordata > Mammalia > Artiodactyla > Cervidae > Cervus > Cervus elaphus. The sequence goes on along the minus strand of NC_057819.1, from coordinate 20,113,732 downwards.
TGAATCGGTACTTCATTCCTTTTTATCTCAGGATAACGTTCGGTTGTGTAGATGGATACATGTATCCATTCATCAGTTGATAGGCATTCGCATTTCCCCCACTGTTTTCTTTTTGGCTGAGCTTCACAACCTTTGGGATCTTAGTTCCCCAACCAGGGATTGAATCCCTGTCCCGCCTGCTCAGTGGAAAGCTCTAAGTCTTAACTGCTGGACTACCAGGGAATTCCCCCCACTCTTGGATTACTGTGAATAAGGCTGCTCTGAACATTCATATACACATTTTAAAAAATATTTCATGCGTGTATTTTTGTAATATTTATTTTTATTTATTTGGCCTCACTGGGTCTTAGCTGCTACATGTGAGATCTTTCGTTTCAGTAAATGAACTCTTAGTTGCAGCATGCGGGAGCTAGATCCCCGACCCAGGATCTAGCCCAGGCCCCCAGCTTTGGGAATGAGGAGTCTTAGCTGCTGGACCACCAGGGAAATCCCCCGTGTGTATGTTTTTGTGTGGACCTACATTTTGTTTCCCCTGAGTACCTCCCTAGGAGGGGAATTGCTGAGTTATGGAAAAACCCTCATGTTTAACATTTTGAGGATCTGCCAGACTTTTCCAAGGCGACTGTCCCATTTTTCAGTGCGTGCTGTTTTATAATGATGGCCGTGCGGAATTGTCTAGTGTGGTGCTTACTGCAGGGTCCAGAGCCAAGCTGCCTGGGTTTAGAACCTGGCTGGGGGACTTGGGACAGACAGGTACCTTCACCTTTCTCAGCCTCAGTTTCCTTGTCTATAAAACGGGGACAAGATTAGTGCTCACTACAGGTTGTCATGGGGATTAAATGAGAATGTCTATAAAGTGCTTGGTGGGGGCTGTATCTAGTTTTTGCTGTTATAAGTATTTCTGCCCCCCCTCCGGACTGCAGGCCCTAGGCACATAGTAGGTACCCCATCCATGATATTTTACAGCCTGGGTCCCCAACCTCCTAGATCTAATGCCTGATGATCTGAGGTGGTACTGATGTAATCATAACAGAAATAAAGTGCACAGTAAATGTAATGCACTTAAATCATCCCCTTCCCCCAGCCCCGGTCCATGGAAACATTGTCTTCCATGAAATCAGTCCCTGGTGCCAAAAAGGCTGGGAACCACTATTTTAAAGGATGCAGAAAAAAAAAAAAAAGGATGCAGAATTTGCTTTCGGGGGTACCCCATGTTTTGGTGCTTTTGATTCTTCTGATCACCCCTAGGAAAGCCCCCTAGACTGTCACTGTCTTGCACCCTGGGAGCTCCCTTCACTTGGAGGGTCTGACAGGGATCTGTGAGGTTAGGGGTGGCTTCAACTCCAAAAGGCACTTTGACCTTAGACCCAGGAACACAGGGAGTATTTGGAGCCAGGCCTCCAGAATTGGGAGCGGTTTGGGTCACTCAGACCCAGCAGTGCTGGAGAGCCTAGACCCAACGCCAGGAAGCGGCCCCTGTTCTCTGCAGCCCAGCTCCTGCTCTGAGGTCAGCCTCTGGGAAGGAGGTGGCAGCCCTGGCAAGAGCCCCGCAGAGAGTCAGCCCAGTGATGGAACGTGTCTCCGCGCTGTAGATGTGGCCCAGAGTCCCCAGGGCCTCGCCAGCCCCTAGGCACAGGGAGGGGCCTGCTCCCTCGCCGGGGGTGGCCCTGCTGTTGGTGCCCTGGCAGAGCAGCAGCTCATCAACCTGGCAGCACTGGGTGTTCTCCAAGCACTGGGAGAGCCTGGCGGCCGGCATGCTGCCCGGATGGGGAGGAAGAGTCAGAGAGCACCCGGGCTTATCGTTCGCCTCGATTGCTGGAGGGAGTCCAGTCTTTAGGAGAACAGCTGGGGGGAGGTGGGAAAAAATGACAGCTCTGGGTGAGGGTGAGGAGGGCATTGGTCACTCTCTCACCTGGCAGATGTTTTACTGTGACAGGCAGTGGGTCACAGGGAGAGAGGAGAGTTTGCCATCTGGGATCAGACACAAATCAGAGCAAATAGTGCATCAGTAGAGGGAGGCACAGAGTGCAGCCAGACCAGAGAAGGCAGCAGCCAACTGCCTGATGGGGAAGATTTCATAGAAAGGGGGGCATTTCAATTGGGTTTTGAAGGATGCATAGGAGTTGGACAGGAGCAAAGTGGGGAAGGCACAGGGAATAGCGTGAGCCGATGCCTTTAGTACTCAAAGTGTGATTTGAGGTATTTTGGATGGTGGGGTGGGGGAAATCCCAGGTGGCAGAAGTGCAGGGTCCAGGGTGGTGAGATGGAGATTAGCCTGGGAAGGGGCTGGACCCTGTAAAAGTCCAGCTGACACACACATCAAGGACCTCCTAGCAGGGAAGGAAGAAAGCAGCTGAGAAGCCCTATCTACAGAGTTGAGACCAACCTCATTATAAACCCAGCTCGGTCACCAACTACAATGTGGTCCTGAGAAGACTAAGGGGTTCAACTTCCCAAAGGCTTCATGTCATCGTCTGTGAAATGGACAGGTTGACTCTACCTGGCCCAGTGGCCTGGATTAAATGGAAACTATGTGGGACAGTCTGTGGTCACTTCACAACTGGGGGTTCTTCCCCTGCTTGTGGGGAGTTGCTCCTGCAGCCTGGGCTCCCCTGGAGAGACCAAGGATGGACTGGGGCTCGTGGGAGGTATGGGTGGATGGGGAGTCTGATGTAAGTCAGGACCAGGGTGGCTAGAGATTCAGGTGTTGGGGATCTGCCCAGAGGTCCTGTCATAGGAACCCGGGCAGCATGAGGTCAGAAAGCTCCTCCCTGTTGGGAGCAGTGACAGGTCAGAGGACACCCCAGGGCACAGTCACAGCTACGAGGATGTGAGTGAGCCTCCTGAATCCCATGTGCTTAAAAGCCCTTCAGATCTGTGATTGGGTCCATGTCACCACCCTTGACTCACCACTTCTGACACCTGGGACTTCCCCCATGTCCCAGACATACCACACACTTTGAGTACTAGAGGCACTGGCTCATGCCTTTCCCCTTTCTCCCCTGGTAAACTCCTGTGTATCCTTCAAAGCCCAACCGAAATGCCCCCTTTTCATGAAATCATTCCCATCAAGTAGTCAGCTGCTTCTCTTGGCTCCTGCTGCACTCTGTGCCTTTCTTTCTCTCTTTTTATTTTATTTATTTATTTTTGGCTGCACCAGGCAGCGTGCGGGGTCTCGACCAGTTCCCCAACAAGGGATCCAACCTGTGCCCCCTGCAGTGGAAGCTCAGATCTTAACCACTGGACCACCAGAGAAGTCCCTGAGCCGCCCTCTATTGATGTCTGTCCCCCACCCCAGAGGGAGCGTACTCCTTCCAGGACGCTGAAGCTGGGGGAGCAGGAGCCACCCACCGGTTCCCCTAACATCTCAGCTTCTTCCCTGACCAGCCAGGTTGTCTTTGAGTCGTCCTTCCTTCCAGGAGGTGGGAAGAGGCCAGGTCAACAGGAGACCATGCACACACTTCCACAGCGAGCCCTGCACCTGCATCCAGGTGCAAGGGGCCAGTCGGGGGGCATCTCCCTGCATTCTTGGTGCACGGGTGACCTGCTTTTTGTGCGTATGTACCAGCTCTGACTCTCCGTCCTGTCTCTGAGCTGATTAACATGCTGACGTCCATCAAGAGACCGTGTCACCTTTGGTCTCCCTGCAGCCTGGCAGCTGTGATGTATCATTTTGGACTTGTCCCGCCACGTCACTACAGAGGACCACGGCCAGCGGGGAGAGAGGGATTATGTTGTTCCCATCTGGCTTCGGCCGCCTCCCCGGTCCCTTCCAGCTGTTCCCCGTTACCCACTGCCAAGCGGCAGATGTGGGGTGGTGGGGGGGGGTGGGGGGTGAGGTCAGCCGGGAGCTGGAGACCTGTCCGTCATCTTCACGTGAATGTCTTCAAGGCTATTTCTGGCCTTGCCATTATCCCCACGGCTTCGGGATAAATATAGACACGGATTGAAAAGCCCCAGTGGCAGGCAGGCAAGCGAGGCAGGCAGCGCTGGAGAGCGTGCGGACGGGGTGCTTGGCTATAAATAAGTCTGCTGGAACACCTCCCCAGCCACGCTGTGCCGTGCGGAAAGACAGATCTCCTCGCCGGCTCCCTCGCAAAGCACACTTGTGCCTGGGGGGGCCGGGCGGCAGGAGGGCGGCAGGAGGGAAGGTCCGTGGGAGGAGAGGAGGGAGGAACTGGTCTGTGGGAACCTTGCATGGCTGGGCGGGGCTGCCAGAGGTAGTTCTCCCTTAGCTTTGCTAGGAGCTGATAAAGGGGACCAGCCCCCCCAACCCCAAGCAAGAGTCCTGGGACAGTCACGTGTTGTGCCCAAAATGGCAGCCCCCGGCCAGCATCTCCAGCCCCCTGGCTTCCCCAGGCCCGGTCCTGTTGCAAGCGCGGCCAGTAGACAAGGACAGGTTCTGGGTGGTTCTGGACTCGGGCCTGCGGGGTGCCTGCTCTGCTTTCTCAAGCTGCCGTCTGTCTCCTTCTTCTGCTTCCTCCTGGCTGCCTCCTCCTGAAAAGATCCCAGGTTTGTTTATCTTCTGGTTTCCCAGTCCTCAGTGCTCACCCAAAGCCGGCCGCCTAGTGACCCCCTGCTCCGTCGAGGCTAGAGTTGCAGGGGGCAGGAGTCCAGTGGTCCCTGGCTCCTCACCCCTCACCCCCTCCTCGGGCCCACCTTTCTCCACCTGCCTCCTCCGCAGCTCTGACCGCCCCCTCCTAGGCAGCAGCAGGTACCTGGGCTGGCGCTGAGCAAGGACCAGGACCCGCACCTGGGAGACACTTTTCACGGAAAAGGATAGGAGTCGGTGAGCTGGCGAGAATCCTGGGATGGCCCCGTGAGCAAAGTATCCTTACTATGCAGTGACAGTCATGGGCAGTGGTTCCCACGAGCCCGGTCCCCTCTGCAGCCTCAGTGAACAAAGACCCCCTGCATTCAGGGGCCCATGCGCTCAGGCCCAGAGCAAGGATAGGACGGTTATTAACTCTGTGAACCTCGCCCCTGCAGAGGGGGAGTGGACAGCCCTGCCTGTCCTGTGGATGAGGGATCTGCACCTTTGCCCCACTGTCATTGCAGCTGCTTCAGGGCTTCGAGGACAAAGGGAGCCACAGGGCCACGTCGGCGTCTCGAGAGGGCGGCATGTGTGTGGGGCTGTCATTCGGCCCCAAGGGATGAATCGGGTGTCGTCCCCACTCTCAGCAGCTCGTTGGCCACCAGAAGGGACTGGAGTCAGCGGGCAGTTGTGGTGCCCATGTTATGAGCCTGAGGGAATGGGGTGGGGGGCCTGCTTCTGGGGCACGGAGCCCGTGGAGGAAGGGCAGCCACACTTGGGCTGGACTTCTCGGAACGCCAAGTTCACCCAACCTGGGAGGGGATAGAGGGCCTTCTTATGCAAAGGTGCAAGGGCAGGAGCAGGCACCCCAGCCAGACCCCGCACCCAGCTGCGGGGTCTGGCTGGGCGCGCAGGCTGAGCCCCGGGAGGGAGCCAGGCCAGCGGGGGTGGGGGCCGGTCTTCTGCGCTGGTTAAGGAGCATGGATGCTGGCTTGAAAGCTGAGGGAGAGTGTTGAGGGGTTCAGTCCTCTCACGCTCTGAAGTATTAGGAAAGGCTTCATCTGACTCCATGGGAATGACAGGTCGGAGGCGGGGGGAGGAGGGCAAGCTGATGGCAGCATCATGATGTCTTGCACTGTTGAGTACCTGAAAGATTTTTTTGTTGTTGTTGCTTTTAATGGAACCTGTGAAATCCAGGATGTACACATGTGGGTGCGTGCCTGAGAAAGTCGGGTTTCTAAAGACGATGGGGCTGTGCTGGGAGCCATCCGTTGGTTCTGACTTGCTCAGGTGCCCTCATCACTGGAGGGGTGACTTTGTCCAGAAAGTGTGGCCGCTGCCAGTAGCCTGGGTCTGGAGCCGAGATAACTGCTTCCCTGGAGGCTTAGCCGGTGACCCTGGCTTCCCTCTCCAGGTTCCGACCCCAAATCAGCCAGTTGTAAGAGGATGTTGATTTGTGACTCTCAGTACCCACACTCCCGCCTGCCACGTTCCCCTCCTCACCCCAGTGCTGACTCTGTGCTGAGTTCCAGCGCCCTGAAAAAGCAGTGATTTAGAAAGTGCCATGTGATGGAAAGATAAACATGGTTTCTCCAGTAAACCACAGAACCCAGAAGTTGGTCTAGTCTTGTATTTATGTATTTATAAATGTATTTATGATTTGTACATAAATACATCATCATATATTTATGATTCTGCTGGTGTCGATTGATAAATAGGCGAAAGGGGAGATTGTGCAGCTTTGATCTTGCCTTGGGGGAATGCTGTGGTCTTTGTTAAGAACTGTGTGAGTCAAAAGTCTGACACTGTCCCGAAGTCCTAGCCTTCACGGATTGAGAAGGTCAGAATCAGGAGCCTCCTGAAGGTCATACAAGTCCAAGTCCTCGTTTCTCGGATAGGAAATAAAGCAAAACCATTTCTCTGTTCAACACTTCCGACACCAAATGTGTGGGTTTTCCACACCAAGCAATTTTCCAATTATCTATGGGCAACATCTGAGTGTCCTTACAGTCAATTCAATTCTGACATTAACTTCCCAGGGTTAGTGAAGACCTTTTGGGTTAAGGTCTCAGTCCCACAAGATTGCTTCCCCCCACCCCCACTTCAGATGCCAATCATAAATAGTGGGTCCCAGGTTACCTACTTCTGACTTGGCTACAAATAGGGGTTCCCACCCTCCCCCACTTCAGGTTCGATGATTTTCTGGAAATTCACAGAACTCAGGACATTTACTTACATTTGCTGGCTTATAGGGCTTCCCTGGTAGCTCAGATGGTAAAGAATCTGCCTCTAATGCAAGAGACCTGGGTTTGATCCCTGGGTCAGGAAGATCCCTTGGAGAAGGAAGTGGCAACCCACTCTACTATTCTTCCCTGGGAAATCCCATGGCTAGAGAAGCCTGGTGTGCTCGGTCCAGGGGGTTGCAAAGATTGGACGCAACTTAACAACTGACCCACAACAACGTGTGGTGTGCAGGGATCCCTGGCCAGGGATCGAACCCGTGCCTCCTGCAGTGGAAGCCCAGAGTCTGAACCTCTGCACCTCCAGGGAAGTCTCTCTGTGGGTTTTTTTTTTCCATAAAAGCCTTTTCAGATTATAATTCACACCCTATACAATTCACTCTTTTAAAGTGTACAGTTCAGTGGTTTTTAGTAGATTCTTGGAGTTTTTCAGCCATCGCAGTTTGACAACATTTTCATCCCTCCAAAAATGAACCCCTTGACATTCCCTCTATCCCATCACTTCCTTAACCCCCAGCCCCTGGCAGCCGCTAGTCTGCTTTCCATCTCTCTGGATTTTGCCTCCTCTGGACATTCCGTACAAATGGAAACCGACAGCCTGTGGCCTTTTGTACCAGGCCGCCTCCGCCCAGCGTGCCGTCTTCAAGTTGATTCATGTTGTAGCCTGTGCCGGCGCTTCATTCCTTCCCGTGGCTGGACCGCGTGTGTCATTGGCGACATTTTGTTCTCTCGTTGGTTGATGAGTGCATTTTTAAAGAGTGACATTTTTTCCATCTCAAACACAGCTCCGAGCTCCTGAGAGGGTCAGGGGACAGTTGCAGAGGATGCAAGCAGCAGGCAAGACAGCTTCCAAGAGGGGCTCCCGGGAGTGGGGCGAGGACATTCTTTCTCTGAGAGGCCCTTTGAGTGGGAGAACGGAGAGTTGTGAGGGGGCCCAGAAGGAGACCGTCCATTTGGGGTTTCCTGCCATTCTTTCTTTTCTCTTTGCGTGAGATGGACAGACGAGGAGAGCGCCAGGCCTCGGCAGACAGAGGCCTTGTTCCAAGGCTGGAATCTCAAGCCGCGTGTGTCCCAAGGCCCCGCTTTGAGACTGACATCTAAGGCCTCCAGGAGCCTCACGGCAGATCCAAAGGGACTCAGATGAGAACGGCCTGATTGAGTCCAACCCAGGGATTAGAAGAGGGCACTTACGTTAGTTTAATCTTGCTCTGATGGTCTCTTCTCAAACAGAGTGACTAGTAATCCTGTTTACAGCTGCCTGTGGCGCTGCCTTCTGGGGCGTAGAGTCTTCTGTTCAAAGGAACCGCACTTCTCAGCTCTCCGGAGGCCACACCCGAGCCACCCCTGGTTCTTGGGTGCGGACGGAGGCTGCAGTCAGGGTCACGGGGAAGATTCTGAAGCCTCCAGAGACTTCCCTGGTGGTCCAGTGGTTAAGACTTTGAGCATCCAATACAGGGGGCCTGGGTCCGATCCCCGGTCATGGAACTAGACCTCACATGCTACAATTAAGAGTTCACATGCCGCAACTAAGACCTGGCACAGCCATATAAATACAGACAAAAAAAAACATTTTTAAAAAAGATTCTGCAGCCTTCACTTGAGGCCTCACCCACCTCAGACTGTCAGTGTAGAACACTGGGTGAGGGGTTTCTCTGCTGAGCTGTCTTACTTGCAAGGACCCCTCAAGTTCCAGAATCAAACAGGAGGGCCAGGAGGCAAAATAGCTCCTGCGTTGACTGGCTCTGGAAGTCAGGCATCCACAGGAGGCTTTGCCCGCTTCATTTAATATGAGCCCCGGCATCAGTCCTGCAAGGCGGGGTGATGAAAGAGGACTCGTTGGGGTAGGAGGGCCTCCAAGCTTGCAAGTAGACTGAGGTGGCTCTTACTCTCCAAGATGCCACCTTCTTTAGGTGATGAGGTGGCCCAGAGACAAGAGCTGATCTTCATAGGAACTGCAGGCTCGTTATAGATGGGGTCTCTAGCACAGTGTGGGGAGGTGGCTTTCTGGGTTTGTCAGGCAGGTTCCCATAGGCTCTGGATGGTGGGAGGAAGGTATCTGAATCAGAGGGTGGCTGGCCAGGGCATTACAATGTCAGCGTCTTAAAAAGCATCAGCCAAGCTGACCCTCACGTGTGTTTTGCATTCAGGTCTTAGACACATAGTTCTGCTGTCTTCTGTCTCCTCCACCCCTGGCCCACCCCCAGCCACCCTCCCCCCACGACCCCCACCACACAATAAAGAATCGCTAGCATCAGGAACCACTGACCTATCATAGAGAAGTTAGATGGATGGATTTAATAACTCCCCTTCCTGTGCCCCCCCGCCCCCGCCCCCCAACCAGTGGCTTCACTGGTGGCTCAGACAGTAAAGAATCTGCCTGCAATGCCGGAGGCCCAGGTTTGATCCCTGGGTCAGGAAAATTCCCCTGGAGAAGGGAATGGCAACCCGCTCCAGTATTCTTCCCTGGAGAATCCCATGGGCAGAGGAACCTGGGGGGCTCCAGTCCATGGGGTCACAAAGAGATGGACAAGACTGAGCCGCTAATACTGTTACTTTCCCTCCCTAACCCCCTGTCTGTGGTGGTAGGAACGAAGCAGGAGAACATTGATCAGCCTCTCTCGGGTTTTACTGGAAGACAGAGGGCAGCTCTTGTAGCTGGGAGCGTAGGAGCAGCCATAAGTCATGTGACCCACGAGGCTGCCACATAGCAACTTGGGGGCTTCTGAAAACCTGTCTCCTAAGGAAGAGGCTGCGGGATGTTGATCCTGCTGTGAAGCCAGGCACCTCGGAGAGAGGAAACACTCCTTGCTGTTTCTGCAAAGTCAGCAGGGGCCTGCCAGTGAGCGGGTGACCGCATGAGCAGCCTAACTCCTCTGCTTACCCTGGGTGCTCCAGCCACATCCTCACTACCTAGCTTCCAACTTGAAGCAGGCAGGTGGGCCTGCAGGAACCTCAAGGTCTAACGTTCATGAAATTAATGAACATGCTGCTGAACGTGAACAGCTGCTGACGTTTAGTGGGTGTGTGCCCTGAACCAGGCCCTGTGCTGGATACTCCTCTCATGTTATCTTATCTCATTTTTGCCACATTCCCAGTGTCAGCGCTGATACGAACCTTCTTCTTACAGATGAGGAAATGCCAAGAGATGCGGTAACTTGGCTGGGTGTTGCTGGCCTGACTTTTGACTCCTTTTGGAGGCCTATCTGCTCAGTTTGTGGTCACTGGGAGCTAGATGGGCAGGATAGAGTGCTGGCTGGGTCTGTAACTCCTGGTGGGACTTGAAGCAATTATCTTCTCAGAGCTTCCTTTTGTCCATCTGTAAAGTGAGATAGAAATGCCTGTAAAGTGGAGATAGAAAAGAATCTGCGTGCGAGGCAGATTCTTAACCCCTGGATCACCAGGGGAGTCCCTGCACGAGTTGTTTTACTGAGAGTGAGGTATAGGTGTTCCACGTCTTTTCTGAGTATGGGAGGAAAATTCGTGTTTTCTCTTCATCTTTCTCTTCCATCAGCCCAGCTTTACAGACCACCCGAGACAAAAACCTGTTCCCTTTTCTAGGGGGATCAGTCTGCAAAGAGTCAGTCCTGGAACCCAGAAGGGAGCTGGAGGCAGCTGGGTGGTCTCCCCAGGAGAGGGTTCTGGGCTGGCAGTGAGTGGGAAGGCCCCCTTGGGAAGCAGGCAGGGCGGGCGGGAGGCCACGGAAGAAGGCAGGGAGGGTAAAGGCTAGGCAGCCAGGCCGGGCACAGTCCGTCTCCTCTGACGGTGCCCATCTGGCTTGTGGGAAGAGGCACTTACAGCCTCTGCCAGGGATGTCGTTGTTGTTGGCACCCCGACAGACTGATGTCCCCTGGCCAGCTGCAAGAGTGCATTTGGGGCCAACAGCTTGATCTCTAGTGCCCAGCGGGGTTGGAGTTTTACAACTTTGAACTTCTCCAGATTTGCATAGAGGGGCCATAGATGTCTCCTAAACAATGCCTCACTAAGTTCTTGTGGCTGCCGAGTCCTGAAGGACCTGTCCCTTCCCTTCTCATTCTCCATAAAAAGCAAGATGACTTTATGTGGTTCATGGTGAGAGAACTGTGTGTTCCACTTAGTTTGATCTGCTCAGTAGGTACTAGGGGTCTTGTTGAATCTATCTGTGCTTTTATTTATTGATTTATTGATTTATTTATTCTTATTGACGTATAGTTGACTTACAGTATTATATTAGATTCATAGTGAGTCAGTATTTTGGCAGACTATACTCCATTATCCGTTATTACAAGATAATGGCTTATACATGCTTTTAAAGAGCTTTGTTGTACATCTTTCATTGTTTAGTTATCCATAATTCATTCATTCAATGGAGCTTTTTACAAAGTTTTTTTAAACTTTTTATAGAAGTGTAACAATGCTACAAAAAGTGTATAGACATTAAGTGTCCTGCTGATAACTTTGTACAGACTGACCATGCAGATTGATCAACAGGACATCAGCCATCCCCAGAAGCTTCCCGACTTCCACCAACCATCCTCAAGTTTGAAGCCATAGACAGGGACATTTCCTGGCAGTTCAGTGTTTGGACTTGGTGCTTTCCCTGCAGGGGCCTGATCAGGAAACTAAGATCCCCAAAGCCTCGCAGTGTGGCCAAAAAATAAATCCAACAGAGTTTTGGGACACTGCTCATGTACCAGGCATTGTTCTAAGCACTGGAAAGTCAGCAGTGAACTAGATGAAATCTCTTCCTAACACACAGGTGATACTAAATGCCAGGAAGGAAAATGAGCAAGGGACTAGCCTAGAGAGAGAGGGTGAGGTGGTAGGAGGTTTGAGACAGTGTGAGGACCTCCCTGTTAAAACCTAAACAAACTTGGAAAGCCAGTCCTGTAATATCTGAGAGAGAGGGAACAGTAGGTGCAAAGGCCCTGAGGCAGAGGTGTGCTCGGCAAGTCTGAGTACAAGAGGAAGGTGGTAGGAGGTGGCAGAGTCAGGGATGTGATCTTGGAGGACTTGTAGGCCGTGATAGACTTTGGACTTGGGACTTCCCTGGCCATCCAATGGTTAAGGCTCTGCACTTCCACTGCAGGGGGTGAGGGTTCAATCCCTGGTAGGGAAACTAAGATCTTGCATGCCTCTCAGAACAACAAAGAAAAAGTCCTAAGTGTGAGAGGAGCTGGGGAGGGTGTTGAGGTACAGGCATGACATATTCCTATTTGCATTTATATTTTAAAATGCTCACTTTGGCTGCCCTGTGGAGTAGAAGCAGGGAGACCAGTTAGAAATTCTGTATTGCAGTAGCCTAAAAGAGTTGTTAATGAAGATGGAAGGTGGCACAGGGCAACGGTCCCTAACCTTTTTGGCACCAGGGACCAATTTTGTGGAAGACAGTTTTTCCATGGACTGGGGTGGGGTTATGGGGGAACGGTTGCAGGATGATTTGAGTGCATTACATTTATTATGTCTTTTATTCCTATTAGTATTACATTGTGATATATAATGAAATAATTATACAACTCACCGTAATACAGAATCAGTGGGAGCCCTGAGCTTGTTTTCTTATAACTAGAGCGGCTATAAATACAGATGAATCTTAGCCCGCCATGCACCTCCTGCTGTGCAGCCTGGTTCCTAACAGGCCGCGGACCGTTACTGGTCTGTGTCCCCGGGGTTGGGGACCCCTGGCATAGAGGGAAGTGAATCACCTTCAAGAATGAGTTGGAAGCCTCTTTCCCTTCGGCCAGGCACATAGAATCACCCGCCAGCATGCAGGGCCCTCTGTGTCTGGCCGCTGAGAGGGTTAGGGCTTTCAGGGGTCCCCTGGGTCTCTGAGCTGCTGGGGAGGCATCGCAAGGCGGAGCTGGGCGCTGAGCTGTTCCTCCCCTCCCCCTGCCAAGCCCGAGTGCTGAGGGAGTTAATTGCACACAGGGGTGCTGATCCATGTAGACGGGCCGTGAGGAATGAAGTACGAAGATCTTGGGCCTGGACTTGGAGACCCTTGCGAGGAACCAGACGGGTCCTGCTGTGCTGTGGGCTTCCCCAAGGGGCCTGTTCTGAGATCTTCCCCTCCAACTTCTGGAAACTCACGTAGCCCGGATGTCAGAGCTGCAGAAGCTGTCTGGGGTTCTGCATCTGCTTTTTTGGACTCCCCCTCCTTTCCTTCCTTCACTCCTTCCTCCCTCCCTACCTCCATTCACACTTCTCTCAAGATACACTATGATGGACCTAGAGATGATCATACTAAGTGAAGTCAGAAAGACAAACACCATATGATATGGCTTATATGCAGAATCTAAAAAAATTTTGATACAATTGAACTTATTTACAAAACAGAAACAGATTTAGAGAAGAAAGCTATAGTTAGTTACCAGGGTGGAAGGGTTGGGGAGAGGGAAAGTTAGGGAGTTTGGGATTGACATGTGCACACTGCTATATTTTAAATGATAACCAATAAGGACCTACTGTAAGAAAAAAAAAAGTTAAAAAAAAAAAGAGGCACTGTGGAACAGTAAGGACCGGCTCAGGCCCTGGGGCCACATGACCAGGGTTTGACTTCGGCTCCATCGCCTCCAGGCTATGTGACCTGGAGCAAGTAAGTGACTAACCCTTCTGTGCTCCAGTTACCTCATCTGCAAAATGGGGACAAAATGATTCAATCAGTTAAATCGCATACAGCGCATGGTAAGCCTACAGGCTCCATCCTCTGCCTTCTGGGTCACTGACCCCCGGCTAGCCCGGGTAGTGATTAGAGGTATGTGTCCTTCTTTGAGTTTTCTGGGATCATTCCCCCTGGACCCTGTTTGAAAGAACGTGCCTGCATGTTTGGGAGTTTATAATTAGAATCGTTACCATTTGTCAACCTTTGGCCATGTCCCAGCCCTATACCAACACTCACATACATCATCTTACATTGCCCTCAAAGAAGTCTGTTTTCATCCCCATTTCCCCATTTTTCCCCTGAACTTTTTATTTTGTATTGAGGTATAGCCAATGAACAATGTTGTGATAGTTTCAGGTGGACGGCAAAGGGACTCAGCCATGCATATACATGTATCCATTCTCCCCCAAACTCCCCTCCTGTCCAGGCTGCCCCATCACAGTGAGCAGAGTTCCCTGTGCTATACAGTAGGTCCTTGTTGGTTATCCATTTAAATATAGCAGTGTATGCATGTCCATCCCAAACTCTCTGACTGTCCTTCCTCCCCTCCCCTGACCCTGCCCAGCAGCCATAAATTTGTTCTCTAAGTCCCTCCCTACTTTTTTTTTTTTTAAATTTTTGGCCGCACCATGCAGCATGTGGAATCTTAGTCCCCCCCACCAGGGATCGAACCTGTGCCCCCTGCATTGGCAGCATGGAGTCTTAACCACTGGACCACCAGGGACGTCCCCATCCCCACTTTATAAAATAGAAAACCGAGGATTAGAGGGATGAAGGAACTTGCCAAGGCCCTCTGGCTGGTAGTGGTGGGGCCAGGATCTGACAGCCCTCACATGAGCCGCTTCTCCTTCCAGGGACAGTGTGTTGGTGCCAGCCCACCATGGATGCTTAGGGCTGTTGGGTTCCCATTCTTGCTCAAGGCCAGCCTGCCTGGTCCCTGCAACCTTCCCTGAATCTGGCTACAGGATGGTCCAGAGAGGACCTCTCTGTAGAAACCTATGCAAGCTAGGAATTGAGTCATGTATATCTGGGGAAATGCATTCCTGGCAGAGGGCACAGTGTGTCCAAAGGCCCTGGGCATCTTTCAGAGAGGGTGTCTCCTGACTCTTTTTAGCCTCTGCCTACCTTCTGGCCTCTGATAGGCCACCAAGGACACAGAATCCTGTCTCGGTGATGCTGGCTGACACAAGGAGCCTTTCTCTGAAGGTCTCTGGCATTTCTACATGACTGGAAGGGCCTGTGAGCTCTCTGGCTGTACTTCAGGAATTGAGGTCTGGCTAGCAGCAGGCCACAGAGGGTGCTGACTTGGTCACTGTGGAGTTGTTAGGCCCTCCTGTATTTTTTTAAATTTATTTAAAAAAAAATTTTATTTGTCTGTGTCGGGTCTTGATTGTAGCATGCGGGATGTAGTTCCCTGACCAGGGATTGAACATGGACCCCCTGCATTGAGAGTACAGAATCTTAGCCCCTGGGCCACCAGGGAAGTCCCCCTTCCTGTGTCTTCAAATAGCATTTTGGAGAGTGGACTTTTGTTTTACCACAATGAAAAGATATTAAAAGAAAAAACAAGTCCACTCTCCCTGGTGGCTCAGACAGTAAAGAAGCTGCCTGCAATGCGGGAGACCTGTGTTCAGTCCCTGGGTTGGGAAGATCCCCTGGAGAAGGGAACGGCTGCCCAGTTGGAGTCTTCTTGCCTGGAGAATTCCATGGACAGAGGTGCCTAGCAGGCTACAGTCCATGGGGTCACAGAGTCAGATATGACTGAGTGACTAAGCACAAAATACACATAAGATTGACCACTTTATCCATTTTTAAGTTCAGTGGCATTAATTACGCTCAAGTTCTTGGGTCACCATCAACAGCACCACCTCCAGAGCTCTTTCCCATTAAACATTTAACTCCCCCCTCCTCTCCCCCATACCCACCTTTCCACCTTAGGTCTCTAAGAACCTGCTGACTCGAGGCACCTCATACGAGTGGAATCATACAGTATTTGTCCTGTGGTGTCTGCCTTCTTTCCCTTAGCACAATGCTTCCAAGGTTTGCCCCTGCTGTTGGGGGTGGGGAGCGGTATGTGTGAACTTTTTAGAAATATATGGGGTGCTTGCAGGCCTCTGTCCCAGGAGCTGCAGAGCAACAAGAGGAAGGGAGGCCCAGATCCCGGGTAAAGTATCTCAGGTCATCCTTACACCTGAAGGCTGGGGCTCCTTAGCTCCTGGCTTCACCTGTTTGCATTTCTCTAGTAGTCATGTGTGGAGGTGAGAATTTGACTATAAAGAAGGCTGAGCACCAAAGAATTAATACTTTTGAATTGTGGTGCTGGAGAAGACTCTCCAGAGTCCCTTGGACTACAAGGGGATCAAACTAGTCAATCCTAGAGGAAATCAACCCTGAATATTCACTGGAATGACTGTTGCTGAAACTGAAGCTCCAGTACTTTGGCCACTTGATGTGAAGAGCTGACTCACTGGATAAAACCCCGATGCTGGGAAAGATTGAAGGCAAAGGGAGAAGGGGGGCAGCAAAGGATGAGGTAGTTAGATAGCATCGTCAACTCAATTACCATGAGTCTGAGCAAACCCTGGGAGATAGTGGAGGACAGAGGAGCCTGGCGTGCTTCAGTCCATGGGGTCGCAAAGAGTCAAACACAATTTAGGGACTGAACAAGAACAAATGGGCACACCTTGAAATCAAGGCCCTCAACCCACATTGAATCCTCTGTGGGCCATATGTTTAGGTGCTTCTCATCTGAGCCTCATTTTTCCCATCTGTGAAATGGATCTCATGCACTGATTCTCAGATTATATTTGGCCCGAGTGAGCCAGCTTCCCATGGCCAACCTGGGAGCTGACCCTTGTGTTCCAGGCCACCTGGGAGCAGGTGGGGGAGGAGTGCTTCTTAGACTATGACTTCTTTATTTATTAAAAATTAATGAAGGGACTTTGATGTATCAGGGCTTAAGAGGAGCTGACAGGTCACATGGTCTCCGAAAGCACAGGGCTGGTAATCTATTTAAAAAAAAAACATTTTCTTCTTCTTTTTAATTTAATGGAGGAAATCATTAGCTGGGAAATTGGTCGAGCTGATTTATTCCTGTTTTGGGGAGGGGGAGTGGAAGAGCAAATCTGCTCTAATTGCCGTTTGTTCTAGAAATATGTCAGCAAAATATTCCCATTAGCCAGGCCTGGTGGGAGACAGAGCCTCTAGCTTCTTTCTCTTCAAAGCCTGCTCCCGGCAGGAGACGGGGCCTCTTTCTGGACCCAGGTGGGCGGCCATGCTGTCAGCAGCAAACATCTCCTTAAAGGTCCCGGCAGACTTGCCCTGGCTCCCCCGGTGTGTGTGTTTGTGTGGTGGGGGGCCCTGCTGTCCTCGACCCCCAGGGCTGTCACACTCAAGCCCCAGTTCCCAGGGATGCAGGTCTGGGACCCCCATCTGGAAAAGAAGACTACGTGCCTCCTGGGTTTCATCTGGTTCCAAGGGAGGCAACTTCGGTTGACCCTAAAAATAACCAAACATGCAAACAGCTTCAACAAGCAAATGTTTTTCATATCTGCGAGCCAAATAATTTAAAGGTACAGCTGTTTTCCCACTGTCTCAGTCTGTTTTCCTGGTGCAGGGAGGAGCTCTCTGGAGTGATCTGGGCTCTTTTGGGGTGATTATCTTCCACCCCCACAGGTTGAGGTCTGGCTGGGTGCTGAGCCTTGCTGTGGGCCCCTGGCCACTGCCCGAGAGGTGGACACCTCCCACCCAAGCCTGGCAAAGGCTGAGGTCCCCACATCCCCCAGCGCCAGCTGGCCTGGCTGGAGTGCTGGTGACCCTTCAGGTTTGCTGCACGTGAGGAGTGGTCCTCCTTATACATTCATTTGATTTTGTGAGCTCGTCTAGCCCCGAAACAGGCGTAAAACGAGTGCTCAAGAGAGAAGGCTGTAAGAAGCCAGGCAGGATGTGGAGAAGGTGGAAGACGAGGGACCACCGAGTTGTGAACCGTGCTCCGAGCAGGGGCTGGGTCCACAGCAAACTCCAGGTCACCCGAATCCCCGTGTGTGCAGGCCTCCCCGCTGTGTATTCCAGATCCCCACTCACTCTGTCCCTCCTCCCTGCCCTCAAGGCCAGAGTGAGGCTCCAGGACACATCGTCACGTCCACAGCTGGGCTTGTCTGTCCCTGTTATAATCCTCCCATAGATGCACCACATCTAGGGGGAAAGCCCACCATCAAATAGGCGGTTTTGTGCGTGCCGTGTGGTCACCCCTTGGAACAGCAGGCCTGGGACTCCAGGGCAGGGGTCTAAAGCCATGGCGCGGGGCTATCATCGTGGGAGTTGGTTCACGATGAGGGGAGGGGCAGACCCAGCCCTGTAGGGTAGGGTACTACAGAGTCTTCATTCATTCACTCAACGCGCTCATTCATTCATTCTAAAAATGTGCTCACTGCCTGCTGGGTGCCAGGTACTCTTCTAGGCCCTGGGCAGATTGCAGTGGATACAACCCAATCAAAATCTTTGCCCCCGTGGAGCCTCTACTCTAGTGGGCGTGTCTATCAAGTCCTTTCAGTCATGTCCAACTCTCTGCAACCCCAAGGACTGTAGCCCACCGGGCTCCTCTGTCCATGGGGATTCTCCAGGCAGGAATACTGGAGTGATTGGCCAAGCCCTCCTCCAGGGGATCTTCCCAACCCAGGGATCGAACCCCCATCTCTTGCATCTCCTGCATTGGCAAATGGGTTCTTTACTACTCGGGCCACATTCCAGTGGGAAAGAGAGTTTTTTTTTTTTAAAAAAGAACGTATCACACCTTGGATGAACCCAAAATGTGTTACTCTGAGTAAAATAAAGGAAGGAAAGAAAGGGAAGTCGGTCAGTCGTGTCCAACTCTTTGCAACCCCATAGGCTGTGGCCTACCAGGCTCCTCCGTCCATGGAATTTTCCAGGCAAGAGTACCGGACTGGGTTGCCATTTCCTTCTCCAGAGGATCTTCCTGACCCAGGGACTGAACCTGGGTGTCCCACATTGCAGGCAGACGCTTTATCTGAGCCATCCGAGCCAGCAGGAAAGCTGAGTAAAATAAGCCAGATACAAACGGGTAGTGACTGTATGATTCCACTTCTGTGACGTGCCTAAAGCGATCAAAGTAGAATGGTGGGTGCCGGGGGCTATGGGCAGGGGCAGGAACCAGGAGTTGGTGTTCCGTGGGGACAGACTTTCAGTTTTACAAGATGAAGAAGTTCTGGAGATGGATGGGGTTGATGGTTGCACAACCATACAAAGGTACTTAATGCCACGGAACTGTACATTTGAAAATGAGACGGTAAGCTTGATGTTGTGTGTATTTTACTACAATTTTTAAAATAACAGAAGAAGAAGAAAGGAAAGTACATAGTATTTTAGATAAGGAACAAAGCTACGAAATAAAAGGGAAAGTCAAGTGAGTGCTGGGGTTGGGGTGAAGTTTGAAATAAAGTGGAAGGACTTCCCTGGCAGTCCAGCGGTTCAGACTCCACAATCCAGGGCAAGGGGTGTGGGTTCGATCCCTGGTCGGGGAACTAAGATCCCACATGAGGCTCGGCATGGCAAAGAAAGAAAGAAGGGTGGTCGAGGAAAGGTTTAGTGAGGAGGGGCCCAGAGCAGACACTGCAAGGGCAGGGGCCCTGGGCAGAGGTTCCGAGGGACAAATTCCCTGAGGCGGGCAGAGCACGGCCTCCAGGTCTTCACTGTGAGTGGGGACCAGGCCACTTTGGGGCACAGGTTTGTAGGAAATCCCCCGGGCTGTCCTGTTAAGAGAAGTGGGGTTCATGTGGGAACCTAAGAGGAGGTTTCTTAGGGTGAAGGGTGAGCCGCCCAGGGCCCCTGGTCCTCGGCAGCAGTCTCTAGGTGACCCATGCCTGTTGGTGGGCTCACAGCACACGTGGAGTTATGGTTGTTTGTGGTTATGTTTAAATTTTCCTGGAGTCCCCACTGCCACCCCCAAGACATCACTGCTCCCCAACTTGGGCAGATAGGGGCTGGTGGGGTTGGCGGGGGGCGGGAAACAGAAGTGGGATGGTGGCTTGGCCAGGCTTTGGTGCGGCTTTGAAGCCGCACAGCCATCCCCTGGGCCCTTGACCTGCCCTGTCGTGGGGTGGAGTGCTGGGGGCCCCATCCTACCCTGGTCCATCTCAGAGTCTCCTGCCTCTCAGGAGGCCCATGCAGGCCAGGCCGGGAGAAGTCAGGGGCCTGGACTTCTGTCCCAATGCCCCCTTCCTTCTACCCCCACCTTGCCTTGTGCTCCTCCGGCTGAGTCTGGGTTTCAGCATCTGCAGAGTGAGAAGGTCGAACTGGAATCTGGTCTGGACTCTAGTCCAGCCCCAGTGCCAGGGCACGAGCCTGTGAGAATGGCCTCGTGCACGTGGGAAGCTGTCCCTGAGAAGCCGAGATAGCCCAGTCGGAGATCAGGGACCCCCTGTCCGTCCCCACGGGGATCCCCGCTGCCACTTTAGGAGTGCTATCCGTCCCCACGGGGATCCCCGCTGCCACTTTAGGAGTGCCGGGAGGGTCTGTTCCAATCCTCCAACTCCTGCCCGGACATTCCAGGGATGACCTCAGGAGTTGCTGGGGGAAACGGCAGGAGATGGGGTTCTAGAATAGGGGTCTGGGGCCAGGGTGGGCAGGAGGAGAGGTCAGCGGTTCAGGGCCCTACGTCATTATGGAGTCCACCGTGCCCACTCCCCAGCTGATGCCTGTTGTGTTCCCTGAGAGCCCGACTGCCCACCTTCTGTCCTTTTAGAGGGAGCCTGGGGGGCCAGGCTGCAAACAGAGGTTCGTTCCACTGCCCAGACACCTTGGGGTAAGTAGGGAGGGAAAGGGATAGAGGAAAAGACGGAGGAGCTGTGTGCTGGGCCTGGACTGTGTGTCCTGTGTTCCCAGCCTGTTAAGACCTTAGAGCTGCTCTGTCCAGAGCGATCACCAGTAGCCTCATGTGACTTCTTAATTTAAATTTAATTTTTAAAAGCATTTTTTATTTGGCTGCACCGGATCTTTCATTGTGGCATGTGGGATCTAGTTCCTGGACCAGGGATTGAACCCAGGCTGCCTGCATTGGGATCTCAGCGTCTTAGCCACTAAACCCCCAGGGAAGTCCCTTCATTTCAAGTTTAAATTAAAGTGAAATAGAATTTAAAATTCCGTTGTCCAGTCACACTGTTCACCTTCCAGGGGCTCAGTAGCCCCCAAGGCTAGCCGTGGCCCAGGCGTAGAACTTGTCTGTCATCCCAGAAAGTTCCATGAAACAACACCAGTCTCATCTCCAGAGCACCCCCTCAAGGTGGAGACTGTTTGCCCCCATTTTACAGATGAAGAAGCTGAGGCTCAGAGAAGGGAAAATGACTCACTAGTCAGGCAGCCAGTGAGTGTAGGAGAGCACTCGAACCTGGATGTGGGGATGGTGTGCACATGGGTCCTGCTGCCCAGAGGGCCACTTCCTGGGACAGAGGTGACCCAAAGCCACTCGCTGGCCACACACGCGTCTGGCACCTCTGCCTCAGGGCCAGGTGGAGCTCCCCCACTCAGGCTCCGTTACCCAGCGGGGAGCAATGCTTTAATGCAAAGGCCGAGCAAGGATTGACATTTCCATTTGGGGCCTCCCTTTGAGACCAAATCCCATAGGAGGGGCTTCAGGAAACATCACGGGGCTCTGAAAAACTCATTCTAAAAGTGAGAGAACCATAGCCAAAGGCTGGAAGCAACCCACATATCCAGTGACTCCGATGCTGTGATTCAGCCGTAAAGAGGAGTGAAGCCCTGACGCACGCTACCAAGTGGACAAACCTCGAGAGCCCGATGCAGAGTGAAAGAGACCACACACGAAGAGCCACGGAGTGTGTGATCCTATTGGTCTGAAGTGTCCAGAGCAGGTGAACCCGCAGAGACCGAGGGCAGACTGGTGGTTGCCAGGGGCCCGGGGAGGAGAGATGCGGAGTCAGTGCCCATCATGGTGGGGGGATGGGGGATGAAAATGTTCTGGAATGAGAGGTGATTGTGGCACTCCATGCCTCTGACCTGTGGGCTTTAAAATAGTAAGAATGGGACTTCCCTGGTGGTTCAGGGGTGACGGGGCTTTTCTGGTGACTCAACGGTAAAGAATCAGCCCGCAATGCGGAAGATGAGGGTTCAGTCCCTGGGTCGGGAAGAAGGAAATGTCAACCCACTCCAGGATTCTTGCCTGGAGAATCCCATGGACAGAGGAGCCAGGTGGGCTGCAGTCCATGGGGTCGCAAAGAGTCAGACACAGTTTAGCAAATAAACCACCACCACCACCAGTGGCTAGGACTTCCCTTCCAGTGTAGGGGTTGCCAAGGTCCCGCATGCCTCTCAGCCAAAAAAACCCAAAACAGAAGTGATATTATAACAAACTCAATAAAGACTTTAAAAAATGATCCACATTTTAAAAAATCTTTTAAAAAATGGTAAATTTTATGGGTGTTTTGCCACATTAAACACGAGAGAGAGGAAATGGTAGGATCTCAATGGTGCACGTATGGGATGTTCATCAGGAAATGTGTTCAGGTTTTCTGTGTGTGTGTGAACGTTTTCATGATAAAGCATGAGGGGGAAGCGAGAAAAAAATTGTGGGGAGAAAACGTTTCCCAGATCGCAGCCTTCAGAGACCGGAGCCCAGCCGGGGCCACCCCAAGGTCTGTGTGTGTGTGTCAGATGGTGCAAGGCCTCTGCCGTTGGCTGCAGTCTCTCCAGGGCCTCAATCCCGGCCGTGGGCAGCGAGGGGAGGTGGGACGTGCTTCCGTTCCCCCCGACATGCTTCCGTTCCCCCCATGGGCACAACGTTCCTGAGCTGGTATCCACGCACCTTCCCTAGCCCCTGCCGTCTTGGTGTCAAACTGCCCTGGAGTTCCAGTTGGGAGGATGGTGGGGTTGTGTCCTTTTGTGGTGAGGAGTGGAGTCCCAGAGATGGGCCTGGATGCGCCTCTGTCATGTCATCTCCAGGAGGGGAGGCTGAGACCCCAGCCCAGGCCTCCCGGTGCTCTCTCTGTCCCCATTTCTACAGCGTGGAGTGAGTGGTGTGGAGCCAGCAGCAAAGGCCAGAGCTGGGGCTGGGGTCGTGGACTGGAGCAGTGGCGGGACGGGCAGGGGCCAGTGGGAGCAGCCCAGGGTGGGGGACGGCAGGGAGGCAGAGCCACAGAGCCTCCGAGGGCTGTCTACCCAGGAGAGTTGTCCACCCTGGAAGGTCGTCCACCTTGGAGGTTTGTCCAACCAGGAGGGCTGTCTACATGGGAGTGACATCCACCCGGCACCTCGGAGTGCCTTCATCTTTCTTGCACTTCCTGCAAAAGAGGCTCCAGGTGTCGAGGTCCTCCCCTGGTTGAATGTCCCCTCATCCCACCTGAGGTTGGAAAATGTGGGTGAAACTCATGGGGAAATGTGCCTTAAGGTCTGGTGACGCTGATTTTTAGAGATGGGGAAACAGGTGGAGGTCAGAAATGCCTCCTCCAACACCAGGGCCCCAGGTGGTACCCAGGGCGTGGAAGGGGCTCTGGGCCCCATAGTCCCCAGGGAGTTTAGCCAGGCAGGCGGCAGGGCGTGAGATGAGGGGCGCAGCTTATCTTGGGGTGATGGAGCGCAGTGAACCAGGCAAGGAAGCCCTGAGCTTCCTGTCCCCTCACCCCCATCTCCTCCCAGCGGGCAGAGAGCTGCTGTCTGCCCCACTGAGTCGGGCCAGTTCCCCTTCCAGCCTGGCCGCCTCGGCCCAGAAGGCTTGGTTCGGGGGAGGCCGCACCAGAAGTGTGGGGATTGGCTCTGAGCTGACGCCTTCCCTCCGGCATAAGGTTCCTCCGCCCGCCTCGGGCTCTGCCAGCGGCTCCCCTTTCTCCATGGCAACTTAGCTCAGTGGTCCCAGTGGAGGAGAGAGAATCAATTCTCCCTCTTCCCTCCCTCTCTCTCCTCTCTCCCCACCCCTTCCTCTTGGCCTCCCTTCCTCCTTCGTCCCTGCCAGGCTCACGGCGCCTCCATCCATCCATCCAGCGGTCCATCCATCCATCCGTCCCTGGTCTCTGAGGTGCTCTGCCGTCTTCAGGCATGGGTTGCCGGCAGGGCTGTGTGCCGGGGATGGCTCCTTGAGGCCGTCAGCATGGGGAGCTCAGGGATCCTCTGCAGACCTGGGGGGCCGCGGGACCAGCCCCTGGCCGGCTCCTGTGGCACGTGGCTTCCAGCTCTGACACTTTCTCTTCCCTCTTCCCGGTCCTTACATTTTCTTCCTGAAAGGTAATGTTCTGCTAAAACTGTCAGAGCCTTCGGACGGGTTTATTAGCAAGGCAGGCTCTGTCCTGGTCACGTGGGCTGCTTGTTTTCCCTGGAGTAGCTGGGATGGAGGGGGAGAGGGAGGGAGAGGCAGGGCCCGACTCGGAGCTGGAGGGCACACAGCAGAGTTTGGGCGTGTGTGGGGTCTTTCCTCCAGGGCGGCTCTAAGTGGCCCGCTCCCACTCCTGGTGCTTGGGTCTGTGGCTGGCTGTTGCTCTTCCATTTTTCAGCCTCATCACTACACAGCATTAACAGTCTGCTTTCCTGGACTGTGGTCTGACCACAAGGGGAGGGAAAGGGAATGTGGGGGCATGCACGTGCACCCCAGATGGGACAGGGCTCCCAAGTGGCGATGGCTTGGTACAGGTTTCTCTATCTAATCGTTTCTCACCTGGAAACGGAGTTCGGTGGGGGAAATGTTTTGTCCCAGTAACCAAGCATTTCCCAGAAGATGGTGTAGTCAGGCTAATCCGGGCAGAGGGAGGGTCCTAGCTGTCTGGCTGTCCCGGGCAGTACCACTGTGTGTCTGGGACAACCCCTCAGTAGAGTGTGGCTCAGACAGAATCCTAAGACTGCTGCCCAGCGGGTTGAGGTTTTCCATTGTGTCTACCCCACTTCCAGCCATGGCATTCAGGACAGCTTCTCATAGCTCTCCAGAAAGGAATCGGTGAGATTACTCCATCCGCTGTCCGTCCCAGGGGTGGTCTTGGGATCCGTGCCCCTCTGGTTACCTCTGCCTCCTGGCAGTGGATGATGGGAAGAAAAGAACCCCTTGCTGTCAAGGAGAACATCTCTGTTGATGGAAAGTGAGGCCTGAAGAAAACAGATTTAACACCCAGTTCTTAGAAGCCACGGGTTTGAATAGTGCTTAAGAGGAAGCCCTGTGTGATCTTTAAATAGAAAGTGAATGCCAGTGACTCAGACGGAGGCTTGAAAGTTTGGTGCAGGTATCAGAGGAAATAATAGTCAGCCTGATCGTGGTCCCCACCTTGGGGGCTGAGATGGCAGGGCGCCTAGACACTCAGATATGTGTCTCAAAGTCAGGCGGTTCCTTGGTTTTGTGCTTGTTTTCAGCATTCTCTCTGGTGGACTGCGTTCAAAAACAGACAGCCTGAGGCAGGGCTCCCCCCCGGGCTGGGTCTGTGGTCGGGTCTCTTTAAACTGTGCTCCCGAAGCCCTGTTTCGCTAAGGCCGCCTTAACCCCTAAGGCCGCCTTAACCTCTGAGTCCTCCGCGTTTCCCTTTGATAATCAGATCGGTTCCTGTGGGGCGGGATGAGAAGAAGGCTTTTGTGCCTGCAGTTCTGTGCTGTATCTTGCTTTCCCTTCGCTGCGAGGCTGGCGTCTGTCACCGAGCCCCTGCCGGCATCTGGGCGCTGTGCAGGCTTCTTAATGACATTAGCCGAGTCTGGATTCTGGCCGGTTTGCTGTAAATTCTGATGGCTTTACGAGTCGTGCGATGAGGTGGGGAGGCCGTGTGCTGGTTGGGTTGGTTTGGGTTTGCTGGCGAACGGAAAATCTGATGTGACACGGGAAAGGTCAGCCCCGTGAGTGGCGGCACCCCATTCTCAGCTTGGCTCCCGGAACCCATGGGAGGTTGCAGCCGCTGGGGTTACTCGGCCTCCCCGCAAGGTGGGGTGTCTTTCACGGGTGTCCAGGGTTGGGGGGGGCAATGCTTGGGCAATCCACGTGTGTGTTTAATCAGCATGCCAGCAAGTCGGAAGGATGGCAGAGCAGGGCTGGCTTGCAGAGGGGGTGGTGTGGGGCGGGAGGGAAGCACGCTCCGCCAACCCGCCGGCTTTCATCCAGAGTGAATCCTGAGTGCTCCGTGCCAGCCTCCCCCCCTCCCTCTCCTGTCCTCCAGCACAAGGAGCCAGCCTCCTCTCTCTGACCAACCTCACAAACCGGTGCCTTACTTGAAAGCCTCGTAAAGAGCTGCAGAGGGTGTGAGAGCAGGTCGGAGAGGTGGGAGCCGTTTGGCTGCCGGTGGCTCCAGCCGCCCCAAGTGTGGAAAGCTCACTCCAGGAAAAGTGGAATAGTGGCCGTGTTGGCTGGCTTTCAGGCGGTGAGTGACTCTCTCTCTCTTCTTTAATTCGACAGGGGCCCTGGGATGCAGGGGAGGGGTCGGTGGGAAGCCTGGTGGTTCGGACAGACCTCAGGAAGCCCACAGGAGGATCTCCGCGGGGAAAGTTCTGTTTGTTTGCCCTGTGCACTGGAGTCCCCCCTTCCCAGGCTGTGTCAGGCAGGACAGGTGGTCCTGGCTCAACATCCAGGGTTCTAGAACTTGGGACCATGACCGCCTGAGAGGTTGAGACTGAGAAAATCTTAGTGGTGGCAGTTCATCTTTTTACACAAATGGCTTAAGAAATTGTGCAGGAGAACAGAAGCTCATGAACAGTCAACTCTCCCAGTCTGCTTTGCAATGTGCCTGAACATACATACACACACACGTGTGTGTGCATACACACACACATACATGCAGTCACACACATGCACACTCACACACACACACGGATACCATTTTCCCTGCTTCCATCAGGGATGCATGTACCAGCTGGCATTCTGCCCTTGATAACATGATCTCCCATAAACAGTTCCCAGTATTGATAAGATCACACAGCTGTCCTTTTCGTGCATTGCTTTTTAGCTCTGAGTCTTATGTGAGTGAGACAGACCATTTGTGTCCACTTCTGGAAAGCTCTGCCCCCCTGTCTTACCGTTCCTCTTTTCCACGTCGCCCCAGGCTTTGCTGTGTTGTCAGGTGTGTTATAGACATTAGTGTATTTGTGTCTGCAGTGGAAGCCCCAGGTGCCAGCTTTTCAGGCTGCTGAGGGTCTCAAGCTGAAAGGAAGAGGGGCTTTCAAAGAGAGGGAGTGCTCAGCTTAAGAGGTGCTGAGCCGTGAGGCCGTGTCTGCACACATGCAAGTGTGTGTGTGCCTTCCCCACGTTGTTTGTGCTTAGGCATGTTCAGCTCTGCTTTCCATCTCTCCCCACTGTCTGGTTCAGCAAACTCTGAGCCGGGGTCTTAACACCCACCTCACAGGTGCTGTCACGAATCTCATCTAATGTAACAATTTGCAACCACTGTAGGAGTGGTTGGTGGTGTCCCATTTTACAGGTGAGCAAACTGAATCTCAACCCAAGGGCCGGGAAGATCCCCTGGAGTAGGAAATGGCAACCTGCTCCAGTATTCTTGCCTGAGAAATCCCATGGACAGGGGAGCCTGGCGGGCTATATAGTCCATAGGGTCGCAAAGAGTCAGACAGGACTGAGCGACTGAGCAATAGCATAAACTGAGTTTCAGAGCAGTTGAGTAGCCCACCCTATGGCAGAGCCAGAACTCAGCTCTCTGACTCATTCATTCATTCATCAGTTACACATGCAGCCTGCTCTGCATGGGGCCCCCTGCCTCTGGGCTTTAGGATGAAGGGAAGATCCAGTCCTTGCCCCTCCAGGGAGGAGGTGCTCCATCCCAGCTGCCTAAGGAGAGAAAAAGAAAGAAGCAGAGGACAGGCCCTGGAGTGGGGAGCCCCTTACTCACCCCCGCCCACCATTCCCACCCTCTGCTCTGTAGAGAATCTTGATTCTCTGGGTGCTGATCTGCTCTCTGTTGTGCTGCGGGGGCAGCCTGGCTCACTTTCTTGTAAAAAGTAAGGCAGGGACTTTCCTGGTGGTCCAGTGGTTAAGACTCCGTGCTTCCACTGCAGGGGGCTGTGGGTTTGATTCTTTGTCAGGGAATAAAGATCCTGTGTGTCAGGCCAAATATAAATAAATGAGAGACACATGAAACGTTCTTTAGGGAAAAAAAAAAGAGTTAAGACATCGTCTTGTCATCCAGCAGTCTGCAGAGTGGGTGTGTGTGTTTTATGAGACCTTAGGTGTGGGTGGCTTAGTGTAGAAGGAGGGCCATGTACCCTAGGACACTGTGCCTCAGTTTCCTCATCTGTAACCTGGAGAGAGTGCCACCCACTTTACGTACCTCAGCATGGAAGAGAGGAATGTGAGGGTGCGTGGCAGTGAATCCCAAGAATTGGCAACGGAGGGTTGTTATCATGCATTTAGATATCCTGGTATCCTACTCTCTGATGGCTCAGAAAAGACTGTAAGCGTTTGGAGTATGTAGATATATGCATATAGATACTCAGAGAGAGAGTACACCAGTGGTAAAGCAGATGATTTAAACAGTGATTCTGGGTAGAGAGAATCTAAGAGTTTTGAGAGCTTTTCTCTAAAAGTGAACAGAATAGTGACATAACAGAGGAGTGTTTGTACCTTAAGAAGCCACATGAACAAAGCCAATGGCTGGCCAGCCCTGCAGGGGAGAGGGAGCTATGGTGGGGGAGCTTTCAGGTCGTGGCGAGGCCAGACTCTCTCGAGACAGGGCTATCCCTGAACTCGAGGGCCTCTGAGGTCGAGCTCCTCCCCAGCTCCCTCTCTGGGCTGGGCGAGGCCTTCCTGGGGCCTGAGTCTTTTCTTCCAGAGGAGGGAGCCTGCTGCTTGCCCCAGGCCTAGATGAAGTTGATGGTTTCTTGCCCGGATGCTCATTTCGCTTGGGTCCAAGCTGCAGCCTCCTTTCCCGTGCTGTCAGCCTTGTGGCCTTCCACTGAACCCCTGGCTCCAGAGAACCCCTTTCAGTAAATCTTGGCATGCTTGCTAGGAGTTTCCAGCTGTGCTGCCCGCGGGCCACCCCAGCCTCCAAGGTGAGCGTGGTGGTACCTGAGCCAGCACCCCAGCGAGTTCCGTTCCAGGTTCCCCACCTTGCTGCCATAGCAATGAAGCATGGTTTCATTCTTGCTATGATTTCATTCTCATGAAATGCTCATGAGAATGAGCATTTCTCATCAGGTCCTCCTCACCTCTCCAAGGGTCGCAGGGAGGACAGAAGGCAGCACAGAGCGGGAGTTTGGGGCTTGTTTGGGACCATCTCACACCGTCAGTTGCCCACTGCCCGCTGGGGGAATGTGGAGGTGGAAGCGGGACTGAGCCCCTTGTCCTGTCCACTCTCTACCAGCAGCATGAGACCTGGGAGATCCCCCTTGGCCTCTCCGAGCCTCAGTTTCCTGGTCTGCACAACAGGGTTAAGGATGGTGCCCTTGGGAGGCGGGAAGGACCAGGGAGGGTATGTGCGGAGCCTCGCACTCCTGGCCGGCACCTCACTCCGCCTGTCGCCCTTGTCAGGCACTTCACAGCTTTTGAGGCGTGGACACACCATTATCACCGCCTGTGGCTGTGACTGGGCTTTGTCAGGGCCGCGGCAGGCTGTGCAGACAGGGAACCGAGAACGGGGAATTCAGAACGTGCGCCAGCTGCCTGGTTTCCTTTGCCCACTGGGCCCCTGCGAACTGCATGACTAAAGTCCTACCTTGGGACTACAGGTTCCTGGATGGGGAGACTGGGAGGTGGGAGCTGCCTGGAGAGACAGGAGGAGCAGAAGCCACATGGACCCGGCGTTGAGTCCTGGCTGTGAGACCTGGCAGAAGTCACTCAATGCCACCAGCCTGAGTTGTGTTCTGTGCAGGACAAGAGTGATCGTCGTGCCAAGGGCAGTGGGTGAGAACGGGCCAATAGAAGGAGCGAGATGATGCCAGGGATTGCTTTATAGGGCTCTCCTCCAGGGCAGGACTCAAGAGAAGGATTAGTTTCAAATAGCCACTCTGTACCAAAGGTCATTCGAGGATCGGGGCCAGGTCAGCTGCTGCTTTACATGTTCCCAAATGTTCGGAGAGCCAGTGCTGTGCCATGGCCAGCAGGAGCTTCCGTCAGAGGTGTGGTCACTCAGCTGCCTGCGGCTTAGAAGATGAAGGCCTGGGCCTCGCCAGCCAGCTGAGGGCACAGGGCCCCAGCAGTGTCGCTGGTAGAGAAACCAAGGCACAGGGAGCGTGTCTCATTGCTGGAGCCGGATGTGGCCACAGTGCCAAGGAGGGGCCTCCCCAGACCCAGAAAGAGAGCAGGGAGCAGAATCTATGCTTGAATCACCTCCTAGCCACTTCCCCCTGGGGGTAAGAGGGTGGCTTGAAGCTGCTTGTAGCCCTCTGCCCTCCCGGGCAGCAGCCTACGCACTGGGGATTCCCGGTCAGGCCCAGAAGATGGGGAAATCGGCACAGAGACCCAGAGGGGTTCTCTTGAGTACTCCAGAGCCAAGCTGGGCTGGGCTGGGCAGCCCCAGGGTCAGGGAAGAGTCCCCCTTCCTCTGCACACTGGCCCCTGCTCCCTTCCACCTACCCCCTCCCTTCACAGCTGTGGAGAGACCTCCCTGGTGACAAGGTGATGTTCCTTCTGCAAAGCAGCGGCACGAGTCATCACATTCTTGGGCTGGTTCTTGCCCCACAGCCAATGTGGGCTGGGCTGGTGCCTGAAGGGTCTTGTCGATGCTGGGCCCTTAGAGGTGTACCCCCTACTGGTCCTGGCTGAAGAACCAGTTGGTCCTGTGTGGTCATTTTTGTTGTTGTTGTTGTCTTTTTTTAAAAAAAAAAATAAATTTACTTTTTGGCAGTGCTGCCCAGCATGTGGGATCCTAGTTTCCTGACCAAGGATCAAACCCATGCCCCCTACATTGGAAGCATGGAGTCTTAACCACTGGGCCCCAGGGAGGTCCCCGGGCGGTCATTTAGCAGGCAGGGCTGCCTCGTGTGCAGCCCGAGGAGGAGATACTGCCCAGTGCTGCTGGGAGAAGAGCGTCTGTGCCATGGACAGCTGTGCTCCTTCTAACCACCCAGCAGTCCGCGAGGACTCGAGTACGGCAGCCAGTGGGAGGGTTC
Source organism: Cervus elaphus (assembly GCF_910594005.1). Lineage (NCBI taxonomy): Eukaryota > Metazoa > Chordata > Mammalia > Artiodactyla > Cervidae > Cervus > Cervus elaphus. The sequence continues at coordinate 20,083,284 of NC_057819.1, read as the reverse complement.
CTTCCTGGGCCTGGCCAGTGCCACATTCCTCGGAGCCGCCTGGCCTGGGTGCTCTGTGAGACATGTCTCTGCAGGCAGTTGACAGCAGCAAGTGCCTTTCAGGAGGGCACCAGGGGCCCCCTATCAGTTGCAGCAGGCAGGTCGTTCATTTCAGAGCACACACTCTCTAGTTGTGGTGGGCAGGCTTAGTTGCTCTTCAGCACATGGGATCTTAGTTCCCCGACCAGGGATCGAACCCGCGTCCCCTGCGTTGGAAAGTGGATTCTCAGCCCCTGGGCCACCGGGAAAGTCCCAGGAATCTTGATTTTGAACAAGCTCATGAGACATTTCTAAAGCAGCTCATCCCTGTACCTCAGTTGCAGAGATGCTGCACTTGGTCATGGCAAAGCCCTTTGAGCACCGACTTCATCAGTGCCGTGATGGCCCTAACTTTGCCCCTTGGCATGGCAGCATCCAGAGAGCTGGGAGGGGGGAGAGCCCCTCCTCCTCACAGGGGTTTGCTGATGCTCAATTGTCTGAGCTCCCTTACCCAACAGGAGGCCAGGGAAACCCCAATCTCAGTCCCGGAGCTCCCAGAAGTCTCGGCCAGCTCCCCATCCCCCAATGAGAGGTTCTCCAAAAATGGAGACAGATAAGGGATGCTGAGCCAAAGGTCAGCGTGGAGGTCTAGCATCTCTCACCAGAGAAACTGCAGTGGCTGGGACTTCCCTAGAGGTCCAGTGCTTAAGACTCAGGGCTCCCAATGCAAAGGTCACGGGTTTGATCTCTGGTCGGGGAAATAAGATCTCACATGCTACATGACATGGGCAAACATTTTTTAAAAAGAGAAGGAATGGCGGTGCTTTGCCTAGGCCTGTGCTTCTGGTGCTGACTTGGGGCTGGTGCCCCTGAGAACTCCGGCACGGCTGGGCTGGCCTGACTGAGTGTGGGGGCATGGAACAAGCTGTCTAGACACCAGCATGGGGAGCGCAGAAAGGCCGTGTGGCCGCACGTCCAGCAGCCACTTCCCCTCAAGTGTCTTCATAGCAGACAGAGAGGGGATTTTCATGGCCTCGCATGGGCTCCTCAAGTGACCTTACCTAATTGGGCTGCAGCCGTGGTGAGAGCCTGGTGACAGGCGTGCTCTGTCCTGCTGAGCTCAGCTGTCACCCTCCCGGCCAGGATGCCGTTCCCTTCTCCTGAAGGCTCCCAGCGCAAGGGGACACTGGGTGACGCCCACGTGGTCAGCTCCGGCTACGTCCTGTTTCCTGATGCTGCAAACCAGTGAACCAGTGTCCCAGAGCTGCCATGACAATAGACCTCAGGCTGGGTGGTTTAGAACCACAGAGATGTATTGTTTCTCCGTTCTGGAGGTCAGAAGTCCGAAATCAAGGTGTCGGCAGGGCTGTGCTCCCTCCGAAGATTCTAGGGGAGGATCCCTGCTGGCTTCTTCCAGCTCCTGGTGGCCCCAGGTGTTCTTTTTTTTTTTCTTCCCCAGGTGTTCTTGATTTGTGGCTGTGTCTCTCCGATCTCTCTGTGTCCACATGGTCATCCCCTCTGCATGTCCTCCCCCTGTGTCCTCTCCTCTTCTTATAAGGACGCCTCTTCATTGGATTTTGGGTTCATCCTAAACCCAGGATGATCTCCTCTCAAGATCCTTAACTAGATCTGAAAAAGCCCCTATTTCCAAATCAGGTCACATTCTGAGGTTGCCGGTGTACACAAATTTGGGGGGACGCACTGCCATCCACTCCACCCAGCAGGCAGAGTGGCAACAGGTACAGGGCAGGTCTGTTGCGCTGGCAGGGGGAGCAGTAGTCTGGCAGGGGGTCCCAGGAAACAGATCTGGGGCTTTTAGCTGCCTCAGGCTCGGTTGTCAGCTAGGGCGGCTTTGCCTCTGAGAGTAGAATCAGAGCCCAGGGCACAGGAGGTGATGTGATGGCCAGTGGGGAGTGTGGGTAACTACCCTGGAGAGGGTGTGCCACTTGGACACCTGTTTTGTTTTTTTTTTTTAAGGTTGGATTTGTTTATTTATATATTTATTTTAAATTTATTTTATTATTTTTGGCTGCACTGGGTCTTCGTTGCTGCACATGGGCTTTCTTTAGTTGCGGCGATCGGGGGGTTACTCTCTAGTGGTGTGCGGGCTTCTCATTGCGGTGGTGTCTCTTGTTGCAGAGCACGGGCTCTCGGGCACACGGGCTTCAGTCGTTGCAGCACAGTCTCAATAGTTGTGGCTCCTGAGCTTAGTCATTTTGTGGCGTGTGGGATCTTCCCGGACCAGGGCTCGAACCCCCTGTCCCCTGTATTGGCCTGCAGAGTCCCAACCACTGGACCACCAGAGAAGTCCTGGAATGCCAGCTTTATGCTGTCCTGGGCAAGAAAAGCTAAACAAGGTTCTGAAGAGCTTCAGGACCAGATGAGTCCCAGGGAGACAGACTGCTTGACATAAGAGCCCTCCAGCAGGACCTTGTAGGGGTGAGTGTCCCGTCCTGGGAGGTGCTTTTCCAGCCCTCAAAGAACTGGTATTGCACACAGTATCCGAGTCCCCATCCCCTGAGCTCAGAGCCAGAGACAAGGCAGCACCAGCCCCGGACCCCTGGCTCATGGGTCTGCAGGGGGAGGAGTGCTCCCACATGCTGCCATCGACTCCTCTGCAAAGCCCAACCACCCCCCTTCCCTGATGTGCCGTCCCACCCCACTGGCTTCTGCAGCCGGGTCTCCCTCCCTCAATCTCTCTGCAAGCTCCACATCCTGCCGGCTTGCCCAGGAACCTTGTCCAGGGGCTGGCTGGACACCCTGCCTGCCCCCGACTCTGCCTCTCTGAGTGCCAAGCCCTCACGGGGTACTACACTGCGGGGGCACAGTGTGGAGTGGTCATCTAGGTGCTTGGCACCTGCAAGAGCCTTCATCCCCGTGTGTCCAGGGCCTGTCCCAGACAAGATGCACTGAACACATCTCAGCCAGGAGGGGATGCTGGTCTCCACAACTGCAGGCACACCAGGATGCTTTTGGAGAACATAAGGTCCAGCCCTGCCATGACCTCCTGCAGACCTTGGGTGTATCCCTGTCCCTCAAAGGGCCCTGTGTCCCCATCCGCTAAGGAGCAATGGATCCTGCTGCTGTGTGAAACCCTTTCTGTGTCTTCTAGGAACTTCTTAGGAACTTCTAGGAACTGCTTATGTCCAGGGGTGATGGAGGGGACCCTGCCACGGTGCCATGCATTCCCCTTTGCCAGGACCAGGTGGCCTGTGCCTGCCTGGCTGCTGGCATCTTGGCCACCTGTCTGCATCCCTGCCCACACCTGTGATGTCCCTTAGATGCTCCTGCTCAGAGAGAAGTAATAGGCTCAGTGATGGAAGTCACTGTTAGCTCCCAGCCCTGCCCAGGGTTCCTGTCCTCTGGAGCCACCTGCCTCATCCTCAGCAGCTTAATTTTTTTAAAATTGAGATTCACATAACATAAAACTGTTTCTAAAGTATACAATTCAGTGGCATTTAGTACACTCATGATGTTGTACAGTCATTTCTGTCTAGTTCCAAAATATTTTCATCACCCCCAAAGAAAACCCAGTACCCAATTCTGGGGCTTTTCCTCCCTTTTCTGTTTTATTTTAAAATCATGAAAAGTACACATAACACACATAAAATACATGTAACAGGCTTCCCTCATAGCTCAGTTGGTAAAAAAATCCACCTGCAATACATGAGACTGGAATTTGACCCCTGGGTGGGGAAGATCCCCTGCAGAAGGAAATGGCAACCCACTGCAGTGTTCTTGCCCGGAAAATCCCAGGGACAGAGGAGCCTGGTGAGTGAGAGTCCACGGGGTCGCAAAGATCAGGCACGACAGCGATTAAACCACCACCACATATAACAAAATTGGCCATTTTAATCATTTTTAAGTGTGTGGTTCAGCCGCTAAATACATTCACATTCTCGTGCAACCATCACCACCATCCATCTCCAGAACTCTTTTCTTTCCCTGAGCTGAAACCCTGTCCCCATTAAACACTAAGCCCCCACTCCCCCACAGCCCCTTTCTGTCTCTATGCATCTCTCTGGGTGCCTCATAGAAGTGGAATCATATACTACTTGTTCTTTTGTGTCTGGGTTATTTCACATAGCATCATGTCTTCCATGTTGTAGCATGAGTTAGAATTTCCTTCCTTTTTAAGACTGAATAACATTCCATTGTATGGATCGACCACATTTGGTTATCACTTCATCCATCAATGGACACTTGGATTGCATCCACCTTTTGGCTATTGTGAGTCCAAACCTGGGGCTTTTTTTTTTCCTTTTTTCATTTCTTTTATTACAGTATAATTGCTTTACAATGCTGTGTTAGTTTCTGCTTCACAACGTCATGAGTCAGCGATATGTATACATATATCCCCTCCCTCGTGAGCCTCCCCTCCACCCCACCCCCGACCCAATCCATTCCACCCGTCTAGGTCATTACAAAACATCAAGCTGAGCTCCTTTTTGAGAGTCTAATGAGAAAAGTACAGGGCGGGGGGGGGGGGGGGGGTCTGACTAGGCTGTCAGTTTCCCAGTACATGCTCCCACCCTCCTTGGTCCATAATTAGCTCCAGACCCCTGAGCCCAGGCCCCCGGGGAAAGACAATCCTTCAAGAATGTCCTATGCTACCTGTACCTTCCTTTCTGAGCCATGCTGTCTTCCCTGCCCTTAGGCCCCAGTTTCTCCTCCAGACAAATCAGAGCTTAGCTTCCTGAGGACCTCAGCCCTCACTGGGGCCAGCTGGGCTTCCCCGAGTTCTGACTCGCCAAGTGACCTTGGGCATGTCACTTCCCTTCTCTGAACCCTCGCCTGTCATCTGTCAGAGAGACGTGATAACCTGTGATTGCCACTCCTGTGGTACCAGCTCCTTGGAAAAACGCCCTACATGACTGTTCCCATCCTTGTCCTCCCCTCTCTACTGCCAACTCTTTCCCCCCTTTCATTCCACCCACAGAGGGGTTTTCTGAGTACCTGCTTTGGGTGGACTGGGGCTGCCCAGGAGAGGGGACTTTGAGCTGCCTTGGAGGGATGACCAGAGTATCAGGCTGAGGCGAAGAGTTCAGTTGTCCAGAAGGAGGTGCCCAGTGCCCCAGCATCATCTTATTTAATCCCGCCTAACCCCGTGCGGTGGATGATGTTCCTACAAACCGGTGAACTGAGGCCTGGAGGGGTTGAATGACTGGCTCAAAGACAGAGCTTAAATTTGAACTGAAGTCCATCTGTGCCAAAGCGAGTCTTCCCCACCGCATCTTGCTGCCTCCGACTAGCTTTGTTTGTTTGTTTCACCACCTCGTTTTATTTTATTTTCTGCAGGGTGGGGATTTGGTGCCTGCCCCCGCCGCCCCCACCACCCCCAAGCCTGCTGTTCCGTTCAGGGCTGTCGGGTGCCTCCTCCCTCCCCACCCTGTTGACATGGGGCTGTTGCTGGGCTGGTTTTGTTTTTGACCCAGTCAGCCTGGCAGGGAAGTGGCGGGCTGTGTGCAGAGCTTCCAGAAATAGCCCCAGGCTCCCCGCCAAAGATAGAAGAGCCAGACTGTGTGCGATGGGCTTGGACCGGTTAAGATGACTCAGTTCCCCGCACCCCAGCCACCCCCTCTCCTTCTTGCCCTCCCCTCCAGCTCACCAGCCCTGCGCCTCCCCCAGCCCGGGCCACCGGATGCAACTTCACATCCCTGTGTCCCTAAGGTGGCCTTACTCCCATGAGTGCCCAGAGCCTGGTAAGGGCTGCCAGCTTCAGGATGCCAGCTTGGGTGGGTAACCCTGGGCTCAGAATCAGGGGTTCTTGTTCCCTCCCTGTGAACTAACTTGCCTGGTTTGACCTTGACCAAGTCCCTTTGGACTGCAAGGATATCAAACTAGTCAATCCTAAAGGAAAGTAGTCCTGAATATTCATTGGAAGGACTGATGCTGAAGCTCCAATATTTTGGCCACCTGCTGTGAAGGTCTTTCCTTTTCATTAGAAAAGACCCTGATGCTGGGAAAGATTGAGAGCAGGAAGAGAAGGGGACGACAGAGGATGAGATGGTCGGATGGCATCACTGACTCAATGGACATGAGTTTGAGCAAGTTCTGGGAAATGGTGAAAGACAGGGAGGCCTGCCATGCTGCAGTCCATGGGGTCACAAAGAGTTGGACATGACTGAGCGACTGAACTGACTGAAGTCCCCGTCAGTCTCTTGGCTGCAGTCTTCCAACAGAAGATGCGGAGAGGGCATCTGTCTGCCTGCCTCTTGTCATCATGCAGGCAGGGGTCCCAGCCGGTGGTGGGATGGTTGGTGAGGACAATATTGATGAGTTACTTCCTCTACTCCTGACTACTGTGAGTGTGAGGATATAGGTCAGAGGGAAGCCCTCCCTTAGCAGGGCTGTCTCAGCATTACCATCGCCATCATCATGGTACTAATGGCAGCTGCTACTGTTCCTTGGGTGTTGTGTGTTGGGCATTGTTTCTCATTTTTAAAGGCATTTAACAATTTTTTGTTTATTTATTTATTTTGGCTGCGCTGGGTCCTCGTTGCTGTGCATGGGGGTTTTCTTTAGCTGTGGCGAGCGGGGGCTACTTTTCATTTTGGTGCTTGAGCTTCTTACTGCGGTGGCTTCTCTTGTTGCAGAGCATGGGCTCTAGATCACAGGCTTCCGTAGTTGTGGATCACAGGCTCAGTTGCTTCGGACCTTCTTGGAGTCGGGATCGAACCCATGTCCCCTGCACTAGTATGCAGATTCTTAACCACTGGACCACCAGGGAAGTCCCCATTCATAGTCTCTTAATTTATTCCCCGCCCCCACCTCTGCCGGACTGCCCTACGGGATGTCTATGACATTGGACCTACATCTATAAACGGAAGAACTGAGGCTCCGAGAGTTGGAGTAAATTGCCAAGACCCAGTGAAGGGTGGAGCCGCTGTGGGGATCCTGGTCTGGCTTCAAAGCTGGGCTCTGCCTTTGATGTCTTACCCCTCCTCCTAGGTACGCTCGTCCCTGCTCCTGGTTCCCTCTCCAGGCTGTGAGCCCAGTCTCTTGGGGCTGCCCAGAACCAGCAGCTCGAAGGTTCTGTCTGTGTTCACCCGGGGAACCTGGAATAGGACAGAGACCCACTAAGGCTTGGCCTCAAAAGAGAGCCTGGGGGCATAAGGGCATCTCTGGGACTGAAGAGGCTGCCCTTTTAATACCACCCTTGTTTAGTTATTTATGGGAGTAGAGTTGCTTTACAATGTCATGTTAGTTTCTGGTGTATGGCAAAGTGATTTGGTTAAACATACGTGTATATGTGTGTGCATGCATGCTAAAGTCACTCCAGTCATGTCCAACTCTTTTCGACCTTATGGACTGTAGACCACCAGGCTCCTCTCTCCATGGGATTCTCTAGACAAGAATAGTGGAGTGGGTTGCCATTTCCTACATCAGGGGATCTTTCCGACCCAGAGATGGAACTTAAGTCTCCTGCATTGGCAGGCAGGTTCTTTACTAGTGCCACCTGGGAAGCCCCGTATACATACATATATGTGTGTGTATATATATATACACATATTCTTTTTCATATTCTTTCCCATTATGGTCTAATACAAGATATTTAATATAGTTACCTGTGTTGTACAGTAGGACCTTGTTGACTGTTTTTGCTATTCTCAAACTCAATTTATCCCTCTCCCACACCCAACACCCTTTATTTTACTTATTTTATTTTTTAAATCATTTCCTGTCTGCGCTCAGTCTTCCTTGCCATGGGTGGGCTCTTCATTGTGGCACGGGGACTTTTAGTTGCCCCATAGCATGTGAGATCTTAGTTCCCTGACCCAGGATCAAACCCAAGTCCCCTGCATTGGAAGGCAGATTCTTAACCACTAGACCATCGGGGAGGCCCCCCCTTTTTATTCTGATCATTGAAGCAACTTCACAAACACCGGGGGCCCCGAGGGCTCCTTCCCTATCCTTGAAGCACCAAGAAGGCCGGATCGGGGCCTGCATCATGGTTTGCCTCCACGCCTGCTGCTGGTGTGATTATATTTATATGCATCGCCGTGTGTGTTTATGCGTGTACACCTTTGTTTTTGCTTGGTGACTGGTCTCCTTGTGTAGTGTCCCCAGGGTCAGGGCCCGGCAGGTGTTAGGGGCAGGAGGCTTGTGACTCTGATCGGGACTTTGCCGGCTTCGGGATGAGCCAGGGCTGACAGTCAGTTGTTTCCCTGGTTTGTGATGAAAAACACTGACGTGCAGAACCGCAATTCCTTATCCTCAATTCCAAACTCCAGCAAGCTCTGAAAAGCAAACACTTTTTCATAACTCATTTGGCAGCAAACTCCCGCCTGAACCGAGGTGAAGCTATTTATAGTCCAAGTGGGGCTATTTATAGCCCTTACGTATTCTGGGTTCACTTATTTCACTGCAGAAATGTCCACGGAGTTGATTATTGGATGCTGCTGAAATATGCAGCGTTACCATCTAACGTGTGGGGAGCTCTGAATTCTTTAATGCATCTGGCCCCAAGGATAAACCTGCTTTTGTTAGGGTTACAATTAGTCCCTGCCCCAGCACCTTCAGTGTCCCTCCCAGTGGGTCTCTTTCCTGATGCCACCCACAGGGACCTCCAGGACTCCACCTAGCACCACCAGCAGTGCCCAGGAGATAGACATTTTTATGATCGCCATGGGTGATGGAACACATCCTTATTGCCAGGCATACTGTGGGCTTTTCTCTGCACGTATGTCTGACCCTTCTCTTTGGATGTATTATTACCACCCCCTCCCCTTTACAGATGAGTGAGATTTATATATCTTATCTAAGGACAGAAAAGAGAAAGTGCCAGGGCTCAGACTTGCCCTTCCATCTTGCTGGGAGGGAGCATGGGGACATAGCATACTGCATTTGTAGGCAAAGCACGTTGAAATGGGGAGGAGGCAAGCAGATGGTTCCCAGGTGGGAATGGAGGGGAGCAGACAGATGCGAGCCGGGCCCTTCCCCAGGCAGGGAGGAGGGGGGAGAGCCAGGAGATGCTCTGTGCTGCAGGGCCTCCCTGGGGCCCCACCACCCACCCCCTGCTGCAGCTCCTGCTTCTCAGATAGTCCTTTTGTACGCGCACCTGTGCCATCTCCTTACCTTGCCTGCTCGCGGCAGCTGGCGGCTGCGAGCACTCAGAGCCGCTCGCCCCCGTGTCTCTTCTGCAGTGCTGGCTGAAGCTGCGGGTGCACAAGGAGCGGGCATAACTCTGCTCCAACCCCATCTGCCTGCCCTTCTTGGGGACCAGCTCTCCCCGTAACCTTCAGGAGCTCCATCGCATCTGGGAGCATTGGCAGGCTCCAAAGTCCCCGAGTGCATGCTCCCCAATGTGCAAGCTCTTTCCCACACCTCCCACCATCCTGTGGTGACCCAGGGACCCCCTCGCCACCTGCCCGCTGTGGCAGTCCTGCTTGAGAGCCTTTGCTGGACCTCTTGCCCACCAGGAGCGCCTCCCGCCACAGCCCAGCCAAGCCACACCTGCCCCGAGGCGTCATAGTGCAGGGAGAGAGTGAATCCCAGGAGGGCTGCCGTTTCCTGATCTGCAGAGTGGGCTCGGAACAGCTGCCCTCCCTGAGCTGTCAGTGAACAGGCTTTAGGGCAGGTGCCTGAGATAGTATGTACTTTGGCATGAGCCCCACTAGCAGGGACTTGATTCTTACCTACCTAATGGGGTCAGAAAGTTCCTCTGTGCCGCCATGGACTTGAAAGCAACTGTGGCCCCTTGTGGAGAACTTAGGGTTGAGAGGCTAGGGCTGTGCCCTGGCTCCCTAGAAGGAGAGGAGGGAGGGACAGATAGATGGATGGACGCATGTGCGTGTGGATGTATGGGTGGATGTGTGCATGCATGCTTGATAGCTGATGCATGCATGGGTGGATACTTGAATGCATGTGTGGATGGATGAATGGATAGATGGGTAGGTGATAGGTGAATAGATGCATTGAAGATTGATGCATTGATGGGTGGATAAACAGATCAACTCCTTGCCCCTCTCTGGGCCTTATTTTTTGTTGGCTGCACTGCATGGCATATGGGATCTTAGTTCCTCAACCAGGGGTCAAACCCTAGCCCCCTGCAGTGGAAGCATGGAGTCTTAACCGTTGGACTGCGAGGGGAGTTCTCTGTGGGTCTTAAGTTCCCATCTATACAGTGATGGGGTTAGGTAACAAGTTCCCCTTCAGTGTCTGAGTTCTGTGATCCCATTGGTGTCAACCTAGCACCCTTAAAGACCCCTGCGCTACCCCATGCCCCTGTAAGGAGCACCATGTCTGTACCCTGGGCTCTGGAAACTTTTCTCGGTTGTACTTTCCACCGCCCATCTGGTGTTCCCTGTGCTGACCTCAGCCCCAGCCTTCATCCTCTCCCTGAATGTGTACTGTTTGGACTCTGCATGTCTATTTGACCACCCTAGTTGGAGGTGCAGGTGTATTTTCTTCTGACATATATATATGTATATATATAAAACAAGGGCTTCCCTGGTAGCTCAGACAGTAAAGTGTCTGCCTGCAATGCGGGAGACCTGGGTTTGATCCACAGGTCAGGAAGATCCCCTGGAGAAGGAAATGGCAACCCTCTCCAGTACTCTTGCCCGGAAAATTCCATAGATGGAGGAGCCTAGTAGGCTACAGTCCATGGGATCGCAGAGAGTCGGACATGACTGAGCAACTTCACTGGTTCATATATAACAAAACCGTTTGTTTATTTGTGGTGGGAGATTGTATGTCCATTCAGGCGAAACCATTGAGTGAACAGTGGGTGAAAGCATTCTTACATAGAAGGGAGCGGCGCCCCTGGGATTTGGGCAGCACTGTGGTAGCATCAGGAGCATCCACAGGAGAGGACACGAGGTCTCTGGTTCTTGGAGGACTCACAGTTTTGTGCGGAAAATGAGATCTTGAAGCAGCCCAGGTGTGAAGTGGGAGTATCCACAGTAACACACGTCCTTCGTGCAGGGAGCTTGGTAGAGGGAAAGGGCACTGGCTGAGGAGACTCTGGGCTAGCAGTGGCTTTATCAACAAGGCGGGGCTCCCCAGACCAGCTGGGGACCTCCTTGCATGAGGTTGCTCCATCCCTAGTTTATCCAAGCCCTTGAGTGCCAGGATACAGAGCTCAAGTGTTCTCTGGTGAATAAAGGTGAATTTTTAAAATTTTTGTTAATTGATTGACGTATTATTGGCTGGGGTCATTGCTGCTGCTCCAGGGCTTTCTCCAGTTGGGGCGAGTGGGGGCTACTCTCCAGTTGGGGCGCTCAGGCTTCTCACTGTGGTAGCTTCTCTCGTTGCAGAGCACAGGCTCTAGGCACTCGGGCTCAGTAGTTGTGGTACACAGGCTTAGTTGCCCGAGGCATGTGGGATGTTCCTGGATCAGGGATTGAACCTGTGTTCCCTGCATTGGCAGGCAGACTCTGTCCAGTGGTTACTGGACAGCTAGGGAAGTCCTAAAAGTGATTTCGTGACAATTTTAAGCAGGAAGGTGACACAGTCAGTCCCCCTCTCTTACAGTATGCTGTGGGACCTCTGCTAAAGAAACAAACAGGGACTTCCCTGGTGGTCCAGGGGCTGAGAACCCATGTTCCAAATGCAGGGGGGCATGGGTTCAATTCCTGGTGGGGGAACTGGATCCCACATGCTGTAAGAGTTTACATGCCACAACTAAGACCTGGCACAACCAATAAATATAAAAATTAAAAAAAAAAAAAGAAACAAACAAACAAATACAGGGTAATATAGAAAATGCACCCATGGTTGGTGCTCTGAGCCCTGGGGACCTAAGAGATGGGATGCTGGCTCAGCAAAAACGGGGTGGCTGCCAAGGCATTTTGGATAAAATAGGGAAACTGATGAATGAAGTTTTGCCTGACTTTATTTTTTCCTAAAAAATTTTTTGGAGATGAAATTCATATATAACATTAAAAAAAAACTAACCATGTTAGGGTGAACAATTTAAGATAGTCATTTAAGATAGTTCAACAGGTAAAGAATCCACCTGCAATGCAGGAGACACAGGAGACATAGGTTTGATCCCTGGGTTGGGAAGATCCCCTGGAGGAGGAAATGGCAACCCACTCTAGTAGTATTCTTGTCTGAAAAATCCTATGGACAGTCCACAGGGTCGCAGAGTTGAACACGACTGAGCGACTGAACACACACACGATATATTTCACAGTACTGAGAACATTACCACTTCTTTCTAGTTTCAGAACATTTCTGTCACTCCCCAGAGGAAACCTCATATCCATTGGTAGTCCCACCTGCAGCCCCTGGAACCCACCAACCTGCTTTCCTTCTCTTAGGGATTTGTCAGTTTGGATGTTTCCTATCAGTGGAATCACACGTACATCAGATGCTGGGGGCCGTTCAGCCTGACTTTTCTGTTCTGCTTTGTCCCCCTGTGCCCTAAGCTCACCCTGTACTTTCTGCTCTGTGGCCCTCAGGCCAGCCCTAGGTCCAGCCTGGCTGTAGCTCCCAGCCTCACACTGGTCCAGGAAGGACGTTCAGATACATTCGGTAAACAACAGATCAGTGAGCCGCAAGCTGGACCTGCGGGAGAAGCAGGCCCGGCACCTGCTGGGGCATTAATTGTGTGTGTGGCCATGTATGGAAAGACTGGGGTGAGCCTGGGCCAGTGCCCCCACAGCTGAGAGCACAGACCCAGCTCCTGAAGACACAGTGGCAGAGAGTCTTAGAAACTCTGCCTTCTGCCCATCCCTGGTTTCACTCAGGGTCCACCTAGGGCACTTTGTAAATATTTACAGGATGAGGAGAACAGTGGTGCTGGTCTCAGGAACACTCGCACACTCAGGAACATTCCTTCCCAACCTTCTCTGGGCCCACCCTCTGTCTAGATCCTTGACCAGGACTCAGGCTAAGGGCCCCCCATCTAAGCTGCCCACCAGTGTAAGGGGGCAGGGGCTAGTCCATGGGGAGGTGGCCTGTCTACTGGCTCCTGTCCAGACTGCCTCCTGGAAGACCCCCCAGAAGTGACCCCAAGCCTCCAGCGCCTCTCTCTGACTTTCTGGAAACACAGGCTCTGTGTACCCTGCCACGTGCTGGGGGTTGGCCTTCTTCCTGCGGGGGACCACCATGCTGGGAGGTGGTCCCTGAGCATCTTTGCAGCTCTGCAGTGGCACCCAAGACTCAGGATGCACCAGAGTCCTGCCCTGGAGCCTCCTGGTCTGGGGCTAGGCAGTGGGAATGGGCTGTGTGAGGGCTGGAGGCGAGGTGCTCTCTGAGAATCCCGGGGCACCCAGCTTCTATGTAGGGGGGTGCTGGCAAGGCGCGTGCCGGTTAAGTTTTAAAGGACACTTTGGGAGTTTGCCAGGGAGACCAGGTGGGGAAGGGCTTTTCGACAGAAGGACAAGCAAGTGTGAATCTCAGCACATGCTTCCGGCAAAGTGAGGGAGCTCCCGCCGCGCGCCAGACACTGGAGACCCTGTGAGCCCGAGAACGCTGCCCTTGATGGGGACGCAAGGTGCGAAGCGGCCCGCAGCGCGGCTCCAGGCGGCCAAACGGTGGGCGGGTCCCAGAAGGCGGGGGCGGAGCCTAGGGCCTTGAGCGCCGTTCGGGGGCGGGGCTCTGACCCTGGCGGGCGCTGCAAAGTTCTCAAACGCAGTGTGTCTGTCGGCTTCTAGAAGGAAGATTTTGGAAATGAGGGAAATCCAAACTGGAAGCTTGGAGCCCAACGAGGAAGCTGTTCTGCCCCCCAGGGAGGGCTGACAAGGCCTGGAACCGAGGCCGGGAGGAATGGAGACCACACGTGGGGCGAATTCGACATCCTGTTCTGCCTAGAGATGGGCGGTCCACCGCGAGGGTCTTCAGGTGGCGCTTAGGGCCTGGGACGCGTGCCGGTCCCTGGCAGTCGAGAGATTTTGGCTGAACTGCCTGACCTTGTCCGGCCTTGCTTTAATCTTCTGCAAAATGCCCCAAAGGAAGGAATGAGGAACACTGGTTCATAACTACTTGGAAAAGTAAAAGCTCGGGGAGTGAAGCTTGGTTTAGTTTTTGCAGCCTGAACAGGAGAATCGCCTCCAGACTCATAGCCCACCTGCCACCAAAGGTCACAGCCGAATCTCTAGATCTCCAGGGCATGTGTGGTCAAAGGCCCTGGTCCCCCTCCCTGACCACCCCCTCCCTCCGGGGCGGGGTCAGCTGCTCCTTGTTCTCCTGCCTTGGCCCACGGCCTTGCCTGCACCACCTCCTCCGCGGTTAATAATTCAGGACAAGCCAGTTGGCTCCGCCTCCTGCTCTCCACTGGCTTGTTCCTCACTTGTGGAGGGCGTCAGGGGGTGGGGAACCCTGGAGGCTCCCTGCAATTAGCCAGGCGTCCAAGTGTCTGAGTTCTCACCACCAGTGCCCCGGCCTCCACAGGCCCCAGGGCACCCCAGCTTCAGAGTCTATAGGCCCATCGCCTGTGGAAATAGAGTCCTTTATTTAAAAAAAAAAAAAAAAAAATTGGCTGCTCTGGGTCTTAGTTGTGGCAAGCAGGTTCTTTGATCTTTAGTTGGGGCATGCAGGATCTAGTTCCCTGACCAGGGATTGATCCTGGGCCCCTTGCATTGGGAGCTCGGAGTCTTAGCCACTGGACCACTAGGGAAGTCCCTGGAGAGAGTCTTAGGAACCACTGGTCCTGCCTTCTGCCCACCCCTCGTTTCATTCCATGTCTATGTAGGGCACTTCATACATATTTATAGGATGAGAACAGTGGTACGAACATTCCTTCCTTTGCTCTTCTCAAAGTCTCTGTTAGAAAGGGATACACATACATATACACACTCACTGCATTTGGGATCTGAGGCCTTAGAGCTGCTCAGCTTGCCCAAAGCAACCGATGACTTCAGTCTACACCCACTGGGTCCCCATTCACAGCCAAGGGCTAGACCTCAGTGAACAATGAATTCCCAGGACTACAAAGCCCTGGAGAGGACACTTTAAGGTATGTTCCTTCATGGTTGTTGGCCTCATTCTTAATGGAATCCTATGACTCCCCAGTTGAAATGAATGTGGAGAAAGCCAGATCCCAAGGCCCAGGTTGTGGACCATCACCCCAGTGCCCAAGGGCAGGGACAGGATCCAGTGTCACACAGGGACAGGAGAGTGCAGAAAGACTGTGAGCGTTTCTTAGTCAACCCAGGAGGACTTTCTGGAAGAGGAGGGCAGAGCAGTTCAATTCCTTTATGCTTCCAGTCTAGCAGAAGGAGGCAGCAGCCTGGTCCGGGCTTCCTGGTGTTGGCAGGAGCTGCTGACACAGTGAACCCAACCCCGGCCCGTGAAGGCAAGTAACCACGGTGGCGCACATCTGTCTGCTCAGGTGAAGCCCTCTCGGTAAGAAGCCAGCGCAGAACACTCTGGGACATCTCCAAATAGAAGAGGAGTTTGTCTCCCAGGCAACGTGAGCATGAGCTATCAGCCTACGCTCTTCCACTGGGGTACCTGGCATCGCCTAAGAGCTCCCAGAGTTCAGGTATTCGCTCTGCAGGCTTCCCAGATGAGTAAACTGAGGCCAGGGCTACATGATGAGTACAGGCCAGCAAGCTCAGCCCAACATTCCTTCTGCCGACCCTCTGCTACCACCCAGGGACCCTTAGAACTGACTCCAGGAAGCTCAGTGGGGTTTGGGACTGGGCAGTGTTCCAGGAACCTGTGGACCCAGGAGCAGAGGGAGGTTAGCGCCACAGGGAAGAACGCCAGAGGGAGGCAGGAGCCTGAGACAATGGCCAGCGTGGGTGTGAACATATAATTTAAAAACGCTGCTTCCTAACTACCTTCTCTCCACTTCTTTTTTCCTAAAGATGTTTTATTTTTATTTATGTATTATTTTTAGCTGCATTAGATCTTTGAGTTTGAGCAAACTCCAGGAGATAGTGAAGGACAGGGCTGCAGTCCATGGAGTCGCAAAGAGTCAGACACAACTGAGCCGCTGAGCAACAAGGTCTTTGTCGCAGCACAAGGGTCCTGTAGTTGCAGTGTGTTGGCTTCTCTAGTTGCCCCAGGGCATGGGGGATCTCGTTCCCCAACCAGGGATCGAACCCATGTCCCCTGCGTTGGAAGGCCGATTCTCAACCACTGGACCACCAGGGAAGACCCTTTCTGCTGCTTCTAATCTTGCTTTCACACGGCTTCCAGTAACATCTTACAAGTGTGCATGTCTGTGTTAAAATTGTCATTTCAATACATGGAGTACACTTTTGTAGACGGGGCTTCTGGGGGAGGGGCCAGTGCTGGCTCCTCCTGCCCTCTATGCTTCTGCTGGGGAGGGGTGCAAGACAAAAATGGCTTAGGGGTCTGGGAAGACAGAATTCCCATCTAGGGTCTGGTGAAAGGATTCATCTGGTTTTGAAGTTGACCCAAAGATCCCATAGCCCGAGCTCCCCTCAGAGTGGTCCAGAAACCTGTGACTCCGAGCAGTCTTCTGACGTGTGATTAATTTACAAACAGGCATGCAGGGTGGGGGAGTGTGTGCACAGGAGCCCGCTGTTCCTGCAAAGCTGCATCAAGATCTTACCGAGATGGGTTTTATTTTGGTCCCCGGTGTTGTGTCTATTTAGCACCAAGCCCGAGCGGCCCTGGACACATGGGCAAGCCCAGCTGGTGGTGTTACCACCTCTTGGGGGTGGGAAGAAGGCTTTGAGGTAGTTCCAGGCAGGTGGAACTAGATTTGTTAGAAGCCCCGAGCAACTCCCCAGACTCACAGAGAGTGCTCAGGCTTCACAGATAATATCTACGTGTGATGAAAGGGAGGCACCTGTCCAGAACCCTGGAGGTCCCGTCATCTGCTTCACCCTTTCCCTGACCAGATCAACTCCCCATTGCATGGACAAAGATAGCAGCTTGAGAGAGTTCAGAATAACTGAACATGTTAGCTGATTTGGATTTTTTTTTTTTTCATCTTTTTTTTTTACCTCGGGGCAGGGTGAAATTTATCTCTATGCCCTTTAGGAGAAAGAGGTTTGCTCAACAAGTGAAAAACATGCAAAAGGTCAAAAGAAGATATTATCCTATATTAGTCAGGACTTGTCTGGTTGTGAGTAACAGAAGTCCAGCTCCAGCCAGCTCCAGTGAAAAGGGACCTACATGGATGCTCACATCACCATGGGAGGGAGAAGAGGGCAGCCGGCATCAGCAATGGCTGGAGTTGCAGATCCAAATGCCCCTGGGGACTAGGGCTCAGCTCTGTTGAGGCCCAAGTGCCAGATCCCTTGTCTCAAACTGGCTACGTGGAGGGCATACAGCTGCCGACAACCTCCCTGCCTTTGCCATCACTGAAGGACTGACCGTGTTCCCTTTGTCCTCTCACTTTAAAGATTTTTTAAAAAATCTTTGGAAGTTTAAGCAGGGGCGAGATCACTGTTTGCAAACTGAGGGCATCCCACAGCCTTCTCTTCTTGCTCCACATCTTTCTGTGTGATAGAAAAGATACTAGTAAATATCCATGTAGGGCTTCCCAGGTGGTACAGTGGTAAAGAATCTGCCTGCAAATGCAGGAGACGCAAGAGACACGGGTGCTATTCCTGGGTTGGGAAGACTCCCTAAAAGTAGGAAGTGGCAACCCATTCCAGTGTTCTTGCCTGGAAAATTCCACGGACAGAGAAGCCTGGTGGGCTACAGTCCATGGGGTCACAAAGAATTGGACACGACTGAGCACGCATGCACACAAATATCCGTGTAGGCAAAGAGGTGCCTTTTAATGAAAAACAAACCATGAGGGATTCCCAAAAGATGAGGTAAAAATGGGATTTGACAGAAAGAGGAAACAGTGGCCAGTATTGTTTCCAGGAGGTAGGGAGGTTCACAGTGTGCTCTGAGCCTAGCTGTGACTGATGAGCAGGAAGGGGTTCTGGAGTGACCCCCACAGTTGAGGGATCGATGAGGAGCTAGAACGAATACAGCTGTTGTTTCCTTTCTTGTTGAAGAAGGAAAGGTAGACTTTTTTTTTTTAAGTTTCTCTTTTAAAGTTTTATTTATTTGATTTTTTGACTGTGCTGGGTCTTCATTGCTGTGCATGGGCTTTCTTTAGTTGCAGTGAGTCGGGGTTACTCTTCACTGCAGTGCACAGGCTTCTCATTGCAGTGGCTTCTCTTGTTGCAGAGAACAGGCTCTAGGGTTCGAGGGCTTCCGTAGTTGTGGCACACAGGCTTAGTTGCCCCAAGGCATGTGAAATCTTCCCTGACCTGGGATCAAACCCATGTCCTTTGCATTGGCAGGCAGATTCTTAACCACTGGACCACCAGGGAAGGCCAAGATAGATTCATTTTAATCTAAGCACCCTAGAGAGTTATATGTTTAAGTCCATGTGTTTAAATATTGAAAGATGGTCACTGGAACAAGAGTCAGCAAACTCTGACCCGCAGTTGAGATCAAGCGCACCATCTTTTGACCTGATTTGGAAATAGGGTCTTTGTAGATGTAATTAAGTGAAGATGTGGTCCTACTGGAGAAGGGTGGACCCTAAGTCCAGTAACTGGTTTCCTTATAAGAAAGACGTGTGAAGATCCAGGGACCCAGAGACACAGGGAGAAGGCTGTGTGACAACAGAGGAAGCATTCCAGTGATGCAGCTACAAGCCAAGGAATGCCAAGCAAGGATTGCCAGCAACTTCCAGATGTCGGGAGACAGGCATGGGACACGGAGCCAATCTCAGTGACACCTTAATATCAGACCTCTGGCCTCCAGAACTGTGAGAGAATACATTTACATTGTTGAAAGCCACCCAGTTTGTGACAGCAGCCCCCGGAAACAAATACACTAACTAGCTATTTGGGCGGAAGAGTGGAAGAATGAGAAGGAGGAACTCAAACTTCCTAGTGGTTCAGATTGACCACTAGGCACTTCCCTGGTGGTCCAGTGGTTAAGACTTTGCCTTCTAATGAAGGGGACATAGGTTCAGTCTCTGGTCGGGGAACTAAGATCCCACATGCTGTAGGACAACTAAACCTACACTGCAACTACCGGGCCCAAGTGCCACACCTAGAAAGAAGCCTGAGAGCTGCAGCTAAGACCTAATGCAGCCATAAATAAGTGACAGTGTCACTCACTCAGTTGAGTCTGACTCTTTCTGACCTCATGCGCTGTAGTCTGCCAGGCTCCTGTGTCCATGGAAGTCTCCAGGCCAGAATACTGGAGCAAGTTGTCATCCCCTTCTCCAGGGGATCTTCCCGACCCGGGGATCGAACCCAGGTCTCCTACATTGCAGGCAGATTCTTTACCATCTGAACCACCAGGGAAGCCCGTGTATAAATAAAATTTTTTTTTAAGTATTGCTTTAAAAAGCAAAAATATCCCTCCAACAAACAAAAAATACACACACACACGAAACAAACCACCAGCTGGCGATTTAAGGTGAGAGCTCAGGTGAGTCCAGGGCCGTAACCAGGCATTTGATGAAGCAAAGGTAAATTCTCTCAAGAAAAACAGACCCTTGTCCTCAGTCTCAGAAGATTTCTGCCAAGAACCTCCACAGAAAATGATCAGTTCATAGTTAAGAGTAACAGAGCCCAGAGAAGAGGAGGTGCTCTGAGCCAGAGGCAGGCCGGACGGTCTGCAGCAGAAACAGCCCCTCAGGACTCCAGATACACCAATATTTAGGTCTAGACGTTAAACTGACTGCATGTGATGCATTTAGATAAATAAAGGCACGGTTGAAAATATGGGGATAAAAAGGGGATAAAAAGCTGTAAAGAAATGAAGCAGTGAATTCCCTGGTGTTTCAGTAGGACTCTGATTTCACTGCTGAAGGCACAGGTTCAATCCGTGGTCAGGGAACTGAGATCCTGCATACTGTGCAGCAGAGCCGAAAAATAAAAGCAGCAGCAGATCTGGAAAAGAATCAAATAGAACTTCACTAGGAGGGTAGTCATCGCTGAAGAAGGGATTAATGACTGGAAGCCAGATGTGAGGAAACTGTAGAGGCGATAAGACATGCAGAGGAGGAGAACACCTAACATTTATCTAAGAGTTCCAGAAAGAGGAGAGGACTCTAAGCCAGAGTTCATATTTGAAGAGAGAGCTGCTGAACACTTTCCAGAACTGATCAAAGACAGAGGTAGGAATGGAGAGTGATTTGGAGAGAGGGGAGAAAATGCTGGAGAAGAATGTGAAACTCAGCTCATAGAAGATGGTTAATTTCTTCTCTTAGGTCCTGGGCTTCAGTCCCTGAGAACTGAGGAGTCCTTACGCTAGGGCAAGTGTTAGTGAGACGTGGGCCTTGAGACCAGTGAAGACATTCCTACAAATCAGGCAGGGCCCTTTCTCTGTACTGCCCAACTGAAGGGAGTGCTAATCCAGTGGTAGTCCATGAGCGTGTCACTGCTTAGACTTTGGCAGTGCACAGCCTGTGCAACTGAACTAGGCATCCCAGCTATAGCTGATGCTTTCTCTTCCCAAGTTGTGGATCCAGGTTGTTGTTCAGTCACTAAGTCGTGTGCATTTTTTTGTGACCCATGGACTGTATGTAATCCAGGTTCTTCTGTCCTCCACTGTCTCCCAGAATTTGCTCAAAATCATGTCCATTGAGTCAGTGATGCTATCTCACCGTCTATCCTCTGCCACCCCTTTCTCCCCCTGCCCTCAATCTTTCCCACCATCAGGGTGTTTTTCAATGATTTGGCTCTACACATCAGATGGCCAAAGTATTGGGGCTTCAGCAACAGTCCTTCCAATGAGTATCTGGGGTTGATTTCCTTTAGGATTGACTGGTTTGATCTCCTTGCAGTCCTAGGGGCTCTCGAGAGTCTTCTCCAGCACCACAGTTTGACAGCTTCAGTTCTTCGGTGCTTAGCCTTCTTTATGATTCAACTCTCACATCTGTACATGACTACTGGAAAAACCATAGCTTTGACTATATCGACCTTTGTCGACCAAAAGCAGATATCTCTGCTTTTTAATACACTTTCTAGATTTGTCATAGCTTTCCTTTCAAGGAGCAAGTGTCTTTTAATTTCATGGCTGCAATCACCATCCACAGTTATTTTGGGGCCCAGGAAAATAAAATCTGTCATTGCTTCTACTTTTCCCCTTTCTATTTGCCTTGAAATTATGGCACCAGATGCCATGATCTTTAGTTTGTTTGTTTTTTAATGTTGAGTTTCAAGCCAGCTTTCTTACTCTCCTCTTTCACCTTCATCAACAGGCTCTTTAGTTCTTCACTTTCTGCCATTAGAGTGGTATTATGTGCATTTCTGAGGTTGTTGATGTTTCTTCTGGTGATCTTGATTCCAGCTTATGATTCATCAAGCCCTGCATTTCGCATGATGTACTCTGCATATAAGTTAAATAAACAGGGTGACAATATACAGCCTTGAACTCCTTTCCCTAACATTTGAACCAGTCCATTGTTCCATATTCGGTTCTAACTGTTGCTTCTTGACCTACATACAGGTTTCTCAAGAGACAGGTAGGGTGATCTGGCATCCCCATCTCTTTTTTTTTTTTTTTTAGTTCTACCACTTTATTGCTACCAACCCATTTCCCTCCACCCTTGTGCACACATGCTCAGTCATGTAATCCCATGGACTTCAGCCTGCCAGACTCCTCTGTCCATGGACTTTTCCAGGCAAGAATACTGGAGTGGGTTGCCATTTCCTTCTCCAGCATCCCCATCTCTTTAAGAATTTTCCACAGTTTGTTGTGGTCCACACACAGTCGAAGGTTTTAGTGTAGCCAATGAAGCAGAAATAGATGTTCTTCTGGACTTTCCTAATTTCACCAGTTTGTGTGTGTGTGTGTGTGTTTTCTTTCTTTCCCTTCTCCCTGCCTGGAGAGGAATGCCATCTATCTTCAGCAGGAGGATTTTATGGGGTGATGAAGGGAAACTGATAGCTGTGAAGAAGAGCCAGTTACCTGGGAAACTTTCCAGGAAGCTTGTGTTCCCTGGCAGCCCTGGGAGGCCTGGCTGTAAAGGCCACGGCACTCACGTGGTTAGGTGGAGCACGACCTGGCCACAGTCGTACAGAGCTTTGCATGTGCACTCACGTGGGCAACTCCCCGTGGGGACACTGCTGGGTCTTCTGGCTCAGCATCCAGCTCACCCTGCCTGCTCCCTTCTGAGTCGGGTCTTCGGACCCAATTGCTGGAGCCTGCAGCACCTGGCCCCTTGCTTACCCAAGGGCATGGTAGAGCAAGCTCTGGATCACAGGCCAGGAAAGAGTGATTCCAGGGGGATTCTCTGCCCATAATGCGCTGTGTGGCCTCACCGAATGACTCAGCCCCTCTGGGCTTTTGTCTTCCTGCCTTGCTCAGGCTGCTTCTGAGCATTGACTTTCTGAGCATTGACTTTCCGAGCATGATGAACTGTAATGTACCGTGCACATCCAAGAGAGGGTGGCAGCCTCTCTAGGGGCATTAGGGCTGCCTGGCTTTGGCGTGTCTCCTTCAGGACCATGCTGGTCGCTCTCAAGCCCACCCCATTGCAGGGGGGCCACTTCACAGATGCTGCTGCGTACCCCAGGCTGCGGATAACAACACACAGCCCTTTCTCCGCCTGTCTGAGGTCTATGCCCCTGTGCACACTGTGGGGGGAGGCAAGTCTGGCTCCGTGAACAGTCTGAGTCACAGACGCTGTCAAGAAAGCCGGTGTGTTCTTCCAGGGACGTGACAGGGAGGGTACGCTATTCTTGGAGAATCCTTTAGTCGCTCTCAGGAACAGCTAAGGGAGCAGTTCGTAATTAGCACTTTGGCTGCTGAGCAGCGCTATCTGCCTGTCGCGGGGCTGCGTGAACGTTTGCCGGGCAAGCCTTCCTGAGTACCCACGAAGCGCCAGGCCCCTGCTCCCTGGCACCTGCTGAGAATGACAAGATGAACAGAGTGAATTTGCTCTCGTTGCATCATCCCCAGAGCTCTTCTACGCATGAGCAAGACAGGTGAGGCCCCAGCCGTGGAGTTGACTGCACTGTGGGGAAGGCACAGCTGCGTGCAAGTGGATCGGACCATCCCAGAGGGTGCCGAGCCAGTGGGGAGCCTCCCCCGAGGGCATGTGGCATCAGGACCGCGGCCCATATCAGGACAAGGCCCATATCTGTGCCGTCACCTAGAGGACGGGTATTTAAGGGGGATGGCAGAGGCCTGGATCAAGAGGTAGCCTGGCATATTCCATGAAGAGGAAGGACCCCAGGTGGCTAGAGCCGTAGGAAGGCAGGCAAGGCCCAGGGAGCAGAATCTCCTTCCTTTTTAAGGCTGAATAATATTCCCACCAGGCCTTCAGTGACTTGTGAAATGTCCATCTTCCCCAGTGCAGGCCGTGGGCTGGTACCTCCTGTCAGATCAACAACAGCATTAGATTAGAAATAAAGCACACAATAAATGTAATTATTCTGAAACCATCTCCCCGTTCCCGAGTCCGTGGAAAAATTGTCTTCCATGAAACTAGTCCCTGTTGCCAAAAAGATTGGGGACCGCTGACCTAGCTAGGGGCTCCCCAAGGGCTCCGTCTTGGTCCACTGCTCCCCCTGGCACCTGGCACAGAGCTGGACCTCTGGCTTAGTAAACACTGCTGGTTGTGTGCCTCCAGAGGGGCTCCAGTGTCAGATTTCTTGTTGGGAGGAGAGGTTGGAGGGACTGATTGAGACCTGATTTTAAGGACTTGACTTGCAAGGTTATGGAGTTAAGATTTTAGCCTCTAGGTGCTTTTCTGTTCTTACAAGCCACACAGGGAACTTATTAAAAATACTTATTCCCAGGTTCCATGCTCTGTAGTGCAGCACTTTGGGGCTGGAACCAAGGAATCTGTGTTTGGAAAGAGAAAGCAGCCTTGATTTCCAAGATCAGCCGGGAGCATTGAAGTAACGACTCTTGGGCAGAATCTACGTGGGGCTGGCCCTCAGGTCCAAGATTTGCCCTAATGACAAAATGATCCAAAAGAAAAAGACAAAAATGATTTCACCAAGTCATGCATCTTTGTAAAAAAGCCTTAAAGTTTTTTTGCTTTAAACAAACATTTTTTTGCTGTAAGCAAACATTAAACCTGTTTGCGCACAGTATATCTGGATTCGGATGTAATCACTACTAACCCATCAGTAAATATCTCTAGCCTTGAATACACCACTTAAAATTTTGATTCCTTTCCAAAATGGGGCACACTTGCCTTTTCCACCTTGGAAGACTGAGCTGCAAAAGTGAGAGTATGAAGCTAAAAGCATTTGTAAACCATAAAATGTGGTTCTCTGTACTTGGGGGATAGATTTATATAAATTGATATAAATTTAGAAGACATTTGTTCAGTTCTTAAGCTATTTCTATCCTGGCTGCAGAGAAAGATAGATAAACCTGACTGCAACGTGTACCGAGTAACCAGGCACAAGATACCTTAATGACAGTGAGCCGTGGTTTTCCTCAGCTATGTGTGTGTGCGTGCGTGCTCAGTGACTCAGTCATGTCCCGACTCTTTGTGACCCCATGGACTGTAGCCCACCAGGCTCCTCTGCCCATAGAATTCTCCAGACAAGAATACTGGAGTGGGTTGCCATGCCCTCCTCCAGGGATCTTCCCGATCCAGGGATGGAACTCTCATCTCTACTGCATTGGCAGGCAGGTTCTTTCCCACTAACGCCACCTGGGAAGCCCTTCTTCAGCTCTAACAGTGGGTATAATAGGGACTTACCTGGTAGTCCAGTGGGTAAGACTCCAAGCTCCCAATGCAGGGGGCCCCTGTTTGATCACTGGTCAGGGAACTAATAGATTTCACATACTGCAACTGAAGATCCAGCATGCTGTAATGAAGATAGAAGATCTTGAGTGCTGCAACTAAGACCTGGTGCAGCCAAATAAATGAATATATATATATATATAGGCATAATAGCCATGCAATAGAATGCTATTCTGCACAAAAAGGAGTGAGGTACTGACACAGGCTACAGGGTGGATGAAACTTGAGGACGTTATGCTGAGTTTAAGAAGCCAGACACCAACGGCTATTGTATGATTCCATATGAAATGAAATATCTAGAACCGGCAAATCCATAGGAGCCAAAAGCAGATTAATGTTCCCTGGGGAGGTGAGGAGGGGATGGAGACTGAGTGATGATGAGTGTGGGGTTTTCTTTGGGGATGAAAAATGTTCTGGAATTAGACAGTGATGATGGTTGCACAACTCTGTAAATAATACATCAAAACTCACTGAATTGTGCACTCTGAAAGACTGAATTGTATGCAATGCAAATTACACCTCAATAAAACAAATAGATAAATGAGGGTAATATATCTAACTCAAGGCAGTCATGAGGATTAAGTAGCTCATAGTTTATTCATGTGGCCTGAACGTGTAAAATGATTGAAGCAATTTATACACCAGGGGACCAAGCAGAAAATCTGATTTCCACACGTCGAGGTGCGGGGTATGATGAGGCCCTGGTAGGGTCTTCGAAAGAGTCAGGATGGAATGGATTGTATTTTCTTTCTTTTAAAGAGGGTTTTTAAATTAATTATTTATTTATTTTTGGCTGCTGTGGGTCTTCATTGCTCGCACGTGGGCTTTCTTTCATTGCGGCGAGCGGGAGCTACTCTCTAGTTGCGGTGTGCAGGCTTCTCATTGCGATGGCTTCTCTTCTTGTAGAGCACAGGCTCTAGGGTGCAAGTTGTGACATGTGGGCTTAGTTGCCCCCTGGCCACAGCATGTAGAATCCTTCTGGACCAGGGATTAGAGCCTGTGTCCCCTGCATTGGAAGGTGGATTCTTAACTACTGGACCACCACGGAAGCCCTAGAACTGTATTTTCTTGTCATCTTCCTTGTGATGCCCATGATGAACCAGGGTGGGGGTGAGGCTTAGCCTCTGAGCCTCCAGTTGCTCCAGCATCTGTGTCTTCAAAGAACATTTCAGTTGGTTCCTGGGATTGCCAAATCTGGGAAACACGGTTTTAGGCATCGTGGGCAACTGTGGGCAGTTTCTTGGAGCTAGAGGGCTCTAACGCTCACTGGAACAACTAGAAAGCACTGGGCCTGGGCCCTGTTGGGCTATAGCTTTTGCAACAGACACTGTTGGGGGAACTGCCCCAATACTCCAGTGGCTAAGAATCTGCCTTCTAAAACAGGGGAGTTGAGTTCAATCCCTGGTCAGGGAACTAAGATCCTACACGATTTGGGGCAGTTAGAGAAACCCAAGCGCAAAAAAAAAAAAAAGATACTGTGGGGACTTAGAGCCTTGGGTTGTCATGAGTCAGATGGGCTTAAGTGGGTAGGACCAGGGACACTGGCTTCTAAGTCTCCCAACATGGGGTTGATGCCCCTCCCAGTTTGAAGCCAGCCTGGCAGGGCTATGTGCAGGCTGCACAATACCAGTTATTTATTTATTTATTTTGAAACCAGCAATACTCATAAATTGTAGCTGAGCTTTGACAGGCCCTGAATAAGCTGGCTCAGAGCCTAGATGCTGGAACCTTGCACACAGTCGGCTCCAGTTGAAGGTTTGCTGGTTGGGTGTGTTGGCCGAGCAAAATGAACCTTTTCCAGGCAGAAATCTATTCAAGGTCTGTGCTACCTGCCTGCAAGCCATGGACGCTCCATCAGTATGTGTTAAACAAGGAATTAACAAAGAGTGGAAATACGAGGACTGAGAGCTGGCCACCGGTTTAGCCAGCTGGTCATGGCTTTGACTGATGCAGTTTCGGGGATGTAGTGGGCTTAAAGGAGGTGAGAGAGTGGAAATCCCAGGAATAGCTAGCTCTGGAGAGGATTTTTGCTATAATAGGGAACAGAGAAATGGGATGGTTCCAAGAGGAACTAGGGTGTAGAGAGCTGTGGGATCGAATCTTTGTGTTGTACACCTGCAACTAATAGATTTTTATGTGCCAACTGTATCTCAAAAGTGTTAGCTTAAAAAAGACATCAAGGAACTCCCCTGGTGGACCAGTGGCTGAGATTCCACACTCCCAATGCAGGGGGTGAGGGTTTGATCCCTAGTTGGGGAATTAGATCCCACATGCCACAACTAAGAGTTCTCACGCTGCAACTAAAAAATCCTGTGTGCTGAAGCTAAGACCCAGAGCAGCCAAATAAATAAAAATAAATTTAAAACATTTTTTAAAAAGAATGAAAGCTATTAGGGGTTTTTTGTAAATAGGGGACCTATTACCAGCACATTTGCCTGCTGATGGGACAGGGGGCTGTTGTGGACAGACAGAAACTGATAGGAGAGAGTTAATTTAGGAGAAGGTTCTTTTTTTCTGATCTTTACATTTCTAAATAATTATTTATTTTTTAATTATTTAGTTATTTTTGGCTGTGCTGGGTCTTCATTGCTGTGCTGACTTTTCTGTAGTTGCCTCGAATGGGGGCTACTCTTCGTTGCAGTATGCTGGCTTCTCACTGCAGAGGCTTCTCTTGTTGTGGAGCACAGGCTCTAGGGTGCAAGAGCTTCGGTAGTTGCAGCACCTGAGCTCAGTCGTTGTGGCTCCCAGGCTGCAGAGCGCAGGCTCAGTAGTTATGGCTCACTAGCTTAGTTGCTCTAAGATGTGGGCTCTTCCCGGACCAGGGATCAAACTTGTGTCTTCTGCATTGGCAGGCATATTCTTTACCACTGAGCCACCAGGGAAGCCCTGCTCTTTAATTTTCACTTATTTTTTTAAATTAAAGTGCAGTTGATTTACAACATTTTATTGGTTTCAGGTGTACAACATAGTGATTCAGTATTTTATACACTTATACCCCCATTTAAAGTTATTATAAAATATTGGCTATATTCCCTGTGCTGTACAATATACCCTTGTATCTTATTTATTTTATGCCTCTTAGTTTGTACCTTTTAATTCCCCACTTCTAACTTGCCCCTCCCCACTGGTATCCATTAGTTTGCTCTCTATGTCTGTTTTGTTACATTTATTAGTTTTATTTTTTAGATTCCACATATAAGTGACAACATACAATATTTGTCTTTCTCTGACTTATTTTGCTCAGCATAATACCTTCCAAGTCAACACATGTTGTTGCAAATGGCAAAATTTCATTCTTTTTTATAGCTGAGTAGTATTCTATTGTGTGTGTGTATATAGTAGATCAGACAGTAAGGAATCAGCTTGCAATGTGGAAGACCTGGGTTCAATCTCTGGGTTGGGAAGATCCCCTGGAGAAGGGAAGGGCCAACTACCCCAGTATTCTTGCTTAGATAATTCCATGGACAGAGGAGCCTGGCAGGCTGCAGTCCACTGGGTCGAAAGGAGTCAGACACGACTGAGTGACTTTCACTTTCATGTATACCACAGCTTCTTTATCCATTCATCTGTTGGTGGACACTTAGATTGCTTTCATATTTTGGCAATTGTAAATAATGCTGTTATGAACATTGGGGTGCATATATCTTTTCAAAATAATGTCTTCATTTTCTTCAAATTTATACCAAGGAGTGGGATTGTTGGATCGTATGGTAATTCTGGAGAAAGGAACAGCAACCCACTCCAATATTCTTGCCTAGAAAATCCCAAGGATGGAAGAGCTTGATGGGCTACAATCCACGGGGTTGCAAAGAGTCAGACGGACTGAGTGACTAAACAACAAAACAACATGGTAATTCTATTTTTAGTCTTTTGAGGAAACTCCATATTGTTTTAGACAGTGGCTGCACCAATTTATATTCCCACCAACAGTGTTCAAGGGTACCCTTTTCTCCACATTCTCTCCAGCATTTGTTGTTTGTGGTCTTTTTGATGACAGCCATTCTGACAGGCGAGAGGTGATAGCTCTTGATGGTTTTGATTTTCATTTCCCAAATGATTAGCGATGTTGAGCATCCGTTTGTGCGCCTGCTGGCCATCCGTATGGCTTCTTTAGAAAAATGTCTATTCGTGGAGTTCTCTGACGGTCCAGTGGTTAGGACCCTGTGCTCCCACTGCAGGAGACACAAGTTCGATCCCTGGTTGAGGAACTAAGATCCCACATGCCATGCAGCATGGCCAAAAATAAGAAAAGTGTCTATTCAGTTCTGCCCATCAGGAAGAGGTTCTTTCTACTGCACTGGGTCTTTGTTGCTGTGTGAGGGCTTTCTCTAGTTGTGGGGAGACTTGTTGCAGAGCACCATAGCTCTAGAGTGCTGGCTCAGTAGTTGTGGCACACGGGCTCAATAATTGTGATTCTCGGGCTCTGGAGCACAGACTCTGTAGTTGTGATGTACAGGCTTAGTTGCCCCGAAGCATGTAGGATCTTCACGAACCAGGAATTGAATCCATGTCCCCTGCATTGACAGGCAGATTCTTAACTGCTGGACCACTAGGGAAGTCCAGAAGAAGGTTCTTAACTGACAAGAATGGGACTCAGTGCTCGAGAGGTTGACCTCTCTTGGGAGCCACGATGCTCTTCCTTTGTATTCATTGCAGGAGCAGTAGGTACTGGTGGATTAGTGGATTCTAGGGTGGGAATTTGAGGGAATAAAGGAAAAGAACAGTTGAGGAGAAGGTATAAAATAGCTGGGGTGGGTGTAGGAGCAGAATCACCGGGGCAAGATGGCCAGGTGCTGAGTCCACGGAGGTGTCCACCAGACCCTGGAGCCCAGGCTGGTCCGAGAAGTGAGCACTCGGCGCTGGGAGCCTGATGTTTATTTCATGTTGTTGTCATCACATCCATTATCGTCACATAAGGGGTTGTCTCAGTTTGGGTGAAAATCTCAGCTCTGGCTCTCATTACTGGTTTTTCTTATTAATTCTGCTGCCCAGAAGCTTATGTTTCCTGGGAGCGGAGGTGCCCTGGGGCATGGCCTGCAGCAGAACCCCAGCCTGTGATGGATGGCGTTCTGAACACCAGCTTAATCAGAGCTCCTGGCTCCCCCTCTAACCTAGAGGTGCTCCCACCTCCTAGCATCTGGTTTGGTGGGTTCCTCCTCCTTCTGACCCAGTAGCTGGGGGACATTCTTCTCTCAAGGGGTGCTCATCTTTAAGGCCAGCGGACTCCCCAGAGGCCCAGATGCAGGAGCTTAGATGAACAGATGTCGGTACTGCCCACATAAGAAAGTGGCCTGGGTGCCGCAGTGGTAGCATCCAGGGGATGCCACCAGGAGCCAGAACCTCTGAGCCATCCCCCAGGTGAGCCACAGCTTGGAGCCAGACTGTCAGCCCAGGTCCCTCTGGGTGTGTGTTTCTGTTATGACCTCTAAGCATCCAGTGGCATCCTGTGTGAATGGCCCCACCTCCTTTGAGCTGTGCTGAGTGCTAAGAGGGTAGTGGCCCCCAGGAAGCCAGCGGGGTGCTGGTCTTGGTGGCAGTGTCCAGCAGGGTCCCCACAGGGTGATCAGCAGAAGGGGCGGGGTGAGTTCTGGCTAGTGCCCCTCTTGCTCATCTTGGAAGATCTGGGTCTTGGTGTTTTCTTTTCTTTTTTTTTTTTAATCTTTTTTGGCCACACTCCACAGCATGAGGGAATCTTAGTTCCCTGACCAAGGATCAAACCCGTGTCCCCTGCATGGGCAGCGTGGAGTCTTAACCACTGGACCCCTCCCAAGTCCCTGGGGGACTTCAGTTTGAATTTCCTCACCTGCACATCTCCTCTCTTTGTTTCCTGACAAGCAGGGTTGGAGCTGGCAGGGAGTAGGAGTCATGAAATTGGGGAAAGTGGGGTGCCCCTCGTCCTTGGTGCTGTGGCTGTCCTTGAGAAGGGCGCCAGCCCTCTGGGGACCTGCTTTGCTGTCTGCACCATAGTGATAAAAAGTCCTCGCTGCTCAGCCCTGGCTGCTGCTCGAGTTGGGGTGTTACAGACATTATGCTGCAGAAGCCTCGCACACGTCCCAAGGGTCCCACCCCCACCACCCAGCATGGCCAGCCTGCAGAGCACCACGGGCTGCCCCCTTTCCCCGGGGGGAAGGGCTAATGGCTGAGTCCCGCAGTGGCTTGGCAGTCGTCCCCAGGTTGGCACTGCAGGCAAACAGTGAGGAGACGTGTGGCCTTTTCTGGGATGTCAGTGACTGCAGGGGTGCTCAGGGCTTTGGGGCTCCTGGGGCCCCCTTCAGTACTCAAGCTGGGGGGTGCTATGTCATCATCTCATAAGGTTATAGGACATGGAGGAGGTCTGTGTCCTCCAGCTCTTCACACCTGTGAAATCCAGGCGTCAGTCTCCCCATTTATAAAGTGATGGTTGGACTGGAACAGGGGGATCCTATACTGTTCCCCATAACTTTGGAGGAAGTCCCGTGTCTAACAGATAAAGGTGAGACTACTGTGGGAGCAGGAATTGCAAGAGCAATTCTAGCCCCGTTCCTTCCAGCTCAGAAGTTCATGGGGGGATATGTCTGCTCCCGCTTTTACCCTCAGGGGACAGAGAGGCAGCTAATGAGTGATCACACTCTCCCCCCACCACCCCTCATCCCCTCCACCCAGGGCCTGGTGAGCTGGTCCCTGGGACACTGCCCCTTTCCCCTCTACACCTTCTCCCATTCAATCTGGAGTCTGCCTTCCCTGAATCTGGATGGTCGGAGGAGGTATGGAGGGAGGGAGTTGCCCACATGGGGGCAGCTGAAGTTC
This sequence comes from Cervus elaphus, assembly GCF_910594005.1. Classification (NCBI taxonomy): domain Eukaryota; kingdom Metazoa; phylum Chordata; class Mammalia; order Artiodactyla; family Cervidae; genus Cervus; species Cervus elaphus. The sequence goes on along the minus strand of NC_057819.1, from coordinate 20,051,870 downwards.
TTTTAATATATACCCACTTTGGCCCCTGACTGGGGGCCCGTAGGCTGGGGAAGCAGAGAGCAGAAGAAGGGAGCTCCCTAAAGACAGCAGCAGAGAGACCCAGGGGATCCAGAAAGTTCGTTCCCAATGTGCCCAGGGCCCCTCCCGTCCCCACCAGCCATCCTCTCCTCTGTTGCAAATGTGTAGGCAGGCTCCGCTGGCCTGGCTTGGAGGAACTTCTAGACCTAATGGCCAGAATGCAGCTGAATTGTATTTGGATGGATTCCATCCTCCGCTGCCTCTGCACAGCCTCACTCCTAAATTCCATCTGTGACGTCAAACCCCGGCTAATCACGGAAAAACAGATTAGGTTCTCTGTAAACTCAATTCTCTTGCTCCCCCTCCCCGTCCGGGTGTCTCGCCCTGGCCTCCGCTCAGAGCCACTGCCATATCTTCCTAGCTGCCCACCCTTCTGAGCCAAACCCTCATAATCCATCAGTCTTCGCTGATAACGCCCCCCCCCCCCCCCCGACACCGGGGTCCCCAGAGACCTTTGAACTCCCAGCTAGGGAGGTCCTGAGAGCTGTCCTGCCCTAAAGTCCTTGGGCAGAATCAGATATCCTGAGTCAACTGCAGGCCCTTTTTCTCTGTCTTCCCATGTTAGTTCTCATGGGATGGGCTATCTGAAAGGGGGAGGGTCATCCCCCACCCCTGCCCTCCCCAGTGCCCAAGCCAGGGCTCTGGGCCCAGCAAGACCCAACCTGAGCCGTGCATCTTGACCAGAGCTGGTTCTGCCCCTCGTGGCCCCCACTCTGACATCACCTGGCCCTTCTGCTGTTTCCTGATGAACATGGGGGCTGGGGTCCTTTCTAGGGTCATGAATACAGGGATTCTGGAAACCCAAGGCTTTTCTAGAGGGGCCCTCTAGGAGGTGCCACATCTGAGGGGCCCTCTAGGAGGTCTGTCACTGTTCTTGCAGAGAGGCTGGGGGTAGGGTAGTGGTTTGTGGGCGACGGTCACACAGACTCCTCGCCTGGCTTCCCACGCAGGGGAGCCTCTGCAGACTTGTATATTTCTTTCTTCCATCTCATTATTCTAGCCCCAAAAGCTGCCCTGTGGAAGGCAGTAAAATATAATTCTGTCTAACCCATCACGACTCCAGCGGGGACGGAGATGAAATGTGAGTCTGCCTCCCGAGCCCAGGCAGCCGGAGTGGGTGTAATGAGATCATCTGAGGGTTCAGGGCTGGGTGAGCAGGCACAGTGGACAGGCGGAGGCCAAGTCACACTGCCTTCTCTCTTTAGATGGCTGGGGTCTGTCTGTGTCCCACCCTTGGCTCCAGACTCAGCTGGAGAGAGGACAAGGGGACTCTTGTGTGCCCTAACCAGGTCTGCATTCTGCCTGCAAAGCCAGCCAGGACCTGCCATTCGTCCTTTGGACACTTGTCCTAGGTGCTGGGCTGTCTTTCCCTGATGCTGGTGGGTGTAGTGTCTGCACCTGTGCCTGCACCTGGCAGCCCAGCCAGGAGCCTACGGACTCTGTTCCCCAGGCACCTGCCTTCCAGACCTTGCTCAGCACAGCAGCACCTCCTAATTGCTAAGCTGAGTGCTGGCTGGAACCGGACTAAAGTGTTTTATGGGCACAATCTCATTTAATCCACAAGACAGCCCAATGGGGTAGGTGCTATTCTCACCTCTTATTTTGTAGAAGATCAAATGAAAGAGCAAAGAGATTAAGCAGTTTTTCCACAGTCACTGCTGGGAGGTGGCAGAAGGTCTGACTGACTCAGAGTCCATCATTTTCACAACTACATGGATGACCTTCTCTGGCCAGCTATACACATACTGCTCACACTCTTGTGCGGCTGCCTCATGAAAAAGTGAGTGATAGAGAAAAGTGCTAGTAAAAGTTGCCCAAAATTCCGTCAATTTGCAATAACCCTCTCCAGCATCCAGGCTTCCCAGGTGGTGCTAGTGGTAAAGAGCCACCCTGCCAATGCAGGAGACATAAGAGACTCGAGTTTGATCCCTGGATTGGGAAGATCCCCTGGAGGAGAGCATGGCAACCCACTCCAATATTCTTGCTTGGAGAATCCCATGGACAGAGGGGCCTGGTGGTCTATCATCCACAGGGTTGCAAAGAATCAGACGCAACTAAAGTGACTTAGCGTGTGCACATGAACATTTTTCCAGATTCTATACAGATATGCATAGCATGATACAGATATATACAGAGTAGTAAAAGCTTTTTTAAAAAGTGCTCTAGTATTTTAATGTTCTAAAATATGCTTTTTTATGTATTTATGCATTTTGTTTGTTTTTCATTTGTGGCTGTGCTGTGCGGCGTGTGGGATCTTAGTTCCCCAACCAGGGGTTGAACCTGGGTCCCCCGCTTGGGAAGTGCAGGGTCTTAACCACTCGACTGCTAAGGAAGTTCCTCTGCATGCATTTTAAAAATAAAAATCAAATTCAATTTTACTTGAATTTAACCAATGACAAATCACCTATTTGCATGTATTTGTTAAACTTCAGAAAAACATTTCTTCATCATCAGTGATAATAGTTTCTAACAGGTCAGAGTTAAGATGAGAAAAGAGGAAACAAACTTAACAGCATTATTATTATTATTATTACTATTATTATTTTGGCTGCACCACCAGGCTTGTAGGTTCCCTGATTAAGAATGGCGCCTGTGCCCCCTGCAGTGGAAGCACAGAGTCTTAACCACTGGACCAAGAAGGAATTCCCTTAAGAGGCCTGTTAGATATAATTCACATCCCATACAATTCACATTTAAAATGTACAATTCAATGGTTTTTGGCCTGTTGCATTAATTTTAAAAATTGATATATATATTTATATATAGCAAAATTTGCCTTTTTAACCACTTTATAAGTGTAAAATTGGGTGGTATTGGTACATTTACAGTGTTGTACAACTATCCCCACTACTATTTTCAGGATTTTTTTTTTCACCAAAATTGAAACTCCATAAGCATTCAACAATGACTCCCCATTCCCCTCTTCTCCCTTGCCCCTGCTAACCTCTAATCTACTTTCTGAGAGAAAAACTTTAAAAGCTTGTTAATTTTTTAAGTAATAAAATTTATTTTTTAGGGAAGTATTAAATTCACAGCAAAATTGAGAGAAAGGTACAGAGATTCTCCATATACTCCCCACCTCCACCTACACAAGCACAATCTCCCCTATTATCAACATCCCCCACTGGAGTGGTACATTACAACTGATGACGCTACATCGATATATTGTTATCACCCAAAATCCATAGTTTCCATTAAGGGTCACTCTTTTTGTGTTGTATAATCTATGAGTTTTGACAAATGTATAATGATATGCATCCAGCATGGTAGCATCATGTCCAGTAATTCTACTGCTCTAAAAATTCCTGTGTTCCAACTATTCATTCCTCATTAGTTTTTTAATCTGCATAATGAATCAACTTCCATGCCTTGGAAGTTGAGGAAATTATCATCTACTTCTGTTCTTCCACGCTCAGTTTTTGTCAGTTATATTATTTACATACCATGTCAAGGTCTTTGTGTTTTATTCAGTAACCATAATTGTCATGATTTAAAAAATATAACAGTATTCACCAGTATCTCTCCATTGATGAACTTACTTTTATTTACCTTTAGGTTGGTTGGATTTTAGTATCAGGTAATTTTGAAGACACCTTATGGATGTCTAAGCTCCTAAATTCATGTTTCAGAATGTCTATTCACTTTATGTTTAAAGGACAGTTTAGCCGGGTATAAAAATTCTGGTTTACATTTCCTTTCTCTTAGAACTCTGTAGATATTGCTCCACTGTGCTTTGAAATTGTGTTGCTGAGGATGACTTTGATTGTCCTCAACCCATCTCCCCATGCTCCCTAGTTATATGGTTCTTTATCCTTTAAGCTCAATCACATTTTTAAGGATGTCTTGATGTTTGTTATACCATCAGGTTTTCCTGGACCACAGAATGGCAGTTAATCTGCTGAGTCAAATCTTTTCTATTTCAGGGAATTTTTTCATTATATATTTGAATACTTCTCCACTTCCATTCTATTATTCTATTTTCTCAGAGAAGCATACCAATTATATATATGTTGGATTTCCTTCTGCCTCCCGTACCTGTCATTTTGTTTTATTAGTCTTCACTTAAATCTTCTGTCAGTTTCTCAAGCCCGCCTACCATCCCTAATTGTTCACACTATGTTTTGCCTCTTTATTCATTGCTTATGATAAGGCTCTAAAAACTATCTGTGATATATTTATTTTTCTTTTCCATTTTCCCCTGAACTCTGCTTACCAGCCTTTCAACTTTCATTTCTTTTGTTATCCAGTAATTTCTTGTTTAAATTTCTGTTTACTTTCTTCCACTCCTCTGCCCCAATTTGTTTCTAAGAGATTATATCTGTAATTTCTCTGACTCAAGGGAGAGCTGTTTTTCTGAAATCTTGCTGCACTTTTCTGGATGATTCCTCCTGTAATGCATGTTCTCATTTCCCACCCCCCCCCCCCACCTGTGATGCACACAACCTATGTGAATTTCTTTCTGATTATTGTTCTGTAGCTACCTTCTAAATAGCAGCTTGCAGGAAATGCAGGGAATAATCCAGGGCAGTCTGCAGCTGCATTTTGGGCTGATTTATTGTCTGGAAGACTCCCCTCCCAGAGCTGTTATTTATCCTGTGCCCAGGGATTCCAGCTCTCTCAGGTTTGGGGGTTCATGCAGTCGCTGTGGTTCATAAAAAAGCTCTTTAAGTCTCTGACTCTCTGTCTTATTATCCATCCCCTCACTGCCCCACCTCCCTCCCAAGCCCCACTTCATTCCTTTCCTTGGAAAACTAAGTTCTGAAATGGCATATTGGTGTGATTTTCCCATCGACTGTTACTCCCCTTCCATTCCATAATGTAAAATTGCATCTGTGAGTGTATTCAGTTGTTCACAACAGCCCTATTCCCAATAAACTCCAAATTGAAAATTACCCAAATGCCCATCAACGATGGAATAGTTAAATCAATTATAGCATATTTACGGAGTGAAATGCTAGATAGCAATGAGACTGAGCCCTCTACAATCACATGCAGCAAATTGGATGAACCCTGGGAGCATGATGTTTCAAAAGCAGCTTAGAATCAGAAGTGCACTTACAGCATGATTTCATATGAAATTGCTTATTTGGTGGGTCAAAGACAGTTGGATATTGGCAATTTGTAGGCTTCAACCTACTGCATGCATGCAAAATCTCTTCAGTCATGTCAGACTCTTTGAGACCCCGCAGACTGTAGCCTGCTGGGCTCCTCTGTCCTTGGGATTCTCCAGGCAAGGATACTGGACTGGGTTGCCATTTCCTCCTCTAGGAGATCTTTCTGACCCAGGAATTGAACCTGTGTCTTATATCTCCTGCGTTGGCAGGTGTATTCTTTACCACTACCTGGGAAGCCCAGGCTTCGACCTAGTACAAAATACAAAACAGTCAAAAGGCAGGACAGTGGTTGTCCATGGTTGGGGAGGTTGTGCCTCGGTGGGTTGAAGGGGAAGCTCTGGGTTGTTAACTTTCTGTTTTTTGACCTGGGTTCTGGTCATATAGGTGTGTTCAGTTTGTGAAAATATGACGACGTGTACTTATGTGCATGTTTCTGGATCTATGTAATAATTCAATAAAAAAAATAGAAAAGAAGGGACTTATCTGGTGGTCCAGAGGTTAATAATACTCCATGTTCCCAATGTGAGGGGCCTGGGTTTGATCTCTGATCAGGGAACTAAGATCCCACATGCTGCAGTTGAAAACCTGCATACTGCAACTAAGACCCAGTGCAGCCTGATGAAAGTGAAAGTCGCTCAGTTATGTCCGACTCTTTGCGACCCCATGGACTATACAGTTCTTGGAATTCTCCAGGCCAGAATACTGGCGTGGGCAGCCATTCCCTTCTCCAGGGGATCTTCCCAACCCATGAATCAAACCCAGGTCTCCCACATTGCAGGCGGATTCTTTACCAGCTGAGCCACCGGAGAAGCCCAAGAATACTGGAGTGGGTAGCTTATCCCTTCTCCAGCCGATCTTCCCAATCCAGGAATCAAACCAGGGTCTTCTGCATTGCAGGTGAATTCTTTACGAGCTGAGCTACCAGGGAAGCCCACAGCCTAACAATAAATAAAAATAACTTTAAAAAACTTTAAGTAGAAAACAAAATGCGGGGCAATGGCTGTCTTCCCCTGGGGGCATCCACAGCCCCAGAATCCATGGTTCTGTGTCTTCCAGGAGGTGATGTTATTTGTTTGGAGGTCTGAGGTGGCACATGATAGCTCCCAGCATGTCCCTTGCTGACAGCTCGAACCTCATGGTGTCTGGCTGCTGTCCTTCACGGACTGTGGTTAGGGGGTGCAACCATTTCCTTGTTTCACGGCCGTGGTGACTTTTCTGTGTCTTAAGTCATTCTGTGTCATTTTGAGAACGGAAGTGCCCCTACTCCTCCGTCAACAGGAAGTCAGGATGTTTGTCTGAACCGACTAGTGTAGATGTAGAAAGAAACAGATCTGATTTTAAGTAAATAAAATGCGAGTACCTGACGAGGCAAGAGACCGCCGGGCCCTTCAGAGTGATCTCCTTGAAAGAAAACCCCCAGATGGCCCATGTCCCTCTCCTGAGTGCTGTTCCTCCAGCCGAGGCAGAGTGACCTGAGACAGGCGGAGCACCAACGGCTTCCCAGAGATCAGGCATGGATGACCACAGGCCTTCTCCAGGGTTGCTCGGAAGGACAGCTTGACTTCTGTCTAGAAGGGCTGGTTGAGAAACGTGTGCTTTGTGGCCACACCCCATCTGGCCAGGGTGTCTTTCCTCCCCTGGGAGAAAGCCATCCTGGAAGCAAAGGTAGATCACTTGT